>NC_091405.1:15875000-18275000 GCF_032191515.1 Phaenicophaeus curvirostris
GACTCAAATTCCACTTCTTCTTGATGTTAAAAGCACTTAAATAAACTCATGCTTCCTCATGTCTTAAAAACAGTAAAAAAAAATAAAAAAATCCTGGGGTAATAATGCTTACCTACCTCATCAGACTGTTGCAAGAATTAATTAACACTAATAATGAGCTTTGAGCATCTTGGGTGTCACAGGATTGTAAATTTTCCTCCCTACCTTCTGGTGAGCTCTGACTACAGGCCTGGGACGCTGCAGACGGGATGGGTTCCCCATGGTGGACCCCAGGAGCTACTGGCTGTCCAAGGCACAGTGAGAGCTTCCTAAGAAGAGGCCACCACCAAGAGTGGTGCAACATCAAGAAGCAATAAATCATGCAACTGGCTCTTGGCAGGAGGAAACTCTAACTTTCCTTGAAGGCCAAGTTAAGATGTATCATCACATTAGCAGGCAAAATGTCTTTTTAGAATATTAAAATGCACTCTACTAACTGCTAAGTACACTGTACCTTCCTTGCTCTATGTGATGCCTGCGTTGCCATAGTAACTGTTTGTTTATACTGAATTACAAACTAAACACATTCAAAGAAAATCAGTATTTTTTTCTCCTAAGAACTTCCTGCCTGGAATCCCTTATCCTTTTATTTTACACTTTCACATTTAACTTGTCCATACATAAGCTCTATTTCCTGTTTGGGTTATTGGTTATTCAAATACCAACACAATCAAACACATACTGTGGGTCACAACAAAACTGTAAAATGAATAATTATTGTACTTTAGAAGCAAAAGACATTTGCTGTATTTCTGGGAGACAACGTGCTGCAAGGATTAGAGTGAAGTGATGAGAGGAGGGTGGCAGCAAGTCCTACTACATTCAGGTTGGGGGCAAAAGAGAAGTGGTGGCTTGCAGGAGATCTGAACGCCACACATGGAGCTGGGGCATCCATCATGACAAGCTGCCCACGTTCACTGAACTTTATACTTTGGTCTCACTACTGCTACAGCCTTCTGAGGCTGCATAATCATTTACTCCTGTTCCAGGGTTCCAGATTAATGCTGCTTGCTTGCCTCTGCAAAACTCCGTGAAACTGCAACGCAGAAGGTGCTATCTCTGTTCAGCATTGTAACTGCTATTACTGGAGGAAATCAAAGTCACTTAGGCTGAATTTTGTGTTCAGGTAAAAGCAGAAACCCAGACTAGGACAGGGCAAGGACCTGTGCTGTGACAATGCTTATACCACCCAGGCAGCTCTACGTTCCGAGAGCTCCTCAGTGTCTGTGAGGGGCTACAAAAGCAATGCTGGCAGGTTAATGCAGCGGAGGAAACGATGGCCAAAGAAAACAAACCATGAGAGGTTTCTATGACAGTTTCTCAACTTTTAAACATGGAACTATACAGTTTGCCTGTGTTTTTTTTCCTGCCAGATGTACACTTATACAGGAAATTCTTTATGATTTTTACCAATGTGCTTGCACAGGCAGGAGTTAGGAGAGGCATAAGTGGGTGCCATTCTGTCAGCAAAAGCAAGAAAAGCCATTTAGTTTTACCTTATTACGCATATTCCCATTCAAAAGTCACAAATATTCTTATTTGCTTTACCTGACTATTTAGGATTTTCTCCTGCATCTTCCTATGTGCTCTTCAACTGAAATTCTCCTCCATTTACAGCTGCAGGTGCCCAGGCAGGAATATCCAGTTCACAAGGAGAGCTGACCTAAAAATAGACCAAGGAAAGAGTGACAATGTGAACTGTACAATTTAGTGTCCTACGAGTTAATAAGGCTGTGGCCTAATTAAACCACTGCTTCTCCACCTTGCCATTCTTTTTGTGTGGCTGAAGAAATTAAATCTGCCTGTACTTGGAGACGGCATGCTTGCTGCATTAACTTCGCCTGAAGTTCCCGTATGCAGAGTAGATGGGATTATATTATAAACAAATGTAAATGTAAGTGGACACCTGCCACCCTTGAGACATTAAATTTTCAGAACCGTTTGCTAAATAGTCTTCTATTCTTTAATACAGAAGTTAGTTACACCGTAGCATTGACTGAATCGAACAACAAATAAGATTTAAGTGTATCCAGTATTTTTAGGGAAAATGTCTATGTCAAACAGATTAAATGCCTTGGCACTGGTTCCAATGTAGGATTTTGTGTTTAGCAGCTGGCATTTCAGGTCTTAAAATTTCCAGTATATTAACCTGACTGTGGAAGGGGTTGAAAGTAACTATTTGAGACTTCCAGGCAGTCTTTCATTGCAAAAACTATGATTGTTATCTGCACTGGGACTTAACTCTCTGTAAAATCTGAGCAGGTTTGTTACTTTTGAGCACACATTTAACTGCGCAGCCAAGAAGTCTCATTCAGCAGAAATATCTACCACAAAGTGCATACCAGAAGCAGCACAAAGATTTGCTAGATTAAGCCTTGTCTTTATAAATGTGCTACCAGCGCAGGGTGAGTTCTGGCAATAAATCTGTGTATAGAGTGACCTCTATACCTCAGCTTGACTTCAATATCTTCGAATCCCTCTCTACAAAACAAATTGCATCAATCGTGCCCACATTTAGCCAACTGTGGTTCACATTGTTTTTGTTCCTTCTCCTAAGTCCTTCCTGCAGATTAAATGCTGATGCACTGAACTAACTGCTCTTGGCTGAAGTGGGCAGGTGTAATTTGATTAGTACAGGTTCTGGAATTGGTAAGTACTGTATCAGTATCCTCCCTAGAAAATAGGTGACATGTCATGGGATATTAAGTATGGCCATTTAATGTAAAAACTCAGATAATACATGAGTTAAATGGAGAAAATGAGAGAAAGCTTTTAAGCATTCTCCCAAGACAGATTGCAGAATAATATTATTGTACATGCAAGTAGTGCTGATTGACACAGTCAGAAGGCCATTATACTAGTATGGTATAAAATCATTATAGCAAAAAGCATTTCAGAGCTGCAGAGCGATAGTAGCAACATATAATGAATTATCAATAAAGAAGTGGTGATTCAGTTACATTACATACGAATAGAAAGCTTCCTGTTATATAATTTAAACCTGCCAGCCTGACAAGTGACTTGAATATTCAATTTCTTCTCCAG
Source organism: Phaenicophaeus curvirostris (assembly GCF_032191515.1). NCBI lineage: Eukaryota > Metazoa > Chordata > Aves > Cuculiformes > Cuculidae > Phaenicophaeus > Phaenicophaeus curvirostris. Next base: position 15,878,085 of record NC_091405.1, read on the forward strand.
GTGTATGAATCATCCTTTTAACTTTACTAGAGACTGCAATTTTGTAGGACAGGCCAGAAACTGAGCACCAGTAAGCAGTGGTTTTCAAGAAAGGTTGGTCGAGCAGATTTCAACAAGGTAGCCTCTGGTGAGGCTCTGTTTGAACTCTCAAGGAAACAACATCAGGGTATGAAGTTTGTTTATGGCAAATAAACACAAAGCACAGTCTTTCAGCAAGTCAACGCCAGCGACGTTTTCTGGGTTTTATTTTGTCTTACTGTAAAGTTCTTGAAGTTTATATTTTTGCAAACTACCATGACTGATGGAGCCCTGACAAAAAACCCCAACCCTATCAGCATCAAGTCCCTGTTTTTTTAAGGCTGTGCTCCTGAAGAAGGCTTGTCTCCAGCCTTGCTCCTGCACAAATCTCCTCTGAAGCCAACTACAGCCTGTTAGTTAAGTGTTGCAACATGATCCCATGGGAGGATTAGGTCTTTGGGAAAATTACAAGAGTCACTTTTAAATGATTATTTAGTATTTGCAGTGTTAACATAATACCTAAGTCAAAGATAACTGCAGTGGAAGCTTAAGAGTGATTTACTTTAAAATTTGGGGAAACAGGAGGATTCCATTTGAATGCCCTCAGTGCTGGAACCGAAGTCACGATCGGCAAACAAGAAAGATCGAGCAGCTGAAAATAATCCAGCTTTGATAAATATGGCTCAAATAATACCCAGTCCACATTCAGGAAATAAATATAATCACAACACTGTCAAACATAAGCATTTAAAAGTTATGAGTGGTTCTAACTTGCCTTCTAGATTTGTGAAGTTCTTGCATGCTTAAGACACATTTGCAGACTGAATTTTTCAATAAATGGAAGCTAAGTCTTATAAAATCATGTTTTTAGATACATTATATTTTATTACACCATGGAATTTAACACTACATATATATATGTGTGTGTGTACACATATTATTACATCCCCATATTATAAGCACTCCAAGAAAATTGACACTATTGATAAAATTGTTCCAATAAGCTTTTCTTCAAGTAGTTATCTGGACACACTGAATTTTAAAAGACTTTCTACTCTGTATGCTTGCCTAAATATGATGGCCTGCTATTTCCACTAGTCCTCAGCATCCAGCTGCTCCTATTTATGTTATTTCACTTTCCGTTTACTACCTCTACATTCTTTCCTCCATTAAGGATGGTACACCTACAAATGACCGAGGAAACTTCTTCTCTTCCTTTATACCTAACACATTAGAAACCCGCAGCTGAAGGTGTTTCTTCTTACTGCACTGAATGCACTTGGGACTAAAGGCGGCTCAGAAATTTAATCACAGGCAAAGAGCTAGTACTTCGGTTGAAGCTTGAAAAGACCTTAAAGGAGGCAAAAGAAACAAGGATTACAGCCTCACAACCCCTAGTTAGTTGATGAAACTTCAAGAAAAGAACTGATGGACATTTATGTGAATTTTTGCTGCCTGCAAAGATCACGAATTTTACTTTTAAAGTGGAGCTGTTTAGGAGCAAATCTTCCTTCACACAGTTGGAATTCTGTTGATCACAGAGCTGAATTGTGCCATTTTAAGGCTCTGTTCTTATCTGTTTTTAAGATGAAATAATTCTTGAGAGTATTTATATGTTTGTGGGAAAGAAAGATTTGTGAGTGCATGACTTGGCAGTCAGAAACAACCAAATACCAGTATTGGCTCTAAAACCAATTCCCAGGCAAATCACAGTAATCTTGGGCAAACCACTCAACTTCCTCACCTCAATGTTCCTAAATTTCTGGCACAGGTACAGCTAGTTGCTCACCACAAGGATGCTGTAAAAATTAATTAGCACAATGGCTATAAAGCACTGAGGATGAAAAAGTGTGCTAAGAGCTAAGCATTATAATTAGTGTTATTTAATACATCCTTAAAAATCAAATTATATTTTTCTCTTTTCCTTTAATAAAGGAATTACACAATGACTTTAAGAAATGACAAAGTAATTTGAAGTAAATGACTGCCCTGTAAAATGGAAACACACCCTAAAATGTGGTTATTACAGACTAACCACACACCCTGATAGTTAGCACTGCCTCAGTTGTGTATAACCTTAACTTAGTAGTGTATTATTAAGTACAGGAGGATCAGCGATTATAAAAGGAAGAGCAAGTGCTGATTTGTGTTAAATACAGGTTACCGCCTTGGCAGCAGTGGATTAGGTGCATCCGTTCCTGGCAAATTCAACCTGTGGGACAGAAGGATTAATTAGGGTACAGCTAATACAAGCAGTGTTTAGACATGAATCAAGAAATTTAGGACATGGGGTTTATGGTGCACTAAATAATTGCCAACGCCATAAAAGAAAGAAAAGAAGTGAACTAATTCCACATTTATGAGAAGCAGAGAGTTCTACTCCAGCTTCTGCTTGGAGAAGAGTTACATGCTGCAGGTTTCTGTTGAAATATTTCATACTGCCACATAAGATGTTTTCTCGAGTTTATGTTAATCCTACCTTATTGTATTTAAATATCAGTTTTTTCTTTTTCTTAAAAAACAACAGGTGCCTGCTTCCCTAACTGCAGAAGACATTAAAGGGTATCCTTCCCTATGCGCTGCTCTAGGTCAGAAATGCAATACCTTTACCACAGGTGATTTGGCCAGGTAAGCAAACAAGATTTTTTTTTTGAATGTTCAGTTCTAAAGAGCAGAATCTTGGTTTAAGAACTGATTTAAGCTGAAAAAAGGATGAAAGTTTAAAAAAGAAAAATCAAATAAGAAAGAAACCAACTATTTCATGATGAACTGACATTTCACTCTCTCACACTCTCTTTCCTCTACGCTTTCATTCAGATCTAACGTGAAAACTGGGTTTACTGGTCAAGGGTGAATCTTACACAGCACTCTCCTGCTTTCTCAGAAATCTTCTGGTTTCTTCCTTCTCTGTTTGCTTTCCACTAATCTGATGAAATCACAATTGCAGCTCCATTTCCCGCACTGTTTCTTCCTCGTTCTGACTCCCTGCTGTTTGTTTCTAGGATATTCTCATCCCTGCTGGGTGTATATTTTACTCTCTTTAAGAAGAGCCCTGATCATGTTTCTTTTTCTCACACTATCTGTTACTGATGCTTGCTATGGGAATCTCCCAGCCAGCAGTGAGACCTCAGTGCTTAGAGCATCTGGACAGTTATTGTGAACTAATATAATCACTTCAGCAGCTCATGTTAACAGTGAGAGGTTGGTTGTTTTTACTCCTTCACACTTTCTTGGATCTTAAAAGAAGAATAGGATTGAAAAGAAGCATCTTTTGAGCCTATAAAGTGGACTGAAGTTAGCAGTGGAGTAAACAAGGAGAAATCTACTGAAATAAAAACAAAAAAATGTTTGGTAAATTTAAGAGAAAAAAACCTTCGCTTAAATATATCTTTGTTTACTGTCCATACTAAATGGATTGCACCAAGAGACACAGAGGTGCTAGTTCATTTCTATTCCCTCAGATTGGGAGCCCCTTATGAACGGGTGACTATGAAACTAAGATTTATTTATTTTTGCAATGAAGTAAAACTGACAGGGTGCTGGCTCATCCCACTGCCAGGTTAGCAATGGACAGCTTGCTTTTTCTTGCACTCTGTCAACCAAGGTATCATAGCCCAGCAAGGCCTGTGCCTGGAACTGTTGCCCCATGACCTGTACTGCCAAATCACTACTAAGCTGCACAGCCAGATGCCTCCCAGTATAGTTGTTATTAATCCCTACCCCAGTCTCATTAACTAATTTTCTGTTCTCCATACAAAAACGAACATTTTTTCCTTGCGCTACAACACAAGAGAGACTTTCTCAAATTCAGCTGTTCTGCAAAGTCCTGTGAGATTATTGTCCTAGAGCCATGAGTGGCCATCCACCAAGAGAAAAGGTGTTTTGGCTAGGCGTGTATTCATAGAATCATAGAATCACCAGGTTGGAAAAGACCCACCGGATCATTGAGTCCAACCATTCCCATCAATCACTAAACCATGTCCCTCAGCACCTCGTCCACCCATCCCTTAAACCCCTCCAGGGAAGGTGACTCAACCACCTCCCTGGGCAGCCTGTATTGCTCCTACTATTCTGAATCAACATCCCTTGAGGAGACAGAGGTTTTTACTCTCATCCACTTCTGCTGCCTGGTTAGGCAACTCACACCTCTACCTTTAAGCACCACGGCCCCACTGAAGTGAAGCCTAACTTCATGGTCACCAGCTCCTCTCCACCTCCAAATGCAACAGAGCAGTGCTTGTGAAGCCAGCATGTAGAAATCTTGCATGTAAGGTCTAACTTTGCTGGGAAATGCCTAATACGCTACTTGCTCTGGAAAACTCCCCCAGGCGGCTACATGCTCGTGAAAAAGCTGAGTTGCCTCTGGGGCAATGTGCTCCTAGGCCCTGGATCTGTCTACAAGTGCACTTTGGAGGTGGAAGAAAGGCTTGTCACTGATTCCAGAGCAGCTGGCAGGGCTGCAGCTGAGCTGCGAATGAGCTACAAATTAGTCCAACATTTAAATGCTCACTTCTAAAGATGAAAGCCAACTAAGCCTCTCACAGTAGCTTTTCCTAAGGAATGAGAAGTGTCTCTAAGAATAACCATAGCTGCTGCAGAGCAGTCGGGGTTCATGAAAGCCGCCTGACATCACGCCAGGAAACTCCGTGCTGCAACACAATACTTTCAGAAGTGACTTCACTGCCTTGCTGGTTACAATTACCAGACATCACGGCATCATCCTCACACACAGAGTCCATTATAATTTGCACATATGCAGCCAGATCTGCCTGTTTCCTATAGATATTAAGATGTCACCTAAAGCTCTGTCTACAGGAGTACTTTGCCATGTTGATGTTTTATGCTTTAACCCTGTTAAGGCAACTTACCTTGGAAAAGCAGTGCCATGGCAGCTGGGTCTGGCTGGATGGTTTTTGCCATCCCAACATCAATGGGCAGCATTTAGGGGCACTGGGGTTTCAGCAGAACTGGACAAAATGACCAGAAATGTCCTGTCAGGAGGAATAAAGATGACAACGTAATCCATGTAGTCCAGTTACCAAGTGGCTGTATTTGTTAGTCATGCAGTTCCTTTTAAAAAGAAAAAACAAACAGGTAACAATTACAGCTGAGTGACAGAAGGCTGAAGTTCATTGCTGGAATAAACACAGGATGTAGACCACTCTCCTGTACAGACGTACGGCTGCTTCTTCATACATCTTCCCCTTGGCACTAATGTACTTGATCAGTGCTTTGTGCTTTCATGAAAAAAAACCCAAACCAAACAAATAAAACAAAACAAACTCCCAAAATGCAAAACATTTAAAGTATATGGCTTATCTGTCTAAAAATATTTGGTTTGACTTCCTCTTCCGGAGACAAAAATGAAAGCTTCTAAGAACATTTTGTGAATTCTTGCCACACTGAATAACACGTTCCAACTAAAGATACACCTCTAAAATAATTTTTCCAGCATAAACCAAATGATGTCATACTGACAGAGGGAAGAGCAAAACTTTGCTGTTTAATTTGGAAGACTGCTAAAAGTGATAAATTTAACTCTTATTGTTAAACAGTGAAATGTTTTTATAGTTCACAATACCTAACACTCTCATTCACATGAAACAAGTCATCCCAAGTTCCTGTTGAACACATCCTATACTTTTTCTCTATACATTGCAACATTAGGAAAATAAAAAATAAACGAGTAAAAATAGAATCCCATTTTCATCTAACAATATGAAATGTATTTAACAAATTAAAGCATACAGAGAAGCAGATTAGAAACCTACACAGAACACTTAAGAAGAATACAAACGCTTAAGGTATGCTCTAGGTCTATCATGGACACATCCAGCCAACACACTTTCCTCTCCAATGTTATTTTCCTCTATTTGCGGTGCGCAGTTTGTTCCAGCTGTTATTTTCATTTTTCACCTTACTTTACTTTTCCCTGTCACCTCCTTTCCCTAGTTCTCTTTTTCGCCTTTTCTGTTGGTTTTTTTGGTTTGACATTGTTTTTTCACCCTAAAATTCTCTTTTACACCGTTTCTCTGCTCCTTCTCCTTCACTCACTGTTGCTCCCTGTGGTCCTTTATTTTCTTCTCCCCATACTTTGCTTATACTGCAACCTCTTGAAGCACAACAGGTATGTACAAAGCCCAGTTCCTGACTAGGGCTTCCACGTGCAACACATCTTCTCACCCACATATAATATAGTCCATTACATTACAAAACATGTTGATCTTCTAAAATGGGAACACTGTTGATAAGAAAACCCGTTCTTATAGATCACTCTTTTCAGAATATCAGATGGGCTATGAGAGTTTTCCACGTTAGCACTTCATTGACTGTGCATCAGATTTGAACCATGAGGAAATGGTGATGCAGAAACAGAACAACTATGGTGGAAAGCCAAGCCAAACAGTTATTATTTTGCATTTGCAAGAGCAGTTACCTTCTTCTTCAGCATGACCTAAAATGAAAGAATAAGGACAAGCACAGACGATAATCCTGAAAGTATGTAGTCAAAGTTCACAATTTAAGAACATTGACTGTCTATCCTCTTAAAGGAACAATATTCAGAAAAATCTGCTTCATTAGTATGGATTAAATGTGCACTGAATAAAACCAACCCAAATCAGAATACTAGAAACCACAAGCTGTTAACCATGTAGTTAACTACTAGATAACATTCTTATTTTTTAACAAGCGTGAATGAGTTCCACTAGCACGTACCTAGCACCAAACATGAGAACATCAGAAGTTTAAGTTTAGTAGACTTCCTTGCCATTGTGCTCCATGTGTTTCTAGCCATGCCCAGACGGATCTGTCTGAAGGGAGAAGAGCAGTTTAGTTTTCAAAGCTTATTTAATCATTTCCCTTTCCACTTCCATTGTAAACTTCATCTTTTTCCTGAGATTGCAAACATCAACAGGAAGCTTATAGTACTCACGCAGTACAAAGGGCCGCAGAATAATAATTCTTCACTAGATACACAATAATTTCACAGTCTTAGTTTAAATGGGTTACCCAAATAACTTTGGGAAGATTAAAGACTGTGGTGTTTACTAATAAAACTTTTATTAGGTAGAGATAATGAACATTTTAGTTAAAAACTTGCAGATCAGTTTTTAAAACAGGCTGCAATAGTAGGAACCTACTGAGCTGTTTTCCGCTTCAGTCAAGTCCCTCTTAAAAGAAGTACGTTGACTTCATGTTGGACAGGGCATGCCAACTAAGGGCTTGGCATGGCTTTTCTGATATTAATACCTCCTGCAATATTAACAATGTGAAGATAACTGGTGCTCTGAGAAAGTAAGCCTATAGGTAGAAGATTCAACAAAAGACTGCAAATTTACAGACCTGCCATTTGAAAAGGTGCCAGAAGTAAATCGCCATTTACTTTACAAAGAACTAAAGTGAGTACTTGAGCACCACTGAGATTCTGCAAAAGGTTTGAGTCACCCGTTTCATTCAATAAGGCCATCGAGATGATTAGGGAATGTAAGAAATGCTCATTAATGGCCACAGCAGATATTGAATCAGCCTTTCATTTATAGCCAGTGCATCCGGACAGTTTTCATTTATGGGGTTTTTAATTTAAATAAGTGAAATTTATGTGGGCCGACACATACCCATGTATTGTACAACTTGTTCTTGCTTAAAAGCTGCCACTAGCCTTATTGAATTAAGAGGTACTGGCAAAAACTAGCAAAAAAAAAATAAATTAAAGAAAAGGAATAAAATAAAAGCTCCTTTACTTCAGGTCCTTAATAACAAGGTGAGAATTTAGCTAGGGATTTTATTCTTAAGATGATGAACAGTACACCATAGCTACAACTGATGACAATACTCAGGAGTATGTCTTTAGCTTCAAAGACAGAGAAATTTTGCATACTAGTCACTGGGATTTTGGAAGAAGCAAAGTTACAGAAAGCAAAGACAAGAATTATGATGGAAACGCATGTGATTGGCAACAATTGTGGCTGAGGTTGTAAACCAGCACCCTTTTAATGAGAACAAGGGGTTCTGGATCACACCACAGGCAGAGACTGAGCAGTAGCCTGTTTCGTTATTGCTCAGGCCTGTCACAGGCTCTTCAGACTTTGTAATTTGTCTGTGGGAGGAAAGAGGAGTAGAGAACCTTAAAGATCTGTACAGCACAAAAGGCACAGCAGTATATTACAGGAGGTCTCCCTCCCCCTGGTAGCTCAGTATCTCTTCATGGTGGAATGGGAGTGTTTTATTTTTGTTTTTCTTTCCATTAGAGGATGACCTTTGTTCCAACTAGGTTGTTCTGCTGCAGAGCCAACAGCCCCCAGCTTCCACAGCTGACTTCCCAAACAGCAGCAGATACTTTCTGCTGCTCCAGTCTCCTTATTTAATTATGCCTCTATAAATCAAAAGCTACCAAAACTGATTTAACAAACATTTGGGTGAGAACTCAGAGCAGCTGAAGAGTGACCTAGACTGAGTCATTGCCTGATGCAATTTCACACAGTTCAACTGTAAACACAGTTGAGCTCATTGTTGTGTTAACCACCCCCCCAAAAAAAACCAACCAAAAGATTCTTAATTGCAAGTGCATTTCTGTGAAATCATCACTAAATGCCAAATGAAAGATGTATAGGGAAGCATATTTCTTTTGGAAACCGACCAAATGAACATCTGGTCTCTGGGTTATCTGGAAAAATCCATCGGAGGATAATGACAGCACCATTAGATGTACCATAATAATTAATAGGATGTTTCAATGGGTTTAAACATGTAGAGTGCTGAATGCTGCTGATGCATTCTCAGATCTCACATAGTTCAGTGAAGAGTGAACCACTGATTGTTGGAAAGATATGCCAGGGAAAGGATGACACACTGCTCTTACACTGATAAGCATCCACTGGTAGCCAGAGTTAGATAGGAGGACACAACAGAGGACATCTGGTCTTACCTTAAATGATATTCATTACCTTTCAAAATAATGTTTTAAAATTATCAATAATGTTTTTTAAAGGTAGATTCAAAGATGAACACAGGGAAAACCACAGAATTTCAGGCTGGTCCTGTTGCAGAAAGTAAAATCTGCTTTGCTATAGTTTGCAGGTTTTTTTTTTTTAATTTCGGGGTTTTTTTTGGTTTTGTTTGTTTGTTTGTTTTTCTTAACAGAGCTGATAAGTAGCCCATATGAAAGTAGACTTTCAAGCACAGAAACACAGTTACAGCTGTAATACCAAATAAAAGACGCGTTCACAAGGTGCAAAGACACATTGTGGGAAAAACTTACTCTGTAATCTTATTTTTAACTCATTCAAAAAAAAGGTATCAGCAGCCTTTATGCCAGATTACACATTGTTTGTCCTACCACAGCCAGCGCAAACTGCATACTGTAAGATAATCCAAATATAAAGAAATATAGTCATGTGCCTTCTCTTTATCCAGATCAAATTTACACCCTGGGTGCTTTGATAGCAGATAGATTGGTTATTAATGATAATGAAACCACAGCCCACATTGTCAGACAACTGCGTAACATGACTAGGTGATCTTAGAGATACTTGATTGTACCTGCATAAAACATCCACTGGCTGTGGAATGTGCTTTACAAATGTGCTAAGTCCTGAAACTAGGGAAACACACATATCTTTTGCCATTCAATTTCTGAACAGATTTTTTAATAGTATTAAAGTTGTGGATAGTTTCTCATGGTGATCCGGTGGGTCTCTTCCAACCTGGTTATTCTGTGATTCTGTGCCAAACACAGCTTGCTTAAACAAATGAAAGTTTGCTAAATATTTAGGGTAGCTTATGGACTGCTATCTTCCCACATTCAAAAATTAAAATTACTTATTTCGTTATATAGAGGCCAGCATGGACTTTTGTCATTTAGCAAGTAAATCAAAAGAATTACAGGCAAGTGGTTTTCACAATCTATGTTTAGTGATTCTTACTTCCAAAGACTTAGACTCTAGATCTGTCCTTAAAGTGTTCTTAAAAGGATTGGCAAGTATGTCCATGTGTAAAATATGATAATCCTATGTTAATTCTCCTCCTTACCACTCTGTAGATGCCTGGGAACAAACCATTGTAAGTATTAAGCTTGCTCGAGTTTGCACTGCATTTGTATTCATTAACTAGACTATTAGCGAGACCATTTTAGAACTCTATGCCTTTTCTGATAGATGTGTATATACATTCACTGGCTGTATTATTTATTTGTGTGCATGTCCATCTACCCGTCCATCTGTCTCCACTCTTGCACGCATACAGATCAATATGTGTCTCTGTATATTTACGTCTTTCACCATTCCCAAGACATTCAGTCTACTTCTCTGGCACCAACTCTGGGAAACTACTGCTTTAGCTAATGCCCTTATGACTGAAAGCAGAGCTCAATGCATCATAGACAGGAACCAAGGCAGTAAAGTAGAACAAACAGATGGAGGTGTAAAAAAGGGAAGTACTTATGCTAAATTCGAGAAAAATAAAGGGATTAAGGGGATGTCACAGACTAGATGATTTAAGAAGGGGATTTCTTCTGAAGAAGGGATATTTCTCTTGTAGAATAGAAATATATCATGTATTCTAACCAGGGTTAATTCCAACATCTAGAACAAATCTAAACCTTAAAACCAAGATTAAGAATTGGCTAGTGGTGTCTATTATATCTGTCAACTGTTTTACAAACCAAGGATAAAATATTTTATGTTTGGATTCAGCCAATACAATAACAATATTTATAGGCTGCCTTGGGAGCAATAATAATTTTACATGGTTTTCAGCATTCAACAGAGTATTTACAGGGATTTGAATTATTGTAACCATGTTCAGATTGTTTTTTCTATCCTCTTTCAGAGATCCTGGATTAAGGAACCGATCTCCCTTGTCCTCTCTGTCAGTCTACTATATAAACTGTGTATTTGCAGGGCTGCCATAAACAGTGAAGCAATTCTTTCTCTAAATCTTCTGAGCTGTGTTGCCTCTACCATATTCTCACTTAGCTGAGGACATTCATGCTCCAGACCTGACAACTGATCATTATATTGGTCGAGCATAAACTTACCATCTCAGTGTTATCTCAAAGGGCTCTGGCCACTTCCAAATAATTATATCGTTGTTTTAAACCAAACCAGAGCATTAGGGTTTGACAAAGGAAGGCCTGTGGTCATGGTGATATCACAAATCCATACCCGCCTTGTGTCTAAATCAGTGTCTGAGCTTCCCTCCTAGAGTACCAAGTATGTCCAAGAGAAAATGGTTGGTATGGTTTTGTGATATCACAAATCCAAGGAGCTACTCTTCTACTACTTTGTCCCACAGGCTTGCATAGCTTGGGGCTCACGTGCAGACTCAAAACTTATGCCAATATCCATATAAAAGAACCATACTGTTACATGACAGCTTCTAATCTGATCCTATGCTTATCACATCTATGTAAATCCCCACTGCTAGTGGGATAAACGTCTCAGGAAACAGAAGTTAGTTATTAATAAAAGTAAAAACCACTTTTCTTCCTCACCTGTCAGGTAGAAGTGAAAGATACAAACTGAATCACACATACTGAATAAAATGATCTGGGTGACACTGTCAAACTCATCACCAACTTCTTGTATGACTTGGAAGAGCCCTAGCCAATTCTGAGGTAGTCCCTGCACACAGAAATCCCCTTGGACGGCATTTTAACGGAAGGAATGTTGCATTTAGCTGTAAAAATCTGCTCTAAAATTGCAGAAAAAGGGTGAGATTGACACATGCCATAGTTGTATTTGCTGTAGGGTATTGCACATCTAATACCTGGAAGGTAAGAAAAGTAGAGGGGATCTATAAGACTACAGCAAACAGCATGATGATAGTGACTTTGGTGTTGTTAGAGATAAAGCAACAGCATTACTATCTACACAGCACAAATGTATTGGGGGAATCTAGAGTATTTACAGATGTTCATCAGAACAGTAAAGCCTCATTGCACTCCACTTAGCAAAGAAACAATTCCATTTGCACTTCTCATGATTCCTTCATTGTTGATTTGGATTTAACAGAGTATACTAACATTTCAGCCCTGATGAAGGTGCAAGACTGGGAACATTGGCACATTTTGTGACTATAATCCATTTTTTTGTTCTGGTTGGAATGAAGCATAGTACAACGTTACTGCTGGGTGAACACCTGTAGATAGAAAACACTGGTTTGCTCAGAGGGCCCAAAGCATGCCAAACTGTTCCCTGGGAGGAAAGCTGAGAAATGAAACAAATAAATAAATAAAATCATCCTGTGCACAAACATAAATAGAAAGGCAGGCAGGAAACAATTATTTTGGAACCAAAAGTCAAAAAGACAATATAAAGAATATAATCTCTTGAGGATGAATTCCAGCTTTGTTTGTGGGATAAACTAAGGCTTATCTCAAACATTTTAGGACCTAGTTCCTCAAATCACTGAAAGACATGCTTACCCCATTTCTCTAAATGCATGAAACTCAATGAGACCAGTGCAAGGAGTGATACCAAAGCCCATTTCTTTGAGGGGAATTAATTTTACTTTTATGGAAATATGCCATTTGAAAATGAAGGGATTTTATTTCAAACTGTCAAAACATTTCAAGTTCATTTGCAAAATATCAAAATATGATTTGGCGGCAAATATCTTATCCAATTTGGATTTACTGAAATGGTTCAGCTTGCCCCAATACCTCTTTTAAAAATGAGTTCTGAAAATTTTACTAAAAAGTGCAGGTAGTCTCCAGCATCATGAAACTGTTTTCAGAGAGTATCAGTTCCTTGAGAAAAAGGACTTGAGGGCTTTCATGCCAGCATACTATATTCTACTTTCCTTTACAAAACCACGTATTTCACAGCCAGTCTACCTATCAAAAAATAAATTCTGAAAAACAACACATTCTGTTTTCATCTTCTCCCTATTCAGATCTGGTTTTCTATCTGTCTGTTGAAACATAGCAGACACATTAATGTGACTGAAACTCATTCTAATTCATTTAGTTTGTACAATCTACTTTTCCTTGCCTTTTGTTACTGTTGACATTACAAAACATGAACACTCTGTTGGTGAACTGCAGTAAAATAGCACGTATTAGTAAGTTACACACTCTTGAGAATTTCCATTTTGAGTCCCCAAATCCTATTTCAAAGAATTGCTGCTAGTCTCCATTTTACAGACTGGTAATATGAGGTACAAAATCTTAAAATTGTTTCCATAACAATGAACAGAGGCTGGAGTTACTTTTCATTCATTCTACTCCCTAAACAATATTATCTGCCATTACTTTACACCAAATTTTCCTTTTCTCTTTTACATATATTTCAACGTGACAGTCTGATACTGATGTTCTTGATGATTTCCCATCCATCTCTCCTTCCACTGCCATACCATGCAGTGTGCCCTTCAGGTATTTTACTGTTCTGTCCCATTTGTGTTTCTTTCCTGCACTACCTCTCACACTTCACCCTTTTAGTGTCTCTCCTACACAGATTCCCTTCCATGTCTCTTTATAAACTGTGGTTAAACATTCCCAGACACAGCAACAAGGACAAGAAAATAAAACTTCACTTAATCACTTTAGTTTCATCCACAAAACAAATAAAAAAATGCAGAAACCTACCAAAAATTGAGACATAACTTTAAATGTTTTAGTCTAACACTGATACAGATACATATATTTTATATATATATATATATATATTTCAGTCTCACAGAAGCAAAGCAGATACGGTGACTTTGTGCTCTAGGAACACACATTTGACAAGGTCCCTGAAAAGTCTCTTCAGTAGAGCCTAACAGACACAGTGGGGTCTGGAGTGCCTGATGTTTCCCAGAAGAAGCTCCTTACAGAATCATATTCTTTGGAGTAGATTCCAATCTCCAGTCACTGTCTTAATGTGTTCCTTTACATTTAACTATATTTTCCGTTAAGCAATATGTTCATTTGAAAAATGAAATTTATTGTGATTGAGTAAGGCAGTAATGGCTCAGTTGGATCAATGATAGTGGATTATATTTCTGAAACAGGGAGGGTCTGCTTACATCCGAGTTCAGAATTAGGCCCTCTCTGTAACACATTCTTTCAGCACAGAAGCTTCTTGTTGCCAGTTTACAGTAACTACAAAACAGTAAAAATCAAAGCATTCACCAAAAGTATTCACATCCCTAAACAGTGCTGTTTATTTTTTATCTGAAACACAAAGTGTCCAGAAGAAGACTCAGTGGAACTCTCATGCTTACTACCATTATATCTTCATAAATCATCCCTCCATGAAATCTAACAAGCACAACCCATAATATTTTTTTGCCAGTATGTCCCTATATGAAATCATTGTATTGCTCCAAAAATAACTATTTAAGACATAAACTTAGTTTTACATTTATCTGTTGCTCTAAGGGTCTTAGTATAAGCATCGCCTCATTAATGATTCAGAACACACCATAAATATTAATTTCAGAAAAAATAATATGAAGGATAAGCCGATCAATAATGTTGTACAGGACTAGTCGAATATACGTGATTCTCTAAATGTAATGATAAAAGAGCAGGTTATTTCCCCCCTCATTCTTTATAATCATCTTGTATAGTTTAAATTATCTGCATCTATCAACTCACACACTATCTAAGGCTGAAACAGTGTTGACCAGGTCCACAGAAGTCAAGTAGTTAAGCCAATTTGCTCCAGCTGAGAATCGACTCTTGGTTGTCCCTGTACTTCCTATAGAATATTCTGTAGGAAGCACTGCTTTAATGTAGCTTGACCAGCATGTATGTAAAATGTCAATGTGAAATTCCTTCTCACCATCTTTTGGACTTCTTAAAATAAACAGTTTTTTGCAAGTCCAAACTACTAACTAAAAACCCATAGGTTTTCTTTAAAATGGCAAGCAAATTTAAAATAACTTCTAAAAAGAGGCTTCAACATCAAAGATTTAGTAAAACTATTCCTCTTCTTTTCCTTTAGCAGGTTTTCCTGAATTTGCAATTAAGTAATTAAAAACATTCTCACCCAGATGCTGTCAGTGAGAAATAATCACAAGAAACACAGCAAACAAAAGAACGATCACAAAATACATTAACTTTTACTAGTGCTGCTGTGCATTAGCATTTTTAATAATGACCTCATTACCATTTAGTTCAACAAGCAAACAAACCCTGTTTATCTGATAGTTTATTTATTCTAAAATAATGCAACTTTTTTTATGTGCCCTTGTTATGAGCTCACTAACGTTAAAGGCACCGCAACAATCAGTTAAGTAATTATCATAGGATAAAAGCTTTTACCATGAAAAAGTTTTGTTTGAAAAAGCATGAACTGCGATTCTCATTGATAGCTTTCACCAAGTGCAGGATTCAGTACATTGTAGCACAAAGACCTAGATTATCTCCCTCTGTTAAAGGCTTAAAATTCTACAACCAGACCATGCCAGTTACCAGTATCAGATTATGATAACAAGATCATGTTCAGTTATAAAAACAAGTGTCTAAACTTTTCTCATGTCACTTTCTATCTAAGTCCCATTGCCAGTTGTGAAAGGACCCATCTGAATGTGTGTAGAAGCTCATTTTAAAGCTAGCTCTTTGAACTGGATTCATGGGGTATTTGCATAAGAAGATTTGGGTAAAAAGAATGGGCTGGTGCTGCATCTGCCCATTAATATGCCTGCTAATTCAGCACATTGTAAGCCTATTGATGTATCACAAAAGGCTCAAATTCAAGGACAGTTATCCTATTGCCATTGTTAGGGTTTGAATTCAAGTAATATGTTCACTATAGGAATACAGTTGTTACAATTAGATATTTTTCTATAATGGTATAAAGAAGCGACGACGATCAGAATTACAATAATGCTGATAAAACTTTAGAATTCATGAATTCTATTATTTTAAAAGATGCAGGTGCTGATTAATTTTGCTTTGCATAATACTTGAATCTTGAGTGCAGGAATACTTAAAGAGCAGCAGCAAATCATTGCAATATAACCTATCAAAGCTGGCAGTCTCCCTTCAGTGCCGATGAACATTTATCTTGCTTACAAGAGTTTTAATAAAAAATTAAAATACTAAACCGAGTTTCGACAGAATGGAGAAAACCTACATCATGAGCACAAGTGGTGGGTATTTTAATCCTGCTTATGAAAAATGCAAAAGCATTGCTTGTGCTATCAGGGGATATCCTACACGGAACATTTTTATGGTGAATACGAATTGTTTGAAAACACTATATACTCACAAATGGGAAAAGAGCAGAATCAGTGATTCATGCGAGGAGCGCAAAGCAGCCATGGCACCAGCTCCACGGTGGATTCAAAGCAGACACTGAGGCAAGCAGTGAAATAAAAAGCTGTTAGTTGAAGTGCTGGAAAGAGTTTATAAAGCACACAACACAAACAGAATACTAAAGAACAGACTGAAAGGAAACGCATGTATAAACCAGCAAATTAAGTCTTGTTAAACTTAGTACTTCAAGGATCCTGAGTTTGTTTGGGTTTGAGACCAAAGCACGTGTTTTGTAGGGGGAAAAATGGGAGAATAAACGTGTGTGAGCAGGAGGATTTTCCAAGACAGGCTGTGACAGTCTCTTCTCACTTTCTTGTAGGAACACCCTGTGCAGCAGCAGAGCGGGGTGCACCCATTGCCCCGCATTGTCCGGCCAGCCACGGGGCGCTGGCACGGCTGCGGGTTTCTCACTCCGCATCCCTCAGAGGAGACATCAAAGACCAGAGAGATGTGCTCTTTGTTTTGCTTGGTCTCTGACTCTCAACATGTGGTTTCGCAGGACCAAACATCGGCACCTTTTAACCTATTCTGTTCAGCTTAGGCCTTAGCTCCATTTGAGCATTAGTGAAACTATAGTAACCGATAATCTGCCTGTTCCTCAATAGAAACTATGTACCTTGTCACACAAGAGCCCCGAGGATCACCATTCCGGACAAGTTCCTTTACAGGCCCTTGGCTTTCTTTGCTGGGGCCCAGCCTGTCCTGCTGAAAAGGTGTCAAAACCCTTCACCTTTTTGCAACGGGGGATCTGTGTTAATGTTAATTTATATTTAACAAATGGGATATTGTCCCTCAGAATGTATCAGTATTTGATGATCTATTACAAATGTTTTCATCAAGTTATAAATGAGGGCCCTTGACAAAAGGTCTTTTAAGACAGCAGGATGAAGACAGGGAAGGCGGAAACAGGTTGCGTCGTGTTTGTTTGTTTGTTTTCCCACAGGGGTCCCCACCCGAGCGCAGGTGGCGACCAGAGCTCGATGCTTGCCCCGTTGCTGTGGGCTGGGCATGGAGTCCCAGTAAGATGCTGAAGGCAGGCAGCTAAGTCTCTTTCCAGGCCCAAGTTTGCTGAATCAAAAGCTTTCTCCATCAGCAAGTTGCAAGAGAGAACTTCGTTAGTTGTTGCTTTTATTTACGTATGTATTTTGGTAGCGATCTGATCTCCTGCTTAATGAGCCTCCCCCCAGGCGCGGGGAAAATGTTATCACCAGTCCCATTTTTCACTCACTCAATCTCTAATCCCGTACTGTGCTGTCTTGTTATTAACAGGAAAAACAACAACAACAACTATGTAGATCGTGTAGATCAGAGCCAGAAAAGAAAGGAACAAATGTCAAGGGTTTGAAGAAGCAATTCAAACTCAGCTTCATTTCATCTCTGTCACTCTCTCCTGACTGTCATGCAACAGCCGCCTGCTAACATATTTCCCTCCAGTAAAGATGACATTTTTGCTTTCTTTATAGTAGTTTAATATTAATAGGGAGGGGATCTAAATTGTTGACACTGCAACCAAAATACCCTACTGCAAATTAAGGTATTTGGTACGAAACACAAGACCTTCTGCATTAAGCTCTCTCACAGTGACCTGACATAAACTGGCAACTGGCAGCCGTCTGCTTTTGGCAGCTTGGCATATTTGGTCATTTATTGGGTGCATGTGAAGATCAAATGGGTTAAGATTCTTCTCCTTAAACAGCAGGGAAAAGAACATCAAAAAGGTGTAAATTTCATTTCCCCAGTTTTGATTAAGTCAAGCATGAAATGAAATGTAATACTCTCAAGTGGCAAGGGTTTATACTATTGATGTTGTTACTTCTGCTTCACAAAGCCCAATCAGCCGACAGCGAGTTGAACAAGCTAACAGAGTTTTAGGGTGGCCAGATGGAGGGTTTTTACTATGGTTGAAAAGACAGCTTAGTGCTTGCCTCTTCAAGCCAAGTCAATGCCAACTGTGTGAAATCCTGGCCATTCTACTCCTTTTTTTTTTTTTTCCTTCCCTCTTCTCAATGCTGGTGGCTAGCACCATACTGGCCTGATAAAAAACAATCCCTTCAGCAAAACAATGTGTTGAATGAATATTTTTTTTTTGTCAGAAGTGTTGTTTATCTTCCCCTGAAGTGCAGAGATTTCCAAATTCATGATGCAGACCAATCTCATTACAGTATTTAATCTAATGGGAAACTACATTGCATTTAAATGTTATCTGAAATGAGGCCTTTGCAAGAATTTGGTAGTTTCTCTGAGACTAAAATTATAACATTATTTGTTTCAGTAGTGTGGCAAAGCAAAAATCCATTCACACGCTCTGGAAATAAATGGAGATTTAAAACAGTACCTTGTTCATCCATTATGGGAAAGTAGAGTTAATTCAGAACACTGTGAGATGCACACTGAGAAACTCTTTAGCTCTAGATAGAAAAGTAACAGGTCTTAAATTGAGTGTGGTCTTACTTCGTTAGGAAATTTGTCCTTTTTTTATAGGTGCTTTTTCAGGCCCCTTGTTCCCACTACATTCTCAAATTTAATGCTCTTGCCACTATACAGCTGGACTAGAATAGAGTGGCTTTAGTAAAGACTTAATAGAATCTTTAATGCTTCTAACAATCCACTCCCATTGAACTGCATTAAGTAGATATTATGGAAGGACAAAGAGCTAAATAGCTCAACATCAACCTCATTAGGCATGCAGGCAGGCCTTGAACCATTTTATGGGCAAGTCTATTGTAAGTACACTCCCCAGGTTAGCTTTAAATTGCAAATGATACCCTGAAAGGGGAAAAGAAGTTTTGGAGAATGGCCTCACAGAAAGAAAATCATTTTAGGGTATAAGAAAATGAAAGGCATTGTTAAAATTGCTCTGACCGTAGCAAATGAAATACATCATGGACTTGAGAGGCTGAATGCTACACTTGAGGGTTTTTTGTTGGCTTTTTATTTTTTTGTCCGTTTAGGAATGTGGTGTACAGCAGAATATAAACAATATACAATCTGTAAGACTTAATAAGGGTGGCTCAACATACTAGCCTTTGTCTGAAGTTAAACACATGATAAGAGCACAATAATTAAGTGGAGGGAGAAAGACAGAAAATGTTCTAATAAAAGGCAAAGTGTGGAGAATGTTATGTATAAAAACTTTCCAACATTGCACTTCTTAAATCAATAAGGATTCATTTATCCTTAGCACGTCGTGTTCCAAAATATTTATATTTAAAAAAAAAAAAAAGTCTCTCAAGAATTCTTTGCAACTGCAAAGTGCTTTAACAACTGACATTATGATGTTGCAAGTCTGGGAACATATTCCCAAGCAGAGCCCTTCTCTGTCACCTTAGTGGATGAATAATTGTGCCTTTGCATATTCCTTGTCATAAATGGCAGGAATGAAGGGACCCTAAGGACCGCACTGGCAGGATTGGTGCTGTACAAGCAGAGTAAATTAAAACAAGGATTAGAGCAAATATGATTGGGGATGACAAGCAGGGCAGTTGTCGCCACACAATGTGCCTTTTTGCCCATATGGTCGGTACCAAGCTTACACAGCACAAACCCTCTAACATGGATGCTTATTAAAGCATTCCTTCGTGATCAGGACATAAAGTCCTTAAACCTTCGTGCCATAGGAGAGAAGCAGTGTTTCTTTCACAACTCAGGCAGCAGCCTTAAGCACTATTATTTATGAAGTTTTACATGTAACTACCAATCTTTACTTTTGATTAGATGAATGTACAAGAAAGCCCATAAATGTGAAAAATTGATATTACACACTGCAATCATAGTTATGCATTGTATAGGTTATGGAAGTGAAAGTGAAATAACAGATAATTATATTTTAAATAAAAATCAGACATAGGAGATATTTCAAACCTTCCTCCCAAAGTATGGATTTGCAGTATACACAGCATTTGGATGATTTTTAACGACATTTAAGTCGATAATGAAGGTATGAAAGACACTCAAAACAACATGACGTTCATGCTATGGAAATATTTGAGTGAACAGATATGTATTATTATGAACAAAACAGAAGAGCAGGGCAGCTTTCTTCTAGCTTACAGGAGCAGAAAAGAGCAATTTTTCAGTAAACCTTCATAGTATCCAATGACATGTGTCATTTTCTGTGTCTTAGTTCCCTCATCTGTAAAACTGAAATAATTACATGTTATATTACATATTACAACTATATCAAAACTATATACATGTTATTTTTTCCTTACTGGTTATTTGCATTTAACTCAAAGATCACATCATTGATCATGATTTACAGAAAGATACCTAGATTCCACAAATACCCAAGAGTGATTTTAAGTCCCAGAGATCAGTTTGTCTATCACAAGACATTGTTATGATGATGCTTTCTCAGTCCTTTAATAAGCAACTCAGATAGTGGTGAGAAAGCAGAAGTGAAAGACCTTTTCTTTAAGCTTTTTTCCTCTATGGCCTGTAATACAGCTCTGACTGACCACAAAGCAACATCAGATTAGTGTTCCTTCCAGCCTGAACTTTTTCTCAGCCAGAACAGCCAGTTCTACAGTAGTAATGAACTCAGAAAACCCCACACATGCAGTAACATGCAAAACATAACATTAAATGGTAACCAGCAAAAACGATGGCAGTTAGAACATTATAGGTGCCTTCAGGAATCATCCAAGAATTCCTGCTAAACTAGACAGAGATTTCTTATAGAAAGCTCGAGGCCTTTTTGGCAACAGTCTTGGTCTGAAGCAGAACCTACTAAGCTGTCCTTGATAGTAATAAATCCTCCCAAGCTCCATCCACTAGTACAGAAAACATTTATATGTGTTAGATTATCCCTTGCTGTCACTCCTACTTTTGGATTTTGTGGTGTAGCTTTGGAGTACTGGGATTGTTCTCCAAAGCCAAGACCTCCATGTGCTGGTAGACTCCATTAAATGAGTATGAACACATTCACTGTATCGTAAGAGCCAACATTCCCCTCTTACCATTAAGCATTGGCTAATGCAGAACAGTCTGAGCTCCCTGGATGCACACTACAGCTTTCATATTTAGCAGGTAGGCAGCTCTGAACCTTCACCAATACAGCTCCAAATAAACCTACTTACACCAAGTTCTTTGGTCAGCTTTGATAAGTTTTGTTGCAGTGACACAGAATACAAACAATTCTGACAGTGTAAACTGAGACCATTTAGCAATAATTCATTACAGATCAGAAAAGAAATAATTTAGAAAGAAGTCCAAGAAACAGCTATCTGAATTTCAGCTATCTGAGATTTTGCCATTATGCTCATCAGAACATGGCTGAGGCATCCAAGAACTATAGGCATTTGAACTCTTTCACAATCAATTTGTCAGCCTCTTTTTGGCTTGGGTTATTTGCAGATAGTAATCTAAACATCATATGTGACAACTGTCAAACCTAGAAAGCAGAGTTCAAGAGCAGTTGTTTCATGTGGATATCCAAGGTTCCATTATATTAATTATCTTTCAGTAATGTAACATTTGAAATGAGCATTTTTTACTTTCATAATTACATCCTCTTTAAAAAAACAGCTTCTGAGGGCCAGTTAAAATCTCCGAGTCTTTCATGAAAGCAGGCAGGTGAAAGCTACAATTATGATTCCGATCTCGCTGGCAGACAGAAATTAGAAAGGGTCTAAACAAGTACATTTAGCCACTGGGATAAAAGGTGAGTAAACAGTAATCAGAAATGAGTCACACCAAGCCTAGCTGAGTCCAAAACTTGGCTGAAAGCTAAAAACGGCTGCCTATCCATAGAGAGAGCCTGTTTACAAAGCCTGTTTACAAAGGACTAGGGGCAATGGGTGTAAACTGGAGAGGGGCAAACTTTTACTAGACGTAAGAAAGAATTTCTTCACTATGAGAATGCTGAGGCCCTGGCTCAGGTTGCCCAGGGAAGCTGTGGCTGCCCCATCCCTGGAGGTGTTCAAGGCCAGGCTGGATGGGGCTTTGTGCACCCTGATCTAGTGGGATGTCCCTGCCCACGGCACAGGGCTTGGAACTAGATGATCTTTAAGGTCCCTTTGAACCCACACTATTCTATGATTCTAAGAGATAAACATCACCTGGAGAATGAAGCTGATAACCAGAACGGATAGCACATGAAGAAATGGTATAGCATATCAGGGTTTTAGTGTACTACTAATAATGTTTTATTGCAATAGTTCCTGTATACACATGCATTTTTAAAGAGGAACTTTAAGCAGAAAAAACCTGAAGTGGAACATATAGTCAGGCAGCAATACGTGATGTGGGCAGCTCACCTGCTTGGTTATTTGTAGTCCTTCTTTAACTTACAAGAGAATAAGTATCTTCTGTAACAGAATCCCCAGATTCTTGCTTTTCTGCACAGTTCTCCTTGGGCTGTAACTATGTGTAACTACTGGCACAAGTGCTGAAGGTGATCACGACAACCTACAAGTTAACTTTACTCATCACCTAAAAACCATAGGCAAATGTGCTAGGAAACCTGTAAGATTAACAGACGCTACTATGCTACCTCATCTTCTGAGTCCAAAAATCTTTGAACTACTAGCTTGAAATCCCTATTCTATGTGAATCTCCTGATCATTTATGTTGAGATAGTCGAATATATTTAGAAACCACACTCCTGTTATTTTCATTGAGATTTAGGAGCATAAGCAAGACTTCTAAATTTTTGTAAGAAATGCATCAGGCATCTAAATGTCTTTGAGGACTGGGACATGAGATTCTCTGTGCCCCAGTTCTGGGACTGTCAAACAAGGATGACTGCATTGTCCTACTGGGCAGGAATTTTCTGAGAGTAAATGCACTTAGAAGCACTCAAGATTACAGATATGGGGACCAGATAAGGACTGTAAACATGCCAGTTTGTAGATACATGGTTTAGTATAATTCTATTTCTATATCAATATGGTTGAAAAGGAAACAGCTTCTTGAAGATGCTGTGTTGAAGGCATGTTTTTTGTTACTTAGGGATCTGAAAGCAAATCCTCTGCAAGTCTGAGCTTTTATTTAAAAAGCTGCATAAACACTGATATGATAATTATTTTAAGCGTGATTTTTAGTTTTTTTTACTAATATTCTTGGAAGTTCTTTTAGAAGAACAGGAATAAACATATTTTACCTGGAATATTTTAGATTGCTACTTAAACTTTCAAAATATGTACAGTTTCCTGTCTGTTTATATAGAGAATTATTGACGAGTCATGAAAAAAGATTCAATGAAGTTAATGTGAAGGACTTCTTATTTCACTCTTCTCACTTTAATTCTAGATTGAGGCTACAAAATTAAATCAATAGATTACACACTTGAGGATATCTCATATGAAGCGTTTACTGCTCAGTCTGATCTAATCTACAATGAAATGTAAACCAATCAGTCTCTCAGAACTTTAAAGTATCACCAGCTTCATTGACTTCATATTACTTAACACTTCAAATGTATTTGAGAATAGGCCAGGAGAAATTCTGAGAAAGGAGAACATCAAGCTTAATGGCAAGGTGACAGCACCACACGAACCTTTAATGTAATTATTACTGCTCTGAGCTTAAAGGCAATTTCTCCCTGCACCCCTCTCTTCCCTCATGATTAAATGATATTTTTCAGCAGATGTCATACCATGTGCATTACATTTCAGACCTGTTGGTGTCCTGAAATCCTTATACCTCCTGATGTCACCATTCCTCTGAAATCAGGTGAGCTACGTATGACTAGAAAAAGCAATGCCCCAATCCTGCAAAGGCATGACTAGATATGCAGTAACCTTGATGCAAATCGTCCCATAAATCTGAGTATGCCTGTAAGTGTTTGATGGCTTGGAGCCTAAATGAACATCCACCTACAACTTCCACTGTATTAGGGTGGAGTTTGGGGTAGGTGAAGACGGCTAACTGGCTTCCCCCAGGGTCTATCCAGGACCCAAGAGCACAGATCTCCAAATACCTCATTTAATTAAAGCTTTCATGTGACATTTTGACAGAGAATTGTTCCACCTGTCCTAGCAGAGTTGCAAAACATGTATTTCCATCATGTTGCTTTTCAGCACTTCCACTGACTTAAAACAAACCTTGAGCAATGATGAGCCGTAAGACAAGGGAAAAAAACAGAGCACTTTTTTTCTGGAGGGAGGGAGAGGAATGAAGAATTAACTGCAGTTTTCAATGACCTTTTCCCACATTAAACAGAGAAAGGATAATTAAAAACTTTTACTGCAACAGCTGATATAATTTTGTAAGTAAAAGTATATATGTTGTATTTGTAGCTTATTTGTTTCAATGAGGACAGGGCAAAAGGGAAGTTGCAGAAGCGACTTTGGTTTCTTAGTGGAAGTGAAGGTAGCTCCTTTCATTATTAAAAGATAAACATGTAGGTACTGAGAAAACTAATTAAATTTTGTTGAGTTATCAGGAAGTCCCTTATGAATATCCTCTGGGGTAGGCTCTAATGTGGAGAGATCTCAATTTTGTGGTTAAATAATTTGAAGAGATTAATTAGTAAAGAAGAAGCATTAAAGGCAATCACGAGAAGATAAAGGTAACAATTTTTTCACATTTACCAGTTTTATAGCTCTACCTGATGAAAAAGCTTTCATTGCATGAAGTAACTATTAACAAGATAGTTGGATGGATTATTTTTAAGTGTTTCATTTATTAGCCGTACACTAGATATAAGAAAACATCCTGAGAAAAAAACCTCAACTTTAAACCAGATTTGCATAAAGGATTAAGCTACTTCCAGTTCAACCTCAAATTGGGAGAACAGATCTTTATCCTGAATTTCTTTTTGTTCCTCTGGAAGTTCGGTTTAATCCAGCTTTCTTAATTTTCACCTTCTCCCTAAACCTTCTAGGCTTGTTACATGATAGCTAAGGATCATTATCCACCCAAGCTGAGGGGGTTTTCCCTTCATTAATTTCTCTAAGAAGATTACCAGTTCTTGTTTGTTGTTGTTTAAGCAAATGATTTCCCTAAGCTCTTTGTTTTTCCAACTGGTTTACACTTTAATGCCCTTGATTGAATTTCAAACAAGAGATCAACTTGACCAACCAACTCTATTTGGGGGGAGGGGAATACCAAACAAGTATGGAAGAAAGAAGGGAAAGACTTCATGTGAACTATTTAAGCAAGAGAAGTGCTTACAACTTATTCAACTATTTAGTCAGAGATGCATCATAATTAGCATATCATTCAGGACTTGTTTAGTTTTTAAAGTCATGGTGACTTTCCTTGAAGACAAAATTCTCAAATCACAACTGAGGGGTGTGTGTGTCACACCTAATACCTTTTTTATTGATTTAATTCCACATATTCCTCCTTTCCCCAACATGTCTTTATTGGATAGGTGTCAGAAACTTTTGTTCATTTGAAAATGGATGGGTGGAATAAGCAATATGAAGACTGAGTATTTACTGTTCGCAGTTTGAATAACACTCCTATTCAAATAGTAATTTTTTAAAGGAATATATTCTAGATAATTGACTGTAATTTAGTCTCTTCTAAGCTTTTAGTCAACAAATGCAGTATTTAATCACTCTGCGTCCCAATGGCTTTTGTATATGTAAATCTGTACCTGCACACAAGGTAAATCAGGAAGATACAACATCCTTAGGTAACATATTCCTGAATAATTACCTTGATCTAAATGATATTATATCATTTTTATATGGGCTAAGCAGCTACCTTAACAAAAGGAGACCATTAGTCAAATTTAATTCCGTCAAACATGATATTTGTCTACAAGGTCCAGTTGTTTAGTCCATATTCATGCACAGAATTTTTTTTTGTGGGATTGCAACCTAATTCAAAGCAAAGCTGGAAGAATTTGGCTATTTCTATAGGCCTGCTTTATATTGTCTTTGCAGAATGGAAATTGTACTCTTTCAGAAAAGGCAAGTTCTGCTGATCACAGACGTAAATGAATACAGATACATAAAAGTCGCCCAGAGTTACATACACGGTCCCAAGCTGGCTATTTTGCTAAAAGTTGGTCTGCTTTTCCTACTGCTGAGCAGTATTCGTAATATTCTGAAATAGCTACTCTATGTTACAAGAGTGTATTAAAATGGGAAGACCATCTATTTTAACTTTAGTAGCAACAACTGATGCTAGTGGATTCAACCACCTCATGCTATTGGCATGCAATGAAAACTCTCACCAATGCATACGCTATATTGCATGATATTGCATGATATTTCTTCTATTTTTTTACAATAAAGAATACGACAGTATTTTTAGAAATACTTGTGTCACAAGGTAGATATCAATAAATAGGTAATCATTAGCTGAAACCCAGGATACTCTGTTGTGAGCATTAAGTTATTGATTCAACATTTATCCTGCCACAAATGCCTTCTTGTTAAGTGTTTCAATAATCTAATTTCAAAAGTCTTTTATACCTTCATGTATATCCAGCAACTTGTAACAATGCCACACTAACATAAGCAGGAGATGAATGGTAGCAGTTCTGATTTTGAGAGCTGGAGATAAAAATTATACTAGCCTCTTTATAAAGTAAATAGGCTTTAGAAACAAAGAATATTAAAATTTAGTACTAAAATGAATAATGAAAATAAACCTGATGTAAACCATTCTAATCAGTATATTCTAATTAATCCAATTGAAAAACTGCATTCAAACCATATAGATATATGTACTTGCAACTGGTATATAAACAGTGCCCATACTGTACAAAAAGAATAATCTTAGTTTAGGAAGAGGATACACCAGCAAAATTAATTTCATGATGATGTCGAGCATTTTAACAAAGGAATGTTGTCACTTAAGTAACATTCGCATTTTTAGATATCTTTTCCCATTTTCACCTCCTACTGTCAACACCATCAATTTCAGTACTGCTCCTTCCCCTATCTCTTTCAACATCAAAATGCGGTCCTTCCAGTATCATTATTATCAACCTGAGCAAACTAAATGTGAAAAGGTGCCACTAATAGGACAGCTTTTGACATCACATCTTGAACCAGAATAAGCAAACAGGCAAGTCAAATCTTCAGGGTCAAGCTTTGAAGTCAATTTTCTGACCTGGGAAATCATGTTCTGTGACAGTGATGACAAACGGTGAACACATGCCTTGTATAAATATGTCTATGAATGTTGCCTCACAGACATTCCCAGTCACCATCTCGCTGTAGCCAACTATGAGAAGAAAAATACGAAGTTTATAGTTTAAACATCCACTGTTTGACATACTGCTGTAACAAAAAATTCCAAGCTTAAAATTGGCTTCTTTTCCTAAGCAGAGTTAAAAAAAAAAGAGGTAATTAAAAAAAAAAAGCACATGTACACCTAATTTTCAATTAACCTTCAACATCTGAATAGATCCAGAGAACAGCTTAATGTATACAGCTCAAACATTTTGCTATTTGGATTCCTATGCCTAAAGCACTCTCTAGCAAAGCTTTCTAGGCAGAGGACTGAAAAGTCATTGTTTATTGATTTCAAAAATCTAACAGGCTAATTATATATTTGTAGATGACCTGACAGATTTACAAAACTGTTATATGATTTTATAATGGAACATGCTCATGTTAATCTTCATCTATGGAGATAGCTAGAGGGGGCTGACCTTTATCTCATATTTAAAACACAAGCAATAACTGAAATTCATTTTCAATTTATTTTCCAATCATATAAAAGAGGGGGAAAAGATTACTTTATTGAATCTTTTTAGCTGGTAAAAGGTTGGAGACACACAGTCTTGATGCCTTCCAAGGAGCTACAGGGATGGTCTATAGGGAACAGACTTAATCGAATAAACTAATCTTTGCTGTGGAGATTAAGTAGATGGCTACAGCAGTAGAGCAACTGTAGAATGCAAAGTATCAGCGGCACCATCAGCTGCTTTAAAGGTGCTGTAGGCAGTAGGTGAGCTTCCCTGATGAGTCCACCCTACTGATCCTGCAAATTTGGTAAACTTCATGGAAATTTAATAATGCTGCTGCATTGTGTTTGCCTGCTGAGCAAACAGCCTGGTGCTGCAAGGCACATGATAATTTACAAGGGGTTTTGGAACTGCTGCTACTCAAGCCTTGGGCCTTTAAGTTGAAGAGAACATATACAGTGTACATCCTGGAGGTAAATGGTATCTAGAGGTAAGGATGTGTTTCAAAGCGGTTCCTGACAGTTGGTGAAGTGCCTTACTTTGTAAGCACATCTTTTCAAACAGTCTTTGATTCCCTATGCCAATACACACATGAAGAACTGAATTAGGCTGGGCTAGAAGCTGTCATGATACGAGTAACATATTTCTGCACTTTTATGTTAGCTTAAATAAAACCTAGCTATTTTGTTTGGTTTCTTGTTCGCCCTGTCTCTTCCATTTAGCACTCCAAGTTGGAAATCCAGACTAATTATGGACTATACATTTCTGAGGAAATGGCAGAGAAGGCACCCTCTCCCTGCAGAAAGGGTATTTTTATTATGGCTTAGAAGTAATCCAAAACACACACACTGTTTCTGCACTTTAGGCCTGGCAATGAAAAGGGAAGAAAATCAGATCAGGAATGATCCAGGTTTGAATGTATGCAATGAACTTATTTAATAATAATAAAAAGAAACATTTCAAAAACAATTACTGCTGCCTTTGGATCCTGTAACTTGAAAGAAAACCGCAGTCGCTCTGCTCATTCCAGCAGCTTACAGTTCACAGGGTAAGCAGCACTCGTCAATATGAATCAGCTGTGAAATGCAGGGCTATGCTAGGACTTCAGTTTAAATTGGCCATCTCTGCAATATTGTTATTACAGTTAATAAAAACTGTTGCCTAACACTTTGACCACAGACCAGTGGAGCCGGGGTGGAGTGGGGCTGGCGAAAGGGTACGTGCCATGGGGCAAGACCTAATATAAAAGGTATTTAAAGGAAGCTGGTACTGTGGGTTACTCCTGGAGGTGAGTCTTGCTTAAATATTGATTCCTTCTGTGACAGAGAACGTGAAAGAGATTGTAAATGAATTTTCAGTGTGCTTCCATAGCAGTCTACCAATAATAAGCACCTAGAGAGGATATAAGTTCTCTTCCTCTCTTTTTTTTTTTTTCTCTCCTTTTTCCTATTTCATTCAGGCCAGAAACCAGAATTGTTGCCATGGCTCCCACGCCACCAACGTCACATGTGAAGCCTTCTTGTTAGGTGCTATCTATGTTTATGTCTGTCTTACTTATCTTTCCTCTATCCAAGCTCTCTTTTATAACAATCATTATTTTGGACTACATATAGAGGATAATTACAATGATGATTATAATAATGTGCTACAATTATAGCACTTACCAACATGCAGGAAAGCTAGTGTACCTGCAGGGTAAGGATCACTCTAGGGCTTTCAATAGAGAAGACCAAAATGCACCACATCTTTCTATCTCGTCTCTCAGGTTCCCTGGGCAGTCTGAAGAGGGGCCACAGAGAATAGAGAGTCAAATACTGCTATCAACCTTCCCCTCTATGGATGATGTGCAGGCACCCAGGCACAAACTGTCTTTACAGAGCAGACTGTCAAAACAAATACACAGTTTGTCCCAAAGCAGAATCCCACTTCATAGAAAAATACTGACTTCCCAAAGACTAAGCAAATCCAACAGCATTCTGAAAACAAAGAAAAAGTGTTAGAAGACAACCTCCTACTAAACTGAGTGTTGATCCAATACAGACTGAACTGCTTACAAGCTGTGCTTGAGATGGAAAACTTTTTATGCATCAAGACACAGCCCAATCTGAATGGAAATTTTGCTATCGAGCTTTATGGAGGTAGAAATAATACAGCCCTGTGATCTCTGCTTCTGCTTCCACAACACCAAAACAGTCTCAAAAATGTTGGCAATTCATGCTCAGAGAGGAAAATAAAGTAGCAACGTAATAATGGAGGACTCTAGACTAAGCTTTCCAGAGGACAGATAGAAAAGATGAAGCTGTGAAGACAAGTAAAGACTTTGTCCTAGGAAGCAGCAAACCAGAGTTCAAACACAGAAAAGTCAGGTCCATTAAGATAAAACTGTGGAGAACCAGGCTACGTGCCAGAAACAGAGCTGCACTGCAGCAAAGCAGCTCAGCGCAGTTCATTGAGAGCGTGTTTACATGGCAGTCAAAGGGGTGACTGAACTGTATTTAGCTAAACTGGAGCCAGCTCTACCCTTGCCCACTCGAGGGCAGCCCATGGCTGCGCCGCAGTGCACAGACCTCAGTGCTCCAGCGCTCACACTGGCGGGTGCCCTTTGTAACCTGGACATCACATCAAAACAGTTAGGTTACTACCACTTCTTGAACTACAGGTCTCAATCTTACTCCGACACGTCTAAATAGGCTGCAGTCACCCCTTTGACACTATTGTGGATGTAACCTTTACGCCAGAAAGTAAGCAGGAAGATGTGCAATAACAAATTAACACTAAAAGCCAGGCTGTCTTTCATGCCAAAAAAACCAAGCATAAAAATAAATAATAGTAACAGATTACAAAGGGCTGGCAGGTATATTTCCAGTGGGAGCAGTGTGAAAATTGTCTGCCCTTCTTCCAACAAACTCTAGCCATGCTGATTAGCTGTGTTCATTAAATAGGTTCTTTTGATCAGTTTTTTTACCTCATCAATATCTTTCTTTATTAGAAAAATTAGGCCAGTTTTCTATGCTGATGACGATGTGATCACCATGTGAGTTACATGACCTCTGCCTCTCACCCCCAAGAGTAGTGTAATGAAAGAGTGCCTTTAAAAGACAATTATTAGGTTAATTTCCTTACTTGAACGTAGAACATTGATGCTGTGCTCCCGTTGTTAGACGCACATCCTGGCAACAACAATGTGAACACAAGAACCAGAGGATGTCCCCAGTTTACTGCTAGGGGGAGATGCTAATTTCTTAGTAGCGTAGAATAGGCAAATAGAGAAGCAGCAGACAAAATTTTTCTTGATAGGAGAATCTATTTGTGCACCTATGCACTCCTGCATAGGTACTTCTTCCTGTACACAGTCCTTCTAGAACCCATGTATACAAATAACTTTCTATTTAAGAATAGAAGGAAAAATATGATTGAGTAAAACACCATATCCACTATACACTGCCGAATCTCTATGGCACTGCGACAAGGTTTCTAGCTGCTGTCACTATCTGTTTATTGTCAGCGAAAGAGCAATGGATTGCTCTTGCTTTCTGCTGATGGCCTTCTATCCCCCAGGGTAGGAAGCATAGACTAATCTGGAAGATTAGCAGGCTAAGGACCAAGCAATCACAAGCTCCCACCCAGTCTGTCTCATGCCTGGACCAATGACTTGCCTGGCAGGGAATTCTAATCCCACACATCTTCTTTCAGGCCCCAAAAAGTCAAATCCCACTGAGGCAAAGATCTGCACTTTTGTCATGGTGACAAGCAGCAGACATCTTATCCTCAACAAACCCACGCTGTGAGCCAGGTTGAAACAAATGGATGCAATGTTTTTTTTCAAGGGCCTAAAAAAATCTCTACGTCCATTTACTTTTGCTCAATGCAAAAGTCATAACTGGTTCTGCAGAGCAGGGCACATCCTTCCAATAGGCCTGTTTCCATCTTGCCCCAAGCATACAAGAATTCTACTGCTATGCTCAAGCAGGGAGAGAAGCATAACCCTGCTGACACTGCTCTTGAAGAAGCCAGTAAAGATCAAAGCTCACTCTTCTCAACAAAGCAGTGTTATTTTCAGAACCTTTAGCTGTAAAGACAACCTGACCTCCTGGTAACATGAGGCTCTAACTGTGAACCAACGGGACATTCCAAGTCATGTAACTATTCCATATACCAGAAATCCCAAGTCTGAAGCAAGTATGTGATTTAGTGGTGCAACTGGTGGTCAGTGCAATGCTCTGCACTAAGAATATAGAACTGGAACGTTCCCATTTCCACTCTGCCAGGGTAGTGCTCTGTGCTCTCTTCACCACTTTATCTGCCTTGGATGCAAAGATTCTGGAGACATCAACCACCTTGCTACATCTGGCAGGCAGAATAATGAAATCCCAAACTCAAGGAAATTATTAAGCTTAATTGTAATATTGCCGGTTTGGGTATCTTTGGTAGTTTCTCTGTCATCCTCGTATTTGTTGTGTTAAGAAACATAGAGTGCAGTCCACATCCCACTGAAGACTATGCCAGAAGTCTTGCTTAAAGAAGTCACAATTTGAAATGCTCATCACCGCTACCAAAGGGAAAAAAAACGACACAGTAAAAATTAGCTTGTGTAAATTTGAACTCTGTACATAATAACTCGACCAAAAGTAATTCTTCTGTTTTTATAACTTAGAAGTGTTCTCTCCTTTTACTAAGGCACCAAAATAATTCCAAGTATTACTTTAGAAATGCACTTTTTACTACTAGTTTAGGATTTTGTTTGTTCTAAGCTATAAATACTACTTAAAGATATTAATATAAACATGCAAACTCCTTTTACCCCAGAACTATTACATTTTTAATGCATAAGAAAGAAGCCTTCTCAACTCCATATTCATGACTGTATATAACATTTATTTTTCCCATACACAAGTTTTGAAAAGGCAAAAGAGTAATACAATGAATACTTAAAGAAAATATGACTTTGCACAGAGGCTTTTCCCTGACTGTTTTCACCCTTCAACAGGTATTAGTTTAAGTGGGTTTTTTACTGTCTGTTTTACAGACTTTCTAGCAGAAAATGAAACATTTAAATATGCAAGCTTTAGCTAATCCTCCAACACACAGCCTATGGACTTGGTAGGATTATCCCTTATTATAACACGGTTAGTACTGATACAAAATTGCAGTTTGAGATTAAACACAAGAATTTCTAAAAATGTATCTCTCTGATTTTTCTATTTTATCCTGTAAAAATATCTAACATCTTTGAGGCATTCCTCTAAGAGTCTCAAACAATAATTGGTGTAGAATTCCAACATTTCTATAATTGTGCATCACTACTTTATGCAGTAAGCACCATACCTAACACCTAAAGTTAGGGTTTTGCCCTTCAACCTAATGCAGCATTCAAGACATCGAGGAAAACAGTGGAATATTTGAATATATTTTCACATTTGTTAGAGCAACCATCGTATGTAGCAACAGCATGTTACTGTTTTTATTTAAACATTTTATTGTTGCTGTATTATTAAAAGCCTCATCTCCTTCCCTGTCATTTACTGCTAAATTTCTTTCCAAATATAGTGCTGCTAGTTAGATATCCACTCCATTGAGGGACCCAGGTTCATTTGCATCCATTGGCTATGCTAAATGCTCAGCCTAACAGATGGGAATCTAATTGCAGACCTGTTGTCTGGACATTGTTAACAAATGCAGAAGTAGCAATATACAGGGCTTTTTGGAACTGAATTTGGGCTGGCAGCAGGGGAACTCCAGTTAATTACCAACATCTGAATTTCTTGTTTAATGCAGGGAAAGGCAAACATAGAAGTAATCAGACTGTGGAGGACTGAAAACTGATCAGAAAAATCATAGATAATTGATCACCCAAAGCACCCTTTTTTGGAAAAAAATGGGATGGGATTTCTGTGTCCATGAAATGCAAGGGTCTGTTTTTGTGAAGTAGTTTCCATGCGAGGAAATGAGACAGCAATTGTAAATACAATCACGTAAAGTCTATTTATCTTGCAAACAAAGATGCTGTCTCTAAAATGATACATAAACTGTAAAAACCATAAATGCAGGTATTAGCATTAGACTTAACAGAGCTGTAGTATGCAAGGCTGAGTTTATTCTATGACTTTGCTTTGAGTCTCGGAAAGAGCAGGGAGATGAGACTGTCTGCAGAAAGCTTTGAAATTATCAAAATCTGTAATATTTTTGACATTTTATTTGTTAAACAAAGAAGCAGTTGCTCTTGCAGAAAATTATTTCTTCTGCTTTCACCCTACCACCTCAAAATGCTAAAAGAGAAACAAAGACTATTCTGACGTTTAAAAACTACCTAATACACTCTTACACACTGTATTGTCCTGAAAATGGATACTGATTTCCTTTGGCATTACTCTCTTCAAATTACTCTCTTGAGGTTGCCAATTACATTTCCAAAACTGACTTGAACCTCTCATGGTTTAATGATTTGCCCTTCCTGCAAGTGATTCTATTCTTTTTTGAATTTCTTTTAAGTCACAGAGCTCGAAATGCAGCAAGACCTATATCCACCTCTGTTTCAGTGCTCATGCACTGTTATCCATCAGGAACCTGGAAAAATATACAGCGATGTAATATACAAGTAGTATGCTTAATCAATTGAATATTTTTACCCTTTGTCAGATTACATTTTGATGGGTGACAGGGAATAGAGCCTCATAAAAGAACAATACAGAGGTAGCATTTAACAAATCCAACAGTCTAGTAATCGTTTCTTTTCCTCAATAACAACACATGGAAGAAGCAAACCAGTTTGTTTCCATGGAATTAGCAACTGGATCACAAAGATTTCACTGGATGGCTGCTAGACAACAGATGAAGGGCCTGATGCTGATGCCCACAATGGTAAATCCACCACTTGCTACTGAAAGGCTCTAAAGGAGCTCTGAAGGACTCCAAAGGCTGACAAGCTGCACATGAACTGACCCTGGGTGGGATGCTTACAGCTATCTCACTTCCTTTCCTCTGTTTTCTGGGTTGTTTTATTCTAATAAAATAGCTTATAATATTTATATATATATATTTCTGGTTTAATCTCACCCCTCACTACTGCACCCCATTTCATGCACCTGTGATATAGAAAATGACAAACAATTCTTTAAGTGACAGAAAATGCTATCAAGAAGTCACGTGATGTTTCAGAAAATAGAGTTATTTTTCATTAAGAGGTTTCAGGCTTACATACCATTTTGAGCTGACTCGAATGGTTCTGCTACATACTATGTGGGCAAAACAATCCATAATTCAGACAAAACACAACACTCCTACGTCATGGTAAGAAAGCAGCACACACTGGACTAGATCCAAAGCCTCCAGAGTCAATGGAAGCATGGTGTAGATCATGATCATGTAGATCATACATGAAAAGCTTCTGTTTTAAGTTTTACTACTTAGCATTTGCAGCTCACCTACTCATTAGACCAACTTAGAAAAACAATATAGCCGAAAGAGGAAAGCATCACAATATTAAAAATAAAATGGGGTTTTATAACAGATATAACTCTCGTCCTGTTTTCCTGTTAATTCAGATTACCTTATATATGGAGTTCACAAACATTTAATAACATTATTTACTGAAATATATCAGCAGTTAACATTTCAGTTACAGGTTGCAATCAGTGAAAATTGTGGCAAATAAATCCCAAGTATTAGACAATTAAATGACTATTCAGTGTGAAAATGCATATATTGTAGGAGGAAGGGACAATCTAGACTAGACTCTTAAATAATTATTTACATTTTCAGTAATGAATCTTTTTTGCTACCCAGTGTATGTCATTTAATTTGACTAACCCTGCTTAGTTTTAATGAATTTTCATTAGAACACAGGGAAAATTAATTCTGTCACAATTGAGAGAAATTTTTATTTCTTCACTTGTGTGGTTGAAGACCCTATTCTCAGCAGTGCTTTTGCTCTTTTATTTTTATATTTCCTGAATACTTCTTCCTTTTAAAAGTAATCCATTTCTTTATCACCCCTTTTTGAGCTCAGACATGCTGCAGACACTTGAGTGATGAAGACGAGGTGGATTGGAGGTGTTTAGCTTTGTAATTTCATCCTTGAATTTTGTGATTACTAACAGGACAACTTTTTTAATTTGCTCTTTTGTCTCGATTCCCCTGGCTGACAATCTGCTCTGTGAGCTAGGCTTTTTAATCAATCACCTAGATAATCAAATGTCACTGGCTATCTGCTCCGTGTAATTACTTTTGCAATTAAAAATCAACCTCAAGTTGCCTCATCTAATTAGAGGGATGGGCAGATTTTCATCGAGATTGATTTTTTAATAAATATTGACTTAAAATGCCATAATCTCATCATATTCTTTCATTTTCTTTGTACCAAAAATCAAACAAATGGAAGAATTAACAAGCAGAAAGATTCATAGGACTTCAAAGGCTTTTGCTAGTTCAGACATACAAAATTGTGCTATACAGAAGCCTAGCTTATCTCAGTCTAATAACACTCAAAAGCTCCTACCTTTTATTAGAAAAAGAACAAAGCAGTTGCACCATTATATATTTCACTTTCTAAATTAGTCCAAATTAAATGAGCAAACTCTATATTATAATTATCTGGCCTACGTATGACAAAAATTATTGCAAAGGTTTTACTGATTTACTCTACATTTCAAAAATATTTCATTATAAATAAATAATTATATTGGGAATTCCTTTTTCTCCAACATCTACCAAGAGTATCTGGTTTTGTTTCCTTTCCCTAAAGAGGAGTTTATTTGAGGATACTTTGCATTGTTTCGCATTGATAAGACAAACACTAAAACATACGCTATTTTACAGCAACAATAAATACTGGTCAGCATGAAAATAAAGCTTTTGGCAAATAGCTGTGTAGAAGAGTAGAAGCAAAATCCCAGAAAGAGCTGGAAGATTCCACTTTTATATGTAGCAAAGGAGTAGACTTTTGAATATATTCTGATATTAATTGTTAGAACAACGCAGCCTGGAAGGTAACGTCAGGAATAGAACCTTTCTTCTTCTTTCTGACATAGACTTACTCATCATCTGACCTTGAGCACTATGAACTCATTGAATGCAGAAAGGAAGTTTCAGTAGCATTTACTGGCGGTGCCAAGACCAACTTTTCTGTAGGTGAATTACACGGCCTTGTGTTTCTGGGAGGCATAACGCTCCCTGCAGTTCCCTGACCTATGAAAACAACACGTACCCCCCTCTGTGCAGCTGCAGGTCTGCGTTGGTGGGGAGGGCCAGTTGCCCACTTCCTTCCCACCCCCTGTAGTTGGGTAGACTCTTTTGTCAAAGGGAGGCAGGCATTTTGCCTACTATGTTATCCACTGGGCTTGGCGTTGCATTTTGACACTTCCAGGATCTTGTCCCTACAGTGTTTAAGTACAAAATACATAGAAAGCAAGACAAAACTGTGCAGTGACTCATCTACAAACACAGGAAGAAAAATTGTGCCTGTCAACAGTATATGAACATTACATCTTATTTGCTAAAAGAAGCTAGTTTTTGTAACAGTTGTTGATGACCCCAAGATAAACTCCTTAATGCATAGATGTTCCTCAGTCATCCAGACCTCTACAGTGTAGTTATTACTGTTTTAAATGAATAATCAAACTCTAAGTACGCTATCCTATTTGGACTATAATGACAGAACCAGATAACTTGATTGTATTTTCTGGATAGTTCTGCCATACCTTATATACTGCAACTTTTCACAGTACACAGTATTTTCACTAGAAACGTTAACATCTAAGGAGCATTTCACAATACCTTTGGAGATACTCATTAACCTCTGATTTGCTACCAAAAAGATTCTATAATTAAGGGAGGCTTTCAACACACAGTCACTAGGTATTTTCCACTGTAACACAGAGGCCTGGATTACAATACTCAAGCAAAACACTCAGTCCCTTGTTCCCTCCCTTGGAGGGTAAGCTACCCTAAAACAGGAGAACAATAACTAACAAATTCTGAAGGAGATAGAGTGAGAAGGAAGAATATAACCTGGCCCATTTTTGATTAACTGCATCGAGTCTCTAACTATTAAAGTAGCATTACCAGTCTGATAAAAACATCACAAGTACTTTATCGGGAATAACAATGCTGCGTTTGTGTGAAGCAAAATAACATTGGCAGCTAGGTTGCCCGCATATTGCCAATACATTTACTTGTGTTGGCTGCAAAACAAAAATAAAAGTAATTACAGCTGGGAAAAAAATAACTCTACAGAATATTCTGAATCACACGGTGTGAACTAGATATATGCTGAGCATGTGCTAGCCAAACTGGCAGTCTGTCAGTGGTCTGGAAGCTTTACCATTGATCAAACACCTTGAAATATTGTTCCAGTTTCTCTGTCTGGAGGGGCTCAGTTCCTGTCCCTCCCAACTGCTGCCATGAAAAAGAAGTCATATGTGACACCTGTGATGTCTTCACCAGTCTGAATCTTACACTGCAGAGGCCAAAGGAAGAGAATAGAGAAGGCTTTGGACAGGGCAAGAGGAGTTTCAAGAGATCTGCAAGCCATTTGGTTCTCTGTTTATTTGAGGAAAGGAATGCAGATACAAATCAGGCTCTTGGGTTCAGTAGCAGATGTGAAAGTTGCATGCAAATATCCTTTCTCTCTCCCCCTTACCAGCAGTATACACCTTCCACACAAAAGCCATCCATATTTACAGACCTTGAATTTACCAGAAAGAATGGGCTGATAAGTGCCACTGTGCTCCTAGTGGGAGATATTTTGAGACAGGATCCTGTCTCCCTATTTCAG
Source organism: Phaenicophaeus curvirostris (assembly GCF_032191515.1). NCBI lineage: Eukaryota > Metazoa > Chordata > Aves > Cuculiformes > Cuculidae > Phaenicophaeus > Phaenicophaeus curvirostris. The sequence goes on from NC_091405.1 coordinate 15,916,719, forward strand.
GCCTCAAGCCAACTAGTTTCTAAATTTTTCTATACTAACCATATTAATATCTTCATTTCCAGTTTCAAAACAGAACCAAAACCCAACAAATCAGCTCCAGCTTCGCATACATCCCTGAACTCGGTCACTCTTGTGGCAGCTGTACTGTTCAAAATCACGTGAATATCTAAGTTCTAACTGCACGTAAAGAGAACAGGAAGGACCTGATCAGAACAAACAATTTTGAATAGACCAGAACAACAAATCTTATGGAAATAAGATAAATACAATTTCCTGGAAGACTTGCAGGAAGTACATTCTCTTGTGTATCAATATTCCACCCTTTTGCAAATATCTCCATGTAGGAAAAACAAGGTCACCTTCAGAAGCATCTGAAACCGGTTTAGAAAAGTCTGTTTCCAAAGGTGAGGAAGACTTCTAGGTTCTTAAGTTTCTTTTATTCCTAATCCTTAAGCGTTGAAACATTCTGAAAATAGATCTGGTGCACATGAGGACATCCACCCCTGCCAGTTCTGACCAAGTCAGCTTTTAAACTGAAGCTACATCAGCACATACTAAGCCTACAGGTAAGAAGGCCCATCTTTAGGTAATTAGTCCAGACAGCACATAACTACTACAATTACACACCCCTTTATCCTGGCTCTGCATCCCTGTGTACTATGCAGACATGCTCTTACCCAGTAAGCATTTAATATCTTTGCTCTGAAAGTAAGCTACGGCATCTCTTAAATGTGTAGAACACAGAGGTAACTCGGATGACTTGTCTAGAATTAATTCAACAGAAAATGCCTAATGATTTGAAGAGATTAATTAAAAACAAAGATGTAAATGTAGCAAGCACCCATTTTTATCTCTAACAGTGAAGTCCTTGACAGGTTCTTCTCAGTAACGTGCCTTCTTGGTATACTTCAGAGCATTTGGTGCCTCAGAAAAATCATTATGTAACACATTATAATAAAGTACTTGCTGTTCTTGCATTTGATGATGATGCTAGAATTTTTCTCAACAAGGCAGCCTTCTAATATAATAAATTTATAACAAAATAGAAAAGGAAGATTAAGAATTGTTTTACATTCTGTTGTATAAGATTCCAAGTTATATTAGCATTTTGAGGAGGATTTATTTGGAGATTGAGGATTAATTCCCATGAAATCATTATACAAATTTCAAAATGTCAACTACTTTGATAGAGCTTATGATTTTATCTTCTTATTTTGACAGGCAACTGTGTAAAACAACTTGTGTGTAGAAGCAGCATGGGAATAAAGCAGGGATAGGATAAATAAAGACAGAATGATCTGCACAGGTTTTCCGATCAGCTGTCTTTTTATTCTGATTACTTGTAGGACAGGGCAGTAATAGACATTTTCCTTTGCACAAAATAATAAGAGCAGTACTTATCGCTTGTTGCCTACAGCTAGTGGCAAAAGGAAATTAGAAAAGTCCAATGAAGCTGAGTAGTAATTAATCATCATACAGTGGGGCCTGTCAAATCAGAGGGGTCTTTCCAGCTGATAATGCTGCCCAGCACAATTTAGACTGATAGAAATTAGAATTCTTTTTCCTCTGGCAAAAACAAAAAAGACTACAGTTAGCACAAATGGGGCCAACTGTTCACTTCAATGACTGTCTGACCCATTTATAGCTGATGTCTGCATCAAGTTCAGCTCAAAACAAAATTGAAGGAATGCCACTTATTCCTCCTGGCAAAAAATAAATAAAGAATACCATTCATAACTACTCTGCCTACGTAGCTTAAACAGCATTAAACAGTTAGCTTTTTAAATGTTAACATTTAGACCTTGGTTAGAAGAGAAAAGAAATACTTCTCTTTGTTTTTCTCAAAGTGAATTAATTGTTTTTCTCAAAGTGAATTAATTGCTTTTCTCCATTGCACAAGTAGGAAACACCAAAATTCACAACAGACAATTCACGCTGTTTCCAGGTGAAGTAAATAAAACCCATCATAAGAGTCAGGAGCCTTCTCCTCTATTTGCTGAAGGTCAACACAGCCAGTGAGCAATAGAGTAATTAAGAGAGTCACAGCTTAGATTTTCCCAATGAGGCCAAAATAGTTTTACCACAGTCAATTTTACCACTGAGTTTGGCAGAAACATTATTAAGTCTTGATGAGGAGAGGTCTAGATCTCAAGCTGGCTCAGCTTCCAGCCATCCTACATAACTCAGGGCTGCCTGTGGATGCCCTGACTGGCCCAGCCTAGGGCTTCTGCCCAGCCCCATCCCACTCAGCCCTGTGATGGTCCCACTCTGCTCTGTGATGGTCCCACTCCACCATTAGAGCCCACAGAAGAAAAGAAAACTAAACAAAGGCCTTCAGGAATGAGAAGTCAAAGAAAATTAACAAAACTCCTCATTGATAACATGATAACTCCTCATTGATAACTCAAAAACTTTTGCTGTGGTTCTCTTATAAGCAAGTTAACGCTATTAATTAAATACAAAACATAGCAGAGTAGACAACATGGGCTATGAGCTGAAGGAGAAGTACCTTTTACGTTACATATGGGCATGCTGCCATAAAAATACAAGTATAGAAAAGTGACAGAAGCTGTCAGACTTTGTCAGAGAGCTAAAACTCCATGTTATGCCACTATAAAAAGAACAGGGTGAAAAAGTTTTACACAAACACAAAGAAAGGCCCAGTTTATTAGGGTTCACATTGTAATAATATGGCTGTATTTCTTCCTTTTCTTCATGGAAGGAAAGGTTTCCATATTGTCACGGAAAGCGTGCATTCATGGGTACCTCTCTGACAAACTGTCTTTGTGAACTTAAAGGCTCCATGAATCTGTGTATCTCAACTTTGAGGGAGTAGAGGAGAACACAGTTTGTGCAGATAACAAAATTAACATCTGAAAACCACATTGTTTTCCTTTCATCTGAGGTATAACACATATTCATTAGGAGATCTGCATGCTTCTGTACCTTTCCCCTTAATATTAGAATGAATGAGTGTTATTTACATATGTCATTAGTGGGAAAATCCCCCACAGAGGAGCGTACTGAATCCTAATTTGCACTGAATAAAATGCTTTATGATGTCAGACTGTCAGGCACCCCAGTTGGTGCAAATGAATGTTTAATCATAACAAAGTGTTAGACATGACATAGCGCAAAATACGTCAGACAATCACAGCCAATATGAACTTCCCATGCCAATGACTTTGATCAGGGTAATGAAAATGCATCTTAGCAACTGAAATGTTGCAAAAGCAAAAAAATGCTGTCTTGTGATCACAGAAATTAAACTTATTTGAAACTCTAACACCTAGTGGGCACATACATGGCTTGGTGAGTAAATGTGACAAGTCTAGATGCAATAATGTGAGCATTTCATGCTTTCCCATCACAATTAACACAGACCATGTTCCACCATGTGGACAGGGTTGATGAAGGGAGCCACAAACACTTGAGAGACAGAACCTCCATTCAATCTGTTTTTGTAGAGGTTTGCCATCATTGGGACTACAGACCTGCTGGTACAACCATGCGTAAAATTATCAAAACAACAGCATGATCTCAAGGCACTGTTGACTAATACTCTTGATGATAATTTTTCCCCTTGGTATTTTGCTTCTGTCTATACAGAGCTATTATGGGGTCCTCCTGTGACCCTCATCAAATTCTGTGACCTGTGTAATACGGGAAATCAGGCTGCAAAGGCTTACAGTTGATGTTGACACTAAAACAGCAGAATCCTCTTACATGTCAGAAAGTAGCCATGCTGTGTCATCAATGATAGCCTTGACAACAGATCAATCTAAGACAAAAGAATTTATTATCCTATGAAAAATACAGTGTTAAGGAAAATAACCAAAGAAATCTATGGCAAAACTTTTATCTTCCTTACAGAGAAATCTTAATGGTAAAAAGGACGATGAAAGAAAAAAGACCCAAGCCAACACACCAAAAAACCCACCACCAACAAAAAAACACCCCCACCACCAAAAAAAAAAAACCCCAAAAACAAACCACAAACCAAACCAATGAAATATTGTTGGTTTGTGAAGATTTGAATCTAAAATATTTGCATTTCTTAATTTACACTTTTAGATTGATTGCGATTCCTGAAGTTAATTGCATTGCCTGAAGTTAATTACCAAGTTGTTGTTGGTTCCACTGGTATAAGATCAGTGCTATTATTTGAAATTCATCCCTGTGAAAAAAAATCCAGATCTATCTATCACAGAGGTGGTAACTTCTAGATGTCAGACCCACCAGCAGAGAGAACACGGGTCTCCACATGCATCTTCATTCCCTCTGAACTCCAAGCTAGCGATTTTGTCTTCAAGTAACAAATTTTCAACATTGAAAATACTGTCTCGGATTTTATTTACACAAATTTAGTAAATAACCACACATAGACTTACATATGCCAAGCATTAAAGCAAAAGCATATAGTCCCACACAATGCTCACAAAAAAGTCCTCAATCAATAAAAAAAGATGAAGAAAGAAGGCCTGAGACATTATTCACTAAATGCACAGAAAAAATTTCAAAAAACATAGTATAACGGCATTATGAAAGAAACAACATAGTGTTTCTAGAAAAACTCTTAAGTCTCAGGGAGAAAAATACTTAAACAGCCTACGAATTTAAATCAGGATGTGAGAAGTTATTTAGGCCACCAGAAGATAAACTGCATATAAATCAGGCATATTCACTCTTCCCCTGCTCTTTCTAAATTAAGTATGCACTTAAATCCCACCAACTCTAGGGAATGCATTTCCAAGGCAAGGCTGTATAGAAATAGGTGCACTAGGCTGATAATACACCATACTCATAAGTTACATACTGGCTTAGCTGCGAGGCAAAGTAGACTTCATGCTGCTCTTGGCCATTCTGTCACTGTAAGTATTTATGTATTTAAAATCAAGCACACATGAACATTTGGCTGAACTGAAGCTTTACAGCAACTTAGGATCAAAGTTTGAGTATCGTGAAAGCATATGGCTCCTCTTCCAGAGTGCAGGAGCTTAAAATACTTGAAGTTTAATGCTAAGAAAATTTAATGGAATCTTTCTAGGGAAAAAGAGATCCCCTCAGCCCTCAGAAAATGTAAGGTTTGATTGCTGCCTTGTCCTTCACATGTCTTCAAACTCCCTCCATTCTTTTCTTTGTCAAGTCCCACAAAATTTTGCTGCGGTGGTTAGGATGACAGAGGCAGAAGAGCTAGACACTTTTCTCATAACAAATCCATCCAGAAAAATTCCCTCTTCTCATGGATAAAACTGGAGGATCTGTTATCCTTCCCTACCTTCTCCTGGTCTGATGCTACTGAACTGGGTATTCAGAAATCAGTGCTTAAAGCACTTATCAGTACAATGTCTTATACAGACTGAATAACTTCATAGTTTCCTGCCTAGAATCTGCCTGGAGAAGCTTGTTTGTGAAGGCAACACCTCCCAAATTACAGGAAAGATGGTCTTTTCCCTGTTCAAATATATTCTTTGAGCTTTGATTTCCACATTGTTTCTAGTAATATGACATGCAGTCAAGAGATCCTTACTAAACATCTATGGAAGTAAAAATTTCATAAATCGTTACTTGACCCACTATTGTTTTGCATCCATGCTTCCCAGGTGTCACACAAAAATCAGCAATCTCCAGCTCAAACTTTCCTCCCTTTTCATGATACTACTCACTCAACCAGGCTTAGCTGACTAAGAAGAAGAGAGAGAGGCTGAGAGACAGTGAGAAGGAAGTAAAACAAACAATTTTTTCTTATTAGGAAACCATATAATGTTAAAGTAGGCAGCATCTGAAAGTATACATTTATAATGATCCAGCCTACTTGAATATCATCTTTCCTTCAGGATACTGTTAGCCAGTTCTCTTGTATGCAACTCTACATTTGCATATAGATTGAACCTTTCTAGAAAGCAATTTTATGCATTTTGTCTTAAGATTTTTCTCATTAACATTGCACATAGATTAAGCTTGAGAAGGAAAAGGCATACCTGGATATCATTGGCATGATTTCTAGAGACCACGTTTGTTTTTGAAGAAAAATGTGTAATAGAAGACTAATAAACACAAGACTGGTCAGAAGTGAGTTTTTAAGAATCAGATAAAAAAAATTACAGAAATTGCTCTGGCATTCTTAAAACAAACACTTCCTTAATTACCTCCTCTGGTGAGAAGTAACAATAGAAGAAAAACAACAGCAAAATTGCCTGTAAAACAAACCTCTCTCATTGGGCTTAGTATTTCAGTGAGGATCATTAGTTCTAATCAATCAGAGCATTTAATCATATGCTTAAGTTTAGGCTTAAAGATAAGCATATGCGTAGTCAGATAAGACTAGGCATTGTGCTGAACTGGCACTGAAGTACTCAGCATCCAGCAGGATTATGCTGCACTACTGAAATCTAAATTTTCTTCATGTCTTATTTGCAGACTGGGTGTAAGATTCAAATTAGAGGGGGGATTAAGAAAAAAAAAAAAAGAAGTCCTCATGATAGCAGGGCCAGGCTAAGCAAACATTTCATATACACAGCAGAAGAAAGATGAAAGGAAAGCAGCTGCCCTTCCATGGTCAGAAATTCTTATCTGCTGACCAAACCTTTGTTGGTTTGAGAAAGCGCAAGTGGCCTGCATTGGCGGAAGGTTCAAAGCAGTTTTTTTAATAGGTAATGCAATCAAAAGTCTGTTTATCTGTTGAAATATTTAGAAGAACAAGATATGACTTTGACCTCCTTACACCTGCGACCTTTGTCAAAGACTTTAAGAAGTGCCTCACACTTGCCTGTGTTTTTTATCTCTAATAAGCTTCTGCATTTTTCAAAGATAAACATTTTATGAACTCCTTTGAGCAAAAAATATATCCTGTAACTTTTAGCCAGTACTTCTATGTTGCCTTCATTGAAGTGCTTGCATATGCAGGTACACTACCAAAATAAAAATCTACGCAAAACCCACAAGTCAGCTGTGGTGGTTGTAGAGGAACGTGCAGTTCTGGTCTGCCTAAGAGTGGCACACACCGAAACAAAAAAAAAAATAGAATTAGCCCAGACAACTTACTAGCGATAAGGTAAAATGTTCAGCACCATTAAATGCCAGGTTGAAAATGGAAGATAGTGTGTTTCTGTTCTATCTGCTATAAATTACCTCAATATTTTTGTCTTCTTAAAAAGAATAATATAGAAGTGAACAAGAACTCTATAAAAAAAATTTGTCTTTACAAATTTTAACATTTTGACAACAGTGGATGATTTCAGAGAATGAATCATCTAGAACAGAATTTTGCAAGTTCCGAGGACAAAAAATGACATGGCATGAATATCTGCTATGTAGACTTTTAATAGGTAAATCTGTGTAGAGCAAATAATCAACTGCCACCTCTTTATTTTTTTATTTACATTACTGCAAGGGGTCCAGAAAAAGTAAATTCCATTTCTGGGTTTGTCACTTCGTGTGCATACTTATAAAAAGGCATGGCACTGCATACCCTTCTTCAGAAGTGGTCAAGTTGCAGAGAGCAGTAGACATTACTCTTCTATCCTAGATCTACCACAATTTTTCATTCATTAACCACCCCTGTTATTGAGTGTCATCCTACTTTTTTTTTTTCTTTCTTCATACAAACATATTCTGAATACACTGATTATACTGTATGCTACTTTCTACCTGAAAGACCATGCCTTGGGTTGCTGTTTCTAATTAATCACTGCACAGGTGTATTTGCTGGCACTGATCCATTCAATACACTCAACAGACCTGCCCAAGATTTCTAGGCTATTTGAAGCAAAAGTAACTAATCTTTCTCCATAGCTCATTATCTTTTTGAAGGAAGTGATGCCATACCAGTAATCCTTCTGCCTTTTCTAATGCCCTTGCTGCCTTAAAATTTATAGCTCCTCAGTGCTTTATATCTCCTCTCCTGAAGCTAAAATTTGCTGTTACAAGCAAGCATAACTCCCCCTGAATCCATTTATGCCAAGACTGAATTCAGCCCCCTTGCCAATAAAACTTCCATTTGTATTAAAAGTCTCTACAGCACTGGAAAGACACGTGAGTTATAATTACTTAGAATTTCGTGAGTATTTCTTCTTTGATAGGTTCTCAGGGCAGATTCATCCAGATACCAGGACAGTTAGGATCAGGCAGTTTGTGTGTTTACTTCCTGTGGCTGCAGACTGGCTTAGCTAAGAACTTAAGAAGCTTCTTAGATGCTGGAGAACAGCTGAGGCGACTGGTGTGGTCACAACAGAACAGAGAGCAAGTCTGGCATCAACAGCATTTCTCCTGGAGGGCTATTGGGCAGTGTTACCTTGCTGATTTGGCCTTTCTACAACAGCTACTTTTCCCCCAGAAGTGAAGCAAACTAGGCTGACTTCCCCCCTTACATCTAAGAAAGGAAAAATAGAAAACCAAAAAAAATCATGAGCAGAAACATTTTATTATTTCATCAATGTTAATAGCCTGATCATTGCTAGACAAGGTTAATTTATTAATAACCTGGAAAGAGATGACAATTTTCTATAGTTCTTAGTCTTGTTCATGCATTTCTCACTCTTATCCCAGGGCTACTCAATCTGACCCAAGGTAGAGTCAGTCTGAACCCAAGTCCTTTTAAATGAAACCTTCTTTCTTAAAGACAGATTAGGTAGCAACAAGATACACAGATCTGTCTCAGTGCTTCAACTAACCTACTACCCATCTATCTCACTTCAAGGACTCATCTTTGTGGGAGGATTAATGTCAGTGAGTTAGTCCCAGAGAGAACTTTTTGTCCAGTTCGATTCAAAACCAAAAAACTTTCTGCTGTCCCCTGCAACCCACTGTGGGAGTGCTTTCAATCATACTTTTTACTTTTCTGGAAGCCAGAGCTGGATCCTAGAGCAAAAAATCAGTCAGGCCAGCCGTGCTGCTGGTGGTGATGCTGTGAAGCACAACAAGCTCTAATTGCAGAAAAAAAAAAAAAAAAGGAGAGAGAACAGGAAGATGGAGCTTGTAGTTCGGTAGCAAACACAGGAAAAATTTAGTATGTGGCAGATTTATAGATTTAAAGAAAAAAAGACTTGGAAAGAGTAACAACAATACAGAAAAATGGACAGGTATGTAGTGTTTTCTTTTTTTTTTCTTTAGTTTTAACAGAACGCTTAGACTAACATGATTCTTTTGTTATACCAGATAATATTTTTGAGAAACAGCATTACAAAAGGTTAAACATAGAACAGATGTAAGTTATAAAAATACAAGCTGATCAAAGCTCAGATTTTGAGACAGATATGTTACCAAATGATGATAAATCAGTCCCACTAGAACCGTAAGAAGTAGACAAATGTAACTACGCAAGAGTGAAAGTCAAAAGCTGAAAATGGGGAAGGGAAAAAGATGAACAGAAACAAATGTTGAAGCTAATTCTAGACAACCTGTACTCAACGCAAACTGACTATATTCCTTAAAAAGGAAATAATATCTACTGACATGCACAATTCCATTTCAAATTAGGACTCAAGTGCTTTAAATTCTTAATACTGGTTTAATGTATACAAAATTCTATCAATTTCTTATTTAGTACCCGGTCTCAAAAGTTTTTAAATTTCAATAAGACCTGTACTGTCATAAAATCTATAAAAGAGGTAGAATATTTTATAAAAGCAGATATGCACTAGAAAACTGAAAACATTTTTAGTTGCCTTTCTGATACCTTTTTTTAAAGGAAATCAAGAACTTAATGCACTAAGTTAACACTTAAATATATAGAATTTCAGACATTTGAATGAAAGTTAAAGGTTCAATTTCTTTACCTTTTGTAGGTAAATAAATAAAATGCGGTGAGAAACACACTATTTACCAAGACGTAAGTGAAACAGAAAACATTTGAAAGACCAAGAAAAAGGAGGTAATTGTTCGGACTGTCAGCAGGGGACCACTGTGATAATTTGATCTGAACTCTGCTAACAAATCACTGCACAATTCTTTTTACTTTAGTATCTGTTTATGCTTCTACAAATTGAAACCCCACTGGCAATGCACTGAAGAACAGAGCTCAGCACAATAACACATCAGCCTGGCGATTAGTTCAAGGTGGGGAAGGATTAGCTGACCATCCCAAACCTACAGTCCTCCTCAATATTTTGTCTTTCCCTGCTGAGGTAAAAGGGTGCAGACATATGTAAGTAATAAACTAACAGGCTTCCATCTACTTGAGGTTGAGTGGAAGGAATGCAGAACAAAACTATAAAAAAAATAATAGACAAAGGAGTAGTGAAGACTTGGGGGAACTCAATACCACATCTGCTAAGCTGTGCTGGGATGTAGCACCAGGATGCCCATAAGTTTTTAAAGATATAACTATGCTTTTTTTGTGATCTTGCAGCACACTATTATGGCCTAAGCATGCCAACATTTAGAACTGACACAAGATCAAAAGGCTGATAAATGAGGGGAAAGGGGATGTTTGACCCACTAAACCATATTCTACAAGAATTCAAGGCTTTTTAAAGAAATAAGAACAGTAATATATTACCACATCTTGAATATATTTTGACATTCCTTTCTGAGAAACAAAACTAATATCTAGATTCGTTATTTGCTTCTATGCATATACATGCACAGATATAAATATGAGCACGTAACTTTATTCTTATTTATGTGAAAATATTTTACATTATAACAAGCTTTGAAACCTTCATTTCTTGAGAAAGTTATATTTAAATCATTTGGAAATGAACTTAATTGGAGCGTAGATATTTATGGTCTAGTGAACTGTAGAACAACAACAGCGAGCAACAAAAAGGCAGGTAAATTAAGCACAGAAAATGAAAGTTAAATAAAGAAAAAAAGGTTGTGTTTCTTATTTTAGCTAGCCCATGATATAGATTACGCTTGTGTCACTGCTGAACACAAGGTGAATTTTATGATCTAAATTAAGCCAGTCTGAGCATAGCTAATTTTTTTCCACCAGGGCCAGGATTCCACCAGTATCAGGACTCCTGCCATATCACCAAGCTTTCAGAAAAGGATTATGGGCCTTATGCAGACTATGGGCTAGAAACACCAAAGGCCATTGCTAAACATCCAAACACAGCAGTTTTAAAATTCATATTTAACGAAGAATGCACCGATAGCAAATGCTACACATGCATCAAGTACATACAACTTTCCATGTTACCTATATTCTGGAATATTTCTCTTCAGTGTCACATCAGGGATTTGTATATCCCTAAGTATCATGCTCGGCTATAATCTACCATAAATATCAGATGAGGAGTCAACAAACTCCAAACTGTGCTTGGAAGCATGCAGGAGTGCCAATGATTGCAGAGTCACCATGCCTGAGTGATAACCCTTTTGAGGAGTTCCCAATATACAATGAACCACACCTGGTCTGCTGACAACACTTATATCTCTCTTTTCCTCATGCCACTGAGCAGTTTAGAATGGAATCATAGAGTAGAAGAGGCTTTCCTTATGCCCATCTCCTCTAAATGACGTTAAGATATTGTGTACTCTCCAGAGGAGGAATTTAGTATCAGCAGTTCCAGCACTAATCTCTCCTAAGAGCTTTAGGTGTTCAGCACTTTTGGAAATCAAATTAATAATTATTAATGACATAGAAGGAAGAGACCTGAGTCTTCACGGTACTCCTTATTCAAGCATTTTTCGCATTAAATTTAAGTGGAAATTTAGCTGCGTTATGTGAGAGGATTGCTGAAAAAGATCCAACATCTTCAAAAAACCTGAGAAATGCAATTAAATTTGGAGTTAAAAGTGATGAGATGTTCTGATTCTCCAGAGGATTCAGAAACATTGTCCTCACAAATAAGAGAGTTGTTTGAATGTACTAGGACAGCTGATAAAAAGGCAAAACAGTACTTGAGAAGGATGAGAAGTATTGAACTTTTAGGTCCATGTGTACGGAAGAAGCAATCAATGCCCTTATTTTTGGTTATTTCAACACTTACTAATTGCACGGTCTAGTATGGGGACCATTGAATAGAATCATAGAATCATGAAGGTTGAAAGAGACCTTTAAGATAACCAAGTCCAACTGTCAGCCCAACACTGTCATACCCACTAAACCATGTCACAAAGCGCCACGTCTAAATGTTTTTTGAACACCTCCAGGCTAGCTCAGGTAAGAGTCATGATATTGCAGAAATCATCTCAAGTTGATCATCTCCATATTTCTGCAGCTTCCAGGCCACGGCAACTGTTCTGGTGCTAATAATGTCTGGGTTCTCTAATTCAAAATGTAAAGTGAGTATGCCTATGTAATTACAAGGCTGTGTCCATCACTGTATAAATCACTATATAAGAAAAGGATAATCAGCATATGGCACTCAGGTTCTGCTATACAGATTGGGGACTTCCCCACTTTGGATGGCTATTTTCTATCTTAAGCTGTTCTGCTCCTTCCCAGTTTAGTCCCACGTGCCAGACTATATGGATGTCAGAGAACAGGCAGGAAGCTGGTGACATCTGGGAGTGGGGAAGGCAAACAAGCATGTCGAAAGATACGCTCAGAGTAAATTTTTAGAAGTGGGTAAAAATAACGTTGTTTGATTTTACAAAAAAGACCAGGCAGGGAGACAGGTCTAGGTAAATTTGCATCTTGTCAGATGCATGAAACAATTAGTTGAAAAAGCGCAGAGAACACCTACAGACTGCAGGCAATGTTATTTCTACATCTGCAGAACAAACATCAAAGCATTCAATAAAAAACTTCAGAAGACATGAGAAAATACTTTGCAACAATTCAACTTTTTCTAACCAAACATGCCCCTAAATCATTGATAAATGCTAGTAGTCACCTGCTTATAGTCCAAACACTGAGACCATTGTACTACTATTATAAACACATCAGCTGTCACAGTAAATGAAACCATAGTACAAAGATAGCAGCACCTATCTATAAAGCTTTGTATTTTAATTTTAATGTACTTGAAAAGAAAATCACTGCCGAAAATGTTAATATTCAGAAACTGGACATATTGTTTTGTTTTGTTCATGACTGAATTCTGAGCAAACAGGTTATTTATTCTATTAGTACCACAAACTTTTATATCAAATAAGTAAGCAACATAACTGTTTCTTCCTTGGGGACGTTTCTTTTTGTTTATTTTTAAGAGGACAGAGCAGACAATTTTTTGTTTGTTATTTTTTAAAGCTCTGGTATCTGTTCTCCGGTGCTGCCAGCTTTTAATTTCTTGGTTTTAACAAAGTTATTTCATTGAGAGCACTGAAGTTTCCACATAGAAATAAAATAAGTTCCATCGATTACTAGCATTTTCATGGTAAACATGAGTACCTGATAAGACACAGAAAATAGAGGGAAAGAACTGCTGTGGCCGGTTTCCTCAACAAGAAAGCAAAGCAACCAAACCTTAGTGATGTCCATTGTTCGTACTGGCTGGAGCACACCAACACGACAGACAGACTGCTTACCCCAGCCACCTTTGGGGACAGATGGCTTCATTTTGGACTAGCAGAACATCTATAAAATTAACACTAACTACATCTTGCTTGGTAAAAAAACTTAGCTTGATTGATGAAGAAAAACTACAAGAAATCCTACAAAATATTTTTTCTAAGCCAGAAATGTCTCTCAGCATTTTTAACATCCAACCCACCAGTTGAAAGCAGCCAAGTGATTTAATAAACGTATTTTAATGCAATCTTAAGTGACTTGATTACATCAAAATCTAGTTACTGTGCACCAGAATTGTTGCATTCCAAGGGAATACAGTACAGATTTTAACTGATGTGAAAACACAGATTTTGTTTAAAAGCCTCTTAATCCTGCCAATTTTGCTAATAAGATTACTGTCTAAAAGGCAGCTAAATAAACTGTGCTGTTGACACTTTAAACAAAACAAAACCCACCACCATCACTCCCAAAAGCACAATTTCTCCTGAAACATTCTTTTTCTTTATTATGGCCCCAATCCAGCAGTGGGACTACTTATGTGCTTAAAGTTAATTGAGTGCTTAAGTGCTTTGCTGGACTGAAGCCTGCAATAACATAAATGTAAGTGGACAAATTATCATTACATATAAGAAACTTGCAACAAAATGAAAATAATTAAACAGCTGAAGCTGTTCATAGAGATACTTAAGTTCCACATCACGATATAAAACATTATCACGGTTTAGCCTTGACCTGGCTAATTTCAGCAGCTAAAACCATACAGCTGAACACCCAGTTCCATTCCCTCTCACCCATCAGAGAAAGGTGAAAAAAAAATGAGAGGAAAAAGACTTGCAGGTTGGAAACTAAAACTACACTTTTAATTAAATTATAATAATGACAAAAATAATTAAAAAGTAATAATATATATATATGAATATATGACCTTGCATCCCCACCTCCCCACTCGATGACTATATGTCACCACAAATACTGTAGAATTGGATTAAGGAACACATGGATCTGAACTAAGGAGCAGCTAGACAGATGAACTCCTCACTGGATGTCAGCCAACGCAGAAGAGGTGGAGACTTTAGTGATCTCTCAATTTTATACTAAGCATGACATATATGGGATGGAAAACTCTGTTGGTCAGTTTGGGGTCACTTGTCCTGTCTGCCCCTCTCTGCAGGTGTGGTCTTTTTTGCCAGCTCAAGGATGGCCTTGGTCACTATAGGAATAAGCGTAAGCATTGGCCTTCTCTCCATATCAATGTCCCGTGATATCATTTCTAGAGAGATACTGTCTGAAAAACAAGCGGTAAGCTTTCAGAAAATGAAGTTACTTAGGTGAAACTGAGTTAGAATTACAAAACCAACCCTAATTTAACTCAAACCACAGCCAGCATGCATGCATTTTGTACATCCCAGTTTTGCCACTATATTTCTGAAGAACATGCTCCTCTCACTGTTTTCAACTGCCCACGTCTGAACTTCCAGCCACAAACTTACAAAGTGAAGTGAACCTTTCGGTCAGCTCTGTATTCTGGTATGTGTAGAACTCTAAATGGATAGACACTGAACACCACTGGGCTAAAGGATGGGCTTTTGGGAAAATGATTTCTAACCATGGGTTTTCACTGAAGTGTGAGTATCATTGGAACAGTAGAAGGAAATTATAAAAGGAAGTGAAACGGGAAATTAAAATATCAAAGTAAGGGGGAAATAGGATTTAATGGACCATTTTTTACATTTCATCTTTTGGTTATTATCTGAAAATATTTGGACTTCCTTTTCCCCCTACCAGCCAGGCCTCTTTTTGAGCCTTAATTTTCATTTAGTTTTTATCTCTGTCACACAGTCTGCCTTTATATAGTCTCCTTGCTCCTGCTCTAAGAACATTCAGACTTATTTCCTTTTCCCTTAGCTATTTATCTTTCTTACACCCATTGAAGTCCATGGATGCACGCATCTTGAAGGAGAAAAAAAAAAGCTAAGACTGTATATGTCATAAATGTGACCAGGAATCAAAAATAGCTTGGGGATTAAAATCCATCAAAACTGTGCAGTCCAAAGCAAAGTACTCTGGCTGTCTAGACAAGCAAATGAAAAAAGCAGGGCTAGATTCTGCAAGAATGTTTTTCCCAAACTCTTTGTCCTTCTATAAAATACCATCTCTTCCATTAAAGCTCCAGCTTCAACAGAACATTTCCCAATACCTTTAGGCCAGCACTACAGGGACGTTTCAAACTTTCCAAAGTTTGTCAGTCTGAAAGCTTTGTCACAGTCCGTGTGAGCACTTGAGCTGCACAAAGACTGCAAATCCAATGTTACCCAAATGCACACGATACAATGACTATGTACACACAACAGTCACCTCTCATGTCTTCCAACTGGGTTATCAAAAAGTGGCAGCTTTGAAAAGCATCACGGTGGCAAAAATCCATAAGGGTTATTCCCAGCTCTTCCCAGGAAGAATGCTAACAACTGCCACAAGAAGCTTTCTGAGGAAATCAAGCTTTCAATGAGTCTTCTCAATACAGGGACTGCTTCTCCACTGATGTAGTGGGCATGCCTTCAGTTAAAGAAGGCACTAGAGTTTTTCCTCTCTTGGAACCAAAAGCAGCATATGACCTCTGGGCAAGGATCCATGTGAGCTAATAGGCTTTGCTGAGGGCAGTGGAGGCTAAAACTAGTGTGAGATCCTCCACCACTCCATGGTGGGTCAAAGAAGCCCTACTGAGGGAAGTCATAGCACTGGTTTCTCCCTACACGCACACCATGGAATGGCACCATCTCAACATCACTTACGGAAATGCAGTCACGACTTACAGATATTTCTGTTCCTGTTGCTGAGAAGAATGTAAGTACAACTTTAGCCATTTCTTCAGAAGTTTAAGCTAACATACACATTTAAATTTTTGCTACTAGCATTGCCTCCACAGTAAAACACACACAGAAGACAGATCCACCCTTCCAGCCCTTCTTTGTGCTGGCATCCTTTTGATGCCTTCCCTCATTCCACAGTGAGTGGATAAGACAACTGGCATGTGAGGCAGCTATACTATCTTCACCAGCTTCTGACCATCAGAGCGCCTCCTTGACACGAGGAATGCTCCCATCCAGACCTCTGACAGTTTTGCACAATAAGCGTGGTGAACTGGAAAATCTAGTCATGTGTATTGATTTCTGGATGATATTACAAATGCAGTAGCTACGCATTGTTCTAGGGTGCTGGCTTTTCTCCAAGTTAGAACTGTCAAGATTAGTTATGGAGTATTTTCATTCAATTTTCTAAACATGCAACATTGTGAAATCATCTCTTTTTTTGTGCAAGAAATGGATTTTCAAGGAGATCTATGAAAAATGATGGCACCCTCAATGTTTAATGCAACTGAAAATTTCAAGGACTTGAGAACCATCTGATTACAATGAACAAAAATGTCTCGTCTCTTTTTTTACCACCACAACGCCCCACTGCCATCATAAATCAGACCAAGTAGCTTTACCTTTAAAACCAGAAGGAACTATGTACATAAGAATTAAATACTGAGATAAAATTCCTATAATCACCTGTACCCTAAATGAAACTCTGTTATAGTACACTCAGCCACATTTCTTAAAGTTAGAAAAATATACCTAAGTACATTTAAAGGAATATATAATGAAGCAGATAAATAATAGAACTGTGAAGTAAACCATGATGTCATTATTTAAATGAGTCTTTCAAAATGGATCTGGTTTTATACGAAAAGAGATATGAAATCCCATGAGCGATTGCGAAACATTAGCTGGCAGGGGCATCTCCAGAACATCGCTGTTTCTTCGCATGTTCCACTAGAAAATAAAGAATTGAAGTGTCTATTGCTCCTCAGTGAAACAAGCAAGATTTTAGTTGTTTGGGGGGTTTTGTTGTTTGTTTATTTTGGTGTGGGTTTTGTTTTTTCTTTTTTAACAAAGTGTGGTCTTACAGATATTGTGGGCTCAAAGTCTTTTAGAAAGTAGGGTGGCATCTAACATCCATGCCATTATAAGGGAGTTGATGCCTGATAAGAATGATAGCAAAAGTGACCAGGTTCAAAGGAAGAAATAGCATCCCTTATGAAAACAAATTATAGTGTTTAAAAGGAGGACACATTTTCAAATAAAGAACCCTTTATCAGGTCCAAGAAATACAACAGAGAGAGCGCTTACGGTAGATTAAGGACCACTCATCTAATATCTACTATGTTGTTATCGACTCAAAAAAATTGAGGGGACAAAAGTAATTACAAGCAGTGGAGCAGGACAAGAAGCTAAAAGGGACGAGATGTCAGCCTATTGAGGCTGAACAGCACCAAGAACAGACAGCCCTTATGCATGAGTGTGAGGTAGTAGAAGAGGAAGAAATTGCAATAGCTGAAAAAACAACTTCTACTCAGTCCATGACTACTTCCCCCCAACAAAACCCTGCCTTTCCCTGGTGTATTATTTCATTCTGCATCTTCTTTGGCAGAAAAACTGTTTTAAGTTCTTCGTTTCTCTGCTCACTTCCCCGTGTGCACACCACTGTCTTCTCAGTTGTACTATTAATCTGAGGGTGCTGTGTAAGATCTTCAGTATTATCTGGGGTTAAATAAAAAAAAAACCCTCATGCCCACCAAGAGATACACGGGGAGAAAGCAACAGGTGTGAAGAAACCAAAATGTCAAAGCGCACACTTTCAAAATTATAAAATAACCCCAAAAGCTTTGGTCAGTTAGGAGGTACTTTAGATTAGCAGGCACAACTCATTTACATTTGGCAGTGTTAACTAATTACTGTCTGCAGACTGGGAGCACAGATGCACTGCATGCTATACCAGCAGTACAAAGCATGTTAAGCAAGAAACAGCAGGAGAGAAAGCACAGCTCCATAGAAAAAAATACACTGACAAACTTTCAGTGATTTTAATTGTTTGCTTTTTAATTGGTATTATTCCTAACAAGGAAAAAAAGGGCTATCCTCAAGAGGCTGCAGAATTATATTCGCCTGGAAGCTTATTCTTTAAATAAAAATGGCTGTTCGTAGAAAGTCTATTAGTTTCTTCCTTCATCCCACTGAAATACGTTCTATCCCTTGGGAAATAAATTTTAATTTACTGTAATTTTTCTTGAGGTTTTTCGCTTAGTATGTCAATGTACACTTCTCCCTCCTCACTTCTTTTTTCTTTGTTTAAAGACCAAGCTTTTTAGAAACAGAATTAAATCTGAACAAATGAAAAACAAATGAGTCAAAATCTCAGAAATAGCTGAAGTTTTTACGGAGCATTTTTCCCAACACAATTCAGTGTTCATGGCTCTGTTTTCTAAATAACAACAAGGAAAAGAAAGCCTTCTAATACGTAACATAAATGAAACAAGCCCTGTTAATACTGCCTACTGAGTCCAGAAGGGCTAAAGTGAGAATAGAATCCGTGGCTTTTCCATTGCCAAGCTGAGGCATCCATTCATTTGGGCAAAAATCAGTCATTTCAAATGGACGAAGGTTCTACAAAGACTGTGTCCAGCATGGCAAGTGCTCAGTACCTCAAGTTACGCTTCAAGATCTGCAAGAACAAATAACTGAATGAATGAAAGAATGAAGAGAGCCTTGGTATTTAGAAGTGCTGAGCACACACAAAGTGGTAATGCAAAGAAAGCAGGCAGCAAACCATAAAGATGCAAATGTAAATTTTCTTCCTTGTGATCAATATGGCAGCCAACCAACACTCAGGCTACAAACTGCCAGAAGGCTATTAAAATGAGAGTGATGATAATTTGGACAAGAGGTAATAAAGATATGGCTCAGAATAAGCCATACATAACCAAAGGTCACTAAACGTACAGTCCTTTTTTTTGTATTTAACACCCATCAAAGAGAAAAATCATGGTTCACTGCTTTAACTGAATGGTACTGGACACCATGCTAAAGAAAAGGGCAAATGTAATCAATACTGACAATTTGAGAGAACGTGTAATAGAAAGGTGAATCGGATGGAGGTTACAAAATTCTGTGTAATGAGCCACTTCCTTGGGACAAACTTGTCCCAGCTTTGAGCGTATCGAGGTTTCCAAAGTAAAGCCAAGTTCTCCGAGAGCAGTAAATCCAAAACTGAAACACCAATCCCAGGCCAGGACCAGGCAGAGTCTTTATTTATGTGCAGCATGGGGCCAGTAGGCCTGACACAGGATTGCTCTTCTCACTCTGGTCATCTCTGCCTGGAGATTTTTGCCACTAGACTGGAGCTGTGTTTGCAATCCCCCTCAACACCCTATTCTTTGCCCACCTTACAGAGCCCTGCACCATTTCTCATCCTCATCAGTTTAATTCCATGCTTCTCGTAGAATCATTAAGATTGGAAAAGACCTCCAAGATCATCAAATACCAACCATCAGCCCAACACCACTATGCTTACTAAGCCATGTCCCAAACTGCCATGTCTACATGGTTTTTGAATGCCTCCAGGGATACTGACTTCACCGCTTCTCTGGGTAACCTGCTCCAATGTTTCATCACTCTTTCAGTAAAGAAATTTTTATTATTATCTGATCTAAACCTCCCTCAGTGCAATTTGAGGCCATTTCCTCTCAACCTATCGCCAGTTACTTGGCAGAAGAGACAACCAGCACCTTTCTACAACCTCCTTTAAGGTTATCCCTTTCTCAAGGGGACCAGATCTACCACATTTCCTTTGTGTATAAAAGTAAATAGAAAAATAAATTAATTTACAAAAAATACCCCAAAACTTAGGTTAGATTGGCACTGTCTACCACTGATAAACAGTATGCTAGCAAAAATTAAAAAAAAAAGATCAGTCTTACTAAGTTCTATTTAGTTTCCTCCAATCCTCTGCCTATAAGAGCTAGAAAACAGTACTTAAAAACATGTCTAGCAGCTAGCTTCAGTTGCATTAGCACCTGTCATGTAGTTCCTGCTGTGTTTTATAAGACAAATATAAAATTAACAACAGATTTGTAATGATTTCCTAAACTGGTTCCAACACAAATTTCCAATTTGAGGTCAGATGTATTGCCTAATAAAGTTTTACAACAGCAGTCAAATAGGGGTAGTTAACTCCCCAGAAATACAAGTCTTAATTCACCAGAATTAGTTTTAAGACTGTTGTTCATCACATAAACCAAAAATAAATATTATTATAGCTTTACTCAAAATGTTCAGGCAATAATATGCAGAGAAGGTGGTGTTGGGTTACTTTAACTGCAAACAACACAATTAAAGATACTTAGATACTTGATATATTTACATTTGTAACAAACATTCACTATAACATTTTGATTGCTTGACCTGATGCTTGTAAACTGTCATTTTGAAGAGCACGAAACTTAAAGTAACAGGCTACTATGGTTTTGCACTGGTAAACCTTTTGCCTTCATGAAGGGGGGAAACTGATTGATAAATACATGCTATTTTAGCATAGAAATAAATAAAGATTGAAGTGATATTATTCTAGATTAACAAAACCACATATGACAGCACAATGTGTTCCATAACTACAAAAATGTTCATCTTCAACAACAGTTGTGGGACACATGTAGGAATTTGGTGCTAGTCTTTAAGTCTCCGTCAGAGGCCACTAATAAAGTCAGTCAGTCAGAAATTGTATTGAGAACAATAGAAATGCAAGTAACATTTCCATAGACCTGTATTTATTTAAAAAAAAATTAGCATTTAATCTTATCTATAAAATTTTGAACACACGTACCTAAAGCACATAATTTCAAATAAGACTAGCAAGCTACCTGTACTAGAAATTAAAACAAACTTATCCCAAAGGAGGAAACTGATCTAACTAAAAGATTTGTACAACAAAATAAGGAAGATGCACAGGCTCAAAAATATACTAATTCTTGGTCACACACAATGAATACCTTTCTCAATATTTAAAAGTATCTGTACAGCAGAGCTTATGGAGAGGGATGGCAGATATACTCAAGCTAGCTTTAAGCCCTCAATGATACTGATAAGAGCACAAATGCAGCACAGAGTTGAAGACAGGCTGCAATGTCCGCGTGGAACTTGGATAATAAGACTGCGCAGAGTTCTGGGCTGCTGTCACTGCACAACTGCCAACAGACACCTGAGCTAAAGAGCTAAAAGTTCATTGGGATGAATGTAGGTGAGCTACATTCAGAGCTTTAACAATAGTAAGTGAAAGCAAAAGGCACTGGCATTGGAGTAAAATTTATGTGTACTTATTTTTATACATGTATTTATAAGCATCTCTTAAAAAAATCCCTCCAAATTAGGAGGGATTTTCCTTGCTAAGGAAAAGAGTGGCTTGTCTGGTGGTTAAAATCAGAATGCTCAAATAACAATAGGATTCATGCACTCATCCAGTATGTGCTTGATCATGGGTCCTATGGGAAAACTCTTATTTTATTTTCAATAGCAACAGCAACCTGTGAATACCAGCAAGTATTCCAGATTCCCAGCCCAGAAGAAGAACTACCTACAGCCAGTGTGATGAAGATGCTGCTAGGGTACAACTTGCAACTCCACGGAGTAGCACTGCTCTAGGATATGTGGTAATTATGTTTACATATAAACTGCAACCACTGACTGAAATAAAAAGATTCTATTACATTGAAAGGATAGCTTTAAAAAGCACATTTAAAATCATTTCTGCATCATCTCCTCTGTGTTTGAGCTCATAGCTGTGCAATGGAGTATCTCATAGCAAACATACATTAATGGATTTTACGCTCTCTAGATTTCTAAGTGGGAATCCAAAATAGAATACCAAATTTGCCAAATCATATCAAATGATTGAAATTACATGTGTGTATACATATATACTATGGGGACAGACCTATACCAGAGGTGCAGACGTCATACAGGGCCTCAGTATTGCACAACACATTCTCTCCAGATCTTCAGACCTACAAAAATCTCATTACAGCAATCAACAAAATAAGATCAAACATTTCGATTGCTTTCAGAATGTTGTAGGTATCCAACAGCAGAGATTACTGTTTGGTTCCAAGCAGCCACAATATTTATTTAACGGTTTCATATCTCTATGTCTTTATGCTCTGTTTTTCTAACTATCAAGTCCTGTACAATCAGAAGATGAGAAGAAGTTGTACTGTTAAAGATGAGCTTTCCCTCCTCTCCAGTTAGAGACTCTTTGGAGTTACATTATTTAACTTTCCCCTCAGGCATGGGGATAACACCATTGGAGCCATTTTGCAGGCAGCAGGGTTCTATAAATGAGGCACTTGTTTAAACAGCCTCACACAGGGCCAGTGTCAAAGTTCTTGGTTATTTACAGGTGACATCACAAGAGATGCCTTCTGAAGCACAGCCAAAACAAGTACCATGCACAGATTAATTTTTCTTGTCCAACATACATCAGAAAACAGTCATTCCACCCTTGCTTTGCTTCACAAAACTCTTTCTTCAAGTAAATATATGATAGAACTGCACAGGAACTTCTTTCTGCCTGTGGAACACACCGGAGTTTGGTTCTGCCTGAGCAAGAATTGAGCAGATTTGTGAGGACAATTCTCTCTTTCATCGTATTTTCCCATCCCTAGTGAGAGCCTGCAAACAAAAAACCCCTATAAATCAAAAAATAAAATTAAGAAAAAAAAACAAATAAAAAATCACTGTTTAATTTACCAGAATCTGACAGTACTACCTATAACAATAAACCAGGATGTGAATAAATTAGTTTTAGCTTTACGTTTCTTGAAATCCAGCTGAAACATACCAAAGATTTCGGAATAAAACCACAGATTTTTCCTTCTTTAGGAATTGTGCATGTAATTATACACATAAAATTACGTATATCATATCTGATTAATGTTATATAAAATATTTGTGTGGGAAATACAAAATAAAATTGCATTTTCAAAGGTCAAGTAATTTCATAAAAGCTCAGCTTTCCAATCTCATGGTAGCAAAGTGCTCACATAGGGTACCGCTCACATGAAGGAAGTGATGGCAGCGACACCGTTTGCAGGGTCCTAAGTTTTGAAACATTATGTGCTGACTTAAACAACCTACACATGCTTTGAAACATCTCTCCATTTCTCTGTTCAATATTAATTCTACGTAGTAAATATTGCCATTTATTATCATACATTTGGAGTTTATTTTCGCAATGTTTAATCACGCATAGTAGTCATTAGCATACATGAACACTCCTTTTCTAGAGCAGTTTGTGTAGAATTCTCATTTGAGTTAATTACTATGTAAGATAGCTAAATTCTAATTAAAATTCAATGGCACATGTAATGATAAAGATTTATCAATATTGTGTCTTTCTCAGTAGTTACTTTTATTAAATTACTTAGTTTCATTGTTTATTTCTTGAAACTGGGATTTTAAATCAGGCTGGTTTTAACCACTGCTACAATAGTTTCATGAGGTTTTAACTGCAATTTTTTTACTTCATATTTTAAGGGAATAAATGCCTTCCAAGCTTTGTATTTACTCATCATTTACTCCCACCACTAAAGCAATAAAAACTGCACACGGATATGTTTTAAGATAACAGCAAACCAGCTTTTAGCTTCAATGGAGTGAGGGGCCATGCAATATACAAATAGCTTTTGCAAAATAGATGCAACTAAAATAGATCAAATCCTGTTGTGAAATAAAAAAAAACCAAACTCAAATGAGAATATCACTGTTTTTCTGCATCCTAACCTTTATTGTAAATCGCTGCAAGTACTGAGTATAGTTAACTAGCTAGTGCAAAACCTTCCCGGTCAGGAGTTCAAACCAGCAGCCTGTGTTCTTTCTCAAGCTACCTCCAATGTTGCACTTTTATAAGTCACCACTGCGGATGCTTATGCATATTTCCATAAATATCTAGAAGCTGAGGAAAACACTTTGCTCAAGCAAACCCTTTTTCTTTTTTAGAAAAAAAAAAAATCTATATTAAGCAAGTCTTACAACTTGAAAATATGAAAAAGTTTTTGGATGGGTTTTCATTTGGGTAGGGTGAAATATGCATTAAAAATGTGTATGTCAGGTTATAACCGTAACTTGTTTTACTCTCTGCATGCAGGATGCACTGCTAGAAATCAAATATGCTCGAAACAAAAGCAAAAAAACCCAACCTGAACAGCTAAAACTCCTTTCTGTTGCACCAAAGGCAGAAGGCTGTTATTCTCAAACATAAAAATGACTAATCACCCTTTAATCAAGTTATGGTTAATAAAGTAATCCAATTTTTGCTTAATCATCTTAATATTCAGACATGTCAAACAGTAAATCCCTTCAGGCATGCAATCCTGTTTGCCAAGTTTCAGCCTACAACAAGGTGTAAAGCTCTGAAAACAGCCCTTTGGAAATGCTGACAAACCTTTGGCTCTTGTAACAGAAGTTGAAGTCTGCAAAAGAAAGGAGAAAGGCAGAGCTAAGTTCCTCTCTGAATTTCTATCCTGCCTCAGAGTTGCAGAAGGTAACTTCAACATCCTCAATTTAGTCCTTGCAAAACCCCTTTTGCTATACAAGCCAAAGAAATAGGCAGAAAGAAGGAAAATTAAAGATAATTATGATCACTGCATGATACTTATGACAAAATATAATTGATACTTAACTAATAGTTTAATTATAAACTATCGGCTTCTCAGAGACATTTATAATCGGGTTTATTCAGTCGCTTGTTTTTAAAGGTGCAAAGAAATGATAAATAATGCATTTCCTCAGTGTTGGTGGGAAAACTCAGGCTATAATTAGCATACAAAATTACATATTCTGATACTTGATGTTCACCAGTGCCCTTTCTATCATGTCACACGTAGCATCAATAAAAAGCTGGCAATCCAATTACCTCAAATAATTTTATTCCAGTAAACAACCACTGTTGCTCAAATACAGTTTTTCTTCTAATAACTCCTTAAAGAGTTCCCACCACCTCAATTCTAACCGCCCCCCTCGCTTCATGCTGCAATGTTACATTGATACACCAGATTTCTGCTGGTTCCTAAAGAGCAGCACAGGGGGAAAAAAAAATGCCATCATGGCCAGGAAGGCCCCTTTAAAGGCAAAGCCTGGGAGATGCTGAGCAGGGTCTCCAACAGAGGATCTTTGTACTGCCATGCAAATGAATCCCTGCACCACAGCCTGCAGACAATGCCCAGGGAAAAGTCAGGGAGAGCCAATCCATCTGCAGTTATTTGGTTAACTCAATGTTTTGTACATTCTTTCTCTTGCACAAAACACACTATGTTGACAGCTGTGAATTTTAAACAACTATTCTGTGTATGTTTTTCTAATTTTGTGTATTCAGATAGTTTCCCCAGCACCAGGAGCTGAAAGCATGGTGTTCGGATTCCATAATTTAGAGATTTCATGCTTTTCAAAGAGTCACAACAAGTCTGATTGAAAAACAAAGTGGAAATTAAGTGTCTAAAGGAGAGAGCTTCAAATGGCAAGAAAAGTGGTTACTTTAGAGTTGTTACACAAAAGAAAATTCATATTTATATAAATTATGATTACAGACAGTCTCATTAAACGCTACTCTGCATGTGATAAATAGATTAACAAAAAGTATGGAAACTGGCTAAACCACATTCTGATTATTCAAAATGCACTCACAGTTTGTAGCGTTCCTTTTAAAGAAGAACTGTGGTATTTTGAAGAAAATATTTTCCTTCAGTCAATTAATCAAATAAAATATTTGTATATCAGCAATTTGTCCACGTAATGAACAAAGTTTTTTTACTAGGTCAAAAACTAACTTAAAACAGATGCTGATCTAGAGTAACATTTCTGTGTACAGTGAAAAAATAAAAAAACCCCAACAAAACCAAGCAAAAAAACCCAACCCAGCCACCAATTAAAAACCTCTGTGTAGAGCAGAAAAGCCAAATCACTTATCCTTTTTCCAGGATGATTTGCTTTCATTCCTGGCTCTGCCACTGCAAGACTTGTAGAGGCTTCTTCCTCAGTTTCCTTTCCCTGAATCGGAGGAGGTCAGAAACCATCCCTTTTTATAGAATAATTCAAAGAGTAAAACAAATTTCAGACTCATTCCAGTCCTTTCTACAAAGTGGGGTGGTTCTCCTCCAAGAGCTCCAGCAGACCCACAGCCTAGTCTCCTGAGAATCTACCCTGGCCAGGAGGAGACACTGAGGAAGCCTGGGAAAGGTGGAGAGACAGCTGTGTCCTGAGCCTTCCTCCACCAAGCATTGAAAAATGCTTCTGCTCTCAAGACCGTGAAGAAGACTTGAATTTAACCCAGCTTGGGCCACACGCTACTCCTTGTTTGAAGCGTTGACCCCTTGTCTTTACAGAATGTCTTCACAACACTCAAAAAAAACACTGTAAAAGAGTGATTGTTTCTCTGCTCTGGCATCAGTCTCCAGACCACAGCGCGACCTGCTCCATGTCGACATATTATCTCCCTAATATCTACAGGAACCAAGCAGCGACGGCAATGTGGTTTTGCTTGGGGGAGGAAGGGAGGTGGGTTTTGTCTAGTCTGGAAATGTATTTTCCCTTCTTCCCAGTCATTTATTGTTCTTCTTTTGGCACCAGAACAACATATTTTGGACATGAATTTCTCTGTGGGTGTTACATTGGAAATTAATCTCTCTCCAAGGCATATACGGTCTGGGACAGTTTTGAAATACGTGCGAGAGGAGGGAACGTGAGGAAATGAGGCCACTTGGTGGGGCAGAGTTAGCTGACGTGTTTCCACAGCCCCGTTTCATCTCACCCAGCCCGGGCTGGCTGCAGACACACCGCTGGACACTCCCTGCGAGGCAAGGGAAGATGCCACTGGGAGAGGAGAAAGGGTGGGCTGCACGTGGGAGCCTCAGATATAGCAGCACATTGCAACATGCTAATTTTGGCATTTGCCCCGTCTTCCCGTCCCCCGTAGCTGTGAACACACGCACTGAAGGAGCACAGAATGTGGGGCTCCGCAGCAAGGAGCCACTGCCCCACCAGTGCCGGTGGGAAGAATGGGACTTCTCTCCAACAGACAAGTCAAGGTCTGCTACTGGTTCAGAGGAGATTTCCCAGCAAAATGTGTTGTATAAGCACTGCCTGCTCCATTCTTTCCTCTTCATAGGGCAATTTCATTCCCATTTTCTTTTTATGGTACAGTGTATTCAATTTGCATGGCAATACAAGCAATGAAGTATTACAGCCAGGTTCAAGCCGCCCCTGTGCTAAGCACTATGAAAAAAAAAAAGAAAAAAAACCTAAAAGTTGAAGAACTTTGATCCAAAAGCTTGAGAGAGTCAAAAGTACCATGAAAAGCTTTAAAAAAATGTACATTAATTTTTTAATTGATTAGAAAACAATAAAAGAATAAAAAGCAGAAATGTATTCTTTTTTAAAAAAAACCTTAAATTCTAATGAGACATTAAGAGGCATTAGGAACCACGGTATACATAGATATTTAGGCGCTTTTCTGGCTCAGAATTATGCTTTACGCAAACAAAAGGCCCCTCTCTACAGATTTACACAATAGGTTTACACTGAGCCATTACGATCTATCATGTAACTGAGTGCTTAATGACTATTTAATTTAAGGACTATTGACACAATAGTTGTAACAGCTGCTTAAGAGTTACTACACAGCAGCAGCTTTCCAAAAAGATATCACTTCATCATTTTTATATTTTCTAAACTATCTAAAGACTCTTATGTTGGTGGCAGTGACTTGAAAGCCAGAGAAATTCAAGGGCAAATAAATTAGAATATACTTGACCTCAGTGAACTGGGGAAAAAAAATAAATTTTATCATTCTCAATTGAGAATAGATTTATTGTTCTTTATTTCTGACAATACAAAAGCTTTTTTTTAAAAAAGAAAAGGTTATTTTATCTGAAAAGAAGCCTTCCAGACTAAGACTCAGTACTTTACATGGAAGTCCAAGAAGTTTGGGGATTTTTTTTCCAAGCAAAGTTATAAGCCCCTTGAAAGAGCTGTACACAAAGGTAGCACTGACAGGAGTTTAAGCACAAGTGGTAATGGGTGTCACTGTAACAGCTAATGCTTGAAAATGTAGGTGAGCTTGTTGGGTTTGTGTGCGCGTATGCATATATAGTTTTATAATCCCCTTAACAATGAATATGCCTGCTGCCAAGCATTTAGAGATACAGTTGATTTCCTTGCGAGTAATTGATGTAGGCTTTCTTCAGGACCCCGTCCAGACAAGTTCTCCACTGCGGAGCAGGAAATCACACAGTCAAAGGAAAGCTGAGCGCTCCTTCCACATGGCCCGGGTCAGCCCCTCCAAAACACTAGATTTATACTACTGCTGCCAAAAAACCTTGCATTTCCATGCCCTCCTGTTGCTAAGATAAAGGATGTTTCCTACTGCCTCAGAATGCTGTCCTCATTTAAAGCTCCAGCTATGTTCTGACAAAACACGCTGCTGTCACCCCAAATTGAGCAAATGAGCCTACGTCCTACAGTATAAAGACCAAAAGAGTTATTGAATATCACCCGGGGAGCACCAAATGAAAAGGCTCCCATTTCTTTCTGACCTTTTTGGGGCTTTTTTTCCTGAAATCGGCCGAACCCTTCAGCCTTCATTTCTCATGCTGTCTGCGGTAGCACAGGAAGGACAGCTTGGACTTTGCAGTTTCAAACAGATCAAGTTTTGTTAAATAACTTCTTCCCCACCCTCCCCCCACCTTCTTCAAACCCGAAGCGGAAGGGAACACTGTGAAGAAAATGGAAACTGGCAAAGAGCTTTAACTTCAAATAGCCTTATAAGTCAGTGTTGATGTGCAAAACTAATTCTGTTTTTTTGGCATTTAAATATAACCCGACAGTTACAGAAGGGAGGGGTGAGGGTGGGAGAAGTGCAAGGCAGATTGCCAGCCAAGTGCAAAATATGGAGGCATAACACTACTATTCCATTTCCCAAAAAAAAAAAAAAAAAAATTAGATTTATTCGCATTGAGTTTTGTCGGGGAGACTACATACAAACTTGTTCTGGAAAATTTCTGGAAAAGGACTCTATGACAAAAAGTATTTCTGTTACCACTGGTGTCCAGGAAAAAGGCATTTCACTCATGTCAAAGGGGGACATTTCCACTGAGGAGAACTGAAGAAAATCCCAAGCTTTGGTTAAAGAGACAAATAGCTCCATTCATTAAAAAAAAAAGAAAAAAGTACCACCACTGAATATAATGTATCTAAATATCTGTTCAGGGTTAAGTGGTGTTGTCTATACAAGCAGAAATGTTCTTTTTTAATGTAGATTTGCTCTCCCCATTAGGATTGCCAGCCACGTACTTACTACTTGTTTATTTCTATGCTTTTAATTTCCTAGAAATCTCCTGTGTGGTTTCACAGATGCATAAGATAACCAATACTCTGACATTCATATGTTCCGTACCATCGTCTATTCAGCTTTAGCTGACTAGCTGTTTCTGTCACCCACCATAAATACATCAATAGGAAAGTACATGCTTCTCATCTTTTAGGGACAAGACATGAAACTGGATGTGTTGCTGTTTATCAGCCTGCAATTACACCACATGTGCAAGAGGGCACATTCAACTGTGGTAAAATATCTGCTTGTACGGCACAGTCTGTTTCGCCTGCCTTCACTCTTTAAGCCTGCTGGCAATGTTCAAAATTTTACCTCTCCTTGCCTCCACTGCTTTCAGAGTTGTCATTGCTCCATGCTGGTGGCCCGATGCACCATCCAGAAGCACTTCATAACTAAGAGGAAGAAACAATTTTCTACCATGTGAAACAAGCATCAGTGCAAGGGGTCAACAAGCACTACAGTGGCTGCTGGGTCTGGGGCACTGAGGGTGCAGAGGAGCCTGAAGTGTAGAATGGGACCCTGTCGCAAACCCTTCAAACAGGAGATATATGGAATCACTCAAGCAGAAGGGGACACCTCTGACAGCTCACTCAAAGGAAGATGAGGGAATGCTACCATCCTGAATAGACCTCTGGAGTAAAGGCACCTCTCACTTATCCCTCTAGAGAGAAAGCAGCTGTTTAAAATGTGCAGGGGCTAAAGAATTGAAAAGAGTTTTGAGGTGAGGGGGAGAGGACATTTAAACATGGTATATACAATTTCCTTTGATCCTTTTAAAACATATATAAAAGACAACTCTCAAAAACCTATCAGCTTTACCTTAAGCAATGATCTCAACATCTTTACAGGGAAATTGCACACAAGAATTCATACATAGTCTTCTGTTATCGCAAACAGAATGAGAAGCATCTACAGGCATTACTGCATTTAAAAGTCTCAGTTTATTATTGGCTAGAGTAAATACTCACCAGTTAAAAAATTAACAGATTTATATTTCTATGTAATGCCTGCCCCTGTGCAATGCCCTTGTTCAACTGCTCCATTCTAGGGAAAACCACTCCTGAGTCCATCCTAAAGACATCATCTACTGCATGAATTTTCCCAAATCTACTGTTTGCATAACACCTTTTCCGGCTGGTTAGTCACATCAAATCAAGACAGACAGTAATCACAGACAACTGTACCCGGAGAAGGATGGGTCCCTCTCACTCAACAGTTACTGTTGCTGAAGTTAAATATTCTACTGAAATAATCCTGGAGCCCCAAGATAGTAAAACACCAAAAGGGAAAAATTACCATTCAGCCTGTAGGAGACCTTGCTGCCAACATCAATAGCTACAACAAAGAAACAGACAAACCGAAATATTTGAAAATGAAAATATAACTTTGATGCAGAAGTGACCCTTTGAAACCCTAAAATAGACAAAACCCCAAAATAGAATCCCCAGGTTATCAGAGGAACTTCTTTACAGAGTTTCACATACAGAACCCGTCTGCTTTTACCAGTCCTCTTCACCTTTACTTTCATAAATAGCTCTTCCCCTTTCTTCTAGGGAGGAAAGCAATCTACCATTCCCAGGTGGATTTAATAAGGGAGATTGAACACTGGAGGTCAAAGACTATGAATGGATTAAGAGTTTAGAGAGAAGAGCATAAAGGTTTTCACCTTTACAGTTCCTGTTCTGAATTCATCTAATGTGAGCTGTGAGCAAGCATTGTAACCATCAAGGAGCTGTGGCTGCATGGAAATTTCTCCTTGAGCTACTAGGAGTTACACTAAGGGATCATTAAAAAGTCTGAATGTTTTAAAGGTATTTACTGAAACTGCTTCTTGTTATCAAGCCCCAGAACTACTTTTCTTGTTGATCATTATGGCATTATCAATGGCTAAAAGTGCAGGCTCGTACACAAAATTTAATCCATCTTTTAACGTACAGCTCATTGCTCCATTATGATATTTTTAACTGGCAAGGTCTGTATTTTCACGTATCCATTGGGAAATGCAATCGGCAAAGTGCTTGAGAAGCAAATTAGCCATGTAGACAGGGTCCTCTCTTGTAATGAAAGGAGTGAGCAAGTAGGATGTTTTTTCTAGATATTAGAAATTTTCAAAAGAGCCAAGTCTTGTATTTGGTTCAGGATTTAAAATCGGCCATGATTACCTCCAAAATTCCCCGAGTTATAAAAAGCAACTTGCACAACAGAACCATCAGCCGTGACTGAGGCTGGCTTAATAACAAACTCAAAACTATTTAAAACGAACCTCATGTTTCCATGGTGATGAATATATATGTCTCTTCAGACCGCCTTGTGATGTAAAAACAATTCCCTAGTAATATTTTGGTAGTAATCTTACTAATGGAAAATTCATTAGTGTCGTTCAAGATGGTGATAACACAGACTTGGATTAATTTTAGACTGACCTGGCAGGTGAAGATGAAAGCAGTATGGTACCCAATGGCAAAGTAAAACAAGTGAAGCTACCCACTGGTGACTTTTTTTTTAAAAAGATGATCACTGGTGGCTGCTAAGATGAATGCGCAGTTCCGTACATTTACTTTACCTCTCCGATACCCACTAATAAATCCATTTTTGCCTCAGTAAGCTTCCTTGCCACTGAGAAGATTTAAATCTTCTCAAACAGATACAAAACGTATCATCTCCTTAGGTTAGCCTTGCTTAATGGCAGCGAGGCATGGCCAATTGCAGACACTCTTAACATAACATATTTGACAGGTATAAGATCAGGCACATACAGTAGAAGAGGTCCCAAAGCTTGCCTTTATTCACAAGGCTGCTCTGAGGGTATGAACTGCTAAACTCTGTCATCATCACTTAACTTACAGTGCTCCTTAATACGATACGGTGTTCTATTCAGGGGAAAAAAAACCTTCCTAAGAGTACACGTTTGACTTTGATCCGGTGACAAGTTTCTGAAGGAAAGCATCTGACAGGACAAAGATGTACAGTACTTCATTTAGTCTGTGTGCCATATGTGGCAGTTTAAGAATTGCTGACATATCCCCTTCGTCTGGCATGCAGCATCACATGGTGCAATAAAGCAGAGGGATTTCTGCTGGGCTTCAGGAGGAAAACTTGGGATCTCTGGGCTCTTTCCAATAAGTATGTTTACCTACTGTACTCAGAACCTAAAAAGTTAAGCATCTTAACTTGCAAAAAAAAAAAAAAAAAGAGGATTTTTGCTATCTTCCATCATAGAAACAATGTCAATATTTTAATTTTAAAAGCCTATAAACATGAGTGCCATTTTAAGCCCATAAACAGGTACTGATTGGCCTACTCTGGTATCTAAAGAAATATGTATGCGTTAACACTTTTCTAGAAAAAACCCTCTAGATATATGCTAATATTTTATAGACATTCGTAACGACTTTTAGATAACAGACTCTCAAAATCTGGTTACTTCACAGCCTGCAGTTTTTAAAAGCATATTATTTTCCCAAATGTGGATTTTTGGGATGAGTTAATAAGAAACAACTGCACAGTTTCTGAAAACACAGCCAGAAATAAAAAGCTTTTGGTATAAAACTGTCTTTGCAAATATCTACACAACTCAATATGCTAACTAACTATGAGTAGGTAGCTGGTACTTGTTGTGGATGTAACTCATATTCAGTAAGTCAGTAGTGATTTTCTTGAAAAACTTATTTAGATTTGACTTCTCTCTGTGTCATCAGAAAGAGCTCTACAGATTCCATATTCCTCTTTTTTTTTTGTTTTACGCACTAAATCTGAAAACTGTCCAGCAGAATAGTACTGTTATGACATGTTTCTAATTTACAAGCAGCAAAGCCATACAGGAGAGAAATATAAGTTTACCTTCAGGACAGACGTGAGAGGAAGCCGATTATACAAAGACATGTCAAAGTGGACAAAGTTTATGAAAACAATCAGTGTTAACATCTGAGTCAATCCTGTCGTTACACAACCTAGTCTCTTAGTCTTGCTACTATAGAAAGCTGTTCGGTATTTACGTTATTAATGCCTCAATTCAAATGGTCCATAATTGTACCTTATTTTAATTCCAGATTAGGGAGGAATGTACAACAGCAAGAAGCAACAAGGGTGAGATGTTAAATAAGCATGCAACAAAAGCGAGTTTTCTTTTTCTCTTCTGATTTCTGATAGTCAACATAAGTTGATTGTAATCATGAATCTAAAGCTGCTGAGCATTTCAAACAAACTCCCTGCACGTTTCTAGAGTCTCCTTGAGTTTCACAGCTTGGTGGCAACATTCAAACATTTATTAAATTACTGTCATTATTCTTATAGTAAAATTAGTGTCATGAAAGAAAAGTACTGAACTGAAAAAAAATAATATGTAAAAATAGGTAAAAATTTTCAATTTACAAACTGACCCCAGGTCTGGGTAGAAATGAGCGTGATCTATTCCTCCTTTTTCCCTTCATACAGGATGTTTCTCACAAGCAGAGTCCTAATCGTATTGCAGTTAACCTACAGTTTATTTAAAACACAAAAGACATTTTGGTCATGAAACTTTCTGGCAAAAAGAATCTTCAACATTTACTTCACAAACAATAACGCTCGTCCAGAGGTGCTAAACAAATTAGAATCACAGAATGGTCTTGGTTGGAAAGGGCCTCTAAGATCATCCAGTTCCACACACCCTGCCATGGGCAGGGACACCTCCCACTGGATCCAGTTGCTCAAATTTTAGAACTTGGGCTTTCAGTGGCAATTTGGAATATTTGATATTTTGGTCTTTGGTGCTCAGTATCAGCCAGCTCTTCATGTTCCCAAAACGCACTAATGATTCCTGGGCAAATACACATCATTTAAAAAATTCACCAGTGTGCCTATGATTACATATGGTTTTCCAAGAGAAGTGGCTTAGCCTATCACTTTCTGACCTATTTTCCCCCTGTTCCATTTCTGCACGTCCTCTCAGCTGAGTACTGGAAACCGCATTCAGTTAAGTGGGATAAAAATAACAATAAAAACTCAGTGCCTGTAGCAACCCTCAAGCTACAGAAGGTGAAAAGAATTACATCCTTAATTCGCAAGGCTCTTTTTACATATAATCACTCCTTTTAGGTAAAGGTCAAGTTACAAGACTTTTTGCATTATGCATAGTGATTTCCATTTTGGCTTATTATTCAGTGTTATAAAATTTATGATGTCAGATTTCATGACAGTTAAACCTGAGTTTGTTCTATTTCAGAGTGACATCTGGGTATAGAGAATAACAAAGCTTCTCTATTAAAATGGCCCTATATTTTTAGGCCAACTCCTATAAAAGACATCAGACCAAGAGATACTTGAACAGATGTTCAGAGAAATATTTCGCTTTTCAAGTGCTGATGAACTAGAATGGGAGTAGAGTTGCACAATTAGAAAAGAAACATTACAGTCAGTCATGAAAAATATTCAATTGTTTGGAATTGGTGTGTTTAGAAAATAATCTTTTCTTTCTGCATTATTGCAAGACATTTGATACTCAAAATAAATAACCTATGAAACATGTTCAATTCTGTTGCTTAATCTGCTTATGAAAGAAAACAGGTTCTTTAAGGAAATAAATGTATAAAAGTGTGTTTTATTTGTTAATGTGCATAACAGATAATGATTTTTAGCTGACAGTATGATTATTTATTATGACAATGCAACACCTTTAGCAAAATTGAATAGTCTTAAGGTGTTCTGTGCTGCTCATTCATGCAAAGAATTCTTGTCAAATATTTTAATGAGAAGAAAAGTATGGCAGTCAAGATTAAAAGTCAAGGTGACCTTTAACTGTGGAAAACAGTATCTACATATCACCTTACTTTTTTTTTTAAGGTCATCACTTCTCTCTCGAAGCCGTTCCATAAATGGAAGTAGGCAGTGCATCGAGAAAGCTAACCATAAAAAATGTCCTCAGTTCAAAATTAAGTTCTGCATTATACCTATTTCATAATAAATCATGCATGCACTTTGGTATAAAATTCAAACACTTGCTGTGGTGTCTTCAGCAAAATGAGTAAGGAAGTCACATGTTACAGAAACAAGGGATGTACAACCGTCATGTAGCCTTTGTTAAAGTAACAGAGCAACATCTTAGGAATTGTTACTCTTCTTTATAAAGAGCTAACTTGTTTGTGACCTGGTCTTGACCAGGGCAAGCTGAGTCAGCTGGAAAACTGCTCTGATAGGCACCTGGTTGCCTGATAGTCTAAGGAGTCTTTTGAGGAAACCAAGGATGATCCCACAGCACAGCAGTGACTTGTTTTCTACTGTCATGCTTCAACCTGCCCAGGTTAGCTGAGCAAATACTCTTCCCATGCCCTGTTACACAGAGGTTGTGCTGCATAAGCATAAACCACTACAGCCAATGCTACTACCTTAGTGCCAGAACAGCTTGGAAATATTCTTCCGGTCACTGCAGGTTAGATACCCACAAATAATCAAATATTGGGTCTTCACGATGTAGCTTCTAGTCTACTCAAAGCACTTGTGGTCAAGTTGGTGATTATCTGTACTTCACACCCCCCTGATAGACCCACTACAGAAACACATCCAACCTACACTGCTCCCAGGCACGATGCCACAACTGAACTTAGAACTCTACAAAATCCTGCACTGTTTTTTCCAGCTATTTTTATAGTTTACTTTTTCCCCTCTACAACTTGGCAAACTTGGAAGCAGGGGAAAAGACACCTGAGTTCAATTTCTAGAAGGCCTGAGCTGTGTTGAAAATAAACTCAAAACAAGCCCAGTATGGGTGGGAAAAGGACATGTCCAGCCACAAGGGCAGCTTGAGAGAGACCTCAAGGCTAAATTTCAGTGTGAATCTACTCTCTAAATTACATACTCCATCTCCAAATTTATTCACATATCTCTAATCTTTACTCACTTTCCCACACTGAAAACCAGTCTGGGTATAACATGACAGGAGAGCAGCGATAAGGCTTATAGATCAGCATTGGTTTGGTCCAGCCAGCTTGGTATGAGCTGCTCATGAGCACAGGCAGGAAAAATTAATGATAACTTGCATCTATCCACAAAGATGTGTTCTTAGCTATATATACTACAAGGATTACTCAGAGTACCATTAATCATTTTTATCACTACCAAACATAGTATCAAACACATACAAAAATGTGGTTCCTAATTGCTACTATGGAGACAAAGGATGAGAGGAACAGGAGATGAAAATAAAGTACTAGGTGTCATATCCTCTGCAAAATTATGCACAAAATGATTTAATTAATTGGTGATGTCATTTATTCAAGGTTCTAAGTGAATATTAAATAAATGTAACACCCAAACACAGCAAATCAGATTTAAAAATTTCATCAGAAAAATGTTGCAGGTAAACTTGCTAAAAGATATACCAATGGAATCAATTTATTAAAGTAGGACAGCATAGGAACTCCTTCAAATCAGAGCTTGAACTTGATGCAGCTATAAATGTCAAGATTGGTGTTCTTTCCCACTAAGAGTATCTTGTTTACTGCACATCATGTAATGAAATGACTGAAACAATTCATGTGTTTTTGTAAAATATTATAATCTGATTAAATTAAGTTAGCAATGATTCATTGTGCTTCAATTATTTTATTATGTACATAGCATTCAATGCAAACCCTTGCACTTTAGGCAACTGAACTTTCTGTATCTGTCAGGAACTTGCAGCAGAGTTTTATGAAAGTTAAATTTGAAAAGATTACAATACTTTAATTTTTAAAATATTTTTGCACTATTGTTGTTTGGCTGCTAATGTCTGAAAAGTGGAATACCTTCCTACAACTGTTGATGCTGGCCACTTTCTCTGTTTAGCACACAACTGTATTTAAGACGCTAGTCCACTGTTTTGGTTTTACTGGAACATACACAAAACTCCTTTTTTTAGCCACTGAGGAGTCTTGGCACCAGTTATAAAAGATTTATTGATCCAGTACTAACTAGAGTACATTGCAAATAGCCAAGTGCCAAACAGTTTCCTTGCACCAGATTGTGATTTACAAGTGAGGAAAGGAAACTGTATTACTAATTACACACAAACCCCTAAGCTAAAGAAAGCTGTGTATTTATAATAAAGGCCTTGCAAAATAACTTTTTTCCTCTAATCAAGGTGGACTTTTATACCAAAATCTTTTCTCTGATATAGATATACACATACCATTTTCTTGAACAGAATGCTAAGCTCAGCTCTAAAGAAGAATATAATTGAAACTGCTGCCACCCTCTACCCCCTAAAAAAGAAAAAAAGAGTGACTTTTGAATTGAAATGCTTAAAAAAAAATTATTTTATCATTTTCATTTTTAAAATGTGTAAAAACTTCGCAAAAATTGTCTGTTCCTATTTTATTTTAGATTTTTCCATATCTCTGCATCTATCCATGAAGAAGGGTTTAAAAAAACCTATAACAGTACTATGTCACTGCAGTATAATTCTAAGAGATGACCTTAATGCTGTTATCTTTTGAATAGACTGCTTGGAACAGGTCACAGGTAACACAAAGCAAGACATTTGAGCTACAAAAGTAAAGCAGAACAGGTCTAAGGATCTGAGAGGCACATGATGCAACCCTTAAAGCTAACAAAAGCCACTTACATTTGAAATTATCCTGGGTAAACCGGCAATACTAGAACTCAGAAGATGACATCTAGTAGCCAAGGCTACATGCCAAAAGTCATCAGGCTCAACCTAACAATGAATGATTGCCATTTCATCACTGAAACAACCAAAGTTCCCAGAGTTTATTCTGCTCATTTGCCCCAATATCAAGCAGTAAAAAAAAAAAAAAAAGAAAAAACAAGAAAAAACCAAACCACAAATGAGACCAGCAAGCTTCTCCAGAAAATCCTACTGAAACTTCAGCCACTTTGGATTCAGTTTCAAAGTCACAATGCAGAGACTGATGTCTATCAGCAGCTCTCAAGAAGCGCAAAGCTAAAACAGACACTGAATTACAAGAAACTGGATACAAATAGCTCAAAGAAAGAGGAAAGTAATATTCAAAATGGCAGGGGAAAACCTTTCATTCATAAATGTAACTTTGTTTTTCTTGTTCTTTTTTTTGGGGGGGGGGGTGTTGACCTGTGTTTTGGGGTTTTTTTAATGCAATAGCAAAAAGTTCCTCCAAAGGTAGGTGCACCCTGCATCTCTTCAGAAGCCAGTGTAAAATTTCTGCAAGCAGAAAGTCACTCTAAAAAGTTCACTAACAACACGCATCTATGTCTTTCGGAGCTCCAGCTCTGCAAGATGGATGTCAACAGCCAAGTTATGCATAGCTTTATTTCAGCCTTTAGATAAATGAAATATGTAGGAATTACAAACCAAAAAGAGGATGTGTAATTTAATATGTATGGCTACTTGAAATACACCAATTACATTTAATATATTTATAACTAGGCATACTTTTGCATTTGAGGTCTTTTTCAAACCTTATTAAGAGCAAAGGACACAGAAGAAAGAGTCTGTTTGATCTGCTCTGAAGCTATCTATGGTAATAGCAAACAAGTTTTGCTGTGATGTCCCTCAGGACCATCAAGCAGTCTTTTTTTTACAAGAATAAATACACAGCCATATTTGAAACCCTTAACCTAATGCTTACAGAGAAATTTCCCTTGTAGACACTGGTGTTTAAGACTAACCCTAGTTCATTTTCCAGTCATATTTCAGAGATAAGCAAAAAGCATAGAAAGAAAAATGTCTAGCAGGTAGTTTCATTTGCCTCTTTTATAACAAATCCATATTCAGATATGTTAATATAAAGATGTACAATATTACATAAGAGGCACGAAACTCGACATCATGACACTGGTGGCTGAACGGTTCGCTTATTATAGTGGCTCTTATTCAGCTATTTTCTAGTGCTCTCATCAGTCTTTTGTGTGAAAGTCTTTGGTGAGAGTCAAGTCTGAACTGATAAGGCCTTGGAGACATAATCACTGGCCTTCATTTTCCATTGACAGCCCCACACAGCCAATTCACAAACATTTTCATATTAATATTGAGCAATTTCCCTACATTCTAATCCATCAAAGTAGGCTATTAATCCTTCCCCCGTGCTCTTCTCTATTCAAATGCTAACAATTTTCTTCTCACAAGTTAAAACATTTGTCCTACAGCCCCTCACACAAAGACGCTGTATTGTCAGCAGTGATTGATCAGAGTATTAATATGAGGGATGCAATGTACATTGTATCAACGATACTGCAAGTATGTGGAAGAAAAGGTCTTTTTTAAAGCAGAAACCAAATGGAAAATATAATAATTTCTCAAGGAACATTTTGAAGTGTTTTGCCTTTTTTGCCTGGTGTATTTTATGGAAATTTATGAGGAGTTTTAGAGGTGTAAAATGCTTTAGAGTTTGGAATATAAAATAAATAGCAGGGATGCCCTGTGTGCTGGGACCTGGCTGGGAGCAGCCTGCAGCTGGGGCTGGCTCTGGGGCTCTTAGGGTGAACAGCAGAACAGCTATAAAAACCTCTAATTGCTCTCTAATGCCACGATTTATACAAATGAAGGGGGGGGAAAGACATACCCCCCTCAACCCCCAACCTAACAACAACGACAAACCAAACTAGCCAAACAAACAAAACAAAAAAAAAAACCAACCAAATAAATGATCAGGTGAAGATCACTTTTTAGAAAGGAAAACC
Organism: Phaenicophaeus curvirostris; assembly: GCF_032191515.1. NCBI lineage: Eukaryota > Metazoa > Chordata > Aves > Cuculiformes > Cuculidae > Phaenicophaeus > Phaenicophaeus curvirostris. The sequence continues at coordinate 15,957,007 of NC_091405.1, forward strand.
TCTCATTCGCAGGGCTGGAAAAGTTAAACAAGGCCAGAAAATATCTCTATCCCTTAGCCAGTGGGCCCCTTTCTACAAGGCAACTGGGCAATTCCCAACACCCTCATGGATGGCCAGAAGCTCTCCCCAAACACAGAGTAAAAGGAAAGGCTGTCCAGTGGATCATTTCTTGCACCCTGAATTTCAAATGTTTTGAGAATGCACGTTATGAAGCCGCAGAAGGGAGATGATCCATAAAAGACATGGTTGTATGAAGGTGGATGCGCTGCCTGGAACCTGAGCTGCACCCAGGGCACCAGGAGTTGTGAGGGCGGGAGGCTGGGGATGCACAAATCTTTGAGATAGCTGATACACCCTTGCACAAATTAGAGCAATTTCAGGGACGCTGTAATTTACAGCAGGTTACAGTGGTTCTTGGCACAGAGCTCAGCTCTTTGCAGTCAGAGCATACCCCCCCCACATCCTCCTCCTCACAGGGTGCGGGTAAAGACGGTGCCAGGTGCTGTCAGCAAGTCAAAGTCATCAAGTTTGGCCTCAAGTCTGCCCTAGGAGCTGTGCAAAGCAATTTAAAAGAACATGCAGCTGGACAACTGAGAAATCCAGACCTCCTCAAATATCCAGCATCCGTTCATCCATAAAGAGGAGCAATTTGCTCATTTCCAGCAGCACACACAATGAGGGGGCATGGGTGCATGCACACGCACACACGTATGGTTAAGTAACCCCAAAATAAGACAAACACAACTACTTAATATACTGAAAATTTCAGCACAACAACATTTCAATGCAAGTATGAGAACATTTGATGCTAGAGGTTTAAAAGACACACTATATTTTAAACCTGCACACACCATATCTAAGCATCCAGTAATATCATAAACCATAAACTGTATTTTTGAATAATATTCTATTAAAATTAATTTTAATTATTCGTTCTTATATACTCTTTCTTTTTCAGAAGCAGCAAAGTAAGACAAAAATTAGCAGAGGTGTAAACTCAGCCCAAAGGTACAATTTGATACCCTGAAATGGCAGAGTCTAACAACCATATGAAATTCTATCGCTGAATTTAGCCCACATCTCAAAGGAAACCATTCCAGTTCTGAGCACACTCTGACATCACATTGGCATCTATGACTAAGCACCTGTGTGCCTCCTACAAACCAGGGAGATGTTGGGAGGGGTTCCTGCTACTTGTTAAAACAGTAATTGATTGATTTAAAAAAAAAAAAATCAATTGGCTCAGCAACCTATGCAGAAAAGACAGAAAAATATCAAAACCAAAACAATTTGGTGAACAACTTTTTTTTTTTCTTTTCTCAGGATCTAAACCGTGATAGACCCAGAGAAGACTGAACACTACTGCTGCTTCCCACAAGAACGTGCTCCAGGCACAGAAGACCTCACAGCAACACCCATTTTTATAACCCTGGAATTTTTAAAGAGCCTGAGTTTCTGTGCCACAACATCCTGTTTCTACACCACTTACCTTTGGTACATTATAACTTCACAATGACTAATTAAAAATATTTGTACTTTAAAGCCACTTAGGAGCTTTTCCAATTACTTACATTAGTATTCTGGCAAACACTCAAGGTTTTTTGATGTTGAGTCAGACTCCTGAATCTGTATCAAGAAACTGTCCAAACAGCAATTTTGCTTTTTTTCCTACTTCCAGGCTACTGGAAGGGGTACGATGAGCTCTCCTGCTGTAAGAGGGAACAGGAGACACTCCTGCTGCCTTGCAGGAATCTTTCCTGGGGGTGACGACATTCAGAGCTAAAACTGCAAAGCACCAAGTCCACCTGAGAAGGGTCCTCAAACCCAGGAGACGAGGCAAGAGGCTGAAGAAGGAAGTTGTTCTTATTTATGCTTGAGACCAGTATATCCATAGGATAAGATGTACAAAGACAATGGAGAGAACAATCAAACTGCCTCCCTAAACCGAGCTGATGACTCAGAGCATCCGTGCTGCAGCAGCCGTGAGTCAGTGTCCCATAGAGCTAGGAGGGTGTGTGCGAGAGAGGCAGCCTCTGGGATGAGTTTTAAAACAACGGCTTTGGCCACTTCGTGTTGTTGAATGTCTCACAGCAATTTTATATAAATAAGGGTGTTAACTCTAGTTGAAACAGGGCCAAGGCATCAAGGTTAATCTTCCACTGATATAAATGATATTGAATAAAGTATTAGTCATTTCCTGTCCCAAGCTGTCACACATAGCGAAGTACATAATGAAATAGTAATTTTAAACACAGAAATATATTGACTTTAGATTTAATTGAAAGAATCTTTATTTTGTAACTAAGCTATTATGTGCCAGGGAAACAATTTGTTTGGTTTTCACACATGAGTTTATACGGTTTATAAAATCCCAAGCTATATACTATTTGCTAAGATTGCTCTTGTGTAAAAAAAATAAACCCCAGAATTACATAATTACAAAAAGCAACTATCTCACATTAAGCAGAACAGCAAGAAAAGCAGATAACATCTAATAAAGGGTTTATTTTCAAAACTAAAGCACGCGGACATAAGTCCTCACAAATCTAGCTGCTTGGAGACTTTCAAAATAAATTTAACTCAGAAGGCTGCAAATGGATTTGGAAACCTTGATTCAGAGATTCACATTCGATAACTTTAATCCAGTACCTTCCACTATCGCCCCAACTGCTCTCCCACGCTGTCCATCAGCGGGTCTCCACCCCACCAGCTCCACTCGTGCTCTCTGCTCAGCTACTGCCCCAAGCTTAGCAAGTTGCAGATCACAATACAAAGATCTCCTTTAACTAAACCTCTGTCAAACACAGTTTTTCTTGTTCTCTGATGAGGCAAGACTTGTTTTTTCAGGACAGAACCGGTTCTATTTTAAACATTTTTATGTTTTAAAAATTGTTTTCAGCTACGTTGCAAGTGTTCTAAGCCAAAGTAAGTGGAATTTACAATCATCTCTGGAGAAAGACTGCCATTAGGAATAAAGCATGGGTTTATCCATTTTTCATATGTAAGTCAGATTCATTTTGTCAGTCTCGAGATTTGGCAAAGTATAATTCAGAACTATTCAAGCTCACCTTCCACCAGACTGAGTAATCAGATTAGACGAGAAAACGTACCAGTGGCGCTTCAGAACTTACTGCAATACTCTTTAGGAGCCTCTCAGTATATAAGCCACTTCATTGTCTCAGTAATACGTGGCTGTCATATATAATTGTGTATACAAGGCTTACAATAACATCTTAGCCTCAGCTCCAGGAGTAGAAACTTACAGTTTAGAAATAGAAAATCTTGAGTTTTAATCTTGTTAATGCCTACGAAGGCCATGCAATCATTGCATGGGATACTGAACAGAAATCAGAAACGTACAGGGCTGTGAAAGAGTACCAGCACACAGACAGCAGCTGGTGTCATGTTCCTTGACCCTTCTGTTGGCAGCATTGTTCCTAAAAGACACTGCCTCTAAGGTGATGTCTCAGCATTGCATTCTTAATTAGTTGATTTTTTGACAGTGGTGCCGCTTCTTAGATATAATAGAGTAGATGAAAGACCTTTAAAGATACAGAGTATGACACAGTTTAATTTGGCTAAAAGATAAGGGGTTTTTATAAAAAAAATGACAACCATATGAATTCATTCAGTAGTATGAGAGGTAGAATGGCAATTAAAAACAAGTCGGGAAGAAAGCAAAGTTCTATTTTAAAGTCATCTTTCTTAGAAAAATAATAACGTATTCTTTTCTGTAAGGATATCACCATAGATTTTAGCCTAAAAATTAGCATATCCTGAAGAGAGACTACAAAAGCAATTAATTGGAAGGAAATACTAATACGCTGATATATTTTTGTCTAGATATTTTTGTTTTGTTTGAATTCTTTCCTATACCTATGTTCAACTGTATTTTTACATCACATGAAAATATGATAACCTTTCTGATAAAAAAAGTACCCTCTTACGTGAGTTAATATAATTCTGAGAAGAATGACTTTGACCAATTGGTGTAGTGGCTCACTGCACTAGTGAACAAGGCTTTCTGCATCCAGTGGTCCAAAGTCTGAATGCTGTGCAGGCTGAATAAGTAGATGAATTTAAAATGTGTAAATGACAAGTTTGAAACTTGACTGGATCAGACAAAAGATGCTATATTTAACACTTCATCCTCTAGTTTCTTTAGAAGACCCTATTTTTAATCGGTTGAACAGAATATTCAGAAGTAGCTCACAATTGTCTTTGAGCTGTTCAATTTTTCCTAGGTCTAGAACAGAAACGTTAAACATGGATGATGATAATTAGGGTAAAAGTAAATCTAAACATACCGTAGGAAGACTCTGAAATGATTACAAGATAGAAGGAGTAAAAATGAATAGAAAGAAGTTTTGAAGAACAGCATGTGAAAAGGCTGGTGATTTATATTATTTAAGGATTTTATAGAAGGTTAATTAAATAAGCATTTATCTTTGATCCTTCTAAAATGCTCGTTAGGGCCTGCTCAGTACAATACTTCAATCACCTTCTTGCTTGACTAAGGGGGAAGCGTAGACTTCTTGTTTATATTTTAAAATACAGAAAATATCACATCACAATAAAGCAATCAACCAGTAGCCTGCGTGTTCCAGTAACTGGAAAGGATAGAGAGTCAGTGAGTAGATAATTATTCAAGGTCAAACCTTTCTAGTGTGGTGCCGGAGAAAAGGCAAACAGTGAGGGTTACCCAATACTTCACAAACACTTGTTTAAGGATTTCCTAATTACTATAAGTGGTTCCTCTGGCCCTGGCACTTAAAAAGGCAGTGGTATGTGCATGATGTCATCCTTTCTTCCCATTATCTCTGCAGTAAATTTAGAGGATTAAGAAGCAAGCAAGGCTAAATAGTCGAAATATGACAATTTTTCATGTTTCCTAACATTAAAAATTAATCACGGGGTCGGGGGTCAAGGCAAATTGAAACATGGATGCAACTATTAAATTATATTTGAATATTTTTGTAAAAGAAATAAGAAAAGAAGCAATTACACTTCACATACTTTTCTGTTTAAGGACCATATGTATTCAGCGTGGCTACATCACAGAACAGTTTCTGTTGTCTTAGAGCTTTAAAGATATGGATATAAACCACAAGGTGATCAGCAAAAAATAAAATCAAGGGCCTTAAATCTCCTGGAGCAAATTGCACAGGTATTATTTGCCACCCTGGTATGCCAGTGGTTTTGCTGTTCAAGGCTGAAATAAAAAATTCACAGAGTTTGTAGTAAGGACACTGTGAGAGATGCAGCAACAACAATAAAGATACCATAATATTTGCTTACTAGGACATTACAATTAATACACCAGCTGACACAATCAGGGATTAACTTTGGTAATTGCACCTTGATCAGCAGTATCTTGCTAAAACAGACAATGATTTTGAGGCCCTACACAGTAATCTGGCACTTCTGGTTAGTAATCTTGCTTCCTCTCTCCTTCACTTGCAGCTCTGTGCTGCCTCGAGATCATCAGATCAGACCTCTTACTCTGGCAAATAATTATCATTTCCATGAAGAGTTATATTAGGATTTTCTCCTTACCCACTATAATTTCTTCCTATATTTCACAGGCTCTAGGTCATCTACGTATATGAGAATTTCATCAGCTCTCACGCTGGGTATGGGTCATGCTTAAAGTGCTGCACATGGCTCAGTCAGGTCAACCTTCAGCACACGAATTAATAGCTCTTTCACTTCCATCTATGTGTTGGGGAATCTAACATGGAAGCTACTTGAGTAAGATGACCTGAGATAGGTGCAGCACGGTACAGAAGCAAATTTCCAAGTACATCACTGTTTGTAGACAAACTCATATTTAAAAAAACAGCTCCTCAAATGCTTCCTTTCCATGGCTTATAGAAACACTCTTGCAAACCTCTGGATGGGTTGTGGTTTTCCTTTTACTTTTTTTTTAAAAAAAGTACAGAATCTCTGAAAACCTGACTTTGCTGGTGCAGTCCCTACTCAGTTTTTCCATTAGGAGAAACTTCTACTCAGCACTGTTAATCCTTCTGTTCAATTTCCACTTGCTCTTGAAACACAATCCAGTGTAACAATGGTCCTGATTCGATACCGGTGACTTCAAGTCTTACACAGCCTCAGTCTTTGGCTTTGCATATCATAGAGTCACTCCTTTATTTTTAATTATTTTTGATCCCCTCTTTCCCTAATTTACAACTATTCCAGATTACCAATTCAGCCATTTTGCTGAATTAGTTATGGGTCAAACTAGAAGTTAATTTCCAGAAACGGATAATGAGACTCATGACTCAGAAGGGAGCTTTCAGAAACAACCCAAACTATCCCACATCTTTATTTCTTCTTACAGTAAAAGCCATTTTGCTTCCTCAGAGAGCAACATGCAAGATTTTGGCAAAGCCCAGCCATCATCCCAGACATACTGTTTTACATATGGTAACTTGGCAAAAAGATAACAAAGGGAAATGAGTGCTGCTCTGTTTTAGTACGAAAACTAGATGTCTTACACAGATGCATGTGCCATAAGTGACTGTTAGACCTAGTTTGACCTTCTGCACCACAGATACTATAAAACATCATCCAGTCTCCTTGTGCCCTCTTTTGATGAGATGCATGCACAAATCCAAGTGGGAAAACACGTAAGTTTTAGGATGTGTTACGCACAGAATGACTCCTGCTTTTTGTGCCCTTTCAACATATAAAACTGTCTCTGCAAGAAGAAGTCATACTTCTTGAGCTGCCAGAAAATGTATTTCAAATAAATAAAATATTCTTCATATGGAAAAGCTATAGGATATATGCATTTCATAGTTTCATGGCTCTAGTGCCTATCCAGTTTTCATCCTTGCTGCTATTTATCTCTCACCAGGAAGAGATGTCTGAGCACTGCCGGAATGTTCCCTGCCTTGGGGCCGAGATCCTACTGTGACTTGGAGTACGGGTCAGACAGCTCTGGAGGTAGCGACTGGAGAAGGATCAGGTGCAGTTGCTGCAAACTGAAGGTGAATCAACAGACCCTTCCCCAGTATGGGAAGGTGGTGAGAAACAGGAAACTGAAGGTGCAAGTGTGGAGGAGAAAGATATCCCAACACAGCTCTGCTCAGACAAGTGCTGCGGTACAGGGTTCCTCACGTAGACAATGGCTGAACTGTAAAATACTAGCAGAGAAAACAGAAAATACGGAGGAAATGGAAGAAAGGGACAGGCAGACATGAATGAAGGAACAGAAGATGAGACAGAAAGCACCATAGACAGAAGAGGAGATGAAGAGAGGTCACAGATAAAAGCAAACTGATAAACTAAGGACAGACCATTGAAACTGCTCCACATAAAATAGGAAGAAAAAAGGGGGGTATCAATTGGCATAATCTGCTACTAAATAGACACATTTAGGGGATACTATTCCAGGTTAAGCAACGGAAGAACATTCAAGCTCAAAATAATACAGAATAAGTTGTTCCTACATTAAGGAAAACACAGATTACTCAGTCTAGCACAGTTTTGTTCAGACCTGTCTGAGGCAGGGGAAGGACCAATCCATGTCCCAGCTCCCTCCACCACCTCATCCCTCAATTCCTTCTTACACAGCTATGGCTGGCCTGCTAATAAAATAAAACCTTGCTGAAAGCATTTAAAAGGTGAAGAATAAGGGCAAAAGCAGAAAAATTAACACAACGTGGTTGCATTAGGAAAAACCAGATCTTTCCCTGTGATTTGGAGTGGGACATGCCTCAGAAACAATGAATTTGCTGGAAAATTCACACCAGTAATACAGAGTGTATGGAAGTGCTTCAGCTGTCACCCAGAGGTCGAGAACAGTGTAATCGAGGGCATAAGCCAGCACAGCAAGGATGACTTTTATGATGCATAAACAGAAATAGTAAGATTCCACACGTCCTCGTGTAGAATAAGAAGAGGAAAGTTTTATGCTACAATCCATCCTTGCAAAATGACACGTTTTCAATCCAGCATCCAAAACGTTTACCTTTTCCCTTTGCCTCCTCTGGTTTTGGATCTCTGTGTCGTACCATTGCTAGCTGATATCTTAATGGATGCCATCTTGGCAGAAAATAATTTACTCTGGAAAAATTCTGCACCAGACACTTTGGGAACAGGATGGCCAGCATTAGCTTAGCTGAAAAATAATGCCTTTTAAAAAAACCCACATCATAATAAATAAGTGGATTTTCAAATTATACAGTCCCTGCCATAACAGTAATAAAATAACAAAATTAAGGGTTTTTTATTTATAAGTAACTGCTTTCTTCTACCTTTTATAATGTCCACCTCTTAGCATAACAAAGCTTTTCATAGCTTACTAATGGCTCCCTGTCACTAGTGCTGAGAACTATTATCACTGCTCTGCCCCTTCACATGGGCCTTTCAAACATCACTGTTTCACTTAATTCTTTCACCTCCTTCAGTTCAAATGCAATAAAAACCTTTCACTGGCTGACAACTAGAAAGGCAGAACAGTCTCCAACTGCTGTATAATTCAGGAGGGCTCTTTCTCATTTTAATTGGCTGCCTAATTGGAATGTTTATGGGTTCTGCGATAGCTTGGGATGAAAAGGCAGGGTGAGCAATTATGTGCTCAGCATTCCTATCTGGCAGAGTTAATAGTTTTTTTTTTAAAAAAGCTAAAGTTCACTGGAATGCCATGTTTTTGTTCTCGAAGAAATACCTTGATTTGAAACAACGTAATCCCCAAGTCAGAAATTATGTCAAGCTGTGCTTATCCAGTAGCAAGTTTGAGCTTTTAGAAGCCTCTTTGCTCCTTTTTGATGTTAGCATAACATGAAGAACAGGAGGCTATCTGGTGGCTGTCAAGTTTTTAACTGCTTGCTCTCTCACTGGCTGGAGATAAGATGTAAGCAGAGCACTTGATGGACTCGATTAATTCTCTGGAACGAAGGTTTGTCTTTCTTGGCTCGATGAATGACTTCATTCTAGTAGATGAGGTCACCCAAGTCAAGGCAATAAAGTTTCTGATGTTCACATGAAAGCTAGTTTTCAAAGCTGCCAGCCCCTAAAAAGAGAAGCACAAGTGTTTTCTCATTTACCTACATTCTAGTGGCAACATCCAGCCTGCTACCCTATCTATCCTCTCCAGCACGGGACCACATTTCAGCTGAAGAGCAGCTCCAGCACAAGATGAGATTTAGAAGAGAAAGACATGCTTTGTTTGAAGAAACAAAGATTTTTGCAAAACGATTTGTCAAAATGCCAACAGGAAGAGAAAAATTACTTTCCAGCTTTGCAAGCCCGACCAATACAGTTGCATTTCCCTTCCCTCCTCATGCTGCCTCTGTGATGCTCCAGCTGTAAATGCCAGGGGCTAAAAGCAGCCTTGTGGTCCCTTGTACAGTGCACCGTGCAGTTGCAGTGGTGTTTCAGAGTGAGAGAACCCAAGTGCTACAAACACAGGTAATAAACATGGAAAGGTGCCGTGCTCTCTAAGGTACTTGCACTCTTACATGTTTTGAGCTTTAATTATGAGTTTATAGACTATCTTTACTGAAGTGAAACAGTCTTCTCCGCTTTTTCCTGTTTCCCTTTTAATGAATACCATTTAGTTAAAAAATGGTGAAAACTAGTAGAAAGCCTTTGACTTGCTCTGTAAATTTCCACATTATCACAAGAGTTCATACAGAGATCTCTGTTAATCTTGTACTTTTTGCTTTTCAAAACCATGCAAATGGTAGTCTGTCCAGTACCCATTACAGTGTAGTAAATATAGAAAGCAACCCATGCTACAGAATTCGCGCTAATCCAACATACAGATCCATTATTTTCAGATAACCTGAAACACCTTGATCATGTATTTGGGATGCCAAGTCATTCTACATTCCTCTTTCCAAGTTAGATTGTGCCCTTGCCTTTAAGTAACAAAGCTGTGGATTGTCAGGCTCATTATTCTAGCATTTAGAGCTTCTTTCTGGTTCAGTCTCCTAACCTTCTGTTCCTGCGCTGCAGTTCTCCACCATGTGCAGTTACAGTTGGGTCGTGGAGATGACAAAAGGAGCATCTATCCTGGGCATGACTGCAACCAAAAAGCCAACCATGTCAGATTAACTATATCTGCTGCCTGGTAATGCCGCACACGAAAAAGGCCCATAGGCTGCAAAGGCTTTTGGGCACTGTGGTCTTTTTCTAAATGCTTTCGTTGGCACCATGGGGAAACTAGAAGGCAGTTTAAACATTCTTGTTATACTACAGAGGTAGGCTATTACCCCAGGTTTTTGCCATCTGGAGTCTGGAAACCTGTGGAAGCAGTGCCTTGTTTGAAAGTTCAGAAGCCTGCACCACATCAGAGAGCTTGGATCTGCCTAGGACATGCTTAGGAAATGTTGACCTGGCACATGCCAGGAAGTATTTCTGGCCACAATAGCTCCCAAGAAGTTCTTTCCAAAGGACTCGTTTTCAAATTCACATGCATCAGTTCCGCATCCAAGTGATACAAATATAAAATATGACAATTTTATCCTTGCCAGATATAGATGCAGTTAACGTGTTAAGAGGCCAATCTAGCAATTAAATAAAAACTTCTTTCAAATAAGCTGCCAGGTAAACAATGCCCACTCTTAAACTAAACTTTGTTCACATTTGCTTAGAGATTATAATTTGCCAATATTAAGAATATCTGAGGAAAAATCTGATTGTTCAAGTTGTCCACTTCATTTTATGGGCAGAGGCGATTCAGAGAAACCCATATGTTTGGTAAGTGTCCAAACATGTGGACGCTTATGCAAACCAACAATTCTTTGAAGTACGCTGCTTTCTAAAGCCCAGGCTGAAACCTAAAATTTAATAATCAACAAAACAGGCAGAGCTAAGGCAGAAAAGCTTTCCTAAACTCTGCAGGACTGGGATACAAGATGAGGCGTCTCTCTGAAGTGACATTGTACGCCCAGATGTGTTGTAAGAGAATAAGGATCTGTCTTAAAATGGCTTGTAGACCCTGTGAACTTCCTTGTTTTGTGACTTTAAAGCAAAAAGAAAAATAAATAATGAAGCATATTAAAGTCTTTATTGTAGCTGCGTGTGCCTTCTTAAGATTTACTTTTTAAAAGCTCCAACCTTTGAAAAAAGCTACCAGTGAAATTAAAGGCAGCAAATCTATGCTGAAACGTATTTTTTATGTACTACCAAATTTACATGTGGAACTCATTGTCACAAGATATTATTAAAGCCAAGAGATTAGCAGGATTCAAAAAGGTTTAGACATTTACGTGTATAATAAGAATATCCACAGTTATACCAGAAAGGAAAGAGACATTTATAAGTGATACTAAAACTCAGACTTGAGAGCGTAAGCCAATTGCTAGATGCATTGGTTTAGGGAGAAAATCCTCCAAATTGACACTTGTTCCATAGCTATCCATTATAGGTTTCTTCACACCTTTCCATGAGCATTTGATGCAGACCAATGTCAGAGAGACCATCCAAATCTGATCCAGTGCAGCAGGTGTTATTTCTTAACCTAAAACTCTTTTCAACGTAAAGCTGTCAAGAAATATTGTGAAAAGACTGCTTATTCCTTGCCTAATCCTATAGCATTTGGCAGCTCTTAAAGCGGGTAATGGATATTCCATAGCACTTTATACATCCACCAAGGTGGTGGTGGTTATTCACAATATTTTCTAATGTCTTGTGCCAGGACCTTTTCTCCATCAATTGATATCAGACTGCATGGGTCCATGCATACGTTTCACCCCTAACCAAACACTGTTCTACAAAACCTCCGAGTTTTCCAACGCCATCAAGTAGTCTTATAATGCACAGCATAAATTGCCACTCCCAAATCCCAACAGAGTTTAGAGAGTAGGAGTGCTGGAAGAACCTGCAATTGTAGGCAAAGAAATGCCTTACGAGTGCTATGGATCAACACCACAGCAAAGGTCAGATGAATGAGTAGTATGAGGCCGTGAAATTATTCACTTTCCTCTATTAAACACCCGAGAGGCATTTATATTGCTAATAATCTGGAAATATATATCAACAGCAAACACAGAATTTGCTACTAATAAGTGTGTGCATATAGGAGGAAAATTGTGGCCTCCCTCGTTTCTCCATAAACTGCCTGTCTTATTCTAGCCATCACAGTCTGATCTTTGCTGATGTTCATTAAGTTTAAATATCAAATAAAATTATTTTTCTGCTTGGAATAAAATATCAGGAACGTGATAACATATTCAGAAGAAAAATCAAAATGACCCTTAAAAAAAAGAATGCATAAACTCCTAGCACTGAATTTATGCTACTTAGCATCACATTAAAAATATTCAAAATATAAATCAAAATTCAAGGGTATAACTTATATTCAATTCCAAATTTATGGCATTTCAAAATAGGATGATTTCCTCAAATGCGCAATAAATTTGGTTTTGTGGAATTGCACATGCCACCTTATCATGACAGTTGCTTTATCTACACAGTCCACTGAAGCCTAGTCACTTTATATAATCTGAATTCACAAATCAACTGTCGTCTTCACTTCACTGATTCATTGCTGATGGGCCTTTCACAAGGTAAAAAATCCTTTCCAAGTTGACAAGAGTAATAAATGGAGAGGTGAGAGCTGCCTCTCCATCCTGCTGTTCTATTGTGCTGCCGATAGTGACACATGGCAGAATAAGCTCATAAACCTACCTCATCTCTTGACCTCTGCAAAGTAAACGGAAACAGAGGGGCGTTTATGATGATGACAGTATTTAAAGACCAATAACGACTAGATAAACCCCTGAAATCAAACTAGCCCAACCAAAGCTTGGAAAACATGGTAGTTTTCTGTATTTAATATGATGCAAAAATATTGAAAATGCAGCTATAAACTTTCAAACTACAACTGACATGCCCCAGTTTATAAAATGCATAACAACCATATGCACACAAGAACTTTGAAAAGGATTAATGAAAACGTAATTGGACTATTTTTTTATATTGTTCCAGATTAAGCAGAAACTATACACAAACCATCAGCTGAACCAGAACAGGATGGCATTCCAGGAGTGACCAAAGCATTTTAACTAAGGAGACTTTCATTGACCAGAAGAGAAAGGACAGGTGAATTAAGAAATATGGGCTTGAATTATCTGTGGCAAGTATGACTGAACTTTTATTTATTAGGGATGCGTCTATCTCAAATACCTCATAAGCCATTACTATTCTTATTTTGACATAAGTCTGTAGAAGCTGCATTTGGAGTTGGATCAGCTTTAAGGCAGAGCTCAGGGTTGGAGTTACAAGCAATATACAGTCTATGGGTCAGGCTGTAATTAGCTAACGCTGAAACCTCACAAATTCAGACCAATAAGAATTACCAAAAATAACCTGAATTCAAGGAATTTTCACTATCAAGCACAATTTCCTTAGTGGAATTTGTTGCAGCATCTTTGCCACCCAGCCCTGAGCTGGCCCTGACTTGCCTCGCATGCATCAGATGCCAAAATTTACCATGCCAGGTAAATACCAGAGAGTTTGTAACATGACGCTCTTTGTAAGAAAAAAAGTGGGGGAGAGATTATTTTGTTTTGGGGGAATTGTTTGTTTCCCTCTTTAAAAGCACTTGTCTTTACACAAGTATGTAAAATTCAGTGGTTTATGCTATCTCACGCAATATCAGTTAGCTTAGTTTGAAAATCAGGTGTACTGTTTCATAATTAAATTATTCAACAAAACCTTGACTATAAAATGTTCTGCTAAAACATAAATAAGAATATAATTTGATAAAAACACATTCTGCAGTTTTAGTTTACATTTCTATATGACTGGGAACACCATTGTTTCACGCTCTACATGTTTCAGCTTCACAGGGGTCTTTGTTTGGTTGTTTTCCCCTCTGTCTTTTCCCAAAGATGATTTTGAAATATATAAAGAAGTACTTGAGGCTTAGACCATATCAATTCATTAACTGTTGGTAACATTCATTTCCAATTTAAAACAAAACCAAACCACAAATCCAAACCCAACAAAACTACCATGCTCTCACACTCACCCCCAAAAAAGCTTGAAGGTTGGGGTTTTTGTCAATTAACCTAACAAAGGCATCGTGAAAAGATCACTGTTTCAAAAATTGGCCCATGTTCAAGCTGCATATGGTCACATAATCCTTTAAAATGCGTGATTCAATTCTCAGTTTAATTATGTAATAGCACAAATGGAATTACACTGCAGATGAAGTGCAGTATTTCAGCTCAAACGCATGCTTGAGTTGTGTGACTGACCGAAGCACACATAGCAAACAATGATTTCGATACAATACCTCCTCCTCTTGATATAAATTTTAATTGCTGTGCTGTTTTATGAAGATAATTTGTCAGGAAACTTACACAGATTATGACAATCCAGTACTATCAAGCATTTTTCTGGGATTATTTAACATATATACTCATGTACCTGCTTAAAAATGCAGATACACCTTAACCTTGTGTATGTATTTATGCATGCATGACCCAGAAGTGGCACGTATTTACAGTAACATCTTGGGGAACAATAGCAAAACCAGGACTTTTCTCTCTCAACGAACTAGAAATGCAAAATCCTAATTAGCTCATTCCTCAAGATCTATATATTTTCTGTGGTGCAATAACGCATACTTTTCCCATCTCCCCATACTTCATCATCATTTCCCCTACCTCTCATCCCTTCTCTGACCTGCAGACCAAATGGTACCTTCCCATTTCAAGAAACAAGGAAGCCCATGTTCAGAACCTGATGCTGCTCTTATTAGCTTTGATCCCAAGGAGATTTCTGCCTTGGTCCCAGTTTTGCTCACTTGTTCCAATAACACCACAAATTAAAATATAAACAGCATGCACAAAAACCTGAAGACAACTGCAAAATATTATAAATGAGAAATAGATACACAAGTAAACTGTTAATTACTTATTAAGAAGCAGCACTAGAAGAAAAACCAAGTAAAATTTTCCATTGGGCATTGCACGTAGAGGTACAGAAAGTGCTTCCAGGACTTTATCCATTATGGCTAAGGCTTAACCTGAAATATTGCAAGACCTTATAGAGAAAGAATGAAAAAGAAACAAAGTCCCAATATAAACTACAGATAACTGCCTACCTAGCAATGGTCCAGGGCAAAGTAAGCACACAAAATCATATTCCAAATTACACCTCACTTCAACCTGAGAGCACAACCAGTTTTCCTCATTGGAAATCAATTCCATATTCGCTATATTCTCAGAATATAGCCTCTGCCACTTTAGCCCTACCTCAAAATTATCTCACAAGCTATAAAAGTGTTGGAAAAATCACTATGATATCACAGAGGAAAACACTGCACCAGTAGCAACACTTTGTGTTTGGTAACTTTAGAAAACACTTATAGCCATCACATCTAACTGTGCTTATAAAAAAATTAAGAATATAGCTTTATAAAGTTTTTATGATATGTATGCTCACCACAGCTTGTATAAGCATGCCTGCTAACCACATTAAGTTGAAAGACAAAGAAGCACAAGAGTTTCTTAGATTACAAACATGATTATACAGTGTATAAAGAAAGGTACTTCTGACAGAGACAGCGAAGCGCAAATCTTGATATACAGGACGTGACAAAATCTCAGCAGCAATATTGAATGTTGATCTGGTCACTCATGTTTTGGAGAGATGGACTCAAACTAGAACAGCTGAAGATAAGAAAAGAGCTCCAAGTCAGAGGAGAAGTACAAGGTTTGCCTTTTTTAGCCTACAAAACACCCAAACAGGGCGGATAACACCTGTAAATACCAGTAGGGAGGGAGGGGTGAACAGAAATGAGGCTCTAGGGAGGAAAAAGAATCACTTAATTGAAAGCACCAAGTACAAATCAGCAATTAAAAATGCCAGGAAATTGGAAAAAGGTCATTAACCAGCAAAGCAGTGAGATTCTGAAACAGCTGCCAGAGGCAGGGGGGAGCACGGAGCACAACAAACCAGCCTGGGGTTCCAGAGGAACTCATCAACTAGAGGAGAGGATTACACAGTGTCCCAATAAAAGTTTTATGCATCTTGATAAAGTAAGTGCCACTGCAGCAAAGCAATCTAAACTAATGTTCTCAAAACCCACAAATGCCAACAACTTATTCCTGCTCTGGAACATCATTATAATCAAGTTTCCTTTGATTATATAGGATCCTCTGGGATCATAGCCCTCTGAGAATTTTTTCTGCTACTTTCAAAAATGTCTGAAATTTACTCTGTAAAATTAATGCATAGGATCCGAAAATTCTACCTTAGCAAATACAAAAGGCCATTTGATTAGCTACAAATAAAAGCCCCTTGAGCTAAAATGAATAAGGTTTAAGCTACTTCAAATTATTTTCCCGCCTGATAAAGCCATTATCACATTTAGAGCGTTTACAATGCACAACTACATTCCTTTGATCATCTTATAAAATTAATTGATCTTGCTTATCTATTGTACTATTTTAAATCATTTTAATTGAGGACATTAGGAGGAGTAATGGTAACAACCAATGCATTTATTAGCTACTGACGTTCAAGGCAGCAATGTCATTTTCATAATCTGAATTTCTCTATAACAAAATTCCTTTCTTAATGGAATTTACATATAGATCACCCCCAGCCACAAATAATTTACTATTACTTGAAGTCCTAGAGGACAGGCAGAAAAACTGTGAAAAATCACTCCAGCCATACTTAATTTTAATTATTCTTTTAAATCAGATAGAGACCCTGAAGTTAAATTCTCATAATTAAATAGAAATTAAAAGTTTCTAAAAGCCTTATTTTCAACTCCAATTTTAAATGCAAATGAACACATAAGAAAATTGCCCCATGAAGACCTGGGTAATGTTCATCTACAATGTTTTGTTCCACAGCCACAAAACTCCTCCATCACACCTTGAATCCTGTGGAAGTCCTCATTAAGTTAAAATCTAGGGGCAAGATTCCAACATTAACCCAAAAGTCCTGGCTATTCATCGTGGTTGCCCTTACCAGTGTCAAGGGAAGCCTGGCAGTTCTGAAGAAAGAGTCCTAATCTTTCTATGACAGACTATGAGTTTGTATGGCCCACAGATAACTATACCCATTTGAAAGAGAAAAAGCTGACCTTCCTTCTTAATAAAGGAACATGTCATCACCTGTTCAGTTGAAATCCTTATTTATACAAAGTGAATTGTGCCTGGGCTGAAGAGCTCCTTTAAAACACACTTCTTCTCCAGCCTTAAGTCATCTGCCTGGCCCTCTGGGTTCTAAAATTAAACAATATACAGTCATTTAATCAAGCTACATATATAATGTTCTCCTACAAAAAGTACTAACATGCTGCACAACTAGACACACAAAAAATTATGCCAACATGTCACTGCATGCTTGGGAAACAGGTTCAACTCTCTTTACCAGGAAGCTGTTGCACTACTCCAGGCAAGTCACTGGTCATATCTATGCTGATAATTGCCATTAATCCCCTTCCAGATTCATCAGCCTTCTCCACCATCACCTCTTTACACCAGCCACTGGAGGCTAGCTGCCTCAACCCTAAAGTATCTGTTAATCCTCAGGAAGAAGAGACACTGCCTTCTTTTCTCCTTGCCTCCTGCCTTGTCAGGTCAATAATTCCTTGTTCTGAGCTCCTCATCCTTCTGCAGCTCCATCTCCTTTCTCCACTGTCCAAAAGAAACAATTCTAGAAGGCAAGATAAGCCAACAGACAACTGCTTGGACAACTGAGACAAGCTATCAGCATTAACATGGGTGTCTTTGATACAAAATAAAGTGCATGAGGAAGGCTAATCCTGTGACTGTGCTAATGGAGGAGGACTAAATATCAGTATAGATGTGTCATCTTTCCCTCTATGCTTCCATTTCCAAACTATAGCACGAAGACAGTAACATTTGTTGGACTCTAAAATATACACACTGAGCTTTAGGTGCTCAGTTACATTGTGGTTTTGACCGTCTTTGCAAAAGTTAAAGAAGTGATTAAATATCTGGGTTGTTTGTTGTGGTAACCTGTCAAACTGTTCAGCAGTATAGATGCTCTCGTGTGACAGGAGCAACATATCAACCTGCTGCTGAGGTTGCTGTGAGACACAGTAACACATTGAAGATTTGCCCCTAACCATTTCTAGCAACAAGGAGACAAGGCTGAACAAATCAGCTGATTATGACGCTGACCGTATCAAAAGAAAAGAGAGGGGGAGAGAAAAAGAAGAAAAATTAAAAGGTTGGTTAGCTAACACCAAGATGTCAATCTGCAAGTAGGTTGGAACAAGCAGCCCTTATTCATGCTAATATCTCGCATACACCAGAGGAAACAACTCAGTAATGGTTCAAAAATGGGCCCAAAGGAGATAACTTAGGAGTTCGATTACAAGCCAAAGAGACTGGCACACAAGCACGAGCACTATAATATTCACCCCTTTTGTCCTTGGCCTAGACTACAGACAGCAAATGCTGTGCTCTCCCCATTGGAATTCTTATCAAAGAGCAAGGGGAGGGAAGAAAAAGAAAAAGAAAGCTGCAATAAACACTGTAAAGAGAAACTGCCTTTACTTGTTCTGATGACTAGAGTTTTTGTTTCTCTTTACATGGTTTGTAGTGAGTACAAAGCACTGGCATTCCCCTTTATATAATGAGAAAATGACAGTTAAAAGTAAATACTTGCATTTAAATGTGCACAATACAAGGACACCACCTTTTTTTTTCTATGACAGCAAGTCTCTCCTAACATTATTACTAGACTATTGACTCTGAAAACTAAACTTCTTACTCTTTAGCTAAACTTTGTACATTTTTCAGATGAAGGTTTTGTGTTTATTTGTTTGGGTTTTTTTTTTTTAAATCTTATTTTGTGTTTTAGCTTCATCCCCAGAGGAACTCCTGAATCAACAAATGCCCACATTTAAATTCAGACCCATCAATGCAAGTACCAACTTCTCCTCTCCCAAGTGCTTCAGAGGAAGGGGCCTGTATGATTTCAGTCCTACTTCAAGGCCATTTTTAATTCCCACAGACTAAAGTTCTTGGCAGAAGAGGTAAACACGGTATAAGAAAAGTTGTAAGGCAAAAAGATAAATAAGAATATAAACTCTTTAGATGATATGTCTTGTGGAACAGAACAAAGTAATAAGGAGGTATAGGCAGATTTTAATATAGAGACTAAAACCAGAGCTGGAATTAAACCATCCAGACTTGTGCAGCTGAGCTCTTAGGCAGTGATTTTTTCCCTTTTGCTAGTAACCTCTGGTGCACCTTTTTGTCATCTTTACACGTCCTGAATCCCCCTTCATGGTTATGGTGCATCTGGCACACTACACTCTGCTTCTGTTACCAAAGTGGTCATTAATAAAAAGAACATGAGTTCGTGAGGCTGTCAGAATTGTTTTCATTTCATATTTTTCACGTGAAATGGAAAAGATTCTAAAACAATGCTGCTGTGTCTCCCTCTAGTTTATGGTGTATATAGTCTAAACAGCATAGCGTCGTCTAATTATCATGCAAGGAAGGAGTGCTATGTGTTCAAAATTTCCTGGACTGTATATTAGTTACAATATATTCCTGACACAGCTGTTGATAAAAAATAGTGTATTTGTTCAGTTAGGGAAACCTAAAGCATTGCAGGTCGCTGTGGAATCAGTGAAGATAAACTACCTCTATTTTATTCTGAGCTAAATTATGAGAGGTCAGCCACAAATGTGAAGGTGAGCGCTGATCATGCTGAGCTTTTTTGTGGTAAGTAGTACAAGTACAAAATCCATTCAGGATTTCATGGCACAGTAACTGTCATTCCTGTGTCACCTCACCAACAATGTCTTTGGGAAGACCAGGGTCCTCCTGCTCCAGGTACCTGGCTGCTCCTGACCACTCAAAGCAGGTGAATTCATCTCTGACTCCAGCTGCCTTGCAAGGTGAAAGCAAATGCCATTGACTGCAATGGCCCTCTCAAATACAGAAAAAGCACTGAAAGGTTTCTTCTTAGTGACCCCTGAAATTTGAAGGCACCTGTTACACAATGTAAGTAACCTATTAACTTAATTAGGTATATCAATAACAGTTTTTTACCTCTTTGGCTGTTTTAATTCTTATAGAAGCCAATCCCCAGCATCCCAGAATGCAAGTCATGAGTCAATCTGCCCATGCAACATGATTTTTACAAGATTTTAAGTAGCATAAGTGTATTGTTTTATATGATGTTATGAGCAACCCATGACAGAATGCTAAAGCATTCATAAAGAAAAGAGAAAGGTGATTAAGTCTTAATCTCTGGATTCTCTAGAATCTGGAAAAATGGTGTAGTGGTAAATGGAGTGGCCTGAGTAGTTCCCCTGGTCTATAGTAAGAAGTTTTACAAGGAAACAACTTGTTATGATGTCTTAAGTTTTGATTATCATGCCAGAAATCTCTAACATGAATATTTAGCCTGGATTTTCAGTAAAGCCAATTTGCCAGCACGCTTCTCAAGACTAAATAAAAAAGATTTTGTTTTTACCTGAGGAAAAAAATGTACAATGAAAAGACAGTTAGGGCAACTATGATCCCAGACACAGTCCTCCAACAGACTAAACCTGGATTTATAACATGATACTGGTTCTTAAGTACATGCAACAAAATCCAAAATCCATATCACACTCCTGGCAAACTCCTGCAGAGGAACTGACCCCAGGCTAGTAACAGTCATGACACGCCTCCACTGGAATGTGTCTTAACACAACCCCAACGTTTCAGGCTTGCATAGAAATAATCATACTGTGAAAAGCAGTTAGATAGCTGTTAACACACACCATTCTCTTTGACATGATGACCAAGGAGCATATTATCAACTGAAAGAAGTGAATGCAAAATAGTGAAGCATCCTTGTAGAAAACAATTTTGCAAGTAAGGAGGATTGCGAGGGTAGATGCTTAACTGGAGCTCAGGAACAATGACGGCAGCACTAACAGATGCTTCCATCCTTATCTGTAGACTAATCTCCAATATGCAGCTTTGTTATGTATACCAAACATCCCTTTTACAAACTATTTAAGAGATAATAATTTCATCAAATCTATGAGCTATATCTCCATTTTAATTTTTATTTCTTTGCTTATAAAAACATCTACTGGGGCATCAGTTCAAAGGCAATCACTTGGATTTGATCTCAGTTTATCTATCAAACAGTAACCTTCAACTTAGATCAGACAAGGCTTGCATGTTTGAGTATCTAACTTGTCTCTCTCTGCCATCCTCCATAAAGGTCTAAAAAATCACTAATACTAAATGTCAGCCAGGTGGATAACAATGCAGTGCGCTCACTGGCATCACCACAACGTGTGGGTACCATGTGCAAATCAAAGAAATGCAGGTCTCTCCTTGTTATGGCTACATGGACCTTTCTGACCCATGAGGAAAAGGATCCAAGATGATGGAGTACAAGACAAGGAGAGCAGTAAATGTATCACGTGCCCACAGACCCCTCCATAGACCACAGAGTTCCAGCACCTTGCCACTTAGTGATGGTGTCCAGGTGTCTGGACAATTCAAAATGCTGTAAAGCCTCATTTGTGACTCAGGAACTTTAATGCAGCCTAGAGTCACAGCCCTCAGCAGAAAGTGCATTTGACTCATCTTCCTCCATCAAGGTCTGACATCCCTGAAGGGCGAGCAGAGGCCAGCCACATGGCTCATCCTAGGAGCTGTTGGTGTGAGGTGACATGGGGCAGCAGATCTAGCCAGGTAGTGGTGACACTCCCTGAAGAGAACCAGGAGCAAGCCACAGGAATAAGCAGCACGTATCCTCTAAGCACACTCAGGGCACCCCATTGAACTTGTTGCTCTACTCATACATACTAGAGAGAAAGAGGAATAGAAATAGTCTACAAAAGAAAATGCAAGTGAAAAGGACAGTGACCCAAACAGAAACCTGTCTACGGAAATAAAATTGGCATTAAGAAAGACAAAAATAAGTCTGCCAGACAAATACACTGCCTCAAGGCCTCTTACTGCCTGTGACAGCCTCTACAAATATTTGATTTTTCACCCTGTTCCTTTCTCAACTACAGTAAACTTTAAAAATATTTCAGTATGAACAGGAGAAACATTGAAAACTGAAAGCAGGGAAGACTGCAGCTTGAGTAGCAAAGCCTGAGGATTCCCAAAGGTGGTACAAGGAGAGAAGCTGCTGGGCAGTTTTGTCATGCCAGCAAGCAGCTACCTCACGTTTCTTCCTCCTCTGCGCTCTAACACCCTATGCGGTCACAGCCTCAGGTCATGGAACCATGCATACTCACCCCTACCACACAAATCCCCTCTGAAAAATACCTGTGTTAGTATACAGCTCCTATCTTTTCACTTCCATGATCGCTTTGGATGAGAGCAAAAAGAAGTGCAGTATGGATAGCACATAAGATGTACCATTCAAACCCAGTGTCCTGGTGAAGAAGCAGCAGACTGATTCAAAGGAGTGCCCCAGCAGGGAAAGCACACTGTGCCCCTATGGAAATAGAACAGTTCCAACAAGAGGCCTTCCATGTGCTCACACAGAAAAAAACTGGTGGGGCAAGCATATTCATCTTCAGCTAAAATGAGGAGAGGGAAGAAATTGCATGGCAATGTAGTTCAAATGGAGACATATAAATACATCCTTCTCCCACCAATGCAACTGCACTGTTTCTACAATCACAACTCCAATTTTGGTAATAACATGAGACTGTGAATCATAAATTATATGTAAATTGCTTGTGTATAATTTACGAATACCTAGGGCTAGATATTATTATTCTCTGCATTAATAGTTTTCTGCCGAACGTTCAGATTGTTGCATTATAGCATAGCATATTCTCTTCTCCTCTGTGACCTCACAAGTAAAGACACATATTGTAAAAGAACAATATTTACTTATGACCAAAGGGGAAATGATCCTTGTTATACTGCAAAGTTTATATTTGCCAGAGGAAATTTAAAAAAAATAAGTGTTTTCCTCATAAAAATATTAAAGCACTCCAAGCTCTGCCTGCTTATGATTAAGGCTGCTTTGTAAACAGATTGTCATTCATTTTGTAAGTCAGACGCCATAATGTTCTAGGATAAGGGTCTGTTTGTCTGAAAATATATAGCAATCCTACAAGTTAAACGTGATATATATAAATAGAACTCTCTAATTAACATTTCTCTTTTGTCTGTCACTTAACATGTTTTTTTTTTTTTTTTAATGGATAGCAAGCACAATGACAGCATGGTATTGCTTTTGAAATAAACCTGCCAAGACAAAAGCGTGTGCCTTGGATTTATTTTTAACAAAAAGAACAGAAGTAGCGTCTTTTCCTGGCATTTGCTTTTGTTCTGTCTGAGGCTTGTTCTGAGAGTAGGTTGATTGTTTCAGTAAAAAACAATAAGCAGAAAATATTTTTTCTGAAGAGATATTCAGCGCTTTAACCTGCCCTCTAGACCTGAGATACCTGCAAGATGCTTAAGGGTCATCTGTGTTATTTGACAAGTGTTACATCTAGTATGACAGGCAAAGATACAACCTTAACACTCATTCAATGGTGCCATTTTGAACCTAACTCTGGTGGCACAATGTTATTTTTTTTTTTTTAATACAAAATGTGATAGCTTAGTGCTGAAACATGGATTTCCAGGCACAAGATAATATCAAAGTGACCATTTATGATGCCTGAAATCATAACCTCCACGTAAGGCTCAAAGACTCATTCCACACAAGAGATACATACATAAAACACTGCAGTCATTTATGGATGCCCTTTAGCCCATATATCTAAAACTATTCCAGTGAAATACAGCAACCTAAATCCAGGGTTTTGGTGCTTTACTTGAATGATTATATATGAAACTAAAATTAGATAGCTGCACGGATGCTCCAACTGAAAGCATGGATTTCCCCAGCTGTTGCAGAGGCACTTCAGCTCCACATCACCTTTGAGAGGAAAGAGAGACAGCCTCTGCAGCTTTCACTGCCTAAGTAGATGATATCCAATTTTTTCTCCTGATCCCTCTTTGAAGGTACTCATTAAAGGCACAAATATAACCTAAATATTCCTCGCAAAACCACTTGTCCTAGGACCCCCCCATCCTATATTGCCCTCCCTCCCCCCAAAAAAGTCCTTTGACAACTGGTCTGAAAAAATAAATATATATATATTGATGCCTGAGGAACTGATCTATCTCACATATACCCTCTGATGTATTTTAGGCAATAATTAATTTAAAAAGAAGTAGCCTCATGTCTTCTTTCCAATACCTCCAACTGCAAATATTTTTGCACATGTTGCAAAGCAGTGTTGGGGACAACTCAGGACAACCAGGACAGAGAGAAAAAGGTGCATTGCAGCCTGCATCTGCCTACATAGCTGTGTTAAGGATAAGCTGCAATCTTGCCTTTAAGCTAATTAATTAACTGCTTTCAACCATAGCTATTTCTTCACAGCTTTCTTAGTCTGGCAGTGATAAATACATAGTAATGATGCTAATAGTTCAGATTTACACAGCTGGTGTGACATACAGAATGGCATTCATATTTATGGACTTGGCAAGGTCAGAGTCACCCTTCACTAGTGTTATCACCACTGAATTCACAGCAGCCATGCAGATTTACACGAGAGAGAGAGAGAGATCTAATGACCTCCTCTGCATATCAATGCATACGTGGGCATTAAGCCTAAAAACAATATTTCTATATTCATAAGTACATACTCACCAAACAGGCTAGAGGTACTATACTGGAAATCACCCCTCCTTCAATTATCACATGTAATTTTTAATGGTCTTCAATTTTAATTAATGAAGTACTTAACTGGACTCCAACTGATTGATAATGTTCTTGACTACTTTCCTCCTCCTCCTCATAACTGCCAGATGGAGAGATCTAGAGTAGTTTACACCATATATTTAGAGCTTGCAGCTGAAAATATGAATGAATACTGAACAGTTCAGTTTCATTCCCTTTGAGAAACTTTATGCATTAGAAAACCCCTCCTGCTAATAAATTCTTCCTATTTACCTTTCTCATCTTGCTAGGAATTGCTATGCACTTAGGTGTTTTGTGTAAAATAGTAATGAAATCATAATATATTCATTTAGAGTCAATAACCAAATACATAAGCCATGTCAGGGTTAGGTTGGGTTTGGCTGGTTTTTCTTTTTTTTTTTTTTTTAAATCTGACTCTGTTTGCATGTTGGTTATATTCTTTATGTCAATTTTACGTGAGCTCCCTTCCAATGCATTTAGAAGACTGCTCCTTTTGAATTCTTCCAGATTCATGCTACTAAAGAGAGATGACCTTAAGTAGAATGCTGCTCATTTGATCCACCTGTTGCAGAGTTCAAGGGAGGATGAACAAGAAGACAATTAAAGAGGCTGTTTCTCTCAACTCCCAGTATTTATGCTATTTTAAAAATATCTTTTTCTCCAGTACCTCCTTCCCTTCAAAAACAATAGGCAAACAAATCCTTAATTTCCTAACTTCAAAAAACTGAGTCAGAAGTGCCCATGATGAAAAAAAAAAAGTGTTTTCAACCTGAGCCATAACCAGTTGTTAGTGTTCAGAATAAATATCAACACAAGGCCTCCTTGCTGTAGCTCAGGAGGGACTGGACAGAGAAGGAATACACTAGGGACACTTGTGACTTGTATTTCTGCTACACTTCCTGGAGCAACTGAGAGAGTTTCACAGGGCACAAACCATTAACAGCTCCTACAGCTCAAGACAAGTACGTGTTAGTTGTAACATGTTTGAAATAAATTAAAAAGTTGACTTCTCATCTGCAGCAACCTAAGTGCATTACACAAGCCTATGTGCTTTAGCTTTGGAAAGAACTTCACAGATTCTGATTGAAGGAGCGAGGAAGAGAAGTTTGGAGCTTGATGGGAATGAGCCTCAATGAACAATATTGAATTTGGCTGTGGTGGCAGAGGTATGGCCACAATCCACAGTACAGGGTCACCACAGAAGAGTGGAGAAGTTAGGATGGGGCCTCTAGAAAGGACTAAGTGGGTGCCATTCTTCACAGCAAATTAAAGAGAGCTTAATATTTTGCTGCTGGTTCACCTTGTGGTGTGCTGTCAACGTGAAGACACAGTTGAATGAGACTCCCAGACTGACCCTCCAAAACAGATCATGACATCATTACAAGAAATATTTGGAGGTGGTGCTCTGACTCTTATCGAACACTGCCAAAGTAATTTCATTCTCTTTACTAACACACATACAGATTAATAACCAATGAAGAGTACAGAATGACTGAAGAAAGGTAACGCATTTCATTTTAGCAGCTGGTGAAAGCTAGGTAGAACTGCAGTAACTTGCACTACTGTGCAACCTGAGGCACTGATCGTTCCCAGGCTGCTATGTTTTATTGGATGTAGCAAAGGGAGACTGTAAGCAGAATTATCATCGCAAAACCTTTCAACTACTTAGAGAAAAGAATGACAGGAAAGCAGCGAGCACCAGTTTCCCCATGCAGTTCTGTTGTGGCAAACCATTTATTGGGATATACTTTCTATAAGACAAACTTTTTAGGAGTACAAACGTGATTTCAAAAAACCTATATGCATCGCTCTTTCTTTTGAAAATATTAAAAATGAGCAGTTGGCAAAAAAAGTGTCTGCTTTTTGCCATTTAAAAAAATCAGCTACCGAACTCAAAAATATTTGTAAGCAAAGCAGATTTGGCATCAACCTATAATCCAGTAAGTAAATGAATAATCAAAGCAGTTGCATAAGAAGTTTCTAAGTTGTATAAATTATTAGACTACAGATAATACTGGAATGGGAGGATAAAACCTTTTAATTTTATAAGGTAGGCAAAATATTGTTTGCATGAATGGATGCGGTAGCTTGTTCCATTAACATAACAACTGTCTGCAGAACACATGAAATGATTCTAATAGCACAAAATATCTGGAATTAATGACGTCCATAAACATTTCTTTACACTCACGAAATATGTAGCAACTAGAGTTTAGTATTTACCAATGGTACAACCATAACATGGCATTTTCTGGGATGAGAGTAGCCATATCAAAGAAAGCTACTAAGAAGCAGAGTTTCTCCGCTAATAGCAAATAGACAATTTGAAGCTTTGATTTCACTGTTGCTGAAGCCAACGTGAAAAGGCTGGACCACAGCCAAAATGCAACAATCACAATGTCTGCAAATCAAAGAAATAGACCATTAGGAAGCTCAGGCTTTTCTATATAACATAATTATCAAAGACTATCAAGCCCCTTCACTATCTGAACTTACAAAAAAAAAAAAAATCTTGTCACTAGCAGCAGCAAGTCAAGCAAGACCATAAAATTGATGAACCCTCTTTTCTTCCTCTCCACCATTTCCAGACATAGACTCTAAGGCTTAGTTTACTATGCTTATTTTTGCTACTTCTGTACTAAGAAAAGTGTCTTTTTAACAGAAAAGGATGAAAAACAATAGAGTTTGTGCCTCTCCTGTATTTTAGTTCTGTATATCTTGATTCATGTTTTTTTCTTCACTGCAGCTGCTTGCATTTTGCATACTGCTTGCCTATCTGATGGGAGATGAGCAGGTGTGCACTGAGATCTTTTCCAATTTACATTTTGTATTTTAAAACAGACCATAACTTGCCATAGGCATTTGGTTCTAGCACAGAATGCCAAATACAGAACAGGAAGGTTTGCTTCTTAGTTGCCTAAGTAAATAAAACTCTCTTGTGAAATATGTTACTATATAAAGCATTGATGAAATACCACAGGGTATTTCTACATTTTCCAATCCCCACCCTCACAAAACCAATTACTACTGAATTTCCCACACTAATTCTTCATTTTGAGCAGCTAAAAGCGTCACAGAGACCAGCAACCGTTCCTCTTGGAAGTCCATGTAGCTTCTATTAATTCACTCAGGGTGAGTAAGGGCATACAGAAACATATTTTGAAATGTTGTGACACAGCGTGCAACAGGCAAATGCAATGTTTCATTGTCTTGGGTATTTAGAAAGTTTGTTACTGCAACACGGAAGCATATATCATATATGATATGAAGCATACATCATATATTATGTTTCTCCTATAGTCCTTATTAATTAGAAATAAAGGTCAGCTTTGGATCTTATCACAAAGCCATACATTTGGTGATATTAATGAAAACTGCCCAATTTCTCAAAGTAGAAAAGTTTAATCACCTAACGTGGTCCTAATTCTTGCAGCTGGCGTATTTTCTGAGCCTAGGTGCTACTTGACTTCACATACTAACATTTCCGTAAGTCTTTTTCTTCCTTGACCTTTCTCATTAAGAAGAGGTCTATGAAATTGAAATTATGCTGACCAATATTTATAGTACAGATATTTTTAAGGCTCACCTGTTGACCTACACACAATCTTCCACAGGGCAGCACAAAACATTCCTCATCCTACTCTGTGCCCAACGCCAGTGTCCTGGAGCACAGTATCCAACTTCCAGCAGAAATCCACAGATGTTCTGTGGGTAAGATTAGCACAGTCCAATGAACAGTGCCATTTTATATTAGCCTAAGACATTGCCTTTGGATGATGTAAGGAGATCCTGCAGCAATTTTCCCATACATTTGGAAAGCATTAATCTCTCATTGCAAATTTGCCAAGTTCAAAGCTGGACACCAATATGAGCACACAACAGCTTATCTCTTTTTGCATTCCATCTTCTCTCCCGTTCAAAAACTATTTTAATCTATATAACTACAAATTTTTCATACCTGTGCTCTTACTTCTTATTTCAGAGATCATTTCTGCCTCTGTCTTTCCTACACTATCAACAGCCTGCCTGCATTTTATTTCTGCTTTCCACAGGGCGTTATAACAAACAAATTGCAATTGAATAAGTAAAATAATTATTATTATTATATTATGAATTACAAATAGGATTCACCTCATCTATGTTAGTCATCTAAAAGTTAAGCATCTAGCCTTACTGATCCCTTGAACAGCACAGTCAATAAAGACAAGCATCTGTAAAATTGAATCATGCTGTGTCTTAGACACTTGAAATGGGGTCCTTCGCTCTGCAAAGATATGTCACCCTATAGCTTGAATGTAGAAAAGCCTTGTACCATTGCTTAGGTGCTCAATGTTAAGGTACATAATGTGAGGCAAGATGAATACTACTATTTACATAAAATTCCTATTTTATTAACACTTTTCTATGTACTTATACTGAAAATAAACAACTGAAAAGATATTTCTTCCTGCACACAACCTATTAAGTTATCACTTTATTTCTTGCACTGTCTTGAACAGTTGTAAGCTGGAAAACATCAGTGTTTGTTGGAAGAAGTGCCCCGTATTCTCATACATCCTCTTCTTAACAAATATTCAAGTATCCATTAGACAACATCAAAACATTGCATTACCAGGAAGCAGGAATAAATTATGAAATACATCAGTAGTTAATTCATCTGCTACATCTAAAGTAATGCTGAACTCAGGATAAGTTTGGCTAAAGAAATTTTTTTGTTGTCAGAGATCTGTCAAAGGATTTTTCGCTAGAAATGAGCCAGTGATATAAATAAACTTTTGATCTTTTCTAGTCTTTCATGTTTTTTTCATAGTCTACCCAAATAATATAGAACACCTTTTACAAATTATTCCACCTTTTTGCAGTTCTAAAAAGCATTGTTTTGAGGAAGAGTTTCTGACTAAAAAGAACTAAAAATTCAAAATGTTTTTAAGTAAGACATTTGTGTTTTAAAGAGACCATTAGGATTCCCTAATACTATGATTGCTTTGTAAAACTGTTATTTCTATCATAAATTTGTCACAGGCTTTATTAACCAAGAGAAATGTGGAATAGTTTTATCAGCCATAGAAGATACTGAGAAACAGTTTCAATGAACTAATTAAATCATAATTTCTTTTTTCTCCATTCTAGAACTGCTTTTCATTAAAACTAATTTCACACATTAAAAAAAAAGACAAACCAAGAAGCACACATCACAAAATTTGCATATATTTTCAAGATGCACTAAAGCCATTAAAACACTATGTTAAACAAGAAGGATCATTCTGTAAGCAGCAAGAATGTTCACTTTTCCTCCATATGGTAATTTATAGAACGGAAGATCACAAATTGCTTCTGTTTAAAAAGTCCATTTAATTTTTTTTCATACTCTGAACCTGAACTTTATTTTACTTCCCCACCCCCTCGCCTCCCTGCATCTGAATTGCAGTCAACTGAACGGTCAAAAAAGTAAGCAATCAATTAATGACTGCACCGAAGCCCACGCTGCCTTGCTCTTTTCATTAAAAATGTCTTGAGTCTCATTAAAGTCAACCAAACTTAAACATGAGCTTAAGCACTTTGCATAAATTGCGTGGAAGTCAATCTAGTGTTAGACAGATTTAACTTCAACACTCTTAATAAACATGGGTAGTTTTAAGACAACAGATGGTCTTGTCTCAGTGCAAGAAGTAATACGGTGGACCATAAATCATCTTCCTATAATAACGTGTGTGCAGGCTGCTTTGAGATTATCAAGAAGACCTATCTAGAGATATAGGACTCGTGGGATGACGAGTGTATAGCGAGAAGCTCAATTAAGACAGTGAACATGGAACAACTTTTGTTGGAAGAAGAAATGCACTGATATTCTGGAGGTAGTGATTTAAACAATCATTTCACAAACATCTGTAACCTCTGTGCTATTAAATTCTGAAATGGAATGACAGAATCCCACAATTATTTCCTCTTTGTGCTACCAAACCAAAATTCAGATTCTGGAAAGACTTATGTGCAGATATAATTTTATTTATTCAGTCTCAGAGGTGAAGATCCTCATCCAGATCAGCTAGACAATTCTTCCGAGCTAAGTCACACCTATATTCAAAGCAGAGTTACCTCATTGTGCCCTGGTGGTAGGAGCCTCTCTTAGGCTAGCCAGAAGAAAAGTGACCACAGATTTTGCTAGCAATCCTAGCAAACTGGACTCAACATACGAAATGCAGTCTCACTGAGAAAGACAAGACTGTTTTTGCTCAGTCAACATTCTGACCACAGCTGCATTTAAAGCTTAATTTCTCACACGTGGAGGAATTAAGCCTCAAAACTGCATTTGTCCTTGATTACACTCTGTTAAACATAGAGCTATTTTCATAGGAAAACATGAAGACATACCCTATATCATTTTAACTTTGAATGACAAGAGCAACGTTCCAATTCTTCTCTGTATTCTTTAGATATTTGAGGGTCTATTATTTTAACAAACACTCTTGGTATTATTCTGTTATTCTAAAATTCTGCATGTTATTTTAGTATATAAAATTTATTATAAAAGGCCTCCATTTGCCATGAAGTATTACTGAATGCTGATAAATTACTGTGTAGTAATTTTTCCCAACAGTCTCTACATAAGCGTAAGTTTAGTCACGCAAATCAAAATATGAGTTATGTTCGACTAAAAATAATGATACATATTGAGCAGTCAAAAAATATTAATAGCTATTAATAAATAATCTTCACCACATGCAGTGATGTCAATCAGCACTATTATTTTACCCATTTAAGAAGAATTTCAGTAAGTCAGTGCTGCACACTGCACAGTGATATACAGGTTAAACATCATCACAGAGAACGTTATTGTCAGAGCTCAAGAATGTCTTTGATCCCTACTTCAGTTTCAGAACGTTCAGGTGGCCCTTTTGCATAGCGTTTAGATGTTGTTCACGTATACATCAACACGTGCATAGAGAGAACGGTTGAGCTATAGTAGGTCATAGGGCAGTTGTGACATTATCAATTATATATTAAAAAAGAATCTTGAAGAAAAGCAGCTACTTCACTCGTATATATAGACCTTTTCAATGTATTTCTGTAACTCTGAGCACATGGTTGAATAGTGAGCATACAGGTCAGTCGAATGGATTGGAAACACTTAGGAGGAGATGATATGGTCTGCTGCATCCGTGATGTAAAACAAAGGAGTTTAGATAGGCCTTTGACTTAATGGATGTGATGAGAAGAAAACCTGACCAGCAAGGGCATCCGGACAGTGCCCAACAGCCCAGACAGTGCCACCGCTTTTCCATACCCAGACTCAGGCTCTGCCTATCACTGCTGCAAAGGTCTCCAGTGTCTCTGCCAGTAAAATAAACCTCTCTGTTATACGCCACTTGTGGAAACAATGCCAGCGTGTGAAAAGCTTAAGCTGCTTATTGAGACTGGTATCTGAAAATATAGGTGAAAACAGCCAGGTCTGTGAGTAACAACTCTCTAGTAAGTATAAGAAATCAAATTAAAAATGGACATAAAATTTAGGTTAAGAAAAGCACCACCCTACTTGTAAATATCATATGAGCAATGTGTCTAAGGATGAAGGCAGAAACTGATATCTTTCAGAAACCTATATCATAATTTCTATGACAAGATACAGACAGAATGCAGATCAGCACTTTCCTGTTGCTGAACAAATAACACAACCTATTAAACTTATGTTAATCCTGAATTAATACATATTAATATCAACATTTTTAGTGTAAAAATCATTCTTAGAGGAAAACAGAGAATGATTTCCTTTCTGAAATGTAAAAAATATAGATGTTATGGCACCATCTGGTTGTACTAGAATTTTATGTCTAGTAGTTAATAAGAAAAAAGAAAAAAGGAGAAGAAAGGTCACACTCATAGTAAAAAGTGAGGAAAAAATCTAAAATATTCCCTTTATTATAACCAAATTGACCACAACTTAGAGCAGCTATTTATGTTGTTTTATAAATACGAAGCCTACATGTTAATAGAACTTGGTAAATTCTGGGATATTAAATGGTTCTAATCCTATTCTACTTTATGACTAGTTTAAGAAATGACCTCTAGCTAGATCTGGCCTTGTTCTATCATGCAACTAGATTTTCCTTACAGAAAATAAATTAAAAAGGTGTGACCTTGCTGAGGGCTGGCAGAGAAAATGAGGTACATCTTGTCACAAGCAGAAGAGCCTATTTGAAACATGGTTTGTTCAATTTGAAAGGCTGCTGCTTTCCTCAGATCAGAAGTTAAGATAAAGGCAGTTGGATGAAAGAGGAGAAACATTTCCAAGAGGTGAAATTAAAGAACTACACTGGAAATCCATTCAGCAACACAGTGCCTTTTTTGTGTGAGGGTTTATCTCGGACTCATCAGCCACACCTTGTCCCCCATGCAGGAGCAGGCTCTTCACTCCCCGCACAAAGCCTGTCGTGTCAGGAGAGGATGAGGAGCGCTTGCTGATGGGAATCAGAGGACACTCGCTGCACCCCTTCCTCACACAGCAGGGCCCAGCAGAACTGAAATAACTCACCCAAATTTCATACGTTGCGATCAGAGAACAAATCAAAGTCCCTGCTTCTCTTGATCTCAGCAGATACCTTGTGAGCTCTGTGCCTTCTATCACCAATAAACGTTGCACCAGCGGACAAATGTCCCCAAATGCACTAACCTTCACAGAAATTTTGCATTCCAAACAGGTTTGCAGAATAACCCCACGCAAATATGTGGATTTAAAACCTGTCACACCTTAGAACTGGGAACTCATACTCGATTTCTTTTTAATCTGACATGCTAAAAAGTATGCAGCATTCTGTATGACACTACCTCACCCAAAGAGTTTATGTTTGTATTCAAACGAAAATACATTTATTTCATCATTTCCTTTCTAGTATCTTAAACAATTCCCTTTCTCATAATGAGAAAAAGTAACAGGTAGCGAGGCTGTGATTCAGCCACATCCTAAAACACTGACCTAAGCCTAGCAGGAATTCAGTCAGGTTAGTCAGTTAAGCCAGCCTAAAGTCTGACAGCATGATCCAGCAGCACAGGCAATGAACTCACAGGCTTATTCCTCTCTCCAGCTACAAGCCTACAGCATCTTGACTTCCATGACTGGTCCCTTCCCACTTCTCAACTGTCTTGTGTAGTCCCAAAGCCACCACTCCTTACCATAACACAGGGGAACACCACGCAGCCCAGAGTGGCAGCTGCAGAAGAATGTCCCCAGCCCTGCTGATCTGCCTCAGAGCCAGGGCTGGAGGGCACATCGTCCGCCCTGTCCCCCTCTAGACTCCAGGGGCTTCTCGCAAGTAAAGTGGGTCTCACTGATAGCCACAGCAGCACTACCATAGGCTATTTCTGTCAGTCCTTGTAGTGTTTTTTAATCCCAACTCAAATGTTTCCTAATTGCAAGCTATAGGAACTTTACTTTAGGTATCATAAAAGCAGAACCATAGCCTGTAAAAGATTGCCTTACAATTATCTCACAGCAGCTATTCAAATAACACTCAAGCATATTTTGTGTTAATTCTTAGGACCAAATACAGTTTAATTTCACTTGTTCAGAACAAAACCTGACTGCAAACAAAGCTTTTGGTGAAATGACATGTAGAGTAAGACAAATATTTCCTCCAGAGGCTAAACCTACTGCAAACTATTAATCTCTTCTTCTACACATCTTCACATGTCTTTGGTGAAACACCTGTCTGGAATTGTTAATAACAAATATTTTTCAGGGTATACACTTCAAAGACAGTACTGCAATGTCAAGCAGTGTAAAACTTTTGAAGTAATTTTAGCTAAATACTTCTGTGACAACTGTCTGAATCAATTTGTCTTAGCTGACTATATGCTGGTACTATAAAAACCTAAGACCTGGTTATCAGCCAAAAAGGTAAAAACGTTAGTGAAGTCATAACTAATAAGTTGTATGAATGAAACACTCACATAAATGATAAGTTGTAGTTGATTTAGGAAATTATCAATGCCCTCTGTTTTCTCACCTTCAGAGGAGCTATGCTCTTTTTCTTGAAAGGATCAAATGAAAAAATATTTCAGGCACACTAAAGGGCAACTCAAACCATGATAATCCAACCACAAAGGAATTACAAAATGAGAATATTATGTCCTAACTGTTTCGCATAGTGAAATGTCAGTTCTTAACAATCAAAAGACAAAGATTCAGAATAAGTTGATGCTAAGATAGGAAGGATGATTTTAATTATAGAATCGTAGAATAACCAGGTTGGAAGAGACCCACCGGATCATCGAGTCCAACCATTCCTATCAAACACTAAACTATGCCCCTTAGCACCTCGTCCACATCTCAGTCAACAAATAGGGGCAAAAAGGAAAAGGAGTTAAAAAAAAAGAAAAATGCATGCTTGTGTTTTGAGGGAGGGACAAAGAAGCACACTGGGGCTGGAGGCTCAGAAAGAGTTCTGAGAATTACCTCACAACTGCGGTAGCAAAAACACCACCATGCGACAAAGAAGGTCAAGCTGACCTCAAGATTCTAAGTCAGGATCCAAAATCCTAAATCATACAAAGCTCCATGACTTCAAGGCATACAAACATAAGAGGATTAAGGTAAGTGTCCCACCTAAAAGCCTGAGAAAACAAAGATTAGTTTTAGGCACTGAAAAGAAACAAATCACATGGATGCTCCATGCACAGGAAGGAATAATTGTTAGGATGTGTTAAAAGCACACTAAAACACATCGCAGAAGGGAAAAAAATCCAGGTTTGATTGTCACCTTCTGAGTGCAGCTATACTCATGTCAAAATGTAACAAATATTAACTAGTTCAAGAAATGATTCAAAGCTTATTGAAGTCAATGGCAAATTTCTCAGTCTTCAGTTAGCTAAGACTCAGTTTGGAAACATTAAAGACAAAGACAATTATTCATTTTAAGGGGAAGGCAGTATAATGACTGATCACAGCCTGCAGTACCTAGCCGAGTGACTTGAGTAGCACACTTACCAACCCAGCCACACAGCAACAAAGGTTTTCCATATAGGTAAGCACTAACAAACTGTTTATGCTACTTATGGTATCAGATGCTCAGTCATATTTACATTTATGCTACATTTACATTAGCAGAAAAAAAAAAGTGTGGTGTTTTTAAAAGGATGAGATGAGTTCTGGACATTATTCTACAAGTTTGAACTATAATAGTGAATATCTTGACTTTATGAGATATCAAATGAAATTTAAGCATGAATTCCAAATTCTGTATTCATTTTCATGTCAGAATATTTAAAAATAGCAATGTTGCAATCGTTTATGCTTCTAACTAGATGTAAAGAGAAGCAATAAATACGTTTTATGGGCTGACCAGCTTTCCACCAGCACACAACACTTAAACAAGTTATTTAATCAAGTTTAGAAAAATGCCATTCAGCAACCTGTTATATATTTGCTGGAAATAATCACTGTAGTGTGGCATTACTGAGCACTTGAAGAATCACCCTGTCCCTCTATTCCAATGTAATTCAGCAAGACAGAAACTTGGAATAACCTACCCAACATGAATTTTTCAGATTCTTCTATTGGTTAAAATTAATGCTTGCATCTTTGTACTGTAACAGACAAAAAGCCTCTACTGTATCCTCTCAAACTTTTACTTATTTAAATGTGACTATTAAGTCAGTTATCTGGGAAAATCGTATGCTTCTTGGACTACTTAGCCAAATAAAATCCTGCATAACTTTAAACAAGTCACTTGCCAAGTAGTTTCTTTTGGATCCAGCTGAGAAGTTGATAAGGGCTCCACACCTGAACCAGAGGCAAAGGGCTCAGCAGGAATCAGCAGGTTCCACCACATCTAAACTGTGACCCTACCACTGTCTCGTCCATGGAAACTAATAAACCACACTGTTTCTGAGAGAAAAAGTAACGTGACAAGCAATTAAGTGCTGTCAAGTCAATAACCTTTTGTCATGAAGCCAGTTAATGGGGGAAAAGTTCCCTTTTAGTTTATACTTCATTCTTCTTTTTTTTTATGACAAGTCACCTATCACAGTATCAATGTTGTTTATAAGTAAAATCATGTTTCAATAGAATCATAGAATCACCAGGTTGGAAGAGACCCACTAGATCATTGAGTCCAAGCATTCCAACCAAACACTAAACCATGCCCCTCAGTGCCTCGTCCACCCGTCCCTTAAGCACCTCCAGGGAAGGTGACTCAAGCCCTTCCCTGGGCAGCCTCTGCCACTGCCCAATGACCCTTCCTGGGAAAATTTTTTTCCTAATGTTCAGCCAGGGAGACATGTCTGAGCCACGTTTGGCCACCACCCGCTGCACGGAAAAATATGAAGTGCACAAGGCAGCAGTACACAGCAAGCACATATTTGGAGGTTTTTTTACTGCCATTTTCCTAAGAGCCTTCAGCACAGAGATAATCTAATTCTCATTACTAGGTCACCCACTGCTCTCACTTCCTCTGTCAAAGGACTTCCAGGGCAAAACCAACAGCAATTGAACAATTATATTGAGTATTTGTGTTGCAGAGCGCAGCATAAAAACACAAGGCTGGGCAAATAAATGCATTGTTTCTTATCAGGATTTCTTCAACACCCAAGGGAAGCACAGGCAGAGCAGGACACACTCCCTTTCTCCACAGGTGAACGGAATGCAGTGGCTGAGAACTTGCACATCAAATTCCTGAGATGCTACCAAAGGAAAAACAACAGTTTCTCATGGATCCTGTCTCCCATCAAGCGTCACTGAACCTTGGCCACGACCAAGCCCAGCAAGAGCTGATTGCAGGGTTGCTATAGGGGACAGAGTTCTGGCCTCCTCCCATTACTGAGGATGCACAACTCCTGTGGTGAATGCTCATACGATCTGTAACCTCTGCAGGGAAACCCCTGTAGGTTAAGCAGCAGCAGAGCTATTGCCTATGGCAATGCTACAGAAAGAAGTGGTAGTGACAAGATGACATTGAGAGTCTGACACTGTAGATTACCTCAGAACCATATCAAAATGACTCATGATTATCAGATCTAGATGGCAATGAGACTCCAGCATCACTGTGATCTTTACTAAAAAATTAAATAAATAAATCCTACATGCCACTAGCCACAGGAATGAATGGTGATTATAGACAAAGTGTAGCAATGCTGTCTATGGTAAGGATGGCCCGGGAGCTTTGATGATTAACCTAAACTCAGACTTACACAATTTTGTGTTCTGGTTAAAGAGGAAAAAGCATGCACGAATGCTGTATTTAACCTAGCAATAATTCAGCTTACAACCAAGGAACAAAGTCCTGAGAACTGAACAATATTAATTAGATAGCAAAAATTATTGAGTTAGTACTCAGAATTCTTAAAATGTGGAATGGCAAGGGTGCATGTATCTGTCTTTGGCTTAGTGAACTCAGTACTGGATTGAAAATCACCTATATTCAAAATGCCATCCCGTCAGTAGCATCTAGCAATCCCATCTGTAGGCATGAGGCACAAACCATGCTAACAGTCAGCAAATTCAGGTCACTTGGAACAGCACACGAGGGCCCCTTGCTACAGACAGTGTGGTACCCCCAGATCAATTCCCTGACAGAAACTGAGCAATGAGGTAAGTGACACTGGTGATCACACGCGGCGAGCAAGGCAAGAGGCGCAGCTGCAGTTACTTGGAACAGCAAACAGCAACATTCTACAGGCAAAGAAAGATCACACCTCTGTATGAAGAGGAGAAAAATAGCATTTTCCCTACCTTGTTTTCAAAAATTATATTAAGTAAGTTCCTTTTATTATTCAAATTGATTTACCAGAACATTGTTGTAGCTGCAGTTCAAAAACCCTGATATTTTGCCATGAAATTTCAGAAGAACAGGTGTTTACATTTTTATTTAAAAGGAAAATGATCTGCTTCAGATTGACCACCAAGTCATCCGTCCTTTACTACCACATGTATTTTTTTCATTCTTTTCCCTTTCATTAAAATCATACACAGAAACTACAAGCTAATGAAACAATGATGAACATCTACTTCAATAACACTGAGAATTCTCAAATGTGCTTTGTTTGTTTTGGTTTTTTCTGCGAAATTAACATATTAGAGACTATTTACCACTATACAAAATTCCTTTCTTTATTTATGAAAGCTACATCTTTACTATCATGATGTGAAATGAAAAGCCTCCTGTACTTGTTGCATACAATTAAGCTGCAACAAAAGCCAGCCCAAGCCATTTCACATTTCATAGGGCTGCAATTATTCTTTAACTGTTAGAATATGCTGTCCCCCAGGAGCTAATTACAGAAAGCTCTCATCATACACAAGAAACACACAAACAAATCCTTCAAGCACAAAGCAAATGTTCAACATTAAAGAGATGCATTCAGGAAGTCACACCAATCAGTTTGGTTCAGCTAATTACTAATCTGATTTCTGGAGTAGTTGCATTAGATAATTATGATGCCCATTCACAACTTGAAAGCCAGGACTTTGACTGATTATAATAAAGATCTAGGACTTGAAATAAAAGTAAGGGCAAAGTATGAAACATACCAGAATGGGTCCGATGGAATATATTTGTTTATTGCCAGTGCTCCTTTTGGCACTTGGCTTTGGAGAACCCCATCCAGAGTTTGCTGAAACCAGCAGGGAGATGTCCACAGATTTCACTGACATTTGGATAGGACACAGAA
This sequence comes from Phaenicophaeus curvirostris, assembly GCF_032191515.1. Taxonomy (NCBI): domain Eukaryota; kingdom Metazoa; phylum Chordata; class Aves; order Cuculiformes; family Cuculidae; genus Phaenicophaeus; species Phaenicophaeus curvirostris. Next base: position 15,996,367 of record NC_091405.1, read on the forward strand.
TAAGAAGGCACGCCTCATGGGGAAGAGCTCTGCAACTGAGCTGGTGTTGGCTGGGCTCTTGCAGCCCAACCTCAAGGGCTGCGCAGGGGGCAGCCAACTTTGATAAGAATTAAACTCTTAAAAGACCACATTGTAACTATACTTTAACTTACATTTGCTTGATTTCAGCTTCCGTAGTTTTTTTTCTTCTGAGCATTGATAAAGGTACACAACATATGAGAACATAGGGTACAGCTCCTCTTGTTTCCATCATGGCTGAAGCTCTAAATTAGTACTTTGTGCTTTAGACCTGAGATTTGCAACAATTTTCTTACTGAAGCACTAATAATTACACTTTGTAGGAAAGCATTCTTGTAATAAAATGTCTGATGAAATAAAGATACTGATTTTTGTTACCAGCCCCTAATGTCTGCTCCCTTTTAAAGGCTTTATCACAGACAACAAAAAATAGTGTAATTAGAAGCCCATCAACCACCCATTTACAGGGAGCAACTCATTGCAAATGACAACACAGGAACAGCAACAAAAAGTTAGGAATTAAAACTTATCATTAGGTAAACAGCCTTGCCCATTTAGCACCATCCACAGCAGTTTCCACGAAGTCATTTTATGCTTTTCAACAACCAAAAAACACATAGAATTTGACCTATGTTTTTCACTGTTATCATGTGAAACACCTGGATTTCTGATGAATGCATGGTGGCATTAACTAAGCATGAAATTTAAGCACACACCAAACTTCAGGCAGGTAAACTGGCTCCAGCACTATGTACGTAGGAGTTTGCAATTTAGGGCAACTGTCGTGATTAAAACCACATATTTAAAACAAACTAAAATATAGAACAATGAAGAAGTTACAGCTGCATCTTGGGGTTCATATAAAATCCAAGATTAAAGAAAATAAGAGCGAGTAAAGCTAGCAAAATAAATATCAGAAGCACATTTTCCCATGAATTCAGCAGCAATTGTTGCACATCACAGCTTCAAAAATCCTTTGTATGGCTTTGAGAAAGTATTCCTGCATAACTCATCACGCAGAAGTCTATCACATCACTTTTTAGACCCACGCCTACAAAAGCACATTGTTTGGTAAAGAATTTTTTGTTGTTTAAATCTCAAATAAAATATAACAACACATTCAGACCGGCGTTCCTCCACCTCACTATCTAAAATAAGGCAGAACTGCACTACTGAATTCTTTGCACAGTCACGCTGGACACTATTTTAAAGCATTAAGGCAAAAGGGATTCTTTGCTATTGTTAAACTAAGTGAGTGAGAGTTGCAAATCTGTATTTCAAAGTCAATAGGCTACAATATTTACAGGGCTGCCACATGTGATAGCTTAAAATTCAAAACTGAACAAAAATTGTATGGGGTGGAAACTAATGTTATGGAATCTGAACCAAGGCTACATTTATATTTCACTTTAATGCTCTAGCTGTTTAATCAAAATATGAATAAAAGGTCTAAAAGACCAACACACAAAAATATCATAGTTCTGGAATTTAGCTATAGCTTCCTATTGTCAACCAATTACTGTGTAATTTTTTCCCTGTGACTGAATAACTAACTGTTAGCAAATAATGAAAAGGCAATTACAGCAGAGCTTTGTTCATATTACCCTCTTCATTTTATTCAGGCTATAATTATTGTCAATGCTGGAGGCTTACTGTACCATGTAAGTGGCACCAGGGAAGAAAATGGAATGGGCTGGTGCATGGAAAATTGCAAATGTCACAGCTACCTTCATCATCACCGTTGGACTTCAGAGATTAAAAAAAATAAGCAGCAAAAAGCTCTCCATGTGTGTTTTGCAGATTCTTTACCTCAAGCTGTTGCAATGGCTGATGAACTGGTAGAAGGGGTAAAATTCAAGTACCACGTTTTTTTTTTTTTTTTTTGTTCTTAACCTCCCCTGCCCACCCCCTCCAACATTTTTATTACTATTTAGTTCCCAGGGGACATTTCCTTTTTGTCACAGTGTGCCTGGAAACAAACTCATGGAAATATTCTTTTAGCAGTGCTTCTCATTAACAATGTCCATGCTGTTCTATAACAGAGAGTGGCATATAAATGATGTATTTTATGGGGTTTGATCTTTACTTCTTTGCCACACAGACACACATCCCTAGAAAAACAACAACAACAAAAAAGATTATGACCTGTATGTGTGGATTTACTGTGTCATATTTAGGGCCTGACATTGACCATTTATAAAATATTGTTTCCCTGGGCTTTTAGTATTCATTAGAAATGATGGATACAAATCAGAAATATGCTGTTACATTTGTACCTTTTCTAGAAATAAATAGTATTCCTGTGTATCATTCATGTTGCATTTCTCTTTGCACTGTTGTTTACAAGAGATTCACACAGTAAAACTATATTTTGTGACTTCACGTGAAATATTGCAACTGTTTTTAAACCATGTAAAATCATTATGCAGCCAGTTCCATTTTTAGTATAAAATAAAGCTGATAGACATTAAAGGACATCATATATCAATACCGAATTTTGTTAAAACTTTCTTCCAAATTAAATGGTAATTTTTGGCTTTAATGGCATAATGTAGTGCAAGAAAATTCTTCTCATCTAGATCAGTAAAAAAAGGCATTTATATATTTTCACAAAATTAAGCTGCTTTGTACTTCTGTTGATCTTCCTGTCATATATATGTATATTCATAATCTTTTTTCAGTCTTTTATCTTGTACCACAGGTGAAGTACGTACCTGCCACAAACACTGTATTCATAACCTAACACATATAACTGTTCTTTCTAGTTCTTGATAGAGCATTTAGCCACTCAGTATCCCACAGCATCTGAGGACATCCTCATGATTAGAGAAGTGAGGTTTTTGAGTCTGCTTCTACTCAAAGAAAACAAAGTGATTCCCAGTAGGAGACTGCAATCCTTCCAAACACGGCATTATACGAATGGAAACCAGAAGAGTACAGGAAATGGCATCAAGTGAAACTACAAAACCAGAAAAATAGAAGGTGTCTCTCCTGGGCTCCTCCTTTGCAGCCATAATCCACTTTCACAATGCCCTGCTTCTCCCAGGAGGCTCTGCTCGGTCAAAGCCTTTCTCTAGGCTGTGGGAAACATCAAACATTGTCACATCTTTGTCCAAACAATCAAAATACACCATTTTTGGAAAAATTAACCACCTATTTTTTGGAGGCAAGAGGAAGGAGTCACAGAAAATTTGAAAAATCATTTCAATTAATATAATTCACCTGTAGTAGCATAAAAAGAAAAAAAACCAACACCCTGTTATTTATTTCAAGGACTCTTATTTCTCCTATGTGTCCACTTCATACCACTGATCATTTGCCACCACATCAAATGGACAGCAGGGCTCTGCTTACAGGGCGTGTTGACTAATGAGTGTTAACTCATTAAAATATACTTAGAATACAAAAAATAATCAGGAACGACAGCAGCGAAGGCTAAGGATGGGAAGGATCATAACTTAATTACAACAATATAGTTGAGAGTTATTAAAATTATGGAATCCACCCTCTGAAGCAGAAAACAAGTAAATCCAGAGTGAGCACAAAAGGCACTGCTGTTAGTTTTGTACCACAAACAGCAGCTTCCCTACTCCTAGTCTGCAAGCAGGTTATCTGTATCTCTAGAACAAGGCTGGGCCACAACATACTTATTGCCAGGATGAACATCACTGCAGAGGGCTGTACAATTACCCTTAGCCTTTCTAGAACCATCTCCATAACCTTTCCAGGAACTACAGGTCCAGGCTTTCTGCAAATATTTTTAAGTAGGGTGGGACAACAGCAAGAAACTAGAAGAGAAATAAGAAGGTTAAATGGGTAAAGTAAGCCAATAACGCTTATGATGATTGTCCTGTATATGAAATGCACACACGTGATGATATCGGCAGCTTAAATAGCTTAATTTGGGGGTTATTTTTAAGTTACAGTGTAGCTGGGAAACGTGAATAAAATCAATTGCATACAGACAGCACAGTAAGGGCAGCTCCCCTTTTATACATTTTCCCTGGCAATGCTTCTGGACCTTTGTGGTCTGTGGTCATTTCTCAGTTCTCTGTGTCAACAAAACCAGACTTTTCAGCTCCAAAAGGAATGCATCACACATAAAACTCTTACCAAATTTAAGTCTACTTTGTCATTTTTTAGATCCTGAATAATATCACAAACTTTGGGGATTACAGGAATAATAATGACCAGAGCCCAGGCAATTTAAGCCTGCTGTGCTAATCACAGAGCAAAAAGTCTTTTATAATAACATCTATATGCTAGAAAAATAAAGATCTTTCAAACCACCCAAAGCCTTGCTCTTTCCATTCCCTGCAACAATGCAGAGGCCGTTGCTGAGATAATGACGCACATCCTCTAAGTTGTTTAGTTCACGTCCCAACACCTACGAAAAATAATCTGATCACTTTTCTTTTCATTAAAACATCACCATTTCTTAAAAACAAAAAAATTCCCCTGATTTATTGAAAAACATAGTATGATGTCAGTGTGAATTAATGTTTCCCATAGGCATACTAATAAGCTCCATGACATAATAACTTGTTATATTACACCAGTGGGACCTAAAAATTATTCCAAAGATAACATAACACAACACTTGAAGCAGCAGGAAACTTCCAGCATGCTTTTAGATGTTTTACAGTGTTACTAATCTTTGAATTGCTTGGAAAAACTGAAAGGAAACAGAATATTTCAAATTGGAAGCACTGCAGTTAGAAAATGACTCCATTCCAAATTCCAAATGTGAGCAGGAGATTAAAGTCAATGTAAAAAAAAAATAGTAGCAGAAAGGGGGAAGTTATTAAGCTCACTTTCTAGGTTGGCTATTTGCCTTTTGGTAGTCCAGTGAAAATCTTTTTATTTGGATGACTTATGAGAGTTTAAAAAAACAGACTTGCTCACATACTGATTTCTTATTAACGAGAAGTTGGCTTTATTTATTTGCAAATGAAATTTAAGCTAATGATTGCCCAGCAATAACATCAGTACATGCTTGAGAAAAGAAGCAGAGCTTGCTTTCTCTGTAGCATGTATGAATGCCATCTAATGTCAAAAAGACCTTATGAAGTCAAACTAGGAATTAGTACACTGTAAGCTAATAACTCCGTACGGTGTAGCAACATGCTCTCAAGGGCTAAACGCTCAAAGCAGATGAAAAAATAATAATTAAGTGGTGTAGTTCAGTTCAATAAACTGTCACAATTTATATTTTAACATTCAAACCACTTATGAAACTGAGTTGCTTTAGATGTAAGGGAAGAACCATAAATCTCTCAAAGAAAACCTGCCAAGTGAGCGCTTAGGCAAAGATTTGTGTGACCACCAAAGGAGGCCAAAAAAGTCTTCCTGTTATAAGATGGAGAGCCCCCAAAGCGTTCATGGGAATAGTGCTAAGCAAAGGCATCAAGTTTGCTTTTTCCAGGGATGCTACCACACAGCCAAGTGGGGGGTGACTGCTGCCTCAGCTACCCAGTGAAGTTGGCCTCCCCTTTCTACCCAGGGCTTGCTCAACTCGGATGCGCTCAAGCAGTGGGGATTTATGGGGGAGCAGATCCCAGCCCAGATGAAATGCAAGGGTGGCCTCATTAAGTCTGCATGAGCTATGCTTCGTTGGACTTGGTTGTGCAAAGTTCTGGCATTATGGCTTGTGTGTCTTGGCCAGAGACACTGTTCCTTTCTTTCAATTATCAAAATTACGTTTCTGTATGTCTCACATCACCTTTGCTGCATTATCTCCTTGAATCACTTTCCTTTCTATTTGACTCTGTTTCTCCACCATTTCTTCTTGGCCTTGCTACATCACGGGTTGTAATTCTCTGCTTGGCATTACTTTCTTTCATTTCTTAAAGGATAACATATCCCTGACCATTACTTCCAGCTAAACTGTACAGTGTTCAACCAATGCTAGAAATTATTATTCCACGCAAAAAAATGTTAACCTTTAATCCAGACACATCTCTGGAGTAAGTGATCCTGTTGTGCCGCAACCCTTTGATCACTCACACAAAAATTGGAACCATTTGCAAAAGAAAAGCTTGTGATTTGCACATAAACCAGACCTGATAGGATAGTTTACAGAAGGCTGTGTTATCTGAATGTTAGACCGGAATTGCTTGCGCAGTCCAGGTATGGTGGCGGTGCTCTAAAACCGTTCTCATCGTGGGTCAGAAACACAGACTAAACACAAGTTTCTACTAAAAAAGCCCTGAAGAAAGAAGTGTGATGGTGTGTCTAAAACAAATTGCCCCATATTCTATGTGGTAAGCAGTCTCAAGTTACTAGGTATAATGAGATGGAAAAGCAATAGGAGCTATGAAAACTACATCAGCTATGAAAGATTCAGTTTCCTATTCATTCACTCAACTGTTTCAAGATCATGGGAATCTACAACAACTGTGTGAAACCGTTTTCCACAGTGAACCTAGAACACCTGGTGAGCTCTTTGTAGTGTCTGCCAAGTAGCTATCTTTAAAAGGAAGGATAAACTGTAATCTGAAAATGTCAGATACAGACCACTACTGTTACAATAGCAAGGCACAGTCAAGCAGAGAGAAGGGGTGAAGTGGGATGGATGCTTTGAGCTAGATAAAGATTATGAGGGAAATAAATGATATGGAAAAGGAAGTACTTTAAAAGTACGCAAAGGCCACCATAGGATTGAACAAATATAGCAGCATAGATGAACTGAAAGGGATACAAGAGTAATTTTAAAATTACTAACATTCCCACCATCCACAACAGAGAATGCAAAAACAAAAAAAAAAGGAAACTGAAGTATGAGTTGGAAAGTTCCCCCACATGTATATGACCATAAAACTGATATAACATTAAAAAAAAAACATATGATCCCTTTACCTGGCACAAACTGAAGACATTACTGTAACCTGAACCAATATCATAGCCCAAGGAAAAATAAAAATCTATTCTGAAATCTGTTTCTATTTCCTTTATCACCTACAATGGACTTGGGGGGTGGGAGGAAGGAAAAATTATTTGAACATTTCAGTGTGCTTATTACAGAAAAACAACACAAATTCAGTTTCCTTCACTGAAAAGCAAAATACAGTCTCTAAGAGTTTCAGACAGAATAGACAACTCTTCTTAGGATTTTGATTAATTTCTAATATCCACCATGACAAACAAGTTTAAATATACAGGAGACACTCTCCTTAATACCTACTTTTTGTCCATAGAAAACATCCCTATATAAGACTTCCATCTTGGTGGAGACCCTGCAGAGAAAAGCTCTACATCAATTTTCAAAGATTGTTGTTGTTGAAAAATGGATGTACCAAGACAAAGTTTGAGTTTCTGAGATTCTTTTCACTAAACATTTCTAAACAATCGCCTTGAGGAGCTACTCAGATACATTGCCTGTGGTCTTCAGAGAAGTTTTTGCCAACTAATATTAATACTACAATTAATTTTCATGTGGAAGCAAAAAGTACCAAACAGACTCTGTACCAGTTAACCACCTGGAATGCACTTCCACATCTGGTTGTGAGCATCCATCGCTCAGTCAAATCTGATTACAAACAGAACTTATCAACAGGTACAGTTCAAAACTCCAGGAAGGAAAATGGATGAAATTAAAATGGTGGAGATTGTAAATGCTGTCATTCGGTCCATTTCAGCACAGCTCACAAACAATTAATTTTACAAAATATATTTCATTTTTTAACTTAAAAAAATTATAAATCAAAACTCAAAAGCTCAGAATCCCATTGACTTGTAGGCTAGTTGAAAAGGTCTGGCTTGTTGGCTGGTCAGTGAGTAGACGTGTTACTAATAACTAACATTATCTTGATCTAATTGGACTTTTGACATTGACTTCCACAGACTGTACAGTGAGACCACCAGAATACATTTCTATTGTTATGCATTCCCATAACTACAGTCCTTTATTCTCATCAGAGCTTATTTTTATGTGGCTAAGTGACATGACTTGGATATTAGGAGGACAAAATAAAACACAAGTTACAATTAAACTTTAAGTGTAAATTAATTACATGCCTGGCTATCATCAACTGCATTAAAATGGTGCTGATGAATGAGGAATCCTGCCATCTAATCACAAGAAAATGTGAAGTTATGGTCTGTGCTAAGCATCAAGCCTTTGTAATGCAGGTGGCTTATCTCAAATTACTGTTTCTGTAGGCCTGTTCTTTTCATGTCAGACAGAAGCATCAACATAGTTTGACACAGAAGATGATAGGTAATCTCACAGGCTGCTTTAATTTTTCATCATTGATTTTTCTGTAGGGTACACAGTAAGTATTTTCAGGATTTAGACGATTTCCATTTGTAAACATTTCTAGATAAAAGACTTATAAGCAACTATAGATCTAGCGTCTCAGAAAAAAACCCAACCTCTTGCAGTCCAGTGAAAAGACATTCATTTTCATGATACAAAGTTATGGATAAGAGAACGAAGCACACTAGGCAGTCCCTCGGTACATCTTGTCACATTTTTAGAGACTGATGCTGTAAGAGTCTCCTTCAAAACTCATTGATGCTGGTACAGTTTTTCCTACGCACATCAGCAGATTTCGGAGTGAAATAAGACCTTATGATGCAAAACTTCTGAGGCAATCCTCACAGATGTGGCAGTCTTATAAAGGAAGTTCTTATCTGGGGCAAATTTCTGAAGTCTAAAAATTGTGACTGGGACCCAGTGAACTCACTTCTTTGGACTATAGGCATTTTTGTTTTATCTGTGTGGTCTTGTTAGTAGTATAAATATACTCCTCCTCTCTCTCTATCTTATATCTCAAATTCTCTTTACATTCCTGTTTCCTTCTTGTTGCAGGAAAGATGCCATGCAGTCCTTTGCACTCCACAAGCAAAGTAACAGTTGCCCTTGAAGCATCTTCCCTGTCTAACACAAACACATATGCTAAAAGAGAAAAGAAGTGAAGAGAGAGGCAGAGGGTAAAGATGGAGGGAAGGCAGGCAAGGAAAAAGAGAGAGGGAGAATATACCCAAAGGGCATACATCAAAGGCACAAGCATCTCCCTAGAAAAGCAATAGCTAGAAAAAGGAATGTTCCCAAAAGATCTTTAAGGATTTCTTATATTTCAGTAGTAGCAGTATGAAAATTTATATCCTTCTATACCAAGCTGTTGAAAGATGGGCAGGAATGTTGCACAGTGCTGTAAGGTAAGACAGATCCCAGATCTGTAGCAGTGGATTAGTTTAAAGCCATTGCTGAGGCCGGACTCTCAGGTGTTTTAGCTTATTCCATGTTGAAAACAACCTTAGAACAGCAGAAGGGTTAGATGGTAATAAGGTAAGGCAAATGTAATAACCCAACATCCTTTGAATCTCACCAGCAACACCCCTGTCTCTAACTGCTTGAGATGGTTGTGTCAGCAAATATAAGAAGTTAATGGGCCCAATAAATTTTTTAGGCAGAAACTATCACTAATTATGTTTCTGCACATTTTCTTAGAACAAATCCAACCTAATCTGAATCTGTTCTACCTCAAGAGCCAAGCAAGTCACTGGGAAACCACGTCAAGGATAAACAATTTAAGAAATATTGGCAGCTGAAAAGAAACGTTAATCCTTAGACTTCCATCTAACACAAAAATCCCTGAAAATAACCATAGAAATTGTAACAACTAATAGCTACAGGTGGCAGACTTCTCCATTACTGTAATACATTTCTAGAGCAGAAAAAGGAAGAGCCTACAGAGCATCAAGCAGAGGGGACATACTATGGATCTTTTTCAGCCAAACACCCTTGTTGTGGTTGCCTGCAATTTTAAAAATGAACTTGAAATTAAAATTAAATGCATCTTCTCTTAATTTCATCGAATGGTCCCAGTTCTGAGGGGCAAAAAATGGGAATACACTTAAGTATCTGTGTAATGACTTACAAAGACAACTTAAATGGAATATGCATTTCAGTCACAGTTCTTTTTCAGTTTTGATGTGCCACGATACACTACTCTGATGTGGAGAGTCACTTGAAACGGTTTCATTTAACTACATGCTACAAAACATGCTGTAAATTGTCACAAGTGTAAAGAAGTCATTTTGGGTGCCTGGTAATGGGGATTATTTGTCAAACTCTTGGACCAAGTCAAGGTCTTTTTACTCAGCCCATTACTTAAGCGTTGTTTCAATTAGTATAATGTGTTAAAAATTGCAATATTGTTTCTTGTCATTAATGAGAATAAAGAGGAAAAGTGTGAAATATGGAAAAGAAACCCAAAGTCTCACAGTCTTCATGACCTCATGAAAAGGAAAAAAAAAATGATAATGAACACATGTGTTTAACTAAAGAACCAAAAACTTGAAAACTAGAGTCTTGATTACATCATAGAGGTGGGATGTAATATCTACCAGGGTTTAAGTCTGCATTTTGATTAGAAATTTCTACGTTGCAAATACTTGAAGACTAAATAGGGTATTAATCCCTTTAAATACGCCATACCCATCTTAGAATAATTTCAGGTATGAACTTCAAAGATCAAGTTCTCCTGTGCTGAACTGTATGAAACATCTCCTTCATCGATAAACTTGAAATCTACCCCAGCTTTCATCACCACCCTCAGAGACAAATTTTACCCTCAATTAACATGAAATCACTGTAATCACCACACTGAAAAATCATAAACCACTCACTGGTTAAGGCAAACCTGTCAATTATTCAAACCTCAACAGACACAGAGTATGTTTTAGGACTGGCTAACTCAAATTCTGCAGTCATTAGTGGAAAATAATTTTTCTAGCTAAGCAGTAGAAATATAACAGATAAAATTGATCATGTCCCTGTCCTCTCATTCTACACTTTTTTTTTTAAAGAGACAAATACCCGAGAGAAATATAAATCTGAGTAGATGCTAAGTTATAGTTCAACACGTTGTGAGGCACCTTTTGCAAAAACATACACAGAAAGAACAAAGTGTGTAAATTGGCTTCTGATATAAGAATCATGCCTTTTCTACAAATAAATTGATGTTAGTATTTGAAGCCTATGGTGTATAATTAAAAATGTCTAATTCACCCAAGACGATCTCGTCTCAGTGAAAGCTTGTCACATTCTATATGGGAAAGACATGCATTATGTATATTTTTTGCACTGATTTATCTTTGTTATGCAATGAGGAATGTTTGTTTTAGCACTCTATAGGAAACATGCATTCAGTTTCTGTGACTTAGTGTTGCTACAATTAGCAGAGGTTAATTTTTGACAGCTATTTCCCAAAACACAACAAGGAGAATTCGAGAACAAGTTTCCTTGATACAACAGAAACAAAAGGGGGTTCTTATGTTCATCTGTCAAGAGGAAAATCTACCACCATTTCTTGCTAAACTGTGCAGGTAAAGAATTAGCATTTTGAGAATTCAACTTTGAAGGAGCGAGTAGCTTGTTAAAAGTTACAGGAAAAAGACATGGATTTATAAACAATTTCTAGTTCAAAATCAGTACCAAAGAAAACAGAAGGAGTTAACTGGATATACAAACACTTCCATATTTTTATTCACAACAGTGAACAAAACGTGAAAAGGGATCTGTGTGAAAATGGACACAACACATACATGGAAAAACACCAGTCTGAGAAACTGTTTTCATGATGCATCTTTAGCTATGTATTTCATTTAATGAAGCAGACACTAATCCAGTGCATTGAGTCGGTGAATATTATTCTAGTTAGATGGCCACGAAAGCCCAAAAGTGACACAAAATAAAATAATCACATCTCTTTCCTTCAGGCACATAAAGGTCACAAAATAACATTTAAGTACTCCCTCTTCTAACATTTATAAGGGAGTAAATCAGAACTACTCCGGAGTGAATATCTAGGAATCAACAACAAATCCAAACATAAATGGCAATTATTTCATGTGTCTGAACAAAAACAAAAACATCATTCTACCAGAGGAAAACAATTCCCTTTCCACATACTCCAACTGGCTTTGGTATTTTGCAAAAATACTGCTGCAACCAGTTTGCTGCATCTTTTAAACATTATGTCTTAAAAAAATAGCTTTCACTAACTAAACAACTGTCTTCCACTTTTTACTGGTTCTCATGTAAGACTTAAGTTAAAAGGGGGCTGAGCATTCATTTCAATTGCACACTTTGTGATATAAGAAAAAATGCTATGCCTGAGATTAAACCAAATCTAACGTGTCCACTTTGCTAGCTAACCAAAAGCTAGTATTCAATAATATTACATAATGTAGCTTTCTATGCTGACAACTATTCTGTATAGTCGAGTATGCAATGAAAATCATGCACTCTTCTCATGGATCCCTTTTAGGGTTAGGGCAAGCTAAGTAACACAACCATAAGTGAGGAGCAAAGTAGATCCCAACATGTAACACCTTTAATCAGCAACACCAATAATGAGAATGGATCCATAGACCTCAGGAGGTCGTAGATCAGCAACTTATCTGGTCTGCCTCCTTTTTCTATAATAAAGATAGAAGTGCCTTACCGAGTCATCAGTTTTAACAAAGATGTCACAGCCTCAACCCCACCTCTGTATATCTTGATACGTAAATTTTATTAGGGCTCCTCTTCTCTTCCTTTGACCTCCACCTGCATGGTTCAAACCCTTTGTCTCCCTGTGGACTAATCATATTAGCATTCCTAACAGATATGAGCAACATTTAGTACTAGTGTGTTTCATTTCTACACTGAATTATGCTTCAAAAGCCTGCCAAGACAAAGTCCAACAATTTAGAGTTAATAACTATTTGCAGAGTGTTTCATAGTTCTGTTACTAGAAGAAATAATGTAGAAGTGAGAAGGTATCTGCAATGTGAACTTCAGGCACAGGAAAAGGTTGTAACGAGAGTTTCAGGTAGGGGTGCTATCAGTTCTTGTACAGTTGACATCAAAGCACAGCAGAGACATTGGATCTAGACGATATTTAAGGTCTCTCCCAACCCAAACCATATCGTGATTCTACGACTCTATGAGACAAAAAGCCCTATCCACTTCCAGAAAGCTGTAAATTGGTAGTAATTACCTTTGCTGTTTTTTTAAAGTACGCAGAATCTCATTTATTTAGTGGGAAACATTTAGAACAACATACTAAAAGCGTCTTTCCCCCATATTATTCAGGTACCTAAGAAAGCATCTGAGGAACAGGGAAGCTATTGAATCCATACAGTATACATAATAGAACATTCTGGAGAAAATAGCAACATGGAAGCTAGTAGTCTTTCTTTTGGCATATCAAGAGAGTTTTAAAATTCTCCGTTGTCAAACCACCATCTCTCTGTTGCCATTTTCCGTCTGATTGCAGTTTCAAGCACACATCCCTCATCAAAATCAAGAAGAGATGAGTGTTCTTATCTACAGGCAGACCAGACTGCCTGGAAAATAGCCATAAGAGACAGTGATGTCTGAGTGATGACAACTTAATTTACAACTAAGGTGCTAGTTAAACAGCTTCCAGTGTTTCCAAAGATGTTGCAAAAATCAACTCTCATAACCCCTACCTGGTCATGACAGTAAGAGAATGACCATATAATCCACGTACTCTTCATTTAAACATAGAGGATTAGCAGATCATGTATTTCTGTAAATCTTCATTGCACTAGACAGTCAGAAGTCATGATAAGAGAGAACCATGCTTATAGTCACAACCAATAAAGCAGAACATATCACTTCTCTTGGTGTCACCAGAGCTAGATTAAGCTTATTTGGATTTCTTCACAAAGATACAAGATACATTTTAAAATGTAGATGACTACTGCAGACTGTATAGAATTAACTGAATGAGTACCTAGGATGCATTTATTACCAATACCACTATTCAAGTATTGTTGCAATTAAAGCAAGACCCATCTCTTACAATTACAGAACAATGAATGTCCATGTCTGGAATGTTCTGGGGTACCAAGCGTAAGTATATGTCCAGGCAGAAGTGTCACACAGCTACACTTAATTCTTTTTGGTGTATAGGCTCCTCTAACATGTGGTTTGAGAATAGCTAGAAGCTACATTAAGGGAACTTGTACCTATAAAATAGGAACATTTCTATGAATTAAGAAAACATATTCAAATGTCACTACAAACCTCTGGGAGGCAGTACCCCAAACTAATTAATCCCAACTCCCCAGGGATTTTAGTTGAATCTTGCCAAGCCAGAATCAAGCCGAGACCATGTCATTAAAAACATCTGCACAAACCCCAGTGAGTGGCATCTGCTGCTGGAAACAGATAGAGCTCAGAAGAGTACCAGCTATTTTCATCCTCCTCTCTCATGCAAGCCTAGTGAACAAAAGGATCGTTTTGCAGACCCTGGGGTTAAACTGAGGAACTCTCCTCAGAACTGTTGAATGAGGAGCTGGACACCACTGTTAGCTCCCTGGAGCACCGAGAGCTGCTGTTTAATCTTCTAACACGCTCCAGGCAAGGTCATTTTTAATCCTGAGAACAAGATATCACTCAACAGATTGGCAAAACCTTTCTAGAACTGCATCAATTCAAAAAGAATTTTCTAACATTTACCCATAGTTAAAAGAATAGTACCTATAACTGATTTGGAGAGATTAAAAGGATAAATCACCAAGGATGTTGGGGAAGATAAAGCCAGTAAAGTGAATAAATGTTCTGGGTGTGGAAGGAGACAGGCTGGTTTATCAGCCAGCAGCGTGGAGCATCAAACCAAAGGCTATTAGGATTAACGTGCCTCTGTCCTTTAAAACCCCCCTAATGTATTCAGTAAAATGAAAGGGAAAGAATGTGCGTGAAGTGAGAGAATGTTGTCACAGCCCTGGTCTGAGAGCCCTGGAAATGTTGGGAACCAAATCCTTCAATTTGGCAGCACAAAAGTCAAGAGGCAGCACAATCATAGACGGTCACGAGAACCACTCTTCCCAATGCTGTGCACTTTCAGAAGACTCTGGTATGAGTAGTCAGTTGTTTGGGTATAGAATTATTTAACTTTTCTCCAGAGATCTATTTTGGTATTATGACCAAAAGCAGCAGAAAATTTTGTGGACATGACTATGTAGGCGACGTAAAGAAATATAATTGTCTGATGTTAATTTTTTTGTTGGAAACATTTTTTTAGGACGTGCAAGTATAAAATGTTAAAACTCCAAATTTGGGTTATGTTTCAAACCTATTGACAAGAGGAAATAATTTGCTTTCTGTCATTAATACAGGGAAGATATTCCAGCACATACCCCTTTTTTGAAAATAGTTACATTTGTAGGAAATGTAGAACCATGACCTGCACTTCCCATTGGTCCTGGAAAAAAATCCTTTAAAATACGATTGTTTTGAGCTCCCATATATCTGAATATTTGCTAATTGCTTCTGTGTGGGAGTAGCATAGCTTAAAAAAAGATATATACTATTACTCCTTTCCATAGCTTTAGCAAGGCAGGTATCAGCACGGCATACTCATAACCCTCAGTGGATTTATATATAAATATGAAAACATCTTCTTGGAGGTCTCTTATTTTCTAAGGAATGCTTTTGGCTATTTGCTATTAAAGCTGTAGCCATTCACATAATATTAGGCTGCCCTTTGTTCTTCACAGTTCTTCCAAAGCCTCGCACAAAACAACAAAAATTTCAGGGGTAACAAAATCCTTTACAAAGTGCCTTCTACAGATAGTAGCTACTTTTTCCACAAGTAGCTTAATACAGTACTTAAAATGGGCTCTATATGTAGAAAGATGGAGTGTAATAAAAATCCCATTCCTAATCTGAACATTTAGGAGACACTGACTGGATGAGCCAGTTACATATTTTGGGGTTTCATGGCCAGGGAAAAGCACTCCCCCTCATCTACTGGACCACTAAAAATTATTCGGAAGACTAGACATTGTTTCCTTTTGGTTTTTTCTCCTGTTAGATCTAGTAGAGCTCCATCTTGGCATGTACAGCTCCCCCCTGGGTAAGCAGAGAAAGAAGCAATTATGTACAAAATGCTAACAAGATGTCTGAGTCAACGGTGTTTCTAAAGTATCTGTAGGGTTTTGTGCACCTATAAACATCATTTCTAGGTCAGAGAAAAATAAAAGTTCGGGTAAACCTAGAAAAAAAGTGTCATATTAGGATATTTATATAAACTGTCACTCTTGTGTTTTCCCCAAACCTCATGTGCTCTAAGCAATCAATCAGCAGCCTCCACAACCAGACTTTGAGTCCTGATGGAGTAGGAAGATGTCATCCAGGGAGGAAAACATGTGGAAAATCTGTTAGCCATGTGTGTCATTACTAATGTCAACATTTAAGTAAATATGCAAGAACTACCTGAGATTCCTACTGCAATAGAAATAACAAAAAGTGCTTTGCCAGATTAAATGTTGCTACATTTACCTCAATCTTTTCTCCAGTTACTGGGGTTTACAAACTTGCAATGCAGGTATGTTTTCTAGGACCAAAAGCAACCTGCAAACTGCTGTAGCAAATAATTTAGGAGCTGTTAATTGAATTAATGAAAGTTTTCAGCTTCAATTACTGCCACAAAGATCTGAAAATAAACATATATTCTTAATATTTTCCAAATGCGAGCCGATATATAATTAATTCCAAGTGGCAAAAGCAGCGTTGAGATTCTGGAGATTCCCAACACAGTTTCACAAAGTGAGAGCTGCAAACTGCAGATAACATCAGCAGTGATGTTTTATTCAGATCACAGAGAGATTACAGCAATTTCCCAAGGAAGGGGGGAAATCAGCCACTTTTCATCTAAATTTTAAATAAATATTGATGAAAGCATACTCTAGTTATAATTAGGATTAAACTTTCAAAAACTCCACTCATTTGTAGCCGTATACAAGAGAGCAGTGAATAGCACAGGATACACATTAAAAATGACAGATTAGAAAACCACAAAATTCGGATTAAACAAGAACAATGTCCAAAGCTTGGAAAAAAGTCACCCTACACAAAAGCTTGTTACAGGCTGCATACATCTCTGTTACAGTAAATCCCAAATGCACTGTCGCTAAGTTTCTAAAAATCAAACACGGGGTCCTGAGCAACCTCAAAATTTAAGCCACTAAATCTCAGTAATAGTTTTTAAGGAGAGTTCAAAAGCAAAACAGAGAAGTCAAAGTCCAAAGGTATCACAGTGCCAGATCAAAGCGTGAAAAGGGATTAATGGCATCTTCAGCAAATGAAGTTTAAAATTCTAGTGTATTAGAGAAGGTCTTTTTTGAAATGGTAATAGGCTATACCTGAGCTGAAAAGACAATTAAGATAGTGTTAATTTTTTTATGGTATCTGGCAGTAATATTTTTATCCTGTTAATTATACAGTAGACAGTAAATGTATATAATATGATAGCTCCATGCTGAGATGACATGCCTGCTGCCTAGTTAAGTGGCTACATTTATCCTATAATTAGCTTGCAGGAATGTGATTTGCATTGCATACCTAAGAGTATATATAATGTCAACTATGCCACAAAAGCCTAAAATGGAAACTGACACTCTCTTAGCTTTGACCTCTGGATATAACAAGGTGATGCCTCTCGTGACCTCTTCTTTGTACTCAACCACACACAAGAAATGCATTGAAGTAATGCTGAATGTATGACAAATTCAAAATGTACAGAAATTTAAAGTCAGGGCAGAAAATCAGGGCTGATACTTCAGCCTTAACTCACTGCTTTCCAGGGAATAAGAACGATGGTTAAAAGGCATCATCTGTGGTTTGTTGGCCTTAACTTCAAATGTTTGCTCTATTAGGTGGAAGACAGTTTTCAGATTTATAGGAGCATTTCCTCTATATTTATGTATTTAACTGGCAAAGGAAATATGTAACTTTTTGACATAACTACATATATAAAAACTTCTTAAAAATCTATGCTAATGTCTCCCATATTTTCTGAAAATTCTGTATGGGGGGCAGGTGTAGAGGACTTCACTGTTACAGATACTACACACCGGAGTGACCAATACAAAACTCAGGGCAGCTCTTCTGCTATTCTTTTAAATTTTTCCTTCTGAAATATGCCTATAATTCAGTCTCTTTTTTTTCATCCATGATGAAATGTTTCTCTATTTAAAGTATGTTACATGTTCTCAACTATGTGTTACTACATCTGTTTGCCTTATTGAACAGCTGAAAGGCATTTAAGCTATTATTCACTTTTTATTACTATTCAGTACATTTCTCTGTATGCTCTGGCCAATACTTTTTTTAAATAATAATACTAATACTAATAATGATGTTGATTGTTACAACACCACCTGGTGTTGCTGGCAGCTGTGTTCTTAGGACAAATCTGGAGATATCTGGGGTTTCATTTAAAGCCCCAGTTCCTGAAGGCATGCGATTAGATAAGACTTTTTTGTTTTGGTTTGTTTTTCTAGGAGGAGATGTGCTCTTGTTTAAAATAAAAAAAAAAGAAAAAAGCTTAGTCTTGTGAGAGAAAGCTAAACGGGACCCCAGTGTGTCCCCAAAGAATAGAAACATGAGGCAAATAAAAAGACCTCAGTGTCTTACTGATTTTCATTTCTTACTTGTCTGATCATTGCAGTGCATCATCCTTAGACATGGAACATTTCCACACAATAAACATTCATGCTTAGACATGAAGACACAAAGACTTCACACACATTTTGATGGGTTATAGAAACAGTAATTTAGTAATTGCAATCCAAAGAATGGTTGTAAGTATAAATCTTCCTCACACCTTCTCTGCCACCCAGCAGCTACTTTGAACCAGCAGTGTTTTCTAAGAGTAAATTTAAACTAAGATGCTACTATGATGCTTTTACAACCCCAGCAACTGATCATGGAAAATGTGTGGAACCATTGCCTAGACATTATCTTTTTGCTGACAAGCAACTGTATGAGAAGTGACACCCTTGAAGAGTGCCTCAAGATCCAGAAAAATCAATGATGTACACAACGCTACAATTCCCAACGTATCCAACAAGATCAGGCACTGAACTGCAGCCCCGGTTTGACATCAGGCACGTGACAGGCGGTGAAGTTTGCAATGACTTCATTACAAAAATACAGACCACATACAGAAGAACCAGTGGTCTTTCTTTAGGATTTTGTTGTATTTGTATTAAAATATAGCTCTATTTTCCCATATCTGTTTGAGATTCTAGTTTGTCCCTTTAAGCAACTCCCTCAGTTAACCTGATAGGCAAAGCTTTTCCAAAATCCCATTGGGTTGTTATCTAAAAATCAAAGACTAGGATGCTGGAGGAGCTCTTTAAACAATAGCTATTTCTTGTCTTGATGGAACACCTCATTTTACAACATGTTGAAACACAAGCAGCTTGATTAATCTTAGCGGGCACTAACAAACGTAGCACGATTTTTACCCTACGGGAAGACATTTGTGCCAGGTTGTAGAAACATTCACCCTGAGGACAAATGGATAGTTTTCAGTAATGTTCTAATTTTTTTTCTGGACCTGCAAGAAAAGTGTATGAGCCTTCAGTTCTAAATTTGCTTTTCAGGTTGCTGAAGTCAGTCCATTGGGAAAAAAAACCAAAACAAAACAACAAGCCACCAGACATACCCGTCTGGCTACACAAGCCTTGTTCCTGGCTTCTTACACAATGTTATGTGGCTTCATAACTTCATGGAGCCCTAAGCGTACAGCGCTTCTCTGGGGGGGGGTCTGCTGCAACATTCAGACCTCCAAACAAAAGGTGCAATCCCCAAGTTTCAAAAATTCCTCAGTTTCCCTATCAACTCGCTCACCGCCCTGCCACTGTCCTGTTTTATCAATATATAACTGGAAACCAGTCTCACTTGACAGCAGGTGAAATACACTTTGCACAGTAGGATGCTGCCCCCAGGAAGTCTGAAAAATAAATGCCATGTAACCAATCCATTTTAGATACAACGTGCACACAGAGCGTGTGGGTTAAGATTGGGGAAGAGGTTACAGGAAGTTTGTAGAGCACCTGAAAAAATGTTGGTTTTTGAAGACAACCCCAAGGGGCAAGCTTGTGGGAAATCTTCTAAAAGGTGTGAAAGACACACAGCTTTAAGATCTGCTAGTTTAAACAAACATTTTTGTTTTGTCTTTAACTGGAGCTAATGAAGTGCCCTGCTTAGTCTGAATCGCTAAAGGGTTATAACAACTAATACCAACATAGCCTTAGGTCAAGAAGCAGGAGCTCAGCAACTACCTTTTAGCATTCAAGAGCGGCTACAAAACAAGCACAGAAATCTGTTGAAGCTGAAGAAATAGATCCAGCTTCAGCTTTTCTTTGAATTCAGTTGTGTTTGCTGAAGAAACGGGGACAGTGGAAGCTACAATTTATCCCAGCAAGCACTCCCATCATTTAGGCAGCTGATACTAAGACATGCAAACAATACTGGAGAGTATGTGTGTGTCTAGATATATACATTTTATATATATTACTAGCATTAAACAATCTAACAATGTGCTAATTAATTGGTCTCTTGCCATGAGATGACCTGGTTACTTTCCAGAGAAGCCAAACAACTGAACAGACACTTACAGAAGAAAATTCTGAGTAGAAAATTAGCAAGCAGTTCACGTTTCAAAGATGTTAATACATAATTCCAATATGAGACTGAGGAATAGCATTGAACTAGCTTTTGCATTAAAGGTCAGATGCAGTTTGCCTTCCTTACATGAGAAACAGGGCTGAGAAAGAACAACAGTTCTACTTCTTTCTCTTAAAGAAAGTTTATGGCAACGATCTCTCTAGGTGATGAAGGATACTGCAAGGCCAGCTTTGTTTTTTCATAAGGGCTCCCCCATTGCAGACAAAATTGACATATTATTCAGTATCCATTTAACATATTTCAGATGTATACACATTCACACCAAATCTTGATATAAAAAGCTGCTGTTAGAGCTTGCTGTGCAGAAAATCATTTGTGATCACTTGTTCAGACTAAAGGTGCAGCATAACTAAGGAACTTACAGCAGTGTTTCCACTGATCTAAGTTACAGATTGCTTGTTAGCAGAGTTAGTACTATCAAAATGATCCCAGCAAGTTGGCTGGAGGCTTCCTCAACCCTCCAATATTTCAAAATGTTCTCTTCTTGTTACACTTTGCAATTTGGAGTGAGAGATGAGAACTCCCAGGCTTTGCTTAGGGCTAACTACATCTTAAAGAACACCATCTCATTAGCCCAGCTGAAACAAAAGCTATATTTGCTTAACAATGTTGTATCATCTGCAAAGCAGACAAAAGGCAAGTACAACAGATCTTTTCTAATACCAGGACTGCTAAAGTCAGTGTAACACTGAGATAACTGCAATAATGTGATGCAGACCTGGGAAACTAACCACACTGTCTTTCCTATATGGGTGTAACATGCATGTACCTTTGAGAAAGTTTTGTATAGATCACTGGCTGCTCCAAATAATGTCCAAGCTTTTACTTGTCCATTATTTCAGAGGAGCATTTTCTTTTGGCCAGCCAACTGCCATCAATAAATACAACCACATTAACCAGCAATTCCTGCTACCTCCTGGGCACGTTGGCTGTAATATCACAGCAAAAAACAGGCAGTTAAATGTTTTTAAAATTTGTCTCAAAACCATCAGTCTATTTTATTTCTTCTTCACATAAGAAAAAAACAATCCATTATAATTACTCGTTTTGCACATGCACAAGCTCAGCAAAGCTATGTGCATAGTTGATAAGGCAGAGCTAAGGTCACCACAGGCAGATTTTTCGATCACGGCACGTGGCACACACAAGGTGGTGCAGGGAGTGGGCATTACAGCATGGAGAAGGCGCTGACAGAAAGAAGCACTGCGAAAGCCTAACTCTGGGCTGGCTGCATTTGTGTCTGGGAAGTTGAGAAACGCCTAAATGCAGTGCTTTTAGACTTCACCAATAGGCAGCACATAAAACACTAGAAATGCCTTTGATCTTGGCAAAATTAGGAGATAGGGCTGTATTTGGGTCAACCGCCCCTTCCTTTTGCACCCTTGTAGAAGAAGAAAAAAATCTGAAGGAAGAACAGCACAACAAAGGCAGCATTGCTCCTTTGAATAGAGACAAAAGAGGCAAGCATCTTTAAAATAAAGATATTGTGATTAGGTTATACATTCCTTTTTTTTAAAACCTGCATTAATTTTGATTTATATTTAAATAAAAATGATTAAATTTTATCTTCTAAGATGGAAATGTTGTGATAAATACTGGCCCATGGCCAAACTAATCTCTAAAGCCTACAGCTTACAGCCCCTGTTGTCTTGTATGGATATTTGAATGGCAATGGGTTTTATCAGTATTTCTAAAGGCACTCATTTAATTATGTGGTTGTAAGAATTTTCAAAACCCCAAAGAATTAACACTACCAATACATATTCATAATTCTGAAATTAATTCAACCTGAACATTGGAAAATATTAATTTAAAAAACACACTCATTTATTTTTATTTCTGTAAACACTCGGAGCTCTCCTCTGGTCTTGTTTCTGCACTCATTTTATTTTTGTACAATTACAAAAAATTGATGTACTGAAGTCTCTTCCTTTATGTTACATAATGCTGGCTATTGATCTGTTTACAATGGGCTGCGTTATCCATGAAAATTAAACCTGAGAGTGAAGGAAGCCCATACCCCCAACAAAGGGATTTAGCTCACGTGTGTGTACATGGGGAAGCCCAATTCTAGTCCCACTGGTGTAAACCCAATAGCTTTCAAGTTGCAGCTCCCTATTTACAGGGCTACAGGACCAAATCCAGGCCAAGAAACTTCACTGAGTTATTTACACATTGGGGATGTAAGATAAAGGTAATTTTTTTACAGCGTTTAGTGATGTAGGAACATGGACCCCTCCAGCAAGCTTACTCCTGAGGAGATTTTTGAAATCACAGTCATTTCTGTGCTAAGTGAAGGCATGAAGAAAAGACAGGGCAGAATATAACCATTACTGGCCTGTTCTTGGCAACTCCAGAGTAGCCAAAGACCTCAGATTTAAAATAAACCCAACAAGGCAAGTGCTACTTTCCACGCAAAAGCCAAAAGCAATCCTGTTCAGTACAATGACCAAGTACAGGATCACTGACTCCCAAACTATAGCTCACTTGGTACTGTATTTTCCACAAAACCATGTTTACAAACACACTGAAGTTCACCCTTCGTTACTTATGCAGAACAAGAGCTGATGGCCCCAGAAGCCTGGGGACCGCTGCCTTAAGCTAGATGGGATACACAGTTAACACACAAGCTTGCCCAATCAACTCAAAGTCAACCCTCTTCTTAGAGCTGCAAAATGCTTGGGTTTTGTTTGTTTCACTGACTGCTATTGGGGAAAAAAAAAAAAAAAAGACTGGAATCACAAATTGATTAAGGTTGGAAAAAGACCTCTAAGATCATCCAATCTGATCGGGGATGGTCAACTTAATTTTTGGGGGTTATGCATGTATTTGATTTTTCAATGAAGGAAAAAAGTTAATTCACTGTAAAAATCAGTTTCGCTGTGAATTGGAAAACTGACCATTGCTGAGAGCTCAGAGGCTATCGTATACGTCAATGAAAAAGATTCCTAAATGAAAAAATATTCACGTGAAACAAAGAAATTGAAATATTCTACTCAGGAATGTTAAAAGAAAACAAGTCTAACTGAAAATAGGAGAGGGGAATAATTTTTGCCAAATTGTTTACTCTGCATAATTAGGTTTGATTTCCCATGTTCTACACACAGCCTATAGCAATATGGAGATTGTCAAAACAGGAGCTACAGCACCACTCTCCGCAGGCCCCTTTACACAACAGCACAGTTTTATAAAGATGATGCTTTAGAAAATACAAACTTCTCTGCTCAAGCAGTTATCACTGTGACATTGGTAGTCCAAGTGTGCCTTTTGACAAGTGTTTGCCCAGTTTGACAGGGCACGCAGGTACCTTAATCAAGACACTCTCCTGTATAAACCCAAGTACAATTATTATAGCATCATTCTAGCATATTTACTACACACAGAAAAGAAAATGACATTATTGCTTTTTAGCTGTCACTTAAACTTAATAATTCACAGGTACATATGGTTATTTCCAGAAAAAAAATAATAAAAAATTACTGTTTCTATTAGCAAGCAAAACCAGCAAGAACATTAAACATTTTGAGGAAAATCATCTGTCCTATTCCTTAGGCGTCTACCCTATTTCAAGTTCAAGAGTATGTCAGATAAATGATTTGGTTTTTAGGCTTCTTATAACCCACGCACTTCTATCAGTTTAACATAAGTAATAACAAAACTAAATTCCCTACACTGCCACTAAGGCTGCTTAAGGACTTGCTGTGCTGCAGAAGCCATGACATAGGGGACTGAAATCTCTAATGAAATGCCTCATACATTGATTTATGCAGCTTTAGTGGTACCATTAACTGAAAATTGTTCTTTTCATGTGCTTATAGAGAATCTGGTGGCTGTCATTGTTCATGATTCAGTGAAGACTGGATCTAAAATTACTATTGCGTTTGGGTGGAGATGGGAAGGATGGAAATCTGTCCTGATTTTGCATTAATATTTCATATAACAACAAAAACTAAACCTTCTATGTCTAGTAATATATTAGATTCCATCACTAACAGCTGTCATTAAGTAATCTTTCTAAAAGTCTTCCTGATTATGAAAAAACCCAAAAATTTTCAAGTAGTTGTAAGGTACATTTAGGGGAAAAAATACATACACACAAATATATGTATATAAAAAAATATTTATAAAGACACACATGCATGCATATATATATATGTAAGAATAACCAGGCAGTAAGCATTTAAAATTGTATTTCAGACACTAATGCAGGCAGCTAATCCTATTTACATTCATATTAGCCCTGGGTATCTTTTTCCCTAAGATTTACACATTTGTATGCTTGCATGAGTTGAACTGCTTTTTGCATGATATCAGTACTTTTGTAATTTAAATCTATAAAAGGCAATTTCTTTTAAATATACTTCCTAACAGTGGGTGAAAGAAGCACTAAACTTATTTGAGAGCTGTACACATCAGTAAACATGTGCACTGAACTCCAGGCAATGTGCTGTGAGAGAATTAATCTTATACTGTATTAGCTAAACAGATTCTGGGACTCAAAGTAACAAGCACAGAAAATGTCCAAATGTTTTCTTCCTGCTACCTAGAAAATATGTCTTTTAAAAACCCAAGCCTTTTTTCTATTAAGTCATTACTTTGATATCTCCCTAACTTACTCATTTTAAAATTTGTAACAAAGGCAGCTCATAATATCACTAGTTTTTTTTCTGATCTCCAACTTTATGTACCTTTCTCTAGTCTATTACCATAATTTGGAGTAACATCACAGGGACCATACTTTTAAAGTTTATCATCTGCTTGTACTCCCCATAAATATATAAAGACCAGAGTTAAGGATGATCATCTTGGTGAAATTATCAGGAATTAGAGAGAAGCCTTTTTGTAACAGACATGAAAAATCTAGGCATTTGAGTGACAAAGTCTTCAGATGTGTTTGAGTAGGACACTAGAGCTGTAAGATTTGAAAGGGATTGTATGTGGTAACTTTTAATGCCCTTTTGAACATTTCTTTTATTTCATACCTTGTTTTCATATGAATCAATAAAATACAGGTGTTGGGGGAAGAGACGGATTCTGAAAATCCTTTCTAAAATTGTCAGTAAACTGGAATTTCATCTCCTGTTGACATTCCCTACAGGATGGTGAACACCATATTGCTGCCTTTCTTCTGTAGGTTAAGTCTATCTACTCTCTTGTCATCCTCTCCTACTCTTCTACTCTCTTCCTTTGCATCTTCCCAGATGCCAGGCTCTGCTGCCGATGCACCTTTGTGCTTTACCCACCTTGCTGTATTTCCATGAAACTCCTGGCATGCTCTCTTCCCCTCAGACTTTTGGAGCCTCTCTTGCATGCCTGTTTTTGCTTTGCCAGTCTTGTTCGTCAATGCCATTTGATAACAACACCTTTATAACTGTTACTGTGATTATTCCTGCATAAAAAGACATTGGAGAACAAATTCCTAATGACCTTTCTAAAAAAAATCAGCCATTTGAAAAAGAAGTGAGGAGATGGTGAGGATTTATTGTTCCTCCTAGCTTTAAATTATGCCAGTACAACCTTCATCTCAAAAGAAGCTGGTATATGTTCTCTGACATAATATGGTAATCTGTATGTGTGCGCTTCTATTTCTATACATTGAAAGGACAATGAACAGTCTGTGAAATTCATATTGTCTCATCATAATCTTCAAAATAATGGACACATACTGCCGGTATTTGCAGGGACACAGCTGGCAGCTGTAAGTCTCAAAGAACCACATTTAATCACAACAGCACCACATTATTTCAGGTCCTTTTTTTTTTTTTGCCTTACACCTAAAGGAGTCAAGAGCACAATTCTGGTAAGAAATACATACATTAAGAAGGTCTCCTACAGGTTGTCTTTGAAAAACTCTCTCTCACGTTGCATCCCAAGCTGGTTTATGGTCGTCTCCTTTCTACCCACCCTTAAGAAGTGTTCTGCAGAGTTGTTTCCTTTTATTTCAGTCCTAGCACTTCAGACTTGAAAATCAGATGCAAATATTGTTTTACTGATTCCCCAGTCACTCCATGGGATCAACCAGAATTGATCTCAGCTCTTTGAAATTAGCAGGTTTTACACAATCTTCCTTGCGTGGCAGACTTTTTCCAACCCCCCTCGCTTTTCTTGGTGGAGAGAGAGAGGTGAAGAAGAGAGTGGTGAAGGGCAAGCCAGCAAACAATGGACAGCAGTGGAAAGGGATTGTGGGGCTAGTTTTAAGTGTCTGGTTTTGTTTCAGCCTGTTTCAAGTACTGATATGGATATAAAGTCAGTGGCAAAGTAACACCCTCAACTTTAGTTAAAAGAACTATAAATCTGAAATGAATGTATAAATAATATGCAACTGTCTAGACAGTATAGGTCACTTGCAAAGCGACTGGGTCAGGAAAAGATTGTCCATCAGTCAGACAACCATAACTGATTCTGATGCTAAATAATGGTTTAGATATTCAGTATTCTATATATGCGAAAGGCTTCACTGAGCATTGGATCTTCCCAACCAAAGTAGCCTTCTACTCATACATATCTTTATGCAGCCTTAAGAAAATGCACATGCTATTTAAACATTAAAATTAATGCTGAAAGAAAAAGCTATTTAACAGGGGACTGAAACCAACCTATGTAATTGGCTTTTGGTAAAGCAAAAACTATCATATTCTACCCTTCATAAACAACCCAATCTAATGATGCTGATAGAATCTTTAAAAGGGCAAGAATTAAAACTCTGGCGTGACAAACTACTTATAGAAGTAACCACTTACAGAATCACTTTTCAGATACGTTCAGGGAACTGTGTGCCATATAGTCCCACTTTGCACTCTCGCATTTCAGAACATGCTAAATCTCAGGTATCACAAATGTAATCATGATAACTACCATGCTTTTGGAATTATTCTCTGAATTGTAATGCATGTTTTGCCACTATTTTAGCAAAAAAAGGTAGGTGGTCTTCAAGGTAATGATGCTGCCATGCTAATGCTTTCAGGATATACACAGTAAGTTTTAGCAGGACTGTGGAAAATGCTCAAGAACCATACAAAATATTTAATTTATTGGCGACTTATAAAGCACATTTATATATTTTCTAAAAAAGAAAAAGAAAATACATGGGTAATAAATCTGGCAAACATACCAGCTGGCACAGCTGAAAAGCAGGTGTCATAGCTGCAAGACAACCAAAGGCTGGGTGTGAGTTCCAGCCCAAACACATTCCAGAATAAGAGACTGGGTCCTGTAACTCCAAGGATGCAACAGATTGCTAACTTGTTCCAGAGCTGGTTGAATTTCAAGGGGGCTCCATGTGGATTCGTCACTGCACATGTGCACAACATGCTGCCAAACACACCTAAGAACCTATTTGTGTACTCAGTAACAGATTTCCATCAAACCAAACTGTGGTATCAGTAGTATAATAGCACATTACAGTGACTATATTGCCTCATGCCTTCTAAATCCTGCTGGTGTTTATTCTGAGTGGAAATACACAGGTTACCCTGATCCTCAGTTCTGAAATTTGATATATTTTTCAATAGCTTTAAGCTGAATTCCTATTAAAAACGAGCAAAAAAGTAAAAATCAAGTATCTTGTTGTCTCTGTATCTACAAATACTATCAAACATTTCCCCAGCAAAGCTGTAAATCTGTGGTTTGATCTTAGGCCATGCAGACCCACCCTAGTTCAACGTGAATCAGCCCTATTAAGAATTTTAAAGACCACATGCAAACTTAAATAAAAAAATTCTTGAGAGTTAAACACAAAGCTTGACCCTGTAAATGCTGTAGGTAGAAGCAGTGAAAAGTGCACTGAGGTAAGAGGCACTATATTCATCAGTGATCACAACTGGCTTCAAGCTGCACAAGAGTCTCTTCATACTTATACCAAGCAGAGGCAGCTTCCAAAAGTCACACCTACAAATCCAGGTCAGGAAGCCCCTTCACAAACCGCACTCTGACACAAAAGGACTGGGAAGGCCACATCTCCAAACCTGAAGTGAATCTCCCACATTTGGGGATTCACATGCTGTTAGAAAATACAAGATGGGGACACGCTCAAGTTTCTTTCTTCTAGGATGCTGCAAAATCTTTGCCCACTTGTAGCAGTGGAATGTCATTAGCCCTTTCTCTCTTAACTAGGCTTACATATTTTTATGCTAAAACAAGTCAATATTATATACAGGATGAGGACTTGCTTTTAATCAAGGCCTACAAAACGATGAGCATATCAAAGTTATCATTTAAGCCATGTGGGCTAATCCTGCGATTAAAAGAAATTCTTTCCAGTTGAGAAAAAAATAAAATTGAGACATAAATAGTTAAATTAAAATGTTACATTTCGGGAAGTTTTTTGCAGGTTTTGGAAGGAAGAGATTTCATGAGAGATCCTATTAGCCGATACTATCCTTTGTTTCTCCATTAGCAGCCTACAGGCAAAGATTTAAGGCTTGGATACAAATAGATTATGCCAAAATAGCTGTTTCTGAATAACTTCACGTGTGGACACTTTTATTCTGGAATAAGAATACAGTTACTCAGAAATACCTAGACCTACTTTAAATTCAAACCCTGCATTAATCCAAATTAGCTTTCAAAACACAGCCATCCCTTAGGCTATTAGAAGACTGATTGTGCCTGGTATTACAACTTTGTGTAAGAGCCCTCTCCAGCTATTCTGCCTCTAATCAAATTTATTCTGAGTTGCACTGTGGGGAAAGCAAACTTGGGTTTACGTGGTAAATGATTTTGAATCTTTGAATCTTGGCTTTTCTTGTACCCTTTTTTATGACAATCTCTGTCACTACCATGAGACATACCTACTTCATCTGATTGGTTTCATAAACCAAGGTTCAAACATGCACTGCTGGACTGGAATTAAACATGCTTATTTTGAGTCTGTAAAACAAAGCTCTATAAGCTTAAAGAATATTTTGGGGGCAGTAGAGAGTCTTTAACACTACAGTACAAATGGAAAGGCGTTTCATTTTGGATGTGTCACTATCATTTCAACAATTTTCAAGTACTGTACAGTCAGATACAAAGAGGGAGGTTTGTAAAAGTGAAGGAGAAAATAAGTACGGTTAGACTTCTTTGGAAAATGCCACTCGTGTCTCTGTTATTTTCTTCCAGATGTTGGAGATCCTTCATAAACGGAGTTTAGTAAGTAGCTCCAAAGGTGTGTCTACACTCAAAAATTAATTTGGATCAAGACAGAAATGTGAATTTATAGTAAAATATGTTTTTATAACCTTTTTCTCTTTGCAATATGTCCTCTAGCTTTTTTTTACAGTGGATACCCCTTAATGAAATGCAGTTGGATTATATACACAGCATGTAGAGAAAGGAAGCAGATAATTTTTACATATTTTTTGCTAACCACAAACAACTACTGGAACCCAAGTTGCATTTGGAAAAAAAAAAAAAAAGACGAGAAGAGAAAGAAGGAGAGAGTCTATGTAACTCAGTGGAACATGAAAAAAGTTTCAAGTACAATCCCTCCCCTCAACACTCCTCACCCAACAGTACATCAGCATAAAGCTAGCTCATTACTGACCACAACCTTAAAGTATGCTTATTTCTTAAAAAGAAACAATAAAAAGCAAAAGAAAATGTAACAGCCGCTAACCAGCTGGGAAAGCAAAATGCTGCAATCTGTTAGGGGTGGAAGGGAAGGAGGGAGATTTTAGGGCTGCAGGGCACAGATTTTGCCAGATTAAAGGGCCAGATGCATAAAAAGCATGGTGGAAAAAAATTATGTTATCAGTGTCCCCACACAAGGGAATTGGAACAATCAGAAACAAGGGTACGTTTCTGTGCAGTCTCTCAAAGAGATATTCCCTTCAATGTAAATTGCATAAATCACAGAACTTTACCAAAACATTCAAAATCATAACAACTGAGTACAGCACAAGCTGTGAAGACATTTATATGACCCTTTCCTTACCCTTACAACCTGAACCATGGTTTAGCACTTTCAAAACCACCCAGCACCAGGCAAAACACACCCCTGCTCAATAGCAGCTGATGCCCAGCACTTCTAAAAGACCCAAGCCCAGTTAAGAGCAGTGATCATCACATTGTGCGGTAGGAAGAAAAAAAAATGAATCAAAACCCAACCAGCCAGTCTTAACTCTGACCTCTTAGAACAGACTGTTCAGCTTAGACACAACACCAATTCCTACTCGGTCCCGTAATACAAAGCTCAAAGGTGCCCAGCTTCAGGAGATAGGTCAGGGCTCTGGACACGGGAAGATACAGGAATTTCCCTGTGGAGGTTAGAAACATGCTTCCTTGTCTCTTCTGAATTTTATACTAGTACAACCACTTATTTTGTACCTTCATGAAGTGCCAAATGCATGCATGCAAGAATGTTCCTAAACCCAATGTGACCACTGCAGCAGCAGCACTAATCCTTGCACTGAATGGGAACCCATGAAGGTTGTTACCTTCTAATAATGCTCTTCACAGGTATGTCCTGTCCACACAGCCTAGAGCCTACTCCACTCCATGTGTTAGAATCACCTCAGACACCTAGACGCAAAGCCCTAGTGGCATTGACTCACATATTTTCATACAATCCTTGCCCGCAAAAATCCTATACTTGTGTACACATTAGCATAGAACAACAGTATTGCAATAAGTTTGTATAACAGCTTAAAATAGCAGGAAATATTGTAAAATTATGAGCAACTGAAGAACCATTTGCTTCATGGTTTGGTTCTGGTTTACGCTCAGTTTAGAACTCATTGCTGGTCAGAGCATCAATGTCACTGAGCAAGACGACAGGAATGGGTAATTGAGGGTGGAGGACCACAGTATGCTGGAATACTTTGGCTTTAGCTGTCGTGAAACTAGATGCAGCTGTTGCATCATTGCAGCTTCCTGCTTCATTTGCAGTTTTGTGCATCTCTTCACATTTTCTCACACGAGGCACTATGGGCGTGCCACGCTTGCATAGCCAGAGGCACTCACACTGCTGCTATTTTGTCCCAGAAGACTGAAAAAAGAAAGCCACTGCAGACCCAGACAAAAATTGGGTACGTTGCAACAACAACAACCATTCAGATTGCTGAAAACAGCTCTAATATTTAAGGGATGTCAGAGCCTCCGCATACATATTTGCATTAGCTCTCTCAGCATCCAAACAAGTTGTCTCAAAGGAACCTGAGGATGAAGTTCACAGCACTGCTATTCTCCACTTGCTTCCCAAACTATATTTGAAACAATCTGACCTTAAATTAAATTTTTTTAAAAAATGCTTGGGATGACAGTAAATATGCAGTGAATTTATTTCTTCCTAGTTATTTCAGTTGCCTATTCCAACACTCTCTGGTTGGTTCAGGTTTAGGGATTTTTTCCATATCTATTTACAATAGATGTACCTAGGGACACATCTACCTTTATAATCCAGAATTAGAGTTTTCTCAAAATTACTGTTACCTGTCAAAAAGCAGCAAAGCATAATTACAAACAGCCAGTCTTTAACGCTTTCTTAATATTACATTTTTACTAGTAAATTTGGGAGAAGAGAACCAACTTGGGCATAGATATTTCTTTCTGTGTATTCTCTTCCTCCTAAATCCCAGTATTGGGGTGCATCTTATGATCTTTGGGTTTGTTTTTTTTTTTTTTACTGTTATTAGTCAAAAAAAGGAAAACAATATGGTACAAATTCAGTAATAGAGGAAGAGGTGCCAATTTTCCTGCAAATGAAATAAAAAGGCAGTGACATCAGCTGACCTTAGAAAAAGACAAAAATTTGTCAGTGACAGATCCATGTAACCAGAGGCACAAGGGGAAACTCTCTGGCAGAACTGCTTTTAGTTTCATGGTATGGAGCATCCTGTTGTATGGTCATTAAGACCATGATCTTGAAAGACTCAGTGAGGCTATTTCTTGCAGTATGCCATTGAAAGTCAACACACAGTATGTAAAATTAAACACAAATAATCCTTTGCAGAACTGGGGCCGTATTTAGTTAACCTTTTGCAGGGGGAGAAAAATAAAGTCTTAATAGAATCTTAGAAAATAACCTTAAGTCCTGCTGTATTGTAATAAGAATGAGGATTTTGCTTCATTTTTGCCACTCAATATTTACATGGATGAAAGGAAAACAAAATATTAATCCAATCTAATCTTTCTGGGATCAAAATCCCAAACAACACACATGAGAAATGCTGAGGAAGAGATAAGCAAGAAGGTCTTTTATATACAGCCTTGCATACAGTCAAAGCCATTTTAAGAGTTTAACCCTAATGAAAGATTTAAAGATAAAAAAAAATTTTTTTTACATGTAGAACACTGAAGAACAAGCTGCCTTCAAATTTCTGTCACTGATGACAAGTCAAGGATAACATTAAGAGATCATGATCATAGAGATGCCAGAAAAATTAGTCAGAACATATCACACTGCCAGATCGATCTGCTTCCCCAAACCAAGAACGTGGTCTGGACAGCAGAGAAAAGGAAAAACACAAACCACATTTTCAGGACAAGAAACCAACAACAAGAGGGTGGGTTATTTTCTGAAAAGTTAGGAACTTTTGATTTCTGGATTTTTATTTTTTTTTGTGAGCTTTCTCATTTGTTTGCTTTGTTTTTAAAGAAAGGTAAGGAAGAAAGAAAATGCTGGCCAGCAGAGGGATAAATCCCACATCTATAACAAGAAATGTGCATTTAACCTCAAGTGGCTGCCTTGGAGCAAAGGACTCCTTCTGAAGGACTATACCGAGCTGTCCTCACACCACTCAGAGCAGTTCATCATTGCCAGACTTCAGTTTTCCAGTGTTTGTCTAAATGGTCTCCTCCACAGCACCTGAACGAACCCATAACTGATTAAGACAACAAGGGGATCCTGTCCCGAACAGACAAAGCAGTTCTGGGTCTCAACCTGTGCCCATCAGCTATTCCAGTTCTGCAAACAAAGGCTTCTGGGGCAAGACCAAATTCATTCCCCCATTTTTGACTTTCTCTAGGCAAAGAAGATAAAGCGGGTCTGGCCCAGAATCTCCATCCTTACATGACATATGATTTTAAGTCAGGCATCTCAAAAAAAGCTGTAGTAAAATGGATGGCTGCCTTTGTCCCTGCTACCGTCCTCCTTGTCATACACTCTTCCTGAAAAAGTTATTCAGCAGCTTTCTGACAATGGGTTCTGAAAAGAAATGTGTGATCTGAAGCAAACCAAACGGGGTGCTGTTCTTGTCAGAAAGGGATCAAATCCCACGTCAGTCAAAGCACAGCAAACTCTCTTCCACTCTGTCAGCTACGATTTGCCTGTTTCCTTCCAGGCGACTGTCCTCAAAAAATAAACATCGTTACACAAAAAGTGATTCAAGCTGCAGCACCAAGTCAGATTTAGCTTATTCCCAAGTCACCTGTCCCAGATTCATTGGACTAGATCACTGGATGTTGGGATAATATGGTAGAAGAGAACACACACAAGCCACAGCACAGGATATAATTGTATCCACAGAGCCTATTGGAATGAACAAAATTATATATGGCAAGTTTATAACTAAATAAATTAATTCTTTTTCTCCAGTGAAATGAGTTGGATGCCATTTCTCTAAATTGCTTTCTAAACTAATTCATTTCACAAATTGCTTTTATCCAAGTTGTCTATACCTGGCTAATAAGTTTCCAAAACACTCATGCATGGAACAGCCCTGTAGATTATATGGTATTGGGTATGTACTAACTTCCCTCTTGACTGAAACAAGGGAAGAAGTCATAGGAGCTACTGAAAAATCTCAGTAAGGAAGATCCAAAGCTGACAGACACTAAGATACATTCAGAGCTGCTAAACCTTCTGCTCTTAGGACAAAGCAATTGTGCCGAATTCATGAGTCGTTCCTTAGAGAATTAAGCGGCATTTACATTTTAATTCCTTGTTACCTTTAAGACAACACAGCGAGTGTACCCAGACATAGTTCTAGTTCTGAGGTATGACATTTTCCTGGTTTATTTAATTGCTTCTGTGTAGGGAGCAAGGAGAGAAGCCTTGCAGACTCTGACCCTTCCTTGTCACGGAGCTTTTCTTCAGAGTATAGTTTATGCTAGTACAAATACTCAAGTAGAGAGAAGCACGTGCAATCCCAGCTTGCAGTCCTAGGAACAGAGTTCTCACACATTTACAAGCACAGCTGAAGCAGATGCATTCTTAACTATAGGAGAAAATTCAAGAGAAACTTCATTTTAATTTTGTAGTATTCACCCCAGCATCCTATACTGCTTCTGTTTTGTTCTCATTTTTACTCATGACATCATAGCTCTGATCAACACCACAGAAATTGCTAGGGTTCATGTCTATTATGGTAAACTGTCAAAATAACCCAGATCATAGACCACCAAGCTGCTTCTGTGTATTAGCTGAAGCAGGAGGTTCCAGTTCCCGTAATATCCAAATACTAGCAGAACAGCAAAGCTTAGGCACCGCTTTATTGGCAAACAGATATAGTAGTCCCAGAAGCCACATAGTTTGCCCAAAGATAGTCACTTCAGTTTATTAAATCAATGTTAAAAAAAAAAAATCCCTTCTAAGAGATAGCCCTGATCAGCTCTGGTATTATATGACGGGAAAACGTTTACTTATCTTGATTCAGAATGCATACACTGACACACTAACACATCTTTCAAACAACACACATCATTAAAACTGTCTTATGAAGAAAGTCATCAGTCCAAGTTTTTTGTCTATAATGAAATATAGAGTGTGCCTAATAGTCACTCCTATTGTTAAAAGACCAGTATGCATATACTGCCTGGGTGATTAACAGATCATGGAGAACATGGCCCACTTCAGCCTTTCCAAACCTGAGCTTTTTCTAGTCCATTTCAGGTGGTCTTGTTATCGCTTTATTAGTAAGGGAGAATTCTGGTACATCCAGTTCTATTAAATATATAGGATTCTCTATTCAAAATGAATGTATAGACACAGTGCCAGTGTCCAAAGAGCGCATTGTTTAATGACAGTCCTGTAATTCACAGCCCTATTTTTCATGTATTACTATTACAGTCCAAATAGGAATAAGTCTTCATGCAACATAAATACATTTATATTTATTACTCAGATAAATATTAGGTATTGGAACGTTGAACTGTTTTTCAGTAGGATCTTGGCTGTGCTCAGGAAGCCAGGACTTCAACCATTCCCTATAAATAAATAGGCATGAATTGGAGAAGACGCCTGTCGTCTTCCACCTGCCCATTTAATTGGAAAGGTTTGCAGAGCCTACAATTGATCCCTACAGCTCAAATTATTACCAGCAAGGTCAACAAGATGCTAAAAATCTACTCAGGGTGACCAACGTAATCACTCTCATTTGCTTTGTCATTCTCAAATCCCTTCTTAAAATATTCGCTATTTCTCCCATTATTCACTTTTGGCAAAGGTACTATACAGAATAGAAGCAAACTACTATTTGCTCCAACTCCAGCTTGCTATAGGAGTGTAATTTATCAAAGGCATTTGAAAAAATTGTTCTTTTACCAGACACCGAATTTAGTCAGCTATCTTTCTGTGACCAAAGATAATAAGGTATCCGAGTAGGTCAGCAATTTTGCTTTTCCCTGCTATGTTAAAAAACCCCACAACATATTAAATGTTGAAGCGGAGTGCAAGGACTAAGTTCAAAAGTGAAATGTTCTCAAAATCCAGTAGGTATCTGTAACAGCAGGTTTCACTTAAAGTGGATATCACTTTACTGGTTTTAACAAACTTCAAAGTAAGTATCTTAATGCTACTTATTTTGTGTGTCTGTTTTACATCAGTCACAATTCTGTATCATGGTTTCACTTCTGCCTGATACTTATCATAAATTTTTGTAACTGGAAAGCACACTTAGTGTATGGATTAAATTAAGAATGGTTTTACAAAGCAGCATGATAGCAGACATTTATGTTATTAGCTCACTTTTTTACATATCTGCTGATATGTTGTTAGGGCATGTTAAAATATGGTATGGTAATCCATACCACATACATCAGCAAGATAAATACATTTAACTGAAATAGAATCAGAAATCAGTTCTACGGGGCTCAGTTTCAAGTCACTGAAATGCAAGAAATTTTTCAAATAAAACTATTAATTTTTAATTCATTACACCACTTTAATTCAATGGAAAATGGCTAATTTTAATAAAACCAAGAGTCAGTGCCGATGGTGAAATCTTATCCACACAGAAAGTTAGTCTCCTAGGAATGCAGCCTGGGAACAATACCCTGAATACTGAAAAGGCATTCCCCAACACAGAATTTTTATAATATTTGCCTGCATATAGAATGTCCTGGCTAATTTCATAGCCCTTGGTCTTTCTTACTTTGAGGAGCAAGACCATGTGTAATGACAGCATCTGCAAGGCAGTTTAGGAGAACTGAGCACACACTTGCTTGTGACCTTCTACAGGCACTATGTACCAGAGTTTCTTTTTTCCTTTAGAAAAAAACAATACCAAAAGAATGTATTTTCTATAAGGATGAGTAAAACAACAAATTAACGATCTGGGAGTAGTGAGCTGCCCCTGTTCTCGGTTATGCCTCGTTATTATGCCTCAGTCCTCTTCCAAAACTAGCACAGTTGCCTTCCCGAATGACCTTACTGTTTTGGGATAGAGAATGGCCAGCACAAGAAGTGCAAACTGCATTTAAGTAGCTGCCATTAGAGAAGAAAGAGTTGGCACATCTGGCTCACAAGGCGCTTTGGAGTTCAGGCATAGGCCTGAAGAAGTGAGAACAACATGGTGAGCAACAGAGAAAGACACACCGTATGCCCTGCCAAAGGGATAAAATTTACCCCATTTTTACCAGTCATATTCCTTCAGGTGCCAGCATCCCTCAGCGCACACACATCCAGTGGCAGGGGAGAGCAGTGGAGGTACATTTTGCTCCATTTCCTATGCTTTCGATTCAGCCTGGATAAGATATTCATCGCTGTCATTCAAAAATTTCCCTTGTTTCATCCTGAAACAGTTTTTCCAAGGCTAACAAGCACGCCACTCGTAGCTGTGGTTCTCAAAATATTTTTAACCTGATGACCTTTTTTTCCTAACCGCCTCCCAAAATGTAGACTCATTAACAGACTGTATAACTAAATCTACAGTAAAGCTTGTAATTTTGCTATAAATACTTGATTCTGCGGGGGGGCCAGCTATCCTGTTTCTGACTCCTCTAGGGCACACACAAAGTATATACAGTTGCCAGTCACCAAGGTTCATTAGTCACCATTTGCGGAAGGGAAGGTAAAAACCATCTTGGTAATGCCAGGAGCAAATGGTCCTATTAGATGCATTTTCAAGGCAAAACTAAATTGTTTCTTAATGCTGTTTTAAGAGCTTATTTTAAGAGCATTTCATTGAAAAAGAAAGGCTGAACTCAATTAGATTGAAAAATTCTAGTACGTATTTGAGCTGTAGGATCAAAACCTGCTGTACTTCCCTCTCCTCTCCCCCTTCACTGTACAGGACTTGTCCCTGGAAGCAGACAGAGGTCTCCAAGGCCAGGAGTCTCTTGTCCGAATGCATACATTGTGCCGTGGTATCATAGCAGTTACGATTCTAAGGATTCATGTGAAGGGATCTAATGTGCAGACTGCAGTGTTTAATTCCAGCTCTGCCACCATCAGAACTCAACCACAGGCCAGTCACCCTTTATGCTCCACACGCAACTGTGGGGGAGGAAGAGTTCCTCCTTGCAGACTTCATACACAGTGGAAAATCTCCGCAGTTCAGGTGGAACAAGGGACCTTTGGCTTCAAAAAGCTAAAAAAAAAATAAATCTAGGTAGCTATTGCTGCTGTTTGTCTCCATCTAACACCTTTTAACCAAAGTTGCCCCTTGAGCACCAGTCGATGGTACAACAATGGGAATGCAGCCACAGCATCAACATGCAGAATGCATAATAACAGGAATTGTAATTATTTTCCTGCTACTTTCTCTAGGTACACACAAGTACGGTATTTTCAACTGACAGACAGCAGCAGTTAGACAAATCCAGAAATTATACTCGTCCCATACAGAAGGAATTAGGATTTATTGTGATTTTTGAGATTATGCAACAGTAATTTTAAAGTACAAACAACTACTTTAATAAGTTTACAGATAAGTTATTAGTGCAGTGGAGAATTCCTTTGAAACAGTAATTTAATTACGCCCTCCCTCAAAAAATCTACAAATCTATCACACATAAAAGGAGGCATCTCACGTACTAACTTGTCCAACAGTTAGAGACGTAGGGAGACATGAAAAGAAGATGCTGAAATACGTATAACCACAAAGTTCCAGAATAATAGGAGTAAAAGTGATAAGATATCAAAGATCTTCACAGTCTTTAAATACTGCTAAAGGCCATATTAAAATAAAATTATTTTCAACTGTCTGCGTTAGCACTTTGACACCTGTTTGGACTGAATATTTTTCAAGGGCATAATCATCTCTATTAGATGCACGCTGTCCACATGCCCTGTCCCTAACTCATAACTAAAGCTCATAGAAGAGTTACCACAGTATCTACAATATCTACATTTTTTCTACAAAGAGAATGATTTCCAGTCCCTTTTAAAACCTAACACCAATGCCAAATTTTTTGCAGGCCAGTTTAGAAACAAAGCAACTGTCACCATCAGTATTTGAATACATTCTATTAGAAGCTTGTAAGTTGTGCATCTCCCCCAAAACACAGCTGAAATCCTCAGCTACAAAATGGCTGGAATTGAGAGAGAAAACTGCATAGATAATCCTCCATCGCGGAAAATACCATTTAAACACACCCTTCCCCCTGCCAAGGTCATATCCCTGTGCTGCACGAACAATGTGGCATCATTTCCTGGCTCGGACACTGTTTCTGGTGCCCACACGCTGGTTACAAACCCCTAGACCAAGAGACTTATTGTTTCAAGATACTTTGCATGCACAATTCATGACATGTATGCTACCCTAGTAACAGTTAATATGTACCAAATGTATAAATGCTTAACAAAGTAAAGTACTGCTTTACACCCAGAATGAGACAGACACTTTGGGCATTTGTTTTGAGCAGGTATTTTCCTCTGAAAGACAAAAGCATCTCACAGAAAAATACCCATTCCTGTGAACTAGGAATGCTATCATTCATCACGGCTCCATAAGAACACAGATAACTTATGTGCACTTTCATATTTTCTTTTAAAAATAGAAAATGCCATTGTCATTCATTGGTAGGTCTTGAATGAAAACTACTGATGATTTGGACCTGAACATCCTGCCTATCAGTATACATGAAGAGGAAAAAAGTAGTGCTAGACAAGAAATTGAGCAACCCCTGATGACACGATACACCCTCACATCAAGCTCCTCAGCCAGCCACGGATGCCATAGGATACACAGTCCTTTGTTTCCCCGTGGAAAACCTCTGGGGAACAGGGAGGGCTAGCTTTTATTAAAAGGAAGGGAAAGTAATGCAACTGAGTGACAGGAGATGTCCTTGGCAACTTTCCAGTATCATTTTCCCTGGGATTTTGCTGTCTTGCAATCTACAAACTTACTTGCTTGTTCTTATTGTCTGTGCATCCAGCAGTCCACAAGAGCCCTGACAGGGTGACCGGAATGAAACAATACAAGCTGCTACTTCTTTAGGGATAACCCTTGAACTCAGTGACTATTTTGATCAATGCATCAATGAATGTTAAGGCTTACACAGGCCCCTGTGACAAGTGCTCTAAGCTGTACCCGTACTCCAGCGAAACCCCAAATTCAGAATGTTAGAAACTCGATTTGGTATTCCAGTTGTTTTCCTTAATCAGACATCACTGACTGGACCCCAATCAAATCCATCTTTCATTCATGACTCAGCTGCAATCAGTTATAGGGAAAGCAACGAACTTTCACTGACTTAGTCAAACAAGGTAATTGCCCAGAACTTTCTAACTTTGTGATTGGAGACATGGTTGTCAATTCTTTCAGGAGCCCCATAAACTTAAATGGCTCTTCAGAAAAGGATCAGCAGACTTCCGCATGATGCTAACCTCAGAAGCAGCATCTTGGGAATGAGAGTCAATCCCAAGTCTCCGCCTCTCTTTCCTCCTATCAATACCACAAGATGCAGAGAATTGGTCAACAACAAAATTACTGTTTGCCCCAAACCGTGCAAAAAGGAAAGGGAAATTGCTGGAAGGAGGGGGAAGGTGTAGCAATTTTTTTCCATTACGTTTTTGTATTTCAAGTTTAAAGCGGTGAAATGGAGAGCTCGTACAATTCATTTACATGTAGGGCCTTCCATCTGTCCCAGAGACAAGAGCTTCATTGAACAGTACCTTGTAAGATTAGGTACTTGCAATATTACTTCAAAGAAATTCTTGACAAATGCTTTGTCAACATTTCTGAATGTAACATTTGAAATGAATCTTCTGTAGAAACGCTA
Organism: Phaenicophaeus curvirostris; assembly: GCF_032191515.1. Classification (NCBI taxonomy): domain Eukaryota; kingdom Metazoa; phylum Chordata; class Aves; order Cuculiformes; family Cuculidae; genus Phaenicophaeus; species Phaenicophaeus curvirostris. Next base: position 16,037,252 of record NC_091405.1, read on the forward strand.
TAGAAACAAACAAATCTGGTAGGTAGAGAAACTAATCATAATACTTAAAAAAAATTAAACAAGTCAAGAATTTATACAAAGAGAGAAACATTAAAAATACTTTACTTACCTGGAAAATTTTATATGCAATTTTTACAAATTTGCAGTTTTCAAAAGCCTGCAAAGGCTGAATGATGCAACATAGTAAAAGAGAAGGACTGGATTCATTGGTAAAAGCTGAGCATTTGATACACATTTTAGTCTGGTGGTTTGTTTTGGTTTTTTTTTTTTCTTTTTAACTCAAGTAGGATAGTTCACTGGCTGTGTAATATTTCTTCCCAAGGTAATTTGCTATGATGCTAAAAATGGTCCCAGAATATCAGAGGCAAGATTTTATTTCATGATAAAACTAAAAAGCATATAAATTATGGTTGGCAAAATAACCAAGGCTAAAACTAATTTATGTAAATGTGTACTGTACAATACAAAGAAATATTCATTTTTTAGGAGCATATAATAAGATTAAAAATCCCGCTGATTAAAGCAAATAGCCTTTTTAATGCATTTTGTGTTAGGCTGAGAACATCTCCAACATGACGTTCAATTTTGCTAAATTCAAATCATAAACAAAAGAAAATTAAAGAATTAATTAGAAACAACAATCTGTATTTCTGATCACAGCCAAAAATACAAATCAGATAAGATAAAAAGGAATTTTATATCAAGTATTGTCTATCACGTACCTCATCCGCCCGTGTGATCACAACTTCTGGGATGCTGCTGCTGCTGTCATCTTTTCATCTTCATGCTGAGCTTCTTCTGTTCCTCCATGAACTGATAGATCCGAAGCAGCACAGTCTAGCACTTCAGCAACACGCTCCTCATTTTCTGGAAAGTCAACGCCGACTGAAGTCTCAAAGTCTTCTACAAAGACTGACAGGGACTCTTTGTTAGCACCGTGTGCATTGTCAGAGGTTACCTGAGCCTCATCAAAGGTCTGGTGTCTCAGGATGACAAACTTTGTTTCCTGTTGAACAAAGAAAAGACAAGACAAAGAGCCTTTCAATAGGACACAGACTTCTTTAGCTTTGCCATGAACTATATTTGATACATAAGGGATCCAAAGCATGTATGATGCTGGAGACTAAAGTTTCAAAGCTTGTACAGCATCTTTCTCAGGGAAAGGATTCTGCAAAATAAAATTATTACAGCAACATTCATCTATTTCCACAGAGAAATCCTTTAGTAAAGAAAAAAAAAAAGAGCAAAGGGAAGAAACCTCTACACACTCTGTATCAAATAAACAAGCAAGTCTCAGCAAGAGGAGGAATGTTTTTTAATGTACTCGCTACTATTACAAAACTTAGACTATGCTCCCAAGTCAGAGCATTGCAGGGTTGTCTCCTCTCCTCTAAAACACCTGGTGCAGGGCTGCTGCTCAGAGCAGCAAGCTGGGGCGTACAGCTCTGTAATCCATCAGGAAAATGAGTTTCTCCATCTAGGAGGGATGGCAGAGTGGCATTGGCACTACAGTTAATCTCATCCTATTAGTATTGTGTTTATATACAAAATAAAATGAGTTACGCATCCAAGTAATTCACACTCAAGGCAGTGTTATTAAATTCCTTCCTTTCCCACATATTTGATATTTCACCTCCCACTAAGTTCCAGGTTTCAGCATTGGGTGGATTCTCATCCAGAGCATCTTGTGTACATCTTTTCATTCTGCAAATATTTATTGCTGGATGTCAGAGAAAATATAACCTTTTTTTAATGCAATCCACAGATGTATGCTGTGCAGCCCTGTTCTCCAGTGTTTGATTATGAAGGGAAACTATTTCATTACAATTATTACTCTAATAGTTTCTACTTCTGGCCTTTGAGTAAAATAACTTGACATTTCCCCCCCCCAAAAAAACCCCTAGTAGAGTATAACTTTCCAAATGACATAGGACATCATTTACTATTACATAAAAGGGAAATGTTCTGCGACTAAACTGGCATAGTGTTGTTTTCCATGTAAAGCATGGTTTCGAGGATTTATAGAAGAGGCAAGAATGACCACATGTAAGTCTAGAGTTTAACTTTATAAATCTGTGTAGCAAGTTCACACTGGTTAGTCACATACCCCAGTAAAAACATGATGATCACCATTCACTCAGAGACCAAAACTGACATGTGCATTTGGGAAAAGTTCTGATCCTTGAGAATAGCAGACTAACCTTGAATACACACAAACATCCTGTGGGAACTTCACCATAATATAGAATCATTTCGGTTGGAAAAGATCTTTAAGATCATCAAGTCCAACCATCAACCTAATACTGCCAAGTCCACCACTATACCATGTCTCCATTCACTACATCTCCACATCTTTTAAATACCTCCAGGAATGGTGACTCAACCACTTCCCTGGGCAGCCTCTTCCAGTGCTTGACAACCCTTTCAGTGAAATAGTATTTCCTAATATCCAATCTAAGCCTCTTCTGGCACAACTTGAGGCCATTTCTTCTTATCCTATGACTTGTTACTTGGGAGAAGAGACACAGACACTTGCCTCACTGGTGTCATCTGCAAACTTACTGAGGGAACACTCAATCCCTTTGTCCAGAACACTAATAAAGTTACTGAGCAGAACCAGCCCCAACAGCGAGCCCTGGGGACACCACTTGTGACTGGCCACCTGCTGGATTTAACTCCATTCACCACAACTCTTTGGGCCCAGAAATCCTGCCAGTTTTTTACCCAGCTAAGAGTACGCCCACCTAAGCCCTAAGTGGTCAGTTTTTCCAGGGGATTGCTGGGGGGAAAGGGTGTCAAAAGCTTTACTAAAGTCCAGGTAGACAACACCCACAGCCTTCCCCTTATCTACTAAGCAGGTCACCTTGTCACAGAAGGAGATCAGGTTATTCAGGCAGGACTTGCCTTTCCTAAACCCACAATGACTTGGCCCAGTCACCTGGTTATCCTGTAAGTGTCTTGTGATGGCACTCAAAATGATCTGCTCCATAACCTTTCCTGGCACTGAGGTCAGACCGACAGACCTGTAGCTCCCCAGGTCCTCCTTCCAGCCCTTCTTGTAGATGGATGTCACATTTGTTAACTTCCAGTCAACTAGGGCCTCCCTAGTTAGCTCAGACTGCTGATAAACGATGGAAGGTGGCTTGCTGAGCACTTCTGCCTGTTCCTTCAGCACTCTCTGGTGGATCTTGTCCTCCCTCATAGACTTGTGTGCATCTGAGTGGAGTAGCAGGTCCCTGTTTCCTCTATTCTACTCCCTGTCCTTGCCCTCCAGCTCAGGGGGGTGAATACCCAGAAAACAAGTGGTCTTACTTTTAAAGACTGAGGCAAAAAAGGCCTTAAGTTCCCTTTCCATAATAGCAAATTAAGAAGGTAACGTGTCCATTCCTACATACGCAGTGGATGCTCAGCCCAGCATCATGGTTTACTGGTCAGAAAGCAGCTGCGTTGATTAAAATCTGAATCACTGGGTACTGTTGATCTGCTACATATTTTCATGGTACGACTGGCAATTAAGTCCTAATTTGACCCACAAAATCGGCATAAACCCAGATTACATCCATCTAGGATTTCCTCAAGATGCTATAGATGCCCAGACACTTCTGACACGTTCAGAAAAGCAACACAAACAGCAGAACCAGTTCAACTTCTCAGGAACAGGCCCACAGAAATTGTTTGTGCAACTCACCAACATCAAGACTGAGAAGCAAGGTCTCCCCAGGCTGTGATGTGAAATAGTAATGCTGTAGCTGTGACCGAGTAAGGCTGTGAGTAAATAAAAGCTCATAGGAAAAAACATCGTCCTTCACCAATTAACTGAAGTAGTAAACTCTGAATTGGCAAGCCCTTGGTCACAGAAGTCCTCCTCCAGCTCTGGAATAGAAATGTCAAGCTGAAGACAGCAAGGAACAACACTCTGAAGGCATAAGGAACTGAGGACAAACTAGCACTGGGTTGCTACCAAAAAAATTCCTCACTTTAAATAAAAAAAAAAATAATAAAACTATGAAGCAGGAATATTTAAGAAAGTTTCACAGCAGAGAAAGAAGGCGGGAAGGAAACCTAATGCCAGTTAGTTTAAGGCTCTCTTTGCTGAACGCTCCCCAACAAACAGCTGATGGAGTGGAGTCCTTGGCTTAGCTGTCTCCGTTCAGATGCCCTCAGAGCACCCCAGTGCACAGCACTTCACCACAGGGCATCACCAGCTACTCACTTATAGACAGGAACCAGTGCAAGCTGGAGGAAAAGTAGCCATTTCCTCTCTAATTAGAGACAAACTACATACATTAGGTTCAAAGGAGCAAGACGCCTGACAGATACTCTGCTTGCATATGGTAACAACATGCATCTGCCCCAAAATCTCCATTTACATACAGGGAGAAAGGAAAATATCAATTAAAAAAAACCCAAACAACTGTGCTTCATTTGGACCTCTAAAGAAATGTCTTGGCCTCACCACAGAAAATCAGGTAAGAACTATATCTTTACTTTTGACTGTAACCTTCAAACAAATTGGTCAGAGCATCATTGGGGAGACTTTAGTGATGCATATATACATTAATTTTCCAAATGCCAAAACTATCTTTTTTTGTTGTAGATGCCAAGAACATTAAGTGGAATGTGCTTCTGCATGTACAATTGATGTTACACTCAACAATCTTCAATTAACAGCATCTTATTTTTAATCACCCTGGAACAGAACTATTTTCAAATGGAAAGCACCTTTTTCTTAAGGGCCCATTCAAACAGACCAGAAAAAACCTTCCCAATCACAAGCTGTTAATCCCACAGTTGGTTTCACGTGTGCATTTCTACTGAAAAGCATCACAGAAACCTGCATTAGGCACCTTCGATACATGGAATTTTAACACAACTCCAGGCTCGTGTAATGCACTGCATTATTTACACCAATTCTGATCATGTAATCTGTTTTGATGGGCGAGTTCACTGTTAAATACTAGCAAATCATATGCCCTTACATCTCCGTGAACAATCCCATTTGCTGTCAGTTGTGTAATACGGGCAACTTTCTTACTAGTCAAGCGGAAAAGACAGAGGGGGAAAAACTCCTGCGCACCCAGTGTGACATGGCACTGGAGGAGTGAGCATTAAATTAGAGTGAGAGGTTATAAGTCTGACAGAAACCTGATCTGTATTCCCTAATTATGGAGGCTCACTTCCACAAAACTGACACAAATGTTAAGTCAAATTAAATGTTGTCTAATTAACTATCATATACAAGACTTCAAAGCAGGACGTCTACGTGTTATTTAGCAAAGTAACTGGAATATGAGGACTGGTGAATTATCAGTCAAGGCAGACCTGCCATGCCAGCTAACTCTTACAAGGTTAAGCCATTTCATTCCCACGCATCCCTCCCGTTAGGGCACGGCTTGTAATATTTACAGGAAAAGGCACAGCAGTAAACAGCGTCGCACAATGAGGTGGGGGAGTTTGTAGGGCACAATTCAATGGCACTGATCTCCCCAATGAGCTGCCAGAAGCTGTTAGAAATGGCACGGCTGATGACTGATAAAGAGGAAAAAAAAAAAAGACTGGTGCCAGTAATTCATGAAAAACTACACACTGCCATGACAGCTACAAGTGCCGAGTGACAGCTGTCAAGGTAAATGGAGTTTGGGAATCCCTCTTTCTTAAATGATCATCTATGCATATGTGTTATTTTGAGGAAAGGGAGGAATTTAGCATGAAAATTTTCAGATCTAGTCCCTCTCTTGGGACCAGTGGGAAAAACCTAAATTTATGATGGTCTTAATTCCAATGTAATCATTCTGTATTTTGAATGGAAAAGAAAAAACTATTTACTTCATTTCAGATCACTGTTCTTGCGCAACGCTAACATCTTCCCATGGCACCAGTACAAGGAAGAGTCTCGTGCATGGTTGAGGCTCTCTAGGAGATAAGGTGCCAAGGGCTCCAGCTGGAGGAGCCCTGGGCACAGGAGGGGAGAGAGGAGGAAGGAAACCGTGCTGCAACGCGGTACGGGAGAGCAGCGAGAGATGCTCTTAATGTAGGCTGCATTATCTGGAAGTGACATCCATCCAGATTAGTCTCAGTACTAATGGATCCCTACCATAGTCTAGAACTGGGAGGAGCTGAGCAACAGACAAAGCGACATCTCAGCATGGGTCAGCAGGCCTTGGCACAACTACTTTCCCACCAGAGGGGGGAAAATCTCAGCGGCACCTCTGCGTGGGTAGCAAGGCTCAGCCAACATGGATCCGATTGATTTGAAGGGGTTTTGTTCGTATCACAGAAGGAAACAGCTGCAGCACTCTGAGCAAATCAGCCACTATTTCCCATACAAATCACTTCTTATCCTGTCTTAGCTTCCCCAAAACATGAGTTTGTTTGTTTAGGAGCAGCCACATTAAAATGCAATAGCCAGAGCACTGGAAAATTGATTTGTGAAAATTTTAGAAGATCTACATCCAGCCATGGTTTAATGGATAACACTGACCATACACAATACAAACACAGAGAGCTCTACTGTTTACATGCTCTCAGAGCATGGTAGGAAAGGCATGTCACAAAAACAAGGAAAATTGGGCAAGGAAAGTGTGAACAAAGCCTGCTATTAACATAATTCTCCCTAATTGTTTTACAACTGTTAAATTGACAGCATAAAAGGCTCGACTATTATTACCAGCTGTAGTCTATCTCTCTCTGTCCACCCTAAGCTTCCAAGCAATCTAGTTACTCAAAAACCCACCAAGATAAACATTCAAGCTGAAGTCTAACAAAAAAGAGGATCTTGAAAGTTTAACACCCATCTACCCCCAAGAAACAAACACAACATTGCAGGGATCCATCTCTTCCTGTTATCTCCAGTAACAAAACGGTCCAGGTCGATTAAAGTTTGCATTGAGCATTGTCTTGAACTGGGAGTCATAAAATCCCTGAGGCCTCAATTGTAACCAATTGCAGCCAGAGAGTCTTTCTACGTTACTGTCTCCAAGGGGTTGTGTATTAGGAGCTTGTTCACCACTTTCACTAACCATCCAGTAGCCCAGTGAAGACCAGCAGAGCTACAGGACCCAACTTTAAAACCAGGCGCTTGGTTCTGCCCACTGGCCACTCCACTGCAGTCAGATCTTTGCCTACAACTGCTTCTCGAGCAAGGCAGAGCAGGAACAAATCCCGACTCCTGCCCCTGCACAGGGGAGCGGGGTCCAAGTCCCGCTGGAACTAGGCAATTACTTCATGGAAAACAAACTACATTATATTAAATGCAACATCAATATTGAATTAAAAGTAGTCAAGCACAAACTGTTAATAGAGGACAGCCAGATGGCTACCAACAGAAAAACCAAGCTAGACACCCCTTCTCATCAAGGTTCAGAACAGCTTCAAATGTCTAAGGCGAGCTGTCCGAATGGGATGCTGCTGACAGCGTACAAGTAAGACTGTGATCTAGGGAGAAGCTGAAAGGGTTTTTCATTCTCTTATGGCCCCCAAAATGTTTGTTTCCCTTTTGTTGATAACACGGGGATAAAAGGTGCAGGCCTGGGCATTTTTACATGCTGATGCAGCTTTCTATTCCTCAGGGTGTCATGCTTACCAACATAAACGAATAAAAAAATTAAAACTACATTTGCTTTTAAATAGATATTCTAAAACCCAACATCTGACTGTGCAGAGTGGAGTGAGACAGGAATAAAGAGACTGTCTATGTGGGGAAGATAAAAGACAATGGTAAAATGGGCAGGATAAAAATGAAGCGATCCATTTTTTTTTGAGCCAGGCTGCAGGTTTTGCCTCCACTTTCACAATCCTGAAACTTCCAAGATCAACACAAGCCCACAAGCTGTTCACACCTGACTATCGGAATACATGACCTGACTTGTGGAACAGAAGAAATATTGCAAAAAAAAGTGTTATCTCAAGGGAATCAAGCACGCCCTTTTTCTCCTTTCACCACAGCCCTATGCTTAGCTTCAGAGCCTTGCCACAGGGACATCTCCTTCTCACTGCTACCACCCTGTGACATCCACAGCCCTCTGGCTACCCATCCCTGTGCTGCCCACAGCTGACAGCCCATTCCAGGTGTGTATACACCCTCACCCTCCTTCCCATAACGTAAACAGGTCTAAAAATCTTCCTGTTTGACAATCATGCCAATCACTTAAACCCTGTTAAAGCAGAGGTAGCAACGATGCTCACCTACTCTTCTCTTCCTCATGCTCAAGCTCCTACATCTACATTGTATTGGAATTACTCAGGAAAATGACAAACGATGCACAACTAATAGTTGCAAAATCCAATATCCAAAGTGCTCTGGAGAGCAGACAGCTGACAACTCTAAAAGCCTCTCTAGAGCCATCAAATACTTTGCATGTTATGACTGAAAACACTGTTTGCAGTCCAATGAGCGGTTTGCTGACTTTTGGGGTTCCCTGCCTGGTCTTTCTTTTCCTCCACCAGAAATCTTTATTCCAGACAGAGTTTCTGGGCTTAGCTGCTTTATCCAGAGTTCCTGGATGTCCAACAACCTGGTCAAGACCCAAAATGGTTCAGGTCAATTCATCAGTGTCTCCATAGTACCTAGGGCTTTCCAGAAATGCTCTGCTCACTGCTAATGTTTCTTGACAAAACAAGTAGGATTTTTTTTTTTTTGTCTAGTACATTGTGAACAAAAGTGATAACTCACTGCAGATCTGCAGATTACAGCTGGGAATAATGAGAATGACCTTTCTTGAATAGAGGTCTCAGAAAGTGTCCCTTCCGCATTTGTAGTTAATATCTTCTGGATGATACCCCAGTTTAAAATATCACTTCTGTTTGGATTAGAGATTTAATGTAGAATTAGTAACAAAGCGTTTGGAAGATATTGCATAACAACTTAATTTGTGGTACAAGAAACTGCAAGAGAAGAAAAGCAGGTCTGCTCATCACTAAAAAATAATTTTTAAACAAAAAATCTTTAGAAATTTATAGCTGGGAGTTTCTTTTTCCCAATGAGCGTTAAAGAGGGGAAGATGAATAATTCCCATGCATTTTATTATTTTATAAAGACAGCAATCTATGTAAATGCTGAAACGACTTTACCAATTTACAGTTGGTGCAGATGATACCATATAAATATGCTTGTGAAGATCTAACAAGTGTAGCATGGTACATACAACCGAAGTCTGTTAATATTTGCAGTATTAAGAAAAAATGGATGTTTGAAAGCCTTCCTGCAGTGAAAAACTGTTAAGGTCACCAGCCACTGGTATTTGCTCTGCAGGAAACAGGGGAAACACTGCAGCCAACAACCAGCGGTCCTTGTGCTAGTACCTCAGGACTGAAATACTCTTTTCTCTTGAAGCAAGAAGCAAATAAAGTGTGACCCTTTCATCTGTTTCTTCATAGCATCATTCTATTGGATTCTGTGTCAAGACAGCAAAACTACTGAGAGATTTCCATATCCATGGGATTGCATTACAAAGGAAGCCCAAGGCCAAGTTTAAGGAAGGCTGTGCAGGGATCTCCTGTGAAAACATCCTCCCCAGCTTCAGCCCCTCTGACAATAGGAAGGTTTTTGTACCCTGAGAACATATTTTCTTAGTGGCCATGTAATCAGCCCCCTTTTGAGACCTTCCCTCCAACTTTTCCCCTGATCTAAGCTAAGCTTTCTCAGTACTGCTCTGCGTAATTTTTTCCTCCTCTGAATGTTGCAAAAAACCAGCCTCAGATTATCATATTTTTCAGGACAGACTTAATTCCTTTCTAATTTTAGGGAAACATACCTCAATGCTTAGAAATTAGCACTTTCAATTTACAGATAGCCTTTCAGTTCTTCTTGGCCTGAACTCAGAATTTTTACAGAGAATAACCTGCTAACCCATGCATTTTTCATTCTTGTGCAAATTATGCACTACTTTGCCACCCCAAAAAAAAACATTTAATAGCAACCTCAGCCACTCAAAAGAGTTTGTAACATTTCCATTACAAATCTATTTCAACCTACAATTACCAAATAACTTAATTGCCATAATTATATATGAAGCTTTACTGTAAATTAAGATTAAACTGGGTTACTAAAATAAATGCTAATATATTTGTGGGATGAATTATCCTGGCTTCATTGCTATTCGTCAACAAGCCTTCCAAATAAGCATGACCGAACAATGTCTTTACGTAGAGTTACCCAAGCTCATCATGCAACACATAAAAGCAGTTCAGTGTTTCAAGCAGAGGGCATATTTTCCTTATGTGCCTCAACTTCTAGTGAGTAGCTACTGATTTGCATGGGAAGTCAAACATTCTTTATTATTACTTCCAGATTTTAAAATTAATTTGATAATGGCTGAAACCTGTTCTATTACAATGCATTATGGTAGACATGAGGAGATCATCCTAGAGGCATGGATTGAAGCAGAGAACTTAGAATAGGGAAGGCATGTTACACTTTGTGTTTCTAAAGAAGAGAAGTTACAGCCCTAACAATGCAAAAGGCAACAAGAGAGTTATCAAATGTGCTTTTGGCTCCGCTCTCTCTTCTCCAAATCTGCAGCAAGCTGCCTGTTCCAGTATTTGTCTTTCTTGAGCTGAAACTAAATTCTAATAGAAGATAATAAAGGATATTACAATGCACTTGGGAAAAAGTAACTATAAAACTGCTTGTCCTTCATAACCTGTCTCAATATTTGGGTCCAGATCTCTGCCACTGCAGTAACGCTCCCTATTAGCCAGTGCCTGATCTATGCTGTTAGGTTGTTTAGTGTATGTTAAAGGTAGGTATGGCAAATTTGATTTGCAACCCTTCTCATCTCATTTATGTGATGAAGCCATTGCAATAAAATAGTTCTGACATATTACACTGGCCTATGACATTATGCCAATGGAAAACTACATGCCCCACCATGCTGAATACAATAACATTTATCTACATAACTAATATCTCATAACAACTCTAAATTTGGCTAGAAAAATAGGAAGATAAAACAGACTGAAAAAAAACCCCTCTTTTCTCAGCATCATCCTCAATTCCCTTCAAAATCAGCACAGGGTGCAGCAGGTGGGGCCAAGACACTTTCAAAAGGCATTGGGAAGCTTTTATGTATCTTTTTAAAGTAAACATACACAATTCATCATAAACCAGAAATATTTCAATATTTATTTTCAATATGTTTGGGAAATTTCTTTTCTGTAAGTCTGCTCTGCTCAGAGTAGATTTAAGTCCATGATAAAAATGAACATGTCAGCCACAGTCTTTATCTCAGCTCCAGGGAATTAAGGCCCAGGCCTTGGAAGTTGTACATGAATCAACGCTGAGACTTCATGGACACACAGCATCTTCCTCTACAAGACCTGAGAATACTTTAAAAAGCACAAATGAATTAAGTGTCCAGCACTTCGGAGAGATCTGGAAACACCATCCTTCTTTTATGGACTGTGGGGAGAAAGAGGTTAAGTGATTCGCACAGGGTCACAAAATAAATCTGTGTAAGGCAAAGCAAAACTCATGTATTCTGTCTCTAAGTCACAGGCTTTTGTATGAGACTCTTCCTCATCTCCACCTCGGTCACACGAGTGCTGGTGATAAAGTCACCAGGTGCTCCAGACATAGAACCTCTCATGCACAGAGTCCCCACCTACTCCTAATTACTCAGATTTTAGAGATGTTCACATTTTCACATACTTTCTTCCATGACAAAGTTTTACTAGCCCTTGGATTTGCAAAAAGGTCAAAGTAATTATGTGTAAATGTGTCACACATGTTATAATATCCTATAGAAACCAGTCAGGACTTTCGAAGGCCAAACTGATGAGGACTCTGTAGGAAACTAGAGAAAGCTCCATTGGAACAATTCCAACCTGTTTGTCATCTACAGACATTTCCCTTGGAGACAAGCATGTTTGCAGACTGCTTAACAGATCCTGAGAAAGCAGCAAACCCCAATTCTAAAAAATATTTTGTTTTCCTCAACAGCTCCAGTAATGAGATTAAAGAAAATTTCAAATTGAACACTCAGGGCAAGAAACCAACTTCCTGGGACTTCAACGTATTAAGCAACATAATCTCCCAGAGGAAACGGTAAAGCCCAGATTGCTCAAAGCGCTTAAAACCAGACAGAACCAAACAATCGGTTCCCTTGTCCTAAATAAGATAGACAATTTCTCACCTGCAAATGGGCATTTTTCCAGCAGACAAGCTCAGTCTTTAACAAGATAGGATTTTTTCCTCTTTGTGCACAGTTACAGACATGACGAGGCAGGCACAGCCAGTGGAAGGGAGTCTGAACTGCCAAGAATGATCCTACTAGCTTCCCCAGCACACCCACTCCTGCACTTACCAAGGAGCAGATAGCTTCACACACTAGGAGATGGGACACACTTGTCAATAACAAAATTGATTAGGGAAGTAAAGGAAGTTCACATAACCTCAGGTGAAAAAGCTCATTCATTAAGCACCTCAGAGACTGTGTGCATGCAGTCAAGAGAGACTCTCAAACAACTTATTACTGTCTTGCAATATTTAGTTGAAAACATTTTCATTCATTCAGTGCCATCCATAAACCATCCATTACCTAGGAAAGGCCACTTTAGACTTACATTTCAGCTTGAAAGCACAGAAGAAATCTACTTGTAACATGCTACGGCAAGAAAACCAAAAGACAAAGTGACAAAAATCAGAAGGAAAAACTCCAATGCTGCTTATTCTCTCTCCTGGCAAGCCCGATATATTTAAAACACATGCAGAAATTCTGAACTACTTAGAAAATAGACTTGAGTTGATGCTAGTGAATATCAAATGAACTATGAATGGCTTTGCAGTATGTAAACGACATACTGGGAGACTGCTATGATCTGCCAGACAAAACCAGCCATAGTAAAATGATCCCAAGAATCTGACGGACCCAGCTGCAGCACTAAACCCCACCAAGCACTGTGGGTCCTGTTACACCCAGCTAAAAGGTTGTGGCTTCAGATGTTTGGTGTTTCATGAGATTTTAGAAACCTGAAAGAATTTCTCAGATGCTTTTTCCAACAAACATTTTAGCTGGGAAGGAAAAGAAGAGAAGAGAAAGCAACTTACAGGAAGCTACTTGTTTGTTTGGGTTCTTTTTCAAACTTAAAAATGATCACTGTGCATCTTTCACCATGACCCTTCGGAAAGTTATGTCACACTAATTGTTCTTAAGCCACAAGGATGTCTGCACCAAAGCAAACCTTTACTGGGGAAGCATGTATTGCCTGTACTCTCACACACATGCTCCTGCAAAGGTAATTCTTGTCTGGAGTCTGTAAGGAAAGAGAGAAGTGCAGTAAGACCAACTTACAGTAATGGGAATTTTCTACCAAGTTGGTCTTGCACATTCTGCTGGTCACATGCCACGGATTATCTATTCAACCAGTTATTTCATGGAATCACAGAATGGTTTGGGTTGGAAGGAAACTTTCAAGGCAATCCAGTCCAACCCCCTTGCAGCGACCAGGGATACCTTCAACTACACCAGGTTGCTCAGAGCCCCATCCAACCCAACCTTGAATGTTTCCAGGGATAGGGCTCCTACCACCTCCCTGGGCAACCTGGGCCAGTGTTTCACCACCCTTGACAGTAAAAAAATTCCTTCCTCTTATCTCATCTGAAACTACTTTCTTTCAGTTTAAAGCCATTACACAGACCCTGCTAAAAAGTTTGTCCTCATCTCTCTTATAAGCCCCCTTTATGTACTGAAAGGCCTCAGTAAGGTCTCCCTGGAGCCTTCTCATGGCATCAGCAGGTAACTCAGAGGCAAAACCCCAGCCAAGCCCTCCTTTCAGTTTGCTGAGACTTCATACATTCCATTTTCTTAGTTCAGGTTGGTTGAATTATTTCAGCTATTTCAAAGTACAGCAACAACCAGGCAATGTTTCTGTCTTTCAAGCACAATAAGCTCCTTTGCTACAATACATCCGATGACTCAAACCCCTACTAAATTATGCTCATCATAAAGCAGTACTACCATCACATAAATTTAAGCCTTTTAACAAGTATTTCATCAACTCATAATGCTGTCCATGCAGCAAAAGCTAGACATTTTGAAAAGCCTAATTGTAAGTTCAGGCTATGAAATGCTCATTTTTCTCTTAAAACCTCTTTTTATCACCATTTCTGTTGCCCTATGGTGTATATTGATTTTATATATTATACAGCAAGAGACAATCATGTGCAAAGAACTATGTGTCATTTGAAAAAGGAAAATAAGTCTATTTAGCAAAACCGTGAGACAAGCTGAGTGGGTATATGTCACCCTTCCTACAAAAACACATAGCAGACATGGGCTTTGCTGTAATCTAAATTGTAATAAATACAAAAGTAATTGTTGAATTACAAAAATACATGAAACACTCAGACCTCCCAGGGACCCTGTGCATTTGGCTAAACAACAATCTAGCATTCGTCCATCCTCTGCAGTAAAACGAAAGGTGGGTGTCCCCTTTGTCAGTATATCATGAAAACTGGACCAGGTGGCTAATCCTCCTCAGGGAACTTGAACCTTGGCAAAGCATCTACCAGAGGCTGAACAGATGCTTAGGCACTCATTAACCAATTCATTTCATCGTCACACACACAATGAGAGTGTAACATTAAGAGCCTCGCAACCCTGCTTCCACCCCCACGACTGAGAGCAGAGACCGAAAACCTGCCCCTCACTTGTTCAATATGGTCCAGGCTGTTAATGAGAGTTTAACTTTTCCAACTGTCTGCAAACACGTAGATCAGCAACACAACACAGCAGGAACCCAATTTCAGAGTTTTCTGAGCAATTGGATGCAAGTTTTTGAATGGTCCAGCCTCGCTATTAATAATAGCGCAGCAGCAAATCTCTCTCTCCATGGGTCCAATCCTGCTAGCGCAGGTAGGTGAGCTGCCATCCCTATTGCACTGGCAAGCTCATTGCTGTAAACAGTGATAGGACTTGAAACTTCACTAACTTCACTTCAACAGAGTGGTTCTAACAACACAGGCTGAGGTGGGGTTATTAAAAAAAACACAATCAAACACACAACAAAAGCCCTAAGAGATATTCAGAGGGGATCTAAAATATTGCAGAGTGGCGTGTGTGTGTAAAATATAATTTTAATAATATAAATAAAACAGGGAACACAAGGAGCAAGTCACAGCAAAATCGATTTTTTCATGGCATAGTTTTAGGAGTTTAAGCTATTAAGGAAATAAGAGACAATGTCTAAAAAGGACAGAGGAAAGAAAATAACCTTTCCTCAATGAGCAGTTGAAAGCAGAAAGAGAGAAAAACCTCTTTGGCATGTTGCTTCCCTTTCATGCTGGACAATAACTGAAGGAAGAGTCAGTACCAGAAGAAACCCCAGTTTAAGGGGGAACAACTAGGAAGGATTCTGGTACCCAATTATATTTTACTTGCAGCTCATTTGATTTCTTCTAGCCTAGCATCAGAAAGGAACTGCTCAGTTACCTGTGGAGCTGAAGGGAACTGCATCACTGAAATGCAATGGAGTACAGTACCTTGGTAAAATCAACATGTGATCAGAAAGTCATTCAGTCAAGGCTGCAGGAAGAATTCCAGCAGTGCCCAGGTATTTTTAAGTCTTATTTTTCACATTTTATTCACGCTTGTTTAAACAGAATCATCCATTGGTACACTGTAGTGATGTTTGGTTTGGTCAGCCAGGAACCTCTGAAAATCTTAGCTATGTCTGATACCACACCTTCACCTCTGGGATGCACATCTACTTTAAAAAGGGGAAGCAGTGTTAGTCCGAGTTTATATTGAAAACACTATGATTATTTTTATTTTCTGAAAAAAAATTACCTTAATCAGTGGAATACAATGAAGTGTGCTAAAAATAAACCCTGCCTTAAGCATCACAGGCTGTTAGACCTGGTGAAGCTGGACAGGCAGGAGGTCCCGGGGGAAAATCCTGTTTCAGGTCTACCTACCTACCTTTCCCTACCAGCCAGAGAGCTCACAGCACACCGTCGTGTCACATACTGGCAGTAGCCAGTGTTACGGAAAGCCCTAGAAGTAATTTGGGATGCCCTTTGGCTAGGACTAACCTCCTCTAAAGTTTATATTTTTTAATCTATGTTTTAAGGTATAAGTTGGTAATGGAGTTGCTTGTGACATGCTTCTGAAGAGTTGATATAGGTGGATTTTGGAGCAGAAGAGAGTATTGTTTCCTCGACTGAAAGGATGAGAAACCAGCAATGTGTCAGTGCTTTTGTATGTCTTATGGCAGCAGGCACAGGAGGTACAGAGACTGAAAGATGCCAAAGAACAAAAAGCAGAAGGTAAAAATGCCTTTACAGCTGCCAATCTCCAGGCAACCAAAGCTCACAGTCCTCCTGCTTCCCCCCCCCCTTCTCAGAGAGAGATCGACTGCTGCAGAACTTACAGGAATTGATCCTGGCAATGACAGACAAAATCCAAGCCTCAAAAAACTTAGGAGAGAACAGCTTTATAGAAATAGACTTAAAAAAATAAATAACTTGTCCCAGGCCAGAACAGAAACCCCTTAGATCCTAGATCACTGACAAGATAGTTAGCAAAAGCACTAGTATCATGCCAGTGCAGCTGCTTGCTCATCCACACAAGAGGCTCTGACCAGCTTTAGGTGCCAGGACAAAGAAATCCAGCCCAGGTGCAGCTTGTCCTGCTGCAAGTCAGCAAGACCCCAGCAGTATTCCCATGCCTTCTAGCTGCATCAAAGGAAAGGGGACAAGGAGTAATGCCACAATTTTATTTATGAAAGTAAGAGCTGATGAGAATTATTTACACCCAACTGTAATTCAGTTACAAACCCTTGGGTACCCCAGTTCTACACCCAAATAACAGAGCATGAGGGGTTTCCCAATTGCAAGTCTCTGGTAAGCAGGGAAATGCTCAGAGAGCTGAGGTGAGCTGGGCACTGGGATGCGTGCACACAGGGTACCTCAGAGACACCACACAAGGCTTCTGTTGTGCATGAGAGATGCTCCTTCCTTTGAGCCCAAATTCATACAACTGCAAGAGAAAAGCTAATTTTCTCAGAAGCATTACCCGCTCAGAAAACACGCAAAGCTGAATCTCCTGATCCTTTGGGACCATTGCTGTGCCCCAGCAGGTCACCAATAAGAAAGAGATGTTTATTCCCTACCATGACTTTGCTCATAACCATTTTGCACTTACCTGAACAACTCCTCCAGGTTTTGGTGACTGCAGCCAGGTACCCACCAGGTCACCACCGCTGCCTTTTAAACAACTCCATCAGTGGCTGCTCACTGCTTTCCTGAAGTTCAGCAGCTTTAACTATGACTAGACATTGAGGTGAACCTTCAGCCAACAAGTCAAAACCATTTCCAAAATGCAGGCTGAACAAAGAGCATTATATTTTTAAAACAACAGAAGAAAACTCCCTCCCTACACACCTCTCCACTGCAGGCAGCAGAAAAGGAGTGAAAGCTGGTGGGTGCTATTTTATACCAGCTTGGTGTGGTGATGCAGGTGCTACTGGTGATCAGTGGATGCAGCTGGAAGGCTGAGGGACTGGGCAGGGTGATCAGTGGATGCAGCTGAGGCTGAGGGACTGGGCAGGGTGATCAGTGGATGCAGCTGGGAGGCTGAAGTGCCGGGCAGGGCTGTTAGTAGAAGCTCCATCACCTGGGCTGGGGCAGGTCCACCCCTGTCCCCGCTCAGCCCAGGGGCCACGTGTTCTGTAGTTATTATTTGAAATGTCTCAGGCCAAAGACCCTCCTAATTTTCAAGCCAGAGATGCTCTCACTGGCTTTGACACTGTTTGCCAAGTTTTGGTGGGAAGGAAAATCTTTCTTTTTTTGTTCCAGGGTTAGGACAATCTTTCTCTGAAGAGCGACCTTCAACAGAAACAAGTGGTTGCAAATCAGGCAGCTGGAGCATCTCTGCCAGCACTGGATGCAGCGCCGCACAGACACGATGCTGGTCCTTACCTGCTCCTGTCAAGAAACAGGCTGTCCTGGTCCAGTGCTGTCTAGACAGTATATGCTTGCTACGTGCTCGGCTCAAACACAAAATCTGTCCTGCGAGCAGGTGCCAACAGGAACAAAATCATCTTCAAAACCAAGCATTCCATCCCTCTTGCCTGTTTGTCCTATTTCTCGAAAACAAGTCCTTACGTTAAAAAGGCAAATGCATCCCTTGCCGAAACACAGCATGTTTATTCAAAAGATACACAACTGGCTTCAAGTTCTCCCTCCCCTGCCGTCCCAGAAAAAAAAAAAAAAAAACAGAATAAAAATGGAGTCAAATATGCTTTATTACTTATTAGCTGGTAATGTAATACCTTCTGACAAGCTGAACAGTTGTAGCAGGCAGCTGTAGAAGTCACTATACAGCCTGTTTAGAAGAAAAACAGGAATGAGAGACAGCTCTGAAAGGGAGGTTTTCGAGCACAGCTCAGCCATCCTACCATGCCCAAACCAAGTACTTTTATCCAGTTAATTTAGTGAATGAATCCCTCAGGGTCCCCAGCCATCTACCACTACAGCTCATTAGAGCCCAATATCTGACTTTTCATGTTGTATCACTGAAAGCACTTATGCTTAAAATGTAATTAAACTTAAAACAAACAAGATCTCTTTTCCTCCCTCAGCAGCCCCTGCCCACGCCGAGGAAGGCAGGCACCTCCGTGGCGTTATTTCGGAAAACACCACTCACTTCCCCCACTGTCGGCGTAACATTTGCCCGACCGTTCATCCTGTGAGCAATTAGAGATCTAAATACTGGGTGTAATGCCTGGCTATTGGGATTTAAACTCGCAGATCCCTTACAAACGAATAATGCAGTAAGACTTGCTGTCCAACGAGGTGTCTTATTGAAATATCCCAGGCTGGTTCGCTTGTCACAGCTGTCGTTTCAGCCATTTGCACTTACACTGTGTTGCTTTCATTACAAAAATAGAAATTTGTGTCCTAAGTGCTGTTACATTACTAATGCTAAATATTTAATTCCCTGGGGTTCTAATTATGGTTGAGCACTGGCAACACTGATTCTACTTTTTAATAACAACTGTAAAAGCAATTTGAGCATTTTTCAATTAATTAAATACATAGTGTACGAGTAACCTCTTGTCATTTTGCCCTCCAGGACCTGAGCTAATTTGTGTGGAATAAAATGTTTTGAAAATTAACTGATATACTAGTCTGATCATTGTTGTTCTATTAAATTATAGTCTGCCAAATGAGCGGTGTATAATAGTTACATACCATACCGTTTCCTTATTTATGACAGCATAGTGGTTTTTTGAAAAAACTTCTCCAGCGTATTTCTGGAGAGCACATCGGAAAGGCCTAATTAGCAGGCAGGAGATGGTCTATGTACATGAGCATCAGCAGCCTTTCAGTCTGGTAAGTCTTCAGCAGTGAAAAACAAAGCCTCTCTCCATCCTTCAGACCTCATTTTCACCTTCTTTCCCAGACAAAATTAAAAGTGTTAATTAAACGACTTTCTCCTGCATAAACTCCCGTGGATTAGCTAGTAGTTTACACTTTAACACGCGGGAATTGACTCGCAATATTAAGACACACAAGTAGTTTAGAACCCAATTTTTCATCTTCAGCTTGCAAAAGCCAGTATGAAACAATTTGTCCATAAGATGATTTTGTTGGAATATATGGATGGTTGAAAATACCCAGCTTGCTCACATCCAGGCATAAAACTAAGTTCTACTAAATACCTAACATGATGTTAAAATTAAAAGTATTTTTACCCTTTATACAGTCCTAGAAGTTTAGAGCAACGATACACAACAGCACCATATGTATCCTGGTAAAGAAAACTAACTCCATTTCCACATCCCACATTAAAAATTACGCCAAATCAACTGGGAAGAATTAGCACAAAACCCTAACATTTTGACAGTGATTTTTGCACATTTTTACTCATAGCTGATGAATAATGTTCTTTCAGCATGTATTTTAATGGTGTATCTTTTTATAGTCTGCAATAATAGTAAGTCAAACATATTGCTTGAACAGCACTTAAGGCTTAAACAACCCAGAATATACAGGTGAAAGTTTGATGGTTTTAGCCAAATCATTTAACAGTAAGGGCAATGTACTATTCTGAAATCATACAAAGTACAGGCAATAGATAAACAGCTAGTCCAGAGAGCACTACTAAGACTTTAACACTGTCAAAGCTTTTCAGGAAGCAAAAACGTCTAACATACACTGGTACCACATGCTTTCCAGTTGAAAGTTGCCTTTGTCTTCATTATTGCTATTAAAAAAGGTGATTTTTGGAACAGGTATCTCCACTCACTCTGCTGATGTACTGAGAACTAAGTACATCTATTTTTTCACAACTGGCAAAGCACTGCACATGTGGAACGTTGGACTCATCACACTAGTTTTACATCGATTCCTTTCTCGTTACACCAAGACACTCGCACACGAAGAGCTGCAATTCAAACTAAGCAGGATTGCATTTCATCTAAAAAAATAGTTTTTAAAAAAATCAATAAACTGCAGATTTCTTTTGGCAAAAAGCAAATAGAGATTCTCAGTCAGCATTATAACATTATTTTTTTCCAAATAAATACTAAACAGGATATACAATCACTGTCAAACAGAAGTGCTCCAGTCTTAGGGATTTGTGTGTGGGTGTGTGTGTGCATACATAAAACATACACACAGAGAAAATACGAAGAACATAAGCAATATATTGCAGTAATAGCCCTCTTCTTAAAGACACTTTTATATAACAGTGTAAAACTTGAAGTTATCTTTACAGCTATTAAAAGCTCCCCAGTATCTCTAGGTATCTGTCTTCAATAAATCCTGGAAATGTTCTGCTCACCTACTGAGTTTTAAGGAATGTGCAGCATGTGTCAACTTCAATAAAAGGGGGCCACTTCTTTAATTACCCCGTTCACCCAGCTGCTGCTTTAATGAAGTATTTTCCTGAACATGTAAAAATGTAAAATACTCCAAAAAATCAGTCATCTATGTGCACTGACTACTCAGCATCTAACAGTAATGGATATAGTGAAGAACAAAAATGTGAGTCATGCCAAGCCCATAATTCTCAGTGACTGACTGTAAAGCACTTATAGTCAGCATTAAGCTGTTAAAACTCTAACAAAGAAATAAAGACCTCATGGTTATTTTTAAAATCTTAAAGACTAGCACATAGCTTTAAATATTTTTTCTGCTTTTTGTGATTCACGCAGCATTCTTTCCAGGTAGAACAGGTACTTCTGCATGAAAACAGGCTAGTACGTACAAGTTAAAAAAATAACAACACCTATTCAAACACATGAGCTAATTATACCTGGCATTTTGGACTTCAGTGGTAGCATATCTCTTGCCACAAAGCAGAAAACATCACAGCCAAAACTGAAAGTGCCGAGGATTCAGAATCTAAGTGCAGGCAACCTCTCCCCTTCTCCAAACGCTTATGCCCCCAAGTGTTTTTACAGTACAGGAGAGGCGACATCATCTCCCCAGGCTGTGAAGAAGTTGGAAATGTACAACATGCACACATTTATTTCAGCCTTGGTGACAGCACAGCAACAAAAAGCCCATTACAAAGAAAAAAGGCAGATAACTGGATGCGATCAACTCGCGACCATTTTTTGTAACGTGCTAGTGAATGGGTGTCAGCTAACTAATCTTAGTGGAGAAAAAACCTAATTTATACACAGCAGGATGCTGTCAGATTATTTTAAACCTCATAATTATTTCTAGCAGCAAGGCAACATTGCACTTTGTAGAAGTATACAGTTTGTGGGAGGTATCTGATCTGAAAAAAAATGTACATGTTCAGTTTGATCCATTTGGCCGACACGGGAATGGATGAACAGAAGAAACCCACCTAGAGCCAATGGAACGTAACATTGTAGAACCAAGAAGTCAGGTGAAAGAGGATCTTTGAAAAAGGCACGATGTTAAGAGACAGGAACCCTGCCAAATTAGTTGTTAAGCAATGCCCCCTCCCCAACTCCACGGATCTTTTTTTAAAGAGAAGCGTACATAACTTTGAATAACTTTTCAGTTACTGCTGTGCTGTGAAGGTATTTGTTACACCGAGATGCCTGCTACCCTTCCAAGCCAAAAGGACCTCTAAGATTACGCAGTCTGGCCCCAGGTGTACCAAAAGCCACAGAAGCCCGCAAGGAATTCCTCTACCCCACCCAGCCATTTGTTCAAGCATATACCCCTACAAAAACATTTCATCTTAATTCAAAAGATAGAAAATCTACTATTCCCTTTCTAGCAATTTCTACTGATTCCTTGCTTTTATTAAAAGTTTGCACCTTACAGTTTGTCATTAACTGATTTTTATCTTTCTATGCTGCATATTGCCTTGAAAGTGTCTTGCTATGTCTGGAGTATGAAAACAGTCATGTAAAATCAACCGTCACGTTACAGATGTAAAGATTATTCTCAGGAATGCAAATTTTATTCAACCAATTTGGAACTGAAGTTAAAGGAATTAGAAAGTAACTGTATGGTATCAGTTAAGAGAGTAAACTATGCTTTGTCCAATACATTTGTGAAGAGCATACAAAGAAATTGTGTTTATAATAATAAACATCTGATTATGTGTGGGACCCTGACAGATTCACACTGGATACAGCAATAAGCAAAGAGCCAGGAAGTCTAGTTGAAACCAAGATATTATTTTAAGTATTTATAAGAAAACCAACCCAAACCTCTCTGCTCTGAAATTGTCTTTTGCTTTTCTTTTAGCGCTACATAAACAGCACGGCAGCCTTAACTATAGTTCTTGATCATTTTAAGTGCTTGGATGTAGCGTCTTACTCATCGGCATAATACATGGTGACAGTGGTCTACGTCAGACGTATGTTAATTTGTAATACTAGTTTAACCATGTATTACCACTTAAGCAGGCAAAAAGATTATTAGACATTCACAAGCCTTTCATTAAATATTTTAACCTCAGTACTACAACAGCCCCTATTCTGATAAAAGAATTGCATGAATTATGGTCTGTCCCAAATTGCTGCGGAAGCTTGTTTCCCCTTAGTTCACGGTCAGGGGAAGACATCAGTCCTTTGGAGGAGGTACATCACTTCTGAACCCAGCGCAGAAGCCGAGAGCTCAGCTTTTGCTTGACTCTGGGCTGCCAACACAGCTCTTGCACCTGGAGCCGCACCCACCTTCCCTGTAGAGCTGCAGAGACTAGATCAGGGGAAAGTTGAGGATTTTGGAAATGATGTTGTTGGCACTTTGCCTCCTTGAACTATTCATGCACCAAGCTACATGACAAGCATGGGCTAACAAGAGTGTGACTGAAGAGTCCAACATTTTCTCAACATATAGCAGCCAAGTCAACTCCAAACTTGGCAGAAAAGCAAGAGGTATCACACTCTGCCCTATCATCTCTTCTTTTTTACATATATTAGCAACTTCTAAGCTTGTGCACATTCCCAGATCCCTTTGTAAGCCTTAGTCCTCAGATTTGTCAGGCCTCATCTCTTCGCATCACTATTTTCCAGAGCCACAGTTCAGGGAACTGCAAGGGGCTCTGGTCTGAAGGCACTGTGATACGGTAGGGAAGGCAGTTCTTTACCTGCAAAGCAGCACCTTTCCCTCGCACACCAGTTCCTTTCCAGATGTAGTACATTAATTTCCTCCCTTATGTATGGCACGTGCGAGAGGCCCGTGCATACTTCTGTATTCTTTAACACAAGGCCTGTTAAAAGATGCTGGATGCAACGCCAGCTGAGCTGTGGGTTCAGTCCTTTCTGTGACTGAACCGAGTTCTTTTTATCTAGCAGTGCCTCAAGAGGAGACTCTGGGAGCATTGCTGTTCTCAGGTTTCTGACTGATCAGAAAGCCTCTTGTTCTTTGTACACCCAAACAGTCTGCGAGGCAACACCGACACTCCATACCCTTCTCACAAGAAGGGTCAAGTGCTGAAGGAGCTGCTTGGTCATGTGCACCATTCTAATTCTGGCACAGGGAATATCAAGAAGTTGGATGCCTCAAACTATAACATCTACTGATGCAATATCGGACAGAGAAGCAGTAGTGGATGGGGTGGCCTCGGGGTGGCCTCTGCTGCTGGGGGCGTTCTCCCCTCTGCTCTAAAGGCAGCTCAGGGCACCATGTGTCAAAAACAGTTCTCCTGAGGCACGTGTTGCTTGAGGCAGCCTCTTTGACGACTGAAGTACAAGTGTGTTCTCTAGATAACAGACACATTGGTACCATTCACACACCTCAAACAGATAAATTTCCCTGAAAGAGGCGTCCCGTCACTTTACTACACTCACAGCACCTCTCCCCGCTTACACTGGCATGCACAAGGAGTACATCAAAGAGCACAGGTTTATTTTATAATATCCAGTACACTCCTGAAGCGTGAATATTATACACGACAGAACTGCACGGCTTTCTACCATGTCCAATTTTTACCACATCTTAGAGACCCAACTGCACCTGCTGGAAAGACTACACCACCAGCACCTCCTCAACGCATCGCTTGGCAGCACACTGCGTTTTTATCAAAATGGCCCAAGGTGCTAGTTACTTAATATTTGATAACACAATTAACTTTGGCTAAAGTAGGTCTGGGTGTGCTCCAGGAAACAGTGCAGTTTGCTTCCCTAGCAGTGGCAATAACTTCTGGGAAAGAGTGTAAACAAGCAAGCATGCATGAAGCCTCCTGCTTTAACCAGCACAGCTGCTGACATACGAAGCTGTATCTCTTGCCTTCTCTGAAGTTAATCCCAACAATTTAAAGCAGACTTCTGAAAAAAGTAAAAACACATTAATCTGAAGTTTCTTTAAAATGTTACTCTGAGGACACATTAGTTCCACTAGAATTGAAGTATAAACCAGATGCAATAGGCTGACTTCTAGCTGGAGCGATTGCAGAGAAAGTAAGAGCTAACAATTCTTAATTTGGCATAACATGACATTTCCAACAGCTTCTGTCTCTCCTTCCAGTAACTGCATCCTGGCAGTGTACATATTCAAAAAATTATTTTAAAAAGGACATTTTCTCTTGGGGGAAAAAAAAAAAAGCACCTCTCTTTGTAGCAGTGTCATTCTGAAAACTGAAGATGCTTTCACTGAAAGGAAAAGTATGCCGATCAAAACATGAAGGGGACAAAACCTCATTCAATCCTTATTTGTTTAAGAATTACTAAAAAGAAACATTTTTTGCAGGAGGCTAAGGCAACAGTAATTTAGACAATAATAAATTGAGCATTTTAAGAATAACTATTCCATTGAATAAACGAACTCTGGCAAGAAACTTTTCACATGACACTCAACAGACATTCAAATAAATGAATGAAGTATGCAAGTTAAATTACTTCAAAAATAAAGACTTTCCAGTGGTTTACCATAATGACAACACTGTACAGAAAGATACAATAGCTCCTTGTAGCCTAAGAATTGTCAGTTTTATTTCACATAGATTACTTCCAAAAGCATCTTGTCATGACAATCAAGTTTTGAGGAAAAAACAACTTATCATTTGATAAATAGATGAAATTATCTGTCATTAAAACCATTTAAGCATTCCTCTTTCCTGTTATCCTTCTCATCTTGGCAGTAAGTGATAAGATTTCAGGGAGGCTCAGTCATTGACGGCAGGATCTAAAAAAGAAACAATTTTGCATACAATTACCATTCACATTCACAGCTTTTAGTTATTGTATTTCACTAACCCGCACTTAATTGGCTTCCTTCTGCCACTGGCACGAGCACAATGGACCATCTACTTCATACAAATCATCACTTGCTACTGCAATTACATCTTATGCTGTGAAAATATTGTAGCATCCTGGCACATTAATAGTTCATATAAAGGTAACATCAAAAAGGTCCCGTTATCCACCAATGAATTGCTGACACTGCCAGAGCATTAGCCAGTAGGAATCAGACACCACTTATTATCATGCAGTTCATTACTTATGGGATATGGTTGAACTTCAAACTGGTAGATTTCTCTGCGGCTTCTGGGAAAATAGACTACTTATCCATGGAAACAATCCACTGACATAAGTGAAAGACAGTGAAGAGGAGAACTACAACTCCATGATTTCCCCAAAACATTTTGTTTAGCTAAGCAAGCAGCTTCTTTAAGAGGAAAGGAGAACGTGGATTGGCCAAAGAAAAAGACCTGAGCCTTGCATAACCAGACTAAGTCCCGTGCATCCCCGGAAGGCTGCATGCATGGCAAGCCCACTTCCAACATTTGAACTAATTAATTGCATTCCCACATTAAAGCTACCATGGCACACCTCCACCTTGGCAGATTTCTAGCTGGCTTTCATCTTTTCCATCTTCCACATGCCAGGTCCCTCACACCAACTGGCCCTCAGTGACAGCTGACGTTTTAATGTTATCCAACACCTTGATGCAAACAGGTTTTGCCCTTTCTTCCACCTTTTGCTAGACTACACTTCCATTTAGCCGCTGCACTGACCAACACCACCACTTTCTTCTACTGCACTGCAGCAGTATGTCTACTGATGTGACAAAGGGAAGCAAGGGTCTTCTTCCCTACAGGAACGTAGCTGCCTTTTTGGTTAGCAACTGGCATCCTTTTTAATGCTGAGGACAGAGCATATGGTCCTTCGAAGGGACATCAAAATAAATATGACAGGTCAGTGCAATCATCATACCGAATGAATTCAAATGATGCCATATTTAAAATGAAATGTGTGCACATAATAAAGATTCAAATGACAAAAAAAAAAAAATCCCTACCCTTTATCCCTCTCTGAATTATTTATTAATTCTGCAACTCCAGCTGTTGCCACCAGCCCAAGGACATTACTTCATTTTGGGAATGACACTTCATATTTAGAGATAAGTTAACGAAACAAAGGACACTGTGGACCCTCCTTAAAGGCCACAGCAAAGCATAATTCATCTTTTCCCAGAATTTACAATGGAAAATAATCAATCAATTCAGTTCATGTTTCTCAACTTGTTTCCATAATTCCAGACACAGATTTCAACACTTATGCATTAAGTCAGCCATGCCTTTCTAACTGTTGCAGTTAGGCAAGACTCTCAAAGCATCTTGGATCCTCCTCATATTTTCTTATGGTTACCTCCCTCTAACTGTTCACCATAAACCATATGCCACCATACCAAAGATTCCGTGATACTATCACCACTCAAGTTACTGAAAGCTTTTAGTACATAATATAGTCGTTCCAAGAAAATGTGAATATTCCACACACATAGAATTGTCTTTGATAAAAGCAATTATTTGTTCATAAATTAAACCCGTAACAACTTCAACACATGTAGTTTAGGGTACAAAGAGCTGGTTTAAACTAGCCATGCTAGTTGAGCAAATTCTACATAGTGCTATCTGCCCGCTCACGGACCGCTTCGATTCAGGTTCCATTACCTATCAGTTAGTTCTTGGATTTCCAAGAAATGGGGAGGGGAGCCAGGATGAACAAACTCCTACATTTACATGACCTGCCCTCTCCTGCACCCATTCCATTAACTAAGACAAGTTAATAGTTTATTTGTAGAAAAGCACACGAAAATAGGGGGGAAAAAAAGAAAGAGAAAAAAAAGGAAAATCAACCATTGCTTTTGGTTGCCACCTTATTCACAGTGGAACATGACAACTAAAATCTGAACCGTTACACAAAAAGACCTATCCCATTAACTTTGCAGTGCCTTCCCATTACAAGAACACACGGAGACACTGCCTTCACATCAGGCCTGAAATGAACTGAAATAGATCAAAACTTGCAAGTCTTCAAGCATCTATGGACAAACAACCCACAAATATTAGCCATTCATGATTTACCAGCAGCCCCTTCCCCACCACAAAGGAGATTACTCTGCTCTTAGCCACAATTTTCACGCCACAACGCTGTCTGCTTTTACCTTTACCTACCTGAACAGCAACTGGGTTGATGTTCTGCTCCTAGGAGATCTCAAATGCCACAAGATCATTTAACTGATCAGTGATTTGGGGTTATTGTTTGCTTTGTTTTTCTCCTCCATAGTCACCTGACAGTGGACTAGCAATTGCAGCACTTATAACACTTAGAAGGAGATGCAGAAATAAACTTAAAAAGTTTCCAAGGTATCATTATCAGAAATCTCCGGTATCACCCACAAAGCTTGCAAGCTCTTAGTCACCTTCTTGCAGCAGAGAATGCACCACTGGCCACTGGTGTTAAGCAGGCAGTTCAGGCCTGAACTAGGATGCCAGGCAGGTGGGTATTTAATAAGCAAACTCCTCTTTGGGAAAAGCAGCAAAGCAAGATAGGCTACCTGTCTTGCAAGTGAAAGAGCCCAATGGCTTGCAAGCAGAGCCCACTTTGGTTTGGCTGTCAGCAGTACCTCCAACATTATCTGCTTTTGTTCAGCTTGGTACCACTGAGCTCATGCAGTGTTATTCAGGAAAAGGAGATGTAGTTAAAACAAACATTTATTTGCACTACAGTCTGCACCAGAACTGGCACCCAGCCCTGAACAGTCTCCCTCTTCCTCACTACTATGGGAAAGCTACTGAAAGAGGACCTTCCCTTCCCATCTCCTGCTGTTGGTCAAAGAAACAAAAGGTACAGAAACAAAAAGAACAGGCAGATAACTCAGAACGTCTAAAATACCACTAAGCAGTTAAACATTACCAGTTGAACCCTAATTTCCAAGAGCCTCAAATTCTCCTGTCATCACTGCTATGCGTTTGAGGTTATTACTCCCTCACCATTACCGATTCTCCAATATTTTGTGAATCCCAGGTGTTACCCACAAACTTTCCCAAAACTGCAATTATTTACAGTTGTAATCTGCTCAAACGTACACCACATTGTTCTGAAAATTAACAAATTAACAGGAACATCTCTCACATCTCAGGGTTGCCATTTAATTCACAATGCCACAGGTTCTCAAGTGCCTCCTGAAATACTTTCTAGCTGTGCTAAAGGAATGACATTTGGAAAAATCACCTATGTGCTGATATCCTTCTGAAGATTTTCACAAGCTAGGTGGATGCAATTGAAGTCAATCCTCAGAAAACAGGGAAAGCCAACTTCATGCCCAGACATGCTCACTAAATGCTTCTGGCTATGACATTATTTCATACTTGACACATTATACACAAACACCTCAAGAAAATATCTTTTTGCGTATATCTGGATTACACAGCTATTTATACCCAGTGCTTTTGCAGAGCCTGCCCAATGTTGCACAATGCTCTCAAATACAAACGACAAATTGATCCTTTCAGATGATAATTTTTTTTTAGCGAGCCGTATTTTTAATGTTAAAAAAATTGTACCTCAACACAGTATTTAATCTAATTCTTACCCTGAACAATTGAAGTACATCTGTATTAATCTATTAGATGCTTTTCCACACCACACCTATGGCACTGCATAAATTACTATAATTTAAATGAATTACTGCTTGAAAATTCTCATTTGGTAAGAAACATGCAGTGTTAGAAGACACCGAAAGAAAAATGTGCACTATGGTAACTATGTTTTATATCACAGTATATCTAAGTTCTCATAAACCAGCTATTCTAAATTGTTAGACAAGAATATTAGACTGATCACACAGAACACACATCAATATGTCCAAGAAGTCAATAATACGAAATTAATTTGACAGTTTATTTAAATACATTTCCATGCCCATATATGCAGAATCCACTTTAAAAATACCATTAAGCTGGCTGAAGAATATTGTCGCAAAAGACATTAACACCAATAGTAATTCTACCTCTGCCTGGATAACTTGCATTTTTCTCTTTAAATGCCTGATCTGCTGAAATGCATTGAAGAAAAAGAAACTAGGGGGAAAAAAAAAAACCCAAAACAAAACAAGGAAAAAACAAATAGAATAATAAAAAACCCAGTTCTTTTGTTACAGCATTCCACATATTACTACTGGTTAAGGAGGACTTGTTTAAGACCAAACGTTTCAACTACCTAACAGTAAAGAATGAAAAGCTTCTTGCTACAAGCTAAAAAGAAAGTCTTTACCATGCTCCTTGAAGAGCTCATTTTCACATTACTCAGGCTTCATTATGCTGAATCAATATTCGTTTAGTCACTGGGGTTATTGACATATTTTAAAATAAAAGTATACCCTTCAGCTACTGCACTCATTACGGGTAATTTGTCTTGTCAGGGAGCAGGGAATATTATCCCAGTCTTTCAGGGGCTGACAGCCCATGGAAATACCTCCCCTTGGTTACAACTGTAAATAATTTTAAGGTAAAATATTGAAAAATCAATGACTGTTTCCTGCAATCTGTCACAAACAAATCAATCATAATCTGCACAGCCAGAGAGTATGATTTGAAGGAGATGAGAGCAGATGTAATTCTTGGCTGGAATCTCTCATTTCAAAATCACTTCACATAATGGTGTCATCATTTAAACACTTAGCAGTCACTGCAACTGCCACTCATAACATCCAGTTGGACAAAACCGCAAGGAAGAGGAGGAGAAATGCCATTGCTGTTATGTAAACAAACACCTTATTTAAACGGTTGCAACATTAGCAAATTTCACAGATACAGCAGCTAGGCTTGTCTCTCCATGGAAGTCCAAGATGCTTTTCTTTCCGAACGGAAGATTGTCTGTAGATCAGCCTCTCAAAATGCAAAGTGTTTTAAAGTAAAACTAGGCTTCACAAAAGGTGAATAATAATACCTAGCACTAAAACTATTTCTAAAAATATCTCAGTTTTACTCGCTTCAAATAGCTTATAACAGAATTACGCATCAAATTCTCAAGAGATTAAGAATTATCTGAGGTACCTTTGTCTTTTTAAGAGTAATAAGGATTTCAATGCTTCTTTGTCCTCTACATATTACATTTCCCATCTAATTTTCATTAAGCACGCAACGACTCAACTTTAGCGCAGGTAACCACCACAGAATACAGGGGAAAGAAAGTCATAACCTACATAAATTAATTCATAATATATTTTCAACTTGCAGTCAAAGAGATTAACTGTTGTATATGGAATTACATTTGTTTAAAGGATCAATTTATACATAAAGAATTAACTACTGCGCAGTCAAAATGCTATAAACTGATCTTTGTAAATGTGAATCATTTGTGTAAAACTAATCTATTTTTATAGAGTACCACTAATGCTTGGACTGAAATTATTTTCTCATTTGTCCCCCCAGCTCACCCCAGACTACATTTTCACCCTGACACTACAGCGTTCTAGAGAATTCTGCACAGAACAGCCAAAGCAAAAAAAACAGCAAACAAGATGAAATTGTTGTGCAACTGCAACTGTGGGCCTAAGCCTGCATTCCTTACACAAACAAAATTCACAAATGCTCATGGAGTGTTTCACTCTGGAGAGTATAATTTGAGCTCTTAATCTTTAATGTGCAGAGCCTGTTATCACATATTCATTTTAATCACATTAACCTTACCAACTCGTATTTCTGAGTATTTATCTCATAACTGTGAGACTAAGAAAAAAAATGCAATCAAAAAAGATGAAATTATTTTTCTCTTTTCTTGAAAAAAAAAAATCCCATAATACTGTTTTTAAAAATGAAAGAATAGGGCATATTGTACATCTAAGTAAACCTCTCCGAGGTTTGCCTGCCTTTAAAGGAGGCTTTAAGTCTCTTTATCTTCTATGTGGAAAACACACATCTCAAACTCTTTATTGATACACATCAAAACCACTATTGTTTGTAGCAGCTGGACAGATTCTATTTCTTCACAAAATAAACTATTACAAAAAAAGAAACTAAAGCCTTAGCCCAGAAGAAACAGTTACTGCCTTAGAGGCTAAGTGCAGGAAAACTGCAAATATCAGCCATGAAGTGAATCAGCTTATTCTAGGGAAAGGCCGCTCCGTTGTGAAAGGAAGCGGGAGGAGGCAGAGGCTGAGCAATTGCTAAAAACAAGAGCAGATCCTTGAAATGAGCTGCAGTACATCACTTTTTCACTGGATGAGACTTAGGAGGAAGCTTTCGATAGACACTGAGGCTCATCATCCCTTTTAAATCTCCTCACTGGCCAACCGACACTCCCAGCAGGTAGATGCTGCTTACTACACTAAACCATCCTGGGAGGAAGAAGCTGCGTGCTGTATACTGAATGTGTCGGCATCTTCTCCCAGCGCCGTTCCCCTGAGCCAGGTTGTTATTTCTTGTGACAATCACCTAATTAGGTGGGTCAAGAAACACAGAAGATGGAAGAGATCCATTCTTCCCACATGCCAGTTCTCCTATTTGTAAAAATGAAGGCAATGGCTCTTCCTCTCCATTGTAGGACATTTAATAAATGTTAATAATAATTAAGTCAGTCACTTCTCCCAGACAATACTGTCAGATCTTTTCTTGCAATTTTCCAGAACTACTGTGCTCAGGAGGGAGCTCCTGCAAGTTCCAGGCAGAAAAAAGACTCACAGATTCCATCCCTGGATGCAAGAGGTCACAGAGGACTGTGCCACGGCAGACATTTCACAACAGCCCTCCAACTAGGGAAACCCTAAGAAGAAAGAGCAGCTCACGCTGCGACACTACTGATGTTTATGGAGAGTTCACAGGTCAGCACTGAGTGCCATTTTCTGCTGGACAAAGCATCAAGATGCTGTAACAGCTAAGAGGACTGTGAGGTCTTTCTGATTAAGAAGTTGAACAAGCTTCAGTTTCTTGAATGAAAAGGTACTTTTTTTCATTCCATCTTTCTCAAGAAACAAAAGAACTACAGGTTTGGTAAAGAGCTGAAAAAAGAAAAGACACTGGCTTTACAAAGCTAGTAGTATTTCCTCTAGTACCCACTTTCTCAATTTATTGCCCTCGCTCATAACGTTCATTTATTTAATGCAGTTCCACATGATCACTGAGCAACAGCGTAGTGCATAGTTACCTCATATCACTGATATTACACTATTATCAGTACTCTACCTAACCACGTTTATAAAGTTTTCATGTTTGGGTGTTACAGAAAGAAGAATCCTGCTTTGAAATATCTCCTGCTATCCAACTCTGGTTTTCCCCTCTTCAGCATCGCTTAGACCAGTCTCATTGAGCTCATCTGGAGAGGACACAAGAAGAAAGAAAAAAAAAAAAAGTACTTATTACAATGCCCATCATGTGCACCACATGATTTTCTTAAAAGAAACAGGACTAAGTTAATGTATCTGGAAACATTAATTCTGCATTTTGCTAGAGGCAGAACCCAGTCCTGAGAAAGAGTGGCACTACTGCAATGCCTTACTCAACGAATCATAACATACACAAACAAAATTACTTACCATTAACACTGACTAGGACTTAATACGGCTAAAAAGAGCTGTAGGCTCAGATGCTTTCTGGCTTTGTATGAGGTGTCTTCCTGTACTCAGGATGGGATGGGCTGCTGGATTCATTTTCCTCATCACGGACCTTACCGCTTCCTCTCTTGCTTGTATTCTATAAAATAAAAAAAATGGACATATGGAGAAATGGAACAAAATATAGTATTTGTTAATAATTGAGACAAGCAGGTTTCTCTTACAAACAAGGACTACAGACCGAGTAATGCAAAAGTTTCTTCATCCAGTGATCTAGCACACTCGTTAAATCCTACAGACACTATCTTATTGCCACATCCACAGGATCGTGTTCAATTCTGCATTTTCTAAGAGGCGCACCATAAAGAGGTGCCTATGGAAAGCACATGTAAATGGAATAGCATTTAGCTAATGAACAAGTAGCAGCATTAATAACTTGCTTTTGCTTAAAAGCACAACAATCTAATAAACTATGAGTAGGACACCTACTTAAATCTGAACATTTCTGAGAAAAGCAAAGGGTTCCGGTTAGGTAAACAGAGGCACGGAGATTACATGAGCAAACTTAGGTCATACCATCTGCCAGAAACCGAACAAGAAAAGAAGCCCAGGATTTGAGACTCTTTAAGTTCCTTCCCTACTACCAAGTCTTCCCATCTCCTCAGCCAGTATACAAGTCTCTCAGCCATTCTGCAGTCTTCTCTTGGACAACTATCTGGGTGACCCTGGGTTAAGTTTTACTTAGGGTACGCAACAGCACAGTTGATACCACAGAGAATATCAGCCGAGTTTGAACAGAAGCAAGAAATTAAATACTAAAATAAACTCCAGAAAAAAAACAAAGAGCAAAAAACTACCTTAAAAATAACTTTTGAAACCTAGAGTCTATAAGGCTGCTCTCTCCCCAAGAGACTTCTATGCAGCCTAATGCCTACAGAAGCTGGCAGAGGGCAACGTCCTCCCTAGGCAACAGCCGGGAAGTCAGCACAAACAAAGTAATTCTTGCACCGTCAATATCATAAAGAAGTTGTAGGCACCTTTTTATAATGACAGAGTATTCTTAATAAAAGCTTCAAGCAGGTTTTATAGCTGCATATTATCCCATGAAACCAGTAATAAACAGCACTGTAGCATTATTTAGTGCAACTCCAATACGCCAAGAGTCGCAACCTCAGTTTTATTTATCACACAGGCTAAAATGTTAGTTCTTGGCTTTACAGTAGCAGCCAAGCCTGTAGCTATTTTACCCCAGCACACTGCCATATGGATATTGATACTTTGCTACGGGATATGAAAGAAAAGCATAGTTTCCTAATACAGCCTAATTGAAAACAGAAGACCTACATATCACACCACGCATTATTCTATACAAAATTAAATCCGAAGGGCATGAAAAGTTCTGGAAATGCCAGCAGAGAACACTTTGGGGGTAAATACTGGGTTCTTGATCTGTGATAGACTTGCTTAGAAATATTGTGAAAAAGATATGCTTATGAAAAGAAAAAGCTAATTTTCACTTGGGGGTTGAAGGGAAGAGCTCAGGATGATTTATCTCCTTTGGGAAAACTAGAAGTGTGATCAGTCACAAGTTTGTTAATACAGTAAAGTCTCTGTTATGATGATCTGCATTCACCTTGAAAAGTCTGACTGGCTTGCTTTTTTCCCCTCAAATAACGATTCATATCTATAAAGAAGATTTTGGCTCTACAAATACATTCAGTTAGATCTGCAGAAAACAGCTTCAAGAATCATTCGTATCTGCATTACCCATATTAAGGAATACCAACTTAAAAGCCCTAATATTAATAAAAAGCAGAAATTACAAACTTTTAAAACGAATTCTTTGGGTGTAAGGCTAGAAAGGCTACCTGGCATCACGTTTCTCCTCAGAGAGGTAATGCCAAGGTCTCACAAATACCAGTCATAAGGACTGCAAACTTATGTGTAAGTAGGGAAGACAAAATACAAATCCTTTTGAACACGACACTGCTATTAAAAGTCACCCACCTCTAATACCCACAGTGGAGGCCAGACACCAACTACGGGAGCTCCCACCACGCCGCAGCACTGTGGTCGAAAGGGAATTTGCCACCGTATGGAAAGCTACAGGCACATGCACGTCTCGAAACCGCACGGGGAGCCACAGCCATCCTTCCCACTGAGGTGCTCCTCTTTCACAATAACCAGCCAACTAACAGTAGATGTGGCTTTCTTTAAGTGAAAAACTTGTTTAGACACGATAGAGAGCCGTTTTAATTTTTTCCAGTAAAGTCAACCATTAGCAGAGTCTATTTTCTGCATATGCCCATGGAACTGTAAGTAAAATAAACCCAAAAGACATCAGTAACTTAGTCCATATTATGCCAACAAATTGAAGCAAATCGCGATATTTAAGTTAATTACAGGAAACTTCAAGCAAACTTAAATACAGTTTCAGGTTCTCCCACGACACTCTCAAGATCTTTGGAGTTACATGTTCAATACAATAACTACGTGCTTGAAATGCTTGCCAGCTGTGCTTCTGCATACAGTTTTATTCCACATACTGAACAGGTTTGGTGATGCAATTTAAAAAAGGACTAAGACTGATGATAATCAGGCTTCTTTCTGCAGACAAAATGTGATTTTATATACAAAGGCTTGCTGAGAAAAACAAGTCCATCTAAGCTACCCAATTGTGGGACACAGAAAAGAAGAGTTACTCTACGTGTCGTCGAGTTTACACCTGAGGCTCAGACTGCAAACAGAATGCTAGCAAACAGATCTTGGGTGAAGTAATTGCAGGCAGAAGAAATAACAGAGAAGTTGTGGGTACCTTGCAGAGTTCTTCCTGGGAGCATTCACCTAGGCACAGAGTCATCAAACACTGGCACCTCCTCTGCAGGCACCGACCCTGTAACTTCCAGTACTTCATCTCTCGGAAGCCAGCAGCAACACGCACACGAGGAAGTATCTTGCAGGAAAATGTTCCTAAGTTCTATTCCTGATGCTTCAGCCAGTATTTTACGTGCTTTGTTTCAGCTCTTGCTCAGTTAATAACGTATTGATTTAAGGCAGAAAAACACAAGCCCCTCCCTCCTCTTTGCACGCTAATTAGTTTTACTTCCACGCTAGTGCAAAGGTGAGAAAAGGAAATTTTTTTCTCCTCATGCTTATTTAAAAAGATATTCACACATATGATTTGTTAATATCTTTAAATACACTGTGTAAAATATCTCTTAGTAGATATTTCAAGTACCAATTTCCACTACCATCGGAGTGGTAGTATTTTGTTTATAGGGACAGCTTTTAAAAGAACAGAGTATCTGTGAAGGGGACTTTTTTATGTTTGTTTGTTTTAATTAAAAAGAATTTCCTTTAACATCACACACAGATCTCTCGGTAATATGTTCACAAACTGAGGTTGAGAAATAAATTTTTCAATCAGTGTCTAAGGTCAGGCATTCAGATAAAGAAATATCAAAGAGGTTTTGAGAAAACAGCCTCCTCATCTACCCCTGCAAAAAAAAGAAAAGAAAAAAAAAGTTGAAATGATCTCCTAATGCATCTCCCTTCATAACTCATGCCGAAAGATGACATTTTCTCAGGATCTTAATTAAGATAATGATGAACACCTGTGTCGGCATTCTTTGGCAAGACAGCATTATCCATCATAATCTTTTAAGTACGCTCAAAAAAACCCAACAAAACTGTATGACGGAACCAATCTGTTGCCTCTCCTTGCACTAAGTTTTACATCTCAGACACACATAAGAACGATTAGATCTTTAAAGACCGCAATAAAAGCGGGGTCGTTAGGTTTTAAACTTTCAACAGAAAGTGGCTATTAAAGCAATTAAATTAAGGTGTATTGTATCCAAGATATCCAAGTTTAACTCCATCCACTACAAGCCACCTGCAACCAAACTGCTTACTGTACTTTTAAAATGCAGTTTGTTGTTATTTTCAAGATCACTCTGCCTCTTCTTCCCCAGCTGGAAAGAAAATATTCACAGATGATCCCTGTTATATGTTCATGCACTAACTTATTAATCTATTTTACACTGTACCACGTATGTTTGCACACCCTAAATTACGCAGATAAAACCAGTGCAGAAAAACAAATAAGCAAGTTCAAATATTGCAGCATTTTGGGTCACCACATCTTGTGCAGTTATCTCAAATCCAAGTTCCCCTCGTGTCAAAAACCCTGCTGAAGTCTGACTACTAACATAAGCAAAGACCATTTTAAACAGCTTTGCAGGATCAGCCCATCAGGCTGAAGGCTGTAAAAATACTGACCTTAATTATTTATTTTCATAGGCTGAATTTAAGCTCGCAAACCTTAATTAAAATAAAGCAAAGAGCACACGGCCAGCCTGTAAAATCCCACCATCGTTAAGTAAGAACTGAACGTTAACCGTTTCTTCTATTACATTAGTGGTTTAGCTGCCAAGAAATTATGACAAGAGCGTAAAAAGTACAAAATTTCAATATCGATTTGCACTTGGATAATTTCACCGACAGCTGCAAAGCAAACACCCGATGCCAAGAACTCATCCGCACCTTCCAACGTACCTACCTTCAGTAAAAACGAAGAGAAGCAGCAAATGGATCCTCAAGCCTCATATTTGTTAACAGAGCCGACAGAACTACATAAACACGAGCCTTCAAACTTATTTCCCTTTGATTAAAGAGCTGAAAAGTCCTGCAAAGCAGATTAGTCTCCGGCTTTCACATTTTAATATGCTTCTATCAGAGGGAAAAAGTTGCTGTGACTAGTGCATTCAGCAGAGCTATCAATGTGCAAATAAAGCAGAAAATAGAGACATACTGAAGAAACGAGCCTCAAATTTGATGCAAAGCGAAGGTGACAAGCACGGCAATAGAACTATAAACTAAATGTTTCAATATCTGGAAGAATTATCTACAGTTC
Organism: Phaenicophaeus curvirostris; assembly: GCF_032191515.1. Taxonomy (NCBI): domain Eukaryota; kingdom Metazoa; phylum Chordata; class Aves; order Cuculiformes; family Cuculidae; genus Phaenicophaeus; species Phaenicophaeus curvirostris. The sequence goes on from NC_091405.1 coordinate 16,075,381, forward strand.
TTTTAAAACGGCGAAGAGTATAATAGCGACAAACGTGGGTTTGAGAGCCACTCACAGCCCCGACGGCAGCAGAGTCCCGGCTCTGCTGTTCCTCAATCAGCTCCGGGTTTATGCTGCAAAGTAGGAAAAGCATCAACTCACCCCGGTTTCCACACTGTGCGCCTGCAGGAGCCACTTTCGCGGACCTTGGAAAAGAAAGAGGGTGGTTTTATGTCATATCAACCTTACCTCCTCGCAGCAGCCGCGGGAGGACGGGTGAAACTTCTCTCTGGAAAGCACCGGGCGAGGAAAAGCGCATCAAACGTCCCCCTCGCGCGTAAAACGAGGCGATAAACGCGTAAAACTTTCACCGGGGGGCTCGTCGCTCCCCGAGCGCGGGGGGAGGAACGCGGCGCCGGCGGCTGGAGGGGCGCGGGGAGCGGCCCGGGTGACACCGCGCGGCTCAAAACTGAGGCAAGTGCACACCTGTGCGGATCGAGCAGGTAAGGGAGCGCGCGCCGGGGCGAGCCCTTCGCCGCTCCCGCAGACCGAGCCCGCGGCGGGGCCGCGGAGAGGAAGCGTGGCGCGCTCCCACGTTAACGAGAGAAAAAAAAAATAAATTGTTAAATAGGAATTAAAAAAAAAAAAATAGAGAGGAGAGGAAGAGCAGGGGGGACGCCCCGCAGAGCGCCGCCCGGCCCCCGCCCCGCCGGCAGGGGGCGCCGCAGCGCTCGGGGCAGCGCCGCTCCCTCCCCGCGGCGCGCAGCCCCGCACCCCGCGCGGGCCGGGCCGGGCAGAGCCGCCTCGCCCCGCAGCGCCGCTTCCGGGCTCGCCGCGCTGAGCGACCAATGGCAGCGCGGGAGGAGCTCGCAAAAGCCAATCACACGCTAGGGGGCGGGGCTAGCGGCACAGAGGCACGATGGGAAACGTAGTCCCCCCGCCCACCCCGGAGCGCTCCCCGCCCGCCGAGGCGGCGCTGCTCGGCGCGGCTCAGCCCGTGCGGCCGCCGCGATGGAGCCCGCAGGAAAGGGAGGGAGCGGGGCGGTGTCGCCTCCTGGGCGAGCCGGGCAGCGCCCGCCCCGGCCCGCCCGTTTTAAAGCGCGCACACGCTCGCCCCGCGGCTCCGCGTCCCGCCGGGGTCGGCGGCGAGAGGAGTCCGGGACGGGAGACGCGAAAGTTAAGCGATAGAGAAATAAATAAGATCGAGGTCATTAAATCGAGACGGCCCGGGGGTGCGAGGCGGTTCCCGCAGCGCCCTGCCCAGCCGCGAGGGAGGAAAAGCCAGGAGGGAATAAACCGGGATGCGTTCCTGTTGGGAAATCTATCTGGTGGAATCAAAGGAGATTACACCGCCCGATCGGCGGGGATTTATCCCAGTTCATATGGTTTTAATCTGCTTTCGCCCGACCCTTTCATGAGCCGGGAAGGGGGAGGACACCCGGTGTATCCTTCACCTCGGCGGGCGACCCGCCGTTCCGAGCGATCCCCGCAGACCCCTCGCCGCCCCCACGGCTCCCCCTCCGCACCCCCAATTCTCCGGGGGACGGCGCTGGGAACAACTAAACCCCTCTCGCCCCGCTCACGTCCCCCGAGCCCTCGGCGCAACCGAACCCCGTTTCCCCCCGGGCACCCCCGATCCCCGATCAGCCCCCGTTTCTCCCCGGGGCACCCCCGATCCCCGGGCACCCCCCGTTTCTCCCGGGGCACCCCCGCCGCAACAGGTCCAGCCCCCGCCCCGACGGCGCGGCCGGTGCGCCTCCCTCCCAGCGCCGCTTAACCCCCGCTGAAAATCCCTTCTTCGGTTTAGAAAAGAAAAAAAAAAAAAAAAACCAACAAAAAAACTATCACGGCCGCACCCCCTTTTCCCCCGTATATTCCACCTCCAGTGATTTAGAGGAGGGAGGGGCGGGGGGCAGAGAGCAAGGGGAGGGGTGGCTGCGAGGGGGGGGGGGGGAGCCGGGAGGCTAATAAATCTTATTAAATATCTATATATTTTTATATATATATATATATATAGTGATTGGCTTGCATTCCGGCGCAGAGCGGCTCCGCGCGGTATTTAGCACACGCGGAAAGTTGGAGGCGACGTGAAACGCCTCGGAGGTGCCTGCAATCCAGGAGCCGGCGCCCTTGAGCCTCGCAGCGCGGGGAGGGAAGCGCGCAGCCCTCCCGCTGGTTGGGCCCGGCCGCCGCAGCCCAGCGGGGTCCTGCCAGTCCTTCCACTGACAACACCCCGCGAAGGAGGAGCCTCTCCGGGCCGCGCACAAGGCGTCGGGAGCTGCGATTTCCAACTTAGCATCTTGGCAGGACCCTTCGGAAAGCGAGAGCGAGGAGGAACGGGGGGGGAAAAAAAAAAAAGCTCCCCCCCCCACCACCACCACCACCCCGATCTCTCCCCCCACACGCAGTGCAAGGGGGAGAGAGAGAGCGAGCGAGCGAGGAGGCGGCGGGGTGGGGGGGCGAGAAAGAGAGAGAGAAGCGAAGGGAGAGAAGAAGGAGGACGCGGTGCGAGGCTGCAGGCGAGCGCGGAGCGGCAGCCCCGGCGCGGAGCAAGGTGCCGCTGCCCGGCGGGCGAGGGCGGAGAGGCGGCCGGCCGGCCCCATCCCGGCAGCGCGGCGGCGGCTCCCTCCTGCCCCGGGCCCGCGGGTGCATGCGTGCGCCCGGCCATGTCGTATCCTCAGGGTTACTTGTACCAGCCCTCGGCGTCCTTGGCTCTCTACTCCTGCCCGGCGTACAGCACCAGCGTCATCTCCGGACCCAGGACCGATGAGCTCGGGAGATCCTCGTCGGGCTCCGCTTTTTCCCCCTATGCCGGATCTACCGCCTTTACCGCCCCTTCCCCCGGTTACAACTCCCACCTCCAGTACGGCACCGACCCGGCCGCCGCCGCCGCCGCCGCCTTCACTTCCTACGTGGTAAGAGCAGCTTCGCTTCGTTTTCTTTTTGTTGTTTTCTTTTTTTGTTTTTTTCCTTTTGTTCCGATTTTATTTTTTGAGGTACCGGCTCCCGCCTCGCCGCCCAACTTTCCTGCATCGCTGTTGCTGCGGAGGGAGCGGCTCGGCCCGGGGAGACCGGCACCGGCTGCATTCCCTCAACAAAAAACGATATATAAATATACGTATAAAAAAAAATTTAAATTTTATTTTCATAAAGCGTCCACGGTAATGCCGCAACAATTGTCTTGTTGCGATTGGAAAAAAGGGAACGAACGGCGGCGACGGGAGAAATCCGGGCGATAAACCCCGGCAACTTTTCCCCGCACGGCGATAATTAGGCTGCTTAAATATTGCAGAGCTCTAATCCCGTGGCCGCGAGCCGCTCCGCCGGGAAGGGAACGGCAATAGGGCACTGCCCGCTGTGCGCGGCCCCGGGGCCGGCCCGGGGCATCCCCGACAGCCCGCGGAGCTGCCTTCAGCCTCTTCCTCCGCTTAGGGTCTGCGCGGAGTTTCATAGTTTCTTCCTACCCTCTCCTCTCTCCCCTTTCCCCTATCCTATTCTCTCTCTCCTTTTCCCTATCCTCCTCTCTCTCCCCTTCCCTATCCTTTCCTCTATCCTCTCTCCTTTTCCTTATCCTCTATCCTCTCTCCTTTTCCTTAACCTCTATCCTCTCTCCTTTTCCTTATCCTCCTCTCTCTCCTTTTCCCTATCCTCCTCTCTCTCCTTATCCTCTATCCTCTCTCCTTTTCCTTATCCTCTATCCTCTCCTCTGTCCCCTTTCCCCTATCCTCTCCTCTCTCCCCTTTCCCCTATCCTCTCCTCTCTCCCCTTTCCCCTATCCTCTCCTCTCCCTCCTTTCCCCTATCCTCTCCTCTCTCCCCTTTCCCCTATCCTCTCCTCTCTCCCCTTTCCCCTATCTTCCTCTCTCTCCTTTCCCCTATCCTCTCCCCGTGGTTTTCCCCCCTGCCTGCCAGCGGAGCGGCCCGCAGGTTGCCCTCCGCGGCCGCATCCCGGGGCCGAGGGACGCAGGGCGAGGGTCCCCGCTCCTGCCTTTTGGGGCAGAGCCTTCCGGGGCAAAGCCGGCGGCCTCCTGGGACCGGAGTCTCCCCGTTCCGCGCGTTCTCCCGGGAAGGAGCCGGGGAGGCCCCGCGGCTGCCCTTGCCGTGTCATTGCCGCCCCGCCGCCGCCTGACCCGGCCCCTGGGCCGCTGTCCCCTCTCTCCGCAGGGCTCGCCCTACGACCACGCACCGGGCATGGCCGGCTCGCTGGGCTACCACCCGTACGCGGCGCCGCTCGGCTCCTACCCCTACGGGGACCCCGCGTACCGCAAGAACGCGACGCGGGACGCCACGGCCACCCTCAAGGCCTGGCTCAACGAGCACCGCAAGAACCCCTACCCCACCAAAGGCGAGAAGATCATGCTGGCCATCATCACCAAAATGACCCTCACCCAGGTCTCCACCTGGTTCGCCAACGCGCGGCGGCGGCTCAAGAAGGAGAACAAAATGACCTGGACGCCGCGGAACCGCAGCGAGGACGAGGAGGAAGAGGAGAACATCGACCTGGAGAAAAACGACGAGGACGAGCCCCAGAAAGCGGAGGAGAAGGGGGACCCCGGGACGCCGGAGGCAGGTAGGGCGGCGGGGCCCGGCGGGGCGGGGGGAGCCGCGGGGCAGCGCCGGGTCGCGGGGAGGAGGGGGGGGGGGGGGCGGGTTTGGGGGGCGCGGGGCGAGCCCGAGAGCTGCCCCCCACCCCTCTCCTTTCTCCCCCCCCCCCCCTCCTCCCCGCTTCCAGGAGCGGCCGATGCCAAGGCAGCGCCGGGCTGCGAGCGCCTCCAGGAGTCCCCCGGCCCGCGGGAGCCCGAGGGCGGCCTCAGCGACTCGGATTGCAAGGAGGCGGCGGAGGAGCGGCTCGACGGCCCGGCCGCCCCCCCGAAGGCGCCGCTGGGGCCGTGCCGCGGGCCGCCGGCCGCAGGAGAGGAGCCGCCGCCGTTCCGGCCGCCGCCCGCCGCCGACCCGCCGCCGCCGCCGCCCGCCGCCTCCGTCATCCACTCGCCGCAGCAGGCGGCCCTCGCCAAGCCCAAGCTCTGGTCGCTGGCCGAGATCGCCACCTCGGCGGACAAGGCGAAGGAGGCCGGCGGCGAGGCGGCGCCCCCCGGCCCGTCGCGCTCCCCACCGCGCTCGCCGCCGGCTCAGGGCCCCTTCCCCAACGGGGCGGTCCTGCCGCGGCCGCTCTACTACACGGCGCCCTTCTACCCCGGCTACACGAACTACGGCTCCTTCGGGGCCCTGCACGGGCACCCCCCCGGCGGCCCCGCGGCCGCCCCCGGCGCCCACTTCAATGGATTAAACCAGACTGTCCTCAGCAGAGCCGAGAGCCTGGCTAAAGACGCTAAAATGATCAGGAGCCAGCCCCAAGTTGACCTTTGCAAAGACTCACCTTACGAACTGAAGAAAGGTATGTCCAACATTTAATATCGGCTTCTCCTCCGTATACCCCCCCCCAACCCCTTCCCGGGACTGCGGTTTTGTTCTTTTGTTATTATTATTTTTTTTTTAATTTATTGAGAGAAATAATAAATCGCTTTGGCAGTTATTTTTCCACTACCAAAAGAAAAGAGAAAAAAAAAATGCAAACAAACCACCAAACCTAAGCAAAACAAACCGAAAAAGACCAGCTGCCCCCTCCCTTCTCAGCACCCCCTCAAAAGTTTATAGAGTCTATTGGAAATAGCTGGGTGGAAACAGCCCAGAAATGTCTTAACCAAGTGAAAAGCAAACGAGTGACACTCTCTCTCTCACACACACAAAGAAAGATTTGTATGAAATCTTATTCTGTATATTTAATGTAGCTTTTTGTATTTAAATTGATAATACAGTATCTTTGAAGTAAATTATGAAATCAAGACACCTGTACAGGCATTAATGTTGTTTTCGTAATATAAATATATACATTTCTGTGTCTTTTTCCGAATTGTTTCATAGTTTTAAAATATATATATACAAGTTTAATTTAATTTTTTATGCCTATTGTTTTTTTTTTCCTTGGGTGTGAGCTAAACTATAATGCAAAAAAAAAAAAAAAAGAAATAGGTTATACTTATTAGATACAAAACCCTGCAGCCGCCTTTGTAAAATGCAAATATTTAATTAAAAGAGATTTTTAACAGAGTCAAACCCCCTCTTTTTTTGCAACGGGCAGATAACGTGCAGAGGTGTGAAAAAAAAAATATAGGTTTTAACAGAGCCGCGGGGCTCCGGTTGGGCCCTCGGTACCTGCAGCCGGTTCTAAAGCGCCTGCGGCTTCGGGAGAGACGGGAGGGGATGGGGGAGAGAGGCAGCTCCCGAGGTGAAGGCTGAAATGAGGCCGTGCACAAAAGCACTTGTTCGAAACACCAAATCGCAGCGCGGTCCCGTCTTTTAACCTAATTACTTCCAATCAGCGCCGCGTTTTATGCAAAGCGATCAGCTGGTGAACTTTGCTAATGAGTTCGATTTTCTGCCAGATTTCCCCGCCGGGCTGCGGTGCCCGCGGGGCCCGGGGCTGTGCGGGAGGAGGCTCCCGGTGCGCCCCGGGGACGCCCCGCTGGCCCCTTCCCCCCCCGCCCCGCTCCCCTCGGTGCGCGCAGCCCCGCGCAGGGCCGGCCGCGGGCGCGGTGCTGCCGGCGCTGGCAGGTAGGTGTCACACTCGGCCCGGGTTTGGCTCCTACCGGCCGCTCTGCTCCGCGGAGGGCGGATGGCGGCGGCCAGCGGGGCCGGGGCCGAGCCGCTGCGGGCGTTCTCCGCGGGCGGGGAGCGCTCCCTGCGCTCCGCGTCCCGGCGCGGGACCTCAAACCCAAAGCCGCTCCCCGACGGTGCCGCGATCCCAGCTCCCGCGGGGCTCCCTCCGCGCCGGGACCCAGCTCCGGGGACGGGTTTTACCCCGTTCCCATCGGATTTTTGTGGGAATGATGTTAGCGCGATGGGAACAAGCGCCGGGACCGCGGGAGCTGGGGCCGAGCCCACCCCTCCGTTCGGTCCGAGTTCCCCTCCTGACGACTCACATAATTATTTTGTAATCTCCTCAACTTTGTCAGAGCCGTTTATAAGCTTTAACAGGTTTATTCATGCGTATTTACGTTTTACAGGATTTTAAAGAGCAGTTTGTATTTTATGTTTATAAAGATGCAGTCCGTGTTCGCTTGATTATGCGATCTCTGTAGATCATCTGGTTTAAAATCAAAACTGTTTCAAGCCGGATGTGTAAAGAATCAAATATTCCTGGGATAACAGTATGTTATTTTATCACTTTATAAATTATAAATCGATTTTTCAAAAAAACATTCCAATTCCTCCGTTGGATCTTTTATTTCCAGTCGGGGACCTGCAGGCAGGCGGATTTTCCGCACTCTACCGGGCTCACCTGCCTCGTTTAAACCGTGAGAAAGTTGATGTGTTGAGGGGCCGGGCAGGAGAAGCTCGGTGTGCGGGGCTGGGGGCAAAGCGCTGCGGGTCCCCTCCATCCCGGGCTCTTCCCGCATCCCGAGTCCCCGCGGAGCCGCCTCGGGATGAACTCCGAGTGCCTTTTCCCCAGGGAGCCGCTCCGGACACAACAGGTCCCGCAGCGGAACCTCTGTCTCAAAATAAGTGGGTTTTAATTATTCATCTAGCTGGGGAAATTTTTTTTTTATTTTTTTTATTTTTTTTCTTTCTTTTTTTTTCTTTTTTTCTTTTTTTTTTAAATTGTCGTTCTACCTTTCCCCAGCTGATCTTCCTATCTCTGAAAAAGCTATTTTGCAAAGCAGCTTAAGGAGCTCCGCTCGTTCAAAAGCTCCATTCCTCATAATCGGGGCTATTTTGAATAGCTCTATCAGCCATCTCAAGACGGTTTTCGTTTGATGTATAAATTCCGAAGGGAATTAACCGTTTCCTCTAGGTTGCAGCCTGTCGCCTATTTGTGTTATTGTAGCCCCATCGATTTCAGGCAACGATTTTATTCTTCACCCTCTCCCCTACCACGGGAGACGGACTCTACAGTGTCTTTAACATAACCACGATGTTACCAGGTTCGTTTTTATAACAGAGCAGGGGGGCTGAGCCTCCCGCAGGTGACAGCCCGGCACCCCCAAGCCCCCAAGTGGGGGGCTTGGGGGTGCCGGGCTGTCACCTGCGGGAGGCTCAGCCCGCGCCGTCGAGGGAAAAAACACCTCGTGTCCCGGGGCTGGACTTCCCGGGGTTGCTTCCCACGGAAGGACGAGACCCCAGGAGGGTCTCATCCGCGGTGAATTCCCTGGAGACCCCCGCACAGAGCTGGGGTGCGGCCCCCGAGCTCCGCGGGACCCCCCTGTTCCTCCAGCGGCGGGAGAGGCGGGGAGCCCGCTGCTTGCTTTTTCACGCTTAAAAAACAAAACAAATCCTAGTTTAGACCCTAAACACCCCGGGCTGTGTTTACATTCACCCCCCCCCCACCCTGCCGCCGGTGCTGCTTTTCCAATTGTCCCCATTAACCTACGCGGCGCGGAGCCTCCGCGGTGGCCGGGACGGAGCGGTCGCGGCTAATTGGCTTATCGGGGCTTCTCCCCGACGCCCCAGCAAAGGGGATCCAGACAGCATCGTCTCCTCTCGTGCCTAGGAACTCCTTGAAAAGCCAGGAGCACACGGGGAATCACGCGGCCAGCGAGTTTCAAAGCAGGCGACTGAAAAATGTCACCGGGGTTTGAAGCGGGGAGAAGCCCGGGGACGTCAGCTCCGAGCCCCTCTCCCCTCCCCTGCTCCCCTCGTCCTGTGACCTGCCTCGATTATTCGTAAGGACATCTGCGGCTGGCAAGGGAACAAGTGTTACCAAAACCAGAACCGGCTGTTTTTCCAAATGAGCAATATGTTAATTCCTCATCCCCCCTCTGGTTTCTTTAAAACCTGGCACAAACACATCAAGAGCGGAGAATAAGGAGCCTTTGCAGAGAACAAGTGGCAGTTTTGAATTTAACTTTTGTGTGCGCCTCAGATACAATCTTGAGGCATTTTTTCCCCCTCTCTCCCACAGAAAAAGAGCGTTAATCTGCCCTATCTTGGGACCCGAAAGGATTGGAGTGGAGTAGATATTCACTGGAATCACATAGGGGAATAAGGGTCTTGCTTTATTGAATCATCAAATCCCAGGAATGAAGCTCTTAATTAATTATGGGTGCTAAAAATTCAGGCCAGCTGTTTCTTTTTACTTGGCTCTGACAGAGGAAAGACAAAGTCTACCACCGCGATCCGCCGAGGCGCATTCAGCACCGCCCGGCGCCCTCGGCGGCGCTCCCGGCCCGCCGGTGACAGATGGCGCATTGTCCCCGCATTCCTCCACCGCGGCCGCGGAACCGGCCCGCCGACCTTTCCTTGCCGGGGAACGGGCTCTGTAAAGCGAGAACCGGCTCGCTGCGCGGCTCCTGCGCCTTCCCCCTCGACGGCGCGGCTCCTCCTGCGCCCGGAGCCCCCGGCCCCCACGTTCTCCCCCACCCCGATGGATCAATCGATGGATCGCTCGACGGGACCCACCGCGGGCGCTTCCACTTCCCCGCAGGCGGGAGCGGTTCCCTGCGCGGAGGCCCGCGGGGGGCGCAAGGGCGCCCAGAGGTCACCTCGCCGCCCTCCCTCGTCGGGGGCGGCCGCGTTTGTTCGACGCCCGCCCCCCCCCCCTTCGCAGGGAAATCGGTACCGGGGGAGGCTCCCCGCGTCCCGCCCCGTCGGAGCGGGGGCGCCCCCCGCCTTCCTCACGCTCCTCAGCCACGAATCTCTTCACCTCCACCTAACGCCCTCCGCGCGGCGTTACTCATCTGCTCCAATTAAGAGCGTGTGCGGGCTCGCAGCGCGGCCGCGGCTGATGCGCGCAACACCCGCCCCCCTCCGCCGGGCGGGTCGGGGCCGCGGCTGCCCCGCGCCCGACGGGGTCCCGGCCCGGCCACCTCTTTCTCAGCTAAAAAAAAACCGGCTTTTTTATTTGCTCAAAGCAAACCACAGCCCTCTCCGCGCTCACGCCTGACGGATGCAAATGTAAACGTGCACTTATTTAATTGGATCAGGTCCCGAGATAAAAAGAGGTAAACGGCTCCCGGTTTGCCAAGTTGCTTTCAGAGGCGCGCAGCGATGTGTGGAGGGAAAGTTAATGAAGAGGAGAAGAGACACTGTACTTAAAATACCTCGGGTCTGGGCTCGGGGAGGGGGAGCCCCGGACTCCGCCTCGACGGGCGGCGCTGGGGGGGCTGCACCCCGAACTGCTCTGTTACTACCGTCTCCCTGTCTTCTACATCCCTGCGCGTGAGACATTAATAGACGGTTATTGATACAAACGTGGGGTTGTTTTTTTTGTTTCTTTTTTTTTGTTGTTGTTGCTAAAGGCCTTCCAAAACGAATTCTCCGGCTGAATGCCAATGTATGCATGTTGGCTGGTGACAGCTGATTAGTGAAATGATTTACGGCCAAGTTAAAAAAAAAATGATACTGTCAAAGGCAGCAATTTGGAAGAAAAAAAAAAAGAAAAAAAAAAGATAAGGCAGCACAGCCTCAAGGCTTCCCACTGTAAAGCCACCCAACAAATCTAGCCCTGCACTACAAATACCTGAAACACTCAAGGAATCGATTGGTCGCAGATTAAATACAGTCTCTATTCTGACTCAGCCCAGTAATCCGCAGGAGCGGCCCCTCGAATTCTGCCTCCAGCTTCACCTGCGGCAGGGCCAGCTCCTGCCCCGGCTGCCCTGCCTCTCAGCCGGCCTCCCGGCATCCCTGCAATCACACACTTAGGCCTCCTTTTTGTTTCAAGACTTTTTCTCTCATTAATTGATTAAAAAAATCCCCCCATCCCTCATTTTCTCCGTAGCTCTTCTTCATAAAGAAAGCTTTTGCTCTGCAATAAAGTAAGAGACTTTGATCCCAGATCATCCTCTTAGGCCTTCCAGCTGAAATCAGCGGAGAAACTATGTGGAGTTATTGTTCGCACTTGCTGCACTTCTGATTCAGAAAGGGCTGATTTATTAGCTTGTCAAGGGAAGCATTGTTCAGGAAGGCAATCAAAAAGCACTTACCTAGCTAAACTAAAATTACTGCCTTTTCAGTGGCTAATTTGTATAACTCCCATGGAGGAACTTGGGAAGTGTTTGATGAGGCATAAAATGATGATTAATGAATTTATTGGCCTGCTGCTCATCAAATAGGAGTAGTATATCTTTCCTCTATTGGGTGTTGGGTCTAATGCTACATGTCTGTGTAAAGCAAGTCCAATATGATCTCCTTTTTAGCCCCCTTTTAACCCTCATGACCTGAAGAATATCTCCGTGTAACAGAGGCAACATCAGGGGACTGCAGAGACAAAGAGCCCGTTTTATAGAACGGTAAATAAGAAACGCGAGGAAAGTTGCTGCAGGGACAGATCTGCTCAGTTTTCGGCTTTCAATCACTTTGACTACTGAAGTGGGAAGAATGCAGAAACTAGATAAGGTGTGAGAAATGAAAAGAAAATGACAAACCAATTTTAACTTTCATAAAGGATCCAGCCAAACAACTTCATTGCTACTTGAAAGAACGAATGAGTGCAGGAAGCGCCGGGATTCCTGTGCAATCGGGCACAATGCAGCCTCTCACCATCCAGCTGGGCAGGGGGAGACCTGCAACGTACCCCTCAAAATGGTCATTCCAAGGGCTAGCCTGCAACCTAATCGGTGCTCTGATCAGATTTGATGCAATCATTTTGAGCTCATAAATTTTATGTCCTTTTCCTCCCCTGAAACAGCTTGGGTGTTTCTCCTCTGATCAGTGCTTAATGCTCGAATCACTGTTTTGGGGCTAAGGGCTTCTGAGAGAAATTACATACTTCCTGCTCTTTTAAAAAACCCCATACCCAATTACTTGTGATTCACTGCCCACCTGCATCCACATATGACTGACAAGGTATCTTGTGCTGTACACACCGCTGCTTTGAACAGGTTAAGAGTCCCAGAAGATCAGAAACATTGTTGACATTCACAAAAACCTGTTAAAATAAATTTGCCTGAGATCTGGAGTCAGAGATCCTCCCAGGACTGAATCAATTTAACTCTTAGCTTCTATGCACTGTTCCCTGCTCTTGCAGCTCTGAAGCTTGTTGAGGGGTCTGCAGCTCACACATCTCCCAGTGAAGGTGCACATGCCTGAGCTGGAGCCTGCTGCCAAAAAGGCAGCTTCTCTCATTACCTTTTGGGGCTTCACAGAAGTACTCTCAGGCCTGCATGTCAGCAGCCCACTGTGCTGAAGACTTGAGAAGGTGCAACAAGAACATTCTGCAGAACTACCGATGTAGCGATCAACGCTTGCTGAAATGATGTGATATTTCAGGCTCCAATAAAGCTCAGAGGAGAAGGAAATGGTAGCATAGAGGTGCCTGGCAATCGCAGCAGCCTGTCTTCCCTCTCTGCACCTTCCCTTTGTCCCTCCGAATGCAAAACTAAAGCATGGCCCAGGACTTGAGAATTAAAAGCATGCTCATAGGTGAAACAGTGGAAAACTCCTTCCTTTTGCTGCCTCTTTGTATTACAATTCAGTTTGGTGTATTTTCCCCGTCCAAGACCTGTTCTGGGCTGCATTAGAAGATGCCTCTTTCTGAAGACCTCTATGAGCTGCACGAAAACTATCTGAGGCTGGCCAGAGCCTAATATTGATCCCATCAGACCAGCTGTACCTATTTTGCAGTCTAGATCTCAGCTCTGGAAGGCAGGAGAAAAGCTTTCATTAACTTTGAGGGACTTCAGCTCATCTTCTCAGTGTAAGGTAAATTTGGCTGTCCTATAGTAGGTAATAATTTTAATTTCCAACATTCTTTTTTTTTTTTTTGCAAAATACAAGGTATATAACACACCAAGAATGGGACACTTTCCAAATCTGTTTAGAAATGGTTTCTGGAATACTGGAAGGAATAAATTCCTGACCAATATTTCAGTTCCCACAGTAGAGGCTGTGGGAACAAATCAAAACAAAACTTTCCTGAGACTACACATTGGCTTCCTTTACAAAAGGGAAAAGGCACCCACCCTACGTTTACGAGATCAGAAAACATTTATTTTAATGCTACTAAATTGATATTTGCCCGAGAGACTTTCAGCTGAAATGATCCTCTAGAAAATAATGTTTATGAACAACCTGGAACAAATAGCACTCTCCTGCCACAAGGCTACCATCAATGTACCGCTCAACAAGTTTTATCTGCAAGTCCTTGACCTGTGACTGCTTTTACAAAGGCTCTCTGTTCATTAGCAATTTCAGGTCACTTTAAGTACTTGTGTCATGAACACATAGCACAGCTGTAAAATATATGTATTAAATACCTGCGGCATTAATATAGGGGCTTATTTTCCTCCACTTGGTTCCCAAAAACAACATGATCTTATACATTGATGGAAAAGACATATTTGCATAATTACAGCAATATTGTAGGTCTTTAGTGCAACAGACCCAAGAAACTGATTTATGATTGAATATGTATGGCTAAAAGTTACCACGCATAGTGTGCATGGTAGTGTACATAGCATTAGACAATGACAGTTTTGGGGCGTAATTGCTTTAATGTGGGCAATTAAGACTAAGTGCATGTGATTTTAGTGTCTGCCCTACATTCCTCTGAATGATTACAATGATCAATACACATGATTTGTAAGTCGCTTCCTATTGATCGAATGGTAAAATGTTTGACCTTCCTTTGAGGAAGTAATTTGCTAAATTATGACACCACGTAAAGTCTTTCTCAGTTCAGAGGTGAGGGGTAATGGTGCTCAGAATTAGAGAGGGAAAAAAAATAAAATAGTTTTCCCCCCTTTTCCTGAAAGTAAGTCTCCGTAATGTCCCTGCCAATTTGCTGACTTCACCTGGGGAGGGAGGAGTCCGGCACATTCATCTTTCAAATTCACAGAGGGAAAAAACCTGAACTGCAAACCCAGTCCATCTCTACAAGAAACCCTCTTCATGAACTTTATCTGTTTACACCTCTATGCCAAATCATCAGGAAGCTCCTGACCACAAGATCCGTGTTGTTTGTGAGCGTCTGGAGAAAAATGTGCAGCAGCAAAGCAGGAGAAAAGGAGCTCTCTGCAAGTGAGCAGCTCTCTGCGAGCAGCTGGGACACGTGGCAGGGCTCCCTGGGCTGCCTGCCAGGTTTAATTTTGCTTTGCGTGCTCAGTACCAAATAGCCTTCGGTATATCACATTAGCAGGTACCAAAAGAAAAATAACAAAGTGCTCATGAAAACATGTTAGTTGATGGACAGTAACTTAGTTATGGCCGAGGCACCTCCACCACGCTACAGCTGCCATCCTAAACGTGCACAGTAGCAAAGTAGATCAAAATGAATAAGTACGAATGCACTGAGACGTGCCGTGCTCCAAGGGCTCTTCTGTGCTGCCCAAAGGAACAGCGATTCTCCCCAACCCCAGCAAACCACACACACAGGGCAGAGCTACCATGCCACAAATCTGTATTAACAAAAGGACTCTGGTACCCCTGAAGGGGTTGGGACCCATACAGACCCTTCTCTCTTCACCAGGGTGTGTTCACACACAGTGCTTCCTGCCATGTCCTCACTAAGTATATGTGTGCTTGACCACATTTAGTGTTATAGATGTCATAGTTCAATATGAGAAATCTGCACAGTCTTTACCTTCTGGGTTTGAATTTTCTCAGCTTTAAGCTTGTAGCAAATCACACCATTGGGGTCTGGTAGCAGTACGGCCATGCACAGCCCTCCTCAGCTCAGGTATACTGAATGAAAATGCCTGAAGTAACCAGCTGGATCTGGAGGCTCAGGGTCATTTGCAAAAGCCCTCTTTTGATTAGTTTTGTACATCAGTCCAATTGTACCACCCAGGGAAAATCAACTGATCAACTACCTGTTCAAAATTTTACCTTCAAACTGCCCAGATTCCATCTTTTCAAACTAAACCACAACATAGGTACAAAATGTCCAGATTTCATCCTTTCGCACTGAACTGCTTCCTCCTTCTCCCCACAGGATCTCCCAGACAAGCCTTCACAAAGTAAGCCACTCTTCCTGCAGTAACGCTCCAACGTCAGCCAACATCCGCATGAAAGCTACCACGATAATACAACATCAACCAATTGCTGCATCAAAAAAAAGTCATGTTCTTCCTCAGAGCCTACCCTACAGTAACAGCTGATGAATATACACTATCCTCACCAAAGCCAAACACAGCAACAACTGGCACAGAGTTAAAGCCCCACGTGCAGTGCAATATCGTAGGTGTGAGCTAATGCAGAGATGGGGTGGGGTGCTGCAAAGTGCACACCCTATGGTTTAATATGACACTGGGGAATGTGTGTCCGCCCTGAGAGAACTGTACAAGCAGAAGCTGTTTAAGGACCAAGATAGGAACCATTTTTCAGGTCTCTGACACTGAGAGTAATAAGTGGTACCTGTGTCGTGTCATAGGGTTTTCCTGTCCAGTTCTTTTCCTGTCCATTTCCTTTCTTGCCCGATCAGGTGCTGCAGGAAAGACAGAGAAATATCTAGGTCAGGATTAAGAACCTTAGTGTTCCTGTCTCAGCACAGTTAACCCAAGCCTACAGACATGCTGGGAGGCCACATTTCCCCTCTTTACTGGGATGCATTTCTTAATATTTTCTGCCCCAAACACACCATCCGATGTGCCTCGAGGTTCCTACCTCATCATTTCCTCCCTGATGTACCTCAGTGTCTCCCTTTGAAACCTGCTGGTACATCACCCTCAGCCCCAATGCCATCATCCAAGCCCTGTGAAACAGTCAGCTTGGGACAAGACAAGCCTGTTCTTTTCTACCTTATCCAAACTTGAGGCAGCTCCAATCTCCCACGCTGCGCTCAGCCTCCCACTTTTCCTCCCCAGCTTCCACACTCCAGGTGCCCTGCACCCTGGCCTCAGGTGAGGAAAGCAGCTGGAACACTCGCAATCCTTGCGTACAGTATGCTCACTTCCATGCTGCTGGTGAAGGAGGTATAGTGGACAAGGACAGAGACGCTAAAATAATTACAATATGGAAGACGGAAGATGAAACATACCACAAATCATGTAGCTCGCAAAAAAACATGCTATTTACAGGTTGCTGTGCCAAGTGCACATACTGTTACACAACGTCCCACTCTTAAATCCTTTTTGTAAGGAGAAGAGAGCATCAAAGAGTTCATAAATTCTCCCAAACAGCAGTATTGACAATGAATTAAAACTACAAAGCATTTGGAATTCACGGGTAGAAAAAAGTTCAGTCAAACAAAGGGCAGACACTTGCTGAGAAACTGAAGGTAAATCTGCTTGCCAGACCTGAGAGGACAGCCTCTCCTGGAGCTCACCAGCCACTGCTCAAGTTCCCTTGGGGGAACTTCCTTTTTTCTAGCCAGAAATGACACTGGGACACCAGTTACAGACAGACTTTCTGGGATGAACAGCACTATTCTGGAAACTCAGATTTGGAAGTCCTCGCTTCCCTGTCCCTACTCCTACCCCAGACCTATGCTTGAGCACCAGGAGGGAAGTGTCTGGCTCTAAACCATTATCAGGTTGTATATGGATTTTGAACACTCCTTTGAGTTTCCTTCCAAGGATTTAATGATCATCATAGAAGTTTAAGCTTCCCCAGATATCTCATTCTTGAGAAACCTTACAGAAAAATGTTATAACTCTACATAGTATAATAAAGCCACTCTTTGCAGCAACTAAAAAAAAATAAGATACAAGCATGACTAAATAAATAATAAATAAATAATTCTACACCCAAGTTCCAGTTTGATAAGTTTTCTTGCTTATAGTATTGTTCCCTTGGCAGTAATCCATTCTCAGCAGGTTCCCATGCAACAGGCATACAAGCCTTTGGGTCCCATTTCTGGATGACCTGAGTTGAGCTAGAGCTGGTGGTTATCCCCGGGGATTGCATCGGGGTGACAGGATGGGAAAGTGGTGGTGGCAGTACTATTCAACTGTTAAACATGTGATGAAAAAGTCAGGGTCCCAAGCAGCTACCTTGGTGCTGAGAAAGCTGTTTATGCTCCATTTTGAAAGTTTTCCCAGCACAAAGTATTCAGATAGATGTGTTTTTGTTGCTTCTCATTTAAATTAATTCTTCTTTGGCTGTCTCCTTTTTTTCCCCCCACATCAGATGAGCTAATTTACTCTGCGTTTGAACTGTAAGTTACTGTTCTTAATCTAAGAACGTGTAGAGACTGAGATATCCATCATCTCTTGAGACACTCATCAGGGAACCAACACAAGAAGGTGAAAGCTGCCGTCTGCAGACCAAGACATAGGAAACGTGCCAGGAAACACCCCTACATTCTCCAACCCATCAAGATAAATTTAGAGGAGGAGAAGGCAGAGACAGATAGAAGGCCATCTTAGACAAGCACAAATTCAAATTGTGCTATAGATTGGCAGTGGGGCTGCAGAAGACTCAAGGGCGACGTCGAAGCTGGGGCAGAGCCCGGCGTTCTGGACACGAGTAACTGAGCATGAAAAGCAGTGGCCAAAGAGACTTCTAGGGAGCCTCCTGCCACTGGCACAAGACCAGAACAAGGCTAGTGGCCCGGCACTGGCCAGGCCCTGGGTTGCAGGGAGAACCACAACCCACAAAGCAGCTTACAGCATCATTGTCTAATAGATAAATCTGTGGATAATTGCACAAATTGTACCAACCTGCTGGCACCTCAGTGCACACAAGAGACAGGAAGAGCCTGGTCTCTGATAGTTCACCCAGGGATGCCTCGCCCTCTGCCACTGAATCCCTGCCAGTAAAGAAGCCAGGAAAACTCAGCAGAGCAGAGACGATAACGGACCAGCAAGATCTGTTCATGTTGTGGGATCTTTACAGTCTAAGTATCATTACTGCATAAATTTAAGTACCATTGCAGTACACAACAAAATTGGATAGTGGTTGCTATAATAAATGGACACGATCTCAAAACTGTTATTTATATTAGAGCTTTGCTCATGAACTCCATTGGTTTTCCATTGAAATATTTATGGAATAAGATAAAAAACTCTATGACCCTTACTCAGGAATGTCCACATTCACATGTTTAACTTTAAACATAGAGCCACTGAAGTTGATAAGACTTCAACACACAAATAAGCGCATTGTTGAGTCAGGACAGGTTCTTCATATAGGACTACATATAGCAGAATCTGGGCCAAAAATGTAACTGGTTCCTTAAGATGTGAAATAACCTCAAACATTTGACGAATCAAATAACTACATTAGCATTTGGATAGCTAAGTTACGAGTTACGAGAAGAAAAAATGGGAAATATTAAAAGGTGTCCTTATAGGAATGGCAAAAGAGAAACTTTGAACGCAAAACAAGTAGCAGGATTCATAGGATTTTGCAAGTTCAAAATGTAACTGACACACTTCTTTGTTGCTCTTAATTTTGTTTTGCCTTCTTATTAACTGCATCGCTTTGATGAATATTTTTAAAAATAAAATAGTGGCTATCACTCAGGCTGCTTTGAAGTATTTCTGAGTTGAATGACTGGTAGCATTTATTGATTTCATAGTGTGACACTAGAAGTTTTGATATGGGATTTTAAAAAACGATATTTGAAGTTAAAAGAAGACATCTTGATTAAAGCCAGAACAAATTGTTTGGCTGAGATTCAAACTCTGGTTCACATGCCTTTCCAAGCTTGTAGATTCACTTGCTTGCTAGAAAAAAACCATATGCTTTCAATGGATGAGTTAAAAATTCATGCCATGGAGGAGCAGGAAACTGCTTCAAAGTTGGGAACCAGCCTAACAGCTTAAACCATAAGGGAAAAATATATTCATAGACTTTAGATACAAGAATGAGGTAGAAAGGTCCTGTGTTTAGGGGGCTCAACTCTGAGCCACAGACATCACGACCTTGAAACAAATCCCATAGTCTTTTGTGCATCCGTTGCCCATATGCAAGCTACTGATAATATTGTTCTCTTCTTATGCTTTGCAGGAAGCTGTGAAGATGAATAACAGCTATATGATGCTCTAAGTCATATGGCCGGCTAGTGAGATGATCTATTGGGCTACCGGTTTAGATGTCAAAAATACTGTGATGAATGCCACTCGTCTGGTGGGTGTAGCCACTCATTGCCAACTGTCTGCTGGGTAATTCTAGTTCAAAAGGTACCTCAGAGATCTCACTGCGCAAGGAGCTGAGTCTCTGTTCTTTTCTTGCCACTTCTACCAAAATGCTTGATACTCACGGCTTCTCAAGGTGAGAGGGAAGCATCTAGAAAAGGACTGACTCACACCCGAGGGCTGCTCAGTGCTTCAGGATCCAGCAAAGCCCTACAGGTGTCTCTATCTCCAGTCCAGTAAACCAGGATAGTGTCCTATGTGACCCAAAGAAACAGGAATGGAAGAGGAGTTCTTCAGAACGAACCAGTATTACTAAATCTTCACAGAGATCATCTGCTCAAAAGTCCCTCAAGTCCTTTTTCTTTAAATAACTGACCTAGAGCACCTGCTCCCAGGGAAGTTTCTGCATCTTGGGAGAAGATCATCACTTCTTTTCTTGACCTTTTTCCATTGGTAGCGTCACTAGTGATGAGACTGATTTTTAAAGGAAACTTTCACTAGTGCCATTTGGGAGGGTCATGAAGAAAAAGAATACCTTGTCAGTTTTGCAATGGAAAATGTAATAACTCACCAGCAGGCTATTGACTGAGTTGTTAAACTCTGGGAGAAAAAAAACCCCTGTTAGGTGAGCTGGTTAATATCAAGGCTCACCACTCACTTCTGCATACTACAGACCATGTCAAAAGCTTTCCAGTAATCAGCAGAGCTTAAGAAAAGTCTCTGATTAACTTTTCTTTCATCTTTCTCTTTTCCATCTGGTGTTAAAGATCAAACCTTCAGTTCCTCTGCTCTTTTAAGCCTTGACTGTTTGACAGCAAACTTCTCATCCATCTTAAATCTAGTGTGGGCTAGAATGTCTTTCAGCAGTGGCTAGAGGGTAGATATATTATCAGATACTGGCCATATTGCTCCTTCTCTTTTTACTTTAGCTCTGTATTTGTTATTACATGATGTATCTGGGTTTTCTGAGAGTTCAGCTTCCATCCCTGTACTGCAGGATAGTGCTGTGCTGCCAATGCTTTGCAAATGACTGCATCATCCCTTTCCAGTTTTGGAACCTCCTATCTGTGCCCTGCGTAGCCTCTTCCAATTTTAGCACCAGCCAAGGATACCCATCTCCCAGGACTTTCAGCATCTGTGCTCTTAAAGGCATTACGATATGGGAATGATGGTGGATTTGATGGTGCTGGGGTTGTAAAACTAAATTGCACAGCTACTGATTATCTTGGTGAAAACAGCACCCTCCCCTTTGATAGAGACTACAGTAGGACAGGGATGCTCAGCCACCCTTTAGAAACCTTTGTCTTCTCAGTGGAATATGGGTAAAGACTGCTGAAACTACTAGGACTGGCTTAGACCTCGCCCTGATCTTCCTCACATGGACTCCTACAGCTGTTCCTTAGTAGCAGAAGAAAAGCAGCTGTAATTATTTGCTACATGGTTTACGCAAGACAGAAAAAGTGATAACACCTCCACAGCACATTGAGGGCCATCAAGGGCCACCAATTAATGACAGAGAGTATTTGGATAATGGTAAATAGAAGAACATCACAATGATTACATTTCTCATTACTTCAAAACTGGGCATCTTTTCAGGAAGGAAATTCCAGTTTCTTTCTGAATCTGTCACCTAGCATCACTTCTAAGTTAGGGCTTTACAGTCATATGAGTTATCAAATCCACTTGAAGCACATTTATCAGGCTAGTTATTGTACCAGAGATTCATAAAATGCTTGAAAAAGAAAGATGCTAAAAGATTTGGGAGGAAGAGGAAAGCTGCCCTGCTCATCTCACACTGGAGTGGCAACGACCACCTTGTACACCACCAAACCCATGAAGCTCAGGTCATTTTAAAATGAGCACTGCGGCCCAGCAGTAGGCCATCTGCTCACTTGATGTGCACACTATGTTTGCCTCAGGAATTCACATCAGCTCTAGTTTGGTCCTGTGAACTGAATTAGCATATTAGGTGTACAGTAATGGAGAGCATTTTCTCATGTGGTTTAAACAAAAGGAATATATAGAGTTTGTGTGCCCTCAGACCACTCCGTGATATAAACCATTCAGGGGGGCGTAAACATGCTTCACAAACTAGTTTCAAATCTTAAATTTATGAAAGAAGTAGTAATCAGACTGAACATGAATACAGCCTGTCAGCAAGGAGAGTTAAATAGGGTCTCTGGGAGAAGAATGGCACGATGCTATAGTGCAGATCTGCAGACCTTCCTGCCTTGCTGTTCTGAGCCTGGACTACAGAATTTGGGTACTATTGCAGCATGAGCAGCATCTTCCTGCTCAGAAGAGTTTAAGAAAGCACCTTTGAGTATGATCGGTTCTGAAAAATAACCAAAGCAGCTGTTGCTTGATGCAGATCAGTACCTAATACATCACGAAAAAAGCAAAAGTGCATTATTGGGCAGATATAAACAGCCTGTACTCATATCCTCTCTCTAGGAGTTACAGACCAATTTACATCCTAGAACATGAGATTCAATATGCTTTTTATTATTTGTTGTATTAATTATAACATTAGTTATTTCTGGTTTCCATACAGGCATCTAAATCTGCAACCTTCTAAATCTCAGCCTGAACAATTTGCTGTGGCAGACAGGCCCACAGTTAAATCATGTGTTGTGTAAAAAAGCATTTCCATTTATCAATGCTAAATTTCATTCCTTTAACTATCAATTTAGATGACACTAGAATTCACTTAAAACATTTCTTCACAATGTAGTAGACCCTATATGTGTAAGTTCATGCTCACATGGTGAATTGGCAATCAATTGTATTTACAGATAGAAACACAATTTCTCAGCAGCATCACTGCTACAGTTTCCACAGCTCATGTTAGTGCGGAGTCATGAATTAATATTAATAAGGACTGAGATATAGGTGAAAATAATAAATGCAAACGTTCTGATTAAACAGGAGGAAGCTATGAAACACTAAGCCAGCTTTGGTGAGGAGCAACTCCTTGCAATTTTCGTTGGCTCACATCACTAAATTAGGGATGTGACTCATCCATCACCTCAATATTTCAATTTTAGAACCGCACGGTTTTGATTGTGAGACAGTTCTGCTGCTAGAAGGGCCTGAGGGACATAACTGTGGGTCAGACTTCCTAGTATTAAAAATGTGCTGGTTGTATGTCACATGCAGATTACAGACGTGTTTTAGGTTACAGAGTTTGCCAAACTGCATTTTGTTTGCTAAAGGGAATTGAACTATGAAAATAAATTAGCTATTTAGAAGTTAACAATGTGCACAGACTCCTGTTGACGTGCTTGGAGAACACACTACCTTTCCATCCTAAATCTAATTCTGCAGATAACATTTGCTTGGCAAATCATGCCTTTTAACTGTGTATTTATTATCTTGGGAAGTTTAAATGATGGTGCATACCTCCTTTCTTGGTTGTAGAGTAAGTATTCACTTTGATAAATCTAAGTTTCCTGTAACTTGGTTCGCATAGTAGCCAACTTATTTGCCTCATAGAATTGTTTTCAAGATTAATTGTTTAACAATTTGCACTGCTTTGATGTGTACAATCCACATGGCAATTATGATTTATTTCATACATTTGGTAAAAGTTTAAAACACCCTTTCCCTCAATAATACAAGTTTTGATTACCCCTCAAAAAAAAAAAATTGCAGAAAAGTCACTTCATTCTTGGTTCTCTAAAAGCATGGAAAGATGTCAAGTTTTTCAGAGCTGCTGTCAATAGCAGGAAAACCAACACAATCTGGGCAGAATCACCATAATCATAAATAAAAGGGTAATGTTTTGATTTTGTGCTATAAATAATGAAATAAGCACCTGAATTTTATCCAAAAAATTAAGAGGCATAATTAATTCAGACATGCTTCAGGGTAGTTCGAGCACACACTCTTTGTTCTCATGTTTTTTCTTCTATTTGACACAGTTGCTAGGATGCTACTGCAAAATAATTCATATCAGGATTGTTACTACTGTGTTACGTATGACATGGTATCACTTTGTGAACTTCTTTTCTCCTTCAGAACCTGATAATTCTGCCAAGCTGGGCATGATCCCAGCCTCCCCCACTAACTTATTTTTCTTAGGTGTAGTGAATGAATGAATGAATGGGAGACTCTGGTGTGCTCAGTGGGAGAAAGGAGGCTTGAGAGGCTCTGTTATCCTCAGCACGGTGTGTAGCACGGCACAGCCGTCCCTAGCTCAAAACAGTGATCTATCCCTTGGGGAAACATCAGCAGGACACAAATGATGCTTATGCCTCTCAGTGCATACAGCAGGAAAAGCAGCTAGCTCTGCGGCTGAAGGGTCACAGACATTTCCCTGACACTTTTAAGCTTCTGTAAAGGTCTACCCTTTGGAGGTGGCACTAGAGCACAGCCGAGAGCGGAAAGTACGGCCCCAGTTGGGAATGTTGCTTTATCAATTTCAGTCCCTTCTAAAATACAAATAGTTCTCTGTCCTCCTTGGTTCTGCTCCAAGTACTCTCCATTTCCAGAAAGTTTCACATTCCCTCCACCCTATGGATGCCATCTTTAGGTCAGTAAGAACAAGTGAAACCCCAATTCCAGCCAACAAAATTTATTAATCTTTTCCTTTGCCATTTGCCAAGTGAACGTTTATTACTTTATCAGCTTTTACTTATTTGCTAGCATTCATGAAGCTGATGAATTGGTTGCAATCTACATTTACTCCTGCTTACTGGCAACTGCAGACCAAGTCCCGAGGCACAGGAAGGATGTGAGACTTCCCAAGTCTTCACAATTAAGGACCTCTTAACTGATGAGTTAGAGAAAAAAACATCTGTCACTCAGACAATTATTTTGTGGCTCTTACAACTAATTGTGCCAAGTCAGATTCACATAGATGAAGACAAACTATAGAACTGGCTGAATTTAACTAGGCATCAAGGAAATTACCCTTAATGTAATATTCTAACTTCCAAAGCACACATGTAGCAAACTAAGTGTGGGATTTCAGAGAATCTACATAACTGATTATATTATCTGGTCTATCCTAGTCTCAAAATGCATCAGACAGAGAACAACCATAATTTGTGTGATAAAATTAACAGTAAAATTTAATCTTTCATACACACATGTATATGCTAGAATGGTAGCTCTGCACAAGAGCAAACAAAAGCAGCCAGGGGTTACAGGGCAAATGTTTCACCATCAGCAGTGGCAGCATCTTGTTAGGTTCATAAGAGAAAACGGAAAGAGTAAGCCAACTACAATATGAAAAGTCTAATTGCTACTTGCAACCTAAGGTCAGTGTTTCTATCACAGCTGTAATATAAAAAAAAAAGCTGATGTTGAGCTGGTAACATCTGCTACGTATCCCATGATTTCAATATTGCTGTTCACATTAGCTAAGGCTTTAGCCTTAATTATTTAGGCCTGGATCCTATTGGTTTTGCTTTTCTCTCTGAAGACGGATCCTCTGGTGGAAAAATACATTTTACTGAGTTGACTGACATGGACAGATAAGGTCCACAATATTGCTGCCACAGAACATGGTCCTTGCCTTCTGCTTTACAAAGCACACATAAAGAGATAAATTGCAGTTGAAAATCAGCAGGTAGGATATATTCATGACAATTTGATAGTTACTCATTAATTAGAGCATTTTGCATAAAATCTAGGATGATGGAAGCCTAGTACAACCTGGAGCTTTGATGTAAATCACGTGAGAGGCTAAGTGCATTGGAGCCCTCACTGTACACTCCACTGGCAGGAATGTTCCTACAGGACATGACATTCACTTCTGAAATTTCAACATAAGAAAGGCAAGAATAATTTTAAAGCAGCTCAGAAAAGAATATCACAAGCAACTAGGCTTAATGTACATAAATAAATACTTAACATAAGCACGTTCAACTGCAGTAACGACAAAATTAGTGGAATTGAAGGAGTGGACTCCCAAGATTTTGTGCGTGGATAAAAACCCACCATGTATGAACACCTAATTCACCTCCTTCTTTTCTTGGTTGACACAAAGTAGCTAACAATTAATTGCATTTATAAAGCCTGTCTGGTTACAGCTATCCTACCTGAGGAGGTTCTTGCTCCATCCTTCATCTACCTATCACTTCCTTCTGCTGCAAGTTGTTATCCTCTCTCATCTTCTTGCTCAGCTGCTCATATAATTGCTCCTTAACTAATTTCAGCCACAAGGAATCACATTAATAAGGAACTAGAACTGGAACTATTAAAGTAACCTGCCTTGCTCCAGCTGAAAGAAGTCAAGGCAAGAGACAAAAAGTTACAGGCAACAAGCACTTGGGGGAGGGGGTGAAGGAGCAAACACAGGACAACGGCTGAAAACAATGTGCGTACACACTCTAATTAGAGGGAAAAAGATCTATGACTTTTATGTAAACAACTTTCTCCCATTGGCCTTAGCTTACCAGAAACCAAAAAGCACAAATGTATGTTATATAGTGTTTACATAGGGAATTTCGAAAATGTATCAAGCCTGGGTACATATCACTTAAAATGAAACAAAAAAGTATCTTTGCCATCCCTAACTGACCTATTTTAGTTATACTATGGACTGTTACTAGAACAATGTCTTCAATGAACCCATTCTGCAAGTAATTCTGCATCCTCCTCTGAATTTCTAAATTGGTTGAATCGATTGCCAAAGGGATAGCAGCCAAGAGCTATACACGTCACAGACCACTATATAATAAAAATCACATTCATTGGGCGTAGATTGTAAAACCTAAATTAAGAGTTGGGGCATGTTTCAGTTATGATAACACTCCTAAATCTGCAAAATTGTTAAAATATAAACAATACAGATTTTTGTTTTATTTCAAACGTAAGAGTTCAGTTGGTGAGGAAGCCAAGCTGAACAGCTCCAAGTAATAAGAGTATACTTTTCCAAGATACTACTGATGTATCACAAATTTCTTTAGAAACCCGCTACCTTTTTTATTGTATCAGGCATCCAGAGGATTTTATGAACACATCTTAGAGAAACTTGGCAAAGGTTTTGAGAAGCAAACAGAACGTTACTTGGAAAATATTAATGACCTTTAAAACACCTGGTGTTTGATCGCAAGATAAACTTTCGGCAGCATCTTATCTGCAAGCCTCTAGGTGCTGCCAGCAGAAGATTGGCAGAGATGGGAGGGTTTTCTCAGGTGGGGGTGGCAGGTGGTCCAGGTGCTCTCAGGGAGGAGGGAGGGCTTCCAGGGCCAAACCTTCACCAGCTAAGCAGGCTGGTGCTGGGCTGCACTAGGCAGAGCTGGTGGGACTGTGCTGTTATGGGTGCTGCAACTAAGCTGCCTCTTCTGTGACTTGGCTGCAAGTTCTGCCAAGTCTGAGCCGGTGCAGTCTAAACTCCAGGAAAGAGGTGCTAGTATTTCATTTTTCCTTAAGGCCATCATATTTCATGGAATTGTACCTTGAAGACCTCATTTCACATGGTTCACCAGGCTCATGCATGGAAACAAGAATTTCAGATGTGTAGGAAAGGCTAGAGAGCTCCAGGGGGAATCCAAAACTTGGGAGACCACCCTCAGTCTGCTCCCAGCAGTACTGGAGCTTCACTGGTATTTGGAGAGAAAAAGGTTGACAGAAGCCCTGCAGTTTCCCTGCCATCCAAAGCCCAAGTACAAACAAGAAATCTGTAATAATAAATATAAATAAGTCTTACATGGAAAACCCCCTAGCAGGTTCAGGCTTGTTCTCCATACTCTCAGGCCAATGACCTGCTACTAAGCTACACAAGTGCTGTTCCAGCTCCACAGTCTGGTGAGCTTTCTTGTTACCAGCTACAGTTCTACCACGCAATATCCTGTTATTATAACCTTATGCATAGAGAGGGAAACTGGGTGGAAGTCGCATACTCAGTTGCTTTTGTGACTCCTGTATTCAGACTTCAGTTCTCTTTGTGAAGCAAAGGAATCTTCTGCATGCAATTAGATGTACTGTTCATGCTAGATTATTGTCTCCTCAGCTCATTACTCAAGGGCCTGTATGCTGTATCATACGCCTGATGCTCTTCACCTCAGGAGCTGTGTTTTATACCATGTGCTGTCTCCCATAGCTTTAGGCAAGACATAGACCAGGAAATCCACCTAAAGGAACATAGTAGAAACCAGCCTGGAAATATGTGTACATTTGACTTCCAAAATCATCTTACTGAAATACACAGCTGGTTTACAACAAACACATTTTGCCTCTGCAAAGCTCATCAATGAATAGTAAGTCAATGCATTTCCATTGCCACTTGGTGTCCCCAAACCTATTAACAGTGAATGCCGTTAGCGCAAGCTTGGCAGGACAGGTACAACCTGGATTCATAAACGTGATCTGATGCTCACATTTTCTTTTGCTGAAGGACTGTGCTGACACCAGCTAATCTCATGATGCGTGCCAGGGTGCGGAGCTCTATCCTGCTCAGCCTATAGCCTCCTGCTGCAGTTACCATCTGCAGGAGGAGTACCTGTTACACGCCTTTGGATTGTACAGCCTGTTCCCAGGCCCCCCAGGCCTCCAAAGGAGAGGAAATCCCTAAATGCCAGGAATGTCTGGGCTCTTGTGTTATAGGCCAAAAAGGAAAGCTCAACCTTTAAGTACGCCTTCCTCCTTGCTCGTCTACACCACGGACCTAGTTAGAGAAGTTTTATCATCTCAACGAGTAATCCTTAGGAGATTGATGCATTTTATCACAGGGACGATCACTAATCAAAATCCCTAAGCTTTTCCCTTTCTAGCATTTCCCAGGATCTGTGTTTTCTCTCTGTGCAACTTCAAAACATCGTGACATCAGAGTCCTTGATACCTTGAACACCAGGAAGGCATGCAGAGGGACCAGCCCTCTCTTAAAAAGCATTTGGGCTCCGAATTCCATGATGAATCTCACGTATCACACTTCCCGCAAGAATGTCAGCAGGCAAGTTGACCAGACAGCTCTGGCATTTGGACATGGGTCTGGCCTGATCGACAGCTGAATGGAGTCAGAGAGACTCCTTCTGTTCATTACAACCAGTTGTAGAATCAGAGCCTGTGCTGGACAAAAAGACTTAACATCATCTTTGCAGTGATCATTTCTGCTTGTATTAGTATTCACCCCATGTACCCTTGTTGACTAATTATGAATTCTGAAAAATGCCATTAAGCTTATATCCTATCCTAGTAAATTACTGAAGCCCCTCAATGGCTCTCCCACCCCAAAAACACCCAAACCAGCAGGAGGTTCCTGGTGACTGGGACAGGGAGGCATCACCCAGCCTCTCAGGCTGTCCCTCTGAGTTGATAAAGGGCCACAATCTGTCTCCCACTTCTCATGAGAGACAAGCACCTCCTCAAGTTAAGGGAAACA
The DNA here is from genome assembly GCF_032191515.1 of Phaenicophaeus curvirostris. Classification (NCBI taxonomy): domain Eukaryota; kingdom Metazoa; phylum Chordata; class Aves; order Cuculiformes; family Cuculidae; genus Phaenicophaeus; species Phaenicophaeus curvirostris. Next base: position 16,103,706 of record NC_091405.1, read on the forward strand.
CTAAGTAGCAGCCTCTAAGGGAAAGAGAGTGGGGAGGGAGGATTTCTTTTTATTTGTTTCTGTTGGATTATTTTGTGTAGCTGGCAGCTCCACTCTGTATTTTCAGTCTGCTTTCACTTTGGTTCTAGCATTTCTCTCTTTTCTGCTCTTCCCCTGTACACAGTGACAGAAAAGGCTTAAAGAAACAATAATTTGTGACTGCAAATTATCAGGAAGCCTACAGGTAACACGCTTTTGAAACTGGCTACATTGAAAGTTGAATGTGCTCTTTTAATACAGTAAACTGCAAAATAAAATCACAGCTGCCATAAGAGCCTATAGATGGTTTTCTATAAGGCCATATTAATATTTTATATCACTGTCATCTCTGAGCGTTCTTAGCTGAGTTGTTACCTTGCACAGCCTGGAAGGAGCAGTTTGGCAATAAGACATATCAGCGAGGGCAATGTGGAACAGTACTTCAGCAAGAGGTGTTGCACTCACAATGTAAATGAGTCTCTTGACCTTGAGCTTCCCTAAGCGTGCGGTGTCACTGAGTGGGTTCATTACAGCGTAACACTCCAGACACAGCAGGGCTGTGGAGGCAGCTGAACAGAAATAGTCTGTCCCGTATATTTTTTATGCACGGAAGCCTATCTTACAATTACTGAGCATGCGGCATTTTTAAGGCAGCCCTGGTTCCAAAATATGTTATTCTGAGATAACACAATATGACTCAACACAGCGGCACAAGACGGAGGTGACATGAGCAGGTAAGTTGTCAAAATAAGTGACAGATGGAGTTGTGCTAAAAAACATTCAAGATATTTGCTTCTTAGTTTTTCTCCAACATGCATCTCCCACACAGTTTTAAAAATTTACCTTGAAGTGCCGCTACATAATCTAATGTGATGAAAGAGAGAGAACAGGAGTGAAAGAATGAATTGCAGAGTTGTTACAGATAATATGCGACATACAGCAGATACCAGCACACAGCAAATAGCCCTGTTTGCTGACAACCTATATTGCTTTTGAATAGTTTGGCACAAATTGCCTATACATGCATGATGTGTATTTTCTCCTTTTACTCACAGCTCTAGCGATTTGAAAGGTAAATTCCTCAGTGATCAAGCTCAATGAAACAAAACAGCCCATTACAACAGTATAGGATTTGGCACAAATCAACAATGCCTGTTTTCTTGTAGGACACACCGTCCTTTCACCCTTTAAAAGAAAGTGACGTTACCTCCTGTTCATCTGATCGACGTGTTTTGAGAGAGATACATATTACATGAACTCACTGTGCTATGCTACTCCATTTCTCACATAGGCATCAAAGACAGATTGATGCTTTTCTGCATTTCTTCATATCTAGAAAATAAATACTTTGCAATGGGATGTAACATCACCCAGTAACGTTTGTCGCTGTAATAGACCATTAGTTGTTCTGCAGAAGAACCTGATCTTGTAACAAACTCTATCCAGAGAGGATTTCAGCTGACATCAGGGAAGAAACTATCATAGGACAGAGACCCCGAACAGTTTAAAATACTTGAGTCTGAGAAACTTAAAAGGTTTATTAAAAAAGCTTTCTTTAATTGTAGATTTATTCTATGTATTTATTAATTTATTTTTTAAACTATAAAAAGATGATGCTCAGCCCAGAATATTTACGCATTTCAGTACAGATTTGCACCTATTAATGTCTCGTGTATTTACAAAGCTGAAAGTGGTGATTAGGGAAAGTTCCTTTAAGTAATCCACCACCTCTTTGCTGTATTTTGGGGACCTCAGTCACAGAGCAGCAGAGTAGTGTGCGTTCGGAAGCAGCCTTGCTTAGCCGTTCCATTTATGAACATGGCTATTAGGAGCCCATGTGGGTATAAACAAAAAGTAACAACAAAGACGACATCCATTCAGAAGAGGAAACACAGAAGTAAACTTGTCAGTTTAGTGAGCAAAAGAAATGGACTTTGGGAAGAAGTGTTGCACCTCCAGGCAACGGTACATCCTTGGCAATGGAACAAGGAGTCAAAGAGAAGGGGTTTTAGTAAAGGCTACGTGCTCCCCTCCAGGTGGATATGTATCTGTTCTGCTCATCCTCATGCCACCACATCTGATATAAACACAGTGCAGTCAGGTTAATGCAAAATAATCTGAGCAGGCTCAGTTTTGTGCTGACCATGGGTTTCTGCATAAAGTTGGGTGGTGCATAGCTGGCCTGGTACACGGGCTAGTGTAACCACAGCCTTACTGCAAACACTATCCAGAGGTTCCCTCATCAATGAGTAGCCAGGAAAGGTAAAACAGTGTACGGTTCGATGCATCCTGTTCTAACCACCCCCCAAAGGAGCATCAGATGGGATTTTGTGGTGTCTAGAAAATTACCTGTCCCCAAAGTCACTGGTGATAGCCGCTGCCAGTGAACTCTTGCTACTGCAAATAGAAGCAACAGATATGGTTCTGACACGTGACTAGATTATGGAAAATAACAAGCGCTGTAGAGACCTGTGAGCATGCAATAGGCAAAATGAAGCAGTCTTAGAACCATTACTGAGCAGCTGATATGACCCCGTTCCTGCCCACTGCCATGCCAGAGCGTATGGCTGACGAAAGCCCAGGAAGCAGGAAGGAAAAGGCAGTTTGTGCAACATCTGCCAGGCTCCCATATGGCATGTTCCAAACTCACTATTGCCTGATGACAGCACGCAGATTAGGGCATCAGTGTGGGCTGAACTGGAACTGATCTTTCACTGACTTTTGAATAACTTCGTGGCACGGATTAAGAGGGGCGTGAAATTCATCTTCACATCACTGTTGATCCCTTGCCCAAAAAAGTTATTCCAAACTCAAGAGCCTTAACAAAGGGTATTTTGAAAACATACATAAGGAATTGAAACTATTTAGAGCTTTTATTTACACAGTCTGTACTCAGCATAGTGCTAGATGCATAATTTAACTCTTTTGTGTCTCTGGGTCCCTATTATACATTGGGTAAGCATGTATTTTAAGCCTTGGGTAAGACTTACAGTAGCATTTTTTAACTCTTGCAGCATGATTAAAACCTTGGCTCTCAAACAGCTTTTTCCATCTCTTCAGCTCAGAACACTCACAAGTGCTAGGCACTGTTCACCACCCCAGCCAGCGAAACAAAAGAGCAGAAAGGTGATTAGGAAACCAAGTCCCCTGGCTCCCACATCATGCCTTGCAAAAGTTCTTTTATGGACAGTCTGAAGTACTGACCCCAAACCCTGACAATGAAAAAATCACTGACATCTCACGCTACGGTTATACTTCTAGTACGACTGAGCAACCTGCAACACCCAACAGTGTGCAAAAGCTAGTCTGTCATGATGCCCATTTCCCTCAGTCTTTCATTTAACTTCCCCTTGCCTGTGAGATTGATAACTGGTATTTGTGCTGGTCCCAGGGACAGGAGTCACACAATGCTGTGTCAGCCAGGGACAGGCAAGCTTGCTTAGCATCATTTGGTACTCAATGAAACTTTTTAAGTTGGAAAGTTTCATTTGAACTTGAGCATAAGCGAGTCTGTCTTCCCTTAAATAAAGGCTGATAGAGAGAGCAAATTGAAGGAGAATTTGAAAAAAGGAACAAGGAAAAACCCACCCAGTCTGCAGACTTGCTAGTCCTGTTTGAGGTTTTTTTGACTCTCCTGTCCAGACTTGCTGACAGATGAGCCCTGTTGAGTCTTACTGTTGCATTATAAGACTTTACTACATCCCTCACTCCCCCCACTCTCCTGCTAGAGGTTATAGCCCACATAATAGGATTGGCAGAAAATAATATTTTCCTCTGTCTCAGTCATTCAAGTTTAAATTCTGGCATATTAGCTTAAAACATTTTGATGTGAGGCACAGAAGGATGGGACTGGAAGGACTGTGGAGACCACGTAGTTCATGCTCCTGCCTGAAGGCTGGATCAGCTGTTCCATATCACACCTGACAGATACTTGTCTGAGATCTTAAATACCCCTGGTGTTGGAGATGCTACAGCCTACATGATCCACGCGGCTAATGAAAATACTGAAAAGTACAGGGCCTGCAAGAGACTACCATAAAAGCCCACTAGTTTTAGACCCTCTCCCCTTTCCTTTTGCTAGCAACTGCGGCTTTTCAACCAGTTTCCTAGATTTCAGATACAAATAGCATATGGGATGATGTTAAAAACCTTACTAAAACACTGTATATCTAGTCTTTCTCCTCTGGAGGAAGACAGTATATTTACTGTGCTGTAGCCCTGTGACAGGATCTTCATTTCCAGAAGCGCCATGGTTACTCTAGTTTCTTACAGGTACTACAAGGAAGTTCTTCAGGCCACTGATGTCCCATCTACATTATATACTGCACATTGTTCTGTCTGTTTCCCACTACATCTATCAGGTTTAAATATTAAGGCCATTCTCCCCTACTCTTCTTAGTGTGTGAAGGCATACTCTTTCTAGTGCTTGAAGTGAAAAAAATGCGATTTAACTAAACTGGTTTCTTACTATCCTTCCTCTTTTTTGTTTACACAGGAACACTTTGCACTTGTGCTCTTAATATTTTTTCTTGAATGACCTACTTCTCTCAAATGCTGTTTTTCCTTGAGCAAGATTTCATGACCATGCTGATGTTTACCCTCCTAAAACTCTTCCTAAAACTTTAGTTTGGTGCTACCTGAATGAAAGACAGTTCCTGCCTATTCGATACAACCCATATAGCTGTTCTTTTCCACGACCTACACAAAAAATGTTTCAGTATATTTCAATAACTGCCTAAAACATCCACACTCTTTATCTTTCAGTGAATGTCTATGAGCCCACTCTGTTTATACAGGATCTTGCACTCTAGAGTCATCAACTAATTGCTCGCAGAGGACGTATCCTGGATCCTCCCGGTTGCCATTGCATGCTTACATGATAACTGCATCCATATCCTTCTATCCCAGGCAACTTTAACAGAAGGTCTCTCTCTTTCTAAGCTGGCCCTCAGAGGAGCTACGTGCACCCTTGAGACTCAACACGTCCCATCTCCCTGTGCTCCTGCACAGCATAAGCTGAAGTGCCAACACACACCCTACCTTGCCAGTTCTGCTGGGTAACCTGGAGCAGAAGAGCAGCCGCACGCACTGGACAGCTGACTGGAGTGGGACAGTGAGCCACGGGGCTCTTTGAAATTAAATCTTCCTTGACAAAGAATGTGTTAAATTACATGAGTGAGTTCTTGTCAAGAACAGCAAACAGAGCCGCGTTCCCACGCAATGCTTTGTGTCTGTGCTTCAGCAGCACGTGGCAAAAGTCAGGGAGTGGGTGGGTAGCTGGCTGGCAGAGCCTAGCTGTGCCACCTTTGTGGGGACTTGTGTCTCTCCCCTACAAGAAACATGCCCAGTCCTGTGCTTGGCTCCTTTTCTATTAGAGACCTCTATTTGAGGCCATGCTGAGCACCTCCATTGCCTCCTCAAGTAAAACTTGAACATCATTATGGGAAGCATCTTCTCTCTGGAGTGGTTTTCTACTTAACATTTGGATGCAGCAGTCCGTGGTTATTTCCCAGGCTCTGGGAGCTGCTCACAAGATTCCCAGTTATTTTGTGTTGCCGCATCGTGGGCTTTTATTAAATGCTAAACAGAATTTGCCTTCCCCGGGAGATGAACTAAAATGATCTCTAAAAGTATTGGTATGCACAACAAAACTTTTACATCACCATTAGCAAAGCATAATATTTCTGTTCCCATTATTTCAAGTTGAATAATTTAATGTTCACCCTTTTAAAATTTACCACTTTTAAATTAAAAACTCATTAAAATGTTTCAATAACAGTTAATATTAGCATAGCAATAAGACACATCAAGTGGGCATTACCAAGAGATAATTGACCTGATCTGTAAATTGGTGCCCTTGGCTTTACCTCTGGATGTCAATCAATTAAAACAGTCAATCATCTTTGAGTTGCGCCTGCCTCAGCAGGTCTTATTGCTTAATCATAGAACTGTTGAGCTAATACCATTCATATTTCTGGACAAATAATTCCACTAGGAATTCCCATTATCACATCAAAATTAACAAGATCTTGAAATGCATATTATATTATTCATAACATAATACTCAGCCAAATGGAAAACATTGACACATATCTCCTCTTCTTTCTGTCCTTTCTTTATTTTTTTAAAAAACGCATGCAGTTGTTAATTAACCATTCTTTAGGATGATCAAGTAATTGAGATACAGGTTTTAGATCAGGTTCACAGGGAGTACGTGGTCAAGTTAACGAGTCATGAAAAGACCACAATGTCACTCTAAAGGAAATGGACTTGTGCTCAGCTGATGTTAACTGCAGTGGCAGCAGGGGAGTCACTAGCTCTGTGCCAATTTACAGCAGGTGAGGATCAGGCCTTATGTTTACAGAAGTGTGGAATTTCCTGAATGATGTCCCATGTAAAGCAACTTAGTACGCGTGACTTCTTTAACTGTTTGGATTCTGCCTAAAAGTCTTTAGTTGCAGGAATCGTTCTACTTAAACTAATGATTTGGCAAAATGTCACAGGAACAGAGAATTAAATGAATCTGCCTGTGCCAGTTAGGACTAACAGACTCAGATTCTTTGTGAGCTGAAACCTGACTATACATATTAGAAAAATCCCTGCCTGCAGGACAGCAGTGCAAGTAAATGAAGCAGAGGACCTTGGTCCTGCACGTATTTATTCACGTGTATTACTTGCTGGAAGGGGCTTCTGAGTGTCAGGCTAAGCACATACACACACATTACCAGGATCAGGGCCTTAGCTTTATTTTTAGATTCAGGGAAGTAAAGGTGTCATTTTGAACATTAAACAGGGTGCAAATCAAATAGGTTTGGTCATTACTGAAGCGCAGAAAAGTTATCGTTGTGAAAGGAAGCAACTCGCTATTTTCTCCATAATGAAGCAGCAGACAGAACATTATTAATGACAACTGTGTCTGGATTGTGCCTTCAACCAAGATAAGAGTCAACATATTTGGTAACATCAAAGAAAACCTGATACCTTAAGTATAAGAAGATTAGTATTTACAGAGATCTGTAGGGCTGGCTGTTCCAAGAAGTTGAACAGACACAGCCAGGAGGGACAATTAGTAATAAATTGGCTTTGAGATTCTCTCCTGTACTTGAAATCTGGCACTGTGTGTAAACACGCATTTTAAGATTTTGCTTAAAACCTCCCACTGCAGCTAGTGAGACACAGCGGTCTACATGGGACCAGGAAGAAGTGAAAGTTGCTACAAACACCCTGGGAAAACAGAGACAGGTTCTCCCATTAGCACAGGAAGGTGTCAGGTATTTTGTACAGAGGCTTCAAGGACAACATGTTCCTGTATGTTCTGCTAGACTCACCCAAGCCTTTTGGACATGCTACTGTAAAGCTATCATGTGCAACTTCAGGGATCTAGAGAATACTGCATATAATGTACATTCAGGTCATAAATTATCTTATAAACACAAGATGCATCCTCTCTGAAAATAGGCTCTTTATGTTAACCCACTTCCTTCCCCCCCCCAAAGTAAAATCAAAGTATCTGTTTTAATGCATTTGCATTTACTTCTAATACTTTTGCACAGACGTCAGCACCAAAAATATGGACAGACCCCAAATTACCTTTATGTACAGTCACTGGAATTTACAGCCCTCCTTGGAGAACAGCAATTAGCTAAATACCTCATGTTAAGAGTTTCTTTTTTCCTTTTGATTTTAACAGGCAATAGCCAAACACATGAAAATAATTTTAAAAGTATCCAGGAAAACAGGAGTTAGTGAAAACTTTCTTCTCCTGAAACTCCTCTGAAATGTGTTTGGCAAAGCTCATTGTGAATGAAGTCAAATCAGTAATCTTTACAGGTGGATAAAGCAGGATCTAATTCATTGGAGATGGAAAACCAGCAATATTTCTGCTAAATTTGACATTTGCTCCTCACATTATTATTGGATTCAGTGTTACTTTCACTGGAAACCCCACTGAAATCAATAGGACGTATCGATGGTATTGAGCCCTGGAAATTACCTTTTGGCAGTGCATCCTTACAACATGAAATGGATCTTCATAATATCTCTCTACAACAGATAAGTGTCTCTAGATCCAGTTGCAGATGAGAAAAACATTTAAGTGACATGGACAAGATGCACACCCGAAGTAAGCCAATGTACAGGCTAGAAGCTGTTCTCTTTTAATTTTAGGTTACAAAGATGATTAATTGGAAATACATAAGCATAGAGTCTTTCATTCTGCTGTTCACTTCCCTTCATATGTAAAAGTCAAACAATGAGGAACACATGTCACTGTGAAAGCCTCTAAAAATACTGATTACACTATCAGAAACCTATGTTTACCTCCTAAAATTCCTTTCATTTATGTCGACAGTGTCAAAGTTTTTCAGTACAAAATCCTACATAGTAACAAGAAATTATAAAGAGGGTGTGATGCGTTCATGAGCTTAACATACTATGGGCCCATACAGGATCATGGGTCCCTACAGCAACTCTATTAGAGGAGAGATGAAGTATATAGTTACTTTCAATGTAATTTGCTGACAGAAACAAGAAGATGACTAGTTTGTGAAAAATTGTAATTCAAAAATCTTCATGTTAGAGAACTAGTTTAAAAATATTTAATGAAGAGCCTACTGATATTTCTTTTTTCATTGGCAACAGAGCCTGAAGAACAGGAACAGAGTTCATGTCAACTCTCATATGAACCGAACTTTTGAGTGTTTCAAAGCTTTGTATCAGTTTTCCTAGATTATATAAACTACCAAGCCACAATTACACAACTCATGGCTCTTTCCAGAATGATCCTAGTTACATAGTTATTATACTTGGTTTTCTTTTTCTCTGAAATACATTAAGTATTTGTTAGTGCAAAAGTGTGTTTATATAGGAAAACTGTTACTCTTATTACTAAAAAGAAGAATAAAAATAATCTCTCATGGTGGTATAATTCCATCCATAAGTAAAACACAAGGTTCCGAATCTACATTGTTAAAACACATTTTGAAGAGTTTCTTTTGAAATACTAGCATCATATATAAGTTTTTGAATTTGAAACTCATGCACCAAGATGTGTCTTCATCACACTGTAGCACTAAAATCTTAATGAAATACAATATTATCTGCATCACTGCACACCATAACATATTGGTCTAGGCGTTGGGGAGGTGATGGGTCAAACCTTAACACGGTTCATATGTTTGGGTGTACATCCCACAAAATCAATATGAACACTTGGGCCATATCTGAATAAATCAACATTACTTCATTTGCAAAACACAACTGAAGAAAATCTTAAGAACAGCATTTCTCACATAAGGTTTCAGAATTCTGTCTTTGTTATGGATACGGCTACAACAGCCCTTTGGTATTTGAGCAGAAATCTGAGTATCATGTTCAGAAATGTGTAGCATTTAATATTAATCAAAGTACTTTGATAAAGAATTTGGCCCTTTGCTGCTTCTTATGTTTCCATTTATTAACTGACCGTGTTTCTCCAGCTGCCAGCACAAGTTATTTTCTTCAAATACAACAGACCATTTCTGGGTAATTCTGCACATATCTCAGCAGGTGTTAGACCTCTTCGCTGGACAGTTTAGGAGTTCATCACGTCTGACCATTCGTTATCAAAGATGGACCCAACATTAAAACACGGGACTAAAAATTCTTTTAATTAATGAGATAATTCAAATCCAGTCCTGAACTTTACTGCTTGAACCTTTCTCCATGGCAGGGTCAACCAGAACTCAATTCAAACATCCTCAAATTTCAGGAATGCTTGGATTCAGCTCTGATTTTGGATCTAAACTTCATGGCTTTGATCCACTTGCTATGAAGTCTGATCTCATCCTGGATAAGAAGCAGCATTACTCAATAAAGAGAGTTAATACTAGAACTGTGACATTGGGAAAACCTGCTTGACAAGCCAGCTTGTTTAACCAACAGAAATAGGTTGCCAAGATCATAAGCCAGGAAACGATTTAACAAAAATCAATGAAGAAATTACAAGTGACTAATAAATTCACACAATGAGTGTTAGCAGCTGAAACTAGAGAAGAACCAGAGATAAAGACTGTAAACAGTCTGTGTGGAGGGTGGCATCTTGCCGCTGCTGTACTGATAAAAAAACAGCCTCATCGCCTCTGCTAAAGTGATTTGGTTCCACCTGGTTAAAAACCAGGGGATTTAACAAAATCTGCTGTAGGTTGCCTTTGATGGTTTAATTGTTAGTCTACTTTTCCCCACAGTTTCAACTTTAATCTGTTTATCAGTTGCTCACCTAAATAGACGTATCTGACAGAGGATCCCTCTTTTTAATACCATAATTGCACCATGTGAAGACAGAGCTTGAACATGGTACAGCACAGAAGTAGCTTTTCTAGAGGAAACAGAGACTCTGATCCTGAGCAGAGTGGTGATTTACTACAAATGTGTTACACGGACCAAGAAAATAAAACTCAACTTTTCTTTTGGGGAGTTTGAGGTTCTCACCTTCCCACAGAGCTCACAGCACTTACGGAAATAGATGAAGAACACCTATGGCATGAGGCAAGGCATTCTTTTGTTTTGTTTTTTGTCTTTTATGCTGTAGGAAGAACAAGGTGTGAGCAGTGGTTAAAGCACTTCTATAATAAGGCAGCTGTTACAATGCATTCAGTTTCACTTAAGTGTGCATTCCTGACCCTTGTTTCTCCAGGCCATCATAGATGTTGCTCAACATTTGCTTTGACTGGAAAGACAGAGTAGGTGACCACAACGGACATGGATTTGATCACTACAGTGTGTTATGCAGAGCACCAGCACGTATGGTCCTGCACTGCAGAAGTGCGGCTGCCTCACGCGGCGATGACACAAAAGCTGAATAGTGATTCTTGCTAACCGGTTGGGTCAGCGTTATCCTTACAGGAACAGGAGTGCTGGGACTCTTATGTACCTATTGCTCAGCATGCCCCACCACTGCAATTAATACAGAACAAATTGGTGAATAAAACAACCGCAGGCACTGCAGAAGAAAGAACTGCAAAACAAAATAAAAAAAATGTCAATCTGATCGCAGCATGCTTAAGCAAAAGAAAAAAGTCAACTACATTTAAATATGTTACATTTCAATTTCTCAGCTTCTGAAAATTCAATGAGCCTCAAGTCAGCTGGTTCCTGGAAACTCCCAATAGCATCAGATAAACCCATTGCGTGTTCTTTTTATCTGGACACTTCCATCTCATACCCAACAACATCTCTGAAAGCTTTCCCCAGCTGATTTAGTAACAGTTGAAACTTGCTACCAGTCATCAGACAAGTTAGTTTGGATCATATGGCAACGTAGCAGAATATGTCTCAAAGCTGACTGAAACATGTTCCGGGGCGCGTTGAGCCCGTGGGCCCTTTTCCCCAGATCCCACTGAAGGGTTGGGCAGCAATGCCTGCTCCCAAATGGCACCATGTGGCATATATACAAGGTCACTTCAGATTCGGACATAGCTTGAGACAAACAGCTACAGCCGTAGATAATAAAAGTGTTAACCAGGGCTCCCCCTTCTCATCGTTGCATCAGCTCTAATCAACATGCAGTTTCCTCACATTTTTCAGCAAAGGATCATTTTCTAATAGGAGGGGAAATATTCTCAGCTAGAGATGTTAGAATGAATCAACTGCAAGCAAATATCCAGCTATATATTTGACTCCAAAATATGTTGAAAGGTTAGATTTGTAAAAATGCAGGCAATTTGACACCTCTATATCGCCTCAAGGCCACAAAATTGAGCCTCCAGACTGCAGGTTAATTCCAGGCTCCCCAAACTATCTCTTGGAAACTATTCCACAGGGAGCAAAACACCTAATGTAATTGGAAACACTGGAGAAGCAATGAGGAATGAAAGAGGATAAAGAGAGTTGGAAAATACACACCAAGATGCATACATAGACAGACAGTATAATTAGCTCCAGTCTATTGTATAACAGAGTCATAACAAATGAGTCAGCTCCTTAGGTGGTGTAATTAGACTTCAGTGGACCAACACCAATTTATAGCAGCTGATAATTATGATATATAATTATATGGACTGATTCTGATCTGTATAAATTGTTAGTAAACTTCAGTGAGGGCAATAAGGTCAATCCAGTGAAAAAATTGTGCAAGTGAGATACAAATCAGATGCCAAATAAAATAATGAAGTATCTTATGTTCACACAGCTGCTCTTATCCCAGGCAATTTCTTTAATGAACTTTATGTAGACAGGAATTGCTTGGGGCATCATTAAAACGTGGTCATTTCTGTGATGCTACTCAGCAGCTCTTGAGTAGCTGCAGAAACAGTGTACACTAGCTGGAAATGGCAGGGCAGGAAAATGTTGGATCCATTTGAAAGTGCAGGGGAAACACTGACTGGGAGGAAGAAATTGGCCATGCCTGACTTTGGATGGGGTACTGGATCTGCTAACTATGTGCTTTCAAAATACATCACCTCACAGCACACTGGAGCTCAGTCTTTTTTGCCAACAGAAACCATCACCTCCTTAAAAAAGTTAGAGGTGTGGGTAGTAGCCTGCAGTTCTCTTAAGATCTCCAGTATGAAGTGAGTGCTGAGGCATATCTTAGACCCCGTCTCAAATAATTATAACTTTGAGTCTAGTCCGTGAATCTTGCCTATTAGAAAAAATCCAAAGAGAACTCCAGAATAAGCTGTTGGAATTGCTACATTGCCGGCTGCGAAAACAAGCCAGGGTTCCTCTGAGAGCAGATAACAAGCACATCAGGAATTGCTTCTGATGTCAAGTCCATGCCCTTATAGCTGACCTCATTATGGGCTATATCTCACTCCCACTGAAACCGATGGCAACGATTCTACAGTTCGCTGTGGGATGCCTGTGCACTAGGCAGCCTTGAGAGTCAAAAAATGCTTGGCCGTTTCTCTGTTTGCCACTTTCACCAGACTCCTTGGCATATTCTGGGGAAAGCCAAGGTCTCTGTGAGTGCAGATGTAACTTCAGGGAGTGCCCCAAGGGACTAAAGTAAACAGGAGATGCCAAGGAGAAGTGCATGATCTCTCTTTCTCTTAGGGGAGGAGTGAGAAGGGATCTTGTGCATGGCGAACTACCACGAACACAGACCTAGGGGCTGCCCAGCTCACAGCAGAGTGACTGCTGCAGCTCCTGCATCACTGCTGCTTTCCACCTGAAATGTTGCTTTATGAAAGTATGGCCATGGCCTAACTCACTGCTTTCAAAACAATCTCTCGGCACCCTTTTATTTTTCACCCACTGTCTGATATCAATTCTATATCCCATCTAAGGGTTCAAATCCCTAAACTACACATCGCTGTGAAACTGCACTGCCCAGAGCCTGTACTGCTTTGCCACTTGGTATACAGCAGCTTTGCATTTCGTAGCCCACAGCTGCATCTCTATCTGCTTTGAGGGCTTTTGCACTTTGAGTTACATCATGTGCTATGCTCTCTCCTTCCACCTTCACCCTCCTCCAAGAAGTGTGTCAAGATAGGTGATAAGATGCAGCAGAGAGAGTTTTCTCATGCTCCAGCTCATGCTGGAAACAGCTAGGAAGTCAGGAAACTGGAAATTAAAAACAGCAGCAATTGGAAGATGCTGCATCTCCCTTCGGCTCTTCTGTCCCCGCTAAAGTGTAAGGAAGCACTGCACTGGGAAGAAACTGTAGCTCAAATCTCCTGATAAATCAGAGTTTCTCTGGAGGGAGTAGAAGCAACTAAAAAGGAATGTAAATGATCTTTGACCAATGACTTTTGTCTAGTTGTGGTTTCTGGTACAGTATATGAAGTTTCTTATTCAGTACGGTAATGAGTGTGTGTACAGCAATGTGTTCAATGTGCGCAGCGCTGAGAGATTAGACAGTGAAGGATGGCATGGGACATGTCAATATGGATCTGCAATGATCAAAGGAGGCTGTCTCTTCTGGGCACAAGTCTGGGTTGGGTTACAGCAAAGGAAAAATGTGAAGTGCTTCTTAATGTGTTTTCTCTGTATTCTCTGCTCTAGGATCACCGTAAATGGAAGAACATCTTCTCCCCTAATAATCTATTTCCTGCATGTGGCTCCCCTAATAAACACATTAAAGTTTTGTATGAAGTGTACAGCTTACTAGGAAAACAGACTTGCCATTGTTTAAAACAATAACAATCACAAGTGCTGTTTAAAAGTTGAAGTATGGTTATGCATATATCTTTGCTCTGACTAGTTATCAGTCATGAATCTTGTACTTAGGTAATTAATAGAGGTTTCTTTTTCAAAGGGATGATTTACTTACCCCATATCCCTGCCAGATTTTCTTTCTTTCTTTTTTAATATTTGAATTTTACACATTAAGTAGGGCATGCTCATTTTTCTTCTGCTTCTGCCCTCTTTTGAGTTATGAATCCCTTCAGTGAGTAATGAGCAGTTGGCAACATTTATGCATAAGAAAAGATTCAATGAATTCCAAATACGCTACATGGACACTTCTTTTCCTACATAAAAAGTATAACATTTTTATGAATTGGGCCCACGATGATCTGGCATTAAATCACTGCCTCCTTTCTTTTCCATGCTCTATTTATGCTCAGGGGACACGCAGTCGCAACATGTTATAAATTCAACAGAACTATTAATTAAGAATCCTACCATACAAAAATAGAACAAAGGGTGGAATTAGAGCCAACAGGATCTGAGCCAGTGCAGTGGTCCTGGGAAATGGTCTGGGCTGCAAGGCAGGTGATCTGATCCTCATCTGGGATTAACTAACGTAGCTCTCTTGCTCCAGATGATTTACAATCCTGCAAACCCAGCTCCTCAGCAGACTTTTGGCAGCGGATGCCAGCAGAGCTCCTGGCCTCTTGTTTCTCATTCTTTCCCCAAAGGGGATGAGCAGCTCCCATTGATGCCATGAGAATTAGAGCCCATAGGAAATGAGCAGCACTTCTGGTCTTGCTTGGCGGCTCAGCAGGGCTTGGAAGGACCGTGGAGAATTCTCACTGACGGAAAGGTTTTGCATCATTCAATGGTCAGCAATGTGGTTTGCCTGGGAATTGTGCTGCTGGGCACTGAACCCTCTGAAGCACTCTGCAAGCACAGCCCAGCTACTGCAGATGTCAGGGGAAGGAGGGTTCAAACAAGCAATTTGTAGGGTCTCAGAAAGAAAAGGTGCTCTTTCCCTGCTCATCAACTGTTCTAAAATAGAAATGTTCAATATTAGGGTAAAACACAAACAGTAGAAAAGCCAAATACACAAGGATGCACTGAGAGGTATAACATATTCTTGTAGTGGATAATTTTATCCATCTTTCCCCACTTCCAAGTATGAAAAAGTGTTCTACAAACAGAAGCAATAAAGGCTGAAAGATGCATGTAAGTTGTCTGGTATATCTACTAAACTGCACGTCCTGAATACTGCCTGTGGGCAGACACCGAGCTGACCAGTGGATCAGAGAAAAGTATGACTTCATTCCGGCAAATGTCTTTAAAAACAATTATACAGGAGTGATATTTAAAAAGAAGCACCCCTGGCATGATATAAAGTCCAACAGCACCAGGAAAAGAAACTTACTGGAAATTCAAAGTGGGGAAAAAATTAATTAATCTTGCAACTCTCTGTAAGGCCAAATCTCTCTCCCTTGATTTCTCTGATGACTTCGGTGGGTTCTGCACATGCACAGAAAGGCTCCCTGCATTGAGGAGAAGCGGTGAATGAAAAGGCTACAAGAGTTATTGGGAGAAGGAGAGAGCATAAGTTGTATAGGGATAAATATAAGTGTTATTGTCCCATACTATCTGTCTCATCTTGCTACAGCAGCATCCAAACCACTTTTGCATCATGGTTCAGCTTCTGTACTAATGCACAGGTTAACCATGAACAATTTCAGCCCACTTTAAAGCTCTGTGCTGCAGGAATCAGCGACTCAGCAGCTAATTCACAAATGGCTCAGTTGACCATGCAGTAGGGACACAGCAGATAGCTGAGGGCAGTGACCTTGTCACTCAACCTCAGCTAATCTGTCCCCATTTGCCAGAGACAAGAAAGAAAGAGACAAAAAAGAAGGTGCTACTGTCTGACATCCCTTACAATCCAGCATCACACATTCAAAAATAACTAGTCCTTCAGAATAAAAAGATGATTTCAAAATCACAGAATTTAAAAGCACTTCTGGATTCTTAGCTAAGCAGTTCCTTTGCTGAAGGGTTTTGCTACCATTCATAAACAAAAGCCTGCACTCTTCCTGAATTGCCTGACTTGTCACATAGCTCAGCCTTTGGCAGAGGAGATGCAACTGAAGCCAAACAGTACAGATCATACCTGAGTGTTTGTTATGTGGTACATACACAACACATTTCTCCCTTTACAAATAAGTTTCACTTACATTTTAGAGTTCATCTTTCCCCATGTTATCTCTTTTTGGTTTTTTTTCTTCTGTAAGCTCAGTCAAGAAATTGAATATATTGCAATAAAAGTGACTGGATAAAACCCTGACAAATATGCTATGAGAAGCACAAAGGCACAGGGTTTCTGCACGCAGAAACATGGAATCTAGAAGTGACTCTGATGGATGAGGCACAGGGGAATGAGTCTTCCCTAAATGAATTTATTGAGTACTTAATGCTGCTCTCCTAACCAACAAAAGTTTCGGAAGGCAGGCAGCAGAGGTGAACCTGCCACTCAGGTCTGTCTCTCCTGTGCCTTATGACACTGGACAAGTCCTTTCTTTACTCCTTGTGGCCATCAGTCCTCCCACATTTGTTCTGTTTGCTCAGGCCGTGTGTTTCTGGGGCAGGGACTCATTTGTTGTATTCAGACAGGCAAGACCTCTGGGCAGGCTAAAAGGCAATACACTGCATAATACTGTTAGTCACATCTATGTAAACCTGGAACAGCCAAAACCAGTGGAGTTTCTCTAGGTCTTTATGATATAGATGGAGATTTCATATAATCTCTACCCTTTAGACACCCACGATCCAGGTGGAAATCTCCATGGTCCAGATGTGGATCTCCATCCCTAGATTTCCATGATCTAGATTCACATCCAGTCAGCCAAACAGCTCTGCTCAACCACCCTGAATCCTCAGACATCTCAGGGAAAAAGGTTTAACTCATGCTAGGTAATCAACTTTGTAGGAAATTACTATTTAATGTTTTATACTACCTCTTCGCCATTTAAAATGCCAATCTGTTATCAACATCTATACTCTCTTCTGATAAACTCAGTCACTGTAGCACAGATGAGCTGCCCTCCCCTTTGCACAAGCCTACAGAAAAGATGGGGAGGAGCTCTTTACCAGGGAGTACAGGAATAGGTCAAGGAGTAGTGGTTTTAGGCTGAAAGAGGGTAAATTTAGATTGGATATTAGAAATAAATTGTTTACTGTGAAGGTGGTGAAGCACTGGCACAGGTCGTGCAGAGAAGTCATGCATGCCCCATCCCTGGAGGTGTTCAAACCTGGGCTGGATGGGGCTTTGAGCAACCTGAAGGTATCTCTGTGGAAGGTGTCTCTGCCCGCGGCAGGGGTAGAACTGGGTGGGCTTTAAGGTCTCTTTCAGCCCAAACCATTTTATAATTTTATTGTTTCTCCTTGCCACATGACAAATGGCTCACATCTCCTCAATCTGCAGGCAGAAGCTTGGATGTGAGCAATCACTCAAACTCCCCTGAGCACTTTGCAATCTGGAGAATTATGCCCTGTTAAAAACCCACTCTTCCATCACTAAAGCTTGGAAAAGCCAGACAGCTGTACTCTGGTGTAGTTTAGCTAAGACATCAGCTCTCTTAAGGAGGAGAATGCTACTCAGTGTGAGTAAAAGTGGCACCATCTGGTCCAAAGAGTAGAGATCTTTGCAGCATGGCCTGAAGGTCAAACCCTGCTAGACTCTGAATCAGAAAATGCTGCAGCACACACAGCTGTAAAATGGAGAGTGGTCTAGCAACCCCCTCCACTGAGTGCAGCTCCAGGATCTGCAGCCAGCAGCCCTAATTGAGGGTTTATTTAGGCAGTAACCGGTATTCTGCAGTGACGAGGGTTGTCAGGTTTTTGAAGGAATAAGCTCTCTCTTCTTCCCATTGTGACCAGCAGTTTCTCAAATCTCGAGCATTTATTCAAGCGACCAACCTTCACTAGCAAATGGCTTGAGTTTTGATGTTTAATGTTGCAGGGATAGCAGTAGGCAGCTTTTCTTGTTTTCAGCTCTTTTAGCACACTGTTTTGCCTAAAGCAAAATATGGTTTCAAGCAGTCTCACTCCACTGGTACTTTCCCCTTGCCTCAGCTAACAGCACTTGTGTATGTATTAAAGATGTTGCAGCACAAGCTGATGCTACAGGGCTTGCTCACTCATTTCAGACAGTCAGCAATCCAACTTTTTAAAAATGCACTTTTTATACAAAAGAATTATTTGTTCCTTTTTTTGTTTTACAACCCAATTTCAAAGCTTGCAAAAACTTAGGGAAGAGGAAAGTCATGCACTTGATGGAGAAATCAACATAACGTGACACTTTACAAAGACTGTCAATATGCCTCCTTAAAGAGACACTGCCATATTAGTTTAAGTGACTGGGTTTGCTGAGATTTCTTTAAGGTTGACTTAAATGTCAGATGCCATTAGCTCTGGAAGTTCAAACAGGCTACCACTGTGAGCATCTTGTGCAGTGGAGGTTGAAAGGGTCACAGGTAAGCAAAGCCATGCTAAAACACTGCCTACCATGCCTAGGTAGGAAGTAGCTCCACAGCGAATGCAGAAACCAAAGCCCTGTCTATAGAGGATTTATGTTAACATCTCAAATACGACAGCAGGTCTAGATTTGTACATCTGCAGAATCTAGCTTCCTGGCTAAAGTCACACTGCTCTCCTCATCTACATGTAAAGGGGAAATCTGCTTGAATTAAAACTTCAGAACATGCACGTGTCTTTGAGAATAAGAAAAGTGAACTATTGATTAGCAATTGGCAAATGCAATAGAAATGTTATATGGGCTGAGAAAGACCCATACATAATTTATAGTTGTGCCAAATATGAGTGACAGCAAACAGCAGGAGGCTTGAGAACAATATTGATTACTTTAAAAAACTGAGAAAGGCACCGTGCTGAGGACTGGGAGGATAAAGAGGAGAGGCAGCAAGCAGAGAAAACAGGAGCAAAGCCATTAAGGATGTTCTGCTACCAGACACTGCCAGACTAGGAAACTGAGGAGACAGTCAGGTGGAGAGCACTGCTCTCTCCTTTCCAATCAATAATACCATGTCAAAACATAAAATGCATGCTTTTGCTCTTAAGTAAAATGTGTCTAAGATTTTTAAAAGCATTGATTCAAGATGGATCAATGAAAACCTAGGCGTATTTTCCTGTGCAAAAAGGGGGTAATAACACTTTGTAGATAATCACACAACAGAAGAGATTTCCAATGCTGGTTATAAATGTCCTATTTATATTACAATCTTTTTGTCAGTTAAGGTTAAGAATAGTAGGTCAAGGAGTCTTGCATTGTTGGGGGGGAGGATAGGGAGGGGAAGAGGGAAGTGGGAGAGGCAGACATGTAAATGTGGAAGCACAGGATCTCTTTAAAATATGAATGTAAGGACTACACTGAGTGTGAGCAGTAGAGGCTATGAAACATGGGTCCTCTTCAGCTCCACTTCCAAAGAGCTACCAGGTGCTTTATCTCTGAACTTCTTAGCAAGTTCAGAACCCCATACTCAAGAGCACTGCTCAGTTGGGAGGCAACGAGTGGATGTGCTCTTCAGATCCTGTTCCTGTGGGTACTGGGTTTCTTTAGCAGCTGCTCAGCTGTGAGGTCCTGGCAAGGCTGAGGCTGGTGTTGAAAAGGTTCCATGACAGTAACTATTCCAGCAAAATTTGTTCTAGCAATTCTCATCTCCCAAAAGTATGTTGGGTGGTAGAGTATACAACAGTCCTCTAATTAAGCAAGCTATCTAAGGATAATTGAGCTACAATTAGACTTTTGCCTAACAAGGTTTTGGCCAGCATAAAAATGGCATTAAAACCGAAACGCATTTATAACTGGCTAGTTATAAATCTTGCTAGTGTAGAAAACAAAGGCTTTAAGAAGAAGGAAAAATTGGATCTTTTCTCCTAGCTGCCTGCTTCTCCCTCAGAGAGAAGGCAGCTTTTCTTCCTGAAGATGCTAGGCAAATTTAAGTGAGTGAGATGTGCATATCAAATGCTCAGACTAAAACAGGAAAATGAGAAATAGACCTGCAGAGGGCAGCTGGAAATGCGAGAGGTAACTCAGAGATGGATCTTGCTGCCCTTGGAATGCAGTCCTGGTGTCTACACGGTGCACTGCAGCGTCACCCACAGACACCTGAGCAGGGCATCTCGATGTGCCTCCTTTGCTGCACAGATGGTGATTCTGTTTCTGGTTCCTGAGCTGGCCCTGGGGCTCCTGTGCAGACCTGCACTATGTCAAACGCTGCTCTCAAGGGAGGCATTTGTGCTGCTGGTTGCCAAGCAAGGTGCTAGGTTTATGAGCACCCCATGGCTCGCTCAGGGGGTTTTCTCTTTGATCAATCAGGAAAGAAATTTTGGCTTTTGTGTATTAGAATGGAACACTGATGTGGGACACTACGGCACAGGAAAAAGAAACCCCACACCTCTTTCTTCACTGAAACAAACAAAAAAAAATTGGAATGTTTTAGAAGAACACAAATCCCAGACAGTGACTTAAAGTGAATCTCATACTTAATTACTCATTCTTCAACAGGCACTGACTGTGGGTTTTCTTTTTTAGCACTGGTGAGAAATTAGCTTTTTGTAAAGAGATGTCTCACAGACACAGGTGAATGACATAACAGAAAGGACAAGAAGAATTGTCCATGACCCACTTGAGCAGTAACATGTTTCCAAATCACCTAGCTAGTCACAGGAATCTATTTCTTAAAACATTTCAGTGTTTTTTTCTCTCTTATTCAAAGGCACAGTTCTTCCATAACAATGCAATACTTCACTGTCCCGAACATTTACATGCCCCTGAAGTTCTAATCCTGATGCAATAATTCCTTGGCATCAATAAAATATATTCCCTTTGCGAACTCCCGCTGTTTCCCTCATCATTGGTAAAACCTGAAAAGCCTTACAAAAATAATTATTTTGCTGCACACTGTTTTTCATTTTTGATAGAATCTTAACTGCAGACTTCTCTGAATGCACATCTAAGAAAAACCTTGTCATTATTTCCACTGACCTGAGTAATTAGGTAGGAGCCAGAACCCCCTGCCTCCTGATTGGCGAGATGAACTGCATAAAGCACACTTATCAAGTCTCCCCTCCAGCAGCCAAACAGCACAGGCTACAGAAAGCAGGATGAGGGAGAAGCATTTGGGAAAGCGAGGGGCATACTCTGACTGCAGCTGGAGCACCAGGGTGGGGACAAACGGCACAGGACAGCTCGTGATGTGGTCCCTCTGGAGAAGACTGGCCCCAGTGGGTTGAAAGCATATCATACGCACTGGCTCTCCTCCTGTGGCCACCATTGGGACCTGCTGCTCCTACTCCCACAGGATTCCCTCCAGAAGGAGCAGTTTCTCCCACCCCAGATATTCACAGGGAGGTATCTGCTCCACTCTCTATGCTCGTGGATCCAGCAGCTGTGGACTGTGGCCAGGGAGCTCATCTGGCCTCTACTCCTCCATTTTTATGCTGGTGTTATGAAAATGACATTTACGTATTCTCTTTACAGAGCTGTGGAGGGGATCGATTGGGAAGCTCATATATCCTGCTTTCTGTAATCTCCCAAACTAATTAGCTCCCAAATAGATAACACGCTGGCAGGCCAGACCCCTCCAGCCTCACCAGTAAGAACAGCAGGTGGGGAATAGCTCCCCACTCGTTCCCTGCTTGGCCCTTTTCTAAAACTGCTTGTGACACTAATTGATTGGCTCCACTAGTGATGCTGGCTGAGATGCACACAACCCACAGGGAAACTGTTCAAAGCCGAGGTAACAACTAACCTATTGCTGCTTGAAAGCACAATCACAGGCTTTGAATTCTGCTATGATTACCCAGGATAGCCAGACCTCTGTCCCCTCCAAGTGTTAGAGAGATGAATCAGATTTAACCTATTAGAATTTTATGCTAACAATGTGAGGAAAAGCAAAAAAAAAGCCAACAACTCTCTTCAAACTATTTCATGTTCAGAAGTATGGCAGGACTTCAGAGAGAGCCCACCTGGGAGGAGGCAGCGTCGAGTCAGCACACGAAGGTGCTCCAGGTTGTTGCCAGTCGGGGACCTGGAAATCCTGCTCTGCCAGCAGCATCGCTCTGTGCACAAAAGTCCATGCAGGCAGCAAGCCTCCCCAGCCACAGGCAGGTCGAGGCACAGATACAGCTTCCGACAATCTGGCAACCTGAGTCCAAAAAGCAACCCCTCAGGAGCCTTCCCTGAAGTCACCAGCTACAACAGCCTGGAGACTACTCCAAATTGTGCTGAGGGCAGACTCCCAGCTGTCCTCAGCATCAGAGAACAGGGTAAAAAGCACCACTCTGAAGAGTTCATTGGTAATTTTCAAATCAATGTGGAAATATCAAAAGCTGAGTATACCAAACCAAATGGAAAGTGTCATGAGTATATCTATTTTTTTGGTCACTACTGCTCATAATTTGCCTTTATGTTCAGAGTTGATCCATCTTTCGAAAACAATATGTGGCTCTGTTGAATGATTTATGCAGCATGTGCTGCAGCAGACATTGACATTATAAAAGAAAACTAGCACAATGCTTAAAAATAGAAACAAAAACATATAACACTGCAATCTAGAAATGGGGCAGCCTACAAGTATCCCAAAATACACCTGCATCACTCTGGATACCTCCAGCCATCACTTATAGTATCACCATTCCAGTAATTACTGCATTTGTGAGGGAGAGATCTGTGATTCTGGGAAGCTTTGCAAGACCACGTCATCACCCGGGCAGGAGAGAAGTTGCATTGGCTGCAGGGAAATATCAGTGTCTCAACTGCAACAAATACCCCCATGCAGGAAGTGTTTGCAATTTCTCTTGCCTTGCTGTGGCAAAAACTCAGCATTAAAATAAACACCAATCATAGCTCAAAACTTTTGTTGAAATGACAACATGTACACTGAGTACTACAGTAGTAGATAAGGCCTCTAACTTCAAAAGCATCCTAATTTGTTCCCAGAGTGAAATAAACTGTTCACTTGATTATACTACCGGTTGGTACAAAGAATTAACACTCACTGTAATGAGCCAATTGCTGTCTTACTTCAGCCTCTACACACAGAGGAAGACAAGTCTGAGTTCTGGCCAAGTTCTCCATCTAGAGAACATCCACACAAAGTTGGGACCTTCAGGTTTCCCAGATTCCATGGATTTGTGCAAACACAGTCCACTGCAATAATTTAGCATGACGTGGAGGTAGTTCGAACCATGGGGACTGTCAGGATCCATAGAGAGCTAACCCAGAGCTGAGACACCCAGCTATACCTGTGTTCTCCCAAAAATGCATTTTCTGCTCCACTAGAGCAGGTGACACAGGTTCTCCGCCACCTCATGGAAAAGACCAATTCCTCCCTCATGGAGGAAGCTTCAGTTAGCACAGAGCACCAGCTGGAGCTATAAGCTACACTAAGCAGGTTACATATGAGCTCAGCATGGTGCAGTTTGCTACCAAATGCAATTCAACCCAGTGGCTTTCATCTACAAAGCCCTCCAGGTCCTCTTGGCTCTCTCAGAACCTGATCTGCTCAATACCTGAGATCAGTGTAACAAGCCACGGTACTTCTGTTAACAACACACAATCTGGGTGGCTGGACAACAGCATGCAAAGTCTTAAGATTTTTTTTTTTCCACAACAGATTGACTGGCCCTTGCTTGCAGTGGGCATTAGTACGAAAAACCAGGCACCTTGCCTAGGGTCATCTGCACAACTTAATGGGACTTCGACCATCTCTCTCTGCTGCAGCTACTGAAGTGGCCTTGTAGATTGAAAGTTCTTGTTAATAGCTCCAAGTATTTTATGTTTACTTCTTTGAATACCTAAAATACTGTCAGAGGCTTGAAAATGCACTGTCAAAGCTATGCATATGCTACCAGTTGGTAGTTGGAAACACATTGGGGTGTCCCATCAGTTAAACCTTTACTTTAGGATTATTTAGATGTCCTACCCACCCTTGGAGCTTTGAAAATGGTGGCAAGACTCAAATAAGTCAATGAGATGATAAATACTCGTCTTTTTCTCCTGATAAGGTAGCAAAGACAACAAAGCTCAGTTCTGTCAGAGAACTGCAAAAGGATGGGTATACTGCATGCATTGGGCAGCAAGAAATCTGGATCTTATTTTCTGCTCAGCGGATGTTCTGCTGACAGCAAAGTAGTGGGCAGATATTTTACCAGCCAGCACTTCTGTTCCCCCCTTTTTGGGCACTTTTAAATTAAGCTTTTTCTCCCCTTTAGGTTACATTTTCCAGTGCAGGGGTTCTTCCACTCTAGATTGGAGCTCAGTTCAACAGAGCACCAAATCCATTTGGGACCTTTCTGTACTACTGTAACAAAACCAGTCAGATTAAAGACAAAAAGGTTTGGATTTTGAAAGCACATGTTTTTCAGACTTCAGAGGTTAAACAGGCACTAACAGTAAAGCTGTTGAATAGCGTGTTTAAGACTCAGATGGAAAACAGAAATTTCCACAACCACAAGTTGTACAATACAATACACATAACCCACTGAATGGAAAAATAGACTGTCTTTATCATGTTAATGATGATTTAGAAAAGCAGATGTTCCAGAACCCACCAAACATTTTACTGCCACCTCTACTCATTTGTACACAGCTTTAATGATGTCTTGCTATAATCTCCATTTTATTTTGCCTCCTCAGTCATTTCTATTCCTGTTACTGTGTTGATCGTTGTGCATAGATTCAGATTGGCACCCCTCTGGTTAAACGGCTCTGGGTTTGCTTCCTAGACAAGCAGCTTTAAGAAAACAGAAATGCATTTGGTAAATAGCATCACAGCAGTGCTATCCGTAAGCATTCCCAGAATTATTCTGCCTGTTATTTAATTAGCTCAGACAAAGGTTGCAGAGTGCACAGAAATCTATCACGGGATCTGCAGTAATATTTGGAGATCTTTTCTTTTACTGCTTTATCGTGAAAGTTTATGTACTCTTGCAATTGATAGAAGCAATACAACATTTCTGAAAAATATAGAAGAAAAAACAAAAAAGTAACATGCATGAAATAAATTCTTCTCATCTTAAATTCCACTAGTACAGCACCCACGGCATCATTTAACAGTTTGCTAGGTCTGGTGTACAGACTGCACTTCACTGGATCACGACAGAGTACTTAGATCTAAATACATTTTCCCTATTTATCCCTGTTGGAAAATCTAAATAGAGCTGTTTGAGTGAGAGTGAATATATCACTGTTTAGTTTACAGAAACCGTATCTCCCTGCTTCTCAAGAGTTTCTCTGAACATAAACCTGGAATGTATGTACAATAACAATATTTCGTTAAGATACATTGCAATTCAGCAAACAATTATGGTCGTGATTATGTATGGGTGAAATTATCTGTTGAAATATTTCAGCGTTACACACATTTCAAGCAACCTGAACAGAAATCCTGAGTATGGTGGAGAGCAAAGTTTGCAGTGTCTTAACCAACATTTGAAGTTTAAGTCTTTCTGCAGGATCCTTCTTCAGTCCTCACAGTCAAAGAAAACAGAAAGAAGACACATGATTTCAATGGCATCTCTTTCGCACCCAGCATTGGGGTAGTTAAATGGCTCATTACATTTTCAAAATTACTCTTTTCAGGGAAGTGATTGGTGCTGGGTAAATGAGAAGTGAATCTGACGGGTAGGTTCTTTATTTCCATATCCCAGAGAGAGCCCAGCTTAGTTCTTAGTTCCTAGGCTCAGTTCACATATAGTAAAGGCCCATCAACACTTGTTTTCACCCCGGGAATCGGATTCAATGTCATTAAAATATTATAAATACAGAACCAGCTTGTCCTTTTTTAAGGAGACATATGCCTTGGTTAATTTTATTTCTAAGCCCATCATCATCAAATGACATGCTGCTAAGCTAGTTAGGAAACTTCTGCCAAGTATCTATAGTTTGAAAGCAGTTCAATCAAATACTAACACCAGCTAAAGTAGTCACAATGTACAAATGACAGAACAAGCAAGTTTTGCAAGTCCTGGGAAGTCAAAAGATATTCTACAGCCATTCTACACTGCATTACCATAATTAAGTCAACTAATTCCATACATGTGAACAGTGATATTGCATTAGCAATGTCATAATTTTGAAAGATAGTAGGCACAGAATGAATCACTTGTCAAGACTTTTCAAACACAACATATTTGACAAGAATCAGCGAATTCCCAGCATCAGCAATCAGCAGCCTCAGCAACATTCAAGACTTTTGCTTATTCCAATGCCAAGGCACTGACTGCAGCCAATATCCCCACTCTCACATATAAATCAAACAAAGGCCAACATGTACATACACACAGTGAGCCCTCCACCCTGCCTTTGATATCAATGCTACTTTTCTTACATATTCTGACTTTTTTGTTTTTTTTAAACTAGAAGCCAGCTGTTGAAATCTGGACTCAATTCATCTAAAGTGTGAAAGATCATGTCAAGTGCAGGCAATGACTCACTCCAGGAAGAAGGACACTTTGTGATTTCCCAACTATCTGATCAACTATGGTTTTAGGCAAATGACTAATGTTAGATATTGGATTATGTATTTTTGAAACTGTGCCATAACCAAGCGTAGCTAGAAATTGAGCACACAGCTGAGTAATGACATATGGAAAAGGTCTTTGTGATCATTCTTTCTAGAAAAATCATAGCTGAAGAACACGGAAGAGAAAGAGACAACGCTTCTAAAGCAGAATCTTTTTGCAACTGGTAAAAAAAACATCCACAAATGGAGCTTGTAAATGCTTTTTATTTCTTTTTAAAAGCTGCTTCAAGGGAAGAACATGAATACATATGCAATAGAACAATAAAAGGAGAATTCACTTTTTGGCTATAGCTGCCGCCTCTGCTGGAGAAGCCTAGTGATGGGGCCATTAGGAGGAAACCTGGGTTACTTTCCCGTTTCATCACTTTTCTGTTGTGTACAGCACAACCTGCACACAAGTTTTGCGTACAGCCTTCGGCAACTCCTTGCGCTCCCCTGTGTCTTTACTCCCATCCACATCTTGAGAATGACAGCATTTTGTGTTGTCACAGAGATGTCACAAGTCCATTAAAGACAGAGACACATTTGTTTACTGGAGCAAGGGGCTTGCTGCAAGTACCTGAGTGAGGTAGCCAAAGAAATTCAGAGTGCTCTGTGGACATATTGTCACCGCAGTCACTGACAGTGAGTTTAGGAGAAAGGCTGACTTAATGGCTTTGTAACTGACAGAAAAAGACAGAATGTTGAAGGATACAGACACCTTTTTTTTTTCTGCACTAATATTAGGGCTCTGTGGAAAAGAGAAAGTGAGAAGAAGGAGTCCAAATAAAGCTATCTTGCTGCATAAGGTGATGTGGCCTAAATTTCTTCTATTTTCTATACAGAATAATATAGAAAAGTTTGCCTAACTCAAAATGTTATAGTTTACATCAAGAGACCATAGCCATGTGTAGGGAAATAGTCAATACAGGCAAAACAGGCACCTAGAAGAAACAGGATAGCACCACCTTCCTAGAAATTGGTTTTTATTGTGTCTTGATGAGATATTTTAAGAGTCACTCAATCCACAACAAAACACCTGAACTGACTCGGAGCTTGATGCACTGCAGTCGTAGAATTTCCTGTTCTGCTTTTGCAGTGAAGACTATTTAGCCTCTCCCCAGTTTTCAAGTATTAACATCCATGTCCCAAAATAAAGCAGATATAAGAAAACAACAAAAACATTGGTATAGGAAAGTAGCACTAAGGAGTTTACAAGTAAATAAATTAATCTTATCCCCATGTATTTACACGCTCTCGCAAGCATACTTTACTTATCTGTAACTCTTTACAATTGTAGGAAAAAATATGGGCTTTGTCTAGTTGAAGAAACTGGTTTATCTCTGCTCCTGACCCTTTAATTTGTCATCTACCCAACATCCCCTCAGTGAGTATGTTTCTAGCACTCCAAGGCTGCAGTTAACCTAATAAGGAATGTAAGCACAGTTAGATAAATTAATTTCAAGGTCAAACACACTGATAATGGAAAATGGATGCAAGTGGCAGGTAATAGAAGAAAATTCGCATGCATACTGATACACTGTTAAAGGCAGATGTTACTAGATAATTTAATCGCAAATGTAACTGATGTTTTCAGTTGCCCTTTTCCATTAAAAGAATTGTAGCAGATACAAAAATCAAAGATTATTCAAAGAATTAAGATATGAAAAGCATGTTAGATCACTAAACTCCAATTAGTTAAATTAAATTGTATACCATTATCTACCTGTAGCTTTATTGGTAGCCAGCATTAGCACTCAGCTTGAGCAATAATAAAATTAGAGAATAACACTTTAATTGAATTGCACTTAAAAGGATCATGCTGACAAATGTGATTGTATCTGGCTGTAATGCACACCTTTTCCAACGATCATTAAACCCAATGAAATGAAAGTCACAGGATCTTGACAGCTCTCTGAAATAATCTGTGAACCATGCTGTATCTTGCAGTTCCTAATCAATTTAGAGAAGCCTCATTAAGGCTCTGCAGCTAAAGAACACTTAAAAATCAAAACAAATTACAACATGTTATGGATAACTAGCTAATCATATCGATACAACAAGGATGTATTGTGTTGCAACAATTCATTTCCTTTGTAAGAAGTGTTTGCCATGGATGAATTAGGAATTGTTATTCATAACTGTGATCAGACAGCCCTAATGTCAGGTTTTTTTCATCTTTGCTCATAATAAATATTTCTTATGCTGTGTCTTCACTGTATTCTAGATCTAATACTGGACTCTATGATTGCATGCCTGTTAATTACTTGTGTCTGTGTGTATATTTGTTTCTTTCCTTTGCTGTTTTTGCCTCTCTTGAGTATGCAGAAACAATGAAGTGTGATTCTGGGAACAAATTAGACATTATCAGCTACCCATGTGAGTATTTCTTGGCAGTTTTTGTTCCCCATGAGTAAGTACTTTGTTGCTGGATTATTTAACAGCCAATAACTCACCCTCACTCTTTCCTACCTTCAGTGGCTGTTTCCTTTTTATATGACAGCTAATACAAAATAGTGTACCTTGATGTAACACTTACACATGAGCAATTTGAGCTGGGTAATTTAGCAGATTAATGAGACCAGCAAACAGGCATTTAAAACTGAGGCATATCTGTGGCACTCATTCTTGATCTACTTAGTCAACATGGACTTGGCCAGTCACCTTTCCCAATGGACTCTTCCCAATCTCAAGATAAATCATTCTTACTCAGATATTTCTTTTTAAAGATTCCCCCTCAGCCTTAGTTGATAAAAAGTCCCAGGCATGAGATGGAGTGCATGGAACCAGATACAAGTTCCTTTCCTCCAACAGAGAAATTATATTTAGTCACTCTTGCTGTTGATTAATGCTCCTTTAGCTTCAAGCCTTTGAGGGATTGTTAAAGTGTGACTTCTGCTCTCAACAAAGCATAAAATTGGATATAACACTAAAGAGCCACTATATAATACCATCCTGTTTTCCATCCACTAGACTGATTTGCATGGACCCTTCCAGACCGACATGGGAACAGAGTTTAAAATGCAATAGTAGATTAAGACAGAATATGATACTGATGTTAAACACAATTTATAAAGCAGAGGTTAAGCTATCTGAAGAAATATGGTTTTAATAAATACATGCTGTTTATTCTGTTCTCTTTCTGCATGAAAAGCAGAGCAGGATTCCAGACAACATATGGATTTCTCCACACCATTTAAAACAGTTCTTAATGCTTGCCTAAGGTGTACAAGGTGGTTATTACGCATGGAACATATTGCTCAGCAAAGGCAAAAGTGAACCCAGAAACATTTGAGCAGGGTTTGGAGATTTAAACATAGAGATAACAGATCCAGTAACCAATTAGAGGTTTAACGCCAATTAAAATTAATATTATTGGCATCATGGTAGTATCTGGAAGTCCAGTCATACCAAAGTCCTTTTGTACATGGCAGAAAACAGAAACAAACGATGACTCAGTCATTACCCAGTATTCTTCTCCAGGAGTGTAAGGAGGGTTTGGGCCATCAAAAGTCCCAACTCATTTAGCCCGAAGGACCTGATCCCAGCCCTGAGTGACTCCCACTGCTGTAACCCACTTCAGCAGAGGGATGCATGCTTGCCCTCACACAGCATGAAGAAGAAAGCCCTTTCAATGGATTAACTCAGCAGCCAAGTGTGGGAGTTCACCTGGGATATCCTTGGGTGCCATTTTCTGACTGCCCACACCCCTGGGGCCAGCACGCTGTACCTGCCCTGACTACTTTCACTGCATGACCTCCTCTGGCATAATGGTCTATGCACCCATTCCCATAACCCAGCAGACATAGGGCTTTATCCTGCACTTTCTCTTACCTCTGTCAGCTAGGAAAAACACCATTACCTGTGCCTGAATTATAGTAATGGCATGGAGATTGGAATGTGAGGCTGTGAAGTCTTTGCACTGTCTCGGACAAGGTCAGTTGGATGGCTCACACACATCAGGGAGCAGTGTCCTTCCACCTCGGACTGTCACCTCTGTCATTGCAGAAGGTGCTTCAAAAAAGCACTAGCACTAAATGGATGCAGGACTAGGAACACACAGCTTGAGTATGGGTCTTAAAAAGGAAAGAAACCCTCAAGACCAAAACTGAGATTCTGGGAGGACAGAGTTGTATGCAAACAACAGCAAGTTTTTTTCATTCTTACAGGAGAAGCCTCCAACCTCATCCTCTGGTGAGGTGTTGAAGGGCTAAAGTTGTGGAAATAAATGCTTGTTCATAAAAATATGCACTCTAAAGAAATACAACAATCCATTGGAACCAGGACTCACTAGGACAAGAATAGCTACTGGAGACTGGGAGAAAAATGTAGGAAGCTCAGGAGTACAAGTGAAGAAAACCCAACTCCTGTGTCAAGCATCCCCCTCCATCCTCTTTACATAAGCCAGCAATTAATTAGAAACAACACAAATTCATGGCTCCCCTTTAGGCAATGAAAAATAACTAATGCACGAGTGCAATAACTTTCATTTTAGCAAGAAATTTCATCAGGCTATCTCTGTTTAGAGCCAAAACACAGCATGTGCAGTGGATGGCAATAGATCTGAAAGTGGTGAGACTGGACCCAGTAACAAATGGATTTTAAATATGTTTATAAACAGGAATCCTGTCAATATTTTGAGGCCTGTACTAGAGAGCGAATGATGACTAGGCCTGCCAGAAAGTACATTAAGAAAAAAAGAGGATGCGCCTCTGGGATTTTCTGTCATCTGAGTCCCTGTGATCACCAACTCAGTGCAACACACACACATCCCACGGGGCTCTTCTATGCCTGGAGCTGATGACAGTGTCTTTGAGTTTCTTCAGATTCAGCGGGAGCCCACAGCCACGGGCAGCACTGAGGCTGCCGAGGGGTGGCTATATAATGTCTCCCTCCAAAGGACAGTTGTTCCTACCAAAGGCTTTTCTGTCCTTCTCAGGTGCTTACATCCCACAGAACTAGCAGCCCATCAGCAGCCAACCCTGCAATACGCGACCCAGGCAGAATTTAGAGGATGCACGCGGTATCTCTTGACATGTACAATTTTGGTTCACAAAAGGCTGAGTAACAATGTCTGCTAGCTGTTGACTGCTAGACAATGCCAGTTCAAAGCACAAAGTCAAAGCATAAATAAAAAATTAAGTAACCAGTAGTGCCAAACACAAATTTTCAAAAGCCTTAAATAATAATAAGCAAAAAGAAAGGTATTTGACATTTATTTCTGCAATCTCACTACTTGCTTCTGTAAAAGCCCTTCATGTTCACTCTAACCGTAATATGAAATGTCTCTGCTACCACGAGGTCCAAGAAATTTATTTTGTAAATGAGAGGCTATCACATTTTCACATATTTCCAGAAATAAAAGTACTAAGAAACCCTCCAAACATTCACAGATACCCGATAAGATCAGCACAGCTGGCAACGCTGAAAAATTACAGAGTCTCAATATAAGCTAGGCCTGGGCTGGAGGTTTGCCTCTGGCTGACCCTGCGAGTTTACGTCTCAGGAAAATCAGAATAATACAAGTCATGCGTATCAGGAGATGGGCTGTGTGCTCTCCGTACACCCCAGTGCATGACACAGACAGTGCTAGATGTCATCTTAAGCTCAAATCCATTTGTAACACCCATAGCTCAGCACAGAACTGCTCTGAACTGTTTACAACTTTTCTTTCAAAAAACCCTCTCCCTATGAAGGGGTTAAAAATGTTTGCCTGTGAAACAGAATCTTATACATTTTTCATTTTCCACAATTTCCCCCTCTCTCTCAACTCATTTTCAACTTATTCTATCTCATACCCATTCTCAGAAGTGAGAATACATACACCATTCCTCTGAAGTTATTTTCCTGCTTAGATGAAGCTGGAATAATGTTAACAAGAGGGGATTTTTTGATTATCAGATTACAGTTCACATGTGAATCAAAATTGTGTTAAGGGTCTGATCCTGCCACCCTTGAAATCAATTGTGGTTTTATTCAATGAAACCAAAATGTCTCACTCTCAGTAAGCTGTAACTCCAGGTCTAGTGACCATTTATTATTCATAAGTACAGCCTGGGACAGACTGATAAATGACCCCTAACCATCCCACTCAATTTCAAAAGGGAAAAGAACTAGAATGGACTGATTAATGGCTCCAGCAGTCTCAAGGCTTGCTAACCTTACCTCTGCAGGGATAGGGAGATCCCTGATAGGTATAGTATTTATATAACAAGCAATTATCTCTGTAATATAGATTGTTTCTGGATACATTCACTTCAGTCTAATGTAGTGGTGCTGTGGAAGACATCATCTGACATAGCAGGTAAAACTGATAGATGAAGGCTTGAACTGACTGGCTTGCTAACAAAATGCAAATAGAGAGGATCTGAATGAAAAACTGTGCACCGGTCAGGGTACAGGTAGCCTTTGCTGCAAACAGCTGGGCCCAGAGGGAATTTGTTTTCATTTGATTTGAGTGGACGTTTGTGTTAAAGCAGCAAGAAATGTAGAGATTGCTAGCCACAACACGAGAAGACCTGCTTAAAACTTGCAAAGAAGTAGCCTGAGATAACTGGATCACCCATATTTTAGTTAGCCAATAAAAGCCTGGACCCAGAGCACACCTATCTGTCCAGGTAGCTGATGAAATGTCCCAAGTAAGGCTGAAGGAATCCAATAAAGCCACAAAATTACTATTGACAGGGCATAACTCAAAAAGACATGAATGCAGAAGTCAAGGAGTACGAGAAGTCTTCAGGGATGCAAATAGGCTGCAAAATGAAGACTACCAAATTCATTAAAAAAGAGGAAAAAGTATAGAGAAAGTAGCTCTGCTCTGTAGAGGACAGCAAAGCACTACTGTTGGGAGCATGCAAAGAGGAAGGATAGCACTGAATGAAAAGCAGGAGCTGAAGCACCCCATTAGAAGCTTGGCTGCAGGAGAAAAGCCATTATAATTCAGCAGTATCTGGGTAGTGATATTGGGCAGTATCAGCTTTCAGCACAGACAAAATTGTGTTCCAGCACAGCACAGCTG
Source organism: Phaenicophaeus curvirostris (assembly GCF_032191515.1). NCBI lineage: Eukaryota > Metazoa > Chordata > Aves > Cuculiformes > Cuculidae > Phaenicophaeus > Phaenicophaeus curvirostris. Next base: position 16,137,429 of record NC_091405.1, read on the forward strand.
GGTGGCCACTGCCCTGCTTCTTGTCATGGGCTGTGGGGTGTTTGTTGCAGGGAGAGGGCAGCCCTCCTTCTCAAAACTTTCCTTTTCATTTTGCTTGAAAAATTTTCAATTGGCTCTGAAAAGGGGAAGATTGTGCCTTCTCCTACAAGGTGTTCTCTCAATGAGGAGTCGGGCATGGCTGGTCCAGCTGAATATGGCATTTAAACCCCAGTTCCCCAGGAGCCACCCACATGTGCTTGTTCCCATCCTTCACACCGCTCAGGTAATGACAGTGAAGCAGATAAAAAGCGGTGACCTACTTCCAGCCTCCTTCCTCAAGGAAGTTGTCTCATCAAAGGCTCTCCATGAGCTCAATTCAACTTCAGAAATCCAAACGTAGCAGAAATGCAAGACACCAAATCATAAGCAGGTTGATCTGAATGTCTGCAAGTGGTCGACAGGTACCCAAGTGAGCTGGGCCCATTAAAAGGCATAGGAAACAGGACACTAATTTCACAGGCTGTCTAGGGAAATCCTACAAGAAGAAACTGCTCCTCCTCCTGCAGGCAGACCCCCGTGGACACAAAGAGTGCTTTGCCCTTCAAGAGCTTTATGCTGGACTGAGATCTAACACAAGAAAAGTTGCAGCAAGGCAGGTCACTTAAAAATTGCAACAAACCTGTTCAAAATGAATAGTTCTGGATTTATGGCAGAGAATCAGTGATAGTAAACCAAAGAGGAGAGGTGGAATAATAAAAACAGAACGTTCAGCAAAAAAAACCCAAATACACTTTTAAGTGATCTCAGCTGCAAAAACTAACATGCACCAGCTGTTACAAGGTGCAAACTGAAAATCTTGGACAGACCAACAACTTGACCAGTTCCACTCAATTATGAACAGAGCTGCACCTAAGATGTGTGCCAGTAGATGGTGTGTTTATTTTAACCAAATCCCTATCCAAGCATAGACAGAGCTCCCTTTAGCATTGCCGCTTTGCTTTGAGCCCATATTCCTTGCTGAACTTGCTTCGATTTTACCTTCTGAAGTTTTCCCTATGCCGATTTTATCCCCCTTGTGAAATATCACAAAGAAGATCACTCTGACCAACATGATAGGAACAATTGGATCAGAGTGTAATATGCTTTCCATATTTGCACTTCAAAGCATTGTGCCTTTGCAGTTAAATATAGTCCCATACCATCTTTTATAAGATGAGAACTAGAAATACCAGGATCTTTCCTCATATAATGGCACAATACATCAGCTCCAGGTTCATCTCTGCTGATCTATCCAGGTCCTGATTTACCTTAACAAATTCCCATGCTCCTAAGACCAAACAAAAGCAGCCAGAAGCCTCTGGATTTTGGTGTCCTCTTGACATGCAGCACTGTTCCAAAGACATCTTGGCTCCGGCTCCAGTTCTTGCTTGTTTTCATAGTAGATTTCAAGAATTTGTGAGACATCATTTCATTTGCTTTTATCTTATGATAGCATGTTCAGCCCCTTTCACAACTAAACTCTGACATTTTTATGGCTTGAAGTGGCTGCAGTTTGGGGGTTTTTTAAGTAGGTCATGTGAAACATGACTGCGTTGTATCAACACATCAAGAAGGCTTGGTGCATCTTGGTTCAGGTGCTTGGCATCTGATATGACTATTCTGTATGCCATCCAGCCACCACATCCATTGGGTGCCCCCAGCTCACCTAGCACTTCTTCAGAGAGAGATGGAGGGAATAGGGTTCTTCCTCAGAATAATTAGTACTTTATGGGAGGAGGCAATAGAGGAGACCCAAGAACCACAAACTCTAGATCTCCTCATCCACAACTGCTGCATGTCACAAGCTGACACGTCTCCCACCTGACAGCTGCAATAAGTCCAAAACACTTCTCCTGACAGGCAAGATACCAAATGTTGGAGCTATTGACAATATGCCCATTTTCTTTTTCTCTATCAGAAACAGCCTATTTACTTCTTTCAATCAAGTAGTAGTATGACTGATGCACGTCTTAAAGCCCAGCCTTCAAAGTTGATCAGTGCCCCATGAGGAAAGAAGGCATGTGATTAGTTCTGTAAGATGATAGTTCATCAACTGATTGCATAAAATGCCCAAGAAGCAGCAGCACAAAACTTGAAAGCTAAGGAACATGCTCCTGCAACGCACATTCAGAACTTCAAAACACATAGACTTGTTGGACTTAAAGGACCAACAACAAAAGTATATGCCAGAACACTCAAGTACTTGACTCACAAACAATTAAAGCATACTTTCAGCATAAGTTCTGTTTTGTAGGGTCATTTTTCTCAGACAGCATATACAGCAAAGTGGATATGCTCACACGAGTCATATCAAACTCTTAGATTTCTTTTCCTTCCATCTTTGGTCAGTCTGAATGTAGGGAGATATGGGCTGGATCCCCAAACTGAATTCAGCTGATACTGGAGACTTATTCTCTGGGGCAGCAGTGAACTTCATCTCATAAAAAGTGGCATTAGGTTGTGTACTTTTGGGGTCCTCGAATTCAGCACATAGTAATTACCACCCTTACTGGTTCTGGGTGGGAAGGTGCTCATGGACAACAAACACCTCTCTAATTTCAGATATACCCCTCCTCCACTAGCCCTTTTGCAAAAGTATTAGAATTGCAGTCATGTATTTCAAGGATGGTGTCATTCAGATTCTGAATCAATTTGGCAAGTGCTGTATTTAAGAGGTATTAAGTCTGCTGTGAATTTATAGCTAACTGAACATTCTCTCAAATGGAACAGCATTCAATACTTCGTACTAACAGCTCCACAACTTCTTCTAAGTGCACAAACCAGTTTTCCATAACATGGTGCCCAACACAATTCTTACACTTAGAGCTCTTTTGGTAGCAGACAGTCAGGACAGACTCCTGAATTGCTCTCAATTTTCTAATGACCTGTGTAGTATCTGGGTTTCAGGTTTACCTGAAGTGCCTGAAAAAAACAACTCTAAGGCTGCTCTACGGAGTAAAAGTTCCAGCCTGTGCATAGACATGGGAGTGCATTGCGAGTGCGTAGTCTTTATCTTACAGCTGGTTTCAGTCTCAAAGGCAGCAAGACTGGAAGGAGTTTGCTCACATCTGGTTACAAACAATGTTATAAACATGCCTGATGTGACTCAGGGTTAGAAGGGTATCTATTGTGGATCTCAGAGTCTTCCAGTAGGTTTCTCATTCTGTTTACTCTCAAGCAACAATTTTCAATCAAGTATAGCAACCAGTGGAATAAAATAGCCTCAGGATCTAGTCCTTAATGCCTAGTTAGAACACTCTGACACTCAACTGCAATTATTTTCCTTTCCTAACTTGAGATACAAAACGTCCTGTCTGCCAAGAACAGCCCAGCACAGTTATGCCTGTCTTTGCTTGATGCAGACTGATTTTCCACTGTAGATTCATTATGTCATTGAATTCAGTCACGGGAATATTAACATTTTCACACATGTGGGAACTCATCTTGTGAATGCAAAGCTCATTTATCACAGTGATTTGTTCAGAGGCTGTAGTATGCCTATTTTATGATGAGGTTTATAATAAGGACAGGTTCTGAACTAGTGAAAGCATTCAAATTTACCTAAAATCTGAAGTTTACAGCCAAGATTGTTTTTTGCTAATAATTAGTACCTTTTTTCGCATTTATTTTTATCTTTTTTTTTTCTGGTGTCTTGAGTAATTTAAAAGATAATATAATAATGGAAGCGTGGAGACTTTGTAACAGAGTGGCTTTTGATTGCTTACTCTGAACTCACTAATGACTCTGATAAGATTAAACAATTTGAAGAGAGGGGGCAACTCCAAAGCTACACTACAAGATGTATTAACACCTTTGAATGAAACTTGGACTCCTGTGCTAAAGCCTGAGGAAAGTACTGGCTACATTCTCTCTCCCTGCATAACAGAATGGAACATAATTTAGACGTAAATATTAACTTAATAATGCTATGCTGTTATTGCAGCATCATAATTAGAGTATTTTGGAGCATAATATTAGTATGCTTAGAAAACACAAACCATTCATGTTTGTGAAAAGCTCACCCAGTTAATGCTGCTAGCTTAATACTGAGCACAGAAAGTATAAGAACTTTTGATCAAATACTCACAAATCTGTGCAACAAGAGAAAATTAAAATAAATCAGCTGCAGTTTTGAACACGTAAATTCTTTTCCTTAAAACAACCACAACTAATTATCTGGGTCAGCAGAAGAGGGAGCTACATTTTTATTAAGGAACTTAATAACAGAGCAGCTCCTTTCACAGATGTCATAGACATGGTTGATATAAAAATAAATAACAATAAAAAAGAACTCTTATTTTATTAAATTAGTCAGAGATGGTCTCCCTGGTGGCTGAAATGAGAAAGCCCAGTAAAATGCCACTTTCGAGTTTCCTGGAAATGTGATGAATTTAACATTTCAAATAAAGCAAATGTAACAATTCAAATAAATCGATCTTTTTTCACCAACTGAAAGCAGATATTAAAGATATAATTCTCTTGAGTTTTATGTCTATGCTGTCATAACTGCAAAGAAATGTTATAATTTGGCTTAATTATTCTGCATGAAGAATCAAACCCTACATGTATTTGAGTATCCCCTTAATTAAGTTTATTTCAGTCATTGTAATCTCACTCTCCTCTGCAAGAACAAAGTGCTTGATTACATCTTTTAACTTACATTTTGCAGTTATAGGGCCAGGTTTCCTGCTCAGTGAAAGCTGAGTGCTTTCCCTCAAGAAGCTGTGTACACCTGAGCACAGACTGGGAATGAAGCTGAGCACCCAGGGTAGAAAAGATGGTAGAAAAGATGGGAAAAACTGTTTTCACATGCACCATACGATACCTGAATCCTGAATAACTACACAGAAGTGCTCATATAGTGGCAGGAAGAAATCATAGCCTGGAAGCTAACATACAGTAGGAACATGTGAACAGGTAGCTTAGAGCACCCTGGGCTCTGACTGTACAGTGGGTTACGCTGTGCAGCAAGAGAGGAGTCAACGACACTGTATCTGCAAAAGGCAACTGCTGGGGAAGAGCGTGAATTTCTAGTTCACCTGCACGTGAGTCTTGGGGAGGGAAAGGAGGATAAAGGCTTTTAAAGTCTAAGGCAAGTACAAGTACCAAGAGCAGCAGCAAGAAATACCATTGTCGGCCCCATCACTGTAGAACAAAGATTTAACACATAAAGCACATCCAACATTATGGCTAGGAAGTTAAAACCAGAAATTCCTAATCTATCCAGACAGACCCTCACTGCTTTCAAGTAAATCCCATTATTTCTAAACGTCTGAAATTTATGTGACTGAAGTGGAAATAAGAAAACAGACCCTATAGGTGCCAGTATGGATCTTCAGGCTCTTGAAAACATGATAAAGGAAATGCTGATCTACTGTTTACCCTACAAATATGCATCAAGTATGTGCAATGTGGCAACTCTGCGTGTTGAAAGGCTAATTTGGCCCTGAAAATCATGCCTCTATCATCTCTCTGTGCACACAGTGAAAGAAATTCAACCCCACTTAGTCCAGGGATATAGGCACAAGGGTCATATTTTCTCGTAAACTCCAGCCAGTGAGTTGACACATCTGCAACGGGCTCTGCCAGTGAGGAAAGCATTTTCCAAACCTGCAGCTCAGATCCACAGATTAAGGGATAAATGATGCCCAGTCAGAATATCTGTCCTCTATAGAAAAAGTATGATTTTTTTTTCCCCTCCATAGTCATCAACATGTGATCAGCATTTTATCTGGGGCCAGACAATCTGGTTTGCAGACATAGGCCGATACAAGTACAGGCACCCCGAGCCGCTTGTGTGGAAAACACCCGCGAGGCCCTGCAGAGAGTCAGTGGGCTGCCCGTGGCCTGCACTTGCCTTGGCCAGCCCCATACTTTTGGTGGAATAGCTGGGGTGCCTCTATCCCCATTTGCAAGGTGCTTGCATGCACAGACACCACACTGTCTAGGCATTCTACAGCTCCAGCTTCAAGCTGGACTGGGGAATGCACAAGGTGCTGCACCCGAGATAAGAACCCTTTCGCAAACAGCTGCACCAGGGAGAAGTACAGGAACCAGCTGTATCAGTGTTACCAGGGACTTTCCATTATCTGAAGTGTTCCAGCTCCACTTTACCTCATAAAACAAAATTGGCTGTGTTGCTAATGCTCAGCACTGAAAAACCATAAAGCAGGAGTCACACACATAAATCACACCTAAATGCCTTCTGGGTTTTGAGCCTTTAAAGTTCATGTTTTCAGGCTCTTCTCCATAACCATAAGAACTGAAAACTCTCTTTCTACATGAAAATTGAGATACTTTCCTCACCATTGGAATCCACATGCTAGAACTTTATGCATGTAATGCAAGTCTGGAGATGAACTCTCGAAAGTTGATGATACTGTGCCGATTGCACACTGGTTTATCTGCCTGTGGGAGAGACCAGGTGTGAAGCCCGGTGATGTCCTTTGGGGCACAGACCTGAGGTCCCCTTTATGCTGGGGTTTGCACACCACAAGTATGACAGTCTGAGCTTTGTATATCCACGTGACGCCCAGCATTAGACCATAGAGCCTTGTCTGAAGGTCAGTAAAGCTTCGACACAGATCCCTCTGTTAAGCATATCGCGGTTATTTCATTCACCCTACACTCATCTTGTTCTCATGAGATTGAGCAACCCCCTCCTACTATATCAAATTTAAAATAGCTCTGTAATGGGAGCCTGTAATTTACCAAGAAGTCCATTTAGGAACTCCTCTTTGTTGCCCTGTGAAAACATCCCTTCAGAACATCCAGAAAACATATCCCACACTGTATGAGGCTCTAACACTTGTAAGCAAATGGTCATCTTTTGGTTGTGCATCTAGATCATTACACAAAACACAAGCAACACAATAGGATCAATTGTCTATGGGATACTTCTAGGCAAATATTTCAGCTGCAGATGGTAAATACAGCTTCAAAGCATAATGATATCTAACTGTGAAATAGCTGAGTCAGGTGCATTTACTAAAGTATGGTGAGCCAAACACTAATTACAGTGCGGTTGCACCAAGATTAGTCTTACATCTGACATATTTTAAAAGTAGGCTTACACCAGTGCCAAATTAATTCAATGAATGTCCATGAGCTTCATCCATAGGCATTTTATTGTGGCTAAAGAGAATCAGCACCAAGTTTTCCTGGAGCTCTGACTAAGTGGCTGAAAAGTTTAGTCACTCACAGGTGTTTTGCTGCCATCTGTCAACAGCTGATTATTGCAAACCTGTTTACTCAGTCTAGTGCTGTGAGAGAGGACTTGCTATCTTTGCTCAATCTCTTTAAACAGCTCCTGAGCATCTTCCCCCAGAACCAAACCACCCCGGGGCTTCGGGAAATTGCAATCCACAGCCCTAGATGAGCTTCACAGCTGGCCCCTACCTCTATGAAGTTCCCGAACTTCAGTTCTGGCTCAGAGTCTTGAATTTGGAGACTTAATTATAGCACTGTCATTCAGAGGAAAATCTTCACAGGCTGGGGTATTGCCATTACTTGCCAGATGCATCCACACCCTGGTACTGATTACATGCATTACTGACCTCAGCTGAACCATGAGAACAATAAGGCTAGCCCTGGTCAGGAATCTTTCTGACAAAACCTGGTTTCACTGGAAGAGGTAGATGAGAATCTAACGTTATTTCACAGACACTTGCTGTATGTACCAAGCTCCAAGCAAATCATCGGCAGGCTCTGGCCATGCTAGCCTGGCAGGACACTTGCTGTCCACTGCCTGGCAGCTCTCAGCAGATGACCAAAAACCTGAGTGTCCAAGATGCATCAGCTTATGGAAGAAGTCATGCTCTGCTGGCTGTCTTGATGCCAGGACCAATATGAAAGCCAATTTCTGCTTGAATTGGAAGAGAACTTCAGCACGTGCTGAAGGGCTTTTTGGGTTACTGGAGCAGGTCCAGACCCATGGGGTTTGCAGCAGAACATGGGTCTCTGCATGGCATCCTGCTGCCATGGATGGAGTTGGACACTCAATGTTTTTACTTACACTTATAGACAGAAAGCGCTGGAGAATCTTCCTCCACCAGGCTGCTAACCTGGCCATAAAGGTGCAGCCTGCTGTGTCTGACCATCACGACTGGATTTTTCTAATGTGAGCAGGATTTGATTAAATAAATCTTTATATGTTTTTGTTTATAAATACTTACAAATTGTTGTTCAGGAGCACCTCTAACTACTAATAGCATCTGTTCATCCACAACCTTCAAACAGGATGTTCAGACTTTTCCTCCTAAGTACAGGTATCCCGGGGTTTGTTTCAATCTGATTATGTCTCTTTAGGTAGAGAAATTCTAATCTTTCTCAACAAGCTCTTGCAGAGTGAACAGGGTGATATGCTGGCTGTCAGTCCTGTCAGAAGACATACATGCTAAACCTAAAAGTTTACAGGCTTTTGGTCTCTCTGCCTCCCTGAATCACCTTCCTCATCAACAGCATCAGAGTAAGTTAGCCATGAAGGAACAAAAAGCAGGAAAATGCTTGACATCAAATTGTCCCAGTGTTAGAAACCAAGGTTTAGCATCGCTGCTCCTACCCATGCAGCACTATCCCATTAGGAATACTTTCATTTGATTAGACTGATCCATTGGCTCCTAGTCCATATTACTTAACCCTCAAACCATTATGCCCTATTGAAAATAATTGGTAATGACAGTTTTGGGTTTAATATTTAATACAGTGGTTAAATGGAGTTCTACTGTTTGTGGTTATAGTTTCCATTGACTAACAGGCAAGTTGAGAACAAAATGCATTTTTCTTCAGCTGTTATGTTAGCAGAAAGCTAAACACCACGTTACTCATAATAGCCTTAAACATTTTCAGAGAAATGGCTCCCAAAGCCAAGTCAAATATTACATTGATTTGTGGTTTACTTGTTTTCCTTTTTATTACTGGAGGACTGTCTTTTTAGTAGATTTAAGAAATACTGCAAGGTGGATGGATAGACTGAAAGGCACTTCTTTGCGTGTCAGGCCAACTTTTAAACAGCCCCTTGCACAGCACCTTGTGCAGAGGCTCCTCCTGCCTGTGCAGTTGCAGGGGCAAGGTTCTCAGACCACCACTGCCCATTCCCACAGCAGCTAGTCTTGTCCTTGGCCATGCCAGCACCACCCTCCACAGGGCTTTGCTGCATGCCAGTGACCTAGGCTGGGTTAGAAAAACCTGCAAGGAAAAGGAGATGGGAGCTCCCTCGTCCAAAGCTAACATACTGTGACATTTCTGTCTCAGAGCTGAAGGTTCTGCACATTGCTGCCTTTTCTACATATTGCTGCCTTTTCTGCATTACAACAGAAGAGGAAGGTTATGGAACTGCAGGGCTTGAGTGGCTATGAGGTATCTTAAAGTAATGACAAACATATGGAAGTTTGTCCTGTAAGGGCTCACCCACCTGTACAAATTTTGGGTCAGGTTACCTGGTGTCTCGCCACTAGCTTCAAAAGAGCTTTATTTATTTACCCTAGCCAAGAATTTGGCGCCCTATTTTTTAATCTACCCACATCTTTCACCTCCTCCTGTAGTGCTTGTTCTCCCAGGGCTTTTTTTGCTATTAACACTCCCAGTTCTGGATGATTATTACATTAACAGAGATTCCAGCTGAGGGTGGGGCTCACTCCCAGCAAATCAGTCAGTGTGGATCTCCACTCCCCCATGGCTTGGTTCCCACCAGTATCTGAGCAGGCTTGTACATACTGCAACTGTTGCTGTGATTTACTGGAAAGAGACCCCTCATGTGCCATTCATAAGCTGAGCACATGAGACAGAAATGACACCCAAGTGCCTGAGTCACAGAAAGAAAGCTGACATTCGCTGAACACATTCCGTATTTCACCAGTGCCAGATGCTGCTCTGCAAACCATTCCTGCTTGCTCCTAGGAGCTGAGCTTTTGTATATTACCTTGAATGCATAAGACCCTAAAGACTGTAGTATGATCAGAAGTATACACCAAGGACCAGATCCTTGGAAGAGCTGAGTACCTCCCCAGCTGTGCTAATTACCCATCTCTATAATTTCACTTGGGTTTATAATGTACTCAGGCTCAGATTCTTAATTCTCAGAAAAGGATTTGCCAGCACCAAAAAATTAGCATTGGAATTTGATCTTACAAATTATTCACCACAGAGAGAGAAAAGATTTGAGAAGGCCCAGAACAGCATGCATCCTTTCAGAGATAAGGCTCTTAATTCCATAGCTCACACTTGAACTGAACCACAGATGCACTGAGAAATAACTCACACCACTTACAATGCAACTGTCCCTTATGCAGCCTCTACCGTAACATTACATTCAAATGAACTTCCTGAACTAGACGGTCAAGCAAGTTTAGCTTTATAGGTCCCAAGGTGGGAGAGGAAAGTGATTTTCTGTCATTGAAACTTCTGAGGCTACATGTTATAACAGAAAGATCCATTTACCAAAAAGGAAAATAAGATTGCTGGGTGGACCTGATGCTTAAAATGGACTTAGCATTGTTTTTGAACTTATTTAGAAGCATGATGGAGAAACACAGCTTTGCTTCCATTTATAAATGTCCAAAATGACAACCTGAATTTAGGACTTGATGAGTGCCAGACTGACCTAATTGGTCACAGAAGAACCGTATTCTTAGCTGAAACATAGGTACACTATTGGCAGCAGACAGGAAACCCGCCCCAGATGACCGCAAAGCTGACTGGAGAGCACCAAGATGGAGAAAAGCCTTATTAGGTCCCTTCAGTGTTCATCTGGGGCAGGATCCTCCCATTTAAACCTGTATCTAACCAATGTTGTTCACCCACTCACGTTAGAGTAACATCTTTAATATATTTTGACCTGATGTTACACAACAAAGGGCTCTGCCTGGAGTAACCGAGGAGGAAAATAAGAAAGAGAGACTATTTCTAGCTAGCTGGACATAAAGCCAGGGAATTCAATTGCAGAGGTTTAAAGGGAAAACACAACGTGAGCAGCCACCAACATTTCTCTTTCAGAAGTGTTCAGAGAGCAGCTGCAATTGCTTCCCTGAAATCTGCTGAAAACCAAAGTTTTCAGCTCTCAACTGCCCCAGGGTGCGTGTCACCCCCAAGGAAGCCCAGTGAGGGGCTATGCTACACTCCCCTGGACCAGCTGCAGCTGCATGGATGCCGGGTCTTTGGTGGCAAACCCTGCTCCTGCTGCTCCCTGTTTGCCATCAGCACCTGTTCTAATGAAAGCGCTTCTGCATCACAAAGCATGGTGCCAGCAGCAGGGGTGACCAGCTCCTCTTCAGGCAGGCCCAGTTTCTCTGCATTTGCTGGAGAGCCTCAGAAAGCTCTATGCAGTCAGTGATGTGCATCTCAAGAATTCCCCCAATGTAAAATAGATCCAGTCAGGAGTTAAAATATATCTTAATAATAATATATCTTTCATTTTTACCTGTTCATAGAAGGAAACGCACCTTGTGCACCATACAAATCCAATTTAAGCTCTGAGAGTGGGCTCTAAGTAGGACTGAAGTAGTGCAGAGGCCATTAGGCTGACCCTCTACACCAGGGTTAATTTCATCCAAAAGCTTTTCCCAGAGATAAGGAAACAATCTTTCATGTACAAAGTGCTTGAGGAAACCAAGAAACTGCAAAAGAATCTGCCTGCTTTGAAAGCTTTGTATCTCACCTCTACACTCAATAGAGAGATGTGTTGTGTTGACGTACTGTAGATTATACCTTAGCCAAACGGTGAAGTTAAAAGGAAACAGGATCCCTTGACACTGTTTTAGACAACCCATAATACTGCACTATCATTAAATGAAGTTTACAAAAGGCCTCTATTTACATGTCTGCAGAAAATAGAACAGGGTACAGGATGCTGATTGCAGTGTAAATGTTAACTGAGGGACTGAATGGCACTTGCTGGGGGTGCGGAAAACGTAGTGCAAACAAAAAGTGGAGAAAATGGTCTCGCTGCCCAAAGCAGCCCCGCACCCCAAGAGCAGGCTGGGTTTCCAGGGAAAGAGAACAGCTCTTATTATTGGACAACTCATTCATGCTACAGGAATGGAAGGCAAGATCAGGGTTAATGGGAGATATCTGGCAATTTAAAGGATGGCTGTGAAAAGGTAGCTCGATGCTGAAAGAATGAGAGACAGGCCTAGACATAACTGAGCCTCTCTGCTGGTCTCTAGAAATGGTGCTCAGAAGCTAAAGGAGATGGCAATGAAATTTTGTTTTCATGGCAAAACCTCACTGTGTTGTTCACACCTGGGCCATTATGTTTGTGTGAAAGTCTACTGAGTTCACATTGGAAAGGTGAAATCAGGAAAAAATTAGGAAAAAAATTTTCACGGAAAGGGTCATTGGGCACTGGATCAGGCTGCCCAGCGAGGTGTTTGATTCACCTTCCCTGGAGGTGTTTAAGGCACTGGTGGATGAGGTGCTAAGGGGCGCGGTTTAGTGTTTGATAGGAATGGTTGGACTCGACGATCCTGTGGGTCTCTTCCAACCTGGTGATTCTATGATTCTATGATTCTAAGGTGGGGCTTGACTATGGGTAAGCAAATCCACATCTCTCTTGCTTCTAGAGTAGCTGAATTGGGAGGGGAGAAGGAAATCCCAACTCTAAATAATTTTCTGTATGAAGAAGCAGAAAATACCTTTCAGCAGGAGGCAGATGAATTCAGGCACATATTAACTGCTTTTAATCTCAATAACAAAAAATGCTAAAGGAACAAAAACCTCAGAATAGTACTGGTGACCAGAATATGACCAACAAGGATCAAGACACCAAGCTGAGATTATTTACAGACCAGGATTATTTTAGGCAGTGCTGTGTCCTTATTTTCCCTTCCTTCTGAAAACATTTCCAACAAGGCTATGCACAAGGACCCATGCAGAGGTGAATGTTATTTGTGACTTCAGTGTATGTAACCAACTAGTCTTACCTACACACTTGAATAACCCTAAAATGACCTACGTGACTAATCTAGGGCTGAATTAAAAGTGGTGCCTTTGAGGAGAAAGTTCTATGTCGCCCAGAAACAGCAAGTAACAACCTGTGCTTCCTTGCTGCAGTCAATAGAGCCAGGCCACTTACAATCACTGTAGCTATAGCCCTTTATCTATTATATGGAAGTATGTAATGCCAGGGTTTGTACTTCATCCAAGATTTAGCAGAAATTGACCCATTTGCAAGTTCAGACATCACTCTGAGAGGTCCAATTCAATCTTATTCTATTATGTAGCTATCAAGACTCAGTCCCGTGAAGACCTGCTGTGAACAGCTTTTCTCAGAGGAGCACTTCCCTGCCTTTGCTTCATAGACGTGCTGTGTCACACACGCTCCGGTGTCATGTGTAGCCAACACATCGTCATTAACCACCCTTTAGTAGGTAATAGGGTGAAACATGTCAGTGAACCATAAACCCAGACTGATTTAGAAGATAAATTGTAATGGCCCAGAAGTGGCTGTTACAGTCGACTTTCCTGTCAATACTTCACCTTAAAAAAAATTCCCTAAATACTTACTATGAGATGTAATGGCTGTCAATAACATTTACTTTAAATAGCCCCCAAACACATTACATAATCGGCATTTAAGAAGTCCATCGCACCAATATTTGAAGGAGTCACAGCAGAGCCATTCTGTCACCTATGGTACACTCCTGGGAGAAATGCTGCTCTTTGCTTTTTCACATTAACCTTTGCTCTCTGCCTGACACCCTTTTTGCTGAACTTTAAGGTGAGGATAAGACACAAGAGGCAGAAACTTTGGGTGTAGCTGCATGACACATCAGGTCCAGTAGCAGAGCCGGTGTCAATTGCTTCTGCTCCCCTCTCTACAAACAAGGGCAATTTCCAAGCAGCATCATTTTGGCAATGCAGGCTGTGATCTGGCCACATTGACTGCAATAAGCCAAGAAAATGAGGTAGGAATGAATAGGAAGGAACAGCCTGATGGGGTAGAGACGCCTTACGGCAGTTTTCTTGGCTCAGTAATGTGTGTTACGTTGCTGCACCTGAACAGAGCCTCTACCCTTGCTTCATCCCATCTCTGAGATCATGGTTTTGTGTTTTAAGTAACAGTACTGCACTACTGTCACACGCAAGCACCTACTCAACTTATTGACAGTTGTGTGACCTGGGCACATACGCAATCCAGGGTGTATTGCCAGCGCTGAAGATGACTGCTGGTTAGGAGGACAAATGAGTGGCACATACTGTGATTACGCAAAACAGGGATCATGGTAATTACTGGATAACTTCAACATGGAGGCAGAAGGAATAATTTTTCACATTGTAAATATTAACTGTCAGCGTTAATTATCAGTATTTATCGCTGCCACTTCTGGGATTAGCTAAGTAAGCAAAGTGTGATGAAGCAGGGTATCGCTTCTGGGAGTGGAATCAAGCTCCTCAGGGCAATGGCAGAGCCATGGGATAATCCCAAGTGTCTTTCAGGTGTCATCTGCCTCTTATACTTTCCTGGCAAAGCACCACAGTGCAGTTTTTATGTCAACAGCACTGAGCAGAAAGTATCTTGGCTAAAACGTGCAATTTTTAGATTTCACTCAAGCAGGGCCAGTGTTCCACAGTCTCCAAAGAAAGGGATGAACCTATACGTGTGAAAAAAAACCAGATCTACAAATAAATATCCTGCATAGAAAAGAAGTCTTACGTCTAATCCTTCTGTTGGTAGTCAAGATCTAGAATTCTACAGTGTTAAAGGACCTGGGGCTGACGTAGCCATAATCATAGAATGGTTTGGGTTGGAAGGGACCTCAAAGATCACCCAGTTCCAACTCCCTGCCATGGCCGGGTCACCTTCTACTGAATCAGGTTTCTCAAAGCCCCATCCAACCTGGCCTTGAACACCTCCAGGGATGGGGCTTCTACAACTCCTCTGGGCAGCCTGGGCCAGGGCCTCTTCAGAGGAAAAGATTTATTCCTAAAATCTAATCTAAATCTCCTCTCTTTCAGCTTAAAGCTGTCCTCCCTCATCCTATCCCCACAATCCCTGACAAAGAGCCCCTCCCCAGCTTTCCTGTAGGCTCTCTTTAAGTACTAGAAGGCTGCTATAAGGCTGCTATAAATAAAGTGGTCTTTGTTCCTAGTGCAGCCATTTCAAACTCATCCAGATGCAGTTCCACCTGTGTGAGAGAAGGAAACAGCAGAAACAAAATCACACTCATGCCCGGAGCTGCCTAGATACAAAACAGGCAATGCTGACAGAAATATCACCCTTTGCCAGGGCCATTTCTAGAGGAATCAATATAACTAATTCAGAAGCCAGTATTTCTACAACATTGCCATTAGCAACAGGGCAAGTTAAAGAAGGATGTGGAAGGTGCTTCGTTATGCATGGAAAGCAGGAGACACCAAAGTATTTTTAGGAAAGATGGGGAGAGGATTTATGTCTGTGGACAGAAGCTGGTCATGAGGAGCTGCACCCGAGGGATGGGCACTCTTGGATGCCATCTACTGGCACCTGCTCATCTGGCTTAGGCACCTGAGCTGCTCTCCTAGCGCACTCCTTTGCACCAAGTCCATGGGAACTTGTGTACAACTAATTGTTTTCAGATGCGTGTTTACAGATCAGGGCCTGTAAGCGCTCCTTCCCCCAGACCAAGTCTACAAAATCAAACCCTTAGGTCTGCTCTGAACCCCACACACGTGTCCATCTGTGATGCCAAAACATACAGCTGAAGGCCCTGAGGGCACAACTTCATTTGCGATGTGTCTCTAGGTCACTCAACTGTTCAGAAATGGCTATGCTGCATGCAGTTCTTGAAAAGAGGACGATTAGAGGAAGAACATCCCCCAAACCCAGTTCAATAAGAAAGGGTTTTTAAATGCTACAAGCAAATGTATTTTCTATTTCATCTTCCTAATGTATTTAAACTGACAGCAGGGATGCACGTGTTCCCATCTCTGCAGTAAATGCCCAACACCAGTGCTAGCTCAGTAACAAAGACCAGGCATATTGAGTTACCATCACAAGATTATTGTTGTTTTGGGATATATTTTCAGCTCATACTTTTGAAATGGGATAATTTCAAATGATATTTTAAGATATCCAAATCATCCTGGCAGAGCACAGTTTGCAGACAGAGGCATTATCTTTCATTACACTGACTGACACAACCTAAAAACCTTAGGGCAGAACAGGGATCTTGGAGAAGTTGCACAAGAATCTTCTATGGACAAGAATAGTACAAGGTTATTAATTTGCACCTCATCTGTTGGGGTATGATAAAATTTTACGTCTTCTACTTTCAGCAGTAGTACCTATTAGTTTGACTATGGTTGGACTCAATGATCTTGAAGGTCTTTTCCAACCTAAAGGATTCTCCAATTCTACAAAAGATGCCTGCTAAAGTATCACTGATTGTAAGCTTGCTATATAACAAAGGTGGCACATAGAAAGCTTAGGTGACACTTCCTAATCTAAACCTGAAAATCCTCCATTACTTTAATGAGCTAATTAATCATATCCTATCCTGTGACTTCTGTTTTTCCTATAAATCTTAGAAATGACTAATATTGTATAATCAGTCTCCTGCAAATTTACTGTTTGATCTAACGTTTCAGGGTCTTCTAGCATCAAGATGCTGCTGGGAATGACAAGGCACTTCTGAAAGAGTTAAAGCAGAGTCAATTATCACTGAAATGTTAACCAGAACTCTCTAGGGCAAGATAAATCAATAGTAAACACAATCTTACTAGAAAAGCGTGTGTCATTTTCAGTTCAGTGTACTGGAGAGCACATTGCTCTGTTAAATTAAGTAAGAATTGTAATAATATGCCATGTAGTAGAAATAGCAGTAAGTGAAGTTTCCTCCATGAACCCAAGAAGTGATGCAATGGCAGCTTGTATGGATATAATTGTATATTTTGCTAGAATCAAAAATAAAGGTTTTAATGTATTATTAAATTCCTTGCTTGGAGGCAGGCATTTGCACACCTACAATTATTTTAATTGCATGTTCCAGATTTTTTTTTGTTTTTCAGAATTTTATGACAGAAGCTGAAGTTAAAATGAATACCTCGCAACATACTTCCCTGAGTCTCAGTAATAAGTTTTTCTGTTTGGGTAATGGAGAAGTTTGTTCAGTGTGTTATATTTTTAGTTTTATGGAAAGGTTTTAGAAAAAATCGTGCCAAACAAAATACGTGTGGCAACCAGCATGCAAACTACTGTAAATTAAATTAGTCTGGAGAGCAGAAAAGAACAAGTTTGGAAGCTGAAGACTACTTTACTGTCCATGAAGATGTAACAGTGGATTCACATGCTGCAGCCTATGGAGTCCTTGTGAAATTGTGCCTCTTAGACATAGGGGGAAATGGCTTTTCTTTAGGAGGATATTTGTCACATTTGTAGATGAACTGCGTCTTAGGGAAGATAAAATATCTTTCTTTCTGTTTGAAAGAATGACCTCATGACCGAGACATTTCACAAAAGAACAAAACACCATCGAGAAATGATGCTCCCGTGTTTAGGCTACAAGCAGGGACTTGGCCAAATGAACTTTGTACCTCCTCATGGCAGGCTAACATGGGTTTCAAGCATGGCCTATCTCTGCAGAAACTTTTCACATGTATTCCCAGTCAATGGGATGCTCCATAGCTCATGTCACAGCAGGATGGTCATGAGAAGGACAAAATCTGGCTGCTCATCACACAGTGCTCTATATGATTATCATGGAGCATCTGACACCCTACACACATACCATCTAAGCTTCTGAGAAGGTCCGGTGCAGCCTTTTACTATGACTCGGCCTCAATTCCTGATTCTGCTACTGAATTCTCCCACAATCTGGAGAAAACCAGGCTGGTCTCCTTCTCTAAAGCCTGATGTTGAATCCTCCAGATTGACATTTTCCCAGATCTTACCAACAGATATATTTTATCTCCTCTACATCTGCAGATCACAAGAACTACCAAGACCAGTGCAATTTCATTGATGCCAGTGGTATTTCTCCTGATTTATAGCAAACTAAGTAGAGTGGGAATTGGAGCAGAGCTTTGTGGGGGTCACACACATTGACATTTGTCATCCCTGTCCACTGGGGCAGGAGATTGGATAGCAATGGAAACTCATATTCCCAAGGCAAGGGCACCCCCTCTAAGAAAAAATATTCATATATACTCAAATCTTGGCTTTCATTAAGCTTAATGCATTTGCAGCCAATTGAATTTGATAGAAAGCCTTTCCCAGGTAGTATTTAAGCTCATCAAGAGTGCTAATCAATGGCTGGTAGTTAAATGTATTCTTATCTTTTTACGTGCATTGTCCTTGTGCCATGTGCTGTGATGTCTTTATAACACGATCATCAGGGAACATCACAAAGATTAATAAACATATAAGGTGAATTGGAAACAACAGCTTCATTAAATAGACCAGGACTACAGAGGCTCTGCAGTATTTTGAGCCATAACATTTTAAGCGGGTTTTTGCTATGCTTTACTGTTTTTTGGCCTTTTTCTCAGTTCTTCCTTCTACAGTTCTACTGAGCTCATGTAAAATAGGTCGGTCCCAAGGCAAGTCTAGACTAGGGAAGAGAAAAAAGCTCATGTTTCCAAACTGTCATGCTTCTATGCTCCCTCCTGGAAAGAATATGAAACTAGAACTTAAAATAAAAGGCAAAAATTCTAAACAAACCCTTTGACTGTTTTTATCCAAAGGCAGATTTTACAGCTGAAAAATTCCATTGATCCATTGATATGTTTCTTAGAGAGGAGCGGGAGAAGAGACTGCATTTATTTCAGGAAAATAAGCTCTATTTAAAAACAAACTCTTCAGCTCCAGGCTGAGCTGCACATGCTGACTCTGCCCATCACAGGATATAAAAGCTCAGCAACAGGCAGTTGCACACCAGCTGCCCTTCCAGCGGCACGAGCTGCAGTCCCTGGTAGACAGAACCTTTCAGGGTAGCCTGGGGCAAGTCACTGCATCTCTCTGTGCCTCAGTTTCTCAGTGTAAATGAGGAAAGATAGTTTCATGGTCTACCTTTGTCTTTATAACATATTATGTCTCTTTCCACACATTGTACACAGCACCTAGTATGATGATTTTCAAGCCTGCAAATATTAATGTAATTATGACACAAAAAACTAAACATAAGAGGCTGAGTGATAAGTACAGTCTGGGACTCCAGAAGTGACTTGCACCTTGGTCTGGAATGGAGATTTAAGAATTAACTCTTTCAGCACTGTAATAAACTTCATGGTTTGCATTTTCTCTATTTTCTCAGAAAATCCTCTACTCTATCTCTTTGTTTTAGTGAAGTTTTAGCTAGTCTGTTCTAGTTCTACTGACCTGGGAACAAGCTTCAGCAGTCTTTAAGGCACCCTATATTAACATGAAAGTCTGTAATCACATCTTCACAGCAGTTAGAGCCCACAGTGTCACTGGGAGTTTGCATGGCTAAAACTGAATTTGCTGCATAATCCGTGTGCTCTGCTGTTCATGCATGGTAATTATGTATAACAAAATCCATACAGAAGGAAGCAGCTACATATAGTATGCTTTTAGGACCTGAAAGGAAAGACTTATTTTTACTTTTGAAAGAAACCAGCTTAAAAGATAATTGTTTCATACTGTTTTTGATGATCAACAGCCACTAAATGATCAGTGGCCCCAAATTTCATAATGTACTTTCTGAGCATCCTAGTTATTTCAGATGGTCAACTATTAATCTCTTCCTGCTAGCAGATACAAAATTCTGTGTTACAACTATTTTCTCTAGAAAGAAAATCTCTGACTACACTCATAACACACCTAAAAGGCTCACATACTGGGAAAAAGATGGTATAGAGATGCCAGACTAGAGAATGACTTCAAATTCTGGCTACCAGCATCCCTCCACTATTGCACATCTACTCCTGAGTAATCTGTAGATCACAGAAGACCTTCTTCCCCTACAGATATATATGACCAGCTCTCCAATTCAATTTAACTTATGAAATATTTCTCCATGGAAAATTTAGGAAAAAAAAAACCTGTTGCTGTTATGTTTCCTATCCTCTTACCCCTGCCTTTTCAGTATTTCATGGCAGTTGTCATTTGGATGACTAATTTAGTTCTGTGGTCAGCATCTCTTACAATATATTACTCCTGAGACATTAAAAGCTGTGAAAAACACGTCCTGCCCTAGTAGAGGCTACCTGAGCACAGCCCCCAGGACACAGAACACAATGGATATAAGAAATAAGTGAAGCAGAGTTTCCACTAAGCACTAAGAGTAGGTTTGTAAAATAAAAATATAATTGAGAGGAAAAGTGAGGCTCTGGGGAAAAATTTGGTGCTCCTAGCCTCAACACCCCCTCAACAAAACCCAAGCCCAAACCAACCAAACAACCACCCTCCAACGAAAAAAACCACACTCCCCCAAACCCCACCCCAAAATCAAATCAGATTTCAGCAGAAAAGTGTCACATGTATTTTTTATATTGCTACCAATCTAGTTGAATGTCAGAAAAAATAATTTAAGCAATAAAGTTTGGACCAGCATTGCCAAAAATAACCCATGACTAAATGTAGGCCTGACACATGGAAAATCAGATGTTCATATGAACTGCTTTATTTTTAGGCCCCAGAAGAATTAACTCATCTTGATATCCGAATTGCATTTCCTCCTCTGCTTCCAAGCCATGTCTTGCTCCCCAGTGCCTTAACCATGCACCCAAATGCCACTGTCTTTTGGAGGTGGGCAAGGGAGAGAAACAGCCATCAGCAGAGAAGTGGAGCATTCAGCAGGCAACAGCCTGGTGCTCTTGCTTTTGAGGCTGCTCTTGGGACTCTGGCATTGCCCAACAGGAATATTTCTGCTTTGTTTAACACAGTGAAAAAACATCAGTCGACACTGTAATGTTAAGAGTGGTGGATGCAAGTACGACCGATAAACAAACACGTCTTTGTTTTAATAGTGGGGAGTGACTTATCATAGTTAATTATAGGAATTTACAGCTATTTATGTGAACTCAAGAAAGCAGAAAACATTCATTTGTTGGTAGTGTAACTGCTGGGTGGAGGCAGCCCAGATGGATGAAGATGAATACTAGACTGTATCTTGTTTGTCTTGTTATGCACAACTTTACTATGTAAATTTGAACTTCAGTGAGTAGCTACTTGGCACATTAGAATGTATAATTATAGACAAACAAAAAACCCATGGAAAGTGACATTTAAACATTGTTTCTCTGTCACATATCAGTTAAATATAGAAAAAAACATATTTACTTTAATCCGCAGTAGACACTTGGTCTCGCACCTGCTGCTCACACGCAAAATATGTCATTATCACTCAGTGTCCATCCTCTTACACAGAGAAAACACAGTCACTTTGGTTCAGTTTTGTCTCATTTCAAGCCTCAGAGGAGCTGCACTTACGGAGGAATGTTAAGCAGAAAACAAAACCAAAATAGCACAACATCAACTACAGTTCATTTGCAGGGGAAAAAAAAGCTTCTCTTGTGTGTACTCAATAATTATCCCAAAACAATTGTGATATGACGGCATGAACTCCAGAAACATTTTTTTTTCCCTACTCTTCAAAGACTGTGCAACGCTACCGATACACCACTGTCGTCATTAGCAGGCACATCACTACCACAGAAAGTGCTTGGCCAACAGTACAGAGCTGGCAAGGCCAAAGACAATATGAGACACTGATCACTTCTGTTAGATAATGCTGATTATGTCCTACACATTTCTTCTGGACAGGAATTAGTGTGAACAATTATTTAAAACACATAAACTACAAATGAGCACCAGAACTTTTGCTAGGAAGGATCTAAAAGCATTCCTGGCTCTATAAGGAGAAGTTTAAACGAGCAACCATCTACATCTAAAGCCCTTACATGCATAAATAATTCTCCAGTACTGCAGTGGCTACCTTCATCATACTCATGAACGCATTTATCTTTGGAAGACCTCCTGGAAGAACAGAAATCCATCTTTCTACAGAGGGAGAACCAAAGCAGAAAGACATTAAGGAAGGAGCAGCTTGCCTGGACCAGCAGAACTGTGGACCTTCCACGGTAGCACTGGCCTAACCTCATCCTTTGTATGGTGCAGCAACACGTAGCTGTGACAGATCACACTCACAGACACGAGCCCGTACTCAGGCTGGGGTGGTTTTGAACTGAAACTCTCAGCAGGGCTTGTTGGAAGAGGCCTTCCTCTGACAAGGAGTAGAGCTGGAGCCAGCTCCATCCCCACTGTGGACATGGACGTGCCCTCTGTGATTTGCCCAGGATTATGCCCAAGGAGGCTGTGCAAGGAAAAAAGCAACCAGAATTTGTAGAGAAGCACTGGATCACCTCTCTTCCCATAAAAATGATTCTCACATTGGACCAGGTCTTGGAAATTTTCCTTTCTCTTCAGTAAGACCAGGAATTAAAGAGGCACAAGGATCCAGGATTTAGGATGTTGTAGTCTCGATGCTGCACTCAAGCATAATTTCAACTTAAACTTTCAAATAACTCTTCTTCTAAAGTCAGGTTTCTCCCAAGAAATAGCTAATATAGGAAATTAAACAAATTAATAAGAACAAGCTTTACGGCTTGCCCCACAGAACATTGGAAATGTCTACAAACTCCTCAGATGATCTACACAGGATGCAACCATCTCTGGGGTGGAACAAGTGAATTGTGTGACTGTTGCATAGCAGTAGTACTAAGAAGCAAAAACCTGTGCTTAGTCAAAACTACAGCAGTGGCTTTATTGAATATTATGTTAGTGCTGAGGAATCACACAGGCCAACTGACTTCCCATGGCTGCCTGTACTTATTGCTCTTTCTTTTTTTTAATGAACCAAAGACATTGAGCTAATTTTTCTGAAACAGTCCTTGGCTAATAATATCCTGTCCTATTTTTTTGTTAAAAACCTTTCAGCCATTTATATATTATACCTCAAAACCTGCACGTTGTTCATTTCAGAAGGAAAAGTAGCATTTTCTGGGCTACATTCCCACATTTTTGATCCACTATTTGTTTTGCAGCTATAATGATTATTTGCAGTTCAGAGATCAATGGAAGTTCTAAACATGTTCCTGTGACATCCGCTGTACAGCTTGCATTCAGTCACAAATGAAAATAACCACACCGCACGTGGGTGTCTGAACAGGTAACGCAAGCATCCAAAGCATAACAGGCCTGAGGAGATACCACAAGGAGAACCGATTTAGACTTAAAATGCCATATGGCATCATTATACTACGTGTAATAAAAATAAAGAGGCAGAATGGAAAGGTTGCAAAACTACTTGTAAACAACACTGCCAGGTGGGATGTTGATGTAGCCTCCTGAAATGGCAAGTGAAGCAAACTGTAATTCACAACCCCCACCCCCCACACCCCCCCCCCCCCGAAAAAAGTATCAACCAGTTGCAGAGAAAAAGAAGTGAGTGAAGAGAGGGAAGAAGGAGAAATTATAAATATTCTTAAAGATTTTATAGCTAGACATATATAAAACACCAAAGACATCTGCACAGCCTGCTTCATTCTACAGTGGCAGTGTGCATCACACAGGGTGCTTAAACCTTTGTGCTGTTTTTGATTTCTCCATATGCTTCATATTCCATCCATTAATTCCTTTCAAGCCATTCTTACGCACACCATCTACTTAACAAACCTTTATAAAACTGTACTGTTTCTCACACTTCAATTTATGAAGAAGAAAAATCGCATAAGATCTTTTTAGATCTTTCCTTTATAAAATAATACTTATTCCAAAAGGCTTTCTACTGGTCTGGTTAGGGTTTTTGTTTTCTTTGTTTCTTTCCCAGGGCAAAAATTATAATTCATTGTGGTATCACTGAGCTCCTCTTTAGCAAGTGCTAAACAACCAGAAATACAGTGGCTACTGGCTAAACTTCAAAAGCCTGGAGTGTAGTCCCAGCATGGAAGCTGCACATACACATTAGAGAGCACTGGATGCATTATACATTTGTCTGACTTGAGTATTCACAGCTGAGGAAATCAGGTTGATTGGTTCTGGGTCTTTTGTGAGCTCTGACAGATCCTGACCCACATTTGTCATCTTAGCCATTTTATTCCAACCATAAAGGTGACTTCCACTCCTTACCTGCTCACTGGGAGGCAGGAGACAGGTTTATTAGGAAAAGAAGTAGGCATTAATCAAGTTATTTGCACACCAGAGGCAGGGTTTTGTCTATCTGGTATTTTATACGTTGGCTCATATCCATGTTTCACCTCAAATATACCCAGCATCCACATGCAAGTGCAGCCCAACCTCCACATCTAAAGGAAAAGCACAAGAAATCTTCACCTTTCTTTACGTCTCAGCACTAGCCAAAATGGGTGCCTACATGCAGCATTAATGGGCCAGTCTGGTTGAGGACTCCCACACAGACTCTGCTATCATCTCTCTTAGTTGCCTACTGCCTCATGCTGCCTTCAGCATCGTGGCCAGTGAGTGCACACAGATTAATGACTTTCTCCATGTTTCCCACCTGCCTGCCCTTTGCAGAAGCAGGGACACAGGTGAAGCACTGTATGGTCAGATGACAGGACTCCCTGTCCACTCACGCTGCTCCTTACTTGGTCTTTCTGCAGCCAAAGCTCCAGTTTTAACTACACAGAACAATCTGGCAGACTCCCAGGTGACTTTGCCTGTCTTCCCAACTTGCATGCACAAATCTGAAACTTCCCTTTTGTGGATAAGCTGTTTGAGTTGTTTGTTTTCACAGTGTTATCCTGCCTGTGTCAGCATATGATGTTTTAAGAGGTGAGAGTACCCATCTAGTTCAGCCCCAGACTGAACTGTGACTTTTTTTTTTCCTCGAGGTAACCTGAGACAATGCGTCTTCCTCATTTTCTGATTGTGTCCAGTTTGCTTCTCTCTCAAGAACGGGCACTTCATGATTTCTGACGCTGAGTCAGAAGCAACTAAATCACGTGACAGTTAGCCTTTGAACAACAGGGATGGGAATTGATTACGGCTAAGTGAAGCTGTCAGACTACAATTTACTAAGACAAAGTCATCTATGTCACCTAAGTCTTTATAGTGTTTTGAAATTTGCAGACATGTTGCTAGTGAGCACATATCGATTACCATTCCTCGAACGTGGCAGAGAGGATTTCCCTACTGAATGGCTAAATGATGTGTATGTTGAAATAGATTTAATTGAATGTAAGTATGTTATTGGTAATTTTATTCAGAATTCCCACATGAGATAAATCACACCCATTACTGTGAAGTACAGCTCCTGGAAGGGGGCCCAAACCTGTATCTGACATTAAAGGCACTAGAAAAATATATGGTGAGAGGGAGAAATGAAAAAGTTAAGTGCTCAAGAGTATCGCAGGGACATAAGAAAGGGAATCTTCTGATATAACTCAAACCACTTAAAAATGAGGTGTCTACATTCCTTTTATATATATATATATAAACCTATTTTTGATAACTATTTGAAGATTAAATGAACTGTCCGTTGAAGGCAAAGCTAAAGAAAAAATTAGAATAAAACTCTTCAAATGAGGCAAGATGATTCTACTCTATAGTATGAGTCTACCCTGACATATTCCTTGGTTTACTTTCACAAAATATTTCAGAATGGTGTAACAGGTGCAGAATTGGAGGGGTTGAAATTAGGTAACTGATGTATACAGGCATGGTCTGTGATGTGATGGTTTGATGTCTTGACAATACATACACATCACCCTGAAACACATTTATAAAGCAACAGTTCCTAATTTTGCAAAGGTCTCTCTGTGTGTGCACTGAGCTTGCTTGAAGAAGTAAAATCTAGAAAACAACTGACACAGTCTAACCTTTACTCAGCATGCAAATGATAAACACTGATGTTAACAGAAATTGCACGCACACAGTGAGTACAGTTTGGAGTGCCTACAAATCAATACTACAGCAGAAAAACACTATTCCAAACAAATGCACAAGCTATTAATTCAAATCCTGATTCAGCTGACAACCACTGAATTTTCAGTTATTGAAATGCCACGTTCAACATACAAGAGAGAGGGGAGATGCACGTTGTGAAAATACATTTATGACCAAAGCAAAGCCTCTGACTACTTACTAGAGGTGTAAAGCGGCTTGCCAGGCTGTTCTGACTTCCCTCTGCATGGAGTAATATCACATTACAGAACCTCTACTGCATGGAATGGCAAGCTGGGGAAAATAGATAAGGAAAGCATTGGTATTTCAATACACAAAAAACAACAGATACTCTTTATTGTGTAATGCATTGAATTATAGCGAATGGTGTAAGTAATTCGTAAGCATCACTCAAGTATAAAAAAAAAAAGCACTTAAAGGAAAAAGTTTGCAAAATTCATGAAACCTTTTTTTACCTCAGTTTCTCAATCCCCCGTTTTGAGATATCCTCAGGGTAGAGATTGGAACATGCAGATTTTTAAGTTAGAGTATGTACATTTTACAAGCCCAGTAAAATCACGCAGCTTGCTACAAAATCCAGACATCAAAATAGCAGGAGACAAAGGCAAGATTCAAACTGACGCTGAAGATGTAGCCCGTTTTTTTTCCTCCCATTCACCCAAGGAGAAGTGCCTCTGCTTCGTAGAGAGGGGAACAGCACTTGGAAAACACCTCTGCACCTATTTTCGGGCACTGAATGCAAGCTTGCTCGTGCTGCTCCAGCACCAACTTTGTGCATCACCAAGATTCACAGAGGCTTCAGAAAACACTTGACTTTGGCAAGAACTGCATGTGAAACAGACTTTACTAAATACCACTGTCTGAAAATTATTAACACCAGTTATAAGTAGATAACCTTTCCTCTTCCTTTACTGGAGGGTAGATGTGCATACTTGATTTCCTCAGAAAACTAAGAAGTGCCATAATAATACGTGGACACATACTGAATTGCCAAATTGCCCAAGGTCACTGCAAACCAAAAAAAAAAAATAAAAAATCCACTTCTTATTTCCAGCGAATTACATGTGTTAAAGTTTCCAAATTACTGTCAAGCCAAATAGATTATTCACCTTTTCATTCACCTTCAAAGTTGGAGATAAATACATCACAGAATTGTTTGGCACTTGGACGCTGATATATTCCTTCAGTAAGGGCATATCAGCAGATATTTTCAGCTCGCAGATAATAATCTTTAAAATTTAGTTCTGAAACATTTACCATGCTGTATGAAATGATAATACAATCTCAGCTTGCCTGCACTTGCAGAAGTCATAGTGAACAACTCCACTGAATGCCCAGCTCCTGTACCTTTCTTCCTTTGCTTGTGGAATGTAATTTTGCTAACAACCTCCCCTCAGTGTCTTCTCTTCAATAAACTACTGAAGGCTGAGCACTTACACCCAACAACTTGGCATACAGGTCTTAAAGAATCAGACAATCAAGAACAGGACCTGCTAAGCCTGCACAAATGTTTGCATTTACTCCTTACACAGATGCTTAGCAGAGGTTTCCATGCTTTGAGCTATGGGCTTCTGAGGATGTGGTCTGTAGCTGTCGGCAGTCAGTCTACTCAGGTTGAAAGGTCATTAGCTACAGCCAGGCTCCTAAGCTGGTTTCCAAAACCATTCAGCCCCAGTAAACAGCTTTGTGTTAGTGGCCCTGGCTAACCAGCCAGAATCAGCTGCCATGTCACGCAATGCGCACCAGTTGTGTTCAGACACAGCAGCAGACTTCTGTCAAAATCCCTGGCTTAGTGTGATGGCAGCACAGCTGAGAGCTGGCAGGTCCCCCGCATCTCACCACCTAACATCCCAGCTGTTTTGAAAACTTGGATCTTTAAACATTAATTTTGTGTTGAAAGAGGAGCCAAATACGTAGCAAATCATACACCAGCTGACCAGTGGACCAGCAGACCATCGTTTGGTTTCTGCTGTGGTGGTTTGGAGGTCTGGGCCAGGTGGGACACCAGCCCCTGGTACAGGGTGGGCGTCTGGGGAGGAAGGAGTTGCTGAGCCTGAATGGAATGCAGTCTGAGAGAGTCACACCAGTACCACGTGCTGGGACTCTCCTGATGACATTGGGGGTTTTAGCCCAACTTAAAACAACAGTAGAGCTGACCCAAGAAAGCCTGTGATCTCCTGATCCTGCTCCCCATAGACTTCACTATGTTAAGCTCAGAGTTGCCAGGTATGTAAGCTAAGGGAGCCCACAGGCAGTTTTTGCTTGCTTGGCCAGCACTAGACTTGAGTTTTCATTGACCTTGACAGCAAAACACAGAAACTACTTTCACATGAATGAACTATTCTTGAATAATTTCACCAAATATTTTAAGACCCAAGACACTTGCTTTGAAATACTAACCTTTACCCAGCCTCCTTTTATCTCTACAAACCAGTGAGAGGAATCCTGCCAAGGCAGTAACCTGTTTGGCTCACGATGAGTTCTTCTTATGGTTCCTTATAATATTTCAGTGCACCGCAGGCCTCTCACTAATCATTGAGGTGAAGGAGTCGGAGTGGCTGTCTGGAGTGAGCTTTAGGACTCAAACCCTCCAGAGGACAAAAAGAACATAGGCATCAATGGCCAAATCACTTCAGCATGAGGGAGAAAGACTTTATTTTGTTTTAGTTGGTTTCTTTTGAAGTTGTAACCTCTCAAAAGTGAAATCAAAAAGCCATATCTTCCACGGCTTTTGCATTTATTCCCATTTAATTCTATCTAGTAACTGCCTTGTTGTCTCCTTTAACTGCCTTGGACACATTTGACTTCCATGCATTGTTGGGTTTTTTTTCTGAACTTAATTTGTATCAAACTTTTTTCCCTTGTCCAACTCATGATATACTTTTTTCTTACTCCCAGCTGCTACTGAGTTTCTTTCCTTCTCAGATTTTACATACTGTCTGGCTACTCTGCTGGATGAGCAAAACAATAAACCTCTTCCCTTGGACCCCATTTGGAGTTTGGATTCCTAATCTAACATCCTCTTGCACAAAAAGCTCAATGCTACAACTGTTCATCTAATTTTCATGGCATGATTAGTATGGTGGTTCTGCCAAAATGGGTATCAATCCCCAAAACATAGCTTTACTTTTTCACTGCCATCCGTCTGCATGAGTTTGTGCACTCTTCTTGTGAACAGCCCAGTGAGCAAGACTGCTGGCAAGAAATAGGCTACATGATAATATCAGCAGAGAAAAAACCCTGTGTATGCAGTGGTACCACAATTCCAGCTTGTGATGCAGCTCTCCAACCTAAATAGACTAAACCTGCTGACATTTTCAATTGGGAATAACCAACTCTCAGTATCTGCTTTTAAATAAGCTATAGGAAGATAGGAAAACTAAGCATGAAGCCTGATCTGCCACAGTCTCAGGACATTACTGTTGCTGTTTTTTGACATTGGTAGGACTATTCACAGATTTTTACCATGCCATGCATCCTTCTCACTAGAGAACAGAAGGCATAAAAGGTGCCTGAAATGCAACTGCTTTGAAACAATCAGAAGGCAGAAGCTGCAAAAAGCTCTGTTCCCCTGGTAGCTCTCAGCTACCTATGAAGGTTAGGAGTATCCAGATCTATACAACAAAGCCACAAAGAACGATCTCATAGGATCAAACTTACAGCTGCATCAGCAGTGACCATCTCAGTCCAAGACTAGTTCATAGCCTGGAAGCCTGGTGTATATAGGGACCACGGATGATGACCTAAACATCCAGCAACAGAAGCAGTCATTCCTTTTGCTATTTATGCTATTATGGTCTGCATTTGTTACCTGAATTAGGATAGATATATTTAGATTTATTTGTTCATGGGGTGGGTCACCCCCATCCTTCCATATGTCCCCCATCTTTCCCCTCCCCCCAAAAAAGAAAGCCTAACAATAAATAGAAAAACAAGAACCTTTGGTCTTATTTTGCTTCATTCTCCAGCCTGTTTGTTTCTGCCTGCATTTGATGCTCAGACAAGGTCAGGCTCCTGAAAGAACAAAAATTTTCCTTGAGTTGCAGTTGGGTTAATGTAGAGGAGCTGAAGCCAGGCTCCAAATGGTTTGTTTAGGGTTTCTCCTTCTGCTTTTTTATGTCCAAGCTACAAGGAAGTTTGGCACGAGCATCTGTAGACCCTTCATGCTAGACCAGAGGGAGGTGGTGGTTGCACCACTGCTCTTCGTACATGTGTAAATGAGTGTTACACAAGGTCACAAAAGACAGAATTAGTAAATATGCTGCAGCCCAGTAGTTGGGAGATGCAATCAGATGTCTGCTTTGAACATAAAATATTATCCATTTAGTTTGCAGAGCTTGCCATATGGTTCCCTTGAGAAAACAAGAGACTAGAGGAAAGCCTTAAAGCTTTTCATGCTTCCTTGAATGCCCAAACCTGCAACATGTTACTCAGTTCAAGCTGTTGTTTACAGGCCTTCCGGGTAGGCGTTCTCATCCACCAGACCCTCCCCGCAGTTAATGACCTAAGAAAGCCCCATCCCACAGCAGATGATATACAGTGCAAGTAGTCACGCCTATTAGGAAGAATTTCCCCAGAAATGACTTTTGTTTTTGTTGCACAGACTGAGTCACATTACAAACTTTCCAATCAGATTTCAAATAACAATTCGTGGCAGCCTGAGTCAAGAGCTTTCATTCTTTCTGTTCAAAAGACAGGGTTGATTTACCAGCGACCAAACAACAATCCCTACACATGCAAGCACTTGCTCACAAGTTTCCCCCTTATGAGTCTGGTCCCATTAATACTAATCACACAAACCTTCTACAGTACGAAGCCGAGTTCAAAACTTGACCCAAAGTCTGTATCTGCACAGAGCTGATGTCAAATATCTTAAATGTCAAATATCATTTTGGGTCTCAGATTTTCATTAAAACAACTTTTCCATCAGGTGATATAAAAGATTAAACCCCAATAAATGTTTGCTGCTTCTTACAAAGCCTGAAGCCATTTCAGGCTTCCTGGGGTAAGACTGGACAAAAGGTGGAGCTGAGTCTTGGAAACCGCATGGAAATCCCCCTTGGTATAAGTATATGGTACTTTGTCCTTTTTGCCTACAGTTGCAATATGCAAACTCATAAACAATAATTTCTCAGGCCATCAGAAAATGTGTAAGACCCACAACAAATATCAGGAGTCCTGTGCTGCTTTTACACAAATTTGCCAGCCAACTTCAAACACTTATGAGGCCCATACAAACCTCACTCAGAAACACCTCCGATTTCCTTTTTGCAGTAAGTATTTTATTTAATTAAAGTTAAGAAAGATTTAAACATTATTTTTGGCTGCAAAAACTGTAATGTGTTAAAAATAGTGGTAACAAGAATAAGCTTTGAAAAGGTATTTTAATTAAGACAGTGCCTAAGATTCTCCTATTGCAGTAGACTCTACCTGGGTAAATCTTAATTGGCATCTGTCTATCTGACATCTTTTTGAACAAAAGATATTCTTGTCCCAGAACACAGTCATTCAGAGACAGTTATGGGGTTTTAATTTTACACTCTGCTTTAATAACAAATTAAAGCATAAATAACCCTTTGTTAAACTGAGGTTGATCTAGTCCTGCAATCTTTATGTCCAATAGAATATTATAGAGCCAGGTTTGCACTGTATCTATAAGCAAACAGTGAAATGTAGAAACAAATTCAGTGGAACTGTGTTTTTTTCTGGTGAACACCAACATGATCAGCTCTTACTCACACGTTGTGAAACAAAGCACAACAGAAAGAGCCCGCGATCAGGCTCACAAATATTTGCAGAAAGACAACTTAAACCCTCCAAAGTATTCACGGACAGGAAAAGTGCCAAGCGGTATTGTTGAAATTATCCTTTCTGCAATGCGAAGAGTGGCTCCTTTCCCCAGGCCCAAACTTTGCTCTGCCTGGGGAACTACATATGTTCACATGCAGAGTGGATTTCCCTTGTCTCCAGAGCTGTGATTACCTCTCCTCTTAGATGTGGGTATCATCAGTCAAAGGCAGCAAGTATGTTATGATAGATTACTTGGGTCACCTCCAATTCCTGACTTGAGCTCTCTCATAAAGCCCTCCAGGTGACCACACAGGGAAGACCTCAAGGAAGGAGAGAGGCACAAAGTCGTCACCAGAGCCTATTTCAATCTTCACCTAAATGTGAAAATAAGCAACAGTAAGGCCTAAAGACACTGTTCATTTGCTGCTTGCTGCTGCTCTGATGGGCTCTGGTCAGGCTATGGCCAAGGACTTCTGAAAATGCCCTCCTCACAGCCCAGCTGTGCCTATTCATCATCTTCTGCTTCATGGGTATTTTAATCCGACGGGTGGGGGGGACCTAGACTTTCGTGAGTACTAGGAATGTTATGTAAAGAGAAATCTCACTGTTTCCACTGTGAAATTTTGCCTCAGGCAACTTATGAATGTTCCAGGGAAGATATTCACCATTTTCAGCAAAACAGCTGACAGATCCATCTGCTGCTCTTGGTGATATTGGGTGCAATTTCCAAGTGCCTCAGTAACATACGTTCCTACAGTCCCAGTGAAAAGCCAAGTTCCCCCTGCATGACAATTGCAAAGGAGAGGCAGACGATAAACTTTTGTTCTAATTTTTTAAATTTCAAGGGTAAATTATGTTTTAAATAACTCAACACTGACGAATGTGAAGTTTGGAGGAGCCGGTTTTATACAATTACAATGAGTTTCCCAAGAAATGCAGATGCTGAAGAGGGAAATTTCAGGAGCACTTAGTCTAATTCTTTTACTTCAGAAAACTTAGCAATTATTTTAACCAGAAAAATACCCATGGAATTTTAATTGCCCTACAATTACAGTATGGAAACTTTTTGTTTTACACTATTTCAACAATAAGAACGTAGATTCAGATTCATTGACATTCTATGAAAGCCACATTGATAAAATTTTCAGGTAGTTGCTTTTAATGAAAAGTAAAAATGCATCTTTTGATACTAAAATTGAAACATTTAAATTTGAAATTTATTCTCACTGCACAAAAAAAAATGTTTGAAGATCAAGTGCTTAATTTGGGCTTGAATTACGTGGTTTAGCTGAATCCAAATTAAATTTCTTCCTTTAGATTTTGATTAGCCAAAGAAAGTTTTCTTGTTTTGAACACTTTCCCCCCAAATTCTCAGCATGACCCTGAATTAGAAATTAGTCACTTACTCAGGTGTCGCCACAAATTTATGGGTCAGGGGAATTTTCAGATTGCTTTGCCATGAATGTGTGGAACAGAAGGGTTTGAATCCTGCTCCATAGAAAAGCTGGCTGTAAATTTACCTGCATCATAGCTGCATAGGCACCTACAGCAATAATTGCAGGTGCGATCATGCATATAGGGTTAGCTGCCATCAATCTCGGTTGCCAAACATCCTGCAGATGGGGTATGAGGGACACAGTTTACATTTAACCCATAGGGGAACACATTACCACATCTTTAAGAGAGTCCCAAAGCCAACAACCTTTCTATATGTTTTATGCCATGTTAATAAAACAAATATTGACATCATTTGTTTCATCTTGGTTACTACTGTATCGTTCCTCTTGGCCTGTATCAGTAACTAGGGAGTAGGAAATTGCTGCATCCAATGGTCTCTTCTTGTGTTATTCAGCCTTATTAGAGTAGAAAGAAATGAGAGGAAAAGATTAACCCACCAAAACTCATATTTGGCAGCTGCCAGCCTCTACTGAGTTGCCCCGGCAGCTTTCATCTTTCTAAGAACGCCGCACAACTGCTGGGGGAAGAGATGGCAACAGAGCAACAAAAGAATTACAGAAACACAACTGTGTTCAACGGTGCCAAATCTGACTCTCCCAGTGCTGGTTAAAAAGGCAAAGTTTCTCAGGCTTCCCTGTAAGGTCACAGCTGGTACTTCTATGAATCTTCCTATTACATGGGAACAGGGCAGAGGTTCATACAGTGAGACAGATGGTGAGGAGCAACGTTACTTATCCTAATGTGAATGTGAGACAACGAGCTTTTTGGCATACCTCTCAATCCCAGTCTTCGCTGCACCATGTCGGGCAGCCAACCCTCCCAAGTGTTTGCTCCCCTCCGCTTCCTATTCCTCCCCTCAGCAAGTCCAATTCTACTTGTCTTCAGTGTTTACATGAATCACAGTAGATGTTTTCCAGAGATTTAGGCTCTGATGAGCAAGGACAGCAAAAACAGCAGCAACAAACAAGCTGACCTGAGCCAAGCTTGCCCACTGCTGTGCATTTGTAGGCCACCCACTCCGCCTGCCAAGCCACAACAGTGGTGGCAAGAATGGGAACAGGCAGCCCTGGGGACAGAGATTCAGGATTTGGGTTGTAGATGTATGTGATAATCACAATGAAAGTACAAATTGTGGCTGCGGTTTTCAGGTGGGAAGAGCAAAGGATCTTTGTGTCGGAGGGAGGAGGGATATTAATAGTGGCTTAAGCCAGGACTTCAGTTGTGGGAATTAGGAGAAGAGAAAGAGGAGGTAAAAATGAAGTTTGCATATTGGTTAAAGTATATGAGGGAAGGGCAAACTTTGATCTCTGTGGTTTATGGCTATCGCTGGGAGGACATCACTCGTTCCAGCTGAATTATTCTTGGTTTCCAGCAGCAATAGAGAGGAGAATCTGCTCTCCTGAGTCCCATCTTCTCCTGCTGCAAATGGCATAATTCATATAGCGCTTCCACTGCCATCACAGTGGAAAAGCAGCAGGAGTTAGTGCTGAAATCACATGAGCAGGATCTTCCAGGAAAGACCTGGTAGAACCAGGGGCAGTACTTCTAGGAGAAAATAAGACAAGATATGGGTCCGTTACATGGCAGTTGCCCTTTTAGACCACCTTTTAGAAAGCCGAGGATGCAAGCTCTTCATTCAGGCACACACCTCTCTATAACCAGGCTGCCTGTGGGAAACCCACTCTACCTCCTGGAAACGTGACAGCCAAAAAACTAAAGAGAGCTTCTCAAACTGGCACTTACATGGTGGAAGGAGAAGGAGCTGGACTGGGAACTGGCAAGTTGAAACAAGATGAAGGGAATTGCTTGTTCAGGATATTTTTAGCTTGTGGTTCTGTAGGCAGGAAGGCAAACGGGAAGGATGATCATGATTTGCAGCTTACCCAGGACTTTGAGCAATACTTAACTGGGACCCCACAGCAAAGGGAGAGAAGGCAAGATGAAAGCACAGCTTTTTTTTTTTTTAAAAAAAACCCTATTACTAAACCATCCTTATTTTAATATCGATTAAATTTAACCAGGTTTTATCTAAAAGTAACTAGAAACTTTCTTCCAAAAAAGATTTAATATGTCAGAAACGTGACAGATTGGCAGCACAGGAACTTAAAAGCACTGCAGCAAAAAGAGTTCATGATCAACCCCGCAAAATCTCTATTAATATACCCACATTTATCTGTCCATTGAGAACTCCATGTTGATTTTTGACCAGTGTAAGTTCTTGCAATTTCAGCAAAAGTAGGCCCTAGATGTCAGGTTTTATGGCATATCAGCCTCTGACATCGCTCTGCCTGCAGTCCACATAATACAGGCCTCGCAATCCCAATAGTTCTTCCTGAGCGAAACGCCACCATCCATGCTTAGATGCAGTGGTGATGACTTGCTGGCATGGGAAACCAAGGAATGGAGTCCTTCCTGGAGTAAGACACGTGTAAACTCATTGACGCTGCTGAGTTACTACAAACCTAGATGACCTAAGTAACAGCTTTAGATTAATAAATATCATTTCACTCGGCGCTAGGTACGTGGCAACCCCACAGGTATCAACATTTGCAGGATTTGTAATCAGAAGGACAAAAAGCGGCACATACGCTGCATCCAGGTTTGTTTAAAATAAATACTGAAGAGACTTGACAAACTTTTGTGTTTACTATTTACTTATGATTTTTGTAACAACCACTAAGGAGGGGGAAAATAACATTTCTTTTGGTTTCCTTCATGTTTATTAGCAACTCCCACCATCTCCACTACAAAAGACAACAGTGCTTCTTCTGCATGTCCCACAACAGTGTATGGCCAGTCTCCAGCTCCCACTGCAATACGTGGGAGTTTCCCTACTGACTTCGGGGGGAAATCTGAGCAATCAACATCTCAGAAAACTAATTAACTTCCATGAGTCACCTCAGCTTTTACCTAAGCTGACTTGTCCAATATCATGGACAGAAGTCTATTTGCACTAATTTTAAAATTCAAACTTCTTCTCCCACTCCTTGATATAATTTCAACTAAGACCTGCTGTAACCAAATGCTTCAGTCCTCTGAAGCTTATGAGGCAGCTAACCGGTTTACAGCTATACTGTTTCTTCAGCATCTTCCTGGAATGAGTCC
Source organism: Phaenicophaeus curvirostris (assembly GCF_032191515.1). Taxonomy (NCBI): domain Eukaryota; kingdom Metazoa; phylum Chordata; class Aves; order Cuculiformes; family Cuculidae; genus Phaenicophaeus; species Phaenicophaeus curvirostris. The sequence goes on from NC_091405.1 coordinate 16,173,655, forward strand.
CAGGTTGTGCTGCAGTAAACCAGGACACCAGATTCATGGTAGCACACCATCCCTGCAAACTTACCGAAACCAAGTACAGCTGTAAGATAGGTCAAGAAGACCAAGAAGGATAAATGCAGCAATCTGAACTATTGCATGCACAAATCCTCCAAAAATAAGTACATTGTGTGGTAGGATTTGAAGAAGCAGGCTTTTCATACGCACAACAGCCCAGCTGCAGCTCTAGATTGAGCCAGAATCTCAGACAGAGCAACTTTGTAGGCACATATCAGCTCCACCGTTCATGGGCAACGGGCAGATGTGTTGTGCCATGGATACTGCACAGCTAACTCATGCCTAGTGAGTCCTGGCCAGAAGCACAGCTGGAGAGCAGCAGCCTGTGCCAGCACTGCAATAACTTGTGACGCAGACACTGCACTTTACTCATACGTTGTCATAAACAAAGTAGGACACAAAAGGTAATAGGTTAAATATAATTTGTTTCCTTTGATGATAGAAATACAGATTGCAGGGGGTGTTGCTTGCAAAAGGTGCCCATTTTGCACCTCTTGTCAGCAGAGCAAATAGATTCATATTCATATACCTAACCTAGAGAACATTTTCATTAGATAATTTGAATAATAGACTGATTTTAGAAGCTAAATATTCATCACATTCCAATATGCCTCATACTTCTGCCAACTATCAATTTCCTAAATGGCACCAAACACAGACACTGTATTTCCAGTACAAACATTCAGATGTGCACCTTGATTTTTACACCTCTTTTACCGTCGCAAAGGACTGTAGTAACAACAAAACCAGCAATGAAAGTCTATTAATATCCTCCCAACTAAATACCTATAAGAAGGAACACCACAGCGAGCTGAATCGGCACTCATTACTCTAGTTACTTCATATGTTTAAATGAATCTGGTAAATCGATAAAACTCTGCAAAGTGGCTGTTGTCTGCCGATTTCTAACTCTAGTCAGTGGCATCCACTCTTTAGTGCACCACACACTTGCTGTGTAGCCATTAGATGAAAGCACTATCACCTGTCAAACAAACTGCTAGAACTGTGATAAATTAATGATCAAATAGTACAGTCTGATGTACAGTAGCGGTGCCGAGGCTAGTTACAACCAGGCCTCATGCTTTAAAAATGTAGCTGACATTAAAAAAAAATCAGCCATTAAAGAAAAATGTCACACAGCTTTTCAAAAAAATATCTATTTAAAAAATGACCACATACTGATATTCTAGGAGTTGGGGTTTTACTTAAGAAAAAAAAAAAAAAAAAGTAGTGAATGCTACAGTAAAGCCCTTCTGTGTACTATGAATTTTCAAGGCAAGCAACAACGTGCAGCTAAGCAGAGAGGATGTTTGTATTTTCTGGTAAGTAGTGCTGTGTACAAATCTGTACCTCAGAGGAATCCTCTGGTGTGTCACGGACAGAACTCTTGTTTGCAAGGGAAATGTCCCGAGTTCTTTTTTTCCCCATAATGCTTTTGATTTTTGACATCACGGGTAAGATATTTCAAGGGAGCTCCATATCACTTCTAAATATAAACAATACAAAATAAGCCTTTGCTTTTGAAGCACTTGACATCCTTTGAGCTTTGAATTTCAACTCCTAATAACTCTTGATGCTCACTGCATTAATGTATAAAGTCCTTTTTGTGAGCTAGAAATGGTTCCTCATGTCCCTCCTGCCATTGGCTTTATGAGCTTAATTTATTCTTTTTAATATAAAATCTCATTACCTGAACATGACACCACCACTTCCATTTTATCTTTGATATAAGAACAGAGAGAAACCAAAATCAAACCCTTAAATAAAGTCTGTAATCATCCCTCACTTTCTCTTGCTTTTCAAATTTCTAAACAAAATTAAGTAAAAATACCTTCCAGGGCCCACTAAGAAATGTAAAGAGTGGGGGCGAAAAGGAAAATTACTTTATAGTGAACTAACAAGGGACATAATTACTTACACAAGCAGCATATCTTCTTGGTGATATTCCTTCATGTTTATTTTGCTATATTTGTGAAAAATGGGGAGTGCCTAGGAAGAATGGATGTGCTGGAAAGCTTGATCTATTGAAATAAATCCTGAACAAAGAGTTGCTTAACCTCAGGCGACACATTTTTACTAAACTTCAGTTTTGTATAAGACACTTAATAGACTTTAAAATACATATTAATGGTTTTTTAAAATTCTTTAAGAAAGTAAAATAATTAAGAAAAAGGGACCCCCCAAAATAAATCATAGAGATCGAGGATTAAGTTAGGACTTCTTGAGTCCTGATTTTAACAGAAAATCAGAATGATCAGTGTATTAGCACATGAAAGCATAGTTCCATGCACTAATGGCAGTTCCTTTATGTTGTTGTTGTTAGAGATGTGACTTAAGCATCGACTTAAATTATGAATTTGGCACGGATCAAACTCCATGATCTAATTATGTCTTATGGCTTTCACTGAGTCTTTGAGGTAGCTGGTGGTAAAGATAAGGGCTTTTTCACAAGGAACATGTTTTTCATCAGAATCCACATCCCAGATCCTGCAGAATCTTTATGTTCTGTTCACTTACATGGAAACCTTCACCCAACAAATAAAAGCTTACATCCCTGGAAAACTATACTTTAACTGTGAAATGTCAACTAGTCCCTCAGAGAGCCTAAGACTTGTAAATATTTTAACTCCTGTGCTGTGCTTGTTCCTCTGATACCAACAATAATCAGGACTATGTTCATCCAAGGCTACCATGCTGCCTCTGTTGCTGGAAGCATCAATTAGACTGAGTGAGAAAACCACTATTCAATTTGTGTTGCTGCAGCTTAATTTTAGGTGGCCTACGACAATCTCATTTCCTACTCCAGCATCACTCAATGCTCTGGGATTAAAGTGTGTTTTGAAACTATACGACTTCAAACATTTTATATACTGAGCAATGGGAAGCTGGATTTTGCTCTCGCAGAAAGGGAAGAATAGATGAAATCCACTGAAAATTAGTGCAAATGGATATGTGAGAATTAGGCTCTGTGAATTCACTATCCAATTGCATTGGGAAAAAAAAAGAAAGCTCGCTAAGCAGGATGACAAACTGATATGCTGTGCATATAGATTGGATACATTGATTCTGATGTACAGGCACATACTACATAATTATACAAAAGCGTACAATGCTTGTGAATTAAACCATCTGAGATGACTTGAGCTAATTTTATCGTTTATCCTTTGTTTACTTTTGCAGTATTATGAAGTATTCTTACACTTAATTAAACACACTCATAACACTCTTTCAATTAGATAAATAATGCAGCTGCTCCCTCCATCCTGTAAGGATGGAGAAATGAAGATAATGCAATATTTATTTTTATTCTAGTTTTCTGTCAGACATTTTACATTGAAATTTATGCAGCCACAAGGCCTATCATGGTATTTCCAATCTATATATAGATACTAAATGAAGTAAATATCTCATTATCTACTTAACTATGATAACTTGTTTGTGTTAAACATTTTGACAGATCAGGTAAGAGTGGCTCAAAAGCAGCTGTAGAAAAACGTCTTATTAACAGACTCTACAGTGATGAAACACTTCAAGATAAATACCACAGATAGCAAAAGCTAGCTTAAATCACTGATTTGATACTCTTACAGAAGGCTGATGGTTTTTTAAATAAGTAGCAATTAGTCTGAAGTAATCCATTTATCTCCTCTGCAAGTGACTGAAATAAAGAGAAATTAGATAAAACTACATGCAGAGAAACAACTAAGTGATAACAGAAATGCAATCAGATAGTACTGAACAAAAATTATAAAGGCAGGGCAATAATATATAGTTCATTTGCTTATTGGAGGCTTTGATTCATTCCCTGTGGTAATTGTAAAATTTAATAATATCTGTATACTTACAGTGTTCTGAAAAAAGCACTATCATTACACATTGTTATCCCTGTAGGTTGGATGACAAATGCCTGGGGCAATACTACCATCAAAGCATGTGACATACCCAACACGGATCTTCTAATCTTCATAGGGACAGCAACTGTCATTTTTAAAGTGCATGGCAAATGAAGAGGGCATAAGAAAGGAAACTTCTAATTTTAGGGGGACACTCATGGTAGGGACTGCTGAAGTCTACACTGCGCTTTAAAATTGCAGTAGCAAAAGCCAGATAATTCACTTGAACAGTTCTATAGATTTCTTAATGCTTAAAAAGTGCTGTCCAGGCTGGGAATAACCATCTGTTCCTTCGAGAACTCATACTCTCTTAGCTAATATATACAGCTAATACACTGTAAAGCTTATATGTGAAAAATAGATCAATGACTGCCAAAGGAAGATAAGTACTACTCCAGCAAACAGCTCTGCTTGAAACTTTGTACTTTTTTTCTCTGATGGTAACTCAAATTTTGTAAGCTCTGCAAATGAAATAAAGAATCAGTAATCTGTTGATTTTCATTTACATTTTTTTTGCCCATGTAATTTTTTTGCCCAAGAAATAGCCCTTGTCTGGTTCTCTTAATTTCCCTGTGTTACAGAAGGTGGTACAGTGTGTATCACACACCTTGGTATTTTCAATAGTGTTGTCAATTCAGTGTTCAACATGGAGTTTTCTTAATGATTTTTCTCATTATAGCGAGACTCAGTACTGTGAGACACCTTTTGTTATGTATATAAGAACAAAAGCAGTCAGAACAAATTTAGTACACTGGGCAAGGGAACTAGGAGTTGACAATAGTCAATAGACATGATGCTTCATACTAGATTTAATCTTCTCTTAAATTTTGCCTTCCAAGAACTGCATACTATATTGGTCAGACAGATTAGTGTCATACACTTTCAGATGAAAAAGCTAATGCAGAATCTAGATTAAAAAAAAACCAAAATGCATAAATCTCCACCTCCCCAACTATGATTTCAAGACATGTTTTATTCTAAGAGCTCCCAAAATAACTGACTGACATTTTCCTGTAGCAGCTATAATTGTGTAAATACAGATTTCACAGAGTCTGTAAGCCCTTTTTTCTATGACTAGTGCTGAGAAACCAGTCCAGGAAAGAGGATCATAGGCTAATGAAATTAGAGCAATTAATGATACCTAAAAACACAAGCTATTTTAACTCCATTAAGTGGCACTAGGATCACCAGTCAAATCTACGCATCGAGCAACCTTTCCTTATATCTTATACTAAAAAACAGTTGGCTGCTTGTACCCACACTCAGATCCCTTCCACTGATTTCATTAAGTTCATTACTGGACCAGCGTTCAACATGTCAATGAGTGGCAGATGGAGTTAAACATTTTTGTTCAACCTGTCCAGAACAAACAGCAATAAAAGGAGCCATCTTTCACTGGAACTTCTTTCTGTTGCCTAAGTACAAGGTTTCTCTTCTTAAAAAAAAAAACCCTAAGAAACAAAACAAAACAGAATGGCAGAGACAATGGAGCTATTCTCATTTAGATTCAGGCCTGAAATTCTCGAAGACTAAGGGTTGGCAATTTCTTTAAGCAGAGTTGAGCATTGAGAGATGGGAGAGACTTAGAACTGTCCTCAGATGCTGTGTTGTGTAAAACTTCAGAAATTTGCTAGGGCAGTGATGACTTTTTCTGTGTCTGCTCATCACAACTTGTACAACAGGCTCCCATTCCCAAGCACAGGCTCTGGGTTCTGCAGTAATAAAAAGTAGTAAAAGGTAACAAAAACTAAGTATAACTAAATTAAAATTTTAAATATTTATGTGGAATATAACGCAGTCTGTGTTTCCTTAGTTTTAACCCAGACTGGATTCACTTGAACAAAGTAAGTAGATATGACCACTCAGGATGAAATGCTTGGAAACAGGAATGCTAGGTAAAAAAATTTGCTCAAACTCTCTTATATCATGCAAACCCCATATTTATAAGCTGATCAATCATTTCAAAAAAGAGTTTTGTGTGAGGATGCCAAGTTGTGTCTGATGTGGAGGTTTGAGACATTGCTGTTTAGGAGTAAGATAATAAGTGATATACTTTGAACGAGACTGGACTTGACTGCTGGCCAGACCGTCACCAGCCAGCACTCAAGGAGCTGTGAAGATTCAACTTCCCAGTGCAGAGGGAATGAACAGACTTTTCTAATCAGCTAAAGTGGCTGAAGCAATTATTTCTGGGGAAAGCTGCAGTACACAGACTGTTAGATGCCGTGCAGAGAGTCAGCAGCTGATGCTTTTCACTGCTCAAGGGTCAGGGTATTTGCACACTCTGAATACATCCAAGAAGGCAGCACAGGTACCAGAGCAGCGGCAGACTGAGACCCCCAGAAACAGACTCCAATAGCATGTGGACTTGAGTCTGTTTAAGTTCATGAAGTTTTGCAAGACCAACATCACGTTAACAAGACATGGTGCTGCTCTGCCAATGATTAACTAGATGGCACTGGAAGTAGCTACAGTGGAAGCCTTACATTAGATCTGCAGTATTGCCAATTGTCAAAATTTTCTTTCAAAACTTACAACACTGAGTGCCTTTATTTTAAACCCTTACCTCTTAAATGTTTGAGACCAGAGGAAAAACTCAGCTGTCGCATAGGCTTCTAGCCTTACGCTTTTGCAACAGCCTCAAAAATGACCAAAACATATTCAAAAGGGTCAAAAAGTAGATTAACATCAATTAAAACTCGATAAGAATGTACTTGAAAATATTATGGAAAGCTGCCCAGAAGACAACATTTACTGAAATATCTTCTTAAGGACCTGAAATATGATTTTGTAGTGCAGTGAAATAACTAGTATTTTTTCTAAAGGTAAACTCTGAAGAGTTTAGCCTGGTTTTCTGTTCTTATGTCAGTCAGTCCAATTCATTTCTAGAAATCTTTTGTCAAACCATTACAAGAAGATACATGTTCTATAAGCACATTTAGTCGCTTCTTGGTGCTGTGGTCCCTAAGTAATGATATTTAAATGCTTGGGTTATCTTAAGGTTCACTAAAAGACATTGTTGACAAAAAATAGATTCAAATATCAACATTTTTTTTTCCTCCAGACAACTCTGAGATTTCAAGGCACTGCCCATGAGTTTATTCCAAGGCCCTGTGCCTTGGCCTGCAGGTTTGTGCTTTCTATTTACTGTGATGCTGAGGTTTTAGGTTCTGTTTATATTAGAATAGATGCGTTAAAACTGCTTTGGAAAACAGCATATGCCATCTTTCCTGCAAAACACTCATTGCACTGAGAGAAATGTCTAAGATGCCGCATCTGGGAGTGAAATAATGTAAATATTCACATTCTTACCTTACACACAATCATTCTGTTTTTAATTTGGCTTTTCACACATCAAGCAACCAGGACAGAGATTTTCTGCTATTTCATCTTTATAAAAAAATAATCCTAAAACTAACTCAACATCCTTACTTATAAGTTGATAATTCCTTAGACGCTGGTATGCTTCTCAATTGCTCTCAAATACTAAAGTATGTGACAGAGCTACCTGCAAACTTAACAGTAAACTTTGAGCAGCGCAAAACAAACATCATCAAAAACTATAATGCAATATTTTATTTGGTGTGTGTAAAGCTCACACGTTAAGAGCAGCCTTTGACAAATGCACACTACAAAGATCTCTCAATGATTTATGCTTGTGCTTTTGCAAGCATGACTTATGCAGTCTGGCGCTCTCTCAGCCATGAACATCCCCTATCACCATGACCTTACTTCTCATGTCCCAGTTTACTAGTTATCGAGGACCTGGTACAGAGATACAATGGCAACATACTGTTTGCTTCCCAAATCTCCAGCACAGTGTTCTGCCCAGATGTAAAAAGGTAACTTGATCCCAATTAATGAAAGTGACTGGGTCAGCCTGTCACCTCCCATGCTCTTTATGTACTGTTCAGACATCTATACGCTTATTAAAACCTCAGGCACTCTACATAAGCTCTGCCTTGAAACCAGTTGCCAGAGGCATCACTGCTCAGAACCTGTCTACAGGTTTCTTGGTTTCAGATCTGACATCATATAAACCTCTCTTATCTGCCTTGGCAGCACAGATCAGATGAAAAGCGGACCCATCCTCACAGAATAATACTCACAAAAAGGATGGAGGCGCACAATAATAAACATTTCACTGCTGCTGTTCCTCACAAATGTACCTTACTGCTAACTTGCTCCAAGGTTAGAAAATGCGTACAACACTTCCCAAACCTCCTCTTGTACTTTTATCAGATTCAAAGCAAGGAACTTTTTACTGGAAGCTTTGTTCCCAACTAACCGTCTCTATACTGTTTCAGATAAAGCTGGAGCACAAGAAGTAAAAGCAAATAATTTTTGTAAATGCTTGAGCTTCTAGATAACTTCTGTCCTTCAGATAATTCTGATGATTATTGTCTGAGTTCCTCTCCTTGGTTTTGACCAGCCACCAGTCTCATGGCACCATTTTTTCTCCACAGCAGGACAGGTAACTATCATTGTTACAGAATTTGTATTGCCAGTTAAACCCGAAGCCTGGAGAGCCACTAAGGGTGAGGTGAACTTGACAGAAAAAAGTACTTTGAGGTATCTGCCTTACATTTGTTCCATCCATTTGGACTCAGAGCTACCCAATATCCAAACACACAAACGTCAGCACCGGCTTCCTTGTCTCTGCAAGCAGCCCAGAGGTGCTGTCTGTCCTGAAAGAAGCTGTTCAATGGTCTTGTGGCTGCTCAGCAGCACTTGCCTCTCTGGTAATAACACACAAACCCCTTCAACTTCAGAAAGCAGCTTCCTACAAATGCAGTTGTAACCTGTTCCTGCTGCTCCCAGCCCAGTGACCTAGAACAGCAGCCAGCCCATCTTCAAGAGATTAAGCTCTTTTCTTTTTATTTAAATGGCACAGAGTGTAACATTCAGGTTAGGCACATAAGAAGAACAAATGCTCTCTTAAAAAGGCTTTGAACTTTTCTTCTTTAAAGAAGTTTGGCTTTTGGAGGAAGTGGTTTAATAACTAAACTTGCCAGCACAGACAGGAAATAGTATTTCCTATGTACATCCTGGCATCAAAACTAGATTGCAGTAGGAAGAGATTCTGATTCCCTTTCAAAAATTGCAGTGGGCTGGGAAGAGTTCACTCATTTGGATTTTCAATTGCTGATTCAGAGAAAGGGTTTGGACCTACTCTGTGGTGAAAATCAAAGGGATGAGAGCCTTTACCAGCTCCCATGACAGGGACGGCTGGAGTTCTCCAGTTTTAACAAGATCCCATGTTTATTATTATCAGAATTTCCTCTTCTTTTCTAGGCTCATTCACGGACTGGCTAATGGGTTTCCATAAATACTAACAAGTGCTGCCTTAAGGCTTTGTTGTGCTGTACAACATTAAACAACAACAATAGGGAACAGCTGCTCCTGAATAGCTGCGCAGTTAATTACACGATATACCTACAGAACTTCTTCATGTCCTACATTAAGACAGCTATTGCGTATGCACCCTCCATATAACGATGGAAGATATTCAAGATGGCCTAACACACTCCAAGCAAAACAAATGGAAACCAGACTGTGATGCTCACACTGCCCTTGCTGTAGGAGACATGAAAAGCAAAAAAAATAAATGTTACAGCAATAACACTATCACTGTAACAGAATAAGTTTGCAAGTATTCTTTCATTTGTGTGTGTATCTTTAAAGTAAGTATTAGATGGTCCAACATCTGGTTTGTCAAAGTAGTTTGTCAGGTATTTCACATATGTGTAATACTTTTGTTTTTACAATCTGGAATAATCACAGCCTGGCACAGAAAGAAATAGTTTTTATAATCATGTCCCTCCCCCAAATACATCCCAATCTCCAAGATATGCACATGAAACATTTAAATTAAGAAATAACTCTAGGATGATAAAACCTATGCTTATAAGTGCTTATATTACAATTTCTAACAGGCACATTTTCTCAGATCTTGGCATTCCTTAATAACTTTTCAATTCTTAGGCCCAGCTGGAAGTATAAAAATAGGCAATAGAAAATCGGCATGTTTTGTTGAAGGTAATTGAAAGGATACCATGTTAATCTTACCGAGACCAGATTAAAGCAGTTCTGCAAGTCTCCAAAAGAAAAAATGTACAGAATTTACAAGGTACATGTTGGCAACAAATGCAGCCATTTAATGTGGGATTTGAAATAGAGAATTCATCTCAAATCTCTTCTATAGTCAAGCTTAATTAAGATTATCAACATTCTCTCAGACACTCCCATCTCACTCAGTCCTTTGACACTGCCCTGACTTTGTTATCATCCCTCCACTAGAACATCTTTTTAACACACTTGAACCAGAGGCATATAAAACCAAACAAGATGGCAACAGTTGGCTGGAGACATGATAATTGCAGCCCTTGGGGCAAGAATAGGTCTATCCAGAATTTTGTTCTAGCCCAACTTTTCCAGTGGCACACTGTTAGGGAAGTCATTTCACCTCTATGGACTTCAGCTTCTACACACCTACTACGATGATTATAATATTAGCCTTCAAAAGGATTTTATTAAAGAGATCACTGTAACCTCCGTATATGAGCTAGTTGCTATAACAATCTCTTTTTAAAAGCATACAATGGTACCATATTTCAGGAGAATAAAGAAAAATAAAAGGCCACAGTGTATTTAAATTCATGAGATAAAAACAATCTAACTGCTCTTGAGCCATTCCTTTGAAACCTGAACTGTGAAATAACTGCCTTGCCATCAGCCACTAACGTTAATTTAAAACAGTTGTCCCATTTTCCTGAGAATTAGTTACAACAAAAGAAAAGCACAAATATTTATGGGTTGATCCTATGGAATACTGACACCAGGAGAAGCAAATATCCTCTGGTTGGTGGGCAGGGATCAGAGCTGAACTTTAAAGGAGTATTTAGGTACTTAGAGATGTAGAAAACCGTAGCTCCCTTTCTCATCCCATGAAAATTATGCCTTAGAATCCTATGGGCTGGGCCAAGCCACGCACCTTGAACTATCCTACAGTAATGGCATCAAGTACAACTACATGAGGTATTACTCAGGAAGGAACTGTTGCTAATAAGCTGTAATTTAAAATTCTTTAAAATTACAAAGTACTCTTTTGAGTAAAACATGGCACCTCTGCCAGGGTTAGGGCGCCTGGCCATAGACATTACATGCCACGGGTATGTGTGAGATGAAGCCCCACTAGCAGAAGTCTGTCATTATGGTTACTCTGTAGGTCCAGCTGAGCCACACCATGCTGACAGACCTTGGGAGAGGTGAATCAGCTGCTACTTCTGTTTGCAGCACTAGCTGGAGTTCATGAACTTTCCCCTGACCTCGCTTCTAATTCAAGACTTTGTGGCTTTTCAATGATTTAAAATTTTAGCTTGAATGTGTCTATATGTGCCTGCGTGTGTACATAGACACACATATATATAATCTCTACTGTGCTAAAATTGGGTTCTCTGCAGCTAAAAGGACCAAGGAACAAATCCAGCTCTCATTTTAGTCTCTGCTAGGAGCCAAAAAGCCATCCTCTTGCTGCTCAGCTTTTCTAAAACCAGCTTAATGTCAACATGATGGATGTCATGTCTACTACCGTCATGGTACTACTGTCTTAGAGTACGTCTGCATCGCTCAACTTTTAATGTGCACCCACTACTTCTGGTCACTGCAAGACCTAATTCAGAGGTAGCACTGGTCGCTCTGCAATGCTCTGTATGTGCTGCATGAGGCTTGCAGCTAGCGTGCAGCCCATTAAGCCTGCCACATCCTTGGCTGTAGACAGGGGTAGGGAAAGAGCGGGTATAAATCTCTCTTGAGCAGGATTTAGATCCTTCTGCCTGAGCTGGATTTCCCTTTGCTTGGGAAACACAAATTTTCTCCTTCTACAAGATGTGTGTTGAACATGTACTGGCACAGAGGAGAGCCTCTACTCCGTACTTGTGCTGAAATCCTAATAGAGAGAGTTCTTCCTCAGGACACCATTGGTAAGTCCTCCACCATTCAGGATGAATAAGTACTTAGATGCAACAGTTATAAGCCTCGTACAAGTACATAGAGAGGAACAAGACACTAAACGAAAAACCTGTATACAGAAATCTGACCTCTCCTCTAATCACATCAGGAACAAGATTCTCTAGATAACACAGTTGCATGCCATGAGCCTTTATTTTCACTTTCATATGAAGCAGCAACTGAAAGTAGAACAGAGATTCCCCTTTCTCTCTGCACCTTGGCTGACAGTCAAACAGAGCACAAAGAAACAGAAATATCCATAACCCTAGTCTGATACAGAATGAAAGGAGGAATCTTTTTCCTGGTTCCCTGGGATAATCTGAGGAACAGATAAATGATACATGAAACAGTGAATTTGAAAAGAGACCTGGAACAGTTAAGAATGGGCATATTTTCCTAACCACCTTCCTACAAGAGCAGCCATGCACCCCCCAACATTTACTCTGTCTGATGCTAGAACACGTTGGCAAACAGGGAAGCACAAAACATGCAGAAAAGTTTCACTATCTGCATTTCACATCTTCCCCCTGTGAAAACCAAAACTAATTGCAAAAGTTTTCAGACCAAGTTTGGTGATTGAACCCTCTTGCTTCATAAAAAGTCAGCATTATAACTGTACGAGTACTCTGAACTTCCATACATTTTCATGTAAGCAAGTCAAGATTTCTTACTGTCGCACCTGATTGTTTGCTGAGGGATGCAATTCAAAATACGCTTCATTTGTTTTATTAGGTCCAGGTCGTCTGGCCACAAAGATGAATCATGCCTTCATTCTTCCACAGACAGGCTGAACGTACCTTAAGCTCTAAACACATACCTCTTCACAGTTCAAACACTATCCCGTATACAATTAGCATGCGAAACTTGTTGCCTGAGGATACTGTAGAGGCTGAGAGTATTAACAGGTTCAAAGTAGGATTATACAAATCCATGCAGGATAAAGGTCCATCAGTGGGTGATCACTAACGACTATTATCTGAAACCCACAGAACATGTTAGGAGATGCACTGCCACGTACACGTCCTATGTCCTAGTCTTTTCCCGTGGATTGACCACTGGGTATGGCCAATGCAGTTTAGCAGTTCTTATAGTTAGCAGAAACTAGGGCCATAAAACTATGAATCAGAAAGTGAATATGGGCAAGATTGAAGGTGAATAGGAAGAAAAAAAATATTTCTAAAATAAACCTTAATAGATGTAGGAAAAATGCTGACTATAAAAGCATTCCATCACCCTCTTCCCTCTTTTTCAGTCTCCTTGGTCCTTGCCCCAGAGAGACACAGGCTGGACCTAGTTTTTATAGCATAGCTAGTGATACTTGTCTCTGCATTCAGCAGTTAGCCACAGGACAGTCTTGATGGCTCTGACTTTCCTGAAAGCCACTCTGAATACTTATCACCTTCAAAGCGCCAGAAGGTGATCCCTCAAAATCACTTACCACCCTGACCCACAGCCTATCACTCCTTCAATTTTCAGACCTCCAAAACAGCCTATTTTCACAGTGAATGGTTAATCTAATACAACAAGACTGTTCCTGGGTTATTATCGCATTAGTTCTTTTAATAGGGTTGTTTCCTTTACCTGTTACCATAGGCATTTAAAAATGTTTCATTTTATGAGCACATTTCCTTTAGTGAATGCAAAATGTGCTTTTGAAGTATTTCTGGTTAGAAACATTTTTAGAAGATAAAGAATACTTCAAGTGTGATTCTATACCAATGCAACATTTTCATTTAAAGTAGACAAACAACAAAGCAGTTCAGTGTTTGTTCGTGCCTTAGTTACAGGCAATGCTTCCATGAAAAAAAAAAGTCCTGCCCAGGTAGTTAAATAAATATGCAAAAATATGACTCAGTTCCGACTAAATTCAGAGTAAGACATTTAAAGGTACATGTGCTTCCTTTCAGTGCCGAGAAACACTGAAATATAACTATGCTATGGTGTTGTTAAAGCAATTTGAAAGCTACTAAATTTGGGGAAGCAAACTGACACACCAGTGTTCAGGGTCAAAGCTGTACCCATTCTGCCAGTTCGTAAAGCAGAGAAGAACAGAAAAACTTTCTCCTTTTATTTGAATAAAAATGAAATATTTGCAGCAAATATGCAGACATTTTGAATACAACAAAATATTTCATCTGCTGCCTTAATCACATATGTAATTGATTTATATATGTTTTTGTAAAACACAGGTATCATTTAAAATATTTTACATAGCAATAATCATGAGGAAAATATGCCATTTTGAAGACGTTAAATGTTTCACTAGGGAGGGGAGGGAACGTTCAGTTTTTCTTCCCTATGAAAATGTTTACTAATATCAATATAATTCAAGAAACATTTCAGTTGGCTTGAACAGAATTATTTCAGGAAGGAGGGGAAGAAGTACGATACAAAATATTTAGTCCAATTCTGCGTGGTTTTAAGGTAAGACTTTCTTTCTGATAATTTTTTTATTCTTATCTCATAATTTTTATTGCTCTTTAAATCATGCAGCTTGAATGCTTGGCTTGTATTCTTCTCCAGCTACTCATGATACAAAATTAGACATATTCCTTTGAATGCATCCCTGGAGGCGTTGTGGGTGGATCTTGCCACTGGATGCTACAAAATATCCCCAAATCAAGAGCTTTCTGTGTTAAACAATTCAAATCTCGGGAGACCATCCAGCCAATTTACCAAGTATAAATATAGTCCCTCTGCCATTCACACTGAGCGTAGTGAATTCCGTGCAAAATCCCAGAGGAACCAGAAGAAATATTTTAACGTTCAGCAGCAGTCTTCAATTTTGCATTCAAATTATGTCACTGACCACTTTCCTCTTTCCTCTTGAGGCGAGTGTCTTCCTCAGAAGGAAGGTTTGGGGACAGATACCTCATAGTTCTTTCCCTAAACACACTGGCTGACCCTAGAGCTGCCTCATTCATCAGTTGAATATCAACTAGCAGATTCTTTCCTAACATAAAACTATTCATGTATGAACAGCAAAATACCTATGGATAGGGTGTGTCCCTAAGGGAAGCAGGGCTCTACGCCTACAGTTAAGGTTACTCGATGTTTCCCAGTACAAGATCTTATTTCCAGTTCCTTACAGCTTTGCTAAATAAACTGACCTGAAGTCTTCCATAAGGAGGTTCTGCCTCAGGCTCTGTGTTTCAGAGACTGTTCGTGTTACTAATAAGGCAATAATCCATATTGTAGCTTGATTAGTAGTCAAAATGGTTGACAAAATCTGTAATTATAAAAAGAAAAGTTTCTTGTGCTGACATAGCAAAACAGACCTCTCGGACCGCAACAGGGAAGAGCCACAATAAAGGATTCTCCACTCCATTAGCTGTAGGGAAAGTGAGTAGGAGTTTAGCCTGAATAAAACATACTGTGGAAGGAAGAAATATTAGAATCAAATGCTCATATAAAAGCTTTGCTGCAACATCAATAATCTTCAAAGCGCTTAACTGGGGAGGTAGGCATTGCAATGCCTCTGACAGATGGGAAGGCAGAGGCACAAAGAAGCAACGTGGCTTCTTGCAGGCCAGTGGAAGGCGGCAGCGTAAGCCCCTGAGAGCACCCTGGGGCAAAGAAAAAAAGGTGCCCAGAGAGAGATGCTAAAAATCCCCCCTTGCTTCTCTCTGACTGAGAACATGAATTTCCCTGCCGCACATGAATATTCTCTCACTGAGAATACGAATTTTACTACCGCTGCAGTCAGAAGCAAGTTGTACAATGTCTCGCTAGAACAGAAGTTGCTTTCTTTTGGGAAGCACAGAAAAATTCTCACCAGGAATAGCAACAATTGTTATCTCTGGGATGTACAACTTTCATAAAGTGAGCAAATATATTGAAGTCTGAGAATCAAAAGGTATTATACTGAGAATTTTTTTTTTTTTAGGGCAGAAATACTAAAAGCTAACATGGAAATAGTATCAATAGTGTAATTGAGAGAGCATTACCATAAACCCAGAGCTTCTTGCTGGGAAGGATTTAACCAAGCCCTGACCTGGGGGAGAGACAAGTGCTCCAGAGGGTTGGGACGCGTGAGCAAACACTGTGACATGCTGGATCATGTCTGGACATGTGACACTGGAGTGCAGGCTGGATGGGGTTCCTTCCGGTAACAAGGGCAGCCTCTTCAGCAGCCCAGTACAGCCCTAGCTGTAAATTAATTTAGAAAAGCAAGCAGACACCCAGGCTGGGTCTGCGCTGGGCTGGCACACGCAGCTATTTCCAAGCAGATGGTCACTTCCTCCTCCTGCCTGAAATGAGCCTCATCCCACACAAAGTTTCCAAGCCTTTCATTAGCGGTTGTGTTAGTGTACAATAGCTATAATGAGAAGGCCATAAAAATCCAAAGTTAGCTGAGGGTCCTTAACCATTTTAAATATGACTCTCCTTCCAGATTTTTATTTAAACTTTAATGACTACCACATAAGATCAAGCAACAAGAAACAACATTTGTATTACAGCTGTATTATTTAATTCCCATTAGCTAGAAATGCCAGGCTACTGGCCAGTAGCTCAGGAAAATAAGTGGTGAAAGGTGAAAGAAAAATACCCTTCCTGTACCTTCTCAAGACACTTTAAAGTCCGAGGCTCTGCGATGTCATTGATACCTAATGAAACCTAGTGTCAGGCCACAATATTTAGCCAAATGTTATCCATTCAGAAAAAAAAAAAATGGACCTTGCTACTTTTAGAAACATGATGCTCTTTCTGGCCATAATTTCTACTGTCTAATTAAGCCACAGCAGAACTGATCCCTTTATGTTTGCTCTTAACTTATTTACTTCTGCTTTTGAAGAAGATGCACTTAATGCCAGCTTATACATTGGGGGATCTAGGTGCTTGAAAGCCATAATTTACTCTCTAGTTTAATTAGAGCAATGGTTTTATTGGACAGCCTAAAATGTTTGGAGCAATAATCACAGTCCCAATTTGATTATCCCTTTTAATTTTGAATCAAGCACAAAATGAGGAGTGCATACATCCCTTCAGAGCAAACTGAAGTATTTTAAAGGGCTGCTTTCATCTCTAAGGACTGTACTATCATTTCTCAGTTTATTTTGAATGGTTTTGGTAACCCACATAACAGAGCAAATGCAAAGTAACAGCAGAGACTCAACACTTTCCATCAGGTACAGAGCTTTCTTACAGTTTTCAAGACAACTCCAGGAAGCGAACTTAGCAGAGTGCAAATTCATATTGATCTGCCTGGCTTCTGGAAAAATAAATTTTCTTTCAATGTCAATTAAAGTTTACAAAGCGAGATTTCAATCAGGTGTCTTAAGTGAAAGGTCACAAGAAGAAGTTAAAAAAAGATAAATTGCATACACAGCTATCGCTTTCCTAGAAAACATACTGTATGTTCAGAGAAAAGAAAGTAGTATATTGGTTTTAAAAGATGAAATGGTATCAACTTTCATAAAGCTCCTTCACCTTTAGTAATTTTCTTATGTGCTCAGTCATTGAGCATCTCAGGTGCTTTACAAAAAAAGAAAAAAAAAAGGAGAAAAAAGGAGAAAAAAGAAAGAAATCAAACCCCTTTAGGATTTGCAATACAGATATCTGCAGATTTTGTGATCCAGAACTTTGTGCCAAAAATAGTCCTTATTGATTACAGGGAATTAAAATTACTTCTTAACATGGAAGCAGTAGAATCTAGCCTTGAGCAAAATCACACTAAAAGCTTGGAATATCAATTAGGAAAAGCAGTCAATGAATTGAATATTTATGCTCTGTCACAGAATCAAAGAAAAGTTGTGTGGAAGAGACCTCTGGAGATCTCAAGTCTAACCTCCCACTCAAAGCATGACCCTTACCAACACTAGATCAGATCATCCATAGCTTTGTCTCCCTGCTGCACTACCCTCCTGGAGAAACACTTTTTCTAGTATCCAACAGAACCTTCCAACTTGTGCTGTTTTCAACTACTGTGCCTTCCTATGTTTTCCACCAGTACTGAGAAGACACCGTCTCTGTCATCTTTGTTACTACCCTTTAAGAAGCTGCGAGTTGGTATTAATACGCTTTAGCCCCTTACAAAACAAGAGCAGCTCCCTTGACTGCTTCTTACCTGTCAGGTACTCTGGGCCCTGGACCATCATGCTAGTCCTCTACCATTCCTCTGCATCACTCCTGAACAGGGACGGCATGAGCGGACAGGACAGGGACATTCTATTCCAAGTGTCTCCTCATCAGCATAAAGTAGATGAAGGTAACCAACTCTACTTCAACAGGAACATAAACTGAACACAGCTGTATCTTTTGGGAATAAAACAGTTAGCTGCCCTAAACCCAGCTCTTCACAAAGCATGGTTTAGACGAATCCTTCCACCACAGGAACTGGCATCTAGGAAGAGCAGATTTATCCCACTTACGTGGCAAATTCGGACAGAGGCACTGAAGTTTTTTTGCTCTCACACTGTGGTTTGATAGTAAGGCTTCATAAACGCAAGAAAATGTGCTTTCCAATGACTTTTAACTTATGACAATGTGTTAGCATGTGAAGAACCATTGATTCTTACAAAGCCTTATCTCACTGATTTCACTTGAAGGAAACTGAAGCATGTTACAAAATTAGTAGCTTTCCTGGTAGGACTGGAGAAAGGAGTGGAGATCATTTTGTATGCACTTTTGGAGTGCAGTCGTGCATGTCTAACTAGTGTAGTCAGCTACCAGGATCAGACACAAACCCAAAAGGCTTCACAGTCATGTATTTGTAAGTCTTACAGTGTGCAAAAAAAAATTAAGAATACGTGATCAGGGCTTTAAGTCTCCCTTACAGCAGAAATTCCTAAGGAGTATTTAGGATCCTTAAATATTTGCCAAGGACAATGAGGTCTCTCAATGAGGGATGCTTTGGAATTTAAAATAAACATCCTATTACTATATACTTAGAGTCTGTCTGTAGAATGAGAGGATTCTGGTGGCTAAAGCAGCAGCTGGGGACTTAGGATTTATGTTCAATTCTTGGACTTCCCAAGAAGCAGGAGCTTCCCATGACAGATCCTTCACATTGTTCACCTTGCTAATTTTATTTCTCGTCATTAACATGCCTCTATTTTCTCCTTTAGAATGAAACTTTACTGGCTCACAGTCTTCTCATAAAGCCTCACAAACAGGGTACATCACAGTAAAAACCAAGCAAACCAAAACTGTTTTAGCTGGCTGAAACTTTGACAAAAGCTTGAGGGACCTCACACAATCATCCAGATAGCTGTCCACTCACACTACTGATTAAACCATGAACTCATTCTGGAGGCAGATTACTAGCAAATCAAACAACAAAACCAACATTGCTTTAATTTTATTTTTTTTGGTTTATTCCCCTTGCCCATGGAGATGGGCCATTCTTCCTATATAGAATTCTTCCTATATGGAATAATAAATAATCCTTCCCCAAATGTGTAATTTGCATTGTTAAATCCAATATGCTTTCTTGGATTATAATAGCACTGGCTGTAATTTTTGTATGGTTTCCAAAAAATAATAATAGTAAGCTCCTCTCAACACATCTAGGGTTTATATTCTGTATTAAGAACTGAGCGTTTCAAATTGCTTGGTATAATAATACATTAAAAGGAAACAACTGTTAAACGTATCCACAGGAAAAAAAAACATTGACTGCTGTACTACAAGAAATCCTAGTTTGGCTTGAAATAAACACACAGCACTCATAGATGTCAATGGAGACCATGGATGTAAACGTCAAGTTCACAGTAGTCTACAAGAAAATTTAAAACCTTCAAATTCTACCCTGAGACCTTTACCTTACTTCACATTTTTAGAAAAAAGAACCTGATTCACCAATGTTTGGGAAAATGGCAGCAGTTCTGGGTTACTAACCTGTAAAAATGGGATTTATGAATAAGAATATTAATAGTTGCAAAGGCAAAAAGTCTTCCTCGGATGGTCAATGGGATTTGGTTTGAATTCAACAAGGATGAAAAACTGTGTGTTTGAAATACTGCATCTATGTATAACACTGACAGGACTTATTAGGAAAAGCTGTCCAGCTTTGGTGTCTAAACTTCAAGAAGAACATAAAAGCCCCCCAAAATGTACATGAATATGATACATGGTTAATACTACTATCAACAGGTAACAAGTTCTGGATTTCACAGACATAGAGAACCATCTAAACAATCCCAGGCTTTGGGAGGGTGAGGATGGAGGGAACAGTCAGCAGTTCCATCCCTCACTGAGCTGCAGTGCTCCCTCTAGCAGTGCTGCAACTCAGGTCATTTCACTGCATTCAAATTCTTATAACTGACTGTGCCTTTACGTTTTGCTACAAACTTGTCATTCAAACCCCTCCACAAACCCACTTTTTCCAAATACTTTAAGTTAGTCCAGAGTTATTCACTCCTGCCAGGCCCTTGGCAGACTTCAGGGTGTGTCAGTTACCCCCAGTAAGTCGAGCACTGTCCAAATTAAATCCATTCCCAGGGAAGATTAAATTGCCTGGGTCCTTTTGGACAACAGCTTGTTTCTTGGTGAAGCAAATGAGATCTTTGCACTAGTTTTAGTAGAGTAAGATAGCACGTAAAGTTGTCATTTCTATATATCCCAATGTTTGTTTATGCAAGCAGTTTCATCAAACCTATCATGGGATTATGTAGATGGCTACAATTAAGCAATGCAGTGTCTAAGCTTTTATAGGATTAGACCCAGAGATTTGAAGCATATAAAGAGCAAGTTCTGTCTAGAGCACTACGTGAAAAATGAAGAGCCAAATTCAGGAATGATAGCAGCCATCTCACACAGAGTTTTTGGCAAGCAGAAGGACCACAGCCACAAAATCCAAATTTGAGGGGCAAAAATTGCAGATCAAAGTTTTCAGGAGTCACAGGAGGACAAATAAGAAATTTTTGCAGTGACTGCAAATCCTTGAATGTTTTAGGTTCACGGTACACATTTCTGAAAACAAAAACTCAATAGTTCCTCACTGCTCTCAGTGCAAGCAGTGCCTGATGTTTGCTTCACCGTTCACTGAGTCTGAGAATGACAGGAAGAATGTTGACATTTTGTGCCACACGTACAGGAAGAAACAGATCATCTCCCTCTGAAAGATGCTTTATTTTATGTGAGAAAAGACAAAACTCTGAGCTCCACATCAAATAAATCATACAATAAGAACATTATTTTTAAAGGGAATGAGTATTTTGCATATTAATATTAAATGACATCTGAGCAGCAAATATAGGAATTATAATATTCAGCATCTCACAGAGAGCTGACACAGAGTAGAGGAGTTCTGGTAACCAAGCTGTCTTAAATCTACAGCCTCCAAAAAAAAAAGAAAGCATAATCAAAATTTAATATTGATACAATAGGGACTCTTTCACTGTTAAGAAAATGGATTAGGGCCAATCATAAAATTCTGGGTGCTTCATTTAATCCCTTGCCCCACCAGAAAAGGGGGTGGGGAAGAATCAACCCAATGAAAAAAACAAACTGGCAAACATTTTCCTGGCAACATATCAGGGGAGATACTGTTTTGCATTTGGTAAGGATGCAGTCCTTACCAGCCAGCACACAGAGACCCTTAGAAGGAAATGGGAGAGACATTAGTAATTCAAATAAGGGGCAAAAGAGACAGAATAAAATTAAAACGTTCAATTATTTTCTAGCAAACCAGCAACGGCATATAAACTAGCAGGAAAGGGGGAAGAGAGGGCTGATAATTTTTTTTTGTAAAGATGTGGACAAAGCTTTTTTTTAAGAAGTCACAGAGCTAAAATAACCATATTGTTAGGCAGTGACTCATGGGAACAAAGACGACAATGCTATCTAGGATCGTTATACTGGTGCCTTTTAATCATAATGTTGGTACAGTTTTCCCTCACTCTGACCTAGTTTAACTAGTTTAGAAAGCTTAATAGGCATTGCTTCTTACAGCACTGTTAGGAGGACCTGAATATATACAACAAGTTCTTTTGTGAATGAAAATTACTGATTCATGGCCCGTTACACTTCATGAATCCAGAGAAACAACAGTGAGGTTAACTCACTGAAGTTTCACACAACTGAATCTGAATTTGTCCTACTGCACTTTCAAAGCTTTAGTGTGGGCAATCAGAGGCAGCCTGGCCAGCGGGGCATGTGCTAGAGCAGCCGCCCGCATCCCAGCGCTCTCAGCAGCAGCAGGGCACAACCTACCTAGAAGTGAAATGCAGGTAAAAAAAACCTGTTAATTTAAAAAACGCTAAGTCGAGGAGAAAGTGTTCTTTGTTCTCACAAGGAGAATTAACGAGAACAACGTTTTCACAAAAGTTTTTCTGTAAAAGTTTTTGTGTTTTAACTAACAGGCTGGAAATCAAGAATTTTCAATCCTGAGTTTTTCTATGGAAACAAAAAAGTTGCCAGTAACCACCATTTCCAGCAGAAACAACCTTTTGGCAAGAAAAGATGTCTTTGTTCATTTTCTTATTGAAAAACATTGATCTCTTTCAGTGATTGATGTCAACTATAGGCTATAACCCTATTTTCCATGGGATAACTGATATATTTTCTGTTCCTATTAGCTAGATTAATGCCTGCTATCATCTGCAAGTTTGCAGTCTACCAAAATATAGAACCTGCTTTTCTGAACCTCCGACTATGAAGTCACATATGTTACCTACAGATACTGCTTGAACTTGTGCTAAATATTATTAAGTTGCTCAGTACATTCCTGTGAGCTACACCGGTCATTGCTCTTCATTTGCAGGGTGAATTTTTCTCGCGCTGTAAGCCCTGGCGCATCTATCTGAATCATTAAGGGGCTTTGCTTGGACGCAGCCGTAGCAGCCCCACAAGGGAGATGCTGCCCTTCCTCTGCTGCCGAGGCTGGATCTGCTCCACCATCCCACAGAGACCAGCATAAAGGACAGTGATGAAAATGAACCATAAAAGGAACTCATGAGGTCAAGTCAGTGTGCATATTTACCCTACTCAAGATTCAGTGCTGTAGCCCTACTCCAGTGCTTGGGTTGGGAGAGGCAGAACCCAACATCTGTATTCTGACTTAATTTAGAAAAATAAAGCAAGCTATCTTTCCAGAATTTCTGACCAACAAACCTATTTCACTAAACTGCACACAATCGGGATTTTTTTTTTCCTCCCATCTGTATTCTCTGGCACCTGAGGGGTATTCTCAATCATATAGAGAAAACAGACTCCTTGATTTCTCCATGCAGCTCAGTCCCCAGCTATTACATGGAAAAATGTCCCAGCTGGGATTTTCAGAAGCACTGGCTTAATCCTCCTTCCACTAAAACTACTGGCAAAAACACCCATGAATCTGCAGTTGGAAGAAAAGAGGACAGTCCTAAAGACTGTCAAAAACCTTACTATTGACACACATGTGCATGAACTAATCCTTATTCAAGTGCTCTGCTAAATATCAGACAGATTCTATTTTCTTGAACTGAATAAAAATTAAACCACAGCAAAAATTCTTTGTGAAGAGGCTTTCTCAAGGCAAATAGAGGCAAAGGCCTTTTAGGTAGCATATTGGAAAAAAAGAACACAAACCAGAGTAGACCACCAGGCAGCTCGGAAGAGTGAAAGTTTACTTTGTAAACCCAAACTTTGCAACTTTGAATTTGTTAACATGAGAGTATCCTCTAATTTTATCTATAGCTTCCACCTTCTCCAAGTTGCAATTGCCAAAAAAGGTCAAAATACCTTAATGTTACATTCCACCCAGTCACTAAATGGAACAGAAGTCATATTACTGTAATTCATAATTCAGAACTCAAATTTCATAAGGCAACATCAGAAACGTCATTTTAACCGCACTAATTCCTTCACAGTTAACATGAGTGGGTGTTGGTGCAATCCAAGCTGAAAAAAGCCATCTAATTTCAGCAAGTATACCACAAGCCAACTTGGCAACCCTCCACGTGGATCAGACAAATGTCTGCTCTGTTGAAGCTGAAGGCACAGTGCTAATTATCATAGCTGATACTGCAGCAGTGGTAATGACAGTGTGGTTTGTAAATACGAACCAAACTAGGATTCTCTCATTCACAAACAGGATTTGGTATTACTGTGGGAACCCACCATAAACCTTATGGATCTGAACGCGGCCCTTGATCCAAACTAGGGCACATTTCTCTGTAACTGGAACATTATTTAATAGCTGCAGTGCACATTTAATTATCAAACTTTTTTGGGTGGGTGTTGGTAGAAGCTGGACAATCATATTATGTGACAATTATATGACAATTGCATCCACTGGAGGTGAGAAGAAGCCAGTACCACCACTTCTACTGAAAACGGAGATGCTGTGGCCATTTTTCACTTTGCTAAGGATCTTGCTATTGGGGTCAGGCACCTCACCAGGAAAGAGTCATGTCTTTCCAGAATAATTAAGCATGCTCAGTTAATGTTTTCACAGGCATTTAACTACTCAGAAAAAACTGCAGGAATCCTCTCATAATAAGTAATCAAGGAAACAGAGGGAGGATACTCTCTCATTAATTTAATTAGACAGCAGAAGAAATAAAAATGGCTGAAATAAGTATGTATTATCCAGCTCAAAACTGCAGTCACCTGGCAACCTGCCTAAGTTTTGATTCCTGCCTTGTCCCTCTAGTGACAGCCAGGACCAGAAGTGACCAGCAGAGAACAGTTTTGCAGAGTTATTTGGCTTGCAGAGCCCTTCTGCCACACCACAAAGCAGGGGTTGTGTGCTGAAAAGGAGCTGACTGTGAAGGATTTGCAGGTGACTGAGCAGCCCTCCAGACCAGTGGGAGGACTAGCCATGCCTCACCAAAAAGCCAGTGGATTCAAAACAGCTTAAAATTCCTCACCTGTGGGACCATAGCATATAAAAGAGTTTTCCCCAGAGCCAGTTCAGATTTACTTACACACCATGCTTTGCTTTAACTGCATAATGAGAATGCTACTCTACTACTATATTACTTAGTATTTATAAAGCACTTGGAGACTCTTCATGAAAGGCTAGCCTGACATTTAAGGCAACAATTATTACAAAATTTCCCTTCCAGTTGCTAAACAATATCAGGAAAGGCTTCCTATATATAGATATTGGCATCAATGAAAATGTTTTTGAAAACCAAGTTCTCCTCTGGAAAAAAACAAGATCAATGGAACATTTTCAGTAACTTCAAAAAAAATGTAATGTGGAAATCTAACAGCTATTTCCTATGTCTAATTTTCCCTCTCCTTGTTTCATGCTATCTCTCTAAAACGCTAACAGTCACTTAAAACCATGTGTTTTCACTTTCTCTCCATCTCTTAAGGTCACCACCAGACCATCTTTCTCCATTACAGAAGTCTTGAGCTCTTTCGCTCACCAAAGGGCTTATGGAGGGGCAGAGAAGAGCCAAATGAAACTTGACATTTCCTCCATTGCTTTGTTTTCTAGCCTTGCTAGTGAAAGATTTGTCTCATCTCATACCACACTCCTCTCCACTCAGTGCAGATGCAGGATTACCTGTAGAATAGTTGACTTACTTGGATTAGGGTTTCCCTGCTCCATTCTCCCTCAGTTGCTTTTTTGTCAGAGAATACCAGGGTAAAAGACAATGAATTCCTAATCATGAGCACTTTATTAATCTATACAAGCATACAGCTGTAACTGAGTTGCTGGATTGCTGTCAGCATCCACAATAAGAAAAACAACAAAATACTAGACATCTTTATTGCCAAACCTCAGAAGAAACAAATTAAACTGAAATGATTTGTGTATCTGAGGGTAGTGGTGGATATCTGGGTATGAAAACCAACTGGATTTTAAAATGATAGATGAATTTTACATTTATATCAGACTGTATGACGATAATAACCTTTATTATTTAATTATAATTATGGGTTCATGTCTCTCAGAAATATTCTAACCTGAACTCACGGGTCTCCTTTTTGATGACAGTTTTACTACTTCAGTTCACTAGTTGTCTGGGAAGTCGGTTTTCTAAATCTGAAGTGAAAGTGAGAGGAATTTGCTGGAAGACAAATTCCAAACTGGACTGGAAGGTATGTGCTATTCCATCACTGCTAATGGAGCTGAGCTCTATTATTTACAACATAAAACCTCTGGTATGTAAAATGCTCAGTTTACTGCTATACCGTTTTTAGTAACAAAAGCAAAGAGGGGACCTGCTCTGCACCCCACCTCAGACAGATTGCCAACACCCGCTGGGTTCGTGCAGGCTCCAAAATCAGCTAACAACTGCTAAACAAAGCAATTGTCTCCCCTGCCTCTCCAGTTCATCCACGGAGTGGTCTATGCTCAGGCTTGCAACACATAAAAATAGCTTTAAATTCAAGGTAAACTAGCCTGCATAAAGTTCTGTGCTAGCATAGCTAAACTGCTTTGGGTAATGCAGATTCCCTTATCAATGCACTAGTAAAAGACAAAGCTGTATCTCCTTTTCTCTACTTGCACAAGCAAAGGTAAGATAGCGGGTGTATTTTTGAGGCCCACACACACAGTTTCTCCCTTACAACCATTGTTCTGCATTGAAATGCAATCTTGCTTTCATTAGGAAAGAGATAGCTTCTAACTGAAGTTGCTATATCTGGAATGAAAACATCTGTATCATATGGCAGCCTCATTTTATTTCATTCGCATCACACTCTAGATCCTACCTTTTCTTCCTCCTCCTTCATCAAACGTACAACAGGGTTGTTGTTTGTGTATAGCAGGCACATTAGCACAGATAAACTGCACACTGAGTGTAGTGATTAATGATTGAATAGTGCAGTTGTTGCAAAAATAAGTCATGCAGTGAAGAGAGATCTGAAGATTATATCTAACACCAGGGGATGGCTTATTAATCTTACTTCTTGAAGAATTCGTGAGTAAATCATTCTCCTTTATTAATGATATTTCACTTTGCTCTGTGAGACATCTTTTATACATCCAGAAGGGCAATTATCTGTTTAGGCCAGGAAACAATATTAGTTACAGACGGTGCTTGAATGTTTGATCTAAGTCACTTAAATAAAAGAGGAAAAAAAGAGTGAAGCACACTCCAAAGACCTACCCCAAACAGGACTGCATTTACAGGTGGGTTGTTTTGGTTCCCCTCTATGTAGAAATGACAAATTACGTGTGTGTTCAAGTATCAATTAATGCGGAGCTTGCGTACTCAAATGATGATATAACAACTCAAGGAAAATTACATTACTTTTATGTCCTCTGTGTCTGAAGGAATTCTATTATATGTGAGGTGATTAAACATGTCTGAAATGGTTTATTAATATAAAAGTCTTTCAAAGGGAGATCTTAAATTCTTGATCACAATGAGATATTGAAGACAGAAAGTAGAGTCTATAATTTAATAAAAAAATCTTTTTCTAGGTTCAGATTCTATTTTCTAGCTGTCCATCTTCTGCTGTCCACCAAAACCCTGGAGAATTTATGGAGGGAACACAGACACCTATTTAACAGTATTATTTTAAGAACTATAACAAAAATTTACATAGACCTAAATATAAATCTATAAATCATCTTCAAAAGGTGTCTCATTAGCTAGTTTTAAAGATCTTGAATATAGAAATAACAAACTTAAATTATTATGAGAAATTACATTAGTTAATATGGATTGACCATAGTAGTGATTTGCAGATCCACAAAATTTTGCAAATATTTTACCATAGATTTCTAAATCTTATGAAGCTGAGTCATAGTTATCCTTTGGATTAATAGAGCAATTAAAGTGCAGCAGTTTGTTGGACAAGTAATTCATTAATGAAAGGCAGCACGATCTCATGAATAGGAAAATGAGGACAGCCAAGGAAGAGAGGAAATTTCTACATTATTTTTCAAGAACAGATTAAGGCTAAGGACTATAATCTTTAAAGAGATGCACTTGCATGTGTGGGCATTTCACAAAGATGCTGCAGCCTCTAAGAGCCGATATTTGGTATATAGACACCTGGCTTACCTAGTGTTTGTGTGGAGCTTTGCACTCTCACCAAACGCCTCTGTGTGTAATTGGTGCATACGGATGAACTGAATTACAGCTGCTTAATTGGGTGTCATAGGTGTTCTGTTCCTGCCAGAGACTTCTCTTCAGCTCAAAGATGTAAAATGGCATTTAAAACAAAGGAAGTGGAGCTTTGCTTTGTAAAGAAATCATAAATGAACCTGTACTTAGGGATTTATTTGGGTTTTGGAAATGTGAAAATGCCTCCAGACTGTGTTCAATACCTGTTCATTACACTTTTTAGATTAAAAAATATTAATTTATCATAACTATAGAAAAAGACTAGTCTAATAAGGTCTCTGTGCTGAGAGGAGGAAAAAAGCATTCACAAATGCAACAGAATGTTCAGAATGAACCTGCTCTATAAATGTGCCAATTTTCTGGCAGTAACAGTCCACCTGAAAGGAAGAGTCCATTTTTATAATTTGAAAATGCTTTTGCCTGGGATCTTAGGTTGCTTTAATTTTTTTGTTTTAAGTTGCTTGTTGAAATAAAAGAGAAATCATAAAAAAACCCAAGAACTACGAACCAATCTAATAAAACTGCTCAAGGATTTTCAGTCACATACATTCTAGAGATTTCTAATTTTCATTTGGTTGGTATTTTCCTTTTGACCCAAAAAATTCAGTGACCATCGTGATTATATTTCAAAGTGGAAAACATGCAGGTCAAAATATGAGTGTATTTTGTATTAGAGCCTTGGTCTGACTGCAATGTATTTTCACCAGCCAGCTTCAGGTCACATGCATTTTATTTGTGTTTAGAGTATGTTTGACCAAAATGACACAAGAACTCTTTTTCCCAAAATACCCAGGCCATAGCAAGATTATATTTCAGTGGTTCATTTCATATCTGAATTTTGTGTTATCTGATAATCACCCACCGTGTAAGCCACACCTGTTTGTCCACATAGCATTCAAAAACTGTGGAAATGGGGTTTTTAGAAGTAATCCTTTCACATTCCTAGGCCTAAAAATGTACACTGAACCTTTTGGGCGGCTACCCTATGGAAGTTTATAAAATAAAGGTTTGGCTACCATGCTGTTACCTACTACAAAGAAACCATAGACTGTTACCTAAACTCGAGCTTTCCCCACACTCGGGCTCACATCACAGCACCAGGTTTGGCACCTGCCCATTACACAGAAAAACCTCAACAGAAGAAAGTCACAATCTGAACCTACATTTCTGAAACCTCTGCAGGATCTACAATATTGCCCTGGATTTGCTGACAGTAGATTTAAAGAATCAGGGTGAAAACTGCAGCAGCACGTTTGAAAACAGTGTTATATATTTTCATTAGAACTACTTTCAGTCTCATACAGGCCACAGTGGCTAGAAGGAAAGGTCCTAAAGTGATTGGAAAAAGAGAATAAATTATATTAATATTGATTCTACTTTTTTTCTGAGAATTCCCTGCAGTCCTGCTCAGGGAACCAAGGTAGTGAACAGCAGCAAAAATCCAGCTTTTCCAGTGGGAAAAAATATTCAGAGAAGCAAGCAACTATGTGATCTCTTTTGGGACAAGCATATACCCCATCTGCTGTGTGAACCCATGTCTCACCCTGCTAATCTGGGATGTTAGCAGATCTACTCAGAATCCCAGATCTGACCTGCTTCCAAGAAGTGTGTTATTCAAATAGGTTACACTAAAGTAATCAGCAGTTAGAAACGAACATCACTTGATAGTGATTCTATCAGCATTTTTCTCTTGCTGGATTTTTTTTTTTTCCTTAAGTAATTAAAAAGTGTCTCTGGAAGAGCAGTACGTACAGTATGTCATAAAGTCTCTCTGAACTACCTATATTTACCCCTGAAAGTGAATTCTTTATAAGACCTAGGATATCAAAGAAACGAGGGATCAAAGTAGTTTTAATAAGCAACCCAGTGTTTGTAGAACCTGCACTTTCATGTATCATGTTTTGTTCAAGTTCTTAATTTTGGTTCCTCACCACAGAAGGCACTTAAGATAACTATCTATAACCATATTGTCATGTTGAATCCTTTGATTATTTAACATGTACACCTTAGTGAAACAAAAATGCCTTTTTTCCCCATAATATTTGGACTTCATTGTATTTTCTCACATGAAACATAGATTTGATTTGTTTGATAGTTGGAACATAGAGTAGCATCATTTTCTTTAGTATTTCTACTTATATATTGGTAGAGTTTAATGCAGCACAGTTTCATCTACTGCCATACACTGATGTGATCTCTAACACCTTGATGATTTTTTGACTTTTAAAATAAACACATAACAAAAGATGGTAAAAGCTATCGAAAATGAATTTAACTGGTCCTTAAAAGAGAAAGCAGAGGTTCCCTGGTAAACACCAGTATGCTCCTTAACATAGTAAAATCAATTTCTCACCCTCTTTTTTGAAATCAGAGCTCTGCTACATTTACAAATTTTTTTTGTGGTGGGAACAAACTGCTTAAAAAAACCCCAAACTCCCAAATATATTTGATCTATAGTTGTAATAAAATTGTCAGTTAAGACTGAGAATTATTGCACTCTCTGTTAGATGCATAGACTGAAAGATGAAGGAAACATAAGCCCAGATTGTACGCAAAAAGCAATAATGACAAATGGATCTGGTAGCTATTCCAACTACACATCTGGATATAAAACTTTTTATTTTACTCTGAAAATTACCGTACTGTCAGTTTGGAATCTGAACGAGCAATGAGTTAAAAACCCCTAACAGAAGCATACTGAAACATAAGCAAAGTAGACAGGTCTCTTTTTTTTTTTTTTTCCTGACATGGTCAGGACATGGACGATTCCTGTGTTATCTGTACTATCTCATTGTGTCTTAAGACTTGGTAGCCAGAAATATCTGAAGTACACATGGAACTGCTTTTGTGGTTGCCTTTGAAAATTCAAGAATACAAAGCCCTACAAAGGACAATCAAGGTTTATAATACATTAAAGGACAACTGTAGCATATCACATTCTAAATGAAACAGAATAGGCAGGATGTAAATCACTGTATTTGTAGTTTGTGTCTACTACTCTTTATATTGTGTACTTCAAAATATTCCTCTTTGTGAGAGTTAGAAACAAAATATTAGTAGATGATGAAATTGTATACTAGACCAAGAAAACCTCCAAATCCATGTACTTTCATGTGCTGAAATTTTATGTTACATCTTTGTCAGTAAATTTCACAGAGTAAAACACCTTTTTAAAGGGATTATATATAGACACTTTGCCTCTCATTTGGGACTTGTATCCTTGCCATGTGGCACTTGTACCAATTATTTATCTGAAAACGCAATGTTAGGCCACTTGGTGTAGTTTCAGATGTCTGTCTGTGATTTACAGAACAAAACAAGGAAACACACTATCACATATTTAGCCAAATCTGTCATGTCTATATGAAGAATTCTGCCAAGTGCTTGTAAGACATCCAGCAGGATCTACAGGCCTAAAGAAAGGAGACTGTTCTACACGAGAAGATATACAAGATTAATTCCAACTCTGATGGGAAGCAAAAGCTTATGTGTAAATACCTAGATGGCAGTTTAAAGGATCCATTACAACAATCTCACATACATGCTAAGGAGGGCATTACCTTAGCTTTCGTATGTAGGAATCCAGCAATCTCATTCTCTTTCAGTGAAGAGCACTGGAATTTCTAGACATGTCGGGCAGAAATACCTTCCTTGAGCCCTCTTGAATTCCATGAAAAACAGGGAAGCTCAACCCCAGCACCACAATAACCAAAGCAGAACTAACAGCAAGTTATCTTGAGAAAACACTGTTAATAGAAATAAAAACATATTTGGAGATGTATAAAAATAAGATGCCATCTCATGCTTATCTTGTAACAGCAGTTGCCTTTGTAGTTCTGCAAATTTCTGTTTGATCACATCTAGTGCTCACCTGACTCAGATCCTAAACTGTGGATCTTTCTAAGTGTGATGCGATCAAGCTTAGCAGAGCTTTCAAAATGAAACAAGCCTTACTGGAACAACAATCTGTGCTAATCAACAGGACTAGCCCCTGATTACCTTTGTATATATCAGATGATGCAAAGGTAGTGGATGCAAGTTTTCAGCTATCCCTGCGATTTCAGGGTGCTACATGGGAGTAAGTGATGTACTAGAGTATAGAACCAGGTAAAACAGCTCCCTTGGCTTCTGTGCATAGAAAATAACTTCAGAGGAAAGTTCCAAAAGAGGATTTTAATTCCCTGACAATTCAGGCAAGAGATTTCCCCTTGTTTCTTATCTTCTAGACCAGACCTAAATCAGGCTGTCATGTAATCAATGGACTATGATAGGCTGATTATCATGTAGGATAAGTGATATCTATTAGAAAAAATTGATCCTGACATAACTCTGAAAAGGCAGCAGCTTAAAGCTAGAGGCCATAGGCCCTGGACTAGCCTTTGTACATATTTAATGGCTGTCATTTTCCTGGAGGTGCCTGAAAACAGCAAAACTCTCAGGATAAATCTATATTGATTGAATAATCCTTGTCATCTGTTAGGACTAACAAAGCTGTCACAGTACAGCCACAAGCAAACAGATTTTATTTGATAACTTTCTTTCCATTTCACCATCGAAGCGCGAATGCTAGAGTTTCAAGGGAGACCCTTGGTGTTTGGTCTGCTTTCACTTGGGTAATTCCCTAGTGGAGGCTCCTGTTTTCAGTGGCTGATTAACTGCCACGTACTTAATTAAACCTGCAGCATCAGAATTACAGTTTATGAAGGAATCAGAAGCTGGTTGCTAGTGAACCTCTGATTCTGCAGGGCTTGTGCTATATTAGGAGCACAGCCTGAATGATTATGGCTGGGAGATTGATAAAGATTGTAGGGGTGGGTGCGCTTGAGGCTGTCCCCTGTGACAGCATCTCCCTTTATGAATACAGAAAAATTCATCAAACAGAAATCACTAAATGGAGCAGATGGGGTTTTCTGTGTGGCTGAGGCATAGAGTGCCTGGAGATGATGAGCATTACACAAGGCGGATGGGCAGATCAAAACGACAGCTCCGTGAAGGTGGGCAGCACAGGACACTTTGCTATTGTTGTCCTTTTTCTGCGCCACTCACTTTTGTAAGGATCAGAAACAGTGCCCTGCATAGCCATGCTCACCTGCAATCTCTCCTGAACCTCACATAATCCCAGCTGCATTTGTCTCCTGAAACCCTAGTAAAACGACTGGAAATATCAGTGTCGGCAAGAAGCAAAACTCCCCAGCCCCTTGATTCCCTCATTCCATACTCTAATGGCATTTAATACAACATAGCAATTGTTTTTAATTTCATTTACTCTTTTTTTAAAGTAGTTCAAATATTTATTCTGTTCCTATTTTTAAAATCTAGAAATTACTTTGTTTCCCCTGAGACCTAGGTACCAGCAGCTTGACACAGAACTGCATATAGACAGATTTGAGCTGTTATTCATTTGGCATGGCTGATATTCAACCCTTCTTGAATTGCAAGCACAAATTCAAGTATCCGAGCATCCCCAGAAAGGGTCATGAGGGATGCACGTCACACATGGGCCTTCTCCTGCCTCCAGGGTGAATTCACCCACAGAGGTTTCAGAAACGCTTTCTCTTATTTCAGTAGAAAATTTTGCCTCTAAGCCTCTACACAGCACCTGGATACAAAAGTGCATTTATTCACCATAAGTGCAGTTGCACCATCTGCTTTTTTACCTATCATTTAAGGTTGTATATTTTTCATCCTTCCCTCAAAGTACATGGAAAGAAAATTATTTAACAAGGAACATAAAGCAGAGTATTTGGAGTGCCAGAATGACAACTAACAAAGGTATTTTTTTGTTTCAGTGGGAAGATGAAATGCTGATTATTTTAATCTTACCTGCTCTTGCAGATGTTTCAATTTACCTTCATCTTCACCAACCAGAGCTCTTTTTAAACTCAGAAGGCTAGCAATTTTGTTTTATATTTCATCTTTATAGACAGTCATAAATTCTATCAGTCTTAATGATCCTTTTAATTGTCTTTGATTTTTTACACCATTTCCACCAATTTCTTTTCAAAATTATACACACCATCTTCCAGGGTAATCACCTCACAAACATTATTTACAGAAATACTGCCATTAAGGAAATTGGGAACTTAGCCTGACAATTATCAACATTTCCAGAAAGAAAAGAAAAGCCAAATGAAAATCAGGGATAAAAGGTTACATTATATCAAGTAAATAGGCTCATAGAAATTTTCCCCAGAAACAGGGTCTGCAGATCCTGCATGCTGCTCTTAAGAAAACTAGGGTTCTTTTAATGATTGAAAACCATTGATAAAGACTGAATTTTCATTTTCTTTTTTTTTTTTAAAGAATTCCCTCACCTGGCAGTAACTCACAATACAGCATTCCCAGGGACAGTGTCTTGACAGAGCTTTTCCACAGGATGAGTTACAAGGCAGCAGACAAGCCAGAAAAGTGCTCATGATGCCATCACTTCCTCCTTTACCATCTAAAATATATCTCTCCTTAAGCATGCATGGATTAACTGATCTCAGGTTAGTGCAAATTGGGAGTAACTCCTTTGATCTCAATTAATGTAAATGATGGGGGAATCCTGCTGTTGCTATACACATGTTGCTGTATGTCAGCATCCCATATGAACCAACCTCCTCCTTGGGTCCCCATATTGACAGCTTTGCATATACCCCACGCTGCACAGTCTTTGCTAGCAGTTTATTAGGCTTCTAAATACTAATTATTGGGGAAAAAAGGAAAAGAAAAAAAAACAAAAAGAAAACAGTCACACACTACTCTGCATCCTCGTTGTTCACATGTACTAGGCGTAGCAGACAGCACTTATCCGTGTTTTAACACAGCCCATTTACTCAAGAAGCCTTTCATAAGGAGATTTTCAGACAACCAAAGTAGCAGAGCTTGGTTCTCTCCTAAGGAAAAAAAGTTGACATGCTTGGGCATTAACTCTGTGTGGATCTCATTTGAACCACCTTTAGATCAAAGCACAGGTTTTTCCTGGTTATGCTTAAAAAAACCCTCCACTTACTTTCTGGTTTCAAAAGGAAAAGATCTGCTGACTTAGACATCAATAGCTAGCTTAA
Organism: Phaenicophaeus curvirostris; assembly: GCF_032191515.1. Classification (NCBI taxonomy): domain Eukaryota; kingdom Metazoa; phylum Chordata; class Aves; order Cuculiformes; family Cuculidae; genus Phaenicophaeus; species Phaenicophaeus curvirostris. The sequence continues at coordinate 16,208,620 of NC_091405.1, forward strand.
AACTCGGTGAATAGCACTATTAACTCTTTTATTTTTTATATTTTATTGGGCCACTTGTTCCACTCCCACATCCAAATGCTTGGAGCTCTTTGTAAGCAGCCAGAACAGAGGAAATGCAGCAAAACTCTACACAGCTCAGAAACGCCGTCTCATTAAGACATTGCTGCTGTACAAAATGATTTCACGTGACCTTGCTCATTCAGTTAGATCACAATGCCAAATTTTTTAGATTCCCAATTGGAAAAAGGGAATGGGTCCTACCACAGTAACGGGTGCCTCTCTCCCCCCTCTTAGTTTCTCTGCTGATGGAGTGTTAATGGAACATGCCTGCCAGGAGGATTAAGCCTAGATTGCTTACAATCTGTTTCATGATACTAATGTGAGATACAGAGAGATAGGCAAAAGAAAACAACAATTACCTGACACATCAGTTTTTCTAAGGCAGAGAATTGTTTACGTTCTTCTTAAATTAAAAAAAGGGAAAAGAAGGAGGAAAATATTCTTCCTTTTTTAACTACTGCAACCCCAATCTCTTTCTGAGCTTTCAAAGTATGTACTTTTTTTTGTAAATATGCCAAAGTCAAGGCCTGTACAGCATGTGATCTATAATAAACTTCAAAAGAACACCTTTGACATTTTAGATAACTTGCAAATGATGATGCAGAAAGATCTTTTGCCACTACAAAGAAAGAACAAAAGAACCAACATGAAAGAGAAATCAATAAACATATGGCAATTAATAAAACATTTTCTATGAATACCCTACAAAGAGTTTTACAACAGTATAAAAATCCAACAGTTGTTTCAATGTGGATTTAAAAAGTATCAGCTGTTATATTAAGATATTCTTTTTAAGCAACAAAATGTACGTAAAATAACGGATATGGATTTTGTTGTAAATCCATCAGTTGCAGCATTATGGATCAACTGGGAATTTCTTTTTTTAAGGTGACCTAACAAATTCTGTAATGAAACCATCCATTTTTCAGAGAATAAAAACAACAGTTGGAATCAGGAACATTTGTTTGTTAATGTATGGTTCAACTCAACGAGTTTGGCCAGTCTTAGTGGCTTTATAAAGAATAATTAAAAAAAAAAAATCACACATCTTGATTTTTTTAAAACACATCTATTGATTTTCTTTATAAGTAACATTACAGTAATCATTAGGATGGACATTACAATATCTTCATTGTAACCTACAAGCAATAATTTATCATCATCATAAAGACCTATCTACTTGCACGTTGTTAACCTACCTTCTCCCTTTTCAGCAGTGAACAGTTCCAGTTCCATAAATATTGTCGATAAACCTTGTAAACTCTGAGCAAGCCACAGGGTAGCCTATATTGTCACGTGGTCCCCATACTTTATCAAACACCCCAATGGCTTGTTCACCCTGTCCACTCTGGTCTCCACAAAGATCCGTGATTCTATTCTGGTGTTTTGTTTGCATTTGTACATTCTAATTCTACATTAAGGCAATGATGTCTAAAGATGCATTTTGAAAACCAGCATTACAACAAGGTATTTTACCTTTTTAGATGTTGGAAGGTTGACTTTTTCTACATTTGTTAGAAAAATAAAAAATTCAGGAAAACTGTTCATGAGTTTGGCCTGCCTTGCTTCTAGACAGTAGGGCAAGAAGCTCATTTCTGAGCCGAGCAGACAAATCATTTCATTGTCACCTATGCAAAAATCGTGGCTGGAAGAGCCCAGAGAAATTTTATTTCATTACATGGTTTTCATGGGGTCTTCTACCAGCACCAGAAAACACATCTATGAAATGGCAAAAGTATGTGCATGCAGGAAATTCACAGGGACATAAAGGAAAGGCTCTGTATTCTTTTTGCATAGTCTCTATCCTCTGCATGTATAGGGGTAGGGAAGATTTAGCATTATTATGCTCTGCGTTTCAACTGATTTCCCTCATTGTCTGTTATGCAAAGATCACACAGTACAGAAGATGGGTGGCCTAATTTATCTTTTTTTGTCAAGGCCATTGTATTTTCAAAGATTCATTTATATTTTCAGAATGGTGCAAAGCAGCTATTTTGAGGAGGTGAGCAGAAGTAAAAAGCCAGATGGAGCCAGGCTAATATAGCTCAATTAAATCTGCTTAAAGTTTGTCCAGCCCCTGCATTAGGCTGAAGAGAAACTATTTTTCATAAGTCATGTTTTGAGACCTTCTCCTGAGTGCGGACTTACAGGTGTTCAAGTTAACCTTCCATGAAATAATGCATTTACCTCCTTTTAGATTTGTCAAGTGAGGCTTAGAGCACATTTTGCTTTCCAGGACTCTTATCTTTGTTCTGCTAGCACTAAAGACTGTGGGGGAGCCCAGCCCAACAGCAACACGCACTATCAACCTGAAACTCAGTGTTAAATCCACATCACAACGACCCAGGCAGGATGAACCGTGGTCCAAAGAAATTCTGGAAAACTGACAAACTAATCATGCATATAATTGCTTCTTGACTTTTGCTCCTGCTGTGGCAGGACTTAATAATAACCTCAAAGGTTAGTGTTGGAACACACACATCATTTAAATGACTCCAGGATGACACACTGCAATAACATTATTAAGTCTTGCAGGCCTGCTCCCCAGCGCTTCCAAAAGATTCAAAAGAAAATGGCTTAAAAGCCAGTAAGAGGAAGTGTGTGTCAGGTTAGTTTCGCTAATTAGAACTTGGGGCTCATTGTAATACAGCTACGAACTTGTTTGATAGCTCCTTGAAGGCAGATGATTCAAATAAATATGTAAGCCAGTTTCTATAACCACTTTCATGTCAAATTACTTAGCAGTTCTCTCAAATAGGAGTAATGAGTGGAAAACATCTCTATTTTGGTTCATTTTGATAATTAAAGACAAATTGAGAATTGAAGACAATGGATTCAAGAAGATTATCCCTCTGCATACTGTTTGAAAAAGGAAGGGCCGCTTAGCACCAGGTTATGAGTCTAGTCCAAAGCACTAAAGTCAATAGGCAGTATCTTTCAGCAAGACAGTGTTTTGGATAAAGCCATGCAAGAAAACAATTTGAATGGAAAATGCTTCAGATCTCTAGAACGCTTCAGTGCTTAGAAAACCAACCACAGTAATTAACTATAGACCACAAGATAAATTGTTTCATTAGTCTCAACTGCAAGAGATTATTTGGCACCCCCTATGCTGACAGGACTCTTTCAGGTTTGTTATCATAAAGTATTTCCCATTTCTCAATATCATATACTCTGGCGTTGCTAGACACTTTGCTTTTCAGTCGTAACAGCATATGTACAAACGTGGACAACTTTAAAAATTACTAAATGAAAACAAAAATAAATAAATCAAGTTTTGGAGAAGCCAACATAACTAATGGAGGTGAGTAAAATGCAGCAAATGGTTTGATCCCACAGATAAATAAGGGAAGAAAATATGTTTAACAAATGTTATAGTAGCTGACACTTTGAAATAAAAATTTGACAGTTCTGAGGTAACCTGTTCTCATTTAAGCACAGACCTAAATTGCATTCCCTCATAAAGAGTCCGTTCCCAGCTTTCCTGTAGGCCACCTTTCAGTACTGGAAGGCTGCTATGAGGTCTCCTCAGAGCCTTCTCCAGGCTGAACAACACCAGCTCTCTCAGCCTGTCCTCATAGGGGAGGTGCCCCAGCCCTTGGATCATCTTTGTGGCCTCCTCTGGACTTGCTCCAACAGATCCGTGTCCTTCCTGTGCTGAGGACTCCAGAACTGAACACAGAACACTCCAGGTGAATGGCCTTTGCCCTTCTTAGGGCAGCTGGGAGCAAGCTGCATTTTCAAAAACCAAGTGGGAAAAATATTGTGTTCCCCCCAAAAGTTTCTAACTATATTTGTCCAATCGCTTCTTAATATTTCAAACATACTGAAGAGCAGTGGTATTCAGAAATACTAGTACTGTAACTTTTTCCCCTCCAGAAAGTCATCTAGTTGTTAAGAGCAAATTAATTTTCTGTATGAAATTCAGTTTAAGCAAATTATTAAGCATAAAGCAGTCCTCCTCCTTTGCTTTTCAAGGCATGCATTAACTTCTTTTCTGAATTAAACATCAATAAAAAGGCATGTCATTAGTGTTTATTCTGAATGGTATTTTTTTAATATAATTTCATAGACTTTCAAGTAAGTCCAATTTCTAATATGATTTCCATCCGTCTGTCATGTTAATTTCTCCAGTGCAGTCCATCTGAGCCATTATATAACAGTATTATAAATAATCTTCTAACACCCACTTCACGACTCTTTAATGGATAGTGCTCACCAGAGCACATTATGCAGGTGCTCACTTTTTTTTTTCCCTCAAGAATAAAATGAAACATTTTAAAACAAGGTTTATCTTTTCTTTAACAGGCGGTTCCTGCTACAGCACAGTCGAGGCTTATATTGCTGGTACCTTCTCTGCGTAACATGCCAAGGATAGAGAATACTTCCTAGCAACATTCTACTAAACTAGGAGGCAAGGGAAGCAACAGCAATATATGCTCCTAAGCAAAGGTGCGCATGTGAGCAAAGACACCTGATGTTGCAACAAAAACCTTATTTAAAAAAATTTTAAGTGTAAAATATCTTTGGTGAAATTCTTTTGGTTTACCATTTAATGAAAAAGAAAAAAGCAACAGCTAAAACAACCTTCTGCTGCCAAAGTCTTAATACTACATATAATATATTATAGAATATTTTACTATATACTTTAATATTGAATATATGTATGGCAAAATATATACCTAAATCACTCATCTGATTTGCACAAGCCTGATCTATACATTGATATCACTGGCATATCTAAATGGAAGGCCCCTTTAGGAATGAAATTTTTCTTTGACCTGCAAAAGGAAAGGAGCACCTTTCTCTCCAAAGTACTGCAGAGGAAAAAAAAACCCCACTGTCATTGCAACCTCTATCTAAAATTTCCAAGTCTAGATTCTGATTCTTCACAAACCTAATACAGTAATTTAAAGCAAGGATGAGATTTCTTGCTCCCATGGCAGGCTCTGAGGGAAAAAGCTGGTAAGTACAGGTTGTATTTACGCTGCCTGATGTACGGAAACTCGATTAACTTCAGTTGTTACTAGTCAGTTGTCCACCTTAAATATTTAGACAATAAAAGTGCAATAGATACTCTGCTCAATCTCATGCTTTCCACTGACCATCTGTTGTTCAGGAATCTGTAACTTGCAAGAACTGAAGTTTCAATACAAAACCTACAAGCTCATTTCTAGTCCTTGAACACATATATTAAATGCATAACGAAGCAGCTACGTGATGCATAACTTCCTGGCTGCTGGCAAGCAGATACCAGCAAAATACCTGCTTAGCTCTAGTATACCAGAATTTTCTATAGTTCCACAGATGCATCAGTGCTCTGTGGTCAGAAGTGGCGTGCCCTGTTTAAAATACCTAAGAGAAGCTGCCAATTCTGTAAGTACCAAGAGGTCAGGTCTCCACCTCGATCACTGACGTTTCTCATTTCAATTCACCCTCCTCCTACAGGCTGCACAAAGCCTTGGAGTAACACCTTCGCACAGCTGGCTATACTGGCCATTTACCTTTAAAACTGCTTTATTCACTGTTTTGGATTTGTCTTTATCAAGTTGAAGCCTCTTGTCTGTACCTTTGAAGTTCGCTGTATACCATTTTCCCCCTGTATTATCACTGATCATTTACATCCCACCCACCCCCCTAAACTCCTTTGAATTGCAACATTTCATAACCTGTTCTCTAGTTTTGCGACCCCTGTGATTTTCACCTATGATGATCAGCTTGTAGCTGGTTGGGCAAGACTCTGGCTCAGGGAAAATGCCACGCTGGTACAAGAAGACACTTAGTTCACAAGTGAAGGCAGCTGGGAGCAAGATGAGAGAGTTCAGAGAAAAGGTAGGGGAGCTGTGGTTCTGGAAGGCAAGAAAGAAGGCTTGGATGCAGCCTTTGCTGGGGCATGGGCAGGTCAATGTTGATTTGCCTGGAGTGCAGGAAATCAGGAGACTGGGAAGACTGACCTGAACAGTTCTACATATTTCAGATGAAACGACTGACTGTGGGCTGGGAGTAAACAGGAATGAGGGAACTGACCCTGGAGGAGGTGTGGGGAGGAAGGCTCCACCTTCATACCCCGAACGAGACTTCCCATCTTCGGGAGCTGGCGTGTGCTGCTTCTCATTTGCACTTGCGGTTTGAAGCAACAATATTAGTAAAGCAACTCTGTTCTTCATCAGGCCACACATTTATGGGAAACTCTTGCAGGCCCAGACCCTGAAAGAGCTGGTGCTCAAAAAACTGAAAGAATTTGCTGCTAGTTACTGGAAGATGCAAGTTTCCAACCAGTTGGTGTGACTCTAGTGCACTCAACACAGGGGCCTTCAGCAGGATTAGTTTTGTCTTCCTTCGAGTTAGATTCTCCTCCTTTTTTTTTTTTCATTGCACTCTCTTATCACAAATAGAAGGGTTCCAGTAATATGTAAACAGATAGAAAAATGAGGGAGACCAACTTTGCCACTGCTCCTACATGTAGTAACACAGTCGGTCACAGGCAAGGTTCCCACAAGCAGGTTTGTTCACAGACTTCGTCTTCAAGAAGCAAAGAATAGTTGTTTCCTATAGCTTCAGACTGCATTAGGTTCATCAGCAGTGTGTTTCCATCCTTCATGAAACCATATCACTCACCACAAAGAAGGCATTGCTACTGTCTACATGTATAAACTCAATGTTAAGAAAGTGAGTTGTAAACACAGATTGTAATTTAAACCACACAGATCTTGTGTGATGAAGCTCTTTTAAAACTATTTATCTCTCTAGAAACATGGAGTTGATCAGATTCTGGAGTCGTGTCATCAATAGAGCCCCAAGAGTGTTAAACTCTGTCCTCAGTCAGTGCCAGCAGGATTTGGCCATCGTATTTTCTCTCCCTATATCAATGCATCAGTGTAGAAAGCCTGAAATTCTGTTGGGAAACTAAAAAAACCCCAACACTACACTTCAAAGGAAAATGAGTGTTTTGATTGATTTTGTTTCCTCTGTAAGTCATAGACATTAGCTATGTTCAAATAACCTAAATGTTATATACCAGTAATAAAAACCAACAGTCCAGAATAGACAATTCTGCTTTTCTTTCTTGTCTTTATATTGGAGATCAGCTTTAACTCTTCTCCTCCCATTTCAGCTAAGTCAGATGCTTAAAATTATCAAAACATAATTTTCCCACCATTTTCATAAGCAGATTTTCAGCTTTCAGCTTGTCGTTCTGATTAAAATAAGCTCATATAAAGTTTTAACTTACTAAAGTAAAGATAAATACATGAGATGTTGACACTCCAATGACAATTATTCTCCGAGATCCACTTTCCCTCCCTTAATTGCTAACATACTAATATTGCAAAATGATATTTCACAGGCACATTACTTCTGAAGTTACTTATTAATGCCAGGATTTTCCCATAGCACTAAACCTAGGTTGCAGTTGTCTCCTTCTTCTTAGTTCTGGCTTGACTTTGACCGGTTGAATCCCCAAATATGTATCAGTAATCAAAAGGTATATTTCAGTACAGGAGAACCTGTTTGGAAGAATTCTTCTCATTTCTTCTCTGCTTGTTTTATCTTTGCTTGAGATGTGAATAATTCATAGGCCTCTGTCTGCTTTACAGTCAAACGCATTCTGTCCACCCAAGACTGTTCGACTTTGTGATTTATTATTTAATAATTTGCAGGGCTGCGCTGTTGTAAGGTGAGCATTGTGACTGCTTGCAGAACTGTTACAATCTGGTCTAGTTAGCTGTCCTTTCTTTCCCTCTCTCCAAACAGCAGCAGTTATTGATTTTTTTTACAAACCTCTGCCATGTAATCCCACAGCTGCTGATCTCAAAGCTGTTACTATAAAGTAAAAGTTGGCCCTTCTTCTTGAAAACAAGAAGTCATGTTTTGATTCACTTTTTCTTTCTTTTTTTTTTTTATCAATTGTTTCTTTTTTCTCCTTCTTTTGTACCTCAGTCAATGACAATACCCAGGAAGTGCCACTGGCTTCTCTTAAGGATAAAAATGAAAAATGAAAGCCTTTGGGGGAAATACATGCTGATCCTTTCATTACACCTGCAAAAAAATGCCTGTCTGAAACTTTTCCACCTTTGAAACTTTTCCAATGGAAGTTGAGCTGTTTCATCTATTATCTTGGCAACAATTACACAGTGTTCTCGCTCAATAATATGATATTTGTGTTTAAATCCCACTGCAAGTTATCAGTCACGCACCATGGTGAAAAGAACTACTCCAAAAAACCACAGTGGCCCCTATTTCTTAAAGATTTACTATGCTGCCAAGCACAGCGATACCAATCAGTGTGCAATTAGAGCCTGATCGATTGGCTTCAACTGACTTTGGATCAGGACTGAAACAGGCACTGAGGGCACAGGCACAGCAACCGTAGTCCCTAGTGAATTAACTTACTTGCAGCCTATCTTCTATTTGCTTGTCAATTAATTATAGTATTCACAGCCTTTGAAGTCTAAAGATGTTATAGGACAATAGTCAAATTCTTTCTCTTTGCTACTATGAACCCTCAATAAAACACCTGTGGAACTGTCCTCTTACGCTCTGGTGGAAGGTGGCTTGAATCACGCAGTTGGATCAAAGCATTTGAGTTTATGCTTAAACTGAGAGATAAACCTGTCTGAGCTGATATATGCACTTCAGTAAGATCCTGACTTCATTTCAGCATGGGATGTAGGGTAAACAAGCTTGTAGCCTCATTGTACTTCAGGAGGGAAAGTTAGTTCCTTGAGTGAGACTGCAGCTGGTTATTCTACCGACCCCAAGGCTTGTACAGAGAACTCGGGACCAGGATTACTGAATATTTATGGTAGGTACTTGGAATTAAGTTTAATTGTAACTCAGGATCCATATAGAATTACCCCAAGGGGAATCTGTTACTTATCCCTAACTACAGTGCTCTGTTTTACCACTTTGCCACCTCGCGCTCTTTGTTTTTATTTTTGGTTATAACATCATATCTTTAGTAATGATTTACCTTCTTCTGGTAGAGTTTCATACAAACACAACTCTTGGAAAACTTTCTGCTAATAGGTAGATTTGACTCATCAATATACTTTAAATCAGATAATTCAAGTGAGGGTTATTAATGCAAACCCCCCTACTCCTGGTTAACTTCAGTTTGGTTATGCTGCAGCTGTTGCACATATAGCTTCGTTGGTCATGAATGAAAATGCCTGAAAATAAACTCCAGCCTACAGAGAGCTGCTGTAACAAGCAGGGAGCAAACGCTACTGTGTGGTAAGGTGGATCCTTCCCACAACAGAGCTGGGTTCCTGCCTTGTGTGTTAGCTGAAGTTTCTGAATTATTTTTACTCTTAAACTCTGGAGGCATGCTGGAAGAAGAAAACACACATCTCTGCAAAGAGCCTCAGCTGAGAGGAAGAATTTATTTCCCTTTTCTACTTACTCTTTTCCTCCATTATTTATTCAAGCTGGTGAGTGAAAACAGTAGGATTTTGGCAATGCCTAATGTTTTACATTAATAGTATTGGAAAATCTTTATGATAGCAAATACTCACATTGCCAGTGTACTTGCACTCTGCATATTGCTAGTCTATGATTTTTTTTTTTTACAAAAAAAGACAGTGAGACGAAATATTGCAATAATACAGCAAACCTTCCAGCTCAGGATGAGGGGAGTAATTCGACTGCATGCCAAAGTAAAGCCCCAAGAGGTGCGACACCTTCCCTTGAACACAAAAACTGCACGCACTTTTTTCTCCAGCATTTAAGAAATGTGACCGATTACCTTCTTAAACTACACTGTCCTCCCCTCTCACCCACCACCCCTCAGCCCCAGCCCACAGGCTTGATTTTACACCTGGGAAAACCACTACTCAGAAGCTCTTCCTTTAGACCTCCTGGTTTGAAAGGTCTAATAGCCCAGATAAAGAAGGGTACTTAAAGTTGCATAATACCTTTAATGACTCCCTGGGGGAAGCTGCTGCACAATTTATTTAACTCTTTGTACATAGACTTTCATCCTGGGTGCTTATATGTTAATGACCTCTAATGTGCAAGCCATTAGCACCTTTCACCATAATCTCCTCCCAATGTCCATTTAGATTACAGTAATGGCCACAAGTAATGTAAAGTAACGGCTACCAGCAATGATATCATCATAATGACTTCACTGAACTTGCTCCACAAGTCTCCTGATATATGGTAATCGCATACCCTTGCGTATAGTCCCCTTACACATGGAACAGGTGCATCTCACCTAGACACTCCAATTCCCATCTTTTATAGATATGGACCTTCTCTTTGATGTGGCCACCTCCCTGGATGTAATCTTATAGTCAAAGAGAAAAAAAAAAGAAAAATTAAATAGTTTAGCCTGTATTTCTGGGTGTAAGGAGAAGTAAGAAAATTGAAAATTTAAGTAAGTTTGTCTTTTTTTTTTTTTTTCAGGGAGGAAGCACAACGCTATAAGACTTAGGAATACTTTTGATGGAAAAATAACATTAACTGAAAAGAAGGAATTTCTGGAGAAGAATCAGGCCCTCACACTTGAGCAGCAGGACGATGACATTCCCAGCTCGCTTCTGTACACGAGAAATACACAAGCAGGCAGTATACAAGAAATATACTGGAGACAAAGTGCTTGTCACGCTGCACAAATAATCTCACTGATTAAGATACGTAAGAATTGTCAATTATGTCCTTTTTCAATTACCTTGGTCCATGAATCTATATTGTACCTTAACGATTTCCCTGCTAATTAGCCATTTTTCCAGCTGAAGAACTAGTTGACCGATTTTCCATATCACACATTCTCCCCCACTTTTGTTTTACACACAGATTAACTTTGGAAAATTCCAAGCACAGTTTTAAGTGATCTTTGCACATTTCCCATCACAGTGTAGTGAGAACAAATGCAGATCACTGGCCAAATATACAGGAAAGAGATACTTGAGGTTATTAGGCAACTCTGGAACTCGATCAATTGACACAAACAGTTTAAAATAAACAGCTACTGATGAGGGGGCTTTCTCTCTGTTGCCTTCTATTTATAAGGTCTATGATCATATATCAGAAACTTATCATCGTTAGGTCTGGCATGTGAATCCCAGCCCTTGGTACAATAGGAGCTAGTAATCGCTGAGAGATGGATGAATAATTAATAACAGAAATAAATAACTGATTATTAAACAAGTAAATGTTTTCTTCTGTAACTGATAATGCAAACAGTTTCGAGCTTACATTCAGCTTTCCAGTGAAGGCTTCCAAACATTACCTTCAAGACAGACAAAAGCACCTCAGATACTTCTTTCATACAGAATGGTAAATGATGTTATTGCTTTTGTACACTATTCCCATTGCCTATTGCATATTCACTTGTATACATCTAGCGCAACATTATTATCTTGTTTTGATTTTCTTTCTTCCTCCACCCATACCCCCCTAACCTCCTGTCAACAGTTGGGAAAGCTGCTAATATAGTATTGTATATTCATTATCCTAGCTTTTTCTTTACAAATATCATTATAACATCCTGCATTTGTAAAGTAAATAATTAAACATTATAGAAAGTCTTATAGGACACAGTAATCTAACAGATGAAAGACATCAGAAATGTGAAAATCAAATGGAAGCACATGTAATATGTATCTTTTAAAAGAGTTTTCATAAAATAGGGTTAATGTGTTAATCAACCATATTTAAAATGCTAATTAATCACTGACTTAGAGTCTATTCATAAATAATTGAATGTCCTATTTATGCAGAATTTCTTATACTTGGAGATGTGTGGCATTCATTCTGGTCGTGCAGGATGCAGAACAGCATTAACACTCCTTGAACTCTCTTAGCTCTGCATTTGGATAGTGCAATCATGACCGCCTGCTAGCTGGTTACATTTGCCAATCGTATTCTTGCCATTAACCTAATCAGTCCCATCACTACATACATCATGATAATGCCAAAATACAAAGAGCTCCATTAAGCACTTCACTTTACCAGCACTCTAAACACAGAAGTGAGAGGGACCAAACGTAGATTTTTGGGGTGAGTCAAGCCAATTGTGGATATTCTATTTTCTTTCCCTTTGTCTTTTTAAGGCATCTCCCCCTTTCTCCTTAGAAAGCCTGTGATGCCCCTACACATGTGCAAGTAGTCTACACTAAAACAGTACTGGGATTAGAATCAGGTTTCTAATGTTATAGTACAATAAATATACATTTCTTCCTTCACTGAGACTCCATCCTAGAGAACATGTCTACTGGTCTTCATGTGTACACCCATGAGCAGCGATACTGGCTGCAATGGCAGATCTACGCATGTGCAAAGGGGAAAATATTGCTGATAAACACAGCTCAAACTCTGTTTGAGAGGATGAAATAAATTATTCCAATAGAGAATGGCAATAAGATTATTGTAGAATTAGTTGAATATCTCTCTATGAATATATGAGTCAAAACATTAATTCTTCATCATTTTGATGAAATTCTCAAAGGTGGATCATTTTAGATCTTCACAATTACTTACTCCCAAAACTAAAGAAAAAAGTAGTCAGAGGGTAATACGTATTTTCATGCTAATAAAATGCTTACTCTTAAAATAAAATTGCAGTAGCACAGGAATTATCTGAATTCTCAACACATGTCCTAAGTGCGAGATTTTTTTTGCTGATTTCTCTCTGCTTTGGTATGAAGAGGTGAATTAGTGCTTGCCTAATGTCATTTAGTGGACAGGCTGGCAATGTAACTTGTCATTAAAGAATGAGAAGAAGAATAAGAAGAATAGATACCTCCTTCTAATCCTTTTTGACAGCCTAACAGAATACCAATTAACCATTTGATGAAGGCTTCAGGATCTTATGAAACCTCTACAGGGACTTCAGATTTCTGTACAGGAAGGAATGAAGATGAGAAACAGTCGAAATTGGTTGGGAAAAAACGGCTCTGGAATAGGAACTGCTTTGTAAATGGCTGGTTGCAAGCCAGTTGGCAACATTTAAAATTTGGGCATTCCAGCTAACCCAATGGAGAGAAAAGGAGCTGGTGGACCTTGTGGAGAATCACTAGACATTAAAAGAGAAAGAGAGGAATGCCTCAAGGGGCAGAAAAAGGATATTACAGAGGAAGCTTGGTTGAACAATTGCCTGTCAGCGTGCTTGGTAATATTTCACATGGTTGGTCATATTTCCATGGTACAGCAGTGTGATTATTGCTACTAAATGGTACATCTTTGCTTTTTCCCCTTTTAGAGTCTTCTAATCCAAATACCAGACTCCATAACAGACAAACACTTTTCCTCTTTTCCTAACTAGGTAGATCCTACTTACACAGATGAAGCTGATGCGGGGCAGTTCTAAGTTCAGTAACAGCTTTTCTCCCAAGGAAACAGCTACTGGGCTGGTGTAAGCAAATAAACAGCAGTCTATAAAACAGCTAGTTCTGAAACATTTTGCTTTTACCATTTTATCCAAGAAATACCGATCAACACTACAGTGGAAACCCACCATGCAAATGCTTTGGAGTTCTTTCTTTGGAGGAGTTCTGTGGTAGTACCCAATTTCCTATTCCATTCCTATTTCCAAGGGAAAAGGCATCTATTTTTTGAAATGTAACTTCTTGCCAGCTCTCACTTAAAGGTATTTTTCAATAGCCCTCTTCCCTCAAGAGCCTAATTAAAAAAATTGAACTTAAAGATCATTGCGTGTAATACAGCACGTGTTACTTTCAGCAGGAAGGAAAATTGGTTTGTGATCCAGATTACTCTTTCCTGGAAGCTCTATAATTCAAAGAACAGTGATAGTGCAAGAAGCAGCAATTCTAGTGGAAACGATCCTTAGTCAATACGGAAGCTTTGGCAGTGGTGGGAAAGGCAAGGTTCCCCTGCAATCATCATGCCTGTTGCCAAAAATGCATGATGCGTTTAATATGTTGACGATATCTCTCTCTAACATATTGAGTTAGTGTTTGTGTCTATCCACTTCCCTCTACTGGACAAAATCAGAGCTGTTAAAGTGTTTATGGTATCTTGTCATTCTAAGTGGTTGGCCCAAGAGAGGGATACGTGCCCTGTGACAATGAGCAACTACTAATGGAGATTCTCCTTTTGCTCAAGTGATAGAAGCTTGTGCTGTTGGAGCAGAAGGTCATGAGTGTAATTCTTCCTGTTAAGTTATGCTATTAAGCTGATAACCATGATGGCTGCATGCCAGCAGTGAATAGATACACCTCCACCCTTTGTGTTCTGGGTATGCACTGTTCAACCTCCTTTAAACTGCCTTCTTTTCTTCTGTCTCCAAGCTCCTTTTTCAATCAGAAATGAAAGCAAAAGAGAAAAGGCTGAGAGAATCTCACTCAAAAAACCCCAGAAGAGACCCTCCTGGGCTGGTGAGCCAGCACTGCTTCCTGCTCTATAGAAAACAGCCTGTTTTTACAGCAAAAATGCTAAGAGTAACTCTAGATGTTATTTGGTAGTTTGCTTGTCCTAGAACAGCAAAAAAACCCAGAGTTTTCTCTCTCTTAGTTGATAGCTCAGAAGGCTATGATGGTGTTCTATGCAGCTTGAAAAGAGACTTTCCTCTCCTTCTGCTGAGAACGGGTTTTCTGCAGCATCCCTCACTCTGCAAGTCAGTGCTAAGGATTGAGGATGTGCAATGCTTATTATTATCAATGCCCTTGTTCTCTTCCTCTATGCTTTTTGCCTCCCAAGCTCATTCATTTCTGCGCTACACCCAGCACGTAACAAGATGGAAGTGAAAATTGACTTCCTTTGTGAGCTTTGGTACGAAGAACCTAACACATTGCTTTCCAAGTACTAGAGAGGTTGCATAGGGTATTTCAGTCCCAACTCATCTCTATTTCAAAGTCATACTTTAATCTGGAATGTCAGGTAGAACATGGAACAATATTAATCTACGCTACATAAATAATTTCCTTCAATTATCAAGAAAGAGCAGCAAGACATGAATTTTCAGGTTGATTGAGTTTTAATCTCTAAGTTCCAAAATTAATAATTTAAGTGAGTTGTTTTTTAAAATGGAAAATTAGAAGTTTGATATTCCCCCTCCTAGAGAAAGAAAAAAACCCAGATAACCTGGATCGAAAGGTCAGGGAACATTCATAGGTTGGAAATGTGATGATTATGAAATTATTCACAGAAAGAAATACTTAGAATTCAATGCAAGACACCCAGATTCATCACAAGGCACAAGAGATTGACAATCCATTATGAATGCCTCACATCACAGATAAATATTTCAATGCAAATAAATAAAGGATGCTGAGTGTTTCTCTTCTGAATGACTTCTCACAGCTCACTGAACACAATAGTTCTGGGACTCCTCTGCGCCCCGCACTCTTGTCCAAACTTTGGCATCCCCAAAGGCTTCCTGTGTTGAGCACAACCAGGTTACACTGTGATTTCAATTTGGAGTTACAAAGAACCAATTAATCAACTTGCTTCTAACAGAATGTAAAAACGTTGTTTGATGCACTAAGACATTCGTGGACATTGTGAAACTGGCCTGGTTTTGTTTTGTGCTCCCTTGTAATTACTACAAAATGTACCATTCTTGTCAAACCTAATGACTTTGCTTTTTGGTGCTGGGGAGAAAAAAGCAAAAAGACAATGATGTCTCTAAGCATATGGCTGTTTTACACTGCAGATGGATACAAGAATAAACTAAGATGTATGTCCGGTGAATTGTGCTCAAATAAAGCTTTTCTGTTACTGGCTTCTTACCTGCCAGTGCGATTATTCTTCTTGATCCATGCTGTGTGCCTAAATGCCAAAAGAATAAAGATATTCTACACCAAGATTGTTTTTCCCATGTTTTCAAGCAAATATTTTAAAAGGATACTTTCAGAAGAAATGGGTTTCCTTTTTTCAAATAGGGACCTGCTTTGGACCCTTAACTGTTTGCATCTGTTAAAAGTAACTGTATTATTTTAACCACCAGCAGGAAATTCCATGCTGCGCATTGCTTCAGGTGAAGCCATTTGTAACTTTACAGCTTTTTAATTTTGCAACAGCTGCATAGAAAATGAAAATGACAATGTAGAATTACATCACTCATGGCTGCTTCTCCATTAAAACAATATAACTAGAAACTGTTCACATGTTCAGAATAAATGCTGAAAAGTACATTTTAATGAAGAGAAAGAAACATTTTCCGGATGTGCAAAAATACCAGGCTGATCTAGAAGGCTTTCCATTTAAGACTCTGGCAAATGAGCGATCATCCGCTACTCACTGGAACATTAATAAGACTTAATCCTTTAAAGAAGGGAACAACTAAACTCAGGAAATTCAGTGTTCCTTCCATTATAACAGTACAGAAAGATTTGTGTGGAAAATTTGCTTGAAAGAATTAGTTGATATCAACATATGGGAGTAAAACATCCACAGTAGATGCTGGAATACAAATAAAATTAGCATTTTGTAATCAGATTACAGACACATTCTAAATCTTTTCAAAGCAACTACTCAGCCACACTTATTCTGCAACCCAAAGACCTATCCTGATTTTTACAGAAAGAAGGTTATGCCCTAAATAAAGACTATGGTTCTTTCAAATATCCACAGCCTAGGGTATCACTATCATGAGCCTCTTCTGAAAATACTAAGTACTAAAGACACATCAAAGAACATTTGTGATCAACTGATACTTCTGGAGAGTACTTTGCTGCAAATATACTTTCTGAATCATGACTGCTGTTATCTATGCTGGGAGGATGTGGAAAGAGTGGAGAGAAGAAAGGGAAGCTTTTTCCCCTAAAAGATGACAATATTTAATCCAGATGGACAATATTTGTAATACATTTATGGACTTAAGGGATGCAGCAAATAAGAAATCATGCTTATAATATACTTCAATGTGATGCATGTAAAATATACAAACATTACAATGTAAGCAATAAATACGTATGAAAATACACATTTGCACATTGGTGGTAGAGAACTACATATAGACATATCTGGATTATTAGCCTGAACTATTTGCCTGGGAAACAAGATTTAAAAGAAAAATCTTAAGCTTTGAAATTTGTAAGTTCTATCCATGTGCATTTGTGATCTGAATTCACCCAAAAGACAATTTTGCAGTGGCCTTCAACCTCCATTGGGCAGGAAAGGTCAAACTAGATATGGGTTAGATTGACTTAGATTTAGGTCTCAAATACAAGCTTTGCTCCAGGAAATACTAAATATCTTAATAAAGCAAAACTTAATCCACATAGACTATTTCATAGATTTTGTGATTGTGTTTTAAAACAAACTCTGGCGAGTATCAGTTGCAGAATATGACAGCAGCAAGAACTGCAATATACTACAATGATTTGACAGCTCAGGACAGTTCCCTGGAAAAACAGCCAGGACACAAAACATACCCAGGAGTTTTCAGCATGTGAGCAGCCAGTAAGTGAGAAGTTCCTTCCATGTTCTGTGCTATAATTGGATCAGGCACTAAGAGTTATTATCTATTGTTATTGTAAAAATACAATAGTGGTTCATTCTAGTACAAATATGTACAAAATATGGGAAAGCATACAGGGAAACAGCTTCTCACAAATTTCTGGTAATGTCTTTACGTGTATCATAAATATTGATTGTTACTGATTCATCACTTTCCCACCCAGCTCTCCCTAGCTCGACAAAATTAATATGCAGACATGGCATTTGTGTGTCACAGGTACGGTCGTACAGTATTCTGCTCTGATAGTATGGCAAGTCAAATTCAATCATCAGGCGTAAGAGTTAGGTTCCCATTTGATCCTTTCACCTTAATCGAAGAATATACATTTGAAATCAACTCTCTCTCTTCGACATCACAGAATACTACAGGTATCCCAGATCTGATTTCAGGTATCAGTTGACTCAAATTGCATTTTCTAATACACTGAAATACATGTTTTGGTAATGACACCAAGGAATAAGGGAAAACAAGACTTATACTTATCCCTGATATGCAAGCAAGATGGTTTTTTTCAATTTACACTGCAGTTTTAAATTCATCTTTGATATGAGAAAGCTCTGCCAAGTTCTTATTCTAAAATTTTTAACCATGTCTACTAAACTCCTAAAATACAAAAGCACTTTGTATTTTCAGTCCAGCACCACTTCTCTTGTGCCTCCATACTACTGTCTGCATTGATTAAAAGCATCCATTGCTTTCCTAAGTGTAAACCTACAAAAAGCTTTTTCAAAGAAAAGCTGTGAAACTCTAGCACAGCATAGGAAAAGAAGGAAGTATTTTGTATGTGAGCTTCTTTAATATTCAACAATTGCTAATATGACTAGCACTACTTTTAAAACACACACACCAGAAAAAGAAGTAATTGTAAAAAGTTACATTCTTTATTTTTGAGATGAACCTTTTCAACCTCTGCCAATGAGTGGAAACATCTAAACAGGCTCTTTAATTCAGACAAAGCACTTCCACACATTCCTAAGCCCATCCACATGTGGGATGCTCAGCTTCATGTAACACTTCTGCTCCGCCAGCATCAGCAGCACAGAACCACATGTTCAAGTGATGTCCTAGAGAGGGACAGCTTTCTGAGCTGGGTCAGACACAGACAATTGCTTAATTCTACTGAAAATCTCATCTTGAGTTTCTAGAAAGTGTTTTTCTTTTCCATTGCTCTCCGCTCATCTGGTAAAATTTTCAGGTTTCTGGTCTCTATCAGGTACCTGGCATCAGATCACGTGAGATCCATCTTGCAAAGCACTTTCAGATAGCTTCTTCTCTGTCACAGAAAACACTTTTATCCGAAGAGCATTCAATGTGTTATCGCTTCACATAAATGGTTATGATTCCCAATTTTCCTACATTTTGAATAAGCTTCCAGGCCAAATGGGAAGAAGCAACACATGGTACTTTAAAAAAAAAAATAACTGCTCTTTCTACTACAAATACTTCCACTCTTCAGTACTTCCAGGACTGTATCATCATGTTTGCTAGGTATGACACAAATGGCAGTGGTTTTAATTATTTTCTGTTTAAAATTTGAAAAAAAATATTTTGGTAGGATCACCCAACAGTTTCCTATTTTCTGAAGGTGTAGCTGGTACACAATATCACTGCTGGTCCAAAACCAGGTTCTACTGATCCTCTCCACATTACCATTTTCAGTTAATCATCACTAGAATACAAATCACGAAAACATTAAATGTTTGGTTCTATGGACAAGCAACTACAATGTAAGCTAAGGCATGGGTTTATAAGCACACCAGCTACCCTGCAGTAACTTCTTTTTGCGCGTATCCTTATTCCACAATAAACATGAAGTTGCACATCTCCTCGCCTTCATTGAGGGGTAAAGCTGCCTCACTTTTACTGGGAAATATGGACACAGATAGGGGCAATTGTTACGGAGTGGTTATCGCTGTAAACCTCCCAGGCTGCCTGAGGATAACTTGTGCTCATAGCCTTTCCAAACACTAATCCCTCTCCCTTATCAATTCCCGTTGGGCAGAAGGTTATTTGCAAGCAGCAGAATAAACATGCAAAACAGAAACAAACCCCGGAGTGCACACACTTAAGCAGGGCGTTATTCACACTGTTTCCTAGCAAACGCATGCACTCTGCAATCACGCCTAAGAACACAGGCTTTCAAAGAAGCCCCAAGTATTTTTTAGTTCATTAAGGCTGCATTGTAAGAGACAGGATTTAATTTTCAAGTTAGCTGCTTATTGGACAAACACTGAACTAGAAACGGCTGTACAGCAGTCATGTCAACTAATGGGGTACTCCAAGAAGTAGCTGATTACTCACTCTCCAAACATGTACCTACACTCAAGCTTTCAGAATGACTCAGTCAACACCTGAAGATGAGTTTTGAAAGAGTATTTATGTTGTTTCAGGGTGCTGTACATAGTATTGCTGGATGTACTTAACAATCCCATTAGTTAGCGCACAGATCTATAAAACAGCAGACAACAAATATCTGGGTTCTCGGAAGCTGAGAAGATAGATGCAATGTTAAATAAGGGATTACCATCAGATCACACTGGAAATTTCCTAACACCCACTCCTTAGACTCCAAGTGAGCTTGTGATGCAGACTCCCAACTCCCTTGACATGAACTGTTTCATAATAGATCTTCCCGGATGCATGCATTAGCCCTGATGGCAATCAGTCCTCACTGCTACACATGCTCTGTGTGTTTAAAAACAAAGGTCATTTGGTGAAGACATTACTAGTTACTGCATACAATTTTGCAATGTAGACTACTGTATACTATGATGTAAGTGGGAAAAATGATGGCAGTGAATAGATGTAATTATATGTAGAACCAGTGACACGCCACATACAATTCAGAAAGTACAACACAATCAGAGTGTCAATTATTTAAACCATAATTAACATAGCTCTGCATGTCTTTCCAGGGCTCTCACAGAACATAGAGCATTGTTATAGTGGAAGAAAAGACAAAATAAAATATTAATGGAGGACTGCTTTGTTCTCAGCACAGTGAGATAGAGGTGGTTGTAAAAACCAGATTCCTGCAGTTGCTACCGCTTTAATTAGGAAGGTCGCTATCTTCCTAGACTTCCTTGGATTCCTTTAATTTCCACAGAGGAAAACAGCTTCTGAATTTTATTGAACACAGTTGAATTTTTATTTTCAAAAATCAAAACAGAAACATTTCTTGGCATCTGTTATGAGCACTGGGTGTTATTTGCTCTTTAGAGATAAAGCTGTTTTTATACAGGGATATAGCTTGTGGGGAAAAAAAGAAGGGCCAAATATATTCGTACTGGGAAAGCTGCTCAACAGGGATATCACAGTCAGCAGAAAATATCTAGCCAACCTAATTCATCCCATGCTAGAATCCACTTAAGGCCAAGGAAATACAATAGATAATATATAGTTTCACAATACTGATCCAAATGCTGCCTTTAACTCATTCATTCCTGGACTCTAACAACCTGTTTCCTGGAAAAAAAAGAGTACAATTCAAACAGGCAGAGCTTCAGCATCTCCTAACACTGGAGTGGAGACAGGAGTGGTAGGAATTCATTTGTGTTTTGTGACTAAATGAAAGCTTGGATATTCTTTATCTGAATTGTAGTCCAGATGGAAATACTGACAAAGAACACCAAACACTGAAATAGAAAACAGTGGCATCAAATAAGACTAAACTGAACTTCTTGCCCATCAATGTTACATTAAAGATACTTGGGGCTTCAGCAATATGCATACTACTTAGCATAAAATTAGAAAAATATCACCCATGCATTAGTAGATAGGCAGTTTGATATATTTTGGTTACGTCAGTCTTATATTTCTTCATAAGCATGCATTGCATTTATAATTATTTATGGAGCTAATCATGACAACAAAATGTAAACAATGAGAAGAAGACACATCTTGCTTTTGTATTTTTATAGATTTTATACCCTTTCATTAAAGCGTGGTATGGTTTCATAGGTACTATATAGTTACTCTGTTGCAGAATGAACTCATGAACTGACTTTACATTTTATCTAGCACCTCCTCCCATCATGATCTTTCATACGAAGAGGTACACGGAGAGGCTTCCAAGCTACATCCAAAGCCAATACAGGAAGGACGCGTAGGTTAAAACTTACAGAGGGAGTTTCCGCAAAGGGAACAAAAAAAGAAAAGGCCTGCATAAAATCTGCATTTCAACTTTGAATGCCTTTCTTCTAGTTCATTCTTGGACATCACTCCAGTACAAGTTGTTTGTCAGAATGAAAAACAAAGTGGGAAACACGAAGAGAGGTTAACCATGTGCCATTCAGGGTAGCTCCTAACTCTAAGTCTGCAAAGAGTCAGCTCTGCTCTCTCTTCCTTTGAGGAGCAAAGATTGTTGGATGTTTGAATGAATTCAATGCAAATACGATTAAGTTGCATTTACTCATATAACTGAATACAAAATTACCTTTCATGAATCCAAGGTGTCTGGATTGGATTAAAATTGCAAACACTTTGGAAGATGGCAACCACTTTTCACATATCATTTATTCAGGTACAGTTTCCTTAATGTGGCTTGTAATTGCATGGAACTTCATATTTTCCATAAAGATGTATGCAAATGGAGCTCAAGACCTATTTAGAAGACTTAAAAGATTCATTGCTCTCGTGATGGTTTTGCATTTGACTGCATTTCATTCGAGTATCAGTGACCTTATTAATAGACCCAAACACTTCTGCCTTACCACTTTTACTAAACATGTCTTGTTAACAGATACGCTTTAAAAGTAAATCAGCAGAGCGTGCTCATCCTTTGAACTATCACCATGAGGCAATTTCCACAAGAAGAAATTGCACTTGCAGAGAGCATTTGCAACAGCACATCTATACCCGGCACAACGCCTGCACAGAGGCATCCTGCCATCCAGAGGGGTGAGGTCGGGGGGTGGATAAAGACCGGGTGAGCCTTAAGCCCTGGTTTAGTTACAGGCCTTCAAAAGTTCCAAGTGTCTTCCACAACTTGGATGCTCAGAGTACTGCACACCAGGCAGGCATTCATCACGGCACTGCCACCTTCCCTCCAGATTGATGTCACTTCTCTTGCCATGCTGTCAATTTGCTCCTGGTTTTTCTGCTTTTAGAGGGTACTCGGAATCGCGGCTGCTGAAACATAATTTCCAGATGTTTTTCCTGATATACACGAGACAGTATGAGGGCGGAACAGGTTAGGGAGTTTGCATGTACCAGCTGTGGGGTGGGAACTGTGGCTCCCTCTTGGTTGTGGCCACCTGTACAACACAGGGCTTCAGCAGGAAGAAGGGAAAAGGATTCGCATCAGTGATTCATTGCAGATTTCACAGTTAATAGCAAAAATCTCATTTTATGATCTTCAGGCACAATATTATCCCTATTATAATTACAAAAAAAATTTTGACTGAATTAAGAAAAAATACAAATTCCTCTCTCCTCTTCCTCAACAGAAGCCACTCTGCGCATCTGGTTTTGACATCTATTTTATAAATTTTCTCTGTGTAGCTCTGGCTGACAAGGCTTTTGCCACTGACTGCTATGGAACTATTTGTACATGATTCCAGTAAGTGCAAACCAAGGAGCTTTTAAATTAGAGACTTCGGATAATTTCCATCATATATTTCAGAGCAAAACGTTAAAGTCGACAACTCAACAGAAGGAAATAGGTGTTTTAGGAAGGAGGATGACAGGAAAAAAAGGAACACAAGCAGAACAAAATGAGACAGCTGAAAAGAGCTTCCATAAACTAAGGTTCAGTTTTTCACTCCATAGTAATTTCTGCAGGATGTAAAAAACAAGAGCGAATCATTCATAACAAGATGACTCAGTAGCCCACACGTGGTCACTTACTAAATGGTGACCATGGAAGGTGGACAAGCAAGAGAGTTGCTTACCAGTAAAATCGGAACAAATGGCTTAGGCAAAATACTATTTCCCTTTTTTTTTTTTTCACAGGTAGTGGAAAAATATTTTTGAAGCGCTATAAAAAGTTTATTTTATTTTAGTATTTCCTATTTTTTTAATTAGAGAAACAAATCCTTTTTTTTATTATTTCTAAAGAGGAAATTCACATTTTTTTCTTTTGCATACTAAGAACCAAAATGGTCAATTAAAAAAAATAAAAGGCAAGAGGAATTGTTCCAAGAATTAGGTGGAAGACCTGGCACTAACTCACAGTTTCAGTACAAGGAAGTGCCTTGTTGTGTGTCCTGTTTCGAGGACAAAGAAAGCCAATACTCATATGTAATACAAAGAGATATTATTCATTACTATACCGATACAGATCAAGTTCACCACCACCTTGTAAGCACAAAAATAACAGACCAAAGTGTAGAACTGAAGTTAAAGTTTAAGTGGAACAATTCTGAACCCACACTGTTCCTCCCAGACTTAGAAACATAGACCTAACCGGGCCCCAAGCAACAGAGCAGCGGTGCCACTGAGCAGAGAGGAAGGAAAAAAAATCTGTGAGTTTGCTGCTTTTCCATGGAAATTCAGATAGCATTTTGCTCCAGAGCCCAGTGTGTGAAATTTTCAGCTGGCAGAACCAGCTTTTCACTAAAATAGATGGCACAGTCCTGAACGGTGCTGTCACAGTTTGATTCCCCAGTCTCCGTGGGCAATTTTGCAAGGAAGGGATGTCCAGCTGCGTGGGCGCAGCCCAGCTGAACACCGGGCAAGGTCCACCATGAGGAATGCAAAAGGTAGTAGAGTAGACAATTTTCAAAAAAAATAGTAGACATTTTGTAATAAAGGACTATAAAATGATATAAAAATGCATGTGTTTTGGACATATTTAGATATATATTTTAAGAGACTAGCTATAAGAAGGGTTAATTTAGACAGACACACGTGGTGGTTTCACAAGTAAAGCACATGATAAATTCACAGGAACTGAGCGCTGTGTCGTGTTCAGTGCAAGCAAACATGGCTTTTTAATTTAAAAATTCTGCAAAGCTGGAGAGAGTCTAATTACAACCAACAAAGAATTTAGAAGTGAGAAAAGGACAAGACACGAAGAAAAACATTTGTAAAAAGTAAAACCTGTGATAACTTAAGGTAAACATTTTACAACTTGTGAAACAAGTTCAGGGGAAAAACAGCCTTATGCAGCCATAAGGCAGTGATTTGATTAAGGAACATCCCAAGGAAATATCAGCAGGACAGCATGCAGAGAGCAGAGCATTCTCTAGTAATGGGGCATGAGAATATTAAATGCAATAGTCATGGCCTAATAAAAAGCTAAAGAGAGACAAGAAATATCAAAAAGCTGCTCTGGCAAAACTAACTCAGCCACATCATTCTGCAGATACATGGTGTGTGTTACTAATGAGAAACAAGGCAGCATTAGCTTACACAAAACAAAAGAAGAGTTAGAAATACCACAGATGAGAAACAAGGCTAGGGTAACTTTGCTAGAAATTTTTAAATGTTGCAGTTCAGAAGTTTCCAAAAAGCAGATCTTGCAAGCTAAATATTGTGTCAACATTTACTTCTTTGTAATCTTACGAAATAAAGCTACAGAAGAAAATGGCAACAGGCATCTATTTTTCTTTTCAGTGTTATCAGAAGAGAGTAATCTAGCTGCAGGAATAAAAAGGGCCAGGATAAAAATCTGGAAAAATTATACTTCCCTGAAATAAAGAAGGGGAAATAACACTGCTCTTCTAACAGAGCAAAGGAAGAACGGCTTGTCCACAAAACTGCTTTTAGTGATACTGGAGAGGGAATGATCTGGGACTATCTATAACACAGACTCTTTTACCTCTTTGGTAGTGATTAGTGCCAAAAATAGAACTAAAGAACTGAAAAGAACTCTGTGAAGGTTAGACTCCCAAAAATAGATGGATGAGGCTGAACAGACATTAGAATAACTCTTCAAAACTATGAACTACACATTAAAATAAGAGTAAGGAATCAGCCTTAGCACACTCAGAGAGATGGATAGTTGAAGAGTTATGTTGTTTGATAAGACAGCAAGCCCCACGACTAAGAAAAAGGCAGAAAAGTTATGCAAAGAAAGGGGTTTGTGGAAAGTACCTCTTATAGGGCTGCTGGCCCTGGTCCTCTAGCAATTGGCAAGGAGGAGGAGCAGGCTTCAAAACAGGGTTTAAGTGGAATAAGACAGCAAAAATTTAAAACCATTAACATTGAGGAGAGCAGTCACGTGAAGTACAATAGATAAAAAGGGGTTTCTATCATTTAGGTTGGTATTGAACTGACAAAGGGATGCGAATAGAGTTCCATGGAACCAGGAGGGTGAGCAGGGAACCCACTGTGCAGGGACCAATGAGGGAACACGTTTTGCCTTCACACAAACTTGGCAGAAGTCCTGAAAGCCTATAGATAAGCTGGATGTAAAAGTATTTAATACGTTTCAGAGAAGAAGAAGGGCATCTAACTACATACAAAAGAAGCTGTGCTAGGGCCACTGAGATTTCTATGCAAGGGCCAATGTGTGATAATATAGCGGTATCTGCAGAACAGGAACTTGTCTAATCGTCCCTAAAACAAACGATGTTTTGAATACGATACTGGTTCAGATTTCTTGCAGTACTTAAGCAGTATTCAATTGACTTAGAATAGCTATAGATGAGACTAGATACTATGGGGGTGTTTTAACTACCTTGTGTACCCGTCACTGCATTGACCATTTGACAGGTACTATCAATGCAACTGTTTTCCAATCCACTATTGATGCTCATCTTATATCTAACAGACAATCTAGTATCACCATGCTGATAAGAGAGGCTTTTAAATTTCTTCTTCTAGTTACTTTGTTGAATTTTGTATTTACTTTTATCTCAGAGGGTTATTTTCTGCCTAGTAAGCTGTTCATAATAAGAAAGTTTAGGAAAAAAGGCAAAGTCAACAATCATTTACTAACTGAGGTTTTCCTAAGTATCTTTTCAATCCAAGGACATGGAAAAGTGTGCTAAATTCAGATGTCACCATGTGGTCAGGACTGACAAATGTTGACTATTTCTTAGAATAATACTCATGTTGTAGCTGTCCTATGTGGTCCCAGGGGGTTTTGTTTGCTGGTATGTTAGCAAAACAGAGATACAAATGTGAAACGTTTCTTTCCTCAATGTGGGTGTTCAGGAAGTTGCATGCTTGTGAAATCCATAGGATATAATTGAAACAGTTTTGCAATCTAATGAGAGAGAACTCAAAATAGGGTCTTTGTGGTATTTGCACATTGAAAACAATTGAGAGTTTTACCTGAAAAACAGCCAAGGACTGAATCCCCAGAGCGATATTTTCCAC
The DNA here is from genome assembly GCF_032191515.1 of Phaenicophaeus curvirostris. Taxonomy (NCBI): domain Eukaryota; kingdom Metazoa; phylum Chordata; class Aves; order Cuculiformes; family Cuculidae; genus Phaenicophaeus; species Phaenicophaeus curvirostris. The sequence continues at coordinate 16,235,372 of NC_091405.1, forward strand.
TGCACAAAGTCCACACCAGTGTACCATCAGTCTCACTTAGACCTCAAAAATAAAGCTTAAAAGAACACAAGTGATATATAGGCCTTGGTCTGAGCCTCAACCCAAGAGTAAATTTCCCCCAAAAGCAATTTTATGTTGCTTTCATCATCACTGGCAAAGATACAGCTTACAAACACTAGGAATTGCTTTCCTGCTCCGAGCCTGATGGCAAGCAGTCCCTTTCCTAACTTTAACCAAACATAAGTAACAATAAAACATTGTTTGCATCCATCTGGGCAATTATCACTAGATGCAGGAAAGCAATAATAGTGTGTCTGCCTAGGAGATGGTGGCTTTTCCAGAATGAAACTAAACTAGGTCCAGAACAGGAACTAGTTCTAACCGCACAGTAAAATTTGGCTAGAAGTTGAAAAATGCAGTTCAGTTAGGGAACAGTCTCCTAGTCTGGACTCTGTTTCATCTCCCCTGCCACTCTGTGCCTGAGCCCTGCAGAGCCTTTGGGGCTCCACGGGGAGTTAAACAGGGTCCTTGCTCAGAGGCCTCTGAAAGCTCCTTATCTAGAGATCTGAGCACCTTCTTTTGTGACACTGGTCTCTGTTTGTTTCTCTGTTAATCTCAGCAGAGCCTTGTATTCTTTTAGCTTTTTGCCCTTTCACGTGAGGGATTAACACTGTCACTTACAGGCTTTAGTTGAGACCGGCCTGTACCTCGGATGAGGCTGCTGCCCTCGCTGTGGCATCCAGCTTTTGCAAGGCTTCCTTGAATAATAAATTCCCAAGCCCAGGAAACTTTAATTTGCACTGACATTGTGGTGGCAATAGAGAGGCTGATGATAGATGCAGATGACAGAGGCCAGCACACAAATCTCTGCGGGATGGTGGGGACAGGAGTGAGCACACAGGGATGTTACACACATGAAAAGGTGTGGCAAGTTTGATAGGAATGGTTGGACTCGATGATCCGGTGGGTCTCTTCCAACCTGGTTATTCTATGATTCTAAGAGCACAGGTGACAGGAGCAAAGCAGAGCTGCAGGCACTGCCAGGGAAGTATTCACGCTGTACACGACAAGAGAGAGTGGGTGACATTGTAGGTGAGGGTGGGAGAAGAGAGGTGCCTGATGATGAAACACAGGATGAAAGAGGGATGTTGTCCGTGCCAGGGCGCTGCAAGAGATGAAGGTGGCCAGGCACCAGCTCTGCTCCAGTATCCCAGGTCTCAGGCAGCGGTATCGCACAGTCTGCTGCGCAACACGGGCTGGAAGAGTCGCCAGAGCCTGGCACAAATGGTGAGCTTGTCAGCAAAAATAAAAAAGTCTTGTGACGAACTAAAAGGAGGTGAAAGGAAAGGGAGGGGGATGAGTTTATAATGTATTTACAAGCCCCCGAACAATTTCGATGCAGTGAGTCCAATGCAAAAGTCACTGTGGGATCTGGATCCAAACCAGCAGTGACAAGAATGTGTTACTGTAGTTTTACCTCGATAACACATAAACCGTAGCTACATCACACCAAAAGGAGTGCTCAATGTAGATTTTTTTAACTGCTGTTTCACACTTATTTTCTATTTAAAATAAAAGAAAGGCTGCTGTCAAATAAGCTCAGCCTTTCTCATGGAAGTTTGTTTAAGCTCTAGTTTTACCACAAACCCTTCCCCTCCATCTCAAAATACGCTCTTTCAGTGAAGCAAAAATACTAATTTCTATTGCAGGTCAAGTAGCTATTATACCTCAAATAAGCATGTTAGAAAAGCACAGATTATTTGGCAGGGGGCAGGGAGAGTTGTCAGCTTTTAAACCTGTGTGTTTTCATCTCTCTGATTATTAGGAAATTAGAAACAAACCAACCAGCTGAAAATTAAAGCTAAATGCTTTTCAGGCGGTTTTCTTGTAATTATTTCTTTACTACTTTTACAGCAGAATCTGAATCTATTTGCTATTTCAAGTGTTGGCCTATTTTCAGCAGTGATTATGATGGTACCACAATGTGCAACTTGACATCTCCTCCTCTCCTCTCATTCAAAGTCTCCCCGGGCCCAGTCATTTCACACAGGCTTGCTTTAGGCATTTATTAAATATGCACCTTCCAGTAGGGTTTAAAAACACCAACTAATCTCATCAGAGGCCAGAGACCTCCAGATATGTAAATCTACATCTGTTCCTCTTCAAAGGAAAGATTCTCCTGGATTACTCCAGAAGAAATGCATCCCACCCGGATATAGCCACTGAACCAGAGAAAAAGAACTCCCATGGCAAACGTGCCACCTCAAACTCACCAAGATCCAACGACAATGAAATTACACTTAATGTAATTCACTGTTAGCTTTAAGAAGCAATTAAGTAAAAGGCAATACAGCACTTGCCGTAGGCTGTTGGTTCCAACAGGGGCCGGTGGAAAGAGGCATATAATGTTAAAATTGGTAACGTTAGTATTAACATAAGGATGAACTGTAGGTGGCTGCTCAACTACAGTGCTGTAAAATAGCAGAGTCCATTAACAAGCAGCAATCCTCCTTTTCTTTTTTTTTCTTTTTAGAATGTGCTGTAGATGTTTGCCAGTGAAAGCACACAGCAATATAATTAACTATTAGCTTTCTATACCAAAACCAGGATTCCCTCTCTCCTTCCCGAATGCCCCACTAGCACCTTTGCCTTCCCATACCAAGAGGTAAAGCCAAACAATTTTATAAAAAATATTTCAAAGCTATTAGAGAGGGACCGCACATCTCATTGTAGTATTGCAGTGTCACACCCAGCTAATACAATTCCCAATAAGGAGCCCTTATTTGGATTTTTACCTCATTTTGTATAATATCATTTTAACAGTGAGCACAAAGATTTTTCTCAGCAGTGCCATGTTCCACAAGTGTGATGAGTTTCAACGGTAGAATTAGAGATGTTTCACACAAGTCTAAAATAAAGCCTTAAAACGAAAAAATTTTTAGCCAGAAATCATGGTGAAATCTAATCTATTTTTCATTCTCTTACAGCCCTGTGGTTTTATTGATAACTATTCAGATTCAGAATTTGACTATCATCAAAAATTTTCTGTTGTCCCCTGTTTCCACAATTTTGTTTGGGGTATCTTTGGTAAAATGAAGACTTTTTGGCTGAATCATACAAATATACATCAGTTTGTTTTCTTTGAGGAAAAACTTGTGGGAATGTACACATAAATATTATTTAAAAGTAGTCCTGATATACACCAGATTGCTTTGTGATTGAATCATTTACTCAGCTTTTAGCTACTTAAAATATGTTTATATATACTTCTCACATTCTGAAAAAATTCTTGGCTGATACCATGGTCTGTACACCATGAATTTCATATCAGTTGAAGAGGCTGATACTTTTAATAAGCTTAGAGTTTATACAAGTACAATTTTATGATTAAAGGGTCCGACGATTTTTATTTTATGTACTCATTGAAAAGGCAAAATGTAGCAACTACAAAGATGTAGGGGAGATATCCCTTGAGACAGACCAAAGAGAGGTGAAAACTTGTTTTCAAAAGAGTGAAAGACATTTTAGCTGACTTAAAATAAAAGTTCATGTCTAATGAAGCCATCGTGTAAAAAGTGAAACTTGTATCCTCAATTAGGGCTTATATTTTTCTCACAGATAAGATCTGAGCGAACTCTTTAAAAGTCAACATTATCTGTCATAACAGCAGTTCTACCTCTCACATTGCAAACAAACTACACAAAAAGGAGGGAAAGATGAAACAAGGGATATGGGCAGTGTGAATGGAGTCTAAATCTTTTAATTAACACCCTCTGAAAAGCACACTCCTTTTCCACCAAACTAATAAAAAGTGTGAGTGTGGGGTCTTTGTTGTTGTTCAAGCCTTGCCTGTGCTCTAAGGAACTGAGAAAAGGCTAATCAGGGTTATTTAAAGCCACTTTCTACTTGCCAGGCTCCAATATCTCATTAATTCACTCTTAGTTGGCATCATTGTCTGATAGTGTTTGAAAATCACCGAAGAAACAAGGATTTCCCCTAATCCTGTCCATCAGATGTAACTCTGGAAGACGATAGCACGCCATAGCATGTAGGACATGGAAGAGAAGTGTGTACACAGGGAAATATCCCCTTTTCATTGCAAATTTTACCATTATCTGTGTCTCAACACGCACCTGACCAATCTGATGAGAATATACCTGTTTATGCCTGAACTTAACAAAAAAGAGGCAGACATTATGATGAAAGTTAAAAGGAATTATCCTGAGTAACTAGTCTCTGCTTGAAGCTATTGCCTGGCTTCTTTAACCATATTGGTGAGAGCTCAACGTAGGCAAAATTAATAGCTGTCCATGTGTATATTTGACTTGAGAAAAGAAAGGATATTTTGATCATGGTAATAAGCCAGAAAAACTATTGCTTCAGTGACTTAAAGATGGTGCCTGCCATTCTAGGGTATTTTTAATGGAACAAAAAAACTGGTGACTTGAATAAAAACAGGATTATATCAGCATGCATGTCTTCAGCTCAGCAACCATCTTTGCCGTCTCCAGAGACAAGTGAAATGAGCATCAGCTCCCTTTACGAGAACTTTTTCCTCTGTAAAAGCCAGCCTTTACTGCCCACCCATATCAAAACCAACACAACAACTCCAAATAGCGTTTTAAAGTGGCAGTATATAACTGAGTGCTGTCTCCCCAGTGGTTCCTGTGACTTGCCTTCCTATGACTAGACCTGGCCCTTCTTGAGGACTAGCTAGCCTTCAGTCCCTAACTCTTGACATTGCTGTTCTAGTAGGCTCAGTTTCCTTTTAATTCCTGTAAAAGGAACAAAAGATTTCTTTACAAGGTGGGTGCAGGGACACAACAGAGAAGAACCACATCTGCCAGTCTCATATCAGAAATGCTTTCAGCAAGCATTATTGTCTCATGATATGTTACTTAGATTGTAATGTACATCTTTGCCATCTAATCTCTTACTTTCTGACTAGATACAAAGCAAAATGAAGTTCGAAAGGATGATTTCCATTGTGGTGTCGTATCCCAGAATGTCCAATTACCACAGCCACACCTATCTTTCTGTTAATACTTTTTATGGATGCTAAGCAGGAAAGATTTGGAGGTTTCATCATATAAAGCACCTTCAAACTCTTCTAAGGAAATTCATATCTTCAGTCCAGAAATTACCTTTGCAGTTTTCCAAACCTAAGATCTCTCCATCATTGTATTTTAGGATGAACCAACTATTTAGGAAGAGTAACTATTCTACCCATACTGTCAATACAGCGAACACACAGGTGAACCATGGCAGCAGTAATATGAATTACCATTATACTCCACACATCCCAGTTCAGAGGCTGTTAGCATTGGATTTATTACAAGAGTCTGAGCTCTCAGCACAATTAATTGTTTGTTCATTGTTTATGGTTCATGAAAAACACCTGTGAAACAGGGCAGCATTCCTCCTGCAGTTTGTTCCCCATCTCAGTAAAAGAGTATGTGTCAGTGACTCCTGTTTCTACATACATGCAGCTACATGCAGTTTCTACATCCGCACAGCTAACAGTGAAACGCTTCTAAAGTCAACAGCAGACAAAATAAACAATTTCTTCAGCAGCAATTAACTGCAAACAAGCAGGGCAGTGGCACTGGTTAGTGCTGCCAGCGAAGTGCTCTGATACTTTTTGACAGTCTTCACTATTTCCTCTATATCACAGACAACTGTTCTGAACTCAAACCTCTTCGTTCAATTTTTCACATACCCAAATGCAGTTTCAATTTTAATCCATATCTTTAGAAAGACCTTACTTTGTCTCATGCATTTTATATGCCCTTTACTATTGTGAGGAAGGAAAAGCTAAGTATTGATTGTGGACCAGGCAAGTTTACTGAATCACCAACACACATGCTGAAACTGCAGCATAAAATGTATCCTATAAAACAAAGAAAACTAAATGGAAAAATGATTGCAGCACAAATTGTTTATGAATCCCTATAAAACACTGCTGTAGAAACCACAAGGAAGAGAAGCCCTCATACCAAGCAGTGCACAATCTAAGTAATACAATTTTTTCGGCACCTGATAAAATCAACACACAAATAGGAAGAACATGCCAGAGACTTAAAGTTAACAGATAAGCCATGCACACCTGCAGTGTATGGACCTGAAAATTCCACCAAAATAGGTAGTGGCTTTAAACTTTAAGTATTGGGAATATTTGATAAATCTTCTTAAGGTTCCTGGCTTTGCTAAAAGATCAGTTAGAGTTTACATCACACCCGAGGAATGCAGACTACAGAATAATGTTTCATCATTACCTTGAAATCTGTACCATTTCCAAATCTCCAAGTAAGCCAATTCTGAGGATACTTCAGAAGTTAAAAAGAGAGGCTTTTTTTTTTTGTGTATTTGTGACATAATAAAAATAGATACATCAATTCCCCATATAAAATGAGACTCTGGTCAGTAAGCTAATGTAGATAAATGGAAGCTTTCAAGTCTGGTGGACACTTCACCTTATTTTCTATTACAATGGTACTTCATTGCCACTGCTGTGGTTGTGAAATGTCACTGATTCTTTGGCTAATTAAAAGATGGGCAGCAGATTGCCATTAATGAGATTTGGCTTCCACAAAATAAGGGTCTCTTGGTGTGTGGCTGCCTAAGTCAGCTAAGAGAATCAGACCTCCCCTTAGATGAAGGGAATCTGTACAGATCACATCGAAGTAAATCTAAAAGTAATCCGCTGTAAAAAGGAATGAGCTTTTTGCAATTGTACTTCTGAGTGTACGTGGGGGTCCCCCTTAGGGTTTTGCAGCCACAAAGATAACACTCACTTGAGCTGGGACCTTGGAAGAAATACATAGCCAGCAGAAAACAAGGATTTATCTTTCAGGTCTGCTCCAAAGTGTATAACTGCATAAAAAAGCCCATACCTAACCAAATCTATTCTTCCATGCCAGAGTTGTACAACAATGTGTGTGTGTGTGTCTGTAAAGCTACTAACATAAAAAATTGCCACTAAAGAACTTCCCTTAAGGCTTTTATCCCCAATAAGACCTTTACTCTTCTGACCTTTTTTCAAGATCAAAAAGGATCAAGAAGGTGAGCGAGCTTGATCTCTTGTGCAGTAATGATCCTATTCTACCAAGCTACTAAGACCACTAAAAACCCAAAAATAATATTCAGCTCTTTTAACGACTTATACCTAGAAAGAGAAAAATCATACAATAGATTTGTAGAATCATTAAGGTTGGAAAAGACTTCTAATATCGTCCAGTCCAACTGTCAGCCCAATTTCCCCGTGCCTACTAAACCTGCATTTGCAGAGGGGCCTACCCAAGAAAGGGGTCCCAGAGGTGCTACATAAGAGGTGCAGGTTCCCATACTAAATCTGAAAAAACTCCAGTTGAAATTGCACAAAAATCTGTTGGAGAGTATATACCTGCACAAGCCACCTCTTGAATGTATAGAGGCAGCACGAATCTCTGGAAGAGATTTTTCCTAGTCAAGTTATGGCTGGGATGAGCTCAGCTCATGATCTTTGGACCTATTTTCCATTCTCAAAGCCTTAGGTAACTCTCAGCTAGACCCACATATGCATAGGATATCAATCCACATGCATCAGAATGTAGGCCAGCAACTGTCTCCACGGGGTTAGAAAAACTTCTTGCATCATCTTGTAATTACTTCATTTCCCATCAAGTGGGATAAGCACTTGCTGGATCATCAGATAGCAGCCAGTGTTTGAAACAGGATAACTGCCCACACAGGCCACTGGGCTGATCCCAGATAACAGTTCTTATTTTCCTAATCTCATCAATAAATAATTATATATAGATGTATATATAAAATTCCTTATATAAAAGTATTTGTCATATATATATGGTATAAAATACACAATGCACACACCTAAAATTCCAATACAGACCTTCACACTGATAAATACAGACTGTTGTCCAAAATTTTCATAAAACCTTTTTAACCTGTCTTTGTACAGCTGCGTATGACAACAGTCTGAGCTGCAATTTGAGGGACTTGAAAGTTCAAAGTTACCTCACAGCTTCAGTCCTCCCTTTCTTTCTCCCACTTGTTTGAATTGTTTCTGCTTTTTGTTTCCTTAGGAAGTGTGTGTTTTTAGCACTTAGCTCAGTGGACCAAGTCAAATTCAGTTCCCAAATATGTAGATAAGCTACTAAAAATTACTTTGTCTAGCTTTCCTCATACATAAAATAAAATAAGATTTTATGTCACTGGGTTGAGAAATGATGAATCTTTTGAAGTACTTTGAGGTCCATCAGTTCCTTTTCTGCTATATTTTAATAGTTCAAAAATAAAGACTAAACTGTAGAAACTAAATACATCCAGAGAAGTATTTTAATTAAAGGTGCTTTGGTGTCCACATTCAGGATACTGAAAATCCTAGGAGACTGATGATTTGATATACAGCATACGTATATGACAGATGGAAAGATCAATAAATGCATGCTTTTTTCCTACCTTATAAACCTTTTGTTTCCTCTCCTCCACTGCACTTAGACAACTTCCGTCCATCAGAGTAGCTCATCTCCAAGTGATAGCAACATAAAAAGTGAAGCTTTTTCTTGCCTGCGTTTATGACTCGTCCATCACTGGTTATTATTTCCAAGTTTTAATTTAAAAGTGCAAAAGGAAATACTGGCCACAAAGGATCTGGTTTTAATTTGAGAAATCTCCCAATTAATAGGAAAGCTTAATTAAAACATTCATTAAAAGTCCATAATATTAACTTAATGGTGAGAATCTACAGAAGCGCTCGATTAGATTTTTTTTTTCATGTGTAAAATTAACATTAGTGACTTTTAACAAATGTCTTAAGCAGTCATTATTATTCAGAGAAGAGTTGCAAAAATTAAAGCCAGGCAGAAATTACAACAGTTTCAGAAGTGGTGGACTGCTTCGCCTTGTTGGAAACACACGAAATATTATCCAAAATAAATTAATGTATTTGCACAAATCTTTGATATGTATAAAAAATTCCCATATTTCCCCACAAACGTCTAACCTTTGGCCACTTTTTAGTGAAGCTGCATTTTCTACAGCGTACTCTTGGAGAACAAAGTACAACAGCAACTGGCAAAGTTTTTGAAAATACTACTGGGGGGAGGCTCAAGGAGCCAAAATCATTATTTTTGTATGGAGTGTTTCATACCAAACACAAACACTGGGGGGTCTTGACTGAACTTCTTTGCCCTCCTGCTGTTTATGCCTATGATATTGGGCAATTACACAGCTTTGGCTGAAACAGTACGCTGGATAGGAAATTTCTCACTTATTGGGGGGTTTGGACTGCACTTGTCAACAAAAATGAGACCATTTAGTAATCCTAATGAATTTAAGGGGCAAATCATCTTGCTTCTCTGCTAAGATCTAGCCGCCTTCTGTTTTTCTCCCTTCAAATAGGAATACATTTTCCTCTGTGTAGCTTGAAATTTAAAGGAAACCCAAGTCCCATATTAATGTAAAACTACACCACAAATAAGAGTTCTATGGCTGAATAAGTCTGCGGGAGTTGCAATTAATGAGACTTGGCAGTGGCTTTTGCCAGCATGCCTATGCTACTGCTGAAATGCACACACACACAAGCACAACACAGAACCTTATGCATTGCAAGAGAACTATAAAGGATAGGTTCCACTAATCAAACTACTTCTCTTTCACCCAATATTTATTCCAAATATATTTGCATATTAGAAGGATTCCCAATGATGAAAGCACTTTGTATAATCTTCTTTAAGACATCTTTTAGGAAAAGCTTGGGTTTAATCCTTTATTCTCTTTTGTTTTCACTTTTAGAGAGCATTTCCTCATGTGAAATTTCATTATTTCTTAAAAGATTTCTGTATTATTTCCACTCAAACCTTTGTTCTTATACACACATATACCTTTAGATGTATTATACAACAGCAATATACAATAACATACAGCAATATACAATAATATACAGCAATATACAATAATATACAGTAAAATCACTCTATATATTTAAGCTCTTTTCTTACATTCCCACTAGGAAAACAACACATTTTTCAGCCCCTTGCCTTTAGCACATAAGTTTATTTCAGCTCTTAAACCAGAAGACTGAAACCCTCATGTTGCATTTCCTTCACTCCACCTCTTCGTTAAGATCTGCTTTATATGTCAGCAAAGAAGGCATTGGGCACTCCACAGGTGGTTGCTGTCATACAGCTAAATAAAATCCTACTTTTCTCAAGGCCAACATTATCAATGTCTCTAGCAGCAACACCGCACCCCGGCATTTGCATTGTCCTCCCTGACTCACCTCAGGTATCACCAAAATCATAGAATCACCAGGTTGGAAGAGACCCACCGGATCATCGAGTCCAACCATTCCTATCAAACACTAAACCATGCCCCTTAGCACCTCGTCCACCCAGCCTTTAAACCCCTCCAGGGAAGGTGAATCAACCACCTCCCTGGGCAGCCTCTACCAGTGCCCAATGACACTTTCCATGAAAATTTTTTTCCTGATGTCCAGCCTAAACCTCCCCTGGTGGAGCTTGAGGCCATTCCCTCTTGTCCTGTCCCCTGTCACTTGGGAGAAGAGGCCAGCTCCCTCCTCTCCACAACCTCCTTTCAGTGAGTTGTAGAGAGCAGTGAGAGCAATGCTCTTCAAGGTCTGTGAAAGACCCTCAATTAATATTATTAGCTTGCTCTAGCAGGACAGTAAAAGACCTTGAGTCATAAGCAGCTGTGAGGAAGACTTCTATTTAATACTTTCTGCTAAGAAAAGTCACCTGAGGCAAAGACGGTCTGTGCCCTGTGCTAACTGATCTCCAGGCACACTGCAGGGCTATCCCCAGGAAGCTGGAGGGAATTACAAACTTGGTTTTTGGAGGTCAGTGGTCCCTGTTTCCCTCTGCTGTTCAGCAACTACCAGAGGCAGCAAACTTTCTCCTTTGAGGTGGGCAGTGCCTGAAGCCTGCGAGAGCAGGAACGGTCACCCCAGCTGTGGAGGCTGCCACCACTTTTGCCTCCTGTGAAGCTGATTAATTAGCACAATGGCAGTGCCAGGCACCTTCTGCCAAGCCACAGCAAGGCCACACAGACCAAACGTGTACTTTTCAAAACACAAACTAAAAATGCAGATTAGCTTAGCATAGCAGCAGAGGTTTAATTGCTGTTTTAGGAGAAGGGCCAGCAAGACCACAGATAACTTACTTGTTTTTTCGTTGTTCCCTTTTAATAAGAGTCAACTTCACTATTAAACTACTCCCTAAAAACACACATTGAAATGAATCTCGCTTTATTAGCAGGTCTGAGCGCTGGCTTTGTGCCCTATGGAAGGAACAGGTACTAGGTCTGCAAGCAAGGTGTTATAGCACCTACAGATACAATACCTGAAAGGCAGCCACTGCTATAATTTTTTTAGTACCTCTTCAGGAACAAAAAAAAAAAAGGGTCCTTTGCAGGTATATTTATTGATCATTTTTCTCCAAGTGCGACAAAAGATACTTTTCCTTCCTATATTTTCCTATGTATTGCTTCATCCTTTTTGCAATCCAACATACTTTTCAGGTTTATAAATGCAACAAAATACATCAAACTATTGCATTCTCCCATGTTTTATGTAGCTCCATGTGATTTTATGCAGAGTACTCAAGTAGCTAATTTGCAAGTAGAGCAAATATTTGCAGTATTCAAGTCATCATCTACAAATGGTTTGTAAATATTTTACCTTTTAAAACCCATGGATTTTGTTGACACTTTTATATTGCTCTGCCAAATTATTATATTTTTTTTTTTAAATCAAATGGAGAGATGTAGAGTAGGATCCCAACACAGTCACATGCCACTCTGAAAGGCAGAGAACAGTCTACAGCTAATGAATATCAAACCCAGCAGCACTACTGCAGCCTAGCATCCGGGTCTTGCAGAGACAGAACACTTCACAGAGGTTTCAGCATGTTTACCTTCTCTTCTTCGCTTTTGAATAATATTTTATCTAGAAAGAAGGCAGGAAGGCAAAGAAAAGCAGCTCTAAGAGCACACGACACTCCTGAAGCCCACCATGGTGGAAACTTGCGGGGTTTTATCTATTAGGCACCACCAGATCACAGACAGCAGATGGTAGTGAGAAACTAACCTGATCCGGAGACCCAGCAGTGTGTTGAGATAAAAGGAAACTCGGGTAAAACTGTTGGTTATCTTTTGAATTATTTTACTTGGTGATAAATTTTGCTATGGTAGAACTACACTGAAACTGAATTCAAAAGGAAGAAAACCAGAGATCTTAGTCCATAAAACCAAGTTAGGACAACTTGGCTGCTTCATCCAACAACTATTATCTGACCCTTTTAGCTTTGAGGAATCTGTTCTAATCAATGGCTGGAAAGGAAGTGTTAGGAATAAATTTCCTATTGCTGCACTACTTGAACTTGTGACATACCATTAAACCTTCTTAATGTTGCCAGTGAAAAAGGTGCATCTTGTGTATATCATGATCTGCTGAAATTTTAGAACACCCAAAAATGTCGAGAATATTAATAACGTTGCTTTAAAGGACTGAATTATTTAGTCTTCATACATTTCCTCTTGCCTCAGCAACAGGATCCCCTCTGTTTGAGAAGGTAGAGTGCCTTACTCCTAGCACTTGAGAGGAAAGAAAAAGGTCAAGTAGCTTGCGCTGGGGGCCTCCTCCTCCCCCGTGCTTGCAGAACTCCTGCTCAAACACACACAGGTCCTAAAGGATAAAAACCACATGCTAACCGCTTTATAAAGTGGTGAGCAATACAATGTTTAGAATGGACCCCAAATAACGCATAGTATACCTTCATTAATTTCAGTGGAATTAAACTTAGGCATCTTTTAGCACGACCCGCCAGCGGCGCAGAAGGGGCTTTCATTCTGAGGTCCCGATTTTGCTGCTTCTTGCACACAACAGGGCAATTCATGGAGCACAAGGAATAGCAGCTGCAATGAGAGTGGGCTCTTTGCAAGGACGGGACCAAGGTGATGGATCAAACAGCAGCTGAAGAATGCCATGTTTTTACTGGTGCATTAAAAAAATAAATAAACTGGGCAGCATATAGCTTACAACCACGTAGCGCTGCTGCCTGCCTTCAAGTCTTGGTGGTGTGCTGTAAGAATATTCTTGTTATCACCTGATCTTCCCTACTTACCATAATAATTAATGTACAAGCAGTGCTCAGAGGGACCAGCTCTAAGGCCACAGAGGGGAAGAAGAAAGAGCACATTTCAAGAGGATTTCTTTTTTTCAAATAAATAAAAAGGTACTTGGAAACCATATCAAATATCTAAAGCTGAATTTAATAACCATTTTTTACAGAGCTTTTTTGTTTTCCGTTGAATTATGCAATATTATCTGGAAAAGTAGCATCTATAATTAACTGACAACAGGATTGGAATTAAGTAGGAGGGAATGGTGACAAAAAGCATGTTCTTTATCCCCCAAATTTAGTGAATTTGCACTTAAAGGAGGTTCGGTGGGGGCAATACAGAAGCAAAAATTCCCAAACCAACTTCTAAGCGTGCACAATACTTATGGGTTTTTATTTTCTTCTTTCTTGCTAGTCTAAAGTACTATGCACATGGGAGATTTCAGTCATATCCTCAAAAGCCAGCATTATGGAGCAGAAATCGCAGAAATAATTTCGTATAACAGTGCCAAATGTCTTTTTGCTTTACCCCATTGTCTGCAGTGGCCTAAACAGATTCCATTGCTGTGACCTTGGGTAGGGAATGCATGGCTCTGCAGGGACCCACCTCAGCTCTACCCTTCCTCCTACTTACAGCAACTTCTCCCAAGCATCAGCCTGACCTCCTTGCCCAGCAAGCCCCAGTGGGTATGGCAGCCCTAGCTCTGAGCCTACTGGTGCAACCACGACCTGCCTTTTCAATGACACAGGGAACTGCAGCAGGCGATAATGAGCTCCCTAGCATCATAGAGGAATTCCTCATGAGAGGACTTCACCCCTGAAAAACACCCCATAGAAGAGCGTCTTTTTCACAGCAAAGAATCTGGCCCTGCTGAGCCCTTTCCTTCTTAAAGTTCTGCTTTTTATGAGAAAGCATCCCCTTTGAAGATCAGAGAGTCAGAATATATTATATTGTTTAAGGGAATCAATGCTTACTGAATCATGCAAAATTCTTTAATGTAGACTAGATTCAAGAGAATAAGGACAGACATATATATTTTAATCCAAAGGAAGCCATGTGAAGAGGTGAACTAAATATCTTTGTGAAGCTGTAGCACAGGTTTCAGTCCTCTTGCTCCAACAGCTTTGTCAGTCCCTTCTTTCTCACTTTTTACCTCTACAGAAGAGGCCAGCACACAGCCACCCCTTCAAATTACTTGGTGCTATTCTGTGAGCACAAAGGCTACAGATCACTTACACAAACTTTTCTGGTGATTAGCAATACAGGTTGCCATAAAAAGCAGACAGCTTCTGGTACAGTGAGTTAATTATACAGTTACTACAAAATAATGGAAACAGACCATAATTACGCTGTTGTAGGCATTACTGCTAACATGCGATCTCTTACCTTGATATCATTGCAGATAATTAGCTCATGTCACTACACTGGTATTTCACTCTATGCACAGTTTTGCACCTCAAAAAAGGTAGAAAAGTTCCATGATTAATAACTAGTCCAGAAAGTTTATAAAAGACCCAACTTCTCAAGAGACAAAAGGACCACAGAAGCTTCTGCTGGCCAAGAGATCAAGTACCAGCAACAAATGCACTCTGTGATGGAAAACCTGATTAAAATTTCTCAAAGAAATCATTATGGGCAAGAAACTAATTGAAAGACCTCCCTCCTGCCAGAGCTTTGCTAGAAAGAGGAGACTTCAAAGGCGTAGAGGGAGAGCTAGTGTTTTCACACTTAAAACTGAAAAAGGCAATCCTCATGTTTGTGTTTGTTCAGTACACACTTCTCAAATGTTGCCCCCTCACGCTCTAAATCTGCTGGGTGGAAGATCTAAACCTTGAATATACAATGCACTTTAGCTAGGGTGTATGGTGCTATTCTTCCATGCTGTGTGCCTGTCTATTCATGTGCTTTTATTCTTTATTCTTCAGACTGATATATAGTAAACAATATGGTTAGCCACTTAAAATTCTCTAGGTTATTAAAATGTGAGCAGCATTTTTTCTCTCTCTCCTGGATTTCATCTGGAACCACTACCTAATTAATAACCAGAACCCAGCAGGAATCTGAATAATAATAAAAAAAACTTTTGTTGTTCCTTGAATAAATCTGTGTAATTTAAACCATAATCATGGGGATTTCATCAAAAGTAAGCCAGTCCTTCCAAATCCCACATCATCGTTACAAACAACTTTGTAGTGCAATTTCCAAGGCAAGATATCTCTTCACTTTCATATTTTAAAGGAAACATTTCTAACGACAGCGAGGATGTATTTTATATGTAAAAAGCTAGGATCCGGATGCTTAGAACACCATGTACTTCCCCCATATCTTCTACCAATGCATACACCGCATTGTAAAGGATCAGTTCTTACAAATCCTTCCTTCACTCAAAGACACATTGTCTTATCAGTCGAGAGCTAAGGTGCAGTTGGAGTATAATGCAAGTCCATTTCTCACAAGCTTAGAGCTTAAGCACTTTGTTATTGGTTATTAGGGCTGGACTCCTAGAGATAAACCTACAACTACTGTACACCAGTGAAGGGCAAATAAGCAAAATCCTCGACAGAAGTCTGTTGTAAAATGATGAATAAGCCTCCTAAATTGCCATAAGGCGCTAGTCACAATGGAATTGTATTTGTCAGACATGCATTGTAACCCTAAGGTTATCATAGTGGGCCAGCAGATACAGGAGGAGTGCTTAACACTATCACCCCCTAATCATATCTCCTACAGGCTAAAAACTCTGCAGGGAGCATTACCACTTAAAGAGGTGGTAGTGTTCCTATGGATTGAATGTAGACAGCATTTGGTAGAAAGAAAAAACATATAGAAAAGACTGACAGATATATTCACACAGGCTGCTTGCAAGTACACCCTGAATTGAGATATAAAAAAAATCCTTGCAAATCATATCCCCAAGGTTGGGGTTCTAAATAATAAAATACTGTAGATTACTACTTTATTAGTTTTTAAAAAGCTTATGAAAAAATATCTTTTGCCTGTGGGAAGACATTTTATCTGAAATTACAGCAACTCCGACAGTTTTAAGATATCAAATTCAGAAACTAAGTAGCTGAAGAAAATGGATGATATTATACCCTACTCTCACAAATTAAATTCTCAAGTTATAGTTCCCCTATAAGTAATTTCATTGTATTTACCTTAAGCATGACTAACACTGATATACACTGGAAACCATGACAAGCGAATATTATAAATCTTGTATATTACCAGATGTGGCCAAAACATGATACAACTCTGTAACCCCATTGAAATATACTGACTCTTGAGGAAATGTTTGCCCTCATAACCTTCTGACTAGAAATGTTGCCCAATTATCAGACACGCACAAGTGAATGAAAGCAGTTCCAAAATAGTCTTTAGTCTAGTGATTAGTACACACCTGCAAGAATACGGACATCTTCATGTGATTCAGAGGAAGGACCTAAATTGGGATTTCCTTGTAGCCTATATGACCATTCTGGTCACTGGGCTATATTGTCATTCCTGCTCACTTGCTCTGTTTCCACCTACCCACCCCCCACGTGTGGCCAGTCGAACATTTAATTATTTATACCAAGTGGAACAACTCCAAGAGGAGAGATTGAGACGTGCTGCATGCACCTGATCTTTCATTCATATTTTGCACCGTAATAAAAATTTCAAAAGCTTTACTCTATTAGGACAAAGGATCATTTTCTGGCCAGTTGTATCTATTATGTGACAAAAGACAAAAGAAAATGGTCACAGTATTTGTAATAGTGCATATCAGCTTTTTCATATTCGCTTGTAAACTTACGTACTTATAAACACAACATTATGAAAGAAGAAATAGTAAAATTAAGCATCTCTGATCAGTCTAATGCGTGTAGAAAGAAAGTCCTTGTTTACTGGGCACTAGGTAGTTCTCATTCTCATTTCTGGAATTATCAGCCCAAGCGCAGTATTGTAATTTTAATTACTTGGAATAGTTTTAAATAGAGCAGAAAGAGTGAAATACAAGTGAAAGTGAGTGAAAGAGTGAAATACAAACACATTCAACAAAACGAACTAAAAGGAATCTACAAAATTAAGGGGAAGGACTGCTGCATTAGTGCACTTTTAGAGCACAATTATATACGATTATAAATGGCAAAAAGGTAGAGCCATGCATTAGAATTCTTCTGTGGTCTTTGTAATACTTCAGAAAGCCTTTTTGATTCATTCCTGCTTAGGCAAAAAGAGAAGTTTAAACATCAACAGTCCAGCCTTATGGTCACTCATATGGATCTCTAGTGCTTTACACCATCATGTATGACCTTTAGATCTTTTGCCTAACATGTCAAAACACAACCAATCTCCTTCATCCAAAACATGAACAAATAACAAATTACTTCAAACTTTGTTTGAAGAGGAGAAACTGGGTTTGAATATTTGTGAGATCCAAATAACACAGGAAAATTGATGTGGTCTTACTAATACTGTATTGAGCAACAGATCCGAGTGCAGGTATAAACAAATTGCCTGAACTCAACAAGAAGAACTTTCTCCTATAAGGCCATGAAGAATGAGAAAGGCAGAGCTCCTTTTTTCCCCCAACAAGTATCTCTCTTCTCTTATCCCATGTCCTAGTGGCTCCACTGCTAATTAATATGATGAAGATTTACACCTTAGGAGACTGTAGCAATGCTTTTCAGGAAAGTGAGCCAACCTTTTGGCTTTTCAAGTCAAGAACTCAATTTCATTGATGGCTTGATTTATGGTGCAAAACCACTTATTGCAATATATAAAGTCACTGTTCCCACTCTTTCTCAGTCTAGGAAAACACATTGTTTAATAGTGGCAGCGGGTTTTAGCCACAGAAATATTGCTGCTTCCGATTTAAAAGGAAAGGCTGAGGCTATCAAGAGAAGTAAAAGGATAAGATAAAGAATTACAAACCATATATGAAGGAAAACTAGCAATTCACAGTTGTGAGAGTCCAACCA
This sequence comes from Phaenicophaeus curvirostris, assembly GCF_032191515.1. NCBI lineage: Eukaryota > Metazoa > Chordata > Aves > Cuculiformes > Cuculidae > Phaenicophaeus > Phaenicophaeus curvirostris. The sequence goes on from NC_091405.1 coordinate 16,253,473, forward strand.
AAACTTTCTACTTTTAATTTCTAGGCTTACATAAGCTGAGACAAAAGCACTTTCTCTCTAATATGTTGCAATCCCACATGTATGCAGAGAGATATTTAACGTGATACAACATCTGTATTACTGTATGAAATATTCTTTTTCCCTTTAGTGAAGAAACTAATAAAACCTCTCTTGCAAGCTGAATCTCCTGCTTTTTTTTTTTTTTTTTTTTTTTTTTAAGCTGTATTTGACAAGCAGCCAGTTTAAGCAGCTAAAGCCCTTGCTCAAGTGGCAGGCAAGTAGATAAAAGCTCCCTGTTTGGAAAAGCTAGGAAAGATTTTACAAGGCACTGCAAGCTGTTGGCATTGCATTTCCATTCTAGAGGGACTAAGGATGAGATTGCAAAAGATGGAGTACAGATTGGTGAAGAAAGGATTAAGAATGAACCAAACTTGCCCACGTGATTAAAAAAAGCACAAGAATCCATGATACAGCTATTTATGGATGAGAAATACACACCCTGAGGCATACAAATTATACCAAAATAGCTTGTTCTGCATTTCAGGTACATGAACAGCGACCACTAAATTGACCTTTGAGGCTCTAGTCGCTGGGACCAGTAATGGTAGAACTTGGTTTCTTTTCTGCTCAACCCTGAATTTACAAAAGTCTCTCTCCCAAGTTTTCAGGTCCTCTCACCAGTATTTAGCCCCAGCACGCAAACTAGCAAGTTAGTCTGTCTTAATAACCACAGCAAGTCAACATCTGCAGGAAAATAGGTTGAAGAACTACCATTGACATCACTGACGGGCGCCGGCGATATGATGAAAATGCCATTTTATGCACGGCATCAGCTTTCCCACACCTACAGAGTGCTGCTGAGGAGTTATTCGTTGGAGCTTTCTTTGCCATGGGACATGTATCCTTCCCTTTCAGTGGTGATGCAACCTTCATACCCCAGCACAGAGATGAAAGGGTAGGAAACATGCAGCCCACCAACTGACCCCACACTCCAACATCACAGTAGCAACATTGAAGCATTTCAAACACAAATGGAGAATAATTTATTTTATAGGTAAGGAGCAGTAGATGGCACTCTCCTCCCTGCCTTAGCATAGAGCAAGATCTCAGCAGGGGGCACTCTGTAATTAGAGGTAACTTCTGGTGCAGATCTAAATCCAAACACAAGCCACTTACTGTTGTAAGTGGTCTTGCCATGTTTTTCCACAAAGAAAAATACTTATCTCAACATTGTAATCATGTACAGTTTCATAGCCATAATTTCCAACGAATGTTCACATGCTAGGTTCAAATCTTTCTGAACAGAGCTATTGGAGAATAACTGCTCCATCCCCCAGAGGAGGCTGAACTGAAGGGACGGGTGACCCCTCCTGCTCTGTGTACAGAAAGCTGTGGGTGGCCATCTACGCAAAAGGATATGGAATTTTTCCATATCAGAATTGGACGCTAACTGGAAGAAGATCAAACGTAGAAGGAAGTGCAAGAAAAAACAATAGGAAATTGGTTGGCTAGGAGGGCTGGAACAAGCATTACCTCAACAAAATTAAACAGAGACATAGACTGACCAATTTGTGGTATCTCTGTTTATTTTGTCTTGTGACATGAAAGCAGACTATGGAAAAGTGATGCACGCTTACTCAACAGATTTGCTTCCCAGGGCTGATCCTGCACGTTCAGTCACTACTGAAGCTGAAGGAAGTTCTTCATATATTTATTCAGGAGTCACATTCAATCATTTTTTTACTGTAAAAAAACCAACTATTTTCACTATAAGGTACTACACCACACTAAAGGATTTTCTGTACTTTTGTAAACTGTGTATGTATATACGCACAAAACCTTCTCATTAAACAACAGCCTTGATTCACAAAAAAAAAAAAGAAAATGCTACCTGACTTGCACAAAAGTAGTCAAAAATCTACAATTTCTTGGCCTATTCTTCTACATTTAGCTTGATCGCAACCCAGGAAACCACTAGTTCAAATCCGTCACTTCTTAGACTGCACGCTAGCTTCCACCAGCACTCATTCAAATGCGTAATGTGCCCAGAAGGCTGATAGATGTTGGCAGTCTGGGAGAGGGGAACAAAGATGCAGGGGAGAGACTGAGTAACAAGGGTTGAGCAGGTCAGGTGTTTCCATTCATCTCAGTTGTGGCATAAACTCCCAGGTGCTCTCCTGGGTAGCCTGGTTTGAGAGCTTTATAAATCATAATGATAGTTGCTCAGAAATTTTCCAGTGAAACATGTTTCTGGGAGAAAATACCAATTTATCACTACTAAAACATTCTGAGGCTAGGTACGCTAATTTCAAAAAAATAGTGAAGGACCCCCACCTGACCAACAGTTTTCCAATGGAAATCTCAGTTCCCTACTAGCTTGTCCACATCACCTGCTGAAAACCCACATTTATGCGTAATTGCTAGCTCCATGGCAGTCCTGTTCCTGAGCCATAAGGGCTTGGACACAAGGACTGCCTGCACCCATTAGGACACATGCAGCTATGCCATTCATAAAACTACCTAGTTCCCCTTTACCTGCACTAGCAAGGTCCCGCATGGCTCACAAAGCCTACAAAGGCTCAGAGAACAAAGGCCGAAGAGCATCTCAAACACTAGAAGAAAATTAAATCTGTGGGGAAAATGGGGACCCTGTTTGCACAGATCTCCTAGGTGGGTGGGATGTATATACTGATGAATAAGAGAAGGTGTGCCAAATGACCAAGATATTGTTTTAAGGAAGATCAGCTTCATCAAACAGCCACATGAATAAAGTAAGTCTCATGTTGGGCAGTAGCACAAAGTTTAGTTTTTCTAGTATTCACCAGAAAAGTGGCTAGGTGAATAAGGGCTTTTTTTATTTGTTGGGGAGTTTTTGTTGGGTTTTTTTTGTTCCCCATCCTCAATAGAAATAAAGAATAAAATAATAGACTAACCATTTAAATACCTTTGAGGGATATTACTGTGAATTTACAATACTGAAATATAATCCTTTAAGGACATGAAAATGTCACAATCAAATCTTTGGCTGCACAGTTAAAAAAAACAAAACAAAAAAAAAAAAAAACAAAAAAAGAGAGAGAGAAAGACCAAAACCAACCCACCACTAACACTTTCAAATGCCAAATACAGTATACAAGTCAGGATCAGAAGTGACTGCCTCTGACAAGCCCACTCAGTGACAAAAGGTTTCAGACATGACACTGTTGCCACATGCTGCCAAGTAATTGTTTTGAGAATGAAATCTGCTAATGCAATGATGGGAACTGCGGAACTCTCCAGTGTACCTCACAGCATTTGGAGGAATCCTCAGATGAAAAGAAAAAGCAGCAAATGCAAAACCATTGAGTAAAACGTTCTAAAGAGACCAAAAAAACAGTATGAGGACATGACTTCAAAATAAAGTGAGATGTCTTTACATAAATGTTTGATTACTAAATTAGCACATTGGAGAAACCCCATCTTCTCCCTCCCTTATAGGTTTTCCTTTGCAAAAGCAAAGTCAGAGCTATTGCTACACTGTCTATTTATTGCTCTTCTCTGTACTGCTGTCCTTTCACTCACTCAAAATAAATCCACCTCCTCATGAGGAGGTAGACGAGTTACTATTATGATAGTTCTAAAATGGAAAACCTTATATTACAAGCTAAACTCTGTTCCTGCATAGACACCAAAACAAATCCAGTGATTTACTGAAGTCACTTTGGAATTGCAAGAGGGTAAATCTGGCTCCACATCACTTACAGAAATGTTTTCAATGGTGAAAAAATACAGAAATTTGGAGGTCTAATTTAGCATGAAATCAGACTGAGAAGTCTGAATTATAACTGAGAACTGGAAGATTAGGGACATCTGCATGATGCGAATGCACATATGATCTGGGGCTCCATTTTTACAGCTTGCAAAGGAAACAATCATGAAAATAAAATAATGCAAGATTACACTCAAGTTTCTTTACTCACAGGAGAAACAACGGTATTTTCTAAAGTCTCAAGTCGGACACACTACAAAAATTTGTTGTCATTTATATACATATATAAGACTTCGTGCTTCTCTAAACCCCGCAAATCTTAAACAATTACAGCAAATCCAATGACACTAGAAATATAAAAAGTTAAGGACTTCATACCGATATCCAGCTAGCAATGGTTTGGGGTTTTTTTTGTTTGATTTGGGGTTGTTTTTTTCTGAAGGCAACTGAGCTGCTCCTGTTGCACACTCTGGTGAGGTGTAGTGAATATTGGAGCCATTGGGCATCTTTTGATCAACTGCAACAGATCTTATATCAAGCTCTTGAAGTCTATTATTGGCAATCTTTGTGACTCAGATGGGAAAAAAAGCCCAGTGAGTTTAACTACTCAATCACCCCAAAATTGACATCTACCACCCATTCTTATTTCATTTGTTTTCATTTTTGAATCTGCATTGAAGAAGAGGTGGGGAATAAGAACAGTGCCTTACTGGTATGGCATCAGCCCTTTTTCCCTGGAGGGCTGGAGTGCAGGCAATTTGCAAGGGGAAAAATGCCATTTCCCTCCCAGCTCTGCAAAAATTAACATGGGGAGAGAGATGAGTTTTAGAAAGGATTCTCAGAAAATCATAAGTTAGCGATAGTAAAACCAAGGAGCAAACAGGAATTTGTGAAGGGGCTCTAGAAGTGATGGAGAAATCTGGGAATCAAACATGCTTAATGTATTCCTGTGTTCCCTTTTGTATATTTAAATACAGGGCTAGAAGGAACCACTGTAATAAACTAGCTTGACCTCTCTTTGCAACAGAGACCGCAAAAGTCCTGCCTGAAATAATTTCTGTTCAAGTTAGAGCTTTTTCCCTAAAGGGAGAACCAGGAGGAGAACTCCACAATGAAATCCTTGCACCTCTTCACCTTCCCCGTGAGGCACTGGATCCCACAGAGTGCTCTTCACCAGGTTGTTATGTTTCTACAGTAAGTTTTAATACAAACAGGTGACAATCTAGTCTTTTAAACAGCATACAAGAGGTCAACATTTGCCTTTACCACTGCCCAGAGTGGTGTGTCATTGACTAACTCTAATGTGTTAGTTTATTTTTTTTAAGCAAGCCGAGCAGGGCTCAGTCCACAGTTTCCACTCTCACTGCAAGTCGACCATTGCTTTAGGACCACTGTGGTCTGAACTAATTTCAAAGCCTTTAACCCAGTTCTAATTTAGCTGTGAGCATGTCTTTAAAAAGAAAAATTGTTATGATGACAGCTAAAGAAAGCTGAAGCCTCTGGGGCAAGTGTCATGCATTCACATCAGGAAACTGACCACTGTTGTTAAAAATTAAATGTTTGACATGAACTAAAGTCACAGAAAAATATGATTCAGTCTTTCAGCAAGCACTGTTTATGAAAGCTTGAAAGAGCTGGAAGCCCAAAATGATTTATACCCTGGGAGCTGGTATGCAACTTTAAACATGTTCTTTTTTCAAGTTCATCTTGTCATCCATAGATAAATATAGATTAGGAGAAACCAAAATAAATGGGTGGGTACTAAAATCCACAAAACAACTAACCATAATGGAAGTGCTTGTCCTTCTTTTCAATAGCAAAAACAGCATATATATGATTTAAATAGCTGATTGGGGTAAAATGAGTATTACGGGACAGGAACACTTAGCCCATATGATCCAAACAAGTCAAAAAATAGCCAGAGTACAACCACATAAAATAAAACACTGACCAGATTTAAGTATAACTGGTCACCCTCCCATGTTTTTGGATTCCTATTATTATAGCTGAGGAGGCTCTGTAATGTACCTTTGGAAAAACTCAAATGGTTTCACTGGTTTCTAACCTTTGCACTTCAGTAAGATGATCCACTGAGAATGTTACTGTGTGAGACTAAAAAAAAAATAGAGCCCACTTTACTCACAGAGGTGCACCAGACACTTATGTGACCGCTCATCATCACCAGTCGCCAACTCTGTTTGCTTAATGTGTCCGCATTATGAAGGCAACATGTGGGCAATGCTAACTTGACGTGTTCCACCACAACAAGCTATCTTATTTTCAGCATTAAAGCAGCATTTAAATAAATATTTGTGCTATGTCATTGGGAAATAAAGGTCAGAAAGCATCCCACTATGTTTCCAGAATGAGCAAATCCAGTGATTAGACCACAAGTCCCCAAAAACACTTGCTTGGGAGAGCAAGGATTGTTTAGAAATGTGACATAACACAGCAGGCTATAAATGGGTGCTTTGTATATGGGAACAAATTCAGTAGTATTTTCTCCATTTGGAATTTTTTCAGTTACCCTTCTCTAACCACTTCAGCCTCTGCTGTTCTGAGCCCCTCTGATGACACACCTGAATTCCACTCATAGTATTTACTCTTACCAAAGTACCAAACCCCAGACAGCTCTCCTCATACCAGGAAGGTCTGGGTGTCCTGCAGCCCTACAAACATGAGGGGAACATAAACACAGACCTGCTATATCCAGCCACACAGCACCTACACTAGGTTAGGTCTCACAAGCATCTTCATGATTTAAGAAACAGGGTCTATAATGCACTAGTGACATCTCCCATTGCAATATTTACAAAATGCTTACATGGCTATGGAGAGAAGCCCTACAAAGTTTCCCAAGATCCAGAATCTTTCAGAAGCAGGAAGCACAAGAGAGCAGAAAGCATTTGAAGTTGTGATACGTACACACTAATGCATACGTCTGTAATAATTTGTTCATGAAACCCCTACTGTTTTGAAGAGGGAAAGAGAATAATATACGACTGTCTCCATTGTTTTTCCCTGGTCCTTAACCTCTGTCTACTCCCTTTTTCTCCTCTCAGCCTGTAAGATCCTCTAGGAAGGATTCTCTTTTCTTCAATGTTTAGAAAGGGCCTAACAAATCACAGCCACCAAATAAGCATGTATTAAATGGCATCCCAATTTTGAATCCCAAGGGTCTGGAAAGTGCAATTCAAACAGCTGCTTTTTTTCATTTATGCATCTCCAAAGGTCAGCCATGAGCTTGAATGTATAATACATAATCTGCCTGCGCTCATCAAAGGAGAGGTCCAATCTTCACTTATTTTAGGGGGGAAAGAAACTGGTCTGCATAACACCTAGTAAGATGCCCTGTGGGAAGTAAAACTGGTGTCAGAAACAATGTGGGTGATGATCAGTTCTTTATCTAATTTTTATAATAGTTGAATTGTTCAATGCTTAGGTTAGAAATTCTCAAGCAACAAGCAATATATAATCTTTGACTTAAGGAAAGCAGACTTCAAAGGAACATGGTTTCTTGAGACAAGTGACTGAAATTTTGTAATGCACAGAATCTCACCATTAAAACATAAAAGCCATGATAATTCCAACTCAATTTATAATGCCTCTTTGTTTTGCATTTTCTTTTAAATAATGAGCTTGTAAATCATTAATAATAAGATGAAGACATTTAAAACATTTGTATGAAATATTTATATTTATAACAAAATCTAAAATATATTATCAACTGAGGTGTCAGGAACTGTTTACTAGCTGAGCATAAGCATAATGCTACTGAATTTATGAACACAAATTTAACACAGTATATTTGGTTTGGGTTTTAAAGTTTCAGTTCCCACTGAACCAGATGGGAAATTGCAAATTAAAAGAATTCATGCTGCATCTGAAAGAGGAATGCAGTATATTCTCTGTACAGAATTAAGTATATGTAATTCAGAGCCATTTTAATGTGGCATGAACAACTTACAGAAAAAAATATAGCCCTGGAAAATGTATAATTAAGAATACAAACAGGCAGATCAGTAGTGTGCCTAAATGTATGTTGTGTAATGCAGTACTAATACATAGGGATATTTGAAACCTACTTTGAAAAAAAAAAAAATCAACAAAAAATCAACAAAAAAGAGTCTCAGAATCTTCCATTAATGCAAACTCGCTTTTTATAAGCTGCATACATTTGAGAGGGCTTATTTTTCTTCTCTCCATCACATGTATGAATAAACCTGCCATCAGTAAAGCCAGCATGTTGAGTACTAACAATGCAGCACTGGAAAGGCTTACTGGCTACTACCACTACAAGATAGGACTCACAAAGTGAGGTAAGAAATACCTCCTGGCAATGGGGTATTCTAAAGTTATCGGCAGGAAATTGGTGTTCACAACTGCTATCTAGAGTATTTTTAAATTTAATGTGCTGGACAGGGTGGGCGATTGGTCAAATTCTTCTTTAAGCAACATAAATGTAATTCTGAAGTGAATCCATTGACCCGAGCACTGAAGTAGAAATGTGAATCTATTTCTGTCTTAAATGTATTGCAGTCTGTCGCATTAGTTTCATGATACTATCAGATCCCACAAGTAAACAGGGTCAGGACCTGTCACTACATAGATGGGAGATTGTCAAACCACCTCTAAATGCGTGGAGGAAGAGGTGCTGGGACCTGCATAGCCATCACTTTCTGAGAATTCCTCTTTAGGAGCTTTACCTGTGTGATGTCTGCTTGAACCCAAACATTCCCCTTACCTTAGCTATGGTGCAAGAAGCTCCAAGAGAATTTTCTACTCATGAAAGGCTAAAACATACTTCATCCACTCATCCCTTTTGATGCTCCTTACGTCTTCTCTAGGTTATACTTCTGAAGACTGCTACCCTCAGAATCACAGAATCACTTGGTTGGAATCAGGATCATTGAGTCCAACCATTCACATGAATCACTAAACCGTGCCCCTCAGCACCTCATCCACCCGTCCTTTAAACAGCTGGGTAAGCTGCTTTCATATACAGATGCTATTCCCTTTCCATCAGGATGAGGCTTCTCACCAAAGATCTGTTTTATTAATTACTTAAAATTGAAAACATCATTGAGACTGAAATGTTGTAGGAAGTTCATGCACTGGTAAGTCGGCTACTAGATTTAAGGCAGAGGAACCACAGGAAAACAGGGACCTCTTTGGCTGCATCCCAGGTGAAACGCTTGCCCTCACCAGGCACTTTGGAGTTTGTGGCAACAGAGAGAAGCAATTCTCACAAGTCTGTGCCATGAGACGATCCAAGACTCATTTTGAGACAATTTAAATCTGTTTCTGAGCTAATTCACTCCCAGAAGGACTATGTTTGTCTGAACAGTTTGCTTGGTTCTAGACCTTGTAAAAGTGACTCTGACCTATGATCCCCACCAAATATATTTAAATAGTTCATATGGACAGTCTAAAATATAAGAAAAAATCCTAACTGAATCCGTGGTGAAGATGAAGTGAATTTATGCTTTATGTGATGTTAGGTGGCAGTATGCCACTACGTTAAACAATCTGATATGCCTTCTAGTGTACTAGGAGCATTTGGGATATTAACCCTGGAGCTTCAGTCAGATTACACATTTCCATTCCACTGACCTACATTATTGCTGCAGTCTTAATGCCCGCGGTAGTCTTTGTTTCTAGTACCAAGCTTCCGTTTTTCTGAACAGACAACTTGAAACACTTCATTACAGGGTAGTGACTTGAAAGTACATCATTAAGTTTATAAAGCACTTCACAATCCTCTCAATTAAATGAAAACACATATCAGATGTTATTAGTCAATAAAGATACTAAGAAGATACAAAAGAAGAAAAAGAAAATTCTCTTAATTCATAAATATATTTTGTTCAAGTCAATAAAACATTTTGAAAAATACCCCTATTTTTGTCCTTACCTATTAAGCAAACCACTGCAAAATACCAAGAAACACTAATAAAACACCCAACCCATAAGTAGAGATCTAGTCTTTTTACAAATGATGAATGCTTCATTTCTTCACACTCAGTTAAAAACACTCACACAAAGTGACTTGTCTCTGCCTCATAACAGCACTTTGGTACTTTTATTACAAATGGATCTATGTATTTGCAACAACAGGATCAAACCTTATAAGCTGAGTTCTCCTTTGTTTACACTTCCCCAAAGTCACTACACTTTGAACTAAGACAAGAGGATGAATTCTGCTGTGCTCAAATTTTAATGCCTGAATATACCAATAATAAATTCAAAAAAGCAATCCATTTTTAATTAAAAATCAGATAAAATCCACATGCACCCTCTATCACTGAAAAAACTCCTTAAATAAGAGAAAGACATGCAAACGGCTTTTCTAAGCTTGGCAGCTTCTAAATAGACGTAGGTAAATATAAAAAGTTTTTGATGCTGTTTTCAACACAGACTTTCCAGTGCTCAATCAATTGTACACAGTTTTATTATTACGTCTTCAGCACGCATGCTGAAAATCTGGCCCTCATCTTTCTGTATTTTATACTTGCAGATATGGTAATGAACATTTTACTCAGTAAAAAACGCCATCAAATTATCAGATTTGCAGATTTATTTTGCTCACAGAATATCTAAGGAATTGCAAGTTTCCTTCATTAAACAGCTAGTCAGATTTCTTAAAAGACGCTTAAAATGTTCTGAAATTTACTACTTAATATTAAAAAGTGAAATTTACTGAAAAAATAGTGATTTTTCACATCAGATATTGGACAAAATTATTTGACTTTTATGGTTTTAACATCTTAGCTTCTTATGAAAAAATAAACACATATTTTCTATGTTTTTCAGCACCCTTGAAATTATGTGAAAAGTAGAAGGTAATTTAAGGAAAACACAGTTTCCAAAAAAAAGAAAAAAATAGATAAAAGCAACTCAATTCTCTAACAAATATTAGGTTCCCAATAAAATTTTTAATCAGAATTTTTCACAACTGAGAAACTGTTTCTAAAGCTACAGTTAATCAATACAGTAAAGCAGCCTTTAAGACTTCTACTACCAGCTAAAAATTGCAACAGCCACAAGATATAAGGTGCTGGTCTGGTATAACCTTACTCTGCCAGTTTGGATTTGATAAAAAGTGTTTGATAGGATAATTTAGTGCTAGCAAAGCGCATACTGGATCAGGTATCATCTGTCTGTACCACTCAGAGTTTATGCCAGATAAAGTACAGCATGTCCTATAGTCACCATAAAAGCATAAAACTAGGACAAAGCCTGCGTAATGTGCTTTGATTAATCCAACAGAAGCATGATCATAGCCTGACACAGCCCAAATTAAACCTGCCAGGTGATGCACAGGGCCCAGGGCTTGTGTCGATTGTGAAAATGGCAAAGTGACCAGTCACAAAACCACCTTCAATCACAGAACACTTCTTGCAGTGATGCGAACATACATAAAATTATTAATTTGGCTAAAAAACCCCAGGTTTGGGTACACTGGAGATTGCACTTGTTTAGAGAAAGGCATAGTACGCCTTGACCACAAACATGCTCTAGAACAACAAAACATAGCTATCATTTTTAAGTGGAAAAAAGAATGTATTTCTATCATGAAAACCATATGTGAATTTTGGTAGTTGGTTGTTTTTTTCGTAACAACCATTCTGCAGTAATCGATCAACCAGTTACAGTAACAACTGACCTAGCCATCAAAACCTCAGGGTGTTGTTCAGGGATGCGAATGGGTGACACTATCAGCCCACTCCCCGTGTGGCTCCACAACTCACCGGCTACAGAGCCCGAGACAGCTGCATTGGTCCCTTAGCAAACTTCAGGCCTGATATTGATAAATAACATCCTAAAAGTTACATGGCCAGCACATAGAAACTTGGATACGTGATGAAAGATACCTCTGCCCCCTCTAAACAATTTCTCGATGCTGTGCTGACTTCTTTAGCAGCAGCCTGTAGCACAAAGCCAGCGCTAGCGGAGCAGAATGTTTCACCACATGTATTGCTCTCTGGAGGGAAGGGGACAAACTCTAACCAAAAACTATGTCTTCATTGTTGTGTCTTTACCCACATGAAATGCCCGCTATGTGGGAACGCTGAGGCTGTGAAACTGCAGTATGCAGAAAATTACATGTTAGCTATCTCCATTATAACAGGCTGTCATCTTCCAGCACCGACCAGCCATTAATCATCCAACAATCATTCATCCATCCTTTCGGTGAAGCATTAAACTGTGGCCCTTTCTGTCTGTCTCTGGTGATCATCCAGGTGGAAATTAGAAATCCCAGAGTGCTTTTCAAAACGAACAGGGGCTAACCTGGGTGACCCTCAATAATAAAAGAGAAAAACCTGTTTCCATTGTCCACAGCTGTGTGTAAGCTATCACTGAGTACATAATAGGCACCACATTTACCTACACAGTCACCACTTCTCCAGCATTTAACTCATTCATCTGTGGAGTAGTTTGGGACACCTTGAGTACAAAATATGCTTTCTGAAATCAAATACCATTATCCTCTACAGCACGTCGGCAAGCATTTTCAACCAAAAATTTCAAAATGCCCCTAATTCAATCTTAAGGGTCTCCTCCTGGTGTAGCCGTTTTCAGTAGTGCTTCACATTCATGCAAGGAAGTAAGGGCTCGATACAGCAGAAAACGTATCCTAGTCATGGTGGGAAAGAGTCACTTAACACGGACAAATGTTTGCTGTTGGTTTTTCCCATCTTTTCTCTTAGGTTGATTTTCCTTGTGTTTTATGCTCATGTTTTCTAGATTGGATAAAGTCTTACTGTTTTTTAGAGTTTCTGGATGAAAGACATTTAGGGACATAGATAATCGCCTTTTTAACTAGAGTTGATCTGATTTTGAGGTCATTTTCATGCATTAGCTTAAAAGAATTACAACACAATTTAATAATATATATTCTGTTAACATAACTTGGCCTTGAAAAATTCCACTTACATTGAGAAAGTAATATTTTTAATGTCTTAGTCACTGAAGCCCAATTCTAAAGACGTTTTGATCCATAATCAGCAATGTCCTTAAGCACATCCAACTTTTCAGCGCAACAACGAAATTGAAAACCAGCAAAACAGTAGCGTTTTAAGGGAATTAATTCCCTAAGGCTCATTAAGTAGGTAGGAATCAAGCACTTGGATTACCTTAATATTTTTAGAGTTTCTAGCTAAGGGCATATTAACAAGGTACTAACTAGGTCCAGAATAAGTGGCTGTGACCTGCAGATGTCCCCTCCATCCTACACTCTTCTCTGATTCTGCGTGCTCTCCTAGCTGCTAATTTGAGGCAATTGGCAGTACACTAATTCATTTACAGGATTACAACCTGCACCATGCTCACTATGATGCCACCCAAGCAATAAATAAGCAAACAGAGAAGCTATCAACGTGATTTTTACTTAGGCTGCAAAATTAATTTTTAGCAAAGTTACACTATATAGGAAAAAAGAAGCGCAGTCACAGCCACATGGAATAAGAGTGAATATTGACGTGGGTATGTACCATTATGTATGCTTGGACAATATCTCTGAAAAGTCTCACAACTGCAGTTAAATTGAGGGAGAGAAAAATGTGTTGTTATTCTCTCACAGCTTTTTCAAATGTACAAACTACATGGACTGAATTAATTTCTAATTGTTCCTTGATGTACACTGGAAGGCAAAATGCTCATAGCAGAAGGTTCCACTGAGTGAATTTGTGTATATTCCCCTGCTTAATGTTATAGACCACAGACATGATGTTAGAAAGCAAATATTATTAAGCTCTACCTAAACTGTGTGCAAAGTTGGTTAAGTTAAGTGTGTGCACTTATTGGGGGAGGTAAATGTAGTTAAACAGCAATAGAAGAATGAGAAGAATATGAATGTGGTGTGCAGATATTTAATTTATTTGGTAACACTGCTTCCACAGGCACTAAACTTTCAAATATGTTCTGCAATAAGAGAGTATTTACAACATGTGTTGAGCAATTGCACATTCCTTTTTTGTTACACGCTCAGCTAAAAAAACTAGGACAAATGGTCATGAAATGCAAAACTACGGGAAGTGACATTTAAAATAGAACACTGGAAACTGGATAAATAATAAAATGCATGAAGTCATACACAAGGCCAATATGAAGTCAGCACGGAGACAGATGTACATTAAACCACATTGCCCAACAGCCTCTTGGTGTCAAAACTGCAAGTGTCCTGCTTGCAAAGAGGAAAAAAAAAAAAAAGTCCCTGACTTGATACATCGCTGGTTACTTGACCAGTGATTTATATCAGGTGCCTAACGTATCCACTCTCAATTTTTCTGCAATTAAGGAGGGCAGGGCAGGCCAGTGACAAACGGTTTTCCTACAGAGCTTTTGGCTTTAGCTATTATCCTTTAGATATCTTTAAACTAATTCATCCCTCTCTAGAAACCCAGGTTTGGGTTGATAAATCAAGTGAGACCCGTGTGTGCTGGGAGCTGATTACAGGGTCATTCCTCAGCAGAAATGTTTGACCATAGTTTCCGAACTTCATATTTTATCTAGCAGCTGGCGATGTATCATCACTAATCCAAATGCAAAGTATCAGGAAATAAAAGAAGGAGGCACTGTTTATAATAAATCACTGACAGGGAAAGCTTGACCTTTTCATTTCCTACAAGGTATTTCATTGTTAGACCACAGACAAACAGAATTTTTCATCTGGTGCTTAACATGCATCACAAGAGAACAAAGGTTTATAAGAGAAGAGGAGGAGGGTACTACCTCCACTAGAGAACACTTATCTTTTCACAGATCAAAACCACAATGCTGTTAATAACTTTTTTTTAACAATCCTTTATTCTTCTTACATCACTATTAAGTGATAAAATGTACTCCCTTAGCTTTCATCCTGAAGGGAGACTCAGAGACACTAACTCTAAACTGTGATATTCTTACGGAAAACGCTTATCTTTAAAGGCAAATATAAATGACTGACACCATAATAATGTATCAACATAAAATGATAACATTAATAATATTAATGCTCAAGTCTGAAACTTATCTACTATATTTTATTACTGGTACAGCAACAGTGGCTGCAGATGGGAACACTGTTAAGACCGAATGCGGCACCAACACCTAATAAAAGATTTCCTCTGCAAAAAAATTCTGTTTCACCTTTCACACAGAAATGATGGGAAATAGAGGTACAAACCAAGCGATTAATTTGACAACTTTCTCGAAAAAAAAAGAAAAGAAATCCATTCAACTGAGGCATCTCAGTTGACTGGGAGAAGTCTGTCTAGAAAGCTGCCTGGAGGAGAGGGACCTGGGTGTGTTGGTTGACAGCCGACTGAATATGAGCCAGCAGTGTGCCCGGGTGGCCAAGAAGGCCAATGGCATCTTGGCTTGTATCAGAAACGGCGTGACCAGCAGGTCCAGGGAGGTTATCCTCCCTCTGTACTCGGCACTGGTGAGACCGCTCCTCGAATACTGTGTTCAGTTCTGGGCCCCTCACCACAAGAAGGATGTTGAGGCTCTGGAGAGAGTCCAGAGAAGAGCAACAAGGCTAGTGAAAGGGCTGGAGAACAGGCCTTATGAGGAGCGGCTGGGAGAGCTGGGGTTGTTTAGCCTGGAGAAGAGGAGGCTGAGGGGTGACCTCATTGCTCTCTACAACTACTTGAAAGGACGTTGTAGAGAGGGGGGTGCTGGCCTCTTCTCCCAAGTGACAGGGGACAGGACAAGAGGGAATGGCTTCAAGCTCCGCCAGGGGAGGTTTAGGCTAGACGTTAGGAAAGAATTCTTTACAGAAAGGGTCATTGGGCACTGGCAGAGGCTGCCCAGGGAGGTGGTTGAGTCACCTTCCCTGGAGGTGTTTAAGGCACGGGTGGACGAGGTGCTGAGGGATATGGTTTAGTGTTTGGTAGGAACGGTTGGACTCGGTGATCCGGTGGGTCTCTTCCAACCTGGTTATTCTGTGATTCTGTGATCTCCTCAGTCTGTCTTGTGCATCAGGTCATGTGGCCCCCAACTGCAAGACTCGGGTCCCTGCCAAATACAGCAGCCACAGCACCTTTTTTAAAAAGATGGATGCTGTTGAAATGCACACCCCCTTTCCTCCTTTGGAACGGCACAGCCCACCACCAGAACAAGAACCAGGTACGGCTGCCTTTGCCACCTGGATATACTCAAGCCATGACTCTGTATGCCTCAGCACCCGAAGTTAGCTTGTTCCATTGAAAGTTAGTGAATTTCTGAGATTCTTTCTTAAAAAGACCAGTCAGGAGATTGGAAGACCTAAAGCCATCCACGCTTCACGTGCTGCCAGGCAGAACACATGCATTCAGCTTCACTAGCTGTAAAATATCTACTACTAACGTATCTAAATGTGCACAGCTTCTGGCATTATTGTAGGGATGCCTTGTTTCCCCCCCTATTCTCCTCTCTCCCCAACAAACGTATCACAAAAGCTTTGTTTGACCTTTCCTTCTTGGATCTTCAGTGGGCATCCACCTGCTCACCTGAATTAATACAGCAAAAAGCATTAATAGAGATGTTTTACTGTGGCCAACTTATAGTATTTATGCCAGTCTGGACACTAAGATTGCTGACAGCCCGTGTCTCCAGCGGTACCAGCAACCTCCAAAGTGACAAGGGGGGATCAGAGCAGTGGCTTTGCTCCCATTAGCAAGTTGGAAGATATTCTGATCCTGCAGAAGCATCAGTTCAGCTTGTTCAACAATAATAACGATACAACAGCAAATCCCATCGGTGTTTCTGTTGTACTGATAGTCTCCAACCTCACCCTCACTGAGAGCCGTCATATCGCTACAGCTAAGCTGCAAGTGGCTTTTTTAATTTGCCAGCATCTTAATGTATTTTACTATCATTAGCTGTTACTTCTCCTCTCACACAAAACAGGTTTAGAAAATCTATTTTACTAAGAGCAAGTATATCTAATTTGTACGAATTTACTAAAGCTTGTCAGTCACACTAAAGCATTTAATCATCTGTGACATTAAAATAAAACACTTTAAAACCTTTGGCACAGAGCTTTCCTGTTAAGAAAGTACTGTAATAGTATTCACTCTGCTGGCACCACAGAAAAGAGCAGCAGAGAAATTAACTTGAACAAATACAGTCATTCTCATAAAACTTCAACACTGGTTAAACTTGGAAAATCTTGGATGTTCCTTCAAAGAACAGCTTATTCCCATTGTAATGATTTGAGATGTTTCAGCCTTCTATATACAGCAGTCATGTAGGCAGGAGGAAGTTATTATAAAGTCAATACTAGGGGGTTTTAGTGTAATTAGAACACCCCATTGCCCAGAGGGAAGAAAAAAAAAAAAAACAAAGTAGGAAACTTTCTCTCTGCCTTTACATTACTGCTGAGAAAAAGTCTGAATGCTTAGATTAGAGGCGTTATATTAAGGGGAATATCTTTTTGCCCTTCTATGTTGAATCATCACTACAGTCAGGATAGTCAGAAACTCTCATTTAAATTCATTCCTTTCTTCCTGCCTTCCCTTTAAAAAGAGAAAAATGAATGGGTATTGTCACATTCACTTCACTCCAAGACACAATTTCAAGGAACATCACCAAATATAACAAAACTCTGAATTAAATAATAATTAGCAAAGCTGAGCCTTACACTGTTTTAGTGCTAGGAATGCAGCACTCCATCCTCTCACTGGGGAAACTCTCTTGGGCTCCAACCCACAGCAGAGGGGAGAGCCCATGCATGGCCACAGACTCACAAGGGCGGAAAGCTGATCCCAGTCCCTCAGCCCTGCGGCTCCTAGCAAGGTCACCACCTCTCTTCAGTGAAGGAACACTCTGGATTATGAAAGTGATAACAGTGTGGCACATCTTTAAAATTTAAAAAAAAAAACAAAACAAGTTAAACAGGAGTAAATTGCTCTAATTTCATATGCATAAAAATGCACCGTATGAAAATATTTCAAGGTTTGCACAGCTGCCTATAGAAAATTATGAGTCCTATGTAAATACATTGAAGATGACACTGCTGTAGCCAGGTTCACCTCCCTACTTTTCTTTCTTCATGTGCACAGTTTCCATCATTGTTGATGAGAATTCTAATGTATTACCAAGGGAATAAACTCCTTAATTTTCAAATCAGAGTCCCATCCTCTGTAAACTAGAACCTCTCCTCTTCCTAATTCAATTTGTCTCTCTGAGACAGTCCCCAACAGAAGGTGAATCGCTTCCTGAAAGGCACCTCTCCATGACTACTGCAAGTAAATCTCCCTTTTCTTTAAGCATTAAACATGTGCTAGGTAGAAGAAAATATATTCAAGGAAAGTAGTAAGGAAAAACGAAGTGCCTGGAAATTCGCTACATTCTAAGTAAGTTTAATTTGGGTGTTATTATCCAGAGGCCAAGATTAGAAGTGTGCATATTTCACTGAAAAATAAACAGCAACTGTTTACATTTCCACTGAACGTCTGTCTCACTCAAGTGTGTAACGATGATGGCTGCAGTGAGTAGTGAGTTGAACTTGACACACTCTTGAGAAGAGTCTGCACACATCCTTGTGAGGGACTTGTTTTTCCCCTCTGATTTCCAAAGGACTTAGGTCAAATGAGCTCATAGGTTGCTGCGAAAGAGTAAATCTGAAATAGAAGTATCTGTACAAAGGAAACACACGCACCCCCACACACTCACCCCCCTTAGATCTCTACATTTTCTATAGTAAAACATCTACTTTCTCCCCACCTAAGTCACACAACCCCTGTGACAGAACTTCATGGATGCTAATAATTTCCATGGCCTGAAAAAGCAAAATGGTGAATTCTTAGAGAAAAAAATAAAGTGCATCCAGGGCTATTAAACTGAAAATTACTTGGGAAACTCATGAAACAAACTCACACATAAGGAATGCATCCCAAGGAAGCATTACTGTAAGCTCGCTCTGTTCTTATCCTCTCCTCGTGATATTCATGACGTGCCACTTTCAGATACAGACACCGGGAAGACAAATCTCTTGCCTGAATAAGTTATTTATTTATTATTTAATAGCCTGGTTTACTGGTTTACTCCCCCACCCCTCCAGCCCCCTTTTTTTTTGTTTTTGTTTTGCCCTTTCTCCCCACAAAGAGAAGCAGCTTCACTTTCCTGCCACGAACACAGTGAAGTGGTCCAATATGCAGCAGTTTTTTCGCAGCCCATTTGAGATTCTCATTGTGTTATTGCAGCACTCACAATGGCTGTGGTGCTCCCCTTTCCCCAGCATCCTGCAAGAGGAATTCCTCCACTCCGAAACACTTTCCCAAAATTATGAATAATGGACACTCGGACTTCCCTAGCATTATTGCTACCTCCTCTGCAATGGTCCAAGGCCAAACAAAGCAAAGCATGAGGCAAACATGAATTTTTGTATTGGACTAATATATTTAGAAAAATAGACAAGTTCTTAAGTCCGTAAATCTCTTTAGGCAACCTCGTGCATCCAAAGTTTGTGCTTCTTCCCAGCAGTTTTTTCTAATAGACTTCTCCTTTGGGAGTTTCTTTGTTTTAATTTGACAAACAATTCAGCAGGCTTGTCAAGAATTAATTAGGTGGCTTTGGCAAAAAGATAACCCAACAAACCAACAATCTCCTGTCACTGTTTACAAGAGGCCAGCACAGCCCAGCTTACCTACGTTTCTCCTCCCATTCATAAAACCTGTATTAATCTGCAGATTGCCTTTCCTTGTAAAACACCCAACAGCCCCCAGTCTCTTCCACACTTCTCTGTTTGGCAAAACAAAACCCAGGGAAGAAAGAAAATGATATGGTAATTAAATTCTCTCTCTGTTTTAAATGGACAAGGACTTTCTGTACTAATCTGTTCCTTGCAAATTCAAAACAAATAGAAAGGAATTAATATTGTACAGTTGTTGCTAATGTACTAATTATAAATTTCTGGCTACCAAGTGAAAAGTAGGAACAATGATACACGAGATGTTATTAAAAACCATTTACAGTAACAGGAAGTAAACAATTTCTATCCAGAGGATTCTGCTATAGCAGATGGGATTACACTGTAAAAATAAAATCTCCAATATAAGTCTCCAATTCTTTCTTCATCAATCCTTTCAAGATTAAGGAGGTTTTAAGTCATGGCAATTTGGAAGGGGAAGGATCCAAATCTGTGGGTACCCTCAATACCAAGTAAACCTCAGAATTTTCCATAGGTAAATAGTGAAACTTAATTAACAGGTCTGAGGGATTTTTGTAACATCTGTTTCCATACACTCAGAGGAAATACTTATAGCAATATTTGACACTGCATCCATATTGACTTATGGGCAAAACAAGGTAGATTAGAGTAAAATCAAAATCAGTTTACCTAAACACAGTTGCCCCTTCTCCATATGTTCAATTTTCTGTGGAGTTTTATTTTGGTCTTTGTTTGCCTGCAAAATGCATCATAATTATGCAGAAAGGATGAAAGATTTTCATTTTTTTTTTTCCAATGCTGATAAAATGGAATATTGTCCATCAGGTGTCTTATTGCTCAGAATATAAAGGGGACTGATGGCTGGCAGAAGATGATATTGAATTGTCAACATCAGAAATATTTTTAGCTTAGCATACAGGGCATAGAATTAATTCCAAGGAAAGATTATTGGTTTTCTAGTGTGTAACTCATGATACAGGGTGGATTCATCTCATCCTGTCTCTGGGATTCAGCTCTAGTACTTTTAGACCCTCCACATCACTAGAAAAAGAAGTGCAAATCCCTTGAGGCTGTGAAGATTTCAAGTTTCTCATGCTGGAATTTTTGAAAGACTGGGACTATAGAACTAACAACACTGCAGACTAACCCAAGCAGTCTTGGATCTGCTGACCTAGGTGGACCTCTACACAGTTTCTACTACCTCTACAGTGTTTCAAAGTCTAGAAAAACGCTTACACATGTTTTCATCTGTTTCAGCATACAAAGAAAAAAATGCCACTAGCATCAGGGAAAAGGATTCTCAGGGGTCATCTGTTTGTTCATTTATCTTAGTAAGATCATTCCTGCTTGTATTGTACAGATGCCAGAGGTTAGATCAGACTCCAAGGAAGGTGCTCCTAAGTATTATGTCTGTTCTTGGTGCTTCAGAAGTGACCCAATTAATGGAATATCTTGTTTTGGACCACGTGTACCCTAGATGCTCTTCTGTTGTAAACAAAACTTTCTACCTGAACTACATCTCCCATGTTGCAACAGGGTTCCATCGTCTAGAGAGAAAAAACAACAGAGCATCAAGCAAAACATCTGAGCAGGAGGTCTGGTCACTAAAGGAGTATGCGACCTTAGAGTAATGAAATAACAGTTCCTGTGAGATACTACTGCAGCTTTTCTAACAAAAAGTTTCTGGGTGCCCATTCACACTCCTCTCCCCTGCTTCCTCTCCCCACTAAAAAAAGCTGACTTGTTTTAAAAACAAAATCAATATAGTTGAAAGTCTACTTTTTTTTTTTTTTTAAATCTTATTATAGCTGGTCTGGAAAATTTCTTGCCTAATCAGCACTTAAGTAGATCCTTATATGTGTAAATAATGGTACTGCTATCAGCAAAACATGCACGTTTCTATCTCTATTAATGCGACTGCCAAACCAAGCTCTCTACCAGTCAGCACATAAAATAAAGACATATGGAATTAAATTCATTGTGCTCAATCACTAAAAAGTGAACTCGAATTAATTATGCAAACTTTAAAAACACATTTAGGGATATGATTTGTTCAGAGAGGTACGTTTTCCACAGTATGTGAATCTAGCTGAGAGAACACATAAAACATTCATTTCGTTTTCTGGCATCTGCTCGTTTAGTACAATACTCTCAGCCATAATGATGTAGCTAACAATTTTATGGTCTTGTATGATTCATGCTGCAAAGGATACCATGCCACACTGAAACCTTTTTATTATCAATCACTGGGAAACACAACCTTGAAGACTGGCGTTAATTAAGAGGGTAAGGATTTACAAATTCTCCTGCTTCATTCTCTAAATATAAATATTCATGGTGCTATCTATGGATCAGTTCTTGAAGTAAAAATTGATCTTGGAAAATGAGAAGTTGTAAAGGAAATAAAAACATAATTATGAAAGGCTGTCTTCAAATCATTCAACCAGAACACCTTATAATAATCATTCTCTCTTTTTCGTAAGAACAAAAATATCAGAATAATTATGGAACCATAACAAAGGTGATCACAAATTTAAATTCTTTACTAAAAATCAGCTTTAAAAATAATAATAAGCCAAAATCTCTATTAACTTCCTTATTTTCCTTCACCAACAATTTTTCTGGAGGTTCTTTGTGGTCTGTTTCTCAGTCCAGCAGGCCTGTTAAATACACACCTACCATACAGACTTTTACACCCCCATTATCCTATGTTCACACCTATGCTGCTGTCACTTTTATCTGTACACTTTCCTTAAAACATCTTATATATTTTTCTAGGTGTAGTCCCAAGCAGGGCATTAGCCACAACTAAAGTACTGGCTTGTAATTTGTATTTATATTTATCTTCCTCATTTTCTTTGTGTAAGTAATTATGGTAAAGACATGCACATTAAGCACACATCAAAATGAACAAACATAACTGATATGTTACCAGCTTGAAAACCTATTACTTGTTTCAATGTTTATTATTCCAAAGCACCCTAAATAACATACACATAAATAAATTACATATATAGTCATAATAAACACAGAGGGATGAGTTCCACCTCACCTAAGATATGGATAAATAATTAATTTCTTAAAAATGGATTAAATACCACAAATAAAAAGATTGGCAGCAACTAGTGAAGCTCGTGGTAAAGAACCTATTCCTGCAAAGAGTCTATGCCTTATTAGACTGAGGTAGGAGAAATGCTTTTCTAGCTACAAATCTGAAGAAAGCACAGAAATTAAAACTTTTTCCAAGCTTTATACACAAAAAGAAAACTAGGTTTCAACTACATTATTTTCTAGGTCATTAAGAAACAGATGCTTTTCATTTAACATTTCCATAAGTAAATGAAACTGCTCCTGGTGATAAACATTCAGGTACAATGACCGAAAACATCCTCTCCACAACTGTCCTGATGAAAAGTGAACAATTTGAATTTGCCTACTCTTAATTTCTCCAAGTTTAAAATCTGCCAGCTAGCAACTGGCAGAAAACACAGATAAAAATCAAACCAAACCAACTTCTGAGTTGCTTTGTTTTTTCCCCTCCCTTAATGGTGTTGACAAGATGAATAGATGACACAAAAATATCTTTCTGACTCTTCAGACCCCTTCTTGATCTATTTCGTCTAAATTATTTTGTGCCAACAACATGCCCCAGCTTCTGGAATTCATCAGCCTAAAATATTATTTAGTATTGTCTATTCTCAGACCTGCTCTTATTAACCTAAAACATTCAGTGAAAAGTGCCTATGCATGTACAACGTGTGACTAAACAACTATATTCAGGGCTTTCATGTATGAATTCTGCTTGGGAAAAAATGGCCACACTGCTGGGCAGCACATTTGAATTTTCTTCCCTATCACAATTATTTATTATTTCTATTAGCTAATGTTGTTTTACTCCTAATTATTGGTAATTAGATGATGAGTTGTCAGCACAATCCATTCACTTAAAGCCTCTACATTTAATTAACTCAAGATGGTTTTGAACATTTAAATGTCAAAACAACATTTAGAAAACAGAACATTAACATGTTGTTCATTGAACTGTACATTATAGAATGTGACTTGGAGAACCAAAGGTTTCAGTGTGATGACAGCTCTCAAATTCTGCTTGTAGGGAGTCCAAATTTGCTGTACATTTTGACAGCTTTACTACAATGGCTTCGGGCTTAGCAGATCACCTGTTACAGAGCTTCAGGGCTGATCTGAAGCTGTAGGGCTTGGCAGATAAGGCAAAAACACGTTTACCAAAACCAGCATCTAGGAAACCTTCCCCAAACTCAACCTCCATCCATTTAATAGGCTCAGCATGGAGATGGTTCCTCTCAGCAGGGACAGGGAAAGAATATAGAATTAAACTCTTCATCAACAGAAGAAGGGCTCTAGACAGAGAAATGCTTAAGATGTCAAGGCCTACAATGCCATGTGTATTCTGGGCTACACAATAAGAGACAGCATGTGCCCTGTTTCTGGTCTTTTTTTACCCTGTTCAACAAGAGGATGGTCCGAGCTAGTGAGAACACTAATAGGAAACGTCAGAGAAAGAGTCCGCCATACCCACAGTTTTGCATTTAACGTCACCGTTGCTGAAAAAGCACACTTGAAAATCTGACAGAGCATTCATTTGGCCCACTGGAAAGAAAGTTCATGGACTTTCTCAGTAGAACATTTTTTTACAATTATCTTAAAGCACTGTAGTTCTTTTACAAGAAGGAACATAAAGGCTTTGCTAAGACAATTGTGAAATCAATCGAGACAGACAGCAGTGTGGTGTAATCAGAACACAGATATTATACAGCACTTCCAAATTTAATTTGCTGCATTCTGTCACTCTTCAGGCTAATACAGAGACAGAAATCAGATTGCTTCAGTAACGCCAAATGCTAAGAGTTTTGTGTTGTAGCTGATCTGCATTTCAAGAACAGAGAAGTAGCCAAAGTAGTATTACAAGAGATATTTCCATTCACAATATCTATAGCTTTTTTCAATAACTTAATAATTACATTTTATCAAGAGGAGGATGCTGAGAGTGTTACTAGTACAGCAACTGAAATTGATTGATATTTACAATGAAGTTCATTGTTTTGTTTAAATACACCTTTGCAAAGCAATCATGAAGCAACCTACTTGACTATCTTAACATCAAAGGTATCCTATTTGACATATGAAATCACAATACAATCTTACAAAGCTTAGCAGCTCATAAACATAGTAGTGCTTTTTTCTGTTCCGGATGAACAGAGCAAAGACGGGAGAAGAGACACCTCTGCTAAAGATTCACAGCTGATGGGACCCATCCTGCTCTATCAAAGTTTAAAACTGTTCTCCAAGGTCAGACCTTCTGGTATTGGGAAGGGCTTTCTATGACAGAATCCAATCTGCATTTGCCCAAATGTCTCACAAAATCCATCCAATGCAGCTTTACAATGGTGAACAAGAGCAGCCAAACAAAAAACCAAGTCACCAGGTACATTTCTAGCACTAAGTCAGGGCAAGTTGTACATATTTCAATTCACATGGCGTTTGCTCTTTCACATCTCCAAAAGTTATCCCGCTTTTCACTCTGACAAGCTGTCATTGTTTCTAGTAACACATTTTTGTTTCGGTGTTGGGAGGCCTTTCATTACCTTCTCTATCAGAAGAGCTGTTTTCTACAGTACATATCCCAAATGCCTGAGTGAAAGAACGCCGCCTGCTTACTTTAGTACCAAAGCTAGAACTTGAAAGTCAGCACAGTTGACAATTAAAAGAAAAAATGTACTGAGAATTTGGGGTGTTTCATACCAAGCAGACAGAATAACTTTAAGGCCCATAAAATAAACACAATTTCCTTCTGTTGTACAGTAGGCATTATTCATTACCAGTATGGGTTTGCTGTGGCTGAGCTGTGTTTTGGTACTGAACATCAACAACATGACAGAAAGGTTTCAGCCTTTCTATTCTCTTTCTACAAACGCGAGTGTAACAGTAAACCCAAATGACAGGTACTCAGGTATTCAATCAGCCAGGCGCGGTGTGAACAGCGTGGTGCCCAGCTGAAGCTGTGTAAGGCAGCACCTATTAGCTGCTTCCTTTGATTCGCCTGCTACTGCTCAGGCACAGGGCAGGATGTTGCAAAGGATAAGCAGCAGTTAAAACCGACAAAAAAAAATATGATCCCAAACAAAGGTCAATAAGGTACACTGAAGGCTTTTTTTCTATTTCACTTTCTGTTTTTTTTACAACAAACCATCCTGTCAAGATCTCAATGGTTTTCCTGCACCTGAAAGATCATCCGAGACCTCTGCATAGTTTGAGAAAGTTTAAAAGACACGCAGCATGCAGTGTAGCATTTTAGAGCCTCTCATAACAGACAAAGGTGAAAAAGCAATGTAATCATGACAAACACCTTTTCCTGCTAGTTATTAGAATTCTAAATATTTTTCTCTGTTCCTAAATTCCTTTCTATTGTCAACCATCAGACAATTTCCAAAGCTAACTTCACTTTACAAAGATAGTGTGAGGCTATGCCATGAGTGAGGATGTTACTCCTGTCGTTCCCAAAACTAGCAATTCTTTACATACTATTTTCAGCTCATAAAAGTGTCCAGAACAAGCTGAGGCATCGAGATCCGCTGGCAGCTATGATGTCCATGGCTGCATGTTTATTTTCCTCATGATAATTGTGTTCCAGATTTTTACATGCAAACACACTGTTTTTCAAATGAATAATATTTTTCTTTAACTTAGAAAGTTAAAGTGCACATCCTACAGGCTATGAGTGAATTTGTACACACATATATGAACACATATAGAGGAAGTCTAAGGCAACTCAGTAAAGTCGCTGGCTGTGTGCTCTTTGAAGCCCTATGCTGTAGCTATGCACACCAAAAGTCAAACCTCCAGTAAGACTGAAATAAATTAAAAATAAATACAGAAATTCTCAGGCTGCATGTGTCTTGGAGAGCCTCAAACGGCCAATGAATTTCAGCTTGCACAGTCACTATGCCATAATTGCATGGTTATGAATTTTTACTAGTTGATTGCTCCCTTCCAACCTGCCCATTTTTTAAATCATCACAGGCCTGTTTCTGCTCACACCGAAGCCAAAAGGCTACGTTCCAACTGTTGCTCCTGGCATGTGGGGCAGAACTGCAATCCTCAGTGCACGCTGCAAGCAAATGAAAGGTCCGTGGAAAAAAAAAAAAAGGGGGTCCTGCTGCTCCCACTGAAAAGTCTGCACCTAAGACATTCTTCGTTTCCATCAAAGATGCCCCGCACGCTAATGTATTTCCTAAGTGGGGCTTCTGGGAGTTTTGCATAGAGAACTACAAAGGGGTTTCCCAAACCACAAAAAAAAAAAATAAAAAAAATCAACCTACACCTGAGCTGGTCACAACAACATAAATTTGACACAATCAAGACAACATGGAAAATCCCTCTCTCCAATTTTGAGCCATGTTTGGACAGCACTGACTTTATTTCTCTAACACCAATATATGTAACTAAAATAATCCTTCAGGCAGGCAGGAATTCCTCTTCTGCAAAAGAGATATGGAGTCCTGAGCTTGACTAAAATATTTTGAATCTTTCAGAATATAACCACAGGCATAAATAATAACTGGGGATATATTTTAACAGTACCCCCATTTCAGTGAAGTACGTATAAGTGGCATCAAAGTACTGGATATTGCTGCTCTGGAATACTTAAGTAAATCATTACTATTTTGGACACAGTTCCCTGTGTTAGCAACAGCATTTGTGGCTTGCAATAGGCATTCTTCTACGCTTATGCTTGGCATTCTTACTGGAATTATAAAAGTGAGAAATCATCACGGACATCTAAAGGGGCTTTTGTGCATGAAGTTCCCGCTCCCTTAAATGCTGCTTAAGCCTGAATGACTAATGGTCTTTTTCAAGGATGATTAGATTTATGCATCTTCCCTGTGAACTCAATGCTCCTATGAAGCCAAAACCCCTTTTATTTAAATACTAGTAATACAGTTACGTTTTACTCTCAATACCAGCAAAACTAAGATTTCTGCAGATTAGAATACTTCCCAGAAGATCAAATTGCAAAAATGGCAAGCCGGTAATGACTGAAAATCCTACTAATCTCATGGAAAACTAGTGCTGCATTTCCAAAAATAAATTCCAGTTCCAAACCTACCCTTTCATTCCCACAATCAAATACAGGTGCAGAAGTACAACTGCAATCAATGGCGGATACACACAGATGTGCAACTATCCAATTCGCAAACAAAGAACACACATGTCAGTAGCGTGGACGACCACGTCTTCACTTCAAAGAGTTTAGCACTGTACTTTGGCAGGCAAAAACATACATGTGTTTGGGAGGCTCAGCAGTGCAAGAAACCATCATACGCTCACTAATCAAAATCCAACCGAGGCCTTCTTTGAAAATTTGGCCCTAAATGTTAAGCAGTGCCTGGGGGCTGATTAAAATTGACCTCTCCAGGGCATAGATCATGCAACACTAAGAAAACAAGCTGAAGAAACAGAAGCAAAGACTGCTGTTCTCTGCATCTTTATTGGTATGAGCTCTTAAGACGCCAAACAAGGGGTGTATTTGGGGGGAGACGTTAATATCTGAGGAGAGAGATCAAAAGCAGTTAACGTTCCTGGCACTCCATTGTGGCATGTGTATCTTTATACTTTTAAACTTACAGTAAAAAAAAAAGTAAAAAGAAAAAAGAAACATTTCTTTGTTAAATCAAATATTGCCACATGTTACTCATTTTAAGTTTGCTATCCTAAGATCCAACTTAATTTAGTCTGCATTGAACATTTCTGATCTGAACATTTAATGTGGCAATGTTTTTCTCTGCCAGGAGTATTATCTGAATGTTAAACATGAACTCAATTTATTCATCAGAATATGGCAAGCATGATACCAAAGGTCATTTTGTTTATATTGTCCTCTAACTCCATAACTTATGGCCCGTTTCTTTCATCTTCAAAACTCAGAACACTCAACAATACTGGATGTTACAAAGTGAGTAAGAAAACTGGATTCACTTTTTTTTTTGAGAGAGAGCATTTTTATTTGGAACTGGGGGAAGGAAACAGCCCTGTTCAGCAGCAAGGAAAAGCACAGAAAACATGAAACATCTGCTACATTATGGACTGCAAAATAATGCAAAAGATACGCAAAATAAGCTTGCCCTGGAATGAAAGATGTAGGAGCTGCATGCATTACACCTTAATATTCACAATGCAATTAAAGCTTTCTGATTCTTTAAGTAGGTTCTGATCTTAGTCACATCAGTATAAAACCGCAACCACCACATACAAATTTTCCATGCAAAACACAGCCACAAAGTCTTCACAGAATGCATGAGCCAAATTCTGATATTAATTATACTTGCAGAACTTTGTAGCAGTATCACATGCATACAGAGCTCCGCTGTTCAAAACTCTACCTACAGCAGCAAGATTATCTTAGAAACAGGTACGTATTCTTTAGAAGGCATATGTTGCCTGCATTATTAGTTAAGATGATTCTGCCACTGAAAATGCTTGTCCCTCAATACCTGAAGTCCGCTTGAACCCAATAGAATAGAACCACAAGAAAGGATGAGCAGACAGATGAAAGAAAAGTGAACAGGAACATCTATTTCAAAACAAGCAAAACTATTCTCTTTCTGAAATTACAGAAAATATTTCCATTCTTGACTCTTTCTCATTGTTTCCAAAGAACTACTGCAGAGGATATCTGCTGATAACTCACTGTTAGTTTATCACTCAATTTGCTCAGATTTAAGATTTGCTTTATTGAAGAGTCATTTCCCTGCTATTATATTGAATTGCTAGCACTTTCACACACATGCATATCACAAAAGAGCTATCCATCTATTAATGCACTCTCAATAAAATCTGAGGAAGCAAAACTGATTATTGGTGCTGAGGCTTTTCAAATCCAGTCCGTAGAAACATTCAATATGTTATTGATACTTCCCATCCAAACACTCTTCTGTGCACTATAAATGTGAGACTGAAGAAAAATAACTGTCTTAAACTCTCCCAGAAGGAGCAACTTTACAGAAAACCCAAAGCAAAAACAACTTCACGCCAAAGAAACCACATCCAGAAACACTACACAGAGAAAGCTGAATAGGTAACATGATGCAAACATTCAGAAGGACCCAGCCCAGTACAAGGCCCTTCTCAAAATTCTTGGTATGCCATCTCAAGTATGAGGCTGATCCAGAAAGGCATGAGACAGTGAGATTTTCTAAAACTCGGAGCAGAGGGCTTATTCAGGGATTGATGGCAAGCCTGTCAAAACCTCTAGGAATCGGACTAACTCTGCTTTCACTGAAATCAATTGTAATCTTAGCTCTGATTTCAGTGATCAAGCCTCCCCAAAGCGCACAATGAAAATTTAGAGCATTAAAGTTGTATTTTAAGTGTATTAGTAGATCCCATAGTTATATTTCTTGTCAATCTTATATATTTTATACAAGTAGTTAGTGACCTCAGCAGTTCCATTCATTCAAAGGCTTCCATTTTAAAATTTTACAGATACAGCCACCTTAAGACTAATCATTTCAAAGATTTTTTATTTTTTTTTTTTAGTGACAGACAGACATACACCAGTGTTAATTGACAGAGTACCTTACTTACCTCCATAATGCATTCTTATGTTTTATATACAGGTAAGCTTCAAGAGTGCATTTCTTAATCCAATGAAATATTTATCAGATCTGAGATCTAAAGTGTACATATTCAATTTTTTATGCACACCTTTACATGATTCATGAAATTCACCCATAATGTGAGTTCTTTTCATTAAATTTTGTTTTTATGTATCATTGTTACCCTTTTTTTACAAGCAGATTTATATTGAACTGACAAATATCATTCAGGTATCTTTGAACAAAGTAGCTCTTACCTTTTGAAGGAAATCATGGAGCTCTGGCACCTGCGGTAGATTTCTCTGTAAACAAACAAAGAAGAAATAAATCCAGGATAATGCTAAATTTGCAGTGAAGCACAGTGTGTTAGATTAAATTAGTTAGTTTCTTTACGAATATGTTCAAAGATGGCCAGTACTATGTGGAATAACAGACTGAATATAATGATTGCATATAGAAATTCACTGCCTCACTTAACCCAAATGAATTTTGGATTGAAGATTTTGGGTTTCTTGATCAAATTTGTGTTCTCATACATCTTAAAGGGCACCTACATTTTCAGTCAAAAGTACACTCTTATAAATCAAAACTTGTATTACAGGTGCAAGGGAGTAGAAAATTTTGTGTTGAGAAATAGTTTGACTACCGAGATGTATGACTGTTGGGTTCGTTTGTTTGGGGGTTTTGTGTTAGAGGCTTCTGTCATCATTTTACAGAATACAGTATGGAAGGTGGGTATATGGGAGCTACCTCATCCACAGCGTAGAGGGCTGGGGGCTCAGCTTCTGAAGCTGTAGTAACTGGTCCAAAGCTCAAGGGGTTTGTTTGAGCTACCTGTGCATCCTCGCCCCTCTATGCTGCTCTGTGCCTCCCAGCAGCACTCTGTGAGGTTGCTGTGAAGTACCCTCCACCACATAAATATTTCTTCAGCTGTCTCTAGAAACAGCTACCCAACGCTTTGTTAACATGGGCTTGAACTGAGTCACAACAACCAGGGATGCTTGCTTTTTCTTTTTAAAACAGGTAAATGTAGCAACACATTGATACCCTGCAAGCCAGATCCAAAGAAATTTCACACTGTTCAGTCAGCATTGACAAGAGTGCAAACTTTTTACTGATATAAACTATCTAGCAGATAGCTGACATCCCACCTTAGCCCTTCTGTATTATTGTCTTTTTTTTTTTTTTTCCTTGATACACAAGGCATGCTTCAACACACTCAGCACACGTTTAAGGTGCTCTCAACTCATACAGCCTCAGTAGGAGACAGAAGCTTGGCACTTTGTACAATCAAGACCTCAGAAAGGCAAGTAAAGAAAGTTTACATTGTCATTTTTCAAACCTTGCTGAATAGTAGGAGACCGCTAATGTTACATTACAGTATCACAAAATCATAGGGAAAATGCTTCAACTAAATTACTCGAGGCAAGAAATTACACTACTTAATGCTAACTGCACATTGTATTTATTTTTGTTAAGAGAAGGAATACTTTTAAGTACTAACCCCAACTACTGACCCTTTACATGAACTAATTCCTCAATTAACATTTGAATAACTTTTTCTTTCCCTTGATTGCAGTGGAAGGAAAAGAAAATCCAAACACCATCCCTCTTTCCTTCATAGTTAAGATCAACATTTCCTCCAATGTGAGTTAAAGGCAGAAAACAAGGTCTCTATTGTGAAAATGGGTCTAGAAAACATCTCTTAGGCTGGAAAACTAATTGAAGTTCAAAACCAGCAAAAGAATTCTGACTTCTAATACTAACTCCTATACATAAAAATGCATATTTTACACATGTATATACACAGGGTGTACAAGGTTACATGTTTTATACATCTGTTCTACTTTAAGTGGTCAACTGCTTGAGATCAGGATTTTGTTTTTCCTTGAAACAGTTGTTGTCACAAATACTAGAAAATATTCTTGCAATAATTCCAGTGACAGGACTCCCTGCCTCATTAACAATTTGAGATTTGTTTACAGTCCAGAAGATATTTAGTATTTTGGCAATTAAAAGGTAATAAAAAAGGAGATTTGTTTAACATCTGAACCCACTGTAAACACTAGGGTCATCTACTTGAAAGAACAGAAAGTAATTGCAAGAGCGGTTGAAGTTTTGCTCTAGAACATTGTAATCTGGCATGGCAAGCAATTCATTCACCTTTGAGAAAGGGCTCCAAATCACCAGATTTTTCAGATTTGGAACATCACTACAACTTCAGAAACGAAGTCCAATACTGCTTTTAGCTACCTTGTTAAGTTAGCCAGAGCTCCTAGGGACACTTAAAAAAAACCAAAAAGTATCTAATTCTTCAGTGGATTTTCCAAACTTGCACAACACTCTCTTGTAACCTCTAGCAACTGGTATAAGCATGCTGGCTTTCAATAGCCAAAGGAAAACTCTCTCCCTCAGGAAGAAGGAACATCATTTGAGCATCAAGATTATCTTGAACATCTACTCAGAGAGAAAAAAAACCCCCAGCTCTGGAAAAAAAGCATTCCTCAAATTAAGCATGCATGCCTGTGGTTGGACTCAACCTTTTGTTTCACTCCTGTGGAACTCTTTTCCCAATTAAATAATATCAGTATTGATAGCTCAGTGTCTAGGAAACTCTGTCATTACACTATCAGAAAAAACTGACATTCATTCTCTCTTGCAGTTCTCACTAGTGAGGCAGAGGGTGGCAAGAAAAGCAGACCTACTCTTTCACTCTCTAGAGGAGAGGATCACCACAGAGGTGTCCTTCATGTGAGGATGCAAGGTTACCAACCTGGTCCATAAGTCATGGATTTTATTCATTTAGAAAAAAGAACAAAACCAAGAAGAGATGCTGCCACTCTCTTGCTAGTTCAAAGCAAAAAAGCACTTAAACAATTCATAGATTATAACAAGGCAGATCACAAAGAATAAAAGAAAATAAATGTTACATAAATCATGTAATCTCTTTCCCAATGCAGTTCATTAAGAGCTTCAAGAACAAATCAAAGTAGCATTGCCAAAAAAAAAAAAAAGCTGAAATAATTAGATTTGTACAGTCATTTTATTGCACCAGCATTCCAAGGCATCTTGAAAAGCACACCAACAAATTTTTGGCTAAAAGCATTACTAGAAAGAATCCTTTCCCTTTGACAAACGGCTTAGAGTATGGGTAGTCCATCCAGAGCGGCTCTGAATGCTGCTCCATGCTGCTTTTTCTTTTCTCCTAATTTTAAAAGCAAATGCATGGTGCGTTCAGCTAAGTATCCAGGGTAACAAAACAGAAGAACGGAGCATCTGCAGTGACCAGGGCACAGAACCCATGGGCAGGCCACATTCCTTTTACAGCAGCCCAGCAAGGCAAGAGAGCACAGATTTTATGCTCCCACTTATCCTAGAGAGGGAAACATGCAGTGAGTAAAACCTGCTGGACTCAACACTGACTCACAGCCCTGGAGATTATGGATCTGCTTTGGGTTTTTTGTACTTTAAAGCCATAGAAAATTCTTACAAGGTCAGTAGAGCTGTGAGGAAGAGAAGCTTAGATATGCCTCAATGAGCAGCTACATACTTTAATAAGTTGATACATCCTGTACACTATATAATATTTATACATCTTAACATTTTTTAACTTCTCAGAAATTTCTACCAATGAAATTTTTAGCAATTTGCCTGCATCTGCCCAAAGCTTCTTTGATATTTGGCTGCAAAAAGATCTTCTTTTCTGAATAGGTACTAGTGTAATCTATGAAAACTAGTAATTTTTTTTCTAGGCTTGAACAATCACGAGCACTTCCTGATGCAAACTTTCCTCTTTTAGATTATCAACAAAAGACAGGAGACAACATGGAGAATGCAAGTAGAGTCAAGAGGTGTGTCAAACTCTCCCCAAGTTTAAGTTGTGATTTTTTTTACAGAACATAACAGAAATATACCTCGCTCCGAGCCAAACACTTAGATTTTTATTGAAGTGAAATTCCTGAAGTTACTGGACTAAATCCCAGCTTCAGTTAAGACTTCGTACACCTAAAATCTTACATAAAGGCAAGGAAAAAGGACCATAGCAGTTCACCTTGAAATTGCTTTCTCACTTTATAGACAGAATTTCCAGGGACAAAATGCAGTACAGTGGCGACGCCAACGGTCATGAGAACATCAATATGCAAACCCAATTAATAAACTAAAGCCAGGCAAGCAGAAACAGGTGGGAAATGGTATTTAGAGACTAGAAAAGGCATCAATAAGCTCTCCTTGGAGAAGGAGACTATAAACATAATCATGAGACCTCGTTTGGGGAAAAAGTAGCAGAAAGGCAAATGAAAATAAAATGTGTGAATCAAACCCAAAACAACAAGAAAAACACTTGAGCAAGTTAAAGATGTGACCTTTATTTTAACCTATTAAGAGTCTCCAAAACCACAACTCAGATACAGTCATCTGTGTAGCATCCCCTGGAACAAGCTATTATATAGTTCAAGAGCAAGGTGATTAAAAACCCCTATCTTCATCATGTAGTTTAGTTTCAAACCATGCAAGAGAACACCATTTCTGATATTGTGCTGGAAGCAGAGCACTACTAGTAACAAATGAAGCCAAGACCCAGCAGGTACAGCAGAGCAGGCTAGCACGTGTCCCTCCTTTAAAGTATTTGGCCTTACACTTTCTTGGTTGCCTTTGTACACTACAAAACTCTGAGTAAGTGGAGCTGCTCTTTACTATTATAAAATAAGTTCACACTTTTCAGATATCGAGTGCTACAGAATAAATCCAATGTGCAAGACAGCCAAATAAAGAATCAGTTAATCACTTTTAAGCACAAGACTTGCAAGAGCTGTCATTGAAAGATTGTGCAATGCATTGCTCACAAGTATTCAGCTGGCTGTATATATCTCTGAAAGGATTCAGTAACTGAAAGTTGTTGTTTGGGCAGTAATTGTTAGTCTCTTGGGTTTTAATCTAACCAATGAGCAGAAAAAACACCACACAATTTAGACAACATACCGTTTACAGGCAAGAACGACCCATTAAATAATATTTACAGTCATTCATTAATAATCCACAGGCTGAACTTTGTTCTCTAATTGTATTTCAGATACTTACACAATCATGAATGCAACTGTAGAAATCAGAATGATGCATGAAGAACGAAAAAGCTAAACGCATCGCATAAATCACACACAACACATAAATAGACATATCATTAAGTACAGCCCTATAAGCAGCTACAACTACTGCTCTTAACTTGCTTTGTACTTATCTTTTACAAGAAACATCAGTTTCTCGCAACACTTTTATACATTTCTTGGTTTTACAGACTGAAGCCGAGACAGATTATACAATTTCCTCAAGCAAAACACAACAGCGGAGCCAGGGACGAACCCAGATGTCTTAATTTTCAATGCAGGAATTATTCCAGACTTCGTTCTTTAATTCAGCGCTGAAGATAGATGTTACAAAAATAATTTACACTGCTTTGGGTTTATTTTTGGATTTCAGTGGAATGGTCTTTTTTTCTTTTTTTTTAATAAGTGAAATGAATACAATGTAATCCTTGAAATAAATCCTGCCATTGAAACTATGCTTGGAAAAAGGAACTTGAAACTGTTATTTGCACAGGAGATGAACTCAAATTTCAAAATAGCAAATTTCAGCAAAATAAATTTGAAGAGTCAATTTTCCTGTTTGCAAGTTCACTTTTGAACCTCTGACTTGCCTCAAAGTATGCAGAAAGAACATGTTGTCAAGAATATTATTGTCCATAACGGGTGTACAAATACTTAATTTCTTTTAAGAAAAGTTTAGGAAGATAAGTTATGAAAGAAGCCACGCACCCTAATCTCCAAAAATGCACTGTGATGTTAAGAGACATTGTAGATGACTGTCACAATTATTAACTTCAGGGAATATGAGGATAAAGTGCAAGTCTCATTAGCCACTCACAAAAAGAAAGGAGAGTGATAAATTCACAATATTATGGACGCCTCTACATCTAATTTCTGCACAGTGCACGCGTTATTGGATCCAAGTGCATGGGAACAAGCACGATTCCAGTGCGACAACAGGAGCAAACCTGAAGAGGGAGTCAGGAGCTGCGAGGAGATACAAGCTCGTCCTCTTCAAGGAGCAGTTCTACAGAAACAGCCCCAAGGACAGGCTGCCTGTCTTTCTGCTCCCCTAGCAATTTGGGGACAGCAAAGCACCTGGTCCTTCAAAGCCTCCTGCCACCTCGCTGCTAACCCAAACTGGATTCCAGCTCTACAACTTGAGCTTATTCCCCATTTTAAAAGGCTTTTTGTGGTTAAAGGAGATATATAACCAGGGTGACAATCCACGAGACAGCACGAATTCATGAAGACAGTTACTGAGTCAGGGCAAGAAAACATCTTTTGGAATTGCCTCAGATTCTAATATTTTTCCTTGTTAACTTTGCCAAGTAATAATAGAGGAAAAACAAACCACAGTCTGGTTTCTGGGTGGCTAAAGTGGTTATATCCCAGGCATAAAATACCAAACAAAACTATCTTTTAACAAAAAACTTTCCTCCAAATGTAAAATTGATGCTTTTTTCTGGTTTATGGATAATTTAGCTTGATTACTATAATTGTCCAAAAAATGCTGAAATATAACTCCCCTCTTCTTTAAACAAATATTGTCCTACATGCTTGGGATCAATCCACTGACTCTTGTGCGCTGGTGGAATAATGCAGAGGGTGAAGTTTTAGAGACTGAGAGATTTGCCTGTTCTGACCCACTAAGCAGTGTGAAGGAAACGTGACATTCCCCATGACTGCTTTGGGCAGACAAGGTAGAAGGAGCAAAAAGCCAACAGCCCACAAAGCATTGTCCACCTAAGGGAGGGAGGCACAGGGCGCTAGACCCTGGCTGCAGGTGCAGAAGAAGCACGTGAGAGTTTTTGGACGTGTAAGGAGTGCAGGACATTACACTGCCCCCAGCCAGCCAGAGGCAGGCTGCCTCCGGCCACCCTCCTGAGTCAAAATGCCTCAAGCCAGCTCCACTCCACTGCTCCCTTGCTCATCACCCCAAGCATGGCTAATACATTTTAAGACACAATTTAACCTGCATGGTTGCTTCGCAGAGAAAACTAGTTCTCTATATGGTTCTTGGAGGAATATGCAAGACCCTGAGACACAATATTGATGCTTCGCTGTCTCAGGATGTTAACTTCAATACCTAAGTAGTTCCCACTAAAACACAGATATTGTTAAATGTTGTACACCAACAACTGCATCCTCTGTTGAAATTACATTACCTAATAAAAAGACAAACCATACATGCTCAGACCAAAGTTTCTGGACCTACATTCTCTCTGTAACTAAAAGCAAACTGTCTCTTACTCTCTGAAGTTCTGGAAAAACTGGCTCAAGTGTTACCTTACAGCAAACTCCTCCTCTATAAATAATCAGTTACTGTGTTATTTTTTAACTGCTGCAGTAAGTCACTGTCTGAAACGACTTGTCCATCTTTGGTTCTTATTTCATAGTCTGATTACTGAGATAGCTTCTTCGGGTTTTTCATTGTTAGTTTTAGCTGGTGCAAAGCTGATCTCCTTGCATTCCAGAACACTGCTACGGGATGGTGTTCCTTTATTGAGAATAAACTATTTGTTCACACATTTCACAGTATGTCACAGTCTTCCCCCAGTTTCTCAGTGCCAAATGAGAGATGTCATCACCCAACAGCTTGGCAAATGGCACGTTTTGCTAAATGAAGCTTGGAAAAAGTTTAATTGACTTGTTCTGAAGCTTTTATCTGTCCAGCTTAGTTTATCTGGGCACAAGGTCAGAGCCTCAACAGCAACATCAGAGACCGAGTCAGGAAACAATGGAGCTGAAATCAGAGTGTGTGGTGTATGGGGAAGTGTGCGTGTATTAACTTCCAACTAAAATTAAGGATTATAATAATGATCCTGACAATATTCAGTTATTCTCCCTCTGTACTCGGCACTGGTGAGACCGCTCCTCGAATCCTGTGTTCAATTCTGGGCCCCTCACCATAAGAAGGATGTTGAGGCTCTGGTGCGAGTCCAGAGAAGAGCAACAAAGCTGGTGAGGGGGCTGGAGAACAGGCCTTATGAGGAACGGCTGAGACAGCTGGGGGTGTTCAGCCTGGAGAAGAGGAGGCTGAGGGGAGACCTCATTGCTCTCTGCAACTACCTGAAAGGAGGTTGTGGAGAGGAGGGAGCTGGGCTCTTCTCCCAAGTGACAGGGGACAGGACAAGAGGGAATGGCCTCAAGCTCCACCAGGGGAGGTTTAGGCTGGACATTAGGAAAAAATTCTTCACAGAAAGGGTCATTGGGCACTGGCAGAGGCTGCCCAGGGAGGTGGTTGATTCACCTTCCCTGGAGGTGTTTAAGGCACGGGTGGATGAGGTGCTAAGGGATATGGTTTAGTGTTTGATAGGAATGGTTGGACTCAATGATCCGGTGGGTCTCTTCCAACCTGGTTGTTCTATGATTCTATGAAAACCTGCTGAGAATGAACAATAAGAAGTCTGCATAGCCCTGGCTTCTATTTACTTACAGACTTCCAAGCCGTTCCTTTCTGCATCAAAACATTCTCCATGAGCTTTCCTTTAGTGTCATTCTTCATAGGATAGCAAAATCAGAGAGTGACTATAAAAACTCACTGCAAACATTTCAAAACAGAGAAAACTTAGCATTATGAATTTAGTCCTTTATAACACATTAAAAATCCTTTGAGGGCATTTGATTGTTGTTTTTGTGTGTGTGTGTGTGTGTTTGTAAATCTCAAGGTCTATTTAAAGAGTCAGGTCAAACCTGGAATTTTTGCAGCGTATGTTTTGCATACCCACATTCATCTGTTCACTCTAACAGCTTCCTAGTTTCTGTTACTGAGAGTAAAATACGTCATCTGCCTGAAAGCTTAAATAGCAGTAAGAATACTATTAGAACACCAGCATAATGTTGCTCAACAATCCAATATTTAAGTGTTGCACCAGATTGTGCATTTCTACTGTTGCATAGTATAATTGCTTTGTTCAGAATGTTTTATACAAATTGTAATTTATTAGGATCTCTTCTAGTGAGCAATTTGTTCTTATTTGCTTGAATTATATAATACCTATTAGTTATAGATTATATTTCTCTTTTTTTCTTGCCTTGCAGTGTTTCAGTTTAATGAAGCTCAAGATAAAAACAGTCCAGTACCAGAAAATGGCAGAATTTACAGTCTATTAAGATTCCACATACAATCTTCTTATCAACACTTCATATTAAACACAGAAGAGATGAACTGTAATGTAACTTTCATTAAAAAAACCCTCACAACCACAAAACACAGAAATGATCAAAGAAAGAAACTGTAGCATGAATAAACTGGTGAGATTGTTTTATATGAAAGCTGATGGAGACTTTCCTACAAGGGGTTCTCCAGTTTGGAGTGTACACAGATCAACAATGGTAAGACTATTTTCCATGTAACTTTCCTAAGGATAAAACAAGCTCCCTTCACAGCTTGTCTGTATGCCGGCAGATGTCTGTTGTTAACAAGGGACTCTTGCATACTCTGTTCTCTCCTGGAGTTTTAATTTTGTTCTTTTATTTCTTTGTCAGTTCCTTTTATCTACAATGAAAGTCACACATCCTGAAAGCATTTTTCCTTGTGCACATAGAATACCTGTCTCTAACATAACTGTACAGTATTACAGAATCATAGAATGGTTTGGGTTAGAAGGTCAGCGAATACAACCCCCCCGTGGTAATTTTTATCCACCAGTACCTCTCATATAGACATATATGTTGTCTAAGAAGAAAAAGCATCAGTGAATAATCTTTGGGTACATATTATTTCCCATCTTTGGAATTTGAAATTTGGATTTGAATCTTCACTCACTGCTGCAAAATGTTTCTTGTATACAAGGGACAAAACTCATCCCTGGAATGCCACCACAGGGGCTGCCTTTCGTACATTACATAACCATTAGCACTTGATATGAATGTGCATGTCAGATAAGTTTTAAGAGTGGATTTCTATTTTATACGTACATTAGCAAATCTTCAGAGGTTACCTGGCTAATTGAATACCGTCACAGTTCCCCTGCACCAAGCCTGTGGAACGAACTGCCATTCAAACAATGAATGGAAACAGAGACTGCAATATGGCAAATTTAATACAAAGACTTTTAACAGTGATTGCCAGAGGAGCTCTCAAAATGAATCACTTTCAGATGGAACAACTCTGCTAATTCCTATTTAAGTCTGAAATATTTAACACGCAGATCTTTTCAGAGCGTAGTTCAAAGAGCATACTCTTCCTCTGCAGAGGCAACTAGGGACTACGTTTCTAAATAGAACTGCAGGAGCACCACAGTGGCTCTGCAGTAGCTTCTAAAGATGATGGGTTAGCCTGGTTACTGGGATGCTCGCTCCATCAGTTTAGTTCAACATTAAGTTTTAAAGATAAACAAGTCAAAATAAGGGATGAGCAATGGTCCTCCTTTCTGCAGGTCAACAGGGCTCGTCAATGGGTGACAGCAGAACAAGCTGAGCCCCAAGTCTTGCTACATACAGTGGGCTGGATGAACCCATACGACCATAAGTTAGATTTGTTTGGTTTCCCCTCTCGCGCTGATCAGGTTTTATGTCAAACAGATCCACATGTAAACTGCTTATTTTCAAGTCTTTCTTCATAAAAATGCTTTGTTCCCTTGCCAAATCAACACATTCATACTCTATCTGTCTGATCATTGCACACCAGCTGCCACAACTTCCTGCAAGGGAGAAGACACGGGTGCCAAGATTCAGGTGAACCAACCAACTAAACGCTATCAGCACACTTAGTACTGCTGCAAGTCTTAGCCTGAGGAGAAGACGTTCCCTAACACAGTCAACAGCTTTATACACACAAATGAAAGCCTGCATTGAGAAAGACCAGGAAGAAAGCATGTAAATAACTAATCCTTTAACCTTGGCAGCTTTTACCAATATCCTTAAAGCTGACATTTGAGAAAACAGAAGCTTTGTTTAACAGTTTTATTAACAGAGCTACAAATCCTATTGGTTCTCAAGTGTTATGGATCCTCTCTTTTACGTGAAAAACTTATAGAGCTTGACCTGAGGCCCAAAGATTCCCATTTACCTCAAATGCCTTTAGACTTAGCCATGTATAGTTCTTTATATTCTACATAAAAATGCATGAAAATGCATTATAAATTATCTCATTTAATTAAAACCTTGCTTAATTGCATCAGTCAGAGCTGAACTGTCAGATACAGCTTGAGTTTCCACAAACTTTTCAGGAAATAAAGACATAAAAAAAAGTTTGAAACACTGTTAAAAATATAACACTTATGCATTGCAAGAGCTTTGCTAACATTTATCTGTACCAGATAAGAAATTTCATTTACTTTGGTTTCATTCTGAAGTTGCATAGTATTAAAATGACATCTACACTCTCCAGTGGATCTCAGCTACGCAACAAATCTCACTCATCTTCCTCTCGTGGAAGATTTATGGGCTTTGAGTCTCCTATGAAACACCTCGTGTTTATGGCAACATATAATGCATATTCTATAGCGCATACAGTAAAGCATATTTGTGACACTAAAGCCACTGTGTAGTGCCATATGTGGCACAGCTTCTGTAAAGCCTTTGGAAGAAGAGATCTGGGAGACAGCTCTCTTCCATAGCAGGGGACTAAATCAGGAAGGTATGCTTCCACTTATTCCATTTCCTTTTAAATAACACCCTCAAACATTTGCACACAAACACACTTAAGAGCGCGCAGACACAAATCTTCCAAACACACGAGCAAACTATTTACTCAGTAGTCAATATTATGTGTCTTCTAGAATACAAAATGATACTTGCATAAAAGAGTTTAACAAAAGCATATATTGAAAATCAGACCACAGAAGTTAGTGTGAGTTCAGTGAACCAAATTACAGATTCATCTTGTTGGTGTACTGTATATTAGTTTTCATTAGACAAATCCTGTGGGCATTTTAGTGTAAGACAGCTATAGGTGGCTCTTATGGGATCAGCCATTGTTTCCTCAAATTTTCTATCTATATTTGGTGCCCATTTTTCAAGTAGCTACAGAATGAAATTCTATATTATACATCCACATAGCATTTTTTATTTTGCTAAGATGATGATCAAGGTATATAGTATTTCCTTTCCTTCAGTCATAACATAAGCCTACCAGAAGAAAATGCAAATGGAATTAATCCTCATCCCACACAAAGATCAATTTCTAAAACATTATCTCCTTCTCCAGACACCCACAGGCTATAGCCACTAGGCAACATGAGAACCACCAGCCTTGTCTCCTCTCAGAGCAAGCCTGACAAAGAAAAATGCTGAGAGCTCTGTTAGCTCTGCTTCAGTTTATCAAGTGACCATATGCAAGTCACTTTTTCCTACATCCCAGCTACTTCATTTGCAAAAACTGGCCTAATGAAATCCACCTCTGTACGGTAGCCAAACTGAACTCCTAGTTGTACATCATATAACACTTCTCCTCAACACCCCCTCCCTATTGTCTGAAACAAAAATAGTATCAAGGTTATTGCTGCGTTCACTTCTCCTGCAAGGTTTCACTGTAGCATACAGATCTCATATTTTTTAAAAATACACGGTGGCCAGCTTCAGGGAAGATTTTTTTAAACAGGACTAGACTATTTCCTCCCTATTAGTTATGCTTATACTTTTGTTATCACATATAGTTCCTGTTCTTGAGCATGTTGATGTACAAAAAGTACTGATTTTATTAAACTATTCTTTTAATTATGTACTTGAAAAACTGCTTAGATGCATGAAAATTAAATAGATCTAATGAAGTGGAATGAAGTGCTCAGTTTAATTAAACAAATTAGAAAATTTGCAGAAAAGTGATTTTTTTAAAATGGAAATGGTATACTTAGTTCTACACTTTGCATTAAGATTACAGTTCAGTGGGTGAAATAATCCCAAGTGCACCCTGGTAAATTCCACAGGGCAAACAAAGTATACATCTACAACACATAAAATTTCTTATAAATAT
The DNA here is from genome assembly GCF_032191515.1 of Phaenicophaeus curvirostris. NCBI lineage: Eukaryota > Metazoa > Chordata > Aves > Cuculiformes > Cuculidae > Phaenicophaeus > Phaenicophaeus curvirostris. Next base: position 16,296,494 of record NC_091405.1, read on the forward strand.
TTGCACAGATGAAAAAATTGTTTGTCTGCACATTGTCTTTAATTTTAACAAACATCCTAAGAAAATTTCTTCACGGCACATTTTTTGTTTTTAATACAAATTGTGAATTTTTACTGAATCTTAGAGAGAACAACTTTTAAAATAATCAATCTCATCATCTGTACATCTCCTTAAAATCCAAGAACGAGTGCTCTGCTTGCCTGAACATCAAGTGGAAAGCACCACACAGGTGACCTATCGCATCTCTCCAGCATTGCCCCAATGCCTTCACTCAGGAGGTATTTCTCCTGAACCACTTCAGCCAAGGAAGCTTGCAGAAATTATCTAGTGAGTAACTCTGCACACACGTACTCAGAAAAATCATCCATCACTGCAAAACTGGAATGAGGCAGAAATGAGCATGTTTATGAAGTGATTGTTTTACAGCATTTCTCCTTCCATTTCCAAATGTAGTTCAGCAATGTTTGGGTTTCCATTAACTGTCCCCTATAACAGAAGGTTATCGGGCAGAGTGACCTACCTGCTCCAGATAGGTATAAAAATGTCTTCTGCAGCGCTGCTAAGTAGACTTCTAAGCTTACAGCAACTTTCAGAGCTCATGAAAGTTTCCTTCCTAAACCTTCAATTAAACATAAGAAATTTATATCTCATTAAAAAAAAATCATCTATCCACCATGTTTGCTGAGGAACCTCCCAGAGAAGGGTCCATCCCCTCGCTTCTCCTGGGCCCTTTTGGGGTGGCAATGGTGAGCCCAGAGCCAGGGGCTACTCGCCTAAGGAGGTTTTTATGGATGCTGAATGCCCCTGCACTCCACCCTGAGCATTACTTGTTGCCGAATTGCCCTTAAGCAGCTGGCAGGCACCGGCCACCGACTCAACATTCTGTTGTGACAGCCACAGCCACGCTTTGTTTCTTTTAATGCTGTAGCTTGAAGATGTGAAACGCGTGCTTGACTCTCAAACCACCGCTACACCTTGTTTAAATGAAACAGGACTCAAAGCATCTGCTCCAAGACGAGAGAGATGATGTGGCTGTCGCTACCCCTGGCAGGAGCAAGGGATGGAGGATGGGGCAGCCAGTTTGGCCCCTTCCCACACCAGTGACTGACACACATTCATTTCTGGATGTCCCATGGATTTGGGGTACATTGTGCTGCCAGTTCTGGTATGGGAAATCCAGGGCTGACTTCAAGGTAACGCAGGGCTGGGGCAAGTAAGCTCTACCTGCACTGCTCTGAAGCACTGAGATCGTGGCACAGATTTGCTTCATTCTAGTTTTAAGCTACACTCTTCATCCTCAAAACTAACAAAAATTCCCAAAATAAGGCACAGACAACACATTCAAGGTCTCTCATTGTGCTTATTTCTTCTCTCCCCCAAACCCGGATTGCAACTAGATTAGAAGGAGAGAAAAAAGATCTTGCTGTAAAACCTAATGCCTGAAAAGCTTTCAAAAAGACTTAAAATAAGCATTTGTCTCTCTTCATAATGATTTGAGCTCAGAAGTCACAGAAAGGTCATATCACAAAGGGAGTGGCTCCTGAGGCAAAGGGAAGCCTTTATTACTTTAACTAACCTCCTCGAGGGCAATTTCACATCCATAATACAAACTATTCAAACAATGTGCAATGGAAGTAGGTAAATGATCACCTTGTATGTGCTCAGATTTTGATTAGCCATTTTACTTTGCTCTATTAAAACTCTGGCAGAGTTAATTCTTTAATCCAATATTTTTAATGTGCTCAGTTATATCAGAAAGATTTTTTTTTTGTCAGCACAGCTGAATGGCACAGTAATTAATAATAATACTAATGATCAGAGCATGTGAAATAAATTATTACTGAATAAGCAGAATTAAAGTTCTCTGTAGTCCTCTTGTATCTGAAAGTAATACTTGTGTGTTTCTTTAAAGTGCTATATTTAATAGATAAATTGTGACTGGAGCATGGCTATCTTAGCCATACTATGCAAAAATGGGAATGAAATGAGGTATAGGTACAGAATTCCTAAAAGGTCCTCATATTTTGTACCACCTCCTTCATTCCTTTTAGTAGTAAAAATTAGGAATTCTTGCATTTGATAAAACCCCCTATGAGGCACTTCTACAGCCCTGCAGATCTAGGAGAGTACAAAACGCTGTCTCTCTGCTTTGTATCATCTTTTCAAAGGGCTATATACCTTTGCATCTTTTGGTTTACAAGAGTAGTATTGCCTGCTTTGTGTATAACCTTATCCTAATCGTGACATAGCACAGTCAAAATTGAGAGGAATAATAATGTTCAATGTTTTTTTTCTCAGTAGCTACCAGTTCTAGTAGAAGCAGAGAAAAATGAGGATAATGCCACCTATGCATACGAGTCCATCTCATCCAAGAATTACACGCATCTTCCAAAGACGGTTCAGTATTTCTGCCTCAGCTTAGATGAGAGGGAAACAGAGGAAGAAAAAAAAAAAAACCAACAAATTAATATAGATAGCCAATCCAGCGCCCACTCAGAGTCCAAAAGAAGAAAACCTCTTTAATTTTTCATGCTGGCATGAGCTTGAACGCTTCGGGAGTGTTTTCAGGTGACATAGGACCAAAAATAGAAGACACAACCAACAACAAATCCCCAAACAATACAGGGAGAGAAGGGGAAGAAATAGCATAAATTAAATAAAAGATTGTTATCATTACTCAAAGTATCACTGTGTTAGAAGAAGGTAATAGAAAATGGCAGAGAAAAATAATTGATTATTAAGGACCAAGGAAGAGGGAAACTCTAAGACAATCTGGTAACACTGGCTTTTATTCCACCATGAAGCAGATCAGGAAAAACGCACACCTACTCTCACACCAGAACAGAGGTATCCTTTACCTGCCAGCTCTGGAAGTCTCCACTCAGTTTCCACATGTCAAGGAGACAAGCAAATTCTGAGGCTCCACCCACAGACTTTACTCATCAGGCTTCAATTTTTGACCCATTCAACTTAAGGTTTCTATTTCACTTTCTCACTGAGAGCAACATCAATACGCCTTTGCTTCAGCAACACAAAATGAAAGAGATTCTCATAGGACTCCAGGAGGCAGGGCTTTAAGAACAAAAACCCCAATACACGAATAGCACTAGGCTTGCAATAAAATTAAAATACTTGACATCACTGCTGTGCCACCTTTACTGTTTTGAAAGGCTCTGAAGGGATTTTCTTCTTGGGAAGTTCAAATAGAAAATAGGGCCCAAGGACTCGGTCAGTATTCTTTAGTGCCTGCCAAAGCCTCATTCTGGGCTGCTTTTGAAGTCACTAACCTGAGTGGCTTACAACACTCAAGCACAGCACAGATTCATAATATGTTTTTATTTAAAGAGAAGAAATAGCTGACAGTACCAGGTGTGAGATGATATATATCCTGTCTGTTCGGCATGAACTGCTGTAGCAGACATTAAAAAGGAAAGGTGAGTTTTAAGAATATAGCTTTAAAAAAACACTCCACCAGCTAAACCTATTTCATCCTCACTTATATCTTATTTTTAAGCAGGGAAGACAGAATGAATTAAATTGAAAGCCATATATTAAGTCTTTAGAATTTTCACAGAAGTTTATTGAACAAAACTCCTAAGAAGCTGCTTGCTTTTTTATCCACAGAAACCTATTTATAGGAGCTGAATTCTAATAAACACAGATTGCAGTGTAAAGAAAAAAAGGTCAGCAGTGTATGCTCAAAGCTTTATTGATGTCTTGTCAATCAATCTTTTATTTTGTTGTTTAATTTTTTTTTAAAAGAAAAAAAATGCATGTAAGCACTTTTTCTCCTAATAGTGGATTTACTGAGCATTTCAACAAATCAGATCATAGATACAATAAGCAATGATGGCCGATTATCAACTTTGTGTTTTCAGGTCAGGTTGTAAATTGACCCGGTGTTCGCTTTTCTTCTTTCTGGGGAATAGCTAAGGCCCTTTTCAAATACAATAACTTCCAATAAACTTTTTTTTCATGCCTCCAACATTATAGAGGAGCAAACTTAGTGGGGAAGAAAAGTAACTGTGCTGGACAAAAATATACAGCCACATTTATTGTCTCCTTGTAAACTAGTTAAAATAATAAAGCTGACTCTTAAATCTAAGAGTAGTCAATTTGAGGGACGTAAAACTATAGAGAATGGCATTTAAAACCATAGCGTTTTCCTCCTAAGAGTTGGTGCGAGTTCTGTACAGGCCAGTAACAGACCTCAGCTCTGATCCTGCATATGCAAGGCAGAGCTGCCAAGCTCTCCCACTGGTTAAGCGGTCACCTCTTCTTTCCAAGGCAAACTAGTCAACCTTTTCCATCTGGTTTCAGTCCTTCAACATTTTGTTTCCCTAATTCTTCCAACACCCCTTTCAGTTTTGTGATTTCCAGAGCTGGTGATCGGTACCTGCACATAGTAATCCAGGTAGGATTACCCATGGCTTTACTCTGTTATTTGTCACCTATTCTTCTTACAACTTCACCATTCTTTTTAATTTTTTATCTGCAGCTTCACATTGAGGAAAAGTCAACACAGAGATGCCTAATGTGATAGCAGAATCCCTTGCCGAAGTTGACACAGTTAATTTAGCAGAGTGCAAAGTACAGTGATAGACTTTTTTCTTCCCTCCAGTATACGTTACTTTATATACATTTGCCAACACATTGGCTATATATTTCTTCATCTTGCTCTTTTGTTCTTGAAAGACCTTTCTTCCTATTTTAAAAAATAAGAACATGTAGACAGAAGAAATTATGGGTGTCGCAGCCCCTCAGAAGCCCAGAGAAGATGGAGACTATATTCCATTCCATGAGAAACATCCACTCCATAAAATCCTCAACAAATTATCCAATACTTCCACCTGCAACTCCATTACCTCTCACCTCATCTTTTCCATAATTCAGTATGATAGTACAGTTTGAGAAGTAATCTTGATATTCCAGTTGTTATCATTCTGCTGCGTGGTAGCAGCCTAAGCAAGCATGTAAAGGAGAATCATCCTACTATATTTTGACAGTAAAAAAAAAGAAACCCCAAACCAAACCCCACCTCATTTCAAAGCATTATCATTTTTACTATTGCAATTGCAGAATGCACTGGAGGTGCCACTGGGAACATAACTCAGACTGAATAACCATGGCAGTTAAATCACTTCTTAAGGAGTGAATACAATTGAGGTCACAGAAACGCTCTTTGATAGTTGTCACAAAAATCACAGTTACCTTCTAGAGAGAGAAACAGCATCACATTGGTAGAACAACTGATGCTATTTTGGAGCCACTGTCCATCTTGACAACACATAAATCTTAATTTTACATTATGAGAATTTGTCTGTACCCTAGTGCCTTACAAGACAATGCCATTTTATAATGACCGACAAGTGATTCTGAATAAATCCTGTTGTGGCTGGCCTTACAAAATGACAAGGACAGCACATATAACTTTTTAAAAAATTATTATTTTATAAGAGAGATGATCAGTTAACGTAGGTTAGTAAGAGTTAGCTACATAATACTTTTGGATGGGTCAAAACCAAATTGATTGCAACCTCTTACAAACATTTCATAAGCAGCTCTTAATTTCTGTAAATGTGTTTGAATTCATAGAATCACAAGGTTGGAAGAGACCCAGCGGATCATCGAGTCCAACTTATCTGGCCAATTAAAATCAGACTATAAGTAGTTCTGAAAAGAATTGGTTTGTATTCCATTTTCACGTTTTGCCATTAATGGCATGTGATTAGTTACTGAATACATTTTAAGCTGTCTGACTGGATAGCACATTGTTATTATTTTTTAAACAGAAATGGAGTAGAACAATAAATAATGTAAGAGCACTTCACATTCAAACTTTTATTAAACTTTCACAACATTTTGACATATACCAGTGGCCATATGAAAATTCACAACAGATAATCAGAGACTACAATGAGTAATAAATAACATTTGATTCCCCCCTGCCTTATAAACCACTTCAGGAATCTGTTTTTTATTATTTAGACAGCTCTGATTCTGTCTCTCATAAGGGAACAAAACGCTATGTCCAGGAAGAAGTCTGTCTGGGACAGATCTTGATGTTCTTTTTTAGATAGTTCTGCTGATGAAGAAGAATGGTGAATCTTGCCTTAACAACATGATTAGAAAATTTTTTGAAAGAAAACATCTCTGAAATGATAAACCGGGACTACAGCTATTCTAGCACATCGTGGTTCATCGTTCAGATGCAGGTGAATGTTTCCTTCACAAGCAAATGCCAAGCTAAAAGGCTTCCTCAAGGAGACATTGTGTCTCTTGGCTGTCTTTGTCTATGTTTCTACTATTTGGGGAAGAATTACATAGCTGGAACAATAACATATTTATGATATTTCTTTAGGATTCTGAACAGCAAGGCTTTCATTTTGTGAAGCAACTTAATCAGGAAGAAATCTGCACTGGGAAAGTCTGCTGCTTTGGAGTTCAGGGTTGCCAGTACAGAAAATTTAAATTCAGACAAACTTAATCCTCTATTGTGCACAATGTGAGATTAAATTTATTTTTAAAACTTGATGTAGAAGCCACAAGTTCTTTTTGTCTTGCCAGATCCCTGTTAGAAGCTGTACATTTCTTTTTGTTTTACAAAGCATAAAACAAAAAATTCATTATATACTTCTATAGTATACAGATTTAAGCCTTTCCTTTTTAGAAGTGAATCAGTACTGATTCAGAAAGAAAAGAAAACAGCAGCTCTAAGAACAACAGCGGCTCTCCGCTTCGAGTCATTTACACTGAAACCCTGATTGCACAGAAGTCAATGGCAAAAGTCCAAGTGGCACTAGGGTATAAAATTCACCATTCATATCTTTTTCAAGCTGCCATGCACTTAGGTAGCAGAGAGCTATTAAGAATGATTAAATCTCAGGTTTCTGTCCTACTGTATTTAGTTTAACAGTATGTATGAAATACATAAAAATACACCCGCTCCAGAAATTTTACAATTTCTTCCACTTATTTTTTTACACAAATGATCATAGACAAGACATGAGGTGGGAAGAGACCTCAGGAGGTCATCTAATCCAGCTCCCATTCTCACTTAAGCAGGGTGAGCCAGATCAGGTTGCCCAGGACCAGGTCCAGTTGAGACTCCACAACCCTCCCTAGGCAATCCACTCCAGTGTTCAACCAGCCTCAAGTTGAAAAAAACACCAAAACCCTTTTTTATTTTGTTTAAATAGTATTTCTTAAATTTGTGCCCATTGCTTTTTGTCCTGTCACTGGGGGGTATCAAGAATAACATCCCTCCATCTTTTCTACTACTCCATGAGATATTTGTACACATTGCTAATGTTTGCCTGAGCCCTCTTGAAATACCACTCCTGATGCATCTTAAGGCTGCTCTGCCTTTTTCACTGCTGCATCATTTCTTAAAATAATTCTTTCTATAACTCACGATACAGAGAAATAGAAGTATGGAATCACTACAATTGAAATATGCTTGGTTTTTAAGGAATTTCTTTGAAGGAGAGAGCAGCATACACATTTCATAGATTAACTGACAAGTCTTTTTCAACTGAGAAGCATATGGAAACGTGAGAGAAAAGAAAAGATGGAAAGCGAGAACTGGTAGGTGCTACATACAAACAGAGCAGGAAGATGAGAGCATAGGAGTAATGATCTCTTATGTGCAACAGCAGGAGAATATAGGCTTCCTTTCCTGCTTGGAAGTTCTCTGAACACAGGTAGAGGCTTGCCTGGCTCTTCTAATTTCTCAATGAAAGGGACCAGTCAGAAGAACACTTTTTTAGAGGACTTTCTCTGAGAAATGGTAGACACCCATAAAGTGAAATCTTCAAGTCTACCTGTTTGAACAAGTTGCATGAAGCACAAGGGTCTAAATGAAGAAGTTTCTTCCTCCTTTTTATCTCAGTGCTCAGGAAGAACTATACAGCTTGTAGGAGCAGACCTTCACCCTGTCATCATGACCATGCTATTGTCACGGGAAATAAATAGAAAATTGCACCATTTTGTTTCGTTAGTTTATCATAAAAATTGAGATAGTACCCTCCAATGCATTTACTAAAAATAAAACACCATCTTTGCATACAGCTGCCACAGCCAGAGCTGATAATCTAGAATCTGAATTCTTTGACAAATTGAGGATTTTCTTCCCTGTTTTTTCATCTAAATAAACACAAGGAAAAAAAACAACTTAATGCCATTTTACACTTCCTTTGAATGTGAAATCAAAATATTAACTTTCACAGCACTAAAATATGAAGTACACTGTGTATTGTTTATATATTAAATATACATCAGTAAATGCAAAGTGATGCATTCAACAATCTTGAAGCAAAATTAGAAAGCCAACAATTCATTTCAACGGTTTTTTTTTATGTAGAGCTTTCAGCAGCATCGGCATTTTTCTATGCCAGATCTTTCAGCTTAACTTTTTGGTTTCCCAGTAAAAAACATAAAAGAAGTTGTATTGATTTTTTTTATTTTCTTTAAAGCTCTAATGAATGTCAACTGGCTTTTTCATAGAGAATACCTAGAAATCCTCAGTCAGTCAAAACCTTCATTGACTGCATTCTCTGATGTTAAAAATTATTCATTGCTGCTATATCCCCAGAAATGAAAATAATGTTGAAACACGAACAAATATGCACTTATTAATTATGCATCTTTTTATACAGTATTTCTACTTCTTACACAGACTACTGGATGAAGGGAACATCACATCTTGCTATACAGAGCTTTCAGGTCAAGGAGAGACAAGGCCATGTAAATGTAAGTGATTCTTAATGAGATCTTTACTGATAGCTTTATTAAGGCACAAATAACTCTACAATGACTCACTCTACTGATTTTGAACCCAGTATATGACTCAAGTTATCTCCAAATGCTGAAGAACAACGGTGGGGAGATAGAATACTTTTAGCCAGGGTGGTAATTATTACCAGAGTTAGTTATCCTCAAGAGTCACTGTCAAGTAACCAGCAAACCTGTAGGAACAATTTCATGTGACCCATGAATGTGCTCATTTCCAGTGTCCGAATCACAACAGGACGAAGCACACCACTCCAGCCCTTCTGCCCATAAAACTCCCCCTGTATTTCACTTGAACAATGGGAGAACAATTTTCCTGGTGCCAGTAGATCGTGCTCTAGTAAATTTGAAGTCAGCAGATTAGAAATTTTTCCTATGGGTCAAGTAAGTGGTTCTCTGTCTAGTCTTAAAGTAGGGCTACTGCTGGCTGTTTCAGAGAGAGGTGAAAAAAACCCCATGCTCTATGCAGCTACAGAAAAACTTGCATACAAGGAAAATCTTTTTACGCACCTCACCAGTTCGAAACTCCCTTTCCCAGACAGATAGAATCTTACGTAACTTCTAAATCCCAGTATTATTTTACGTCCTTATCTCTTTCTACATATGCTTATTTCTGGTTGAAAGCGTATTCTATAATTTTGCGACCTCTGTCCTCCTTAAGAATTCCTAAACCAACACCACTGATGAACAGAAAGACATCTTTTCCACCAAGTTCCCCCCACTCCTCCCCCGAACTGTAATACATCACTTGGGTTTTTTGACAGGCACATGTTGTCGTATAAATAAATACACACGCACAATTATTTCCATAGAACTCTGTGGAGTTACTATTTCTTAGCTCTGTTAACTGACTGACTTAGTATCTAATTCTGTTTCTACTCTGTTTCTTGCTTCTGTGAAATCTTAGACGAGTTTTACAGGCTATGGGATTTCTAAATTGTTCCTAAAATCACGAATCAATTTACTTTTCTTTGACTTCTGATTTCACATTGCATTACCTGAACTTCCCCTGACATTGTGTTGTCCTTTGATTCTTTCTCCATTTAAATTATAGAACTTCACAGAAATAACACAAATAATCTATATGGCTAATGGGTCTATTTACATCTGTGACCTCTTCTTTTCGAGACATGCATAATATCTATGATAATACCAAACCCTTGCTATGCACACTGGTTCTTCCCCTCCCCCCCTTAAAGTGCATACTAATTATTACAGCAAAATTGAATATTTCCTCTGCATATGTTAAGGTTAACCATGCAGTTAGTAAGAAATGAAGCACTGAGAATCAGTTGCGCAGCCAAGAAGGAAATATATATTTAAAATCACGAGCAGGAGTTTTAATTACTCTGTCTGGGAAACAATTCAGTTAATATCTGATTTAAGATTAAATAACTCTAAAAGATACTAAGAAGCTTTCCTTGCTTAATTAGGGACTTGACTGAAAAATCTCCTGAAACACTATAATCGATGGCAGTAAAATATCTGCTTAAACTGTTTTCTAGGATGTCAACACATCTTTGACAGAAAAGTGTTAATACTTGAAAATTTTATAGCATGCAGCATAAAATTACTGTATTCTTGTACTAATATTTTATTAATACATAAATTGTCTAAATCACCCCAGAAGACTCAGGAACAACTCACAGTATACCATAAAAATCGATGAATACGGCAGAAACATCATTTAGATGAGAAAAGATATTAAATGTGAAAGAAGAAATTCTAAATTATGAAAGTTCTGAAAATCTAAAGTAACTTGATCGATTTTGACCAAATGATTCAAACATTCCCTCACTACCATAACTAGTTTGGGGTTTAATTCTCAGGAAAAACTGCTGCAAAAAGGAGGAAACTGCAAAGAATTTTCTTGTCAATGCATGAACAGTCAATGGCAAAAAGAGTAACCATCAAAAACAGCCAGTTGTAGTTGGGGGAAAAGTAAAAGACTTTAAAAGTCAGTGTAAATGCACAGGAGGGACTGTTTGTAAAACTATTATGCAACTAGCTAAGATTGTATCAGCACTTCCCTTATAAAACTCCACTTTTAAAGAATTTCTATTACTTGACTGTTAAAATACATTTTTAGGTAGAAACAAGGGCACACTGTGCATGGGCAAATTTTTAAATTAAAAATGGCCTCCAAAATTGCTCCAGCAATTTTCTGCACACAATTGTTTCCATGTGAAAAGATCCACATTTAGCCATGAAAACAGCATACATTAAAAAGAAATAAAATTACCAACTCAGCATTCGATCCTAAGTAGTACTTTGGGCTTCAGTAAGTAGTACTGCTGCGTATACACACAATAATATTAAAACCCCAAATAAAAATGATGCTAGAGAGTAAGCATTGGTAGATTTGCCCCTGTACTTGCATATAAATACATGACAAGTTTGAAAGTTCTGGTTTTGGAGAAAATTTTAAATCAACCAAGGGATTATTGAATAGGCTCTCAAACCAGAAACCATTTTCTTTCCTAACATACAGCTATGTCCCTTGACAAATATTCCAAAAGAAGCAAAGTGATAAGGCTTTAGGTTTTTAACATATTTTTCAAATACTCATTTGTATTCCCTAAGTGAATAACAGGAACTATGTTGTATCAGCCGACTCTCTAACTATAAATTCATTGCTTTGTCCTTGCATTCCTAGATCTTCTACTTTTTTAGGCAGCTAGGTTTTTGGAAGACAGAATCAAAATTACAAACCATTCTGCGTGTATTAATAAAAACATAATTACATAAAAAATCTTCACTTGTAAGAAAGATAAACAGTTCATTGAATCTAAAACATCAACACAATTATCTACATTTTCTTAAAAAGACAGCATGACACTAGGAACCCAGGTCAATAAATCACAAAGCAAAACAGAGAGAAGCTGCTAAACTGTTTCTAGTTTCAATGGAGATAATACATCCACTAAGTAGCAAGCTTTTTTTATTCCCATAAATCCTCAGTCTCAGTACAACACAGGTAAAAAGATGAATTGGAACTGCCAGATCAGTTACCAATCTTGCACAGCCAAATGTCTCTAACAGTTACAAGACAAGACTGTCTGGGAAAAAAATGCAAGAAATCTCAATATAGGAAATTACACCTTCATCCAGAAAGAGTTCCCTTTAACTGTTTAATTATATGATTTGCTATCCTAATAACATGTAAAGAAATAAAACAGATATTGTGAAGCACAAGAAGCGTCTCTTTATCACTCACCAGTTCACTGAACACTCCAGAACTTTTCCATACTTGCAGTCCTGTAAGCAACTCAGAAAACAGGAAAGAAGCCTAACTTTGGCTGCAACTATTTACTCCTCCTAGAACAAGACCTTTCACAGCTGGTTTAAATGAGTAAAACTACTAATTGTTTCTTTAAACTGTTACAAGATTAGAAAGAGGTTGCAGCTGTAGAATCAGAGATCACACCTGCCAGGCATGACCTGAAGCCAGAAGCCTAAAAGATGTCAGAACTACTTTGAAAAGGAGTCTTAAGAGTCAGATGTGCATGCATAGTAGGTCTGATGCCACTCCATGGGACCCCTTCTTCCACTCAGGTGATTTAACTATGCACCTACAAAGCAATTTTAGTATTTGACTGCCTACATCTACCAGTACAAAGGACACACCTCCACAGAAGAGAAAACAAAATCAGCTGGAAGAGAACTAATGCAAAGTTAAGTCATCTGTGCCACAAACCATACTGGCTCTGCCCTCTCATCTCTCTAGCAGACCTTACTATTAATACAGCTCATTATCCAGCCAGATTCTGAATTAACAGACAACTCTTTACTAGATACAACGCCCAATTTCAAAGAATACACGTTCATTGCATACTGTAGTCCCCGTCCGTAAACCACCCCAATTTTTTTAAATTATTTGCTGAAAGGAGGCTGTAGTTGCCCATATAAGTCAGAGGCTGATTAGGTGCCTAATTTTAGGATCTGCAATATTATGAATATACAGATCAGATCACTATAAGCAAACAGAAAGCTTCTTCCCAAACAACCCTCAGAAGAGCAAGAATTAGATGGTTTTAAAAACCTGTTTTCCTACATGTAAAATGCTTAGAAAAGACTTCTTTCTAACCTTGCTATCTAGGGCTCAATGCAACTCTTGAAGAAACTGGGCTGCTTTCCATTCTTTTCATACGACAGAATGTTTAAGCATTTAGAACTATACTTTCACTATACTTTCTAAGCTGACAATGGTCGTACATACTGTGCTTTCCCTTTAAGCTACAGTTCTCCTAGTCCATCTATCCCCCTGGCTGGAGCACTAGAACTGGTGGTACAGGATGCTATATTCCGTCCCAACTAGTCCTCATCTCAATGTTATTAAGTGCTAAAATACTGAGGAGATTCTTATCTCTTGTAAAATTTGGGGATGTCACATCTCTCCTTAATATTCAGCCCATAACGCTACTGCATCCTTAGTAGCTACATCTATAAATATTTCCAACAAATAATGAAGTATTAAAGTTGGGATGAGTCCATCAACAATTTACTCCTTTAATCATACACAAATATTGCATTATCTAAGGCATTTTAATTACTAAAAATTATTTTTTTAAAAAAATTCCTGCTGGATCTTAAATTATCATGAACATTTAGGCTTCCATTGTAAGAAATACACATGGCAGTCTGTTTTGAAGACAATCACTCAGCCAATAGGCCTCCTTCCTTAATTGCTGTTAGTAGTTTTACATACTTACTTGATCAACTAATTTTTTTTCCAGAGATGTCACTGCAATTATTTCTGTTCAGTCTAGATGTTTTACGGTATTTATCCAGTTAGGTAGCTGTCTTAGATTTTAATTGTTTAGCCATTTTTGGAATTCAGTCCGCTGTAAAATTTTACTCGCTACTTTCAGGGTGGTTCCCAGCCGGTTATCGTGGTATTGCTTTGAGGTTGCAATCACTTAACATTTCTATATCCTAGTGACTTCACTATATTGTAAGATCAGAACAATGGTTTCTCTGAGCTCTCTGGCTTGCATCACCTTTTTCTTGGTAGGTCAGATAGCAATCACTGTTTCAGCAGAGGCACTGTGATTGAAAACACTGGCATCATTCTTGCACTGGAGTGTCTCTGCTAAAAGTCATAGATATATTCATTGATCAAAATGAGGCCTTTAATGAAAGTTCTAAGAAGCACTTTTACCTGTGCTTGATTTTAAGTCTGTGGGCAGTGTCGTACATTCAAAACATCTGTGTTTTTCTTGATGGAGTCCTTGCCAGACATAATAAGGTTTGAAAGACTTGCTTCAAACTGGTAGAACCAAAAATCCTGCCCATTTTCTTATACATTTCAAGCATACCATGAAGCAAGAAAGGAATGAATACCATGGTTTGCTATTTTCCTGCAGCATCTAGCAACTAATTGTTACCAATATTTGCCAATAATAATTGACAGAAGCTTCTGTTTTATTTTATCTACTGCTTGCCAAAAATTCTTTTTCTTTATTTTTTCTTTTTTTTTTTTTTAAGTCTGGGTGAAGAGGAACAGGGCAGAACATGTTGGTAACATTTTGAAAAAGTGACTTTTCCATCTAAAGTGACAAAGACCTTTCCCTCAAGACACCAGCAGAAAACAGCACAACTCTGTTCCTAAGTCAATAAGTAAGAGCAGAACAACTAAACCCGCGGGGTTTGTCACTTTTTCCAATTATGATTTTCCAGAGTCCCTGTTAATCAGTATTTATTATTTACCATTTAGATTCACAGAGCTTCCTTCTCACTTGGGATATGGTTTATTGCTTTATAAATTGCATATTAATAATTCTTACCAACAAATACTTCAGGTATGGTCCCCAGGGGAAGTGCTGTATGCATGTTAATGAACATTTGAACTCTAAAATTCTTTTTTTAACCAGAACTAAAAGACAAACTTGAATTCCAAGTTTGGTGATCAATTTATATCTATTTATACTTAGAGACACTGAAGTAGAGCAAAACACTCTGCTTTGCAGAAGACTTGTATTAAGCTTGTGTTCTACTGAAAACCTCCAACAATGGATACTATAAGCTTGAAAAAGCTAGTCCTAACACATGCCACAAAAAGAAAACATTAGCTTTAGCCATGGAGGAACAAAAAAAGTGTTTTTAAGTTACAAATGTCTGCTTAGAAAATCTGGGACTCTAACAACTTTTGAAAAAACCTGGCAGACTAGTTTATAAAACAAGCAGTTGTTCTGTCTTTGGATATTAGTAAGACATCATGAGAGAATTAGAAGAGCTAAAGTATTCTCAGATGTTTGCAGTGATCACTCCCCAGTTGAGTGTTTGGAAAACTCAGTGTGTAAAATTTCCCATAAACAAAAGGATTTTAAAAATGTCAGTGCTGGGATGGTCTTGGCTGAGATTGCTGGAACAAACAGGAATAGGTTTATGAATATGAATAGCTGTTGTGAATTGTCCTCAGGAATATTTGTACTAATCAGCCAAAAATAAAAATAAAGAAAAGTGAAAAAACAAAATTATAACGCAAAAAGTGACAAAACAAGGAAAACTGGAGCTGGAATTGCCTGACCATTTTCACTCATCCTGGTACAACTCCCTATGGTAGAACAAGTAGTATAAAACCTGATGCTAATCCCAGAATCACACCACAGTCTGAATGCTCCCAAGTTGTAAAAAAATACATGTGAACCTCTCATCTTCTTGCATAAATGCTGGCGTCACCCCAAGTATTCTTCAGTAACTGAATACATGGGTGACAATATGCCTTTTACATAGAGAACTTTCTCCAGTTTCTGACAGTCAAAAAAGCTGGTTAACCTATTTCATTTCACAAAAAAAAAGAAAGGATGGATATTCAAAGTCCAGGAAAATGTGTCTGTGAGATGACATGCAAAGTTTCGGAAATACAGCTGTGAGCAGCAGTGAGGAGCAGAAGGGACACAGCCCAAACCCTAGGAAAAAGAAAAGAGAATTCCTAACCTTTCTGTTATGGTTTGATCAGCAGCAACGGGTTCCAGGTATGATCTCTGGCTCTTTTCTCAGAAACCTAGGAAAATTAAACCAAACTGGTTGAGTGTTCAGTGCACGATATTTTCATCTTTGCCAGTGAATAAAATAACATGACATATCAGAGGGACAGAGGATGAGAGGGTAAAAAAACCCCAAAACCAGCTGTTTTTTCCCCCAAATGTAGTAACAATTAATCAAATTATTATTCTTTCACAAATGCAATGAGGTTTTGGTTAGGAAACTGGTCCTTCTTGACAAAAACTTCTATCTCACCCCCACCCCTTTAATCTAGAAGTTTTTTTCACCCCCAAGGTTTAAGCATTAGATTTTCGACTAGATTAGTCCAATTGCATCACAGTGACCACAGGTAGGTACGGTACTGGACTACCAAGACTTTCTTGCTTCATCACAAGCACGTAATGTTATCAGGTTTATACTTTTTATTTTTTTAAAGAAAAAGTATCCCCAAATAGGCAAAACAAAATATAAAGCAGAGGTGGTTTAGACCTCTCTTTCTACTACTGCCAAGAACACTCTGTTCCTTCTGGCCATCTGCTCTCTGGAGGAGCTCCTCACATCTTTGGGGCCTTAGCTGTCAAGATTTTCCACATTCTAGAAAGGATACGCGGCTGTGCCTGTGCATGAGGCCCTTTACTTGGAAGCTATCACAGAATAATCTGATTTATAAAAAAGTTTTTTTTCTAAAGCTACAAAGAGAAAACATTTCAAATCAGTTGCAATCACAGCTAAGGCTGCAGAAAGTCAGGGCAAGGCAGCATAGGAAGCTTCTCAGCTAGGATTAATTACTGACAATCAGCCTGCTTTAAACTGTAATCTCTTCCTACCACTGTCTTGGGGGTTCTCCTTTATATGGCAGTTTAATCTCTGGGTTCAAACATCAGAGCACCTGTCTCTAAACCACTTTTTCAGCATGCTCAACACGTGAACACCTAAGTACAAAACGTTAAAATGGGTCCTGTCTGCAGCTCAGCTTATTCTCTCTGTTTTCTCTCTCTGGATGACCCAACACTTATGATCACTCCTGCCAGGGATGGTCTGAGTTCACAAATAACCATGCTACAAGGCAGTGTTAGTAAGACCTACATTATAATTATGCCCACCTAACATGCCAGGACACGCAGCAAGCTTCTTCAAAGCAGCTAGTCGTCTCTTTTACTGAGCCAATTACTCAACCACAGAAGCAACGAGTACCTACCCAGAAGAGTAATCCTCTGCACCATGGCAGAATCCCATACCAGACCCAGAAAAAGCTACAAAAGCAGGCAAAATGGGAAACAGAGATTGTGCTTCTGCCAAGAAGTAACATGGGTGGATCAGCACTCCCAAGGCCGCTGGGCTTTTATGGACAGACTAGCCTGCCTTTATGAGATCTTGCTAGCCAAGGGAGAAACAATCACAAAATCTTAAAATAACTTACATCAAGAGACACTTCTGGGCTCATCTTGTCTAATTCATGCTCAAATCTAGGCTGACTTGGATTAGGTTAGGGCAACGTAATTGAGGTTGGGCCACCTAGTAATCAGCTGTCTTAGAGACCTGGACACCAGGCACCAAATACATATGTATCCCTAATGATATTTCAGATCTCATCAGCTGTACCACCTATAACAAGACAAATAGAGAGGGAAAAAGAAGATACTACAAAAAGAATCCTGTTCACAGCCAAATTTAGACCCATGCTTCCTTCCAACCACAGCAAAAATACTTAATGTGGTTTCAATACATCCAATGCTATTAAAAAAACAAACCAACCTAAGGAATTCAGAGAGGTCTGTATGTATTATACACCTTAACCTTGCTTATATGTGGCTAGCGCACCAGAGTTTAGCAGATATAAAAGTAGAACAGGCATCTGTAAACACCAGACATTTGAAGCTAGGTAGGTGTAGGAGTCTAATTACAGTGCTCAAAAACATAGGAGTGTTTGTTATGTAACGGTGCAGGATGGGACCGTAGCACCATATTTAGCAGAGGCTGGGTTAGCAGTTGGTAGTTGCATTTACTTGGCACTTTAGCTGAGGCTTAGAAAACATCACTTCAGGTGAAGGTTGTCCTTTCATGAACTTTATATGCTAGTTGGAAAGGTAATACAACAAAAAAAGGCTCAATTGCTTTGTTTTCAAATAGGTTAGTCAAAAACTTTCATCTTCAAGCCTTATTTTGTCTCTTCCTCTCCCAAAAAGCAATGCTACAACTTTACCAGAGACAGAACAAAGCAAATATGTTGAACATATGGATACTAAAGGAAATTATTCCTCTAGCAATGACCACATGAGAACTCAGCATTTCCTTCCGCAGCTCATGACTTTTTAGTGGTTTAGATGACCTTGATAGGAAGAACAAATAATAAGGATCTGATCTGAATTTACTATGGCATACAGTAAATGCCAGACAATCCCTTCCGTTTACTATAGTGTCAATAGCACGTTTCAGCAAGTACCCGTTTGTTCAGGTTATCTGGTGGCTGCATAAATAAGTACCCAGCGATGATATAAAAGACTATTTCAGAATTTTACACAAATATTTTTCTTCAATGTGCAAAAAATGCTGCAATCATCATGATGCCAAATATTAACTGAACATTAAATTTACAAGATAAACCTGTCTTGACTCCTTAGATGACTCCTTTATCAAAATTCAATAACATTAAACACTTCTGAAAGTATTTTTGCTCTCTGAGGTGAAGAAATAATTAATGCAGAGGTAGCAAGGGTCAGATCCAAACATTTTTGTGGTGTCTACAGTCAATAAGCCTGCACATTGATTGCCAGTTTTCAGAGTTTTGCCAGGACAGAATAATACCAAAGCTCTGACAGTGCTGACACAGTTTGTGCTAATGGTCTCTGAAGCCCCAAAGGAGGAAAAGTGGTTAACAATATATAGAAAGCTATTCTCCTGATAGAAATAGAGACATATAAATATTTCCAAGAGACGTGCCTATTCCAGAGGGCTCACAGGCCCGAAATGATAACAAATTAGATATATTTCTAATAGAGCTGTAGACTGCAAGCCCAGGAAAACTCAACGAATTTTGCATTATTCTCAAACCTCCTACACTAGTTTGTATGGATAAGCATGTCCTTGGAAAAAGAAATCTTTACCCTGTGTCAACTAAGAATGTTTTCAGGGAGTTGCCACACCCTGGACCACTCCAGCAATGGATCAGAGATGGGAACTGGCCTCCCCTCTAATCTGTCTATGCCAGTTTCCAGCCTTTGGGTCCCGTCAGTGTCTCTTCTGCCAGGACTCTGAAGTCTGGCAAAGATTACAAAGAGTGTCCCTATATTGATATTTGTTCCTACATAAATAAATTGAAACACAGTGAGTGTTAGGTATGCTACCCTTTCATGCTCTTCCATAAAGCCCATTCAGCCCAGTTACCACTGCAAATCCAACCCTTTCCAAATAGAGAGTGGCAGAGATAAAAGTGTCAATATTCAAATATGTTCTTCTCACACAGGATACCTCAAATCTCAAACTACCAGCATTTGGATTAAAAAAAACCAAACCTTCCTGTCTATAAAAAGCACAGGCATTTCTGTTTCGCTAAGCTAACAAGTAACTTTCACTCCTTCCTTCCTCTATGTTTGCTTTTTTTTTTACAAAAATACCCAACTTTGGGTGCTCCAAGGAAACCTGATTAGAGGAAACTGCAAAGCTCTGATTTCTTGTGGCCACTTCAATTTAATTTTTCTTAAATAAGCTAATTTAAATGCTCTTAAGAACAATGACAATTTCCTAACGGATAAGAATGAAAGTATTTTCAGGTGGAGATTGTCTCTCCTTGCGTCTATCTTTACTGTGCATTGTGTGAACATTTTCTCCCTATGTAATAGAGAGCCAGAAAATCATCTGTCAGGGGATGATGGATGATGAAGTCTGCTGCTTGGGCCTCGGGGCTGGCCCTGCTGCTGTACTTGACTTCGCCTTCAGTAGGCACTAAGTGCTCTGTCAGACTCATGCCAAGGGAAAAGCATATGCCTCCAACTCCCACAAGTGTGGGAACCAGAATAAACAGAGACATTTTTAACGTTACCACACAATTTAAATCTGCTGTGTCACTTTCCTGTAAGCATTGTCTGTATTTTTGTAGTATATAGTCATTGTGGGTTTGTGGCTCTGTCCATCACTGCTGTTCTTTGTTGTACACTAACCAGGAAAACAAATGAAAAATAAAAGGAATGCACAGAATACATGACCATTTGGCTGGCTACTGTGCTCTTTTAGCAAAGGAGAGATGAGGTCTTGGGGTTTCCTTCTCTCCCTTGCCCCCAACAACACTTTGGCTGGTTTGTTGCTACAAGGCTTTTCTCTCCTCACACAGCTTTATTAATTTCGGGTCTTTAGAGACCCCTTGGGTGTGTATCACCACACATAGATAGGTTACCACAGGGCTATAAGTTAAAAGCCATCGTCTACTCTTCACCCCAAAAATTCCATCAATCATTGAAGTCTGCTGCTTGGCTTGGTGGACTGCAGCAGGCCTCTCAGTCTCAAGCATTTCCATTATGAGCTCTAGGTCCCACAGGTCCAAGGTAAAATGATGGTTTAAAAACAATGCCAGTCATAAGCATAGTTTTCTAATGCATAATTATATTCCACATTGCCTAACTACCAATTATAACCAGGATTTTAAAACTATTTTCTTAAGAGAGGATTGGTCAAACGCACCCACAATGGTATTTCCATTTCTCAGAAATTCCTCAGAGATTAATATCGCTGTGTCTCCTTCTCTTTCATCACTGCCCTCTTAATGTAATATATCTGTATCGTGGCAGGTATTAAAAGGTTTGATTCTTTGTTTAGGAAAGCCTGAGAGAAATGTCATGAAACTTAACAACTGTTCTTGAGATCTGCTTTTTTTTTTCCTTAGTGCAGGTACTATCTTTACCCACAGAGATCAGTGTACAAATAACATGAAAAATTGTCTGGATTAGACACCCCTTTAGTTCAAAAGGGATATTCCCAAACCCTGATTGACTACTGGATAAATTCTGAGAAAGGAGCCTACCAGCGTTTTACTCCTTTCTTCTACCTTTCTCAGCATTAGCAGAATTCATTGAGACCTAACATAAAACCCAGCTGCATTAAAATTTTTGATCAGTCACATTAACCCTTATAGATGCCAGGAAGATCCCTGCAGCCCCAAAGAGCAAGGCAAGTACAAGAAGTCATTGAAAAGAAGAAGGGATATTTTTAGGCTAAAGTCACTGTTACAACTCATGCAAATTCCAAATTTCTTTAGCTTTGACATTAATGTTTATCAAAACATGGCACCCCTTCCTGAAAACTAGCTTTCCCTATTCATGGAAGGATTGCCATTTGCAATCCTCACTCTGAAAATTGAGCTCATTTTAGGTTACTGGATGAGGATCCATTCCTCTGCAGTGTTCCCAGGGATTTCGTTTCTACAATATGCTTTAATACAAGAAGATATTCAAAGGTCCATTCACCTTGCTTTACAGATGGGTTTAGCTGACAGCTATGAGCCTGACTTGTCTTTCATATAAATGCATCCATTCTAGCACCACTCCAGGCTTCCCTACAAAATATGCCCGTCATTCAACAGCTGCAGAACAGTTTAAATGCTCTTATCTACACATTTGAAATCCCCCAGGGCAAACTGTTCCCTGAGATGATCTTTACCCTTCTCTTGAATCTAATGCACTGAGACCTAAAAAGGCATTATGGTCAGAGACTGGTGTGACTGCAGTAATAATCACTAGTTCAGCAAATAAGCTTCTCATTGCAAGCACTGCTAGGGCTATATACAAGCCAAGAAGAACTTAGAATCATTGTGTCAGCAATTCTCAAAGACTATTTTAAATGCTATCAAGTTTAATAAAACTTTTACAACAGAATACAGACTGTACTTTGTGTTCCTTTGAAATTGACGGAACAAGCCAATTTTTCCAGGTTTGTAGGCATAACATGTATTAAATTATAATAAGAAAATAGCTATTTAAAACCATGAAATGAAAGACTATAATATACATTTAAAGGTCAACAACTGCATGAGTTTTCTTATTATGTATTTTATCTGAGATGTACTGGAAGACAAAGGAGCTCTGGCACCATACCTATACAGCTACTCCTTGGTCTGACTTAGACAAGGAACTACATACTGTTACAGGATGGTCCTGCATCACCTGAGCCTCTTACAGAACTGCCTTCATCTATTAAGACTGTGACTTACACCCTTCAAATAATTCTCACTATATGTATTACATACAGATGGAGCTTTTGCAGCTGCAGTAGCAAGGTCAGAGTGAAATACGGTGATTTTATTCCATCTCTGCCTTACACTTTCTTTAGAACTTTCATTAAATCAGTTTTACCACTTCCACCTCTGTTTTTTGTCTGCAAATATGGAAGGTTAATACGCCCTTTGCAAAGGAAGAGAGGCTGTGTTAACTAACACTACCAAACAGAAACAGAGATAATTGACAAAGATGTTATCTAGGTTTTGGCTTTTAAAAGCATTTTAATGTTTCAGCATTAAAACATTTTCATCTCTTCCTAAATATGTTTAAAATCAAACTTGGACCACAAAAAAAATAATAAATACTGCTGTATTTTTTTTTCCAAGTGCCATGTCAGTGGCACTCATTCCATATTCTAGATTATTCACTTAAACTGAGTAGATATTTAGAAGAATATAAATGGGACTTTTTCTTAATGAACCTTTAGAACAATACATCTTCATGGACACAGACACGAAAAAATACACACATGGAAAAGAGCACAGTGTCAAGCCTATTTTGTAAACACATTTGCTAACAGTTGCAACCATTTCTCTGAATTCGTAAAGCCTGATATCGTAGCACACCAAAATATACAGATTTCAAGTAATCTGTTTAAGTTTCACCCCTCTGAAATCTTCCTTAATGCTTTCTTCTAATCTGTGGATGTGTGTGTGTATATATATATCGCACATGGAGCCTGACATAAATCCATTCACATCTACGGAACGCTTCAATAAAAAGTAATTTGGATCAGTATGGGCAACCTTATGCCTTTAGGCTACTAATCATCTCTCAAGCATTAAATTCAGCTGGCTTAAACAATATATAAAAAGAATGGGGAGGCACTCTTACAGTGTTCATCAAATATGTAAAATACAACATAGAAACACTATCACAAAACACAAACCCAGGTGTTTAATGATGAATGTTCTAAAATTGGCACAGCTTTGAAAATCACAGCTGTGATTAGGATATAATTATCTCATGCAAGAAATCCATTTCAGAGCTATAATTCTTTACTGCTAGTGACAGGAACAGATTTTTATTATTTTCCACTCACCTCAATTCTGCAAAGTCTGTGCAGCTATAAAAGAGTGATTTCGATTTTAGTCTGGCTCAGATTTCTAAACATTCTTTTTTTTTTTTTGTAACTGATTCAGTAACAGCGATTTCTTGTGAAGCACCCAGTTTTAATTTTGGATCTCAGACTGATGGAACAGGGCTGGCAGCAAACACACCTGTAATTTATTACTGGGTAAATACAGTATGAAAGTAATTGGAAGAAACAGGAACGCCACAGATATTTGTAAGTTGCACAGCTGATTTGCGTTGAGATTTTATCTCAAGCATTTCATCACATCAGAAAGACGCCATAGTTTCAGAAAATAATTCTACTCTTGTATGAACACAAAAAAACTCGGAGGCACAGGTTACCAGCTGAACTAGCTTGCATATTATACTCTGCGTAGGCACCATAGAATCACACATGTATGCCATATGTATACTTAGATTTTCAGATCACAGCCTGTTACCATTTGAATAAAACTGCAAAATTGCACAAGAATCATATTGTAAAAATTGGCTCAAGGGAGGAAGAGATGTGGCTACAGACACATAAATCTTCTTCTACTACAAGCAGAATTCTCTTTTGACACACAAGAGGTAAAAAACCCAACCAAAATACACACAAACAAAAGTGAAAACACCAAACACCAGCTCTGTTCTGCATGAAGAATTCTTCCTAAACATGCTAAATACAACTAAAATCTCCAAACTTTAAAAGATTCGTTATTAAAGTGACTTAAATTTTTAAAAAATCTTTCTAATTTTTTCTGCCTTCCAAATTTTGAATTCAAAAGATGAAATAAATATGATCCAAAGATATTTCATGATTTAAATATCACAACTTATATAAGGGCTGTATTATCTGCTAAGCCTAGAATTTAATATTAGAATCTATTTCTGAGAAAATGAATTTCTGTTTTTAAATTTTTTTTTTATATTTTGTATTTGTAATGTGAAGAATGTAAGACCATGGAAAGCATGAATTTTCTAGTTTCTTAGTCAAATTATATCAAGTTAGGTATTTATAAAATGATTAAATAGCATATATAAATTAAAATAATTAAGTAATAATTTAGTTTGTCCTAAAACAATACTAAAGATAAGTAAAAATAAAACACTCCATCTAGCTTCTTAAATAAAATTCTACTACATTGTAATAAAGAAGTATTTGGAATTATAATAGTCAAGTATATATGCCAAAAAAATCCTACACTGTGATTGACTAAGACTGACTCAACTCTGCCGTGGGCTCTGGCCATGAGAGAGAAGCTGTAGTGGATTACACAGCACTATTGAGACATCTTCTTTAAATAGGTATTTTAAAAAGTCATGATCCCCCTTTTCCACTAGATGTTCTCTGTAAACATCTGGGAAATGAATCACTCAACAGCCATAGAATATAAGACGAAAAAAGCACTCATAACTTGGAAAAAAAATAGCTGCATTTTGAAAGAGACGAGATGGCTTTCTGTAATATGAAAGTGCAGCTTAAAAGATATGTTAGATCCATGGAGATCTATTGCATAAGGATGAAATTCACCCTCTGTGTAAAGAATCAGCACAAGATTTACCCAGTGATTACCCATGACTAAGTGGTATTTTACAGATTTAGGTAGGACATAGTGAATAATGGAGATTTTATGCTGGTCCTCTTCTATGAGTATTAATGTTACCTTGTAGAGCTAACTAAGGGTATCAACACCTGAGTTACACTTCCTGAATTAGCCAAAGTCCCAAAGTCAAAGTTAAAATAATTCGACTGCAAAATAAACTTTTCTTGACCCACTTTATTACCTTGCCCCCTCATTAATGGTATTTAGACTCTCCAAACTGTATTTTGCAATTCTTTTAATGAGCTAAAGTCTCCACAACTGGTTTCTCAGTCAATTGTGGGAACCTAGCATACAGAGAAAATGGATTAAAACACTGAAGGAGTAATAGCACAGAGTTAGGATGCCTTCTGTCTTCAAGACACCCACGCTTTAGCAGGAAGTTGCACGAATAAAATACGTAAACAACAAACCTTCCCTTTCCCACTTCTCTAACAAACTCCAGCTAAAAGTACTAGTATACTAGTGTTGAGGATTTGCATGACGACTTCTGGAAGAATGCTTGGAAAGTTACTTGAATTATAACCCACAGAAACAAGCCATAAATAGAGGAGATTAGGATGGAGTTACAGGGGCAAGATGGTTTGCAAGTGACTCAGAAATCTCTAAAAGTCCCAAGTCTTCCAGCAGTGAGGCAGTTCTGTCTGCAGTGGTGCAAATGTAATGGCATCATCTGAAGACCATCATTCTACGTGCACCAGAGCTTTTCCTGGGCTGGCTCTGCTCATTTCCCTAAATTCTCATGGAGATCAGGAGATGAAACATGGAAGCACAAGAATGAAAATTCTTGTTTTCTTAACTCTGCAAATTAATTATGGCAAAGATTATTTCCCTGAGATTTTTCAAGTCTCATTAAAAAACTCAATTCTCATCAATTTTAGAATCCGGTAACGTTTGTTTTGAGACTTTGTCTCTTCCCCCAAACAGAGATAGTGCCAGTAAACTCGGTTCAAACTCTGTATTAATCAAAATAACTTCAAGTTCAGCAATTATTAAACTCAGTTAATAAATGAGGAATCTGCAACATATACAAAAAAATGATGTAATTTGTTTGACATTCCTAGGGGTCCAGTGCGTTAATTAGGGGCCTGACAAGTTGATGGGAAGTATTCTCTAAACATAGGAAAGCTCAAATCAGGAAACATTTATACAGACAATATGGTACTCACAGCCTAAAATAGGAACAGGGATTGTTGGATGAATGAGTTAGAGCATGACTCAGTAGCTATAAAACTATCTGGGAACATTTAAGGCAAGAAGCATGATTTGTATCTACAGAAAACATGAGGACTGGGGGTAGAGTTCTAGATTCACTCTGTAAATTGTACAGGAAATTATTTCATGTGTGCAACACTGTTTTTGTAGATACTAATCTTGCCTTTGGGTTTTGGATGTGAAAACTTGCAGGTCATTTTTGGTAGATGCCTCGTTTCTCCTTTCTCCTCCTCTACTCCAGTGTGGGTGGGGTGAATTTAAAGTACTCTTGAGAATTTGAAAACTAAAATGTCAAGCCATCTTCAAATAAGAAAAAAAAAATATGGAAAAACATAAATTACAATGAACAATGAGTTGACTGCAGCAAAGTTTTCCCCATAGCAGGAGACTGGTAAATGTTGGGAAAACAAGTCTTAGTAATTATTGACACTTGTGTTGGAGCAAAGCTAAGCCAAATCATTAGTGTTGCTCAACCACAAGGAGATAATTAAATTTATTTTCAGAATATGGCTGTGGCTTTCTTTTGGAAATAAAGGTGAGGTGGAGTTTATGCCTGGACGTTCATGAAAAAAACACATTAACATTTATTTTTAATTATTGGGTTAAGAGCAGAAGAAGGAAAGGGAAGGTAAAAAAGGCCACTGCAGTATTTCTGTGCTGATGATAACCTAAACTGGATGTATTATTTTTCAGTTAAAACACATGAGGCATTTCTTCATTATCCTTAAAATGAGAATGTTGAGAATATATTCAAGGGTAGGATTCTCAGAAGCAGAGAGAAAATGCTATCTACACAATCAGAATGCCAACTTACAACAGAAAAAGCTAATATTAAAGTTGAATTATTTTTTTAAAAAATGTTGACTTGTTCTCAAAAAGATGCAAAATAAGACAAACGACCTCCAACCAAACAAAAGAAAACTCTTCTAGACACCAGAAGTGAACTTAGTCATTCTTGGGTGGCAGAACCACAACCAAACATTTTCCAGTATCACCCTTCTTAAACTAAATCGGTTTTATCTCAATTAACTGTGCTGAGCTAATAATATTTTTAATGCCATATTCTGCCTTTATGGCTACATCTTGTCCCAATTTTGGTTTCATCTATTCCGTTTCCAAACAACCATAATTTTCATACAGGCTTGCCGTGTGCCAAACCTCATCTGTTTGTGACCTTGAATAAACAAGGGGCCTTTGATGTTCTTATGCACTTCAAACCACTTTGTCATTTCCAGTGATACACTGTAGTGACATGCAGTCATTACTGGTTTGTGGAAGTGCCTTCCTGCTTCTTCTCTTGATGTAAGTTCACCATAGAACAAATTTACTGTAATCTTTGTGTTAACTTGTGCTTCCATGTGGAGTGAGAAAGAGGTCAGCAAAGCAGAAACATGAGGCTGGAAATAGAAATCCTGCACATACAGCATCCTAACAGCCAATACCAAGGGTCTGGTCTCTAGAAGTAAGAAAACCAAATCACGCAACCCCTATCCAAAAAACCAGTTGATGATCAGAACAACTGCTGGAAAACAAGTATTACAAGGAATTTGTTAACTGATGGACAGATTTACACACCCCACACAGCAGCTTTATTGTGGCATTGTGTGCTCATCCTAGTACATTTCAAGGCTGCTGTTCAAGGCTGTTGGGTTTTGGCACTGTCAAAATGAAACAGAGATTACGTGGTACCATACGTCAGGCAGCTGAAGCCTTTCCTGCCTGGGGGGAGTATTAAAATCAGAGGTGCAGGAGAGGTGAGTGGTGTTGTGCAAGGTGGGACACGGTCTTTTCGCTCTCACCCCAACATCTCAGCAATCCTGCTTGCGCTTCCTTAAGGCTAATGCCTGGATGTTTCTGCCCCTGCCAAATGCAGGAATGAGTTCATCTTTTCCTCCAAGACAAAAAGAAAAACACAAAGCAAAACCCTTCAGCAATTATTTTTTAATGTAAATTATGTTTATTTTATGCCCTCAAGCCTTTTAGTCCTGGTTGTTTGTGACAAACATCCCACAATAGACTCTTTAAAGTCTGGCATATGTGCCAGTGCTAAAAAACACAGCAGAAGACGTAAGACAATTAAAATGAAAGACGACAACAACATGCTGCTAATGGTTTTAAATTATTACATTGTAGAATACTTACTGGTACATCATGGAAGAGCTATCCCCACAGCTCTGCACAAACCTGTGCTCCATCAATAAACTAATCTTTATCATGTAATACATTGGTTTTCTGTTACAATGATGTTTGCGTATACACTCCAGCATCCTGCAGCTACAGATAAAGGAGTGACACAGCTACACGCCAATTAGCTCAGGTCTCTGCTTCCGTATATGATAGATGTTCGTGGTCCACATCCTCAGTCAATACTTGCTGAGGAGGCATCATTGACTGACTTCTAAGATTGAGTCGTTTTCTGTAACTGCAGCAAGATGACCTGCAAGCACCAAGGTGCACAGACCGCAGGCACTTGAAGTAACCTACAGAATAACCCATTTCTAGGAGCAATCTGACTGAAATAGCATCAGAGATGCTGGTGAATTAGCTCTCAGAGGACCCTGGAAGCTGCAGGTTGCAGCCACTGGTATGCAAGCAAGCTTTCATTGCTGGCTTAGCTATTTTACCACAGCATTTCAGTTTCCCGAGTAGTCCCAGTTCAGCTGATTGTCCTGAATAAGGAACTGTATTTTGAGAATAGGATTTAGGCATCTGAATGATGTGGGTGTTTTGTTGTAACAAGTTACCTATGCACAAGCAAATGAACAATAACTAAAAACATTGTTCTAACTCAGCAAGCAATAACAGTGGGTGGTGATTAACTTGATTCTGCAGCATCAAGTACAGAGAGGTTTCAATGTCTTCCTCCTTTTTGAGTTTCTTGGGTCTTTTTTTTTTTTATCTGGGGATTTTTTTAGGTAAAAAAGGGAAAGGAAACAGAAACATTCAATAACAACCTATTGCCATGTAAGGGCTCTTCTGGGATATAAGAAACTCACATCCCAGTCCTCTGTCTCCCCCATTCCAGACAAACGCTCTTCTCTCTCACATTACTAGCTGTTACTGCATAGCTCGCTGCACTTCACACAAATGACATAGCTAATACATTGAAATAAAGGATTTTAAAAATCAGATTTCAGCAATGGGGAGGAGCTCTAGTTGGATTTAACAGATATTGCCTCTAAAATGCTTATTTTTTGAAAGATAAATGGAGAAACACATCCTCGACTTTAAGAACTGCATACCAAGAACTCCTTTTTCTGGTTCTTCCCTTATGCAATCTCTGTGCTTTATAAATATTTCAGAAAGAGTTTTCAATGCAATTTTAAAAATAAAGATATTGCATTCAAGAAAGACCAAAACAAAATATCTTAACATTGTCTGTTTATGTTACTGTCACAGCTAGTAGCAGAAGCATATTTTTCTCCATCCAATTCAACTTCTATTTATATTTACATACCTATAGCTAAGCATGTTAACTGTGAAGACACACCAAGGAGCTGAGAAAAGTTTTTTATAGAGTAAGGATTTTAGAACTACATTAAAATATTTTCACACAAAGCAAAAAAATATTAATATAGCTTCTATCTACCCTTCCTTTCCCCTCCTGCTCGACTTAATTATTTTTTAACTAAAATGAAAATACACACACTTATCTTCAGGTCAACACCACAAAAGGAAGAAGTTTTAAACCTTATGAGAGAGACAAGACTCTAGGAAGCTTAACTGCTCTAAATTATTGAAGTATTAGAAAGACTTGGAATTCTTAAGTAGTCATGAAACATTCGTAAGGAATATTAGCTCAGTTTTAACAGAGAAGAAAAACAAGGCCTCCAATCTCTTGTTGGTAGCTCGGATCATGGGAAGTCTGCAGAGAAGTCATGCTGGGTTTCTACATGAAGCAGTTGCCATGGTCACTGTCCCATCCTTCCTCTCCAGAGCTCAGTAGGAAGTTACAACACATTCTCTCGTTGACAACCGATAAACTTTTCCCTGTCAAAGATCAGCTCACCCTACACTGGCTGGAAACCCAAGCAACTATAAAACTCATTGCTGTGTTCTTTAAAACTGACCATGGATAGGATACTCACTGCCTACAGTTTCTTGAACAGTGTGTCTCCTCTTCCTCTCGGAGTCATATTTAAGTCTACATAGCAGATAAGAAAGTGAATGAGATCGCCTAATATACCTCTACTGAGCTGGCAAATTGCCTCAACCACCAGGCTTTGGGCAAAGGACTTTCTCAGTGAAAGGAAAAAAAAAAAAAATCACCAATCCCACCAATGCTTACCAGCCCCTAATGCAATTCCACAAAGCAACAAGGCATTTGCATGAAGAAAACAGTAGCCTACGCCTTGTTCTCCACTAGCTGGAGCTAAGGGAAATATTTACATCTTCTTCTTACATTTCAGTGTGCAAGTTGAAGCCTGAAGGCAAAGCAATGGGAACAGAATGGTCTTTCTGCTGGTTTATAGCTGAAACACGAGAAAGCATTCATTTCTTCCCCTCCCTGTAAGGAGATGTATGTGCATATACACACCTAAGTCCGGAAGAAAGCTAAAAAACAGTGCAGCATTTAGTAGTTTGCCAAAACTGAAACATTCTGCTGAGATAGCTTTCTTTCTAAAGCATCTCCAGCAGGTTTGCTTGGGTTTCCCCAAGTCCACCTGGCTGACTGACATCACACAAGACACTGCTGCTGACCTGGCCGTGTCACAGCATCAGGACAAGCTCACGAGCTCCTTCACAGAGGGAAGAGAAACCTGCAGATAGCAGAGCTCTTGCGCATTTGTCCATCTGTGGGTGAGCCTATCCGAGAGACAGAAAATTTCACAACTGGGGGAGTTGTCCTAAATCAAATCTCAGGATAGCTTTGCCATGAAGCAGACTTCATTCTAGAACTAGACAGAGAAAAAAAATAGTATAGGACATACAAATCTATCTACACAGAGAAGAAAGTAGTAACTGCTATCACAGTAAGCACTCTGATCCTTTGACATCTGAAGTTTCATTTATTGGTCTGGTTTTTCCCTGCACCTTTCTCCTGATTTATGGATCACTGTTAATGGCACACAATGGCAAATCATGAAGTTTTAATCCCAAACCACTGTCAGTGATAAGGTAATAGATGATACAGTACCGTTCTATATAACTGAAACTGACTTCAACAAAAGTTATTTCAGATCTACACTTGACCAAATTTTTTATTACGTGAGTGGAAAAATTAAAGTTCTCTTCTGGCTGAAATAATATATTTAGGTCCCTGTAGTCTCTAACAAAAGTTTGATAGTCTAGTGGAAAAATGTGCTTTCTTTATTCTACAGTTGGTGAGGACAGATATTGCTAGTTTTATGCGCTTTAAAAGCATTTCCATGAAAGAGGCACTGCTAGCCTGAAAACCACATTCTGAATAAGCTACCTACACCTACTCTTGTTGAACCAGAACACCTCAAATTAATAGCAAAGTGGAGAAGAAAAATATTTTCTTAGTATATTCCTTTCACAATATTTTGAGTATAGTCAGACCTGTTCCACTCTCCTGGAGAGTCTCTTTACTTCTGTCTTTCCAAAAAGGGGTTTATAAACACCAGAACATTCAAATAGACAGCATTATCTATATCTTAACTGAGCACAGCACAATCATGCCCTTCCTCTTCCTCTCATTAAGGTTGGCCTGCAGTACATGCTTAAATGTTTGGCTTAATTAAAATCCAATATTTTGTGACTGTTAAAATGAAAACTTAAAGTGGAGCATTCTTCTACCACTACAGTTTTCCTACACAGACTGGCAGAGGGGAAAAAAAGGGGAGACACCAGAAAGCTCAAAACCATATAAGGTACCTCACCAACAACTCTGATCAAGAGTTTGTAACATCCATTCTCTGTGTACTGTTTTTTGGTTATCTTTGGCGAGAAGCTCTATAATGGAGGCTGTGTGTTTATCTTTGTTTTTCAGAGTGATTTGAATTGCCTTGCCTGGGGTTATGTGCCAGTCGAGGATTAAAACATACCTCTTGAATATCGACCCCCCGAGCTGTGCAGCAAATGTAAATAACCAGGATCCACAGTTCATCCAAACATACACAGACCCGATACATAGATTTTCTGAGCCTTTTCTACTAAAGCTGGTTATAGAATTATCATCTCCCTTCATGATGAATTAGCACTTCTTCAGTCAATGAAAGCACTGCACGCATTTTTAAAAAATCACTCTCTTTGTACATATTTAGTGACTGTTAAAGAGAAGTTTGTATTGTCCCTGATATCACATTTAGATTCGTTCTCCTATTATTGCTTTTGTATACTTCCTTTGCGGCCTCGCACAATGGGCACTCACTCAGCACTATGATTATAACCAAAGACAAATATTCCTGGAATTTTGGCCACTTGGCATGAAGTCAAGGATGTAATCTAAGTACCTCTTTTCCAAAGCTCAAGCAAGCTGGCTGAAAAAATTATCAAAATAAATCTCACTATGCATTGCCTAAACCATCTGAAGCAGATGGGCTGACAAAGGCAGGAGATTCTCTGATACAAAGAACGTAAGAACATGCCTAAGTCCAGAAAAATTATCAAGAAAGTTTTGATTAGCATTCATTTTCTTCACATGGCCCAAATTGAGCAAAACATTTAAGTACAGACTCTGCAAATTCAATTTGGGGCCTGAAAAAGACCCAGTATCTCTGAAAATTTGGATGAGACTTACAAGAACCACAGATCTATTAATATTTTTCTAAAGAGAATGCATTTAAAGTATTGCTGGTGAAATGTTTATATAACAAGCAAAGACTTAACCACTGTAACGTATGTTTCAGGCAAACCAGAAATCCAGTGCTTAGAAGAATAAACATTCATAAACTCAGCAATCTAATTTTATACAGCAACAAAAATGTACAATAAATTTCACAGTCCTATTGATCCTAATACCATTGGCATTGCCCCAGCAATTGATTTTGTCATTTGATCAGCTTGAGAAAGGGATGGGGAATATAATATTTTAGTGGACTTCATAAATTCAAAGTCTCAGCTTTCAAGTCCAACCAATAATGCAATAAACCATAGAGATCATAAATGGAACAACTAAAGTTTTGTAATTACAACATGGTTTATAATGTAATAATTTAGCAAATGGCAGGCATGGTTGATTTATGCAAGATGCAGAATAGTAGGTTGTTTCTCATCAGAGCTGCAGCAATATATCTTCTAGATAAATATTCAGAGCAATCAAGTTTTGCATCTCAGTCTCTCCTAACGGTGACTGCTTGCCTGGCATTGTCCAAATTTAAGGGGTTGTTTTAAAAATGAAAGAGATCCCATCTTCCTTCCACAGATCTTTTTTAATCCAGTGTTCATGCGTGTTTAGCTATATGGAGTGAAATGAGGTTTTTTCATGATGGTAGGATCATTAAGTACTTATTATAAGGACAATATTTAGCATTGCCAGATCAGTCTGAAAAGGCTTAAAAATTACAGTAGCATTCTGGTCTTGACACCCTGTCCACTGGTGTGTGTCTGCAGGAGGTAACAGGAGAATAACATTCCCCATTGTGCCTCTGCATAATCTGCCTTCTTACAGGGTGTTTCTGGTCTGGGTGCTTGTCTGTCTTTCCACCTTTAAAAGGCAGAGCACATGGTGCTGACCCTGAACAGCCTCCCAGTTGTGCTCCTCCTCAGTCCTTCCATCAGGCGAGGCACTGGTATTTCCCACACTGATGCTCCCTCAGCTCACAGTGCAATTTCTGCTCTTCAGGAAGAGGAGAGATATGCTGAGCAAAATATCCTACCTGAAAATACCCCTGGAGCAACACGACAGCGCACAGCAGCCTGGGGGTCTATGGTACCACAGCAACTAACGCTCTCCAATGGCATTTCAAGAGACCTGTAACACTTGCCCCTGCTTATTATTATTTTTTTTTATAATTATTTACACACAATATTTTAAGTGAGTTTTTTTCCAGGGATACCAGCAGGCAATGGATGCTTCCACTCAGTTTTAGACCTACCCCTTCAGCTACACTCCCAGAAACGCCACCTGCTGCAAACAGGCCTGAGGAGCCCAAGCACACATCTACCTTAGCCCCTGGGACAGGGGGGTCAGACCACTTTCTGATTTAGCAATAATTTTGTCGATACAGAGGCTTCTTGTAGAGGCTGCCAATTTGTTAAAGGTCAGAGTTTGAAAGCAACACACTGGCAACAAAGGAGTCCGCGTGCCACCCCGTAAGGCTGCAGAGCCCGGGGCTGCAAACACCGTAGCTTCTGGGACTCTGTTTCACTTCATTCAAGTTTCATACCACAGGCTTGTGAGCCGAGGAAACACATTCAACTTGCTGTGAAATGGGGATATGAGAAAAGAGGTTATTATGTCTGGCCACTGATGTCTAGTTTACCTCAGAAAACATATCTGCACTGAGAGAACAGAATTCTATTCTCCTGATAACAATACATCCATTTTCATAAGTTCACTTCGAACTTAAGAAAAACCTCAAACCCAACTGCAACAAAGCAAAGCGCCAGCCCTGCAAAACCAATTTCACCATATTGACCCACCCCCATCACTGTCCCCATGCACCCCGACAGCTGGTAGAAGCCCCAGCTCTCTTGCTGGAAATCTAAATCCATCTAAATTTCAGAGACAGCACTGCAGTGCTCCTAGGAAGTCAGTCTAACACAGCACAGATCCGCCTTCTTAAACAGCGCAGAGTAAGGGAACGACTCGAGACACTGCTCTTTGTCCATAGACAGGGTAGCACTCGAACAGGAGCACGTACTGGTACAACAGCAGTAATTCCACTTGAGTCACCTCTCTCCCGTTAGACACGTCTACTGGAATCTAAGAAAACTTTTCCACTCTTTACTGGATGAAGGACTCTAATTGGCCAAAAGATCAAACTCCAAATGGATGTTCAGAGGACAGTCAGTGGAGGAAGTGTCAAATCCCTTCATGCTGCCTTCAGTGCAGACCTTCTGCAAACACAGAAGTTGATAATTTAACTAAAGGAGAGTTACCACACTGTCCTATGCCTGTTCGCAGGCAGTCAGCCAGACAGTAGTGAGCTGTGACAATATTCAAGAAACATCCTAGTCTCAAGGCTTCATAGGTCTCATAAAATTTGTTAGCTGCAAATTTGTAGCAGCTCTTAAACAGAAAGCCATGTATTACGCAATTCTCAGTGGAAAATCCACAGTAAAAATTCCCATATGAGGAAACCAGCCAGTGACATGAGCTTCCCTGGCAGCACGGGAAATTTTCAGAGGTACTCCCAAAATCCAGCCTTCTGTCTATTCACTGTTCAGGATAGCTTCACATGAAATATCTGTCTGTGATAATAAGGTCTCACCCCTTTGAACGAAAGGCACCTCCTGCTGAACACATCAGCCCAATGACGGAGGCTGAGGTCACCACGGGCCTGCATGAAACAGCAACCTGACAAATATCGTCAAATATATGACTTACTTCCATTAGTTGTTACTTCTAAGGAGGTGCTCCCCCCTTTTTTAATCTTGATTTCTAAGAATCTCTAGAAAAAAAGAAAAAGCTTCTCTTGAGTTTCATCAGAAATGACTTGGATGATCTTCTGTTAAAAGAATGACTTTTATCCTCATTCAAATACATATTGTATTGGCTTAGAAACATCAAAGAGAC
Source organism: Phaenicophaeus curvirostris (assembly GCF_032191515.1). Lineage (NCBI taxonomy): Eukaryota > Metazoa > Chordata > Aves > Cuculiformes > Cuculidae > Phaenicophaeus > Phaenicophaeus curvirostris. Next base: position 16,332,052 of record NC_091405.1, read on the forward strand.
AATGTCTTTACATATTCTTTTTCTAAGGAAAGAAAAGGAGTTCTCTCTTTATTAACATTGGTAATGTTGAATCTTATAATGAAAAATGCACAAAAGCAATATTTTTGATGAATAGGTAATAGAACAGCACTGAATAAGAGAGCATTAATATATTTTTTCCCAAAGAAAATCACTCAGATAATGCATCAGGAGAGTTTTGAACTGAGACACGAAGCCACAAGCAAAATGAGGTCGGTGGTCTTCCACTCCCCCACCCACAGCCCAATATTTGTATTGACCTTGAGAAACCACCACACAGTTCAAGAATAGCTATCAACATCTGATTGTCGCAGCCCACAACAAACACAGCGGGAATGCTTTCTCTTGGGCCAGAAGTACTTTGCAGGAGGCAGATAATGCTGTCTGACCATACCAATATGCAAATATTACCTAAGGCAATTATTTGAATTATGAGTGGAACAAACGTAGTGGCACATTACAAGTAATATTTTTGTACCCATGAATATTTTCAGAGTTTTTATTACACCAGCAAGTGACCTGCAGAAAAGTCTGCAGCATTTTCTGGTAGAGGGTGGGCACATATCCTTCCTGCCTCTTCAGAATAGCACAATAGAGCCTTTGTGGTGTTACCCAGAAAACCTACTTATGCACTTGGATTTTGAACATTCCTTTCTCTCTTTGTCATCTTTTACCATTGTCTTGAACCACTCTGATAATACAATTATAAAGGGCCATATAAGCAGTTAGATTGGAAAACAAAAAAGGAGAAAGAATAAAGAAATATGAAAATAAATCAGGCATGACATTCCCCTACATTTTTCATTACTTAATTATAGTCAATAGAAATCAAAAAAAAAATCTAATATTCATTTGAAAAAAGAATTGTCTCCGTTGAATTCCAAGGAGGTTTCTGTTGAGGTCTGCAAAAGAGATGTCATAGGGAAACACACTGTAAAAGAATAATATTTTGGGATGTGTTGCATTTGGAACATATGTTCATACATGCATACAAAAAAATTCTTTATTCTTCAAAACATTTCTCTTAGGTTTGGGATTTCAAAAATCCCAGTGAACCAGACTTGGAAAAATCAAGAAAATTTCTGCAGTAATCCCTTCACAGCACAGTCTTTGTTTATCTGGTTTTACAGACAATGGAAATTTGTATTTTGGAGTGATGTACTTTGCAAGAACAAACCTATTCATTCCTAAGTCTTCTTATTTTTTTTTACTTATTTTATAGTAAAACAAGTGTTTCATAATAACAACACACTGAACAAACGGAGATGTGCTGGCATCAGAGTTTGGATGGGAGAATAAGGATCTATGCAAAGTGGCAGATGAAGGGTAAGGATGTGTTCAGGGAAAAAAACAGCATGAAAGAAAAAGCAGAGAGCATTAGTATATCTTTGAGGGGCACTGATGAGAGACTGCACCCTCACCGTCTACATCCTCATGAATCTCTTGCTCTCCCGCACAAATGTATTTTGTGCAGAGCAGGATTTAATCTACATCTCTATTCAAGACCCAGTTGTCTGCTCATTTGTCAGATTCTCCCCTCATCATTTCTGTGCCTGAAGTATTGAAAGCTACAACCACAGAATAAGAGCTACAGTCACAGCTGTGACTCATCTGAATGCACTGGACAGGTTCTCACTCCTTCCATATTTCAAATCCTTTGCAAAAGCAATGCTGCCATGCCCATTACATTAACCTACATAAAAATTGCCTATCCTCCTCCTCATTTCCCTTTTCTCCTGTATCTGTCTCCTTGTCTATCTTTAGCATGTACAACACTCACAGCAAGGACTTCTTCTTTTCAATGCTTGGAGCTCGGCTCGTACAGGGACCTACCGTAGATAAATAATAAAACAACAATTTAATCTGCACTCAATCACTGTGATCTATGGAATAGCAACGTCTTGTTTGAAGTGTGGTATTACATTTGGAAACAGCAAACAAGAAGCTAATTATTTTTTGTGTTTGTATCTGTCACTCTTTTTCCTATGGATTGAGCCACTGTCTCAACCTGCTGACTTTGAGCTTCAGAGAAACAAGAGACCAACAGCGCTGAACTGTGTTAGGGGGAAAAAAAAAGTTCAAACAAAGAAAAACTTTAAATCTAGATGCCTACAGTTGATGCTGTGGCTCGGGTCACGGATACAATACTAAGTTACATAGTGAAACACTGGTATTTTAGTGATTATGGAGTTCAAAAGATGTCCATAGTCAATTGTATTTGAAATAACAAATGGAGTACAAACTGCACAGTGATATGTAAGCAAGATTAGAGAAGAAAAGAGTAACTGGGATTAGGTGCTAACTCACAGCTTCAGTAGGCTCACACGGTTTGTAACAGCTGCTATAACTTCTGTATGAGAATAAACACTTCAGAGACAGGAATCGGAAAACAGCAAAATGAACTAACAATGAAAAGGGATGTAACAATCATTCCCTCTGCTTTTAAAATATAAACCATTAACAGAAAAAAGTTTCTGAAGATGCTTTCAAAACCAAGAGCTATAACAGCTCCCTGTGCTGTCACTAACAACTAAAGATTTTGCCTTAAAAAGGACTAGGAAAGAATTTTCTTAACAATTATTCAAAATTCTGCTTTTAACATACAATAAACTATATAAAAACAGAATTTGCAGATGAGATTTTACCGAGCTGTGAAAAATTAAACCATATGGGAAACAGACAAAAGAAAAGTTTTGTATATTTGTGTGTACTTTTCAGTGCACGTTCTGAAACACAGCACACTTAATGACAGACAAGAAGCTTGCGTGCCACAATGAAGGATTTATGAAAGTGAAGTTGGGCCTCTCCCAAAGCTGAAAAAGACTTTTGCTCCAACACGTATCCTTTCAGTTACATTGGCTTTTGGACTCCACACCATTAACATATACCCCAAGATACACAATGACACCAAAACACACAGGTCCAACAATAATCACTGCACCACAGATTCGCATCGAGGACAATTTGTCTCAGATACGAGCGTGTGAAGTAAACGAAGCACTGGCATACGCAGACTTCAAGGAAATAGACTGCAGTCTGCAATAATCACCCACCATGCCCTGCTGTTATCAATTACAAAGAGCACGCAGAGACACTTAGTGTTCATAATTCCTACTTCTCCCTAAATACAGGCATTTCCACAGTGCTTAAATGATTTGAATAAACCAAACCCTGCTTTTTTTCTTAAATTCATACCCATTTGTCTAGCACTTAAGCATTCAACTCCTGGAAATATAATTGCATCCAATATAGATTTTAGGCATATATTGGCAGATGTCATCTCACCCTGCTTCATTCCTGTCAAAGTGGCACATCACAATTTTAAGGAGCATTTTCCTTCAAAACTTTGCTTTCTCAGGATGTATAACATGCCTTCCCTCACTGTGCACAAAGCGGAGGCGAAGCTGCAGAATTTGTGCAAAGTCATGCAAGCAAGTGGTCTGCAGCAGATCGGGGAAGAGGACCAATGCTTGTTGGCTGCACAGGCAACCCCAGAACACAGCTTGTTTGCTGCTTTTCAGCAACAGATGTACTGTGCTAGGCTAAGACAAGACAAGCCATTGCAGATTTTCATTAGAGACTTCTTTTTAAAAAAAACATCTGTGTCCAATTAATACATAATTCTGTTTTCTTTTTAAAAACACAGGACAGAAGATGCACGAGTCATAAATCTTACCCAATTCAAAGATATAGCCCTTTTTAACTATTATATAACTACAAAGGAACAATTCCTGAAATTCTTTAAGTGAAAAGAACTTGCTTTAGCCACAAGAACAATTCACCAATTACCAATACAACCAGTAAGCAGCAAAGTTTTTGAAGGGAATAATCAGGCTTAGCATCATCACCCTGCCTGCTGGAAATGAAAATTTCAAAGACAGGATTTGGGTCTCCCTAACTTTCTCTGCAGAAATTACCTTCACGTTATTATGATGAACATCATTATTGGTATGAAAATAAAGTTGGAAACAAATGGAAAGTTGGAACCAGTGATTTCTGCTTTGGCTGTACTCATTGGAGACAAAGCTACGGGTTTCTGTTATTTATAGACTTAGGTAAAGGATATTTTCAATTTCTTCCTTCAAACTTTCAACACATCCTCGTAGTCAGAGCTCTTTCTCCCCCCAAAAAATGTAACAGCAGTGCTATAAATTATTGGTCAGTTCTGACAAAAGAGTACAGAAACATTTAGGAGTCTCACTCTGATCATGCTTTATATGCAAAACATTTAACATGAAGATAGGAAGATGGCTCTTCCAAGAAACTCAGCCTAATTTGATCTAGCCTGGAAAATTTAAAGTTGCATCCTGGCTGCCATATAGTTACATGCACTCTGAGAAGACACTGAGATACTGGATTTGGACAGGTGCAGAGAACTATGCTGGTCAAATCTGAAAAAATCTCAGGACCCCAGACCAGCTTCTCAGATCTAGTGGAAAAATTTTCAGGACTTTCAATAATGGTTTCAGCATGTATCCATCATTCTCCCATATCCCTAAAGGAAAGGATTTTTACAGCATACTTGATCTGCTAGGACACAGACAGCTTGAGATAGCTGGAGAAAACATGGCTCACACCTTACAAGGAAAACTTCCACTGAAATGGTTCAGCCTCCTGAGCTCAGTGTTGAGCAGTGACTTCCCTGTGCCTCCATACTTCTCCTTCTAGTCCTCCTTTCGAATGGCTTCTATCTGCTACAGAATAAAACTGCAGTACTTGGAGGCTATGAGATAGGCTGGGCTCTGTTAACCAAAATACAACACTGCCATAACCAAGAAAATATCTTCTTAAGAAAATATCTTCTTAAAAACTGCACAAGACCATCCTGATTTCTCCCCAGGAACATTCTGATCTCTGGAAGACACTGAACTTATTGCCTTCCTATCTGAAGTTCTCATGTCTGTCCCCATTGCAAGGGCAAAGCACAACATATTTCTAAATTGCTGAGAGCATCATTGTTATTTGTACTTCTGCAATTCATCATGTGCAAGGGGAAAACTTGCCTTCATGTTAAATTCTGGCAATTTTCTAACTACTTGCCACAGCCAGCAAAAGATTACTTGAAAGGAATTACTATAGGACACCAAAAAAATTACTTGCTTTTGCTCCAATAATTTTTCAACTTGCCTTCTCTGTGAGAGGAGTAGAAGTGCAGTCTTGGAATGCAAACATTGATCCCAAATTCATCTGTTTATATACATCCCACTTCTCAGATGTGCAGGGTGCAAACATGCATAATACATATGGGTCGAGTTTGATTGCTTAGGAAGGAGGCAATAATGCCGGACTAATTATTTTCCTGACCTGATGGGTAATATTTTATTTAACTCCACACTAGGGAAGCTAAACTAGCTGGCGGGAAAGAGAAATGTATTCTCAAAGGGATAATACAAGTTTATGCAGCACCTTTGATTTTGCATACACTCGATGACTGAGATAATTTCAAAATATTATTTATTCATTATGTTTTTATTTGGGCTCCAAATGCAAAGGTTCCATTTTCCTATTCCCTTCCCCATGCCTAATATTTGTTACAGTTGCATTTTTCAAACCGTTTACTGTCTGGAGGGTAAGTAGAACGACACTGCTCATAATGTGCAAATAAATGTGAAATAAGCTAGTCAGCTCAAGTGGAATGAATTACTGTCACTGGTAAAATAAGGCAAGAGGGAACGGCTGCCTTGGGAGCTAAAAAAGACTCTAGCAGGTACTGCTATTGAGCGACTGGAATAACACTTACTATGATTTATCAAAGACCACTTGAAAGCACTTCTGAGGCATTAAATAGGCATGAAAAGAGGCTTTAGTGGCAACGGGACTATGCCAGAACCGAGTGATTAGGAGACTCAAAAGCTTGACCCCAACATGCAGCCTATGAACAAGGGATGCCAAAAAATCTTCAAAGACTTGGGGAAGTGAGTGCAGAGTACAGTCAAATTTGAAGAGAAGGGATGATCACAGAGTTATTGGGTTCCCATTACAAAAAGCCAATAGCGTTAGCTATGGAGAAAGGAAAAAAATCCCAGTCCACGATTTTCACCACAATCACACATGAGACCACCAAGAAACAGCTTTGTGTGGGAATAAGCATGTAAATGAAAGAAATTAAAATATTTCCATTTTCAACATCATTCTGTTTTTACAAATGCAATTTGCTATACCCATAGTTTTCACTGCTAATCTGCAATTATCGCAACGCCTTTGTGGCAGGGGCTGGAGCAATGCTACCAGATAATGTGCTGCCACTGCCGGCCCCCACAGTGCTTGCTGTCCTCCACTCAGCTGATGTCAGGTCACAACTTAGCTTTGCACAGGCAAACATCTTGCTTCCAGATCTCATCTGCCTTGCCACTGCTTAGCCTACTGGTGAGAAGAAAGCACTTTGATGTTAGTCAAGCTTTTAAAGACGGTCTCACCGCGTGCTGTAGATCCCACTGCTTGCATTGTAAGAAAATAGAGGCTAGAGGATGTAGTAACTCACTGACTTCATGGGCAGCAAACTGCATTTCCCTCCATTCCAGTGGCTCTCAACCAGCGCCAGCGTTTCCCAGGAAGGGAACACTCCAGTCTGCCCAGAAGCACAGCAAGAACTTCTCCACTTAACAGGAGGCAGCATTCTGTGAGCCACTCGAGTCATCGTTACTGCTGAATTCTTGCAGTGCCTGGTCTTTAGCCCTTGCCTTCACCAGTGGGAGGCATTCTCACCCAGTTAACATTGCATTTCAGTATTATTATCTTCATAAGAAAACTAGCCATTAAGCAAGTTACTAAAGTGAAGATTTTAGAAAGGAAAACCTCAGTGTGAGGTGGTATGTGGCAGGGTTCCCAGATCCCTGTCTCGTCTTCAGAAGAACTGCTACCCAGAGACTGCTGTGGATGGGGAAAACTGTTAATGGAGAATTGTAAAGTGGTTGAGGGAGCACAATTTTTCTCCTTCAGACTGACTAATAAACTACATTTCACCATCCAACTTTATGATTTTGTACAAAAATATAGACACCTCCCTACTTCTCAGCAAAGATTTAATAGCAGCAAGCTGTAAAGTGATCTCACATCACTAAGACTTCATTATTTTCACAAAATATACTACTGTCATTTACTTGCACATTATAAAGTATTATCATAAAACAAGTCATTAGTATGAATTAGTGAAGTTCTACCTTCTGTCAAAAGACAATTGTTGCTGTTCTGGGTCTTTTAAAGAAATAAACGCTGTCATTGTGCCTGAAACCAAACAATGCTTGAAAAATACATCAAACAAATGCTGATACTGCACTGCACAAGGCCCACAGCATTTCCTTATATTCCCAGGAAACTCTCCGAGAGAGGTATCAGTCATAATTCCATAATAACAGCACTGAAGATTTACCAGTTTTATTTTTAAGTAGTCCTGAACAGCACAAATTCAAAGCAACCATAAGGAGCCTTCTCTCCACTGCTAATAAAACATAATAACCACTCTGTGGTTACTTTAACAGAAGTGAAGGGACCAAGACAGGACAGAAGACTCTCCATGAGGCTCTCCTATCCCAGAACTTACTGCGTGAATGCAAACCAGTCAGCAATGCCAGGCGTTTAATGTCCTGAAGTTGCAGACGTGCTGCATTGGCACCGAAATAATCAATACATGCCTGAGACTCGTGCAGTCATGGGACAAGAGATGCAACAGAACTTCATTTTTCTGCTTTGAAAAAAGTCTGTTCTAAGAATTTATTTCCCATAATTGTCCAACTGAACAAATAAGAGCCAGCAGTTTTGTGGCGTAGGTGAGATGTCAGATGAGATGTGTCCTTACAGTTGCACATGCACAGACAGAACACAGTGAAGTCACAGAAAAAAAGCAAGGATGGACCTAATCCTCCTCGGAAAGGAGCTGAACATCAAAACCCCTTTATATAATTTCAGTATACCTCAAGCAGCACTGCTGTTTTTCTTTTTTCTTTATATTAAAGACTATTTTTAGTGTGCCACTAAGGAAACCAGCTCAAAATACAGTCCTTCTCCTATAGTGCCAGCAAGACAAAACCAGTTAGACCCCAAATCACTGTCTTTATCCAAATGGAGCCAATGCAGGCTGCCAGCCATTTCAATGGGCCACGTTTTCTGGGAGTGTCCTAGGAGTCCACTACCTCTTTGCACTGTTGTGATGGTGCAGAGGGGCTTCTCTGGGAGGAGGAACATTCCTGCACAGCCGCCTGGTGGGATACCTTTCTCCAAGGAACAGCTTAAAGAAAGGAAACTTTTCTTTCTACACTTATTTTTCTGGTATCTGCTTTCTAACCACAACACAGCTCGAAGGCTATGCCAGCACTGCTGGACACCATACCTGCTTCAAACCACTGTAAGCTTGCCTGATAGAAATATCTGAAAATCCCATATTATTTCCCAAACAAGAACTCTGCTTTTTAAAAGGTAGTTACATTGTTCCTTGAGAGGTTAACTAAAATAGGTAAATTAGTTGTATTTTCAGCTGATAGTGACAGGTAGGAAGAGCTTCGCAACAAGCACAGCTTTAGTTACAACATCTCTGGAAAAGTCCTCAGGGATTTAGAACAATGAAACTGTAATTTAACCAGTCAGTCAAAAAAAGAGCCATAAACAGATTCACGGAGACACTTCTGTACGCACAGCTCATTGTATATTTTATGAGGGGAGCACTAACTGTCTTCCCTCTCCTTTCCCAATCCCTCTCTTCCCTGCACATCAAGCTGAGAAACAAAACAATGTAAGTGCTAAGAGAGAAAAAAAAGAGACACTATCTTCATGGCATTGCTCAGATCTTATAATAAATATAATCCTCCACGCAATTATTTATTTTCAAAGGAAATCCTTGTTTGCGAAAACACTGAAAATACATTCAGATGTTCTACTTCTATAACAGAAGGTTCAACTAACAAAACTAAATGAAAGATACAAAGTCTTTGAAGACAGCACTTTGGTTTCCTTGCTGTAAATTCATTTGATAGCATGGGAGCTAATTTATATCACAGAAGGTGTTTTTTTTATATGCAACTGCATTTTGTATGTTACAGCAAATACGTCTCGTTACTTCATCTTCCAAAAGGCAAAGCTCCCAAGAACATATACAGATTTTGCAGGACCTGCTGGATAAGGATTAGCCAAGGAACATGCATGTGGAAATATTTACCGACAGACCCCTGCAGAGGTTTACTTGAATATTGGCTTAGCTGAGTAGCAACAGCAATCAGAATGGGTCTGAACTGGTGAGACAACTGGAAATAATTCTCTGCAAAACCCGTAATTAGATCAACAGCTGTTTAGCCTCGCTGACCCTTAGCCAAAGTAATAATGATTTCAACTGAAAAGGCTGCAGTCCCAGAAGAAATATGACAAAAAGCACATCATCAAGTACCAACACATCAGGGAATTAAGCATTATCTGACTGTTATTTTGAGTTCTCTCTTGACAAAGCCGAATTACAGAAAAATAAAATTCCATGCCAACTATAGAAAAGGTCAGTCAGGAAAAAAAAACAGTGCACTGTGCAATTGAAAAGGGGGATTTTCCCTGAATGTAATTCCTATTCTTAATCACAGTATTGTCACGCATCTGAAGTACAGTCTGTCACAGCTGGTAAAATTAACATGATATTATTATACAAAACCCACAACAGAGAAACATGGTTCGAATTTAAGCAAATATCCCATTTTTCCCCCCTCTTCTCAAAAATGACAACTTACAAGTTCTAATGCAGCATGAAAGCAAACACACGTGTTGAATGAACACTCAAAATAAAAACAAAAGGAAAAGCAACCTCACAAACCTGATGGGAAAGGTGCTGTTACCAATGCACCTTTTTCTAAAGCCGCATGTGTGTATTGTGAGGCTTATTTGCAAACGTGGTTGAACCAGACTCAACTTGAGCCAGTCCTGTAACTATGTCTAGTAAACTAGTGTTAGATCTGGGCATACTGTAATCCTTAGAAAAGCTTAAGACCAACTCCTAGATCCTGTTGAAAAGGAAAGTTGTACTGGTGACAAGTCAGTGTGATGTGGAATATGCATGGAGGAAGAAAACCACCTATGATTAAAAAACACTGGGAATACACAAAGAACTAATTTCAGGAGTACAGCGTGGAAAGAGAGAAAGGCACAGGATGCCAAGTGTAACAGTAATTCATTTCCCTCCACCATGGAGCTGCTGGAACAAGCTGCTGCTCAAAGGGATCCCTCAGCTGCACATCAGTAGCGATGTGAAGAAGATGCCCTCCCTCAGGGCTGTTTGCTGGTGTCTGCCAGTGTAAACAGAAGGCGGCTGTCAGAATACAAAGTCCTATAAAAAAGTAGGAAGTTCGAGGTGTTTACTTTCTCAGTCCTTCGAGCCAGACAAAGTGAGCAGATCTATTGGATGACTCTCTCCTCCAGGTAAGTCTCTCAGCATTTCGTGTGGTACCCCACCATTTCCCCACCCTCCCTCTTTCTGATGAACTTTTCCGAACTTCATTCAACCCAAATTCCTGAACAGTTCTGGAATTATTAAAATATTTTGCTTATTGGGTTTGCTTGTTAGTTTTGTAAATTTCCCATTCACTAAAACTTTCCTCACTCCACTTACAGAGCAATATGTACTGCTTAAATTTCCTCCCAAAGGAAAAAGCAAATTATTTTTAATAAGCTGAGAAATCAGCTATGCTCAGATAAGTGAGGCATAGGTGGTTGTGTCAGTCAGTACTATCTCTTCTGGCAACTCTGAAGAACCAAAAGCAAATTCTTCCTTCACAAGTAGAACTAAAATCCCTTTCTGTTTGTTATATGTCAAGTTGAGCAATTGAAATATTCTCCTTAGTCACGCATTATAGAAACTTGTGTAATATTTGAGAAGAAAAAACAAAAGTGGTGGTCTGTGTAGAGAAAATGATGCACAGGAGAAGCTAACACAGACCACTGCCCGTCACAGCTTTAGCAACACAGTCCACACGTTCTGCTTTCCACCAGCACTCGGGGGCTGCCAACTGACCCAGAAGCTCCCATACGCGTGGCAAAGCCAGCCTAGCCCGGTTCCCCTTTCTCAGGACTGCCCAGATGCAATGTGAGAATCGATACATCACCATTAAGAAGATTTTAATGGGCTTTGGAGACATGTGATACTATTTATAATCAGCCCTCCTAGACAGTTGTTTGCATACTCCTTCCTGATGCAGCTTCCCTTGAAGAGAGTTGCTACACAATCATTACAAATTGATTGCAAAAGAGCTAACAATCATGATTAAATCATTAAATTCTTGTCTACGCTTCGGAGAGCGGAGAGAAAATTAACTTCCCACCAACCTAATTTTTTCCTGAACATGAAATAATGATTTTCTGCCCGTCTAATTACAAAGCCAACATCTGATCAAGCCGGCATCCAGAGGGGATTATCACATGCACAAGTATTAGACCTCATTACCAGCTTGAGTGCAAAATTATTACATCTTGTAATTGGATGGTGAGATTTATATACAGATCGGCCCGGTTTCTGTAAGATTGTAATTACAAGCTTCGTTGGTTAGCTACTTATCACTCAGCACAGAAGAGAGGAAAATAAGCAACAGAAAAAGCATTTCATTAACCCATAACCCTATCAAGGGAGAACCACTGTAACATCCATGTCTGCATTAGGGAGAACAGCTAAATTCACAGATGAAACAATTTATTATACTCTTTGCAAATGGGATTTAATTTTGTTTAACCCCTAATGAACTATTTTGGTAAACTGTATAAGCAAACCATCCATTTTATAGACAACTAGGTTCAATATAGTAATTATAAGGGGTAACTGACTGAAATAAATACTCATCTGCTTAGGGGCAAGGTTATTTGATATACAATTGCACATAGATCTGAGCATTCACAATAGGCAGAATAAAGAGGGAGCTCGCCTTGGCTTGTTACAGAGATTGGAAGCCCCCCTGCATACAATCAGAGCTGGGAGAGCGTAAGAAATCCTGCTGGTGCAAGTAAGACATACATAAAAATTACTAAAAAGCTAAGATCATGAGGGTCTGGGAGGGCAGACCATGTTCAAAGTGCAATTAAAAATCCAGAAACATGTTGTACTGCTGCTTTGGGGATGTGGAGGTGCAGATACATACAAACAACTGAATGGGAGAGACCTGTGAGGGACAGTCATACAACCTCCATTATAAGAGCAATTTATAAATAACGCTTCTAGGCTTTTTAAGCAGAAAAAGCATATTGAACAGAGTAAACACCAGTATTAGGGACACACTCATGCCTCCGTTTTGTTCCACCTTCACTTTGCAAATCTGACAGCAGCATATCAATGGATGTTTTATCACTGACATCATTACAAACTTTGAATCAGCCTTGACCTCTTTAGGTGTTTATTAAGGCAGCCTGAAGTTAAATTGAGATTGTTGCAGAACTCATCACATTCTCTGTTTTCTCTCTCTATTTTTTTTTTTATTTACCTTTTCCAATCAATATTCCTTCCCTATTTGACAACAGTGAATCCAAGCACTTGTCCTTTTACATTCCTAGAGCAGAAAAAAATCATGGCATTCTGTATAGAAGCCATTATGGCAAACTTTGGGGATCTCCATCCTATTTTGTTGCATCCAGGAAAAAAGTTTCAGAAAGGCAAATACCTTCTCATTCTTTTGAGCTATATATTTCATTAGTGGCAAGTGAAGGAACCAAAGCTGGACTTGAATTAAGAACAACAACAACAACCAAACAATACCGCACAAAACAACCCACCCTCAACAAAAAAGGATGCTTAGATTATATAGGTAGTGGGAAAGTATCCTGGGTATGAAGAAATATCCTGCATAATACCTCACAATTTCTGCCCTACGTCAAAACCCAACAGAAGAAGGTTTTGTTGTAAATTGATGGTGATTTTGTAATACAATGCAGAAACACAGAGTGATTCAAAAGGACACAATTTTTTAAAAAGTCAATGGAATATTTCCCAACTCAGTTCAGTTTTGGAAAACAAGCTTAATTTAAAAGATCATTTTCATCACAAACCTAATTACAGGGGATTTTTGTCTCGTGTCTGCTGTTAAACTTTCATTGATTTCAGCAGTTCAGGGTAAACCCATAAGCAGCATATCAAGATTATCTGTAGAGAGGGATGAGTCTTTACTACTATATCTAGCTGTAGCATCCAAAAATTCAGTGGGCTTTGTACTGTTCTGGACACTCATCACAAAGAGATAACAGGATATATCTACTCCAGAAGTCTATCAACTGGAGGGAACCGATATAGAAAAGAATGAGAGTGAACTGCTACCCCAAAGGGTTCTCAGCACATACTGTTTGTCTGACAGATCCTTCCTTGTTTTTACCCTCAGCCTATTTTTTAAATATTTCTATGCCCTTCTAAACTCTACTTGCCTGTTCTGTACCTGTATTCTCTCCTATCAGCCCCAACAGTCAAAACAGACAGATACACAAACAGGAGGCAATTTTATTTTTGAGGTTGTACTAGCACGTCAAGAAAAAAAAAATGTTTTACAGGGAAGAAATATATTTAGGAATAAATAGGTGGACAGTATGTTAGAGTGCTGTGTGGGGTGGGGGAATCATAAAACAACTGGCCGAAGAAATTACTGCAAATTCAAAATATTTCAGTAGAAATTAAATCTACCAAATGCGGCAAATCAGGTGGCATGATTGCAGACAGCAGCAGCTTGGACAAGTACGGAATCCAGTTCTCAGGGAAAAAAGTATTCTGAATAATAATAAATTAAATTCATTTAACAGTGACTTGACACAGTCTGAAAATACACTTGTCTACCTTTTGGGTCAAAAGGAGTATATAGTAGCGCGGACTCCCACCTTCCATGGACAACTCCGCAAGAGGAAGAAAGGCAGGCAAAATGTAGTTGCTTTGGACTGAAAAAAAAGCCTTGTGCTGGCACTGCTGCCTCTGAAAAACACCTCTTGCATCAACCTGTCCAATATCCACCAGGTCTAGCTCATTTATGGCATCAGATATATTAATACAGCACAAAAAGCCTAAACTTTTCACTATAGTTTTGCTGCCTCCACCTGAACACTACAGAGCTGTGTTTAAGAACACATCCAGAGGACAATACCATGAACAACATCTGGCAACATCTGGCAGCACCAAGCCAAGAAATATGAAATAATTCCCTTTTTTCCATCATAGTTCAGGCAGGCCTTTTCTGTATAAGCAGCAATAGCCGTCTGCATACATTCCCACTTCACAGTAACAGAGAACAATGAAAAATCCCAATTGCAAAGCTTCCTCCTGCTCTTCCTTACCCTGGCACAAATGCTGTGATAGGAATTCAGACAATGGAGTTGCACGTGCAGAAAAGGAGTATGAGCAAAGACAGCACCCAGTGTATTTAGTCTGCAGCCAAATAAATACTTGCAATACTATGTTGGGGTTTTTCTCTTTGATTGGCAGATTTACATGCATTATTTATTAAGTTGCACTAAGGTCACGTCCTAGCCTCAATGTTTTTTCCCCATTTATTTTTATTTTTTTTTTGTACGTTAGTAGCACTGAGTAGTTCCAGCCATTGCCTGGATCCCCAAAAAAATAGGGATGTGCCTTATCTGGGTAGAAAGCAAAAATGTCTAAAGCTTTGTAAGCATCGATTTGCTGAGCTTTTTGCATGATTCAAATAGATCCATTTTACCTATCAGAGGGATATATGGAAGAGAAAAGGAAGATGAAGTGGTAGCAAAATGAGTCCAACAAATCACAAGTTTTAATAAACTGTAAAGAACGTGCATGTTAGCACACTCACACAGTTTCTACAAAACTGGTTGTCATGCACATTACCCCAGAAGACCTTGTCACATGAACACCTAGGAGCCTGAAGAGATGCATTTCTTTCCACTGAACAATACATTTCCCAGCCACATCGCAAGAGTCGTGAACATGAGGCCTTGTCACTGTTTAGCTCATTTGTTTTAATGGCTGTGGAACAGGCACCTATTTGAACTTTCTTGTCAATCTTATCTTCCAACCCAACTCTCAAGTTAAAAGCTGCAATAAACACCTGCCTTCTGTTTTGCCACACGCAAGGTTGGCACACGGTAGAGACCAGAAACTCCTTGCATTTACCTCCTCCCATGCTCCAGCTTAGAGTTTCCATTAAATCCTGAGTGAACACGCAGCTTGTGCCTCGGCAAAGCAGCTTGAGTTCAGCTGTGAAGACTGGAAAAGAGCAACACTTATGACTTCCCTTTCTTTTTTCTCCTGCACTCTCCCAATTTAGCCTCCAATATCTTATATGCCACAGAATCTGTTACAACCACACTATGGATAGCAATAGCAAATAGGTAGTGGTTTCCATATTAATCTCCTTTGGTGTGGATAGTTACATGGACATGGTAAATGGGGACTGGTTTGCTTTTTTCTCTCCCAGATGTTCATGAAAATGAACATAGCATGGTGCTATTGTACCCATGTAGACTGTATAAGTCAGATTAAGTTGTATATTCAGTCAAAAAAAAGTCTAGTTTTAAGGCAATGAAACTAATAGGGTATTCAGAGATAAATGCAAAAGCGTTCTGGACTAGGATACACCCCTTTTTTTATAATATACTTCAGAATTTAAATACATCTGTAAATTTTCATAAAGTATTTTGACATGCAGATTTTTGGATACAGTTAATAACATCTGCAGGAAAAACTGTGGATTCATATGCATGCTGAACCCTAATCCAGACAAAAAAATGAGTACTTCATTTCAGTATTTCTGGTGACATTCTGTGCCTTCTGAAAGAATGGCATGTGCTGTGCTTTGGTTTTGGGGTTTTTATGTTGGGTTTGTTTTTTTTTTTCATTTGGCACCCAAGTTTCTAAACTCCATTTATTTGAATGCTTTTCCTCAAGGCTCCGTAGGGAGTCGCTGCAAGTCAAGTCCCACCCAACCACCCAACTCCTCCCTCACCCTCAGCTTTACATCATTTTTACATCACTTCTTCAATTTCTCTCCTTTCCATGGTCTCTTCTACTTTTGTTTAGGATCTTTCTCTAGCCTTGCACTGTTCTTCCAGTAAATAGAATCATCTGTTGTCATTCCCTACTGCCTGAGAAAAAGTGAAATGTAATAAATCCCAGCAAACCTCGTGCCTTTATTTACACATTTGTATCCCTGTTAAATGCCATCTAATAAATTCTGTGTCATGAAAAATTAAGGTTGGAAAGGGAAGGATGAGGAACTTCCATGGCATTTCTGAAAAATCTAACCAATCTAGCAGATGGGAAAGCATGATGGAATGGAAAGCAGGTGAAGACAAACTGCTCCTTCCCTTGAATTTATTGGAAAAGTAACAGCTAAGTCAATTCCAGCAATGCTTAGGGGTCCATGAGGGGAGCAGCAAAGAAAAGCTGTCAGATTTATCAGGTTAAAGAAGGGAGGAATAAATATAACATCATAGTGGGAGAAAAGTAAAGCATAACACGTTCAGGTATCGTACGAGGTCCAACACAAAAAAAACCCCAAGAATGTACCTGTAACTCTTCTATTTTAACAAATAAAGAAAATCAACTATGATCACCTTCAAAATAGTTCCCCTCTGAGTCGACACACATCTGCATTCAATGCTGCCAATGTTCAGAAAAATTCTGCAGATAATTTTCTGAAAGGTTGTTGAGGATCTCTGTTGGTTTTTCTTCCTTATCTTCCACCAAAAAAAAAAAAATGGGATCCTTTGAGCACTGACTGGATCTTTGGGATCTCTTCACCATAAGCTTCAGTCAATAACTGAAAAGTTTCCATCATGAATTTCTTCAGTTTCACAAGAACCTTGATGTTTACTTGCTGTTCGTTCTTGCACACCAGCATTTTCCAATCAAGGCTGAGAAAACATCTGTATTTGAACATGCATCCACTCGTATTGAGTGAAGCAATAGAGTTGAGGCTTGTCTCACTGTGATGGATTAGAACACGTTTCTAAGCATTTCTTTGTCTCTCCCCTCCCATTCTTGGTTCCTGAGCTACAGGGTGAGTCTTTTTGTGTTGGACCTCGCATTTAGTTCTTACATCTTTGGAAACAAAAACATCTGAAACACAGCAGAAGGGAATGGAAAAGACAACAAAAAATAGAGAGGCAGAAAGCTATGCGCATGTGGATAGATGAGTTTGAGCAGGAAACTACAAAGAAAACTACAAAAAACAAATAATGGCACAGCAAAATCTTGAAGGCCAAGTGACTACTCAGTTCCTGAAAACAATGTGTCTTCTCTAAGGCCCTTGCACATCTCAGACCCTGCAGCCACAGTCTCTGCGTGGAAACCACCACAGTCCCACCTCGTGGGAAAGAGCTCACTGGGGGAACCTGTTTTTTCCTCCCTGCACACAGAGCTTCCATCACTTGCTCATAGACCGCACTTTAAGTGACATAGGCTGTTAATGAAACACACACTTGGTGGACTCAGAGTAATTTGTTCTTAAAATGTCACTGCACACAGGCGGCTGCTGCTACAAATTCAGACAACAAGCAGCCTTACAGCAGAACTGCACAGGACAGCTACCACTGTCCCTCCAGTGGGCTGCTCTCCGCCTGCACCTATCCAACCTCATTTTGAGGACAGGACAAGCCCAGCCATTCCCCAAAATGCCACACGCCATCCTCTTCCTCTCATAACTGGCCTGACTGCGTGACAGAGATCCTCTACGCTCACAAAACTTCAGCTTCGAATTTTGAGCTGTATGTCTTGGTGCCTAAAAGGATCACATACAGTGTCCTAGGGAAACCAACCAACGTGCACCTAATGTGCCCTGTCATTCATTCACAAAGCAATTAAAACAAAACTTACTGCATTTAGCAGTAGCAAAACCACTACGAGTGAGGAAAGAGGAGTGAGGAGCTCTCTTTATTCACCACAGCCCCTCATTATGTATCACTCAGAGAAATCCTGCTGTTTTCTCTGTTTGCAAGGAAGCCTCAAGCCTTTTCTCAGCAGCTGTCACTTGGTTCACAAAAAAAAAAAAAAAAAAAAGGCCTCTCAGCACCATGGCGATTAAATACCATTATAACTTTCCTCCTTCTGCATACTACAGTAGGCAATCAATATGGGCTTACATTTTATGAGACAAGGAGTTAACTTGTTCAATTATGGTGCAGACAGCTCTATTCTTTTGTAACAA
The DNA here is from genome assembly GCF_032191515.1 of Phaenicophaeus curvirostris. NCBI lineage: Eukaryota > Metazoa > Chordata > Aves > Cuculiformes > Cuculidae > Phaenicophaeus > Phaenicophaeus curvirostris. The sequence goes on from NC_091405.1 coordinate 16,350,174, forward strand.
GTAATCTGGGTAGGGAAATCGATACTGACAGGCCCGATGCACGCCAGCTAATTTCATATTATCCTCAGCCAATCGGGTACCTGCAAATAATAGAGTTGTTGTTACAGTTCATTATGGGGAGGTGGGATCAATATCGGTACAATAAGAGGATTGGCAATGCATCTGCTGCATAAGTAACCCTGAAGGGAAAGAAGGTCCCACCAGTGCAGCCGGCACGCTCACATTTACATAGCCGGGGAAAACAAAAGTGCCGGAGAGGTCCCTGCTCCCTGACCTACAATTAAAGATGAAAACACCCCAGAATTGGAGCAGGATAAACAAACCTCCCTTGCCTACTGGCAGGATAAAACAGAGAAAGGGCAAAGTTGAAGTAAATGTTAATAGCAGATTAAAAGACATGCATATGCTTTGTAAAATGAGATAACACATGCATGGCTAAATGAAGCAGAAACAATCTATTATTTTTTGAAACGTTACATTAATATACAGTGCATGTTTGACAAAATACAAGGCAGAAAGGGAGAAAACATGCAGTTGTATTCTGATGAAGAATATATATATATTATACAAGTGATATTTCATAGAGTATGTTTTCTTGGATGATGCGAAGTTCTACCTTTGTCAGCATTTATTATTCAGGGTGTGAAAATGGGCCACAAGAAAAATTATAGATTCCAGTCTTCAAATTAGGGGCAAGAGAGAATTCTGCAGTGTCTGTTTAAAACAGCTTGAAAAGTCACAATCTACTCATTATTTGGTAGCTGTTTATTAAACCCGACCCTTAAATCATTGGCAAAACTTTGTTTGGCTTCCCAGGGACAGAAATCCACCAAAGCTACCTAAAAGCACATCCAATTCAGGAAAAGGTTTTTAAACACAAGATGTGTTGCAATGAAGGATAACACAAAGCAAGATGAACAAGCAGCAATCTTCTAATTTCAAAAGTGTGTTCTGAGAAAGAAGATAGAAAAGACAAGTATCAAAGTATCCCCCAAGTGGAGTATAAAAAGAGGGGACATCTAGAATACGTGGACTGTGAAAAAAAAACAACCAAAAATCAAAACCACAACAAAACTGTTCCAAGGGCTTTTACCTCTACACTACTTAGACATTTGTTCTTTAACATCCACATTGCTCTTAATGTTTGACATTTAACTTACCAGATTTTCCCTTCTGAAAACTGAACTGCTCCACACCTAGATTTTTCTCATCACTTCCAAGATAACTGTCCTCTCTGCAGGACACACAGTGCCACCTCTCCAAGAGGACTCTCAAATTTAACATCAGCTGAACACTTAAAAACTCATTCTTTTATCTTAAAAGAACCCATTTTGTGTATTTTGTCCCTCATGGCTCCCTTCCAGCTCAGGATATACTACTATTTTCTTCTTAAACGTTCTCTTCTACCTGCTTTCAAACAACAGCATAAGCATGGAAGACAAATTCACTGCAAATTTTGGAAACACTGTAATCACAAGGTACCTGAATATATAAAAGGACTCACACACTATACAAACACGAATTTTCATCAACTGCCAATTTCAACTTTGAGGAACAGTATCTCTACTTTAAAACTAACACAGGTTGGTGTTAAGGCCTATCCATTCTTTTCTTACATGGGATGCAAAAATGTCATTAGTTTATTGGACCTTTTGAGCCAGCCTTAAATTAACAAGTTTCTGTTAACTCTGCAGTTCATTTTAACACACTGTAGCCTTTGGAATAGATTACTGGTAGCCTAAATTAATTCGGTATTTTTCCCAGACGTTTTTGAAGTCCATTAATTATTTTTCATGAGAATGCAAAGCCATACATAGTTGATGAGGGGAGCACGCACTTGTGTACAAGATGGATTCTCACTCCACACTCGTAACTCTCACCAGCTCAACTCATGCCACAGACAGAGACTATAGGAAAGGTTTCATCCATCTGTCAATAACAAATGTCAAAGGCATAAAAAATGGAGCTTGGAGAAGCCTCACTCCAAACAGAATTGATATTATTTATGTTAGAGAAACCAACTGCTTTGTCTGTGCCATGGGCACAAAACAGCTGCCACCAGACTTCATGGTGGCAAAATAACGTGCCCTAAAAGATGTTTTTGAAGGAAACATCAGAGAAGAATCCTCAACTGTGCGACACCTCGATCCACTGCTGACATCAAGCAACCAGTATTTGTTTCCTTCACATGTCAAAATACTGCACAGAATACAAAGTAATAGGCATGAAAATACACCCAAATGCTTTCAAATTACATCTCGTTAACATGGAAAAATAGCACAGAGTTTGTAAAAGAGTAGAAATTAATTACTTACACTCTAAATGATTGTCTATCTTAAGAGTTAAGCAAGGTGCACACATAAAGAATATGGAAGACTGATCAGCAGATTCTTATCTATCCTCATGTACTCTAGAGTAAAAGTAAATCAATATATATTAGCTGGGAGCTACCAGCAGCAACCAGACTCTGAGAGTCTCTCTAGGTGCACTAGTAGGCATAAGTAAGAAATATGTGCATTTCTCAGTAAGGGATAAACGGTTCTAACTTGTCCTCAGAGAGCCCTCCTATGTATCAGCATTACTATTCTCCTGATAGATGCTCATTTCCTACAGTAGAGTGTCATAAATACAGGCTAACTTTTATATCACAGCTCCCAAGTGACCATCCTTTTAAATTCTGAATCATTAGAGCCCTTCAAAACCTAGTTAAATTAATAGAAGCGTGAAAAAAGGTTTTGTTTCAAATCCTTAAAACCTGTGGATCTGGAATGCTACAAATGTGTTCCCCACCCCCACTCTGTCATGTCCTTTGTGGTGGCAAAATACATTCACATTTTTTAAAAAGGGCTGAATCTTCACGTTAAATTTATCCACAAGAAACTGGGCAGAACACAGTCAGACTGAGTTCATTTAGAACACTTAATTTTTCTGAGACAGTATGACAGGACAGTACTGGAGAACAAAATTCACCTCCCAGAAGATGCTGTGCAGTCACCAAAAATCCTACAACACGGAGAACACAGGGGCTTAGGGATCATCAGCATGCTGACATCTCAGACCACCTCATTCAACAACCACAGCTCCAAACAAGCCTTCGTGGATTCTGCTTATCCCTTGGTAAAATAAAGATGATAATTACCCTCCTTTCATTTGATTGTCTTAAAATTCAGTTTTACAATCACTCTCAACAAAGAAATCTGCTGCGATTCTTGCAACCAAAGCAACAATTGATGCCTTTGTATAATGATGTGCTGTATAAAATATTGTAGTGAAGCGATAGCTTCACACCTCTAGCTATGGGTACTGTACGTATTTCTAACTGGCAGTTATTCTGTTTAACACGTACTAAATCCTTGGATATATTTATTAAAAGGCACTGAGCAATTCATGTTTAATTACTTCATAAAAGAAACAGAAGTAGTAGTGGAGGAAGAGTTAAATACTGTACTAAAAGGAAGAAGCTACAGCTAATCACAATTAAGAGGAAGTCCCAGGCTATTTAAATGCTACAATCCAATTATATCAGGTAAAATGAATTACTCCTTTAATGCTGACTTTATATGAAGATACCTTCTTATTGCTCTCATTAATAATCATCAGACATCATTTTAGCCCATATTGGCTGCAATAACATTTCTATTAGCATCATGGTGTAGCAGGGCTGACAATTAAAATAAAAAATAAATCAAACCCAGAGCTGAAAATATGTAATTATAGTTCAGAAAAGAGCTTTTATGACTATTTGATTAGTCAACTGAACAGTACTTATCTTTTAAATCTTAAACTTCAGTTAAATGAAATTTTAGGCTTCCTATTATTACAGTAGTCCTTGAAAAACTAAGATACAAGCAGCAGATGTTTTCAAGTTATTAAACTGCCTTAGAACTGATACGTAATACATTCCTTGAGGAGCATCAACTAAAATGGACTTAATAGGGCTGCGTACATCAGAATACACAGAATTACAGGGGCCATTTTAAAACAAACAAAAAAACCCAAATAGAACAACCTGCTACTGAAGACTTAAGTGATAAAGCTGCCTTGGTTGCTCCCCCCAGGTCCTCCATACACCTTTTTATGTCTGGAAACCTTTCCATGGTAAAATATCTACTTATACATAACACAAAATAAGATCATGCATCATTATTGATACTGCCACAGCCCAGCTCGTAAACAACAACGGGAACAGTGAACCACTGTCAGCTCCAAAGATTTCCATAGGACATAAAAACAGAGGCCATGGAATTGGACCCAGCAGTCGTGGCACACAGCGACTAGCTAGTTTGCAACAGATACCAATTCATTTTATGCAAAACCCAACAGCACTTATGAAGATCCAGGACTGGCTGTTCCAGAGAGGTGAGAATTCACTTATGGACAAAAAGCAAGTAATTGTGGGGGTCTACCTACGCCAGCATATGGAACACTGCCAGCCCCAGCCAGCTTAAAGGGATCTGTGAATGTTTGGAAACTTATGAAACAAGTATTTAATAAAATATGTGTCACTCTCAAGTTTTCTCCAGCAAGGTGCAGAACTCTTACCTCTAGCCTTGGATGTTTGATTCTGAGAGCTTCCAGGTAACTCACTCACACAGCAAAACATGCAGAATGATTCTTTTCTTTTCCTTTTTACTTTTAAAAGGGGGGAGAGTATTTTGATAAGAGTTCCTATATACTCAAATTTTTCATCCTACCCTGAAAACTCCTATTTTAAAGTCATTCTAAACTTCCAGCATTTAAACCAGGAATCTAATCCCCATGGATGCAGAAGACCATCACAACAGTTATTTTCTCATATTCTCATCTTTTATACCAAGACACTTTAAGGAAACCATATTTCAAAGTAAAGTTACACTCTCACTCAAAGAAGAAAATAACAACATCTTCAATTGTAAAGCATTTACAGTTTTCTTTCTGAAAAGTTACAAGCAACAAAAAGAAATCCATAACCCAAGCACAATTATTTTCCTGCATTTTCCGGAAACTAACATACAATTCCATATAAGTAGATATTATAATATTATCAGAAAAATTATCATCAATAGGCAGAAAATAAATTTTTGAGAAAAATGGCTAAGAGGTCATACTGACCCCCAGCTCCTACAGATATTTCTTGTTCTACCATCAGGCAACAGCAAAAATTGCATTGTTGACTGGAGGGAGCTTTTTATCCTGTCTGAAATGAAGGTAATAGCTTGAACATCTAGAAAGCAAAATAACGCTTCTGGAACTGCCTGTGCCTCTAGCTCATTAGCACTGCACTTTGTCTTCTTCATTAGAAAAAAAACCATAAAAAACCCAAACCCGAACCAACAAAACAATTTATCACTCCATCAAAAAAACAGTTCAAAACCCTCTGATACACAGCTTGGCTACTCACCCTCCCCCACATTACAAATTAGAAAAATCACCAATTGCCCCTTCAGGAGGGCCATCTCTTCAGGACTGAGAACCGAACTACCTGTTGGAAGTCTCAGTTTAAAATAGCTCAAGGTTTGCTGAAAAAGCCTCAGCGCTCTCAACAGCGGTGCTCGCTCTGCTCACTCCATTCACTCCTTTAGGTTCCTTTGAAAATCCCAGGGTGGATCTCTCTCTTCTGGTCCACAACACACCATTACGGTACAGCAGCATTTTTGCCTTCGAAGCTCCACTAACTTAGTTGCTAAAACACTTTGCTGTTTGTTTTGGAATTGTCCAAATTCCCATTTAAAGCCCTGATCCCTCTGTAATACACACGTGAGTTATAAATATCCAATATAGTAATTTCTGGACTACTCATGCATTGGTTTCAAACATCTCTAGACAATTTGCTTTGTATTCTACTGTTCTCCAGTGACTTTTAGGGAAAAAAAAGAGGTTTCAGTTTCAAAATAGAGAATTCTTTCAATCCTTGCAGCTTTGACTGTTGATTACTTTATAAAGCCACAGAGAACAGTTTACAAGGAGCCAAATGGGTAATCATTATTCCCCATCAGCAATGAGCTGTGACTTGCGTAAATTGCATAATAAATTAGGTATTTTGAGATAAATGAATTTACAATAAACAATCATGGACTGAAAAGCTCTACTTCTTGTCTCCAAAGGCACAAGCTCTGGTTAAAATCAGCCACAGGTAGTTAAGTGATTATAAACTGTAAAAATAAATCAACCTGATATAATTGCTCCAAGGAAAAAATTACCAACATATTTAAAATTTCAGCAGTGCACCTTTTCCCATATCCATTTGGCATTATCTAATTACCTTCACATTTCATTTCCATCAATGATATGACCTGTATTTTCCTTTTATAACTGTCAGGGAGGGGGTGGGAGGGTGGACTGAAGGACCACAGTGATAAATCAGCCTCACCATTAGGACCGAAATGGCTCATCGCTGCAGCTCTAAATCCAGGATTTATAAAGATGTCTAGGCCATATAGCACACTTGTGGACACCATAATAAATTCATGAGCACATTGCCAAGGCAAACTACTTCATTATGTGGCAGGCTGCTAGCCATTAATCTAGCAGAGAGAGATTCCTGGGAAACTGAGACCGCTTGGAAATTTATGCAGGCCTAAAGTTACCCATTTCATTATGGATTTAATCTGCTCTTTCTGCCAGAGTGCATGAAAGGTTTTTACAGTTTAGATCAAGTGCTTGTAACTCCCTATTTTATATTATTTCTTCAACAATAATGTCCTAATTTTCCTCTCAAAAACTATTCAAACTGAATGCCTTCACGCTTGCCTTCCTCTAATATTACACTAGATAAAATATTTATACAATCAATTGACAAAGAGCAATTTTTTTCCCTTAAATGTTCCATTAACATGTAAATTTTCATATGATCTTTATCTCATAGGCAAAATGTGCTCTGCAATGCCCACCTTCTTCCAGGCAGTTAACCCTTTTGTTGTCTGTAAAGAATCCAGATCAAAACAGATTCAGTGGCCTCATTTCTAAAGCCCCTAAAGAGGTCCTGTATTTAAATTACTATTCATTGAAAGGAGACGGAGCTCCTGAAGTCATTTGCTCTCCTTTTTTTGATGGCTCATTCTTTCCATCTCACACACACGCACAAGTAAAGGGACTCATGCACACATTTTAAGTCCAATTCCTATAAAGTGTTTCAAATGACCATTTTCAACTTCATAATTTAGTTTAATAAAATGCCACTAATGAAGAACATTCCAGATGATACTGCGATTCTGGAGTATAGAATTAATGAAATCAACTATAAACCCAAAACTTATTTATGCTGAACTGAATAATTGCAGATTACCATCATCTGTAAATAAAGATTTCTTCACATTCCAGGTGGCCTTGTTCATTTACGGTCATCATACTTACATTACTTAGTAAGAAACTCAGGCCAAATGTTTTCAGTGATTTGATTCATATAATGACACATAGTAGAAAGACAAAAACCAGAAGCCAGAATAATGAATATGTTCCAAAACACCTCCTATTATTCCATTTTCATGTATATTCTCTATTCTTTGCTCTTATCTCACTAGAACTCCTAGCACTGCATTTGGGAAAACACTGGGAACTCATCCAAGGGTTATATTTGCATGTTAGGGTGGTTCTCCTTAAAAGCCTGTAGCTAATTTTGATGGACAAGTGCTTCACACGGGTGTCTTTGAAACTGTGATACCAAACACCTTCTGCATAATTTCTTCTTAGTGGTCTAATAACCTACCAAGTGAGGATGCACACAAAGATGTACTGGTTAATAAATCCATCAGCAGTTGAGGGCCAGCCTACAGCCATGACTTTAATAATACAACTTTTATTCACATCGATCTTAATATTACAAGATGATTATGGAGCAAGAAAAAAACATGAGAACAAGTCATGTACGCTTTTAGTAAAAATCTCAATGTTTGCCTGGTCTTGGCTGAGGAAAGCGGAATGTTGTCTTGCCTGCTTGAAGTAAAACATTTTTTTCCCCTGTAATAAGCATCTGGGATATAGGACAATTGCATCTCCGATACTGAACAGGCATATTTCGGTGATAACTCATCACCTAGTTTTTGAGATATGCAGACTTCATGAATAAAACTTGCATCCACACTAAAGTATCTCTCTGATAAGATTTACAGACTTTCAGATAAAACATCTATTTGAAAAAAAAAAAAAGCAACCACCAAACAAACCACAAAATCCATACCAAAACCGAAGCCCTTCCATTTCCTTAGCAGATGAAGTCAAGTCTATACTGCAGAAGGAAGACTAGATCCTGTTTTGGTTTTTTTTCTTTTTACACCTAATAAAGGGAAACTACCTTTTATATAATTCATTATTCTACTACCAAAGAGAATACTGAACTCAGAAAGTGCATGATCTCCATATCATAGTGTGAAAGAGATTCGAAAGCACAGACATAGAGGTTCAGATTCAACAGCTCTTTACATCTCTCCAGCTTGCAAAGACACCACAGTCCACCTGAGCTTTGTTCTCATGCTCATGCTAATCTGCATATTCTTTTTTCTTCTTCTTACCCCCAAATATTACCTGCTTGCTTCTAAACAACAGATAATTCATCTTCAACTTAGGGACCAACTCTGCTAAACTCTGATATGAAACTAAATTGACCCTAAAAATAAATCAGCACTAGTCCGTCAATTATTATGCTTAAAATTACATAATAGGTACACACTATAGAAGATTGACCTGAACATGAGACAGTCAGGAACATGCAGTAAAATTCCAGCTTTTTCCAGCAGAAAGAGAGATTCCACATCAACCAAGGGGTTAGGCATAAAATATTTTTATTTTGCTAAAAGGCCTGAACTGTGGCCTATTACAATAATAATCCCCAAATCACTGCATTAGCATTTCAAAGATCTTTGCAGTTTCAGTTTCAATTTGGACACTTTGGACCTTTGAGAACAGCCATGACCATCTCCAAATGTTACTAGAGGTACTCTCGGTACTGCTGACGTATCTTAGAAATGAACAATAATGACATCTTTCTAAGATAAGAAAATTACTTTTTGTACCGTGGTCAGATCTTTCTCCAGCTAATCAATCTACCTGTACCTTGGGAAACAGTTCATATAAACAACAAGGATGTATCAGACCTGAAGGAAATGACTTCTCAGAACTTCACTGCCAGTGAAAACAAAGCTACAATAAACATACACCTCCACCACACGCAGGAGAATTCTCTCCTGGAGGTCACCACTTGGAAAATTTTGAAAAAGTTAAATTTAGTGCATTTAATGAGTTCCGCAAAATTGGATGAAGTAACTCTTCTCAAATAAATCCTAACACAAAAGACAAGGGTTCTCAAAGTACGGAGGAAGGCACTTTACTTCTTCAAGAAAAAAGTTTCAGAAATCCCCAAATCAAGCAACCTTAAAATATAAATATATATTTAAAGACAAAACCAAAACACTCAGATTTTTCTTCAAAGTCACTGGCATCATTAAGTTTCCAGGTATCCACATCTTCCACATCTTTCACCACTTCTTTAAAATTTCTCTCTCTTTTTTTTTTTTTAAGTAGGATTTTCCTCATATGCCTTATCTTTCTCTCTCCTTTTCTTTTTTTTATATAGCATTTCCTTTATTAAAGCTGACACTAAGACCCAGACTCTAAAACACATCAGAGGCCTTAAGACAACATTCACCCAGGCCCATGAGTCTCCCAAGTAGTTTCAGTATAGTTTGAACGTTTCTCTGAATCATGTAAGAAGTCCATCCATTCGACTTCTGAGCCAACAAGCCCTCTCACCTCTCTGTGCTCTGGTGGGATTTGCAGTCACAGATGCCGGGATCCCACCAGAACACATTGACGTGTCTTTACCACCGTAAACCATTGGATTCACCCTGGTTTGGGATTTCCCAAACAAATGGCAAACATTTTAGAGGTTCTCAGAAACTTCAAGCCCAAGTTAAATGGAAAATCTTCCTTACAACACTTGTAATTTTTAATACTTTTATTGCTTTAGAAGTAAGGTATTTCAAAGCCCTGTATTGCTGTGTTCTTCCTGGGATGCTCTAAGCAAACAAGCAAATGATTCTCCACACCCTCCATTTTGCAAAACTTTATATGTATCTGGTTATACAATAAAAATAAATTTCCACCAGCAAGCTGAACAAAATCCAAGGTTTTAGCTAAATTCAATCCACTTTGGCCAATGCAAATACAGGAAATATAATACAGCTTAGCAGTGTAAAAGCATATAAAACCCACAAAATGTTTCTGGAGGCAGTGATCCATGCCAAAACGCCAAGAATAATATGTCCAATAATACACATACAATTTTTTTTATGTAGACAACACAAGCCACAAGAGCTGCTTTTGTATATCTAAATTGGTATCACCAGAACTCACTATTCCAGAGTATTAGCTGGATGCTGTAACATATGTATATATTAACAGTGAATTACATCTGAGTACAGTGAAGCCCTTGGCAAAAAGATACTCTTAAAGAGAGCTAACTTAATAAAAATCATGGACCCAGATAGCCCAGGTATCCATTTCTTCAGTCTTGCAACTAGAGGAACATACCAGCCACAATCAGACTGCTGCCTTTGTACAGAGAGCCCTTAATTGAAGGGCAAGGACTTGGAGTCCTCTTTCAAATGCTCAACAGGCTTAAGTAAATAGATGGCCTGATTATTTTAACATTTTGGCTCATGTCTACCTTGTTCCTAGCTTGCCTGCTGGCTGGTACCTCATACCTAGATGGTGCTGAGCAGTAAGCAGGAGCCTGTGACAGGAGAGCAGCCTTAGTGGGGACAGTGGTGCTCCTACCACACACCGAATGGGCTCACGACTCCTGTGATCAGGGGTATGTTCAACCAGTGCTTTATGGAGAACATTTAAGCAAAATTCTCTGACAGATTGAGATGAACTAAACCACACGAGCCCAGCAGTTTTGGGAGTTGCAGGTCTTGGTGGAGACCTCAGCAGAGTTGTGTGCTCAAATCCATGTAGTACCTGCGTGCAGACCACAAGCTGTGTTGATGCTGACAAGTACTATTAGATCCGCTGCTAAATATTGAATTTCAGTAGAATTGCAGCCAAAAGAATTACAAAAAACCTATGGACTTTTAGAACAAATAAGCAAAGTCAATTCGAAGTAGTTTTAGGACAGCAGCATCTTAATTGCACTTATCCCATCTAAACTGCTCCAGACTGCCAAAAAGCTGTTTATAGAAAGTGATCACATAAAAAACTGAGAAGTAATAAAGATCCCTTTCCAGAAGCCCTGTCATCTGGCAAGAATCAACTCTTAGCAGCTCTATGAAGAAGGCACCTCAAGCCTTGCTAGCTTAGACTGTGCAAACTTTTCAGGGGGGGAAAAAAAACAGAGTAGATGATCAGAGCTCCAAGGTGAAAGCTGCCAACACTTTCTTACCAGGGGGTAGAAAGCCATATGAGTTTAAATACTTCATGTTCAATGAAAGCTATGCCTTTAAACTGTTGGCACAACTGGTCCTTCAGGTTGCTGAAGTTAAACTACATTGGCGTTGCCAGAAAGCAGCAGCAGCACGTGCCAACCAGTCCGTCCCTGAGTAGGCTGATGAAATCCAGCACATGCAAGCACTAATGCTGGGAGGAGTGAGGATACTACAAAGGAAAGCGATAAGACTAGGAAGGATGATTTCTCTTGTAATTTTAGGTAAATTCTGGAACAGAAGAAACAACTGAGTATGTGAAATGGATGTACATAATATAATTGAATAGCATTACTGAGCTGCAAAGCTTGCATGCTGAAGGGATTTGAAATTTGCACCAGACTCTGGGCTGGTGCAAAACAACACAACTTCATAGCCGCAAATCCTATTGGGTATTTGTCCCCTTGCATTTGAGTCAGAACAGTTACTGTATATCATCCGCTTTCTCTTGTCCACATTAATGTTAGAGATATTTTCTCAAAAATATCTTTCAAATTGCAAAAATCTAATTTAATGGCCAGAATTCAGCCTGCAAATATCTTCAGGTGTTTCCCATTTACATCAATGCAAGCTGAGCAAGAGACACACCAAACAAATTGTTGTCCTAACTTTACAAAACACCTTATATTTATTTTTGGCTATTATCTTGGCCCTTGGTTACCTTTACAAGGTGAAAATAATAGTAACTGTGATAAATGTAAGATTCTCCAATTTTGATCTTGCATTTTGATTTGAAAGCCTGCACGCTTACAAACCTGCCTCTAAAATGCTCCCATATTTTGCTTTCAATGCAGAAGTTCATTACAGGGCAGAACTCTTCCAGCAAAGGAAATAAAAGCTATGAATGTACAAAGATGAAGATCTGGGTACTCAGGGCTGATTTCCTAAGAGAACTGTACTACCTCCTAAAACGTTTACACATGTTGTAATAAGGGTAGGGTCCTCGAGTAACCAATGCATTAACCCTGAAGTAACACTCCATTAACTTCATCTCAGAAAAGAAAACAAAGGCAGAAAATAATTACTGGGGTTCATCAAAATAAAAATACATCCAGAAACAGACTAACTTCTAAAACCTGAGGAAATAAAAACAAGTAGACAATTTCTATTTAGACATTTATTATATTAAGTATACAAAATGTATATACTTTTTTTTTTAAACTGAGGTTTAAAGATGTTTCCTGTCCTGCCATAGTCAAAGATTTATTTTCTGTCTTATCTAGGAGGCAGCAAGGCTACCATACCTATTCTTGTACCACTTTGTATCGCAGACTCTGCTCACAAGGGGAACCTTTAAACTCACCTACTGAAGCACCACTGGGAAACTCTCATCAGCCACAGTACGAAATGACTAACTCTACTCAGATATCTCCCAGCGATATCCTGAAAAAAATTTCAGAACGTATGAAAGTTCAGTCTTCCATCACTGAGGTTTTTTGGTGGGGAGAGAGCAGTTATATACATTCTAGCACCAGGTTTTTGTTGCACCAGAGACCCTGAAAGGGCCTTTCCCAAGTCATACAGGGAAAGCTACCAGGATTTCACTGGCCCAAACACAGTCATTTTTTCCCTCAATAAATGTTTTCCATGTCAAACAAATCAAAGCATCAGTATCAGCATGGGCTACAGATTGCATTTATTGTTACTAAATCACATTCTTTCTGACTGGAAAAAGGGTCACTGCCAAGAGCCTTCCTCTCCCAGTCTTCATCACTGTTTCTTTCTGGGTAAGTTTTCCACTCTGCACTTGAACTTGAATACCAAGGATGGTGCTCTAGCTGCATTTTATTTTCCAAGGTCACAGTGCCAGGAACTAACGATACGTGAAATGTTTCATCCCTGCAGGTTTTCCTGCTCAAACATTTTTCTAAATAAATAAATAATTAAAAACAATGGCGCGCACCACGTTCCAGCCCTGAATTCCCGAAGCAGCTCAGGCCCTTAAACCGAATAACTTGCCTCAGCTTGCGTATCGCAAAACCCATTCAGCAAAAGATTATGGGCCTTTAAGTGCCATCCAGGCCTGAAATATGACTCTAGGGCTTCAGGATGTCAGAATTGAGAATTGCTAGTGAATATTCTGTTCTGGCAGTACTAAAACTACTGTTATTTAGCAATATGGGAGCAGGCAAATGGAGGCAGGGGAGAGAAACAATCTGACAGAAGGGAAAGACTAAAACTTAACAGAGGTGCAGTTTTCATATGTGGCCACATGAATTCTTTATGGAATAAAATGCATTTGAGAATCAAAAAGCGGATGCAGATTTATATTCCCACTTAAATCTGCCAAAAGCAAGTAAATGAATACCAAGAGCTCATTTTAGTTCAGGAAACAATTTATGAGGATACGTGGGTGGGTGCAGGTACTCTATGTGAACAGTCTCAAGGGGAATTAGCAGCTGCTTCTGCTCCTCATAACGAAGAATAAATGGACTAAACTGAAAATTAGCAGCACCTCATTAAATGTAAAACCATCCACATATAAAGCAGCAAGGACTCAATCCTTAAAAAATTCAGAAGGTGCAGTGTAACATGAAAGCCAAAGAAGCTTTTGTCATTCCATCACAAATTATTCAGGCTTAGATTGTGGCATCAGTCCAAGTATCAGAGATGGAGCAGTTGTGAGTCTGGTGAAAGTTGCCTTCTGATGTCATGCTTTTTAGCCTTCTTCAGCACTTCATAGTCTTCATCACACACATCCCACATCCCCACCTCCCTGCCTTGGTGCAGGTGCCCTTGGAGATTTTGACTACTTGAAAAGGGGACTTTAAAACAGATGCTTGCTCTTTAAGTGACTCCTCGGAACATGAAACATCTGCATTTCAATGTTGCAAACTTCAAATGTGAGCGCTGTCTTTCCTACGTGAAAGTAGGTGACTGGTTTCAGGTTTATTCTTCTCTTTTCCTATAGTTATTTTTATTGAGAATGTTTCCCCCATTTCATCTTCAATCTCCTTTAAGGACCAAATAAATCTTTCTATAAAGGAGTGCAGCAACATTCATTGCCCACATTTTTGAGTCTCCAACCCAAGGGATGCTCATGGGTCTGACTTGCAGTATCTTTAAACACATACATTTACTATCAGACATTGTGGAGATGTCTCAGTTCAGGCTTATGTTCCTTATGGAAGAGATCCAAGACAAGCAAGTGAAATATCCTTACTAGCTGAAGTCTCATGATTTCATTGGGATGGGAGCAGCAGTGGACTAGATGGGAAAAATAAGCTACCATCAAAACCTCCTCTCCCTTTAGTAACTCTTAGTGTTGTAGATATAACAGCATGAGATGACAAGTACCAATGCCTCAGCTCATGGGCCGTAAAACAAATATGAGAGCTGATGATTCACATGGTGGCAGAAGAAAAGCTTCTCTCCGGTCCAAAGACATGTTCATTACACAGACTCATGCTGCCTTAACAGCACCCATCTAAACAGACATTATCAGAATTAAAAAGTAACTCAAAACCATCCCCTAAATAAAACTTATGTAAAAAAGTCTTGTAGCTTTTTATTTTAGCAGCAAATATTTCAATTTAGGAAAGCAGTGATGGATCCTCAGGGTTTGAGTTTCCAAATACTTAGAGATAACTTTCCTGTGTCCTGTGGTTAGTATTGTTGAAGTCATCCAGTGTCTGCTAACATAGTCAGCTGCTTGGATGTTTGTAGGATGAGACCCTTCACTCATTACATTCATAAATATGAAGGCTGGCAGGGACCATTACAGCCTGGGCTGACCTCCTGCATAAAACAGGCCATCAAATTTCAAATGTAATATAATTAGGGTTCTCAGGTTTAACTGATAACAGCAGCAAATACCCCACGGAGACTTTAAAAATGTGTCAGGCAAATTTACACATAGAAGGCACGCTTTGATGTGTGTCACTGAAACATCACCAGAGCTAAGCACATTCATGCCTGAAGTTCCCAATTTCTTTTTTTTTTTTTTTATAAACAGCTATTCCTGACAGTCTTCCTGCTTCAGGGAAAGCTGCAAGGACTTTCTATTGTTCTTGTCTTCTTTCTTAATATTTTTAAGCCCCTCTCCAGGCAACAGCCTAAGATATTTTTCTCTTTTTGTTATTTACTTGCCTGAAATGACTGTGAATATGGTGCCTGAGGGTTCTGCAGGCTCTCCAAGGACAGAAACTGACACAGCATTTTTTTATTTTTTAACCCTCACCAATACCGATAACCTCAAATATGTTGGTTTTTCTCTCATTTTAATTACTTTGGCTAAGTGGGCTTTTAAAAAGCCTTCCCATTAACCCTTGCTGAGATACTTCAATTTTTATCAGTATTTAAACCATTGAATCACTTACGCCATCACCCAAATTGGCTGTGCTACATTTTTCTCCCCAGTGAAAAAAATTATTCCTCAATAATCATTAGAGTCATCAAATTACAATTCCATGGAGAGCCAGATCAGATGAACATGCCACTGAACATGAACATATAATTGTAGAAGATGAATGGCAAGCTGCCCTAGGCTTGCTGGGGTTTGAATTTCTTCTCTAGTTTGGCGTATTTGCCTGTTTTGAGGCTTTTGGTAATATTTTGTGGTTATTCACAGGAATGTTGAAACTTCTTTAAGGAATCAACAACAGAAAAAAGTCTCACATTTTTGGTACAAGCACATTCTTCCACAGCAATACTACTGAAGAACAACTGTGAGCAACAAAAATCTTCAGCCATGTACTAGCAGGGGCCAAACCACAGTCTGAGCTCAGCCTAACCCCTATCCTACATCAGTGAACAGATTCCAAAAAACATTTTTCAAAGTAGTCGTTTGTTTGAGTAATACTGAGCAGTAGGTGTGACACATAGGTAAGTGATGTATGCGATAGCATCATGAGGCAGGAGACACATGATATTTCCCTTGTGGAAGCACTGATGCTTTGAGCAAGCCTTGTGAAGCTGGCATGGAGAGTTGAAAGCAGCAAAGCCACGTGAATTACATTAGTTCCCATCCATTATATTTTCATGAACGTGGGCCGATACACATGAATTTGGCTCCTATCAAGCTACCCTAACTGACTGGCTTTGGACTCCTAGCCAAACAATTCTTACAGCTAAACACTTTCCTAAACGTGACGTGATTTATTTAAGGAGATGTTTTCAAATAGATCCAGTTACCGAGACTTTATGTATCATATTGCAGCTTTAAAAACTTGGTGCCCTCCCTTCCCCCCCTCCAAGTTTGCCCTGGTTATGAACTCTAGCAAGTGTGGTTTATATGGTGGCAGCGCTGAGACAGGGCTTCAATTAGGCTACAGTGGGGCCGTCAGGTGCTGCAGCCAATTACCTAAAATGTAAATGTTTTAAGAAAGGCAGCACTTTTTGTCAGGGCCTAAATGATTTCCAGCCTCCAGTTCATTGTTTCAGAACCAGAAGCACATAACTCAGAAACATTAAGCATACAGTAAAAACATCACGTGTTGATTTACACATATATATATTGACTAATGCTATCAGTGGAGTATTTACCTTAATCAATATTAAAAGATGCCACCAATGATTTAAATGTTGAGTTGCCTCAAACTAGTCAATAAATGTCTTCATTCTCAAGCATATGCTTATCTGCTAGCTGCTCGTTTCCTCTGCCCCAGTGAATGAGTTTGGATGGAATATTTTGCTACCCAGCATCTTCCCATTAATATTCAAGAACCCATTTCTCAATTTAATATCAAAAAACTTTCTAGTCCACATGTGGACAGTTACCTGCTTAAGTTTTATATACAGGAACATTCTGGGAAATAATCACTAAAAGATAGACCAGGGTACTGGCTGTTAATGATGAAAAAGCATTGAAGTCACAACAAGTTGTATCCAAGGAAAGTTCTTTCCTGATGGACCCACAGTGAGTGGGGATTTCTGTCACACACTAATTCATCCCATCTCCAAAACCACTGCAATAAGCAGCAGCTCCGAAATTGCAGTAACTAATTTCAAATGTACCTTCTCCTTTCCTTCACGACAAACTCTGCAGTTCACTACTTTATATCACTATTACTCTAATGTTGTTTTCCTTTCATTATAAGCATTACCTGAGCCATCAGGCACCATATTATTGGACACGTTATTCTAAGAGAAGGACCAGATTTGTGCTTATGTACGCTGTACAAGTCTAATCAGCAAAAAAAAATTAATTCTAAATCTGAACAGCAGTTTGCACGTTGCAGCATCAATGGCAACACTGGACTACAACCTTTCGAAACAGGCTGCTTCACCTCTAATAATTTACCAGGCAAATTGCATTGTTATTTTGTTATTATTTATAAATGCCTAATAGATACGGCACTTCTAGGAAGAAATATCCACTTAATTGATGCATCTTCGTATACTCAAAAATAACCACAGTCTAAAGGCAAACAATTCCATACTGAACAAATTCACTTTACTGCTTTAATACAATTTTTGTATTGCGGCAGACTTAAAGCTTTAATTTTACACGTCTGAGCGAGCTGCATTCACACACTGCCCACAGCTAACAGGGGTTTCTTATGGGCAGTGTATATAGTAAGACAGTTGACTCACCACTGGGAATTGAAAGTCAGTTTGCTAAACAACGTCTCTGAAAAACGCCTGTGCTTTGCTTGGACACTTTGTTTTTGCACAAGCTCATGCAAGACAGGCATGAATCGAACAGGCTACTTCCCTCAACACAACTGAGTGTAGTTTCTTCCACTTATAACAAGCACAAACATTAATAATGGGTCTATCTTCTGCCTGTTTTAAGGCATATTAAATCTTGCTCTGCCCACTGATGTTTCCATGAAAAATTTGGTCTCTCTAGCAAATACTTCACAGCCCATACACTTCAGAGTTGCTCAGCAGTTTCAGGCTCTCATCAGGCAACAGATGTGTGCTCCTGCCTTCCTTTCACTCCAGCCCTTCACCTTGTGCCATGAGAGCTCTCCCCGCCCTCCAACTAAGGGTAGTCCCTGGAGTTTCATGGCCACAGCAACTGTCCCATTTTAGGACAGCTCAGGAAAATAAGTCTCCTCTCTCTTCCCCCCAGCTTCGCCTTGTTGGTGATAATTCTTCACAGCCTCATCTTTATCAGATTTCAGGCTCTCAACCTGGCCAAGAATGTCTTGCCAGGTGCCACCAGGGAAATTGTTCCATCAATATGCAGGGAGAAAACCCAAAGAATACTTAATGCTCCAACATTACGCTGAAAATGCCATTTTTAAAATTAAGGGCCCTCCTGGCATTCAAGCCAGACAAGGAGTCACTGACTCTGAAAGCAGTTACTCTATGAACACAACCTGGGATTTTTGTGACAAGACCCAGCTCGGAAACTGAATTCTGATACTATAAAGATTTTGGAAACTTTGGGCATTGTGTGCATCAAAGTGACAACATACCACATTTCTTATAGAGTGCACCACACTGCTATCCTTGCACAAGCTCACTTTGAAGCTGTGTGAACCACAAGACTTGTAGACTTTTTTTCGTGATTTTTCTTTGATTTGTGGTTTTGGGTTTGGTTGGGTTTTTTTAATATTTGGTTGGTTTTCTTGCTGCTGTTGTTTCCGACAGGCAAGAAGCAGCTTTCATACACTATTAGTCTTAAAATTCAGTATTCCTTATCCTTAAGATTTTCCTCCTGGCCCTACTTTTTCTTCCAAAAGACACGTTTTCTACCACTTCCAAACTGCCTCCTTTCTTCACCCTCCCACTCCTACTCTGGACCAGAAGACTCCCTCAGCTTCAGCAGAAGCGAGCGGAGGGCACTGCTCAAAGCCAGCCTGCCTGGCAGCACAGTGCTGATGGCACAAAGCTTTTCCTATAACTTGCACTCTTGGAAGCAGTGAGGATGCTGACATGAGCAGCGGCTTGTGGAACTGGCCCCTTCAACTTCTTTCTTGATCCACTTGAACAAACCTCCTTATTTCACCTGGATTTAATACACTGTTACCCACTGTAGCTCTCAGATACATTAGCCTGCAAGCAAGGGTAGAGAGGATTGATAAATCACAAAATGGATTTCATGAGGGATAATTTACATGGGTGAGAGAAGCACGTTCCCCGTGTGTCCTGAGGACAACACAAAGGGTATGCTTCATAAATCTTAAAAAGGTTTGTATATGACTTAGGTTCTAACTTCAACCGATTTTACAACTTTAAAATGAGAACTATTTATACATAATGGAATTAACTCTTGTAAAAGCAAGATTTACTTATTCAGAAATTAAGAGTACCCTTTCACTTCACATTGCATTATTTGCAAATAAAACCAGCTTCCTGCTGAACTACTGTGCAGCAGCAATGCCCAAAAACATCATGTACTTAATATACGCAACTTCTGTGTATAATATGTAGCATATGCAGCAATACAAATATTCTAGCACAAATCTCAGCAAGACCTTCAGTTTCATTTTGTTAAAGAAAATTATATTTTTGCAGGTTTTAAATGAGTAAATTTCAGTGGGATCTCCTTGCCAGATACTTGTCACTTAAGTATCTTTGGATCTTTCCTCACTTTAGAGCTAAAAACAGAAAAATTATCTAGATTTAGCAAAGCACAAACCAAGAAAAACTAAATAACAGTTTAATTAGGTGCCTATGCTAGATACTTGGCAACACATTGACAAATCTGAGGTCTGAATCTTCAACATCTATACACATCATTCTGCCAGCAGTATGGAGTGAAAAGTGGCTATAAAATGCGCCCATATCACAAAGATAATGGCTCACAGCACAGCAGGTACTAAATCCAGTATTAACTACTTATTTCACAAGGGAGAAACAGGCTAAAAATACTTTTTAAAGAGGAACAGGGCTTTGCTACAAGTCTGCTTACAATTACAGTTCAGAAGAAATCAGAAAGGAATGGGGAGCGGAAGTAAGCTTGCTGCAATCATAAGGATTAACCCCAGAAATAATTTTGAGAGGGAGAATATACGAGGAAACCTAAGGTAATCTTCCAGGTGATTGGGAAGGGCACCTCTTCCCATCGAGCACAGAGAGAGTCTTGTCCTGCGGTGCTGGGATCTAAAACCAGCGGAAGGATGTGTTCTCAAAAGTCCCTGCAGGCACCACTATGATACACCTACTGTTGTGTAAGTACAGGGATATACTCACCTTTATTTGAGACTTGACCCCATAGCGAAACATGCTTGTGATTAGACATTGGAATTAATCCTTTTTTACTTCAGTGAAGCTACACCAAGTGTAAATCTTTCAGGCTAGGCTGCAGTCTGTCCCGTGGCTTCCACATCCTTGGAGATGCGGGAGCAGGAACTAGAAGATAGACAATTAAAATTCTCAGTAGTCAAAAGGCCTTCTCTGTTCCTTTCAGCTGCCATAATTATGGTGGAAACATCTTCAATAAGCAACAGTCAGACACACAGCAATTGGCTTTCCCATGCAATGAGGTTATGAAGGCTGTGGCTTGCAAAGCAAGCACAGCCTTGCTGGAACAGTACTGAGCCACGGGATGCGGCTGCAGCTACATACACTTCTGCTTCTGCCCCCAGTCAAATGAAGACAACATTTGCCCCAGATATCAGGTAATGCCTTAAATTAGAGGAGAGGGATTTGTTCTTTAGACAGAAGACTCTTTAAAACAAAGTAATATATGTGCACCCATTTATAACAGGTGTTTAATCTGCCACAGCTTTTCTGGCCATTGGAAATTCTATGGCATTCTTTCTTCCTTGTCACCGTTATAATACTTTTAAATGTTGTTTTTCTTTCCCCCACTAAAAGGAAAACATTTCTCAGAAGTAGTAGCGGGCTGTTAGGGCCATAAAACAAGTTTGCAGAGACATGTAACATGTTGAGCCGCAAGACACGACAGAGCGTGTTTTATGGGGCAATTAATACTTGCCTTGGGAGCACCGTGAGGCATGAAGCACTGTCAAACACACCCTGGTATATCCAAATGCAACTTGTAAAGCTACATTTTGCTCCTTGAAAAATAATTATGGAATTAGCTTGTCGATTTTTAACTTGCAGCAGTTAAAGAATAGAACCTTTCGACCAGGAGCCAAGCTCAGAGAAGAAGAGCAGGAAGGAGTACGAGCAGAAGACTACACCAATTTCTAACCCACGTGCACATTCCGTAGTCCTATTTTTTGGGTTTTCTTGTGTTTTCTGCTACACCCTTGTTTCCCTATCCTCCCTTTTATGGATCATACACTATATTGTTCTGGGTTGTTACAGGAATTTCTCAAAGCATTCCTATGTGCATTCCATTGCCAGCATTCATACAGGTACAGGGCACAGGGATTTCCCATTATCTACAGTAGTGACAGCACTGTGAAAATAGCTGGCCATTGTGCACATGCATATTTTATAGTCCTTATTTGATCATTGGCTTTAGTTGTTTCAGCATTTGGAATAGGCAGTTGCAGGTTGGCAGGGGTTAATAATACTAGAGCACCTTCTCCTCCCCCTGTAAAGGGGAGCAAGGCTCTCAGATTTATAAACCACTACGAGTCACAGTGTGCACAGGCACAGCAGTTTCCTCAACTGCTTCAAGTTTCCAGCAACAGTCCGACTCCCTCTGTGCCGCACAGTGCCAGCTCTTACCACTCCTGTGGTATTTCAAGAGTGCCCTGTGGGGCTGAAGAGACCTGGTGCATGCACAGCCAGCATCACCTCTCATTCCACCACTGCCCTGCAAGAACGCTAAGCAAGCAGAAGCTGGAATTGCAGGGATGGATTCCCTGAAACTGCACGCAAAACTAATTTAGGGAAAACGCACAACATGGCTTCTCTGCTCCTTTATTTATTTATTTAGCTTTACTTAAAGCGAGATTTTTTTTTTTTTAACCAGCATGCAAAACCTCTGGGGCACAGCATACCCTGAACCGCATGTCTGTGTTACTATCAGGCTAACAGGGCAATAGGCACTCCCACAGAAGGAAAGCAAGAGAGGCTCCTACCATTAATTCTACCCACGGTCTGCGTTGTGCCAAATCCCTTCCCCAGAAGGCAGGCAAGCAGTGCTGCACCCAACCCCCAGGCTGAGAGCAGGACACAGCTTCCAGGGCTGGGAGGGGAAGCTCAGTCACAGTTGGCTAGATGGCATTGCAGCATGTAAGCAAGTCACCTCCCTCTGTATGCACACACCTAGAGCTTACACACATTTCCTCTAAGTACCATTTACCATCTAAAGAAATGACAAGCTCCATGCGATTCCATTTACAACTGCAGCCACACAAATGCACCATCACCAAAATTAGAGACACTGCGCCGAAGATGGTACAAGAAGAAAACTGGAATGAAGACTTCATGAAATACAAGGTGAGTTAAGAAATATTCCTATACATAAATGCACCCTGAAAGCACTTCAATGCAGGGCAATATCCACCAATGACAAGCTCAGCCACTGAAACCAAAAGTAAACATTGCAATGAAAAACTCACTGAAGTTGTAACAGATCACTGCTAGACAAAGCATAAGTATTTTGTTCCTCATCACATACACTATAATGGAGCAAGAAGGAAGAATGAAGTTGGAAAACTCCCAGGTGTCATGCGGGATATCACAGCTTCACAAGCAATTCAGAGTCAGATCCTTACCTGCTATAAATCAGCACCGGTCTATGAAGTTCATAACTGCACTGAAACCAAGGCCCTGTGCTCTCATGTCTCCAGCCACGATCCTCACACGTTGGTGTTTTGCTGGTAAAACCTCTAGAACTGTCAAAAATGCTGCTTTCTCTGGGATGTCACGTAGATTCATGTGTTAGTCTTTATTTTGAGATCTAAAACCAGCATTTTTTTTAAAAAAAAACACCGCACTTTTTAAATATAAGGTCCTTTTTAAAGGTGTCAGAAATAAATGTTAGAAGAAATAGCCTTTGATATGAGGAAACAAGCTACGCTTCATCTCCAACATTTCATTAACCACGAAGAATTTTTTCATCTGAAAGATGATTTGATGGACGTGGGGGAGAATACAAAAATGTGAGAGCATGATTGTAGCCACAGCTCCTGGATGTTAAGTTTACCAAGTTCTTCACCAACATACCATTTTTAGCTTTAGTTTTTTAACTTTTATTTGAAGTTGGTCTGTCATACCTTTTCTGGCTCCTAATTTCTAGGTTGGATTTAAGAATCTCCTACAGCATGTATTACCCCAAATGCTCGCATGTCAGAAGAAATAGATAAACAGAGGTACAAAGGTAAAGAATCTGCATATAAGAACACAGTTTTGTTTCTCTCTTAAACTGGAGATTAATCTTAATGCAATGCAGTTATCAGTATATTTACATACATATGTCAATGGTTCTCCAAAGTAATATTTAATTACATCCTATTATAAACTAAAGCAGTAGAAGCAAATATTCCAGAGAAGAAATTTAGTGATTTAACACTTCAAAAATTTTTCTTGCAATGTATTCCGCTTTTCTACCAAACAGATAACACAAATCCTACATTTGAAAGGGATGTTGGGAAAACGATGCTAATAAAATTCCTTAATGTTTTTCTTAGTGAAAAGAAGTCTTGCAAAGAGGGAACACTGAATTTCTTCATACCCGAATTCACAATTCAGTTTGTGAAGTACTGCATATGTTGGCTCTTGGTACGATTAATTCTTTACTGACACATACTTAGGAAAAGTTTCCAAAGAGCTGCTCACAACTCTGACCTGCCATGGTAAGTGCAACAAACTCTGTCCAGTTAATGTACAGGAAAGCAAACACAAAAGTATATTTTATATTACTGTTTCAGTCCATAGAAGTGAGTTATTGCTCTGCTTTTCCAAAGAAGAGAAGGCCACGGTTTGGAGACCTCATCACCTCCCAGTTCCTACTACAACACTAACAACCAGAGAGCTCACTCCCAAACTAAGCTATGATCTCAACACTTAAATGCCAGGTAAGTCTCTGAAATACAGTCCATAAGTCTGTCCTGAAGTGTCAAAAATCCCCTATTATCACCCACAAAGCTGGTACAAGTTTCTGGGATCTGCAGAAACAAAATAAGAGATATTTTCCCCACTTCTGAACTGCTGGGACAAAATACTACTTACCAATTTAGGAATCCCACCTTGCAGCTGCTGATTTAATAGTGAAGCCTGACAGCTATGAACAACAGCCTGCACCCAGTTACTTAGATCCCTACTCTCAGTTATTAGATTCAGTGCAAGCTTCATGTGAGTTGAGGAATCCAACATTAACTTTACACTTCAATAGTATTAATGCTTTTAATTAATGCCCACACAAACAACCTCCACCCAGCCACAAAGACCGACACTTCATTGAGGAATTTAGAGAAACACCAAACTCCCTCCAAACTCATGTACAACTTCAACAAAACCTGGATATTTTGACCGTTTTGTGGGGGGATTTTTCCTCATCCAGAGAAAAAGATAACTGCGTACTAGTATTGGTCAGCTCTTCTCACTCATTTCTGAGCTTTTATTGATAGCCCACACATTTTCTTTAGAACACACGCTAAGGGGTCACGTTATAGCACAGGCAGAAGCTCAGCTGGGGCAGGGCTTCTTGTGCTAGGCTTTATAAAGATTCATTCTGTAATAGGATGCAGAAAATGGTATTATTCATCCATAGTAACAGGCCCTCTTACGGCAGACCGAGGACCGAAGCAAAGTCTGAAATGCCAGTTACCTGCTTGAGTTCTGGAACCCTCCGTCTTGAAACCAAGAGCAGCATTTCTTACCTGATGGACACAGAACCACTGCTCTGTGCTTTACCAGATGAGATTCTCCCATCTCAATTACACGCCTGCTTTCAGGACAGCCCTAGCATCGAAAGCAAAGAAGCCAAGAACCATACTTGCAATGCCTGGGACTGCTGCAGATGTTTGCTTTCAGTCTCTAGTTTATTTAACCAGTCCCCATCCTCACATTATCTGGGGTTTTCACATCTAGACAGGAGCCTGTAGGCCAAACTCTACTGGCAATAGCAAGGTTACGAAGATAATGCAAGTTTCCAGATATAGGTACTTGTCCCCATTAATCTGCCACCAATGCCCACTAATCAGTCACATTAAATAGATGTCAAAGAATATACATTTCTTTGATTTCTGAGGCTGAATTAAAACATAAAATGGAGGCATAACAATTCCAATACTTTTTCATAACAAGTTAGCATCCACATTCCTCCTGCATCCCATCAGACTTTTTCACACATATTAGAAATGACACACCACATACTAAGGAGGTCAGAAACCTAAAAGAAAACTGTCCACAAGACCAAGAATACTGAAAACACTGGTGACATTTGACATAATTTATAGCACTAAAGAGCTGGGGAAGAGGAAAAGGTTGATGTAGTAATAACATTAGCAGGAACTATAGTCCAAGCAAGCCAGTGCTAAATAAAGTGCCAATCAATAGCTCTTTTATTAGTAGGTACAATCGATGTACCGCAGGCAAGCCTGGCCAATTAAGCTTATCGACTGACCAAAGAGTAGCAGGAAACATTCTTTCCTCGGTTTTGTTTTCCTTTCTGTAAGTGAGAAATGAGCTCCAGTTTTATCACTGGATTCCCACCAAGGCATCTCCAGGAATTCCTGTAGAGTGGAAACACTGACAAAAAGCAGGCTTGAGCTATCTCAGTATCCTTTAACCTAGGGTCAGCTACAAAAGCCAATATAGTCAAGGGTCATTTTAAAAGTAACTTTTTTTCTAGTGACTGTATGAAATAGAAATGTTGGTCTTCCAGATGAAGGGGAGAAAACTGGTAAAGGAAGAAAGCACAGTCGCTTAGCAAGGCTTAACCACTAACAGTCCTGCAAGACCTTCAGAAATTAAGCTTATTTGTTTCTAATTCACTAATGCCCTGTCTGAATTGAAACCTCCCAGTGTGGAGCAACTTAAGTATCTCGGAGGAAAAAAAACTAAAACTACAGGTTTAGTAAAAATTAAACAGAATCTCAGTCTCCCATTATATTCAACAGCCTTTACAATGTGAGCTTTTATATTCAACTGACTGTGCAGATGCAAGCAGGATATTTATCCTCAATACCACTCTCCCTCCCTTCTCTGATCCCCCCCTTTTCTCCATTATCTCTGTCAAAAGGAAGAAGTTAAAAGACCAGATAAGACACGAGTCCTTAACGTGATCAAATAAACACTGTGTGGTGGTCACAAGGAAAGAAAACACATTGTAGGAATGAACGGCAAAGATTACATTTTACAAAGAATCACATACAAAATTAGCAGCCCAGATACGAGTTTCCCATTGATGTAAGTTAGATGGGATTTCTGTGGCCTGGCTTCTCAGCAGGCAGGGTGCTGCATCCATCCCAGCAGTCAATCAGGCTACATCAATCTGCTCCTTTCAGGGTTTGATCCTACAATTTATTGTTAGAACTTAGTGAATACAGCATGGTTCACCAGTTTCATATCCTGTCAGGTCTGGCACACTGAGCTTTACAGGTATCTGACACCTCAAAAAAGTTGGAGGGAGGAGGAGGGAGACTCTCAGCACGTCTGGCTACAGGCACACGGGCACCACTGAGCAGGCCAATTTTCAGCTTCCTATCAGACAGTTCCCCAGCTGTATCCAATTCAGAAAGTATTTTAGCAATCTGCAGTCACCTTAAGTGCCAGTCAGACAATTCATTGCTAAAGATAGAGTCAAGCATCTCACTTTTTATATTCCTCTTGTTTGCCATTTTCTTTTGCTTGCAAATGATAATTTAACCTAGTAGACTAAAAAGAGCAAATCAATTTGCAAAGTTGGCATCCTATCTAAATGTCACAAGGTTCGGTCTTCCCTACTGCGACTCAAACCAGCTCTGACTGCAACTCCACTCAGTTTTGTGTGACCCTACTTTGAGCACTGTGGACTCTGCTGAAATTCATCATGGGTCACATGTGCACAAGTCACTTTAATTCACTAGAGAAAAATCAAGCTAACACAGTAACCCATTTACTTGCAGTTTTGTTTGCCTACATTCATGAGACTGAGTACCATAACTCCTGGCCCACTATATTATGACAGTTTAAACAAGGAAAAAAGGTAATGAATGAAGTGGGGGATAAAAACACGGAGCAGACATTTCCATGTGGCTTTTTGCATGACAGTTCATAGGAGTTTGAGGAAGACAAGACAGAAGCTTAGTTTGGACAGTGCTAGCAACCTTAAGAAGCAGTGAGCCTCTCTGGTTCAGCTTTCCAGGAGCTCAGAGGTTGCAGAGCTTCTTAAAAAAAAATTTTAAAAAAAAATCAGACCTTACACCAAAAGCAAGAAGAATATGGTTTACTCTTTTTCTGGCTTCTCAGACTAAAAAAGCAAACTCAGCTATTTTGTTCAAAAGAAAATTTTGTCCAGGTTTTTCCAATTTTGTCCAGAATCTCCTTGAATCAGATCTGGCCACCAGTCTCAGAGAGAGTTTAGGGTGTCTTTTGGGTAAAGGTGGTTTGCTCTTTCATGTCCTTAAACGGATCAGAAGTCAGAGCCATACGCTCTGTTCCAAAATATAAAGAGAATAATGACCTGGGCTCACTGCTTTACATCAAGCACAGACGGCTTCAAGGGGAAGGTATTTAATCCCTATTCAGCACATGACTCCAGCACAGCTTTACTTCAACATTGTCCCGTGCACAACTGAGGAATAAGAATTCACAATAAGAACCTACCCTAGATGTAGACAGACATCTCTGGAAAGCCACTGGCATGTGAAGCAGTCAGTCCTGAGCTTTTGCCACCCCTCAGAGCTGCTCAGTGCCTCTCCCTGCACCACCTCTCACGGGGGACAAGCACCAAGGTCAGTTCATGAGTTGGTTTGCCACTGCTGGTCATTCCTGTTCCCAGAAGGGTTCATTCCCCTGCAAGTGGCTCTGTAATGCAAGAGATCACATCCTTAGCTTGGGTTGACTGTCAAAACTAAGCTAAATAACAGGTCAAAAGTCTTTATCAAAGTAAAGCTCCCCATAATACACATAGGGAGCTTAAAGGTTTTTGTGAAGTCAAACCCTGGTCCCCAGTGTACTGCTACACTTTTGAGAATTAGAGGATAAGGTATCTATAACTCAAAAGGCCAGGATATACACCCCTGGTGCTTCCCTGCAATTCTCACATCAGCCAGGGCTCTCACAAATTTGTGTTAGGTTTTTATAGGTTAAAAACTCCAGCCTGAACCTTGAAATTTGACTAAAGGAGCTAGCCTTGTTACAGCCTGGGGGAAGTCAATTTTGCTAACAAACACAAGGCATGTTAATATTGTGGAGCAAAGTTGAGATAAAAACACATTTCAGGTTTAGGAGTGGTTTTTCTGAATTGGTGAGGGCCCCAAATATACCTCACATCATGGGCAGAAACATCTTCTGAACTTCCTTTTAGAAATCTGCCCTTTTTTCTAGGAGCAATGTGTTCTGACTAAGATGAAAGAACCACATCTTCACACTCAACACATTCTCAACTGGAATCTGTAAAGATACAGCTGGACACGTGCTACAAATCCCACTTAGCTGTTCAGGAAAATCCTTGTTGAAATTCCCTATTTGCGAATCCATTTTAGTATAAAAAGAGAGAGAGATCTTCAAGAAACAAGAATTTCACATCGAGGCACTTCTGTGAGCATGGAAGGTGGAGCCTCACCACTCCTCCCGTTTTCCATGCTCTGTGCCTCTTTCACTGTTGTGCTCCCTTCTGAACTGCACAACAGATGGGAGCAGTTGGTTTTAAAAGGTTTTTATTTTCCGATTTCAGTTTTTCATGTGTTGTTTGAATCTGGCACACTACCATCCTCTAGTGAAGAGGAGACATTGTGTTAAGCTTAATTATCAAAGGCTGAAACCCAGCAAGCAATCAATCATTTAGTGACACACTCATGCTTTCACTGATATGAGAAAATATTTTTTTGTGGCTATTGAAAAAAGGAAAACTGTCAGAGACAAAAACAGAATCACTCACTTTGCAGCATATCAAAATATCAAGACTGTGGGGAGACGAGTGAAGAATGCTCATTTGTTTTTTCTGAAACTAAATCCAACTCTTCTTGGCGTGTGAGCCCAGAAGACACGTAAAATGTCTTTAAGTATAAACATGATCTTTCTGCCGAGGTTTGCCTTATAATTAAGGCTGTTTCGATCAGTCACAAAGCTTGTTCCTAAACAGCTTTCCTAAAGAGTCAAGGTTGTGCTGTTATTGAGTTTTCTTTAGTCTTTCTTTCCCCCCCAGCCTTTTTTTTTTACTGCCAGATAAGTGCTCCGGCAGCTGCATTCCTATGGAACACTGACATCCAGTGGAGAGCTGGGATCATCCCCAGAGCCAATGCAATGACCCCCAAGTCAGCATCTCCGTTGAGAGGAGCGCCCCAGAAGTCTAATGACTGTAGGACATGCCTTGAATTACAAACTCTGAGCCTCTCTGCACAGACAGTAGCACACTTGAGTAACAGCCTGGACGACCTGGAGCTGCAGTAGTTATTTTGTCTCCTAAATTCTCATTAAGATCACATTTCTAACCATGTTATTTCTAGTGGTTTACTTGTGAAACTTAGATGTGGGTTTTTTTCTGTTGAGGAAATGTTGAAAGAAAAACCGCTTGTATCCACCGATCAGAAAAAACACCATGGTTGCTTCTGCTTTTTCTGTGATACAGGATGACATGTCCCATGTGTTTCGACAGCATTGTATTTCAAATGATAGTGCACAGTCAACAATTAATGTTGTTTTTCTTTGGAGAAACAGACTCTCTGTAAGGTCATTGTAGTGTTATCACTTAATATAAAGGCATCTGATACCATCACCCTAACTCCAACCACCACACAGATGTATTCACAAACATACTTAATAAAAGCCTTCCCAAATGAAATCATCAGGCCAAACTTGGTCTGCAAAACATGTTCATGAAACCAACATAAAAACGTGATTCTCTTCTTGCTCCTTTGTAATTGCACCATAGATCAGCTCTTTGGAGTTCTCACTTTAATACACCGTGTTGCTTAGAAGCACAACTTCTAAACTGCCACAGCAAATGAATGCAAGAATTACAGTGCTGGTAACACCACATCAAAATCAGGGTAAAATAAAGTTTGAAGAAAGAAAACAAAGCTATACTGCAAGCTACAAATGAGAAGCCTGCTTCACAAGGAAACGTTTGAGGTTTCCAAGCTGGTTTTCTCTCTGCATTGCATTCCAGTCCAAAGCTTCAAAACATTTCATCTGCCACGCCCAAATGTGACACACTCACCCCATTACACCCGCAATGCTAACCACAAGCCCGAGTCCTGAGAGACTAGGTTTTTCTGGATCCCACAGAGGGAACTTGAACCTGGGACTCCCGTGTCACAGGGGACATCCTTGGGGCTATTTTGGGTGAACAGCCCTATCTCGCTTCTTCCTTTATCTTAGGCCCAAGACATACTCATCGGACAGATCCATTTTCATTAAAATTCTATTTCACCTCATCAACATTTCTAAAGAAAGCTTTTATCAGAAGTTCCCTACCAGCTCCAATCAACCGTAGTTACCTTTTGACCAAGAAAGAAGCCACACTGTGCTCTGTTTCACAATGAGTAATTCTAAACCAACTCCAAAAGTTTTTTGTAAAGCTCCTCCAGATTTACACAGGTAAAGATGAGATCAAGTTGCGTTGCGTATCTCTTAGCTTGCCATAATACAAAATAAGACTGCAATTACATCCTTTGCATCCCTCCCTAAGAAAGCATATGCTTTGAAGTGTATCCTTCAGTGCTTTCCTATTGAAAGCAGTACCTCAGGACAGCTTAACTACTATCATATTTACTTCAGAAGGACTTGGGCATGTACTTAAAAATAGCAACAGGGAGTGGAGACACATTGGAAAGATGTACCAAGAACAACGCTAAGCCAAGTCTGCACTTAAGTGCTTTCCACAGCTGGGACCAGAGAACATGCCAAATAATCAACCTTTTTCTTCCAAAATGAAGAGTCCCTGCTCCATGGGTCAATAGGAAACACCTGTTCAGTCCTGAAGGTATGACAGTATTATAATAAATCTCCAAAGCTTATACAATTTTAACTTATTTTTCAAAAGAATACATAAAGATTTCAGCGCTCCAACAAAATGTTGCTTGTCTCCCTGTAACAAGCCAGGCTAGTTCTGTCTTTCTAAGGCAGGATATCACCTTACTGCCTGATTTTCGTTATACAGGCTAACTAATGAAGAAATAACCTTTCTTAGAAGAAGGTTTAGAGTATCTTTCCAAAAGAAATAATAGGGGATGGCTCTCACTTCTACAGCTACAAACTACATGGTTTCTTTTATGAGCTAAATAAAAGAAACATACAAAATAATCATTATGGATTTGTATGAAATTACTGGGTATGGAATGAAGTAAATCCCCCAACAAGCTTAACTATAGCTTGCAAGATATAATAATCAGGTAAAACTGCAGACTATCCTTTTGTAAGATGCTGCAGAAACCTAATATTTTATCGGAAACTTTGATTTATGTTTAATAGCTCTGCTACCTACTAAAAAAGATCTTGTATTAGCAAATGGGTACAGATCCAGTCCATTAGCTTAGGACAACTGAAAAACTCAAGGGTTTTGTGAACTAATGCAATAAAATATCATTAAACACTGTAGCATGACAAGACAGACAGAAGGTTTGAGTTGAAAGTCAGGAGAAGTGTTTGAAATGAAGTAAAATGTACAATAGATATGTTTAGGTACATCTGGCTTACATTAGCAGTAGGTCGTCAGAGGACCTTAGTGTCTGTGATGTAAATGAATAACAGAGCCCTCAACAATTTAACTGTCATCAGTATAAATGCTTTAACTGGCACAGTAAAGCAAAGCTCTGGGCCTCTTTCTAAATCTCCATAAGCTCCTGGTCTGAATTATAAACTGGGGCTGCATTACCTGAAGATGAAAGCAGCCAGGTCAATTCACTTAAAACCAGAGAATTACCACTGCGAAGCTGTGATGAGCAGCAAAGGAGCATGTGTGTGCGTATGTGCAGTTGTGGTTTTAATGTACAGTTTCAGAGAGACAAGAACATCTAGTCATTCAAAATCCAGATTCAAAGGTATGATGGGAAGGAAGCTAACTGATCCCCAGCTAGTTAAAGTTCCCGAACAGTAAGGCTGAAGATAAACTATGAAAATTTCATCTCTCCTAAGAGGTGGTACACAACCGCAAGGAAAGAGTTGCTTCTGTATAACCTGCTCCAAGCTCACTGCTTCCAAACATTTCACTTTCAGGCAGCACCATCGCATACATGGGCCAGGATGAAGAAGTCTGGCTATGCAAGCTCTGCCACCAACTTGGATGGCTTTACTCAAATCCTCTCTCCTTTGCACATTTCTTCTCTCATCTTTATTCAGCCTTAGATCACCAGTATGATTCTATGTGCCACAGCATACATGGTACAACATCGCTGCAGATCCCAGGAGAGTCTCCAAGACACAGCAAGCCATATAATCAATAATAGCCAAGTATAATTCCCCTCCACTCACCTCACTTATCTTTGTTACTCATTTCAAGGCCACTGATCCCACACAACTGCTTAATATCCAAGAGATTGAAAAAGACCCAAACTATTTTAAGACTCCTAAAGCGGACAAAACCCAAGTAGATTTTACTGCTTTGAAACTTTGCTAATCAGAAATACCAACTTGAGTTTTGGTGGGTAAGTAAATACAACTAAGCTCAGAAAGATGCAAAGGCAGATTGATCACATTTACTGCTATGTGGCCAATTTTGCATATTGTCACCATAACCTTCTGGGCTCAAAATGAAATAGTTACCCTTCCCCCCCTTCAACAAATGCATAGGATGTTCGCTTTTATAATAAATTCCAAACAAATTAATGGATTCCAACACGCATCATCAATTTATATTTCATCCTCCAGAGTCCTACCCCTGTAAGTAATCCTTAAAATTCGTCATGAAGCTTTCAAAACAATTTATGCAAACAAACATCAAGCAGAGCTATTTGTATTGGCAGCACATTTCACTTAACAACCTACAACAAGGAACAGATGGTCTGAGCTCTGGAAACAGCTACAAAGAAAACAGTAGGAGCAAGTCCATCAGAAGCACTTTTTTCCCCCCAATTTTGTGAAGATTACAGACTTGTTCTTGTTTATTTCTTTGATTAGGCTGTTATTTTATGTGCTCATGAATCCTTTCCCTTGCATTTCATGGAACAAATCCACCAGAAGCACATTCCCCAACTGTGTATAGTTTACAGAAGCGCCGCTTTCTGAACAGAGCTATCTGTTCCTCACTGATCCAACACTCTAAAGTGGTGTGGAGGAAGCAAAACACGCAGATGTTGTACAAGGGACTGACAAATTTAAGGCAAACCTCTTAACAATTCATAGCTCCCTTTATCCCTTCACCCACCCCTTGGTGTCCAACATTAAAACAAGCAAAAGCAGATGATTTACACAGTCGCTTCGTACTATTACATTACACACCACTGCATTCTACTGCTGGTCTTGTAAGATGTGATGTTCTCCCCTTTCCTAAGGGGAGTTTCATCTTGTGAAGATGGATTACAAGAGGCTTAGCCCAAGCAGGATACTGTGGCACGAGCAAAGGAGAAGCAGAATGATTAATACCCATAACATGACAAGCAAGTTCTGTGCTAGTCACCAAGAAGGCTGGTGGAATGGAAGCTGGGTTTATGCCCATGTCCGGACCAGAGGACTCTTCAAAGAAAGAGAAGGCCCCCACCGCTCACTACAGTGAGGGAAGCAAGCTAACAACCAAACATGAATAATAGTATTTTGAACAAAAATGGAGAGGAACAATGTGGAAATGAAGCAAAAGTTACCCCAATGACATTCTTTAATGGAAATGTAATCCCTTCCCTGTGTCAAAACAAGTAATAGGAAAATGTCTTATAAAAAGAAACAATATTCAACTGTATAGATCTTTTAAGGAAACAAGTCTCCCTGGTCACCAGTGATCAAATGTCTTGTTGCTACCACCATCATGAAATCCACACTGTCAGGTCCACTAGTGTCTGTCCTTTCTTCACAATGATCCACATGAATTAGTCTGCAAAGACTCTCACTCAGCCCTGGATTTCATTTGAAT
This sequence comes from Phaenicophaeus curvirostris, assembly GCF_032191515.1. Classification (NCBI taxonomy): domain Eukaryota; kingdom Metazoa; phylum Chordata; class Aves; order Cuculiformes; family Cuculidae; genus Phaenicophaeus; species Phaenicophaeus curvirostris. The sequence goes on from NC_091405.1 coordinate 16,384,539, forward strand.
AACATTAGGCACAGATGATGTGCTATGCAGCTATCAGCCCACCAGCCACAAACATATACGCCCTCTTTATTATCAGAGGTAAGAGGTAAATTAGCCTCCCTTCAGTTACACAGAGATGAATATGGACCATGATGTTGAAAAAAAGGATAACAAACAAGGAATGAAAGATTTCTGATCAAAGAGACAATCACAACGTCTTGAAGTAAGAGAAATCTTTAAGGGCATTAGCCTGGGTGGAGGCAGGTCAGTTTGGAAGGGTTTAGCTTTGAGAACTAAAACCATGTTAAGTTACAGTGGAACAGAAACAAGGACAAAGCAGCCCAAACCCTCAGCTTAACAGGACCTTTGAGCACTGCAGTTGAATAAGCTTTGCTTCACACAACACTATGTAATTTCTGTTTTGTTAGTGGAACAGTTTCATATCAGGCTGACTACAAAGCTGTTTGCACTGGCTGTCTTGGCAAGCCTTGACTGCCAGTCTTTACATACCATACACATCTTCCACTGGACCAATAAACAGAGCAAGATGACTAAAATACTATCCAAGAACAAAACCAAACACATCAGAACCACTTTCTGCCTTACATAGCACCGTAGACCTAAGCTTTCCTTTCTGGTGTGAAATACAACTAGATGCTGCAGCAAAAGCCTATGTGGCCAGCGTCTGTACCTTCAATGCAGCTTTTCCCATTACTCATCCAGCTGCAGGAAGAGGAAAGCAAACTCAAGCGGATGATAAAGCTGAACTAACAGTGCTGTTGAGCAAAAGGTGTCTCGGGGAAAACAGCCAAAGAGTATCTGGACAGGCTTTATCATGTAGGCATTGCTCCTAGGTCTTACTTGTAAATAAGAAAAGAAACTGTGAAAGTTATTTTTTCAGTACTTGAACTCTGACTGCAGTTTAAACCAATTTGAGAGTAGGTACAACTCTGAGTTCGCGATCTGACCCTGTAATACGATACCCAAACTGAGCAAACAGTTTGAAGTTCACTTCAGATTTCTTCATTTGGAGGATTACGATGAAGCGTTTCCTGAGATGTCATGCTTTAAACAGCTAATGGCATGTGACAACCAAGGGCTTTTACATTTTACATTCTAAAGTTGCAACCACTTGGCCTCTCCCCCAAGCAGAGAAATATGTAGCAGCCCTAAGAACTCGACATCTGGGGCCCCATCAGATTCCCCTTTTACTTCAGCGAGCATTGGAGACAACCAGCAGTCTGCTCACTGCAAGTGCAAAAAAAACTTCTCCACAAATGTCTCTCAGTGAGGAGCCACAGGGGCTGCAGTGGGACCACAGCACTGGAAAAGGCAGAGGGATGCTGACTGCGAACAGCACAGTGACACATTGAGCTTGGGTCACACTGGCCTCCCAAAACAAGATGTTTTCTGCCTTCTTCCAGTAACTTTTTTCATAAGGTGCAGACAGAATGATATAAAGAAAAAGACAAGACAAAGAAGAGTTTCAAAGGCACAAGTCTAAGTAGATGCCTGATCCCTCTGGTGACCTTCTCTATATGAGACTTAAGGCTTTGGGAGTTAACAAATAAAATGGCATCATCAGGCAAAAAGCTGCTGTTTCACACTACCTGCCCAGGCTAGAGTTCAGCCAGGCCACTGTGTTTTACGGAAGACAAGCCTTGATGGATCAGAGTCCTTTCTAGAGGAAGCTGGAAGTTCTGGAGACATTGAAAAGTGCATGTATATACTGCGTGTACGTCCAATCAAACAGAAAAATAAAGCTTGAAAAAAAAAAAAAAATCAAGCTTGAAGTCAGTAAAGTTTTTTGTTTGGTTTAACGTCTATTTTAGTTTAACACTTTGCCTGTCTACTTATTTTAAATCAGCCACAATTTCTAAACTACTAGTCCAAACAATAACACTTAATTGTTACAGGATATTAAGCAAGAGGCATCACAACACATACAAAGCACCAGGACTCAGCTACTGGGCACCAGTACTAACCAATGCCCTTAAACTGCTTCTAGGTTTTGCTCGGAATACCAGAGTCAAAACTATTCTCAAGCATAGTTAAAAAAAAAATCAGGATGCTCGCCGTTACGTTTCAAGTTTTCATCTACTGGAGAAACACTGTTACAGGTGAATTTGGTGGAATTACAGGGGCTGATGAGTTTAACCACTGACTGCATTGCTGGAGGGCATCTGAGACTATGCCCTGACCAAAATTATTTGATCTTACCCAGATTTGAACAGTTGAATTTTAAGATTCACAACTCTGGGAGCCCAAAAAGGTAACACAAACCTCCAGAGCACCTTTTAAATTTGAAAGGTAGCAAGGGACAGGGCACAAATAGTTGCTAACAGCCATTCAGGGCAGCCAAACGAGAGCAGAAAGCTTTGACAGAGCAGGTTGTGGTGGAAGGGGATGGAGATTCTATGTCCACTAAGCATAAGGTTGCTGTTATGCAGAACATCAGTCAACCCTTTACCTTCAGAACTCTAGTGAAGTTTCTGGCGAAAAGAGAAGATGGGCAAATCAGCCCAGGCAGGCTCTGGAGTCCCTCCCTAGGCACACCAGCCCCCTGGGCTCACAACTGGGCTCCTCACAGTCTGGTAGATCGACCAGACTGAGGGACTTGCCCTGCCACACATTATTTACACTAAGTAGAGTTCATGGCTGAAGACGAAGAGGGGATGTTTGAACCCCTGCGTGGCCTTGAGATATTTTCCAATGAAAGCTTCATTAAAAATTTCCAATTACTTTTGTTTGGGATGTTATTTGTCAAACTGAAGGAAACCAGTCAAATTGTGCCAATAATAATGACCTTATTAGCCTGCAAAAGATAAACTATTGATTAGCTTGCTCATACCTTTCAAAAGCTTGCTCAGTAATTGCATCAGGAGGTGAAAATACTTCATCTTTGCATGAAAGGGATTTTTAAATAGCATGTGAAGAGTTCAAGAGTATTCCTAAACTAAACAACGCAGCACTATGCAAAACGGTATATGGTACTTCATAGTAAGCTCTGTAAGTTCTTTAAGTTCCAGAAGCTGCATAGTTGTCTTTGCAGGATTTTCCAAACCAGCTAATTAGCCCAGAGGAGAAGCAACATTAATTAATTCAGGTCAACTATCCCTATACTTTGGCTGTAACCACAAGGACATATTCACAGCAATTTCTGTTATCTTTAAACTGCACAACAGTGTGCCACACACCTTAACTGAACCACAATTTATCTCCAGACTTGGTTCAACACAGCAAAATTTAGCACGGATATTTCACTACCAACCATGCATGAGAAAAGACCAGTTAAAGTTTAACAGTGAAGACAGTATAAGCTTACTAACACCACAATAAAAAGGGACTTTCAATGGGATGCTACAGCACGTCCCCAACAAGCTGTGGGCATGTCTTTTCCTCCTCTGCTCGCAAACAGAGAGGAAACATTTAACATCTCTGGCTTCAATAAGTAAACAGTGAGAGGGTTCACCACCTGGGCAGCACCATCCCATCCCAGCCTCCCTCTCTGGCAGGATGGCAAAGCACCCCAAAACTGAGAACCCTTCCGTTCCTGCATAATTACAGCTTGCTTTTAATTATACCCAGAGGAACACAGCATAAATCCCAAATACGCTGCATCTATTTCAGTAAGGGACAGGAATTTTCAGTCCTCCCTCCACCGTCCTCAGCTGAGCAACTCTGAAAAAGCCATGGCCCAGGGAAGCAGCCAAGCCCTCTCCCATACACTCCTGACCTACAGATATGCTTAATATGCTAATTTTTGTTTTGGTTTCAGAACAAAACCTGCCTTTTAAAGAAAATTTTAACAGATTCTAAAACAGAAACACTGCACTCCCCTGAGGCATTAAAAAATGCAAACTGAAGACTTCCCATGTGTCGGGGTTATTACTTATTTCCTTCTAAAAACAGAAGAAGTGTTGCAACAGTTGTAATGCTCCAGCACACTAGGCCAAGAAGATGTTTTCTTTCTGCACACTCATTAACCATAGCGTGGAACTCAATAACTGTTCTAATTTCCTACCTTAAATGTTTTTCTTCCCCCCAGTTTTCATTTTATGCTTTACATTTACATAGGACTACACTCCACCACTTACCATGAGAGTCTAGTTGCTGTCAAACACAATAAAAGGAAAGGAGAAGTGCCTGGAATCACAGAAGCTTTAGTGTTGAAAATTATAATTTAATTTCTATAAATGAATTTAAGCAGTCAAAGCTTTCTTTGTCAGCCACAGAGGAGAAATTGATAGGTTTTGAAGGCAACCAAATGTTTTTTTAGTGGAATCTCTCAAGTAAATATTTATGTTTGATATAACATGAGATGTTATTTCACACCACAAATTAAACACCAGCTAGTTATTAAATCTAGTGCAATGCTATGGAAGTCTCAGGTACTGCTGCCTACAATAGGTGCACTGTAATTAGGCTGGCTGAGCTCCAAAAGAGCTCCTGAGCCTCACCTACAAACCCAGAGCATCAGTCAACTGCTGCCACGGCCTCAGAGGTCCCCGGTACCAAGCCTGGCTCAAGGACAGATATGCCTAGTGATACAAGGAAAAATTACCTAACCCTGACATGCATCTGCTGTTTTTGTAAAATGCTTCTGTCTTCAGGAGTAAAATACTGTTTCTTCTCTACTTTATAAGGACACAAAGTCTGTGAAGGAAGACAAGAGCCCAACTCAACAAAGGGAGAGGACTAGACCCTCCATGCTCTGGGAGGCCCAGCAGCCTCCCCAGCTGGAAGATGTTGGGTTACATGTACCCCATCCATGGACCGATATTACCTGTGCGTGAGAACACTGAGCCCCAACCCATCCTTCCAAGCCTTAAAGGTGAAAGGGACATACATTCAATTTGATTTCCAAGAATCCACGTGCACGCTGATGCCCTGCAGGAGGTGGGACAGCAGCAGCAGATGTAAAGAAGAAAAAAACAAGCAGGTTTTAAGCACTTATTTTGGCTAATTGCACAATCCCAAGAAGGCTTCAAAGCATGCCAGAGCGGTATAAGGACACTTCATGGGTGAAAAGGCCTTTCATTTCTCCTTTTCCTCTAATAACCACTGATAATGGACCATTATCCTACCATGTTGCCCTGCCTTGTTTTGTCTTAATGTATATATTTAACAAGATTATTTATGGGTATAGCACAGTGGATGTCTAATAAGGCAAGATCATAAATTTTCAAAGTCCTGCTTTATTTTTTATTACTGCAATATTTTTGCCCATTGCCTTGGCAGAGCATGAAGTCTGTAAACCAGTCGGGCTGAGCAGCAGGATTCCTTTACTCCAATTGAGCTGCTTCATTGAGTGTAGTTATAATGCTGTGGCTATGATATATTGTAAAGGCTGTTTCACATAGGGCACCTGTAACTCATTCTACAATGTGGGAGAGGAGAGGGAAGGTGAAGAGGAAGAGGGAAGGGATGAAGGAACTGGATTCTGGTATCATCCATAACTAGCACAATGAAAATACCCAGGCTGGTGAATGCAGATGAGGTATATTTCCAAACCAGAGTAGGGGGACCCAGCCAGCCAGGGAGCCTGGAGACACAGAAGTTAACAGGAATCAGTCCGTACAAACAAGAGCTCAGTCCAGGCTTGTGGTTTGACACCCATGAGAAACGTCATTGAACTTAAAGGTCACACCATGTGCTTAAAATCGGGACCGCAACTTTCAGACACACAGTAAGACAGGATGACTACATCCATTTGTCCTTTCCAAACAGAAGGGCAAGTAGCAGCCTTGCTGCTGTTCCTGATGGAGAGGAGCACAACATCCCAGCAGCAAGCAACACTGCTGTGTACAGTCACCCAGACAAGTTGCTTACAGAGCATGCTCACACCATCTCCTCTCACTCACAAAGTGACAGAAAGTTGGGGGAACTTTTTAGCATGATGATGCAATTCAAAAAGCACATTAAATTGCAGAAGCACCAAGGTACAAGCACATTCCTGCTACTGGCAGACCATCATAATATTTTCCTCTGTTCATTAGGATAATAAAACAGAGGGCAAAGCTATGCAAACACAAAATTAAGCTAGAATTCTAGCAAAAACGGACTAGGAATAGTCCTGCATTTCACTATCTACCAATGAAGAATACAAGTGCATGCTTTCTAAAGAAAGAAGTCATCCATAGCATGCTAAATACAGTAGGTATTAATTAAGTCATTATTAGCAATCAAAACCTAATTTCTTTCTGTCACTTTCTGATATCTTAACTAAAGGCATATTTGCAATACTATTATAACGAGTTACAGTTCAAGCAATAGAGCCGCTTGCAATAATTCAGAAACATGTACACTTTCATATGAATATATCATGCCTAACTAATGAGATTGCTCATTTCATAACTTCAGTTCCATTTTTATTATTTCATAAAACTGGAAGTCCTTATCCATTTTATGAAAAACACCAAACCTTTGTGAAATTCATTAAATAAGCATAAAAAATTCATTAAACAAGTGAATTGCATTCATGGCTGCTTTGATGCAAATGCCCTTTAAGCAATGTAAAACTCCATATTGATTTAACCTTTCATGTTCTGATATTTCCATGTGGAGGAGATATATATATAAAAAAAAAAAAAAATCTTTATTCAAGGAATGAAATTAAGTGCTGATCCCTTGATCTCCAGCCAGGGTGAGGTAGATTGGTCAATTTAAATAGTCACTGCTGATCAGCAAACAGCTGAGTTTGTATTAAAAAGAGCATTAGTATTTCTGTATACCTTTGCTGGCAAATAAATACACATGTAATATCTTGGGCCAAATCAATATGATGCTTGAAGTTTCCTCTGTAGCCAATATTTGGTTGACTTTGTGCTAAGTCACACGGGACTAGTTATTACAAGGCCATACTCATCAAGGTAAAAGAGCTTCTCCCGAGTACCTGATGAGGTTTAGCTGCTCATTCCCATCGTCCTGGTTCTCAGTGAAACCTGCCGCAAACAGCACAGCCGACAAGCCTGAACCTCCCACCATGTACCACCCACATCAGGGAGATGCCAAAACTCAAGTATCAACTCCATTTTCTTGGATTTACTCTACATTGCTTCATCCTTCAATATTCACTTGTCTCATTTCCTACCTTTAAACTCCATGAAACCACAATATTCTCCAAATATTTACGGCAGCATGAAGAGTTAAAGAAATCACTAATCCCTAGTCCAGTAGAGTCATTCTCTCTGTGTTTCCAGAGCACAGTACTTGAGAGAGATAATGCAAAAAAAGATGCATTTGCAACAAATATACATGCCTGCTCTTCACTACATGCATCCAATTATATCCAGAATTGTCATGGAATACAAGTACTTGCACTACTCCGATGATCCAAAACCAACCTATGGATGAGAAGCTAGCATCTCCTCAAAGGCATGTAAGAGTCAAATGCAGCAAGCTAAGAAAAAGACATCCACTGTACTCTAAAATAACCACGTCCTCAGCTGGGTTTCATGCTGGGTGTCAGGAATGCAAGGCATCGACTACTCATCCCACCACAAATACCATTTCTTGTAAGCACCAGTTCAGAGGTTACTACACAAACATGCCATACTGAGCTTTAATGCCATCCCGGGAGGTCAGGGTCTGCAACAGGATTTCAAGACCTGAGGTCTGACATTAAAATGAGCAGGCCTTGGTGTTATCTCTTGGTTTACACCTTCATACTCCAGCACTGTTAATTTCTACTGTGCTTCCCAGACAGTAGTTTTAACTAAGAAAATGTAACCACGCAGGGCATATCTGAGGGAGAGCAACATACCAGCCTTCTAGCTTCCCAAGGTCCACATTTCAGTGATTCTATTCCTGAAAGACCTCCACTACAGCCCTTATATGTCACATTTTCTTTCCCAGGTGCCTTTCCCGCACGCTTTCTTCTCCCTCAGCTCATTTGGCTCCAACAAAGTGTGCCAGAAACAACTCTATTTCCATTGCTAACCATTTAGCTTATAAACAATATTCTTATGCACCGAAACAGGTCTTTAATCCTCATATTTCCCTCCAAAATACACTGAGACATCCTTATTCTCAGTAAGCCCAGCCAAACAAAACAATTTGAGTTTCTAAGCCAAGCTCTACAGGAGTTAAAAATAGGCCCAAAAGTATTAAAATAAATTTCAAAAACAAAAACCACAGCAAATATAGTTAAAGTAACATCATTTTTAAAACTCTCCCCAATTTTCACCCAGTGTCACAGAAGATACTGCTTCAAACTGGAAAATATTGACTTTTTTTTCCCCAGAGCAAGGGAGAAGGAATCACACTGAAAATACCTTTATAATCAAGGAGTTTCAGCTTTAATCACAGAACTGTGTAAGCCAGCACAGCAGAAGGCTGCTTCTAGTTCTGTCCTCACAATGTTGAGCAAAAAGATGGATAAAACCATCAACACTTCCCACCCCCATGATCCAGACCACCCCCCCTCCACTTATTGTTCCTCAGCTGGCTGAAAAGTGCCCCCCTTCTCACAGAAGGGCACCTGTGACTGAGCAAGCCTGAAACACTACTTGGAGTCATTTAACTTAATCATTATAATCATTATTAGGTTTTAGTTTAGACCTCCCTTGACACTATTGGTACCTTGCAGACCCTCAAAAGCACCTACAACCTCAGGGGGGCACATTTCTACCAGTGGCAAGATTTAAAAGTGGCTTTGTAATAATTAAAATAAAAGGGGAGATAAAAACCTTGGGAGACTTTTTTTCGTGATTACTAATTTAACAGACAAACTATGTTTTATTGATAGTTCCAATTGTAGATTTGCCTTCCGTACACGCTGCTGCTAATGCTCAAAATAAGATGTGCAAGAGGAGATAATCTTGTGCCTAAGGCTTTTTTAGGATAATACACAACACAAGCCTGCAATAATTCAACCAACAGAGAACCACTCTGCAAGGGCCACTCCCTTCTAAATCAGAAAAGGAGTACAGCACTTCTTTTTGGGTGCACGCTGCTCAGGTGAGTGCAGACTCACACAAGCACCACTCCTGCAGGTTTGTGCAGAAACTAGATTTTCATTTAATAAAATCCCTGGTGTGATAGCACAGTGACTTAAAATTTGACTGTCTACATGGCACAGACTCCAGAGAGTCTGCAGCACAGACAACTCATTCATCTGGAGTATATTGCTTGGGAGGGATATAAAATTATTTCTGTATATTGGGGGGGATGGGGGGACCAAAAAAACAAAAGCACATTATCCTTAAATTTTGCAGGTGAACAAGGAAATCTGGAGTGCCTCAAGGTCAAAGGGACAATTCCAGCTGAATGTCTGGGATTTTCCAAGACCCCAAACTTGTGCCATCACCATGCTGGAACATCGCACAGGGTCAAACAGGGTCTTTGCCACAGGTGCTAGCAACTCTCCCATCACACATGCAACTGCACCCACTTTTGCCTTCCCTCTTTCCCAAGTGCACACTCCCCACTCAGCTGTCAGTGGGGAAGTTATTGCAGCTGCAAATAACCAGGGTGCTGTTAATCTGCAAACACGGCTTTCTGCAGCCTTTTCCTTGCATTTAAATCAGTTTCACTTGAGAAAAAAAAAAATCCCTCTGTTTTAGCTAGGCTAACTAGTCAGTGATGTGTTTGGCTGGAAACCTGTTATGTTTTGCTACTTTATCATGTTGCTATTTCCATGTTCAAAGGCTAGTTAAATTATTTACGCTACACTTCATATATTGTGTACGACACTTGCCTTGACATGAACAGCAGCAACTGCAAAGCCAGCTTCCTTGGGCCCGTGCTTCAGAATCAGATGGAGTGCTGTGCTTTGCAGAGAATGACCCATTCAAAAAACTCAGCTCTTATCCCTTCCTCCAAAAAAAATTAAAAAAATAAAATAAAATCAAGAGCTACCTGGACACGAATTGGCTTCAAAGTTTCACATAGCAATGTTCATTTAATTCTTGACAATATTACAAAATACAGAATGTAAAAGGAACAAACTAAGTGTTAGCTTAGTGCAAGACCCTAGCTACATCTAAATTTCACCGTGAATGATAAATTGCTTTCAGCCAATAACACCCAATGCTATTTTTAAATGTATATTATAACACACGTACTTCAAGAGGCTCTGTGAATATTTTATTAGATCATCCCAATCATTTACACTGTGCGATATAAAGTGCAGTTTCATTTCCTCCCTGTCTTTTTATTTATTCAATCACAACTCAGTTGAATTACCATTTCTTTGCTTATCAGCAACCAAACTGGGCATAAGATTCCCAAAAGCTCTGGAAGTGCTTCTGTGGCCAGAAAACCACAAGCATCCTCAGAGACAACAGACGCCTGAAACCACACTCTAGAGACCATCCCTCGCTAGGGGTGCCCACACCTCCAGCCCTGCTGCTCTGCAGTACTGCCCAGCAGCATTTACAGAAAACCCACGACGTGAGGGTGGGTGGTGGTGTGGTAGGACAGCTTCCTTGCAGCTCTGATGCTGCAAAAATCTAACACGCCTGACACCCTGTTCTTCTGAAATCTACTATGGATGTTGCAGTACAAAGCCAACACCTACTGCTGCTTTACCCTTTGCCGAACAGCATCAGCCACACCTACAAATTGAAGGATGCTTTTTCAGTGCCCACCTCATTTTCCGCTGCATTCCAGCTGGCTCTGGCATTCCCCACTAAAGCAAGGGCCACGTACAGCCTCACAGGCAATGAACTTAACTATCTCTTGGCATTGCCTTGGAGTTCATGTTATCTACAGCAGATCCGATGAGACCTCCCTGGGATGCCAGCAGAGAACAGCACCACACTGTAGGGGCACACACTGCAGCACAGTTGCTGCCTAACGAGTTTCCAGCTTCATTTCCATTCTCTGTATTTTAGTACATTGAAAACAACTCGTACATAAAGCAGAAGAGTGGTCCTAGGCTGGGGAAGGAGATTACAAACAAAATCTTCTGCTATACAATATTACTACACTTTCCATATTGATCAGTAAGCCCAGGTGCTGCTACGTCTCTTACTGTATGTTATTATTAAAATTCAGTTAAGAAGCATTTCACTGAATCAGGTCAAGGTGTGCACATTCCCTCCAGTTCAAGCCTTGATATTGCACAGGTCTTGTGAATTAAGTCATAGATATCAAGAAACATTACAAGTCAAATCAATATTTTATAGCCTTCGCACAGATCCTAGCCTGAAACACTATCAGCTCAGTGCTCTGAACAGAAGGATTTGCAGGAGCTAAAATAGATTACACTAATAAGGCACTGACCCATGCAGTCCTTAATGATCATTTAGCTTTGGCAATATTTTTTAGCACTATTGAGCTGCTTGGAGTTGTTTTCTTTTCCAACAGAAAACTACTACATCAAGATTAAGGACATAACCAATAACCTAACCACAAGGCTCAATTTTGTTCCATGTAAATTCACTCCAATTATATAAACCGGTAAATTAAGAAATGAGGTATTTAAAACAAAGGGGTTATAACAGAGCCACAAATACACAAACAACATCACAGAAATTCTTAATTCCATTTCTTGCCTTGTTTGCTTATTGAAGTGCCATATGTTGCTGCAAGTGCTATGAAAATATCATAAGATCATAATTATAAGGTTTGTTGAATTACAGAGTAAAGAAGCCACTTATTTACATTTAAATATGAAAAGTGGTAATTGCAATGTCACATGCTTCTCTGTTCTTGACTCCAGAAAAATATTTATCTACCAATAGCTTGATGTGCTTTCAACAACAGCCTGGATTCATGAAAGGGACTGTTACTCACATGGCTCTCCACTTTTATTTATTTCTCCCTTCTGATTTACAAACTCAAATGGGGGCTCCTGAAGTGCTCAGGCACTGACGTAGCGATGAAGACACTGCAATGCAAACAGAAGCGTTACCAAGTTGGTGTCCAATAATTCTTTGGCCTGTCAATATGGTAAGGCTTGCAATAGCTTTAGGAAATCAATTTTAAATTGACCTCATTGAGCTGATGCAACACCCAACTGCAGATGCATTTAAACTGATTAGGTCTTGTTAAAGTTCGATAGCAAGTGAACCTGAGCCAGGCTGATGTGGAAAACGCACGCAGAGGGTCTCTGAGAGTTTAAAATGAAAATTGAAATAGCTGAAGCAGGGTCTCCTTAAGGAAAAATTATCTAGAGTAGCCCCAGTGAAGGTCCTCGACAGATTCTGCTGTGCCAACTTACTTATGAGACTTGAAGCTTGAACCTCCTTACATTACCAACATCTCACTGTGAGCATGCAATTCCTCAGACAAACGTAGGGAGCGATGGGTGGCTGGCCCTGGGAAGGCAGAAGCCAGTCTCCCTGCTTGCTTGCTCCTTAAAGACTTACCATCACCTAGACTGGGAAAGGCTCTCTAGAAAACAACCTAAATCAGCAGAACTTGAGCCTCAGCCTTCTCCAAGGAAGAATAATGTCTCACTGCAGGGAGCTGGAAGCCCTGCTTCCCCTCTGGTATGCCCCAAATCCAACACCTGTGGCCACCACAGAAGACAGGGAGGAAGCTTGCAAGACTAAGAGGTGCATCTAATAAAAAGAGGTCCCTGGTTTTATTTCCCCAAGTCTAAAGGCATTATAATCTCTCTTGCATAGCCTCAAAACAAAGATTTTGCAAGTGATTTTTGCAGTCCAGTATTTTTCTTCTGTTACATATTAATAATTCCCATCACACGCGGATTGGTTTGGGCTTTTCTTTTTCTGGTCTTTCTCCAAGAGTCCTATTCCCCTGCACTGTGTGAAAACCCAGGGGGATTTTTACCAGCTCTCTTTAATAGCCACATGCTCCACCACCTAGTTAATGGTAAAACTTTCAATTAATGGGAGCAGTTTTAGGCTAATGGTAAACCCATGAATCTCAGTCACCTGCTCTGCTTCCCTCTACCTTTCCCAAAACACCTCTTGTTTCCTGGTTTAATAATTAAGTGTACCATGTCCTTTTTTGAAAGGCTCTGAAAAGAAATTAGGCTGACTGAAGTTCAATGAGAACAGGTAACATTTGCAGGGAAATACTCAGGAGAGGGAAAAGAAAAATGCTTTGTGGCAATCATAGTGTTCGATATAAGTTAACACAACTCTTCAAAGTCATCACATCAAAGACAGGTAGAGCTGGATCTCTGCTCAGGTGTGTCACTCCATTTGAGAGCACACGCATCATGGTGGCAGGAAGGACCAATACCCGAGAGTAAGAACAGCATCTCCAAAGCAATGGGCCAGTCAACAGGATAATGAAATGTGACAGTAACTTCATTTGTAAAATATATGCTAAAGCTATCGGGGCAAAAGTGCTAATAGCAAGGGCAACATTTGCATAATTACACTGACTTAAAGGCTCTGGTTTTCAATTGACCTAACAACATCTCTCATTGCTGAAAACCGCAGTCGGCTCTGCTGTTATGAGACAGCACACTGCCCTGAACCTTGGCTACTCACCATGCTGGATCACACGGCCTTGGACTGTGACACAGCAAAGAGATTTCCACTCCTGGGGCTTTCGGAAAACACAAGTATAACAACACTGTGTCTTAATGAGCAAAACTGGTTTAGGAAGAATACTAGATTTTTCACACTTTCTGCATCTCTCTGATGTCAAAGATCTTCCAGATAACCCTCAACGTTACCCCTCATTCTCACAGATCTACCACCACAGCTCTGCTTCAGCATTACACCACACAGGTTCAAATCCAAGATGTAATTTATAATATTTCTTAAATAAAACAGTATTCATATCATGGTACATATTCAACTTCGCTTGCCACTGCCCAGTGCTTATTTGGCACACCAGACCAAACCAAAAGCATAAAGGTGCCAAAAGATGACCACTGCAGTCCCACTGCTACCCAGCCCCAAGCTAGAGAGCCCCCGCCAAGGAGGGTCACACTCACACAACCCCACACACAAGGCGTTTGCGACCTGGAGCTGCGCAGCCAGGGCTGGGGGCAGATGTCACGAGGGTGTTTCCCACCAGCACCCACAGCTGCAATGTTCAGGTCCCCTTGGAGGCTGGCAGCCCCTCCTCAGCACACAACAAAAAGATGATCATCAGCTATTTCGGCAGTGAAACTCCATAACACTCAGGCTACAAGCAATGGAAGGAGGTTGAATAAATATGTAGGCTCAACAGAAGAGTGTGGTTAAAACAATCTATGGGGCTACATTTTCATTGAGTAATTGTACAGAGTAAAACTGCATAGAAAGGGTTGACGAGCACAAGCAAGCTGGGCAAGGACCTCACAGCGAGGCTACACCAGTGCTGCTGACTGCCCTCTGCGCATTTACTCGGACTCTTTCCATCTCTGCATAATCAAAGAGGCACTGGGAGTAGATTCACAAGGAATAAACAGAGCAGAGGAACAAGCTTTTGTCCACCATTTAGGGTTCAGCCTTGTGGGAGCCTGTGTTGTTACTCACAATTGAGACTTAAGAGAATCAGCACCTTCCAGAGTCACCCCAGCACAGCACCCAGGCAGAGCCACCACTGGCTGATTCTGCGGTTGATGCAGCTAATTCATCTCTTGCTCCCAACAAGAGACAGGGAAGTATATGCACAAACACCTCCTCCACCACTACCACCAGTGCAGACGGCTGGTGCTAAACCCATCCACCCAGAAAAGAGCACGTATTTTACAAGGATGAGAAGACAGAAAAAATACAGACTATGCAGGGTAGCTATAGTACTTCCCTAGCACATATTAAAACATCAGACAGGGGCATCTTCATATTAAACTCTTCCTTGAAAATAATAAATGTTGCAGGCCTCTATTCCATCTTCGTTACACTTTGGTATTCTTTGCTTCATTGCACATTTACAAATCATGAAGAATTCATAGTTGAATAATGGACTGAGAATAATATGTGTGTATATGTATATATATATAAAAATATAAAACCCAGCACAAGCTGAGAAGAGGATAAAACCTTCATATACACAGTAAATTAACGACTAAAGTAGTAAAACTATAATTAAAAAATCAAACTGATATTGTTAAGTGTCTAAAATCCTTTCCAGTGGCTCTGATGAACAATCTTTATTCTGTTCCACAATAAAGCATGTCATTTCACTGTCCGTAGAGCCTCCTCATGATATACAAATGAATTATTTTCTGGAGGCTTCCCCATTATATCTCTAGAGAATTTACAACAGGCTAAGTTTAGCTCCAGTGCCTCCTCCAAGAGGATACACTACTCCAACTACACACTGCTGCATGCCTTAGCCAAAGAAAGAGGTAACTCCTATCTCCACCACAGAGCTATTCAGCAGCCTCAAGAAAACTCCTCTCTTCTTTACAGCCCCTTTGCCCCCCTCCCCCCTACTTCCCCACAGCCCAGGAAGACCCTCAACAAGCGCTGCCTCTCCCAGGGCAGCTGGAACACAAGGGACACCACCACATTTCTCCCCTACCTCCAGCAGTCCTGCTCCTGCAGCCACAGCACTCATGCTCCTGCTTCCATTTCATCCCAAACCACAGCTCGTGCTCCTGCCTCCAACCAGCCCCATTCCTCCCTCCTGCTCCAGGTGTAACAAATCCACTTAATTGAAGCCTTGCAGGACCAGCTCTTCCCTCATCCTTAAAGGAGCTGCAATTACCTTCCCTAGACACACCTATGGGTGCCATCACCCACCTTATAGCTGCATTGTGATATTACTTTAAGAATCCACATTATTTATAAAGTGATGAAGCCCCCAAAGAACGTGTCTGGAGCTTTTTACTCAACCCCTCTTAGGCGACCACTTACTGACCCTCCTCCTTTATTTCCCTCCCTTTTCTTCTTCTTAACAGTGTGTTGGGAGAGATGGTCCCCACCTGTGAGCTCTGCGCAGCTGAGGAACACAAATCCCATTTTCAAAAGTAAAGTAGGCTTGTGATATGCAAATTCAATGGACTTCCAGCAAATCTCACTCCCTTAAATCACCCATAAAATGGAGCCACCTCCACACCAGGCTTACTGAAAGTTGTTATCCTCTGGTTATTTTTTTCAAAAAAACTTTTTTTGCTGATTGTTACTTCCTAGTAGAAATAATGGGGCCTTCTCATTTTGGAAGTCCATCAGTGAAAACATACACCCTTTTATGAGTTTAACTGTTTGGAATAACTTTCAAACAATAACTCAACTCCTCTGAAATTTCTTTCATGGGATAGAAGGCTTTTCCTGTATCAAATCATCTGGATTTCTCATGGATTATGCATTTCTCAAAAACTCACTGTTTGCAGATTAAAGAGAGAAAGGAAAGTTAGAAAGGACACAATGGAAAGAAGATCAGTAAAGAAAAATATTTTAAATATTAATGACTAAGGGGGAAATGGAAACACATTAAAGGCAAATGTGAGAGCTTTTAAATATGTTATTAAAATTGATTTATAAATGAGACTTTTCTTTAACCAAGTGCTTTAGCCTTCACTACTTATTTCCTTCTGCTGTCTCTCCAAGCATTGGTGTCACCATCCAAAGCCTATGGCATTAAGGAAAGTTCCAGAAAATAATTAGGCTGGCAATGACTACAGGCTGGTTCAAACAAGAAAATATCATTATATTAAGAAACTCAGAGAATAAGATGAGAAGTTGGCTGTTTTCAGCCACTGCAGAACCCCAGGCACTCGTGGGACGTCTGTCGCATCGGGGCTGGAGGGTGAACAGCCTCGCTGGCTGGGGGGCAGCTGGGGGGCTGCTCTGCTGGGTCCTCATGAGGAAAGAGCCCGCAAGCTGATGGTGAAGGTCTGGAGAAGCCTGTCCTGTGCAGCCCAGATGTGAACCCCTACACAGCCTGTGACGTGCTGGAATCCCCTGCCTTCTTCCTACAGCCGGTCTCAAGTACAAACAAATTACCCCAGGAGCCTGCATGTATCTTCTAGAGCTTTTCAGCTTTGAAAACATCTCCAGGAGAGCAGACCACACATTTCTGACACTGGTTTGTCAACGCACAACCCGCTGCGCTTCCTGAGCAGCGCGCGGCAGAGGGAGTATCTCAAACCCAGCAATGTGCAGTATATGAAGCCGTATGACTCCTAGGTCACATTTTATTAAATGGCAGTAGCAGATGTATATTGCATAAACTGCCCAGTTAGGAGATCCAAAACTTGTGGAAATTATCCTTGAAAGGAACAATTTTTCCATGCGAATTTGCATAAATGGACAGAAGTGCTAGCATATGCTTAACAAACTAGTCTCTATTCTTATTTATTTAACTTTAGTTTAAATATGCAAAATGCTTTATTTTAAAGCTGTTCTCCATCATAAATCGCAATAACATTATAGGTGAAAACTCCAAACAGAAACATAAAACATCTCTGAGAACTGCAGAACTCGTACATTGGATTTTGTGGCGAGAATGGTCCACAAAACTCATTCTGAATGTCCTCATAAGATCCTTTTTATAGCAGGTCATGAATCATCACATGATATCTTTAAATGGATGATCAATACTATATTTTCCCATAAAACGTTTGGTTTGAAATCCGATTTTAAGTGCATTAGAGTTTTTGTGCACTGAATGAGTGAGTGTCATAATAAATTGTCATCAAATATGAAAGAAATATAGCTTAGATTAATTTCCATATTTATTTATGAGTCTATAAAATACACTGTGAAAGTCCTGGCACATTTTTGGGATACCGGCTTGAACTTTCAAGAAAGTTAAAAGCATTAAACAAGACTGAAAGTAGATTTATTATTGGAATGTTTTTAATTGCAGTTTCAACCAGACACAGGTATTAGAATGGCTGTGCCCTTAATGGCCATGTCTCATGTGTTTTTTCTTTAAAATGATATACTTTCCATATTTTTATTGATTTTATAAGATTTATTGTAGATTAGTGCTGCTTGTGTGTGAAATCACAAGTGGTCCCAGCTTCCCCAGAGTAGCGGGCTGCAGATGGCCCATTGCTGTGGCAGCTCCTCCCCAGTGCCCCCCCCCAGCACTCGGCACTGCCTGAAATACCAGTGGAAGGAAAGACCAGAGAGAAAACTGAATTACCCAAAGGAGACCACCAACAGGGTCCTCGGCAAACCACCCAGCAGGTCCCGTTCTGCACCTTCTTCTACAAATGGAAAACAGAGTTAATTCAGACAGGATTTGGAGGGGGAATCAAGCTGAGCCACTTCTTACTTAGACGTTAACTAAGGAAAATGGCTTAAGGCCAACTGATTTGACGGGGCTGGGACTAACCGTCTCAAGATATGTACTTTCTGGTTTTGGAATAAGCTGTAAGCTCTCTGAGTTTCTAATGTACAACCAACACAACTGCGATTTTGTAAATTACAAATGAAAGTACATGAGGAAGCAGTTCCGATATCCATGTTTAATAGTGCGCACAAGTAGACAACAACGCTTGGAAAATAAGGCACTGTTGCATGTAACCCGTTCACTAATTTAAAAATAGTTCCTGGAAAGTGCAACAAGCAGAGTAGGTAATGGAATGACACTTGTCATTCCCTGCCACGTAACAAAAATGACAGACTATACCTAAGTTGACACTAACTTGAAAACCTTCAGCTTGGCAGCCAAGTGACTCCTTCACAGCAGCTGCACATCAGCTCATATAATGGCCAAGAAAGCACAGACACAACTTGTGGCTAATGATACCCAGTGAGCCCAGCATCCTGCTCAAGCTGTGTCAGAACAGCAATCACTTTGTTAAAAGAAAAAAAAAATTAATTATACAAAATAATTTCTATTGATTTTACTAAAAACTGAACCCACAAGGAGGATCCCCCTGAATGAGAGCTGTGATGCTGCTCTGACCCTCCTGCCCTAACTTAGCCTGTATCTCAGCAGAGCACAAACACGTCCTCAGAGGAGAAGTTCTCATGAGTTTTGTATAGATGTGTCTTCAGTGGACAAACTTACGCAGTATTGAACAGCCTACAGAAAACCCTAAGAAAACTGGTACAGAAGCGTTGGATTAACCTGACGCAAAGCACTCCTATAAAAGAAGCTTATTTCCTCCCTGGCCAAATATAACTTCAGAAGCTGGGTTTAGCAACGGCCCCAGATCAGAAAGAAAATCCTACCCAGGAGCATAGGGAAGATCCACGTCCAGCCTCCACCTGCCTGGGCACCTCCAGGCACAGAATGGTGCAGATTAAAGCCCTGGGTCCAACCATCCTCCGGCTCCAGGAACACTGACTCTTGATTCTACAGCCATACCCTAAAACTTAAATCATTGCAGACACGGTGATGATCTGGGATTGAGCAAATCCATAGGTCATTATAAAAGTGATGATGGGAGCCAAGTGGATCTGCTGGTCCTCAGAGAAGAGGCAGGAGGGCGAGGTGGCAGGGTCAGACCACAGCAGAGGACAGTTAGGAAGAAGCAGCTCACTGTCACACCAAGGAATCCATGCAGAAGTGGTGTTTAGGGATCCCCAGGGATATTATTATCACCCTCATCTGTCTCTCAATTTTCAGATAAAGTTTTAAATGGCTCTTCTTTAGCCATCCATCCAAATGCAAGGACCTGGAGAAGCAAAGTAAAGGCCTAGCCATGTGTTTCTTTCACTTTGCACATACCAAAACCCGAGCAAAACCATGCAGCTTCTTGGATTAAGTAGCCTGCATACATAACTCTCCGGAAATCCGCTGACATGTTTTTGGATGTTCCCTTCCAGAAGACAAGTGCCCAAATGCAATCAAAGTTATTCCTGATATATTTCAAAAGTGATCTAAAAATAAAAATCTACTTTCAGATTTAGCCTTCAGCTGACAAGGTACCACATGTTATCTCAGCAATTGTACCTCGCCCCCAAATCACGTTATGTCCCACGCTTCACTGTGCCAATTCTCCCCTCTGTCCTGAAGACAGCTCTTTCTATTTTGTGCTTGTATGTTAAGCAATTAAAATGCTTTATCTTCAACAAGATATTAATCTTAATATTGTCCTAATTTGTTTCGTCTTTTTCTGCCTCTCATGCAGAAATCAGTCTTGACAACAGCCACTGAGATAAGGACAGTAACCAGCAAGCTTCACAATACACCATCATATACACTATTTTAGTTTGTCAAAACAATTAGTGTTCATTTTGGCTTTATTCAGTTAAATCTGCAGTGACTGATCAGTATAAATTATGTATTAGGCTGCCCAGCTGTACTTGTTTATTCATGCATGGACTTGAAGAATTTTCATTTTCTCAGTACAAAAAAGCAACAGCCAAAAAAATCCCCCCATATTCTAAAATATAAAGAGCTTTTCTTCTCTGTCACATTTCCGCTACATGTTTTTGAAGCTGCTTTATTCTTACCCCTCTTAGAACACTATTTTTCCTTTCCAGAAACGATACTCCGACGCTTATTTCAACCAACCTATTATTTCACTCACAGTTATCGGCAGCTGCATTTGCATCGGTGGGAAGCACATACTGTTACTTTCACCCCTTGCAATTACCTCCCGAGCAAAGCAATATCAGAGCTAAACCAAATGATGTTGATTTTAAAAGCATAAAAAATCACATTGTAGGCTGCATTTGAACTCCTGTCTTGCTTCAAGAGGAACCGCTCACAGAAATGTTTACAGTTAAGCCTCACACTCCTCTCTTTCAAGAACAAAAGTTTGTGAATCAAGCGAGATCATTTTCTGGTTTTGCTGGTGTTTACAGTCACACAGCCCTCGCTAGGATGACTGGGCGAAGGCGATGTGCGCCGTGGGGGTGGGATGCCACGCTCCTGTGTGCGGAGAGAGATGACACAGATTTAGATAAAGGAAAGAGAAAAATCTGCAGTGACCATGTACAGCGCCAGTTAAGCTGCTCCAAGACACAGGGTCTGAGCTGAATGGAAATCCGGCCATTGAAACCGTTTCTCTGCGATTTAAGAAATGCCAAATTGCACACCCTTTCCCCAAAGCTGCCCTCCACCGAGCTGAGTTCAGGAAGCAGCTAATAGAAGGTTTATTCCAATATTTACAGATCACAGAAAGACGTTTCAGCAGCTTTGAGGTGGTGAGCCGAGGGACTGACAGGGTGGAGAGTAGCACTGCTCTGAAAAACACAAAGAGCCAGAGCTTGTGACCCACTGAAGAGCTAGGGAGCAAGGTGGACCTTGTATTTGTTAAGGGGGATGCCACTTCATATTCCAGGTTGTAAGGACAATTAAAAGGGTGGCGTGGCTGGCTCTTGGGCACATAGAAAATAAAGTATCCTACAGAAACATCTCCACAGGACACAGCACTGTAAGCGGAGAGCACCGAGTAGCAAAAGGCCACCTCTCAAAGCTGGGTTCAGCTATAACATATCTGCCACTTAACAGACTTTCATGTCGATCGTGCACGACAAAGACTGGCAAAAAAACAATGTTTGCGTTGATCTGCATTGTGTCTGTTCTAAAAACGCTTTTGCACAGCAAGTTCTGCCCCGGCTTCAGGGGCTGCTGTGCCTGTCACGTCGTCGAGGAGGGCGAGAGCCCCGCACGCACCCTGCCCGCACACAGACGGTGCCGGCTCCCCCGGGATGCGAGCAGGATGCGCGTACAGCCGCTCTTGTTGTTTCTTTCAGCGAAACAGCACAAGAAACGTTCTGGTGAAAAGACTAGAATTTGCTGAATTAAGTGCTTTAGAACAAGCGGGTTTATGACTTTATAATTAGCATAATTTCCCCCATAGGGATTCTCGCAATTAAATAATTAGCAATAACGTTACCCAAAGGTGTTCTTTAATGAATTTTCTTAAGCTGTCGCCCCCGACAACGAGGGGGGCGGGCGAGGGGGCTCAGGTTTGCACCCCCCGGCCGAGCTGCGGGCGATGCCGGAGGGCGCTCGGGGGGCCCCGACGGGGCGGGCAGCGCTCCTGGGACAGCGGGGACCCCCCGGGACAGCCGGGACCCTTCTGGGGGTGCCGGGAGCCCCCCGGGGGTACCGGGTTCGGGCAAGGACCGCGGCTGTGCCCGGCGGCTCCCGGGGGGGGGGACACCCGGTGCGGGAGCATCGCTCGCGGCTCGGCAGCGCCACCCGTCGGGGCGCGGGGACGGGGATGGGCACGGCCCCCGCCTGCCCGGGCAAGTCGCGGAAAGTTGCGTTGTTTTTTTTTTTTTTCTTCTTTTCTTTAGTTCATGTCTTCTTTAATTGCCGCCGGCCGGAGCGGGGAGCGCCGCGGCAGCCCCCGCCGCAGGGGGGTGAAGGGGAGGCGGGGGGGGGGGGGGGAATCCCAATTACCTCGCGGGGATCTCGCCTCAAAGGCAAATCCGCAATATGTAAGTCGATGGTTAAACAAGGGCATTTCCATTTGTTAATTGATGCAATTACGCCGCGGCGGTAATGGGCAGGCCGGCTGCGGGCAGCCATCCATCACCTCCCCGCTGACCCGCCCCCCCGGGGAACCGCTCCGGGCCCCGCGGGGAAGAAGGGAGGCTCCGCGCTCGTTAGGGACCGGCGCCCTGCGGCTCCCGCACCCCGCACAGCCGCCCAGGGATGGGGACACGGGGCAGGGGGGGCACGACTGCGGCACCGGGGGCGGCGGGAGGGGACAGGGACAGCGGGAGGGGGCAGCGGGAAGGAACACCAGGAAGGGACAGGGACAGCGCGAAGGGACAGGGACAGCAGGAGGGGATAGGGACAGTGGGAAGGGACAGGGACAGTGGGAAGGGGCAGCGGGAAGGGGACAGGGACAGCGGGAAGGGACAGCAGGAAGGGATAGGGACAGCGGGAGGGGGACAGGGACAGCGGGAGGGGGCAGCGAGAAGGGTCCGGGGGCAGCGGGAAGGAACACCAGGAGGGGACAGGGACAGAGCGAAGGGACAGGGACAGCAGGAGGGGATAGGGACAGTGGGAAGGGACAGGGACAGTGGGAAGGGGCAGCGGGAAGGGGACAGGGACAGCGGGAAGGGACAGCAGGAAGGGATAGGGACAGCGGGAGGGGGACAGGGACAGCGGGAGGGGGCAGCGAGAAGGGTCCGGGGGCAGCGGGAAGGAACACCAGGAGGGGACAGGGACAGAGCGAAGGGACAGGGACAGCGGGAGGGGACAGCAGGAAGGGATAGGGACAGCGGGAGGGGGACAGGGACAGTGAGAAGGGGCAGGGACAGTGGGAAGGGGCAGCGGGAAGGGACAGCAGGAAGGGATAGGGACAGCGGGAGGGGGACAGGGACAGTGGGAAGGGGCAGGGACAGTGGGAAGGGGCAGCGGGAAGGGACAGAGACAGTGGGACGGGGACAGGGACGACGGGGACAGGGACGACGGGGACAGGGACAAGGGACAGCGGGAAGGGGCAGCGGAAGGAGCCCAGGACACCGGGAAGAGACAGTGGGAAGGGTCTGGGGACAGCGGAAAGGGACCGTAGGAAAGGGCCTGGGACAGTGGGAAGGGACGAGGGAAGGAGCCAGGGACACGGGAATTTCCCTCGCGCCGCTGCCCCGCGTGCCTGGCGGAGCTGCCGGGCTGGGACCCACACACACACACACACACACACAGAGCCCTTTCCCTCCTTTTACTTTTTCCTCCCCAACTCTTGTTTAAAGAATATAAAAGACCGGGAGGAAGGAGGGGAGCGCGCAGGCTGCGCGGCGCGTCCCCGCGCGGCTCCCGTGACGTCAGCTCCTCGCCCACCGACGAGCGCTACAGACCTAGAGACCAGAAAATAATACAAGCAAAGCTCCGTTATCTTGCAAGCCCTACGTGATTCCCACCCCCCCCCTTGCCCCCCCGCGCTTCCCCCCGCCGAAAAAAGCGCCTTTGCACTTCAACTCTATCCATGTGGGGTGGCTTTTTAAACTCTCTCTCTATAAACATATTTATTAAGAGCGATGGGAGGTGGGGGGTAGCCTATTTTTTTAATCCGGCCACCACCCCCCCCCACTCCACGCCGCCCCCCCCCACCCCCGCCTCAGATGTCTGGCTGCTTTTTCTTAAGTGCAATCATCTATAATTGAGCAAAAAAAAAAAAAAAAAAAAAGCCATACGTGGAAATGTGTGTGTGAGAAGGTGCATCCTGCAGCAGGGTTTAGTTACAATCGATCTTGGGGGGAAAATATTGCCTATGGTCCAAAAATAAGGAGCAACTATGTCCTTCTCTCAGTTCGGATACCCCTACAGCACCACTTCACAGGTAAGGCGAGTGAGCAGCACTCACTTTTGTTCAGATTCTGCTGCTGCTGTCCAGATGTCTTGTTCCCCCCTCCCTTTTTTTCTTCCCTTCCCCTTACTTAGAGTCTTTTTTTAAAAGGGCACATCTGGAGCCTTTTTTTAAAAAATGTGCGTGTGTGTTTATGTCTCGTTTGTGTTGTGTTAGGCTTAAACAAATAACTCGCAGCGTGCACAGCAAAGGCGTTTAGGAAACCGGTAATTTCCCCTCCCCCCCTCCCGTCTTCCACCGTTCAGTTTTAAGCGCAACAAACAAATAATACATCAACCCCGGCCGCTCTCCGCGCCCGCGGAGGATGCGCGGCGGGCGCTCGGGATCGCACCGGCGGAACCGGGCTGCGCCGATTCCTCCACCCTTCCTCCCCGGCCCTTTGCCTGTGTTTTATTAGGATCTGTCGGGAGTTTTGTTTTGTTTTGTTTTTTCTCTCCCATACGATTGCCGAAGGACACCCCCCACCCACCCCCAGGCACCCCGCGTTAACCGAGCCGCCGCTGTCCCGCACCTCGAGGCACCATTTATTTGGGTAGAATTATTTATACACCGTAAGCCCTGCAAGATGTGCCTCCCTCGCTTGGGAAGTTAGTTACCTGTCCCCTCGAACCGACTGAAATCAAACGCCTTCGATTGCGTTCGCTGACATATTTACCGCTTTGTCTATCGTCAAATTAACTGTGATCGCAACTTTGAATCGATGCGAACGGGGCCGGGAAGGAAGGGGCAGCGAGGGTGGTTTTGCCGTTTTCGAGAGCGATTATTTCTTTCAAGTTTTGCCCTCTGGATCAGTCCTACCCCCTTCCCAAGGGCTCCTGCTTCCCGTTCCGTTTATTTCCCGGCTTCTATAATTACTCATTTCAGTCTCCTACCCCCCATCCTCGCTCCCCCCCCCCCCCGCGCCCCCCCGCGCCCCCCCGCCGCTCAGTGCCCCCCGACGGCGCTGCCCCGACAGTCACTCGGCGCCGTCTCTCTCCTCCTCTCTCCGCAGTTCTTCGTGCCCGCCAGCCCCAGCACGACCTGCTGCGAGGCCGCCCCCCGCTCCGTGCCGGATGCCTCCCCGGCGCCGGCCGCCGCCTCCCTGTGCTGCTCCCCGTACGAGGGCCGGTTGCTGGCGCCCGCCCGCGCCGAGCTCAATGCGGCGCTCGGCATGTACGGCGCCCCGTACGCCGCCGGCCAGGGCTACGGCACCTGCCTGCCCTACAGCGCCGAGCCCGCCGCGCTCTACACCGCGCTGGTGAGTGCCCGAGCCGCGATGGGGGGCTGGGGGGGGGGGGGTGGGGGGTGCTGGGGGGCGTGCGACAGGCCGGCGGCTTCGTGCGGCGGCGGTCGGCGTCGGGATGGGGTGGGGGGAGCGGCGAGGGGCGCGTCCCGTCGAGGGATGGGAAGGGACGGCTCGACGACAACCGCTGCCGCTCGCCTTGCAGAACCCCCAGTACGAGATCAAGGACGGCGCCGGTACGTTGCACTCGGGGATCGCGCAGCCCGCTGCCTACTACTCCTACGATCATTCCTTGGGGCAGTACCAGTACGACAGGTAAAACCCCTTTGATCGGCGTTAGCATCCCCCTGCGGGGCAGCGGCCGGCATCAAACGGCGGGGGGCGAGGCGGGGCGGGGGGGGTAGCTCCGACCTGACAAACGCTGTACGAGAGAAACGAGGCGCCCCGGGAGCACCAGTCAACTAAAATCAAACTTCGGCAGCGATGGCAGAAGGGCAGGGCCAAACCGGCCTGCGGCGGGGCCGGGGGGTCTCCCGTTCTGCCCCCCCCCGCCTTCCTAACCATCTCCCGGCAGGTACGGGACGGTGGATTTCGGGGGTTCGGCCAGACGCAAAAATGCAACGCGAGAGACGACGAGCACCCTCAAGACCTGGTTGTACGAGCACCGGAAAAACCCCTACCCCACCAAAGGAGAGAAAATCATGCTGGCCATCATCACCAAAATGACCCTGACGCAAGTGTCCACCTGGTTTGCTAACGCCAGACGGAGGCTCAAGAAAGAAAACAAAATGACCTGGTCTCCCAAGAACAAAGCTGGGGAAGAGAGGAAAGAAGAAACCCCGCGGGAAGAGGAGGAATACAGTGCGGAGAGCCAGGGCAGAGGTATGCGGAGAGGCAGGACGGCTGCCTCGAAGTAGCTCGAGGTGGCGGCCGGTTTCGAGCCCCTCTCCCCCCATCCCCGACCTTCCCCGCACCCCCCTAACGCCCCGTCGCCCCTTCCTCCCCGCCGCGTGTCCGCGCAGAGCGCAGGAGCTGCAAGGAGGACAAGGAGCTGCCGTTCAGCGACCTGGACGACCTGGAGGAGGAGGAGGAGGAGGAGGAGGAGGAGGCGGGGAAGCCGGAGAAGGGCCGGGCCAGCTCGCTGCAGGAAGCCCCCGGCCTCGGCGCGGCGCTGCCCGAGGCTCCGCGGAGCGACTGCAGCCTGCCCGGCCCCTTCCGCGCCTTCCCCTGCGCCAAGGACTTCGCCCCGCCGCCCTACGCGCCCGCGGAGAAGCCGCGCATCTGGTCGCTGGCGCGCACGGCCGGGGCCAGCGCGGCGCGGGGCCGCGGGGCGGAGGGGGAGCCGCCCTCGCCCCCCAAAGCTCCCCGGAGCCCCGCGTTCAGCCTGCAGCCGCTCCCGCGGAGCTGCGCGTCGCACCGCGCCCCGGCGGAGCCGTGCCAGTACGCGGCGGCGGGAGAAGGTACCCGCGGCGGAGGGGCCGGGACGCGGGGCTGACGGCTCCAACGCCGAGGGGAGCGGGGTTTGGGGGGGGTGGGCAGGGGGGCAGAGCCCGCCGCGAGCCGCTTGTGTCTGTGCAGGCTCCGGGAGGGGCGCCAAGGCGGGCGCGGAGCTGGGCGGGACGTGCCTGGACCGGCTGCGCACGGCGTTCCGGCCGGTGCTGCGGAGGTGAGGTAGGTGCGGGGCTCCCCTCGCACTTTGGGGGGGTGTGGGGGTGGGGGTGGGGGGTGGGCGGGTCGGCAGCCCCCGCGGGGGCCCGGCCGGGGCTCATCTCTCCGCTCCTCTCTCTCCCGCAGGGCCGCCCGCCCCTTCTGAGCGCTGGAGACGGAGCTGCGGCCGCAGCGAGGCTCTCGCCCTGCCTGGCCCGCACCCGCCGCGACGGCTTTAACAGAGACAAAAATGAACCTGGCCTCCTTTTTTTTTTTCTGTTGGTCCCCACGCCGTGGTTTGTTTTTCCTTCCCCCCCCCCCCCGCCCCTCCAAACCCGCTCCTCCTCCTCTGGGAGCCCGCGGAGGCTGCGGCCGGGCTGCGCGTTTCCCGTCGCTGCACACAGACACCGCCTCGAGTATTTTTCAGAGTCTCTAATGAACACGGAGGAGCCGTGGAGCCGCGCGGTGACCCCGGGCGGAGCGGGCCCTGCCCCGGGTCAGCGCCCCCGGACAGAGCCGAGCTGCACTTTACAGGACAGCGAGAAAGGGAAACCGCATCTCCGCATTATTTCTGTTTAATTAAAAGTGTCGTCAAACACTTTGTGTTCAGACTAATAAACCAAGCAGGGATGAGGAAAGAATGTTTCTTTGTTCCTGGCTCGAGAAGCAGTGGCAATAATTTAAATTAATAACTGCGGTAATTAAGAGGTCGTCTATAGATCAACCCGATACCTGCTATTTCCAAGTTCACCGGGGTCAACATTTACATTAAGTCATTTGTGGTCAATAGAGTCCAATGAATTCTGCCTTAATAAATCAGGGAAATCAATCTTGAATATCGAGTAGACTTCTGTATGTTTACCAAAGGCTACCGAGACCAGTGGGGGGGGTGGGGGGGACAGGGATGGGAGCCCTCGGGGTTTGCGACCGGAGAAGCAGGAGAGGCTGAGGGGCAGCCCGGGGGATGAGACTTGGGGGGCTGCACCCGGGCTCGGTCCCACTACAGCCCCGCCAGCCTCCGCTGCAGAGCGGGGCGCTCCGGGAAGGAAACTTCGTGGGGTTTTGCATGGGGAAGGGCGGGTGGGAGGTAAGGGAGGGCCCGGGAGCCGGGGTCTCCGCCGCAGCCCAAGCCCCGGGGCTCTCGGGCTCCGCGGAGCATCCCGGGCGAGCGGCGGTGCGGGAGCCGCAGTCCTGTCGCAGTGACCCGCAGCTTAGAGCGAGGGGAAATTAAGCTGCGAAAAGATAAACGTTATTTCAAGTCGGATTTGAAGGATTAGGGCTTGTAATAAAGAGTATTAGGCCCTTTCGAAAGTTTCTTGCGAGGCGACTTTCCCTCCGCTCCGCTCCCGTCGGAAGAGCCGGTGTCACCTGCCCCGGGAACAGCAACCGGCCCCCTCAGGTGGCTTTAGACCGGGCTCCCCGGGCCGCCCACGGGGAACGAGACCCGCCCGGCCCGGAGCCCCCCGAGCTCCCCCGGGCCCGGCCCCGACGGAGCCCCCGGGGCTGTTAATTAGTCGGGTGCAGGCTTCGGGGTCTTTCCGAGGCAGGCGGGAAGGTAACCTCCAGGGAGCCTTCAGACTTTTTATTTTTTATTTATTACTTTTACTCCCCTTTTATTAAAGGTCAAACGAGCGAGATGCAGATTATCCCGCCCGCCCAGGACTCCCTTGCAATCTGTCACGCCAGCAAGATATGTATCGCAAATCTCTCGAAATATAATCTCCGGGAATCATATTCCGAATACCGTTTTGATTAAAAACCAGAGCGGGGATTGATGGAGAACTAATACCGGGAGGGGAGCCTGCGAACCCTGGGTGTCACAGGAACACGCTCAGCGCCTCCAATGCCGTAATAAACACATTTAAACCCCCTTCTGGCTGGGCTCGGCTGCGAGCTGGGCTTTTTAACGCCGCTGAGCTCTGCCAGGCGAACTCGGGGGGCCCTCCGGAGCGGGGAGAGCCCGGTTCTCGGGGCCACCGAGGGCTGGGAGCCGGTATCCCGCAGAGTCGGGGCGAGGCACGAGCCGGGAGCGCAAGGTGCGAAGCTTCGCTGCCCCGGCAGCTTCCCCCGAGCAGCCGCCGGAGCTCGGCGTCCCCTCATCCCCCATCCCGACCCCGGTCACCCCGTTTCGTTCTCCGGGGCCGCCGCTCCCCCCTTCCCCTGGTCCCGCATCGCCCCCCAATTAGCGGCCCCGCGGCGGTGGGAAGCGGCCGGAGCGCTGCAGCCTCGTTAATGAAGTTTTGTCCCAGGCAATTACGGGCCCGGCGGGGGCGGAGGCCGCGATGAAAAGGCGGCTTTGTGCGGCAGAGACGGCGCGGCTCCCCCGGCCCTCGGAGCGGCCCCGACGTGACCCCCGCGCCCCGCGGAGCGTCCCGCACGGGCGGCGGCAGCGCAGGAGCCGTCCCGGGGCTGGGAAAGGGCTCCGAGATCAGCAAGCGCAGCCGTACCTGCTCCCGACTAAATCACATCCTTAAGCGCTTCATCTCTCCGCCCTTTAAGCCCCTCCAGAGAAGGGGGCTCCGCACACTTTGGGGTTTCTGCGCCCCGGCCCCCAGACCTGCTGCCGCAGCGCATTCCTGCTCTAACACCGTTGCGTCATTCATTCATAGAATCATAAGGTTGGAAGAGACCCACCGGATCATCGAGTCCAACCATTCCTATCAAACACTAAACCGTGCCCCTCAGCACCTCGTCCACCCATCCCTTAAACACCTCCAGGGACTGTGACTCAACGCCCTCCCTGGGCAGCCTCTGCCAGGGACCAATGACCCTTTCTGTGAAAAAGTTTTTCCTGATAGTCAGCCTAAACCTCCCCTGGCGGAGCTTGAGGCCATTCCCTCTCGTCCTGTCCCCTGTCACTTGAAAGAAGAGGCCAGCACCCTCCTCTCCACAACCTCCTTTCAGGTAGTTGGAGAGAGCAATGAGGTCTCCCCTCAGCCTCTTCTTCTCCAGGCTAAACACCCCCAGCTCTCTCACAAGGCCTGTTCTCTAGCTCCTTCACCAGCTTTGTCGCTCTTCTCTGGACTCGCTCCAGAGCCTCAACATCCTTCGCAGACCGGCCAAATCTGTTTAAATACACACCAGAGAGGCAAGAAATGTCTGTCTCGGACTGCGTCTGCCCTCAGCTGAGAGGAGGGTGTGGAAGAGCTGGACAACAACCATCTTTCACCACCTTCTCTGCGCTCCCGACACTGGTGCTGTCCTCCCATCCCTTGTCCTCGGTCACCTGCTCACAGCACTTCACCTCCTTCCCATCCTCAGCCAACATGGGCAGCACAAAACAGGCTGGCGCTCTCCTGGAGAGCACAGGGAACAGTTCAAGAGTCCTAAGAAGGTCTTGGCATTGCAAGTAACCACCCAGATTGGCACTTCCCAGCCTTTTGAATCCCAACACTCCTTCCAGGAACACAGAAGAGAGGAAACCTTCCATTAGTCCCACACCAGTACATGAGGAGAGGGCCCCTGACTGGAATAGTCTGGGATCCCTCACCTGTAGCTGGCTGGTACCTGACTGTCCCCTCAAACAGACGCCCTGTACACCTACAGGTTTCTCATCCCACAATCAAGGGGTGGTTTTTACTGCCCTTGCAGTAGCAAGAGCCTTGGAGATCCCTCTTCAAAGGTGGCTACAGCAGAAGTTTTAGCATTATGTGGCTATCAAGGTTATGAAGCAACGGATTGGAGCGATTAGTTCAAAATTATCTCAAAAGCTGCACAAGCAGCTCTCCAGACCAGGTGCCATTTCAGGATCAAAGCATCTGTTAGGGGAAAATAATTTTTGCCATTGTATTGCCTTTTTTTTTTTTTTTTTACCTACTGTTCATCTGAAAATAAATTACAGGCCAGAACAGGTGGATAACATTCTGGAATGATTTAATGATTTATTTAATCTGGATTCTCTTTCAATCTACTTAGCAGGATGAATACTTTTTTTTAGCCTGAATCCAAAAGCTGGGCTTTTCATCTAAAGAAGAGAAAATACCCTAATACACGGCTCTGCTGCCCTCAAGGTGTTCTCCCTGCTGCCGTCAGTAACCCTGCGGTAATGCCTGTCCGGCTGAAGGGCCTGAGGGGAAAACCTCAAGAAAACCAAGCAGAGATTTTAATTTTCTTTTCTTCCTTGACATCTTCCTAGCGCTTTAGATGTTATCTGTCCTTCCTGGTGCGGGGTCTGGGTAATAAAATAACTGATCGTAGCACTCAGTCACTGCTTCTTAAAGCTTAATATGTGCAGGTTTAAGAACTAAGGCGACTGCTCTCTGTCTTTCTCTCTCCTTAGAACAGCTTTGTGTACTGCTGGCTGGGAGAGCAAGCGAGGCACTGGAGCCTGAACAGACATCGGAGAGACTTCTGCTGTAGGCATCTATGGATCTGCTGACACGGAACGAGGCCAGGAGCGATTCCTGAAGGCATATTCACCCAGGGCTGGCACCGTATTCCCCAGTCAGCAGATCCCAACATCAGATTTCCCTCCTTGAGTACACACGTTTTTTACAAAAAAGGGACTGGCAAAATCATTGCCCGCTCACTTAGATGTGATTTTCTGATGTTCGGTTTCAGCTGGAATAAGATATTTTATGGGAAAGACACTCTCGGGACCTGTAACATGCTGAAATCCGTAATTCCCCAGAGGCCTGGGTTTGGTGCTCTGGTCCCACTGGAGTGGCAACCGTGATATGCAGAGTGTGACAGGAGAAGACAAAATGCTTTAAGTAAGACACAGGGGAAAGTTACAGCTTACAGGAGGGGCTGTAGTTACCACTCTCAGGGTGCTTCTCTCTCATGTTCCTGTCCACTTCAGCGTAATGAGCAAAATTAAGGTAAATGGGTCTTAAAGTTTAAATCCATCATACTCAGTATGTGCACCACCAAAACTATTCTTTGTGGGGGACTTATTTCTTGGGTTTTTTTGACCCAGCACAGGTCTCAGTGGGAGTTTGCTATTAGTAAGACCTGAGTTCATGCCATGGCTCTTTTGAGAAGTGTCACTGGCAGCAGAGCTGCAATCATGGACAGTTCTGCTGCAGCATTGTAGCAGTAGCAAACCAGTCTGCTAGTCCACGATCCAAACCCAGCGCTGACTAAGGCAGGACAGCTGATTTCCCCTTTAATAAGCATGCAAGAGGAACAGAAGCAGAAATAACTGCTCCTGCAAGACATGTGACATCATCCCTGGCCAGGTACCACAGCCTGACCATTACCTAAATGACACCCGGGATGCTGCTGTTCTCAGGGCACTGCTTTATATTTATGAGATCTCTCTTTTGCACTTACAGGAAGATAATTCTGAAATGGCCCAAAGCCACTTGGGGAGTGAGGAGATGAATGAAGGAGTCTCTGTGAGTCACTTCAGTGTGAAGAAAAGACCCAAAACATGAACAGCCCATACTGCTAAGAAACTAAGCATCAAAATACTCCCAGAGCAGCAGCCGCAGTTCTGCTGTCCAGTTACCCTCTCAGCATTTATTTGCCTGTTCCTTCTGAAAGAAAGGCCAAAAGAACTGCAAAGTAGCCCTGTTGAAGGGACGTCATCGCTGAGGGCAGAGCTGCCTCCTCCTCAAACTCCCTGAGCTCCTTCTTCCAAGGGCTACACGAGCAGGGGCAGCCCAGAGACCTCTCTGCAAAGGCTCGAGGGCTCAGCACTATTCACCAATGCTGAACATCAGGTGTGATTTTTAATTCTTTAGACTTTAAAAAACCCAACGCAATTAGGAATGATAGAAAATGATGGTAGGTAGAAGTTAACACAGACCAGCATAAAGTAGTGTCTATAAAGAGAAGTATTTCTTAAAACACGTCAAATTACTACTTTGTTAATCAGATACACATATGCTAAATATTTCTGTGAACCTTCAGCATTTGGAGTAATGTAGATAATGCATTAACAGCTGCCTTAGCTGAGGGAAAGGAAGCTTCCACAGGCAGGATTACCAATTTCCAATTTCTCACTGCCTGTCAGAGTGGAGCTGACACACCTTCAGATTCCATTTCATTGTACCCTGAGCAAGTGTATCTCAGTGGAGACACTATATTCAGGGGCACATCTGCCTAGCTAGGATTACAATTTACCTGTAGAAAAATCAATTGCCAGTAAAACTCTTCAAGTATCCTCCGGAATTCAGAAATGTAACATATATTACTCTTCTCCCTGAACTTTCCCATAAAATATTGGCTTACTCAGTATTCTGTGGCAGGAAATTAATAAAACTCATCCTAGTTCCTCTCAATTACAGCAATAATATAACCTCATTTTCTCTTCATACACATTTAAAACTCAGGCTACAAATATAATACACAGTATTCCATAAATGAAATAACGTAATTACAGTGTGGGAGTGTAGTCTCAGGGACGACTTCTACTTAGAGCCCAACTCCAAAAGATAATAACAAATATGGTCTCTAGGTCACTTTTCACCACCAATCCTGAGGGCTGCACCAGGTCCACTCAGCATGGCATTAAGACTGGTTTAACTGGCAAAGGCTCACAAATGACATTTTAAGAGCTGAGGAGAACCATGACGCAACAATGACCCAGTGATCCTTGCTTCTGTGTAGAACTACACACTCACTTTGTACAGACATGCCCAAACCTCAATCCGAAGGCTCTTTGGAGCGCGACGCGGTGTTTGCCACTCACTGCTCCCTTCACTGCTGACCACTAGGTCAGGCTGACGCAGCTGAGAAATCAAACCTGTAAGAGCAATTACAAAATTAAGCACTGCTTGAACTGTTAGTCATGAAATTCAGCACACCATAATTTTATGCACCGTAATTTTCTAAGCCTCACTGATATGCAGTGCTTTTCCCTCCTGGGAAAACTGTGATGAAGTCTAGTGGGTTTTTTCGGACCACTGCATGGATATCCCCAAAGTTTCATTGCATAGACCTAAATTTCAGGCCTCTCTCTTTGCTTACGGCAGCCCAAACAGCCCAGTCATGAGTGCAGCAGCCTGTGAAGGGATCTTGAACATCATCTGTCGCATGGTTAGTTCCCTCAGCCTCTCCCCAGAGAAAACTGTGCACACGATTTGTTTTCAGAACACAGTGGTTTTTATTCTCCAGAATAAAACTTTTGGCCTGATTTCTTGTGGAAACAAAGCTTCTGTAATCACTGTGGGAGAACACAAACATCTGCCCACCATTGCATAACTTCTTAAATTGACTGGCATATCCCAGCCTGTCCTGTGAGGGTGTGCACACTCTGGCCTCCCTCTCAAATAAATGGAGATAAAAGTTTCTCTCATCCACATCCAGAACAGTTTCAGAGCTGTCTTCCTCTCTAGAGGAACCTGAAGTAGCCGTGTTCCTGAGTCAGGCCATGTGCTGAAATACCTGAAGTCCAGAGGGATTAATCCTAACCTCAGGGTTGTATTCAGCCCCTGTGGTCACTTGAGCTGGTTAGGAATGGCATTTGAGTCCTCTCACCTGGGAATCCTCTTTTTATTTTATACCAGCATTTGCGGCAAGTTTATTGTTTTTCTTTGCCAACTGCTGAAGCAGGACTCAGGGAGCCAGGGAGGGTGGGCTCTGCACTTTCAGTGTTCAGAAACTCACTTGGTTTAAAAATCAAACCAGGATTTGAAAACAAAAACACAAAAGAGAACAATCCCCAAAGTTTGTGCATGTCTTTCCATGACCTTTTCCTCCTGACCCTTTTCTCTGTATATGTGTATAATGTATTTATGGGACAGATAAGTAACGAGCATTGTGACCTATAAAAACAGCAGAAGACAGGAGAAAAAAACCTATATTTCAGATTTATAAAAAAATAGTATTTATTGATAAATTTGAACAGAAGGGACTGGTCCAGTACAGAACTTTTGGCTATTTGTAACTCCAGTCCTTGAAAAGTTTGCAGTGAGATGAAAAAGACTGAGAAGATGTAAGCATTCATCCCAAGCTCGCTCACTGCATACAAGCAGAAGCTGTCTCACGGATGGCTTTGGATGGTAGGATGACTAGATTTATTATTTTAACATTCTCCACCAATTCGCTTGGTGCTTTTTGATGACACCTAACGCTGTCATGCACTGATACACCAAGGGGAATGAAACCAGTGGACCCTTGCTAACTTCCACTTTTTATTCTCCTTAAAGAAACAAACAAAACAAACAAAAATCCCCACAAACCACTGGCTGACACGGAACGCATTTCCCCCTCATCACAGGCAGTCTGAGACACACCTGAACACTTACAAACTGCGTAACCCTGGTGGACCAAACTCCCCCTGGCTAAGAGTATCTCCAGGAAAGCTGCCGGTGAAACAGTTTGTCCTGCAAACAGGAGTCAGTCTCCTCCGTGGCAGCAGATTGCCCTGATGACTAAACAACTGGCAACCCAGCAGCTCTCAGTCTCTCCAGCCTAAAATCCCTCCTAATAGATGTCCAGGTGAGAAAGAGCAGGCATCCAGCAGCAGAGCACCATGACTAGGACACCAGCAGTAGGTCAGGCACCTATTATGGAACAAATCTCAAAAGATTCAAGAGCACAAAGACCCACTCTGTCCAAACAGCCTGAGCTAAAAAGAGCTGGAGAAGATGGCTCACGTCAGCCTGCACTGCAGCAAAGAGGTAGGATTTTGTCCGGTTTGGCTTGGTAACACCAAGAGAGATTTCACAGCTACAGAAGGGTTCAGCATGACTATAAGCCCTCCCAACACGTGGCCAGCTTCATCCTGTAGTTGTCCTTTTGCTGTCTCCATTGCTTTTGTTACTAAGTAGACTGGATTAAAGCCAGCACAGATGCACTGCACACCACCCAGCGCCACGCTGACGGCTCCTGGAAGGGCTGGATCAGTTTAGCCAAATCAAAAAGGAGACAGAGGTAGCACAGTGCATCACAGCCAGGTACCAGAGAAAAATCTTGACAGGCTGGAAGTAAAGTAGGAAAACATGAACAATAAGGAACACATTTGAACAGAAATGTAATTAAGCACTGGATCAGATGATCAAAGGAGATGGTAAATTCTCCATTTCTTGACACCTCCAAATCAAGATCGGGTGCCTTTCTAGAGGATATATTCCAGCAGTTCCACTTAGCTGTCATAGCATCATCTGTCCCCTGATGTATGTATATAGGGAGCAGAAGCAGAGAATCTGAGTGCCCTTTCTTGCCTTGAAGTATCTGTAAAGCAGTACTATCAGCCCTTTTTGGAAAAACAACTTAATCCCAGGGTAGATGCTTTTTAGGACTCTTTTGGTTTGTTTGTTTGGGTGTTTTTAACTTCTCATTCAAGGATCTGTAATGCATATTACAAAAGAGCAGCGCTCTGCTCTCATATGAGTTAAGATAACTCGAGAGGGCAAATATTGTACAGTATTTAACCTGTGCATGCAGTTTGATGGACATCCTTGCAAGTATTGTGGCAAAAGCAAATATATGGCAGGAATATCTGCAGAAACAATGGTGCTCAAGCACATAATGAAAAACCTGAAGGAAAGCACATTTTTACTGCATACTTTTGCTTATTAGCCCTGGAGACATATTTAGCCATACAGAGAACAACAACAAAAAAAAAATCTAAACCAATTGTTTACTGCTCAGACGACAGCCTATTAAAATCACCCTTGTCACTACAGCAATAGTACATATTTACAGGGATTGTGGCTGATTTTGATCAGCCGTACCAAGCTGTGTCTCAACCCATTTCATACTGATTAGAGTCTGGTCATATTTTAAGTGTCTATGAAATTATGCAAATGGAATCTGTACCAGAAAATCAGATTGCCAGATAATTGACCATTAATCTTTGATAAAAGTTTAAAAAAATTAAAGCAATCAGAAATCAGCTTAGCGTACAGTCTCTTGGGCCTTATTTTGGTCTAGTAAGTCTGTACACTAAGCTGATTTCTGATTGCTTTAAGTTGTAAAAATTGCTTTTTAACCCACGGATATCAATGAGATTGCACCTGGTGTAAGTCAGGGCTGAATTTGATCCGCTGTGTGCCTTAATCACAGTATATTTTTGTTAAAACCCAGTATTTGTGTGGATCTGTGGATACTGATTTGTTCAAGCGCACGATAATCTCCCCCTAAGCCCATCAGAATACAGCAGGTTAATAATGCTGTAAGTAGAATCCAATTTATTCATAAAACACCGGAATGCTTTAACCAAACTGTTCTTTTGTGGCAGGCCCCCTCCTGCCTGGCTGCGGCAGACAAAGGCTCCTGCTGCAGCTGGTGGGAAAGGGGCAGGATAATAATAGCACAGCGTCTGTCACACTGTCCATCCGTCTGTCTGTCCACCAGGCAAGCGGTTCCCTCTCCACCCACTGGTTCACTTAACCAAAGGCACCATCACGTCCTGCCCCGCAGTCCACGGGACCTGCTTTGGGGGCTAACTATAGCTCCACATCCATAATCATTATTTCGATAAGTGTCCCAACGTTTTTGGTGGCAGCAGGAGAGTGTAATCCTGTGACAACATTCCAGCCCATTAACATTATCTCTTAATTAGCATTTATAGCACTTGCTGGGAGTTTATCGGAATCCAGCAAGCACACGCTGTAAAACTTCCTTTCCTCTGTGACCAACAAAGTAAATAAAAATCTGCATGCTTTCGTGGAAAGTTAGGTTTGCTTTGTACAGAACTAAGAAAAGCAAAGTATTTTCTATTTAAAGACACCCTGTACGAACTGTTACAGCCCACGAACTTTGGGAAATTCTCCACCCATCTGTGATCCCCTCTCTGTCAGCATCAGGAGCTCTTGCCAGGAGTCACAACCGTATCCCATTTAGTGTCACCTCAGCACAGGACAGAGATGATCTTACAGCCAAGGGCGTTACAACCTGAGTAAGAAAGGGAGGACAGAATGGCAGAGACACGGACATCAGCTGTAACAAGGAAAGAATAAAACTACACTGGCCAAAGCGACAGAACCACCCAAGCCACCACATAGGGATTCAAGGTGAAGGGGTTGCCTGTGATTAAATTAGCAAGAGTGTGGTTTATTATGGAATTGTTTTTTCATCCAGCTGGATTTTAGGATAGTAACCAAATGCACGTGTACAATCCTGCACTACCCATTCATATGCAGGGCCAGAGAACTGTTCACGAGCCGGGGGGCATGTCCTGCTGTCATACGCGCTCCCTTCTCCCTTATCGCACAAGGGCTGGCAGCAGCTGCCAATGGCCACACGACAAAGAGGGTCATTGCTTACTTCTTCAGGCCACTTCTCCACTTCCTAGAATTCTGCCCTGCAATCCTGCTCAGGAACACAATTTCAAAGCTGGCAAGTACCACAGCTCTCTGTGTCCCCATCCTCAAAGGGAAAGTACCTGACCTGCATGAGTTATCCTTGCAAAAACACCCACAGACTGCTCTGTATGGCCCTTCTGTGAACCCTGGCATGGGGAAAACCAACCAAACAGCACCACAGGCTTCAGATTCATCCAAAACTAAAAACCTTTTGACAAAATTATTGGTTAAGATAATTAATATATGCAGGAAGTTTGGTTTTCTAGGAATTCTAGAAGACATCGAATGATAGACTACTGGGAAGGAGGTCTATCATTCGATGTGTTCTAGAATTCCTAGAAAACAAAACTTCCTGCGTGCTTTAATTCAAGCGAGAGCTCGTGAGTGCCACAGTGAAAACATAAACCGCAAATCTATGCCGTGCATTACACAGGTGGTCAATCTAGATGCTCATAACATTTCCTCCCAGGATAATAAAGTTACTTTGTTGATGTGATGAAATTTTTGCAAAAAAACAGAAGCCAAATCACCTTCTACTCCCAGGGATGTTACAGTAATGAGGTTTGCCACAAGCTGGTAGAGTTCCAAATGTTATGATGCTGTTGCTACAGCTGTACCTAATGACAGCATCACACCTAATCAGCATGGGTAAACATAGTAGCCAGAGAGCAACAAAAACTCCATGAAGTTATACTTGGGACAAGCCATCAAAAAGTTCTCTCAGGTTAAGATACGCTTGTGTAAATAATTTGAGCTCCTGTGCATCAGCAACAGCTTTGAGAGATGTATTTCTTCTTTCTTTAAAGTAAAAAGAGAGAAGGGAGGCAATTACTTGTTATAACAAAGCAGCTTGGTGACTCCTGGGGGTACCAGCCTCTCAAGCAAATTCCGCAATGACTGGGAAGCAGCTGCTGGGAATAGTATCTGGAGAGACACAGCACACGATGGACCTCAGAGCCAATCGTGAAGGAAAGCCCCAGGGCAGGAATTACAGAACTGCAATGGCCAAACACCAGAGATGGACAAAAGCTACGTGGAAACACAGAGGAGCACTGATCACTCCAGTGATGAGCACTGCAGCAGTGCCCAGCACAGCGCCACGTGACTCAGTGGGTGCCATGGAATGGGTCAGCAAGTGCACAGGTATCAAAAATCAGCTGGAAATGTCAAAGGGTTCATTGGACACCATGGCTGATCTCCAGAAATGCTACAAAATACAGACACTGAAGGATAAATCTAGAACTTTAAAATAGAGGAGCCCTTATTGCCTGGGAGTTGTAAGTAACTTCTTTCTCCGTTTAAAACAAATTTTAAAAGAATTGTATCATCACTGGCATTTTCCGGCAGCATTTTCTCATGTGCACAATGAAGACTAACAGGGAAAACACTGTCAAGTATTCCTGTGACAAAGCCTTAGGGAGGCAATGGATTTCAAATAACTTTCTCTGTTCTCATCAATATGACAATTTTATCCCACCTCTGCTGGATTTCTCCCTTCACTTTTCTTCACAAACTTGTCTGCTCAATTTTTCTAGCATTTGGTCTATGCATATAATAGGAAGTGGCTGTTTTGCTGATGATTTTCCAGTGCTGAGGTGACTAAAAGGCAATATAAACTAGTGCAAAATTAGACGATCCAGCAAGAAAGAAGGCAATTCAAAACTGAGGTAGGGGACAGAGAACGTCCATCTAATTCAGCACAACTCACCAACAGCAGAACATCATTTTCAATAATGGCAACAACCTTAGTGAGCTTTGACCTGCTAGACAAGGGGAAATACATTTGAACAGGAATAGCCTATGTAGTCTAATTTTATTTTTGCAGAAAAGCTTTGTTTTTTCATAAAAATTCAAAACGACAAATCCCCTTAATCCTTTATAGCCTAGAGAAGGGAGGCTGAGGGGTGACCTTATCACTGTCCACAACTACCTGAAAGGAGGTTGTAGAGAGGTTGGTGTTGGTCTCTTCGCCCAAGTGACAGGTGATAGGATGAGAGGCAGTGGCCTTAAGCTGTGCCAGGGGAGGTTCAGATTGAACATTAGGAAAAGTTTCTTCACTGAAGGGGTTATCAAGCACTGGCAGAGGCTGCCCAGGGAGGTGGTTGAGTCACCATCCCTGAAGGTATTTAAAAGACAGGTAGATGAAGTGCTTAGGGATATGATTTAGTAGTGGACACGTATGGTTGGGCTTGATGATCTCAAAGGTCTTTTCCATCCTAGTGATTCTATGATTCTATGATCCTCTGGCATGTAGCAAGGATCTAACAGTTCCTGCTGGCCCCTTGAAAACTGAAGTTATGAGAATGCATGAACTTCTATAGACAGAGCATAAAAATCCATCTCCAACTGCTCTGATGTGTCAAAAATAACTCTCTTGATGTGGAAACATTACCACAACCACAGAGTCAAGGCTGTTTCTCTTCAGGCATCTCATGTCTAGTTCCAGGGCTGGTCTTCAGCCGGGTGGACACAGCGAGATGCACACAGTGCCCTCCATGAACGGTGATTCTCTACTGGGAGCTCTAATTGAGCAATTCACAAGCTCTTCCAGATATTTTATCACGGCAAAAAAAGCCTCATCGAAAACTACACCTACCGATAAAGGACTGTGGCAGTGAGGCTTAAGACACAATCTTGAAGCACATGTCGAAGTCAGGGAAGCATTCCTGGATTAGCAACGTGATTTGATCTGAATGTTCCAAACTTACAAAATTTTCACAAGAAAGTTACTTCTTGCTTGGTTGTTTTCATGACTGTGCTTGCCTGTCCCTTGCCTTTTTGCCTGCAGTAACCCAGAGGCATATGGGACTGGAATTTCTCCACACCTGCTACAGCAAGACCATGGAAGCAGCAGAGCTATTGGCAGAAAGCTTTGCTAGAAGAGGGGGAAAACACAAGACTATAAAATGAAATTTTACAGTCACAGGAAAAGGTTCTCTGGATTTACATAAATGTACTTGGCAGTGAATATGTTAAACGGTTGACCGTAATTGTTTGGAGAGAAACAAGCTGCTTGGATGCTGGAAGCAAAAATGCTGCTTTGTCCAATTGCTACCATGCCAAGCTCCTCCACCCTCTCTCAGAGCAGCATTTAGACAAATGCCAACATTTTAAAATTAAGTGGCCCCATCATTATTAATTCATTTGGTATTCATTGCACCAACATTAATCATAGTAAACTGCAGCAGCTTTATTACACGTGTAATGTGTACTTTCCTAGAATTTCCCTGTAAAATCTCTGACATTGCTAACAACGTAAAGACAATGAGACATTACAACCCAGCAAAACAATAATAAACACACAACTTAATAAATCATTATGCTACCCACAAGTATGCTAAAAAACAAACTCATTTCAAAACTAGAGGAAAAAACAACATGCAATAAGTGACATCAGTGAGTTTGAGGCTTTTGGTTGCAACAAAGAAACAAAACAGCATGCTAATATGACATTTACAAATAATACCTAACCGCAGCCTAATTAACTTATTGTGTGCTTACTAAACTAGCATACATATTATATTAGAAGAAAAACACTTATTTGTTCTGTTGCTAAGAAACTTCAGACATTTGCATATTTAACAAATTGTTAGAGTGTTTTTAACCAGAGCCCATCACTATTTATAAAAGACAAATTTAAAACATGAGATCAAAGACACAACATTAATTTTTCTTTTGTCAACTGTCTTTGTTCAATGGCTCAAAGAAGCAGTTTTATAGCCGGCTGATACATAATGAAACATCTGGTATTATTCTGAATTACAGCGGAACCCACTAATAGACAAGGGCTTTTCTTTATTTGTCGTACACCAGTCAATGTACTACAGGGACCAATCCAGCAGCACTTGAAGAACGTGCCTTTGAAATTACTGCAAGATTTTTCTGAACAAGGAGTTCGGGATCTGTCTCTGGAACAGGAATACCACTAACTTTTCTTCTTTTAAAGACTCCAGATGTCAACCGATTTTAATTGGCCTCGTAAGTCGTGCAAGAGCAGGAAACAAAAGCGCAACATTAGGGAGCAAGACAGGGGATAAAACCCAAGGGTTCTCTGCTAACTGGGAGATGACAGTAGAAGCCAGTGCCATGACTCCGCTGCTCACCGCAACCATGGGTCATGGCTGCCACCTGGCCACTCGTGGTCCTTGGACATTAATCCTAAACGTGCTATCTCAGAGCTCCTTAAAGGACCTGAAATGGGAAGGACGTCCTGTAGAGTTAAAGCTATCTTCAGAAAGCTACCACAGGGATTGTCATCCTAGAGCTGCTTTTTCCACCTACTAAAGGTAGGGAGTAGTCAGGTGTCTCCTTCCTCCCCTGCCCTCCTGCTCTGCCTGTCTGGCTAAAAATCCAGCACCAAGGAGTTCCTGTGGCAGCACAATATCTTGCTACACACTCTCGGGAACAAGCTCATAAAATTTGTACTTTTTCTTCAGTCAGCTGAATGCCTAGATTTATTATTTGAAACAAAAAACTCCCAATAAAAACACAGGACAATCTAAATCATTATTTATTACAGTAAACACTGAAAAAAATAACAATTCTGCTAAACAGTAGTATTAACCAAATGAACGTAATAGTTTACCTCAGTCACCAACAAAGTTTTCTGGATGATTTTAAGGGTTCCAAGATAAAATCTGCTTGCAAGGAAAAACAGTTTGTCAATTATGTACAAACTTTATTAATTAAAAGCAGCAGCTGAGCTGAGCACAGGCAGCACTTTAAGCTGTGCAAGGCTGAAGATGACTCTGCTGTCGAGAAGACACAGGAGCAATCACAGCACCATTCCCAGGTCTGCATGCAACCAACAGCAGCTCTTCCCTGCACCCAAAGAGCTCTCACCTACGGCATGCAGAGGGGAGGCTGCTGAAAAACACTTCATTTTCGGCATGACTTGGCAGGTCCTGCCAGCTCCCTTCCTCAGGAAAGAGCCTGCCACATCGCACAAACTCCCTCGCAGCAGGGAGTGCATTTTCCAGTGGTCTCCCCCGCAGGAATACGTTACTGGACACTAACAAATAGAGTTGGAAGAACATGTGCAAGAAGAATGCGCACATTTTTAAAGCCTTTGTGAGTTCAAAACATACACACAAGTCTGTGGCCTGCAGTGACACTCGTCTATTAACATTTCAGGCAAAGGCTGTGTATGACATGATTCTGACTGGTGGCTGCTTAAAAGCTCAGTTTTTCCATGAGAACATCCTCTGTGCTTCAAGCCCAGCACCTAAATATGTTAGTTAAGATAAAGCAAACTTTGTCCCCAAAAGCTTACCATGTTAGAAGGTGTCCCCACAGGACACAGATGTCAGGCTGTAGCCCAGCTGGGGACATTCCTGCTGGCTTTTATTTGCTCAGTCGGTGGCCCATGGCCCCGTGCCTGCTCAGAACTCATCTCCCCTTTGCCCGTGCTGCCACATTTGCACTGCAGCAGTAGTTACCTTTCATCCCTGGCAGCCGAACCATGTTAGGAGTACACCTGGATTTGCTGCACAGACACATGCTGAACCGGATGAGACTGCAGTCGCCAGCAAGGCAGGAGAGTGCTGCCCACAGCCTTCTAATTACAAGTAAACAGCTGACATTCAGCTATATTTTAAACAATTGAAAACTGGGTATGAAATGGGAAGTGGGTAGCCTTAATAGAAAGCAGCGCAGCAGCCTCTGTACTTTGAAAACACACATAGTACAAAGCTTTCACTAATAGCACCACGCGCTGCAGTTCCTATTTGAGGCAGAGGACTCCAGTCATAGCCAAAACCAGTTCTTAGTTCAGGGATGCAAAAGGGAGCGATGGAGGAAAGATCATTTAGAAGGAAGTTCTACTGAAAGTAATAATAATAAAAAAATGTTGGTATGTAAAGACACTCCCAGAAGACAGTCCATAAACCACAAAAGCTCTCTTGGTGGAAAGTGCCAAGGCTCTGAGGTCAGTTGTTATGGGATGGGCTGAAGCAAAGGCTGATTGAACACAGAGAGAAGCACGTTTGCTGCTTCCCTCAGTTCTGCCTGGTCACAGGTATGGAGCTGCCTGCTTCTGCAGGTCTCAATTGCTCTCTCTGGCAGTGCAGCCCGAGAGACGCACAGGGAGTTTCAGGCGACAGCCAAATTCCAGGCAAGCGCTGGACACACAGCCAAGTCCTACCAGCCATCCTTAATAGGAATGCTACCCCCCTCGAAATGACTTAATCCAAGTTTGATGTTACAAACATGCAATACCTCCCTGCTGGAGCCCTACAGCATTTCTAACCCTCTAAAGCTTTCTTCTTTGCTTCCTTCAGAAGAATAAAGCAAGTCGAAGGTACGGTTTGGGCTTGATGGACAGCTGTAGCCGGTAGCAGCGACACTGCTGACATCACAGTAACCAGAAGGGAACAGCACCAGGAGAATAAGTTCAACAAGCTCCACACATTTAATTTTACATTTTTCAGTACACAGCATTCAACACTCAAACATCCTTTGAAAAAATAAAATAAAACAGATCTATTTCAAGCATGTAGATACAGAAGTAATCATCTCCCAGTCATTTGGTAGGCAAAGTAGGGTTTCATTTTTCAAAGAGCTGTAATTCTTGCTAACTTCTGAGCGCTGTGATCTCAGGTACGGTT
Organism: Phaenicophaeus curvirostris; assembly: GCF_032191515.1. Classification (NCBI taxonomy): domain Eukaryota; kingdom Metazoa; phylum Chordata; class Aves; order Cuculiformes; family Cuculidae; genus Phaenicophaeus; species Phaenicophaeus curvirostris. Next base: position 16,429,227 of record NC_091405.1, read on the forward strand.
TTCCACCCATCGGTACCTTACATGAGAGGATAAATTTCCCCTTTTAAAAACTTACTGTATCCTTGTTAGGACAGGAAAAACAGGCTACTACTGACTTGGAAGCAGGCTATGGCTTTATCTGTCAATAATCTGCTTTACCAGACCTTGAATACAGAATATACATTTCACAGAGTTCAAAATATACGTTCCCTAAAATTGCCATAATGGCACCTTTATGACAGTCCTCTGTGGGTTCTGTTACCTATTCTGTCAGGATTCCAATCTTTTGGTGAGATTTTTTTTTTTTTTTTAAAAAAAAAAACCAACCCATTTTCTAAAGCTCCCACTCAGCTGCAGAAATAAAGGTATAGAAGAGCTTTACAATATTTCCACTTTTCCTCCATCCCTTAAAGAATATTTCTATGACCCAGCTTCATCTGCATAATGGACTTGCAGCTCTTTACAACAAACACAATAAAACTTCTTCGTGTAACCTACATGGCCTGCAGGGGCAGGGACACAAGGGATGGGTAAATCTTCAGCCAAAGGTCTTGTCTGCTACTTAAATAAATGCGTCAGCTCTCTATATTCCCTCCCATCCTGTACTGGTTAAAAAACATCTCTCTTGCAAGCTTTTGATTACTATAGACTAATTATTATTATTAGTTTATAGGCTTCTAATTATTATTAGATTTTTTTTTGCACTAGCTCTTGCACTCCTTAGGTAGAATGAACATTTGGGTATGACACTGCCACAACAGTGGAAGATGCTCTGAGATACATTGTCCTTGTGAGAGCAGTGCAGTTTATTGCTTCTTGAAAAAGGAGTGAGATGACAGGCTGCATTTAATCGACTTTCAAAGAAAGCAAAAAATCAAATATCTAGAAGATAAATATCAAATACTTGGATCCTCTCCTCCTAGGATAAGACAGTGTCCAGTGGAGAAAATCTCCCAGAGAAATCCAGAAACTCTGGAGGCAAATTGAGCTGATGTTACTGTGATGCACGCTGACAATTTAGTGCTTAAGCAAGGAGCGAGTAGGGTCTGCAGAGGTCTGTGCACAGGTCTGTTGTTAGACTTCTCCAGAGGAGCCTGTTCCTTTACAGATCTTTGCGGGGAGCAGTGCAAAGAAGTCCTGCTATGGCAAAAATTCATCACTGCACCCACTGATGGATGAAAAACAGAAGTCCATAGGAAAGCAACACGAGAAACCATCTCACAGGAACCAGTTTTGATGGGTGGGGCTGAAACTACACCAAACAGCAGGAGAAAAAAAATTATAGTGACCGTGGGTGCTGGAACAGTATTGCACGGCTCTCAATGTTTATATTCATGGTCATGAAAAAGCCCAGCTCTGCACCAGCTGGATTCAACACTCAAATGCATAACCTAAAGCTGTCTGAGGGTTTTAATTTATCCTCTCAGTGCTAGTACCTAATGCATTTTTAATGGAGGGCAGCGCTGCAGGGACAGACAAAAGTGGTGGCACTGGGTTTTTCCAAGAACTCTCCCTCTTTCCTAGAACTCCGCCAGCTCTGGGGTAACAGCACTAAATGCTGCACATGACATTACCAGAAAAATCACAAAATGCTATTTGAACTTTCACATTCTGACACTACACAAAACTGGGTCCCCAAAGCCCTTCTTGCATCCAGAGTGCAACGTTTACAGTGGCAGAGACAATCTGAAGAGATGAGGACACTATTATACTCTGCACATAGGTACAAACTGAAGTAAAAAAAAATACCTTGGGAGAGCATGGAGAGAAGGAAAGGTGAAAAACAGTTAATATGAAATCGGGTTGGTAATTGCAGGCAAATCACTGGGTGATTTTACAGAGGTTCCCTTTTCTTGTGTTTACAGCTATGTCAGTGTATCTCCCCACGACACCCAACGCGGCACCGCTCCCTGTGTATCACACTCTCAGCCAGCCATGGTCAAAAAGCCCATCTTTTCAGATTATAGCTGTTCCCACAGTGACTTGTTTCCCTCAAATAAAGATTAACCTCTTCCACAAATGATAAATTCCACAGACAGTCCAGGTTTCCTGGCAGAACATTTTGGCTTAAACCCTCTTACAACAGCCTTCCTGTGACTGTCCATCACCCCAAACACATACTACGTCTGGCCAACACTATCAATGGAGATTGTAACTTACAGTCCATATATAAGGCACATTGAGTGTTGGTGCTCATCAACCACTGCTGTATGTATATACTACAAGGTATTTTTATTGCAATTGGGAAAACTCACTGTTACGCAATGCATAAAGAGTTTATGATTTTCGGGGTGTTGTTTATTATAGTTATGAGTGGCTTCTAAACATTTTTTACTCAAACTTGCTTTCTGTACGAGTTCAAGTTGGCACGATTTGATCACAGAATCACAGAATAGTTTGGGTTGGAAGGGACCTGAAAGATAATCTAGTTCCAACCCTCAATCACCTAGTTCCAGTGATCTCTTGGCTGTTTGTAGGCAATGGGCAGCAAGGCGTGACCATGACAGACACAAGCCAGTTAAATCTTCCTCAATACTTGCAACTAAATGACCCCACTGATCATTTATAGCAGCCTTCCAGTACGTAAAGAGGGCCTACGAGAAAACTGGGGAGGGGCTTTTTATCAGGGAGTGCAGGGATAGGATGATGGGGAACAGTTTTAGTCTGAAAGAAGGGAGATTTAGATGTGATCTTAGGAAGACATTCTTTACTGTGATGGTGGTGAGGCCCTGGCCCAGGTTGCCCTGGAGGTGTTCAAGGCCAGGTTGGATGGGGCTTTGAGCAACCTGATCCAGTGGGAGGTGTCCCTGCCCACGGCAGGAGGGTTGGAATTGGATGACCTTTAAGTTCCTGTCTATGATCATCTACCTCTAATCACCCTATAATTACCCTTCCCTATTTTTATTTATGCAATTTATTATCTCATTCAGGTTTTCGGAAGCTTTGCAGTAAAACTGGAGCAAATATAACTTTATATTAAATCAATATATTCAGTGGTTATTTGATCATTTCCTTTGGCAATATCACACATATTGGATCTAGGAGCTACAAGCAAGAGGGTGGCATTTCTTGTTTGGAAATGAAAAGCCATGTTGCACATTTAAAAAAATATGTAATGAAACCTTCATTATAGAGGCATATATCTCACCATCCATCATCTCCAAACATGCAGACTTGGAAATGAAAACCTGCCTGTGTTTAATTTGATGGGCCAAGCATACGATGTTCCCATCCTGCTGGGGGCAGGGGACCAGTACTTTATTCTTTCGCCTGAAAATAGACAGGTAAATTTCAGAGCATCATCTCACCTCAAAATCCTGAAACCACTTATCTGAAAACAACCCCAAATCACGCGCCCTTTTCCCCCCCTCACACTGAGGAATCCATTGTCTGCTCTCATTAGCGCGATGGGCAGGCTTTGCACTCCCCTCCCAGGCTGTGCAGCATCTGCTACAGGGGCGTCATTTCCTTTTTTATTTATTTTTTTTTATTTCCCCAATTTTGTTTGTAATCTCTGGTTCTTTGTGGTTTCCTGGAGTCGTCCTGACAAAGCCACATATTCTGTTCCTGTCCTTTATAGCACTGGAGGGCACTGCAGAACACACAAAACTTGTTTCTAATTTTACATCTGCCAAAAAGCATTCCTGGGCTACAAATACATGCCAGCAAAATTGGTAGGGCCTATTCCGCTAACGCCACAAGACAAACAAAGCTAAAAGGAAATAAAAAAAAAAGGACTAAAATACAGCGCAAATATTTTTCCACTTCTTTTAGCTTGTGAAGCCTTTCCTTTTTCTTCTTCTTCTCCCACATTTTACCCTAGGTTAAGGTATTATATATTTATCTGTTTATATTTAGAAAAAGTAACTACAATACAAGAAAATGAGAAGGAACAATTCATTTTTTCCCTTCAGCAAGTCCCACACATAAGGAGACAGCTAGAAATACCTTCAGTCAGAAGCACATGGAGGATGATTCCCATCCCAATGTATCACTGAAACAGTTAATGGTTCAAACAACTGGCCAAAACCCCAATGCTCCAAAATCTGTTTAAATTCAGTGACTAATCTCAGCTACATTGCTTCCATTTACATATGCAACGTGCTTTTCAGCAGATATTTCTTCTCATCATTATAGTTTCCTAAGTAATATAGATTCATAGAGTGTCCTAAGTCAGAAGGGGCCCTCAAGGATCGCTGAGTCCAAGTCCTGTCCCTGCATAGGACAACAATATTTTAGCTAATTTATCCTAAAACTTTGTCACCACAGCAGGGGAGGGCCTGAGGTAGCCTGTAAGGCTGTAAGAGCAGCATCCCAGCTGGGATGCAGAACCCTTTGCTGAGATGCAGGGCCAGCTAGGGGCTGGGCAGCACCCTTGCCGCTGCGCCCCTGACTTCTGCCAAGGTTTGAAGTTTAGGTTTTGCTTTGGTATCTCACCATGCTCAGCATCTGCTGCACTGAAGTTTCACTTATGCGTAAGCAGCAGCTCCCAGCCTGGCTCAGACTTCTCGCCTGTAAATGTCAACAGACCAAGGAACGGAGCTCTGGGTTTATTTTCATTAGCAGTAGCACAGTGTCATGATATTTCAATGCTTTGCAAGCACTAATTAAAGACCTTGGCATAAGGAACTTGAAAGAACATTTCAGAGCTGGATCCAGCTCTGCAGCTCACGTTTATCAGATAAAATGGAATAGCACAGATATTCCAGCAATTCCTACAGACCATGGAACGGACTCTTGCATTTTCACACTTGCAGAAAATTGCACTAGACAAAAATACGCAGCTTCTAATGGTGAACAGCAGATCTTGCCTGGCCTGGCCGTGCTCACCAGCTGCCCACAGGCACACTGGCCGGGCAGCATTGCTGCTAGGGAGCTGGGGCAGCAAACAGAAGCAGTTTCCTCTGGTGGCCAGGAAATTCGAACGGTTATAGACAGGAGCTGAAGCAGGCACCTCCATCTGATCCACGAAAGCCCCCATCACATAGTTAAGACTCCATTCTTTCTGCTAAAATGCACTGGGCAAAACTTAGTCTGAACTACACAAAATTCATCAACTTGTGCATGGTTCTCATTCAAAACTCTAGCCGTTCCCACAAAATTTCCATGGATGCCGGTATACGTGATCCAACATCTCTAGTCAGGACCAGATCTGAAGAGAGTGCTGCTTTTCAGATTGTATTACAGAAATTTTACAGGCCTGAACTGAAAAAAACCAACATTTTTTTCAGTTGTGTTTGGCCCTTGATATTCAAACTTCCCCAGCGATCACTCTCGGTGAGAAATTTCAACTATGTAGACCTCGTAGAGACCAATTTGCCTGCATCCACACATGCACAGGGTATCTTGTACTGTACAAATGTCTTTTCCAATATGGATTATGGGTTAATAAGCTATACGGTTCTGCAAATCTTCCTGGCCTTTCCTTTTTAGCTGTTATATGAGTCATATTTCCTAAAAGGAGAAACATATGGATTTTATCTCTGCACCATTAGATGATCACAAGGTCTGCTGCTGAAATGCATTTGGAGAAAGATAAAGCCATCTATAGGAGAACTGTGAGAAGACTCAAGTTTTGGGAGGGTGTTCTCCTGCCTTGAGTGAAACATATTAAAGGGAAAACATTAAAAAGGGTTTGTGTTGGAATAAGCTGACCCCAGACATTTGCTGTTTGTGGTTTTATATCTTTTAAAAAATATTTTCATTGCACTTGTAAGATTCTGAAGTGAAAATGTTACTTTAAAATTCCTTGTTTGGAAAACACTTCAGGCTTTTGGGAAAAGGAACTTTTGATTGAAACAGTTCAATACTTTTCACCCAAAGCATTTCTCTCTTTCCTTTCAGCCACCACTGCATTTTCAGTTATTCTACACATTTTTTACTGTAAGTACTAAGGAAAAACCCCAACAACCTACAAGCAAGTCTAGTTCCAGTGTCCAAAAGACAGATTTAAAAAATAAGCAAATACTAAGACTTAATTTTTTTATCAATAACTCCCCATTATATGCAAAACTTTACTGGTTTAAATTTTTTATCCTAACTTTGACATAAATATATGCCTTTCTGCTAACTGTCCATCCCTATTTTCTTATCTGTAACACAGGGATAATAATACTGACTATACTTGCCACAGTGGAGGGGATTAGTTGGTATTTACATGGATCCTGCCCATATAAACTACAATGATTTTTGCCTGAATATTGATATCTCCTCCACTACCCTTGAAAACTATCATGGGCCTTCTGGCCTGAAAATATAAAATAAGTTCAGCCTTAAAAATATTTCATTTTTGCTACATGAGAAAGAAAATCTATGTTAAATTGGAAGTTTGCGGAGTGGCTGGTGCAGAAGCACACAGCGTCCTAAGGACATGGTCACAGATTATGAGTTCAGATATACAAATTGCTTCGTTTCTTAAGTGATCAGTGCCAGACCACTAGCACAAAAAGCAGAATGTTTGCCATATTTCAGGGATATCACAACATCCAGTCCTGTCTGTTCGGAAAAAAAACCTAAAAAATAAAACAAACAAATCACACTTTTCCCTCCATATGTGCCTACTCATCCTACTTACTCCATTTCTTCACTAACAAGTTGCTTACAAATTATATCTAAATGCAAGTACTCACGGTCTGTATTTTTACATCTGTAGCTGGAGTTCTAACCTTAATTCTGGATGCCCAGCTTTTTGTCAGTTTATGCAGGAATGAGATGTGAAATGTATACATTTTTTATTGATAAAGATAAACATGATTTGTAAGATGAGTCAAATTAACAATTGATTACACACTAATGGGCTCCAATCAATACATTAACTGAATGGGGGAGAGGAGGAAAGATGGAAGAGTAATTTAAAATAACAGGACTGTTCTGTTGGTATAAAAACCCCAGCATATAAAATAAAACTGAGCAGCCCTTTGTGGAAGAATGCAATATCCTCTCTCTCATTCTCTCACCTTGTTTCTCCGTATGATGTGGCGTGTGTTTATTAAAGAATAAAAGAACAATTATTACATTTCCAGCAGATAGCAGGGCCTTGGCTGCTGTCAGCGAAGCGGTACAGCAGTGTCAGCCTGCTCTCTAGTGTTGCTGGAGGCGTGCGGCATCCAGCAGCCGCCACGCAGCCCAGATCTGCTTCCAGTTGCACCCGCTTCCAGCACAGCTCAAACCCTAAAGAATTCCCTTGCTCTCCTCTGGGTGGTAAGGAAATCTCAATTTTGCACACAAGGGATGTGGTTGGGGGAAAAAAAAGGAGAAAGAATGCTTAAATTGTATACGTAAACTGTTTTGTTTTACAAGCTGGAGTAAATCAGCACATTTGTAAGCCACATTTATCTGATCCACTCAATAATAATCTCTCTCAATGAACACCATTGATGTGGCATTTATGTCGTTGCACAACATAACCAATCCCTTAAATTCAATTAAAATGTCAGTGAAAAACCAAGAATTTTTGCTTCTGGGCAAGTCACTAGTGCAAAATGGCACAAATCTCTGCCACGTTGCTGTCAGGTATTGAGATGAGAGCATATGCTGGGAATGCAGGTAAACACAGAACCCTCCCTGCTCTCTTTGCCTTCCAAATTCAGTCCTCACTTACAGCCCCATAATATCAATAGAGGTACTGTGGTCCAAAAATAAACCAACTCACTCTCATCACAAAGGGGTCAAGGAAGAAATCCAGTCCTTAGCACCAGTTTCCTAATGGGAGGCACAATCCTGCAGGCTGATGCTAATGAAGCCTCACACAGACCCTGGTGAGAATTCAAGTACAAAGAGGAGGCACAAGCAGCTCCATCACCTGGGTTTGCTTTGGATGACAAAGTTCAAGGCTTGTATGTTCAGGTCTTCTTAGCTCATGTAACTCAGGTCCTTTGTGCTCTGGAGCCTTGTTACACATACAGAGAGTGAAAAGGAAGATGGTCTAAATTCATGCCAAGTAATTCCAAAAAAATTTAAGCAGAAGGAATGGAGCTGTTGCAATAACACACGAAGTTGCCACCTCCTAGCAAAAATTTAGAGAGAAAAGGCACTAAGTGCGTGTCATGCACTGAGCTTTGGTAGAGAGAGTACTTTCAAGGCACAGATAGTCTTTGAAAAAGAGATGCTGATCTCAGTTACACTTGCATAAATCAGGAGAAACACACCTATTTGCCAACGCTACAACCTCATGGCCAACACTTCAGTGCAATCACAACAATGCAGGGTATTCTCTGCAGGCTTGCAGATCAGGAAACGAGACTGGATCAGAAAAGCCCTCTTGATGTCTTTGAAAATTGTCCCACCAATTCACTCTGAAATATCTTATTTTGACTGCAGTCAATAGCACCTGTTTGTTTGAGTTTTTTTAAATCTTGTCTCTAGATAGTGTTTTGTCAGCTCAGGCAAAGATGTGGAGGCAGGAAAATCATCATACTCATTAGGATGCGCTCCAGTGGGAAACTCCTCTTTCTGCAGCAGCCAGAGCACTACAGGCACCTACGGCAGATTATCAACACTAAGGAGAATTATATTTCCTGGGCTGCAGATGGGGACCAAAATGGAAAGGATTCCACCACCAGTGATGCTTCTGCAAGTTCTGTTTCGCAGACCCTTCCCAAATACAAAGTTTCTTGCCAGTCCAATACCACAGCAGAAATGCCCCAAAACCAATCTCCTCTGGAGAGCAGAACTACCAAGCATGTAGACGCTGGCTGGCATCACAGATGAAAAAGCTACCACTGTCTGGGTTTCATTAGATGTAATAAAATATTCAGTTAATATCCAATGTATACCTGAAATCAGCTCAGTCTTAGAAAGCTTTCCCTGCTATATGCACAGCTGCTGGAAATTGATGACTTCTTTCATTAATATTTGCTTCAGAAAATATCTAATTCACTTTGGCTGTGTTTATGTGCTTTCAACAACTACAGCAATAAATCAGTGTGCTGGGAAGACCGTTTCACAGAAAAGGCAAATCTTAGGTGGGTATTAACACTCGCTCAGAATGAACTCTGAACTTGTGAAATGAAAATTTGAAGATTATATGAAAAAATCTACTAATCTAGTGACAACAATATGATGTTAGAACTACAGATATTGAAGACACTAGTTTTCATTAAGCACAGCCACAAACTATTGACAACAAAATACTCACAGCCAGCTTGCCTAGAACAACCTAAAATAATTTTGCTCTGTAGTCCCAACTGCCCTGATAAACAAATATACCATTTTTATTAATCACTGCAATCGTTTTTTGACAATGGGTGATCAGATTTGCAAATTGAATTTAGCAACTGGTGGTCTATTTTAAATTAACTTATCTTGTTTGTTAGTTTGAATTCTTGCAAAGGGTACTTAAACCCACACAGAATTATAACCACACAGGCAATACAGAGTCTGCCGTCATCATGTTTACAGCAACTGAGCCTCTGGCTGTGCTGGGTAATACCCTGCCTCGCTCCACTTCTGCTCAACAGGCACATTTTACATAAGTTGTTTTCATAACTAAAAATATGAGGGTTTTATAAGCAGGGCACTGAAGCCTCTTGTTTCTTTTGTTTTACTGCTAGACCTGAAGGGCGTTATTTTGATTTCTCTGACACTGGATAAACTTTATCGATGTGAGTGAACTCTGAACCTGTAGCTATAAGTATTTTCAGAATAATCTCTCTGAATGGAAAGTGAGACCAGTTAAGATAAAGCAGAATGCTACAGCATCAACCCGATGTGCCTATTGAAAAACCATCTCCAAGTGCAGGAGAAAACACTTACAATTTGATATTTGAAAACAATTTACCAGTGTAAGTTTGGAGAGAATTAATTTGAATACAATTTTATTTACTAATGTGCATTTACTCCTTTACTAAATTTATTAAGCTTTTTTGAGCCTACCCAAAAAGACAGGTCTTCACAAAAGCTCAACCCGAGCAAGCTGTTCAAATTCTAGCAGTAGCCGTGGTTTTAAGAAAGCTCCTGTGCAGTGCCAACCCCCCCCCCCAGTTTATTTTCAGGTAGTGAAGATCAAGAACAGCCTTGTGTATATTTATACTACTTTTATGGCAGGATTGGAAAGTTAAATAACCAAATGCAATCGCTTCTTGTACCCCTCAGCTGGGTACCTGGGATATGCTGATTATTTTTCCCAAACCAATTAGTACTGTGTAACACTGCTTTAAGGCACTTTCATCATTAATTCCTACTGGCATCTGTCTTTTGACCTGCATGCTCTGACCATCTCTGTGTCTTGCAAGTGTTATCTCGAGCCCATTTGGCCTCTAAAATCTTAGGATTATCTTTGCCTGCTTTCTATGATGAAGATTTCTTCAGTTTTATTTTATTAGGCAGAGCAGAGCTAAGCTTGGGGCCAGCAGCAAAGGAGAACTCCAGACCTCAGAGGAGTAACAGATCCCATGTACCAGGCTTCAGCTGAAGCAGAGAGCTGCATTATTCTGCAGCTCCCTCTACTTGCTGCATCCCATCATGGCAGTGTGACAATTTGCCTCTGTAACCTCCCAGTCACTCTTTCACTGGTCAGATCATGAGATCAATATAAACAAGAAAAAAAGAGACATGTAGTCTTGTAAGAAAAGCCAGCAAGTTCAGAGCTATAGCTGACAGTCTGGATTTAACTCCAACTGATCTGGGAAACAAAACAAGAGTGGCGACATGAATGAGGGATGAAGTATCAGACTGTAAAGCACTTTGGTTTGATCAATCTAAGTCAAATCCTTACAACAATTAAACCCAAATTTCTCATATAGCATCAAAAGACCAAATAAAAGTGAAGGAATAAGCACACACAAAACAGTGAGTAACAGCCAGTCAAAGAAAAGACCAAAACCCACACTGCACAACAAGCATAGCAGAGAAGGACTCGCTTCTCACATACTGAAATTAGCATCAGTGACAAATGGTCTCAGCAGGCGCATCCCACTGTTCCTGATCCCTGCCACCAAGCCCAACGAGCCTGCCAGCAGAGAACACTTCCCTTAGTGTTGCTGCAAAGAGGGCAGGTGATCGTAAGTTTAGGATGGAATAACTGCATTGGGATCTGGGGGAAAGCCTGGCCGGATCACCGAGTTTAGAATCAGATCCCTTATGAATTTCTTGCACAAGCACAGCAGCTCTGCACATTGAGGGAAAGAGTTCTCAGGATGCCCAGCAGCCTCCGAGCACAACTCTTGGCAGGCTGTGCTCTCTCCCACTCTGCCATCAGAGGGGGAGGGACTGCAGTGGGCTTACTGTTTCCAACTCTTTGTGTCCAGGTGATGATTCCACGCAAACCCACATCCTCCAACTTTCTGAAAACGCAGCCACAGATCCCTACAGCTAAATTTGTTAGTTGATTTTCCAGAAGTAGCTTCTGGGCATTTCACAAGCATTCAGATCATATATTCATTACTTAGCAAATAAACTCCTTTGCTATATTGATGGGAACAGATAAAAATCATACAAGTTTTTATTGCAGCTGCCTCAATTTCACATGGTTAAAGGAATCTCCTGAAAGAGTCCATTGAGTTTCAGGACTCAATGAATATTTATATTGTTATAAAGAAGAAGAAAAAGAAAACTTGAGAGCCTTGCTTTTCAAGATTAAGTAACAAATGTCTTATATTTCAAATGAACTGCTAAGACTTAATCCTGCAATTCTTTTCTAATCCGAGCAATACTAAGGACTACCATGAGATCAAGGACTCCTTATAGGAGTGCATTTGCAGGGTCAGGGCTTTCATCTGCATAGAACACATGCACAGCCAACCACCAGGTGAACTCATTTTACCAAATTTATAGTCCACTTGAGCATCATGGGTTTGAAAGTTCAGATAAAAATAAAATCTAAAAAAAAAAAGTAAAGAAATCAAACTTCATTGAACTTCCTTCCCACCTAAACAAGGAAATAGCAATGGAGAAGATGAGAAATGTGGTCAAAGAGAATGTGATGAAGTATGTAACAAATAGGACCCAGAAACAGGCATGCTGCTCTAGAGAGTAAAGCAAGTACAAATTGACCCCTTATATGTTTCCATCTTAAACAAAACACGTATCCACATCCAGTCACACACATACATGTGAAATTCCATTGACCTATGCAGGAACTAACAGTTGTTAGGCTCCTTTCATGCCATTTTACCTGCCACGATACCAACAATTCTTCTTCTCCTGCTGCTAGAGTAGCCCTTCCAAAAAGGAACAATGCAGAAGTGAAAGAGAGAGCTGTTCTGCCCACAACTTTGAATTTTCTAACAGGCATCAGGGTGCAAGCAAAGGAAGAAACTAAGTAGCCGTACCTATTTCTGCCTTAGTTTGTACAAAACACAGCACTCAAGGAGCATTGGTTAGAGCCCCTGGTCGGTGCCCACAAGGGTAGAGCCCTCCAAGGAGGACCAGAATGCCTCAGGAGGAACTGGGAATACCTTCATTTATGCACTAGACTCCTATGGAAACAGGCACAAGACCAGCCCTGGCAACAACCATCACCTAGTCCCCTAGTCAGCAGCTAAACAAAACTCTGCCACATCATCCTCCCAAAAAGGGGCTGTCCCCATTCCCATCCCACCTCCCCCCAGAGATCCTGGAGAAGGGCTCTGCTTTTGTGAGGCTGTCAGAAGCACTGGGTAGCACACAAATCTCTAAGAATAAACACGTGCAGAAATAAAGATTTCTAACAGTGCTGCAATGCCTTACCTGGGGAGAGTGGAGGCAGGAGCAGCCCACAGGGGCACCTGGGAACAGCTGATAGGGTTGGCCCCTTGCAGCTCTAAGAGCTGCTCCTGCTCCAGGTGTGCAAGTTTACTGCAACTTATCAGACCCTTTTTTTTTGCCACTTCATATGAAATAGGCTCAGCTACCCAACATTTGTATATTCCTATCAGTTCAGCCACTTGTTCCTAAACTGAAAGAACTATGCTGTACTCAAATGTAATAAAAAGGCTTTTACAGGTTTTGGTCACTGTTAGAAAACTTGCTCTGAATTTAAATCACAACTCTTATGAAATCATAGAATGCCAGGCTGGAAGGGACCTCAAGGATCATCTGGTCCAAGCTTTTAGGTGATATATAGTTTAAATTAGATGGGCCAGAAACCTGTCAAGATGTTCTTTGGTCTATTGAAATGTAAGAATCATTTTGTAAGCTGCTTAGTCTGAACACAGCACCTGAGTTTGTGAGTACTGGCTTTCCATCCACAGGCTTGTGCTGAACACACAGTTGTGATTGCAGCTGCATCAGAGGGAAAACTCATTAATTAGAGTACCCAATAAATTGCTACAGATATTGTTCAGTTGTTTGTCACCACCCAAAATAGTCAATAATGTCGACAACAGAAAACAGAACATAGCAAAAGCCAAGCTAAGCTCACATAAATTATGTGAGGAAAAAGCACAGATGAAGACATCAACAACCGTGCAGTGAATGAGGGGGAAGCAAAGAGGCAAAGGGTTTCTGTGTCCTGAAACACTACATTCGGCTAGCATCTCAAACAGCACTTCGCAGGCTTTAACTCAGTAGCAGCAGGAGGGAACAGACATTGGCTTTTCTCCTTAGCCACCTGGATAAAAAGCCAGTATTTACTGACAGCTGAAGGAGAACTGGGCCTTCTCTGCAATACCCTGGGTAGGCTAGTCTCATCTTTGTGTGAGCAAAATGAAGAACTCAGGGTAGCTGGAAGACATTTTTCCATTTGATTTTGCAGATATGGCTGGGGGGGAATGTTGCTTTGGAACATCAAAGCCTTTCATGAATATATGTTATTTTGGTAAAGATCCTTCTGTAGTCTAAAAAGCTTAAAACATTCATTTTGGGGAGGCTTCATTTTTCTTTTACGTTTCTTTACAAGTGCTTTCTATAAAATAAGAATCCAGATTTTGACAGTGAAATGAAACATTGGTTTCAATGATATATATATATTTTCACAGGTCAAAAATAATTTCTCCCCATAATCCACTTCACGTTTTTTAAACCCAAGTGTTTTTCCCTCTTAGCCAGAATTGCACTGAATTTTTTAAACTGCTGCTAAGAAAGACAAAAGCCCAGTTTTCAGCCAGCAGCAGCAGCAAGTCACTATTCAAACTGTGTTGCCCTTTTACAACATGGAATGCGACACCTCTGCCTGGTTTTATTTCATATTTATACCATCTCCCTCCACTTCCATTTGAGGTGGTTCTCTTACGAAGATTGTGCCCAGCAACTCATGTTGCAAGGCAAAGCCTGTCTACTCAACACTGTCTCTCCTTCTCATCCCAGTTCCACCAGTGTGGCCTGAACTGCAGGCTATCAAGAGGCCCAACACTCCCAGACTCCTGCCGATCTGAGCCCTTGAAGGTTTGTTTCTCATTTTAGTATCTGAGCACTTTCCACTAGCACTGAGAAGCTGGGAGGTGGATCGCTCCCGCAAGATTTTCAAATTTTGCAGAAACAGACAATATCAACACTTAATTTTATGTGACTGAAAAAATAGTACAACGAACATTAGGATAAAAAAACAATATATATACATATTTTAAGTTTACCAAGAAGAAGTGGGTTTTTTTTGCCAATCAGTTGCATTCCTTACAGCTTGCAGAAGGAAACGATCTTTCATCAGCAGAACTAGAACAGCCTGTCACAATCACTCATACCTAATGATGGATATTTATTGCTGTCACCAGAGACTTAAGGTCTAACAATCCCATCATATAAAAATAAAAAAGAATGTAATGACTTCACTGATCCGTTGCTGCTAAATCTGAAGTACATGGAGAATTTGGATTAATTCACACATTAAAATTGATAAAATATGTTGGACTGACCTTGGTGGCTGCAGCGTGGAATATTTGGAGTACTGGATGTGTACACAAGCATACACTTGATCATAATTCCTCTAACTCGCTGCCAGTTTGCTTCAGTTTGTTTCCACTAAGCTGATGCAAGGTTCATAACTGTGTTAAATGGGAAGATCATTGGGCCAAGCATCATGTATTTGAAAAACCTGCCCGTGCACTACAAATACAGCCAAGGTTTTGGAGGCCTGAGAGTCTGGAGAGGGGAGTGTGTGTGTAAATATACAATGGAAACTATTTCCTTGGAGTTTGCAGAAGCAGTCGCTCTGCTCTGAGCAAAGAAAGCCCTTACCAGGCACATCCCAACTGCGGCAATACCCCCACTTGAACAGCAGACACCAAATCTTTCCTACCAAACCTGCTTTATAAAGTGATTTTATGAAGATGTTCTCTTTTAAATGGCAGATACAGAAACAACTCTTTTAGACAACAGCACCTTTCAGCCGTTGTTCTTACATATTAGATACCACATGTGAAAAGTTTTATACTCCTTATTCATCCATCTAATGAGCACACTTGGGCATCTGGAATAGTTTGGGCTACTGCATGACAAAAAGACAGTGCATTTGGAAATAGGGGGTTGAAAAAATGAAATCATAAGACAAGACATGGAAAGCAGGTATATAAATGACCAGGAACAAAGGAAAATTAGACTGCAGATAAGAGGGGACAGTACTGCTTCACGTTATTTTTTTCTAACACTAGTGACAACACTCCCAGGCACCTCCTTCATCTCCTTATTTTTTTTTCTTTATGTTTTACTTCATCAGCAATATTTCATTGGCACTTTATTTTATATGACAGCTTATTTTGTCTTGTGGACAACCAAAGGGATGCCTACATCCATACAAAACCTTTGACTCGCACAATATAGACATGCATATAAAGACAAAGGTTGTTCATCCTCTGAAATTTCAAGATGCGCTAAAAGACTAAGAAGTTAAAGGACTAACTGGATCAAGGCAATAATTTACTTTACAACTCAGTGACTTTGGTGGACTTGCACTCAGTTTTCTATTGCTTCAGAGACGTTGGGCCCTGAAACAGAGACACAGCTCTCAATTCCCTGCCATCTCTTTAGGAGCAGAGCTATGTGTGAACTCTTTTCATCCTTTTATAATACCATACATGTCATTCCCTTTTATCTCTAGGAAAATAGTTCTCTGTTATTTTTATCTCAAGTCACAGCTTCATTTTTCAAAAAAAATCCAGAGTCTACACTGTTTCTTAGTAGTCCCCCAAACTTAATTTCCTGGGCTGCAAAAGAAAGCTGAAAAAGGTGAAAACAACATTGACTTTTGATCTGGTTTAGTTAAGAGCATGCCAGGCTTCTCAGATTCAGTTCACAGTCCTCTCTTAAGTACCTTAAGGTAAAGGATGCGAGTCACAGCTATGTCAGAACATGCTTTGCTCACCTCTTCTCCCCACTCCGAACCATTTCTGACCCTGCTTTGGGGGACAATATTGAAAACAGTGAAAATATAACCCTGCTAAAAACATGAATCAAAAAGTCACTGCTTGTGGACATGTTTTTTAAAATTGCTTAGTTGCATGGAAGTCCCTTTAGTGCTTGAAGGACTTTAATAAAATTGATTTTCTGAGTATAGCCTTTTAGCAGCTACTGTATAAGCTTGAAATATGAACCCTTCATTGTTGAAAGTGTTTCATTTTTGCCCTGTAACTAATGATCAAGGGAAAGAATGTGTTCAGAATTCTCCATGGTTGCCATTTTCATAATTAAATCTTGCTAATAATAAAGCTTTGCAGACTTTAAACAAACTGGCACTGGAGTGGAATGTGGTTTGCGATGTTTCATTTAGAGACCTCTGCAATTAGCCCTTAATGAATAAGCATACCGTGATGACAAGTAAGACATCTCTGTGAACTGGTTATTTACCAAAGCACAAAACTGTGACATTTTCATTCCAGTGACTGAAAACTATTCTCCGGATTTCTTCTGAAGGCTTTTAAGTAATTTGGGAAGTTAAAGCCCATTAATTGCCTTTAATGCCTGATGTGTAATGCCAGCAATACTGCAGCAGTCTCTCCATTGTTCATCCTAAGCACAATGGCTCAAAACTAAGCAGCCGAGTCAGTAAGACACATGTAGCTGAATAAGAGCCGCACACATTAGTGCTAGTGCACATCTACTATTTTTGGTAAGCTATAGAGAACTTTAAAATACTAGAATCACATTCATTGCAGAAACATAGCTGCAGGTTATACTTTTCCCTCCTGTACTGTATACTTGAACTAAGACTCACATTAAAAGATTTTTTTCTTATATTTGCTCATTAATGAAATATCCTTTCTTAAAACAGCCCAAACCATACACGTCAGGACATTTTATGGTAGCATAAAGCTGGGAATAACGCTGATGTACGTCCATAAATTATCCAACACTTTGTCACTGAATGCACAATTAGGAGACTCAGGTTAGTTCACTAACTGTGCCTTCCTTACAACTGTAACACACTGGCTACAGGAGGGACTCATTCTCTTCTGGCAAAACTCATTCCAGCATCTAATGAAGCAGATGTAGCGGTCTCTAAAACCCTTGCTTTGCCTCATATAGCATGGTAGGGTATAAGATCCTGTGATTTTTTCCATGGATGTCAGTGGTTATTGGATCGGGCCCGAGAAAGAGAAACATGGTGATTCCTCATAAAAGGGAGTATTGAGAAGAACGAACAGATGACCTGACAGGCTGTCAGCAGACCATTCTCTCGTATAACTATCAGAAGGCAACAGGAAGATAATATGATAACTCCAAAAAGTAACTGTGCTTCAGCTTAAGTTACCAAACCTGGTTTGATAACGAAGTCTAAGTTGCGTTTTCCTGGCAGGATCACAGCCACTACTGCTCATCTAAGTGTGTTTCCTGTCTCTCAGATACTTGGGTAAGCAATTTTGTTCTATCACATTTCAATTCTACTTGAGAACATTTTTTTTCTTCTTTGCATAGTCATCTTTCTTTTGTTTTGTAAATAAAGACAAGAATAGTAGAAAAAAAAGTTGGTGTACATAAAAGCATTACAGCTTCTGATACGTTTTAGGCTTCCTTCCATAACAATCTGACACAAGCCTTTTTGAAAAAGAAACAGAAGATAAAGACGTCAGGAAATATGAAATACGGAAAAGACTTAGGTATGCAATCTCCAGAAGCAAATACAGCAGACATCACTTTTGTGAAGTTTGCAGTAATTCTAGTGGCAATGGTTGGTGCAGAAATGCTACATGTCCCACGTCCTCCCTGCAGTGGCGGTCAGTCCAAACTGGTCAACCTGCACAGAGAGGTACATCATATACTGACAAAGGCAGATACAGAATTACCTGTCCAGATAGGTTCTACTTAGATAATGTGAGACCACAAGGTCTTCAGAGTCATTGCTGACTTTCCAAAATACCTTAATGACCTGCTTTCAAAATCTGATCAGGCTCTGTTATCCATGCAAACAAGGGATGCTAGGATACACCACACAATGGGAAAAGCTGGAAAAAAAGGTTTTAAGAGACAGAGTACAACTCATGGTGCAGAGATGCCCCAGTGCCTCAGTATAAATGAGCTCAGGTCTACCAGGGCTTAATTAGCTTCAGCTCACCACTGGCAGGGGGACGGTTATGCTCACATCATGAATGTCCAGCTTAGTTGAACACAATCAGGCTCTTCAGAGAGCCAGCCCAGATACCTCTGTGTCTGTGGTACTGTTAAACTGAAACTCAGTTAACTCATTAATTACTAAATCTGGGTTGTTATTGGACATTTTATTTCAACTATTCCTTTTGAAATTGTTGAACTTCATTCCTCAAATAGGCAGAAATCATTTGCTTTAAGCTTAACTCTACTCCTAGCCATCTTATACCCATTTATTAACCTGCTGGAGTTGCCCCTGAAGCAGTCTCCTCCCATTTCTCCAGTGTACATATTCCTAATATGTTTGAATAGAGGAAACTTAAGCCATATTTGTTAAATGCAGACCCATGCTTGCTGAAGCACACATTCATACTATCTACTGCACTTAAAGAAAACAAAACAAACCAAACAAATCAAACACCTTTCCTGTTAAAATTCTGGTTAGTTTTAGTATTAAAAATGTTGTCTTACTCTCAGTCTTGAGGCAACAAGCTCCACAGGCTTCTTTTGGGAAAGTATGAAAAATTACTTGCTGTTCTCTTTTTTTTTTCCTTAAAAAAATATACAGAGTCTTTTCTATTTAAACTTTACATATCAGACTAAAATATTTAGCACATAGAAATGGGACAAGCAGAAGTGCCATTCTTAAACAGAAACCTCATGCTGTTATTCATAAAGGAAACCAATGGAGGCAGGCTAAGAGAATACACCTTAGATGGGCCCAGGTGAAAAAGGAAAAGTAATACATTGTGTTCATTAAAGCAATATCAAAATTAGATTTAATACAAGTACCTGAGACAAAACCCCAAAACTATTAACCCCAAAGCCACTAACTATTCATTAGCCAAGTCAATTTTGCATCCCATTATGATTCACAATGTGTAAATTCCCATTGAAATTGATTTAGTAAACCAGCTCTTTGATGGGCCTGAAATTAAAAGGCTAGAAGAAAAGATACAACTAATTGAAGAACATAATTTGATGCTTGTACAGGGTGTGAAATTTACTGAGAGCAGACTGGAGCTTTAATTACAGACAATGGGCCAAATTCACACCTGGGATAAAGATTGAGGAAATTTTGCTGAGGTCAGAAGAATTGCAGCCACTCATGGCAGGTCTGAATGCAGCTCCTGGTAGCAATCCATTTTAAAAATGGAGCAAGGGAAAACTGCCTTAAAAAAAAGAAGAAAAATCATGTATTTTCCAGTCTGGAAGTCACCCTGACTAGGTTCGACCTTGCTCTACATTGAGCAACTCTGGGAATTTCTTCCCACTCAGAGTAGCTGTGGGGAACAAAATATTAGATGAAGATATTTCTGCTTGGACTCCAAAATTAAGAATGATAAGAAAAGCTGAAGTTTCACAGGAGAACTGCCAGGAAAGATCCCTCATTTGCACCGGGAGCAGAGAAATAAGACTGCATGCTAAACCAGAGCCTTTTGGATAAGGCCATCCCATTCATGAGTCAGGAATGTTGAGGCGGTTTGCAAAAATTTCATAACTTCTGTTTTTTCTTTCAAAACAAAGCAGTTGAGCAGATAAAGTTTCATAGCAATGAACATTTCTTAGAATATCCATACTTGGCAATCTGATACTTTTATCAGTTTTATATAATTCGATTTTGTTCTATGACAGGTCTCACCTTATGAGCAGTGAACAGCTGAAGAAATGATGATGTTCTGCGTATTTTTGGACAAGAAAATACACCTGGACATGAAGATATTTTCTATTATTTCCCAATGAATGTTAGAACTGAGGACAATATTCTAATTAGCAGTTTTAAAGCATGAAGACCAGGATTAAAAATCGTATTTGGGCTGCTTCCTTACTAAGAAATAGAGGCTTAAGATACATGCATTAATTTCAATGTATAGTTGCTTAAAACATTCATTTTAGATCTAGATGATGAATTCTACTTATTTTTGTTATTGTAGATGACCATAATTAAGCCAACATTAGCTTTTAACTTGTTTATCATATATAATTAATTTAATGAAATAATGTATCAAAGTTCAAAATTATTCCATATTAAAAATGGTCACCAGCAAGAATCATTAATTATTAATCAGTGGTTCTTAGTTGATGAATTCTCCATATATACATCACTGTTGCTAAAAAATTGCCTGGATCTAAGTGTTCTCAGTGAAGAAATTGTGACCAAGTGGTCACTGGCAGCATCAAAGGAAGAATCTATGTTTGAAAAAGTCTTTAGCATAGTAAAGTAAAATAATGCCAGGTTTAAAGCTAAAGAGAAACATTTAACACCTATTATTCCCTGTGGCTCGTCAGTGTGAAGCTAAGGATTGTCTCAAATGGCACAAGGAGAGCAAGGAGAGAAGCCTTAACTTCTGTTTTACCAGCCACAACGTATTGTGTTGGTTCAGCTCATTGGGTCCCACTTGGCTGATCTGGGTTCAGTTTTGCCCACGTCATTTGAGCACTGACAACAGAATTAGTAACAGGCCATAAGCAGGTGCATAGCAAACAGCAATCTATGGTTGCAAAAATATGTTCTTAAATTGCTCTGTATAGCTTTAAAATACACACCTAAGTCTACAGGAACATGAGCTTAAAAGTTGGAGTATTTGGAGCACAACTTGCTGGCCCACAGTCTTTGTGGCATAAATCTGTGCTGACACGGATGTGTTTCGACTTTATCTGCTGGTGAGGACTGTCATCTCCACAGCGAAAGAAGGGATTCCTATCCAGAAAGTGTCACCAAAGTCAGGAAGGGGCTGAAAGGCAGGCAAATTCAGCACCAAGCAACGTCTGTTGGAGCTCCGTCAACAACACCCTCATAAAAGCTGTTGTGCAGGAGCAAATAAGAAAAGTTGAATTCTTTGCCCAGCGTAATTCACTTAATTTATTGACTTTTTTCCCCCTTTTGATTGTCAGTGGTTCTGAGATGCCTGGCATTCAGGATGATTTGTAATGTAAATTATATAATTGTACTTTCACATATTTTAACATCAAATGGAATGATTGACTACAGAATTTGAGCTGTCTACAGGTGGGGGTCAATTATCATCTGAATAATCACACTGCCACACAAGAATAGCATGGCCATGGAGTGTGACATATTTTTATCTCTATGCATTTCAATGAAGTCAGGCTGGTACATAAAAGGTTATCACCTAGGAAACATATTTTCCTAAGCACAAGTTAAACATGCAAGCAAGATCAGCATAGATATTCAATTTAGCCAGTCAACCCTAACCTATTAATATTTTAACAAAATCCAGCGAGGATAATTTTTTTCTTTGATCCCATTTCATTTGAGCAGCCTGGAAAGGGAAGAAAAATTAAAAACAAAATAGTCAAGCATACAGAATGAGGTTATGTATTAAGTGGGCTATTTAATGTTTTTGGCATATTATAGCCCTAGGGAAAGTGTGGATGGATTTAACAATCAAGATCTGTGTTCCCTGGGCCCACAAAGTTCGAGAAACATAAAATAATCTATACTTCCAAGCTGACAAATCTTACCTGACACTCTGCTTCATCTCACTGGGACTCTCTAGCTCAGCATTAATCATATGTTACAGGGAGTAAAAAGAAAAGTAAATCACACTAAGCTGGAAAGTGAGATGGAAGGTCTTTGGGCAAAGCTTTTAATCAATAATATGTGGGATAATAACCAGGAGCTATTGTTTGAATCTTCAGATATGAAAAGGTAGCAATGCAAAACACAAAGCAACTACAAACTGCTGCCACTTCAAAGGGGTCTGATGCGAACAGGATCAGCTTGATTTGCCCTAAACGCCACGTTCCCCCCTTCCCAGTCCATTAGCAAAGTTCTGTATTCACGGTTCACCAGTATTTTGATTTAACTCCAAAACTGCAATTAAAAGTGTCTATCTGATCCTGGAGATAGATTTAGAGGATGCAGTGGTATCATGTGCATTAATTTTGGGGTGTCTAATCTGAGATCCTTTGATAGCCATCAAGATTCAGAGCATGTTCCAAAAAAGGTCTTATTTCTCATGTCAGACTCTTTCCCTACCAGCTTCTTTTCATTCAGTCACTACTAACACACAGAACAGGTAGTATTTTGCCCTGAATTCTACTTCATTTCCGAAGTCCTATACCTGCCTTCAAATCTGTAGCTTCTCTTCCCTCCGCTCTTTTCCATATATTAGTTAAAGGAAAAAAAGAATGTTTTAATTAATTGTCTATTAAACATTGAACAATACTTTAGTTTATGTATTTCTTGGCTATTTAATTTAATTTGTGTTTAAATTAGTCTACGCAATTAGCTGGTGGAAGGCAGTATAACTAACCTGGTCTCTCCAGGCTGAAGTTTCAGCCATGAAATACATGGCTGTGATTGATCTGACCTCCAGCTATTCATACAGCTCAGTTCATGACCTCTAACTTTCCTCACCCCTTCAATAACGTGTGTAATAATATTTGGTTTGCTCGGTTATGAACAGGAGGTGGAGACGCTAGCCCTATCTCATACTTTTGTAATTATTATTATTATTTTAGGGGGTGGAGAGAGAGAGCTACAGCTCAGAGTGAAACCTAACCCAAATCCAGTTCAGGCTGTCCATTAATGCAAAACAGTTTTGAAACTGTGAATGGAGCTCCAGTAATTCCTCCACCGTTGCTCAGCAGGAGCTCAGTAACGCACAGCTTGCATGACTATGGTAAAAATAAAAAAAGGCTTACAACCACAAAAACATTTGGGGACCATTTTCACAAGCAACCCTATCAGTGAGGCAATATTTTCTTACCGCTGAGTGTGTGGCCATGCTCACTTCCTTTTACTTTGTCTCTTTTTGGGAATACAAATACAGTTTTCCTCCCTTTACGTTTTTTGCATATGAGTAAAATGAAAGATTCTTAACAACAGTTCTGCTCTGCAACAAAGTCAAGACATTTTTCTGCTTTAGATACAGCGATATCTGTAGAGTTTATTTTTTAAAAAGATCTTTTGTTGAAGTCAGAAAGTTCTTTCAGTGTTATCAATTCAACACATTTTAAACTTTTCAACACTGAGAATTTCTCACTCAAAAAAAATAAAATAACCGGAATTTTTAAAAAAAGTTTAAATTAATCAAATAAATTCAAAGGGTTAAGACAGGCTGCTGGAAAAAAACAGCCTCCGCTTTTAAAGAGATTTGGTTGGCTCATCAGTAACACCTTCTATCTTTGTTTGAAAGCTCCCCTATCAGTTTCCTCTCATTAAACCCAACAAAACCAGAGACAGTCCCAGTGAATTCACACGTTCTTAGTACAAAACCAATTCAATGGCCTAATTAACCCACAACTTTGTATTACAAGTTAAAAACAATTTGTAACAAATTATTTCTCTGATGGCTGTGGATTTTTTTTCTGCTCATGGTAAATTTATAAGCAAATTTAATCCACCTCCACTACAGCATTTTCTAACAGATATGTTGGACTGTTTTACCATACCAGCATCTGCCGACTCACTGCAAATTCTGGGCTGTTTGTCACTCCCAGTGTGCATCTCTCTGACAAATTGTGTTGGTGACAGTCGAATAATCTCTGCATTACCTTGGGGCCAGAGCAGATCCCACTCTCCAGGCAGGAGCACACCTCACTTCTGGGCATCAGCAAAGGCAAAGGTGCCTTTTCTCCACCCTCTGGGAATTCCTGATGTGCTGCCATTTCTGCTTTTTGTTCAGGTAGGTGGACCATTGCTAAATATTCACACACACAGACACACACTTTCCTGGAGTTTGCTTTTCTAGGGTAACATCAAATCAGAGAGAGCAGTGGTACTCTACAAGGTCTCAGAGCTGGATTTGGCTGGTCTCAGGCTTTCTCCATGTGGTTTCGTCACCACGTGGCATGGTCTTTAGTGTGTTTTCAGTTCCTGCAACGCTAGACAAACTTCTAATTCCTTTGCATGCAGCTGACACAGCTCTTCCTGAGACCCAAATTCAGGAAGGAATTGAGTCCTATATATTTTATGGTTCTTCCACGAAACAAGGGTAACAATCTCCTTCAAGTGTTCTTCTGCTGATGGTAAGCAAAGAGCATTTGTATGCACCCTCAAATTACCATAATTTTAATAATTTTGGTACCTTATAATGACACACGGAGATGTCAAAGCTGTTTCAATTCAGAAGCCTCCATTTTTCAAGAGAACTTGCAGAGCATCACCCACAGTGATTGCTTAGGTAGCTGCCCTTACCCTAAATCGTGACCCACCTTTTTCCTTTCCTGGGGCTTTAACTGCAGAGTAAGCGGCAGGGAGGGGATTATTCAATAAATCCTGCAGTTATTTATTAATAACTGCTGACATTGCTTGGCCTATGATGCTTTATGCAATGGGATGTGGGGTGCGACACCAGGGCAGGTGCCCTCCTGCACATGGGCTTTGCCAGGCTGCATCGCCCTCTGTGAACATTGCCAAAGCATCACTGTTGCTAAAAGGGTTTTTTAAAGAATATGCAAGAAGGATACAATTTTGAAAACAAACAGCAAGATCTTGGCCACTTCTCCCTCTCTTGTATTTGTACGTGTTCTACAGTGGTTCCTATTATAGAGTCAACATTTGTTAACAGCTACTTACAGAAATTTCCTTTAAAAAAGGAGCCATCATTCTCTGATGCTACATTATAGCGAGAGCTAGCATTTTCATGATGACTACTATATATTCAAAGCCACCATTTCTTAATTTGCTAATAGATATCACTCCCCTGCAGCCTTGGTCTCAATTGTAACAACTCCAGTCTGCAATGAACCAGTCAGGAAAGCGCAGCCGGGCAGTGGATGCAGTCAGAAAACTCATCAGGGTTTTCTGCTGGTTTTTATTCTACATAAAGGAATATCTAAACCCACTAATGTCTCTGAAACGAGAATGAACTGCTTATAATGAATAGATACAAAAAAAAAATTCAGTTTCTTTATAATACAATAGGCTTTTGTATATCCTTTGAGGAAAGTGATAGTGCTGTCTGAATTTAGGCTCAGTGAAATGCTGAAACAGTTAAATTTAGTGGTGTTTCCTGTTCTAATCTCTACAGAACTGGACTTAGTAAAGACTAATGACCAACCCTTTGAACCCCCAAGTCTCCTTAGGTTTAATTTGTTATTTCTGAGGAGAAAAAAAAGCATGAATAAATAATGAGAATAAGGGACACAACGACCAGAGACAATTCACCAGTGTCATTTACATATACGGCAGGGTTCACAATTCCTAGAATTACTCATTACAATATTAAAGGAAAAATTAACCCAAGTCCAAGGATAACAGCTAAAATCAATGGCTACTTTATTCCAAAGTTAATTTGAAAGGTTCACAATATTCTCTGATGCTACTTAAACTCTGCAACAATTGGAACCTGGAGAGTTAGCACGGACCGGAGAAAACAACACAAGTACTCATGCCTGTAGTGCGTTCTGAATCCAAATTCATTTGGTTAAAGGGGAGGAACAGAAATAGCTAAACAAAACAATCCATAATATTTTTCAGAAAATATCTCTTTGCAGGAAATAAAACTCTGGAAGAGAAATACCAGTTCTGACAATCTCTTCTGCAGAAGAGTTTTGTTAGGTATTCAACTGAATTTCTTTTTTCAAACCTAGAAAGGATAGCACTGTTATAGCAGTTAGAACAATGGTTCAAAGCGTGACAAATCTGGGTTTAAGTCTTTGATTCAGACCAGGGACTTCAACCTGGATCTTTCCCATCCTACACAATTGCACCAGCAATTAGGTTTTTGCTTACTCTGGGCTGGATCAATGCATCCATTTTGCTTTTCATTATAATTTTATTATATGTTTTTGTTTCATCCTTATAAGAAATTTTTGCTAGAGCAAAATTGTTTGAAAACAGAAAAGGCATTTTGCAGGAAGAGGGAGCAGTCCAGTAAATGCAGTGCTAGAGCTTATTTTGTTCTTATTTAAATGCTTTGTGAGGCAGTGAAAAACCAGAAAATTACAATAGTGTTGTAGGAAAAAGGCTTTGCTCACAAAGCAAATTTTCTTCCTGAAGAACAGTTTATTGCAATGTAGAAAGCTCACTAATTGGATTTAAGACAGGCAAGCAGTGATGGTAAAAAGGAATAATGTGAACAAAGAAAAATAAATGCATGTTAAATCTTACAGACACCTACACACTTCCTGTGCTTTCCTGAAGAGATATCAACTACCCAGTGTTTCCAGATTTCTGACAATTGTTAGTTTACTCGGCAAAAAAAGAGAAGGAACGTGATTACATGTGAAGTAAATAACCACACAGAACTGTCTACGATCAGCAGAAAGTCTTATCTAAGCTTATATGGAGATCGCTGCGTTAAGCTCTAGAATACATAGCTGATGGAGACAAGAAATTCATTGTGTTAATGTGTCGTACTGACTTTTCTAGAGATTAAACATATGCCAAATGGTGTTGCTGAACCAGGTGAAATGAAGGATGTAAGAAATCCCTAATTGAAATAATTGAACAATTTTAACAAGGCTCTCTCTAGACAATATTCTGCAAATCTGGTATTTATTTGCCTCACACACCAGGTAATCTATACATTTTACCTTCCTTTTTACACTCTGGCAGAACTGCATCACCTTCTAAAATTTAGCTTTTCTTTTTGAGGGTTGCTGTGTTTTTCCCATTCAATGTAGGGCTGAACGAACAGTGTGGTCAGGGTAGTTCTGCATTATTTTGAGTTGCAGTGTAACCTATCTAATCTTGGCAGGCGTAAATGTTTTAAAACATAACTGAAATTCTGCAGAGTGCTACTGAAAGAGTGTGACTGCCATAGTCACCTCGAAATCCTGCACTTATTTCTCACTTTCATTTGGTGTCATAAAAGACCTCAGCATCAATCATTAACAAGCTATTAACACATGCAGCTGATAAAAGTGTTCAAAGTCTGGTCAATAACAATGAGGGAAATTCCTGTTTCACAGCTGGTTTAATCTAAGCCCATGGAGCCCACACTGGTTATTTTCTTGGCTGAAAAAATGCTTCTTGGTTCTTTTGCTTTCATCTCTGCCTGAGTAACAGGCACAGAGGCTGCGGTTTCTCATCTCTTCCCTGCAAAACTAGCCATTTCCCTTTGCTGCCTTTCCCCCTCATTCTTAAAAGCAGTTTGCAAGCGAGCGGAGCCAGGAAACTATTTCATTCAAATGCCGTATGATTTTAATATGTTATTACCTTGCAGCAAAGGTGCTATCAAAGGAACAAGAAATCTTAGCTCAATTTGCAATTTATAAACACAATAAAATAGTGCTTATTAAGAATAGAATACGATCAGACTGTAATTTAGGCAGTGTCCTTCCAAGGTGTTCCCTTCCACTTCTGTAAACTGTACCAAAACTCATCCATGCTTCTAGAATGAATAAAGCCAGAAACCACTTTGGCTATCTGAACAAAAAAATATATGTAGCGTTTTGCAATTGACTGGTTTTGATCACACATTTGGTTAAATAAAATCTTTGATGTCACCAAACCTGAACAGCTGCTCAATTCGCTCCTTGCTCAGTGTATTACAAATGCCACTCTGGCATTAGGTGAAGGGGGGGTTGTTACTGATGATTTTGGCTTTGCCTCCTGCTGCTAGGATCACTTGTCAATAACTGTATTTATTTGACAACAGTTTCTTGCCCCCGTGCAAAGGAATTTAAGGAGAGAATATATAGACAATGACATCACAAACAAAACATAGGCTCAGAAAAACATGAAAACACCTAGCCTCCATCTGCACTTCAGAGCTCCCATTTCACATGTAAAACAGAATATGATTTATAATTTATACCTACTTGGTGCAATCCTTCTTGAAAAAAAAAAATCTTTGATGAAACACTGGCTTCACGTTATCATAAAACTATTGAGAAAATCACAAAACATTCAGCAATTTACCTATGCTACTGCATCTTTGAAGCTTGGATATTTATATTTTATGCACTTTTCAAATAAAATGTACTGCTGAACATAAACATAAAAAAGCCTAAGTGTGAGCCAGTGCTGAAATATAATTACTGCATTAGCAGCAGTAAACTACTGCAGATATTTAGAGACCTCCAGGTAACAGTTAAGACCCAGATCTAATAAGATTTTAAATATTCGGTGTAGTGTGGAATTTATAAATTTTCCTTGATTTATTTAAAATCTATACCACGTAAAAAGAAAAATCAAAGAACAAAGGTGAAAGCAGTGCAGCTCCTAGATTCTGCAGAACCCCCAGTCTTGCTTACAGCTTTTTCTTTACAAAATTACAGATTTTTGTGAGCACACCTGGGAGCTGATTCTGCATCCTTCATATCTGTGAATCACCTCAATGATTAGCAGAGATTATGTATAATAGGGTGAAATTCACTTCTGAATAAAGTAACCTTTAAGGTTTAAATTAGACTTCTGGGTCACGGGCTGAGACTGCACAGAAAAGAATTACTTTTGTGAAATGCCATTTCAAATCTACCGGATTATTTATTAACACAAAAGACATACATGATCAAGGAGCAAATGGGGGCATAGGGTGTTGAAATCTGCAAGGATCAACCTGATCGTATAGGAAAGCTACATGATCCTTTACTTAAATTCTGTAATTCCAAAGCACCTGTACCGTGATGTCTCAGTTACAATCCTGGCTGCCGTGCTCCAGCAGGCAGAGAAGTCAGAGCAGTTTGTCTTTGCTCTGACAGGTTCATCAACATATTACAATCAAGAGAAATACTGCACTCCTACTTTATTTTCAGCCCATTTACTAAAGAAATGCATCACCCTGGTGTGATACGTTTCATGCCACTGGCTCATTTCTAAGACTCTGCTGAGTGGTAAGCAGAACTTTAAGAACTGGGGTGACTCTCAAATATCTTTCCTTTTGCTTGTGACAAAACGAGTCAGAAGAGCTATTTGAAAAATGTCAAAACATTGTGGGTTGGTTGGTTCGATGAAAAGTGTTATTTTCATACAAATGGTATTTTTTAAAAGCATCACTTGAATTTCCTTTAGTGAATCTGCAGATTTGTGATGATGTTGAGACATCACCCTTTTATATACCCATAGAATGAAGAGATTCAAATTTGCTTCCACTCCTAACTGTCCCAAATAAATTACGTATTTGAAGAAAAGAAACACAAAAAGGTCAAAAGCAAAATTTAAAATCTTTTTAAAATCTGACTTTTCAGGGAATTTAATTCTTTTTTTTTTTCAAAAAAACCAACCTTCAAACTTAAGAGGAAAAAAAAAATTAAAAGTGGATCTTATGCAACTTAAATCAACTGGGCAGAGATGCACACCTCTCCCCATTTATCTAGAGGCACAATTCATGCAAGGAGGAGTGAGGACAACCCAGGGTGCAGGCTCTCATTCCTTCCCCACCTGGCTGCAGGCTGTGCTCCCAGAGGCGTTACCTCCAAGGCTGCTGCGAGGTTCTGGGCTGTGTGCCATCAGCACAATCGAGATGAAAATTATTACATTCTATTGAAATTGTAGTTTGTTCATATTTTACAAAAACATCTCTCTATTGATACAAGGAGTCAGGCAGTAGCATAAAAATTCCTGCTACATCTGGCTACACTTTGATTGCACCATATGGATCCCAACCTTCTCGTAGGGGATGAGATTTCCAAAGGGTTCTAGAGGACCCAGTATCTAAACACTGTTGATGCTCAGTGGCATCTCTAAGCCGGGTCATGACGAGTAATCAAACTACGGTGTCCTAAGAATTTTTCACCCTTCTTTTGGAAGCTGCCACCTGCTGAGCTGAGAGACTGTTTTTTGGGTTCTTTTTGCTACATGAAGTAAAACTGATTCACAAGTGCTTTCATATCCTTTAAAATCTCACCTACAGTGGAAACTGCTACAGTCCCTTGCGAAATAGGAAAACTCCTCAGAGTTGTAATGACTGAGATGTATTAAGTGTTATAAGGCCAGCTAGCTTGGAAAATCAGAAGGCGAACAACTCTCATAACCAAGGATTTTTTACAAAACCTTTAGCATCTGCTTTGTGAGTCAGCACACTCACTTACATAAAGATTGGAGACTGCAACAGGAGCCTTGCTCTCCAGATGAGAAGCCTTTACAGCAAGGTACAAAGAAAACCATTGCCTGGTGAAACTGTGATGTTCAAAAATAAGCAAAAGCAACGCTCAATTTGTTAATTTGATAAGAAGCACTGCAACAAGAGGAAAGAGATTGCAGATGAAAATGCTGTGGCTCCTCCTCCTTTTTTAAGTTTTTAAATATTAAAACCCTCATTCACACGGTTGCAGCTGTTCCAGTGAATCTTTCAGCCCTACAGAGCAGCAGCTTCTGGACTCACCGGGACGGCCGCAGCACCTGTACCTGGGCAGGCCACTGCCTCACGCGGGGCGGACATCTGGGGGGTGATAACAGTCCCGGAGGCTGATGTCTTCATGGCAGATCAAAGGAATTCTTGAGGGGTCAGGAGAGGATGACGTGGGGGTTGGACAGCCGTACTGCCTCAGAGCCTTTCAGGCAGGTGATCCACTTACACTGTCATTTTTGGTCTATGTCAAGTAAGCATTTTTTCTTTATAAAGTGGCTCTAGCTCAAAAAATGCCTTCACATTACACCAGCAATTTTTATCCAAGTGCTCGAAGGATGGGTTTTTATGTAAATGGGATCTGCAAGAACAATGAAAGGGCCCAGTGTGCTTCCATTGGCAGGCAATGACTTCACAAGCCAAGTGTATTTGTTTACAAATGATTATTCTTCTATAAAGCAAGAAAATATCGATTTATTTAAAGGATCAAAGTGCTAAAGGACTTCTCTGAAATTACTCATTTTAGTAGAGACTGCAAGGATTTTCTCAGACTCCTTGTGTGTTTCATACTAAAGATTTAGTTTTAGTGGTGACTTGTCGAGGTCTTTTTTGCTCACGCCTCCACAAAATGTCAGTCTTGGTGGAGTATGACATCTCCAGCAAAAAAACATGCAGTCAATTCATTATCTTCTAATCAGGTAAACCTCAGTGAAGTCAAGCTAATGGAAACCTGTTGTACAGCCTGACAGCCTACTGAACGCAAAGTCTGGTCCTGTCCAGCCTCTGCTACTTCATTTCCAGGGAAAGGAGTTTGTTAATTCCTTTTGAATTAACCTTTTGAATCTACCTGCAACCATGTTCAAGACCCTGGGTTTTTCAGCGACCGAAAACACCATTAACTTTAAAACACTAAGACAACATTAACAACTAAGATAACTTTTGGAGAGCACAAGGTCACTATTTAAATATTGTTTATATTTCTATTTCACAGAGAAGGTAGCCTTCAACATTACAAAATTGCAGGGCAGGAGGTGGGAGGCAGGAGTGAGCTTTAAAATCAATGTTCCCTTCAAAGCTTTCATGGTTTCAGCTTCCTGAGAACTTGCAATTGCTATTCAGAGATGTGCAAAACGTTCACATGGAAACTCTAAACCAGGAAAAGCTCATTTAGTTCAATTTAGATGCAATTTTAATTGAACCTGGGCTGATTCATGCTTTCAAGTAAAAGTCATAAAGAACTCATCAGCTGCAACACGATTTCTTTTTGAAAATTACTATCCCTATCTTTCATCTTTCTTTCTGCTCTGCTCAGCTGGTCTGTGTGGTCTTTTGAGACCTTAAAACAGAACCAAAGTCATGGGGAAATAAAAGCAGCAGTTACTTTAGTCGAGGTTGCCAGCCCTGCTCTGAGATCCTACCATGAATTTTAAAAAAAGCCAGGTAGCCCACTGCGCATCAGGAAGAGAGAGCTTAGGGTTGTGTATCTGAGCACTTTGAAGTTAAAAGAGGTTTTATTCAGGTGAAGAAGAGAGCCGCAGTTCTGCCATTTACTTCATTTCAAAATAAATCCACTATCCAGGGTAAAAATAAAATTTTTCTTATACTGCTGAAAGCACAGCGACATCTGAAAAATATTGTTAGCCAAGGGCCAGATTCTTCAAATATTTTGTGAGAGCTAATGCTTTTATGGTTACTTATGTGGGTATTAACGTTCACATGGGTGACCAGTTTAACTTGCCTAGATGTGTTTCAGGAGAACTCTCTGCTAACAGTCACACAAAAGCTAAAGCACAAAACCTGGTCTCTTGTATCTCCAGTTTCCATTGATTTTAATGGGTGCATGTGTCACTGGAGACAGGATTTGCCCCTAGCTGAGGACAACTATAATCCATACTCTAAGATGCTTAAATAATTTAGATCTTGAGTTTAAGCAGCCTCTTCTAACCACACAGATCCGTGCTGCTTTATCAGCTCATTGCTGCTCATTTCAGGATTGTAGTTTCAAAGAACACGAGTTTTCCTTTGTACCCATTCCAACATCTCTGATTTTTCACATTACCTTCTTCACTTTCATTTTATCCTCCGCCTACATTATACCTGGCAAGTTCTGTGACACAAACACCCAGTTAAAGCTGATTTCGTATGCTCGGACAGGGAAACTAAATATTACACACACACCCCTCCTTCTCTCCTCAAAAATTTGAGAAACGTAGGATGTGCATAAGCAAAGACAACTGATCTAAGTCAGTCCTTCTGATGCTAATCTTACTGCAAACAATATGCAGGTTACATGAGAAAATGTCAAATCCACACTACCTCACAACTGCAGGCTTTCACTTCAACTTGAAACTACTCCAAGTTAAAATTACAAGGGAAAAGTTGAAACTTTGATCACCATTTAGAAAGTTGAAATGAAATAAAAACGTAGCTCCCTTGAAACTATGGTAGACAAATAATCTCACAAACTCTCAAAATAATATCAGTGTCTACTGTTATTAAAGTTTATAGGGGCACAAAGAATGCAATTAAAACAGGTTATACTGAAATCAAATTATTCCTTCAAATTCAAGTGTAGAGAAATACTTTATACAACATGGAATGTTTCTTATAGTTATTCTTCAAAACTAGAAATTTGCAACTAAGAAAATAAACCTCTTCTTTCACTGAAAAAAGCCCCATCTTTGAAACATATCGGACTTGACGAAGTATCAGTGTTTTTAACACAATCCTATTCCATTGAAGTTAAAGTAAAGGTGAGCGTCTCTGTTGAAAAAAATCATAGCATATAAACCACTTTCAGTTTTAGCATCAAAGATGTGTTTACTGCAAACACAGAAATGTAAGGGAAATGAAATGGTGAAAAGGGTTGCAACAGTTTTAAGGATTTATTTTTAGAACTTTTTTACATTGGAGACTACTAACCATAAAGTCTCATTTTCATACACAGCACACAACAGTGTTTCATCTCCTCTGCCAACTGGATGTTGCTGCATGTTTCCAATCCCTAGGAAGTTTTATAAAGGCAAAATGAACTTTACGTGACTGCTCTCCTTGCTTTCCTTTCCTCATCGGGTCTCATCCTGCCAGGTCCCTCCCCGGTACCCACCAGCAGCTACCGACTGCAGGGGACACGGGTGCCGCGTGCTCCAGCCCCAGCATCCTGCCTGCGGGAGCTCTCGGCGCCTGGTGCCGCTCGCAGGGCAGCGAGCACAGCTCGCTAATGTGCGCAGGATGAGGCCCTTAATCACTAACAGTTCCTCTGGAAACTCTGGCAGAGATAAAAAGTACAAAGACACTGTTGGTTCCAGTCCCCTTATTGAATTTTCATTGCCTCTTTTATTGTAACTATGAATTCAGTCCATAATGTCACGTGTTCTTTGTTCTCCAGCCTGACATACATTTTAATACCCAGTGCAATATCTATGCAAAGACTAAGCGTGTTCATGTGTAGGAGAGTTAACACTTCACTACAAACATGGTTACAGTTAGAGATTAAAAGCAATACTTTCAATGATTCTACAGCTTAATATTTCCAACTCCCACCTCCTTCTGAAGGTCCTCCTCCCTTCCTCTCCCCCCCTACAAAAATCTGCACAAGAAATGCTGAGCATACAAATTATGTCACTGACATCTGGAAAGAGACATGACTACCCGAGTAAAAAATAAACCCAACGGAGGTCATGGCTTTAACAGACTGTCGCTCTATATTTAAACTGATTGATTCATACAAAGACATAATTATAGAGAACATTGGAATCAGCAGCTCCCAGCACTCAGGAGGGCAGGCACAATCATGTTTACAGGAAATATATTTTAAAGGCTACGTCTGGCATAAGCTAATTGATACACTCAATATTATGATACACAATAATTTAAAGTTAAATTGTGAATAATGCCTACTTATTTTCCTACCTAGATAATAACAACTTTCTTTCAACTATACATGATCATGTATCATTTTTCAGGATGTTCTTTGCATAAAATCTATTGGTTATGCAAATAAAAGGCTTTGGAGAATAATGTACAGTAACTAATTTGTATAATCAGTTTCCTTCAATTCAGCATGATAATGATATGTAAAGCACATCACTACAGACTGTCTGTGAAATGAATTCTGTCTTAATATGCTAGTCAACTAGCCACTCGACCTTTGCACAGGCTCACTGTAAGAGGAGCAGAAAAACCCACACACATTCTTTCAATTTCTAAAGGGAAATTCGACTCGAGCTGTAGAACAAAGAAAGAAGAAATAGAAGTAAAAGAAAATCAAAGAAAAAGTGATTTGGATTCAAGGGGATCAGATGTTTCATTTATTGCAGGTTGGAGACCTTCAATCAGTCAAATGAAAGACACATTTGTATTAAAATACCTACAAGGCAGAGAGAAAGCCTTGATCAGGTGTATTAGATTTAAGTTACAGCTCTCTTGCTGAGAGATGTGAACCTACTTTCCAGTTTATCTGTTCTCAATATTGAAGGTTTTCTGTGTTACAAACATTAGATGAAAGGTAGCTTGCTTGCCTTCCCACGTATCTGCTGGATATTAACTGTACATTTGAAGCATACACTACAAGGAGATGAGAACTTACTGTGCACTACAAAGTCACCCACAGAAAGGGATGTTGAAACCATGTCAGGAACGTGACACGAACTGAAGCAGGTTGGCTGGACAGCAGAGAGGCTGCAGCTCCATTGGTCACTAAAAGCGTGAAGGTAAAGCTCCTCTTTGATTTAGTGGGAATTATGGAAATTTTATTGTGACAGGGCTGTGAGCCCCGTTACACAGATAGAAAAAGCAACACCACGGCAAGAGCCCCTGCTCTGGTTCCTGCTGCGCAAGGACAATAGCGTTTGGCTTGATTTCTAAGTACATATTGTGAAAGTGGTAACTAGCTAAGTCTTGACCTCATTCCACTTTTCACACCCTCCGTTCCTCACAAATACTCCATGAAGCCAGTGTACTTGCCTAGACACACAGAAGAGCATCAGGCATGATGGTAGAGGTCAGGTCTTCTACACCTGGAGTCCTAGGATGATAGTTTTGTTTTGCTTGTCTAGAGGAGGGTCCCAAAGCACCGAACAAATTAGTTACTGGACCAACATAACTAAAAAATAATAAATATCTTGCTAATGGGTTCTGTGCAGAGTAACTATTGGTTTTGATTAAACTTTGGGGAAGATCAACTAAGACCAGAACAAATTTTCTGCAGAGAGACAGGGGCTTTGTTACTGCCCGCTACATCACAAGTCCAATCCTTGATCTAATTTACCCAGCAGTGTCAATAATTCCCATTGCTGCGTCACTACCTCTTCTGGCAGGGCAGCATCTTCTCTCATTTACTTTTTCCCACCAATGACTTACAAACACTGCACACAGTGGAAACATTGCCCCTCAGCCTGCTGTCAGTTCACACACCCCCACATGTAACTGGGTAGCACACCAACACTCAGGAGCTACCGCCAGAGCAGGACTGCACATAAGCTTCAGACCCAACTATTTGTCATCTCAACCCAAAGACAAGTTCTTTCTGCCATTATACAGAGCTTTTCAGTAATTTAATAATGAGCTTAATCCTATAGGTGCCAAACCTAGGTCCTTTGGCAAGTGAAACACATTACACAAATAAATTACATATGTAAGTTTTGGAGAGACTGTTTCACCGGGAAGCCTATTTCTGCACACTGTTTCTCAGGCTTCACCCTGATGTACATCTATTGCATTCCAGGAAGTAAAATATCAAAAATAGTCTTAACTTGGGCCCCAATTTTAAATACTAGTTTCTGTTATCCAATTGCATTTCTAAACAAGCCACTATAACTCTGATCTCTGCTTTCATGTACGTATATCTGCAAATAATGCACAATGGTATGAAAATTTTAAAGCCATCCTGCTCTGTTGAAAGAAATCTCTGTCAACGTGAAGTTTTGCTGATCTTTTCATTTATATATACATAAATTCTCCATCAGTCCAGAGAGGGGATATTTTTCTTTCATTTTCTTATTTTTAATATTTTCTTTTGGAAAAACAAAAAATTCCCACCAATGATATTTGAATAATGCAGCACGTCAGTTGGAGCACAACAACCCTGAGCAGCTCCAGACTAGGAGAAGTCTGTCTAGAAAGCTGCCTGGAGGAGAGGGACCTGGGGGTGTTGGTTGACAGCGACTGACCATGAGCCAGCAGTGGCCCAGGTGGCCAAGAAGGCCAATGGCATCTTGGCTTGTATCAGAAACAGCGTGACCAGCAGGTCCAGGGAGGTTCTTCTCCCTCTGTACTCAGCACTGGTGAGACCACTCCTCAAATCCTGTGTTCAGTTCTGGGCCCCTCACCACAAGAAGGATGTTGAGGCTCTGGAGCGAGTCCAGAGAAGAGCAAGGAAGCTGGTGAGGGGGCTGGAGAACAGGCCTTATGAGGAACGGCTGAGAGAGCTGGGGGTGTTCAGCCTGGAGAAGAGGAGGCTGAGGGAAAACCTCATTGCTCTCTGCAACTACCTGAAAGGAGGTTGTGGAGAGGAGGGAGCTGGCCTCTTCTCCCAAGTGACAGGGGACAGGACAAGAGGGAATGGCCTCAAGCTCCACCAGGGGAGGTTTAAGCTGGACATTAGGAAAAAATTCTTCACAGAAAGGGTCATTGGGCACTGGAACAGGCTGCCCAGGGAGGTGGTTGAGTCACAGTCCCTGGAGGTGTTTAAGGCACGGGTGGATGAGGTGCTAAGGGGCATGGTTTAGTGTTTGATAGGAATGGTTGGACTCGATGATCCAGTGGGTCTCTTCCAACCTGGTTATTCTATGATTCTATGATACATTAGCTCTGCTTTGGAGCTGGTCAAAGGGTAAACAGGCATAAATAATAAACAAGTTTATTTTCTTTTTTTATCTTTTTTTTTTTTTATTAAACACATGACCTATAACAGTACTACTTCCATGACTGAATGGAGAAAATCTACACACGAATTTCTGTCCTCCCTATGTATGATAACACATCACACAATTGTCACAAGTGGATTACAAAGCAGCAGCCAGTACACAGCAGTACAGCTGATAGACTAAGATAAATTCAGTATCTCAGAGATGGTATTTCATGTACAGTTAAAATCTGCTCAGAAGGAAAGGAGCTGTAAGACAGGGCTCCCTTTCGAACAAAGTGAACAAAAGGACCCAATATTGTGCCAGGGTCTTCATTCTATTTAGAGAAAAACCTCTTTCAGTGCATGGACATTTAGTGATTAAGCTTGATATGTCTTTTTCTGTTTACAAAAGATCAAAACATACATTTCTCTGTCTGAAGAACTTTGTATTTGAGGATAGGGGAAGCAGCCATGGAAGAACAACGGTACAAATTCTCCATGGAGTGCACAGGGGTGCAGAGACTCTCTGTTACACTCTGTTATGTCTGAACTGAAACACAAAATGGTAGCAAGTGTACTACCTTACCTTTGGGAACACAAAGCATGGAAAGGAGTTCTTATCAGCCTGTTTTCTGCTATGCATATTCATACCATCTCTGTAGTGCTGAAGAGCTATTACCTGTAACTGGGTAGCACAGAGAAAGGTTTGACCATTGCTATTGCCCCCTCCAAATTAAAATACAGAAAACAGTGAAATGCCACTTAGAGATGAAGAAAAGAGACAAGTGTAGAAAAGCTAGCACGCCCTCCTCAAGCCACTGAGCAGGCAGCTCCTGGTATGACACAACAAAACTCATTTGGAAATAAATAAGGGAAAAAAGGTACTTTGCTATGAAGTGATTCAGATTTCTCTAGAAGCCTCATTCTTGACCTCAATGGTGCACGGCCAAGCCTTGATGTTGTTACAACACAGTCACCATTCTTTGAAATCTTTTGCAGCAGCACCCGCTGTCATACCATTTACAGCTCTTGCCATTTGCCTTCTGAACAATTCTAATCCAGGCAACAATAAAAGCAGCAAGACAGAAGCTTCATAAAACAACCCAAAGCAGTCTTAATACTTCTTGAGAGGACGCGTTATTTTCACTCGATTTTCTGAATATTGTAGTTAACACATTTCAAAAATATCTGAAGGCCTTATGAGGCTGTTGTCCAGAAAACATGATCAACCACACTTCAGCAAAACATACACAGCTCTTCTGATGTAGCACTTATTTCACATGGGGATTGTCACATAATAATTAAGCCCTTTGGATTCATCATAGCAAGCAAAATCTGCCTTCTGTGAAACAATAACCTAAAGATTGTTGAGTGATTGGTTAATTCAGCAAGTGAAAGCTCTCTTGTG
Organism: Phaenicophaeus curvirostris; assembly: GCF_032191515.1. Classification (NCBI taxonomy): domain Eukaryota; kingdom Metazoa; phylum Chordata; class Aves; order Cuculiformes; family Cuculidae; genus Phaenicophaeus; species Phaenicophaeus curvirostris. The sequence continues at coordinate 16,468,099 of NC_091405.1, forward strand.
GTAGTGTCTACAATGGAGTAAAGATCAACAGCAACCACTGCCAGAAAACCCCAGAAATTGTAAGGAGGGTTTGTGAAAGGCTTGCTTCTGAATTACCTGCATACAGCTCCTAAATGTGAGAATCAGCCAGCACTACCTATTGAAGGCTGCTGGAACTGTGATCTCCCACAGCAGGCAGGAGAGCAGAATAGGTAGGAAGTGTTTTCTAATGACTTCGGTTTGAGCAAGGCCATTCAAAACCATGTTGTGAGATCACAGTTTTACATGGCTCCTAGGTTTTTAGACGGGAGTATGAAATCTTGACTCAAGCTCCACTTAAAAGGAGAAAGAAAGCAAAGAAAAGGTTTGCCTTAAAAGGAACCTCAGGTTTTCACTCTACATCTGGACTTCTTTCAATTCACTTTCAGTGCAGTAAAAATAAGACTGTTCTCAGAGTTTTAGTGGCATAAACTACATTTTGTATGAGTTTACTTCACACATGAGAACCCTGGCAATGAAAAGCCAGACCTACAGACACCAGCAGTCACAGAGGGAAGAGGCTTGCTCCCAGGATCATGCCACCACCTCCTCCCTCCCTGGACAAGCAAAGCCTGCCCATCTCCTGGCTTCAGAAGCAGCAGAATGTTTGAAAAGGAAGACTGTACATTTGGCAACTTTGCTTGCTTCTCATCGCAAGGGGAAAATCTGCTTCCACCCTACATGGACATTGATCGCTAGAAGGATGCTTTCATAAAAACAAAATGCTGGAGGCCATGTAATTTCCAGCCTTCCCTTTTTCCCCAGTTCCCAGCAAGCCAAATATAATACATGAAACAACAGGGGTGTAAGATGGCAAAATGTCCTTGAGTGCAAAGGAAAACATACCATGTACACCAACATGAACCAGCAATTCTCACTAATCTGCACGCATTTCAGGGATGCAGTCAAACATTAAGGATGAAATAGTCATTTTCTAATCACAGCCTGCCAAAACAGGGCAGAATGACAGCTCAAACAACAGAATCTACTGTTTAATCTAAGGAGAATCCAATTTCTTTTTTATTGAATATTAGAGACTTCTAGGAGACTGTAATTTGCCCTGAGATATGCCTCCAATTTTTGGTAAATAATCACAGTCACCTTTGCTGTGATACAGAAATATGTGATAAGTAGGAAATATTTTCCAATTCCAGTTTTTTTAAAGTGGAAACCAGACTTTCATCCATGCCCAATTATTGTATCAGAAGATCATCGCAGAAATATCTGGAACTTCTTACAATCTAAATGCTTTAGTTAGATAACATTATCGTCTCACTTGTGGCCATTTCAAAACCAGAAAAAAAAAAGAAAATTAAATGATGCTATCAGAACCTATGACATAAGGGGTTTTAGGCCAAAGCAAATTAATTTATATCTCAAAAATAAACAAAGGCCTTACTATTGCAAAGAATGTTGTCACCACACCGCAGAGCAGAGCTATCAGATGCTGTCACGTCATTACCACTTCCACGTAGAACATCACGTCTCCTGTACGTAAGAGATACGTTGCATAATGTTACAGATGGCACAGCTCATAACAGTCAGGATTACTTCTATTAAAATCAACTGAAATGCTTATTAGTACATTCAAAGATTTTCCATCCAAGGTGACCTGAGCTTTTTCACTGTGAGCAGTGCCATAACAAGATTTTCCTGCTGTAGAAAACAGCTGCAGGTAGAGAGTAACCATTACCATGCATTGATACCAACTGTTAAAGACACCTGCTGTAAAACTACGTTCACAAACATCTGAGGTTACAAATAAAACGGATTCTCCGTTGCTTATTCACTTTCACCATAATTATTCATGCAACTACTTTTTTGTTTACATGACAGCTGGACCAATGGCTGCTGACTTCACAGATCATTATTCACGTAGGAGCTGTTGTATATGAGTGTCAGAGGTGCCCTTTGCTTTTACACTATCCCCAGTTTAAAACAGTTGCAGACAAGACAGGGAAACAAAAAAAACCCTTAGTAGTAACACCTTCTTCCATTAGCCGGGACCTTCGTCCTCAAGTGGAAAAAACAAACAAAATTTTTCAGTAGCAAACCATAACTAAAATGTGTTTATGCAATAACCAAATTGTTATACATAAAATAAAGGCATTCATGAAAATAAACACCTCAGTTTTATATCTGGTGAAAACAACTTCACTTGATGAACCAAGCGATTAACACCCTGCATATGTACAAACAGGACCTTAATGCCTCACTTCCAACACTAAATGTAAAATCTCACACGTGTCTAATGCCTAATTTTTCAAAACAACAGATCAGAGTCATCATCTCTTGGGCACACCCTGATACAGCTGCATTTTTATAGCAGGCCAGTGGTGAAGGCACAGGAGCAGTAAAGGCGCCCAGAGCTATGGAAAACAGCCTGCAAGACCGAGGCCATAACTACACCGTGTTCACACAGCACTGGGTTATTTTCCTCTGCAAACACCAAAATGACTCCCCACACAGCCCCTGCGAGGGGCATTTCTGTTCCAGTCACTTCTGAGAAGGGAAAAAGTCCTTGGCGAGCGTGGGCATCAGCCCTCCCCTTGCCTCCACCCAGCCACCCTCCTGAATAACTTATATTTATTTCTCTTTCTCCTCCTTTGCAGTGGAAGTTGTAAATCTACCTTTCACAAAATTCAATAAAAAATTAATTGGAAAAAAAAAAAAGAAAAGTCATCTCAGCCATCACAATAAAAGGCCAATTGACTTCTCAATTTTCCAGTGGGCAGGAGAAGAAATCAGGCATACAGCAGGGGGAAACTCAATTCTCCACAGCTCTCCCCTTCAGGATTTCCAGACCCGCAGTCTCAAGGGTGCTGTGTCCCCAGCCACTTGCTCAATTCCAGCTGGGTATTATTTTCTCAGCTCTGAAGGAAGCAAGAATTCATTCTGCATTATTGATGACTGGGCGCTCAGGCACCGCAAGGGCTGTGGCTCCTGTCCCTCCTCTGCTCCACGGGCACCCACCGAGCCGGGGCAGGCAGCTTGCTCTCCTCTCTCCCCACCAATATCTCCACTAAATGGCCTCAAGCTCCGCCAGGGGAGGTTTAGACTGGACATTAGGAAAAAAATTTTCACGGAAAGGGCCATTGGGCACTGGAACAGGCTGCCCAGGGAGGGGGTTGATTCACCTTCCCTGGAGATGTTTTAAGTGACGGGTGGACGAGGTGCTAAGGGGCATGGTTTAGTGTTTGATAGGAATGCTTGGACTCGATGATCCGGTGGGTCTCTTCCAACCTGGTGATTCTATGATTCTATGTCTTCATTACTGTGAGTGTATTTATAGCAGCTAAAACTGTTTCTGTATGATTTACAATCACGAATGCAGAGTACAAAATCCAGTAGCAGCTCTCCTAGTTTTTAGTTGCCTAATTTGTAATGTTTTATGTAATTGATTTCTAAATATTTAGCAATGATATTCACTAAAGCCTTATATATTTTTGCTTCCCCATCCCCAATGCACTCTTCGCATCCTCTGTGCAATACCTGAACAGCCTGAGACTAATTTTTAAACCCCTCTGTCCAAACTTCTTACATTATCATTTTTAACTGTGGCCTCAAACTTCTATTAAATGGGGAGAGGCAGGGGTTACGTGAACTCTTCACTGAAAGACAGCGATTTAAAGAAACTACAATGAGATTCTGTCTTACTCCGACAGTTTCAGTGATTGTGAAAAAACACCTAAAAAAAAGGTTAAGCAATTTCACACAGTGGAAAACAGCCCAGGGCACAAGAAAACTAAAACCAAACAGTTTGCCGTCAGTGCTGTAGACTGTGTTCAGTAAAAACAAAAGATCAAACAAGTTCTGTAATCATTATATAAAGCACATTTGCTATGGCATGTGAAGAAAACATACTTCCTTCCTAATACTAATTAACATTAGAGAGTTGTGGGCTGAAATGCAGGATAAAAATAGCTGTTTAAACTAATCACTCAGCAAGATGTAAATGTTACATATAAAGTATACCTAACGGGTTGGAATATTTATCCCAGAAGTAAAGAAAGCTTTCACTACTCATGAATTATACAAGTCCCTCTTCCTGCCTCACTGCAACAATATATGGACCCTTTGCAAGTCTGTGACCACTCTTCATTGATTGTCTAAAGTTTTCCTCATTTTTAAGTACAAAAACATTTTTGTAGCAGCCAAAGTTGCTGAACTGCAGAAAGAAAGCCCACAACCAACAGCAATATCATCAGCTTCACCTGAACAGCACACACATATCCCTTCAAAGTGTGTCAGTAATGCACACAAATTGGCCAGCTCTGCATAACTGGGGATGGCACTTCAGATATATTCTTTTTTTCCTGACATTATTTCTCTTTCCATATGTGCTCCATCCTTCCACAAATAAATGCAGACAATCTTTTTCCTTCTTACCACCCCAAGCTATTCCTTCCTCTTTCCCTTTCTCCATCCTATGGTTTCCCCATTGCCACCAGCACCACTAAACAACTCCTCATGGGTAGGAGCCAGCACTGAACGGAAGGCATTCACAGCTGTCATGATATCAACCAGCCCACTAGAGTCTCAAAACAATATTAAAAAGTTCAAGATGCCAAACGTTATTGAAATAACATTTCAATAGTTTCCTAGTAACAACATTTCAGAAGTTTCCTAGTAATTTTCCCTAGCAAGAATTCAAGGTAGGATAACTGGAGAAAAGACATAGAAATGTGCAGTGCTTAAGCATTGCATTTGAAAAGCTAACACTTCCCTGTCTATTTAGAGGTGCATATTTCCATCCTCCAAGATTTTAACCACCTGTCAGGCTCTGTCTCTAATACAGATCTCAATTAAATATATTCTGGAGTACTGACAGTGCTCTCAGGACTCGGCTGAAATTCATAAGCACAGCACATGGAGACATCTCCATGATCACTCCCCTTCTTATCGCATATTTGGCTGCTTTGGGCTGAATTCAAGAGCTCTCAGTTACCTAGCAGATAATTCATTGCAGCAGGATAACACATGACATTGGTTACTCCCAGCCTACATGAACCAAGTGATTACAAAGGCAAGACTGCCCACTGTGTGCTAGGTTAATGAAAAAAATGAAGGTTTTCCTTCATCAGCCAGGGAAATATTAATAAAACATTCTTCTAAGCAAATTCTATAATCCTGGGCCAAAACCAAATCCCCAACTCAAGCTACCTGGCACTCTGATCTCCTGCTGTGAGTGTCACAGGAGTTTAAATAGAAGAAAACAGTCTTTAGGAGACAGAGTGTACAATCCATGTCCTCATGTTCTCTTCCAGGATCCTCTCAGCACGTGTTTTAGACCAAAGGAGCAGATGAGCAGGAGCTCTGATAGCAAATCTTCAGGAGCAGAAACTTAGCACGACAGAAATGGAAAACTGTTCAACAGCGCTGTTTTCAAATTACTCTGAACTGAGAAGATAATTCAAACAATCTGGCCATGTAAACTGAGTCACAAGGCTCCTAGGCCAGCCAAAAAAAAAAATCACTGAAATTTTAAAAAGCAATTAGTCCAAAACTTTCCTTATTATAGACTCACTCCACTGAAAATGGAATTGTTCAGGGCAACACAAACACCACCTCTGCTCCATCTTAAAACATGACTCATACCACCAAGTGCTTTGTTTCCCTCTTGTAGCACGTAATGTTTGGACTTCTTAAAAGGGTCATATTGAATTAAAGGGTTCACCTTGAAACTACACAGTGGAACAACAAACTGCGTGCCAAATGGCACTCCAGAGGGTACCAGCTTGCTAGAATGCAATTCTCCCCTGTTCACCAAGAAGAACAAGTGTTGTGACAACCTTTAAATACCCAGGTCCAAAATATAAATCTCTTCCCAGGTCCCTTTCAGCTTGCAGCAGAGCATCCAAAATGTGCAGTCTGCATTATGAGCATCAGGCAGGAGAGCCCGCAGGAAAGCACTGGGAGAGTTGTATATCTAACCACAGACATACTGCAAGGATCAGCTATCAGACACTGGTTATATGGCTGTCACAGCTCATTGGATTTCTTTGTCTTTATCTGCTATAAGCATTAAAAGACAGAGCTGTGTTCCTGTGTCTAAAAGTATTCAGTAAAGCTTATATATCCTTTGGCTTCTAAGGGGGAGGGAGCAGGAAACAAACTTAAAAATCTGACTTGAAATAGCATTAAGTAGTTGTTTTCTTCAGAGCAGTTGAGAACGGGTTGTGGAGAGAGTGACAGCCGTGCTAACATCTTAGAAGGATTTAGTTTACACATGCAACCTATTTGGTGCATTGTCCCAGCCATGTAAGTGCATGGGGAGCTGGAAGCATAAAAACAGATAAAAGATATGGCTTATGGCACTAAAAAATGTTAGTCATTTCAGCCTCTCTTGTACAGCTATGAATAGCTCGTTTGAATTGCAGAGGGAAGGTTTTTCCAGCAAATGGAACCTGATCCAGAAAGTTCCTCTGAGGAGGAATTTTTCCAAACTATATTGCTGAGCATCACTTACGAAGAAAGTCTCTCAATACACATCTTGCAGACCGAAACACTCAGTTGGCTTCTAGGGATTGGGTTGAAAGCAACAAGCCTCAACACTGATTTCTGAGAGTGACGCCAGGCAGGCCCTCTGCAGGGAGCATCCAAGATATCTGAGCATTTTCTGTATTTTACCAAAGAAAGAATAAAATAGAAGCATCATTTCAATATGGAAGGAGCCTGACACAAAGGGGACCTGGCCATCTATTCTGTGATGCGAACGGATATGCAGGATGATCACTTCTGGGCTCTCCTCTGTGTATCTGTGCTCGTGTAAAACATATAGGTGCTTTAATGAGTATCTTCCTTCCCAAAGGTTCATTTGCCTCTAGGAGCTTACAATCCAAGAAACAAACAAAAGAGAGCAGTGTGGCCCAGGGAAACCACGGCACAGAAGCAAGTACAGGAGAAGCTGATCAGGCCACTGGGTATCGCTCACAGTGCACCAGCAGCCTGACCACTCACACTGTCATTCAAGAGAAAGAGCAATTTTCAATGTAGTAAGACAGGAAGGTTTAAGGGAAGAAGAGAAGAAATATTTGTAGGCTTTTGAGGGAAATCCTCCTTAGTCCAGCTAGTCCTCACTCCACAACTATTTCTCCATTTCTTTCTTTCCACCTTATTTTCCTCTTAATCTCACTGTGCGTTCTTCCTCCCAGCTCAAAGAGCGAACCCACAAGGGAGCCAGATGTGCATATGGATATAAAGAGGCAATCTGCATAACAACAAGAACCATGTGAAATAATCTCATTTTCCCATCTTGCTTCTATTTTTTCCAGTGGAAAAAAAAAAGTAAAATATAGATCTAGTTCATGGTTTGTTCTTTTCAGGGCAGTTTGATTTTCTTTAATTCCTTCCTCCACCTTTCAGGGTTTGGATAACATATGGCTATATACCTCCCATCCATATGCGTGCATACATTCTGTTTTGCAGCTATTTTGCAAAGTTCCTTTCTCTCTAAATGGTATCATCAGAAGTGAAAGACAATTGTCCACCATGGTTGAGCAAATAATTTCCTGTTCAAACTATAAATAAAATACATACATAAATAAAGTCCCATTAGTCGCCCCCCATGAGCCCAATGTAAGCCTAAAGCACTCAGTCAGTAGCAGCAGCAGTTTACTTCTAGTAGTTTTGATGAGAGAATCATGAAGGGAGGAAAAAGAAAATTATGGGTCTGTTAAGTGTAAAAAAAAAAAAGAAGATTATTCTTTTTTCATCTATGCTAGTAGAAGACCATAGGAGATCCTGAATACAGAGACAAGGCTCTGAGTCAAGATATTGGGATATACAAATATGAATACAACCTTTACTAGATCACACATTCACCTCCAGAACTGATGTTTTCTCCCTCTATATAACAAATGTGGTTCACCAGCTTCCTAAATTCAAAGATACAAAACTGGGATCAAAGGGAATCTCAACAGAGAAGAGCATCAACCAAGGGATGCCATCTCCCCAGCTGTATTGACAGTGAAGAGAGGAAAGTGGTTCAAGAAGCAGAACAAATACTGGAGCTTAAGTTCAGGTGCTCTGAGTGGTCTCTGGAAGACCTTCTTTCTTTGTCGATTAAGGAGACTGGGCTTTGCAAGTACCTGGCTGGAAGGTAGACTATTAAGAACTGAGCACTTGTAAAAATCTGGCCTCAGCTGTGGGTGTTGAAGACCTACAAATGTAGCCAAAGAAAATCTGTTCTGCTGGATCTGACCCAAAGTCAATTGACCAAAATTTTGGACTGGGCTTTAAGAATTTTTATTATAAGATGTAAGAAACTGGACCTTCCCCTTTGTGCTATGCAGTGTGCAAACATACCCTGAGAAAAATCCAGCAGGGCAGGGAGCCAGCAGGCTGAGCAGGGACAGAGAGAGGAGAGGGAGGTGTGGTCACAATACATTGGCTGCAGGGCCACAGACAGGAGACATTATTTATTTAAAAAGCAGTTAAACACTAGAATTTGGTGCCTCTGATCATTTTGCTGTTACCAATATGCTGCTTCTACCTCCAGCCTACTTTATTCTGTTCGTTGTTCAGAACAGACCACCACTGAAGTTGTCATTTTAAAATATTTTCCACTGTGATTAAACAGCTGCTGCAGTCAAGTAGTCCTATCTTCTATCAAAGTTTGTAAATCACAGTATTTTAAAAAGATGCGAGAGGCAAATAATCTGGTCTATAATAGTTATTTGATTTTTTACATATGTGTAGAGAAAATAAGCACATTAGATCTCTAGCCTTTAATTAAAAAATAGTTGGGGGAGAGAGTAATATCTTAATAAGTAACATCTGACCAAAAATTATTTAGTAAATCATAGCCTAAGTGTGGTCAAAACCTGTAAGATTTACTGCAAGTAAATCTGCTATCTAAGTCTGAATAGCTTCCATCTGACTTCTATATGAAAATACACTCCATGGAAACACAGCCCTGAACTTCAAAGGACATGCAGGATGCTACTAATTTCTGTATCTGACAGCGTGATGCAATGTTTGGATTTGCATCTCTGCACTTCAAAGTGTGGCACTCTCTAGATAAGGTCTCCCTTTATTTTGACGTTGATTCACAGAGGTGAACAAGAAAGCAGCATCCAAATCAGACAGTAACCGACCCCTCCACCCTCCCAAAACAAAATATAAAAAAAAAAAAAAGCCCCCAAAACCTGCTCTGTTTGGTTCTCTCTGAATCTAGTAATGCCCTGGAGAAAAAGGATTACAGAAGAAGAGTACAAGTCATGGTTGCGGTACTTCAAGTAATCTCCAGTGTCCAAAACACAGTGTCAACATATGGTACTCAAATGCAGATTTTGAACATCTTTGAAGTAATATTGAATCTGACTAACGGGGAAAGCGCAGACCTAGCTGCTGCCTTTTTTTTTTTCATTTCCTACTGAGGTTGTCAAAATTTCAAGTAGGGCAGCTAGATATTTGCACAGCTTTGTTCTGTGAATAACATCAAATTTTATCTAAAAACTACCACCAAGTTAAATACTAAAGGTTTGCTTTACTTTTTCCAGCCTAACAATGCCGTGATCCTACAGTATAATGATATAAAAGCTTTTGCAATGATGACCCCACAATGATACTTAAAAATTCATATTGCATATGTGTGCAATTTGTATCATACTGTAGACTTAAAGAAAATTCTAAGTGCTGGAATATGACCACAACTCGAATAAAAATCTCATTCACTCCACCAAAATACATTAAAAAAGTCTTCTGCAACTATATCTTTTAGAACTCTTCTCACTTCCCTTGTATGCAACATCAACATATTATTCAATACCAGCAGCTGCTGACCAGGAGCGTATGTACAACTGCTACAATTATTTATTTATAATTAATTAAGTGCCCATCGTGTTCAGAAAAAAACATTTGGGAGAAAAAAGATATCTTAAAAATCTGACAAAACAGAGGTGTTGAGTATAAAAATCTTAAGGATGAAAATTCAGGAGGAAATTACTGGCATATTGAAACATTGTGCAATGCAGCCTGTAGCAGCTGCACCTCAAGTTACATTATATAAGATTCCACTGTCACTAAGGTTTTTAACTGAGAAGTAATTATCAAGTATCCTATATCCTATGTATATACTGTCCTTAAAATTAAATTTGCAGAATATGCCACTACATTAAGAAGATTGCCTTTATGTTTAATCATCTTTGATTTTTTTTTTTTTAACGAGAAAAGAGGGAGAAAAAAAGATCTATCAAAGCTAACAGGACTCGGAAGATTTGTGTAATAAATATCATATGCATATTTTTATTTCCCAATACATCTGGAGACCAATGTAGTATTTTGAAGTTTGATTAAGGCAGTTCAGCCTCTCAAAAGTTCCTGTTTCTACATTAAAAATAAGTTGCATGGTACTGTTCGATTAATTATTTATTTTTTAAAAAGAAATAGCAAGTTTCATTTGCTCAATTAAAAGACCAAAAATCAAATACTGCTCAAAGAAAGAATTCAAATTAGTATGCTGCTTCTTGCTCATAATGATTAGTTATCATTTGCTCGGCGCAGTATTTACACATATTACAAAATCCCTCAGTCCTTCCTTAGGCAAAAAAGGTCAGTGGGAGTTTTGACTAAGTCCTTCAGGATTTGGGCCATATTGAATTAGAAACCTATATAATTCCAAACATTTTCTGTATCATATAGAATTCTTGCATACTTAAGCAACCTTGTATTTAGAGTGAATCTCAGAGCTTAAATGCAACTCGCATCTGGATCATAGATTGTGCTTTATATTATACAACCTGCAGTTACTGGAAATGTTGTATCCTTTACTGAGAAAGAATGATTCATTTCATAGAAATTCTCATCTGCTATTAATCTTCCAGGATATAGTTAGTGTTCTGATATTTTCAGATATTGTTTTATGGAGGGATTTAAAGTAGCTCTCCCTTGGCAGCCTGCAAGATTACTCAGTGATTATAAGCAACTCAATACTGTATGACAGCATTTCCATGCAAGGGACTTACAATCATGTTTCATTAATTCGGCTTGAATGAAGCCTCATTTCAGGCCTTGAGGAGCTTAAGATTTATGTGAAATTAATAACATAACAGATGTCTTCACAATTTGGTTCCTCTGAAAAAAACTGATTACTTTGAAAACTTCAATGCTTTAAAATGCAGACTGAGGGAGTTTTTACTCTAGGGTAAAGAGTTATTCGCTTATATCAACCGAACCTCAGAACTAAGTGGAATTTAAATGTCAGATTTATATTAAATAGTCATATTCACCATTATTATATGCAATAAACAAAAGCCTATTACTTTCATTAATAAGCAGTGTTGGACATTTAAACTAAAGCTTAGAGAGATAGAGTCAGCACCTTTGCTAAGCAGTAGGAATAAGTGAGACACAAGGGAGGTAAAAGAAGAATATCCAGGAAGCCCTGTGTTTTTTATCTTTGTTTCTGATAATTTAATCATCTTTTCCTCATAGGAAAACAAGATGCATCTGTGCTCACACAAAACTCCCCACTTTATAAGAGTTGAAGCTGTCTCTTGTGGATGCACATGCCTACGGCCAAATGCCTTCTTTCTTTCACAGGACACTTTAAATGCCGGCTTCTCCTCTTTTTTTTTTTTTTTTTCCTCCATTTTTCAAAAATTCAATTCTTTTATCTAGGCTTCAGCCACACTAGGTGCCTTGCAAGCTGAATTTTAACGCACACATGAGCAAGGGGTTTATCTTTAAGGAAACTGTCTATGCGATTACTTCTCCAAGTCCAAAAAAAAATAATTGAAATAAAAATTATCTCTTAGCTTTGCTTTTTGATCCAATGTGCTGAAGGGCATGGAGAACAATGCATTTTTGATTCATACACTCAAGTACAGCTGATAGGACAGTCACTGCGATGGTTCGATATGGAAATGTGTAACATTAAGGGTTGAAAAATTGACACAGTGCAGGATATTACAGCTAAGACACTATCAGCAAAATCATAACAATTAGCTGTTTGATTGCCACAGACACGGTTCATGCACCAGCCTCACATTTATAATGAGGTATCCTCCGATCCCTTTCTTGTCTCGCTCCACCCTCAGCACCATGTCCACATTGATACGATGCTTCGCCAAGAGGTAAGGGCTCCGAGATAAAGATGAAATATCAAAAGCATTAGTATAAATTACAATTGTACATTATCAGCTATTTAATTACATGAGATATCAGAGTGGAGCTTGCTGATTTCATGCTTATGTTAAAAGTTACCATGGCACTATTCCTCCCCTGCGAGACAGCATCAGGAATTATTTTTAGCACATGCTAAAACAGACAAAGCAATGTATTCTTGCCACATTCTCTCCCCAAGTTTAATACCAAGGAATTCCTTAGGCATCTAAAGAAAACCCCACATGTCTGGCGTAGGGCTGTGAACCAGGAGATCTGAATTTGGAGATAAAGTCGGTATCCTAGGCCTAAGGCGGGTGGCTGCTGTGCTGACTGCGGAGGTGACTTGTTCTGCTCTCCAGGAGGGACCCTCGGTTTCCCGAGCACCAGCACCCCCCTCCTCGCCCACACCTCCCCGAGGGATGGCATTAGCCGTGCCTCCAAAAACAGCTGCTTATCAGCTCCTCTGGAGGGAGGAAGAAGCAGTGGGTGGCAGGAGGTTGCAAGGAGGGGGAAGGATGGAGGGATGGAGGGAGAGAAAAATAAAGAGGAAGATCAAGAAAAAGGAGACATCAAGGATGCAAGAAAAGGAGGGGAGCTGTACTCTACCCAAACACGCTTGCAGACAAAGGCCTGATCAAGCAGCGCACTTATCCATGTGCCACTGATTTCTCCAAATGTACAAATGTGCAAGGTAATGCCTAAATATACACATTACTGCACCAGAGAGACAAAATAAAGATTGACAGAGGTCTTTTGGCATCTTGCCTCTCTTTAAAGGAGGGAAATCAGCATTTTACACTAAACATCTAAAAAACTCCTCTAGGATGAAATGTAATAAACGCTGGAGTTACATACTAAGTTTTTCTACCAAATGCCCCAGCTGGCAACATCCCCAGTGCCTGCGTGCCACAGCTCTGCAAAGCCATCTTCAAAGATGCTGGGATTCACCTAATCAGGCAACAGGGAATGATGTCAGCACGACCAGATCCTAAAGGCTCGAACTTAATGTAAGGTTTTTACTTCTCTTTAGTCTTCTGCATGAGGTCTCTATGGATGGTTTGGTTAACAAGGACAGGCACTGACAGATGTTGTCAAGCGCCATGGCAGAAACCTGTCTGCTCACAGGAGACAGATTTAAAGCCAAATAAGTGCTATGAATTGCATCAACTAATGAATCACAGATAGCTAAGATGGCAAGGACTGTCCTTAGCCCGATGCCTGTGAAGTATTCGCACCCATGACGTACAAACCCTTTTCTGGCAGAAGTGTGCTGAAACACACCAAAAACCTCCCCCAGAAAGGAATCACCCACCACTGAACTGCAGATAAATGGACCTGAAGGTTCAGGTCTCATTTTCCCTCATTCATTTTTGGAAGGTTCATAGGACGTTAGATTGGAAAGGGGAAGCAACATGAAACTTATAATTCCTATGTTAAACATAAAAACTGATATGACTTCGGGTACCAACTCCTTTATCAGTGGCAAGGAAAGGGAGCAACATGGCCACAAGAAGGTTTGGATGATCTTTACTTACAAGTCTTGCCCTTATGGTGTGGCTGTAAAAGGTAAAAAGTACAAAACATTTTGAACACAAACCTGAAAAAGGATGGGAAACCTGAAGAACAAGGATGAGAAACCTTGAATGCAGCAGTTTCCAATTCTTCATGCCACTGTAACGTAGCAATAGAAAGTGGGGGCAAAGGGGAGGGGTGTGGGGGGAGAAATCCATGCCCTTTAATGCGTTTCACGTTAAAATGGCCCAGTTTGAAGGCTTGGTTTTTAGACATTTCCCCATCTCTGGGCACATCCATCTGTAGCTTCAACGAGTGTGTGCTGTTCCTCTGCTTCATTCTCCTTTCCTTCATCTAGAGATTTCAAAGCCGTCTTTGACTCTTCATCATTTCTCTAAACAGTTTCACCTCATTTATTGACTTTCTCTTTTTTAAGTTAAAAACATGATTTATCACAACAGAACTATAAAGCCTGTTTTAATGAAGCTGGCTTTCAAGGAAAAGCAGAACAACACAAGGCCCAGGAATGAGAGTAACTCAGGGGCAAGGCAAAGTTTTCTGGAAGTGGCAAAACCATTTAACGTGGGGATTGTAAAAATAAGCTGAAAGCCCCTTTCCTGTGCACCTTTGGCAATACAATCTCCATGCTAATGTGAGAGAGACTGAGGAAATGTTATTCTTACACCAAGAGAGCTCAGAGGACTCCAATTTTCCTACTCCATTTGATACTGGGCCAGGAAAAGTTAAAACTTTGAAAAGCTGAATGGACAGATAATCTCAGACTCCACATGCAACCACAACATTTCATTTACGACATAAGAATTATGTTTCAATATTGAAATATTTTCTTCTTCTAAATTTTTTATACCTAAATTAAAATATCAGAATTAAAATCTTTTGGAATACTGAAGATCCTTTTTCTCCAAAACCTCCATCAACACTAACACCTTCCCCACAAAGTTTTGAGCTTTCTGAGTCAGCATTTTTGACAGACCGGTATATTCCCCTTGCATTATACTCATCTGTTCACACTTGTTTGGAGATGGCTATTGTGATATGGAGGATGACTGCCTATACTGACATTCTCGTGAGAATAAGTTTTCAGGTCTGGAACTTTCTGGTTTTGACTCAGCATACTGTAAAGGAACAGCTTCTCGTCAGAGAAGAGTCCAGAACTACTACTAATAAAAGTGGGTATCAGCGTTTAGCCTGAATTTGTACTATGCTGGGGTGCTCACCAAAGATGCTTTTTGTGACGAGAGTGGCCAGAGCCATTGGCCTGACACCAGTGCATCTCATCCTAGTACTCTCCCCTTTCCAACTACAGAGGCTCCGTTGCATGATGTACTGAGGCACTCATTGGAGCTGCCCTAATTCAGTCCTGGAACGGTATCTGTATTTTTTTGTGGTGTTCATGAGTGGGTTTACAACTCTGTGTTACTCAAAGTCTTCAAAACTCCATGCTTAGTAAGCATTATTAAACTACATTTGTCAGTCCTTTGACACACGGTCCTGTTCCTGGGTCCAAAACGGGGCAAATAATCTCCTTTCTTTTGGCTTGCTGTAGTCCCCAAATACTAATACAAAATGCCAACTTGTCTATTTAAAAAGAAAAATATTCACAGCTATATCAGTTAAATGGATAAGAATTCATTTAGATCAATATTATCAGGGGAAAAACATCCTTTCAGCTTCAACAATTTTTATTAAAAAAAAGAGAAAATCCAGCAAACAACCACCCCAGCCCTCTGTAAATGGAGCCAAGTGATTTCTTCATATAATGCTTGTTATATTCACTTTAAGGGGAAAAGTAAATGAAGACTATAATAGGAAAAACAAAACCAGGCAGATCTAACTGTACAATAAATACAGAACGTACCTATTTAATCTGCTTACAGTAAAATCCACTGAGCAAAATTATAATTTGATATGGCTCAGCTTAGCCAATAGAAACTCATAAAATGTCTTAACATCATAATACATTGTACAAAAGAATCACTAAGTACCATAAAACATATGGGAATATGGGTCTGTATTCATCCATTACTCTTTGCCAGTGTAGCATATTAAAATGGTTTCTATTTAAGTGCAGAGATCCCTGAAGTATACTGCGGTCTTAATTAAAATGTCAATAAAATGCAAAAGTGCATTGGGGACCTTATCTGATTTTTTTTTTCTTTGTTAACTCTTTCAGAGAGTTATTTCTTAATAGCTTCATAACACTACTGAGGTTTGGAGCAATTAAAAATAAACATAAGTAAGCCATTTTTAATAATTAGCTGCAGTAAAGTACACAGATCTGGGCAAGATTTGTATCCTTGCTCTCTAGCACAATTCCCCATGGGAGTCGCTGGCAGGTTAAGTCAAGACTGAAAAAAGTAGGTCCTTATCCGCGGCCAGGAAATAATCCTTTGGGTACTCTTGTTCCAAAATCTGATTTTCTTTCAGTAAATTTTATAAAATTAACAAGATCTTTTGTGACTCTTTTTCTGTGATCAGGTCCCTTAGCCAGGTAAGAAGCTGTCTGGTTTTCTGTGACACTGAAAGTGGACAGCTTTTACTGGCCATAGGAGACACTAACCTGGGAGGCAGGTTGTCCCTCTAAAGTTCTTGCCCTGCCTTTCCATGGGGCATCAAACGTCCCCATAAATGGAAACAAAAACTATAGCTGGCCAAGAAATTATTATCTATAATCAGATTGGAGTGGTAGTGACAGGAAAAAAAGAAAGAGAAATAAATAAGACAAGAAAAGTTTACCAAATCAACATGCCTTCTGACTACCTCGCGATCTGTTTCTCTTTCTACTTCATCCCCCTCTAAATCCACTTTATGTTAAGTGACAAGCAGTTGGCAGGTTCTGCAGATATATTGACAACAGCAGACATATGATACAGCTGTGAAGATTTGTCTTACCAGGGTTTCAGCTGGTTTCTACTAACTAACAGCCAACAGCCAGATTTTGGAGGTTATGACCTCTAGTTATTTGAAAGAAAGGAGGGGGAGGAGGCAGGCAACACATTTTATGCACTAGTCTGCCGTTCCTAGAATATTTTTAAGACTTACTCACATAAAACTGACTCCATTTAAAAATTCTTCTAAGAAAAAAAAAAAAGCGATTGGCAAGGCCACGTCTTGTGAACAGAATTGGGAAATTTAAACTGTTACAGGGACCTATCTTGTATGGTGCTGAGCACGGGCTTCCTGCAGTGTCAAGTATTCTTACCTGCTGGTGCTTTATAGGGAAGGTGAAGTTATTTAGATCAGTGTATTGTATTCCCTTTGTTGGAGGATAGTTCACATTATGTTTCTTAGTTTCACCAGCTATTCATTTTTTTTATTTCTATTATTTTTTTTTAGAGCTGAAACAATAGAGGAGCTGGACTTCTAATAGCAGAGATGTTAGGCTCCCTTTCCTGTCAACCTCACATGCACTACGTGGATTTCTTACAGACATACTCTTTTCTGTAATCCCAGAGATCTCATTTAACATTATAATATGCGTTGCTTCCATGTGATGTCACTATAGCAGTTCTAGGATGGACCAGTGGAATCAAACTCTGACCTCAATTCCAATTTAAATGAATGACAAATCACATGTTGACTGTCAATCACAAGGCCCCACAAAGCAGGCAGATGTCATATCATGACTTGACTAAGTTACCCCTGTTTGAGCAATGAAAAACTTGAAAACTGTCTGACAAGTAATTTAACCTTAAAATACTCAGTTGAAACACTGGATCACAGAGCTCACTAACCTCCTTGACTCTTCTAGTAAAACAGGTAGACTATCAGAAAATCCTCTCCATTGGCTTCTGTAAATGTAAGGACAGAGGAAATCCTTCTAACAGCTTTAGCTTCTGTTCCATCATGAATTATGTAATCAGGTAAATGGAAATTATATCTTTTATATCTTATTATGTCACTGTCATACATGGGGTCTTATTTATTTTCTGCTATCTGTTCCCATGCAGCAATGCCCACACATCATCCAGCTGAGCAGAGGTGACAATTCAGCAGGAAGGCAAGAGAAATGTATCTCACCCAAAGGCACCACATAGACTGCAGACGTCCCTTCATAGTGTGGGAAACTACTGTTGCTACCTTGGCAATGAAGCACTAAATGCTGGGAGGTGTAGTTGGTTTGGGCATGAGGAAATGGGAGAAGAATTTAGACATCTGAATTAAGTGAAAGATGTCAGAAAATTCTTCCTGGGTACCAGCCTCTTAGAGATGGGAGTTTGAAGGCCTTGTAGGTGTCTGCTTTGGAGAGGGGAGAGGGCAGCTTGTAGAATTGGTCACGGTCTTGTGTGATTTGAATCACAACACAAACATATATTCAATAGGAGGAATTTCCTTGGAACCTCTTTGGCTTTTAGAAGACAAGAGGGGAACTAAAACTTGACAAATGAAAAAAAGAAGAATTTCCTTGGTTTTCTCCAAACCAGCCAGCTCCTTGTTCCTTTCTAAAGCCAAGAATTTTATTATTACTAAAGGACATACCACAACAATTACAAATTTTCTATTGAATTAGTCTTAAGGAGACTATAGTAGTTAGATGTTAACTATAGTGACATATTTATGTGATAGGTTTCTAATGATGTAGTTAATTGTAAAAATAACTTGCCTGCAGCTAAAACATACGTCTCTATATTTAAATAAGTCTTTTTTGGCTTATTAAGAAGTGGGTTAGCAAAGAAAAAAATTGCTGGTTTTCAATGTTTGTTAATAAACCATTAAAATAAAAACAGTGTGCAAATCTCTTCTTGCATCTTTAAATGTGCCGCAGTCAAAGACATTACAGCTGGTATGTACAAAACATTATTCAGGAATGGTTTGTGTGCAGTAAGCTTATATCCTATTCATATCTACATTAACGTACACCTGGAGACAAGTAAATTAGAAACCCATATTGAAGTTTCTTAATCACAAATGCTTGTCAAATCACAAAATAAAGGGAGAGAGTCCAGACATATAAGAACCCATCATTAACATCACACTGATGCTAATCCCATCTCGAAAGAATTCCATAACAAATACCCTACAGTATTTCTTCGCTGTATGAAATACTGTCAATGTTCAGATCATTCCTAAGCTGTCATACTGCTGGGGACACTGCAGGAAGTACTGAAGGAAAACAGTGCCAATTAGCCCTCACTTCCCCTGTTCCCTCCCCTCCAACTCATACTGCAACGTTTTGAATTTTAAGGTCATTGGCTCACCCCCACTGCCCTGCATCCTTTAATAGAAAAAAGACACTGACATATTTCCTTCACCCATCAACAACGCCTCATCCTCTCTATTTCTTTCCAGCAGGACACACATTTCAAAATATGCTTCCAGTTCTGCCTTCAAGGAAGAACCTCCTCCACCTGACACCGTTCCTGCGGTAGGAGGAGCACCCTGACCTATCCTTCTTACATCAGGGTGATGCTCAAGCTCTGGAAAATAGAAATGAAAACATCTGGGACACTAAAAAAACAGTTTCTTCTCCTACATTGTTCTTCTCCAAGCACAGCAACAATTTCTTTCATTGTATCTCAACAGCAGAGTTTAGAAACTTTGTGCTGATAAATCTGGGGGAGGGATACTTGCACAGACAAACACTTGCCAAGACACACAGTAAAGCTGCAGAAAAAGATCTCATCCACTAACTGGAAATTGTGACATGTTCTCTGGCCACATCAGATTTTTAGTAGGCTTTGATTTGAAAGGCAGCATCTGTAAGTCAAACACTTCCATTTCTTAAGAAAACAGATGCATTTGTTTCCCAGCAAAAATAAGGAAAGTATTGTAAAGTTCAGAGGCAGAAAAAAAAAAAAAATTAAGAGCATTTTGCCAGAGTGGAATTTTAACATTTTAGACTGCATCAAAAGGTATGAATTGCCTTGATGTGCCCTTGATTTTTCTGCAGTACTTAAATAAATAATTGACAATTTCTCCAGCAGGGTATGCGATGCTCAGAAAAAAAATATGAATTCCAGATTAAAACCAAAAATATTTCTTTTTCTGTCAGAACTGTTTCAGGAAGATAAGTATATTCTTTCTTTGGTGGAACCTTTATGATGCTCCCAAGGATGATTCATGTCCTGGTCTCTGATGCACGAAGGTTGGAGCCTCAAAGTCCTACTGATGTCAACTATGTTGCGAAGTCTAACTGTATCACATACTCAGTCATGAGAAACACAGTTTTCTGACTTAAAATAATAATATATTTGAGACATCCCCAAATGTATTTGGAGTGGGGATGGCACATCTGCAATCCATTTTCTAAGGTATAAATCCTTACAGTTTTGTTGTTGTTGTTGAGGAAAAAAGACTGCTTCAACAAATATGGGCATCTTCTCCATCCTAAGGCATTATTAATGGATATTAACTGCCCTGGTTCTAGGATGTGCACGAGTTATTTGTTCTGTGCTTTCTGAAAAAGGCAATTCTTCACTAATTTGGGTTTGAGGGTTTCTTGGGTAAAGTCAGATTTACATAGCATAAAGCAAGCTATTAACACATTCCCAACATATTAAACATTCCCAACACATTTCTCACATGAGAAAGATTCTTTCAATGTCTTCTCAAGAAGCCAAAGCAAACTTTCAGAATGTGGTAGGAAAAAAACAACACAGGTCTTATAATGAATTCAGCACTTTCACATGATACATTATATGTCCCGAGGAAATCATGAAAAATATGATCAAACCAGGAGTAAAAGGATATGGCACTATCACAGACAAGACAAAAATAAGGATAGATTTGATTCTGTCTTTATAATTTTCATATGGTACTTAACAAATCAAAGCTCACTGTAGATTTGTAAGGCAAGAACCAAACGATGGTTCCTCTTCCCATCACCCCCCGTTTGCACAGACTGGAGTAAGCAAGCATATATACAGATAAAATATATAGCTGTATCCTTCATAGCCCCTGCCGACACACAGTAATTCCCAGCTGTTCATACCCTCATGCACTTTTTTTTATCTTGTTAGACACTCAATTCTGCAGTCGTCACTTACACATCACTTATTGCTCAATCTCATCCATTCTGATAAGAAAGACAACTCAGGGAGCTTATGACTCTACTCAGAAGATGGAAGGAGAGCAGGTCACGGGCCCCAGCTGCACATGGAACATTTAGTGCCCACACGAAACAAACTGTGGAAAATTTGTGGCTTAACTGTCAGATTTACCTGACGCAGTGTACTTTAGGAATAAAGCCTGATCTTATTTAAACCTCCTATACAAATACGATATTTCTTTAGCTATAAAAATTATGAAAAATCTTATCACCTGCATAACACCTCACATTCAAATATGAAGCAGAGTACATGGATAATTACTCATTCACCAACATACATTTGCCTGAATCTTGAAAACAGAGAGCAAATAAAATACAAGAAATTGTGATTCTGTATTTGAAGGCCAAACAACCAACCTCCCTCATTTGCTACACTTGCACCACCTGTAAAGTGGAACAGCAGCAGTTTCTGCCTGCTTCCCCCACATCTGAAGATGATGTGGACAGTCCAAACAGCATCATTAGCTTTTCAGCTAATTCTAAAACCAGCATGTTAATTGTTATTTTTAGGAATGGCAACAGTATCTTCTAATGGCACTATTTCAGACTCCTAATGAGGTGGACAGTTTAGACGTAGATAAACACCCATTCTTATACTGGCAGGAGGTATTCCTCTTGGACTGCTCAGGATGGTGAGCACTTGATCAAAACATCATTAAATACACTCCATTATTTTCAAGTAAGTGATTTTGCTTTTACTTACGCTGTACAACAGAAGTTTATTAACTTATGTCATTAGGATGCAAGCTAAAGATGGTATAGTGAACACACAAACAAGCTGTCCCTAAATGACCTTGATTTTCAGCTGCATAATTCTGCTTGCAGGTCTGCATGCATTAATTTGGGGTGCTCTATTGATCAGTACATATTGCCTCCGAATTATGTATTTAACGCACTTGACTGCTGTCTATTGTCTCTCAGACTTCAAGGAAAGAGTAGGACATAAGAAGGGCTGGATGGTCGAATCCACAAGGTTGGATGATAGGAGATCATGGTGTTAGGAGGCCATAGGAGGGTCTAATAGGACCATAGGAGACCATTCACTGTAACAGCTACTTTGCCACTATATACACTGGTCCCCTACTTGTTGTGCTGGTAGGACAGTGTCAGAAGGAGAGAATACATTGTGAGGGATGATCATTTGATGAGTGTCCTTCCAGCTTCCACAACAGATCAGTGGGGATTTGCCCCACTAACTTTAGAAATGAAATTTTAAAGCCTGAGCTTCTGCTTTAGTGAAATAATAATGCAGTTGTGATAATAATGGCAAGAAACACATTAGGTTCTTAGGTATCTTATTAATGAGAAACATTAAGCTGAGTAAGTGATGCACTTCAGCTTTTATTGAACCAACACCCACAAATAAATATACTTGTTCCCATGAATAGGGATTCATTCTTCAGTTGAATGAGTTTATAATTTAATCCATTGTTACACCCTAACCAGAGCCAACATTTAACATCTTTTCTAATCGAGCTATAATTTAATATTTTTAATTTCTTTTAAACTCGTTGAAACCCTTTCATTTTTTCTTTTATGGAGGAAAGTTCTCCTTTTTGCCTATGATTGAGTTTGATCTGGCTTTGTTAGAGCCCTCTTAAGATATACAGTACACATTTTTGTTCTTCTTATCTAAGTTTCCAGGACTTGATCAATAGTGGAGCATATTTTTCTATCCAAGAACTAACCAAATTTATTCAACAGATTATACATTAATTTTACCATTAGAACATAATATGAGCAGATAATCCACAGAAATGCTTCAGATTTTTTGAAAGTGAATTTAATTATAACTAGTAATGTGCATTTGAGAATTATAATTATGAAAAGTCATGTTCTATAAATCTGAAATGACAGATTATATTTCAAAGCCTTATTGCAGTGGAATTAGAGTACCGATTTATTAGTTGTAAATGTCTGATTATTGCAGCTTTGCTAAAAAACATGATCACAGCATATTCTAGCTGGATTTAACATGTTTAATCCTTCCGACAAGAATCATATTTTGAACAGAAAGCAGCACTGTGTTAATTTGTTTATGAGACAGATTTAGACAACTAATCTTTGTCTTATGATCCTTCAACAGTAATAATTTAAAAACACTTTGCATACTCATATTTTTCCAGCTGCAGAATTCAACTGATGATGAAATTTATAGTCAACTATAAGCACACAATTATTGCTTGGCATTAGGAACAGTGCTTCACTTTATTTGTAATTTCTCTTTTACTGAGGACTACCACGTACACATGAAGCCTGAATCACCTCTGCTAAGGATTTATCTCGTCACGTGGAGAAGGCTTTGGAGAGCAACCACGATGTTGCGATGCATCTCTTCTCTGCCACATACACACACTACAACTTGCCACTGAATCTAAAAGTGCCAAGCAAACTTAACAGGCTAGCACTGACTGAAAATAAACCCCCATGCTTAACTAAGCAAACATAGTAGGGCATGGTAAAGGATGGGTTTCCCTCCGATCCACTAGTGCTACAGCTTTTAATGAGGTTCGCTCAAGGGAAAGATGTGCTATGTTTTACAATGAAAACTGACATTTTTCTGCATCTGCCAAGTAGTAAAACTTTAAATGAGGATGTTTACCAATCTAGAATGACTTGCTACTGAACTGTTTGATTTATATTTAAAAAAAGAGCAAGGTGCTTATGAGGAAGGTTCGCAGACTGATCCACATCATCTGATGCTCTATGGGCTAGATTCCCTTGGAAAAGATATTAACTGTACTCTTCACTGAAAGATTAATGTATACAATAAAAATTAAAGAAACTTTTGCTTGTCTTTCACTGATTTCCCCGTTATTTTTCTATCCATATATTCAGTCAGAGTGTGAAACAAAAAAGCCTGCATCCTTCTATTAGAGAGCAGTGTAAATCGCTCTTCACATGAAGAGAAGAACTCTTTCAGGTTCTCTAATAAAGAATAAATCAGAAAGAAAGACTTTTGGTTTACTTCTCTTATGATAAAGGTCCTTTGATCCCCTTTAGCAAGGACAAAGTATATACACACACACCTCAACCAGCGTAAGATGTACCTGAGAGACTGGGCAGGGATGTTGTCCCTTGCTGAGCTCCATGACACTAGGGTTACATTCCTAATTTAAAACCAGCCCAGATGCATCTATATGAACTACAATCATGCATGACTGTAGAGCCATATCCAAACACGCTGCATTCTTAGGGAACTGCCAGTCCAATTCCTGCTAAGTCAAGGGGTCTGCTAGCAAAAAAAAAGGAAGTTTAGAAAGTCTTATAGATCTACTTTTCAGGCAGGTTGAAGACAAGCGCTCACCTACCTTCATTCACAATCTGACCTTTTCTCATGCTGACATGTTTTTAAATAATTGGTACATTGTGAAGCTAGTAAAAATATAGTAAGTTGATTTTAACAAGGACTGTATATGATCCAAATATTATTTTCAACATCTCTTAGAACAAAAAATAGGATGGAAAAGCTGTTACAGTTTATGTCAGTCCATGCAATTGGGTTACTCTGCTTCTCTTCAGAGAGTCCAAATGCATGCATGGTAGGCCAAATTGCTCCCTCAGGTTGTTTTATTTGTTTGAAGGGACAAACTTGGCTAGGAATAACTTAGGACAGACTCCAAGTACTCTAATTCTGCTTGCATTATGTTCCACTTGCTTATTTCTGTGTTTTGAGCATTCATTTCATCCCTCTCCAGCTTCTTTTTCCAACTCAGCAGTTCTTACACTGAGCTGTTCAGCATTTTGCTGTGGTACAAACATCCATCCCCTGATATCTTCACCCAAGTCAATAACTGAAAGAGCTGGTGGTGCTACAGCTTCATCCCCTCCCCAGGGGAATTCAAACAACCAAAGCTGGTTTAGGGGGTGGGGAAGGAAACGGGGAGATAGAGGCTAAAGGGAAAGGAATCTTAAGTGTTCCTTCTTGTTTTGCCAAATAAGCACCAGCCTGGTACTGATTCTGGATCCCTTGTGGCCTTTTGTTATTCTCCCTTACCAGACACCCACACTTCTCCATCAGCAAGCTGCCGAAATAGTTGCTTGCAGCATTGTTACAACTAAACTATCCTCAGCTTGTCAGCAACTTAAGTTGGAATGTATTTGCTATATTATGGTTTACTCCAGATAAGGAAGAGAATGGTCCTGTGGGATCACTCTTCAATTTAAGCAAGTCAACACAGTTCAACTAAAATTAGTGGCACTATTAGCTAGTAAGGATTTCCTGAAAAACAGCACGCAGCTTTCACGTAGGTATTAGATTTTGGACAGGTTTTTTAATGGATCCAAAGAACAGACTACAACTCAAATAAACTTACGCACACATCTGAGTCTCATCCAGGTTAGTGTGAGGAGGGCACATCTTGATCTGGGAGCTAGCACCAACTTACACAGTTATTGCTGCCTTGGTTTTCAAGAGTTTAAGGGAAAACATCTATGTGTACTATATGCTTACTGCAACTATCAAAGGCACCTGGAGAACATGGAGAACTGGAAGAAGTGATATGAAGAGGAAAAGAGAATCTTTTCTAGGAACACCTTAACAATAAATAAAGATGCTACACTACTGACAATCTAGCATACATGCCAGGCAATGCCTCCCTTCCCTCTCCAACACTTATGAGCAAAACCAGTCCTATCAGTATGGCTAAATCCAAAGAGTGCCTTTAGACACGTCAAGCATCCTGGTTCAAGAGTGGTTTTGATTATTTGATACATAATAAATTATCCCAAAGGAACCTTTGAAGACATACAACCCCTAACACTTTAAAATTAAGACTATATTCAATTTAGAAAAATTGTAAAACAGTTTCCCTGAAATTAATCTTAAATGAAGTTTCTTGCTTGGCCTCTTGCTCGCTGCAGATAATCAATCTCGACGCAACTGTGTGAGAAAAAGAGGCTACCGAAAGAGAAGTGAAATTAAAGAGAGGAGCTAGGCCAGCTACATGAAAAGAGATATCTAATTATCAGCATTTTATTAGAAACAATTAACTAATATTCAATTAGTTACTATCCCTGAAGTGAAGTGACAGGAAAACAGAAAATTAACCTTGACAAGGTGTTCATTTTCTAATAAACGCAAGATGAGAGGAATCATTTATTGCTGTTTTACCCCTGGTCAGAGCCTTGGGGCAACTCACCCAGTGTGAGGCAATGGGACTGGCTGGTTGCCAACATTAACTGTACTTATTACATTCATCCCATGCATAACACATCCATCTCCTGCTCTGCCTTGACATCCCATTTATTCTGAGATTCATTTGTCATGTCCCCAATCACCAAAATGAATAGAAACTTTCCAGCATGATGGATTGTGGTTCTAATTAGGACTAAAGAAAAGATCCACACTCAAGTAGAGCCCTTTTTCTTTTTCTCCTAATAAAGTAGTATTCCTAGCCAACTTCGTAACTAATGTCCTTTTGTGATGGTTGGCCACTGTAGGTCACCTAGTCAAAAAGAAACAGTAGCTACTCCAGAACGAAGTTTTCCTCCCCTAACAACTACACAAATTATTGTCCAAAGAAGTCCAGACACAGTAAAGGCTGGGCACACATAGTCTGTTGATGTCTGGCAAACGTATAGAACACCAAACTTTGGACAGCATTTGTCTCTTGTTTCTCCCAAAATTTCCTTTGACAAAATGCAAATCAATAGATATCAGGAATAGCCACTGTACACAGATTGAGGAAAAACTTATAATTTTCCTGGCAACTAAGAAAGTTGTTGATAAAGAAATCTAGTTTGTGTTAACCAGGCTAAATTTGATGTCAGCATTTTAAAGTAACAGCACTAAACAAAGTGCCACCACTTTGAACTAAGCCTAAAACATACTCCGTTGTGTTGCCTCTCATTACCTGCATGTTTATCAGACGTACGTGTATGCTCCAATATAACAGAGATATTTTAAAAGTATTCTCTGAGGTCTGTCTCAAGTTTCTCACATATTAGTCCTTTCAAAAATTGTGTCTTTAGTATGGTAAAAATGCAATTCCTTTTCATAGCATTCTTAGCATATTGTCTGTTCCTTTGTACATCTTTGCTGTAAAGGAACACCAAACCATGACACTACAACGGGAACCAGTAGCGCAGTGAGGGCAGCACTATTTTGTTTGAAAAACTTTTAAAGCTAGAGATAACATCTTAGTGGTAGATAAATAAAAATTTTGTTATGGGACACATTCATCTGGTGGGAAAAGAAACGGCAATTGCATTACTGTGTGATTTTATTTTATACCAAAGCTACCTATGAATTTGGTTAGGAATTTTACAAATGCCTACTCTAAATGCACATGCTAGTATAAATGCATAGGAAATTATGAGCTGGTTAGGCTTTACTAAAAGCCCACTAATTTAAGTAATGCTTTCAATGGGATTGGGATCTTTCTTCCATACTTGCCTGAACCTATGCTGGCACTGAACTCTGCACCAGTTAAGTAACTTCCCAAATCAAGATTTTAACCTTTCAATTTCTTTTCAATTATTCTATGGAACTTTGTGAATATATGATGGATTCCTGGAGATGACAAAGAATTCTAATTATAAACGCTTCTCAAATACAAAACACTGAAAACTTTTATCCAAATGGAAAGGGAAAATATCTTTAGAGGTGATTGATCTGGTTCACCCTATGTAGCATTTGCCCCATATCAGTATACGCACAGAGTCATCTCATGCTCCTACTCGCCACGTTAAGGTAAAAGAAAGTAAGACTATATGCAACTTGTCTGCCTCTCTCAAACAACAACAAAAAAAGTTTAGATTGTTCTGGAAATACAATAAAATTGCCTATCAGTTGCTAAAGGCACTGGGGCCTTGATGGCTCCTGTGCTAGCTCTAGCAAGTTTCCAAACATACCCTTCAGTCTATTCTGAGCACAACACTCCTGCATAATTTAAATAAGCACTATAAATTGTCATTTAAATTGCATGAGAATCTGAGATAAGGTTGGCAGAAGATCCAGAAAGAGCCCTTGAGTGTCAGATTAACACAGTAGGGAAGAGACATAACCAGGCACTTTCTTTTCTTTTTGACTAAAAATCTTTCTGAGAGAAACTTAAAGCTTCTCTAATTCCTGACCTTTCATTTCAATGAAGAACAAGCAATCTGCAATCTTCCACTGCAATTGATCAGTGTTTAAAATGAACAAATTGTAGATAATATAATACACTCAGGCCAGAAAACCAAGATCTTGAAGCACCCTTCGAAGCAAATCCCTCGCTTCCACAAAGATGGATAATTTAATCTTTGTCATTGGCCTGTCTCTGTCAAAGGAGAACAATGGATAGTCTATTCGCAATTGATGACTATATAGAAATTAATATTAGTAAAAGGTGTCCATTTAGTGTCTCACCTTCTGTGCAAAAGGTGACATCCATGATGGATGCATCCCAAGACAACGGATTTATCTTTAAAATGGAATAATTACACAGTGGATGCATGGGTGACATGATGACATTGTGGTTTTATATTAATAAAAGAAAGAAATATTCCTTCTGAAGAAGGAAAAAAATATGACTAACATGGTCATTTATGAGATTTTGGCAGCTGCTTTGTAACTGCAATAAGCACTTTTGAATTGCTCAGTTATAAATTAGAGTCCTACAGAACTTATTTAATTCATGATTAGCTTTCATGTCACAAACCCCAGTTTACAAAATTTAAGGTAATCATGGACTCCTGCATCTCCCATCTTTGTATGGGGGTCTTTAAAATAGGTAGCTTCTAGTTAGAGAAATAAAAGGCAAAGTAGATAAGATTTGGGAGCAGGAATAGAGTGTTGTGACTTTACTTCCAGCTCTACCACTGGCCCCTCCCAGCTCCACTATTTCTTGTTTTGCAAGTGAACTTATCCGCACTCCCTCTGCTGTCCTGTGAAATCCAGCCTTGCCTCAGCAGCATTTGCAAAATGTCCAGTCACCACAGGAACTCCGAGGAAACTAATTTGGCACAGATATTCTATGAAAGCAGGCCTCTGGTTGCCAATTCAATGTCCCTCCAGTATTAAACAGCATCTGTTCATAGTGTTATTTATTACTGTGCTGTGCTAAGGCTTGGAAGAATGACACCCATTTGCTGAAGCGTAGTTGACCTTAGCCACACTCATTGTTTTTTCTTTTTTTCATCAAAATGCACAATTTCTCCCACTACTGAAATATTTATTATGTCCTGTATCTCACGTTTCAGTGTGGCCCACATTGCTCTTTTCTGGAAATTCAAAGCAGAATTCAAAATACAATATCGCATATAGAAAATTAAAATTCTCTTGTTTTGATGCTTTCTTTAAAACAGAAAGCTTAAAGTTTAAGTTTGAACTAAAACCAAACTACTTTTATGTTGGTCCCACATGTATAATTTGACCTAAACAGAACTTGTTAATTTCCCCAGCTTTATCCTCAAGAATAACTAACAAACTGAAACTAAAATGCACATTATTTGTACAGTCCACAGTAATCCTGTGGGCTTCAAGAAGTTTGAAATGCAATCTTCGGCTGGTGTTTTCATCATTGGACTCTTATACATTCAGGTTTTGATGGGACATTTTAGTTTATATACATGTATAAAATAAAACATTCTCTATTTCAGTATTTTAAAACCTTAAGCAACCAAAAGCAAGCAAAAATGAGTACTCTTGTTAAAACTGGCTATAATTTTGTTCAAATTGAATATTTATTACAAAGCTAATAAAAGTTCATATTCTTTTAAGCAAGAAGCCAAAATTCACCCTCCGTAACTTCGCTGGGATTTGGTTGAGAATTAACAGCAAACTTCAGACCCCAAAATGATGCAGTTCTGAAGGAGAAGGCTCAAGATAAGATTTCTTTTTAATAGTACGTCATACTTGGGTTAGTTCTCATTTGTGCACTGCACTAAATTATTAGAGTTCAAGAATGTATAGTACCACACAAACAAAAAATTCATTTCAGGTTTTATTGTAAGGTACAGCAAAAAGTAAACACCATGTCCTTTATCTCATGAAAACCCTACATTTTGTGCATGCCAGTCAAACTGATTGATTCTACTTAATAAACTGCTGTTCAGTTATGAAGGTTTACCTAAGGAGTCAGTCTTTACAACAAACTTCTGAAACTGTTTTCTCTGGAGATCTCCCATTCCCAGCTCCTAAATTCTATTAAAAAGGCAGCTAAAAACATTAAATACTTTTCATCTTCTGCTCTTCTATTAATCCACAGCTACAGCTGCCACATGAGTTTTATGAGTTAGGCAGTGAGATGGGAATCGACCATGAAAAACTACATTACGATGTAGTCCACAGTTTGAAGGCACTTGAAGTCTAAATTTAAGAGAAGAATAAATACTGGCTTTGAGTTTAAAGCAAAGAGTCAATACCATTTCTCTTTTTAATTTGAATTAATTTGCTGCTCTATGCTTCATGTACTTTCCTTTCAAGGCTGACTGTTAGTTTAGTAAAGGACACATCTTCAGCTGCTCAAAGAGGAAAAGTTTCCAGCACCAGTGAGACATTCAGGCACCTCTTCCCAGGTCATCAGCCTGGCAGTTAATGACTAAACCCAACAGTTTACTTGAGTTTTCTAACTTGGTAAACAGAGGGATTTTCTTACAGGACTTTTTCTGAAATACCATCCAGGAATTAAAATATGAAAAAAGGCAAACCAGACTGCCTTGGTGTTTCTCCAAACAAACTTTCACTTTTTTCATGCAAACAAATTAAGTAAAATTTGAAATTTTATCTAGAGATGTCTCCCCTACTTTCAAACCACTAATAATCCTAATAAGAAATAGTTCATGTCTTCAAATGAGACACTCAGCAATAGTAACTAGAAAGCAACTTTTGAAGACAATTCTGTTAAGATTATAAAGATTATGAACTACGAAATACATCCAAACTAAATAGTTTTTACAGCTGTAAGCAATAACTAAAAAGACCATACTGAAGGTATACAAGATGCATTAAGTAATTTGACGGGATATATGAACAGCTTATAAATTCTGGTTAAAATTATGCTGCTATTATGAAAGTGGTGCATCATGGCCTAATGATGTAGGAAAAACTGTGCAAT
Source organism: Phaenicophaeus curvirostris (assembly GCF_032191515.1). NCBI lineage: Eukaryota > Metazoa > Chordata > Aves > Cuculiformes > Cuculidae > Phaenicophaeus > Phaenicophaeus curvirostris. The sequence continues at coordinate 16,498,846 of NC_091405.1, forward strand.
TAAGTGAGAAGAATAAAGCTTTACAGCAGGGAGAAATCACTTATCCGAAGGATCAGCTGAGGGGAAACTGGTACAACTGCAGGAATACAAAGAGATTAAATCCAGGACTGGATTATTGCCATCTTTCTTCTCACTCTCAAAGTCTCTTCTTCCCAAGAAAATGAAGTATTTTCCTCCCAAATGATGATCATATGTATTTTCAGAAGCAGCCTCCTTCTCAAAGTGATCCCAGAAGTTGGAGAGGTACTAGTGACTCCACACAACTGTTTCTTACATATGAGGTTTTATATGCACAGGGCCAAAGGCAAGATTTTAACATTTAGAAAGTGGAATCAAGGTTATGGCTGGGATTTTGAGACCAAAGGCTTTAAAGGTCTATTTTGTCCAATTCAATTTAATTCAATTTAATGATAGCATTAAAAGGATCCTCTTAAAAGCATCCATTCTTTTGAGAACTTTGTTTTCCCTGAAACCTATTTTGTCTCCTTGAATCACTCGGACCAGAAGGCACCATTTCAATATCTGCCTTTCAGCTATTCCTTACATTTACACCACACATTTATCTGATTACTTAATTCTGCAGCCTCGAATCATGATTTCATGTTTATTGGGTTGGCTTGTCTTACAGTCAACCATAAAGTAATAAAATTGCTAGGAGAAAGCTGATGATTTTTTATTATTATTTAGATGTAATAGTCTGGATTTTAATGAATTAGTCTGTTCATTCACAGGATGTGTTTAAATGACATGTTTCTGCAGAAGTTTCTGGTACAGCTGGTAGGATGTTAAGTGCCTAGGAGACCCTGAGCAACCACAGCCCACTTGGACGTTTAAGGGATGAATATTTTGAGGGACCTTCCTAGCACTGGCAAAACACATACTACAATGATCAATGTTCCTGCTGCTTCTGTTTGGGGAAAACTCCTTGTGTGCAACCAATAGAGTTTGTTTAGCTTTTAGAAGCCTTTTACACTAAGTTCACTTCATTTGAGCTTAGGTCTGATGCACAAACACCCACTGTTCCATTTCCAAAGATCTAAAGGTCTCGGGTAACCATGGCTGGACATGTAGCTACTTAAGTCGTACAATTGGTTCAAGATGCCCCAGTATGTTCATGAGACTGTGGCCTGCACCTACCTTGACTTTATATCACTCTCACTTCCTTATAATAGTATAAAACACTAAACCAAAATGGTAATGATTTACACCCACTTTACCCTAGTGTAGTCAACAAAATGAGGTTTAACACTATGAAAACCTGGAGCTTGGCTCTCTTTTAAACTCTGTTTTCAGCCAAAAAGACAGCCACTGGGAGAAATTCAGTCACTGATGAAGTTCCGCAGTCTCATTTTACTCACTCCCTTCAAAAGTTTTAATAAAGTTGTAGTTATCACAAACATTTGCCCCACAGAGACTTTTCCACTTTGAAACTCACCAGAGTGCTCCCAGGCTGACTCTTATCCTGGTATTTCATATAAACATACAAAGTGCAATCTGCAACACGGCACTGAGGGTTATTTAGAGGTCTAGTGCCACATTGAACTAATTATAAAAAAATTGGCAAGAATGCCAACACATGACAGTTTCATATATTTCAGAAATACCTTCTGCAGGACACTGAGAAAGCATCCAAACAAACAAACAAACAAAATAAAATTACCTAAGTCTATAAAGAAAATCTAGTGCTTTTTTCCCTTTGTTCAAGTTTACTTTTTCACCATTATGAACAGTGAAAACTTTTGGGTAGCTTCTGATCTAAGCAGCATAATTTTATTATCATTAGCACATTGCTATTCCCACTCTACCACCAACGACAATTTTTCTAATATTCCAGGCACACCAGATACAATTGAACATAATTCTCACTGACTTCATCTTAACAAAGGTCAAGGTAGAAAGGAAAAGCATCACCCCCTCCCACTCCCAAGTATACCACCTCTCCCTCAGACCATTTTAAGAAAAATCAAGTCTAGCGTTCTCATTCTACCTAGTTGCTAGCTCTATGCAGTTAATTTTAGTTACTTCCTCCAAAACGAAACCTTTTCACAATTCCTACTCATGCATGGCAAATTCCTTTTGTCAAAATAATGTGTTTTGCCTCCTTACTTTGTTTTATTCTAATTCAAGAACTCTGTTTCTTTAAAGTAAGCACCACACATAAGGCCATGTTTTAACCAGGTGTCCTTCCTGTTTAGTGTGTAAAATGCAGCCAGCTGTAACCCAACCACATCGTCACTGTCAAGTGACTTGACGGGCCCTGGCACCAGGTTTTGATGTTAACATCTTCCTAGACAGACGACCTCTGGGTTAGGAACTGCACAGCTCGTGTCCCTGGTGTTTTAGTGCCTGACCGAATGCACCTGCCCATTTTAAGGAACCCTTCCCAGTGTTGGAGACAGTTTGGTTACTGCTCAAGACTCGCGATCCCGTGTGTCACTGGAGAACAACACAGTATGCAGATAATAGTCACAGACATACACTTTTTCTAGGCAATTGCAAACAGATTAGTTTAGTGGTCTCCAGCCTTCTGACTTGCAAACATCAATATGTATTTTCAACAGAGATCCAGATCCCAGAAAAATTATTCTTTGCATTTCATATTTTAGTTCTTTTTTTTATGAGCACCCTAGAGATGACCCACACCAGAGTGAAACCCACCAATTAGAGGTTTTATATATATGCATATGTATGTCTTCGTACCTATAATCTTGTGAGCAAATCTTTCCAGAGACTAGAAACTTCAAATGCAAACAAATCGCCAAGCCTGCCTCAAAAACAGAAGTAAGGGTAATTTAGTGTGACCTAAACAGCAGCCCTTGAGATTTTATTCAGTAAAAAAAGAAATACCTCTGTTTATCAGCAAACATAAAATCAGTATCTCATACCAGATTCAGTAAAAAAATACTTAATTCAAAAGTTAGAAGTACTAGATAGCTGGGAACATAGATCTCTTAAAACAGGTTTGAGCTTTTCAACACAGATATTCATGAAACTGTAAATGCCCTACCAGCTTCGCAGTTTTACAGGCTGAAACCAGAAAGTGAACCTTGTACAATGGAAGGAAAAATAAGGTATTTTATATGGGACAGATGTTAACATGTTGCTTTTTTGGCAGTCTCTTCTCTTGTGACCATATTTGCTTTTACACCAAGCGCCAGGCAAGCCAGTCTTTCTAAATATTGCTCAAAGCCCCTCCCCAGCCTATTGCTACATCTGCCATCCAGAACAGACAGCACCTCGGCAACTATCCAGCCGAGTCATACAAATTCACATATTTCACATTTTCAATCCCACCAGAATGTACAAGTTACATGCAGATGGTTAGAGGAACCCAACAAATGAGACACCCAGGTCAATAAGCCAGAAAGCAAACAAATCCCAGAGAGGAATGTTTTGTTTCAGCCCTTTCAAAGCGATTTCCCTGCAAATCTTTGCATTTGAATGGATGTGATTATATACACAATGTGAAGCCATAGATTGATAAGAGAAGTAATAGTTGTAGAAAGACGGCACTGGACTAGCTGATAGAGATGAGGAAAATGGACAGTCTTTTGTATGCCCATTTATTTCCTGATGTTTTATACCTTTGAACTGAGTGACAAACCTACTGAGAGTAAAGAGTGTATCGAACTGAGAGCAAAACGCTTACAAGTAGAAACTCAGTGCTGATCAGAGCAGTAACAACCTTCCCAGTCTCCTTCAATATTTAGACCCAGACCAGGTTTTGGATGCAGAGCATGAAAAGGATTTACTCACCACAGAAATATAAATGTGATTTGCACATATGTATTCATTTTGCTGACAAATAATGCGAGCAGGGCAAATCCAAAGGCTGATTGTACACTGCAGCTGAATTCAAACCAAACTGTTGATGGCTGAGCGATTTTTCAGCATCACATGGCAAAGAGGAGCAGAAGCCAAAGTGAGGGAGATCACTTGCTCTGCAATTGCCTTCCTACTCCAAAAAGGCTTAAAGGATAGACTTTTTTTTGGCGATTTGTTCAAACTGTACCTCACTTGCTGCATTTTTAGGAGTAATAAAACAGTACCTGTACAGCCTTTAGACCTTGCAGCTTCATGGCAATGTTAATTATGAAAGATGCTGTAATAATGCTAATGCCTTATTTATGTTCGCTTTGTTACTAGCTAAAAAGGTTTTCACTTTACTTGATGGAGACCACACAATATAGCGTTTGCATTGCTCAAAAAGGCCGCATCAACTGGTACTTTTATGAAATCAGTGCAAATCCTCTTAACATGGAGGAGAAAACAACCAGTTCCTTCAGCTAAGACTCACAACTCACCATCAATTTTAGTTCTTCTAGTTGACCGTCTTAGCGTGCGATACAGAGATAAGGCAGGCAGACAGGGAAGAAAAAAACCACGATCATGTGTGGAAAAGCAATAGGTACAATTAGACTGAAGGAAACATTTGGATTTGTACTGTTTATTGAAAGTACAGCTTCACTTTACTGGTTCCTATCAACTAGACTGACTGTACAGAAACCAAACTTGCGATGAGACGCAGAGCCAGGCAGTCAGGATTTAGCAGTAGCTCAGGGGAAAATGAAACCTACATGCAAAGGTTCATACTAATGTTGCAATAGGGAAATGAGATTTCTTTTCCTAATGATCCCATAAAAACCAAAAGGATTTCTCCTTTGATGACCAGCTGCCCATCCTTACTTTTTACTTGTTAATAAAAGCTCTAAGGCTTCATATGACTATCAGCAAACTGGTGCAGTTAATGTTTCAAATACATTTGAGATGTGACCTAAATGTTATTGTGGTCAAATCACCTGAATATTATCACTGTCAACTCTTGTGTTTCCATCTTCATATAACTTTGATACAGAATAAAAGACATGAGAATATACATACAGAAGTGTAGTATTAAATTCATAAAATATTACGCTTGCTTTTGGCTGGGTAACATCCTGTGCAAAGCTATAAAAATTGAATTAAGACAAATTTGAAATGCTCTTTGTTTTTCTGTTGTTTTAATTTCCATTTTTCATGTTTTTTCCAGAGGCTGGTTTTAGCCTATTACACACAGTACCTGTCTGTTTCTTGCCCTGTCAATCATTTGGCCGTGTATTTTACTGTTCATTGATGCTTGCTGATCTTAAGGTTTTGTATTCTGCAGCAAGCAATATGAAATATATTTGTTGATCTTAAAAAAATAAGTCTTTCATAGACATGTGCTCTAGTTAAATGAGAAATACAAGTATAAAGATTTTTTGCAGCAGGCTACAGCATGGGTTTTTTTCAGACACTAATGGGAAGCTGGTGGCAAGCCCTGCAACCATTACCCACAGCAGATCAAGATTTTTAAACACATCACTTCTTTTTCAGTCATTAGCGTCTTCCTAAAGCAACATCATGCTTTGTTTTCTTGATCAAAGACACAGACTTAGGAGTTTGAAAATAAATTTCACTTTGGTGTTTTCCTTTCAAAACACATCAGTCTCATAAGCAGGCTAATCTTTGGTGATGTATTATGATGGATTGCACTTATCCATGCAAATTGTCTGGATAGACAGTTTGCCACTCATTAAAAGGGATTATTCCCCCCTGTGCTTTAGCACCACATGTGTGCTCACACACGGGTGAGGGCTAGATGGACATAAGTGTTCGCATATGAGTCATGGTGAAATGCTGCGTTTCCTGGACTGATCACCAGGCTGGGAACAGCAGTCTGGATGGGGCTTAGGAGCCACCAACCATTTCACAGGTAGCTTACACTGGGGATACCTCCAACACCTAAAAAGCACATCACCACGGGCCACATGGACATGCTGAACTACTCTGCAACAGCAAATCATGGCTCTTAAGGACTCTCTTTGAAGCTCATTGCATCCGTGTGACCTTCTCATCCATTTCCTACCTCAGTAGCTGCATTTAAAATACCTTTACAAACAGATTATTCAGTAGTTTACCAAAGCATTTCTCCGTTTCTAGGATGTGAACATCTTGCTTCTGGATTTCAGTGGGAGTTTTGTTTGAATAAAGGCATAGTATTATCCTGTGACTTCTTTAAGACCTCAAGTATTTCTCTTCAAACACATTACAGCTCTAGCGGTACACAAAAGCAAGACTCTGTTATGTAAATTAGGGCAGAGTTTGGTATTCTAGAAAAAGGTAGAATCCGTCAGCTAGGGAAAGAATAAAGCTGTCAGTGAAATTACTAAACACAGCTGATCTCCTGTTAAATCCCTATGCAGTCATATTAGAACAAATACCCGATTAATTATATTCTTGTGTGCTGTGATCCAGAATACTTTATTTATCGCCTTAAACTGCATCTACAGCCAGACATCTAATGAGCAGTAGCTTTTCCCAGTAATACAGATAATCTCTTTGCAGAGAATTAGTTCTTGGAAAGTAGAAATGCACCTTTCCTCAAATTCCATTTTATACTTTCAATTCCCAGGAGAACGTGGAGTGGATCGTAAGGAAGAAAGGGAAGAGGGAAAGACAGATTAAGGATGTTACAGTAATATTCTTTTGTTCAACATCTGCATGCTAGAGAGATTACACAATCTTCAGCAGATCAGCAAAAGAAGATTTGAAGCTACTAGTGTTAAACCTTCTGAGCAACAGAAACACTCTGCCTTCTTCCTTACCACACACCCCAAGCTTTCCAGGTCCACAGCTAAGAAATATTCCATATCTCACCTAGCTGTTAGAATATTCATTCCATCTTTTAAAAACCACTGAATGCCATACATCCATGACCTTAAGAGTGTTAGCAGCGCAGACTCTCAAAAAGATCCAGCATCAGCTGGGAGAAGACAAGGGCCCCTCATTTCTCTCCAGCAAGATCAAGTTAAATTCTAGGAAAAAGTTTTAAATGCCACAAAGCAAAAGTAACATCTTTTTTGCATTATAAAACACAGAAATATATTTAACGCAGGAATAAAAGTGTCCACAATTCTCATCAACAACACAGTTCATCCAGAAAATGAAAAATGGCTGAGCTCATGAAATCAATGGAGGAGCCCCCAAACTTTTGTTTCCCCCACTATGCAGCGAACATGGAGACAACAAATGTTTTGTATCACCTAAAATGGGAGAGGTACAGCTGATACTGCACAAGCACTGCAGGATAACACTGACCAGTGTATATTTATTATGTCAAAAAGCATTTTCTATCAGATTCATGATGAATCAGAGCAGTCGGTTGCTGAAATGCTAAGGAACACTACAGCTCCCTTTTGTGCAACACTTGACACCACAGGCAGGAGGCCTTGGTTCACGCACCAAGAGGCACATGAATTAATATGGGACATCTCTCTCCCCATCACATCTAATATTAATTTGCTTGTTTGCTCTGTATTCTGTGTTTACAGAAACAAAACTCTCTGAAAGGTGCACAGCACAAGGAGCTCAACACTTGTAATCCTCTACTGACTGAAATTCAACAAGAAAAATTCAAAGGTGGCTGGGTTCAAGCCAGCAACACGCTGGCACAATTTGCTTTCCTTCTAGTAGGCTCCTATGAACCCCACTAGACTGCGGAGCTGGCTGCAGCAGCCCACCCAAACACTGTGACAGAAGGATAGTTCTGGTTATGGTAGGTAAACAGAACATATATTTTTTTAAGTAGTAGGCAATTGCTGGGATACAAAAACGCAGCACAAGCTTTATTGCCCACTATACGATTCATGAGGTATTGTTCAGCCAGTAGAAGCTGCACTACAAGAATGCAAAGCCGCTGAGAGGCAAAAGGAGATTATTAACTTCACCTCTTTAGTCAGTCAGAATCATAGAATCACCAGGTTGGAAGACACCCACCGGATCATCGAGTCCAACCATTCCTATCAAACACTAAACCATGCCCCTCAGCGCCTCGTCCACCCGTGCTTTAAACACCTTTATGCCTTGTGCCTCCTACAAATCATGCCAGGCATGCCCCAAAGAGAAACAAAATTAATTTTACCCCTTGCCTCAGAATCCATTGATTATATTCTTAAAGCATATTAATAAATTATAATTCAACAATGAACAAATTCCCCAAGGTTTACCTTGTAAACAACTCTTTTGCTAAATTCTTGTGACTGTAATATTTGCCACCTAACATTTTGCATCTGATCAAAATAAAATGTGCTGCTTTGACCTGATTCATAGCAATGTGGTGTGAAGCAATGAGAGTCAATTTGCCAGCCATCACCAAGACATAACTTGGAAGGATACTATGTCGATTTGCAGAGTGAATCAAAATGCCTAAGCTTTCTCTTCTGTGATATCTGCAAATCGCTGAATAATGTGGTTCACTGACCAAGTGAATTATTCTCAAGGAGTTTGGCACATCTTTAATTACAAGATATGTAAAGATGAAATGGAAACACGCTGCGCATATTTCTTTATGGCTGCTGAACTTTTCCTATGGAAAAGCACCTGTTTTTATTAAACTGTCTCTAGAAGGCATAAAATGTACAAGGTACAGGTTGACAATATATTTCTCAATGCATATAACTTAGCAGCTGAGCAACCTTGTAAGTTATGGATCAACCATGTTTACATACCGTACCTACACACACAAAGCTACACGTGCATAAAAATACAAATATGCAGAAAATAGATTTTTTTTCCTACTACAAATGTCTTTAAATTTAGGCAGCATACCAACACTATTGTAATGTTACTCTTGCAATTGAGGAAGACTCAAAAAAGAATTCACATCAGGCGCTCTTTACGAAACATTTACGTGCCCTTTATGCTTCAAAAATCAGGAATTTGCATGCTGACAATGTTTATGTAAATGCCCTGTTTTAAGAATCAGGCCCCAGAGGATTCTCCAGCTGAAAGCAATTCTCCTTTAAAGGTTTCATCATGGTCCAAATCAGTGACTCTTAAGACACCATTTTCAGTAATGCAATCAATACCCTGTTGGGTGAGTGCCATTTGCTTTCCCCTCAGGCACTGAGCTCTTCTTGCTTTCTAAGAGCAGCCCCCAGTAAAGGGTTTCTTTATCTGCTGATTTTGAAGGGTTGTAGCCTATGAAATCCATGTTTTAAACTTCCACTCTGGGTAAAATATTGCAGTCGAATCAACTGAAAAAAATTCATCACCAAACCAGCTCAGAGCAGGAGGTGAGTCTAGATGACCATCTGAGGTTCTGCTTAGCCCGAATTATTCCACGATCCTACGATCTCCAATAGCTGAGCCCTCTGGGCTAGGGCAGACACAATGCAGAAACACATATCTAATAATATTCTGGCTTCACCCTGGGCAGCTGGACTATTCTGATCATTTAATTCAGAGCTTCAAGGTGTTAGTTGAACTGCAGATTCAAAACAAACGTCACCAGCGTTACTGAAGTGTGCCTTAAATTTGTAATAAATCTTGTGAAGAGAATGTGATTTCTCCACACATGTTCTCTTAGAAGTTCTGTGCTTGGAAACACCAAAAACACCATCACGACTTCATCTTAACCTTAAAGCTTGCAGTAGAAAAAGATGGAGATTCAAGGCACTGCTGAATTCTGCATAATGTTGGTGACATGATCAAATCTGCATTCCAAGAAACAAATTTTATACAAAAATGCAATCCCCACCTATGTTGATGCAACATATGTGGGCAGATTCCATACTTAAAGCATCCAATGTGAAAACGGACCTCTGAAACTCACCCTACTTCAACAGAAGGATCATTAAGAAAATAAGAGACATTAGAATGAATCGTGAAACTATTAACTGTTACATGTTAATTTGACTGACCTGTTACAAAATTCCCTCATTTGTTCAGGTAGCCAGAACTTGGCAGGGAAGTACAGCACCAGTCCACCTCGCTGCACAGACTGAAGGAATCCCTGTCTCCTTTGATTTAACACACCTGCAATCTTTGTTCTTGGGAATGCAGAATCTAAGTTATGTTTCACTTATTAAAAGCATTTCCTGGCCATTTCTCTCATTTTAAAACAGATATATAAAAAAATATTTTTAAAAATCGAAAACCTAAACAAGCAAACCACTATTCTCCACTACTGAAACATCAAGCTCCTCTTTTAAAGCAGGAGGGAAAGCATGAACTCAAAAAAACAAGCTCAATCAGCTGTTCTGCTTCTGCAGCTGCTTTCTCTCCCTCCTTGCACGCCCAGCACGCACCACAGTTGAGAACACACAGACCCCAACATTAACCAGGATCCTCAATGGACAAGCATTTCTCACAGGCTTCTGCGTCACCGCCTGGAGAGACTGCACATACGGCAACTGTCACCACCCAGGGCTGCCAGTACAGACTGCACGTGATGGACTGTGAGGAAAAGGCTCAGCGCTACCTTTTACCTTTACAGCCTGTCTTCGCTTCAAACTGGGGCACCCCTTCAATGCTCATCTCACACCAAATCATGTCAAGAATATTCATATCAAGAACACAATAAATACCACATGGCCAGGGATAAGCAGGTTCACAGTTCCCAAGACACGCACCAGCCAGTTTTAATATTGCTTGGGTCCAGTGACACACGCAGCTATGCCCATGAAGAGCTCAGCGTTCTTTCATTGCTTATGCATATTCCCATTCTAACAACTACATCATAGTGATTGCAGAGTGCAATTAAGTTAATGCTAGCTTGAACATGCCTGGAGCGGGCATGCGATGATAAGCACAGGGAAGGCACTGCACTTTCCAGGAACACCTCAGCAGCCAAGGATGGACGACCTGCCTGGAGTAATTTTCTTGTCCTGTTGAGAAAGCTTTGGGCTTGGAAGCATAATTTGACCAGCACAGTGTGCGTATTAAACAATAAAAGACAGAATACAGGCTTTATTTCTCAAGCATGTTATACTATCTCTAAATGAGGCTACCCAGGTTCAGGCATTGCAGTCAAAGATCCCGTAAGTCAGAGATCAGCAGGACAGCACAGTGACAATGTACTCCAAGAACAAGTACGTAAAGAGCAGAGTGAGATCTGTTTGGTGTGCAGCGCAGCCCCATCCCAGGACACCAACAGGAGTGCATCATCTCCTTGTGTGCTTTGATTTCTTTTGGAAAGAAACCAAGGTGCAGAGAGGCAGGAAACCACAACAGGCTCCCAGGGGTGCCGCAGTGTGGATGGGCAGAGGTCCAAGAACACAGGGCTTACCCAAAAGCTTGCACTTCCTTCAGTGCAGGCACAACCACATGGACCTGGTGCTATTTCAAGAAATCCTTTTATTCCACCAGCTGCTACTACTGAGGTCTGAAACCGAGACCGAGCGTGTGATCCTCACGGATGAGCGCAAAGCTCGCAAGCTCTCATGTCTTAACAGAGGAGAAGAAAGGCTCTGTTTAGTTGTGCCAGAATAAATGAAGTGCAAAGGTAGCTGGGATGCCTCTTGAAACTGTTTAGTGCTGGCAGTCAATTTGAATCACTCTGAAGTAGAGCTTAGCGTTTCTTCGGGAAAGCACTACGCCTCAATAACTTTAAACTTTTTTTGTGCTTCTGTGATCCTGGGCTGCTCTGCATTGCGAGATGTGGGCTGGCTGCTGGTTTCCTCGGGTTGTTCTCTGCACACGGCAGCAAGATGATCTTTCCCCAAACAGGCACGGGACTTTTCAAATGCTTTACGCTTTTCCTAGGCACAGCCCGCAAGGAGCTGAGGGGCTTTCCCATGCTATTTTATGGCAGGTTTTCTGAGGGTCATCTGGAAATATCACTCCAGCTGTGCTACTGCTGTATTCAGATGGGGGAAAAATGAGAAGAAAAAAACCCAGCAGCGGTGTGGGCAGTACCAAGTGTTCAGATGAACTTACACTTTATCACTTAAGGAAAATTTTTCAAAACTGTTGCAACATTAATCTGCCAGAAAACTAAAAGAAATTGTTTGGAGAAGACTGCCGGTCTACATTTTAAATTGCAGTTTTCTAACAAATAACCAATACCCAGTAGAATACAAGTTCATAGCTCTTCATTTAAAACACGAACCAATGCAGACCTGTTTTAGATTCAGCTGCATAAAACCTCCGGGGTTTGGTCCTACCAGCTACAGATCAGACTCAGTGAGACAGCAGTATAATTGTATTGAAAAAATATCAGCAAGTACTAAATAAAAAAAAAAAAATGAATCAGTCCCTCTCCATGCTTCAACTCACATATACTTCAGGAATTTCTGTAGGAGATGACACAAAACCAATTTCACAGGAGAACATACAAACCCCTCCATCTCAGCCTCCAAGGTGAGCACCAGTAACGATAAAACCACATCCTCACCTCCTCACAAATGAATGGTAAACTATTGCTGGGCAAAATAAATTCTTTCATCAATAGTAGGCTGTCAGATATGCTTCCTCTTTCTTTCTTTCTGTAATTCATTTGTATAGTTTATATCACCGCATACGTAGCCTCCTAGAGAAAGAATTGATCCCACTGCCCTGGATAGGAGCCACTTCATTGGATGCTGGCAACAATTACAATTTCATGCACGTTATTTCTGTTTGCAGAAGACTGACGCCAATGCACACATGCAGTCTTATGTGAGAAGTTCCACTGAAAAAAAAAGAATTAAAGAAAACAAACCAGAACAGTTATCAGACAATGTAAGACTTGTCGATTTCTTTGCCACCTTTTGTGCTAAAGAAAATAAACCATCTACTCGGTCAACATGTGCTACCAATAAGTTGGGCTAATTAACGGCAGACTGCTGAGAAACCAAAAAGCATTTCTTATCAGGATAGGAAAGAAGCCCAAGCTGGCTTCTGATGTTTCAAGTTACTTGCAGGAAACTACCCAGCCAGGCAGAGCTGCAAACCCTGCTTGTCTTTCAGAAAGAGGAAGGAAAAAAGGTAACATTAGTTTTACTTCAAGTAGTGCCAGGACCCATAAGAAATTATGTTAAGAGCATTTGTGTGAAAGCAGCACGACACCTTCACTTCTCTGAAACAGATTTTCTTCCCAATGTTGGTGGCTAACATGAAGTGCAAAGAAATTAAAAAGAATTTAATCCAAAGGATTTTAGGAGGTTGAAAATACATACAGATAATGTTATATTTAGGTTTTAATCAGTGTGCCAATCAGCGCAAGTGCTCATTGGCTTCAGTGCTGCTTAAAACCTGCACATTTGTCATCTAGTACGATAACCTGGAAGTTACACAACTCAGTTACGTACAGGTAGGGTAATCCTGTCCTTATTAACTATGCAAAGCTCTTGCCAACAACAAAAAAAAAAAGTAAAAGCCATTTAATTAAAATGATTGTGTCCTATCATCCCGAATCTTAGGTTTATAAAGTAAAGATTAAAATCAAATTAATGGAGCCTTATGGCTGATTTGCCTTTCTACGGTTTGTCAGCGCGACTAATAAAGATCTTTGCTCTCTGCAAGAAGATGCTTTTTTCCCAGTTCCCACATCCAAACCTTTGGTACAGAAAACTGTGTCATTAGCATTGCATAAGCCTGTGGTGAAGAGATTCACTATGGTATCATGATGTTGTAGGCATTTAAGAAGTTGTTTGGAACCACTTTTTTGTTCGCTCATTTAAAAGGAGAGATACAAGTATTTCAGAAGACAAGACTATCAAAATAAAGCACTTACTATCAAATAAATGGGCATCAAAGATTCCCGTTTCCTCTGGCTTTAAATGAAAAGAAAGCATTAACACCCCAGATTTGCCTTTCTCCGTCTCCTAAAATAGTAGTCCTAACAAAACTGGAACCATCATTCTGGAGTGCAGGAAAGTAATATCAAAACCAGCTTTCAGTCCATAAGGTAGTGCATATGATTGCTTTCAGGGGAGGATTAACTTCTTCATGTTTAAAGAAAACTAGGGCAAGCAGAAATGCAAGTATGGAAATCTAAAAATATTCGCAGTTCACAGAAAAGTAATTCTATATGAAATCTATGGGATGAGAAGTAGAACACCTCCAAAAATCTTGCACATATTGGGAACATAGAAGCATGGAAAAAAAAATATTTCTTTAAAATGGAAGTGTGGCTTGAAACCCATAGCTACATGACATTTTAAAGTAAAAATAGTTAGAAGTGAGTAAAATATTATTTTGAAGGACCCCACATAGCTTTCCACACCAGACACACAAATAGACACTACCAGTCAAGGAACGCACCCAACACTGAGCTGAAGCCTTGTAGACATTTAAAGCCCACAGTGGAGGGAAGCGCTGGTGAGCACATTTTTCCATTCGTTGCAGGAAAAGAGGAATATAATACGACAGGAGATTTTCTTAAAATTGAATTTTAGGTGTAGATGCAAAGACAAAGTTCACAACATTCAAAGACTCACATATGTATCACTTCAGACAGTGGCTAGAAAAGCAAGAAACAGATCATGGAATCACGGATCTCTACCTTTCCAGCTGACATACTGGGGAAAATAAACTAATGAAGAATGAACAATGCCAGACTGAACGGCACATTAGAAATATAATCTGATCCCAGCAAAAACTCTCTTCACTCGACAACATACATCCTGTGCGCAGACTGAGTGATGCAGGGCAAAGCTTGCTAGAAATGAGAGTTCTCGCTACAGACAGGAAGAGCAGTTGTGATTAACTTGAACCTTTATGCAACTCAAGACTGAGTTTTGTCACAAAAGCAAGCACTGTTCTGGTTTTAGTATCTGTCTAATTTCTAGTTTAATAGTTTTCCCCTTGAAATAACTTTTCACTAGATTCCTGGAGCAGGTGTTATCTTTCCTCCATAAACCTTGAGATAATGTAACTATAATGATTTTCCAAATAAAAAGTGAAAGGCTATCAGGACAAATATCTCCATTTTTATTCCATTGAGATATTATTATGGTGATGGTAATAATTCCACAGAGGAATTACTTGGAATACACACTCAGCTCTGACCTGACCTAGCTATAACTCAGATGATACCTTTCCTAAGTTGGAAGAATTTATTTTCATTTTCAACTGAGCTCATCTAATCAAAATGCTTCATTGTGACAAAGAGTTCATTGTTCCTCTGCAAATTGCAGTTACCACTAAAGCCCTGCTGTGAAGAACCAGACACTGCTACAGCAAACTCAGCCAATGGGAAGCTCAGTTTGGGAAGAGAATTTTCAGATGAGCAAAATAAATAGTATTATACTTTGTTGTTAACAAAGTATACTTTTAACATCCCCTGTTGGTAAATGCCTCTATTAATTCAACATAACATAAACTGTGGACACTTAAAAGCAAAACACCACTTACCCCTAAATTCTGCCTGTTGCAGATTGCTGTAACACAGACGGGGTGAAGGGACCTGAGGCGAGGCTGGTGGTGAGCACCAACATGTTTTATTAGATCAGTTTTGTGGAACGCAAGGTTTGATCAGGTTCAGGACTTCAGAAGTTTTCACATGTCCAAAGACCGGTCTGCTTCTTGCAACTACATCAGTCAATTTAACAAAGGACGCTACCCCCCCAATAAGCACTGTCTTATTTACCATACAGGTACTCAGGAAAAGAGATCAGCCAACTTACTTTGTCCTTTTTTCATTCAACAACACAACCATAGCTTTTTTTAAAAAAAAACAAATAAAACAGTGGCATACAATTAGGGATTTAGAGGTTGACTTCTTTTCTCCTCTTTAGAAGGCCAGGATATTAACAACTGTACCACTCAAAATAATAATCGATGATAGAAGAAAGAAAAAAGATGAAGCGCTATGTCCCAATTCACAAAGAAAGTTAGAAGCAGGGAACGTGCTTTGCATTCTCTGCTTATTCAATTATTGGCATGTATTGCTAGTTGGGGAGGTCAGAGCTGCCTTGTCCTCATACCAGAGTAGACAGGAATGTTACTGGACTGAGATTATTCTGATAAGGTGACTCACTCCTTCAGATCAGATCAACCCAAACAGACTCCTTTAGACAGTGAAAATAAATGTTTAGCTCTTAGTATAGATCATACTCTTTCCAAACAAGGGCCCATATCAAACAAGGTATGGAAATAATTTTTATCTTTGCGGTTTTTCAGAGGCTATTTTATGAAAAAATAATGGGGAAAACATATTTTTAGTTCTTCTGCAGTATAAGAAAGTCAGTGAGAAAAGTTCATTTTCTCATGCCTGCAGGATGGCCAGTGCTGGCCATTGGCATTATGGTCTTCTGACTTCAACTCCCAGCAGCTGCAGCTTCCATCTCACACTCTTACTGCTCAGCCCCCGTCACTTGTAAGTGACAAAGGACTTGGAGACAAGCTAGATCAGAGCCTTGAGTTATGGTGATCATATTCACCAGGATTTATGTTCTTGTAATTGCTGCTTATTAAATGGATACTCTGATGAACCTGCTGGAGTCTAAAGCTCTTGGTACCACCTCCTCAGTTCCTGCCAGATGGATTTTTTCATTCATCTGCCACCTGCTGCTTTGCAGCTCTGCCACTGTGCCAGAATCAGTAAGCAGTCCCCGCTTTTGGGTGGCAATCCCAGGAGTACAGAATACTCTCCAGCCCAAAATCGAGCTCATTTTCTACCCTCTGCTCCAGCAGATACACTTCTAAATGAATACTGCTGTGTTTGCTGATTGTTTTATGGTTTGTTTATTCTTGAGTATGTAATATTGTTGGGGTAATGTTGTTTTTAATTAGTTGGAAGAACTATTGTTTCAGAAGGCTGAATGCATTTGCTAGCAAGGGGTCTTTATAAACACAATGAATGTTATTCGTTATGCCTCCACAGATGGGTACTGACAGCTGCCAGCCAGCTCTGCCCATGCTCAGACTTGGATTGGACCCAAGCCAGCACCAGTTCAGAAGCCACATTAGTTGCATTAGCACATTGTTGGGCCCAAAAGCCTCCTGGAAAAAACCTAATCTGAAAAATAGGAGTGTTTCAGGTCTTCAAAGAAGTCTTATTTATTATAAGTTATTCAACAAATGTGCCATAAATTTTGATTGTTTCAACCACACCATGTGAAAGAGCCCAGAAAATAATCTTTAAATGAATAAAGAACCAAGTAAGGTATCAAAAAAAAAAAGGCAAAACCAAACCGAAAAACCTCAACACTATCTACAGATGAAGATATGCTGTAACCAGAGACAGGAAAAATGATTGCATATACAAAAGAATGTTAGATATTTGCCTATACATATATTAAATATAAGCACATACACGTTACACATCAGAGCCTTGATTTCTTCAGTAGCCCTTTTCTACAGCTCCCTGTAGAAAGGCATTAGAAGAACAAAATGAATGGGACAGCTGGGCCCCATCTGTATCAGCAGAGGAGAGAGAGAATGTCCAGTGCTTGTCACTGCACGGGAGAGATGGATAAGCACTCCAAGCAAATCAAAGGGGTCAGACAGAGCTGATAGGGGAGAGTAAGGGCACCCCAAGAGCAACACTGGCTGCTCAGATCCGCTGATATTACCAGATCACCTCTATTCTCCCAGAAGTTGAACAAGGAAACATGATGCAATTCACATTTCCTTCCTCTCACGTCCATGATGCAGGTTTGCCTATAAATAACTACTTTGACCTAGTTCTTGGAGCAGCTGATCTGAATCTCAACGCCTGGTGTAGTTTACAATGAGAAACTAAAGCGGCTGGGGAATGAAGCACATGTGTTTTCTTCAGCTCTGAGAGTTGTAACCTCTACTTGTTTTGCTCTGGAGTATCTTATATCTACAGAAGTGTAGATTATTATGAATACGTACAGATCAGGATAAACTATCCCATGTATGTGCCTACTCTGCTCTCTCTCAGTAAGGAAATAACCCACTGCTGGAGTCCAGACCTTCCTGGCAGCTTGGAAGCCATGATAATGCAAATTCTGTCTAAAGGCAAACATCTGGTATCCTCATTATACAGAGCTAACACTTTTCTGTAAAGAACAAGGAGGAAGAAATATGTCTCCATATGGGAAAGGAACTATGACTGAGCGCCAGCTCTCTCTTTGCAGGTCACAGCACAGACAGTCTACTGAAGGACCAATTCTATGAGAACACGTCTTCACTCGGTAAAGAAGAGAGCTGAGGGATCACCAAAAGAGATTCTTAAATTAGGGGAAAATAAAGGTTGTGGGTGGAAGCTCATCCTTGGCAACACTTACTATCACACAGAAGAAAATACACATTAAGACAATTGATGTTGTAGGCTCAAGGTCTCCTCCTCCATTTCATTTTCTGTGCAAGTACAAATTATCTTCTATTTCTGAAAATGCTGGTATTATATGCTTCCAGTTCATGGTCTTTACATCACTTCTGCTGCCCAGGAAACATTATATCATTGTAGGCAGTTGTCAGAAACATGGGGGTTTTTCCCCCTTTGTTTCTGCTCACATTATCATATTGTTATTAAATGCTTGGTGTAATAGTTCCCCAAATCAGTAAAGCTAAGCGGAGATAACATGTAGGCGAGTTTCAGGAACACATTCTTTAAGAAAAGCAGCATCCTACAAATCCTACAACAAGCACTTATTGGCACTTCCACTAATGTGAATAAAATCTATTGGTTTCTCAGAAAAACAATCACTTCAGTCTTGTTATCAGAGGACAGAATCTGGGTCAACAGATGCATTTTGGATATGCACCAATTCTTAAATGATTTAGTATTCTGATCTGTGGATACAAAAAGCAATTTCCTACATCGGCAGTACCCTTCGCACAATGTGCAATTTCATCCTACCACCTACATTGTTGTAATCATTAAATGTTATAAAACATCTCTGATAAAAAAAAAAGATTCTGATATATGACTATAATGTAAATCAGTGCTTTGGATTATGGTGTGATACTAAGTTCAGTTATTTATATGTGTTTCAACTAAAAACATCCAACTGGATTTCAACTATCACAAGATTAATCTCACTAATACTTTATATATACAGATGGTCAGACAAGAAAAATTAGACAAATATGAAAAATTAATATATTCTTCTTGTGTAATATAAAATATGCTTTGTCTCCTAGAAGATTATAACTGGAGCTTCCTGGTATCAAGAATAACTAGACTAACCAATACGGGCCCCCTGCTTTGAGGGAAGTTTTTCAATCTGTCCCACTCAAAAGTTATTGTGAGACACAGGTCTACAAAGCACACAAATACAATACAGGACACAAAGCAGAGGTTTGATTTTGCCTGGATATAGCTTAGTACTAGCACTGTCACCAGCTATCTGAAAAGATGCACTGTGTCATCATACCCTGGTCATTGAAATTAATTAACATCATAGAGTCTCATCATTGAGCAAAGGCAGAGGACCAGAATTTGGGTTCTACCTGTGCCTCCTACTGTCATGATTTACAAACTAATTTACATGTTTAAAAACACAAAGAGGTCTGGACAGAAACAGGTGCCTAAGTTCATCACTTTAAAGGCCTTGATTCTCACAACCTGTGGCAAAATAGTTGATCTGCTAGAAACAAGGAGCACGGCCAGAGCAAACATTTCTGGCAGTGCAAGGATCAAAGAGGTCTCAGATGGCCAGAAAAAACAAAGGATACTGACATCAAAATACTGGCAGCTTTCATCGTTGCTTTTCTTTCCAAATAAAATGGGCAAGAAAAGGACTAGCTTTCCCCTCCAAGCTCAGCTCTCCAGTGAGCAGCATTCTGTAGCTGTAATTATAATCTTGTATTTGTGTGCACACTAACTAATTTCCCGGGCAAGTTACATTTCAGCTCGAACACGTTGGCATGTGGAGACCAGCCTCAATAACAAAAATAGCTGCTGAGTTCAGCAGCCTGCAGCTTTTTATAGTTGACTTTGCAGCTCTGCAAGATGGCCCTGGGCCACTTCATTATTTCAATGAAGGAAAGGTGGCTCTGGGAATCTCATGGGGACTAACAAGACCCAAAAGATAAGGAGTTCCCTGGCTAAGTTCTTCTTGTTTTATCTTGGTCGTTCTCATTTTAAAAGTATTCTGGTCCTCTTATTATTCAGCATTCTGGCTGTGATTGGTGCAGCCAGGCTTGCTTATGTAATTTCATTTACTCCATGGACTTTTCCTTAGTTTATGCAGTTGATTTCAGTTTCACAGAAAGGGTCATTGGGCACTGGAACAGGCTGCCCAGGGCGGGGGTTGATTCATCTTCCCTGGAGGTGTTTAAGGCACGGGTGGACGAGGTGCTGAGGGGCATGGTTTAGTGTTTGATAGGAATGGTTGGACTCGATGATCCGGTGGGTCTCTTCCAACCTGGTTATTCTATGATTCTGATTACACAGCTGGGTGCATTTTGAACTCTCTTCCATGTTGCACTCCAGCCACAGCAAGCAACCATCAGTGCAATTAATCATATTTCAGTTTGACGTCAACCCTCAAAATTACTACATCAGTATAATTACACATATAGGCTAAGAACAATGAATAAATGCTAAGCAATTGCATGACAATCTGAGTATCTGCTCCATTGTGTAATTCTGGCAATTAGCATACCCAGCTGGCTGCAAAGGTGTAATGGAAAAGGAGTACGTAGCCTTTGGTACAGTTCCTACTCATTAGCATTTGAGCGGCAAGAAAGTTAAAAGAAAACAATTCTAACCTTTTGCACAAGTCTGACTGCAGCAGGAGCTGGAGTTTTTTTGCTGTTGGCTGGTCTTCTGCAGCTGTGAGTGACTGCAAACCTACTCCTCTCCTCCACACCCTCACCCTCCAGCAGCAGAAGCTCTGGAAAAGAACAGGATTTCAAACAGGACAAGGAGGTAGGGCACCCACTCCTGCACTCAGGAGTTTACTCATTCCTACCTCCTTCTTCTGCATCATTAAAAAAAAAACCTTGAAAACATTAAAAAATGTTTTCCAGTCCTGCTGATGGCAAAAGAAACCACATCCTCAGCCACATAAGCAGAGGTATTAGTCACTCATGCAATATTCACGCTACGGTATCCTCATGTTTACAGAAACTCTTGCTTAGTCTGGCCACACCAGAAACTGAAAAAGGAAAGAAGCAGCATCTTTACTACTTTTTCACAGAGTTATTAGGAACAATTGCTGATACCAACCCCAGCCTTGCTGACAAGAGATTAATTATGGACATACCACAGAAAACACACAGAAAGCTAACTTAGCTGGAAAATAATATATCTCCATGTTCTCTTAGAGGATTAGCATTATGAGAGCCCTAGTTAGGAGTAATGTTTATCTAGCACGCTCTCTGCCTCCAGAAGAGGGGCTTCCCAGCTAGCAGGCATCTGGAAAGGCCTATTTCCATTGTCCAAGTTCACAATGTACCATTTGTGTAACACTGAATCCCAACTTAATTAAATAGCTCCAGAGACCAGGCAAATCTCAATAAACACGGGCAAGTGGTCGAACAGCCCTATTTACATGTGTGTCACAGCTCGCAGGCTATCGCTCCAAAAAGCATCTGTCTCAACAGTCTCATCTGATTCTTAGAAACAAGTTACACTTTGCATTTTTGAATTTAGCAAAGATCACACAGCTGCCAACATACTATCAAAGCCTAAAGACCAAATAAATGTTTGGCTTCTCTCCAACCATCCTTGCTGTGGTATTATTACTGACAATAGAGCCAGAGCAGCAAAAGCAATGAGATGGCAAATTTACACATGTGCCATGTTTTTATACATTGTCTACATTTGCTGCTACAAGACTGGAAGCAGAACACTGGTGAGCATCTTCTGGTTGCAAAAGCTGACCTATTTTAGAGCTTTGTGAAAGCTGTACAATGTTATTAGCATACCAAATAAAAAACTGCAGATGGGCAAAATGATCTAAGAAAAACAATTCAAAGGTGTTTTGTTTATTTTCCCATGTGGGTAGTAGAAATAGATCAGAACGCTTTATTTTCTCCGGGCTGCATTTTGCACGTTTTTGAAGAAACAGTGTAATATCCATAAAAACTGGAGACCAAACAGTTGATGTTTCCCTTGGCATCTGCTCATTTCACTTCAATACACACATTCCCGTGTCCTTGCAACAGGAACAGCATGCATATATCCAAGGATAGAATTTATATTGGACTTGTGTAGGGGAGCTCTGCTGCATTTTTCAGCTCAGTTAATATCCTAGCCACCCTCTCATCAAAAGCCAATTGCATCTGCAGATAGGAAGCCCTTCCTATAGACAGTAATATCACTTTTTGATCTGTATCAGATCATTAGGACAGTGAATGAAGACAACTTCACCTTTACTAACTCTCTCATTTGGTGAATTTCCACAGCGTATGAAGATCATTAGAAAGCAAGTGATTAAAAAAATGGAGCCAGAGGCTGGAGGCAACTCATGACATTACCCACAGCAGCACTTAGGCCCAGACTTGAAAACTGCTTTGTGTGAAATTCTGGGCACTCACAGGACCCCTGAATGGAGGAATCTCAAGCATGTAGCACCTTGCTGCTCTGCCTCACGTTACCATAAACAGCTGTGCTTTGATCTCCCTCCTGTCACTTAAATTCAACGTATACGTAGAGAGAGGGGATGAAGACAAGGTACAGTCACATCGCCTACTGATATAAATGCTGCTTGCCCTAGGTTTGCAAGCCTGTAAAGACATTTCTCTCCCCAAAACAGAACAAAACGCAGGAACAGTGTTGCACTAGCCCATGTTTTAGGGTCATTCCACTGCATTTTAGGAGGAGCAGCTCTTGGAAAGAAAGGCAAACGGAGCAAAACAGACTCAGATGTGGCTGGAAATATATGCTAAAGACATCTCATTGCCCCAGCGGATTTTCAAGCCTGGGGTTTGTAGTTTTTTCCTCCAAGGCTTCTTTGATATATTACTTCTCCAAACTTTGTAAGATCTGTGTACTTTTTGCATAATCAGGAAGCAGAGTCAATTAAGTCCTTGCTAGCCTGAGCCTCCTAGGGAGTGTTGGCTTCACAGGCTCACTTTATCCGTATTTCCAGTGCAAGTGTTCACGTACTACTCAATAGAGATGAACAGTGGCTTATTTTATACACTACAGCATACAGTCAGGACCCAGCCAATTTTATATGTAGCTCCTCTCTGGTCCATCCCTTGTGTCCTTTACCTTCTGTAGGTTTCTTTTACATAAAAAACACTTAAAGAAGTAATTGCCTTCATACTGTGCCAGCTGCCTCAGATGCAAGGGTGACTTACCAACAACACTAAACTCCAGCTATATGCTACAATGAGGTCTCCCAAGTCCATCACATACCTATGCCAGAGGAAATTTCCTATGTTTTTGAGGTTTGTGGATCCCCAAAGTCTATTTAATCCTGTTTGATTCAGGCCATTCCCCATCTCACACATACATTTTCAATGAACAATGCCAAGCTGTCAGCACTTTGTTTGACCTCTGTGTATTTCTTCTATTAAAAATAGAAATTTAACTTGATTCTGTAGTTAAGCAATACAGAAATAAACAGCAAAGAATATTTACATGGACAAATTCAGTTTTATTTGTATTCTGTGCAGGTAAGTCCAGGTAAGCATTCAGCTCCACTAGATACATTCACATCAGCTTCAGCCAATGAAAATAACTACTAGTATCAGTGACAAGGCACTCAAAATGCAAAAAAAAATCAACCCCACTAGAGTTGCTGGAGATACCTCTGGTCACTAGTTTACACAGAAGACTGTTGTATTCCTACATGGCTCTGCTTAGTCATGATGTCTAGATTAAACCTAATGTATCCTTATCTGCAGGCATACCCACATTCTCTCTTTCCACGTAGATCAAATATCATATTCACTATAATCATCCTCAGTAGGAGTTCAATAATTAGGTGCAATTGGTCAAATGAAATCACAGTTGTGTATGATTGCCTGTCGTGACTTGATAAGCGTATATCAGTTCTTGGACAGCTCAAGTTTGTTTCACATGGAAATTCACAACAGCAAATTGAGCCAAACAAAAATTTGCTGAAAATGACCATAAATAATATTAGAATGGCCAGCACTGATTCCTTAAAGCAACCACATATTCATAAAAAGATTTACATTCATCTATAGTGACTGGAAAGACATCCTGAAAAACAAGAATGTAAGGAGGGTAATAGCACTAGCATGAATTAATGATTGTGTATCTCTTCCAAGCCTCTTCATAAGTTAAGATATATATTAATTCAAGAACATGATGTTTTCAATAGTACAGGGAAAAAACAGTATTTTAGATCATAAGTTAGGGAAAAAAATGTTGCTCTGGGTATGCTGCCCAGACTTGAATTCCTTTATCATTTGAGATCCTTATTAAGTCACTTGCATGGTATAGATTACAGTTCAATCCTAAAATTCCTCTACATTTATGTTTCTTATGTTTTTTACTTTGATATCCTGCCTGTTTTAATGAAGAACAGGATGTGCAATAGCTTGTTACTTACGGCAGTACTTTGACAAGGAACCTGGATCTTAATAAAAACCAGGAAATAAAATCCTTCATATTAAATCAATTCTTTAAAAAATAAGCATGTGAATGTCATATTTAAGATTAAAGGTATTTCTCTTTCCAGGAAAGGATCATAATAAGGTGGGCATGTGGCTATTTCAGAAACTGCACACATTTGGTAAAGAGCTTATAGAAAACAGTGTCAAATCCCATATTGAACCCAGCTGCTGGTACTTACTTTTTGATGTAAGGCTTACTTCCTGCAGATATACATCAAATTAAATTCTTTACTAAGCTCACAATGGTGTTTTCCCTTTAAGCAGAAAGGCAATACTTACCTGAATGAAATATTATCTCTCTTTAATGGGTTTCTATAGCGAAGCCACATTTTACATTTAAAAAGGTGCAGTGACAGTAAGGATGAAGAGAAAAACTTGCTGTCTATTAAGTCAGTTTATTTTCTCAAAAAAAAAGCTTTAATGAAGCCAATTGGGGTTTGTTACACTGATGATGTATCTGGTGTCCTAAAAGCAAGTTTGACAGGACTGCTCCTATACCATCACATGGCCAAAACCCTGTAATTCATCCCACTAATGAGAGTGTTCCTCTGAACGGAAGCATGGAGTGTTGCAATGGCAGATGAATCTCAAAAAGTAGGGATAAGGGACAAGAATAGCGAGTCAAAGGAAATGGACAAATTTTACAGGTTACATCGTTTCCCAGGCTTAATTTTGAAGGCTTGAAACATTCAGTGCTTTTGATTGCAAGAAAGAATTCCCACTAGATATAAACCAGAAAGACTTAGCTTCTAATTTTGATTCAGTAACATCTGCATATAAGGTGTCTCCTATCAGGAAAACAAATGAGTGAGGAATAATGGAGCAGAGTCAACAAAGAGGTGCAGGATGTTGTATATTAAGCACCCTCACATTCTGTCAGTCTCCTTTGCCTTTTGGATATTGATCAGTAGATACAGGATTCTTAGTAGATGTCAAAAAATAAGATTATTCAAGTGCAAGTTAAAATACAGAGCAGAACTCACTAATCTCAGCACCAGTCAATACACACTCTTTCTGTGGCCCTCAGGTTTGAAGCTAGTCCATTTGAGTGTCCAGATATTCATCTAAAACGGTCTAGTGGTGATGTGGGAGGAAGCGTGTAAGCAGTATAGCAAAAGACAGGAATAAGCTCGACCACTCTTAGCTACTTTTCTGAAATTCTCAGCAGAGTTTTAATGTCTAAGGCCTCAGAAGGCACTGGACAGAGGTCCCTCTAACTCCATTTTACAACAGTGCTTGTCTGAACTTTTCTCCAAACGTGATAGTTCAGAAAGAAGACGGCTGGTGGGTGCTGTGAGTTGAACTCTCCTAATCTCAGCAAACCAACCCAACCCACCCAGGTGAGGATGGGCTCAAAACCTCTCTCACGTGATTGCCACAGCTATGCTGACAGCTTTCACTGGAGTGAAAATCATGGAAGCATGAAGGTCAGCCAGGTCTTTCCTCTTTATATCCTAGTTAACTTTACCATCTCTAGAACCAACTTTCCAGTGATGCTGGCTTCTAGCTGCAGTGGAGACAAGCACCAGCTGGGCATAAGTCTGCATTCAGAGCCAGGCGGATTTATAAGGGCCTAGGGGCTTTTTGTGGATGAGCAGTTCTTAGCATAACGCAGCTTCTCTCTCTCCCTCCCTTCCTGCACAGATTGCTTTGCTCACTGTTATGTGCAGTTGCATTTCTATACAACACGCAGCCAGGGAGGAGGCTGAGATCTGGCAAAAACGAACATTGGCTTCAATGCACAATTTTCTTGGGTTAGTTTGATTGATAGAGCAGACTTCTCCCAGCCCTATGGGTGTTTGGCTGCTTTTCCTAGAGGATTTCTGATAAGACTTCTCCAGCCACTACTTATCTGCTACAGACAGCCATTTTCCATCCTCGCAGCTACTTTCTCATGTCTATTTACTTTCAGCGGACTGGCTCTCATGGTTTCTACAATGCTAAAAATGCCTGAAGAGTTTTAAAATCAATCTCTCTGTCTGTATGTATGCACTAATGCAAAAAAACAGTAGCCAAAGTCTTCTTCAGGTGGTACAAGTACATCTAGTGGCCCATCTTCAGTCTAACTTGCAGTGCTTTCTTCCAAGCAAACCCACTTGCTTGAGCTAATCTCATTTCATGTCTTCCAAACAGGCTGCTTGCCATGCACATGCCTGGGCAGAGGCAAACTTAAGGCTTCTTTGTTGCTCATAGGGGTGTAGGCAAATCCTAAGCCAAAGCCCCACAAGGCAGTATTAGGCACAAGAATGATTAATAACACAGTGCCAAGAAAAGAAAGCCCTGAGGAGGATCTGTAGTGAAATTCACCCAAAAATAAGAAAACGAAAATGCGTAATTTGGAGAAGGACAGAGTAAAATTGAACACAAATGAAAGTGGGAGTCCCTGCTAAACCACTGACCTACTTCAAAATAGCAGAGGTTTAAAAAAGTTTTAAAGCTGGACTTGACCCAAGTGGTATCAAGCAGCTCTGGCAAATTTTACTCCTGTTGCATTTTAGTATCACTCTAATTTCAGCTGTGTGCTTGCAGTTTTTGTGCCTATGAACATTTTCTGAGCAAGAGAGGCTTTAAACACATTGTGAAGGTCCTTAGCACAACAGGACATTTGTATCAGTGGGCTACATGGCAGCCCAGTGGCAAACACCCTTTCCAGCACACAGCACAGCACCAGAATCTTACTGGGATCAAGGAGTCCCTGCACAAAAGGTGACTCAGCAGCGACAGGGCACTTAGAAGCTACTTGGATTTTTTCACTACCACCATGGCTCAGGGAAGTAAACTGGAAAACTACATAACCTGATCAGAAGTCCATTATAGTCGGCTCTCCAGCATAGATGTTTCAATTTATTTCAACTGATTTCAGACATAATAAGCAAGGACAGGTTTTTTATCCAGAGGCATGGTTTTCACAAGGCAGAAGATGAAAGTATTGTCTTCACCAACATTACCTGGCACAGCATCACGAGCTCCTCGTTGCACGGTGAAGAGCCATAAGCTCGGCAGCTCCCATCCACATCCCCAGCAAAGCTGCATTCACCCTCACAGCAGGATTTGCTTTTGGGGCACCACATGCGAATCTGTTAAACTCTGGAGTAGAACCGTGTGTGAAACTCTGCTTGTGCATCACAGGGGTTCGTAGAATGTTTTCCTTTGGTTCCAATGCATTCAATATGGGCTTGACATCCTGACATTTCATGCTGAAATGAATCTAGACATCCAGAGTGGAGCCTTTGACAGAAGAGCTCAGCCCAGAGTCACGCAAAGCTGGGACAGTCATGTAACTCAGATGTACAAGGTAATGTTTTCTTTTATATGGCAAAGTATGCAAAACAGGTAGTATTACTTTACTGCTCACCAGACAGAACTCTGTATGTGGTGCTGAGGCAGCTTTGAGAACCATTTGACAAAATTCAGAAGACTTGGAAGCACTGGGAAAACGAAGAGCCAAACACACACCTTTTTGACCAAACACCTACTAAATTCATGTTACCATTGAACCACTCAACCATCACTAATAAAGCTAAAAAGAAGATCTGGCCCTTCAGGAACACTACAAATGGTTGCCTGCCCATTATGAAGTGGAAACAAAGACGACAAAAAAAAATTCACATATCAGTGCTAGAAACGTGGTGTTTCATGGGAAAGAACAGATGATAAATTTCACCTTTTTTACCAGAAAGTATCCACCGCTTTCTGATCAGATAATTAGATGGATCAGTAATTTAAAAGAAAAAAGTACTCCTACCTGTATTAATGCTTCAACACACTCCTCTTAGAGTGCTTTGCAAATGCAACTCCCAAGCCATGAATAATTTTACTTATCCCCTCTGCCCCCTTCCTCAGAAACTGGTATGAGAAAGAATACTGGTTTAAGACCCGAGACTCCTCCCATTCCCAGGGTGCTTCACTAACCAAAAAAGAGTTTGCTAAGCCAGACTCCTCTGTACCATGACTGATACATGTTCTCAAAATAAAGACCATCTTCTTAGAACCTACTTTTTCCTCATTCTGCAAGAGGCCAGGGATGCTAGATGTACCTATGTCTGATTCGGAGAGTTTTTGAGCTGGGGTAGAAACACGAAATAATCCCGACTGATTTCCTGGGCATTAACACCACCAGTTTGTGCCTGTTAAGTGTGACAAAGGTGAAATTAATGTTAATCTGAGGAAACGGTCCATTTTATCTGAATAACCCTTTGAAATATATATGTATATATTTTTCCCCTTAAAAAATCATCCTTCAAAGGAAAGTGCTGAAAAGAATAGTGCAGTGTGTGTGAAAGAAGGACAGAAGAATTAGCACACCGACTTATTTGGCTTCTAGTTTTCTCAAAGAGAAATAAATCCCTTTATATTATCCAGTTTCCACCATAACCATAGAATTGTTACCCAGACTTCCCCTGAGATATAAGGCATTGTGGTCACAGAAATACTTTTCTTTACTTGGTATCCTAGTAATGTGCAGACCACTCGGGCTTCTTGCAAACTGAATTCAAGACAGTAACTTACTCATACAATCCTAAGCCAATGACTTCTGAAGTTTATTTGTTTAACTAAAAGGTAAATTGAATTTTCAACGCTACCTTTTTCAGAGAAGAAAATGATACAGATGCTACAGATAAGAGAGTGGAGCAAAACTACAAAAAAAAGCATAGTAACTGCTTCATTTGTAAAACATTTGAAGATTCCTACGTGAAAAGCACTATTTTATAACGAGTCACTGCAAGAAACAACTGTTATAGACTCACAATAACTATATGAAGCCTAATCATTATTAAGAAAAAAACATTTTCCTAGCCTGGATGCACACACTGGACTAAGACAGATGGCTCAGTGTGACAGCACTGCTGCTCCCCAGCTCTAGTCTTTGGAGGCCACTAGATGGTGCAATGAAATAAAAATAAGAGCTCGCAATACTGCTTAATGTTTGGTATCCTGGAAAAATCTGTTCCAAGTAGCCTTAGTTCTCATTTTAGCTGATAAACATCTTAAACATTGTGTAATCATGCATTTCCATACGTTTATTACTGAGTTATTTTGAAATTCTGTTGTTAAAATAAATTCTAATATTCCTTCAGCGTGAGCCTTACAAAGGCTCCTTTTGCTTGTTTTGAGAACCCCATATAATAAATACTTCAGGCCTAAGCTTTCGCTATTAAAAGGCAGATCTCTAAACAGAAAACATACAAGTCATTCTTAAAGTAGGCACTGCAGCACCATCACCATCAGCACGTCCAGAAAGGGCTCCCCCAGCTGGAGCCTGGCAGCTGCCCTGCCCAGTAGACGTGGCAGAGTTCATATGGGACTCAAGTGTGAGACCTCCCGTAGCTGTTAATGGCAAATAATTCACATGATCAGTCAGAGCTTCTGCATCTGCCTCCTTTGGCTCAGGCAAACTGCGTCCACCGTTCACAATAATCTATGGGGACGTGTATTTGCTTTGTAAAGTATCGCAGCGAGCATTTTATTGTACTGACAGCTATTACAAGAGGAAAATTGTCCCTCTGGCATTCCTTTAATGAAATGTGAGAGTGTATTTTGTATTACTGCTCTCTGATGCTGCTAAAGATGCTTTCCCTATGGATGTGTGCATCAGCTAGAAGCACAGGACTCACATCAGTGACCAACCTAAAGCCTGACCCAAACAAGTTATTTGAAAGGCAGTAAAAGTCACTAGGGAATATACCTGGAGCACAGTCCTGGCACCATCACCAACACATCTTTCTCCACTTCAGTCCATTCTGTTCACTGGTGTCATTCCCCAGGCAAGGTATGCTCATTGAACAGTTCTGAAACCATACTTCTCTTAAGTCTGCACAGGTAATGAAGTTGGCTCTGTGATACCTCAGAGTTGTCTTTGCAGCAGTGTCATCAAGGGTGAGCGTGCTCTGGTTTTTGGCTTATCAACAGCACCATGCAGCTTTGCAGGAACCTGGGAGCCGCTCCATGCAAAGCATAGTGCCACACCACTCTACCTGCCCAGCTGAACGTCAAATCTCATATGCAAATCAAAGTAGTATCTTTCTCAACTGTAGCAGCTGAGGAAGTTGACAGCTATAGCTTTTACTTGCAAACCTCCTCCTTGATAGCAGCCAGAACAAGGCCATGGGGAGCCTTTGCACCTCCAGCTGCTTAGAGTTTCCCTTCTGATCAAGTCTAGTTGCACAGATTTCTTTAGATGCTTCTTTTTAGGTTATTTTCTTATATCCTCAAACTACACCAGAAGAGTATCTGCAAAGCATCAGCTCATCCTGATGTGCAATCCTTACTTCCCCTGTCTGTGCTGCCCTCGCAGTAATTCATACACCAGGGCAATAATGATCTTGGTCATCCTCAAAAGGTGACCCTGCATTGATGCTTCCCCTCCTCCCAACCGGTTTTCGTTCAGACGCCTAATTCCAAATCCCATTTGCCACTAGAGGGCACCTCACACCAAGCTGTCGCTTCCTATAAGGACAACTTGAAAACGTGGAGGGTTATGCCCAGCCTGGAATAAATTCCTCAGACTCCTACCAAACGTTCACACCGTATCTAATAGACCTTTTCTAATTTCCCCACAAAGCTGGGTCCAGGCCGTGCCTTGCAAATCTAAGGTTAGGTTGTAGGTGGTATAAAACAGCTTGTTTTGTTTAACATAATTTGCACAAGAGCAGGGTCCAAACTCTTTTTTAATCACAGATTAACAGATTCAGTCTTAGGAAAATAAGCAGTGCTTCTTTGCTTTTAACTTCAGAATCAGAGAGACTAAAAAGCATGAATCAGGACAGAAAACAGACAGGAGATAAATCTTACTTAAAGGGAAGCCTAGAACCTATCATATACTACACAGAGGAGGACTAATCTGCTCATGTTTCAATAACCAGTGCCCTAATTTGCCACAAGCTACTCACTGATTGCTGCCTTACTTCTTAACATCTGTAGAAGAACAACTTTTGTCCCATATATTTGATGTCATATGTGCCAAGTTCTTTAAAAGCTCGGGGTATCGGTGCATGAAAAGGAGCCCAAGGAGCATCCCAGCAAAAGCCTGGGAGGAAGTACTAGTAAAGTACCAGCAGAAAGCATCTCCAACAAGAAAACCTGGGAGGCTGTGACCCTGAGGGCGCCTTGGAAGGTTTTTAGATCTAACAGAAGACCTTAGAGCAGAGGCAGCAGAGGCAGCTCAGGCTGAGTCACCAGTCCTGCAATCCTGAAGCACTGTACATAGGGTTGCATGTTTAGAATCATCTGCACGTCTTTGTTTCCTTTCATTTTTTGTGCATCCTGTCTCACAAGAGTGAGATCCTGGGATGCTTGATAGCAGCCTGATCTGCTACTGCTGGTTAAAGATGTTTTTCACATAGGTAGCCAGGAGATTCATGTTTCTTCTTCATGCAGATGGGATTCTGAGACTGAGTGTTGTTCATTAGAAATGTCATCTCAACATAGGTTTTATATTCCCACCATAGGCGCTGGGTTTGTGAGTGGAGGCGAGTGCTCTCACGTCAGCAATGAACCTCAGGACTGGAAGTGAGCTAAGAGTGGCTGGAGTGGCTGCCTGCCCGTAGTAATATATATGCAAAGGGTGTTGCCATCAGCTTCATCATATGCAACTTTTACCAAGAACACTAAAACAACAGCACTGCTCAGTCCTTCAGAGACTGGGCTAGTATTGCAGAAACCTTTGCAACAGTAAAAGATGCTTAGGGCCAACAAAAACATCATTGCACACATTTAAAACTTCAGAACACATTGGTTTCTTGGCTAAAGGCCACGAGCCAATTGTTAAGCATGGAGGAAATTGTAGTTTAAGAAAAGACGCAAGCCAAGTTGCGCTCAGGTCTGTCCAACTCTATGAAATCAGAGTAGCAAATAACAAGATTCAGGCCTAAATATTTCAACTGTCTTTATGAATACAGCATTTAACGAACATTTCTCGGGAGTGTCAGATTCCCCCCCTTATTCTCTTTATTTCTGCAATGACATACCCACGGTGTTGCCAGTTCTACCCTATAACCCAAACCAGTACAATGGTAAGTCAACCACTGCATGTTTTCAAATCCTAGGTAGGGTGATTGCAAAATGATATAAATTTGTTTTTCTACAATACAGAAGAAAAGTACTTGCATCTAAGAGGTGTTTGAGAACCGGTGGAAAGCCACCTCCTTTTCCCTTTATTTCCATTCAGGATAAAGCAGACTTGCCAAGCTGTAATGAAACCTTCAGCATAGTTCAGGTAGTTAAAGGTAAAGCATGAGTCTGATACAGAGGAATCTCAATGTTGACATTCTCCCCACGCGTTGGAGCAGCTAACAGAGATTTTTGCCACGGCAAGAGGAAATGTACCAAGAGCTCCACCAGATCTGTTATGGGTTACAAGTGCTGGCCACATGGAGCCAGCACAACACAGTGGAGCATCTCTCCTGACACTTTTGCTCAAACACACAAGCATCATGGTGCTCCTGGACTGTGCACCACTGGGCTTTAGGTGCCCCTCCCTCCCTGCCTCCTGCTCACAGATGGGCTGCTCCAGAGCCATGTGTCATTAAAGACTCTCACAGCAAGTTCACAGGGACACTGGCAATTTGGAGGTTTTATGCTGGAGGTCCAGTATCTCACATGGAGACACCTTTGGGACAAGCAAAAGTTTAAGTGCTCTTCTACACCACATCATGACACCTGACCACCTTCATACTTGAGATCAAAAGTCTTCCTCAAACTCTGCTGGTTTTCTAATCAAGCTGTTTATGGTTATTGGTGAAGCTTGAAGATAAGAGTGGGAGAATGAGAGCAGGGTACTCAGAAGGGTTTCACTGTCACATGTGGAGATGGGACTGTGCCCATAAAGCAAGGACTGCTCCATCCTGCCAGGCTCCCAGCTGTACGCATAGCAATATCATTGGCTCAGCAAGTCCAAACCTTACACCCATGTGCTAAGTACGGAAAAGATCAAACACAAGTTTAAATGCGACATCCAAACCAGGAATCTGAAAACCAGGAGAGCTGCTCAAACCCAGAGTTAATCCAGCCCCCAACGCAATACTGCATCACAGTTACTGGGACTTATGACTAACTGGGGCTACTAAACCACTTCCAAAACCAG
Source organism: Phaenicophaeus curvirostris (assembly GCF_032191515.1). Taxonomy (NCBI): domain Eukaryota; kingdom Metazoa; phylum Chordata; class Aves; order Cuculiformes; family Cuculidae; genus Phaenicophaeus; species Phaenicophaeus curvirostris. The sequence goes on from NC_091405.1 coordinate 16,532,168, forward strand.
CCTTTGTTTTTCATGCTCATTCTTTCAGAACCTTTGTGAAATATCACCCTGCAGTTGACTGCCGATATCTGACCTTAGGAAGGGCTTTTTAGAGCATTTACGATGTGTTAAATAACACTACACAGACCTGCCAAGCCATAGTTTCTCTGCGCCATGCTAGTAGGGAGCTCCAAGTCAAATGGCAAAGCCCTAACACTACTTCTCCCTCTCATTCAGCACTTACCCGCCCGCCTGCCTGCATTTGGTATCAAGAGGCTTATGGAACAGAAACCAACCAACATAAGAGCAAAGGAGAAGCTGCTGCATTACAGCATTACAAACATGCTTTGCTTTGCTTTTATTTTTTCCTTTTAAACAAAACCCAAATACACACAAAGGCTTTTTGCTTTTAAAGAGAATATAAATACACAGAAAGGCTCTTCGAATGTCTCAGGAAAATACTCAAACAGAAAACAACTTTGGATCATAAATATTTACTAAAACAACTCTGTGGCTATTTAATGTCTTTCAGCCTGGGATTTCAAAGTATTGGTTCCCATGGTGCGCATCGTACTCCGCAGTCTTTCTTCATGCTCAACAGTATCGCTTTTTGAGCTGCCCAGTTTATACCATAAAGTACTTCAAGTTTAAAATGTCCTTATAGCTGCTTTAATAGTTTTTTGAAACATAAGCACAGAAGTCACATCAACTGCTGTAAGTTGCAAGACAATATTGGGGTACAGAGCACTCTAAATTTTTACTTTCATTACAATCACTATGCCAAGTATTTTCTTCTGCAGTGTAGTAAAATATTTAACAATGATCTGTCTTTAAATCAAGGGTACACATAAAATAATCCTGCAAAAAAACTAAACCCCTCTATGTCATACTAGTTTTACACCAGAAAAAGTCCCATCTGACTTGAATTAATTGATGGGCTGGAATAACAAACTCCAGAAGCCCAAGGACAGGCCTAAATCTCAGTGTTTGGATTTGACATTAAACAGAGACAAGGCTTAGGGTATCCATTGCAGGACCCTGAGCCATCAGACACTGACCTAAATTTCAGAGAAGAAAGAGTTGTAGTTGCACTGGCCACTACAAGAAGGATATTGAGGGTCTGGAGCACAAGCGCTATGAGGAGCAGCTAAGGAAACTGGACCTGTTTAGTCTGGAGAAAAGGAGGCTGAGAGGAGACCTCACCACTCTCTACGACTACCTGAAAGGAGGCTGCAGCAAGGTGGGTATCTGTCTCTTCCACCAGGTAACAAGCAGTAAGACAAGAGGAAATGGCCTCGAGTTGCACCAGGGGAGGTTTATATTAGATATTAGGAAATGCTGTTTCACCAAAAGAGTGAAGCACCGGCACAGGCTGCCCAGGGAAGTGGTGGAGTCACCATCCCTGGAGGTATTTAAAAGATACACAGATGCAGCATGTAGGGACATGGTTTAGTGGTGGACTTGGCGATGTTAAGGTTATGGTTGGACTTGATGATTTTAAAGGTCTTTTCCAACCTAAGCAATTATGCTCTATTCTATTCTAAACCAATAAAACACAACTGTTCCTGGTCCATCAGCAGCAATAAAAGAAGATGCAGAAAATGTTTTCTCAGAGACCTGAGTCTGGAAAGCCAAACTGGTTCCTCTGCCTTTGGCCTGTCAGGCCTTTAGGAATCTACTTTAAATTAGAACAGAAGTGAAAAAAAGCAGCGACAAAAAAAAACAACAAGAACAACACAAATTAAAAAAGTCCTTCATTATAGTATCTTTTATATTGCCCACATAAGCAGCCTGATGTTGCTGCTCTTTGTAATTAGAAGGAACCCAAATAAACTGCTTAGAGGAAATGAGGAATAATTGCTAATCAAAACACATGAGTTCAGAATCAGCTGCTTTGACTAAGGTCTGAACTTCTTTACATTGAGATTACATCAATCCCCACTACTAGATACAGTTTTTAAACAGGAACAAAATACTTAAGACATCGTATTTCATTAGGAAACATTCCATCCCAGACATTTGTTTTCTTTTCTTCTCAAATGTTGAGAAGTCCAGATACAGTGTCTGCAGTACCTCCAGGGTCTCCTGGCTGAACTGAGACATGTAGTAATAATAATCAGCCCACGCTCAATCATAAGTGCATTAAAGACATGCCACAATCATGATTTATCCTTAACTGGACTTGCACATCTCAAAAGATTTGATTAACCTAATGAATAAAAACCCTGCACATTTTCAAACTGCCACGTCAGAAGTTTGGCTTCACTCTCTGAGGTTTGTTTAAGGTTGCCAAATGGTCAGATCAGTTTATCAGCGAGACATCTCAAAAGTACATAGTCTCAGACATGCACAGTTACTTGCCCCCCTTCAGCTTTGTCCATGACCTGCTAGGTAAGAGGAAGATACTCACAAACCTGACCCACAGAAAACCCACTCCTTTTTGAGAGCAAGAGAAAATTGCTACCAAATTCCTTTCAGTCCCAAACATGGTTTATTATTCAGTAGCCTGAAATTATTAACTGTTCACTACTTTTATACCATTGATCCGTAGAGCTTATCACATCCCATTTAAAGAAAGATGTCTAATTACTAAATTTCTGTGCTTGCTACACACATTTGAAAGTGACATTTTAAACAGCACAAACTAGCAGAGGGCTGCTGACTTCCATGAAGGCATGCCAGGTAGTTTTGTTTTCATAACATTTTTCACTACACAATATTGACTTTAATTATCCCCAAAGATAAACAAACTTTTTTCATTTAGCAACTGAACAGAACTGACTACATATTTAAAGAAGGAAGTGGATAATATTTCCGTTTGAAATTAAATTTTATAATAGGCATTAGTAAGTCTTTTGTTTTCTAATAAGAGAAAGGAATGAGAAGAGTGAAACTACGCTGAAAGAGTCTGCATTACTCATGTTGTCTTTGAAACACAAAGTAAAACTGACACTAAAAAATATCCATTATTGAGTAAAACTTACTTTGTAGCAGATAATGCTTTTGAGAAAGACTCCAATGCACTCCAGCACTCATAACAACTAACTCCTCCTAAGTGAAACTAGCCTTTTGGGAGTGAGGGAAAAGAAACCTTAGCTCCATTTGAAAGACAGATTATCACTTAGATTTTCAGCTGCTGCAAATCTAGGTAGCTCAAGTGATTTCAATTCCCTTTGACTTTAATGGAGCTCATTTTGAGTTACACCAGCTGAGGACATGCCTGGAGATGTATTTACTTACAAAGACCTAATGCAGCCAATGATTTAGGGAATGATGGTTCTGCACAGCTGCAAGTCAGAAGCCAGTCAGCAACCGTCGGGACAGTCAGGAACTGAAGCCATTTGTGCAATTCACATCTTGGTCATGTTTGGTTTACCACTGTCTTCTATGCTTAAAAATCAATGTTTTGTTGCTTGTAAGAAAACTGTTCTTTTTTCTTGAGAAAACTAGGTAGCAAAAGAAGGCACAGAAATTTTAAGTACGTTTCCCGTCATACTGATAGCTAAGGACACTTCGCAGACACCATAACAGAGTGCTTTTGGAGACATAAATCTTTAGTATGCCTCTGTGAGGTTCACTGGTCCGGTTTCATCTATCTAGGCAAAACTCGTTGCTAGGGATGCAGTTGCCCTAGGCTTCTCATTATGAAAGTGACTCCAGAAGCGTTTGATTGGCTCCATCAGATGGCCCTGCTATCCTTTACCTGGAAAATAACTTCATTGTGTTCCCAAGTCCCTTCAATCAGGCTCAAAACACCTAGAGGATTTTCATATTTGTAAGAAATTACACAAATAAAGGTAACAGAAAATATGTTTTCTTACAATTCAACAAACAAAACACATCCAAAGCTGAATGATCAATTCTGCCTACAATTATCCTGATGTAAATGAAGCAGTAGGGGTATCTGTGTGCCCTGACTAAAAGCCAGCCTTGATCTGATCAGATATAACTGAGAACAGAATTTAGCCTAGAGCTACAAGGTGTTCAAGTCTAAAAATCTAGCTTTATACTCACAAGCAGTCTGCACTGCACAGACAAATGCAATAACATGTAGATTTGGCAAACAATGTACTGCTGGAGAGGGAAATGTCCCAGAGCAGCCTGCAATAACAAATTGTCACTGTTCAGGCTAATAAGAACAAGCACTTAGCAAAGTTGATGCAGAGAACTAGACTGATCTTTACATGGTAGCAGGTGACAGCAGTGACAGAGACATTTATGGAATTTGGAACAGTACATGGAACAAGGGGACCGCCGTCCTCCCACTGTGAGAGTGCCTTAGGCTGTACACCAAAGCATCAGGCTTTAATCTCCATATTGCTTAGAACTGAGACCATAATCAAGTATTAGATAAAGAGGCATTTTCATATTTATTTATGTTCTGGACGGCAGAGAAATTTATGCCATCATTTGAAGCCTTAGAAATAAGACGTGCTGGGGGTTTTGTGCATGTGTCACCAAGCATTACAGGAAAGTATCTCTCACTAACTTACTAAAAGCTGCGCTAGGCAGTTATAGAACAATTTTACAACCATCTGTTTGTTGTGACTGCTCCTTTTTGTCTTTGATGTTGCATCCCAGATGGTACCTGACAGCAGAATACCTAGTTATCTAAACTCTAGGTACACAGCAGAATGATGCACTTTTCTCTCATAAGCCATTCCAAGCAGGAATCCAGGCCTTTGAGCCAAGAAAGTATAGAATACCTATCCTTTCAGGTCTGCTCCCAATTTACTGATTGGTACAACAGAAAATTATCTTGATCTAAAAAGACTAGTGAGGTGGGTTTCTGCTAAGGCTGAGAAACTGATTCTTTCTGCAAAGTGATGTCACTCCCCATGAAATTGTCTGGGACATACACAAAAACATTCCCAAGTTCATGCCAAGAGGCATTTCCTGTTTCTCAACCATTTGCATCCTTTCTTGGACCTAAAGTTAAGTTTAGTGGCTGCCTTTAGCTTAAGAACTTAAGAAAGGCCATGATAGTTCAGAGAAAGAGTCTCATCTAGCTCCGTTGTTGCTGTTATTGGTCGTCAAGAGTACGTGTCAAGAGAAGAATGTAAGAGACAATAAGTACATGGCATGGCTTTTCCCTGGATAAACGTTACAAGCTTCTACAAGTCAGTGGGTCAGGGGCTGCTGGGGGATGCCTTTGGATCACTTCAGTGGCAACCGACTGATCTGTGAACTCTGTACGTTTAGTGTGAACTCACTGAGTTTGGTACCAGAGTCAGGATCAGATCTGGCATTATTTACCATGATTGTACATGTATTAATTGACATTAAAATTTTCTACCTCATTTGTGACTCTGAAGACCAACATGGTATACAGCAGAGGCTGTGTTCCACTGCTTAATGCAAGTGGATGATACACAGCTAGCTTACCTTGACACCCTTACTTTGAGGTAGTTCATAATCTTTCTTGTGCATAAGAGCTCACAGACCTCTAGCGTAAGAGTTTTCACCACCACGTGTGCTCTTAATGAGCAACTCAGGCACCTGAGAAAACCCAGCTTCCTTGGCAGTTATAAACAGCCATCACTCTTAGATCTTCTTCCCATGGTTCAGTGATGTGGTATCTGGCACACTCACTGCCGGCAGTTAAAGGAAGCACAGAGTTACCGACGTAACATTTTGTGTCACAAGAGAGCTTGCAAAACTGAGGGGTAGCACTAGCTGCCCTCCAATTATGTTTCCTTCACGTAAGGACATGTATGAGACTCCCATAAGTACTTCCACTGTCAGTGAAAGTGGGGTAAAGGTCTTGTTTGTCTTGGATTAATTTGAAGTTTGGACAAGGAGAGTAAGTTGCAATTTCTCTCTTTCACCCTGTTTCATTGTGTCATAATTTCATGCACACTTACCAAGTCTGATAACACTTAGTATGGTTCCTTTTTTTCTGACGCTTCAGCAAGGAACCTTGCCAGAAGAAAACCTGATTCTGATACCTCTAAAGCGGAGGATTAATGTTTTTCAGTTACGTACAGTTCAGTGTGATGTGTACTGCACAAGTGTTGGCAGAAGATGGTAAGTGTCTGAAAGTCACCCACAGCTGGCTCTAAGAAACTTTGATAAATCTTAGTATTGGTTCAAGACATTTGTGATGCCTTCATTAGCACTTGCTGCCTGCAGAGAGAAACCTATCTTACACTGGTTGACACAGAGGACACAAAAGAGATTATAATGCCAAATCTTTATCATGTCTCTTCTTGTGCTGTTAATATAGATGAGTAAATACATGTCTGGAAAATATACATTAACTGTAACTTCAGCAAATTCTGTTGTAAGAGAGTGGAGAAATTAACTTCCACCTTTTTAACTTGCCAACTAACTTCATCCATGTGTTGGAAGTATTTAGATGTATTTAACATTCTTGAATTATTTGGGCCCCATAGTCTTATAAATATTTATACTCGGTATGAATCCAAGACACTGTCTCCATCTAAAAATAGCATTCTGATTTATGGCTTTGCAAACATGAGATGAGAAGTCAGAGCATTACAAACCACATGCAGCAAGTGTGTGTAATTATGCTCATTAAAATACTCTAAGTGGAAAAATTTTCATTACCCTGGGATACAAGAGAAGCAGGGCTAACAGCCCCTGGGCCCCGGTTGCAAGCAACTTTTACCAAGACCATGTAATCCTATATTTCTGCTAGTTTGCTCAGAGTCACAAGGACTTGCTTTTAGTCCTGAAGCTAGAACCTCTCTGTGCAGAGCTGGGGCACAGGCACAGCTGCTTCCTGCGTATATCCCTGTGAAATTACTCCATGGGTTTCTGGAAGTCTAACAGGGAACTCTGTTCTGGACTATGAAGTGTCAGAGTTGGAATCTGAAAAATGCCATGGAAAAACTCTAAGCAGGGCATTTAGAGTCCTGGTCTTCCAAGATTTTATTGTTTAAAAAGCAATTTGCTAGACTGCAAGGGGAGGATTAGTGCCTGACTATTTAGTGTTGCCTCTCACTGGCTTCTGCCTACAAGTGGGATCTTCTGGAAGCAGAAGTATAAACAAAAACATCACCATCCCATAATTGCCATCTGCCTGACATTCTACAGCTGCCTTAATTAGAATGGACATTTTACTTTCATTCTAGTACTGCCTACTTTAGTTTTAAGAACACAAATCCTCAGTACACATTTTCTTTCCCACACATTCAGACTGTCTCCTTTTCCCCTCTGAACACTGACTCCCAAAGATCCCAGTATGATTCTGCCCTACAGAATGAGGGAGACCATAATCCTTTTCACTTCTCCTCTGAATGAAAGCACAGCAGGAAGAACTCCTGTAGTAATGTTTATTCAGCTGTGAAAGTCTTCCAAGGGAAGTAGCAGAATTGCTAACACCTGAGTCATTTTATCACAGTGACCCACGGTACTGCAGAATGTATGTCCTCCACTAGTAAAGCTGATTCTGCATTGTCAAAAATCTGGAACCCCATGCACCCTTGTTTGAAAAAGGCAAAATAAAATACAAATCAATAAAATACAAGTTTTGCATCAATTCTTCTTACTAGTCAATAAATGTTTTTTTTAAGCTTCTGATTCTTGTTCTTTTCCAATCCATGTTACATGGAAATGTGCTCAGTTTAATGTCTTTCCTCTTGGTAGGTGACTGTGCACAGCCAGCAGGAAATGGACACTCTGGAGAACACATACTTACTGAATGTCTTAGAATAATGATGTGACTGGAATTTCACAGTTTTAATTTAATCCCCCACCACACTTTCCCTCTAAGTACTTAGTTAAAAACCTAACTTTCTTGGTCAAGTACTCTATTTTCCATTTGTCAGGATGTCAGATACATTTTTAATATATTTACTCATTTCATTGGCACAGATATGTATCCACGGAAAACATGACATTTACAGTGAGAGCAATCACAGTCCTAGTACACATGTTAACTATAGCACTCCTGCTGTATCATAACTCTTTGGCCTGGAGCAGAAGCAGAAATAAAAAAGGGCAGATAAGGAATCAGATCCAGATGGCTCCATAATGCCCCTTGCCTAACATTTTCTCATTATATCACCCATTCTCTGCACATGACTGACAGTTATCCAAACGACTGTGCACTTACTGACTGGGCAGCCTGTAAAAGAAGCTCCTCCTTGTGTTACTGGATTAATAGCACTGCAATGGAACACATTTTAATTACCTAACTATTAAATCTTTTCAATTCATTTCATGTTGGTGTAAGTGCAGAAACTTTAGATTACATTTAATATTTTCAATCTGAATCTTCAGACAGAGTAAGAATTGTTACACATTCTACGGTTGCTGAACAAATTCAGGCTCCAAATGGTTAAACTCTTCCCAATAAAAAAAGAGGCATTTTTGCTTCTGGGCTTCCTCACTACAGCTGAAACTGAAAACAGAAGTGCCAGAGTACCACAAAAAAAAAGGCTGCTCTTACCATACTTTTTTAACTGACTAGAAGAGACAGGAAGATCAAGAGACTCTGTGAGAGATAATAAAAGACAAGCGCTCAAAAACTGAATTGTGATGTGGCCACCAGAAATACCACTCTCAGAAGTGAAAATCCTTGCAAGTGCATCCCTAGAGGATGGGCTGCCAAGCCCTGGCTCAGCAGCTCTGCTCTTTTTTCAAGCTACATTATGCAAGAATGAACGCATGGACAGCAAGAAGCAGCAGTGGCTTTTGTCAAGCATCAAGCTATCATGAAAATCTAGGAATTACCATATTAGATTAGGCTATGCCCCCTATCAAGTTCCTCTTAGCAGTCATTAGCCCCAGATGCTCCAGAGGCAGTTCTAGTAGATCATATTCCCCAGGAGACCTTTCCCCCCAGTTTCCCATAGTCAGCATTTGGATAAAGCACTGAAGCATCAGGGAAGGACTGCCTCCCTCTGAGCTCAAAAGAGCTCTCAAAATTGCTCAGAGGAAATGCATATAACTTGGCCCCTAACTGGTAGGTCTCTGGATCCTCTCAGAGTAATTCAGGGTTAGCTTTAGTCCAAAGAACATTTCATTTGCAAATGTTTTTAATAAAGCAATGGAAGCCATCCACATTCTGCTGGGACAGGATGGGTTTGTATTTCTGAGCTCTCAAACCATTTCAGCAAATACTGATGCACACTAGGATCCTTTTAAATGTCATATCAAGCAGTAAAGTAATATTTGGCACAGTGAAGTAATTATTTTTTTAATAAAATGAAGTTCTCCAAATAAATTTTTGCCGTGAACACATGCAACAGTAGCCCCAGCTCAAATGTTTATGCAAGATGAGTACACAGCCCAGTTTTCTCCCTATTACCTTTTGAGAGGCAGCAAGGCAGCCTGAGGCAGGCCTCTGTCTCCTTAGGAATGTCACCGGGGAGCTGTACCACTTCAGACTTCTTCAAAATAGGAAAACATTTCAAAACCAACCACACACTTTAATTACTGGCAATTAGAAATTCCTGGGTTTGTGTGTTTACAGCTGAAAAATGTTAATGTGTGCCAGTTGTGTCAGAAAGTTTGATTAAGCTCTTTAAGCTGAACTTGAAAAACTTAAAACGCTCCAAACACTCTATGATCAGGGTATCATGGGGGGCTTTCCAAAGTGACACGTAGAAGTCAGAACTGCTTTAATAGTCTCCTCGCTGTTCCCAGTGGACCACAGCTTGCCTTGTGAAGACACACACCCAACGTAACTGGAGGAAGAGGTTTCTGTGTGGCAGTTTTACAAAGACTAAGCAGCATGCTGATTGCATCTAAGGTCACTATTTGAATGGTAAACTGGAGTTACAACTGAGGTTCAAATGAATAGACCCCTGGTGTCTAGTGCGGCGTATGAGCAGCTCTCAGGTGAGGCTGTATGAGTTCACTTCTTTTGAGCACACAGCAGAGCTGCGTTAGTAGTTTTTTGAGAAAATTAAAAGACTAAAAGAAATAGGATCAATAAGAAAGTGATGTTAGACTAAGTTCATAAGAAAAATATAAGGAGAACAAAAGGTACTTCTTGACATCTAACAGAGATGATGTTTCCATAGATATGTAAGGCTGATGATGAATGCTTGCTACAGAGCTCTCCATGTGTCGTAAAGTATGAGCAATAAAATAAAGTCAAAGAATTGAAAAGACAAATGACAAGTCTCTGTGCATCATTAATGAATGATGAGGATAGAAAGGCAGAAGATAACCCTCCATGCATATAATAACGATGTCTTTGCCTGGTGGTGCTTCTCTATCCCTGCACGTTTAATAAGATGTGTTAGAATTAAAAATTTAGAAATCAAGTCCATGTGCTTCATAAAATATGAGGGGGAAAAAAAAGCAACTCTATCCTAAGTTAAGATCTCAGCATTGTACATCCTATTAAAGAATGAGATGTGTTGATTTATGCAAATATTCATGAATGAAGCATGGCAATATTCTAATACTGATAACAAAACAAGTCATACAGTCAGTAATCTCATGTCTTATTAAAGGAAGAATTTTGATACTTACAGCAAAGAGGTGATACTCCACAGGCAACTATCCATTATTGTATCAGCTGACATTTTGTCAGCTGCTTTATACCTGAAGCTGCTACAGACACCAGGCTAACTGGTAGGGTACTGTGTTTTTTTCTTGAATATCATACATTAAAAAGAAGACACTAAGACTTCACATTTTGCTTGTAACACTGTCCATTGCAAAGAAACTGAACATGCTGTTTAATGAGCAAACCCACCCGGTACAGCCTTTGCAGTGTCACAGCTTCTTCCCAGAGGAGAAATTGAACCACTAAGAGCAGAAACTTTCTTTTTACATATCTTTAGTAAGTGCTTTTATGCTATGCTCTCTGAAATTTTCACTGATATTTCCACTGGAATATGACCTAATACTATCCCTCCCAACACGTTTTACTGGGAGTCAAAGCTGCATTTCAAACTTTCTCCAGGATCAATGACATATCCTCTGTGTTCCCACAGGCATCACCAGACAAACTTATACACAAAACAGTTTTCTAGTTATAAATAATACTTCTCAAAAGAAAGCCTTAAAAGGGTGATGCCAAGGAACTGGAGGGGTGGCAGGGGGAACTCTCAGCAGTGGTCTTAAAAGGCAAGGAGTCATCAGCCACAGGAGATGTTCCAGGGATCCTGGTAAGAGCCAGAAGGACATGCAGTTTTGTGCTGTGGATCACAGGTGACCCAGAAGACAGTCAGATTCATCTGAGATTGCAAATCACAGCTTGGTATAAGGCAGAAAGACATGCCTATTTGCCTGTGAAGCAATAATAGATTTTCACATTCTACTGTCTCTTGTTCATATCTACCTTCCAAGGTCTGCAAGAGGAAGAGTCCACCATCAAGACTTTGAGGAGTAAAACACCAGCTATTTGTTTTGCTACACTTGAAAAGGTCTTGGTTGAAACACAAACATTTTTGTTGTAAAGAACTCATAATATTAAGGTTCTTAGCTATACTATTTTCCTTGGGATCTAGAAATACCAGTTTAATACACAATGAGAACAAAATTATTATCTTTAGCACTATATTCTACACAAAAAAGACTGTAAAAAAAAATCTATTCTCATGAGTTAATGTAGAGAGAGAAGCATCACCTTTACCCACAGGAGCTTGGAGAGAACAAAGCATCTCTGGGTTGCATGATAAAAGGTTCTGCCCATGCTTCAGAGAGTGTTAGGCATCTAAATATATACGCTCAGAATAAGAAGTAACAGACTTCAAAACTAGTATTACATGCCAGTAAGAATGATTTTTCATATAGTCTTGCCTATTCACACTTTTATTCTAGCAGTGCACTACACCGGACAAGTTGACTTAGCCAGCTCGAAGTTATTCTTTGGTGGAAGTGAAAAGTAGAATGAATGCAGTAAAATTTAAATCCAAAGCTTGATGTCAGTTGAGAGAAAAAGGTAGACTTACAAAAGGAACTTTGAGAATGGTCAGTAAGAGCTGTACTGAAATCATATTTTTAAGTTATTTTTTTCCAGCTGAATGACAGAGCTTGTCACTTCTGTGTAGTAGAAATGACTGAATATTTGGGATGAGCAACAATACCATGGCAGACTGAGTCAAGCCAAGATTTGATTCTTAGCTCTGCTACCAATTCATGCAAATAAATCATTCAAAGTCTTTGTGCTTTGACTTTCCCATCTGAGAAAGGAGATATTCAGCTTAGTTCACAGAGGTGTTGAAATGTTGATCATTTTTATGCACACAGCAATGTGAGCTCATTGGGTGAAAGGTGCTTTGGAAGTATTAAATATTCTTCCTGCTATTATGCCTGCTTTCCTCTTCACAGTGTTTACGAGCAGTGCTATTCCTTTGACTGAACTTCAGCCCATTAGAACTTGACAGTATAGAATTTACGTTCTTTGCAATGATAAATGCATTTAATTTTCTCCAAGCAAATACATTCCAATACAGCATTTAAGCATAAAACTAATCTCTTTTGTTTCACATGACTGTTGAGCAAAAAATAGTGCTCAAGTGCTTTGTCAAATTGAGGCCATAAGAGTTTCTGCAAGAATAAGCAGCAATTGGCAGTTGAACCCTGTAATTTGAAAAAAGTTCTCTTCCAGGTCTTGAAGGGATTATCAATAACTTGGTTGTCATCCCACCAAAATTGGTGTGGTCTTGTATCTGTACAGATAGGTTTAAAACCAGCCACAAAAAATACAAATTTCCCATCATAGTCGTGACTCTTCCTCTAGAGCTGCAATATCCTCCATAATATCTTGCCCTGATTTTGGAGGGGAAAGCAGCATTAATTGAAAGCCCAAGAAGCCTGAGGGAAAAGAGATTATTCCCTTCACCATCCTTACTGGGACTAGGTTTTCTTTTGTTGTTATATCAAGTATGAGGAATTTCCTAAAACTAAGAGAACCTGATACACCAACATCTCTTACTGCTTCTGCTTCTTTCCTGTTTTACACATCAGTAGCAGCTGTATTCCTTACACAATCAAAAAACTGCTCCAGAGTATAAAGAGTTTTGTGCAACCTATGAGGCACAATTTCATAAATTCCTCTAGAGGGCAGGCAGTGTCATGAGCTATATCCACGCATACTTCATTGATTCAGGTCTGTATATTCACATTAGTAATAAACAATTGCTATGGATGGGTTCTCATGATGCAACAAACCAGAAAATATAAACGGTGCTCAGTGCTCACTTTGATTGGTTTTCCTGAGACATTATATTAGAGGTCAGAGACTTACTGTGGCGAGGGCTGCAGTTTGTAATCTGCAACATTACAGATTATTAGGATTTCATCTGACTTCGGTATAAACAGGTTTCCTTAAGAGAATTAAATCCAGAAGGCTGAGAAGGATCTTCAGGAGTGCAATTTCAACAGTTTGAAAAATGCAGTTTTAGCAGTTCATAGAAGTACTATGTGAAAAGTTAGTAATATAAAACCCACAAACTTTTTGTAATTTTACCAATCCCAGTCAATCAACTGACCCCACAGAAAGGAAGACCCATCCCTGAGTACACCAGACTAGATGATAAACCATAAAATACAATACAAAATTGTAAAATCAAAGACACAAATGTCCTCTGAAATTCTACCCTGAGAAGGCAGAGCAACCAGCAATTCTATGAAGTTTATTCAGAGAACTTCATGGAAGACAGCGCAGGAACACAATAGCAGCATAAATGCCCTAGATAAAAAATGTATTTGATAAGAAATTCAGATGAATCAAGGTATACAGTAAGACCAAATAAACTGAAACAAATTCAACTGCCATAAGAAAACCATGTTTCCTGGCAAACCAGATTTAATTTACAACAATATATTCTACTACATATTTGCTTAAGTCCAGTTATCATAACACAGCCAGAAAGAGATGTAATTGATCACTGTACCTGGCTGAACTCTTCAAAAATATATGCATTTCCACTACATTGTCTGAATGGAAGCACTGCCTCAGTTTCCCTTTATGCGAAATAAGAATTCTCCTGCTGTCTTCACAAGAGCCCTGGAGTGAGTACCTGATCCATACACAGCATTTTAACACACCATCTCTGCAAATACATAAAAATCTGTGCAATTTTTTTTTCCTACTGATAGGGACATATAGAATATTTTATTTTTATTTTAGAATATTTTATTTTTATTTTATTTTAGAAGGAGAAAAAGGGGATAGGAGGGGGAATCAAATGACTGCAGGCCCCTTGGCCTTACCATTTTTCCATGGTCTATAACAACAGGGACCTCACTATTTCAAAAAAAGCCCATTGTGTTCTCTGAACCTGCTGTAATGAAATGGAATTTGCATTCAGCATACAGCACTAGTGGTCAGAGGGAATCACTGTTTCCATCAAAGACTGTGCACTTTAAATCCTTTGCTAGTTCAACTGTTATATATTTGATTTTAATTAAAGTTCTGTCATGAATTATAAAAGACCAGATCTTCAAAGTCATTAATTAAGGCCCCTCGGTGTCTGAATACTAACGTTACAATGACAAGTGAGATGTACAGTGCCTATCAACAAGCGGCTGCATGGCAGCAGCAGCAAAGCAAGCAGAACTATTATTCTGACATGTTCAGGATTGCACTTGCTGATTGTTACAGCAAAGAGATCTCCCATGAATACAAACAGAAGAGCAGTGGGCAATACTCAAGCTTAGGTGCAGCACTGTTTGTAAGTAACATCCATCTTCCCAGAATGGGAGAATTGGGTCACTCGGTGAGGTCCTGCTTAGAGTATGTCTCTGAAATTTGAAAAGCAGAAATTCCACAGCTCTGTATTATGGGGCTTAGATGTGGGTTACACAGTTACATCAATTTAGCTTGTTCTTGCTCCTACTGTGTGTGTCGTAGAGGCTACCTTTCTAGCTAAAGGCTAGATCCCATCATGCTTATTCACCTCTTTCACTGTAAGGTGCCTCATTAAGATCAACAGGAGCACCAACCAAATACAATGCAAGCCAACATCTATACGGATGGCAGGCTCTGTCCCCAGAGCTAGTTATGATCATGCTGAGTTCACCAAACTTAAGCAAATACAGAAGCATCGAGACTTCATTCTTCTATCGAGCCACCAGTGATCTGGAGTTTGTTTTAAAGGCAAATCCATTCTGCACATTTTATACACAAGATCCAATTCATTTTCAAATAGAGAAGCCATTGGCCAGATGACATGTCCCAAAGTGAAATATGAATGAATGCTAACTAAACACAAGTACCTAAGTGCTTTTCATACCGACTGAGCAAACTGTGACAGTAAGTGCTAACCTCATTTATAAATCACTGTGGAATTGGATGCTTGAAAATAAGGGAAAAGCCAACACGTGAAAAGGAAGAAAAAAAAGAACTCTAAAACTAGATATTAATTGTCATAATGTTTTCCTTTGAAATAATACAAATTCATGCACTTCTTCATGTTTTAAGCAGGGCACTTGGGTTTACATCAGAAACAACTCAGGTTTTCTGTACTCTTTGCAGATGAGCTGTCCCCAGAGAATATTGATAACTCAAAAATCCTTACTCAAAATCAGCTTGACCCGTTTTCCAAAAGAAAGATTTCCTCTTGCTCCTCTGCAGTTAAAGGCTTGACACTAACACCTTGTTCTCACCTCACTGCTGAGGAGCAGTTTGAACTTTGTTTTCTCCTACAAACCACACGCAGCGTGGGCAGCCAGTCCTGTTGGAGCATACAAGCAAGACCCTTGAGGGAGCCAGAGCTGTCTCCTCACTTGAGTTTTTCTTTCCTTGGGCAGCTTATCTTGACCAACAGACCAACCTGATTTCCATTAAACTCAACAGCCCTATAAGCTAAAAGGGAGTTCTTCACACTCATTCTGAAAAACATTATCACTACGTGCTTTCAAAATATTCCACACTAGTTCTCCAATTTATGATCTTTATCATTATTGTTCTTCTATAGAAACTATTTCTCTGCATATTTTCACAGTTTCACCATAAGGAACTGCCTACATTGTGCTCCACTCATGATGATTTAGGAATATTTCCCATTCACATCCCTTGCATTATTAAACTACATAATTTTTAGTGAAAGCACTATACTTTCCATTTTAGTGGCATAATTTTCACTGAAGATAAATTTCAATTAGTGAACATAACAGTTAATGGGTCAGGCACGTACTACTTACTATTATCAGTCTCTAAATGGACATAACTAAAATACTTTTTTTTTTTATTATATCTATTTTCTGTCTGAAATTCAGAGGTGCCGAGCTGGCAACAACCAACTTCAAACAGAACTGTTTGAAATTAATTTCTAACCAAACTCATAAAGGCTTTGTGATTTCTGAACTAATTAACTAGCAGAATGATCAACAGCAACAAGAAATCAGAACATCCCAAATTCAAGTTACAAGAACTAACCAGATGTCACTTTACCCTAGTAGACACTTAATATCAAAATAGTTAAAACAAGTAAAAACTACTTTGAAAAATGTGTAGGGACAAGAGATAAATGTATCAAATGAGTCTGCATTTTAAACCTTCTCAAAACGATCTGGCAGTGCCAAGAAAGCACAAAGAAATTTGTCCTGGTGACACATGTAAACTTGGCCTGGGGTTTTGCACGAAGTAGTTCAGCCTATTTCCACTAAACTAATTCACCCAACAGAAGCTTTACAAAGCCAATTAACACCAGCTGAGGACACAAGCCAGAATTTCCAGTTCAGGGAGAGGCATAATGAACAAATGCAATGGAAAATGCTTTGTCGAGAGTAACAGATTTACTTAAAACTCATTTCTAATTTAGTAGCAAGCTAACAAATGAATTCCATGTGCCAACGGAACTTTACATCCTTAGGATCTAACTTCTCAAAACTGAAGGGATGAGAGAAACAAAAGCAAAAATATAATTGCTGCCTTAAATGTAGAATATCACATCTGGTACCAGCTATTGACCCTTTGTACATTGTCCTGCTCTTAGTCCTCCGTGCACACGCACACACACTGATTTCCAGCAGTTTAAAGACTCCCTCATGTGGTGGTCAGATATGGTGAATTAGATCACTGGAGTCTGAGCCATCTGCTGAGCAGGAAAAGAGGATATCCCAATAATAAATTACGTGGGCGTTTAAGGTTTATTTTCTGTTAGAATCAACCCTTCAACATACATGTCATAGATAAGCTCACTTGCCTGCAATATAAATTACTTCCCTCTGAAGTTATTAACCCTTTTAAACTCAAATGGGGACTGTTGTGACTAATTATGGCTTCCTGGCGACAACTTTACTAAAACAGAAAAACTGGTAACATTATGTCTTTCTCCATTCCTACAGGGGCTCACGTTTCCACCAGTTAACAGCAGCAGACACCACTATTCCTGTTATAGGCACCAAATGGCAAGTATTAGGAAATTAGTGTCTTGCCAGTGCCAAACACCAGGAAGAATGGAGTCCCTTAGCATATTAATACCATTACTTGCACAAACGGTCCATCTTTAGCAGAGGTACCCCTAAAAAAAGAGCACTGAGTAGGTAAATGATACATATACACCTCAGGGTCAGTGGAGCTTCAGTTTGGCACCATGCTGGTAGCCTTGCTACTTTCTGCCCAGCTGCTCTATGAGTCCACATGTGGCAAAATGCACCAAAATCCCTTCTTTAACTTAATCCAGTCCCATGCTTTCTTCCATAAGCTCTTTGGTTTCCTGGTCCTTATAAACTCCTCTTCCTCAGACAGGATGAAAGGAGGCACTGGAATGATGATCCAGAAGAATGGGATCTATGCAAAGGAGAATGAGTCACAAAGCCACACTGGCAAACTGAGAAGGAGACAAAGCTCTGGATAAACTAGAGCCAGGATTGTCCCATGGGCACCTTTCCTGAAGCCCAGGCAAATTCTCCATCACCTGAGCATCAGGTTTTCCAGTCACTTGGAAGTTCTGAATGAAACACTCTGAGAACACCACATTGGCTCTTTCTGCCAATTTTCATCTGTTATTTCTTTCTGAAGAACTCTGACAAAATCAATGCAAGACCATCTATATTAATTGTTGCTTTGCTTCCCAAACTTGAATCTATACATTGGCAGAGTAGAACCTGGAAGAAGTACTAAATACAATAACACATTATAACACATGTAGTGTAATAGTTTAATTGGAAACGCACATCCCACTGCATCCAGTTACAGCCAGCTGACTCTGTAAATCATAAGTCAGCTGTTTTCTTGAGGTTCTAACTGTCCTGATGATTATTTCTTTCTTCAGCCTAGCAACAGGTTTCAATTTAAAACATGAAACCCCACTACAAATACATCCATTATTCTCCCATGGACTGCTCTCACTGACATTGTGCCCGATAGATTCCTCTGGAACCACCAGGAAATCATCAGCTTTTGATAAAATTTAAGAATTAGTGACAGTAGGAATCACTACACTGCTTTTCTGGAGGGATAACTGTTCTGTCAGCAAGTTACCCAGGACACCATCTGAAGTCTAATCCTGAAATTGCTGAGTGCTCCTGAATAGTTTCAAAAATAATTTTCTGAAAACAGAAAAATCCTTTGATAAAAACATCATGTTAATACACACTCATATGTCTCTTATTACAGTCACATCCTCTGAGATACGTAGCTTACGGCTCACAAGACATCATGATTCCCTTTTTACTATTATTACTGAAATATGTCCTCAAACGAGGCATTTGCCATCTCAGACTGTGGTTTCTGCCATACAGTTCCTATTAATGCATGAAAGTAGGCATTTAAAAAGCAAATCTGGCATCTTACTCATAAAGTAGGTGGGTTACATTTTCAGTATAGAGTAATTCTGATCTGAAACAAACACGTTAACTAGAGAAGAAATTTTTATGACTCGGGAGAGAAATTAATGTATATATCAAATCAATATCTTACCAAATATGGAAGTTAAATGCAGCATTGAAATGATAGACGTAAAGGCTGTAGTTGTAGTTATAAATGTGTTCATTTTCCGTAGCTAATCAAGAGGTAGTATCTTTGTACATTGACAAAATAGCTTGTAGAGTGAGTGTTAAGGTCAGAGAGAAGAGATCTAATTTACTTTTTCAGCTCTTTCATAAAGCTGGCAAATACCCTTATATTCTCTACTCAGGTTGGGGGGTGGGGAGGCTTTTTCTTCTTTCTCTTTGCTTTGTATTGCTTCTTTCCTTAACTTTTAACTTCCAAGAACCTATTCAGAAGTCATTAGTTAACGTTAGAGGTAATCTATTGAGAGTATGGAGTGTAGAAGAATGTTTATTCACTAAACTTTAATAGCAGTTAAACTGTCAACCTGTCAGTGTCAAAATACACCAGTTCAAGTGTTTCAGCCTCCCTCATTTTAAGCTTATCTAGTCTGAGAACAGAAAACACATCATAAAACATCTTTCCAAATTCAGCAGGAGTGGTAGGATCATAAAATAATCCATGACAGACCTCAGGAGCTCATCTAGCCCAATCCCTGTCTCAAAGCAGAGGTCTGCAAGCTGTAGAATCACCCCACCATCAGTTTAGCACTGCTGCATTCCTAGACCTAAAAACCCAGTAACTCTGTAGCACACCGAGAACAGGATAATCCCATGCGGCTTCAAGAGAAATACAAGTAGATAAGAGACATTTTACCTCAAATTTAATCCTAATGGGATAGGACTTCAGCTCTCACGAAGTGTCACCACTGTTTATTTTGCTTTACTTATTGGAAAGAGGGCAACTCAGCTATGATTTCATGAACTGCTACTGATCTCATGTGCTAATGGAAGTTCTGAATGGACAGAAACTCAATATATGCATTCGCCCAGTACCCATAAGTCCATTATTCCATTCTGTATTGTTTCCCAATCAAACATAACTTGCTTAGCTGCTCACTAACTGTAGTACCAGCAAAGCAGTTTACCAGCAAAACTGCAATCAAAGGAAGAAACAAGGCTTCACTGCAGGTCTTCACTGTTGCTTTGCTGATTTTTTTTGAGGAAATCTATTTACATAACCTCCACCTACTCTCACTAACAGCAAACGTAAGAAACAAAATACAGTGAGATTTTCAAACTCCATAGATCTTGCAGCCCATTCAAAAACTTCCTCATCCATTTCTGATTTGACATTCATTAGCACACCCTAAGAAATAAGCTTTATTAGATATCTGTGAGTGAACAGGAACGTGCCAGGACACATTTGGCTTCAAATGACTCCACTGCAGTACCCTTCTAAAGGAAAGCTACACTAGGCCATCATAAATTACACTAAAATTATTACAACAATGACATGGTTCTTAAGTTTTAAGATTTATAGCAGCCCTTGACCTACTGCAAGGCACAAAGATAACTGCAGAAGCTTGCGACACAACACATAATCTTTTTACTTACTTAATTAAGGAGAAGTTGAGTAACTTGGCATATCTAGTGAAGACTTTTTTAGCCCTTGTTATCCTACAGTTTCACGTGGGCAGACACAAATATGAGCTGTCATCACAAAGCAAGCAGGAGAGTCATTCCCTACACCCAAGTGCAGGGCTGTGGAAAAACTGGATTTTATTTTCAGAACTGCCATTTATTAAGGCAACTCTTAGTAATGACTGCAATTTTTTGCCAACGGGGAAAAGCTAAAAAAAGAAGATATGGTTTCAAAGCCAAACCATTAGAGGAAAGTTGTTCACTGTAACTCAAGTGCCATTGGAACCATACATGAAAGGACGAGAAGGCATAAATACAAAGCTACTAGCTTACAAAGCTTCATTCATGTAGGAAGCTCCCAAAACTCCTCCTTCCCTCTTGAATGTTAAATGCTGCTTCCCATGGTATTCACCCAACAGCCATGCAAACAGCTGCTGTGTTGGGACTGTATGGGCAGCAAAAGCTCCTCCTAATGCTTTCCTTTTGAACCCCTCAGCATACCCTTTTAAATCCTTGTCTCTATGTGAGACTATTCAGTTCATGGATGATGGGGTGCAACTAGCAAAATCCCTTGATATTAGCATAAATCAAAGAACTGCCTATATCAACTGTTTACAAACAAATATCAAAACGCTACAAACAAACACCAAACATCAGCAAAGTATTTCCTTTTCATTAACAGCCCTATTTAGTAGCAAGAGTCATATCTGGAAAACTTTCATTTAGTAACATTCAGTGGAAAGCCGTGACAATCTTTACACTTACACACAGCTCAGAGGAACTCAGATGGCTGGACTCATGTTTAATAGAAACTGGTTTGTGACACTTGGCTGGCCAGAACACTGTTTGTATTCATGCAGAATTGCCAGCTTCCCATCTTAAGAAGTTGTGAGCCAACCCCTTACATTAAGGACATTCAGCTAAAAAATATATTCTGCTTGTAATAACATCTCAAAGCTGGCAATATCATGAATGACACAATCAAAAGATTGTCCATGACAATGGTCATATTTACACCAAGATTTCAGACCAAACCCCCAGCACAAGAAACCCTGAATTTTGTACAGCTCCCCTGACATCAGTCACTGAAGATAACTTCTGTTTGCTGAATCTGCCTGGTTACTTCTTACCCCATAAACCCAAAGGTGATACCCCATGCCTGTTGGTAGCAAAGCTTCAAGCAAACCAAACAAGCCACAAGAATCTTATTCAGAGCTCTGCACACATGTTCCGCACAGCCTGCAGAACAGTCTGTGTACACAGACCTACAGTTTGTGTAGCTCAAGCAGGAGAAGAACAAGAAGCCTAACTTGGTTACACTTACTCGTGCAGGGTCTGCCTCAAAATCTGTAATCAAAACGTTTACTGTAAGGCACCAGCTAGGAATGTAACCACATATGACTAAAGCAGGTTATTATGTCTGTGAAAAAAAAAAAAAAAAAGGGAAAAAATAGTACAAATACTTATAGAAGAAAACAAAGTTTAGGATTTCACTTAATTTTTTTATTTAAAATGTAAGCGGGACAAGATTAAATCAAATTTTGCTTTCTTCTGCTTTCTTACATAACTAAATGCTTTCATATAGGCAAATGAGGAGAAAACGTGGCCTCTTTCAGCAGTAATAAGTATCTGCCTGTTGCTACCTTAAAATCACAGCAATCACATCTGGTAACTGCCCTTTTCTCATGTTTCCACTAGTTTTCAGACTTCCTCTTGTGGTAGCCTGAGACTGCGCATCTGGATGTTTTAAACATACAAAGGAATTGCTAGAGCAAGCAAAAGAGAAAACGGTGCAGAGAGTTAAGATGTGCCGATAAGCAACTGGTGCACTGTGCAGCTAAAGGAGCTGACAGGCAGCTGGGAAAAATCTTTTTCCAAAGAAGAGAGCACAAAATTTAGGCAGAATGAAGACTCCCATTGTCTGTGGCTTCATTTTTAAAGTACTATTAATCCAAGTATATCTTTTTAACAAAACTTTAGCTGCACCATCACCAATCATTAAGTTTCCTGGAGACAGCACTCCCAAAACAGACAAAGAACTAGCAGTGGTAAGTGTTGGTTTCATCTTTGCTTCAGATTTATACTGTTGTTTCATAAGCAGATGTTTCTTTCTTGTTTCAGCTGAGGCTAAGGAATGACTGTAGCATTCTCTCCCCAGAGTCTCTGGAAGTGCTAGCTAGCTAGCAAGGGTATCAGCTTTCAAAAGTTAAAACTAGAGCCAAGTAATGTTTCCTCTCTTAAAATTTTTAAAGCCAGCAAAGAATTTTTTTTTTTAACTTGAGTCTGGACATACAAATAATTTCATCAAATCATCACAATTATAATCAAAAGATTGCAATGGGAAGAGGTGTGAAGGGCAAATAAGAGATATCTATCTTTTTTACTTAAATCAAGTAGAAGTGAGGTCTGTCGAGACTCACTTAATGCATGTATCTCAGCTTTCAGAAGTTTGTTTTCCAGGTTGTTTACTGTATGCTGCATAAACACAGCTTTAAGGGAAAACTGGCTTGAGTTTCAGAAGCCATTGTGACTAGTTTTGACTTTGAAAAACAATCTCATCAGAGGATTAAAGAAATATTTTTTTCCAAGTTCAATCTGGAACAAAAAGAGGAGTTTTGATTTTTGTGACATTAGCAAATTATAGCTATAATTCTACAGCATTTTATTCCAACCTATTTTAGCTCCGTGGACTTTCATAAAAATGACATTATGGGGAAGTCCATTTAAGGGGAGATTGAGATGGATTAGCCTTATTTTAGCATGTAAATTATAGACATTTCTCTTCTTCAGCAATAAGCCCATTTTAAGGAAGATTGAGATAAATTATTCTTATTTCAGGACATAGAGGTTTGAAAGTTGGTCACTTTTCTTTAGGAGTTAGTGTGCATCTTGGGAAAGTTTGCCAGGTTAAAAAAGGTCTTGGGGGAGGGTAGAGAGAGAATTTCCAGATGGGAGCTGTGGTGGAAAGTTTAGGAAAAACAGACAAACTGGACCAAAAAGGGCACTCCTTAGGCTTTAACAAAACCAGTTCATCCAAGTTTTTGCCTTAGCACTGCAGCAGCCAGGGGGTGGGGGGACAGTGCATGTGGGAGAGGAAAGGAGGGTCCCATGCATCTAATAGTAACTTAACCACTCTCAAATAATCTGTTTTCTCAGACAGTCAGGCTGTTATTCAATAACTCATCTCTGTTTCTTTCCAACGACCTATTTACTATGTGCACTCAGGAAAATTACAAGCTGGTTTAACACTGCAGCTCTTCTTTGTCTTTCTTGTAGTATTCTTGGGTAATGCTAACTGGCTGCTTTTCCCTCACAATCTCCATCAGAACAGCCCCATCATTCAGCATCGGAACACAAATTGCTATGTTACAGCTGGACCCTGTTTCATTAATGGGCTGGATCAAAATTCCAGATCACCACAGCTCCCTGCTGACTCTGGAGAAACTGAAATTTGCAGCCTAGGCCAAGATGTGGTTTACAGAGACACTACATTTTCTTCAAGATTCTCTTCTCAAAGAACAGCTGGTTATGTTCATTTCTCATCTTCAGTAAAATCTCCATTTTAGGAAAAGCTAAGATGGATTAGCTTTTTATTCAGAATCCTAGCAAGTAAAATTCTTTACCATGCCTCATGTATATTTTTGGACACATATCTCACTCCCAAACCTAAAATGGCAAGAGCAGCATCCTGTTCCTTCAGTAAACTTCTGATGCATAGTCTATATCATATCACGGTACCTCACTGAGAGGTGCAAGCAGAAGCTTAAGAAAATCTATCAAAAGGAGGTCAAACTGAAAATGTGGATGAGAACAGATCCTCCAAATTGGTCTGTTTGATTATGTCATTAATGCATTTCACACAATTTGTGCCAGGCCCAACTAACTATAAGCAGACAGAAGCTTAGTGGTGGCAAAGGTAAAACCATTCTGTGTTCATCGTTTGCCTGTGCCACAGCCTCCACTGGAGAAATAGCACAGCACAAGTTACAAACCTCACAGAAACCACGCATAGTTTGGGCTTAGTCAGTAGGAGTATGGAGGAAAATGGTCTTGACTAAATCCTTTTTCTGAGTAAGCTCTGAACCCTGCAATGCAGTGTAGATGAGGTTCACCTGGACTTAATGAGGAGGGTGATGAAATCCAGGCTTGACCAACTGCAGTCATCAAATATCCCTTGATGTTCTTTGCTGATCTAGTGGTCTGATCCCCAGTCTCCTGGGTGAACTTCAGTCAATTAATTAGCTAAATAAAGTAAGGTTTCCCTCAGGGATTCTTCCTGGCACAAGAACTTCTATGTGTAGCCATTTTGACAAACTAGTGACCTACCCATCAGCTGGGGATCACCTGACATTTGACATGGCTGTAGCTTTTCTTTTAAAGCTAGGCATAAAATATTTCAAACCCAGAATTGGGGAAAGGCATCCTGAAATTCCTATGCAAGAGAACCCGAAGGTTTACTTTACTGGATAAAACCTACAACTCCACATAGTTCAGTGAAGTTGTTTAGAACATGTGAATGAAAATAATTAGATAATGATAGGTTATTACTGTTGTAGAATTGCCCAAACAAACATCATCATCATAATTCATTTATCTGCTCCTCACTGGGGATATAAATTCAACCATCTAAAGCTGTAGTGCTTATTTGTAATGATTAATTATTTCTTTTATGAATGTTAAAGTCTTTGTTCTTTGCTTTTTTTTCTTCAAGCAATACCTGAATAAATACTATGGGTGCCCAAAGGACAATTGCAATCTATTTGTCCTGAAAGATACCTTGAAGAAAATGCAGAAATTTTTTGGGCTGCCTGAAACAGGAGATTTGGATCAAAATACTATTGAGACAATGAAGAAACCTCGCTGTGGTAACCCAGATGTAGCCAATTACAACTTCTTTCCAAGAAAGCCAAAATGGGAAAAGAATCATATAACATACAGGTACTGACTGGTGATGTTGGGTTTTGTTGATATATAACCATAGTGCTTTTAAGAACCAAACAAGGCACTTAGAAGGAGTAGTTGCTTAAAGAACTAGACAGGATTTCTTGAATTAGAATTTCTTGTGTTTGGATAACTACCAGATGCTTTATCAAATATCTCTTGAAATTTCATACTGTGAATTTTCTGGAATAATCATCTAAAGATCCGCTTTCTGGTTCTGGTTGGAACTAAAGAGATTTTGGGTTTACTCTTTGCTCTGTTGCAAGCATCCTAATGGAACTGGAGCAGGAGTATCTCACCTGCCTGTCTGCTCAGCTTATGGATGGTGCTTATGGACTGCAGAGAACATGTAGGAGGAAAGAGTCCTCCGCATTCAGCACTCCTAAAATCATATTTCAGATATATACAGGAACGACTTAAAGCAAACCTGCTGCAATAGGTTGGGCACGTTTTAATTTCTTACTCTAACTCTGAGCCAGTAAGGAAAAAACCTCACTACTTTTGATGCCCCAGGAACAAAGCACCAAAGAGAACAAACAGCAGATTTGTCTTAGCTGCTTGACTTGGTCTGCTGCTTCCTCACAAGTTATCACTCAGAGCATCCCTCATGCTGTGACTAATTAATAAACACTGAAAGAAAACCCATGGCAGCTTTCACTGCTTGCTGATGTGCTTCCTCTGATTTTTCTTCCTTCTCCTTAAGTAGAAAGTAGTTTCCCTCACTACGCAGAGCCCCAGCAGCAAAGAACTAGAAACTTGTATTCACAAGGAGGTTGGCTAGCAACAATATAAGATGCAAAGAAGTCTGATAAAAGTATATGAAGAAGAAAGCAATGCATTTATGAATTTGTCCCTTTCCCATGTCAGGTCTACACCTCTCTCTCATATGCTTTTATCTCCTAGTTCCCCGTATATCCTATTGCCAATGTAACTGACATATGGGTAAAGGATTAGCATTCAGCTGGAATGAAACAATATAAAGCTAACTACAAACTTGAGGGAGAAGGGCTGGTTTTCTGTTATTATTAGAGAGCAAAACAATCTACACTTTAAACTTTCAGAATGTTATTGAGCTCTTTATCTGGGAAATAAATACTATATATCAAGACGTGCTTGTATGTCCATGTCTACAGTGACAGTACGACTTGCAAGCAAAGTAGTCCACCAAAACGTAAATTTTGAACCTAATGGAAAAAGAAAAACCAACCATAAAGCGATGTCTTGCCAGTATCTCAGCACTGAGGCAAAACCCTGAATATTTTGTGCGAGGCCCACTACCACGCAGGCTTTACGCCCTCTGGCTATATAATTTTCTTCATGCAGCTGCATCAGTTCCGAAGGGAAATAAATAGTAAGCCCCACATCTAAACACATCTCTGAATCAAAGGAAAGTGTCTAGATCTCACATGGAGAGTCTCAACTCCTAACTGGTGTCACTACAGAGTCTACTCAGCATTTTGATCTGTAAACAACAAATACTGGGAGGGGGTTTATGTGTTATTTAACTCTTCCTCTTATAGGATTATAGGCTATACCCCGGATTTGGATCCTGAGACAGTAGACGATGCCTTTGCTCGAGCCTTTCAAGTCTGGAGCGATGTCACACCACTGAGATTTAACCGAATAAATGATGGAGAAGCAGACATTATGATTAATTTTGGCCGATGGGGTATATTTTTCTATTTTTACATATGTTTTTGGTTCTGTTCCTTTCATTAGTCTTTAGTATTGGAATAATCTACACTCAATAAGTAGTACCCGTGAGCCTTTCTGGCAAACCTTGTCCTAGTTTGCACTTGGCTTATACAGGCCAAGATCAAATTTCACTAAACTTTTTTTTCTTTCTTATACATGGGAGAGAGAGAAGTATTTATACAATATCCTTGTACTGTATTTATCTTTCCAAAAGAGAATTGCTAGGGGCAACATTTTATTTTTAAATTTACAAATCAGAAATAGAACCAGGGTACAGCTCTTCAGATAATGTGGGCTGGCTTCCTGTCACAGAAGAGAATGGAATGCCATCGTACCGTCTATTTATAAATTCCTTCTCAGTTTTCCAGCAATAGGGGTGGAGGTCCTAACATACTGGAGCTTAAAAATGGGTTTGAGATGTTCAGTTTTGACTTCATAGCTGGTCTCTGTTCTTCAGTGTAGCAGAATGCAAGCTTTCAATGCATTCTTTGGTCTTGAGGAATTTAAAAATATGGATTGTAAGACGAATTATGGTTTGAGTGCAGCTGATGATTGGTGCCTTGGACTATTTTTGTTGTACATGCCTTCTCAATCAATTAAGTTTACCCTGAAAGAATGCTTATAACTTTTCAGTGTAAACCTGGGGCATTTAAACTTCATGCAGACAGTCACAGAATTTTTAATACTGATGAAGATACTCATTCAGCCAGATACTCAGGAGGTAGACTTTGGGAGTGAAGTAAGCATTTCAAAGAATAACTGAGCTCTTTGTAAAAGCCTCCATTTCAAACTGGTTTTCTTTGCTTTAGCTACTGATGAGTTGACCTCAAAAGCTTCAGAGAGTCTGTACAGAACTCAAAACTTCAGATCTTCATCCAGGCTGCCTTGGTTTTTTTAAAAAAAAAAAAAAAGATAGCCTTACAAAAGCAGAAGCGTTTCTGCTGGGTTTAGTGCTTGCTGGTTATAGTCAACTCAAACAGTGGAAGAAGAGCTTCTTCCCCATTCATTCTTATCACTTTACTGCATGTCACATTCCCAGGAGCTGGGGCATACACGAGGTTTTTCATTTTTAAGCTTTCTCTTAAGCTAATAAATATCATAATCTTCTCCTAGGACAGTAGACACACTAGTCTACTGAAATGAATTAACTGAACTAGTATTAAAAGAGTGACACCAGCATGAAATCAGTGTAAGAGTAGAGAATCAGGCCTGTGTATTTCAGGCTTCTGCTAAATGGCAAGACATCAGACCAAAAGGCCTGAAATGATGCAACTGAGGATGCTGGCAGCCAGCTTTGATGCACAGGTCAGGCTGGTGGGAAAGCTATGAATACCAGGGTTATGCCCTTGCCAGCTTGCCTTACCCACATGTGGTGTACTTCCAAGAAAAGCCTACAGTGTAATAACAGGAGAGCTACTTAACCTCCTGTTGCCCCGTGAGCTGCCTGAATCTTAGAGTGATCAACGTGGATGAGGAATAGGCTCATTTGCAGGACTCTGAGCACTGAGCAGGAGCAAGCTTTTTGGAGGCTTACTACTGAGACACTCAGCTGATTCACTTTCCTGCTTAAAGCAGTTGGTATTCCGCACAAAGAAAAGAGCACAGCAGTCTGAGACACAGCAAAAAAGAGTAGCCTGCAAAAAGAAATCTGCCTTTAATTTCCAGTCTTTGAGTTGGAGAATTATCTGACAATACCCCTCCATCTACAATGTTTATTTTACAGCCCCTACCAGTCTCTATTGAGAAATAGCACTGTGTATGCATTTGTACTTCTAATGTACAATATTTCACTGTTCTTTGCTGTCTTTAATTCCTTTCTGCAATTCATATGTGATTTAAAATAACATGCTGTGACAATTGCAGTAGTGATGCCTAATGTTCTTTGTAAAAACTGGCTTCTCCTCTGGTTGAGTCTTGCCAGCACAACCCATACCAATAAGAACACTCACTAGAGAATTCTGCTGCTGTCCTATATGGGAAAGTACAGGATATTCATCATTTGTATACAGACTCCACAAGAGCTGAGGTCATTAGAAACTGCTCTTTTTTTTGTCTGCTTCCTCCTGCAGAACATGGTGATGGCTACCCATTTGATGGCAAAGATGGTCTCCTGGCTCATGCCTTTGCACCAGGGCCAGGAATTGGAGGAGACTCTCATTTCGATGATGATGAACTGTGGACTCTTGGAGAGGGGCAAGGTACCAGACTTTTTACTGTTTCAGAACATATAGCCTGCTGGCTGCTATGTTTTAATGCTGTTTCAGACACTGCGCTAAAGGTTTTCATTTACATGTCAATATATGTTAGCAACGAAAATTAATTTATACAATTTAAATTGTTCTCCACAAAACATTCAGGTAATTCTTAAATAAATGTTACATAGGATTTCTTCTTCTGTTTCTCCACTGTTGCCTCTTGAAAAGCTGAATTAATGATGAACCTGATGCTACATATCCTTCATAAACTGCAGGAAAAGTACAAAGCCACAACTACGATTTTGAATGCTTCTTTTCTCAGGGACTCAAACTACAATACCTTTATGTTCATTTCTAAGAGGCAGACTGGCCAGTACTCTTCAGCTGCCACACCCTTTAAGATAACTTAAGATGTGGCTCCAGTTGTTAAAAATAGAACCATCCACTTGAATATGGATTTATATACTCATGGTATCTGTCAAAACGAAATGGAATATAAATACCACATTCTGATGACTGAAACAAAATCAACATCAATCAGGGGATTAAGAATATCTACAAGAATCTTTAACAGGCAGTTTGCCATACCTTTTAGAAGAAAACAACTGAAGTCCAAATGATATCACCTAAACTAAACAAATAAGACCAAGTATTAGTAGTCTGGAATCTCTTTTTTCAGCTTGACCTTTGTCAAAATCATACCATACTAATTATAATTCTTCTACTGTAAAATAATTTGGTAAACTTAGAATAAGAATGCTAACTCTTGTTTCCCTTTCATTTCAAATCCTATTTTTCTCAGCTGTCCTCTCATTGAATAAAAAAATAATCAGACTTTAATACCAAATAGTCAACTTCATTCTTTCTTAGCAGAAATGCTGACTGGTAACTGCACTAAGTGGACTGAGTCTCTGCCTTGGATTAAAAACAAATAGGAAGAAACTGTTTTCCATATTAGTGGAAACACTGCACAAGCATCCAGTTACTTACTACAATTAAAATAAACACTATGGATAAGTGAATTATCTACACATTGACATACATCAGAGCACCAGTACTGCAGTCTCTAAACATGACACGCTGAAAAAAGCCCCAGGATCTGGGTGTGTCTGCGTTACCTCCCTATCCCCCAGTGCCGCAACAGACCTCATTCAAGCTGAATTGGAAATACCAAAGTGGTTTGTGAGGCAAGTTCAGCTCATGCTCAAGTGCTGCCTGGAACCTTTCAAACCATACAGAAAAATTTAGACCATATTACCAAAGAAAATAAATCACTAAACGTATTAACAGCAAATTTATTAGTTTGCATTGCCATAGTAACAACAACATATATATTTTTCTGGGCTGATTCTATGCACTGTTCATTTTAACACTTTACCATGAGTAATATCCATGTAATTCTTTCAAAATTACCAGTTATTATTTCAGCTATGATCATCTTGCCAACAGAGAGACCAACAGGATATTGAATTTCAAAGTGGAAATTCAGACTGCACTTCTATACCAATGTCCTCCAGGAAAAGATATCCAGAAACTGTATTTTTTATATCACTTAGTGGCTTATTTTACCACTGCATTTGTTCTCTTTTTAGTGGTTAGAGTGAAGTATGGAAATGCAGATGGTGAATACTGCAAATTTCCCTTCTGGTTCAATGGCAAGGAATACAACAGCTGCACAGATGCAGGGCGCAACGATGGATTCCTCTGGTGTTCCACAACCAAAGACTTTGATGCAGATGGCAAATATGGCTTTTGCCCCCACGAGTGTAAGTAGGTCATTGTTTCTACAGACAGTTTTCCTGATAAACTGTTCCCTAATTATTTTGCCCTTGGGCTTCTCCTTTTACTTTTTCCCATTTCCAGACAGGCAGATTTGGATTTACTGCTCTTTAATAGCTCCTCAATATCTAAGCAGACAGAACTCCCTAAAGGCTCCCTTGGTGTAGGAGAGTTTGTAACTGATGATGACCCAGGCATTTCTCTAAAAACAAGGACATGTTGCAGTTATTTCTGAATAGGGCATGAAACAGCAGAAGCATTAACCTTACATAGTTTCTTTAGCCTAACACTTACTTCAACAGATTATATGTTCACACACGCAAACACTTGCACAACCACTTTTTTGTAACATTTTTCCATCTCCTTCACTCCCCACCTTTTCTCCAACCTCCTCTCCCTCAAGTTAATCCTTCCAGCTGGAAAAGAACAAAATAGAGCTTATTTCCCTAAATGCTCAGAAACAGTCAGAATGAAGCCTGGATTATAAGTAGCTGGACAAACAGAGATCCACATACCCTGACTGATACTTTTGTAACATCCAAAAGTCATACCAGACCAAAAACATAAGCAATGAAGCACTCTCAGAGAGAGTGGGTTCTGGAAGTTGATATTCCTGGAAATGCTTGTATCAAGGTTTCTGAAATGGAACAGAAGGATTTCAGCCTTTTGTTCCTGATGTAATTGTTTTGCAAGATCCTTGAACGGTTGTGCACAGATGTTTCTTATTAAACTCAGAGCAGCATTGTTCATTCATTATTATTCCAAGACACCATTTGCTAAAACCCAGCTAATACATTCAGATAGGGGAGGATTTACATCACAGATTCTGTGTTGGGGGTGACATTCCTAGCTGTCAGTGTTTGTTTCTGCCCTGTTTAATTCACTGAAGTTAGTTTCAATTCTTCTGGTTATAGAGCCATGCTGCATATTTGGAAGACTCTTCAAAGCTATGGTTTTGCACCAAGCTTTTCTAAGGTTAATACCAGATTTGTACCCTAACTTGGAGACTGATTCAACTATCATTTGCCAAAGCACAAGAAGGGCAAGCAGAAAGTTATCTACCTACTACACAAATCTTACATATTGCTGAATCTCTTTGCCATGTGAGACCACAGGATCCTGAACCTCTTTACCAAATTTCCACAGGAAGTTCAAGCCCCTTTAGTCCTCTAACACCTAAAGTTACTGCTATTTGTACTCTACCTGTACTTCCACCACTCTGCACGCAGTTCTTGTACGCTGCTGCTCGACTGCTCTCCCAGGCAGAACCCACACGTAGCTGCAGCTACCTCCACCTTGGATCTGCGCCACAGGGGTTTTAGCAACCATCCACCCTGAGGTTTCCTCACATCACAACTGGCTGATTTTTCTGGGAACAGCTAATAGCACAGATTAGTAATGTCCAGTCTGAATCTGATCTCACATCAGCATATCTTCACTGATTTTCAAACTGCTGAACTTACCATGGTACAGAACAAGAGTCAAACCCTTTAATATTCCCTTTAAGTAACTAAAGCTTTTTCGGGAAGCTTTTTGTTGTAGGGGAAAGTAACCTAGTCTCTGTCTTTGACTTTCATTACATTAAAGCAAAGACTTTCCTAGTTAAGTCAGGGGGCATGAAAACCTAATAAACTGTTGTTACCATCACATGATTTTACCTCAAACAAAATGAAAAACTGCATTTTGACTGTGAGTCAGAAAGACTCCATGCAAAGCAGCAAGAGACTGGCTTTCCATAACGTTTTTGCAACACAACCACATTTAAACCAATAAAAAAAAAAGACTATTAGAATAGATAGTTTGCCAGATCCAGTGCTCATGTGGTAAATGAGTCATCTAAACAACTCAGTTCAATTTTGCCTTCTTATTTTATCATTTCTTTTTAAAAAACAAAGTCTTTCTCCAATCACAATAGCCACAGTCCTAGCTAATGCACATTTTCCAACTTACTACAGCATATGAGACAAATACAAACATTTACAGTTTGCTCCTTCTGGGAGGCACAGTGCATATTGCATTCATCTTGATGAGCACCTTTTGCCGAGCAAGAGGACGTTTGTGTGGCTGCTTCCATGTCCAGGGTGCAGAAGGACACATATAAGAGCTTGGCCAGATGAGAAGTTCAGCAAATACCCACACGTGAGCCAGTCCTGCAAAGTCCCAAGCCCTCGCCTTAGTGGGACTGGAACTTACCACAATAACTTACTGGTTCGTGCCCCCCGATCAACTATTAATTGAAGTGGAAAAGGCAGACTAAATCATCTGCGTCACAATAACCCATCATTTGATTAACCCTTCAATCTGGACATACGTTTTGAAAAAAAGATGCACAAGAAATTTTATCTGTCTTCCTCTAGATATTCCAGAAAATTTACTAAAATCCTAAAACAGATCCCAGAACTCTTGACTCAATTTAATCTACATTCCTTCATCCACAAGAGAGATTTCTCATTCTCCAGGATGAGCCATGGGGCCTTGTTTGTGTGGGTCCCTAGAAGACCAACACACTATGTTCAGGAACATTAACCAAGCAAAAGACAGAAGAAGCCTCCTGTGCTCAGCTTTGTCAGAGGTGTCATATTTGTCCTCTCCTGTTTATCTACTGAGTGCCTGAGCCCAGCTGTGTGGATTCTCAGAAATAAGAAGCAAAGCCTAGAAGAATAGCCTACAGGGTATGATGTGACTAACTCTACTGTACATCAGCATCTTAAAGAAAATGAAAATATACACAAATGCCTGTTAGGAAAAACTGATCTGGCTTGTCTGTGGCTCTATACAAAGTTTGCCATTCTAGCTAACAGTTTTTGATGCAAGATAAATGAATCAGCAAAGCACTAAGGGACATGAGTGACTTTCTCAGAATCCTCTTTCTAAATGTTCTTTCAAGAAGGGATATTCATTTTATGTTATGAAACCAGCTATAAAGGATATACACAATTCAACCTGCATTCAAACAGCTTGCTGGAATTTTCTTTGCTCCCAGTTCATTTGTAAAGATAATTAGTCATTCCTTGCTATACACCTGTGAGTCTAACATCCCCTATCTTGTCAGAGCATTTCACTGTTGGTGTAAAATAGAGGTTCTAACAGTGAACTGCACCACATACAACAGACATCTAATCTCTGTCAAGACCTTTGGATGTTACCATTGGCACATTGAGAATCCTCGTTGATATTGAGCATTGCACGTTGATATTTTTCTCTTTTGTTCTCCTTGTAGCACTTTTTACAATGGGCGGCAATGGGGATGGGCAGCCATGCAAATTCCCCTTTAAATTTCAAGGCCAGTCCTACGACCAGTGCACAACAGAAGGCAGGACAGATGGATACCGATGGTGTGGAACCACTGAAGACTATGACAGAGATAAGAAATACGGATTCTGTCCAGAGACTGGTATGAAGAATGTTACTTGCACAACACAGCCTAATTTGTCCTTTTTTTAAGTAACAAAAGCCTCCTTTTTTTTACAGCTTCACCAGAGCACATAAGTTGATGAATTAGGCACAATTTCAGCATAGGTGGCCAAGGAACTGACTAGAAGAGGACTGATCTATGCAAATTACAGTGTGCCAACACCAAGTCATTCAGGGATACACAAATGTCTTTGAACCATACGACTAAGCGTCCACCACACCAGAATAATTATGAGTAGCTTACAATTCATTAATGGTCCTGGAAGAGAAGTCTCATGTGACAGAAGAAAGCATGAGTAATATTTTACCTTAATACTTACAGTTTACCTGTGAAAAAACAAATCCCGTTTAGTATGTTAAGCTTGAGTTAATAGATCTTTTCAACAATTCAAAAGAACTAAGTGAAATGGATTAGCCAGGAAAACAGATGCCTGCTTCCTTCACATTTTTTCATACTTCTTAGCTTGATGTTTATTACATGAAGGAACACAAATTAATTTATAGTCTTGTATACTTTGCCAGATGTTCAATGTTAGGATACAGATTAGAGCTGTATTTAGACTGCAAAAGCTACAGCAATTCTAAAATCTCAGTCTTTTAACAAGCCAAGGGGGAGCCACATGCCCCCTGAAGCTGCATCCAAACCTACGTACACCCTGGTTTAGGAGTCTTTTGAAAACGGCCTAACCATTTGCAGTAGGGATTTCATGTATTTGGCTTGCTGTCACTTTTGATAACCAGATGTAACCCTTCAATTTTACTTCACAGACACTAAAAGAAAAAATAAAAGAAAGGATCAAATTCATTATAACTCACTACACAGTAAGGAAAAGAAAAATCTAAAGGATAGACCATCAAAAAGATACTTGCCATGCAATCGTCTTCCATAAACACTTAAGTGCTGCTTTCTCAGCAGTGTGAACATAAGTCCAGGACTCATTTTTACATCCATCAAAACTATCAGCAAATTAATTGCAATGGCAAAAATTGGACTTTTCCTTTATCTGCATCAGACAATTTTCATTTCAAATATTACTTCTAATGTTACGCCTCGTGTTCTTAAGAAGGCTGCAGATTTTCTGCTTGCTTTGTTTTTAATATGTAGTTTAGAAAATGCATCAGCTTTATCTCACCAAAGGGATTCCCTTCTTACTTTTTTCTATCATTTCCACAGCCATGTCAACAGTTGGTGGAAATTCAGAGGGAGCCCCCTGTGTATTCCCCTTCATCTTCCTTGGGAATAAATACGAGTCCTGTACGAGTGCAGGTCGCAACGATGGCAAACTGTGGTGTGCTTGTACCAGTAGCTACGATGATGACCGCAAGTGGGGCTTTTGTCCAGATCAAGGTAGGGCAGTTTGTCAGAAGAATACCATGGTAACAGGATTATTGACCACATCAACAATATCACACACATGATGAGTTCATTCTCCTGTCTGGTTACAGTACTTCTCCCCAACCCAAAATCGCAGCAAAACACCTACATTCAAGCATGCGGCTAATCTTAAAGAGTCAGTCACAGAGCTCACCTGCCTGAAACATCCATATTGTCTAAAATTATAATGAAGTATCTTTTCAAAATATAAAACCCAAAAACATTAAAAAAATTAATAAGAAAATCAAAGAAAAATATTTCTTTCTGCACCAATTTTTCATTCCAAGGCTAAACCTCACAAGTACTATAATATTTCACTAGTATATAAGAATCATGCTCTGATATCAGCCAAATTAGGAACAAATACTAAACATAAAACATGAATACATTTGTGACTGATATTGGCAAAGATGAAAAACATGTTTTAAGAAGAGAAAGACGGTATCAAGTGTGTATGGTGAATATCAGTTTTTAAAATTTTTCTGTATTATGTTTGCCTTTATTAGTAACATGGGTAAAATTAAATAAGGCAAAAGGCTTTTAAAAAATAAGTGCTATATTCAGGTTTTTCTTTTAGGATGCCAATTTCAGAGACTGAGCTTAACTGATAAAATGTCATCCTATGAGAAAAAGTGGGGTTTGAGCCTAACAATATTTTGTACAACAGTACTGTCTCAGGCTCTATTCACAGTGACACAGATATACAGACCTGTTTACCACTTGCATGCCATTAACTGATGAAAAATATGATTTGAGGTCTGGTTTGCAAATTTAATCCCTCTTCCTTAA
This sequence comes from Phaenicophaeus curvirostris, assembly GCF_032191515.1. Taxonomy (NCBI): domain Eukaryota; kingdom Metazoa; phylum Chordata; class Aves; order Cuculiformes; family Cuculidae; genus Phaenicophaeus; species Phaenicophaeus curvirostris. Next base: position 16,568,627 of record NC_091405.1, read on the forward strand.
AAAAATTACTTTATTTGTTATACTTCCTTTTTTCAAACATGTGGTCAAAGTCACCTGCATGTGAGATGGTAGCAAATATCAGCTACAGAAGAGGTTTTAGGATTTCTCCAGTGAAATGTCATTTCTGGCAACATGTACGACATGTACAACTTGAGTCTGTAAATGCTAATTATGAAATTAATTATTGGGAACTTTTTGATGTGTAGCAAGGAAAATAAAATCATAAGACAATGAATAACCTGTGTGGTACACTTTCATTTGGATGCAAGCAGCTAACATTACCTTGCTTTGTTATTCAGGATACAGTCTCTTCTTGGTTGCTGCTCATGAATTTGGCCACGCTATGGGATTAGAGCACTCTGAGGATCCAGGAGCTCTTATGGCCCCAATCTACACCTACACCAAGAACTTCCGACTCTCTCAGGATGACATTAAAGGGATCCAGGAGCTATACGGTAAAGTTTTCTCTTGCCAGCACTATTCATCAGAAAAGCAAGCAACAGAGGCTGAAATCTGGGACTCAAAACTTGCAGTAAATTACATACTGCACAATATCACAAGTGCCAGAAACATCCTCTGTTCCTTTCCTTGCTTTACTAATGGTGTTTCCAGGGCTCCTGCTTCAAACAAATGAAACAATTTAAAGACAAAGAGTAACTAAATTTCCTGAACAATCAGGAGAGCCAAAACTCCCCTGATAATTAAACTTTTTGATGAACATTTCTAATCCCTTCACTGGGACAATGAAACATCATGCTTTTCTCTAGCTTGAAATACCTGATGTGGGTGTGTTAGGGTGTTTTCATCTACATCAAGTGGAGCGTCCCAGACTGCTACTCCCTGTAAAAGAGGAAGGATTTTGTTTCCTGTCCCAGCTTGGAAATAGTTCTCATTGCCTTCCCACAACAATTCAAGCTGTACCATCATAATAACTTTTCCAGACAGTGTGTGGGAGCCAATGCATCCGTGCAAATGTATATGGCAAGCTCCTGGAGAAAAAGCATGTTAAGTATTTTTATGCTGGTACATCTTTAAAACTCATTTCCTCCTCACTTTTTACTCTGAGTAAAAAGCAGAGGCATTATTATAATCAAAGTTCCTTCTATGTACATATTTTCCATTTTACAGAAGCACAAATACACTACAGTCAATTAAATATTTTAAGAAAATCAATAACATTTCTCTTTCTGTGCTTTTCACTTTTCTACTGAGGTACCTTCCTAATTGTGACTATACATCTCAGCGTATGTAAGTGACTAACACCTCAGAAATTTTAATAAGAATATACCAAAACGATTACCACAGGAGACACCTTTTTCTCAAAAAAACTGATTTGAATCTTCTTTTTTTCCTTGTTCTTAGCTACTTTAATTGAGCAGGGAATTGAGACATGGGCAGGGTTAAGTGAATTTTCTAAGCTTTCATGGCTCATCTTTGATAGGGTTCAGATTTTAACCCAGTTTTCTCAAGGCACACTTCAAAACATGAGACAAAACTATCTTTCTTGCCTCTTTACTACTGATACAGCCCTTTACAATCTGCTTTCTATATAAAACAAGTATTCAAAAACTCCTCTATTTTATGCCATTATCATCATCTCAAATCGGCTATGCTCGCTTTGTTTCATACAGAAAATCAATCTGATGTCTAAGAAAAAAGGCAAATGCCTTATAAGGCAATAGAACAGCAGCCAAATCATAAAACAAAATAAAATAAACCAGATGGCAAAGTGTATATTCTGAAGAACACATTTTGATTACCGACGAGGGCAGAAAGATCATACAACTGGCTCAAAATGTGTCTTTAACTCACAAAACATTGGCACTTCCAGAAAGAATAGAAATCCGCTTTGACATCTCTCTCAGCAGAGCTGAGATAATGCTGAATAAAAGGACTTTGGAATGCATTTCTCTTCTTTTTAGAAGCCAGTAAAATAAAAATTGTTATGTTAACATTCAAACCCAGTATAATCACTTCTGAATATCTTTCAAATGAAATAATCAGCTCAACACAGACAGACGCGTGCAGGCTCAATGTCTTCAATGGGGCCAAACAGCAGATTAAGGCAGGACTGGAAGCTAAGGTTTTCTCCACTGTACTGAACTACTCTTCTTCTGAAGAGACTTTATTGTAAGGTTTTTTCCCCTTCAAGCATTGCCTCCAAATTATTTCCCTTCCATGGATTATGATAGTTGATGTTCTCTGTGTTACCTATGAAGCGCTGTATTTTGGTGTACTGGAATGTTTCTGTTCATCACTACAGAAGTATCGCCTGATGTGGAACCTGGACCAGGGCCAGGACCAGGACCACGTCCAACCCTTGGACCTGTCACTCCAGAGCTCTGCAAGCATGACATTGTATTTGATGGAGTCGCACAAATTAGAGGAGAAACATTTTTCTTCAAAGATCGGTAAGTAAGAGAAATTGCTTAACGATAGGGCATAAAGTTGAGGAATCTGCCAGATCTTTTCACCAAAATCCAGACATCTGTTATTAGGCACAAAGCAAAATCTCTGCCCTTTCTTCTGTGTGTTCAGAGATAGCAAAGTGTCCTAATCAACTCCTAAGGGAAGTAGCTGGGAGATGCCTCTAAACTTCGGAATTCTTATGCAAACCAGAATCTTTAGGTATTTATCCATCTGTAGTGTTAATCACAAAATTAGCAATGGAAGAGATGCATGAGCGAGGCTATTGCCTGCCAAAGAAGGATTCATTCCTTATAAAATATTTTCGGATGGTCTTTGTAGCAAAAACTACAAGGACTGTAATTTAGGAATGGAAATCCCATCACTTTCAGTGGAGCAGAGCTGTGGAGTCACTGTACTTCCCAATTTTATTCCATAGTCTGCACTCTGGGGGAAAGCTTCAAATCTGACTACAGGAAAATTGCCAATCTCAGCTTCTAAAAACATGCTCAAAAAGAGTAGTTCATCCAAAGTTAGTGGCAATAATCTCAAATGCCTCTTCCACCATGGAGACCCTGTTTCAGCACACTCACCTTTAGCATAACTTTTACAAAAGCCTGGTTCGAAGAGGATCTGTCATTTCCCATGTTCATAAAGTTATAATTATGGAAGTCTGTGAGCAGAATCTTGTGATTATACTCTGAGGGGTTTAATCCAGGCTGAGTCCAAAATCATTAAATAACAGTATTATGCGACTCATGGCTGCTATAATAGCACGTTAAGGACACTGGTGATTGCACCAGAGCTCCAAGGCACAAAAGGCATTTTTGATGGAAGGGCAGAGACATTCCTGATAAAGTGAGGCAGCAGCACAGCTGCAGCTCCCACTGCCTTTGCCAGGCCCTCTATTACCCAGCTGCTCAGCAATGATGAGCACCTCTTAAGAAGTACGGGACTTGGCAGCACCATGGTGAGACACACTGAAACTCCTTTTTCCCTGCCATAAATCAATGCCTAATTTGAAATCATTTATCCTCAGTTACCCTGAGCATTCTCCCTCATGCCACTGAAGATCTGGGCCCACGTACATTCACTGCACATGCCCTGATCAAATGCTGTCTCCTATCACACAGGAACATACAGAAGCATCTGAAGCTGACAGAAGTATTACAAAGCACCTGTTCATTGCTCCTTGCCATATGTCAGAGCTGAAACTTTAAAGGGAGCAGGAACAAAGTTCCCCTCACGAAATGAAATTTAATAGTTATTTGTATCTGCTGGTGCTTTAAAGTCCAGACATCTCCTCCAGATATAAATTTTCAGTGAGAAAATGTGAATCATCAGCATTACTATGCTGCATGGTTTAACTTTACCCATCAGCTTTGCATAACAAAAAATATGGCAAATTGGGTAATTTTACAGCCTGCAGTATAAAGTAATTCCTTCTGTGCATGGCCTTGTAGTTCCCATCTATATAGCACCCAGGTAGCAGTGCTTTGGGTGTGAAGTTTTACTTAACTTAACAGCCCCACATTGCCCACAGACAAGCTTCATAGCCAGCCAGCCCTGGACCCTTCCACCACCCAGCTGCACAGAGCTGGCCCCACTGCCCTGGCCCAACAAGGGTGACCAAACCCATGCCCATATTACCAACATAGCCATCAGAGAGCTAAAGTCTTCAGCTCAGTGCCTTCAAATGGAAAAACATTCTTACAGCAGTAGAAAACCTTTCAAGTTTCAAGGACCTTGGTTTTCAGTCAGACCTCCACCTTGCTTCTGCTTTTGTAAACTGGCAATGGCACAAGGTTTGATTCAAGCACAAGGCTTGAAACAAGGAACAGTTTAAAATCTATCCCCAAATCAGCAAAGCAATTCAGTATTCCATATAATCCCAATAAAACAGAAGTATTTCACATTCAGATACAGTTGCTCAAGGAACTATGCAAGCACCAAAACAATCTGTTCACACTGATTCACACTTTATCTAACAGGCAGGAAAGGCAGACAATTGTTGAATTGTTTTGCTCTGTAATGGCTTTGTCTGTCAGTTTTGCAGCTTTCCAAATACCAGGCAAGCAGCATTATGACTCATTTTGGAATTCAAAAAAAACAAATGGCTATCACATGTCGTGTGACTTTTATGATTCATGAAAGTGACTGTGGCATCCAACTGTCATATTACACAGGCAAAAGGAGTAAATCCAAAAAAGAGGTCAGATCAGATTAATTCTTTCAAAAATGTTTCTTTCCCCTCCCGCATCAAACCAAGGAGATATAAAGGAAATTACTGGCGGTGCTGTGCGCCGTAGAGTATGGTTGAGCCTTTCCACAGCGCGTAGGATCCTCCAAGCAACCAGAGTGCCCAAGTGCAACATTTACACATAGGGTCTTGTTCTGGAACTGAACAAAAATTCAAGCTTCTGAAATTTCCCCAGACATTAAAAAAGGTTCACTGATTTGGTCCTTTCAGATAACTGCATGAAATAATCATAATAACAGCAAAACTTACAGAACGCTTTGAGTTGGAAGGTACCTTTCCAGACCATGTGGTCCTGGTCCAACCCCCCTGATCTTTAACTCAATCAGGTCACACAGCATCCCATCCAACCTGACCTTGATTATGTTAAAATATAACGTAGTATACTTACTGTAACAAAGCATTAAATCTGCCTATAAGTGTGATATTGAAGTTTAACCTGAATGAATTAAAACATTTTAACATGTTCAAAGTGAAAGCCAAATAATCAATTTCACCATTTAGAAATAAAAAACACTTCCTCCTACTCAATTCAAAAACAAAAGAAAATTCAGCTTTGACAAAGTTTCCCCTTCCACGAGGAAACCTCACAATTTTAACAAGTCCCTTGAAACGTACACTCTAATAAAAAACCTAGTGTTCAAGTCTCTGTTGGCTCTTGAAAGTTTGGAATTCATGCAGACAGTAATTACTACCAGTGACTCAGCCATAAATCAGGTCCAAATTTGATTAAGAATTCTGTAACTTGGATTTTTAAAGGAGTTACTTTTATGAATGCAGTGTTAGAAAGAGTTGTTATATGGATTTCCATTTCATATCATATTGGATCTGCTTTTCTGTCTACAAAGAGGTGCATGAAACAAATGTTATTACATTTTACAGGGTTTCATATGTGTTTAAACACTGTCAAGAGCAAGAGTAAATTAGGTAAATGCCTTATTCCTTGCCTCTTTTTTAAAATAAAAATTATGATAAGTTATGCTGAGATATTTTTGTACACGTTAAATACACATATATGCAAAATAAGAGTAAATTAACTTTCTTATTTATTAGTATCATATGTCAGGTTAAATTAATATGTGTTCTTAATTAAGAGACAAAGAAATGATGTATTTGCAAGTTGTACTCTTCCTCATATCAAACACTACATATTATCATAATTCTGTATGCAGCTACTAATCATACTTGCAAATGTATTTCAGAATGTTTTATTTATCTTGGCAAGCTCTGTTCACAGTCAAACTTCTGTTTATAAAAATACAGCAATTTATTAAATTAGTTTATGATTGCTTCTCTGAGTTTTAGGCAAAACCAAAGCTCAGTTTCAGATTGCAGGTCTCTCAAAGATATGATTATTCTAGGTAGGAATGGGTAATGACTATTTACACTCTTCAAAAAATAAGGACTCAGTAGCATCTTGAGCTTCAGCAACCTAATAACGATAAGAGCTGTTTGACCTGATAATTTAATAGTTATATGTTGGTGCTAGAGTTATTCCATCAGCCTGTTGATTTTTCATTCTCTGGCCATGGCAAAAAACTTGTTCTGTCGGGGAAAACGTTGTTCGTTCTATGGAGGAAGAAACAGCGATGCCATTTTTAATACCAAAAGCCCTCACAGCACAAAGCTCTGCCATTTAAAGATAGTTACGGATTTTTAAAGCTTAAATCAAATTATGATCCTACTTATACACAAAAGAGCCAATAAATTACCCTTGGCATTTCTCTAATGAATGTTTTTAGTGCTAGCGGTTTCTTTTACAGCCCAGCTCACTTCCAAGAAGTCTGATATACTGTTATTAAATTTGAACTTTTAGTCACTACAATAGTAATTGCAAGAGCAATTCACAGAATACAAATCTCTGCTTCTGTCAAAGGCTCATCTGTGTGCTCCATGCATAACAGAAGAGCTCTAATAATGTAAATGAGTTTATTTGTATAGTGGAAGCACAGACAACATTTTGCCCTGATGCAAAAAGCAACAAGAACTCCAAAGCAATCGGTGCAAGCAATTTCACCTGCAGTCCAGGATGCAGCTTATTTTGCAGCCTGTCCTAGTAACATGCTTCTAAATAATGATTTTGCTTTTCAGTCACTGTGGCCATGTAGAAACTGTAGAAAAACAGTTACAAGTGCGTGCACACATGTGTGTACATGCGCGCTTATGTGGCTTTTGCCAGAAATGATGAAAAACAGATGTGCTGGTGAATTGGTTCATTGTAAGCCTCGTACAATTTTCTGTTCTGCTCAGATTCATGTGGAGGACTGTAAACCCCCGAGGAAAACCCACAGGTCCTCTTCTTGTTGCTACATTCTGGCCTGATCTGCCAGAGAAAATTGATGCTGTCTACGAGGCCCCGCAGGACGAGAAGGCTGTATTTTTTTCAGGTATGGATTTTAAGCTTTAAAATGTAAGTAGCCATTTGCATAAACACTGCAATCGAGCTCATTTTCCTCTGAGATGTGACCTGGTCAGGAGACAGCCTGCCTAAGAGCCAGTATAGCCAACAAATATGGGTGAGCAAACCCAAACATCCCATGCTGAGGATTTTAGAACAAAGGCTGGATCTGAAAGTCTCTGAACAGCGTTCAGCCTCCATTACAATAAGAGGGAGATAATAAACACCTAGAAAGCTACATTCAACAATAAGCAAGGCTAGACAAGAGTCATTATTTAATACAAAGAGCAACAACAACAGCGGAAACTACGTCTCATCAGTCACTGCTCTGTTTTTCTTCTGCTTCCTCTCATTTTAAGCTATTGTCTCCATACAAGTTTCTTGAGAAGACTAGATCTTTTTTTCTCCACGTGCCTTTTCCTTGTCTCCTACTCTTTTGCCAAAGACTGACTTCCACTCTGGCTTCCAAGTATCTGCCTTGGTGGTTCATGAGGTAGAGGATACAGGTGGTTATGCTAACTGCCTCCATCCTCCATGGGAGAGAAGGATAACAGGAAGCACAACCTTGTCCATCATAAGTCACTCACATGGTTCAGCTGTGCTGGCCAAATTAGTGGAGCTGGGAGGCTGTTTTCAACATCAAAAACTGAGCCAGCAAAAACTGGGCTCTAGTATCTACTAAAAACATGACTAAACATCTCCAACCATGTAAAAAACCATATGGTCGATGCTGCTGTACATTTTCTGTACAGAAGGGGGAAAAAAAGTAATGATAATCTGTTCCACATGTCTCAAAGCCATTTGCTTTAGTTTACATGGAAGGGAAAAGGGGGGAAAAAAAAAGTTTTATTTCAGGCAAGCCAAAACACTAAATATTGCATGTACTATTTACAATCCTATTACATCTAAACCTCTCTCCCTCCTGATAATTTCCAGGAAAACATAACCAACTTGATTTTTAAAAAAAATAAATAAGAACTATCCAATAAACAAAGATTTATTTGAAACGTATGTGTAACCCAGCTATCTTAAAATAGTTACTATTGAGACCCACCCTTTGCTCCTGAAGGGTGGAATATTATACTAACTTCTCAGGAACTCAAATACTACACATCACATTTTTCTCATAGTAATACTTCACTTACTTTTTTTCCCACTAGCACAGAATCAAAGAATGCCCTTTCCTGAATGAAAATTTCCATGGCTTTCAGTGAATCTTGTGAGGGTATTTACTAAGTAAATTATAATTCTATGTAAAGAGCATGGAATATTTGCACATCTTCCACTAGTTCATATTTAGAGAGACATTCAAAAACATATGATAGAAGCACCAGAAACAGGAACTCTGGGCAAAAACTCTAGTAAATATGAGCCCATGCTTGGTTTCAGACCATCTTCATCACACAAAAAATCATCAATATTAGCTATTTGTTTGGACATAACCTCAACTGTACCAAGACCGTGTCTACCTCAAGGATGACGCATATAAGAAGGGAGGAAGCAAGATCACACTGAGTCGATGTCTTCTGCTGTAAGGCAAGAAACACTTAAGCTGTAAAAGCAGAAGTTGTAATCATAGTACCCCTGCGCTCTGCACGCTTCATAGGTGGTAAAATACTAGAAAGACTAGCAGCACAGTTAATGTAATAAGTTATACAACAAAGCATATAAAAATAATATTCCTGTATCTGATTAATAAATAGTGTGTTTGCTTTGTTTCCTCACCTACTTAGGAAATGAGTACTGGGTTTATTCAGCCAGTAACTTGGATAGAGGCTATCCAAAGAAACTCACCAACCTGGGACTACCTCCTGATGTGCAGCGCGTTGATGCAGCTTTTAACTGGGGCCGGAACAAGAAGACATACATTTTTGCTGGAGACAGATACTGGAAGTAAGATGCGTTGAAGTGGCATTATGCTGTTATCCAAGCTGTGTCTCTAAGGCTGAATGCACTCTCAGGTTCAGGAGGCAGGAACCAAACACAGAGGTTTCATCCTTTGAGAATACAAAATTCACACTGACAGCAGTGGTAAGCGAGGATGGCTAGGAAAGTACTTCAGTACAGCAGTGGAAAACTGGCATGTATTTGAGAAAACAGCTGGCAACGGAAGAGGATATCTGGGAGTCTCTGTCAGGCTGCTCACCACTAACAAGCCATCCCCTCAGCCCCTATATACCAGCAACCGCCCCATGTGTCAGCCTCAGGCTCTTGAGAGTGGCAAGCTTAAAAGTGCTGGGAGAAATCTCTGAAAATAATACCTAAGAATTGGGTTGATTTCTAATCACTCAAAGCTAAAGGCTGCCTTTGAAATTCTTTCACTAAGTCAACAGGTTTGAAGATGCTGGATGTAAAAGAAAAAGCAGTGTGACTAGCAAAGCACACTGGGGATGGTTGGAAATCCTTTCACCAGCTCATGTATCAGTCATAAATATATTTGCTTTACTAATAGATTTGGCATGGAGATCTGAACAAACCACGAGAACTGTATCTGCTAGTGTTTTGGGAAAACTCTTCGTTTCAATTTGTGTTGACAATTTCTACAAGCCTTTTCATGTTTCCAGTCCATGCTTAGAGAAGTTTTTTGTTGCAAAGAAAACCACAAATGTGGTACTTGATAAAATACCCACAAACTCTATTTGCACTAAGGTTTCTGTTGCAAAGAATGTATGAAAAGCAAAACATCATGTAAAGTGAGCAATCAAACTTGGTGACCTGCTACCACGCTCTGTCCAGAAAAGGTCTTGAACTCTTTGATCAGGGAAGGTATGTCTTTAAAATGCCTCAAGACCACCATTGTGTTAGAAGGAAATAGTCAATGATAAGGAATCTACTAATTGTATTTAACAGAATTTCAAAATCATAACTGGCAGGAAGAATTAGCACAAAAGATCATCGTAAAAATTTACGCACTTTGGTTCCTTAAGGAACTTTGCAAGTTAGCTCTGTGAGAACAAAACAGAGACATTAACTCCTGCTTTCACTATCTGAGGTCTCCTCCAGGAGCAGAGCTTGCAGTCAGGAACGCAGACATTAAACAAGCTGAAAGCTGAACCATTCATTAACTGTCAATTTACAAAAAAGTTAAACATCAGAAACACCCACCAGAGGTCTAAAAGATTCTCCAAGCTGTAAGAGTCCCTTCTGAGATGCTCTATATAAAATATCAAAGGAGGTCTCAGTATAATTGAGTTCATTTTATGTGAACATTAATTTCATGTTATGATCAAACTGGATGAGTGTCATTTTTATATCCTAATGGCTGTGGATTCCTGTAAGTAAATAAAACAGCCTTTCAGAATTGTCACCCGATCATAAATTTCAATTACTTTCAGGAGAGTGCTCTTGCCCATCAGCTAAAGCAAAGAAGCTTAAAAGCTAAAGAATGTTATTCATTTTTTAATGTCGTATTGTACAGACCATCTTAAACATTTGCAAGTCGTTCCAACGTAGCCGCTTGTAATAGTTCAGGTTCCTACCAAAACCTACAGACTGCGAGTTCGCGAAGCTGCTTGTCTCCTCCACACCAACCACTGCTTTGATTTACTGTACTCCAGAGCTTCCAAGTAATTCATCACTCTAATCACAGACAGTATTTCTATCAAAGTACCTCATCAACTGCAGTCATTGCAGAATGCATAATTTATTGTTAAGAAACCAAAATAAGCCTAAGTGATTTCTATCTATGTAAAGAAGAAAGCAAGCCGTTGACGCATATTTTAGAGGAAAACCGCAGCTGTTCAATACAGACCCTATAGCCCTAAGTATGCAGCTGTTTTGTTTTATACAAGGACTCTGCCACATGGAATCAAAATAGTTACATACCATAGTCCTTCCTGTGCCATTATCACACTTACTTGAAATGGACTTTTTGGAAGCTTTCTCATCCCCCTCCTTCAAGCTCCAAGCTATTTTAGCATTATTATAACAAGATTGTTAGGGAAAGTGAAGTTTTGTGAGGGGAAAAGAAGAGGAGCTGGCTCAGATTCCACATCTGAAGTTTAAAGCTACCCAGCAAAGCTCTAAATTGCTTTTCAATATCACAGGAAAAAGTAGTCAAAAGTATAAAATAATAATTTAAATTGATTTTGACCAAGCTAGTGCTCATTTGTACTCTCGTAACTTGGGATATAATCCAAGTAGTTCCACATAGCAACAAGAGAAAGGTAACACATACATATGGATAAAAAGAATCAAAAATATAAATGCTTCCCTCCCTCCAGTACTGCTCCTGAAGAGGCGCTGCTAGGGTGATTGAGCTCTCTCATGCTTGAGAAGTCTGGCTCAAGTTACATCTCACGTCACTGCTCCTCAGGGCATCTCCACTCCTCCAGCTCAACACTGACTCCTGTCTACAAACCAGAAAAATGGGAAAACCAAGCCACAGACTTGCTCCTTCCATCTTCACTCTCAAGAACCTTGCATCTCTGGGACTTTTATTCCCTGTATGTAGAAAAGGAGACCCTGGATTTCTTGTTTGTGAGAGTGTAAAACTGGCTTTGGACAACTTCATCTTTGCATCTACAGTGGAAAGCGCACAGAGTAAATGAGACAACTGATTGCTTGTAGATGGGGGCACAGGCAAATCTGGTCTCTTCTGAAGGACACTGCAAACTAGATCTGATTTCTATGGTAGTAGGCAGATTTACACCAGCTGAGTTTTTCCTCCTTAAAGCACAGACCGTGAAAGCCGTCATGGGTTTGGGTTTATTTTTTCCCCAAAAAGAAAAGCATGTATTTTTAACTTGGTATTTGTCTGTTGATCATCACTGAGAGAGGCAGGACTGTGTGAAAATAACAGGGCTTCTTAACACAATCTTAGGGAAAATAATTAGCAATTTAATAGCAAGCCATCAATTACATGGCCTAAAAGCACGTTTCAAGTAAGACTTTTAAAAGACAGTCTTTTCACATTAAAATCTCCTATCTTCATATATTGCCTGCTGCTTGAAAAAAAGGCTAACCTTTTCTAGAATCATTTTTTGGAATTTTAAAGCTACATTTCTGCAACAGGCTTAGAAAACTCATTTTCAACTCTTCAGGAATTGTATTTCCAAAAGGAAAGTTGTAAAATTTCACAGGGTTTTAAATCAGTTGGTGAATAATTATAATGAAATAGAAACATTACAACCTCTCTTTCTGTTTGATTGGTTTATATAGTCACATTTGCTGAGGACTGCCTGAAAAACTAGGTTAAATTTTAACATCACAGATTTATAATGTGGGGTATAATTTTCTTCAGGTACAACGAAGAAAAAAAGAAAATGGAGCTTACATCCCCTAAATTCATTGCTGACTCTTGGAATGGAGTTCCAGATAACCTCGATGCTGTCCTGGGTCTTGCTGATAGTGGTAAGCTGTAGTTCTGATCTGAGTCACTAATAAGCTCTCTTATTTGTCTTCTGTGAAACTTAGTGGAGGTTTTAATTTCTTGTGGTGCAAGAGTAGGAACCACATTCCCATTCAGCTTTGCAAATTACTGGTTTGAAGAAACTTGTTTTATCTCTTTATTTTCCCATTAAATACCTACTAGTCACAGTATAAACTCTTGAAAATGAAACATTTAAGGAATACCTCCTCTCTCAAACATTTTTCTCCAAGCTAATAATAATAGTTATGCTAATTTGACTTTTCATGGAGCTCATTGGATTTTAATCTGCTACTGCTCTCTATCATTTGCTTCCTTGATGCTGAACACTTCATAAAGCCTAACACCTTTTATTAGCATCTTCAGCCTTTTCTTCCTTACTTTTTTCCTTATACTATCTTTAAGTCACTTGAAGCATCCCATTGCTACGTTGTACAGGTCTAGAAACCCAAAATACGTGCATCAGAGAAGACAAGGAGGAAAGTAATTTCTGATGCAGTCACTTTTACATCAAGATGTCCCTGAGGCTCAGATCTGGCTTCATGTTGGTTTTCCAACATAAAAGCCTCAGTGGAGAATTTTCTTTCTAGCATAATTTGAGAGACAGGCTAAAGCAACTCCTGCTACCTAATGCCTGACATACAGGCTGTCCTAGCACCAGAAGGCATGACAGAGCCAGTCCCTATGGCTTGGAACTTTTCCAGCTTCCTAACAGCTCCATAGGTTCCTCAGTACCAGCACGCACACACAGCATCATTTCAGCACCATCCTGCTCTTGCACAGCCAAAACTTGAGTATGATCATCTCCTTGATCACAGGCACAAATGGGCAGCGTTTTGTCCTGGTTTTACCTCCTATCAACTGCAGCTGAAAGCCTGGCCCACGGTTTTAAGCCTCCTCATATTTTGCACAGATATGCATAAATGTTTGGAAGCCCTGCTGATATCACATGAGTCTTGACTCAATTACATTTTCAACATCTATCTTGCCAGCAGTCATTTCTTCCCAGAAAGTTTTGGCTCACAAAACAGTAACCTGACTTCAGGCTCCTTTTAACAAGGCCTCTCTTCTCCTTATTTTTTAAAAGAAACCTTTCTTTAACTGTGAATAAATTTTTCAGGAAAGTAGTCTTCCAGTTCATTAACCTTCATGAAATCAAGCAGACAAAAAAAAAAAGCTTTCATCAAGAATTATGTGCTTCATAACTGTGGTTTTTTTATTTACTTTCATAGGATACACCTACTTTTTCAAAGATCAGTACTACCTACAAATGGAAGACAAGAGTTTGAAGATCGTTAAAATCGGCAAGATAAATTCTGATTGGTTGGGTTGCTGAACCATATGAGATATTAATAACCAAATACTTATTTTTTCGTTATATGCCTTATCTGTAATTAGAAATAGAGTCGAATGCTAATTACTGGACCAGTCTGGTACTGGCACCAAAACACTAAGTACCAGTACCGTACACATCAGATAATTTAAGAGTCTTTGCCATCTCAGTATACAAAAGATGTTTACGTATATATTCTGGTACAATTTTTCAGTCATCATGCTAGTCATATTAATACTAGTAACAGAACATCCATCATTCTTTATTCCCCTAGTGCTTAAAGTATTGAAACCATTGGAGACTGGATCACACCCCCTGCATTACATACATCCCAAATAGGCTCAAATGAGATGTACCAGCAGTGCACTTTGATTTTATTTTTTTTTAAATACAACTCCGTTATAAATAGATGATTTGTCTTGAAGTTTTTCACCCTCTTGCGAGTTTGATCATTACTTCCATTTCTTTTACATAATAATACAGAAAGACTGTCAAAGGCACAGGTTGCCTCAGGATTTGATTTGTGTTGATGCATGATGGAATCATGGCAAGAAACTGTGTTAAAGTATTGTTTTAAAGTACTTTTTATTTTAATACCTTAGTTAAATTCAGCAATTTGCTTCATGCACTTTGTTACTACTATATAACTTGTTTATATGGACGGAATGACTCAGATTTTTGAAGTCAATGCGTTATACATAAAAGTCAAGTACTATTGTTTAACTTGTTTTATTTTTCTGTTCTTTATAATATCGTGGGTTTATTTGGTTAGTTTTTTTGCTTATGCATTGGGCAACAGAAAATGTTCTTTTCACAATCTGATGGAATGTTTCTCATTAAACAAATAAAATAGAAAAGAATGTCCTACACATGAAGTGCCAACGATACAAATAAAACCGAATTACACTGTCAACACTTCTCATGGTCAGGCTTCCTTGTATCATTTGAAATTAGAAATTCAGTAGCATGTTACAGCAAAATACCTGTCAAGGGAAAGACAGTATTGCCCCAGTGTATGACTGCATATTGCATTTATGTAGAAGCCTAGCTTATCTTCTCCATTAGTTTCAAGATGTAACTACAGCAATTTACAATAAAGAGATTATATGGTCCCACGCCTCCACAGAGCCCACTGCCTTCTCAGAACAGTTAATGTCCCTGTCTATTATCTACTCTTTTTCTCCTTATCAGCAGACAACCTCACCACAACCCAGACAGGGGGAGTCAGCACAGACACGATGTTATACATATCTCATAAGGTCAGTATTGGGACCAGTGTTGTTTAACATCTTTGTCGGAGACACAGACAGGGGGATTGAGTGCACTCTCAGCAAGTTTTCCTACAACACCAAGCTGTGTGGTGCAGTCGACTCCCTAGAGGGAAGGGATGTCATCCAGAGGGACCTGAATAGGCTTGAAAGATGGGCCTGTGCCAACCTCATGAAGTTCAACAAGGCCAAGTGCAAGGCCCTACACTGTAACATTTGCCAGGTTATCACCTACACATATCAGCTGAGCTGGAGGGGTATACAGACCCTTTTTGTTAGCTTGTCACATTTAACCTGTGAAATGCCAAAAGTCACAAAATGTGTCCTGAAAAGGTCTTTGGGTCTAGTATCACATGGTGGTAGACAGTTTTAAAAATCTCACTCATGGAACACAGGAAAAACTCGCTCTACCTCCATGATATCACCTAGTCATAGTAATGGAGAAGAAACTGTAAAGTTACTTTAATGCATTTTCTGAAGTTAGGGATGCTTTTCTTTTTTCTATGGTCAAAATTCAAGAAACTGTACATTTCCTTAATGATTTTGTGCCTTTTCTTCCCTCTTTTAAATGAGTTAACCAAAAGACGGAAAGTCCTTGCCTGTGCAGCATTGCAGCTCTGCCTGTACCTGGCAATGTCCCATGCCAATCTACCCCGCTGACTTGCATCCCTGTTTGACTTTAAACCCGCCCCATCACTACGGACTTTGCTGGTTATCCCTGGACTCCTGGCTGAACCAGATTATCCCCTCCCAGACTGCTCTTTTCACCTCTCTTGGGCACTGCGAGACCGTATCCTCGCCAGCAAGGCCACTGCTCTTGCCCTTCCTGCCCTCAACATGTTTCTCCTAAGACATTTTCAGAATGGAATCAAGATTTTTACCTTCCTTCTTTACAGAAGAAGAAATGAAGACCAAAACACAAGTGTTTATCTCAAAGGCATATAAACCCTAGCGCAAAACTATCACACCTTTATCTAACTTGTTCTGCTTCTACAATTTTAATAAACTGAAGTGACGATCCCTTGTGGCTTTTCATTGCCAGGGTATGGCAGCACACATGCTGCACAGGGGCTTGTTACAAGATGGAGAGAGCTCAGACACTCCTGCTCCTTGAGCTGAAGAGAATTTTCTATCCATTATGAGCAGGACAGGCTGTACAGAACCAGCAGGGCAGTTCCAATCCAACAGAGTAAAGGGCAGTGGTTTAGTAACCGCTCTGTCACAATACATAAAAGGCAGCCAAGGGTATAATGAAATGCCACAGTTTAAATGCTTAATAGACGTAACAGCCTGAACCGTGAATCATGCTTAACAATTTGTGTCTCACTAACACTCTGTATTTGTTAAAAATACAATTTCTTCCTGCTATTTTGTCATGATTTTTACAAAGTAGCAGTTACCCATAAGTTTAAGCAATTGAGCGTAGCCGTGCTGTTCTTTAAATCAGGAGGAAGTAGGTCCTTTGGGCCCATTTTGGACAAATTATTTCTATTTAAGAACCCAGACATGCATGTTTTTAGCAGCAAAGACTAGGTGAATGAATATTCTTCTGCTTATGGAAGAATGAAGCCAAAAAATGAGCAGGTGTTGGGCTCTGTGGGATTGCTGCAAGTGCAGAGATTTATACCTGCAAGGGGAAACAGCCTGCTAGAGACTGCTTATGTAAAACACTCTTAAGTATTAAGGTATTTCAACTTAAGGAACTCTAGTAAGGACAAAAACATAGAACCAGAACAACCCACCCAACCTCCAAAGCAGCAACAAAACCAACAACTCAGATAGTGCAAAAGAAATACCACAGGGAGGCGGAACTGGAAGTGTCTCAAAAGCTGCCAGCAAGGCATGAGCTGAAATGGAGCTTTTCCTTTTAAATTTCAGCACCTCCTTGGCTGTGAATACATGTCACACGCACTCTTCTACCCTTGATTTCAATACTAAATAGCACCAGTCCCAGTACGGACCTCCTGAGGATTTGGATTGAGATGTGCACAGTTCATAACAAAGATGACAACATTAGGCATGAGCAAATTTTAGCAGGGAAATGAAAAAGAACTTCTCAAATTTGAAGCATATAAACATTTCATCATAGGCCCCTTATCTGGTACCTCTCCAGTCACAGACACAGCGGTGCACTCGTACACCAATCCAATCTGAAAGACACTGTCAGATGGCATTCTCACCAGGTTACCTTCAGAACAATAAATACAATTGATTTTTCCACTGTGTTAGCAATTCTTCATATTAAATTATTGAAAGCCACACTCACCAATATATCCGGAAAGCTATTAAATATGGATTGCTTATAATACTATGAGATCTTTAGTCTCCCACGAAATAAACACTGCAGTGGATTTTAGCCTGTTGAAAGTTTCCAGCATGCCAGAAATAATAATCAAACTGCGTAAAAGCACTTCATCTGTTTTCACAAGATACTGTGATAGGAAACACAACTAGACAGGCAGGCTAAAACTGCACAGGCAAACTCTCGTCCAGACAAAGCGGAAAGCTTGCCTGGCCAATCTGACATCCCTTTGTGGTCCTGTCTAGACCATTATTTTTCTAACTGCTACCTCCTTACTTGACACTCTTCGCAAAAGGCAGCAGTGAGAGAAGTTCTGGGCACAAGTGTCCACTATTGTGAAGTGCTAACTTCCCACAACATCAAAAAAAGGCATTATATTCCCCTCACTGAGGCCAAGTTTTCCAGCAAGACAGGTCCCTGCAGCTCAGATTGTATGTCAAAAGCCTGGTTTTCTGGACAAACACACAAAATCAGAAAAAAAAAAACCTCACCCCAAAAAAACCTAACACTAGCTGCAAAGGTGGCCCATGAGACTGGCCAAGGAAGCCTCCATAGGCTGATGATGTCAACAGCCTGAGCACTTTAAGTTCCCCAAGCTGCACATGGCCAAGGATCCCATCCTGATAGCCTTGCTGCTTTCACGGAGAAGAAGGATCTCCACCATTTTTAAGAAAAGGATTCCATACACTTGTTCCCAACGCTCCCTAGGAGAACGATGGCTCTGTGCAACCACGCTTCCAAGCCACAGGGCTCAGAGTTAGGGTATATTTAGTACTCAAGACTGCCTTGGTCCAGCCACGGCTGCCACCAGTCCTACGTTGACTAGAGGGAACCACATATCTGACAAGCCCAAGTCAGAAAAGCTGTAGAACTAATTCTCTTGCTAGACTACCACTAAAAATGCACCTTGAACACCAGCTAAGCGTGATAGTTGACCGGTAGTGCACAATTAACACCCCTGATGGAGAGCATTTCTCATGTGACCTTCTTGGAAAGCTTAGAAACATGAACATTCCAGCATCCTTTGCATGAGCTTGACAAAATACACTGGAGATTCAGTGCTAAATAAAAAAATATTTGCAACCATTAAGTGAGTTTGGAGAACTTATTTGCACTAATTGACAGAATGCATGATTCTAGCATTTAAGCCTGGATTCAATTAAGGGGGAAATCCCAGAACTAGGTTCAGGAATGTGAAAGAATACGTCTAAAATTGAATGCTGTGTGGATTCTGAAACTTCATAGGGCTTCTGTGCATGAAAAATAAAAATACTTTTTAGAATAATTCTAGTCCTTGAGAAGTTCTTCTCTATAAATTCTAGCCATGCAAGACTGGATGTGGCCTGTGAAAATTAGAACTAACATCATAATAAACTTAGCTAAAATATATTGTCTTTCTAGAGCACACTGGCAGCTTTTAGTGTTCCCAAGAATAATCTGTGTATTCAAAGGTTGTTACACATAGGCCATGAAGTCCTAAAGTCATGGGGAATTCTTTTATGAAGCTGAAATGGTCTAGAGTCAAAGGCACACATTCTTTCTCACCTTTTTAAACTTTACGGGGGAACACAAAGCCTAATTCACCTTCCCCATGTCTCTGCAGAATATTTAATTTGGCAAAGGCTACATTCTATGGAACCCAAAAGGCTTAAGAACACACATGGTACAACATCCATTCAGGTGATCTTTTTTGAAATTAACTTCATCTTTTTTTTCATGTCTTGAACTGGCCCTAGTTTCTCCACTTAAAAAATTATTCAATGATTCATTATTCAATCATTCAATTTATCCCAACTAAATATTTTGCTACATAAGTGCAAAGATCTCTCACAGCCATAAAAAAAATCCAGGCTCACAGCATATCCCTCAGTCAGCACAACACAGCACTACAGGAGAACCACCTTCCCACATTTCCTAATCCAAGTTTTATGAGAAAAGAGGCCCTCTTGGGTTTCACACTCTTCATGGAAATAGAGTCTAGTTGTTCAAAAGTGCAAAATTACACAAAATGGACCAATGAGAAAGACACTGTCGTATTCAGGTGTACCTGGAATGCCATAATTAGCAAACTATTCAGAATTTATATTCCATTGAGGAGATGGATGAGTAAAAGAGGAGATCTGCGAGTAAAATTAACTGTAGCAGGTAAAGAAGCAGCTCCTAGAAACAGAGATGCTGTTTTAATACCTGTATCTTAATAGAAGATGTCGCTTCCTCATTTGCTAATGCTATAATAAAATCCTTAAGAATCATATTTAAATAATGGACTATGACCTGAATAACAGTGGCATGAACTGACCTGCTATAGACACCACGTGGCACACTGTGAAAATGCCAAAGGATCCTCTGCAGAAATTACAGTGGAAATAATATAAGCAAGGGGCTGGAGAACAGGGCTTATGAGGAACAGCTGAGAGAGCTGGGGGTGTTTAGCCCAGAGAAGAGGAGGCTGAGGGGAGACCTCATTGCTCTCTACAACTACCTGAAAGGAGGTTGTGGAGAGAAGAGAGCTGGGCTCTTCTCCCAAGTGACAGGGGACAGGACGAGAGGGAATGGCCTCAAGCTCCGCCAGGGGAGGTTTAGGCTGAATATTAGGAAAAAAATTTTCACAGAAAGGGTCATTGGGCACTGGCAGAGGCTGCCCAGGGAGGGGGTTGAGTCCCCTTCCCTGGAGGTGTTTAAGGGACGGGTGGACAATGTGCTAAGGGGCATGGGTTAGTGTTTGATAGGAATGGTTGGACTCGATGATCTGGTGGGTCTCTTCTAACCTGATGATTCTATGAAAGTTCATGACACTTGCACAGTTTTATGTTTGGAAATAGGCTCCTTCCCTAGTCTGGAAATAGGCTGCATCCTCATTAGACACCTAGATGCCATCCCAAGGAATGGAGCTTATTCAGAAGGGCAGTTATGAGATGTGGATGTAAACTACAAGTGTTCCTAAGTTCAAGGAGAGAAAAGTGTCTGCGATGCCAAGGAGCGGCTTGACAATAATTGATGGGCTTAGAGCAAACGCAGGGAGAGTTATTGCAGTTGACACAGCATTGCTTCTAGTTTATTTCCCGAGTCAGCAAACAGGCTTTCATAGACAAACATTTGAAAAGAAAGAGCACTTCTGACAGCAGTTGGCTTTGGGTGAGGCTTTCCGATTAAAAACTTCACCGTCGAGTCCAGTAACTGGACGAACAACGCCGCTTGCCGGCTAAAAGCAGCCGCTGCCCCGCTCCCCCTGCCCAGCTCAGCCGCAGAACGAACCAGAAGAGCCCCCATCGAGCCCAAATCCGCTCCTCCCGCACAGCAAAATCGTGTCCCCAGAACAAGCCTGAGCAGCAAAGGCAGCACAGCAAACACCCGCATCCCTCGGGACCTCCCTGCAGAGCGAGGGGCTGCCAAGCAGGAGGCTTGCAGGATTTTCTTCTCTTTGTGTCAGTTATTTCGGGGTAATACCAAGCTATTCAGGAAGATAAAGGGTATTTAAAACATCAAAAGGAAAGCGTGTTTTGTTCTGAACAAGTGTGAAAACGCATTTACAAAGGCATTGATTTAAAGAGAGGGAGAACTGCACTATCTTCCACAGCTCTCCAACATGCTCTGATATATATACACTCCGTTATATACGTATATACTCTGCACTTATTTAGGGGGAGCTTTTCTCTTAACTTTCTCTCCCTCCTGTGCCCCCCAGGGTCTGTATTTAAGTGACCGTCCCCTCGAGCCAAAGGAGGGGAGTCATCCAAAGCCGCACAGCCCTCAGCCAGGAGAGGGTGGGGAGTGACTGAGCTGGGTTCAAGGCATTTTCTCACTGTAGGAGGTTAAGTCCCCCACAGCAATTCCTGCCAGTCTAAAGAGCAAAGATCATCTTTATAGCAGCACAGCGTGCTGCCAGTAAAACTCTGCTCTGGTCCCCATCTCAGCAGTATCTCAGCCACACACTATTTATTTCCCAACCTATTCAAGACACGCACATTGTTAAATTCTTTGTTCTTTAAGCGGATACCACCTGAATGTAATTTTAACTGGTCACCTTACTGCAATTCTCTAGCATAACTCAACACGTGAAACTCTTTATGTAAGTCTAGAATTCCCTTTGCAAAGCCACTTCTTAGATATTTTGGCTGTGACAAGTATGCCAACTTCTCAGTCTGGACAATGGGAAAATAAGCAGGCGTTGCCTCTACAAACAAAAGGTACTGCACAACTATGGCATTGCAATGGAAAATGTATCATGAGATGTCGTTGTGTGCTAGAGAGTAGAGGAGATATAGTGAGAAACCCTGCTAATTAGGAGCAATGATTGCTGCACGCTCTCACCCCTAACAACCATCTTTGTAGAATGACAGAGAAGGAAGAGGAGTGCAATACAATCTCAAACTAACAGTGAAAGAACAGCGCTACCAGCCAATAATTTTACAGGATTAACCAAAAGGTATAGAGGCCGTGAGGATGATCATAGAAAAAGAGCATGAAAAGTGGGAAAATAAATGGATATCCAAGATAAGCAGCCATATAGTTTATCTCCACAGAGATCATGGCTCCGTTTCACCCTTGAAAAGGCAGCAGCAGTCTTGTCTACCTCATGTCATCCCACCCTGTGCGTTACTTTGCACTGTCAGATCCTGAGGGGCAGCAGCATAAAGCTACACTCTGAGTCCAAAACTTATTCTTCTTGACCAAACATCTTTCACAGCTGCTTCTGCAATGAGGCAGATAAAAAGGCTTAAGCATCATGGAAGTATTAATGAAGTACTGATGGTATAAAACAGCATTCAAGCAGCTTAAAACTGAGATTAACTGCCTTGCCATTAAGGAGGCAAAGCAGAGGTCTTTCTTCTGCTATTATTTGCTGGGGGTGAGGGTAGGTGGTGTCCCCAGAAGAGGAACAATCATAGACAAGGTAATAGATAAATTATTACTGTAGACAGAACTAGCAAATTCCATTCCAGCACTTAGGCATGTTTCACATAGCTATGGAGAGTTATCAGGATATAAAATCAATTCAAAACATAGACCATCCTCTTGGCAGGCTCTTTACTGCAGCAAGTATTTGTCAATAAATAGAAATTTAACTGTGCCTTGATGGCATTTCATTATTTGAAGCTGAAGAATACCACTAAATACTTCACATTTATATAGATTAAACTGTTCTCCCTTACTGTCTAATATCCATCATGATCCAATCCATGTTGGTAAGACCTCTCCAGTTCCCTGATGGGATGGGTGCATACTATTAACATGAACAGTTTTCATCTGTATCACAGTACTCATGGCTATCCGCAAACACACTACTAATTTATCAAAATCATTGACCTAGAATTAAACAACAACAGTGCATTACGGATAAAGGAGGTATGTTCTCTTCTTCCTTCCTACTTGCCCAGCACTTCAAAATAACTCAAATTGGGGAAGGGAGGGTTAAAATAAAGGCCGCTTTCCTCCTTCCTCCCAAAGCACTTTAGAAAAGTAGATACCTATTGCAATGTACATGTGGTACATAAAATTCTGGATTGTGCATACGCTCAGCATCCCTTTTGTAGCTTTTACTCTTGAAGGAATATTGTGACAATTTAGCCTGATCTCCTTAAATGTCCCCTCAAATTTCAGTCACTGATTCCTACATCTATCACAGTCACTTTTAGATAGGCAACAACCCTTGATTTAAAGGCTGTGAACAATGGAAAATTTACCACACCCAATGACTCTCTTTTTAAGTAGCTCCGTTTCCACAAGGCCATGAATGACAGCTTATTTTTCACGCAACATGAAGGATAAGGAAACCACGGGACGTGACTGCATTCCAAATCATGCTGTTTATGAAATATGTGCAAACACACAAATCCTGGTAGCTGAGTGTCTATCCAAAGCCCTGTATCAGACCTCCAGAGCCCAGGAATTATGTTGTTTATACATGTGCACAAGAATTTAATATCCAATATAGAATATGCTTTCAACAAGTTTGTGCACAACACTCTTTGCCCTTCAAGAATATTGACTGCAGATGTGTTTTTTAAACTGTGCTTCACGTTAGCTCACTGATGGCAACTTTGTTTTATACTTTTTACTAATTCAGGCTAACCCTGGTGCCTTCATCGGAAGCTAAAATTATTTGGTCTTCCTAGAACAAAAGCATTTGACAAGGTTAATATCACATTTTTACAATGTGATTAAGTAAGTAATGCAACCATTAAAAAGTTCTTCCACCATATTACTGTGTTTGTCTTTTCAGGAACAGACACATATGAGGTCTGGACTTGTCGACCTCCAGTGAGACTCAGAGTCAAGGAAACGATTCCTCATTAGAGGAAGAAGTAAAGATGTCTTGCCTTCACCAACTTGCAGTATTACGTGTGATTGTCAAGTAGTGGGATCAGTAACTTTAAAACAGACAGTCAATTACTCCATGTTAATCCCTGCTCATTTTATCAGTTACTTCATTTGCTCACAGCAAAGCCTGCTTCTAACCTCACCGATGCAAGCACCCAATGCAAAGTGATACAATGAATGAGAAATAACACAACTTACATACAAATTGATTTATACTTTCTTTTTTCACCTCATAATTTAGGAATTCAGCATCACTTTCTTTCCAAAGTCTCTAAATCAGATTTACTCTAAAGAACAACAAGCTGTTTTTATTAAGTGCATTGTAGCCAAGCAACAGAGACAGACAAGCAATTTCCTGAAGAGATGAGCACAAATACAAATACAGTCTACTGGCATGGGTTTGTCAGTCTAAACATTTTCAATCAAAGTAGCTCTGTATGCAACTATGAATAATATCAGAATAAATCTAAATATTTTAACATCAGGCAACATCCATTCTAAAAACAAAAATAAATAAAATAATTAAAAGTCACACGTTCTTAAAAGTCAACTGGATGGCAACTGAAAACCACAAAGAGAAGCTCAGTGGAATTCAGACAATGGGATTGTGTTTCCCAGCATAAATACTTTTTGTAATTAAAACCTATTAGTCTTGCATCTCTATACCAGAGAGTAGCTTAAGAGCTTTATGTAATAACACAACACTTGCTACATCAAGGCACATTATAAACATGACCTAATTAATTTGTGGGGCACTTCTGGGAACTGGGGAGTTTGCTGTGGAGCTGAGGAGTCTGAGCTGCCACAGGAAAAGGCATCAGATCGAGAATGCCACCTTCTCTGACAAATTACAGAGCAATCACAGGCATCTGCTAATCCCTCCCCCTCAAAGACTTGTACAGCAAGCAACAGGGAGGCCAGTGCAGAAGACAGCATAACCGCACTCTGAAGTGGAGACTCTGTCCTTTATTATGAAAATACTGCTCAAGTGATATTTCTGCACAGGACAGAGTCACAAACTGAGCCTGTTACACTCTATCCTCGATACTTGTCTTCCTGCTTGGTCCCTAAATTGACCAGCTAGAGATGCAAAGGAAACACATTGGAATGACCACCAAGGAAAACCAGTTATATTTGCGGACATTTGGAGAAACAATTATGGATACCCTTTTCAAACTTTCAAGGTTCTAAGCCCGATTTCTTGGGAAACTAAAAGTGATGGCTGGGAGATAGAGGAGTGATTGAGGAAGATTTCACACAAAGACAACACTGACATCACATTTAGGAAAGGAAATCTGTTGACACCAGCGACAGCTCGCACTGAAACACAACTGGCAGCAAAGCATTAACGTCTCCAGCATCCAATTTTAATGCATTAATGGTTACACTAACCCTTGCCAACCTCTGTGCAGCCTTCTAAGTGATACTTCAGGGTTAAGTAATTGGATTAAAAACACTATCAAAGAAGAGGTGAATAGAAAAACTTAAATGCTTTCTACTAAGGAGTAATAAGCACTCAAATAAACTTGTCCCAAACCATACCTGCTAACAGAGAAGCTATAAAATCTGGAGCAAGACATAAAGCAAGGAAAAGGCCTAATGAGCTAATTAGCTCCCATTTAAAGGTTTTGGCATCCTCCCTTCTCTCTCATTTTCGTAACTTGAATGTACATAAAAACATTGTGAGAAACAGTTCCTTAAGGCATTCCTGCTCTATGGCCACAAGTAGCAATCCAATAAGCATTGAGAGAGGCCTCAGAATTTATTCCATGTCTCCTGGCCTAAACTGTGTTTTAGCCTGCTTGCAGTTCTCACTGTGGTGAGAACACATCTTTTAAAGAAAAGACAAACACTGCTATTTACACAGAAAACATACATCCATGCCTACTGAAACACAAGCTCTTAAGAGAAGCGTTTATTGAAATTTAAGTATAATAAAGCAGTGGTTCAGTACATTTCAGGTGTTCATGGCAGCACATTTACCTTTGGAGGTTCTTTGTTTTGCTTTATCATTCTTGACATTTCATTTGGCACGTTATGAGCTTTTGCAGAGGAACAGCACTTTTACTGGAACAGCAAATTACAGAGGTGGAGGAGACTGATGCTAAACGTTATTAAGAGATTTTCCTTTCCAAAATAAGAAATGAATGTAAAAGCATAAAATCATCTGGAAGCACAAACCCTTTAGAAAAACAACAGAAATAAATAATGGCTATATTGATCTTTAATAAGAAAGTCACCTGTGCACCTGTCTGTTAGCTCTACTTACCGCACAGGTCTTCAATGGTCAGATGAAACACTGCACCACAATTTCACAAGACAGTACATGTAGTTTAGAAAGCTTCCCAGATTTCTGTCATTTGTATGTCAAAAGACTGCAGCTGACATGACTAAAGCAGAGTTTTCCAAGCCCAATTCCAAGGAGTTCTAAGCCCCCATACCAAAACCAAAATCAGATTTTACTTAAATCACAGGCATTAACATTCACTTTTGTAGCAACACCAAGATTAACTTTACTTTTAAATCCTGATAACAGCAGCTTCTGGAAATTATTTTTTGCTCTGCCTCTCCAGCCCATGTGGCGATTGCTTTGATATATAAATTGTTAGCAGATCTATACGCTCTGAATTTGAAGTCTTCAGAGCAAAAGCCATGCTTCTTGTTTGACTTCAGAACTGTCAGAGGCATCCCCCAACTATCAAGACGTTTTAAACTAGATTTATTTTGGGATAAGTCTTCACAAATCTCCACAAGGTCTTTCTGGTTTGGTTTTGTGCATTTTTTTCTACCTTTCTTTCTACTGGTTTCTCCCCATCTACTGTTTTTGATTTCCACAACAGCAGTTCACCGTATTATTTGTAACTTCTTTCATAGATCATATGATCCATTTTATCGGCACACACCTTTTCAAATAACCTTCCTTTGTTCAATTAACATACTTCATCTTATGTTCACTTTCTCCCAGATCCCTAGGCTATCCAGACATTCTTCACCCTGTATATTTTGTTTGCAGACAGGAATGAAGCTAACGATTTTGTTAAAATTTCAAATTAATAAAATCAAGGAACCATTGACTTCCCAGGGTGAGAGCTGGCATCTCATAATTCTGACTTCCAAAAATCCCAAATCCTTATGCTTGGAAATTCTTGTATTTACCCAATGCTGCCTGATAAAATGGCTTAATAGTCTTCCTGCTGAAATCAGTGATGGAATTGCCACTGACCTCAATAAGAACAAGGCTTCAACACCACTAACCCAAGGCTTTATTATTTCCAATTGTTTTAGTACAAATCACAGGCATTGAAAAAATGTCTCCACCTGAAAATTAAATCCTTCGGGTGTGCAGCAGTAGATAAAGCCACTTTGCACTGAAAGAGCACTTTCTGTTTCAATGCATTTTACAATTGATTTTGCCATTCAATGCCTTCAGTAAGATAACCACATCATGCTACAGACTGGAAAACCACCACAGAGTTGCTGTCATTTATCTAGTGAAGCATGAGTGAAATTCCAGCACTCAGCCCCTGCAGGTCCGTGCCCCTCTGCTGCTGGGAGGAAGTAAGCTCACAAGTCACTGTAACTAATCGCCATTTCTCTTTATGAGATCTGAGCTACAGCTCCGTAATCCTTTGTTAACATCCACATCTGTGATCTGATTCCACAGAAGAAAAAGAGGTTATTGCTTTACCATTCAAGCCCCAGTCCCAGCCTGTTGAGCTTGCCTCACATATCAGCATCCAAAAGCTTCTCCAAGCCAGCTGGGTAGAGCTTTGTCAGGGTTTCTAACCCTAAAGCATGTTTCCAGGCTCAAACCTTCTTTGAAATAAGGAGTTCTAATGCTTAGGCAAAGCACCTGTAATCAGCATCTGAAATTTCCCTGCTATATGGCTGCTCTTCCTCAGAGCTTCCCCTCCGTTTTGGCTTGCAGCCACCTTTGGCTACAGTCAGCAGAAAAAGCAGAACGCTTATTCTTAATGCCCATATAGCAGCAGATCCTTGAAAACCACAAAGTTACATTTCCCTAGGGCTCAATCCTTTATTTTAAGGCTGTCATTGTTTCCACCCTTCCTGCTTTTTTCCTCTAAAAAAGAATATTTCTTTTAAGCTATATACCAACGCTCAGAATACAGCTGTTACGTGCTTCATTGCAAAACTCTAGGCTTCACCCTATATCATAACAATAGCATAAGTGAGTACCTGCATAGAAGAGAGACTGCCACACTCTTCAGAGATCCTGATTGTTGAACAGTGTGAATATTGGTCTTGCTCTAAATTACCCAGCTTCCCACCAACAGCACACCTGCAGCATTTGAAAAGCTGGTGGAGTTCAGGGCAGATCACATTAGTGCTAAGGGGACACACCTGAGTTTTGCTGCTCCCCTTGCAATCCTACAGCCACACCTGTCATTGATGACACCAGGATGGCTTCAGCATTAGCTCTTAAAAAGGCATCCAGAAACTTGTTTAAGAAAAGCAGCCGTTGTCAGTATTATGGAATAGACAACCTTTGGTCACGTCCAAGTTTACATTCACATGCATGAATGTGAATTCACAGGATGAAAGGGACTTCTTAGTTTGATGCGACCCATGCTGCGTCCTGGGCTTTCCACTATTTTAGTTCAGTTAGCGATACCACTGAATCTTCAGCTTTCTACTACCAAAGCAAGTTCTGGATTATTGCCTCATCTTACACACTGTAAAAAGCTTCTAGACTTCAACAAAATTATCTAAAGTTAGAGTAAATCTTCCTACAGCTGCTAGATAAAGAAAGGTTTCTTGCATGCCTGCCTCTCAGATACCTAAGCTGAGTCACAGTTAGTGAGTTGGTTGGAAATGCCTCATTGCTCTATATTTTCCTTGGCTGGATGCATAAGTTTTACATTACAGTGAGGCACAGCATATTTACAGTTGAATTTGCCCTATTAAGACTTTCGTACCCTTAGATGCATAGCAGAACTGCGGCTGCCAAATAAGTTAGGAGACATTAATGAAGTGCACAGAGCTCCGCTGCTGTCCAGAGGAAAGCTGATGGCAAACCAACAGACACAGTCACATGGCTTTGCTATATAATTTTGGTCTTAACTAAAATAGCCAAAGCACCTGACCATCCTGAGAACGTGTTTATGAAGAAGCCTGTGCTTCAAATGGAGCTCCCAGCATAGGAACTGCTGGCCGTGGCAAGACACTCGTTAAAACCCTTGTGCTTTGGAGTCGAGGAAAAAAACAGTGAAGAGGTCATAGACCTTGGCTGCTAATGAGGGAGGGAGTGGGGCAGACTCTAATTTCACTTAAAAAGAGTAAGTAAGATAAAGCTTTTCTCCCAAAACCTACAATGTGCATCTCCTCCAGGCTCCACTTGTTGCCTGGTCACACTCCAGTTTGCATCACGGTCGCCAGTAGCACAGGAGAACTGGTGCTGTGCTGAAGGACAACCCTGCCCTCTGCAGAAACCAGTGGTGAGGAGGGGGTGGAGGTGAGTTGTGAAGGTTATTACAGGCAAGGTTATATCAAAACAAATAACCTACGGGCAGGCTTTCTTTCTCCCTCCTACCACAGCCTGAGGTAAGCAGAGACTGGGCAAGGGGCCAGGCTCTGAATCTCTGCAACCAAAGACTGCTGAGGTTGTTGAAAGACAATAAAAAGGTGTTTTTGTCTCAGCTATCTGAGACAGCCCCAGAACTCCATTCAGATTGTAGAAAGAGCCTCAAGGACCATGGGCTTGTCTTATTATTTAAGGGATATATTGGAAGTCTCATCATTTGAGGCTCACTGCACTAGCACCTTGAGGAAATGCCTCAGTGCGTTGCTGCAGACTTTGGACATTTATTTATTTTTCATATTAAGACACAGTGAAAACATTCTCAGAGGTCACACTATACGGTAAATTATTAAGAATTTGTACTAATACTGACAGCTTAAAATTTGCATGGGCTGAGTTGTGGAACTTTAGAGCTGGAAGGAATCCAGCTCCTTCACACACAGGAGCTGGAATGAATTCAGGTAACATCAGCAGAGACATAAAATAACTTAGCATAATCAGTTGTTCTTTTCTCTTTCGCTTATTCCTTATGCCATGTAGAACTCCCCAAATTATTCTTACTATACAATGTAAAACAGAAAATATTTAAGAGAGACAATGGATGTGAAAGTGAATAAATCTAGACATGATAGGAATGGTTGGACTCGATGATCCGGTGGGTCTCTTCCAACCTGGTTATTCTATGATTCTATGATTTAAAACTATAATAGTGTACTAGTAAATTATATACTTGTCTACACCAATAGAGAAATCATTGTGCCAATGGCAGCTTTCCATACTGATATTATCACCACAAAATGCTCAAAGCTGTGGTCCTTGTATTTAGATGAAATAACATTGCATTTAAAGGGGAGGCTCAAAAGGAGGGATACTTTAATTGAAGAAAAGGATTACAGTTGAGAAATGGAAAATTCTGATTACCAAAGAAACCATTTCACTATGAGGAAGAAATAAACGTACACAACAACCCTTAGGCTATGAGAAATTCTCCCGAAAAGTATGCTGAAAATCACATTATTTGAGGCACTTGACATTCATCTGAATTTAATACTTGTAAGTGTACCATGAAGAAAATACTTGCTCTTGTAGTGGGGGAATGCTATCAATAACTTTTCCACATCTAGTTTCTACTAACAATAGGATCTATAGTGGCATGAAATGAACGGAGCCTAGCCTGAACTTCCCATAAAACAAAAGAAAAGGATTCATGGTATTTTATACAGATCAGTATATCTATCAGTTATCTGATAGCAAGCTGCTTTTTATGACATTTTGCAGTAATGTACTGATTGCTTAGTAAGAGAGGCTGGACACATATGACCAGGGATTTGTCGCCCTCTTGTGAACAAGAAAAAAAGTTGCAGCTCTTGCTGCTACTAGAGAATCCTGTAGGAAAAATGTATCTGTACAACTAATAAACATAAACGCGAATTTCTAGAGGTACAACCACTGGTTACTACAATAAACTATAAGAATTTTATCAGAAAAAGATAACTTGAAAACTTAAAAATAATTCATATTTAAATTGGACCAAACAAGATAATTTTTTCCATTTCAGTAAGAAGACAGCTATCTAACTCCCACAAAATCACTGATGTCAAACGGCCCAGACTAGCTCAAAGGTGTGTTAACCCTCCCTGACTGCAGTACCAATATATCCTTCAGCTTCAAAGAGAGCAGGAGGATGAACACATCTGTGTTTGCCATGCAGGAGAAGAGACAGCCTGCCAGCTGTAATGACTAATCATGGCTCTAAGTCCAAATTTATACGTAGACCTCAGTGAAATTCCCAGAGTAAGGACAAGATGTGTCTTGGACCTGCATAGCATAGAACCTCCAGAAGAACGCAGACTAACTCAACACTAGCAAGTCATCATACTTCTAATGAGTTATTTTTAAGTTCATTTTAAGTTTTTTCCTCTTTGCAGCACTTCTTTCTTCCCTGCTGCTCTGCACCCACTCAGTGTACTGCTGGTCCCTTCCTTCTCCCTCTCCTGTCCCAAAAGACCATTGAAATAGTGGTAAAAGACACAAAATATAAAACACAAAATTCAAAGCCACCACCGTTCATCTTATGAAATTCTAAAATGAGAGAAAGCAAGGGCCAGCACCAACTGTTGGGCACCAGTGTTTCCATTCCATGCCTTGTCTTAAGTCTCTGACCAGCCACATCACCCCTTCTCTCTGCTTTGTCTTCCTTCACGCACCCTTTACTAACATTTTGGGGGGATGGACTAAATGATCTTAAGAGAATCCTTCCAGTCTAACAGTTCTGTGATTTCTTACTCCCACTATTTGCTACCGGTTTCCTCTTAGACTCAGTCTATCACATAACTATTGGCTTTCCCAGGCAGGCATAGGCCCTTCCCAGGTGTACACACAGCACATCCACCGTATCAATACAAACTAATTCTTTGAAGATGGCTTTCTCCTGTACTTCTTCAATAAAAACCTTACCAAAGCTCTCTCCTGTGATTATCAAGCCGTGGCAAGTGCCATTTGATCCTGAATAATGGAGGAGTCTCATTAAGCGAGGCAAGAGTAACATTGCTTTACAGTAATCCGAGAGGTTCTCTCTCGGTTATGCTGCCTTCCCTAATTTATAATAAACAAAGCATAAAACCTACCCAAATGAAAGCATCACCAAGTCCTACTAGAACAACATAATAACCATTTCCATGAAAAGCTGTGTATTAATATCACTTAGCATAATAAATATTTAAACTGATACTGCAGTAAAGAATACAAATTCACCTGTCTTTCCTGTTCTTAGCAGTGACACTTAATAAACACAGCTTTATAGCTACTATATTTAAATGCAATTAGTTCCATACACTTCCAGCTTAATAAGAAATAATACATATTCATTTCTGCTCATTAACAGTCAGTATATAACTCTTAGCTAATGAACATTCAATTATGTCTCCTGAATACATTGTGGGATAAATTCTCTTTTTGTTGCTCATATCAGTTCACTTCAATTCAGTTGCTTCTAATTAAAATTCTTTTGCCTCGTGTAGACAAAACTGGGGTTTCTGGAGCCCCTGGAGACTTCTTTAAGAGTTCTGTTTTATCTTTATGTACAGTCAGCTCCCTAATTAATGCTTTAAATAGGGTAAACTTTACTGAAGCTCCTGGGTTCAGTTCAAAGGAAAAAAAAACAGTTAATTTTATATCTCATTTTCACACAATTCACTGGAGTCTCTCTTTTTCTTGTAAATCTACTTTTTTCTTTTGTCTTCAAGTGAATTCAATAATCAGGGAAGGTGCCAGTTTGAGAGCACTGGGAGTTGGAGATCCCCCATCACCAGTCTAGAGCTTTCCCTACCCAGAGAAGCAGAAGAGAAATTCTTGTCAACTTGTCCAGTTCTGCAGCCAGCTCAGGTGGGGAACTTTTACAGGAGGATTCTCCAAGGGGACATACCCAGTAGATTCCTTGAGATAATTCTACATTTATTTTCACTCAGCATCAGCAAGACCCAGTACTATTTTTTCCTAATTTGTTAACAGAGCTAGCTCAGCAATCTATCTGCCTGTATAGGACCAAAGCTCTAACACAAGTTGCACTTACTCCACTGGGACGAACAACATGCAAGCTCATCATTTACTTAAGCGCCACACTTTGCAAAGGTCATTATCAGGTATGACTTGCCAATTGAAGTGACTAGGTTCTTCCCTCCAATTTTACTTGCCTTCTGTCCATTAAGCAGTGAAAAGAGAAAAGAATTCAGCAGCTTCAGGGAACCCCTAGCATGATGTTTTCCTCTCTGGTGCAACATTCTAGGACATATTCTTGGTCTACTTTATCTAAGGGCCAGATTCTTATACTTAATAGACTGGAGACAGCAAGTTCTCTCTAAGAAAAACAGCTAGAAACAACTCTCAAGTAGAGTGAGTCATTCCTCTTCTGCAGTATTTTGTGTACTATTGCAGTTGATACTGTCTGCACTACAGGCCATGTCTATCCCTATAGGCTTCATCAAGGAGACATGTCCACAATGCTTAGCACTCAGTCTGTGTCTCCTTGGGGCATCGCACAATGTCTTTCTGATTCTGAGGTACAACTACCAAAAATGTTGATGGCTTTTTAGTTCAAAATACCCAAGGCAGCCTGCCACTGTGACTCCTGCATAGCATCACGCTGAGGTTGTGCGTTGACTGGCCAAGACACAAAGACCTTGCAGGGTATGTGGCTTACAGGAATAACGCTGGATGACTGTCTCAGGTGGAGAAAGACAAGGTTGATGTGACTTGCATTGGTCTGCAAGATGGTTGCACTGGTCCCCAGAGAGAATATGCCATCCCAGACTTCCTCTTGGAAGACATCAGCTGGCATTGTCCCAGGATGGAAGCAGCGATTGAACCTGCATTAGGGCACCATGAAAGAAAGACAATGGAATTGTCATTGACAATGGAAACACATTGGGAATCTACGACTCCTATCTGTTTTACAGAGGTAGTTCACATTTAACATCACAGAAAGAAAGAGGAAAATCAGAATGGTACTTTGCAGGAAGACTAGTAGCTAGTTCCGTAGCTAGTTCCTAGGGAAAGGCGGTTGGTTTCTTTACAAGCAGGTAAGAGATGCTGCCCTCACTTTTCCGTGCAGCGGAATTAGGCTACTGTGGCCACGAGATGGCAGAATCTTTGTCAAATGCAACACAAAGCAGGTTTCCGATTTCTCCATCAAAAAACTCCGCTGTGAGAATGTTTTATAAAGGTACAACACACAGCCCTAATCAGAAGAATGAAATAAGGAAATGCTAAAAAGGGCGGCTTCTTTTAGCTTCTGGTTCAGGTTAGGAATCAATGACAAAAGATTTTTTAAAAATGTTTGCAAGGATTTCATATTCTGCAGTACGTGATTTCCTTACCCTACACTTTATAGAATTTATATATACTGGAATTACTTTGAAATTACTATAGCTTTATTAAAATCATTATGATAAGAAGATATGCTGGAATTTATTTTTACAAATGCCAGGAAGAGAGAGTAAACTGTCCCAAAGGCAGCTATGATAGGCTAAGTTCTTAGTCCAATTTAAACTGTATATGCAACTTGTATTAAGAACTATAAAGCTGTGTCTGTTTATATGAGAGAAGAACCCCTTACTGCAAAAAAGCAGCTTCAAAGGGGAAAGCAAACAGTTCTCATGTCACCAGGAATGGATATAGATTGCAATGGGAAAGGCTCTGCTTAGATACAGCAAAAATTGTTTCATGGTATTACTAGAGAAGCACTGGAACAGGTCATCTAGGGAAGTCATGGGGTTTTAAGAAGAGCTTGTACAATCATCTGTCAAGAATGATGGAGGTAGAATAGATCTTCATCCTCTGGAGTTTCCCCCAGCCTTACTTTTATGACAATGGTGCTGATCTGATCCGTATACAGCTCTCAGGTTTTTCAGAGCACAGTACTGGTTGCAAGAACTGGCAATCGCAGCGAGATGCTGGAAACCAGCCAAGGGGAATCCTGCACTCGTCAAGCTTCCATTAGCCCAAATATATCATTACGATCACTCCTTAAGGACGAGCAGTTGCAAAACACAAATAATAATTTGATAATGATTAATTTTCTTTCATTTTGATGGTATCTTTGTGGAAGCAGTAGCGTCAAATTGGGAACTGCACTATGAGACATTTGTAATTACTTTCATTACAGCAATACAAACAAACCAGCAACAGACTGACTAATATTGTGTTAGGAAGTACCAATATTTTCGTGCAAAGGACAGAAAGGAGACACGTTTTAGTGGTGGACTTGGCAGTGTTAGGTTAACAGTTGGACTCAATGATCTTAAAGGTGTTTCCCAACCCAAACGATTCTGGGAAAGTGTCTGGATGGATGTCGTATGAGATGCCAGGAGCGCTCAGTCTCGGAGCAGTGCTCTCTGTGCAGATGGGGGCTGGTGGCTCACCCCACTGCTGTAGCAGAGCACCGTGAGAACCTAAAGGCATGTTTCCTAAATATGGTCATGCTGCAACTTCCTTTGGGGCTGAAACCAGAAGCAGCAGCCTGGCAGAAGATGCTGGGGAAGGATCTGTTGGGCACCTCCCCTCAGCCTGAGCTGGCCTGCCCTTGTCCCTGCACAGGCAGCTCCTGGAGCATCCCTACCGGGTAGGCATGCGGGAAGAGATCCCGTGGGAACTCAGCATGTAACAAGAGGCTACAGCGGGTCTCTAGAGACCAGAGTCACAGAATCATAATCTAGGATGGAAGGGACCGTGAAACCATAGAATGGTCTGGGTTGGAAGGGACCTTAAAGATCACGCAGTTCCGAAACCCAAAAGCCATCCAGTCCAAGCCCTCTGCAGGAGCAGGGACACCTTCAACTAGCTCAGGTTGCTAAGAGCCCCATCCAACCTGACCTTAACGTCCCTACCAACCTTCTGCAGCAGTGGAGAAGCATCCTTCTCCTAGAAAGGCCTCTAGTTGTACACCACGAGCGTGGTTCTCCCTTTCTTCTCTCGGATAACAACCCGCACCGCCCCGAGCACTGGCTGCGGGCAGGGCTGGGGGGCACAGCTGGGGGACAGAGCTGGGATAACGCTGGGAAAGAGCCGCGGGACCGAGCTGTGACAACTCCAGCCCAGGGCTGCGAGCGCCCCCCCGGCTCGCAGCCGCTGCGGCGCCGCCCCGCGCGCTGCCCTGCCCCGAGGCGGAGCTCCGCGGGCGCGCAGGGTCGCTGCGCAGTCGGGAGCGGCCGGAGCATGGCGCCGCGGGTGCTGCCGCTGCCCAGGCAGCGCTCCTTCTGCCCGCCCACCGTCCTCAACCCCTTCGTGCACCCGCGGCGCCTGAGCGCCGGAGACAAGCTGCGGGTAAGGCTGCGGCGGCCCGGGACGGGGGGGCGCGCACAGGAGGCTGGCAGTGCCTGGGATGCGCGCAGAGGAGGGTGTCACTGCTCGGGATGCGCGCAGGGTGGGTGTCACTGCCTGGGATGTGCGCAGAGGAGGGTATCACTGCCTGGGATGCGCGCAGAGGAGGGTATCACTGCTCGGGATGCGCGCAGGGTGGGTGTCACTGCCTGGGATGCGCGTAGAGGAGGGTATCACTCTCTGGGATGCGCGTAGAGGAGGGTATCACTCTCTGGGATGCGCGCAGAGGAGGGTATCACCGCTCGGGATGCGCGCAGAGGAGGGTATCACTCTCTGGGATGCTCGCAGGAGAGGGTATCACTGCTCGGGATGCGCGCAGGGTGGGTGTCACTGCCTGGGATGCGCGTAGAGGAGGGTATCACTGCTCGGGATGCGCGCAGAGGAGGGTATCACTCTCTGGGATGCTCGAAAGAGAGGGTATCACTGCTCGGGATGCGCGCAGAGGAGGGTATCACTCTCTGGGATGCTCGAAAGAGAGGGTATCACTGCTTGGGATGCGCGCAGAGGAGGGTATCACTCTCTGGGATGCTCGCAGGAGAGGGTGTCACTGCCTGGGATGCGCACAGAGCGGAGGGGAGGCTGTCACCGCCTGGCACGGGGGTTGCCCCCCCTTACCAAAGCAGTGCTTTCCATGAAATATCATGGACAGCAAAAAGAGTTATCCCCAGTTCCCCAGGGTTACTAACGGGTGTCACTGGGTGAACTGGGTCAGGCTTCTGGGCTGAGCGCTGTCCCATTACAGCTTGTGTACAACCACACGCAAGACTTACAGGGTACTTCTGCCACTGAGAAATCAAACAGTATTTCTGGGCTTCGATTTTTACAAACATTCCTTTAAAATTGAGCTGATGAACCAAGTATGAACTGACATCTCACTGAGGACAATGAGCACATCACTGTGTAGGTGAACTTGGAGCATTTCCTGCTGATTGTTATAAACACCCGAGGCTGATGTGCAGCTGAGTATCTTGTTTCAGTAGCTCTTCCTCATGTTTTAAGCCATGTTTGCCCTGGAGGTAGCTGGGTGTCGGAAGTGTGAGAAACCTGGAAAACAATTCCAAGTCCTTTTATGCCCTATGTTTTATTTGCGGCCTGAAACACATTTCAAGTGCATCTGAATCTGCAGCTGCAGGCATGAACCCCAAGGTAAAGAAAACAGTTTCTTAATGAGGTTCCAAAAATGGACAGCTTTCTCTGCTGGCTCCCTTTTCTAGAACATACAGAGGTTACCTTCAAAAGCTTGCAATTTTTAGCTTAAATTTACCATCTGGACTGTAACAAAGACATCCTATTTTTTCCTTCTGATGCAAACCATGTTATGTCTTAAAGCAGGATACACTCTGTGCAGAACTTCACGATGCACTTGGAAGGAGAAGCACCTGGCTGGGTCAGGGCCTGGTGCTAGTGGGCTTGGAAGCAAAATTGCAGTCACAGAATTGTAAGGCAGCGAGACACAAGAGAGACAACCTTTTAGCCTTGTGCGTTGCTCCCTTCTGTTCTTTTTCCCCCATTGTCATGCAGACTACAATACTTTCTACTGTCTGCTTTATCCTCTAAAGTCTGTTCCTCTCTTGCCTAGCAATGCATATCAGACCAGCTGGGAATCAGCCTCACCAGATAGTGTTACTATAGACTTAAATAAAGGGAAACGTCTCTTCTCTTCCCAGTTACATCAAGTGTAGTGTATCTCCATCCTGGCACATTAAAGGATTGTTTTGTTACATTCCCGCTGTTCTATACTATTCCTTTAGCATACACTGATAAAAATGGATACAAGTTCAGAATGGTCTCTGGGAGGCCAAAGCTGGATTTTCATATGCTGTTCAACTCCTTGATTGTTAAAGCTGCTGTCCCCTGATGAATGGCACTTGAAAGTAAGACAGACTATCTGCATTTCAAAACAAGGATCAGTTGTGCTATGCTAAACATCTGCTTGTGCCAAACAAGATTTCAAAACAGTTATTCAAATACAACAGGGGTTTCCATCCCCTGAAGTTGGCTGCAATTCATTGTTGGGATTTTTTCTTGTTTTAGTTGTGTTTATCCTGATTG
This sequence comes from Phaenicophaeus curvirostris, assembly GCF_032191515.1. Classification (NCBI taxonomy): domain Eukaryota; kingdom Metazoa; phylum Chordata; class Aves; order Cuculiformes; family Cuculidae; genus Phaenicophaeus; species Phaenicophaeus curvirostris. Next base: position 16,606,747 of record NC_091405.1, read on the forward strand.
CTCACTTGCCCTCTTAACTTCTGAACTGCACTGCAAAGCATAAGTAGTAGTTAAATCATGACTAGATTTTCCTTTATTCAGAAGAGATGCTGAGTGGATTTATGTGATGGTGAACTATGGAATGGCACAACCAGCATGCCAAAAGCAAGATTTTTAATCCTGTGCTTGGAAGTAAGCAGCCAGACTGCCTGGCAGAGAGCTGAGGCATACTCTGGACACTCGTGGAAGACCCAGTCTTGCTATGTGCGTACTGCTGTGGCAGATGGTCCTTCTGCTCACAGTTTCTGCTATCAGAGTAGTTCATTTGGAGTTGGGCTTCATTCTGGTGCCCAGCCCGCTCTTCTGCCGCTTCTTAGATAACTTATCAGCAGCTGAAATTCAACAGAATTTAAAATTGAATTCTGTGGCTTTGTGGTAGACCTGCTGTTCCCCCTTGCCCAGTTCCTGCCATCAGTGATGGTGAGATCCCGTGTGTTGCTCGAGGGTCAGTGAGCTGTGGGAGCCTGGACTGCAAGGACAGACTGGAGGAGGGACAGGCTGTGCTGTTGTGCAGTCACCTTAACCAGAAACTATACAGCTGATACCAAATGTGGGAGAAGGTTCTTTGGATGACTCAGAATAGTTCTATCTTTGTGATTACTGTATACAGAAGCTGAAGTGGTTCTGATCCTGCTCAGTAGTTATTAAACTTTGAGCCTGTTTTTTCATCTGTATCTTTTTCTCCTGTACTTTTTCTTTTCTAGCCTACATTGACCTTTCTCTTTCTGTCCTTTTCTAACCCTACGGTGCAGCTGGTGGGAGCAGAAATCAACTCTGCCTCATTACACAGTGACCTAGAAAGCCAATAGCTTGCATCAGCAAATCAGCACCACCTGCACATCTGCCTAAAATAATTCATTAATTTACTAAAGTCTTGAGGAAGGGATTGTTTTGCTCTTGCTATTGCATCCTCTATTTTTCATTATAGGTCAGTGCATTTATACCTGAATGTTTAGATCTCTCCTGGAAACGTTATGTGGCAGTGCTTAGAGAATGTAAACAGCAACACCACGTAGCTGCTTCTCATCCTTATCCTAATTTACACTGTGCATCTGCTGTCAGCTTTAGTCTGTTGTCACTGTGTCTTCTGTAATACAGAACTGAGTCCTGAAGGCCCAAAATTCCTGTTAATCCTCATCAGTATCACAGAATTTAGAGCCAGAGGCCAGAGCCTTTCCTGAATATTGATACAAAGACAGTAAGAAGATATTATGTGAATATGGAAGGAATTTGGAGGGGAGGGAAAAGACCATGGTGGTGAAAAGACAATTAAAACCAACCCAGTATGTTAAAGAATTTGATAAATAATACTGAAATATGCTTATAATCAAAATGTTCTACAAACATTTGTTCCTTTTTGAAGAAAAGGCATAGATGAAAATCCGTTGTGTTGCTTAATAATCATAGCTCAAGTATGTAATCATCAAACTATTTTGTAAAACTTAACTGTTATTAAAAGCTGTGCTTTTCCTGTACAGTAAGTAGGCATTGCTAAAGAGCTGAGAAAGGCTCATTTTGAGAGAGGAACATGGTTGTTAAGCTGTGGATTTTCTTAAAAAAGTATTAAAGTGTAAAAATTAGTAAACTAGCATAACTCTTCTTCCATACCTTCTACCATCCTTAACTAGTGGAGCAGTCACTCCACGACTGATGTGCTCTCACACTAAGTTCTGAAGGACTTCAGAAACATAGAATAAAGATTTTAAAATGACTGTGACGGTGCTGCTGGGGTGTGCATTGCTTTGTGCATATATGGGCACAGAGCTGATTTTCATCGGTGAGTAACTGAGCTGCTTTAGGTGCCAAAAGGAATTGAACCATTTCCTAGCTTACCAGGAATGCGAGTCTGTGACTTCCTTGTGCTCACACAGCTCACCTGCCTCCCAGGCCTGTGCTTGCTCAATTTGCATAGCACTGCATTGCGCCATAAAGGCCAACCTTCAGGATATAGTTTCTAACTTAGAATAAGGGTAAAATAATTAAAAATCTCTTCCTGTCCTGCCCAGTACCACAGCTGCCTGTTAACAACCTTGTGCCCATACACTTGTTTCCTGGAACTGTGCATGAAAAGTGCAAGCTAAAAATTCCTTAACGGGGCCCAGGGGTGATTTCAGTATAATTTGCAACCAGAGCATGTTAGCGTTTCTGCTTGCCCCTACTCCTCTTACAAAGGCATATGAAGAACTGAAGAAGTGGTGAACATCAGTGTTGGCTTGGCTCTGTTTTACACCAGTTTTCATAGAATCATAGAATCACCAGGTTGGAAGAGACCCACCGGATCATCGAGTCCAACCATTCCTATCAAACACTAAACCATGTCCCTCAGCACCTTGTCCACCCACGCCTTAAACACCTCCAGGGAAGGTGACTCAACCCCCTCCCTGGGCAGCCTGTTCCAGTGCCCAATGACCCTTTCTGTGAAGAATTTTTTCCTAATGTCCAGCCTAAACCTCCCCTGGTGGAGCTTGAGGCCATTCCCTCTTGTCCTGTCCCCTGTCACTTGGGAGAAGAGGCCAGCACCCTCCTCTCTACAACCTCCTTTCAGGTAGTTGTAGAGAGCAATGAGGTCTCCCCTCAGCCTCCTCTTCTCCAGGCTAAACACCCCCAGCTCTCTCAGCCGCTCCTCATAAGGCCTGTTCTCCAGACCCTTTTGCTACGGCTGCCTGGGACGGCAGCAGAACTCTCGCAATAGTTTCTTTTGCTTCAAGTTACAGAAAGCTGATAGGAGTTTTTTGACTGCAAGGAGGGAAAGGAACAAAGCTTTCTCGATTTATTTTGAAAAATGCAAGGAGGTCCTAGCATAGAGGTTAATATCCAAGATGCTTCAGATGGAAGCTTCGTTGTCAGAAGGGTTCTGCTGTACGTTTACTGTGGGCAACGCACAAACCACTTCCTAAGGCCGTGAGCCAAGAGCTGCTACAACAGCTTCCAACAGCGTTGTAAGGTCAACCTTTGCCTTAAACCACAGCTTCCGCTTTACTGAAAACTCCTTTTTGCTTAAGTCCCAGGTAGCAGAAATGAAGTTGTGTTGCGTGTGCACTACTCCAGGCAGCAGCAGCGAGGATCATTTACAGCAACAGTGTGACTCAACACGAGATGTGTCATTTTGGAAGGGCAAGAGTACATGTTAGTCATCTTAACAATCCCACTTGCTTGGCTTCTAGACAGGGAGCTGGTGACAGAAGGCTCTGCAGTGAAGATATCGATCAGCTGGGCAGGCTCATCTGAGCTGGTCGTATGTTGCAGACCAAGTCTAAGTATAAACTAAAGCCAGCAAACTCTGTTTACTCTCTCTGTCCAACAGCATCCAAGCCATAAACTGAAACACTCAGATGTTCCAGTTCTACCTGAAATGGGAACCCAAAAGTGAAAATAAAATGGTGTCAATGATTGACTTCCCCGTATGACACTGGAATCATTAATGCTTTCCTTACTAAATCACACAGCTGTTATGTTTGTATTTTGAAGTCCATATAAGGGAACACAGATGTCATTCCTGTTGACACCATTTCTTAAGATTTTTCCCCTTTTTTTCCAGGCTGTTCTTCAGGGGATTATTTTGCTACCCCCTCGTGCCATATGCATTGCAGTCATTGTACTGCTAGCATGGCTCTTTGCATCAGTTGCAACTTTCCGCCACCCTGGAAAAGGATCTGTGCCGCTCAAAGGATGGAGAAGGTAAAGAGTGAACAACATTTGTGAAAACCCTGTGCTTTCTTTTTTTTTTTTCTTCTTTATAAGACAAAGCCAGGGTCTGAAGTTGTTTTGTTTTTTAGCTCCCACTCCTTTCCTTGTTTTGATTAAAGAGGAGTCCTCAGTCAAATCATAATTTTACCCATATAGGAGAAGCAGCGTTTTGATGAGAGTATTTTACAATAGTGGAGTTTTATAAATATGTAGATTTTCAATTGTCTTGAGGCTAAAACTATTCTGTGTAAAAACCTTTATAGACTATTTGTAAGACAGGATTTATTTTAGTAATAGTACTGATAGGAATATTTGAGAAAAGGAACTCATTAAGAAAAGCATTTGGTAATGTTGTGTAGGCTGAGCCTCTGTGTAGCCTTTGTCACTCCTGCTGTGCTATAATTTATGACAAAATTAGCTTTGACATTTCCTCTCTTAGCTATGTTGCCCTTGAAGGAGTATTTTACAGCTGCCTCTGTGGCTTCTGGGTTTCAGTCACTCAGCTTCTGACCTCAGAGTAGTGAGGTTCCCTTTTGTTGCAATGCTCAGTGGCTGCATGCAGGAGAAGGAGATGACACAGGAATTGAGTGCTAACAAGACTGAGAGATTACAGAGAGTCCCAGGAAGAGAACATGTGCCCTGTTGAGGGAACATATTCCAGTACGGGAACACTGTCATTTCACCTTAGTTATTTAAAACTTGTAGGAAAAGAACAGGGTCAGAGTTATATAAGTTCTTAGGGAAAGGACACTGAGTCTGCTATTTATCCACACTCCCCTCGCAATAGTGTTATGCTACAGTGCTATAATATATGGCAACAGAAATACAGTACTTGGCAGGAGGGTTCAGTAAGATGCTCTACATCGCCTTATCTTCAGAATTATAATTTCAACACAAAAAGGTGATATTCACTTCCCCACTTCTACTTCTTCCCCTTTAGACCTAAATCTCCTGGTGAGTAGTGTTGCTACCCTGTGCCTGGCCCTAGGCTTTTGTTTCCAAGTACCAAAGAAATACTAACTGTAAGATGGATAATATTTTTGTGTTTCTGTTTACAAGGAGGATGATCCAGGCAACCCTGTCATGCCTAACTCGTACCTTGTTCTCCGTAATGGGCTTCCAAGTTAAAGTAAAAGGGAAAGTAGCAAGCCTACAGGAAGCCCCAATCTTCGTTGCAGCTCCTCACTCAAGCTTTTTTGATGCCATTATTTCTGCCCTAACTGGAATGCCATCAATGGTATCAAGAGCAGAGAACCTGTCAACTCCAGTAATTGGCAGTAAGTATTTATGAAAAAAAAATAACATGTTAGAAGTCAGCAGTTTGACATAAGGTCAAAAGTCTTATCTCTGAAAGTGATTTAGGAGCTGACTTTCTTATATCCGTAGGTTCCAAAGATATGGACAGATTATTTCTGGTTAAATCCACAGGACAAGTTATTTCTGAATTGGTCAAAGTGTCTAGAAGTGTGCTATATCTTTTTAGGATACAAAATATAATATCACTTTAAATTTGCTTTATACCGAAAGCATGTTCTGTAACTGCTCAGGCTAGAAGCTTTCTCTTAAAATCCTCCCAGTGGGTGGCTTGAGAAATCTGTTCAGCTGCTATCTTTTAACAGTGTGGCCACAAATGTAGAACGCAGGTTAGTGAAGGTTATTTCAAAACAGAACCAAACTATAGCAATAAAAAATACCGTACTTATAAGTTTAAAGGTGCAGGCACTTTTACAGACTTTAGGTAATAGGAGTCAAACCAGGAAAGAATAAAAGAGAAGTCACTCAAAAAGGAAATGCAGAGAATGGAAAAGTTCGGATGAGTCATGCTTCTATTATTTTCTCCTCCTTTTGGCACAAAAAGAATTCCTGTTTGCGTTACTAGAATCAGCTGTGGACTTTCTGCTAGCTCTATGTCTCTTACCTCTGTAGAACTCTTAAAAGAATAAGGCAACAGTAACCCAAAACCAAATTCAGTAGGCAAGAAAGCAAAATGTCTTTGTAGGAAAAAAAAGTAACTGGTAATATAGTAACCTTCTCTTAAAAGCACAGGGGCTGGACACAGAAGATAATTACCATACTTCTAATGAAATGAGGAGTGTTTTTCTGTAATTTACGCACAAGCTGTGTATATTTTGTAACCAAAAAGGGACATCTTAGTTCTTCAGCATAAGCTCAAACTACTTGTTGACTGCAGTCTGCGTGGGTTAAGGCTGAGTGTGGCCCGTGAGCAGGTGCTCAATCAGGTCTTTGTCTTAGAATTGTGTGGAAATGCTTGGGGAAGGATAACAGCAATATTAGCAGAATGTGTTTGGGTGAATTTGGCATGCTTATACCTACTGTATAGCTCCTCTGCTGGCAGTGAAGGTATCTCTTTTGTGCCTTACTTCCCGTTTTGCAGAATGAAATAACACTGTTATCTATTTAGTCTGAAAACTGTTTGTGCAGAGTCGGTCTCCTACTATGGGAATAACATTCTCTTTGCTACAAGGCAGCCTTGAACTCATATGTTTTCTAAGTACTAGCACAAGACAAATTTTTTCTCTCTTTCACAGCAATTTTAAGTTCCCTTCAGCCTGTATCAGTTTCTCGTCAAGACCCTGATTCACGAAAGAATACAGTCACCGAGATAACTAAGCGTGCATTATCAAAAGGCCAGTGGCCACAGGTAATAAATACACAACTACTCTTCTATGTTTTATTCATATTCCATATTCACTGTGCATCATAATTGCACAAGTGCCCAGCTGAATAGGATTCTGTTGATGTACAAAGTTGAAGTCTGCTCTCAGCTGTATGACTGGTTTAGGAAAGGATGGTGAAAGGTTGGTGCCCAAAAAGAGTTTTGTCATGACAAATGAGTCAGTTAAAATCCAGCCAGTACCACTTGCTGTTGCAAGATGCAGATGCTCCTGACCTTCTCTTTTCCCTGTTTATTTCCTAACACACTGTGTTCAGTGTAGCAGATGACTTGCATTCGTGTAAGTGAATCAGTATTCTCCAAGTAGCTTATGTGTGAGAAGCTGTGTTACAGAGCTGTGCTCACAACAGCTTGGGGGTGCGCAGTTATGAGATGAGTGACTCAGGCTTTCCAGGCTGCTGCAAGGACATACTTAAGTCTAAAACATCAGTGTCACATGTGAAGAATAGCTGAGGTGAAACTCCATTCAGTCTTTAGGTTAATGATGCACTAAAGCCAAGACTTTTAGATTGGTCTGAATTGTGGTAAGATTTTAGCATGGAAGCGACAGTTATTGATTCTGCACAGTGTTTCCCAGGGTCATTCCTCAGCAGCAAGCTGTTGTTGTGATTCTAGGCCTTGGACTGCTTTCCATCCTAAAGAGCTGATGGGGTAAGGGCTGCTCAAGAAGGACAAAAATGTTTAGACAGCCACTGTGCTGCTTTTATGATAGACAGAGGTCTGGGATGGAAAGCCACATCCTTCACGTGAAAGGCCTGAAGCAGTTGTGAACGTAACATCTCATTTGGCAGTGCCTCTGCTTTTTTCTATTTAATTGGCTGTAGTCTGATGTTGCCACCAGGTACTCTGAATACAGTGTCATTGCCGGACAAATTCAGTCACTGATGTAAGACTTTTCTCTAAAGATGCCCCATGTGGATTTGTGTAAAACCTCATACTTTGTGGTTTGAATTAGTTCTTGACTTGTTTTCTTAGAGGTTTATCTGCTTAAAACGAAAAACTAAAAAAAGTGACTGGTTCAGTGGCTAAAATCACAAGTCCTGTTCAAACCATAGTTGGCTGCTTCATATATGCTTGAAAACATTTAACTTTTCCTTCAATTTTGTTCCAGTGAGTGGCTCTTGAAGAAAATTAAGATAGACTAATGAAAAAGCAAGACTTAAGAAACAGGTATCTCTGTGGCGGCTAGAGCTGAATGTGCTGCTCTACTTTCTGAATAGTCTAGGAACAGAGAACACTGAAGTATAACTGCTTCTCATCCTGAGGGAAGACCAACACTTGCCATGTTTTTTTAAATAGCGTTACTTAGACATTTCATACATCATTTTCACTTAGTAAGCACCTTACAGAGAGCTTTTTAGATAGTGTTTGGGCTACTTAAATTTGCCTCATAAGTGCATTTTTCTAAGGTGCTATAAATATTTTTAAAGCCTCCATTTTTTTTTTCAATTTGTCAACTATATGGAGGATTTTAGATATGCGTGTCAAAGCCAGGAAGGGGTTTTTTTTGTAACATTACTTATAAACTATACTAATGCTTATGATTTGCCAAATTTTATGGATTAAGTGATTGTAGCAAAGCCCTGGTAGACCTAATCTCCACTGAAAATAGCATGGGGAGGAAAGGGGAATTGGCTTTACACCAATACTGCACTTGGGAGAAAAATTAGCTGTGTGTTACGGCATAAATAGCCTATGAGTCAAGTAACTGGGAATCTCCAAGACTGAGTCAGCTGTACAACAAGGGGTGTCACAGGGTGATTCCTAGTCCTGTGCCCTGGCCACACCTCCCTCCTACTCTTTTTTTGGTTTTGAGAAACTTGACCACAAGATGATGTCTATCATATCCTCTTTAGAGTGCCCGAGCTGCATTCTCTAGCACAACAGAATAGGAGTAGCTGGATTCCCCATTCCCACTCCCTAAAACCAAAACACAGCAGACTGGGCAGCGGTTGTGCCGATTGTGTTCTTCTCCCAGCCCTGTACGAAGCAAAGGGGAAGGAGGGAATTATTACTTACTCTTTATTAGTTACTTACTCATATTAGCCACTAATATGTATTCTGGGGCTTATGATGTATGCTAAGTAGAAACATACACATTTTTGTGTCCATAGCACCAGCAAACAATTTCTCGTTACAGAATACTTAGTCAAGGACCAACTGTAAATCAGCATGTGCAGCTATCTCTATTACACCTTAAACAGCCTGTCTCTCTTGGCTAGGACCTAATGATGCCCTCTTTGATCTAGCTTTGACCTGTTCATTCGGACTGAAGTGGGATCACACCTTGAACACTCTTGATCCAGACCAGTTCTTGTACTGAGGTTTTTTGGAGTGCTGCTTATGTTCCTGTAGTGCTGTGGGAAACACAAAGCTTCCTTGTATTCCACAGGGAGCAGGATTTGGTGTGTCACATTGCAGCTCACTAATCTAGTATCTCTTGGGCACTAATTTAGAAACCTGGGTGTTTGGTGTGTCTGAGTCATTCAGGTTCAGAAGCTGCGTCGTGGTGTGTAATGCCTTCAGAACTCTGCATCACAGATACCCATGATGTCTCTGCCTTTTGCTGCTACTCCTCCAGGTGGTATCTTCTCACCACAGTTCACATCTTGACTCATGTTGATAGCATCTGGGCTGTAGATGCTTAAGTTTCTTACGCACTTCACGTCAGCCCAGACTCGATGTTTGTACACCCAGCAGTTCAATAAGGGGCTGCTAGCAGAGGAACAATTCTCATATTGTTACCTACGCTAAACATTTCAAGTGAAACACTGAAAGCCTTTTGCACCATATTTCTGAACTGATAAAAGCCTTTTCCCAGAAGCATTTCTCTTACAAAGCATTTGTTTCCAAATCAAGATGGATCAGGTTATTCTTACTGTGAGCATCCTTCTCTAATACGTTGATTTCCTTTTGGAACAGTAATGGTATTTTTGTGATGCAGAGTAATGTGTCACAGACCTTGCATAAAAAATTGCAACTGATGTATGTAAATGCTTTATGTAACTGATGTTAAAGTATGAAATGTGTATGTGCGTGTATATATATACATTTCTCTCTCTTTAAATCCAAGCTACTAATTTTCCCAGAAGGCACCTGCACAAACCGATCGTGCCTGATCACATTTAAACAAGGTGAGAAATTTTGTCACATCTTTGTTAGAAAATAATGTGTGAAATACTAACTTGGTAGTTCTCGTAAGGTTATGCTTCTGTAGGTACATCATCCACAACATCACTGAAGTAATGTTTTATATAATTAAAATATCAACGCTGTAGAAGCATCTTAGAGCATTAAATTTTCAGTGTGCTAAACTCACTGTTTTATACTAGTCAGTTTACTTTTTGGATTTTTAGTATTTTGTAGGATGCAAAATATCTATGATGTATAACAGCTAGTTGGTTGGCATTTTTTCCTCATCTATTTGACTTACCCAGAAACTTGATTGAGATTCTTATGAGATGAACTGCCTAAGAACATGATAGTTATGATGTTCCTTTAGCTCAGCTTACAATTATGCCATCTTAGATTGCTGTAAATTTTGCCATGCAAGACTTAGCAACCAAGTTGTGAAACCTCTTTGCATAGTGCTCAGCAAGGCAGGCCAGTAGATTATTTTCAACACAGGAAAGTACTTGATAGCATCAGTGATCATTAGATTGTTGTGCTGTGGTTCAGTTAAAGCCATGCTGCTTTTACAGAATCATAGAATCAGTAGGTTGGAAAAGACCACTTGGGTCATGGAGACCAACCATTCCTATCTGCCACTAAATCATGTCCCTAAGAACCTTATCCACCCATCTTTCAAACACCTTCAGGGATAGTGACTCAACCACCTCCCTAGGCGGCCTGTTCCAGTGCCCAGTGACTCTTTCTGGGAAAAATTTCTTTCTGATATCTAGTCTGAACTTCCTGTGGTGCAGCTTGAGACCATTCCCCCTTGTCCTGTCCACTGTCACTTGGGAGAAGAGGAGCCTCCCTACCCTCCAGCAGGTCGACACTTCCATCTAGCTTAGTGTCATCCACAAACTTGCTAAGGGTGCACTCAATGCCTTCATCCAGGTCATTGATAAAGACATTGAACAGGGCTGGACCCAGCACTGAGCCCTGGGGACACCACTTGTAACTGGCCTCCAGTTGGAGTTAACTCCATTCACCACAACAATCTGGGCCCGACCATCCAACTGGTTTTTCACCCAGGAGAGTGTGCACCTGTCCTGGCCAGTGGCAGCCAGTTTCCCAAGCGGAATGCAGTGAGAAACTGTGTCAAAGGCTTTACTGAAGTCCAAGAAGACTACATCCACAGCCTTTCCCTCGTCCAGTAAGCGGGTCACTCTCCTTTCGTACTGTCATACAGTGTTTTGGGTAGCAAAGATACAAAACCCGTACTACATGCTCAGGTCTGTATCACTTATGAAGATAATAAAGAATAGAGGAGGGTTCAAGAACTACTCAACAGCCATGTTGAGTATCTAATCCTTTGAAATGAATGCCAGTCAACAAGGAGATAATACACAGAAAATGAGTTTCAACAGTTCAGGAATCTTAGGCACCTTTCTCCTTAAGATGGAGATGAGCCTTTTTCTGTCCCAACACCTTGCTAGTTGTGCTGCTGGGTTAAAAAAGGCAAACCCAGAAAAAAACCGCAAAAAAACCACAACAAAAGGAACATTTCCCATTCTTCTCATCTTTTTAAAAAATTCTTTAAGATACCATGTCTTACTTGAATGACTTAGAACTCCCAGCTCCTGTATTAAGCTAAGTCTTAACCATCCATTCTAATCTGTGGTTGCAGGTGCCTTTGTTCCACAAGTCCCTGTACAACCTGTCTTGCTCCGATACCCCAACAAGCTGGTAAGCAGAACATTCTCCTGTTCCCTAACTAGTAATATGAAAGTCAAAATCCCAACTCAAATGGTGCCTAAGAAATATTTGGCATTGTCACTGAAAACTCCATTGTCCTGAGCTTTAGCATTGCCGAGCTCCTGGAGGCAGATGGGCTTCCCAGGTGTCACCATGGCGTAGCTGCTATTCTGATTTTGAAAAGCTTGCTACTGGGCTTCTTAGCTATACTTGAAGAGGGAGCACAGGGAAGTATTGCAGCGGAAGTCAGAAACTTCCTACAAAGCCACAGAGCCTGTACTTTGAAGTCTAAAATGCACACAGCTTCCCTACTAGTCCTCATTTTTTGTCTGAGCTCAAAATACTCTTCCTGCAAGGGGCTTGCAAAGTGTCTGTGCAAAAACTAAGTAAAGCCACAAACATCTCCAACAACCCCCCTCTTCAGACACCTCAGGAGGGGCAGTTTTGCAGATGGTTCTTTTCATGCAACTTTGTCTTGTTTTGCTGAGTAAATGTTTACGCTTTTTGCCAAGTACAGGAGTACAGACTTACGGCTCTGCCTCACTGACTGGTGTAAATGATGGAGCGTGAGACTAGCAGCTTGCTAGCTCTTCTTAAATTATCGGGTTATCCTACAAATCCAGAAAAGACAAACCTTTTCCTTCCTAAGACATTTTAAGATTAAAAATGAGTGATTGGGTATTTTTGTTTTTGTTTTTTTGATATGCAGAAATGACCTTAGAAACTAAATCAAATATCTGTGAGGGTGCCTTTCTAAACAGACTGGCAGAGTTCTCTGGGAAAGTTTTCTTAGATTATTTCTTTCCTGTTTCTGTTGTTTGGATCAGAATGAATGATTTAAAATATCTACATACTTGTGTAAATTTTATTCACAGTTATTGATATTACCAAAAGCCTGCCGTGCTTATTTCCAGGTTTTTAAGGTAAAGAATCCTAATGGCCTTGACATCTTTCTTTATTTTCACTACAGGACTATAAAACAATCATATGCTGTTACTAAACTTGTGCCTGTTTTATATTGCAACTTATCCGCTGTCTAACTTTAATCTGGTTTTGTTACACATTTCTGTGTTTTATTTTTTTCCTTAGGATACTGTGACCTGGACATGGCAGGGTTATTCACTGTAAGTTTCTTAGCCCTACTAAAAATTACATAAAGACTTGTTCCCCTTGTTGCTAAGCTTGCTGCCAAACAGATTCAGCGAAGCCAAGACACATGTTCTCCTAGCTTTGTTTATATGAGGGGGAAATACTTGGGGATAATGCTGTCATGCAATAGATTTCATATCTGAACGGCTAGAGAAACAAAGATTTTAAATTCGTTTTCTTTGGGGAACAATCATAGTAATTAAATTCCATAGATATTTACCATTTCCTACAGAGTATACAAACAACAACAAAAAAATGTTATTTTATCCCATCTATTTATTCATTCCTCCATCTCATTTGAAAAGCCATATGAGAGTAAATGAAGAAGATGAGCAAATCAAAGATTGATTTTCCCCATCTTTCCTCATTCTAACATCTAGGATTCTTCATTTTTTATTTATCCCTGACTCAACAAAAAATCAATTGTTTTGAGATCCCAGTTAAGAGACTATATATAGAGAGTATTTCTCATGGAAATAACACAACTCTTTTCAGTGTTAGTAGGTGAAGCTTTTTAAAATACTGACAAAAACACAGCCAATACTGTGAAATTCCCCAAAATGTTGCTTTTGAACTTTTTTTTTTCTACAGGGTTTCTGCATATATGCATGTGTTTTTGTCAGTATTATAAAAGCTTTGCCAACTAACACTGAAATACTTTGTTTTTAAAGAAATAAAATGTATTTTTCTTGCTCTTTCTTTCTTGCCCGCAGAAAAGAGCTGTGCATAATGACCATGTGTCAGTTCTTCACAAGAGTAGAAGTTGAGGTAAGAATTAAAAATATTTTTGTACTAAGCTTCAGCACCTGAGGAATTTATATTTTAATATAAACGCATTATTCCCAGTGATGACACGGTTTTCTGTGTCCGTACAGTATGCCTGTACTTCCTTGATTTAAGAGTTATGTAACTTCTGAAGGGGAGTTGTAATAAGCAGAAACCTTATCTCAGACCCTGAACAGCTGGCGACTGCTTATAAAAGGAGTGAACTCTCAAAGCTTGATGTGAATAACCTGGCCCTGCTCTCTCAGCGGAGAAAACTTTCAGCTGTAAACAGAAAATTATTTTGGCTGTTTGACAGATAGCTAGTTCCATAAATATACTGGTTTTAATCTTAAAGTGGCAGCATTCTTTAAAAAAAGGCTGTTCAGGATGGACTGCATTTATATGGGACAGCTACCACTATATCAGTGCATCACAAGCACGTGCAATATAACTGAAGAAACATATTGACACATAATTAGCAACGGGGTCTTCCAGTGAACCACAAACAACACCTTATACTTACTCTAAAACTGCTGAATTCTAGGATTCAAGGGCAAGATTGCAGGGTGGGGCGTAGCAGAACTCTGATAAACGATAACCATAACTGAGAAGAGGCACGGTAAACAGCTGCAAGCGAACACTGTACGCTGAAGCCGAAAGAACAAAATACTCCTCCACACACGCTGCTTTGCAAACAAACTTTTCATATTAAAGCAGCATTTACCAATCTTTTAAGAGGCAGGTTTGGACTGAATGTCATTTGTGAGGCTAGGGCAGAAGAGCCCGAGAGGTTTCTAAGGCAGTTGAGACCTCTAGTGCCCAGTTCCTTCATTGCATGGCATATATTTTTCTATTGTTTTTCCCCTATTCCAAACAATAACACAAAATTGTCCATTTTTCTAATAAAGTGGTGACTATTGAATTGATTGGATAACTCATCTCTTTCAGTTTCTGCCTGTTTATGTTCCTACTGAGGAAGAAAAGAGTGATCCCATTCTTTTTGCCAACAGAGTCCGACAAACCATGGCAACGTATGTAATCAGTAATAAATAAAAGCTTTGAAAACTTTTATATCCAGGAATTCCATATAAATCCTAGCTATAAAGTACATTTTAGTCAGGTCATAGATACTATATGTATATATAGGGTTTGCTCTGGCTTTTCACTAAGACACGTCAGATTCATATACCCAAATACCCAATTGTTTTTACATGAAGCATAAAGAAGGTTGTCTTACATTTGAATATAATATGTTCAATTCATAGAAAGCTGCAATAAATTGCCCCCTTATTTGCTTGGCAAGAATAACTGAGTGGTTTGTTCTGCAAGGTTACTGGGCAGCATTTGCAGGACTGTAAATTTTAAAACATCATGGCACTGACATAATGTAGTTTCAGAGTATGGTTCTGTAGGCTCACAAAATGGTATGTACTGCTTTTTCCTGCTTGCAGTAGTGCGAGAATGAATTCTCATTTGTTTTGTATTATTAGCATTAAAGCTAAACTGCAACAGAAAAGGGAACCAGTCTACTAGAAGTAATTTTAATAAGACATCAATATTAATTTTTATTTAATTTTGTTTCAGTGCTTTGAATGTGCCAGTCACCGATCACACTTTTGAAGATTGCAGACTGATGATTTCGGCAGGGCAGCTGACTTTACCCATGGAAGCTGGGCTGGTGGAATTCACCAAAATTAGTAAGAAACTCAAGTAAGAGAAGTTTTGCTTTTGGTAGTGTAATTACTGCACTGCTGCAGGTGCTGATGGCCATCTACAAAAGGATAAAAAAAACCTGCCAGCTGAATTGGCCATTGGACTGAGCCACTTAATTATGCAGTAAGTCCATCAGATAACCTGGCGTGGCTGTGGTCAAATGTAAATTATGTGCACAGTGAATCTTAACATTCACATATCTGTTATATATCCATTTATAGAAGTCTGTCTGGAGCAATCTTCAACAGTTACTTGACAATCCTAATTATTCTTATTGAGGCGCAGGGGTATTTCTGCAGAGAGATCTGATACTTTTCAGGCTGTAGTGATACTAGCATTTGGGTAGAGAGTTAGCAGGTAGAGCCAAGATCTATTCCCTTCTGGAATTATTAATTATTTACCCTGCAGCATGATATGAATTTATGGTAATGAAAAGCTGTCTGCTAGACTAGCCTAGTTACTGGAGAGATGATTCTGGGTTTGGGAAGTTACTCTAAGAAAGTCTGATATACCCAAGCACGGAACTGCCTGCTTTTAATATTAATAACCAGAGGGGGCAGTCCTTATTGCAAATTTCATATAAAATATCAGGTTGGAAGTACAGCATGTACTCACATGCACTGTTGGGCTATTTTTCATCTTTGAACACTGTCATAACTCCTACTGAAATTCCATCTGTCCAAGATCTGCTATATAGAAATATCTCCTCTCCCTCGTGTTTGTGTAGCCTAAAATGGAATCATGTCAGAGAGCAGCTGGATACCTTTGCTGCTATTGCAAGTGCTTCCAAAGGAGGAAGAATTGGAATTGAGGAGTTTGCAGAGTACTTGAAGCTGCCTATTTCAGACGTCCTCAAAGAGCTGTTTCAACTCTTTGACAGGGTGAGTAGTTGGTTAACTGACTGGAAATCCTGTTTGCAATGTTTTGTTAAGAATGACATCCCAAAATTCACTATGTCCAGCTTAGCGAATGCATCTTGGTTAGCAGTTCCTATAGGCCGGATAGCCTGCTCTTACAGTTTCCTGGTTAAGTTTCAATGGAAAAAGGTTGGTCAGTTTTTATTTTGTGAGGTTAAAGCCATCTCTTGGACCAAATTGTTTCACCAACATCAGATGATAATCTTCATGCTGGTATTGGCTGAATATTTCCTTTTGCCCACCCCAGATTTTGAGCTTACATACACTCTGACAGCTAAATTAACTGATGTATTTGTACGCAGATAATTTAAGGCAGACTGAAGCTGACGAGAGTGTATGTTCTTGCTGTGTTTGTGGAAGGTGCTATCAGGCACTATATGGACTCCTCTTGCCGTAAAGGAGGCTACATGTTAATCTGACCATTTAGGCCTTCCTCCATAGCCAGTGGTGCCCTCTCCCATTTTCTGCTTCTCTCTGAAGATGAGAAAAATTGTTTTGTGGATGCACACCTCTGACTATACCAGGAACATCAGTGACTAGAGCACAGCATAGAACCATCTTACTGCTAGGCATCCAATATGTGCTACAGGGCAAGCAGCACGTTGTGCAAGTGTTTATGAACCAGGGTTTGCTTCTTGTCTTAGGAGCTCTCTTGACTTAGCATCACTTTTCTAGATCAAGTTAGCTTCAGCGCTACACTTGCCCTTGGGAGGTCACTGTGTTGTATATGCTGATTAAAACTGCTCCAGGAATTTTCCAGATAAAAAAGTTTCACAAGATCTAAAATAGAGAAGTCAAACATATTCCTCAATCACTGAATGCATTGAAGCTCTAGCAGAGCTAAGTATTCATCCCTTCTTCATTCTTGCCTCCTCACCTTGGACCGTTGGCTTCTATGAACACGTAGCCTGAGCCCTGAAGCACAGTACATACAACAGAAAGATATTGTGTCGAGACTCCTTTCACTTTCCCTATCTGGCACAACGTCAGTGAGTAGAATTAGAAACTTAATGCTCAATTCGCTGAAAGTTTGAAGGCATAAAAGATTGCAAGAACAGACCAGACTCTAGTAAGCTTTCACTGCATTTATCTTTAAGGAGATCAGCTTAATTGAGGAACTTGCACGCTAATATAGCAGGGCTCTTTCCAAATTGCTTCAGTTACGAGCACAAGTATTTTAGAGTTCTGCTCTGTGGCTTTTGGCCTCATCATTATTTTTTCTTCTAAAAAGATTTCTCAAATCACATGAAGCCAACTACACAGAGAAGAAAAGAAAGAGAGAGGCCTATCAACAATTGACAGAAACTAGTGAGGCCTGAGATAGCTTTGGCAGCTGGAGACATGCGCAGACATGGTGAAGTCTAAGCATGCAGATAAGCTGTGTTTTGCCAACACCCAGCTCAGACACGATACAGCTTCAGAGAGTTACGGCAGCACTGGATCTCCGAGTAACTCCCTTCAAAAAATCTTCACGATGTTCCTTGCTAAAGCTTTGCTGAGTGGAGGAAGTGGCAGTGGTCACGGAGGGAGCCTTGCACAAGGCCTTGGAGGTCTCCTAACAGGAGGTGGGAGAGGAGGGAATATTGGAGGACTTGTTGGAGGTCTTGTCAATCTGATAAGTGAAGCAGCAGCTCAGTATAATCCAGAGCCGCCTCCGGCTCCTTCACATTTTACGAATGTGGAAGCTTATGAGAGTGAGGAGATCAGACAGTTTCGTCGCCTTTTTCTCCAACTGGCTGGAGATGATATGGAGGTGTGTGCCACTGAGCTCAGGGACATCCTGAACAAAGTTGTTTCCAGACATCAATACTTGAAGACAGATGGCTTCAGCTTAGACACATGCCGTAGCATGGTAGCCGTCATGGACAGTGATACGAGTGGTAAACTGGGCTTTGAAGAGTTTAAGTACCTGTGGAACAACATCAAGAAATGGCAATGCGTGTACATGCAGTATGATACCGATCAATCGGGCACTCTTGGGAGAGCTCAGCTGCCGGGTGCCTTGAAGGCTGCAGGATTCCACCTGAACGAACAACTCTTCCAGGTAATCGTGCGCAGGTATGCCGATGAGGATGGTAGCATGAATTTCAACAACTTCATTAGCTGCTTGGTACGAATGGACAGCATGTTCCGGGCCTTCAAGTCCCTGGACCGAGATGGAAATGGACAGATCAAAATGACCATTGAAGATTGGCTGCAGCTGACCATGTATTCGTGAAGGTATAGCAGAGAATGACCTTCATCTGGAAGATATGCATGGAAGAATAATCCTGTACTGTAGCACTGTGGTCTTTTCCTTGTTCTAGCTGTAGACAGCTCAGCTTAAAGTATTGCTATTCCTCTTGTTCGTGAATTAGTCTGCGTTTTGGGAGGGAGTAGGGGAGGTGTAAGTTGTCAGTTGGACAGAAAACTATCTTTAAACTCTGAAGTGTAGGAATATGTTCAAGGGTAAAAGATTAGTTATTTCTTCACATAAAGTGGTTTGTATATGAGTATAGTTATTACAGAAAATGTTCATAATTTTGGTGTTGTTTTGTGATGTTACTGTTCTGATTTGTAAGCATTCACTAAGCTGGAATAAAGCTTTGCTTGCCAGAAGGCAATCACTAGTAAAGAGAGTTGTGCAGTAATTTCTAACAAGGAGAAGAACATGAGACATGCAATAACTATAACGATTTACATAATCATATTAAATTTCCTTCCTACTGCTTTTTCGTGCTTGTCTGCTGAAGCAAAACCTGAGTGGTATTGTCAGTTCTACCTGCTGGCCACGACAAAATGGAAGACTTACATAAGGCTACTTTTAATAACCTTTCTCATTCCTACAGTTCTATTAACTTCTCTTCTTTCCTTGGAGCCTTATAACTATAAGGAAAACAACTTAAAATACTACAGTTATATTTAGAGAACCTTGCTGTAATAATCCAGTCACATAGCAGACAGACAGCCAAAATCAACCTTTGGCTGAGTTAAATTTTATCACAGTGCAGCGTCTCGCTCAAGCTAGTTATGCAGTTCTGTCGAAGACATCAATTTTTGAGTAAAGGAAAAAGGAATAACATGAACTGTAAGAGGTACCTCTCTTTGAATTAAGGATTACATAGTTGATGAAAACAGCTCTTGCACTGCAATGTAAAAAGGCAGGGCACTGCTGCTTTAAAAGAAAATTGTCTAGGGTGTGTCCTAGCTGACAGGAATGTGAAAGGATGAGTGGAGTACAGCAATACATGGCAGTCTCCAGCTGTAAGAGTCTGCGTGCTCCTGCCCCTCCCCAGGGAGACCTCAGTGACTGATTGAGAAACACCACACAATACCTGCAGGGCATCTGAATGCTAATTGCATGCTGTTGATTGGTTTTGTTTCTAAATTTCCATAGCTTTGATTTCGAAATCTTGCAGTTACAGTTGCCAAATAGTATTTTCCAAACTGATGAAGCCTCCTGCCTGCTAAACTTGCAGAAGCCTTTCACTTGCAACTTAGGAAAAAGTAACGTAAAACTTTTGCCCAGACTTTTTTCCTCCTGCACTTTGTTTAATACCAAACTGGGTAACAGATACAGTAAAAATATTCATATTTGCCCAAAATGGTGATGAAAGAGGTCAACTCCTTCCTAATGGCATTCATACCCCTCCCGCTTATTCAATGGAAAAGCACAAAGTTCTCCACAGTGGCATTTGGGCTCTAATAGGAAAGGGGGAAAAAACGATACCTCTAGGTGAGCACCATCCTACCAGGTTTGTTTCAGAAAATCCCTCTCTGACTAGTTAGAACTTGAATGTAGCAACAGGCAGTGGAAATTTTGGAATTACAACCTGTCAGACGATGAGCCTGGATACGAACACGAGGCGCATCTGTGGTTCTGCTTCAAACGGTCCAGTTGTAGCTTCTCTGTGGTAGCCCTGTCACTGATTTGGGGTCTACTCACCTAACTGGAACAGGAATGACTAGTACACACACATACGCTTGATTTTTCCTGTTGCCTTACACAGTGAGAAAAAGATTTTGGGGCAGTAATACTTTAAACCTTAGGGACTGCATCTGTCTTGCAGAGAGCTTTGCCAGCTGCACAAAGCTAACTGATGATCCAGCCCTGATCTCCCTCTGCGACTATAAATCAGAGACTGCGCATGACAATGCAAACTTTCTTGTTTCTGAAAGTGTAAGATTTACTGTGTTATATTAAAAGCCAACCACAAAACCCTAATTACCACAGCATGCTATAGTGAAAATAGTAGTGGAAAACTAGTTACCTTAAAGAAAACAAAAGTAGTTGAGGTAGTTTTGTGTAACAAATACAAACGTGTATTATAAATATTTATGTTCTTCTCTGATATTTAGGAAATTGGAGGCAGCTCACACATTGCTCCCTCAAACTGTTCTTGGGTGCATACGCTGCCAACACAGCTAGATACGCATAGAAAGACTATTGCAAGTGCTTGTTTGCAGTGAGGATACACAAGCACTGAAAGTTTTCCTGCATTTTCAGTTTAAATCCCATCTCTTTTTCCAAGCAACAACCCTATTATTTGTCCTTAACCAAAATGCCAGAGCATCTGGAAGTTAGCCAGTATCCTAGGGTTTAGCAGAACTAGTCACAACATGATCTTGCAAGTATAGTAAGCTTATTTCCTATTCAGATGGCTGGAGTTTTGTGTATCAGATTGCACTCAGCTTTGATTACTGGGTTTTAGCACTTTAATGAAAGTAATTTGACTCTTATTAGCTCCTGTCATTTTTTCATGTGTAGCCAAAGCTGTCTTAACTGATTTCAGAAGTCGTTTTTAATGAGACTATTTTATTTAAAGTCTACTTCCCAATTCTTTCTCTGTGATACTTAACGTTCTACTGGCATCAAACAATCCTTTCCTAAGAATGCAGTCTATAAAACTCTGCAAAAATAATCTTCTGTGGATCTTTGAACAATACTGTTATTCTAGGATGGTGCATTGGTTTCTGAACTGCACCTGAAGTGCCAGTACTTCATGAACTGTTAGATCTACCTTAAACACATGTATTCCAGTTCTTGTTAGAGGGGAAGTCGTATGCTAAAGAAAAACTTGTACGTTGTTTTAAATCTTTTTTTGTTTGGGTATTTATAAGAGAAAAATTTATAATCAATTTCTAGATATTAAAAACATGTATATTGCTACTTCAACCCCAGTATTACAGATATTGAGCATACTGATAGTATTTTTTCCATGAAGAACAAATACCTTTGATGTTGTAAACGGTCTTAGTGCTTGTTGTTTAGTTACAGAAAAGCTTTTAAAGTTATTTGCTATATTAACATTAACTACTGCCATACCTATTTTGGTTCCAGAATGGAGATGGCACCATCGACTTCAGAGAATACGTAATTGGTTTGTCTATTCTTTGTAACCCAGCCAACACAGAAGATACTATTCAGATGGCATTTAAGGTAGGTTCGATTTAGTGTAAATCCACAAACCTGACAAATCAAGACTGACTGTAAATGGGTTAGCTTTCAAATCATAAGTTTATAGCTTCAATCTGCTATGCAAATGCGAGCAATACTCTTAAACCAATTGACATTTAGAGTGTGAAGGGTAGGGGGAGAATTGCAGGCATCAGCTTCATAGAAAGGAGTTTCAAAAGCCATGTGAAGGCACTAATGAGTATGTAACTTGGCAGGCTAACTCCAAAAAATGATTCAGCAGCACTTGCAGTTTTTTTGCCTGAGGACTTTTCTGCTGTGATTCTTCAATGTCACAAGTAGACAATAGATGGAGCAATATCCTCTTGTGGGTCAAGTGCTCAGTAGAGTTACTGTTGATAATGAAGAGGGTAGTGAAAAAACATCAAGAAGGGCTACTCAGGACTGGTGTATCCAAAATCGGGCTGCATCTAAGGTCATCTGCTTGCTCGTACTATGGTGCTCGTACTATGGCTTGTACTATGGAATAGTACAAGAAGCAGTAGCTGCTTTCAGATCTCAAGTACAAGCAGGCAGTGTGTGACCAGGGATGCTGAAGTTATGAATCCCTGAATAGGAAAATACTCAAGGGATTTTTTTTTTTTTTTAGTAGATCTTTGACACAGATTCAGTTATTTTACCCACTAATCTGCTCACCACATTGAACTATATATTGAGATATGGATGATATTCATCTTAAATTGAATACATTTTAGATGTTCCAGTATACAGTGGCTGATACCAGTAGACCATTAGCATAGCTTATGGTGACAATAAACATAAACCTTTCTTTATGTTTTGTTTTTATCGGTTTTGTATGAGTTTTGCTACTGAACTAATGCTGTGAGGTTTGTTTGTTGTTGCAGAATGTTCTAATCGCAACTATAGCGTGTACATTGTTCTGCTAAGTATCTGCTTACTCTTACTCCAGATAAAATACATAAAATTGTTGGCAAGAGAAAGCACCTGAGATGCAACCAGTCTCTTCAAAACCCAGACGCTGTTTGCAGATCACCTCTTGAACACTAGAAACCTAGCGTGGGTGGCTGATGTGCACAGAAGGTTCATAGATGAACTAATGCTAAAGTATTTTTGCATGTTATGTCTTTTCCAGCTCTTTGACATGGATGATGATGGCACTATAACAGAAGATGAGTTTGCTTCTGTCATTCAGTCAGCTCTGGGAGTGCCTGAGCTTGACGTTTCTATACTCTTTAAAGAAATAGATGCAGATGAAACTGGGAAGCTGTCGTATGGTAAGTTATGTCCTTTCGTAACAAAGAGCGCTGCAATAGTCATATTGGCAAGTGAGAGTTTTCTACCTTTTTTCTCCTTGAAATTATCTGATTGTTTTCATACACTCTATCTGGAGAAAACTGTTGAAGCACAGGCCTAGATACTTGCAAGGAAAGTAACTGGAGATCAGCTTCAGTAAAAGGAACAGGCACTGAAATTTTCTTTGATTCTGTAACAGCACTACAGTATCTGTATTTTTTATGTTTTTCAGATGAGTTCAAGAACTTCGCGCTCAGTCATCCAGAATATGCAAAGCTATTTACTACCTACCTAGACCTACAGAGATACCAGTTAGATATGTTGGAAGAAGATTACAGGGAGTCACCTGAAGTCAAACACAGTCCAGTTAGAAAGAGCACAATCCCAGTCTCAGAAACAACACTTGCAAGAAACAAAGTCTGTCCTGAAGGCTGTGAAGAGAATAATTCAAGTAGCTCCGATAAAAAGGATGACTGAGAAGAGTTAGAGAATTCAGCTCTTGAATTCTACAGGATTTTTTCCCTAACTATTCATAAGCACAATTGATATAAAATAGAGATGGAAGTTACCATTAAAAAAATGCTTCTTTTGTTTTTTAAACTTTCATATCAGTAGTCATGCCTAATTGAATGTAAGGGAAAAACCACTGTAACTATTCTGTCCTTGATGTCAGCATCACATTACTGGGAATGTTGTTCACTGTCTTCCAAGTTCATTCTTCCACAAAAGTAAGAGAGGTGCTAGGAGGGCTATGAGGCTCAGCATGGCAGTAATCTCTCAGAAAAGAGGCTGAGGAGTCCATTTGTGTAAAAACAACTGGAATTTTTGTTGCTGCTCAATTCCTCTACCTCCACAATGTGTCTTATGGGAAAAAATTGTGGCAGTGTTTTAATTTACAATATCTCTTAGCCTTTCACAAGTTTCTGCAAGACACAAAAGAGTTACAAGAAGCTAAGAGTTGAAGCTGGTGTTTTCTTTTAGCTGTGCTTAGATTTCCCATAACTACTTGGAAACTACAAAGCCTAAGCTTCTGAACAAGACACGCAGATTCACAGAAATGGCTTTAGGCTTAAAGGCTAGTTAAAGATGGAAAAGGCTGCACTTGTAATAACAAAAAACTAATTGGAATTCCATGATAGCAGCTGACAGTCTACAGGAAAACGCAGACAATGAGAGTCAAGAATCAATGGACTATTTCAAAATAAATAGAATGTTGTTTACAGTTACAACTGTTCAGGATCACATTAGGAGGAACATTTCAAACTTCAGCATATTCTAGTAATTATCAACAGCGGAATGTGACCTCGCTCTGCAAAACTAAAAGGCAAATATGCTGTCAAGCCATAGTTCTAGTAGCTAGTGTCTACTGTAAAATTGTCACCTAGAAATGTTTGTATTACTGTGCCATTACTCAGTATGTTCTTAGAATTTGATTCAGAACCAAGCTCTTTCTAGTTAATTATCTAAGAAAGTTTTGCCTGGGTCCACTCTGCTGCACTAGAAATGGGGCCTTTACCTTTTTTTCTGTCCTTAATCTGAATGCACTTTATACAGTATTTAAAATATATAAGTATTTGCATAAGTAACTTCTAAATAAAAACTCAGAAGGGGCATAATGACAGGATATTTTCAATTAGAACTGAGATGAGCAATGTCTAGAATGTCTAATACCAAAAATAACCTATTTTCAGCAAGTTGAGTATGTGAAATGGTAACCTCTGCCTCTAAGTTATTGCTTGTCTGGCTGCAAATGCATTGCCACGTTTAATCTTTTTGTGTTTATAATTGTGCCTATCCTGGTGTTTCACGTGCTTAAAATAAATCCTTATTTTTCAAAGACTTTACCTGAAGAGCAAAGTCTTTTTAGTACTCTGTCTGCCTTAAGGGGGTGGGAGACTTCCAGGAAGTCATCCTAATGATGTCTTACCTTCATAAGCACAATGCAACCTGAAGTTGGCATTATGAGAAAAATTCATCACTTCAAGCGTAGTTGAGAAGTAACAATCATGGCTTTGTGTAATATGAACATTAGGAAAGGGATTTCTTTCACTTCAAGGAAGGAGAAGCAAGAGTTAACATAACCTGGCTGTACCACTAGCTGGAATACAAGTTCATTCCTTGGCAAGGATGCTTTTGCCTAGCATGTTAAATGGAGTCCTCAGCTTTTCAACCAGCCTTTTCAAAGATGACTTCTATTCCAACCAGTAAGAAAAAGTTAAGTGGGCAAAGATGACAAAGACAACCACTTCAAGGTTTCGGAAAGCCAAGGGTACCTTATTCATGCTCCTGTTGAAACCAGCCACGTTCAACAACTGGACCACTAAACTGCCCAATAGCGTAGCATATTTAGGACTAATGGTTTTATAAAAACCTGCAAGTTACACAACCACTTTGCAATTAAAGGTAAAAATATTGTGTATATAAATCTACACAGAATCATAGAACGGTTAGGGTTGGAAGAGACCTTATGATCATCCACTTCCAGGTCCCCTGCCGTGGGCAGGGAGACCTTCCAGTGGATCAGGTTACTCAAAGCACCATCCGTATCCCAACAGTTCAAGGAAGAAAAGCCACAAATGGGATCGGTATGTAGCAGTGACTCAACTCTGCTCTGAAAAGACATCAGCTAAACATTAGAGACACTAACTCAATATACACACGTCTGCTTTATGTGCGGGAAGGGAATACATTAATTTCTAGGCATCATTGTGCCTCAGGGAGCTTTTAAAAGGATCAAACTAAAAGCAGTCTGCAATAAACGGGCATTACATTAAGTGGCAGAGCAGGAGCTAAACAGAAGGAGAAGGTTAAAAATACTAAACAGAAAATAGTTCTTAATGAGGCACTGAAGGGTGACACCTTTCTGCCTGAGACTTCTGAGGTGCAAATGCTCAAGTCTGTGGGCTGCTTAAGGATCATTGTGAGTCCTGTACAGCAGAGCTAGTAGAAAGGTATATTTGGTCCTATGTCACTGTAGGAAAAATCATTTATTTAATCAGTGCTTCTCTATTGTTCTGTAACACAGATTTGTTGATAAATCCTTCACAGATACCAAAATAAGACTAACAGAAACTCCATCAATCTTTAACAACAGTGAGAATCAGATGAGGACAAGTCTATTACAAGAGGAAAAAACTAATTCTCAGGAACAGAGGCCCATGGGCTGCTGTTCCTCATGTTTTCTGATAACTATGCACATAACACTGTGAATCAATCTCATTTACATTATTTAAAATTTAGGCTCCTGTATCTGACCCCATGAAAGGCAATGGTGCATCACCTAGTGTTAGGACCCCCTAATTTTCCTTATTTGGGTCACAATGCCTAGAAAACTGGAGCTTCCTCATTCACTTTAGAACAAGGAAAATATTAAATCTGTAAATGCTGATCAGATTCTTGAAGGAAGGTGAATCAACAGCATCTCCATTGGCCACACCAGAGGTTGATTTCAGAGGGAGAGAGCTTCTGATTCAAGAAAATGCAAACTGTATTAGTACTTCTTTTGCTGCATCAGTGGCACTGTCTAAAGAAATAGAGATGACAGATCCAGGTTTCACATCAAGCCATGCTGCTTTGGGATCAGGTCCTAAATTGCCAAAATTACATAGTTCCTAGCTGGTTGCTGTCCATCAGTAGAACTATGAGGAGCAGTAACACTTGGATGGAAAACACTCGATTGCCAAATCATATTCCCACAATGTTCCTGTGGGTGTCTTCCTCATCAGCTTGCTCAATAACAGCAAAAGGGGAAGTCCAGTGATTCCCAAATGCTTTGCAAGGGGAGTGTTGCGAGACAGCTCTGTGTTGCACTCATTCAACCACTAATGACCATTCATAGGACTGCTGCATAAGTAAGGGCCACATCTGTCACCAGCCTAGCTATCCCCATCAAAAAATATTCTGGGTATCAGAAAATTGAGAAACATCTGTTGAGATCTTTTTTTTTTTTTCTATGGTGGTCAGTACACCAGGGTCCTATTCCTGGGCAACTCCTCAGGCACTATGCCAATGCAAATAAATACACCGTTCTGCCTGAGCAGGCTTCTAGTGGTGTTTGCATAGGTGCCAAGGGCTACTCAGAACGCATGGATGTGGAAAAATCGGGGCCTGAAGCTGAGAAACTAAATGTAAAATATGTCACTACATACATAAACACACCCAGACTCCTCAATCTGCCTGTGAACTGTTTGACCGTAGCCTTCAACAAGGACAGCAGCCTGAGATTCCATGCCGAGAACGACATAGCGCTCACTTTGAGGATGCCACAGGGAAAATGTTAAGATCAGATTTTTAAAAAGGGTCGGAAGGTCAGTCGTCACACACTCTGTATGATTTGCTAGGAAAGCTGAGCTCTGGTAAGCCTTTGGCTTACATTTTTTCCATATCAGTTTTGCATCCCTTGGAACACTCAACCTTTCTCTCTACCATCTCCCTCCACGTTTCCACCTAACACACAGCCAGTGCCACCAAAAGCTGTATTCCACAATGATTTAAGTTAAGAAATTGTAAGATTAAAGCATAAAGATTACTGAATTGGGTGTGATTCAGGGGGCACATGCAGGATTCAGGTAGCTACTTTTACTGACCTACAGTAAAAGCAAACTTGTCAAAGGTTGCAAAGGATTTTAACAACATTTAATTAATTAATTTTAAAGCTTTACTCAATGAAATAACATTTATTAGACTGACTAACAGTAGGGAGCGGTTTGTCAGCAGTGCTTAAGTTGGCAGACTCTCTGTTACTATACATAGCCAGAGAGGCAGAAAGTAAACACCTTATAGGATTAGCAGCTATGTTCACAGCTGAGATGAAATTTGGACATTTCATTAGTATAAGACTGATTCTGACATTTCATAAAGCCAAAATGCAAACAAAAAAATGTGTCTGATATAAATACAGTATGCGGCACTTACTCAGATAAAGTTCAAGAAGCACAGCAGGTTTAGTGCCGTGACAAAGGAAATACAGAAGGGTCATATAGGGACCCAACTTCTGCTAAGTACTTAAGTGTACACTTAATCCTGTGGGCAGCAATCAGATACTTTCTATTTACTCAAAGCACACAACAATACTAATAACTAGAAAACATGAAAAAATTCCATGGATAGTTATTGTTAATTTTGTTAAGAATTATACTACCCTCACCAAGGAAAAGAGTATCACAATTAACAAAATTTTATTAAAGTTGTCATTTACTGTGCCATCCTCTTAGTTTAAGAAATTCTATAACAACCAAAGCTTGACTGGTAAGTCTGAGATCACCAAGCGTCAAGAGATGCTTGACAATGTTATAATAGGAAATACTTCATCACCTCAGCTAGACACTACTGACTGTTGTCTCTCTTTAAGCCTCCTGTGCCACAACAGGTTGAAAGTAAATATATGCCTTTCTTCTGTTCTCACATCAATATTATTCTACGTTTTCATGCTACTACGTGGCTTCACGTGCTAAAAGTAAATCAATTATGTTGATGGTTTTTTTATCGGTTAGTTTTTATTAGACTTATCTAGAAAAAATCCTGTCAAAAATCTTCTTTTGCATGTTAAATTGAGGTTAAATGAGGCTCATCTTTAAAGCGATGCCTGCATCTGCATTGCTTTGTTCTAAACTCTGTATAGGCAAAAGCAATCATGTTACCCTAGTTTCTGGAAGTCTCCTTGAGTGTGTTATCTCTTGAGTTTATACAATGTCTGCATGAGACAAAACTTAGCAGTATAATAGTACTACAACAGGAACCATTCAAACCAGTCATGAGTTTTACGTAGGAGACTGGGGATTTGTATTTCCTAGGAACTGTTAGCAAAATTGAGGCATTTTGAGAATGCCACGTAGCTGATGTTTCTTTGTGAATTTGTTGTTAGCAAGAATACCCACTAAACACACACAAAAATTATTCCCTTCCAATAAATCCAACATATTGAATTTGTTTCAAGAAGTGAGGATCCATTAAACTAAACCTCTCACCAAAGGCCTCCACAGAGGAAGACTGCTGAGCCTTGCCATACAGTCTAGTCCATTGCTTAACAATTTCTACTGTTTTTCATGGTCTAACCTGAACACTTCTGCAGCTGAAATCACTACAGTTCGTGTTTGCCTTGCTCAAGGAGAACTGATTAACTTCTACATCACTGCAGGGTAACTATTTATATCTGTACATACCTATATTCAGAGATTATCACCTCTCCTGTTTCATTCTTGTCTCTCCCAACCTACCTTTCTTAAGCCTAAAAGCAAAACCTCTTTCTTCTTTCCCTCAGAGGTTGCATATTCTAGACTACTGATTATTTTCCCTTAGGTTCCCTAGTGACCACACTTCAGCTCCAGCCCTACCATTCCTCTGTAGACTAGAAGGCTTTCTTTCCATAGTTGCAGTCACTATTCCTGCTCGTACACATCCAGCCTGAGGCTTGGCTTTTCTAAAACAACACAGTATTGCCACGGCCATCACCAAAAGCCCTAGATCCTCATCCAAAGAACTGATCTTTAATCAGCTTCCCCCTTTCTACAAGTGTTCATTCCTGCCTACTACAGTATCTTAGCTTTATCCTTACTGAATTAGAAAAAAAGTTTATCAAGAACATTTTGATCAGCTCAGATTATTGTTAAAAAAGGCTTTCTTCTAAAAAAAAAATAAAAATAATTACTTCCCTTATTATCTTCCTAAACCTTCTCTAAGCATCTGACAGTGCACTAGGAGGGAAGCACTACAAATTAGAGAGACATGATGAAAGCTTAGAGGCTATAATTGTTCAAAAAGAATAATTTCCTTTTCAAAGGTAAACATCAGCCTTGCAGACAAAGATAAGGCCAAGTGCACAATTAGATACACAAGTCCCTGTTTCTGCTTGTATCTCCCGATATCAAAGATTGCAGGAAAACTCAAAATGTTTTCTTAGAACGTAAAAAGAGAAATGAACAGGAAAAAGCATAGGAGACAAGGAGGAGTCATGCCAGAACTGCCGGTGGCTTTTTGGGCTGTTTTCCTCAATGCCGGAAGTCTTTGAAACGGGAGATAACTGTGAACTCCAGCAGCCATTCAAAGCAGAAATCATTTAAAATGTTTAGATTTTGTACACTGGCCTTTTGAATGAAAGCAGACCAACTTCCATAATGTTATTTAATTACATGGCTTCGACAGCCTGTCTCTTGTAAGCAGAAAAGTGTTGTCCATATACGCTGGGGAAAGTGAAACAGCAGCATTTTCACCTATGCAGTCTGAATGCACGTTCGAACTATTATTAGCTCAAAGCTTCACTAAATCTAAAACGACCTTAGAAATAAATACAAGCAGCAGGCTTTATTTCTACCTCTGCTATCACCAATTTTAAAGGCAAATGTCTATGCTTTATATAGTGGAAAATTTTCATAGAAAAAAGAGTGTGGTCCAAAGAGAACCAGCCCTTCAGACAACGACAAGTAATACACCTTTGACATAACTCTCCATTATTACTCATTATATTACAATGGGCTTCACAGCTCTAACAGAAAAAAATGACCATTGAACTAAGTATTGTATGAAACACATAATAATAGTTTCTATCTTTCCTGGATATTTAGCACATTATAAATAGAAAAGGCAAAAGGAAGCCACTACCTTGCCAAAACTTACACAGGAGGGTCATGCATAGCAGGCAGAGAAATGCTAGAGTTCTGACTCCTGATTATGTGAGTTACCCATGGATTCTCATGGTGTCCCAAACCCCATAATCAAATTTGACATCCTTTTCTTTAATACTCCCACTGATTTTTTCTTTTCCAGATGCTCAGCATCAGATCATGAAAAGAACAGATTAAACAGATTTGATCATTTATGGCAAGATGGTGCATTTAGATGCATTTAGCATCTTTCCCTTTATCAAAATACTCATACTTCTTACCTGCAGCTATCTCTGACTTGCTTGCTGTCACTAGGTATTTTCAGTGATATCAAGCCTGATATCAACTATGATTTGGTGTATGCTAAGGCACAAAAGAAAGAGATTTCAGGTCTCCATACAGTTAGACAGAGGAACACAGGCAAGCACTGCCCCAGCAAACACCACCCTGCCGGCACCGGTCAGTGTCTGACCTTCTGGTGGAGTCAGTCAGTCTCAATTTACTCGTCTTCAGTCTAATGTGAACAATTTCACAGTAGACAAAAAACCCTGCCCCTCCACCTAATCTCTTATTATTTTCCCAAGTGGAGTCCATCTAGCTGACATCAAAGAACTGGTCTCGTTAAGCCATTGTATTATAACTCTGCTAATATTTTTCCTGTCCACCACACAGAAGACACTGCTGATGGAAATATGTCAACAGGAAAACAAACAGACAGCATTTGACATGCTATTAGTCCAAGTCTGGGTGGACAAAATAAATCATAGATCAAATATTCACAAGAGGGAAAACACTGTTTATTTCCACTGGATTCATTACGCACACATCTCCCACACAGCATAGTGACAAACACATCTCACAAAAAGTATGTCACAATGTGCCCAAGAAAGGACTGTTGATGTGATGAGGACAATGTATTCCCTCCTTAGATAACACTGAAAGTTACACAGGTACCTTTGCATTTCAAATAACCACACTTGCTAACTGGAGGTAAAGATACCACATAGTCTCAATAAAAAGAAGTGTATTCAAACCACACCTGTCCATCACAGTAGTGCATGAAAAACAAAAAAACAAGGAATCAAGAAATGCAGCAAAAGCTATGCCTAACATTAAATAAATGAAAGTGCCCTATTAATCCTTCCTTGTGCCTTACAAAATAAGTTTCTTGGAGAAGCAAAGCAGCTGAGGCTTTCTCAGAGACTCTTCACTCCAGGCACAGGACTCCCTTCTTTGTTTAAAAATCATCAAACGATCCTAAAACTCATTGTGTTCCCCTAGAGAAATCTTAAGGGTGACTTTTTTACCTACTGCAGGCAAATGCTCATCATTGAGAACAAAATGCATGGGTTTTTTCCTAAAAAACTCCAAATAAAGTCATGCATCGAGGTCATTTCCTCTCTGCAATTCAGTAAAGGATGCATGCCCAAGAGTAGATAATAAGAGATAACAGGAGATAACAAGATTTTAACAAATTCAGCAAACTTCAAGGGAGATTCAAAGAATGGCGGCTTCATTCCTGCAAAAGGAACCAATTAAAGACCCAGTGCTAAAAGGAATTTTGAATGTACTGCTCTTAAATGAAACAATGTTTGAAGAAGGAAATGATTTTGTTTATGAGACACATTGTTGGCTTTGCTTTATTTGGCATTTTTAATTATAAACCCTCCAGAGCTGCCAACTTCTGGTTTACATCCAAATTCCCTCTAAAAGGTAGGGATTTTTACTTGAGCCTATTACATATTCTATCTGTTTTTTAGAAAACTTGGATTAGACTGGCCTTACGTTAGACATTTCACACAGCATATCATAACAGAGCCCCATAGCCCACCAAAATACAAATAATAATATGTTCAGAACAGCAATCTGATCCTTCAATGTATATTTTTGGAAGCTGCATTATCAGGTATATCTGCCAAGAAACAGGCCCCGGTAAATAGGTCCTACCAACTGTATACCAGAATCAGATAATTACATTGTATGATAATGAACTAGCACAGTTAAGGAAGCATCAATACTGCCTTAGTGGTTCCTAAAAGTAAAAAAACTGAATTAGTGTGCCATCAGACATCAGAGCTGTGTTATTATACCACAGAAACACAGCGTGAAGCTTCCAGCGCTTCTCTGTTCCTGGTACTCATTCCAGTAAGACAACTGTGCCCTGCTGCTGCCTCTGTAGCTCTGACCCATTTTCTCTTTTTCCCCATAGGGACTGCAGAGACTTAACCCAGCAGCGGGGACGGGAACCAAGTTTCACTGAGATCAACTCAGAAGAGGGAAAAAGAATGAGGGGAAGAGAAAACAGAAGTATAAGACAAACAATATGGAAGTCAGCGGTCAATGTTAATGATTTATTGAGAAAAAGAATACTGAAGTGCTGTTGCCACGTTAAAACCTGCTTATGCCTCCTTACAGGCACGCAGATCAAGAGCTGCGGGGGCTGAAGCCCTTAGGAAAGGAAAGTTGTTGAAGACAACTGCAGCTATTCTAGAACCAAAAGAAGCAGGCAAACTAGTAACTGACCTAGATGTAGTAAAACACAGGTATTATTTTCTTCAGTAGCTCTCTCCCTGATGAAGTCCAGCAACTATGCTAGCCTATTGCTTCTTCCAACCTAAATAAGCAAACCAGCTCTTAGCTGCCAGCACCTCCAAGTCCTAACCAAGCTGTACCTACACCTATCTTTCCTTTTTTCCTTTTTTTTCTCTCTCATAAAGAAAAAAATGTGAAGAAACAAGGTGAAACTGCTATTCCCAACTTCCTCTGAAAGTTTTGAGTCTAACCCAACACATCTGCATTAAACTGCCCTAGCTCAGAGCCCTCAGTGGAAAGACTCTGAACTCCTGGCTGGAGTTGAACTCGAGGTGAACCACACTGAGGCCCAGCAGGAGTCTGAGCCCCCATAAAGAGCTATTGAATATATTCGACACTCCCTCCCCCAGAAAATCTGCAGCAGAGGAGATTCTCATCCCCAGGGATGAGACTGGGCCTTTGATTTCCCTCTGCAGTATGTATGGAACTCAGGCAGATCCTTGTCCAAACTTTGAAAATAAAAAATAAACCAAAACAAAACAAAAAACAAAACCCACAAAGATCACAAGAATGTATTAAGAAATAGAACTGCCTACATTAACAACATGCAGCCTAAAAATTAACAACAGACTGCCATTAACAACAAAAGCTTCTTTGAGGAATTCGGAGTGAGCATGTAGAACAACTGATTGTTTTGTGCTGCCCAGTAGCCTACACCATGTATGCCATGCCAATCTACCTTGATTTTGCTGTAATAACATGCTAGTTTGGTTTTGGTTTGACATCCTTTCAGCCACATTCAGCTCACTACTCCTCCATTCTCCTTTTTTTTATTTCCATGTGCTGTTCTGTGCAGGAAATTTCTGCATTGTACAGCTGTGGGACAGCACAATTGAGTGAAACATTATGTAATTTGGGCCTGATCCCATTTGCTTCTCCATCTCTACCTTCCATGGTAGACCTGCAGAACGTGAATTATCTTAGAAGGGTTCTGAGATGTCTCCCTAGATGCAGAGAAAGAGGCTCAAGTGGATTCCGACTCCTAAAGACATTCAAAACACACTGAAAACCCCTTCTAAGTTCATAATTGTTTTTCTTGCAAAAAATAGCAAGGCATTTGTTTTTATTAGCCTTCCATTTTCAAGCCCTTATGGTCAGTTCACATTTCCAAGCTTATGAGCTAGAAATTTATCTTTTATTCTTGAAGAGAAGCTAGAGTTCTTACAAAATCTCTTTAAAAAGATATTTTCTTCTGTGAAAGATACTTTCAGAGCAGGCACTGCTGATCCACCCTGTGCTTATTTTCCTGGGTTCTTCACTATGGCCAGAAGACCGACTGTATTTGCACTGTCCTTAAACAGTGAAGGAAATCCCAGGGCCCATCGCATTCCCACTGCGCTGCCTTTAGTGTATAAATAGTGTTATTTAAAACAGGAGAAAACAGTGTCATTTGGGTGCCCATTCTGCACCCTAATCCTAAAAAAGCAGTGGCCACAGTTCAGCAGAGGCAAAAGCACAGATGAAGGGTAGGCGGGTGCATAGCACAATGTTCTACCATGCTTGGAGATAAGCTGTGTAGCAACTAACTTTGCCTTTCCAGTGTCTCTGTGTCTAAATGTGAAAAAAAACAAACTGCAGATGCAGGGAAGGTAGGCAGAACCTTCTGCTCAGGACAAGGATCAGGCAAAATTTGGTATTAGCTTTAGGAAACCCACAGGGAATGAGCAGGACATAAAAGTTTCAACTCCTGGAAATGCAGAAAAACAGAAGAAATTGGGCTGGCTGTCAGAGGACTGTTGGAGGCACAGACATATTCTAGGATCTAACATCTGCTTTTGCTTGTGCCAGAGCAAAATCTGAACTAAAACAGTACCTTGACAACATTTCCTAAACTCTGACTCCTTGACTTTGCAGCCAAGATGGGCTTTTAATATTGACATTCATAGATCTTTGAGGCCACAAAGATGATCTGAGGGCTGGAGCACCAGCCATTCCAGGACAGGCTGAGACAGCTGGTGTTGTTCACCCTAGAGAAGAGGAAGCTCGAGGGAGACCTTAGAGCAGCTTCCAGCACTGAAAGGGTCTCCAGGAAAGCTGTGGAGGGGCTCTTGATCAGGGAGTGCAGGGACAGAACAAGGGATAATGGTTTTAAGCTGAAACAGGGCAGACTGAGATGAGATCTTAGGAAGAAATGTTTTCCTGTGACGTTGGTGAGGCTCTGGCACAGGTTGCTCATAGAAGCTGTTGATGCCCCATCCCTGGAGGTGTTTAAGGCCAGGTTGGACGGGGCTTTGAGCAACCTGATCCAGTGGGAGGTGTGGAATTGGATAGGCTTTAAGGTCCCTCCTGACCCAAATCATTCTAAGGATCTATAAAACGACATATTTGCTGCATCCTTACGGAAGTTCACGCCTGTCTTATTTTCAAAGGAGGCGTCTTTACTTTCTGTAGAAACCCACGGAGCTCTGGCGGTTTCCGAGGCCACTAAGAGCAGCAAGGGAGCAGGCTGGCCAGGCAGCATCTCTCCCCGGCAGCATCCCTCCCCCGCAGCATCATCCCTGCCCCGCAGCGCTCCGGCAGGTGGAGCTGTGCGGCAGCCCAAGCGGGTCTCCCCGCTGCTCCCCGTCCTGCCACGACAGCACAGCCCTACAGGAGCCGTCATCCCTCCGGACACCCCCCCAATAACCCCAAACCCGTGCCTTAAACCCCTCCAGGGAAGGTGACTCAACCCCCTCCCTGGGCAGCCTCTGCCAGTGCCCAATGACCCTTTCTGTGAAAAATTTTTTCCTAATGTCCAGCCTAAACCTCCCCTGGTGGAGCTTGAGGCCATTCCCTCTCGTCCTGTCCCCTGTCACTTGGAAGAAGAGCCCAGCTCCCTCCTCTCCACAACCTCCTTTCAGGGAGTTGCAGAGAGCAGTGAGGTCTCCCCTCAGCCTCTTCTTCTCCAGGCTAAACACCCCCAGCTCTCTCTCCAGCTCTCTGCAGTCATGTAATTATACGTTTCCTGTAAGGATCTGTCACCCAAAGTAATAACAAGCATGCGGGTATATCCACAGGATGCCTAGGGAGGTGGGTGAGTCCCCATCCCTTGAGGGGTTTAAAAAACGAGGTGCTCAGGGACATGGTTTAGTGGCAGATGGGAATGGTTGGACTCGATTATCCAAGAGGACTCTTTCAGCCTAATGATTCTAGGATAAGTTCACTTTAACACACGTATGCTCAAAGCAGTAATACAAGTATTTGTTTTTCTGTATCTTTTCTTTTTTTTTGCAAAATAAGGTTAATGCCTACTAAACCATTTGTGTTTAGTCTGAAAATGCAGAAAAGGACTCAGAAGTTAAGTAAGTAACAATGGGAAATCCTGTCCTCTACTGCCCTTCAGTGCTTCCATCTACATTAAATATATACACACATGGGATGTTTTAAGCTACTCTCATTGTGTGAAGTTTCTCTCTGACTTCTCAAAGAATAGATATACTTGTTTCTTCATTCTACAGCCTCCAACTCCAGCACTGCTCCACTTGCTGGCGTTCAGGCATTTGGTGTCTCCAGAAGGAATGTGCAGTATCCTACATAACCAGCTAACATTTCGGTTTTACCTACTCCTAACACACACTGCAGTCCTGAAACACTGACTGCTCTGCATAGCGTGGCTGTCACAGCACAGCCTTTCTTTTCAGTCTTTGAGATGAAATGCAGTGATGAAAACAGGTAGGTGCACGTGTAAGAGACTGAGGACTGTGGGTCACCTGTGGTTTTCAGTGGCAAATGAATTTAAATGCACAAATTAATACAGAAATGCCTAATTATGGGGGGTTTTCTCACTTAAAAATGTGTCCCTTCTGCAGGGATGTGCAATTTGGTATCCCCTCCTCCGCTCTCCCTCAGCATTCCTGCTGATTTTGAAACTCTTAGCTGGTGTACTTACAGACCTCAAGGGTCCACAGTCCCTGCTACATTTAGGACCCAAAAGTTAACTTGTTTTACCTAGACTTGCATTTTCCCAGGTCAACCTTCCTTCAATTCAGCTTCTTGCTTCTAACCTTTCAGGTTATCAGCATTGATTTATTTAATATAAAGTAGTGAGGTTACCTTAGATCAATTATACCTTTTTTTCTGTGCACTTTCCAATGCTTAATACATCTGTTACTGCTCAGCCGCAGGGACAACTTGTCCAGCTGGATCCTAAATTATTTCAATCCTTAATTCAATTGTATTTTTGCCACAGCCCGGCCAATGAGCATAATTCTTTTATGGCTAAGAAGCCTCTTTAGAAATAATCCAATAGCCCATATTAAAATATAGGTCACTGTGAAAAGTGCCAAGTACCTGACTTGTCATAACTTTGAAGACGGGCTCTGAGTCTCCTTCGGCATTGCTGATTCTTTCAGTGCTTGGAGGCTTAATTTTAAAACAATCAGCTCAACAAAAACAATTTACTTATAACTGTCCAAACTAGTCAATGTTAGTGGGGAAGCTAATTTGCTACTTGGTGCTCCACTTGGATAAAAGCTACAACCGAGGGCAACTGGAGGTTTCCAAGAACTAAATCAGTTCACAGCTTAAAGTATTTGCATGGACCTACATGGACCTGTTGCTGTAGAACTACAAAGGCTTTGGATGGTAAAAATAAGTAAAATCTATTCAAACCTATATATACATAAGGTGATCACCTGAAAACACCAGTAAGATGAACGTGTAAACTTACATAAGGCAAAATATATATAAAAGTCCTTAAACTTTGAGAAGTTATTTTTTGCTCTTCAACCATACCTTTAATAAGAATTTGATCCTTTTGGATGCTTAAATTTTTACAGATTACTTTGTTTCTAGAAGAAACAAAGAACTGGTCTTGTACAGTGTTTTGGAGAAAACTATTTTCACTGTTGGTTTTATTTTAGTGGGGTTTTTCCCTTTCTATCTCAAAGAGATGGAATCATAATGTCAAAAGCTTAAGGGGATCTGTTGCCATAGGACTACTGACAGACACAGTGGTCCTTTCTCTCCAGCTACCAGCAATGGAAAGCTAATTGCTTCTAGGAAGATAAGATGAATCTGACTTTTTTCTGTGCTTATGCATGTTCAGCATCTAGCACAAGAGAACTCTGATTTGGATATAACTGCGCTGTAAGCCTTGGGCGATAGTAGTGTCAGCTGCTGCTTGCACACCTTCCCCTATTGAAAAGTCAATTTTATTGAGCACAATTCACTTGAGTACACTTAGAAAAGCCAAAAATGACAAACAGAATTTAGATGCGAGGCTTTCATTTCCACACCTCCTCTCCAGATCTGTGCATACCATTCTCACAAAGGGAGTTCTGTTTCTATACCAAAGGAAATAATTTGGTCCTCAATGTTAATATTGGATCTAGCAGAAAGCACCAACACTGAACAATTTAAAAGTTCTCACTGTTTGTTTGGGCTTTAGTGTAACCAGTTGTTCCGTATTTAGAAAAACAACTAGTCCTACTGTGTCTTCCAATATAGGTGCATAAGGCCTCTTAAAATGAAAGTGGCTACATAAAGATGACTTTGAATATGTTTAATGATCAGTGTAGGACATAATAAACTTAAGATATGAAGCTTGTGTTAAAGTGTTCTAATTAAGCAAGATATCAGTGTTCATTCTCAGTGATTTTTGCAGCCTGCACAACCAGACTGATTTTACTCGCTGTGCAAGCAGAGATACCAGCAAGAGAGTCTGGCACCAAGAGAAAGAAGAACTCCTCCCAGCAAGCAAGGACAAATTGCTCCTGTGTTTTCGTTTAGTCTTTTCAATAGAAGGAAAATAATATCCCGCACTTTACCACCAGGAGAGCAGTAAAAAAATACAATCTTAGCACTGTCTAAAAATCAATGGGTTTTCGTATGATATATTTTGGGTCATATCTCTAGCTTCAGTGTCTTGTTGAGGGCCTGTGGAGAATAGAAATCATGAAATATCGTACAAAAGCCTTGATTTAGGGAGATGTATATAATCCTGTGACCACACAGAATTCCCATGTTAAAACATTTTTCATGAACAGGCATAAAAGCACAGAAGACTGCTACATGCGAAACGAGCTTCCTAAAGGAAAGGAATCTGGTACCTTATTCTAATAACTGCCTTTTTAAAAGCAAGGAAAATGGTAGATATTAATCTATCACAACTTCACAAAAGCAGCTGCTACAATGACACTTATAATTGTTAGTCTGAGCAGAAGTGATGGAGATAAATAGAATTGTTAAGACAGGAAAGGAACTGACTGAAGAGGATCTAATACTATGTTGTGCTATGAGGATAATTACAGGCTTGGAGTGAGATTACCCATCCTGAAAGATCTGTTATTGGGAATGAGCTTATTAAATATTTGCGTTAATAATATGCAACAAAAGGTTTATGTTTGCTAATGAAATTTGGAGATGATTATATTGACAGGTGGTAGTAAATCAGTGAAGAATGACTCACATAGGAAAAGAAAAGGAATCCTAGAGCAGCAGAAATGGGATGGAAGCAAACAGAATAAAATATTAAAGAAACAAGAATTTGTTCTGTAAACTACAGAGTTGTCATTCAGAAATGACAGAGCAAAATAACTTGGGTGTTTATAACCAGCCTGTGAACAAACAGGCGTGAATAGCACAAGTTGGATTCCCTTCTCATTGAAGTATTTGCTGATAATCCTAGGAATTATCACTGTTTCACCAGTAAGATTTCAGCTGAAATCTAGGCCATTTTTGCAGGTTTATTCCAACTAGAAAGATAAAGATTACACGGACATACGGACATGGTGAACCCACAG
This sequence comes from Phaenicophaeus curvirostris, assembly GCF_032191515.1. Taxonomy (NCBI): domain Eukaryota; kingdom Metazoa; phylum Chordata; class Aves; order Cuculiformes; family Cuculidae; genus Phaenicophaeus; species Phaenicophaeus curvirostris. The sequence continues at coordinate 16,646,196 of NC_091405.1, forward strand.
GATGGACTACAGTGGATCCAAGGGTTCTGGTTCTCATACTGTTCTAAGTAGGGACTAGGTCAGTGTGTGCCCTTGCTCCCTTCCGGACCCTGCACCTGGATTCCCTCTGCTAAACCAAGGTAAAAGGAGGAGCACAGAGTGCACCTCATAGACAGATTGAAACTGGGAGTGCTCCCAGTTTCACCCCCTTATATGAAGCTTTGCAAGTTGCTCTCATAACAACTGTCCCTGAGACAGAGCAAACCTGACACTAGAGCGGTGGCAAGAGCTAGTGATTGAAAACAGGCAGCGAGAAAGAATTGCTGAAACTGAAATTTAACCGTTTCTAGTGTGAAGTGCTTGAAAGAAGATTTATAATCTTTGAAAGACAGTAAGTGATAGTAAGCTGGAACGAGGCCAAAGTGAGGTGAAGAGGATGCGCCTATAGAGAGGGAGCAGTGCTGTGAGGGATAAACCCCCTAGACTTCAATATCATTACCTACACAGGCACACAAACACGCACGCATTTTATAAGTGATAAAATGATAAAGTAGCCATGGGATAGCTTGCTGGGTGACACTGGTGGCTCCCTTGAAGAAAGGCACCTGACGTCAGAGGTAGCAGGTCCCAGGTAAAACGAGCTTGGGAGGTGTGTGCTTGTGGCAATGTCAAGCAGCTTGATAGGGAAGATACAAACGCTACTGTCATAAGAAGGGAGAGGTCTTGTCTTCCCCTAGAACTTGGCATTCTGGTATAAATGGAATACCAAAGCATTGTAGAGTGGTTTTGTAATATTTATTTACAGTCTGAAGACAGTTTGCAGCATGACAGACAGTGACCATCAAAATGCAGACTTACACCAAGCCAAACAGGCCCTCTTGGTGAGAGAGCTGCATTCTTTAGGCTCTAGGGAAGAAATATTATGACAACAGCCTGCTAACAATACATCACAAAGCTCTGAAATACTAAGTATAAACTACACATGGAGTGGAGATATGATTGTAGAGATACTATGAAGCAAACTTGCCCAACCCACTCAGAACAGACCGAGAAGCTGGAGCTGGTATATCTACTGTCATCAAAAGGTGTCTGATCAGTCTACAGCACGGTATCCTTCACCCACTAACCTAGAAAGATGGGCGCCCCTGCCACTGCCATGTTCCTATCATTGGGAAATTGTTTTAACATTGATTCAGTCAGAAGGCTGTTGTCTACTTTGTTCCCAGTTCCTACAGCAACTGGCTATTCCCCGAGTTTCTTTTATCACAGAAAAGCCAAACCTAACTTCATTCAGCTTATGCATTTCATTTGAAAAATGTTTAGTCTTTCAGTGCTGGTGAGCCTCAAGGCCAGAATGAGCTCAGAGTTTCTGTGCATGTACTAGGACGTGACATTAAATAGCTGGTGTATATATCCCCTGCCCCTTTTCACTCTTTTCATTATATATTGGATTATAATAAGAAAGTAATGTCCTCAGTCTTCGGGTCCAAATCCCAGCTCTCACAAGCAAATTCATCATACAACAAAACAATATCCTAGAACCCAGGTCTTTAGTTCCCACTGTACTCATTGCTTTGGTAGTTAGAATTCTTCTCATTTTCCAACTAAATTTATCACAATTCTTTTAAATGTTTAAATGTTAGTGGGTTTTTTCTTCAGTGATATTTACCTCAATTTATTTCTAAAGCAATCATATCCCTTGGCAGTCACTGTTTTGTTTGGCTTGACCATCAAGCTCTTTCATCAAGTGTATCAGACTTAACACAAAACAAGACTCTCAGATGCACCAGCTGGAAAGGGTGAGTTCCAACACATTTGAACACTGCTCGATACTGCCCTTCTCAAAAGTTGGTTCATATGAAGGACAATAACCAGCTCTTATCCTTCTGTAACATCAGGGGCAGAGGGCTGTGCTGCCAAAGGTGAAGAATTCAAACTCTGCTGCCAACAAGCACAGTGAAGCCTTCACACCAGCAGCAAACGGAGATCTGAAAGCACAAACTAAGCTGCTGTTCGTGGAGGGGTGGATTCTTCATAGGCATTAATGTATAAGAGCGACAATCCCAGCTTACTGTTTCAGCATACAATACATTCTCCTATATATTACAAAGAGAATGATAAAGAAGAATTTGAATAATTGCCAATTAATCTAGCAACACCTGATTATTTTCTAAAGTAAATTATAGCCTATTTTCCAGTCAGCAGTGGAACATCTTGCCTGCCATCTTGCCTGGATCCATTGAGGTTTCTAAATACAATACTCCCTTCTCTGACTTCAACCCTACCCGCTGTCAGGCTCCATTAGGCATAACGAGATCCAGACAGATTCAAGATTAAGCAACTTTTTTATAAAATCCAATTGAGTACTTTCTTACCTTGAGGGTGCAGCACATATTACATTAGCCAGATCGTGCACACTTTCCATGCAAGAACTAAAGGCACATATATATATGTATGCACGGTGATTTAATTCTCTTAGGAAATGAGCGGGGGCTTTCTGGATTCCTCCCACCATAGACATCATGATCAAGCTCAGCTAATTGAGACCTTGTGGGGAAAGGGGTGTTCCTTAGCAAGGCCTTATTTTTCCAGGAGCAATATGGGAGTGCTGTTGTTTAGCGTAGGAAGTCTGTGGGGATTATTAAGACAGTAATAGTCACGTGGAGAGAGGGGAACCAGGTTTAAAAAGCTCCTTACTGGCTAGGCTACAGCTTCAGCTCCCAGAGAGACCGCAGTCCTAGAGTGGTGGAACCAAGAAGGAGGAATTCCCCTTCAGTCATCATCCTCTTCCCCGTAGGCGCCAGGGAATGGGACAGAGACATCCCCAGTGCTACCTGGTGAGTCCGTCAGCAGGATGGCTTCAGGGCTCTGCAGCTGGGAGCGGAGCCTCTCCTCATGCCCAGAGCTGAGCTTGGTTTTTATTCGCTGTGGGAGAGCGGGCCTGCAGGCTCACTGAAACATCAGGGAGCGGGGGCACGTTTGGGGGCACTGCATACAGCATGGGTCTGCGCTTGATGCGTTTGGCGGCTGTGACTGATGGGTGGTATGAGTCGGCAGCAGCGTAGCTGCGCATGAGTGTTAAACTGTGGGTTGTTCTGCATGGGCAAACAGCGAGTGTTTGCAGGGTACTGTGTGATGACTGTGCACAGGGGAAGCACTTGAAGCATGTATGCTGTGAAGTATCAAAAAGAATAGAGAAAATGATTTCACGTAGTGTATTTGGAGAAGATGAGAGCAGGAAGCCATGGAGTGCCTGAAGGAGAACACGCTCCAAGTGTGCAACCACTCTGAAAGAGTATAGCCACTGCTCAGAAACTTCACCCAGACAAGGGCTCTAGGATCCCAGCTTGGATCTTGCAGCCTGAACCAAAAGCTTTTTGTGAAAGTAGAAAACCTGCAGATTGTCAATAGCTGTTTTACTACCAACTTTGAGGCCAGTGTACAAGCTTTAACTCTGAGTAGGGATTCTTTTTCACATTCCAAGTTTGCAGAGGAACCTGGTATTCCTTACAAACTCTGACTAGCACCTCTTCATATGCTACGATGATAATACTGCATTGTCAGTCCCAGCAGAGTAAGAAAGGCAGGCTGTAAGGCCACCAGGAATCCTCTGCGATCCGAGCTGTTCCCACCGATGCCAGGCAGAAGGGAAGCTGTCTAACACTGGGGAGGGGGCTCAAATTTTATTCCCTTAATAGACACTGAATTTACAGTCATGGCTCGTGGCTCTAACAGGAGAAGCCCCCCAAAACCCTTCCAGCAGTTGCACTTAGCCAACTTTTGGCACCAGCCGCTGTTGCTCTGCTAGTGAATTCTTTGCTCGTTTTACACATAAGAGACTCTTGGTTTGGAAGAGCACCAGCCAGCGGCATCCTGCAAACACCCAACCGAACCCAGCCCTGCGCTTTCCAGGGAAAGAGAAAGCCAGGCACCCAGCAGCCCCGGTGCGGGAGCATTAGAACCCTAAAACGCTTTGGGTTGGAACGGGCCCTTAAAGACCACCCAGTCCCACCTCCCCACAAGACACGGACACCTTCCTTGCCCCCCCCCCACCCCCTCCAGCCGGTTCCCTGGTGCCAGGGCAGCCCGACCCCCGCTGCGCGGCGGGACGAGCCGCTCCCCGGGGGCGCCCGGCGCGGTGCCCCCTCTCTCTCTCTCTCTCTCCCCTCATTTGCATGGCTCTTATTACGGCCGTGCCTCGCTCCTGCCGGGCTGGAGCGCCCAGTCGCCTCCAGCGGGAAGCGCAGGCTCGCCTCCTCCGACCCCCCCCCCCCCCCCCACTTAGCTTCGCTCTTCTCTGGATGTTTAAGGCGAGGATGAACAAACAGCTGCAGCCCGACCGCAAAGTGTCGGTGGTGGCCCCCTTGCCCGAGCGCAAGGAAGGGCCGAGGAAGGACGTGGAGCTGATCCTGGTGAAGGAGCACAACGGGGTGCAGTACACCAGCAGCAGCCTCCTGCCCGCCGCCCCCGCCCCGCGCTACGGCGCCCAGGACAGGGAGACCTGGGGCAAGAAGATCGACTTCCTCCTCTCCGTCATCGGCTTCGCCGTGGACCTGGCCAACGTCTGGCGATTCCCCTACCTCTGCTACAAGAATGGAGGGGGTAAGAGAACCGCTTGCAGGGTCCTTCTCCCTTGCCTCGAACCCCGAAGCGTCCCCCCCCCCCCGCTTTCCTCCTTCCCGCAGAGACGCGGCTCTGTCCCGCTGTCCCGGAGCGGTGGCACCGCAGCTGTATCCCTCTATCCCTCTGTCCTGGAGCGGTGGCACCGCAGCTGTGTCCCTCTATCCCTCTGTCCTGGAGCGGTGGCACCGCCGCTCTGTCCCTCTATCCCGGAGCGGTGGCATCGCCGCTCTATCCCTCTGTCCCCTGTCCCGGAGCGGTGGCACCGCCGCTCTGTCCCTCTGTCCTGGAGCGGTGGCACCGCCGCTCTGTCCCTCTGTCCTGTCCTGGAGCGGTGGCACCGCTGCTCTATCCCTCTGTCCCCTGTCCCGGAGCGGTGGCACCGCTGCTCTGTCCCTCTGTCCCGGAGCGGTGGCACCGCCGCTCTGTCCCTCTATCCCTCTGTCCTTCTGTCCTGGAGCGGTGGCACCGCCGCTCTGTCCCTCTATCCCTCTGTCCCGGAGCGGTGGCACCGCTGCTCTGTCCCTCTGTCCCGGAGCGGTGGCACCGCTGCTCTGTCCCTCTGTCCCGGAGCGGTGGCACCGCTGCTCTGTCCCTCTGTCCCCAGCCCGCGGAGTTCAACTGAGTTGGGAGCTCGGGTGTTTGCCGCTTCAGCTCGCTTTACACTTGTTCCGCTCGCAAAAAAAATAAGAATAGGATCAAAAAAGGGGGGGGGGGGGGGGGTGGAAATTCCACCAAAACCACTTAAGCCGAAAACCAGCACTTAAGCAGAAAACCAGCAACTAGAAAAGTTAGTGCCGGACCACTCGAAGGTTTGTTAGGGGCAGTTTTAACATGGGAACTAGGGTTCTGCGCTCCATTCTGCAGTTTAGGGGTTCTGCCCTGCACCCCAAGTAGGTAGGAGACTTGTTACAAACAAAACCTCACCTCCTGCACAGTTTGGCAATGACAGCAGCAAACGGAAAATGACACACAATAATTACAGTCAGCTCGGGTTGCCTGGCGCATCTTCGGTAAGACCTTAACTCCATCACCCCCTTTCATCTCCCTGAAATCCCTTGTGTTGTCAGCGATGACTCCACGCAGTGATAGAGTAACACCATCTGCGAGCCGGGCAGGTGCCTGTGGAGCTTTCAAATCCCACACAGGGAAAACAGACCCCGCCTGGCAGATGGAACACTGTGTGTGTAAATGGTGAGCGATGCCGATAGAAGAACTGCTAGATAGAAACCATGTTCTGTAAGGTAGGTCTGTGTGCCTTGATAACGTGGTTGCCTGGTGATAAAGGCTAGTGGTTCACACTCAGGAGCATAAATGCTTGTGTGAAAAGAGGAATGAAGGATGGGGAAAATCCCTGTCAATTAACATGGAATTGCACCCATCCTTGGAACTTAATAGGATACTAGAAAGGGCTAGTACTGAAACACTTGCTCTAGTTTGATACCGCCAAAACTTCTGAGAGGAGTCAGAAAAGGTCTCCGCTCACCACCCAGACAGGCTGAAGAGAGTAGTTAGCCCTGAAAAATAACCTCCTTATTTCATTATCTCCAAAAATAATTCCAGCAATTCACACCACAGCAGCACAATGCATCATGAACCCAGCAGGCTTCCACAGTGTCAGGTGCAGATGCAGCAGCATCATTCATGCCACTCAGTACATATGCAGCGTTGTCACATCTTTCTGTCTTCTGGCAATTTTTAGAGGAAGAGATATATTCCCCTATCATACCTTGCACAAGGTGACCCCTGGAGCACTTGAACACTTTTCTGTTGTATTTCCTAACCTGCTTCCTTTATAATTTGCTGGTACCTTGGGCACAGGAGGTAACACTCTGCGAGGCTCTTGCATTTGGTCTTTTCTCCATGTGTTATATTATGTCAGTTCAGCTAGAGAAACCTAGGACTTTACTAGTATCTTTTAATTCATATAATTCCAAATTGCAGTGGAGAGAGAGATAGCTACTTCACAGCTACAAGAGGCACCTTTCAGTGAAAAGTTTGCACCAATTCCTCTATACCATCAAAGTGAAATCAAACTTTTAAAAGGAAAGGTAGAGAGTCCCTATGTTATCAAAGTCTAAGGAATGACTGAGAATTGCTCACTGATACAGGGATTATAAACACTTCTTTACACTGCTATTCAATAGAGAACAAACTGCAGCATGAAGCATCTCAATCAATACCTAAGGTGTCATTCTTGAACACACGCAATATCACAACATCCTTTACTGGCACTTAAAAGACATATTTTAGTATAGAATAAAACGTGGGATAATCCTCATAGGCAAAACTCATCATTAATGGGCTTTCCTAAGGAGATGTTCTCATGGAGGACATCAGCTTGCTAAGCTGGAGAAAGGCACTTCAGCTGTGGCTAGTAGGGGAACAAACTAATTTTTACAGTTTGATTATGTTTGGCTTAATGAAGTTTAATCACGTCTAGATATTGCAATTATTTTTTTTTTTTATATGCTGTTTGACAGAGTAGGGGCACCAGCATATCACCTGACAGTGTGCAGTCATGATAGAATTTCCAAGACAGACCCTGTGCTGACAAGCGGGGAATGGAAATATAGCCAGGGACTGGTTAACAGCACTCTTTCTTCTCTTTACAACAATTGTTCCTATGCAATCTGAAAACTTTTCCATCCATGGCCTCCTATGTTGGACACAGAGTTATCAGTTTTATTTAGTAGAAACTCGGGTAAGGGATTCAGGCTCACAAAAGGACTTTACAGAGTTTCAAGCCAACTCAATCCCTTCTCTCTGTCAAACTGGTTTTGGGAGCTTGTGAGGGTAAATTTTCCTACAGGGCCAAAGAACACGAGGCAAAGCACAGCGCTATAGGATATTGTTAGGTTTCATTGCTGTCCTTCCAGTCCCAAATGACAGGTATTCTGAAATTTAAATTTATTTTATTTTTGTCGCCCTGCTACTGCAGGAAGGAACCTCTCTAGAATTAGAGCAAGTTTTGCTACCTCAAAGGAATAATCCAGTGGGTTTCAAATAACTACTGGCTTACATATCTCCATAAAGAATATATAATAGAAATGAAAGTACTAATAGATGTGGAGAACATTTAATTTCATTATCTTAGCAGTTTTGCTGGACTGCCAAGCAAACTAAAGAGGCAAAATCAGGTGCGGTTTCTACACTTGTATAGCATGCTCAGATTTGCTCCTTAGAAAAAGTTTTACAAGATGCTTGTAATAGAGTTACAGTTTGCCTTTTGGTATTTATATACAGCTACTAGATAAAGGAGAGAAAAAAAAACCAGTACAGATTAAACTTGAATTGAATGGTGTGTATGAAGTAGATCAGTGCAAGAAAAAAGGTTTCCTTTCCTCTTCCTCCCTTCAGTTTCTTTTTATGCTAAAAGCCTCAGCAATTTAACTAGAGCAGAGTTTACACAGAGATTGTTAAATGTGGCTTATCAAGTTGTATCTCTTCAACAGACTGATACAAAATGGGCAGCGAAAAGAAAGCATGTTGCAGTGCCATAAGTTGTAAGCCACTGAGGTATTTTAACACTTGTTTTATGCATAGCCTGTGCTATTTAGCAAAAAGAAAATTCTATTATCCTTCCAAAATCTACACCCAAAAAGATTCTACAAATGCTCTTAAATGTTGAAAAACAGCGTCAAGGATATCTAAGTGGTAGAAACTGGCATCCCCCTTTATATCTGAAAAAAAGTGATGTGGGTGACGTGTAGACTATTTTGTTGCTAAAACTGACTATGATTAATTTAAGATGCCAGCAGACACACTAAAGGCCTTTCGATGCTTGTAAAAATAGGTGGTTCTCAATAAAGCGTGAGAACTTACAGGAACTCAGCAGGAAAGTATAAATACACACTGTATTCCTTCATTCAAAGTTGAATTTTGGAAGGACATGGATGCATATACACCCCCACCTTCTTACTAGCCAAATCCATGAATTTCTTTAATAAATTCAAGGGAAAGTGCCTGACTAAAAACTAGACATGCAGGCTTTGGGGGTAGATTGTGAAGTTCCACACATACAAAACTCCCAGTTTTTTACTTCAGGTAGTTTTACTTACACGAGGCACACACCACAGTTCCCAGTAACAAAAAGCTCGAGAGTAAGAAGTATCTGACAGCACTAAAATGGTGAATGAAGAGCCAGAAACATCTGTGTTTTGGGAGTATCCTGCTGAGAGACCCCAATGGGACTTGAGCACAAAGATAGATGGCAGAATGTAACCCTTCTGTGAACAACTGTGATTTTGGAAACATTCTTCTGCTATTAAAAAAAAAAATTTAAAATATCACTAATCTTTAGTAAGATCTAAAAAGCTGGAGTGTCTATTTTTCATATCAATTACCTACTTCCATAAGACTTGCCTGCATCACAAGGGCAGAGACAGATCCCATGGCTGCATTACGATACGAAACAGGCCACAGAAAACTTTCAGGACAGTTTAGCACAAACAGACTGGCTGAGATCTAGTCCTCACCGAGTCCTCAGAAGCAGGATATGCCCACTACATGGTTTAAACTACTTTACAAGGTGATAGAAAGGCTCTGTACAACTGGTAAAATTCTGCAAGCTCTCATTAAGCAGAGAAGAAGGCAACACTCCAAAAGGGGAAATTCTTAAACATCACCTTGTCAGTTTGCTGATCAATAAACATCGCAGCTTAGTCATATTTGCTGCTCACAGCACAAAGGAGAAGCACTCTTTGCAGCAAATAAAATACCTTTTTTTGTGGAGTCCATTCGTGGGAGTTTCAAGGAGCAGGGTATGTCACTGGAGAAGTCATCAACTACTGTCATTTCTACTGGGCATTCTCACAAGTGCTATATCCTCATAACTCATTTCTGGCAAGAGCCCATTTTTCTTGCTTTAAAAAGAGGCTGCCTAGCTGTATGACTCTGTCTGTAAGTAGTCAACAACAATGTGCTCAAAACAAGACTTTATAATCCATCCAACTTTTTAAGTGCTCCCCAGTCTTGTAAGAGCCTATACTGAACTAAAGAATGCAAAAAGTATTAAAATTAGACTTTCATCAACTTAGGGAGAGATTTAGCCTGATATTTGGATTACATCTAAAATTTTACTGGTGCCAAATGAAGTTGAGTAATCCCTAGTATGATTAACTGATGTGCTCACAGTGGGGGAGGATGATGCTCAGTCTTAGTTGACAAAGCTATTGTCGTTTTTGTTAAAGACACTTTTAGTATTAATGATCATTTTCATTTCATTTTCCTGCACAGTCGTAGGCAAAATTAATATTACCAATTTAAATTTGTGGGAAAAGAATTTACCAACATAAAGTACTCTTTTTGTGAGCCAAAGTATTTGCGAGGTCGGTCATGTTCAGACTACTCATTAGGAAGCATGTAATTGTCGGATTAGTCACTGGAGACTTACTGTATCATAAGAATCAGATTAAGCTTTTCATGAATTTGCAAATAGCTGCAGATAAATATTTTAACAGTTCTCTAGCTATCATAATATACACTTTTAATCTTCTCTAAAGCATTATTTATTGTTTGTAGACCACAGCATTTCTAGAAGATATTTGCTCCACAGAACAATTTGCCAGCAATCAATACACTTCAGAACAGAAGTATCTTATAATGCTCTCTTTCCTATTCATACTTCCACAAGCAGTAAGGCAGGACTGAGCAATTCACAGCACAGGTTCTGAAGACAGTGCACATCCAAATGAGAATACGACAGTCAGCACAAAGCCAGGAGTCGAGAGCTGTCGCATACTGAGAATAACACCTGTGAAAGCATCACCTCCCACAGAGCTGTGAGCCTGGCACCACTTCACCAAAAACAAGTTATGATGCTGACCAGCAGCCTCTTGCCTTTCCTCCAGGCTCTGCCCCTTGCATTTTGCCAAGTGTCTGCCAGCAAATTTAATCACTATTTTGCAAAAGGATGTAATCTGGCATTTTACACTTCAAAGGTGGATGACCTTTGCCTTGTAATATCAGGGTTTACATTCCAAAATAGCATTGATGGTGATAATAATAAATCGACTTTGAAGTGATCTCACTGCAAAGCCTACGCCAAGAGTTTGACTCATCAATCAATCAAAGCTTAGATGCAAATCTAGTGATTTTTGTTTCCTAATAAGGGGTTTCAATTCCCATTAGCACATCGAAGCAGTGACCTCAGCCAGGTTAAACTGTTATGCTGATCTCCATACTGTGACCATGATCTTTGGGGTCCTGGGCATCCTGTGACACTGGAGGAATGTTCAGTCATGTTGTGTGACACTACCTCCTTCCCCAGAGGTAGGTTCTGTGGCCAGCTTACAGTTGCTATCTTCCCTTTCCCGTTTATTTTCATCACTTCTCCTTTCCTTGATCAGCCACTAATCATCTGGTTTATATAGAGCATAGACTCACCTAGGCTCGCCAGCATTGTAGCTGACATAGCTCCCTGTTCTCCTCTATGTCTTGTTTGCTCCACAAAGTAAATCTTCACAACTGTAATGGTTATAAGCTACTATGTCATACACCTGCTACATATGAAACATTGCAAAGAGTTGGTAAAAAAGAACTGAATCTTCTGACAACAGCGAAGGTACTTCTTTCTAAGCACACTGAATGAACCTATTTTGATTGCTGCTCAGGAGCACTTTATTCTGGAGTAAGGGGCAGAAAAGGCACCAAGTAGTAAACTTAGTTCTGTTGTTTGGAAATCTAAATTTCTGCTCGGGTGTTGCCCTCCCCACCTTTATCTCTGTATGCCCTTCTCAGTTCTGGCAAGAAACTTAAATACTGAAGTATGCCTAGAAAGCCATTTCGATAGGATAGGTATCCCTCCTAGACAGGTAAGGTCTGAAAGTCACACTAGGAAGCCTACTACCTCCATATTAACACCTATTAAAACAGATACAGGAGTTTCTTATAGTTTGGCTAGGGACCTCAGGCTCTGGGTACCTATTCAAGTTGAAATTGCAGGCACTTAAGCTTCATCTGTTTCTACTCTGTTTTCTCACATTTTTTTAAGTTCTTTATTAAATTCGCTAGAAGCAATGGAAAATAGAAAGGCCATGCTAGGAGCGTAGCAGCCAACAGCACTTCTGTACTGAAGGGAACAAAAATATCTCTAAGAGTTCCGAGACATGGTCTGTGTGGTTTGGGGCAGAACTTCCCTTTCATCTTTTGGCAAAATATCGCAAACCTGTCTGTCAGTTGGATGGATACGCAAATACAGCTCCAGTGGTCCTAAAGATATTATTTCCAGACAGATACTTTCCTCCCCATACTTACTTACACCAACACAGAACAGAATGCTAATACAACTACTTACACATAAGATCAGAGGGAACACAAATTTAGTGAGTGCTTAGAGATGCTGTGAGGGAAACGATGATTAAAACCAGGCCACAAATTACTGAACCTCTTGCTGTGAATTAAAATGGAAACAAATGGTTTAAAGAATTTTGAGCAGTTCTGAGAAGCAACATCAAATAGCCCATGCCTTCATTTTTGTTGTGTCTAATGGGAAGCATATCAGCATCTCTCAGTTCTAAAGCCTTTTTCCTAGGTTAACCAATTAAATAGTTAAGAGCTGTGGCATGTGTCTCCAATATCAGTTTCACTGCAAACTCCACAGCTTCTACATACATTGTAATTCTTAGATGAAGTTGTATGTAACTGCTCTCAGCACTGTTATAAAATAATAAACCATAACCAAATAAATTCTATTTTTAGAGATATATTTATATTAAAATACTGCAATTCAGGAGGCAGGAGATAAATTTAAATGGAGTCGCTGTAATACAGTTGTAGATCCTTTACCTTGCTCTTAATGCTTCCCATTCTCTCTGTCTACAGCCTTCACATACAATATACTAAACCATGATAATGGATTTGGGGGAATCTTGCACTGAAAGAGGCAGGCAGTCCGATTAATTCACAATTAAGTCTTGACTGGACATGTGACAACAAGAAATTATTATTATCAAAGTTGAAAATCGTATTCAGGGCAACTCCGTCACCCCAATCCAGTTTCAATGAAGAGTATGTAAAGTTTCCAGGAATGCTACACTGATTTTAAACCTTCAATTTCCCTTCCTTAGGACCTCTAGAAGCAAAGGAATCATGTTCAAGCCTATCGCCCATGTCTTGACAACATGTAATTCCCTCCTCCAACTATAACTCCTTAATCTTCCCCTTGCTTTCTTTCTTCCTCCAAGTTAAGTGCTGGACCCATCATGGCAAATTTTCATCTAATTATGTAGATCTTATGCATTAGTGTCAAGTCAGAATGGTTTCTAATAAAAGGCTTTACTGACACTCGGAACTTGACTTCCTAAATATGGACATCTGACTCCTGCAGGAAATGAGCACCAAAACCGCTGAGACCCCCAGTAATGCTGAATAATTCCTGTTCTCATGGAAATCCTGGGGACATAACTGTAGTATAACTCAGTGCCCTAACTTCTGTATAGATTCAATGTACTTAATGTTAGCCGTACTGATTCTGAAACCTTTAATCCATAAAGAAATCGGAAGGAGGTGAGGGGAATGGAAGAGAAACAGTTACATTCCTTGCCTTGTGACATATTATTCTTCCTGAAGACCATAGGAAAGAACCTCTAAACTACTTATCAAAGCTATCTTTGTTTTATTTTCACTCTTCCTTCTCCTTTCCCCTATTCTCTGCTTAAGCAAGTTTTGCAATCTCCCTCCTGAAGCATGACAAAGGTGACAGCCCAGTACACCACTTTGAGAACTAGGTTCTACCATTCAGAAACAGAAACCAGCAGCAGAGAGGTCTGGCTACATAAGCCATGTATATATTCACACTCATATTCACCCAAAGCACAGTACTGACTTCCCAGCGCACAGAATTCTATGATAACGTATTGCTAAACAAAACTTGGACATGATTGGGCAGGCAGGTGTCTTTTCCCTGTCCATAAACGTGTTTTACGACTAGTGTTGCGATTGCTGGTATGCAGTAAGCATAGCTGCCCTTGTTATACAATAAGCATTATTACAGAGGATAGTATTTTTTCCAGTGCTCCTATTCTCAAGGCTGTATAAGCACAACCACTCATTTCCAAAAGCATAAACGATTGCAGAAGCTGTGCTCTTAATGTAGGTATTAACTCGTTTCTATTGTTCGGCTCTTGTTTAAGGAAATACATTAATTTAAGTGTCCAAAATAGGATCCAACACTACCAGATCAGTGGTGTTAGACCACAGAAGTATGAAGCCTCTCTTGGACTGCTTTCTTACAAACTGCTTCCCTAGAAAAAAACCCAGCATCGAAAGAGCAGTAACAGTTTCATCCTGCCCCACTGAAGTACACAGGAGTTGTAATTTCAACAGCAGAAGGATATTAATCCTTTAAAGTCTGTATTTCAGAGCTGGAGAAAAGTATTGCATGATTTCCAAGCACTGCAATTAGTGACACAGTGAGTAAAAAAAAAAAAGTCTTGCTTCAGCACTCTTGTTAGTTTGAGAAAGAGCTTTTATGGGATTCATGTACAGGAAAGACTGTGGCCGGGTAATTGCATAGCATTCATCTTTAGTGAAGTCTGCAGAACTGTGGGAAGCAGCTGATTTTCTGGCCCATGGGCAGTGTGGAAGAATACACCCTATGTGATTGCCTCACTGACCATACAAACAAGCTGTTACCATGGGCCTAGTGTAAGTACTGAAAAAAAAAAAAAAAAAAGCTGCTAAGTATTGTGTATCTTATGGTTTTGCTGGCTATTTATAATTTATTCTGTGCTTGTCCTTAAAATCAGTATCTCAAGGAAAAGTATGATACTGATTCCAGTCAACTTCCAGTTCAATAAAAAAAAACCCAAAAGGATAGAGGCTGGACTTTCTGATATAGAATAATGGAAAACTTTTTTCAGACCACAAGGTGGAGCAGTAGATCTTAGTAGATCCTAACGTGATAATCTAACACCAACCTACTGCATTTCTAGAAAAAAAAGATTACTGGATGATCTAATAGGGTGGCTCATGACTTTCAAATTCAGAGCTTCCCAGTAACAGCAATGATTGTTCCCAAGCAGGCCCTTCTTGGATCTCCCGATTCCTTTAATTTATTAGGACTTAATATAAATGACAGCTTTTAGTGATGCCTAATTCACATCAAGGACCTTACATGGCCACAATGACAGCAAGAAGACAATCCATTAACAAGAGGTTACGCCTTGAATGCACCGTTTTTTAAATGAGCACAACATTAAAATACAGTCTCTTCCCCCCAAGGAATGATACAGAAGGAAATAATTTCTTAAATACTGAGTTTAAGAGGTTGTTCTCAAAGGATTTACACAGAGTTTCAGTTCCATTCTACAATAAAGAGCCATGCTTTTTTTCCTTTTCTTCTTTGATGTTAATGTAACCCGCCTTCCAGCAGGTCTCAATGTCTCGCCTGCTTGGCAGAATCATCTCTATTTCAAAATACCAGTAACAAAAAGCAAGGAGTTTCATTGAGGAGGAACAATTAAGTATGTTGGACTAACTGTGATAATAGAAAGTTCAAGTCCAAGTGTTACCAAAACAAAGATCATAGCTTGGAAGCTACTCAAAAGTATCTTTGTTACAGGACTATATCTGCCTACAGATATCCAATGAGACTGATGCTAGAAGAAAGCTCAACAGTCTGTGCCCCCAAAATGAGGTGTGATTATAGCTGTACATAGGCATCTTATAAATAAGATGTATCACAAACTTAAGGACTAACTTGTGCTGTGCAGAGCTTTTGTCTCCTCTCTAAAGAGAAATGCAGATGTGTCAATGAGATCATGAGGCAGGTGTTGGTGAGACCAGAGACACTGCAGGATTTTGTTTTGGGGAAGAGTTTGATCATTTGCTCCTTTTCTGCAGTTTGTTTCTCATTTATGTATGGCTCTACAGCCTTAGTTAAAATCAATATATTCATAAACCACAGGGGAGAAATCCTGACCCAGCTGAAGTCAATGGGTGGTTTTTTTCCATTGACGTCACCAGAGCCAGGATTTCAACCCAAATAACAGACGTCTTTCTCTTAAGGACTCCTAAGGAGACAGAATTTCCAGACTAAAAATTATGTGAGAGGAAAAAAGACTAAAGTAATAAAAAACTATTCTTAATAAACTGATATAGGAGACTTCCACTGGCTAAAAACTGATCTTCACTCAGTGCAATAGCTCAGTACTTTACCTAATAAGCAAAATGTCAGTACTTACAGAGATGATGGTCATTATTATTACACAAAATGAATTTACTCTGCAAGAGTTAGGCTCACTTACTCTCTCATTTCTTGTTTAAACCAGCCAGGAAGTTAAAAAGAAAAAGGCACAAATCCACAAGATGGACTTGGGCAGGAATGTTAGTAGCTAGACCTTCACATTATTGCAAACTCTAGGTTATCTACTTACCAAACTACTGTAAAAATTCCCCTTGATGCTAATCAATTTATTAGAAACAAAGGGGCCAGCTCCAATATTAATTTGGCTATAAGGAGGCACAATATAAAAATAAAACCTGTCGCTGCAACTTTGTAAAGCAGATTTTTGCACTTTCTGTGGTCACATTCACTACAGAAGATGGCAATGGCTTAATTTCCTAAGCAAGCAGCAATGACAGTGTTATCAAGGTCAGCAGCAGGAATCCCACACAAAGTTCCAGAGCTCCCACTGCCACACTGGCCATCTTAGACCAACTTGATTAATATTCTTGCAAACCCATTATAAATATGATCATTTCATTAATTCATGTAAATAGGACTCTAGCCAGTGACTTGGATGTTATTTATGAATGAATCATGCTGCTCTGAGTGGCTGGGTATACTTAACTCTCCTTAATTTGTTCAAAATAGCTACTAATGGGTTTCTTTAGCTCATTACTTTTGTAACAAAAAGCAAAAGAAATGACTGGGTTTGCATGGAAGGGCTTGGGTAACCCTTTCTGTTACAACCCAGTGATCAGCTTATAAATACACTGCACTTATTCACTTCAAATAATTTCAAGGCAGTAGCAAGTTAACAGCTCAAGACAAAAACACAGGCTTCAGTTGGCATCAGCTCATGGAACAGCCAGCATTGAACCATTTCTGGAAACTATCTTTTCACTTTCTTTTGAGTGAAAGGAACGCTATTAAAATTGGAATTCTGGAAAAACTGAAGGCTCTGAGCCTAAATTGAGAGTAGAAATATAAATAGGTTTAAATCTAGCAATGGTTTGTTAGAGGGAGTAGCTAAATATAAGGGCTTAAAAAAAAAAACATGTCACTCACAGTAATACAGCTCCACTGCTTTTATGATTCAGAAATACTTTCCATGAAAAAGGTTGCATACTTGGAAGACTTCATTGCATACTTGGAGAATTTTATATGTGCAAAGTGTTGCTGAAGTTTTTATAGTATGTTGTGTGATCTGCTTTGCAGAAAAATGTGCTGTTTGACTACTACACTCTGTTGCTGGTTGGGCTTAGCATCACCATACAGCTGCTGTTAAAAACATCATCTTGGCTTTGACACTGAGGTTACATCATGCTCCTTTGCATCTCTGACTTCTCTTTGCTGTACCATGGAAACATGTATTGCCTTTAAACTCTGGTCAGTAAGACTTCGGTCTACCTTCTCCTACCTTCTCCTCTTTCTTCCAGGAGCCAGCAGTAGCCTCCTTCAGAGTTGCTCTCAGTGGCTGTGCAAGCCAGCTGGTAGCTACTCTGCTGAGAAGCCAGAGCCAACATTCATCTACTAAGAAATATCTGCCTTTCCAATTACCTAGTTTTCCTACCTGTGATGATCTTGTACAATCCAGATTTCAAGATCTCTGCATCAGAGTCTTCCTTTTGTTATTCACAAGAATCTGCACAGATTAGAGTTTCCACCCGTTTTCCTCGTTGCCCGAGCAAACATACTACATTCTATCAAACATTTGCTGATATCTTTTGAAGTAGTAAATATTCTGTATGAAAAAGTACAAGCAGCGCGGATCAGATACAAGAGATTAGCTTGTATTTCAGTTCACCAGTTGGGAGATCTTAGGTTTTAGACTCTTTTCCTGCACAAATACTGAAAACACTCCTATCTGAAAATATACTGCAATATTTGCTCAAAGTTTGTTGTTTTAGCAGACATATCGCCAGTTAACATTTTGACTAGAAGAACCATGGTAACAAACACAGTAAGCTAACCAGCGCAAATAGTTCAAAATTGTTTCAATTCACCCTGGCCTGGCCTGCTTCTGGTATGTACATCAACACATCCTTTTAAGATAATAGCAGCTGTTTAAATGACCTTTTTGCAGTCATTAGCGAATCAGTGCTTCTTTCCTTCTGGTATTTAAAAGTGAGGTGAGATCTGCTTGTAGGACTGGGAGGAACAGTTTTCCTCTTTGCTTCCCACCCCATAGGACGTTGTGAAGAATGGAGAACAGAGGGAGGAGACACTCCAATAAGGATTCCGTTATACCAAAATCAAAAAGCCTGTCTTGTATTTTCTCATGCAATAATTAACACTCTTTTCAAAAAGCTTTTGTGCAAGTTTTCACTTGAAGTTTCACGCAGGTGGTTGTTGTAGAATCTGAGGGCTTGACCTAATCTAGTTTTGCGTCAGATACATGGCTGTTCTAACCCCATGTATACACTAGTACCTTAAGAGATGTATATGGATCTCAAAATCTGTTAACAGAGAGGTGTGGCAATTTGCCACAGTCAGGACCCAGCCTGTGGCTTTTGAGCTGCATGTGACTCACTAGAAAGTCAAGCAAGGCTCTTACGCCAAGGCTGTATTATGGATGTTAATTACTTCGGATTTTTTCCTATAAACGGAAATAGGAGCCATTAGGGATTGCTGAGACTGGCATTGCCTTGTGAGATGCAGCTGTGTGCTCAGCCCCATCCCATCACACAGTGGGGGAGTGGAATCCCCTCAAGTACTATCAGGGTGTTCCTGCCAAGGCAGCAATCCCACAGATTGCATTGCATCGTCTCTCTGAGGTAGGTAGGTCTTGGCAGACTAGTCTGAAGCGTTAGCCAAACTGCGTTCCCTGAGCTCAGCTGTCTGGCCCATACAAATCTGACTAGCCCTGTGGATTTGTGCAGTTAAAACACAGCAGTTCCTGTGGCCAGAAAGTTTCTGGCATCGTGACACTCTTCCTAAGGTCTCTGGATTTCATAGACCTGGCAGGTATTAACCAAATGCCGGTCTCACAAGTCTGCCCCTTCAGAGAACTCTGGTATGATGCTCAAATTCACACCAGTGGACCTAAAGCAAGAGGCCCACCAGAATACTGGTTTGCCTCCTCCTTGGCCCACGGGGTACTAGAATCTCACACACAGAAGATAGTATGAAGTTTCCTTCCAAACACCACTTTTTGTTCACAAGATACTGTACAAAACCCAGTGTAATCAGAGAGTGAGACTGATCATGTACCACACATGCTGTTTATAAGCATCTGCACACCATTCTAGTTTGCAGCAATTTGAATGGTACTTTGACCATCATTTACCTTCTAATGAAGCGCTCATGATGTCAGAAAGGGTGAATACCAGGAAGCTTGATTCTGGATACTAGCTTGGAGGAGAAGAACAAATATCAAGATACTTCCGAAATACCTGACATTTTGGTATGTTTTACCCAATCAGAAATAAGAAGTTTCCAGAAGTCTCCAAAACATGAAATCAGCTTGATGTGACTAAGCATCCTTACTTTGATATTTACCTCAATTTCAAAATACTTCAATCATTTAGTTACGTGAAAAGTAACCCAGCTATGAAACCCTGCCACACTGTCTAACTGCTCTTTGCTGAAAATTGCACCACACCTTATTAATCCCCTGCAGGGGCAGGGCGGGGGAAGGAAAAAAAGAAAGAAACCTCCTTTAACTGAAGTCTGGAATGAGTCGCAGCCAAACAAATGACGCCTAAGCAAGTATGCCTAAGTGCAGTGCACTTCACAGTTCACCATGGTATTAGTCATACTTAGAAAACACCTGTTTTAAACTAGCTTTTAATATGTATGTGTCCACTACACATCTCCCGGACTAATCTTCTCAGATACAAACTTCCCTATTCAATTTGTGGCATCTTGTTTCCACAGCCTCTTGGCATTAAATTTAAGAAAAGAGCAGTCTGGGCAAACTCCACACCTCCCAAATACACACTAGACCTGTGATTCAGCTCCACACACTGCAATACTGTCAAAGCAAGGCAAGTATGGCACTTGGGAGGCTGTCACTTGCAAGAAAACTGACAGTAAATGCACCAAAAATAATTTTTCTAGATACAAGGGACAAGAGAACAAAGGTTCTTCCTTCCTGATAGAGCAGTGGCTTTGTCTTTAGCCAGTAAAAGTAAGCAATGAGAAAGGAAAATGTAGGAAAACATGGACTACAATGTCTAATTATTCTCTTTGCAGGTGCTTTTCTTATTCCCTATATCCTCTTCCTAATCATTGCTGGAATGCCCCTGTTCTACATGGAATTAGCACTTGGACAATATAATCGAGAAGGGGCTGCCACTGTGTGGAAAATCTGTCCAGTTTTCAAAGGTAAGCGTCCCTCTGCTCATTTGAAAAGCACTGGGAGGTGCCACACACTTGTGATCACAAAGTAAAGGTCTTTCATCTTTCCACAGACATCATGATATTTGCTGACCTTTCCCCAACCCATGAAGTCAGAAGAATTTTTTGTTATCACAGGTGGTGCACAAAATGGGAAAAGTCATAGAAATCATCTTCAGGGTTATTGCTGAGCAGTGCAACAAAGCACAATGAGCAGGAGCCATTGAGACTTGTCCTCCCTTTCCCTACATATTGGGGAGGAACTGAGTATCTCTAGGTGGAAGGAGGGGCTGGCAATGCAAGTGTTTGGAAACATTGGAGGAGCGGCTGAGGGAACTAGGGTTGCTTAGCCTTGAGAAGAGGAGGCTGAGAGGAGACGTTATTGCTCTCTACAACTACCTGAAAGGAGGTTGTGGAGAGGAGGGTGCTGGCCTCTTCTCCCAAGTGACAGGTGATAGGACAAGGGGGAATAGCCTCAAGCTCCGCCAGGGGAGGTTCAGACTCATGACTTATCTGTGGCTCTGTGCCTCAGTTTTCCTCCTTGTTGAAATGGGAGTAATGGTTCAGATAGAGTTTGCAAAGTAACTTTCAGATCTAGCAATGAAAAGCACTTATCAGAACCTGAACATTATTATTATTATTGAGTGTTTTCCACTAGGGTTAACTTTACAGCATCACTGAATAAAAGGCTTTGGAGCGTTGTCTTGAGCACTGAGTTGGAATCATTCTGCAAGGAGGAAATAGCTGAGGTTAGGTATTTGGATACTGATAAGTGTGTTTGGTATTGATCAGGGATAAAGGAGTCTCCCTGGGTGAAAGAAGCTGTATACTTTCTGTCCACGAAACAAGTATTTCTTAGGGAACCTCAAGAATTTTCTTAGGCGTTCTGTACCAGCTAAATCATTGACTTCCCCTACGTCTACCCCAGATTATATCTAAAATCTTGTGTAAAAGTCCTTTCAACACAGAGCTATCTGAAATGAAACCACTCAAGCTCAGCTGATCTTAGAAGCTTAAAATTTGGATCATGTTCATCCTCTGACTGACAAAAGCTGAGGAGCTTAACAATAGCAATCCAGACTTGGCAGATCTGATGCTTGGATATAGGTTACACTGAGTAAATATTAGCCGTCTTTCTGAAAACACAGCTTTCCTCTAGTGTATCCCAGAATAGGATAACAGAGTAGTGTTGTTCTTATCAGTCAAATGAAAACTCAGAGCAAAATTAGAGACGTAATTAAAAAAAAATAAGCAAGCTAATAAAAAAAATTCTATGCCAAAATTTAAAAATTAATCTGCATAGATTTACCCAGCACTTCTATCACCCCTTCATTGGAGACTGAATTCTTCTTGGCACTCAGGAACTTGAAGGCCCTTGCTCAATCAAAATTCCAGCTGGTATAAGTTAATACCTTTGGATGACAATGAGGATTCTGAAAACCTAACTGTAAAAATTAGACCTTAAGGATCTCAAAGTGTTTGAGCCAAATACCACTGTGCCCAAAGGTACTCTGTCTGTTGACTTTGGGATTGAAAAGATGATGAAAAAGGAAAATAGAACTTATTTCATGTGTAGTCCTGTTGACATTCCAGCTGTGCTTTTAAGCTGACATTTTCAAGGTGCACTAAACATACATTACTGTTGATTTTTAAGTATTCTTATTACTAGGATATAGAATAGCACAAGTTATTTGATTCTCAAAAAGTGCTAAGCATTGAATTGTATTTGCACCTTAGCATGAGTATAAACCCTGTACTTTTAAAGTTTTGATCAAATCTTCTGATAACCTACAAACACATTTTACTGCTAACGCTTTTTGAATCATTTCTGGGATGACTCATACCTCACATTCAAACAAAAAGTGCACAGTCCACACAAATTTAAAACAGCTTCTCTAAGTGAACAGCATTATAGTATTAATTTTAGATATGAATATTATTGCTATGAACTCCAAGAAGTCCATTTCTAATGAGATGTTCTCATAACATATGCAATTAAAAATATACCCTGTAACCTTTGCAACAGAGTCTGTTTTCATCTCTGCATTTTCCAGGATCTATTTTAGAGTGTGGGTGATGGAGCATCAATTTTAAGAAAAGGTAGACCTAGAAATAGGAGGGGAAATCCATTCCTAAGTGTTCTTTTGATTTCAGAGGAATGACATTTAAGATAAATTTGATCCAGTAGTCTTTAATCTTGGTATTAAATAACTATCATTGCCCTCCTGATTTGGAGGAATTGCAGGTACCCTTTTTAAAACAGAAATCATCCAATTTCAGTGCAACCTGTATTATTTGGACTTCGTATTTAACATTCGCATTAATTTTTAAGAATTATCCCCTTTGGTGATCGACCTCCCCGCCACTCCATTCTATGAGTCATAATGTATCACTAGAGTTTGAGTTCATTTAAGCACCAAGGATTTGAATACACAGCTTCTTCTTGACTTCCACAACCTTTTTCCCCAATATTAGGGATGAGCAAACTGGTCTGTGTATTAAAAGACTCCTGAAGTGCAAAAAGTAGTATATGAAGCAGTCTTTTAACTACCACCTCCTTCAGGGTCAACATCTATTCCTTATGCAAATTTTGAACCAAGAATTAATACTCAAAGTGTGTGCTACTTCCTTGCCTTATCAAGAAATACAAAATCCTAATTATCTCCTACTAGCAGCTTCCAATGCAGTATCTCCAAAGAACTAAACTAAGGAAGATATTAAGTAAAGATTCACACTTAGGTAGCAGTACAGTGATGATAGTCACAAAACAGCTGTATTCTCTACTTGTTAGTTATAATAAATACAACTTTGGGTTAGGATTCAGAGAACAATGCTGCGCACAGAGTAAAGGGAGAAGGGTATAAGCCAAGGTAAAGCAAGCTTCCTGAACAATTCTGGTAACAAACTTTTGTTCTGCTCTGCAATTGGAACCAAAGCTTCCTCCCAAACATTGGAAAGTGTCCATTTTTTCATGAAGAGAACATGTACTCTCTGGGGCTGTCACGGTAAAGGCACCCTCCAAGCAAACTACACAGTATGCAAAAATAGAAAACAAACATTCAGAACTAAAAGAGAATGCTTACAGTAGGGATTCTGCAATCCTGGGGAGATAACGGAATCTTTTGAAGGTCCACACACAGTTAGCCCCAAGTCTGATGTTCACCAAGATTTACTGGCATGCCCAAGAACCACCTGAAGCCCTTCAGTGTAAGAGCACAGACTGTTCCATGCATGTTTTGAACCTAGTTACAAGCTGGCAGAAGCCAATCTGGAGAGGGACAATGGGAAAGAAACAGGAGAGGAACCAGTGTCTGTTCCAGACTGGCCCAAAGGGGAGCATAAGGAAATTTCACTTAAGTCTTGAGCTTTACTTTTTGAAGAAAAGTTACCAGGGAGTTAGATGTTATGAAGATGAAGCGAGTTTCACTCCTAATGTGGGCTTGCAGCCTTCTGCATTGGAAGCAGATTAACAATGGAGCAGTACAATAGCAAAGTTTGACATTGTACTGCTCAGTTTCTTTTTCTGGCAAATAACTGGGTTTGCTAAAAGTCAGCCATTTCCCAAAATAATTCATGTAATTTTTTGTTTTAAGGTCAGTGAGACTGCATCCACGTGTGTGTATGTGTGTGTAAAATGTCAAAGATTTCTTTTATTGGTCTGAATATTTAAAGCGAATTTGCAGCCATGTACAGCTGAGTTTAACTACAATGTTTGCATTTACTGTCGTAAGTAAAACACAATGTATAATGTAGTTTTCCTTTGTCTTTAGGTGTAGGCTATGCAGTGATACTCATAGCTCTTTACGTGGGTTTCTACTACAACGTTATCATAGCTTGGTCTCTGTATTATCTATTTTCATCATTCACATTTGAGCTCCCATGGACAAACTGCGACAACAGTTGGAACAGCCCAAACTGTACAGATCCCAAACTCTTCAATGCATCAGTGCTTGGCAACGGTACCAAATACTCAAAGTACAAGCTCACTCCTGCAGCTGAATTCTATGAGTAAGTGTTGAATGACTTTGCTATTTATTCAAAATTCTATGTCTAAGAGCGTTTCCTCTGAAAGGCAAAATAGCTCAGCATCCAGCCTCTAGAATAAGCATTAGAAGACTACGGTTAAAATGCAGTTGTAATGTTGACCTGTATTCCTGTGTGATTAAGACTCTTGCCCGTGTGAGCTTTGGTTTCTCTTGTACAAATTCCATACTTGCCACCAATGAATGTGAAATTGGACAAAAGACTCAAATCTTCCCTGATGTACCCAACTTTGCCAGGGCAAGGAAACATAGCAGTATTCTGACAGAAACAACTGCCTGCCAAACTGAGCTGACTTGAAGGCTTTAAAGCAATCATTTGTTCTACAGGCTTGGCCTGTTTCTCTATACTTGCAAAAGGTCTTAGAGCAGACCTCTGTTTGCTCAGCTGCTTCACTGCTTCAATGAAGCACTGAGCAGGGAGGAGAAAGGCACAGTTGTAGAAAGACAGCCCTTTCTCTAATTCCTGAGCAGAATTGCATTCTGCAACAGAGGCCCTGACAGGCAGAGGCACACTCACATCAAACAGCTGGAAACAACTCCAAAAAACTATATTAATTACCAATGAAAAAGTAAAACAAGGATTTTAATCTGTGTATAAATAATTACATTATGTACCACCAGGAGAAAATGGGATTTGTTTAGGATAAAGAAAGGCTCATTGAATCAGCTGTTGAATTAGTCTGAATAATCAATTAATATTTCTGTGTTGGGAATACAAGGATATCAGGGCACACACCTGCAGAGCAAGTCCTGCTCTGTAGGAACAAAAGGGACACCACAGTTACCATAAATAACCTAGCATGTGTTAGACTATGACCTGGCAACAGTGGGGATCTTGAGGTCTGTATTTATAGCTCTGAAATACTTGTGGCTGCTATTTCTCCTGTGAAGAGAGCACCCTGAAACATCAGCAGTGATACACAAACTGTTGGCAGGGGTTTGGGTAAGCTAAACTCAGTGCTTTGAAAACAATAAGGAGGGATGAGTTCAAAGGAACTGGCTACAATGACAAGTAATAACAGCAAGGACATCTGCTGCCCTTACAGAGACAATATATGATGTGTTCATAACTCAGACGTAAAGAGAGATCATTTATAGCAGAAGGAAATAAATGCATGTAGTCAATTAAAGAACCTGACTTTGAAGTGCACTATAAGAAGTTATACATTCAGCATCTTCATACAAAGAATTGCTTTATTACAGAACTTAGATGTCAACAGCATTTTAAAAGGGGTCTTTGTTGTAATTTTCTTGTGCTTAAGTCTTTGTAAAGCAAAATGAAGTCCCTATATTCTTCCTTTGCTCCTTTATGATTTAAAGTGGTTCTACACATATTCTGTTATTGCATCATGCTCGAGGTACAAATTTGTATTTTTAGTGGGTGAGGTAGTGGTAGAATCTATCCACAATGTTTTGATTTATTTCCACTGGTCTCAGGAACAGCTCAATTTGTGATTCTGTCTATACACCGAAACTTTAAATATTAGGATTCTTTTCTTACCATGAAATAGATTCAAGGTGCAGTTTTCAGAAGGTAAGAATAAAAAGGGAATTCAACATTTCATTATGCTTTAAGCCCTGAATTTTGGGGCAGTCTGGAGAATGACCAAACACAGGTGCTTCCAAAACAGGCCACAGGCAGAAAGCTGATCTCATTTGTCTTAAGAGAAACAGACACTTTTTATCTTTGGGACTAGATTCTTTCACACAAAGCTGGCCCAACCATTAATTTAGAGTAGAATATTTCCAGAAGTGACTGTCTATCTCCACCAGCACAGAAATAAACTATAGGATGAGGTAGGAGTACTGTAATGTGACAGTTCATCTAATCCTTAATGAAAGGCACCTTTAAATTCCACAGAAAAGCGCTGATTTTCATGACTTACATGGAGTGAGAGGACAGAAAACTTACTAAAAATCTAGGCTAATTCTTTTCAGCTGTCCCATGTTTGGTAGGGAGGGAAAACATGAGTAAACTCTAAGCCTCAGACTTGGAAGAAGTCACTTTAAAGAGCAATTTCCAAGCCAAGGCAGTGACAGGCAAACTCTGACACATTTGGCTTTTGTTTTCAAGCCTTAAGAGTTGGGCAATAATTAAGGTTGAAGTTGTTCTATGCTTTGGCTTTCTAGAGTGTTTGATTTTATTAAGTCTGGTTTCAGTCATTCAAGCTTAAATCAGGCCAAGGTGCCACTAACGTCAACAGGGTGGTTGCTTACAACAGAGAGGCGGGATGGAATACAACACTTCATTAGAGATGGTTAAATTAAATTATAAAGTATATGTACACTGCAAACTTAGCAAAGCAAGCACTCTGAAGTCTGATAACAACTGGTGCCCTTCTGCTAGTAATAGTCAGTCACAAGAGAAATCCAGTTAGGAATAGGATGTCAATCACACATTTCTTTGGAGGCACACATTACTACTTTAGTTACTTCCCTCTTTGGTGGTTTGGAATTAGACACACAAAATCCTTTCAACATATGTTAAAATAATTCACTATAATCACTTTTTTGGAAGAACACAAGCATCACTGCAAGTAAAATTCCCCTATATACTCCATATCACTCCTATTTAAATAAATTATATTAAAACAAGCAGACTTCATATTTGTTCTTTCCGTTCTGGTGTCTGGGAAAATTTTGTTACCATCTTGCTTTCATTTATGCCAACGATTAAAAAATACCAGTTTGGAAAAACAAAAATAAGCACAACTATTCCACAAACATTTGTATGCCCAGCTTTAAATTTTACTTTTTATATATGTTCACCGCTTCATATTTTTGACCATTTACTTACACAGCGAGAAATGAAAGTGGAATTCACGGTGGAAGTGAATCCATGCAAGTCTGTACACATGTTCTTGGGCTTTGGACAGCTTCATGGAAATGATTCAGGATTGTTGTGATTGAAAGAAAAACATCATTTCACTCAGTGCAAGTAATAAGCATGCCAGCCAGGGTGCCACTGGTAAAATACCTTTCTGAGATTCCCAAAATGTAGCTTAAAGCCCATTACGTAGCTCTGTTCACCAACACAAGAGGGAGCTGAAATATCTTTGAGAAACAGAACAACCCAGACAACAAAGGAGTTGGCAAGATAATGAAGTATCCAGCAGAGTTGGAGAGCTTATGTCCAGCTGAACCCAAGCTGGTCACTGCAGACCCTCTGGCACAACTCTGAAGTGTGCCCAACACTCCAGGGTCGGGGTGAGGCAGGTAGGGCAGATGTAGTACTGCACATCAGATGGCTCAGCACTGCTCTCCTGTGCTCTTGGCTGTAGGAGAGCGCTTTCCTCGAGCCAGGCTCTCTTTCTGTATTGCAGTGATGCCATAGCCACAGCTCTTCAGAAAGCACCTAGAGGCACCAAGCAGCTCAGGCACCAGCTGTATGTATGGCTGAGCTGGGACTGAGCCAGGATAACCCTGTTACTGGCTTCATGTGGAACCACTCTGCTACCTCTGCATTGCATGCCTAGTCCCAGAATTATAGTTAGGAGACACTGGTGCTCAGTCTACACGGAGTCAACACAGGTCTGTAGGGTTTGTATCATAAACTCTGCCCCACAAATCTGTGGGTGGATGTAGACCTTGTAGACAAACCACTGTGGAAACAATACAGCTGAATTTAAGCAGTGCTGTCCCTTAAGTAAAAACACGTGGAGACTGGCAGAGTCTGTGTAAAAACCACTCCATTCATAGCTGCTTAAAGCAGATAACCAACTGTGTTTTATACTCTGAAGGAAACCAGCAGCAACGACGACTGAACTATGGTTGTGCAAGTATATAATATGAGATAGGCATATAGGAGATCTTTCTAATTAAGTACAATTATCATGCTTCAAATTGTGTTCTAAATTAAGTATGTAATTTAATGTCTATAGATTGCACACTGTACACACTGACAGACCTTTTAGCATCTTGAATCTACCATTTGCATTACGTTTGAAATCATAAAAATCTAGTCTAACTACCAGAATAGGGAACAGAGCTCAAGAGACCAGGACTATATCTATTTATATCTTAGCCAATCTGCTGATACATCATGCAAGCCATCTGGGTTTGATGCCACAAAAATGGCTACTAACTTCTTTTAAAATTACTTCGAAGTTCTTAAAAGTACTTAGTATGTTGACAAATGCATCTGTTAGTTAACATAATATTTGGCTGACAAGTTGATGACAAGTTTGCAATCTGAACAGATTTGACATAGAACATCTAAAAATTGTTTAGATTAATTACACACTTCTATTTATCACATTAAATTCAGACAAATAACTTAGCTTATGATAAAAACACAAAGAAAGAGCCTATAGACCTGTGTAATCATATTTGGATTGAAATTTAAAATTATAATTGATTTGGGATGGGAAAAACGAGGCTTACTGCGAGACCTTTAACTTGATCTGCTTGTTCAAAACTATCTAAATTTCCAAAATACAACCAGGTAAATCTCCCAAGGGATGAGTAACACAAAGGCTCCTTAGAAAGTCCTTAGAAAGAACCAGTCTGACAAAAAAGTCCTGGAGAATTCTACACCTAAAACTCTTATCTCCCGTTTTCTGGCTATGGATTAAATGTTTAGGAGTGAATAAAATACCGGATCATTTTCAGGTTATGACCCATGGCATTTCTTTTACCTTTGGTTTGCTTGCTTCTTTGTACTCAAATACTTGACACTTGCATAAAGAGTATGTTCTGAACTGTTCACATAAAGCAAAGTTTTATAATTATGGTTATTTTATAGATGACTATGACACTATGACACAGAAAACAATTTGTTTCCAATGTTACCTACTATTAGAACAGTGACTGGATCCTTCATTTATTGAGCCCCACTGAGCAGCCACCCTCCTGCCTCCTCAAAAATTTGTCTTTAGAAGGGTTCAGGTGCAAATACCAACCAGCTGGGCTTCCTGTTGGCTTTTTGTGGTCTAACACCAAATTAAAGAGGACCCAAGTGCTGTATAACAACAAAACAGAAAACAGCAGTAGCAGCAAAAAAACTGCTGTGGCTGATTGCAACAGAGGTGAACTATTTCCCTTTAGTTGAATGCAGCGTGGAATTAAGGCAAGAATTGGGACCAGAATTATTGGGTGACTAGAGGAATCTTCCCAGCAGAGAACATAGATAAGAAGACCAG
The DNA here is from genome assembly GCF_032191515.1 of Phaenicophaeus curvirostris. NCBI lineage: Eukaryota > Metazoa > Chordata > Aves > Cuculiformes > Cuculidae > Phaenicophaeus > Phaenicophaeus curvirostris. The sequence continues at coordinate 16,675,487 of NC_091405.1, forward strand.
CAGGAATCTCCCCAAGAGAGAAATCAGAATCTCTGAATGCAGCTTCAACGTGAAATCCCTACACATTCCTGCTCCTCTTACAGATAGGCAGAAAGACTGTTGGGACCCATATTTCACAGAATCACAGAATAACCAGGTTGGAAGAGACCCACCGGATCACTGAGTCCAACCGTTCCTACCAAACACTAAACCATATCCCTCAGCACCTCGTCCACCCGTGCCTTAAACACCTCCAGGGAAGGGGACTCAACCACCTCCCTGGGCAGCCTGTTCCAGTGCCCAATGACCCTTTCTGTAAAGAATTTTTTTTTTTGCAGTGATATACAGTCTCAAAATCACTGCAATTGTACTTTACACTCCCTCACGTGGAAAGCAGTCTTAGCATAAATCAGGCTGCTTTGCACAAATCCCTGATAAAGCTAATTTCTTGTCTCTAGTGCATGTTCTTTGATTCTTGCTTCTGTGCTAACTAAATATCGCTACAGCTCTGACTAGAGTCTCAGAAAGCTTAAGTAGTATCTTAGCCTCTCATATTTTGCTCAGCATAGTATAATAGGTCCTTACTCTGCTTTCTGTCAGCTGTTAATGTTTATTTTCAGTCTTCTCTTCTTTTCCTAACATTTTCTTTTCATTTTTGCTCATATTTCTCATCTACTTTCATTCTTTTCTCAGTAATAATAAGCTGCAGGCAAAATACAGTTCTAGTTGTCCTAGTGCCTCTGATTTTTCCTTTCTCTGACTCAGAGCTGTGAATTATGAGAGTTTATTTTGTTAGTAGAATTGGACAAATATCTGTACTTGTATGAAACAAAAATCACTTTCAGAAGCTTTTACTTAACACATTCTCAGTAGCTCTGGACATAATTTGAAGAAGTTGACAGGCAACAGAGGCTGAGGGTAGTTGGTGCTGTTATCTCTTCTTGTTCACTTCCTTAGCGATTTAAGAAAGATCAGTTTATGCCATTTAATCCATGATTTATACACGTCTTTATAGCATTGGGAAATGGCATAATCCTGCAGCTAGTGAAGGCAACCTCAGTCAGGAATCAATATTGGCCACATTGCATTATTCTGATGTAATCAAAAGGCTAAAAAATCAGGTGTTTTAAACCTCAGAGCCTTCTGAATGGAGAATCTTGCAGTATCTCTTACTTCATGTTTTTCACTTTGTGGCCAGTATAAGGGAAGTGGCCGAGTATAACCTAGAGGAACCAGTCAGGGATTTATCACTCAACATGCCTTAACAGAGACAGGCTAAAAACAGCCTCAGCTGCTGCTAAATTAAGAACTACTTGATGTGAAACAAGAATAATTGTGGCATAATTGAGCTAACTGGATCACTGATGTATGCTGACTTGGATGAGCAAGATGAATGCAAAGTTCTTTTCAAATTTGCCCTTCTGCAAAAGATGCCTGTTTTTCATGGAACATTACAGAGCTGGACCAATCAAACCAAAAGGTTTACTTTACCTAATGCTTTTGGTCACTGCTTCTCTCCTCCATCTCTTCAATTGTCAGCACATCTTAATCTAAACCACTGTCCAGCACTAGATCTTTCATACTTTATGGTGGTGCTGGAACGGAAATGTAGCTTCTAATAGATAAATTTTAATGAACCCCAAACAAACAAAAAAAAAATTAAAAAGGGAAAAGAAATCAAAACCTGCCAGAACTACAGCTCAAATAGCAGCTGTCTATGAAGATTTCCTTGGTTGGCTGCCCAGTTACACAGCTGTTTTGACTGGTTACAAATGTAGTTTTTCTCTTCCTATTTTATGATCTTTTACCCTGATTAAGGGAGCAGAACTCTTGGAATGGAGATTCTCCTGAAAATCCTGGGAATCCCACAATCGAAATGGCAGTCTTGGCAAATGTTCCAAACAGTAAGACACATTGTTAGCTGCTTCTTGGAAAGCAAACACACAAAGAAACAGGCTTCTTCACCAACTCAGAAAAATATTTGTGCAAGAATAAAGAAGTTAAATGGGCACAAAGAATGCAAGTTCAGATTCTGGTTTTCTGAGTAGACATCTACACATCATAACCCAAAGGGCTTTCTTTACAACATCCAGCTCTGACAGCAATAGCAGTGTAACTATGATAGCACAGATTCCTAAAACCCTCCCAAGATCCTGGACAAATGTTCTGGTCAGAAGCCTGTAAAGCTTTTCCCAGCTACACTTATCACTGCCTAAGCTGGTAAGTTTAGAACAGACTCAGGCATCCATGCCCGGGATTCACTTGGACCCGTGAATCATTGGTGGATCCTCTGGCAAATTATACTTTATTAGCAGGAATACAACTAGCATTCAGTTACATTCTAAGCAAAAGTTGAATGAGACCTACCTGCTTTTTTACATTTAATAAAAGGTAAAAGGGTTTTAGATGTGATATCAAGAAGTCTGCTCCTATATTTACTGTTTCCGCAAGTAAAACCTATATTATTATTCTGCTGTATTGTTTTATAATAGTAGTGAAATTCACCTCATACTTTCTGAATGGGAACATTCTTGAGCATGTGCCACAAACGTAGTGTGTTTGTGGGTAGGGTCACTACCCTTTCAATGCCTCACTTATTAGCCATACCATGCAGCAGAAACAGACCAGCTGCTTAATTTAGGAGGATGCTTTCTACAAGTATCTTATATCTAATCTGGAATAAATCATAGAAACAGTCCAAAAATACAGCATTTCTTATTAAACATGAGAAAGTACAGAAGCATAATTATTATAATTCTTAGTTGATCATATCTTGATGTTTATTATTGTATACAACTCTTTCTTATTACTAGATGGATTGTTCTAATGGGCAAAATTTTTCTCCAATTTTTATATTTAAAAAAGCAGCAAGAGACACTTAATAGCATAGAACTGGGTTAAAGGAAGGGAGATCCAATACAACAGCTCTCCCGTAACCCTGTGCCTGTTGCATACGATGTGTTTTGACAACTCTAATTGTAGATATCACCAGTCACAAGGACGAACATGCTTTTCTACACTTCAGCCCATTTCACTGTGTAGATCTGAAAAAGAATTATCCTGCCCTGGTAAGCAACAGTTTGCTCTGCTATCACTTCACTATTTTAGTGAACAGCACAGAGCACTATATCCAATCTAAATTTACCAGCTGTTGCTTTGTGTATCCAAACACTTCTCCGATTTGTAGCTTCACAATAGGCTGTCAAAAAGGAACAGAGATTCTGCAGCCTCTCTGGGCATCTCTTCGGTGTTCAACCAAGAAATAATGAATGACAGTTCCAAAATCCTCAAACACTGCTAAACAGGCACTGATGGGCCAGTGAGACCGTGAAGATATCATGGGAAGAAGCACAAAGCCTGGCTTCACAAAACAGATCACGCTAACTGCTGGTGATGTCAGTAGGGCAGCTATTACCGCAGCAGATCACCCATTTCCACTGCCCACAGGATGAGACACGTAAAAGGCTTTTTCCCCCCGTGACTTCATTTTGTTTCTGTGTATCTGGTATGTAGGCGAGGAGTTCTGCACCTGCACGAAAGCCGTGGAATCCATGACCTTGGCTTGCCTCGCTGGCAACTTTCCCTCTGCCTCTTGGTGGTGGTAATCATTCTTTTCTTTAGTCTGTGGAAAGGCGTGAAGACATCTGGAAAGGTAGAGCTAATATTGTCCTTCTACATCAACTACATTCTTTGTCTCCTTTAAGAAGTCTCCCAATTTTAGAAAGCAAAAGTCTAAATCACTACCTCTGAGGGATCTTCAGGGACTAAACCACATGAGTGGCCTTCATATATGTACCGTGGAAATATACAGTCCCAGTTCGGCCTTTATATTATTACAAATTTTGCTTATGTGATCTTTTAATTGTACATTCTATCAGCGTATTATTTTCAATTCAACATTAGTGGTCTCATCCAGAAAATATTTGAAAGACTGAATTGTCTTAAATGTGCCTCCTGTTCTTAGCCAAATGTATTCATATTTCGATGGTTTAAGATGCTCTGGGTTCATTATGTAAAATGCCATGACAAGAGAAATATCTCATGAAAGTAATTTGAAATTACTCTGACATCCCTTAGAAAACACCTCAATTAAAAAACACAGAAATTCTATGCCTGGATACATCTGCGAGCTCTTTGTATATTTTCATGAAAGGATCACCTGAAAACAGGCAATAACTGCACTTGTTTAGTGAACAAATGGAACAGGTAGTCACAGTCTAATACACATTGGTAACATCTGTTTGTAAAAGCTGTCTCCTGCTGGTTTCTGTAATCATACATATGTAAAGACTCATGATACATAACAGCATTTGCCCATATTGAACCGAATGGATAAAACCAAGAAAGTGCCAGCTGTATTTTTCACACATTCTGAAATCTACTGTAACAGCTGATTAACCTTTGGGATCTCTGCTGTCTGCAGGTTGTTTGGATAACAGCCACTTTGCCTTATGTCGTGTTATTTGTCTTGTTAATACATGGAATAACCCTGCCTGGTGCATACAATGGAATAAACGCATACCTGCACATAGATTTCAGAAGATTAAAAGAAGCCACAGTAAGTGTACTCTTCTGCTCTCATTCCCTTGTTGTTATTTAATCTGTTTCTCCTGTTATTAAAACTGAAAACATTAGAGCTGATTTCTGAAATGATACAGCCACACTACTGCTTTTCCATAAGCACTAGTCCACTGTCTCTGACAGCCTAAGTTTCCAACACTGTCCATAACAAGACTTTCTCAGCCTGAATGCTAACTGTTCTGATCACAGAAAAACCAGTATGAAAGCAGTTTCAGGTGCGGCAGTCACTTAAAGTCCTTACTTTGACTGTGTATCCTTTATATGTCAAAATTGAGTCCTGCAAAAACGTAGTTCTCAAAAGGCAAAGAATGCCCTCAAGAAGAAAATGTTGCTTTTTGAATCACTAGGTTAAATACTCACCTGGTAAAAAAAATTCTGACCTATGAAAACCTTGCTAAGCATACTAAGTCAGGACTAGCTTGCCTAATCACGGTCCTTCATACAAATGAGATTTTCAGGAGCGTGGTGTTCTTATCTTACTGTTCAAAGTAACACACACTTCACAGTATCTTTTAACATTGAGACATTCTCATTAAACATATCCAAACCAACTCAGTTTGTGGGGTACCTTGGAACTAAGAAATATCTCATCCATTGTAAAGCAAGATCTACAAATATAGTCACTAACTCATGAAATCACCAGCATTTCAGACCTATGAACAACAATGATCTGGTGACTACAGATAGACCTTACTGCTGTGCTGGTCTAAAGATAAATAATTTGAAACGCTGGTATCTCTGTGGATGGGTCTTGAGGCCATTCAAAGTGTTACAAAACAGAAAAACAAGGACGTGGTTCTACTAGAAGGAGATTAACGGTCTTGAAAATGTGCAGCTTTCAGAGACGTCAGTAGTCTGTGCATAGTTGCCCTATACATTTACCATGCATCCTGTCTTGATTTTTCCTGAGTAATTGAAAAGGGAGACAAAGGTCTTAAGTGTTAGAATACAGACCTATTGTATATACTCTTAGCTCAACAATCCTTCCTTGGTTTCATAATAATAAATTTGGAAGCTGGCATTTCTTCAAGAACAGAAGTTATCACTAGAACCCAGACCCCATCTCACTCCATTTTGGAATGGTGAAATTTACCTTCAAATATGGGACTTACATCCAAATTTGTCACCAAGGCCATAGCCACCTCAGTAGTTCATGCTTATACCTACACATAAATACAAAGACGCAAAGATGAACTAAGGAGATGCTTAATTTTTTCTTATATATTTTAAGTGCTGTTTGGAAAAAAAATTCTCAAGTTCAACTGGATGTCTATGGAGCTGTGCCAGCTTGCATCAGCTCAGTATCTAGCCCTCTATAATCATAAATGCCTTCTGCATTTGGAAAGATATTCTGTGCACTGCTCTTTTTTGGCTCACTACTTCTGCAGCTGCTATTTGGATGACCTTGAAGTTATTTGTTTCTAAGACTAAATTTTTCAAACAACAACAAAGTTACTGTAGAATAATAAAAGACTAAAGATCAGTTATAAGGAGAAGTTTCACAAACTGCTTCATCACATAAGCCTTTCTCCTGCTCTGAGATAGAGATACCTGCTGCTGCAATGGGCTTGTGTGTTTAATTTTCGTCCTTAAGCTCCAAGGGATAAACTCCTGCTGCAATTATGCCAATGCATCCCTGAATCCTTCTGATTTATTATTTTTTTCCCCAAATGAAGAATTTTAAGCAAGAAACATTGTAAGTCACAAACAGTAATGACCTGCAGAGGGCTCTGCCAAGCCCCTTCTGAAAAACCTTAAAACATCCCAATCATTGTCAAAGTCTACCTCATTTTATAGGGCTGCAGACTGAACAAACCCTGAGACACCTCATTTTCAGGGATACTGAAAAATAATCACCTGAGGACCTCTTGACTACACCAATGCCTACCGATGTTTCTTGCTGCACAGTAATTTTACGTTCACATACACATGAATTTGCACAAAAGTTATAATGGCATAAAGAACCATGAAAAAAGCTGGAAAGATTGGTGACTGCTTCCTGTAAAATGTATCTATTGTTTAGCTTTTAATGCACATAAAAATACATGCATTAAATAAAATATATTAGACTATGTATCAATCGGTTGCCATGCAGCTGAAGTGAACAGAACACCAGTGTAAACTGCAGAAGAACCAGCCCCACTGTCTGTTTCACATCCTAAGGGAAAGTTTTGCATTTTATCTTATTTCTAAAGGAATTTCTGGTTTCCAGTAAATTTTTACCCATCACCTTGGTCTTCTCAATTTGTTTTCTAATCAGCTACTATGAGCTAAGACTCTTACTCAACAGATACTTTAGCATATGCATAACTCGTGTGGCGGGCAGCAGGTGCTACCCTCTTATTTTAATGAATAGGACTTAAAAAGGTGCTTCAATAGTAAGAAGTATAACGAGTACAACTCTACTGGCAAGACACAAAAGAGTTAGACAGCACTAGAAGTCCCACGAAGAAAGCTCTCTTATGGGAAAGAAAATATCTTGTAACTCTTGACCCATTAACTATTTTTAGTTTCCTGGTTGTACAGTCCAGACTAGCTTGGAACAAGAACTATTAGAAGTCTACTTGTATCACCTGGAAGATAAATCATGTGATCATTTCAGCATTCAGTAAAAGCTCAGAAGTGCAGAGCCAAGCGATACACCCCACCACTGCAGTCATGTGCACACATTGAGAACTTGCCCACTGCTTCGGTCCTTACCGTTTCAGGATAAGCTGTTCCAGACCATAACTGTGCTCCATGAGACAAGCCATGGAGGCTGAGCAGCACTTAGGCTCCCATAAGCATGACTGCCGATCATTTCTCAAAAGCCAGTTGTCTTGTACACTCTTGCATTTGCCTGATGCATCTTTTGCACTGAACTGACACTGACGATGTTGGTGTCATTATGCAGGTATGGATTGATGCAGCTACTCAGATATTTTACTCCTTAGGAGCCGGGTTTGGCGTTTTAATCGCATTCGCCAGTTACAATAAGTTTGACAACAACTGTTACAGGTAAGACAGCCTATGTGTTCATTACTGCTTCCGAATGATACCATTTTACTCTAACTACTGCTAGAATAAGTACTAAGCTGTCTTTTTATCTTCAGTCATTTATTAATGATTATCAGTCTCGCACGGACACAGCAACCAACCCAATTCTTGAAACGCTATCTTCCTTAGTGAAATTTTACTCATAGGAACCTGCCAAGGTATCTGCTGTGCAGCAAAACAGAATGGGATTAGGTCTGGACTTGATAGACAGCTGTGTAAACTGTACTTGTGTTTGCCTTTTGAAAGTACCATTAAAAGCAACAGTGAGTATGGAATGAAATCTTATTGGTCAAGGAACTAAAAGCAGAAGGATTCCAGTTTCCAGAAGTGTCTCTGTGCTTTGGGATTATATTTCTGATATTTCACGTTGAGCTCCAATTTAGGAATGCATTTTAAATCAAATCAGCTTGTTAGTGTTTTGCTGAATCACTGCCATGGAAATTCAACCAGAACTATTCCGCTCCTTCTGAGAACTTCCAACATTTAGAAGTTTTGTTAACATTCCATTTTGGAGTTAAAACAAGCATGACTTTAAAATTCCCCTTGAAATATAAATTCAGAAAGTACATGTATTATAAATACATTTCAAATTGAAGGATGGCAAACTTTAGGTTGCCAGCTGATTATTTGCAGTAGGTAATATTACAAGGTTTGAGAACCCATCAGTTACAATGCTAGCCATAGCACTCTTCCAAAATAGCGTTCATTAATGTCACAGCAGCTCCCGATACAATTGTTTTTCTTCCATTTTCTAATTTTTCTCCGAAATAGAAAAATCCACTTGAAACTAAGAAAACACCACAGATTATATGTGAAATAATATTTAGTTTCTAGCTTCCTATTTTCAATCAATGTTGCTTCACAAGCTTTGCCTTCCCTCTAAGAGTAATCAGTAGTTTCACTAAACAGTTTTAGTTCTAACCATAGAAGTAAGCTTCAATTCAGTAGCAACAACACTCAAAAAAAAAAAAAAAATCCTTCTTTTGACCAAATAACTCCATAATATGCTGATCTGTTTTATTCAAAGGGTTTTCTTGAAACAGAACAAATGAAAAATAGGACTATTTCCAAAGGAAGCGCTGTACTGACCCACCTATATCTTCCTTAAGAGGAATAGCATCAGCAGTGTTAGGCAGGTAACAATATTGAATATCAGAGCCAGAAAATATGAGAATCAACACTTAAATGATGATTTAGTTCTACTTGCAAAATACTAAAAGCTCGTTTAGCTCAGTTTATAAGGAGCTAAGCATCATTTAATGCAGTTATTGATTAGGCAGAAAGAAGCATTGTTCACTTGCATAAGAATGTGTTTGAATTGTGAGAAACAAGAAATAACTCTTGCCACATTATCAGTGACAAATACCTAACAATTTTCTTTTTTAATAACAGAAAAGAATTTGAGTTCATGGGTTCAATCTGGTGTCTCTTGATCCTGCAGCCTTCCCCCAGGAAAACACTTTAGGAATTGGAAGAAAAATTCTTCAGTGTTATCAAAATAAAGTAATATAAGGAAGAGGATGAAGTTTGGTGTATGGCACGTATGGTTTTGGGTAGTTCAACTGCTGAAAGGAAATCAAGTTTACTTTCTGTTTATTAAACACCATTGAGGTTCCCAGAGCCACATCCTCTGTTCTAAAGGTCATATGCAGCAAAAGATTACACATCAGACACTGTGCAGATATGGCAAGCCACTAAAGATGTACAGTCTACTTGTCTTCAAGCTAGGTTTGGTAACAGGGATTATTATTACCCAGGACAACTCATACATCTACCATAATACCATGGCAGATCGATTAAACACCACAATTTTTGACAAACGTTACTATATGATGCACACTGTGTTATATTTAATCTTTAAACTACATTCACTATTGTAACAATCTGATAAACTGGAGTAGGGTTTTCTTTCAGAAAAGCCTAGCTAATTTCATAGATGAAGGGATGTCATGACAGATGAAGGATTGTTTTTCCTCTGCACTCCTAGAGCTGTCTGAAAATACTCCTGAATAACTGAATTGAAGATAGTGAGGCTTTTACACTCCAGGTCACTCTCTTGCTATGTTACAGCTACCAGCTAGGATGATGACATTACTCTTTAATATCTTAATATACAATTAATACTGTTTTGTTGATTTTTCTGAACAGGACTTACTTTTAAATCAAAATAGTAACCAGAGAAGTAATTTTCTATCATAGTATGCTGATGGGAGCCTTCGATCATCAGGATAATTGCACAATTAGCATTTTCACAAGAATCTTCCCATCACTATAAGACAATCCCCATCCAGTTCTTAAAGTGTTTTTTTTTCACTGGGCTGTTTTTCTCTCCACCACTAGGGATGCTTTGCTGACTAGTACCATTAATTGTGTCACAAGCTTCATCTCAGGATTCGCAATTTTCTCCATATTGGGCTACATGGCTCATGAGCACAAAGTTAAAATTGAGGATGTAGCCACTGAAGGTAGGAAGTTAATTTTATACGAGTTTTACCAGTTCTGTCCACTATTTCTTTGCAAATGTGTTTATATTCGTTTCAAACAAATGTGTGAAAATCTTAGGGAAGCAACTCGAATTAAATAACTTGGAACTAAACTTTGTGTGTAAATGCCTTGCTGAAACGTGAACTGTAAATCGTATTGTTTCATCTCACCTATACTGAACCGAGGTTACCCAACATCCTACCCCTCACAGGTTCAGCCTGTGCAACAAGCAGGCATTTATTTATGCACAGTATCTTGCAAAAGCATTGCTGTTCACTGCTATAGGTTGCTGGTTTGGATGCTTCTGGTAAGCTTACTTATAAAGTCCTTTCATGGGCAATGGGTCACCCATTATCTCAGTTCCTGTATCTCTCATCACATCCAAGAGTTCTCCTACCAAACAGCGGAGTCCATATCCACAGAGTTCTCGCTTTACTGCAGAGTTGAATAAAACAATAGCTAGTAAAGTTGTGAATCTCCTAAAAGATTATTAGAAGTGGAAAAGAATGGGACAGGTTTTGGTTTTTTTAATACAAAACTGTCATGAGTACGCTAGTACAGCATTTTGGGTATATTTTTGATATAATGCAAATTTTAACACCTACTCAAAGTGTGATGTGGACTGGCGTTAAAATCAACTTAGTCATAGTTTATCTTCTTAAAATTAACACTTTTGTTAAGCTAAGAAACATCATTTAGTAATACTTTAGGGTTTTTTTTTTCTTTTCCATTCCAGGAGCTGGTTTAGTTTTTATCCTGTATCCAGAGGCAATTTCAACTCTTTCAGGATCTACATTTTGGGCTGTGGTATTCTTCATCATGCTCCTTACTCTTGGCATCGACAGTTCTGTGAGTACTTTTTCCTTCTAGCCTGGATATCTTTCTTCTACTGCTATATTCTGTAACGGGAAATGTGGGGAATTAATTATACAACCTGCTTTACATTCTTTGATTTGTATTTACAGCAGTTAGTAACATTTAACCAGAGCTCTTGACTTCCCTTCCTCAGATGGGTGGAATGGAGGCTGTCATCACTGGCTTGGCAGATGATTTCCAAATTCTTAAACAGCATAGAAAGCTCTTCACGTTTGGTGTTTCTTTCGGCACTTTCCTACTTGCTCTCTTTTGCATCACCAATGTAAGTACAACAAAAGTTCCATCAACAGGCCACCCTAAAAATGCCATTAATCTCATCAGACAAATATGAATAGATGACCAAGCCCCTAGTCATCTGGCTCTTCTTTTCTTGAGGCAACTAAACAGCATTCACTTCTTGCGAAAGGAGTTTAGAACAGTAATCTCCTCTGCCCTATGTGATTAATGTTCTTTCATGCACCTAGATCTCACTTCTTAACATCATAAAAAGCCTATAGACATCTTATCCTGAATATTAGTAATCTGTATTTATCACTACCGTAATCCTGAAGGATTTGCCTCATCAGGCTTTGGACAGAAAATTAAAGGATGAGAGTCATGGCTGCAGAGAACTTCAAGAGCTCTTTTAACACTAAAAGAATACTCAAACTGTTACTTAAAACAGTTTCCTCAAACTGGAAAACATTTGAGACACTAAAAATATCTATCCTTTTAATACCACGCTATCCCCATTGTTAGCTAAAGAATTGAACATGCTGCTTCCTTATTCAAAGTTTCAACCGGAATTAAGTTCCCTGAAGTACAAGATAGTGTGCAATTCCACTGCTTCAAGTGAGCTAAAGCAGTTCAAGATGATAACCAAGCTCTAGCCTCTCAATACTGGCACCTGCTCAGTTCACCTCAGCAGCTGGATTGGGCAAAACTGCCCAGTTTTGCCCAAGTGCACTGGTTCACATAACTGAAGGAAAACATTTCTAATGTGTATAAAACACAAAGAAAAATTCTCATGATACCATCACATTAACCTGTTTCGCTTTGTCCTCTGAAATTTTAAGGACGCGTTTTCAAAACATGTTTCTTATGAAACCCTATTTGTCATTCACTTATACTAAGTTTGATAGCAAAGACATTCATTTAGAGCAGGTGTAGAGCCAAAACAAGAGGTTAAACTCAAATGTCATTTAAAGTTTTGTTTAACACAAAGTTTTACATAAAAAGTGTTTAACACAAAGTTTTGTTTAACACAACAAGTTCATTTAGTTTCCGGACAAGTCCCCACAGAATTAGAAACCTAGACAAGACCTAAGTACTGTTGTCTCCATTTTGTAAATACGCACAGCTGTTTCAGAAAAGAATCTTTTTATAAGAAAAAAAGAAAACTGATTAACTGCAGAGATTAAAATCACCTAACAATCTAAACAGCACAAATGCTATTTGTATCATTGGTAAAAACATGGAAAATAATTCCTTTTTTCCTCCTTTTCTGAACAGGCGTAGTCAGATTAACTTTGGTTGTAAGGAAAAAAAAAAAAAAGATTTGAATGAAAACCTACTGCAACTGCAAAGATTTCAATTGCTTATGCAGGACAAGGAATGTCCTGAGACGCTTCATTTGGATTTGTTTTGAAACAAGTAAACATAACATGGTCTTCCACTCCTCATTAGCCCGACCTAAATAAAATGAACAGTAATTTACACAAATTCATACCACATTCTAAAATGAGAGAAAAAGTAGTCAAATTGCAGCTAAAAAAAAAAAAAAAACTCAGTGAAGCAAGACTTTAATAAATGCATTCATAGTTTGCAGTCACGGACAAACAAATTTGGTGTTGTGAAAGAAGATGGTCTCCGCTAAGCAAAGGGGGCTTGCTAATACCACAGCAAAGAAACTAAACAGGGAAAAGCTACTTCCACCTGGGCTGGTAACAGAGACTTAACATGCAACTGCTCCCTTTGCAGGAACATTGGAAGAGAGAGATGCAGGCACTCTGGGAAAAGGAGACATCAGTCTGAGACTGCAGATTCACTGGACCACAGAATAATTTGCCTTAGGAACAAACTGAGTGAAAATAGCTTGTGGAAACTTCTAGCACTCCATTCTTGACAAAAATTTGGGAAGATCTTCATTATGTTTTGTAGACAGGCCCTGAACATTCCTCAGTCAGACAGCACCTTCAAATTCCACTGAAAACCAGCCAAGGGTACTCAGTAATCACGCTAAGCTGAGGGCTCTGTTTCGCAGTTCAGTGAAGGCAAAGGTGAAAGGAAGCTTCTTTAAAGAACTGCAAGTCCCTTTCCACTACTTTGTATGCCAATACGAACCTGTGCCTGCAGCATCAACTCCATAGCAAAATACTTAGGTTAAGATAATGTTTTAAGCAAGGCAAACTAGATATATCTTAACTAGATATAAAACAGTTGAGAATATTCTATTGGTAACTTTGTTTTGTCTCTTTTAACTCCCCAATGCTAGGGTGGAATTTATGTGCTCACCCTTCTGGACACATTTGCAGCTGGAACTTCAATATTGTTTGCTGTTCTAATGGAGGCGATTGGAGTTTCCTGGTTTTATGGTAAGCACTTCATTTTGCACCTGCAAAATCTTTTCTAAAATTCCAAGTGCTCCTTGCAGGATTACGCATTGTTTTCAGGGTAAACAACATAGTCTTGCGCATACGAAACCATGACAAGCCAGATTTCCTAGAGGGATTTTCATCTGATTTATGAATAGCAACAGGAATGCAGACCTTCAGTGGGCCAAGCTTTGAAACCCTGCACAACGCCAAAGAAAACTGCCTTGTGAGGGAGACTGTGGTGGAATGGGAATGTTGCTACTTTTGGCAGTATTTTGCAGCTGTTAACATAGCTGATGACTTGCAGTAGCAGGTTTATACCTGGTAGTTTCACACCAAGTAGATTAGCCTGAACACAAACTCACTGTTCCTCCTTCCCATGATTTCTCCAGGGCCAATCTCAAGATCCCCCATGCAATACAAATATAGGTAGTTTGTCTTTAGAGAGTTATAATAATTGCTACATTAGTCCCTTTTGTTTGAGACAATGTTCTACTTAATTGTAAAACACTAATGGTTTAAATGTACTTTATTTCATAGCATGGTATGCAATACCCAACATCCTAGATTCCAGAAATAAAACAAGAGCTCAAGAAACTTGATTAATCTAGCAGCAAGCAATTTCAGATATAGCTAATAGTTTGGATTGTTGCAGTAGGATGATTTATATGAGAATATCCAAACTATCAGCTCTTGTTTTATTTAATGATCTCCTTGTAATTATTACATCACATTTTCTGATTGGTCACAACACTTTTCATTATTACCAGGTTTCAATATCACAGCAGCCTGCAAATAATCTTCCCTTTGAAGTCTATGTTAAACCTGCTGCTCTGGTGCCCAATGAGATTGTTCATCCCCTGAAAAGCAACTCTATTTCTATCCAGAGATAATGTATATAGTTAATAAAGTATGATTCAGAGTGTTTTTAGACATTATCCTTCTTATTGCCCTCTACCTCCCTCAGCCAGTTACTTATCCATCCATGTGGATATCAAACAAGTCCTCTCTTGCAGTTAAAAACTGTTGATGAGTGAAGGAAGTGAAAGTATGGCAATCACTCATAAAGCTGTTCAATGTACTAAAGAAATAGCTTTTAGCTTTAATATACCAATTTTGCCACCCAACATCAGCATGGAGCTAGCAGGTCAGATGCTGTTCTTCCTCAAAATGTTGGATGCCCTAGATTCCATGGACAACTGTCTAATCCCATAAAAGAGCTGAATGCAGAAGAGTGATCATAGCTTAGTTGGGAAGCAGAGGCAGTTGATAAGGGCAAGTTATTATCTGCTGCTATTAACATAGCATTTACTGCACCTAACAGCTAGGCTTTGCATGTGGTTCACAGATGAAGCCAAGGTTTTTGTTTAGATGTTGCACCTTCTGTGCTTTATCATCCTTTCCTTTCTCCCTCCTGCCTCCTCATACCCAGGAAAATACCTATTTGTTTTTCTTAAGCAGCTAACAGATGTTTTTACTGACACAGCATGACCTGTTGCTTGTAAAGAATTTATTACAGCCCCAAGTGCTATTTAAACAGATTAAATTTGGCATGGTCTCATGTACCTCTCTCTTCTGATAGACCTCAGTTGCCTTCATGACCCAGCTGAATATTAAGCCAGCCTAAAGGCAAGCATTGACATTTTGGCACAGACCAAAAAGGTGGAAATTTAGTTCAAATTATGCCTGTGACCATGTACTGTGAAGTTTCTTCTTGCAAAGGCCACCTGTGCGTAAGAGCAGGGAGAGCTAGTTTGTTTCACTATACAGAAGTACCTTGATTATGACTGCTGTCTTGTTACCATTTTTCCTCTCGTGCAACCCTGATATCATCCCTCTGATGAGTATTCCAAGAAAAACCAAACAACTCTCCTTCTGACACAAAGCTGTTCTTCAGTTTCACTTGTATGAAAATCTCAACTCCATTGAATTGCATTGTAGTTACGTACATATGTAGTGAACAGAAACAGCATCTACCCAGTTCCATGGAAAGGTGATAAAAGACGAAATTAGATTTGCGATAGATATAATGAACTTCCTATGGTATTTAGTGAAATACTTAAAAGATAAGAAAAATATGCCTTAAGTTGGGGGAGGGGGGGCGGGGTGGAAATCAGCCTCCTTAGATAAACTAAGAGTCACAGGGATCTACCTCATTGTCAGCAAGCAGTTTGCATGAAGGTCTGTTTTTTCCTGGAGTGCACTCAGTAGTGTTGAGTAACTAGGTTACAGTAGCCCACAACTATTAAAGAAAAAAAGTGTCCCACTCACCACTTAAATTCAAAATATTTGCAAAATGCCACTTCTTAATAGTAATGCTCACAGGCATTTGAGTCTTGGATACAGTGACATCAAAGACACATCAAGTCATTGAAAGGAGATCAATCTTGTTATCTTATATGTCTTCTGATTTGGAACTCATTATTTTGTACTTTCTGAAAAAGCATATGTTTCAAGGTATGCTAGCATCTCAGCAGTTGAGATTTTATGACAGTCTGATGTTCACATCCTGTCTAGGTGTGGATAGATTCAGTGAAGATATCCAACAAATGATGGGCTTCAAGCCAGGCCTCTACTGGAGATTGTGCTGGAAATTTGTTAGCCCTGCTTTTTTATTGGTAAGTTTTGATAATTATTTCAGCATGGAAAGAATGGTAGCACATTGGGGATTTTGTTTTGTTGTTCTCCTCAGTGGCGGCATCGGGTGTATGAGCATATAGAACTACGTCCTGCAGCACTTCAAACAAGCTGACTCAAGTACAACAGAAAAATGCCACTCTAAGCATCCTTCAGTTTTGCACACTAGGAGACTGTTGAAAATTTAATTTTACAAAGAGAGAGTTCTAGCCAGCTAGCTAGAGAAAGCTGAAGTAAGTGTCAATGCAACCCTCAGATAACTTAAGATTTCTTGGTGAATGACCTACATACCTTCTGACCAAAGCCTATAAACATAAGGGTCAGAATCAATCTGTGGGTAATGAGTCTTTCAGCCATCACAATTAAGAAACACCATTTTCATAGCACCTATATGAAGCATGCAGACTGCCTCACTGGAAGAGACAGAGACCATAACCATAATAGAAACAAAGAAATAGCAGATATAGTTTCTTTGATACATATAGTTCAGGATAAATTGGAAAAGGCTATAAAAATTGTCAGACTCCAGTATAATTCTTACTATAAAAATCCCACACATAAAACTAGGTTGAAATGTACCTTAGGGTGGCTGGCTAATGAAATACATGAAATCAGTTTCCCACTAAGTTTCTTCACCTCAAAATCATTGTTCATTGTATTCTTTCTTCCCTAGTTTGTTGTGATAGTCAGCATAATAAATTTCAAACCTCTGACCTACGATGACTACACCTTCCCTCTCTGGGCAAATCGCATTGGCTGGGGAATAGCATTATCTTCAATGATACTTGTGCCTGCCTATATTATCTATAAATTTATGAATGTGCGTGGGACCTTTAAAGAAGTAAGTGGAACATTAATAAAATGTCATGAAATGTTGCTATGAAATGAAATGGCTAGATCTAAGTTGGCAGTTTCTCTTCCTCCTAAAACTTATTACTTATGAGTGACCTTTCGGATCCAGCTGTCAGATGGATTGGACTTTTGAGGTAGGATTACTGCATGCTGTTTGAGTTTCTAGATAGAAATTGGCTTTGCAGAAAGCAGCATAATAATTCTGAAGAAAACAATGCATTAATTGATTTTTTTTTTTATTGCTTCCCTTATTAATAAAAGAATATACAAATTATGGTACCTTCCTATTCAGCTCTGAGGTATGATCTTCACTCAGGTCCACCTAAACAGAGGTCAGTCCAAAGTATGCCTTATTCACTCTATGCTGGAGTGTTGTAAACTGTTACATGTAGAAAGTAAGTTCAGATCTGTCCTATATTATAGCATTATAAGAGTCTCTAAACACATATCCACATGCTGGGAGGGCAGTCTGTGCCACCAGGGTAGCCCTGTGTTCAGGACAGCCTTTGTTCATTTAATGAGCATCCAACTAGGACAGAAGAATTGTCACAGCAATAGCTCCATTTAGCCCAGTCTTTAACGGCAGCCACTTCATATTTCATTTTTTTTCTGTGAAATATATATCCTTATCCTCTATTTACTGGAATTATTGTAGCATTCTGCCAAAGCTAGAATTAATGCAGATCTTTCTTTTTATTGTGTTCATCACTAATATCAGAATGCTTAAAGAAACTTAATATTCCAGGTAGACCAAGGTGCTGAAATTATACAGGCACTTCTCATGGCCTCATCTAGCCTGTTGCCTTTTAATTACTTCGGTAAAAGAACCAGGGTATGAGACAGCAGCATCCTGCACCACATAAACCCAGTTCATGCATATATGCCTGGTCTGTGTGCTGAATACAGCAGAAACAAAGAGAAACCATTTGTGACCATCTAATGATTTGCCTAACAGCAAGGAATTTAACATCACAACCTTAATAGTGTTTATTCATATATTTCTGTGTAATACTAGTGTATTAACTCTACTTCAAAAAAATCTGCTTCTATGGGAAAAATGCATTGTATTTCCTTACAGTTCACTCCCCTCTACTTTTCTTTATCAGTTCAAAATGAACAGCAGTTCTACAAGCCCTTCGGTTCAGTCTGTTCCTGGGAGTTCACAAACCCATTTTCTAGTTGCACCTGAGCATCAAAGCATAATTTCTACAGGCCAGATAAGATTTTGCTGTCTTGCACAAGTCTACTGATACTGGGATGTGGAAGCCTTTGGCTAATAACACATTTTCTCATTCGTTTTTTAGTGTTAGCAAGTTCTGGTTTGTCTTTTATACCTCCTGTAGACAGCAGCTCTTCAGCCTCACAGTAAGAAATACAGCAAAAGGCTAGTCCATCCCTTAACAGCACTAACAGGCAGCTCTGAATTTAGGGGGGTTAAAACCTGTGATATCAACTTGTTCATGATGTCCTTCTCCATACACACTTGCTAAATATTTGGACTTAGTATTTGCATAAACTTTCTACTGCTGCTTCTTATATTAAAGTCTAATACCAAGCAGCTTATAAGCAGTTTGTTCTCTCAGTGACTAAGTTAAAGGTACATGATGCAGTGATATTAAAGATTTAAGTTACCATTTTAGATAAAGTTCATGCTACTTCCCCTTTATGGATTGGGGATTACAGATGTAATCCCGCTTCACATGGCTGACTTTTTCCTCTTCTTCCTATCTGGTTTAGCGACTAGCTTACTGCATCACACCTGAAAATGAACACCAACTCGTGGCCCAAGGAAATATCAGGCAGTTTAAGGTTAGTACTCCTCTCACCATGCTTCCTCTCCTGATACCAATCCTTTCCAGTCTTCAGAAACAACTACAGGTTTGTGCCAGTCTCCTCATAGCAGAGAACTCTGCAGGTCTGTGGTTCTTTATTTCTACCAGCATGACAAGATGCAGAAGGCTCAATGCCACGCACATCAACTCTGTTGGAAGACTTTTGGCATCTTCCTTCCTCACCTAAGCAGAGCCCACAATTTTACAGATCATTTGCCTGCAGTATTTCAGGTTGTATCTGAATACAGTGAGATGTAACCAAAAGATGAAGGTTTTTCCAAACCTCAGTTATTGCACAGCAATCTGAAGTCACAGTTCCTAAACTCTATGTACTGCAAAATATGGTAAACAGCAAAACAAAGAGCCAGTGTCAGAGCTTAGATATAATGGCCATGATGAAATAACGTGCTAGGTTATGTGGAATAAGCTTTCACCACAGGCTTACAGTTGGTGGAAAACATTACTGGAGACTTCTTAAGCAGCCATGAAAAATATGCCATAGGATTCCAAAGACTGCTTTCCTTTGAGCAAATAAAATAAGCTTATTGAAATAAAGTCCTTTTTGTATAAAAGATAAAAAGGATGCAAATATGAAGCTTATTACACTTATCAGTATTCATGCTGGACCACTTTCTGTCTTCAAAGTTGAAAGCAACTAGAATTATGCACATCACCTCAAAACATGACCCAGATTTTATAGCGGTAGTTTGTATGTTGGTATTGAAAAAAAGAAATTTGCCTTTTGCTTACTCTGAAAAGTACTGTTTGAAGTATAATTTTGAATTTTAAAGGAAATAATCCAAGTAGAGATTTACGGAATGCAGAATGGAGTAGGAAAATAAGGGTTCTTGTTTCATGACCTCAATTTATTTGATGTGGCCAAGAACATGTAGTAGCATAGCACCTCTTCCTGCCTTCGCTTTCCCCTATTCCTGCCCTCAGATTTCTGTTCCAGCTGTAATAATTTGATTTTTCTGGAGGCAGATATTCCTGTGCAAATGGGCAATAAACAGCCATTACTACACAGTATCAGTCTTCTGAACCCAAATCTATAATGGCAAAAAGGAACCAAATGAATTTCACTTGAATTAAAAGAGCCAGCACCCAGAAGTAAATTCCTAATGATATCTCAAACCATGTCAAATCCTAGGGCGTACTAATTTGTCACTATCTTCAATGAACAGCTAGGAATAGCTTTGTTATTGCTAAAGCATAGTTAGTAATTTGTTCTTGATGTTTAAGTTTATAAACAACGTGCTGACTACCATAACCAAACAGTACAAAAATCATATGTTCAGAAGTTCTCAATTGTAAAACTAAATTGAGACCTGACTAAATAGGCTGTACATTAAACGCATTTCTCACTGCAAACAGGAATCCACAGAAATTTACTTCTATTCTAATCCTTAATTTGAAACCTCATTGTAACTCTAGATTTCTCAACTAACATATTTAAATATCGCTATCATCATTCAAATAAATAACGTTATTAAGCAGCTACTTCTGTTCCCTTACAGCTTCAACACTGGCTAACAATATGACAACCAACAAGTTGAGGAAAAAGCCAATGTGTTAAGGTAAACTGGGAATACAGAAAAGTCAAGTTCAAAGCTCCCTCAAATATGCTTGGACCAGGCTGGCTCAAAGCTCACCTACTGACTCTCTGAGGGAAGACATCTGCTCTCTGTCCTCAATGCCTCCCTTCTATTACTTGGCTTCAAACGATCTTTAAAGACTCTGTTTAATTTTTCTTACATCCTTTGGTGCCGTGAGATCCCTACATGACCAAAACTTGTGAGTTTTGCTATTGGCAGAAGTGGAGGAGGGGGGAGCAGAGAAAAAAAAAGCAATCAACGTAAGTTAAAAGCTCTTTTATCATGAAGAGGTGAATTAAACTTTTCTGACAGTAATAATTACTTCAGATACTCATGCCACGACATATTTTAAACCATCAACACCTGAACATTTTTAGATCTAAGAAAAGAGTACGTCTCATTATGAGGAAAGAACAACTTTATGTACTAATGTCATTAGCTTTCTTGCCATAATATCCTTTGGGATATGAGTTTGCATCCTTCTGAAATGAAGACTTGGTGCTTCATCTTCAGTAGTTTGTTATTAGTTTCTTCTCTTGGTGAAGAGTGTTGTCCTTGCTGTCTGTAAATGTCCATGCCATTTGCTGTCCAGTTTAATTATACAAGCAGAAGAGCAACAGGAATAGAATTCATGTTATAGCTAAGTACAGAATAGAGTTTAATACCACATTGTACTTAGTGAAAAACATTCTTTTATATCAACAATTAAAATGCTTTATCATATGATCCATACTCCACAGACTTTTTCAGCTAAGTATGAAAGTTACATGCAAATAGACACTTTCATCTTTTTGTCACATTTTGTTCCAAATAAAGAATGTAAAACATATAGGAAGACAGAGTGATTTTTAGAATTGCATAATCTACACAGAGGCACCAAAATAGCAAACCTTGACTTTATTCTCCTGCAGTGAACATGCTATTATTATAATCTAATCTGAATACGCTTATTGAACCATAGTAAGATTGTGTTGAATAATTCAGGAGGATATTTTAGGCATACTCAGCTCTCTAAGCCCATTCCAGCTCTTCTCTCTGGTAGCATTATGCAAGGTAGAAGATACAGAACAAACGTTCGGTGCTGTTCTTATTCTGTGGTCACTTACCACTGTAGTATCTTTCCAGTGATCGTTGGAAGAGATTTGGTAGCTCTGAGTTATTTGTCTACTTATTTATCACTAGATCTATAGTAATTTTCAGAGGCAGTAGCTGCTTAGCTGAATCCAACCCAGAGTTTACCTCTGGACCTTACCTCTGAAATTTTTCGCCTTTATATAGTCAATTTAGCTTGTCTTTCAAATGTATTTAGCGCATCGTCTTTTTAAAAAGATCATTTAAAAGGATGGGGCTTTTTTATTTATGATACAGTTTTTATTGAGAGTTTTTTTTGCCTTTTTTAAAATAGTCCAGTTTAAAAGTCACAAGTGATTTTAGCCTTTCCCATTTAACATTGATTTCTGTTCAAAATAAGTGAAGGGAAATTTCTCCCCTTATTTATTTTTTTCCTCCAACATAATTGATACTTTGGAATGTATCAAGTATTGCTCTTTTCTTAAAGAGTCTCTGTGACAAATAGTAGTTTTATTTAAACAGGGTTTTAAACTCAAAGGATACTTCCTTCTAATTAAAAAGAAAGTCTTTTTTTCTGGCCCAGCTGATAGCTGTTTAAACTCTGTTATTAAATGGATTTCGATAATAAAGGAATTTCTAGTGTTGCATTTCTAGTTCTGAAATTGCACTAGAGGTCAAACAGTAGAAATATACTGAGAGCTTCAAAAAAGCCATCCCACCAACTTCAGAGTTAATCCCATTTTTATTGTTTGCTAAACTACATGAGAATCTTTTCATTGTTATAAAGCTTGCTTTCCAATAATGCAGCCTATTCAATCACTGGCTTGGCATGGCTCAAAAGCTTCTTAGCATATATATAATTACCAAATGCTGAAAATCCTGGGGGTACTTTAGTGAGGAGCTTTAGTAGCTTGTCACATTATACATTGCCTGGTTTACTCATGGTTGGAAAAGCTAACAACCTGCATCAACGTTCACTTGTGACGCATCCCATCACAATCCGTACAGCGCATTGTGCAGCGGACTCATGCAGGAAAAGTTACAGGTCATCACCACTCAGCTCTGAAATAGGAGCAAAGCTATCTTAGCACGGGAGCAAAATCATCTTTACCCAGCAAATAAGGATTGATTGTATTTTTATTAGCAACTCCCAAGGCAATTGCCTACTATATTTTTTTATTTCTATTACTGTATAACGTCTTAGGTTTAGCATAGCATTAATAGCTCAGGACTCCACTGCACTATTGTCATCTTGTTCTGAGGCTTTATACACTAAGAACTTCAAATCTGTACAGAAACACCAGGCAAATCAGAGAAAGCCTGAAACTTATTACCAGGACTATCCCACACGAAAAAGAAAGATAAGGCACATTGCATGGCCACACCACTAAGCTTTAAGTTCAAGATGTTGCTCTAGGGAAGTCTTCCCAAAAATAAGACTTCTGTCCCAGAAATGAAGAACAATGTCTTAGTTCTCCACAGAATAAGATGTTCAACTACCTCATGCTTCTTGGATGATAAATGATGCCCTTAGACACAAACTAGCATCTATTCAAATGACAGATACCATTGTTAAAACTATAATATATTTTTATTTTCCTTGACTCAGTGATATGGTATAGACAGCCCAATAAGAAGCCACAGCTCTGGCACCCATCTCCTCTTCGACACCTGCTTTGAGCCACCTACATTTTCATACTACATTTTCAGTATGTAAAAATATTAAATGCCACCAAGGTAGTCATTTCCCTCCAGTTCAGTTACTGGTAATTTAAAATAAATAAATTCATTAATCATCCAGTTCAGTCCTTATTACCCACATGGTTTAACTGCAAGTCTTCCTTTAACTCAGTCTTGAATTTTTAGCCAAGCAGGTCACTCTTTCCCTCAGCTGTACCTCTTGTGGAAGCAAACCCACGCTGGGGACTGGTGCTTTCCCACTGTCCCTGTGGGATGGCAAGTATATGCTGATGGAGTAGGCAGCCCACTTCCAAAAGAAGAAAGCTTTTGATACAAGCTTATTAAAGATGCAGTATCATCTGCTGGCTAATCATGTTGGCTGTTTTAGTAACAAGCCAGGGGGAAAAAACTCAGTGAAGCAATTGAATAACTTGACAGTTCTAGAAAATATCCTCTTGGAAGGCTTTCTAATCTGATAAAGGAAGCAGCTGTCATGCATTAGTATCTCTCTTCTGACCTTCCTTCCTATGCGTGATCCATATTTTTTTCCTCAAGCCACAGAAAGTTAGCACCAAGGAAAGAGATCCTCAGTTTTCTTTTTACTCCTGCTGTCATTCAGCAGCCTAATTCTTCATATACTTGATACTGTTCTACAGCTACACTACTAAAACTCCAGAGACTTAGATTTCTGGTAGAAACAGTGGGTCTTTCATGGGCAAGAGTCCAAAAAGCACTAGTTCTATTTAGTGTTTGGCCCCTGTTTGAGCCATGTGCTTTTTGTCAGTCCCCCATGTGTTCTGTCATGTCCTGAGGCACAGACCCTGGCAACACTTGAAAGACATCTTACTGCAGAGGGAGAGATTTTGCAGGAAATCCAGGATCAAACATGGTATTTTAAATATAGAATGTAGGAGAATTACTTGGCTGTTACTATTGTACATGTTCCCTAACTGCACGTGCAATGTATGCTGTATGTAATTTTCCCAGAGGAAATTCCATATAATTGGTCATTTCTTCTCAGCAAAACACCGTTTAAATGCTATTATTCAAAAAGGTTGAACCCAAACGTTTTGTATATATACCCACTTCTTATGCTATTGTTTTGGCATGAATTAAGTTTATTTTGTACTGCTAGGTTGCAGGAGGCCACACAGAAAGTTCTTCTGCCTTTAATGTCCCTTTTGCAGTTCTTTAGGTTCATACGCTGTTAGTTGGCAGACACTTGCTTTTACAGGAGTAGGTAGCCATCCTTCAAATCCTGGACTGATACACTAAGTTTCATGAGGCATTGGCAAACACTTAAGAATTTCTTTCCCAAGAATCAAATTTAAACCACAGACTAGCAATTTCAAAAGAGATGAGACTTACAAATATTTTATTTGCGGTGCCCCACAAAAACATTTTTAAAAGGGCCTGAAGGACTCAACATAAGACAGTGACCACAGCTCAGCAAATGACAGTATATAATCTACCTGCAGAAATTACGTGCACTCTGGAGCAGTAAAATTGGTTATGTTTGCTTTAATACACTTTATTTTCTCAGGCCTAAGAAAATTTATGGTCCACAGATCAGCTCATGTGCAAGAACTCAATCTCTTTAAAGACCGACATGATGTTTCAGATTAGACCCTTGAACCAGTTCGGAGTCTTGGCTGTAGTACAAGGAGACAGATCTTCTAGAGAGACTTCTAGAAGATCTCCTCCGATGGTAAACACTTTTTCAATCTATCGTCTTCTAATTCACATCCACATTCCTGATGGTGACTGTGGGCTGACCTAACTAATCAGTGGAAAGTTAAGATGCTAGAATATGAAGCTAAACTGTTTATAATACATCACAGAAGTCAGACCTTAAAATGACCTTCCCAGGTTCATCTCTGTATAAAAGCTGAAGGTAGCACATGGACTATTTCAAGCAAAGCTGGCCAGAAATCACTACACAGGGCTGTATCTGTGAGCTGCTCAGATACTTGAATTAATACAGCTCTCCATTTACTAAACTAGTATTAGCTGGCACACGAGAAAGCCAGCCACATTCTGGCTTCCTTTAGGAAGAATGTACATTAGCACAGGATAGTACAAAACAGATGGGAAATCTTTTTTTGAACATGTTTTACAGAAATTAAACCTTCACTTGAGCCCTGTTACATCTGTGACCTCGCATCACTGAATTTTAGAGAAGATCATATACAGGTAATAGTTATATCTGAGGCATCAGTGTTTGAGTGTTTCTGTGCTGTGGAAAATAGGATTTGTTTAGCCATTTCAGTCTGTGATAACTCAGACTTCAACTGGAGCATTGCACCAAGCACTTGCCTCCCTCTAATCCATATTTGCAAGGGACAGTTTTCACTGACAATTAGCCAAGACCCTGCAGGCTGACTGAGGAGGCAAGCGTGTGTTCCTTAGCTGTGATTTGATGTACAATTACTTGGGTTTGCCTGCTTAATCTTAACTGGGGAATGACAAGACTTGCAAGCCATGCCATGCACAGAGAAACTTTTCCTAGTCCAAAATATTTCAAGTTCTTGCACAATTTTCCTAATAAAAATTAAATCAATGTGTAGGACCAAGATCCTCAGCTGGTGAATAATTTGTACAGTGGCACTGTTCACTGACTGAGACCAATTTTAGATGATGTACATGCATCAGAGGCTGCTGTAGAGAACTGGATGGCAGGTAAAGACATTTCAACCAACAGAAAGCAGAACAGAGTAATATAGCTGCATTTAACTACAGAACTTGATCAGTGGCCCTTTGCCATTTAAAAATAGAATATATTTAGACAAACTGCAGTCACTGTATGACTGACAGAGAAACAGAAGGAACCTGTAAGTAACAGATATCATGATCGAATTCAGTGAAGCTGTCCTCCTCAAAGTCTCAGGATGCATAGGGTTGGGCTGGAGCCAAGAAGAACAACACGATGGGGTTAAGTCTCAGTCCAGCACTGCAGTCATCACGTAAACCATTACTGCCATCGCTTTCCTGTTGAGAACACTGGGCTGGTTTTGCCTAAGCACTAACAGCCAGAGAGGGCCACCTGTGTGCTTCGCTTTCTTCCTTCCTAAAGGTGTTTCTTCAGCTGCCATACGAAACAAAGGTTGCTTAATTTCTTTAATAAGGGAACAGAATAAATTCCATGAACTAAGAAGATTACTAAGCCTTAAGCTGGCTTTCTTTTAAAGGTGTCATGTTGTTTCTTGGTCACTGCCAAGGAGCCTGAAACTTGCAGATGACCTGCATTTGTCATTTATGTTGCACTCTCTGTGAGCCTGTCTGCAAGGCTGAGCTTTTGTTTGCTATGGGTAGCATCAGTTACAAAGGGAGAATCTCCAAATAGTACATTTTGAAAATAACTTCCAATAGGTCTGAAAAAGATTTGCCTTACAAATAGAAGCTTTATAGTGAGCATTTACTTGGTTTACACCAGTGTTCTACTTAATTTTTAATGCCTTTTTATAGCAGTGACTAGACTTTACCTTAGATAAAGGTACCTCTGTATAGGAAATATTTTAATATTTTTACCAGTTTTTTTAATTTTCATAGAATATAAGTATATATTGTAAGGCGAGAAATTCAACTTTTATGTAACGAGGTTATCACACAAGACCTATTTCTCCATTATAGGGTTTTGTAGTCAGCCAGTGTAGTTCAATAATATGTTGGCCTTTGATTATAAATGTAAAAATGTGATAAAGGGAGAATAAAAGTATTATCTACAGCTAAATGCACATTGTAGCATGATATTCTCCTTTGCTGCCTTAATCTCATAAAAGGAAGTCATGTGGTTTTTATTTATATTCTGAACAAAAAAAAAAAACCTCAAAACAAAAAAAATCCAAAGCATCCTTTGGCTGCAATTTTGTGTTGTTAAGATGACTTAACATTAAACCAAATGTGTTAGCGTCCAGAAAATCTACTTCCAAAGCAAGAGATGCCATTGCAGTTTTCAGGAATAAGTTTTCATAGGAGTTCAAAACTTGTCACTAGTGTAATAAAAATACTCTCCAAAGTACTGCGGTAACCAAAAGCATTCAAACAGCCACCACATTTCCATGTCTGATTCCATTAGTTGTATAATCTGCAGATCCATTTGCCTTCTTTTATAAATCTGGTTATCGGGGGAAATGGCATTTCAATATTGTTTGTTTGTTTTTGAATGGGAGACACATACATGCCCATGTGTAATTAGAAACAACTATATTTCTTATAAACATAGATATGGACTTGTGTGATATGTGCTGGTTAACATAATTAAAATCCTGATAAAGATGGTGAATGTAAAGTATTTGTCCTCATTCCTCTGTCTTTCCGTGATCCGTGTAAATAAGAACTGGTTTAAGCTGTGCGTTAATGTAACAGATTATTCCAATATTGTGTATAAGATTATATTTAAATAAACTCTGACAAATATGCACATAAAGAGTATAAATAAAGTCTTATGTACCAAGAATTTGCTTATGACAGTCAATTAAAAGCTGACATTTCTGTGTTTTGTCAATACTATTCCCAGCTAGAGCTTCACCCAGTCCTCAGCTCTGCCCCAGTCGCCCACTGGTGGCACCCGTGGCATTTCTGGAGTAGGACTGCCTGACAGCAGTGCAGAAGGGGCTTCCAGAAGCCAGTTCTGAGCTGACTCTAAACACTAGCACACAACCAAATGCAAAAGCCAAAAAGCAGAAACCCTACACAGCTCTCAGCCCGCAAGAGATCACATCTTTTCTCTCTCCAGTGGATGCAGTGAACAGATTAATTTCTACATTTGAACTCCTTTCAGGAATATAGTTACAGTAATACAATGAAGTTTTCACAACCACACATTGAAAGGAAATAATCAAGTCCTTTTAGGAATGTGACTAGCACTGTTTTTCCTTACAGCAATATCATTTTTCCCTATGCACAGTTCTCTCAGCTTTTATAGTAACAAGGCAAAGAACCAAACTTCTGGTCTTATATGAAGCTCATTAGTTTTAATTACCCACCATGGCCAACAGTGAAAATCTGGAGCCAGCACGGACCCAATTAAAGGAGCAATATCATTTCTATAAACATACACAAACAGCTTGCTGAAGGAAACAGCCATCATATCTTCCTCTCGCACATTCAAAATAAATTGACACATTCTAGAGCTGCATAAGATTGCTGTCTACCAGAAACTACATTATATCAAATCCAAGCATAACTTGCATGGCTGTTTTTACTTCAGATTGGAAAACACCAGTTGTGGGCAGATGTACAAACAGGGTGTGATGAGACATGACAGAAATATACACAGCTGGTGCCATGACTAAATAAATTAGCATGCTAGATTATTTTCAGGATAGCTTTTGCAGGATAATGATAATTTTCTTCTGACAAACATCAAGTTTTAAATGTTTTAAAAAGACAGGAAAGGTCTCATATCCATGCATTACCATTCTAAATGCTTGAAGTACGTAAGAAATGAAAACCCAAGGTTTAAAATACAGAAGTGTTCCATCCTTAGGGACACAACTGGGTATTCATACCACTGAAGATAAAGCAGAAAATACAGGAAACAAAAGTTAAAACCAGACATTCCTGTAGGAAAACAAACATTTTTCAAAATTAAAAAAAAAAACCCTACAGAACATTAAAAAAAGAATATTGAGCTTGATTGCCTTTACTCCCCTCCTACCACTTATCTTTTCCTTCCAGCTTTCATGGTAACATCACCTCCAAAAGGCTAGAGAAACTTACTCCAAAGTCAAATATGGTGACAAATGCAGAACTATCCCCCCCAAAAGTGTGAAATGTTTAAATAGGCAAATATTTCCTCGAAACTACATTTAAGAACACAGCTTGAATGACTGGAAAGATATAGGTACTGGGGACTTTGATTCAATGTAGACATACTTTGATGTAGACATAGAAAGCTATTTGAAGAAAAGTAGTCCCTGGTCTTACTAATTATTTTGGGGTAAACAGCGCTTGTACAAGGTAAGAGAGACCCAATGTTAAATTCTCCCCTCCTCATGGTTTGCAATGAAGACTCAAAAGGCAGAAATTTCCTTATATGTCTACACGGTGTCTGTGGAAATGTTTCCACATTTTAATGAACAGTTATTCCACGTTACACTAATCACCATCATTTAACCACACCAGAAAGCTAAACAACAGTACCTACTAGTCTTTATTTCTCCTTATACACATTCCAGACTAAAAGTTCAGCCATCTATGAATTCATCTCTCCTCAGTGTCCTCTTAAAGTCAAACTGTAACTTTTACTGTCGTTTCAGGCAAAAATGAATGGTCAAGGCATTGATTTCCATTTCAGTAAAGATTTAGTTCTCAAATTACACAGACAGAAATCAATTTTAACAAGAATGTATGACACCACATACATTTTCAGAAGGCATTGATGTTGCTGTTTTATTACTTGCAGCCTCTGAGACTCAAAAAAAAAACCCAACATAATTTAAGATACCTACATAGCAGTGACACATTTTAAAGTTAAAATCCATTTTTTGTAATTACCTTTATTTCTGCCAAAGCCAGAAAACAATCAAGCAGGGGATGTTGTTGGTCAATACTGGTTTTCTAAATTCCTAATCACAAACTTTCCACAGACTGGCTTTTAGAACAGCACTTGAAGTTCAAGTTGTCTTAACTAAATGACACACCAGTCATGATAAATTCATGAGATTAATACTTAAGAATTAGGTTTTCAGCTTTATCCAGAAGAGCACTTATTTTCCACAAACACTAACGTGAAAATTATTGCTTTTACATACATTTCTGCAAGCAATTATTTAAAACATAATTTTCAAACGTGAACGTAACAGTTTAGAAAGGGAATAAAGCTGGCATTGTGGTCTAAGTGGTTATTCATGAACATTTTTAAGAAATGTTTGCTCAGCTGTGCCTTTGCAATTCAGATGTCTGCGAGCACAACACTAGACCACTCAGTTTCACAGGTTGGATTTTGGTCCTTAGGACAATTTGCATGGTTGATGCTTGATTTCCAGTGCTGTGGAGGAGTGTTGAAGTCCCTTGGGAACCTCCCCATCGCATACATCTGCAGTTAAAAATTACTACTGAAAACAGTTTCATTATCTTGTCCTCCATTCTGACACAGAGAATACCCTTAATTATTAAATAACCTGGTGCTCTTCTCCTGCCAAACCATTTCTGCTATGAAGTCATTTTTGTAATTCTCCAATTCCAGGCAACTGAGCAACTCATCAGGGTCATAGATGATTCTTCCTATAGAGTTTTCATTATGTGAATTCAAACAAGGACTGGGATTTTGCCTGTGAACAGCGTTACTGATGTGTGACCAGTCTTTTATTTTCCAGACCTGTTATGCTCTGAATGGTGAAGTATCAGCCTCGCTAGCCTAATTCATACGAAGATTCCTTAGAGCCCTTAGAGACTGATGACACTTTTTTCTCTAGATCAGCCATCCTCAGCAAACAGAAGGCAGGTAGATTTAAATCACCATTTGACCTATTAGCTCCCTGTTCTTCAACTGAAAGCTTAAGAACAGAGCAATAACACGTTTCTACAGGTTGCCTTTGTAGTTCAGGGTAATTGTCTCAGTACAGACAAAATATCTGTGGCTGAGTTTAAAAATCAGAAGGAAGAAATATTCCCAGCCTGAGTGTTTCAACTCAGTAATTCCAACCAAGTTCATGTATTTGTTCCTGTAGTATTTGTACTTTTAAAAGACTTGTTTTTGTATGGAAGAAGGCTTGTGAAAGGACCTGGCTGCCTTGCTACTTGGCTTTTAAGGAAAAAGAAATTTGTGTCACTGCTTTTTTTATTGTATAAACTAGACAAAGGAAAAAGGAGCATGTCTAAAGAACGTAACAGATACACATAATAGCTTATTCTGCATTACTTTCAAAGGATAATTATTCAGACTTTCATGTTCTACAGAAATCATTCCCTTAGTAGATGTACGTGATGTCTACATATTCATTACAGTGATGAACTACATAGTTGTTAAAGAAATAAGAAAAACACATTTCTCAGTCACATATAATATAAATGCATGTAGATGCAACGATAGATGCAATGAGTGGCTCTTAATAAAGCTGTTCTCTGAAGATGCAATAATTAGTTTTGAGATCCCATTATATATAAACCACAGGCAAACTCTGACTGCAACAGATTGCTTCTAAAGCAAATAGCTGTCTTAAGGTGCTGCAGAGGTTTTAGGGAAAAAGCATCAAAATCTAAAAAGTCACAATCCTATTTGCCAAATCATCAATTAAGTTTCAGACTGGTAATTTAATTTCAAGAATAGAATTGTCACCTGCACGAAGTTAGTGAGGTGCTTCCCACTGTAATTTCCAAATACTGTAAAAATAAAACTTAGGTCAGGGATATGAAAATAACATATTTCAGGACACACTGAGACAACACTCCAATGTATAGGATACCATCCTGGGAGACTGGTGTGAAAAACTCCCTGTAAAAGACCTACTCTGCTCATAGCACATGAGTCATTCCCTGGGAACACCTGACCCTAAGGATATTCTGAGTGCAGGTGGCCCACTTAGACAAAAAGTTCATAATTTCTCTCCAAGTGCAATATAAACTACAAAAATTGGATAGCTGTTCAATTCATATTTCTCTAAAGCTAATTCCACCCTCATGGAGAAGGGAAGCTTATCTTGAGCCAAGGCTTAAGTAAATACGGGTGATTTGTTTGCAAGGAAACACATGAATCTAAACAATTTTCTGACTTCTTTCCAGAACACACATTAAAAGAACTACAGACCAGAATTTTGAGCCTGAGGTGGAACAGACACTGACTGCAAGATAATGGATCTTGTCCTGGTTTCAGTTCCTAGAACTGATTGATTTTTCTGCTACTTACCGTCTTCATAAGACCTTTGGTTCCCAAGAGCTGAACAACATTATGTCTCCCATGTTCTGCTAAGAGATCACTCCCAGCTTCCCTCAAGCTTCTGCTTTCAAATCTTAAAGCTAATTAAATCTGAACGTAAAGAATATATTGATTTAACTTTACAGACAATTTTTAATTCTGCTATCATTTAACTTTCACTATCAGTAATGAAAATTCTGAGGGGGACAAGGCATTGTAGGGCTGCATGGTGAGAAACAGATCACCAAGAGTTTCATGCAGTGAAAGGAAAGCCCCTAAACAAACTACTAGTTCATTTGGTTTAGGACAAGTTATAGAGCAGTTGCATGAAAGGCAAACCCGCTATCCCTTTAAAATAGAACAGAGCATTAAGTTTTCTGTATAGCATTCTGTAATTTAAGGAAGCATAGATAAGGGTCTGCATTTGAAAACCAAGACATCTGAATGTTAAAAAGAGCTGATTTGATTTTATTTTTTATGTAAATACTAATTTAGGCTTTCTGTTTCAGGTGGCTTCAACGCTGTCATTCCTTTGGGGATTGTAAATAAGGCTGTGAACTAAGAACTTCGATTTCGTATTTTTTTGAAAAGAACAAACTGTTTTTCAATTTCTGTTTGTTTCATTCTAAAGAACTGCAAGAAAAGCTTGGGTGCTGATCGAGTCCCAGCAAATCTACCTAGAAAGGCCAGAAGCCCACATCAGCCTTGCTCTAGTTTGGAACACTTAAGCAGCCCAGGAATTTCCAACTCTTATCTTTAAATCACTCTTTTGCTCTTTTGCTTTTTGTTAAGCATGTTACAGAGCAAATAATTGAATGCACCTACTGAACTGACCCTGAATCCTTTGAACTATTTGTTCCTTGTTTTTAAAGCTATTTTATTTAAAAAGTAAACCTGAAACATTAGTGTCCCTCACAGGCACACAGAATACTCTTTGTTATCCAAGAACAGAATGAGCTGTTCTTTACTGATCTGATTTGATGTTTTTGTCCTTGCAATATACCAGTTCAGTAGTTCACATTTTTGTCTGACTTTTCAATGTTTTCTGAAGCCTAAACAACATTACCCTTTAAGTACATGAGGCTGTTGTCATTAAGAAAGAGGCAGCACAGAAAAGTCACCATATACAAAGCTACGATACAATTAAGTAACTAAAAAGAAAAATAAAAAAGAGTCATGATCAACAATGTCGGCTTCCATTCACCCTTTCTGTCTAGAGCCCTGTTGGACATATATTGGCTCTGACATTCCTTACAATACAAATAAGGATAGCAGGCAAGTTCAGGTCAGAGAGAGTTCAGTTCAGGCTCTGTGCTGTGGGTTAGTTGTTTTGTTGGTTTTTTTTCCCCAGACACGGAAGTCCCACGTATGATAACTTCAAAGGTGCTTTACCTATTCTTCTAGAAGTTTAGCTTTAAGTAATAGCCCTTGAAACACCTTAGGGTTTTACAGGGCCTGCCTCAAAGACTTCTGAGCTATTTCAGTTTCATATTTTAAAGAGACATATTTTGTTTTTCCCTGGGTTTTGAGTTCTAGTCCATGACAAATGAGCTATCACTGCTGATTTTCCGTGTCTGTCATCTGTACCCATCTATCAGCAATACCACCTTGATTCCCAGGAATATATTCAACACAGCTACGTATCCCGTACCTACCCCAGAACAGACTGTTTGCCTTCTCGCAAGCTCAACCCCCATGAGATTAAAATTGGACTTGACCAAATGACAGACTCGCTCTAACAAAAATGGCTTCTGAGCTAAATCTTTTGTTAAGTATAAACTGCATTTTTAGGCAAGATGATGAAGTCTCTGGCAAGGAAAATAAACTAGTCCTCCCAAAATTTTGCTATAGAACATTTTTCTTTACCAAGCAGGGAAGAAGTCATTTACTGATTAAATCTGTGTAACATTTTGCTACAATTTCAGCAAAAATAGTCCTACTATGTATATCAAATTGCTAACTTTTGCTCATATTGCACAGTATAAGTACAGATGATAGGAGAAGTTAAATGACTTTGACAGGATATGGAGTTCCTTTAATTCACACTACATTCCCATTTCTGGGTCAAAAAATAAATGATTACATACAAGGATGATAATTAGATTGCACATACAAAAAACCTGTTCTATACTGATTTTGATCCTGTACACAAAAATCAGTAGGAATTTATTACCATTAACTTCACCAATTTTTTCATCTACTCGTACTGGGCTTGAAACAACTCTCTGTACACAATTCAGGCTTGCACAATCCTTCTCTTAATCTCTACGTTCTGCATTTCCATTTTGAGTCAAAATGACAAATAACCGTTCGAAAGGTTGTCAGACTTCTGGAGGATGTTATTCGACAGATTTTGTGTACAAGCTGGACACACAGTTATTACCTAGCTAGAACAAATGCATCATGAGCATATAAAAGTATTGGAACCAAGTATTTCTTTATTTCCAGGGCTTCATTTCCAATGTAGCAATTAAAAAAAAAAAACCTGATGTACACTAAATGCTAAAAAGTTAGAAAAATACCCCTTTGGATTATCAAGCGGTTTCAAAGATCTGCAGTTTTAATGTAATCCATCTTCAATAATGACTATATGCTTGATAAAAATCTGGCATTTCAACAGTTCTTTAGCCACTTGGTTTGCTTCCAGACTCCTGCTGCTATCTCATATTACCAAGCGTCAAACTTACAAAATTCCTTCCAGTTTATTTAAATAATAAAAGTCAGTAAACTGCCCACAAATCACAGCATAATTGCTGTGACTACAACAGTTTAATCCAATTCAAAAGGAAAAAAAAATTTTGGTTAGCTGTCTGGTATCAAGCTCATTCAGACAATTTTAACCCTAATCTAATTCACAAAACATTAATCTGTCTGGTTCCTGATCTAAGGGCTACCATTCTCAAAAAACTGCATCTGATCTTATTTGAATGTTCTCAAGCTGTATAGAAACCTGTCAGATACCTTCCAGCAGGAAAGAGTATATGCAAGCACACTATTTCAATTCCTATGCCAGCTTCCAGGAAAGTCCTTTCCATTCTTGATAAATATTAAATACTGTTCCAAATTTTAGTTAAGAAATGTCCAAGAAAGAAAAGTAATTCCTGCAGCTAAAAGTTCCTGCAGTCTGTTTTTTCTAGATATAATTATCATTCATATATTCTGTACATATTAATACAACATACAAAATACAACAGAATAGCCTGATGTCAAGCAAAGCAACATGCTAATTTATAGAAAGCTTCTTTAGCAGTAGAATTCCACAAAATATGAACTTGAAAATGCATTCAGCTGCTGTTCCAGCATTCTCCAAATCTCTGAGAACACATTGGTCCAATTCCATCCCTATTACAATTCAAATACATTGAGTTCTAGAGTCTTCCTAATTTCTTGTTTATGTGCTTTGTGTGCCCAAACAGTGGCAACTAGATGGATGCATGTTTACTCTAAAAGAAAAATCCTTGTATTTGGTTATAGCCAGGTCTAGTTATTGACCACAGTTAGTATGAACACTAGACAGGGGGCTTCATTATTTCCTAAACCTGCCACAGCAGCAGTACTTGCATAAAATACCAGCCAAGGAACATACCCAGATTCTTAATGTTTGTGTATATATTTATGTATATTTTAAATGAATACATGAAGACGACATCATTGCAAGTACACAGAAAATGTATTTCTGAACATCTAATACGAAGCCATAGCTAGTGCTATAATTTCACACTTAAAGTGGCTGTATTTCACACTCTATACTGTTACAAAATAGTAAACTTGGACTGTTAGCTCTCAGTTGAGGTAGTTGAAAAACATCTGCAATTTATTCCATGCTTTTACCAGCAATAGTACACAGCTCTGGTATATGAATGCAAAAATGTTTTCCAAACATTTTTAAGGAATCCTGTACCCTATCTTACTTTTTCTCAAAGAGTTATGTCACTGCTCTTTTTTCTAATAAAACAAATGGACTGCTCTTGAGATCTCTCTAGAGCTAAAGAAAAAACATATCTCAACTCCCAGAAAAATCTCTCCAGGATTACATGTGCATCAGGTTACTGACATAGAATTGTGCTATCAAACAGACAAAACTTTTTCATTAGTTCATTAGACTGCATTCTCCAAGAAAAATATCTCATCCGTTAGTAAAGGAGGTCTACTATGGGCTATAAAATACAACCCGGATAAATAAAATTTTTCTTTACAAATATATATATGAAAATTCGTTACCTGTTCCCAAGTTACCAGATGAAAATGCTTAAGGTGTTTAGAAACACAGAAAGAAACTTTGCTCCTGAAATACATGGGCAAAGAATTTCTGATCTGACAAGCGAGACTGAAGCACAAGAAAAACTATAACCTGTCAAACAAAATGACTACTCCCTTCTCAAGAAATAATACTTATATGCAGACGTGAAGAAAACCTAACTGCCAAGAGCCATGTTGAGCAGCAGAACAGTTTTACTGCCCCCCAAAAGGAGCACTAGCAGTAATTCTGTCTTTGAAATCAGTTTCCATCACAAGCTCTTTTGGGGTGTATAACTGATATGGCTGAACCAGGAGGAAAAACAGTAACTTCAGGACTGCTATCAGAACCAGTCTCACAACACATATGGATTGCTTTCTGTTGACTTGCAAGACACACAAACATGTGACTTCTACCTCCTCAGGCATCTGTGGCACTGTCTGAAAAACACATCCACATGGCAAAAATAACGATACACAATTTTACTTCAACTCAGACATCCTTTTCCCCCCATGCCTTGCCAACTGTAAGTGAGTCAGGTTGTCATCTCCTATGCAGCAAAATGTTTAAGAAGCAGCAGTTCCTCCAAAGAGTAGGGATCCTAAACAAAAAATCACTGCTGGGCAAGTTAGTATTTATCCTCAGGGTAAGCTGATGCGCACATGGTTTTGGTGCATAACTTGACAATAAACAAAGCTCTCTCTATATATTTTCTGGCTCACAGACAAATACCATGCAATTAAATGTCAAATTAACTTGCATAGCAACTGCTAATAGTTTTCACATATTTGGAAAACAGAGCAATTGTTGTCTGTTACAGATTACTTAAGGCTGACTCATTTTCAGGGTTTCTTAGCACCATAGGGCTCCAGAGCTTTTTTGTGACACTGCTTGGCTTTCATAAAAATAACACCGAAGAAATTTTAGGAGTAATGATAATAAACTAGCCTGACATGACCTACTGGGTCTTTTTATTAGAACAACTATTTAGACAAAAGCATCTAGAAGCAGAGGAGAGCTCTTTAAGCAATAACAAACAAGTACTTTTAGTCTTAGGAAGTGCTTCTTTCTACCATATCCTACCCATACCAAAATCTGGTGTTGGATAAGAGTCTGAAGTACCTAACAGTACAAATATTTCCGGGGGGGGGGGGGGGGGGGGGGGGAGGGGGTGTAACGTGGAGTAAGTATTACGCAATTTTAAATGCGCCACCAAGCTCCATGTTTCCTGAAGATACATGCAGATACCTGGCCATGCCTTGTTCTTCCACTGTAAAGTGAATGCCATGGTTTTCAATTCCCTCACAGAAATAAGTTTATTCATACAAGTTCTATGAACGTTAGTTCTATGAAGTTCTCTGAACACTCCAAAGGAATTTAACACAGTTTCTCAGCTTTTCTGGTTAATAAACTATACACATCTACTATTCTTGGAACGGATCTTCACAGATTCCATACTGTAATTGGTTCAACTTGAGAACTGCTCGTCAGATTCCAAAGATAAAAAAAGGAACAATCTACACAGCCTGAAGTCTCCTAAGTTATAGGTGTTCAGGAAAAGATCAGTGTATATCACCCCATCTAAATCTAACATTCCTATAACGCATCACAACTTCCTCTTCAGTGCACAAGTCTCAATCACTTAGCATTTTCTCTTAGTGAGCCCAGAACAGGGTATTTTGATTTATTTAAAAGGCAGAACTATAAATCTTTGTTTGCAGTGTTTCAGACATATCTCAAGTTATAAATGAGGTACAAATTGTGTGTGTGTACAAATAAATCTTACTGAAAGTTGCCATAGAGACACACTACTTACTATTGACCAGAATGGCAGCTTCAGTTAAAATAAACAGGGCTGAGAAGACAAGAAGAATAGATGGTGAGATTTAAAAACTAAGTCCCCTTAATCTACCTCTTGAATAAAACTCACTAGTTATACAGAAATTAATTTGGTAATGCATATTCCTGTGGGCTATTGTAACCCACTGACTTCAGTCAACTTAGCTCAGGCACAAATTTGCTTCTCTTATGTTGAGGCTTTCAACTCCTGATAAAGCTTATCTGCCGGCATGGAGCTGAGCAGGAGGACAGGGTCAATAACAAGCTACCTCCTAACTTAAATCATAGTAACAACTCTGTTGTTCAACTTAGAACTCAAATGAATCTTAAATTAAAATGATTGTAAATGCTCCTTGCGATTCAGCAGATAATTTTAAACATGCACATACGTGCACACACGCAGTTTGTTAAAATCTTCAGTTTTGTAATTCCACTTTTTCACTGTGCCTCCTCTTGGCAGTCTCTGATGATTCACCTTCATATCAGTTTATACATAAAACTGTTGTCATATCTTATCAATGCCTTTCTCCTGGTGGATTATGCAAAAACTTTCCTCTGCCCAGCACTTCTGACATCCCTATGAGGCTGGAAACGTGGCATCCTCATAAGGCTAGACGAAGATCATTCTGCTTAAAGAAAAATCCCTCTAATAATGCAACTGAGAAGCAAAAGCCAAAAGCACCATGAAGCCATTTTACCACCACCTTAAAAGTTGAATTTGGTTTGATCCTCCTATTTAAGTAAGGCATGCACTGACATCCAAGCTGAGAGCTCAGACACATAGGAAAACTTTGAGTCCAGTCTCTCTAACAACTATTAGAGCAATAAGTATATTTCAGCCAATGCACAAATAGATTCCTTCAAGACTGTGGATAAAATGGCTACAGAAAGAATATGCAACTTCAAAACAAAGTCGCAAACAAACCACCAAACAAAAAAGGAATTTAGAGCATCACCAGTTACACTGCAGACTGTAAATAGTTCTTCAGGGGAAAGCCATTCTAGGACAGTTAAAACACAGTAAGATTTGTGACTAGTTCTCCAAAGGAAGGCAATGGACTTTAACTCAAGAACAATAAATAAGGCTCTAAGAAAATGCATCCTTAAGATGCCCAAATCTCTAAAAACAGCCCCTCAAAAGAAAACAGAAGGGAGCAGAGAACAGTATTAACGGTGTGTCACCTGCAGATGGATTTCAGTGGAATACTGAGAGGGCCTTCCGAAGAAGATTCTTTCTTGCCTTCTAGTCAAAGGTGAACATGCAAAACTCCAGAGCTTTGTCACTGGAGGGTTTGGTCTCAGATCAAGCTTTCTGAAAATACGACCACAAAGAATCTATTACAGCTGCTGCATTCACTTCTTTCTGGCTGGAAGAAGAGGTTGACACTCCTTTCTCCTTGTCATTAGTCGGTCATTTAAGTGCTGATGTCATCAGGAACTTTGCTTCAAGTTTTTTTTCCCCTCTCCTCGATTTTATAAGCAAAGACAAAAAAGTAAACTTGCCTGTGGGATCCACTATAGCAGTAAGATGCTTCCAACATTAGCTCCTACTGAAAACTTATCATAACAAAGATATTACCATAAAAGGACATCTTTTTAGCCCCTTTGCATTGCTAAGAAGGCATCTCACTATTTGCAGGATCCTGAAGGAAGATAATAGCTCATTAAAAATAAAAAAAGCTGGAGAAAAACCTTATCTACCAATTCTAGAAGTCATCATGGGGCATATGAGGTCAGCTTACACCCTTATGTCATGTGTCTAGCAGCATTAATCTTCCAGTGACACAAAGAGACTAAAGCTGCCGGGAAAACCTGCAGGCACCACAGCGTCTCCAGCAGCATTTCAAGGCCACTGACACAGCACAATTAATCAGCATGTACAAAAGCGTGTCCCATAGAAGTTATTCCTCACCATCTAATTGCACTCACATTTACAGTGCAGCACAGCCGCTTTGGCTTCCAAACAATTTGAAGAGGTGAGGGATTGTAGCATCAAGGGAGAGACAGTATAAAGCAGAGGTTCGGTTACAGCTTTTTCTCAGAGAAATGGATCTGAATGACCTTCCTCTCATGACATTCCACACATTGAGACGGCCCCTCAGCTCATGCATGAGTGTCCCTGCCAGCTCCTCTTCTCCCTGCAGTCTGTGCAGAAGGCATGCCCCAAGCATTTTTTTTTCTTTAAGAAAGAGGCAAACTATTTGAGTCTGCCAAAAAGATGCACAAAGTTGCACAGTTTTGACTTCAAGGATCCTACAGCCAGCTATGTACAAGTGTCAGGCAGAACTAGAGGCATGACACAGCACCAGAACATTAGTAGCTCTACAGATTTTTTTTAAGATTATTTTTGAGGCAGAGGCCGTAGTGCTTATTGTTGTATGGAAGGGGAGGTAAGATTACAAACCCAGCTCCTCCTCTCTTCCAAAGAATTCAGAGGATGGATGTCAAGATTTGCTTTGGAACCCTTCTACTGATTCCACTCAGCAAGACGGCTCACCTTCAGTGTCTATTTTCCTGTGCCCGTACAGATGGCCAAATCAGTTATCTGCCATTCTCATCTGTCACTCACATAGACCCTCCCAATAGTCTCTGCTGAAGCAGCCAGGATGCGAGCTCACTTCAGCTCCTGTCTCACTATCCTCAGCCCCTTCAAGGTTTGAGCACGAATATCAATTATTTGCCTGCTGCCACAGTCATCTGGTTTTCCCATTTAGATGTCTCCACATTTTTCTTATCTTCCATTTTCTAACACACACAGACCCTTCTGTTTTGCCAATCACTTTAGTACACTTGGATATTCCAGGACTTCATATCAAAGCTTCCACAGATTCATCTTCATTGTATCCCCTCTCTCCCTAGATAACAGTTCTGGCAGAGAATGAGACCGTTTATCAGACCTTACACGACATATCTAGGTTTGACCCCAGTTGCATCAATGGCCACATTCCTATCATTAAGCACAGAACTTCAGTCACCAAAGGAAGACATTTCCTAGTGAACTTTATATAGCAGGCAGTCTCAAATCTTTCTGTATAATTAGAACTGAAAACCAGCTACATGACCATTTGTAATAGCACAGCTTCCTGTCCCAACAACAGCAAAGGAACTATGCCAAGGGAAAGGATTTTCAACTCTTATCTTGTAACTTAGCAGACAAAACCAAGTTATCAAAACACGGCTATCAATCTATAGATCAAAGTTTGGTAAATGCTGCTTTAAAAATATCATCACAGCTGAGTCAGAGATAAAAACCTTTTATGTGGTATCTCTTAACCCATAAAAGATTATTTGAAGCACTACATCCGTAAACATGCACATATATCTTATTAATGCCAACTGAAATTATACTTGGGTGTGGAGTAGAGAACAGATATCCAAATATTTCATCTCAAATCAAAATTACAAATCATGTATTTAATAAACTCATTTTAAATATCTTCATGCACTTACTTGAACAGAACAGGAAAGACAAGCAGCCAAATTGAGTGAGGAACAAGTTCTCCCAAGGCCCAGACTACTACTTTTGACCATTAAAGACAGGTTCTACTACACATTGTGTTTTCAGGGAAGGAAAAAAAAAAAATTACCTCTTGCTGAGCTGTTCTTCCTGCCCAGGGCAAAATGCTGATGCAAGCCATAAGTAATAAGTGCCCATTCTTGCATGGCTGACCTTACTTCAGTGACTCTAACCATCACAATTAAGAGCTCTTTCCCCAATAGCTGTTGTCCCAAAAGGGGATGCCACTTTTCAAAGATGACCAGACTGCCAGTAATTTGCTAAAAGAATCTAAGTGAGACATTTAAAACAAATAAAAGCTCCAATGGTCACCATTAAAATGTCAGAACTCTATGGCAAATGCTAAAAATATTGACATTCTAAATGGTAAGGTCAACGATTTTATATTTCCAACACTACAGCAGAAGTCCTTTATCATTTAAGGGGCACTATCTTCTTTTTCAACTTCATACTTACAAAATTTCTTTTTAGTTTTCACCAGTTCACTCCAAAAAACATCATGTACAATTTACATTTAAGCACATATGACCCAAATGTAGATTATTTCATTTCCCCTTTTATGGCAGCCAGATCAAATAAAGGCAAGACTCCTCTAGTACCTTTTATTACAGTGTCATCACTTGTCTTCTGTCTAGAACGCATCATTTCTAAAGCAAATAAGTGTATGACTAATGACAAGCTGGCAGTTACCTCGTCATGGCCTTGACACTTCAAGGCCTTCCCAAAAGGAATTCCAATCCCATCCCTGACTTTTCAGGCCCAAAGAGCAGAGTCCACATTAACATGTGTGACTACTGTGATTGACTATAAACCAAGTTAGTACTTATTGATGATCATGAATGAAAACCTTCAAGTTTAGTGATCGGCTGTACATTTCATGCATGCTTTCCAATATACAGCGTGTAAATCCCGTTATTTTCTAGGGCTTGTGCTCATTCCCACTTTTTCGTAATCATGCTCCCTTGTATTCAAACTGTAGAATGCCATGAGTTATGCTTAGAATGTGATACCCCTCTCAGAGCTGAGGGATCTGCAGCTCCAATAAAGAAAATTGTTCTCTTTGTGGTCACCTGAAACAGACCTGTTGGGTGCCAGCAGACAGAATCCAAAAGAGCATAGAAGTATAGGATGGTTTAGGTTGGAAAGGACCCTTAAAGCAATGACCAAGGACATCTTCAACTGGATCAGGTTACTCTGATCCCCATCCAGCCTGACCTCAAACGTTTCCAGCTATAATCTCTCTGGACAGCCTGTAAAGATTGCTTTACGCAAGTCACAATGTACTTAATATTTCTCCCTTGCAACAAGTAGCAATGGTTAATTCTGGAACAGCTTTCTCTAGGAAGGCAGCACAAGTCTAGATCGTCTATATTTTGATAAATCTCTGGGAAAATACCCTTGAGCCTCTTTGAGGTTAAGTGGTTCTCATCACAGAGCAATGTACAGACCAATTCAGGATTCTGTTACTACTTGCATGTCCCCTTTGACAAAATTTAAGTTCTGCTTAACTAACAGAATCTCAATAACAATTATTGTTTCAAGTCAAGCAAGGGAACAGTAGACATGCTTTCAGTATTCAGCAAACTGTACTGCCTGTTTGCAACCAGAATTGGCCACCTCAATCTCTGCCACCTCTGGTTATCATGAAATGTTGCAGGTTCAAATGAAATATAACACAAATCTCAAATGGAGACCAAACATGCACAGTCTGTCCATGCTTGGTACTGGATACAACAAGGTTTGAAGTGAGGGAAAGGTTATATTCACAAGTTCACAGTACTGGAAGGTCATC
Source organism: Phaenicophaeus curvirostris (assembly GCF_032191515.1). NCBI lineage: Eukaryota > Metazoa > Chordata > Aves > Cuculiformes > Cuculidae > Phaenicophaeus > Phaenicophaeus curvirostris. The sequence continues at coordinate 16,718,925 of NC_091405.1, forward strand.
AGATCTGGGAAACGCTTTCAGACTTCATGTCACTGTCTCCTCCTGTGACCTCAAAATGACTATAAAAGGCGAGATCTCCAGTAGGCTAGATTCCATATAGAAGCTTCCCTCGCCTAGAGGGAGAGGGGAGGCAGTTTTTCAAGAGATCTTAGACATGATTACACGCTGGCTCCAAACCTTTGCTTGTTGATCTGCATGCTTAATAAAAATTAAGATTTCATCTCTCTGCCAGGTCTGGTCTGGCATAAGGCTTCACGCTGTAAACTTCAGAGGCTCTATTACGCATTTGTACATAGCGCAATGGAAGATTGTGCTAAGATTTATTAGGGTCTCTTGCCATATTAGACAGAAAACTAAGTAAGAGTCTAAATAAACTCCCTTCCCCCCTTCAAGTGGCTTTTATACTTCACTCACTGGCAACACAACCCCAGGAGAGACGTAACAAAGGAGAACAAACATGCAAAAATATTTGCCTTACTCTTTCAATGCAGTAGCAAACGTCCCACTGTTTTCATAATCTTTGCTATGTCAAAGGCCACTTATGTTTAACTAATTAAAAATAAAGCCAAGAAAGAACAAACCAGCAGGGTAAAAGAAAATGAGAAAAATAAAATATGTTTGGAAAGTACAAACAAAATGGTATAAATGTGAAAAAGGAAAGCTCTAAGAGGATTCAACAGTACAACTCCCAGATGGTCTGAAGAGACTTTTTTTGATATATACTTATGAATGAAATCACATTAAACAAATATTATCCTTGACATTTTTCACTCATAATTTTACACCTGGAATTTTCCATGGCAGATACACTTCAGTCCATTGAATTGAACTTCTTTAGCAGCAATATTTGCCCAATAATTGCTCAATTTATTTTTTTTTTTAGTAATGTAATTTCTAAGTTAACCATCATTTCCACACATCCACATAATAACTTGAAACAAACATTTAAAATAAAACCTTAGAAAATCCATTAACGTTTGGGAAATGTTTAGAGAGCCACCAGCTCCTTAGCTAGATCATTAACAGTATTAGATAATCTATTGCTGTCAATAAAAACCTATTGATTCTACTTAATGAGGGAAAAAGAGCAGAGAAAGCTAAAGATACACTCGTTCCAATAGAAAACAAGCTGCCTTCTGACTGAAATGCTGACAGCGAAGCCAAAACTGTAAGTAGTGCACTAGACAAACGCGCAGTAGCCTGAAATGGTAATAAACAACACGAAAGCTTATACTACTTGCAAAACCTCACCATAGCAGAATAAAGCAGCATGGACCGGGAGTTAAAACATCTGTTTGCATAAACAACACTAGTTGCACCCTTTTGAGGCTTATAGCTACACCTTCTTACTCTAGTGGTGATTATAATGATAATCTTGTACAGGGCATTAAAACAAATGAAAAAGCTACACAGCATCTTCGTCAGTACACAGCAGGGAATCTAGGCCATGGTGCCAGATTTGTTATTTCCTTAAAGCAGGCTTGCAAGTCATTGTTTCATACATCCTCCATGCATTGCAACCCTCAAAAAAATTCATTTTTGTTTAACTCTCATGACTTCAGTGATCTGGCTTCAAGGGTGTTCCCAGAAAAACAGCCACAATGGAAAATGATGGCCGTGGTAAAACGCAGAGATGGGAACCTGCAGCCTGTGGGGATATGGGGCCACGGCAGCATTTCACAAGCTATTTTCTAAGCTATTCAAGATACCACATCAATGCAACAGGAATTTGTGGAAAATTAATCCAAGCCACTGTGAGATGCTTCTGTGATACTTCTGATCACGCCACAAATAGATTGAAAGCATCCAGGGTAGCATAGGATAATGAAGACTAACTACTTAATATCAGATTTTCATGGCATATAGTTTGTTTTTGAAGCAACAAATCTTAATAGTTATAGTTCACGTGATATGAGCTTGTCAGGAATTGTTGCGCCATAACAAATGACACATGAAGTCTGGCTCTGAGCTCAGTTATTCAAGCATAATGAAAGTTACAAACATCAATATTATAAACAGAAAGGCCTGCTGATGCAAGTCACAAACTTGTCCGTTGTCAATGAATGGAGTACATGGGGGCACCACATGAAACAAGTTAAATCTGTTTTGAGCTCCATAGATTCATCATGTTTAAAAGTAATTTGACTAAAGATAAAAGACACCAGGAAGCCCATTTCTACATTTTCTGCTGATGAACTAGTCATTAGTGGCTTCTTCCATGTGAGTTATGAGTGTTTAACACGTTTGCCTCCTCCTCAGTCTCTAGCCCTTACTAGAGATGCATATGCTTGTTAACTCACTCCAAGCAAAGTCCCTAAGGTCAAACTCCTTTCTGTGGGTTCCTGCATGTGAGGTGGCACAAGCACTCCCCACAGTGGTTCTTACAGAGTTTATTCAAAAAAGACAGAAGAAAAATCAGGCATTTGTAGAGATAGTATAGCTGCTCTACAAATCCAGATCCACTTTGACAACAGCTTGCTATTCTGTCCTCCAAAAGACCAAATTTCTCAGAGCTCGAGATAAGCCAGGAACTGGGAACAGCTTTAATCAGGGACACCATACATATTGCGTGAAAGACCTCACAAATTCATTGAGCAAGAGACGCAGTCTTACAGAATTCTCACATAGACATTTGTAGTACTGCACCATGAAGAACAAATCCTTAATAACAGATATCTACAAGAAAGCAGTAGGGCTTCTAGGTACCAAAGAATAATCAAAATCCCAAATCATACTAACTGCAAACCCTCCAAGCACTAAAGCACATGCACAGTGAGAAGCAGAGTTTGCTTTCATAAGGAACATTATGGCAAACGGCTCTTTACAAGCCTCAAACAACAACCAGTACTTCCAAAGAAATAAAACAGTGAAAGGTAAACAACTAACCTCAGACAGATGCTGCTGGCATACAACACCACACTGTTTCCAAGATCTTCAATGTCCAGGGGGGAAGCTCCAGAACAGATGAGAATCCTTTTAACGAGTTCAAAAGTAACACAAGCCAGAAACTTCCAGAACACACTCACAGCCTTGAGGAAACAAGAGTCTTCTTTCCACAGGTGGCATTAATACTCATCAGAGGAGCTGCAGACTTGAGCAGCACTCACAGCTGGCCTTCAGAAACCACAAGTAGCTAATTATCATTGCTGTTCCCTCAATCTAGAAAATCTCTATCACCTGTGGTGCCCCAGGTGCGAGGAACTCTTTTTCAGATCACCACCAGTAACCCTGTGCTGGGTCCTGTTGCTCTCATGATCCAAAACACTCAAAAGTTGCAAGGGGCTACAGCTGAGTAGTATGCAGAGCCTGGACTATATGCCCTGGTATCTCAGAAAGTGCAAACATACTATATGGGGAAGGTACTGTGAAGGAAATGCTGGAGGCCCAAGAAGGGAAAACATGGAGTAAAGAAGGATCAGCTTTTTACTGAGGAAAATTTCAACTTTTGTTGAAGCGTACAATTCAGGGGAAAACAAACTTCTTCCTGAAAGCAAATGTTCAAATTAGAAACTTCATGGAGTTGCCAGTGAACACAAAACCAACACATTTTGAAATGTGGAAGAGTGAGCAACGTTTAATTGCACAATTCTACTCATGAACAAGAAATTGCATAAATTCCCAGGCTCCTATTCCTATGGTGTGTCCTGAGAAAAATGGTGTCAGTATATTGACCACATCCTAATTTTCTTTCAGAATTCAGAAGGCTTTTAAAAGCGGCTAAAGACAGTGCTAGAGATATGATGTACGTAATGTCACTTTTCCAATGACATTAATGGAAGTCATGTCCATTCCTAACATGTTTAATGTTTATTACAAAAAAAAGCAACAAATAAAAACATAGATGAGTCTGGCTGCACAAAAGCTCTTTTACTTCTTTCAGTTCATGTTCTGAGAGTGGCTGCTACATCATGAGGTACCCCCAGCCTGCAAAATTTTCATTTCATTTGGAGTAATTTCTGACTTCTAAAATAAACATTAGATGTTCAGTTTAGCTCCAAAATTTAACTGAAAACCAGGCCCAGATTAGCACAATGACATCTGAGTCTTGTTTCCTGAGGAGTTCAACAATTCTGCGAGCTCTACTATCTCCAAGAAATTTATAGATGTCACAGGCTACATACCCCGATGCAGCAGGTTTGGAGTCTCTATGAGTGTTTGATGTGGGTTTCTCTGATGATGCTAGTATACATTAAATTAGTTGGACATCTGGGGTTAAAGCGTGTCTAATTCTTTAACTATAAAGGTGAGATAACTTTCTTGGCCAGTTTTAGTATCTCTGAGATACACCTTAAAGCAAAAGAAATGTCAGCATCAAGAGAAGGTCAACTTTGCTAAAATATGTAGACTTTTTCCACTAAACCTTTTATCTGTAGGACTAATATTTTTCCTAGGTTGCCTTCTCTGCTTCTTAGAAAATTTGGCACTGTGTGCCCCATTTAAAGACATTGTTAAGTTTCCATAAAAATACTGACAGGTGAGTTGTAACACCCGGGATTTGATTGTGGACATATGGTTAGTAAAGAGATTCTAATTAGATTTTGATACTTAAACCTGGCGCGAGAAGGGTCAGTCTCTTAATCGTGTTAGACTTTGAAAAGATTATAGGACTGACTTTTTCCTCCTTACAGACTCTGCACTAAGAGCTGCCTCTCTTTAACTAGATTGCAACACTAAATGTAACTTGATAAATGCTGGCACGTTATGCTGTGTTAACTATAAAATCACACACATATATTTATTCATTTTGTAACCCCAGAACACTCAATTGCAATATGAAAAAGGGCACCCCACAGAATAAACTAGAATAAACTCTTGTAATAATCACAAATGTCCAAGTAGCAAATACTGAATTCTAACAGGATTTGTTCCCTCTGCAGACTTCACTGTCAGAGGCGAACTAACACAGAAAAATACTGCTGCTAACTTTAATCTCCCAGTAAGTTTTCTCTAACTTGTTACTTCTGTGTAGACCAGAAATAATAGTACAGAGCACCTCTGTCACTTCTACTGTCATTTTTGTTTTAACTTCACACAAAATGAGGGTTTCGTGTAAATTAACTCCACTCTTGATATTAGAGGAAGCTAAAGGGGAAGAGAAAGTGCAGGCTTGTAAATCCATGGCCTTATGACTTGGCCTTCTCATCTCACATATCTATCCTCCCTCATCCTCCTCTGTACCAGTACCAGTACCACTCTGTGCAGCCATGAGGCACTTTTCAAGTAACTAGATCCACCTTATGCAGTTTTCAAAAGGGATACTGTTTGTTTACTTATTTACATTAAAAATTGGTACATGCTTTAAATCAGAGGCTGTTGTTTGAATCAAGCCCCCTGATTTTGTGTATAAGTATGTATTCACAGAGGTCAAGGAGCCTTCAGAGTGAAAGATCTCTAACAGTTACAGAAAGAATAACCTACTTTCTCCAAAGCCACCGGCCCGGGCTGCCCTTGCACCCAAGGAAGCCACAGGGAATTCTGCGCAGGAGACAGCAGAAGACACTAACTTCAGAATCAGATTTAGCTGTATTAGGATGTAGCCATACCGACTTTCAAGGCAAGGTAGATGTTATGCCAGTTCCCATTCACTACTGACGTAACAACTAGAAGGAAGAAAAAGTAGAAGGGAGCGTTCTGTCCCCAAACACAAGGAGAAAATCATGCCTGTTTAAAAGGAGTTGGCTTTAAAATCTGAGGGAAAAACAAATATTATAGAAATCATCACCACTCTGGGAACAAGATAATCGCTAAGCCTTCCTCACAGTAGAATCTTACCCAGCTTCAGCTTTAGTGTGTCATAAGGAGGAATTTCTTCATGATGAGAGTGGGGAGGCCCTGGCCCAGGTTGCCCAGAGAAGCTGTGGCTGCCCCATCCCTGGGGTGTTCAAGGCCAGCTTGGATGGGGCCTTGGGCAGCCTGATGTAGTGGGACGTGTCCCGGCTCATCGCAGGGGGGTTGGAACTGGATGATCTACAGGGTCCTTTCCAACCCAAACTGTTCTATGGTTCTATGAATTGCCACTCAGCGCTAGCCAGCTACTCCTGTCATTTTTAAGTTGTCCTTTTTGCACAGCCTTTCACCCGCTTCTCGCCTCAGATTTAGCCCGTCACACACAGTAAGCACGCTGGCCAGCCAGCACTTCTTGAAACACCAGGACAGGCTTGCTTCAGGCACCGACAGAAGGGATGAACATCAGCCCTGCCAGGAATAAGCAGAATCTTTGCGGCTGGCAGGCGCCTTCCCGGCTAGAGGAAGAGACATGCCCTTACGAGACTTTTCCCAACAGTGGGAGGCCTGCCTGCGTTATTTTAAGGGTTGAGAGGGAGTTTTGGATGGAAGTTGCCAACCACAGACTCCGTTTTAGTCAACTGTCCACTGGCAGGGGCCCATTCTGTTCAAAGAGCTGCTAGAGCTTGGAAGTTAAGAGTGGAAGAAAATTTCTTGTGGCTCAGGCTGCTGCTGCCACGGCAGAGCCCAAGCGATGGGGAAAGCAGCTCTTGGTGCGGGCAGCATCCGCCTGCAGCCCCGGGTCAGTGGCTGTGCAGAGGGATAAGTGCTCCAGAACAGAATGAGGACTTTTGACCGCCAGAGCAGAGCACAAGGCTGGTTTTCCCTTCCCAAGGGAACTCCTGAAGAAGCAAACATTGTTATAGATGACGCAGATGAGAAACGGGACAGGGAGGGAGATGCGTTGTTCAGATGGAACTGTTTGATTTGCCACATTGCAAAATTACTTGGATGAGGTAACAGATGGCACTGAAAACCTTTTGTGAGGTGAAGATATGTCACCGAGATGCATAACATTTGAAGAGGAAAAATGTAGACATTTCTCAGTATATTTGTAGAACATTTGGTAAAAGAGAATTAATATCTTATAGCTGGAACAATAAAGTTACGATAAACTTTTTTTATTTCTCCTATAAAAGAATGTTCTGATAAAAGAATTCTCCTAAGAAAGAATTGCAAATAGTTGTTAACTATCATGATTATTGCACACTTGCACACTACTGCTCCACCCCCTGAAGATGTAAAAACGATCTCTCTGCAAGAAGCATGCTATTTACAAATAAGCAAACTTTATTCTTCCCACTGGCTAAAAAGCAAAAGCAAAATGAATTCTGGTTTTCAAAACTTAAAAAGCAGACTGTTGTTAAAAAACGAAAATAAAATACCCAGCTGAGGGCGCACCCTAGAGTTGTTTCCTGACTCTTGTCCTGGCAGGATCTTGCACGGACTGGTACCATCCTGCTCCCACCAGGTCTGATCCGTTTCAGAGGGAGAAAACACTTAGGCTTAAACTATGAAGTTCTTACAATGTTATTCTTGTTGAAGACAAAAGCATGGATAGTTTCTCAGATTTCTGAGTCAGACATTGGCAGTGCTGTTACCAGTGAAACAAGAAGTGCTTTCACGACAGGGGTGACAGAACTAGCAAGAGCACCTGGGTCAGAGAAATGGGTCAATCCCCACCTTTCTTTCCATGCCACTAATCCATAGAGGTTAGCTCACCTGCGTACCTTGTACGCAACTACTGCTTTCCCAGATAGTCAGAGATCCTGAGGCGCAGCAGCTTGTGTGTGTGTGTCCCATAGCCTACAGGTACGCAGTCCCACCTGGCTATTGCACATGGCAGGAGCTCCAGGCCCAGGAGCCTTTACTCACTCAGGCACACCCCCAGGCTGCTTCCAAGACTCCCCAGGGCCATACCCGTGCCCTCTGGGGGACCACAGACACCTCTCCACTGCCAGCCCCTCACAGCAGATCCACTGGTGCTGATGCACTGAAGTCACTTCACAGCAGTTCCGCGCGGGGAAGGGCAAACGGGATTTTGCTGGGTGATTGACCATAGTGCACAGAACAGAATGGGTTCAAAGTGTACGCAACATTTTATTGAAAAAATACGAACGTTCTGTACATAAAGTACAACTCAGTGGGCTTGATAAAGCCTCCAGAGACTTATTGTTTAATATAGGTCGTCTTCTCTTCTGTTTCCTCTAAGGGCATAAAGCATACAATGAAGCAGCAGGTCCCTTGGACTGGTGCAAGCGTGATCCCATCGGTGTGCGTGCAGCACAGTACCTGGCTCTACACACGGGACTCCAGCGTGCTCAATGTACTTTGACGGATGGTCTGCAAGAAATTTAAAGCATGGAAGAACTGCACAGGACTGGTCCCTCAATCCACTGATGATTCCAAATTTACTGCGAGATCTCTGTTACCCTAAGCAGTCTGCATCTGCGCACGTAATATTTCTGACAAATAAATACAAAAATAAATAGGGATCTGGCCTCACAGAACCTCAAGTCTCAGAAGCAACACAATTTGTAGCAAGCTACATACATAACTTCAACTATATCAACATAATTTATTTAAATCTTGATCAATAAATGTATTAAAAGTATAAATTCTTATCCAATACTGAGAATTTAATTCTGGAAATAAACCCAGAAAAACAATGCTTTTTCAGTCTCTTCTTACAATTTAGTGTGCTCTTAGAAAATGCTTTATAGCTGAATTTCAGCAGAAACTAGCTGCTATATAACATAACTCTATTCCCCAAACCTAATATAAAAAGCTTTTAAAATCTTTTTACAGTAACTGGCTTTCATGTCCTAACTTTACATACAGTTACTAGAAATACTGCACATAGCAGTGCTGACTAAAAATAGGTTTAGTGTTAAAACTACATGCAGAAATGCTGGAGTACCAAAGCAGAAACTGAATAATGTGGCAGCTTCACAATTAACTCATGTTGCTAATTGGATGGTGTAACAATACTGCAATCCCAAAAGATATGTATGTCGCAAATGGAAAGACAATGAATAGGACTAGATGACGAGAAAGTTAGGCAAAAACTTTTCTTTTCTTTTCTTCTCCATCTAAAGCTGGAATGTCCGTTATCACCAAGGTAAACGTAGGCTAGTGTTAGAAGCCAGTACTAAATCAGGAGTAAATTGTGATGACTTCTCGGCCGCCGCCTCTAACAAGTAATACTCTCTCCAGGCCCTCAGTTAGGACTTCAAGAAACTCCATGTCTGTTTTGGTGAAGTTAAGGACAAAAGAAAAATCAAAACCAAAATACAGAGCAATTAACATCTGCAGGGGGTTTACATGTCAAGGATTTGGCATACTGCAGGTACCCCTTGAAGTGCCTAAGTACTGTGGGCTTGAATTTTAATCTTACTAGAGTGTTGCATTTGAAACTAAGCTCCCAAACTCTGATGTGTGAGCTACACCTGAGATACACCTTCTTCTTCAGGACTTCTGTTCACTTGAGTTCAGACACTGCCTTGCCCAGAACACTGGCTGCTATGAATGCCACCTTGCTACAACATCTGTTACATCCACTACTGAGAATTAAATAAAATAAATTAAATTAAATTTTATTTAATAAATTAATTCAATCAGGTAAGAATTTAGATGAGACTAATGTCAAACCTCAAGGCTTTGCGAGCAGCCAGTGACAACTTATACTTCAAGAAATTATTATACAGCGGCCACAAGCCAGCACCCACCACTCAGTGGACAATGTCACATATTACAGCCTAACAGCATTTGTGGCAAAATCTATCAAGAGCACAGACTAAAGGAAGATCTGTGTGCACCAGGTCTTGCTTAGAAGGATACAGTTTTCATCACCATCAGTATTCTTTGGAGGACCAGGCATGTTGAGAAGAACAAGCCGAGCATCATGGGATCTATTTACAATAACTTCATTCAGCTTCACTGCTGTGTGCATCCTTCGGACATTAGACTGGTTCCTGCAGAAGAAGCACATTCAGACCTACTATTAGAAACATACGTCTGAAAAATGAATTATTAAAAAGGCCCTAAAAAAGATACCTTACATTTCCAAAATACCCTGTTAAATGTCAACTCAACACAGAACTTTTCAAACTTGAGGAAGATACAAAAGAAATTTCAGAGTTCTTCAGGTACCGCTAATCCATCGGTTTTAAGATCTCTGGAGTCAAGTTTATAGAGTTACAGCGCTCTTCGAGAAGCATATTTCATAAAGATGATTTGCACTCTGCATTTCCACAAGGGAACGTGGTCTTTGACCGCAGACACATGAGATTGCAGAGCACTCCCTTCTGGCAGCCCTCTCCAGATCCCCTCACTCCATAGCAGCACAGGCCGTGCACCTCTACAGACTCAGTGCTGGAAAACTCTCTCAGAGACCTGTTAGAACCAATCAGGAGACTGACAGCACTGCGCCCAGGCCACACTGCTCATGAGTACACTTGTCTTTTGGTGTTCAACAGCAGTTGACATCTCCAGAGAAAGTCTGGTTTCCTACAGATTCATAGGCTGAAACACAGCCTACAAATGGCTGGATGTATGCTTGTTTATGGGGCTTTTCTGGTGTGTGGTAAGTTAGAAACCAACCAACTTCTCTGCCTGTTTTTTTGCAAGAAAAACTTATCAGCCAGGTATCTTTAAAAATATCAATCGTGCTTTCTAATTTGAGTAGCCACTTGGTTCAGAAGTTATGGGAAGGGAATAGATGCAGCATGATCTTATAAGCCTCTCTCCTTAAGAAACTAGTCTGAAAGAAGTAACAGGATTAACTATTCAGAATATATAATCAAAAAATAACATCAATTCATGTAGTAGCAGAACTGGAAAGTATCCTCTGGGGAGTCTGAGCCAGGGAATATTTCCTTCCTGCAGGAAATCAACCTTTATTTTGGCAACATAACAGGAAAAACAATACAGAAATAGACTTATCAAAGGGAGAGTATATTTGCAGCTTGGATTCACTTGGGTATTTTCTTCATTTTATTTATATTAAAAACAAGTATTAGTAGAAACAAATCAAATATGAATCTGTAGTTCTGTTAATTCAGCTTTACATGTCATGAGTGAAAAAGTGATGCAATGGTAAGAATGTGTTTGTTATACTAAGAACATAATTTTCACACTTTGAATTAACTGTCTCTTATTTCATGTTCTTACTTAATTTAGAGCAAGGACAACCTCTGTCTCTACCACATCAGCTTCAGAAAGCCATGGACAACACAGAGGCCAGATTATAGGAAGTGAGGAAGAAACCAGCACCAGAAACAACAAACTGCTATTAACTACGTATAGTTTTGGAAAAGTAATGAAAAATTAAAGGTTTGGTATTCTCTAAAGTGACATTTAAAATTGGCATCTCCCTAGTGATGTGAAGGTGTAGGCTGTAAGAAAGGGTTTGTTTAGTATCCAGAAACTGCCAGAAATAACATCATAGCGAAGTTGTGGAATGAGAGCTTCTCTAAATGAGTAACGTTTCCCACTTATTGTGTCACACTCTGCTTAAGAAAATAGGTTCAGACCTGTAATTGTTTTCTATCCTGACTTAGTCCTTGTTAGGAAAACTCTTCTAGTTTGTTATGTGCTATTTGTTATGATACTTACATGGCTCATCCTGCCCCCTTTAAAAGCTTTGCTAAGACTCCTAAACTCTAACTCCCTTTCTTTTCATTACATATAGTTTTCCTGCTTTTAGTTGAGAAACTGAAGTCTTCTCTCAACCACTTTAACGTACGTCTAAGTTAAATAACAAACTTACAAGTTTTCCCACTCTCTGAAAGCATGGAAGAGGAAAAAGTACAGGTAGTTAACACCAAATTCAGCAGAATTTCTACAGCAGATAGACTACGTATGGTTTGTCCCAAAGCCAATTTCAACTCTTACTGATATTATAGGAAGAAAAATCTGGAACTTTGCTAAGTATGCAAAGCTGACTGAGCAAACATTTCGAGTAAGATGTAGTACATCAAAGAGGTCACAGGAGATTCACACATTCTTATACAAAGCCAGAAATAGAGCTTTGATCCTTGCTATTCAGGGGGCACATGTGCAGTAATACTAGGGCTGTTACAAATCTATACTCCTTCAACAGCAAGTCTGTCTTAGCGGGTTTTGTCACACACATTCTATTCACAGTCATTCACTACTATCTCCACGGTTTCTTCCTTACCTCATTAAATACCCCACTACATATTAGATTGGTGAAATTAGTCTGGTTTTGATTCTGTGTTTTATTGAGGTACTTGGGAGACAGGTGGAAAGCCATGATAGGTTTTAAGAGCTCCAACTTTGAATTTGATTATACCAAGTAAAATACTGAGGGATGCGTGCCACGTGTAATTGGTTAGCGATTTCTCAGGAGGCTAACTGCTGTCTTTTCAGTGGTCAAGCCTCAATGTTTATTGTGCAGATCTAAACCAAGGATTAGGAGACAGAAGATATTAAAAGCACAGTATATCTAGAGTTTTAGGAAATGCAAGGAGTTGACAAGACTCACGGCTTAATGCTGATGAGATCTCTAAAGCTTCCCACAGCACTGCCTCGGTTCCTCTTCTCAGCATCACATTTCTCTTTTGTCCAGGTCATCTGAATGTTCTCAGGAACTGGGTCCGCCTCATCTTCTTCATCTGAGTAGAGGCTCTCCAGACGTGCTACTGAATGCCTGTCCTTCACCAGCTGAGCCTAGAGGTCACAGGAATGACACTGTGAACCTGGACAATTTATTTTTTATACTCTGGTTCTGTTTAAGCAATAGAAGACTTTTTGTTCCATTGCATCCCTTATTTTGCAGTTAATTCAGCATTTAGGACGCCTCTGATACCCAGCATCTGCCTTCACCAATAACCTTGCATAGCAAACTGACTTTAAGCAGTTTAGATGCAGAATTTGGAACTTGTCATGCAGAATTCAGACAAACAGAGGCCTGTATCTATACAAGAAACACATCATTACATGGTCTGAAACAATCTACAAGGCTGACAACAGAAAGAATGGAACAAACACATGCAGACACATTAGACCATCTGCATCCTTCATAAGTAGATATTCTAACAGTCCAAACAGGAATTAAATCTTCAGTAGGAAAACAGGATTTTCTATAAATTGGGACAAATGCCAGACATCCCTTGTAGAGCAAAAACAAGGTCAAGAAAGGGACAAGACTAACATCATCAAGTAATTGACTATCATTTACATCACAAAGGGGAACACACAAACCGTTTCTACAGCATATATGCTGCCATTGTTTTCCCCCAAACAAATAATTTCTAGCATGGTCTTGAGAATATAGCCAGGCCATTCAATGACTACATGTAGTTTTGGCAAACAGCAATGCTACACTAAAAGTATTTCCTTACATCTTTACAACACAGGAATTAAATTTAAGCAGCAGCTATACAAAATACTACCAGGAAGGCACTTAGTGTCATCCCCCTCAGCAGCCCATAACAATCAACCACAGATTACATACCTCCCTTTCTCTTTCTGTTTTTGTCAGTCTCATTTGCCTCAGCATCTGAGATCTCTGCTCCATCATAAGAGTTCTCTCATAAGTATATGCAGAGATATCACTATTTTGCTGCAGAAATAAAAAAAAAAAATACAGTGCTTGTAATCAAGTTATAACCAAACACCACCATTTGCATCATGAAGTGAAATATGGGCTCGAATTCCTTACCATTTCTACCACTTCTACCTCTGCCTCTATTCGGAGCTGATAGAGGAAAGTAGCCAAATCCTTCTTCATCTGGATGCTGTTATCATCCATCTGAGCTACAGTAAAAATTCTCATTTTGCATTTTCTCCAAACCTGGTGAGGGAACATAAACTCTCAGTATTTGCACCAATAATGTTTTGCTCCGCACTCTTTTATCAACAGGCTCTATTACTTGACCTCGTTTCTTTAAACTAATGCATAGAGCAGTAGTTGGGTGACAAACTTGGTTTTGTTAGCTCCTTACTTTGTGCTGTTTGAGAAGAAAAGGAAGCAACATCAACATGCCTCCGTCATGCACAATCCACCACACATCAATGTTGCCTTCATTGTAACGCTCATGGTTGCTGGGGTAGAAAGACACATTTTTGGGAACCAGCAGAGCCAGATGGGCTGCAGTTGTGCAGCGAACAGTACCTGCCCAAACGAGGAAGAACAGACAATTACTTCCAATTCTGCAAGAGTGATCTATGGCTTAAAAAACAACAGCAAGAAGTTACACACTGAGTAAAATGTCAGCAAACCACAAATGTCACTTTTTTACATTAAGGAAAATATGTACAGTAAGGTTTGCAAAGACAGGTTGGACCAAATGACAAAGCTGGGATAAATCAGATTTACAGGAAAACAAGTTCTATTTCATGCTTGAAATAAAAGGAGCAACCTTCAAAGTCAAGTATGAGGTGAAAGCATCTGCTCTGTTTTAATTTGACTGCATTAAGTAACTGGACCATAGGGGAAGGAGAGGGATATAGACAAGGAGAGTGCCAGCTCCACTACTGAAAAGAGATTAATAGGTTAGGACTAGTGAAAAGGCAGAGATTATAAGAAACAAATTATAGTTAGCCATAAAAACAAGATCTCTCACATCCACAGCTTTTCAACCATTCATTATAGATCAATTTTAGCTGCTAGATTAATCTTTGATGATCTTTCATAGGTCTTTTACCTACAAGGAGAGATATTTCAAATACAGAGCAGTTTTGTGAGAAATTATCTACTTTATAATCAGCCGTAGAAAAAGGAAAAAAAAAAAAAGACTAAAACCCAAAAGCAATTGCACAAGGATTCTGAGAATATCTCGTGTGTACCACACGTGTAATAAACATCTCTGTTCACAACATTTGATCACACAGAACCTTTAAAGCTCACCTATGAATGTCTTCCATGACCTTGGATCTTCACTTTGTCTCCACCCATAAGGCCATCCCAAAACCACAGTATTATGTTTCATGCCACCTAGCCCACAGGACTGGATCAGGTGAGCAATTCCTTCCCGAACTTTATTGGCTACAACTACTTGACAAAATCCTTTCACCTTCTCAATATCCATCATATTCTTAATAGTCTGGAAGAGAGACAAGGAAAAATCTCACAGCCAAGAGGAATGCTAGGTATTTCTCTATCATGTCGTTACAGTGTGAATTCCTGGTTCACACATCTGCAGATAAAACACAGTTCAAAGCAGATTTCTGCTCATCCACTTTCCTTAGTTAAACAGATGAGAAAATATCCACTAACTGCGAATAACACTTGTTTAAAATACACATACTTCTCCTCCAAATATAATTATTTCTAACAGATTAAGATAAGGGGTTTTTTTGTTTGTGCTATAATCTCTTACTCATTGTAATAGTTAGTGATATCTGGGCTACTATTTCACTTTCCATTTTCTACTTCTAAAACATTCACCTTTACAAACCCAAGTTTAATTAATTTCATTCAGATCTTCGGTTCCAGATTTCTATGTAACATGCTGTGTTATTATATTCAGTTTCGAAATAGAAGCACCAAACCCTCCACACCTATCAAGAACACCATATCCTGTACTTGCTCAAAAACTAAACAAAGTTGGTCAACATGTAGGCCTATGAATTAGTTTTCCCTTTAAAACAGTTTTCCTGATAAAAAGAGGCAGTTTTCTGCCTCTGGAGAAGTTCAGGACCATCCTTCAGTACTTTTTGTAATACATTTGTCACCACACTGAAATAAACACAGCACATCTGCTAAGCTTGTAATAACCAACAGATACTGAACTGTTTCTTGATATGTTCAGTAAATTAAATAGTCCTCTTTCTTCCATTTATCAGCATACATAACTTGCATAGCAATTACTTCTTATAGATGAAGATTGTATTATGCAGTAATGATGTTTGCACAAGTTGCAGGCATTGATCTTGCATGAGTATTCCTAAAGCCACAACTGACAATTGAAAAATGTTTGCAAGCCCTTTATTGAACAGCTGTAGCTTTACTCAACCAGTCCTGTATTTCATGGAAGCCTTTCTGGTAAGCTTTTTTCCATATATGATTATGAAACTTCCAAGTTATCTGCCCACTCACCCCTTTTTACTTCAGGAATTTAAGACACCAACCTGTTCAGCAGCTTGGGCCTCTCCATAAGTTTCCAAGAAATTCCCTTGGATCACTGACCCTATGATAGTCAAACCTTTGCCGGCTTTCAGCTGAGATGCAAATGTTAACAGTCTAGGGTATTTTACATGCAAATCTTCATCAAGTTTCAGAAGCACCAGCAACTGAGGCCTGGACGAAATAAAAAAAAGGGAATGCATTTTTCACTATGGCTTTAACAAAACCACATGTAAAAAATTGCCTCTCTCATCACTTTACTTGATCTCAAATATTAACTCTGAAACGCTACCTCACACATCGAACGGGTTTTAATTACTACACTATTTCTCTTGATTGAAAGCAGATTTGAAGCACTGAGGGAATTCTTCTGCCGCATTGTTTTGACAGTCATAAAACCCATTTGTGTACTTAGCTCAAGAGGCTTGCATTAGTGTTTTATGTACATGGTTGATTTTCAGGGCTCTTAAGTACTATTAGAACACACACTGTGTTCATACTGTAGTGCAGTCCTTCCGGATCTGTCCAGATACTTGTGCCAAACAGCTGAGAAACATGAATATTTCCATCTAAACACAGAACCCACCTGCTTTCTGTGCCTTGCTACACATCAATCACTTAAGTCTAAGGAGATAATCACAACAGTGAATTTTTTTTAGTCTAAAACTTACCTCCAGTTCTTTGTGTGGGGGGGGCCCTCCTCCAGCCTGAGTAAGGCATATCTTGCTGCACTGAGCGAAAGACCCCGGATACCATCACCCCATTCTTTCTCCGCACTGTGAAGAACACAAAATTCAGCCAACATATGGTTTCATTATCATTTAACTGCACATTTACAGTCGTGCTACAGAGAAATCATTGCCTTTAATGAGTTTAGTAATGTGACACGTAGCATGCATCACATGTATACTAGTCATTCATAGACATGTGTCTGAGACCATGTACCACATGAGAGAAATGAAATCTTTTAGTCAAATGCAGACCACAGCCCTGTGGTATCACCATACATTCTGCATTTAATTTGTAATCACAAATCTGCAATTTGTAATCTCCCCTACAGAGAATGCTTCCCAAGCATAAACAGGCATTTCAATACACGGTTTGTTAAAATTAATTACCATAGCCTGACTCCATCAGATATTAACCATCTCAGGCAACCTAGATTCAGCTTTTCAAGGACTGTTCTAGACAGACCTTCACACCACATGAAGTGGAATGAGGTAGCTACCTTCAGGTGTTTGGCGCCTGAAGTAATGATGAGTGACACAGTGGAAGGGCAGATCCCAACCAGTGTTTCTGCTTCTTGTGACCCTCAAGTTTCACCAAACACCTTTAGAGGCTTAATGCCAAAGCACTTCAGGGGCATTTGTTCAGCACAGGTGCAACAGAACAATGGAAAAAAATGAACAAATAAGCCATTAACAAGAAAGAACTGGACAGTTCCTTCTCCAAAAGTGAAGGGTAAAGATAATGCAATAAAAACAGACCCAATCGCCTCCCTACCAGTTTCTATCCAGTTAATACTTACCCTTGATATTCAATGTACTTATAAATCATGCCTGCAATCAGCATAGCTACCAAAGCATAATACCAAGACGAAATGAACATCAGCGCCAGGCAAATACTCATGCCCAAAAATGAGAGGGCCCTAAAACAAAAAGCATAGATATTAGTGAGTAATGGCGTAGATAATCTTGAAAACAAAGTCAGTTATTTTCTTGCTCTTTTTTCTTTAAGTTTTCTGTTCTGAACTGGCAGTAAGAATAAAGCTTCCAATCAACCTCCCTAGTCCCTAGCAGTTTCAGTACGATATTGTTGGTATGAAACTCACACCATTAAATATGTGGGTCTGGTCAACTATGAGTATTAAATTAAAACACTCATCTCTAGAACTGATATCCAGAGAAGTAAAAGACACCCCTGACCCCTATGGAGAGAGTTCTTTTAACACCCACACACTGTAGTTTGCAGACCAGGCGCTGAGCATGCTGGCCTTTTGCTTACCAGTGATAGTATTTAAATCGGGGCCGCCAGTTTGGAGTTCTAAGGAGCGTTTGTACGGCACATGCGAGATTAACAAAGAGGTAGCACATCAAGAAAAACCTGCAAAAGTGAAAAAAAAAAGTGCAAAACATTCTAGCACACACATTTATAGATTCTAGCAGATATTATAACCACACAAATTACATACAGTCAAAATAGAGCTGCCCTGTCACGTGTGACTATCCCTCTGATTTTTATTAACTTGAACTGTCAGTACAGAGTAGTTAGAACAGTGTTTTAATTAGATCAAGTCAGACTTGTCCACCAAACACTAGATTTGTTCTGTAATAAAAATAGTATTTTCCCAAAGAAAATAACAATGCAGATACACTACGAACATGTTTATTCACTGAATACTCCAGAGTAGAAACAAACAGACATCCACGTAGAGCCCAAAGTCAGAGAATTAATAGAAGTAATAAAAGTGGAACAAACCAGGAATTTGCTTTACTGGTTTAATATATAATTCTGAAAGACAACAAAATTAGCAATACTTGAGAGAATATCACTCTTCCTCCCCTCTTTTTTTTTTAACTTAAACAGCAACCACCTTATTTCTTACATTGAGAGAATTGGAGCCACCATGTCAAGCGAAGCAATAAGGATTCCCAGCTCAGCAATTAACGCTGTTAACAGAAGAGCCCACGTTGGTTCACCATTCGCTTTTCCATGACCAAAAATCTGAAGAAATAGAAACAATAAACCTATCTTCCAAGTATTACATAAGGTTATAAAGAAAAACAGAATTACATTTTAAAAAACAATAGTCATTTCCCCAAATATATTTTTTTCTCTAGAGCAAGAAGTCAAATTATTCTACTGGCTTTCTGTGCTTCACCAAATTAGAAGTCAGACTTCTTCACAGAATTACCATGTACGTCTACTCAAACTCCATTAAAATTATACCTAGTCTTTAACAAACGATAAGAACGCATTAAAACAAAAATCATTGACCTTCATGTCAACAATGGGCAAACTAGGGAAAATAAATCTGATCTCCAAGACCATAAAGACAAATGGCAGGTTAGTTACTATGTACAGAATGCTTTCCAGGTTTTTTTTGGGGGGTGGTTGTTTGGAGTTTATTTTACTTGTTTGGGTGGGAGGGGTAAGATGCACGAACCCAGAGAAAAGGAATGATGTTGTCCTTTGCTATCGCTTGCAGTAGCCGTGGGGCTCCAGTAAGACTTTGCAAACCTGCTCCGCAGGTAGAGAAGAAGGATCCTATCACAATGACCCATGGCGAGGGCCACGAAAGGGTGCCCACCACTAAGTTCCTGTTCACTGCATCACCGTACCTGCGGAGAGGGACAGCAAAACATTCATATTCAAAGGACTATTTTGACACATATTTTCTTGATTACAAAGTAGTAAACAATCCAAATTATTTTTCATATACAGACAGGAAGTGTACAGTCCAATTCCAACAATTCAAAAACTTTGTTTTGCCTATATATCATAACACTCTTACATTATTATAACAAAATTATTTTCCACTTTCACCTAGACATATGCCGTTCTTAAAACAGTAAGTTTAATGTTTAAAAACACCCAACACAATCCAGCATCAGACACCCCTACTTTAGGGACTTTTTGGCTGGTTGGTTTGGTTTCTCGGGGAGCTTTTTTCTCAGATGATTATGTTCACAAGCACTTCCCTGCTTTTCCACTGGAAACAGTCCATCAGCAGTAGGGAAGCTGTCAGAAAAGGCCCTCGTAGACTCTAGCACTGAGAACACCGTTACTGGGTTTACAAACAAAATTGTTTGTAAACTTTTTGTAACCAGTCACCAATAACCAGAGGGTGGAGATAACCACATATCAAGCTTTGTCCAGTTACAGATGCCTGGTTGCATTTCTTGATTTGGTTTCTACGTAAGAAAATCATCACAAGTGCTAAGAGAAAATACTTCTTTCTCTGAAAACCACTGTTAGTAATACAGCATATACAGATCTATAGATGTGTGGCACCTGCCTGTACTGAGGTAAAAAAAAAAAAATTTAAAAAAAATCAAGGTTCCTCTGGAGAGAAAAAAAAAAAAAAGGACAATTTTTGTTGGTTTGTATCTTGCTGCTCTAGGGAGGAGAAATTAAAAATAGAAATCTACAATTTACTAATAGAGATTTGGTCTTTGAACAAGTACCTCTGGAAACTGAAGAGTGTATGTCAACACAAGATAACATAGGTTTGGGACAGGGTAGGGGTGGGGAGGAATTAAGACCTAGCATGAAAAATCTGTATCAAATCAAACACTAGAAGATTCCTAGAACATTGTTTACAATATGGTTTAAAAGGCACCCAGAAGCAAAAGCCAAAAGGCAGGGTTGGGTGGGGTGGTTGTGCATAAGATGAGGAAGAACAACTTCCCTGCAAAAAGAAAAGGAAAGGAGATCATTAAAGCAGTAAAACTTACTTATCTCTCAGGACTACTCCTTCTATGCAGGCTCCAAATAATAATACACAACTGAAGTCTTGAATACAGTGTGTGATAAGGAAAGCAGCATTTATTTACACATGGCAAACAAAACCAACCACAGTCAGTATTGCAGACAGTTCAAGATGTGCCTCTCCTATGGCATTTGCACTGCAGCATCTCCGTAAGTACATGGTAAAGCTGGTGAGTAAATTAATGACTCACTGCTTATATGTATCTTCTAGTATTAAAGCAAAAAAGTAATTATGCTATATTTCAATTTTCAAAAAAGTTTTAAATGTTATGATAAAGGAGATCTCTTCAGGCACAAGAGGAGAGAGAAAAGAAAGATGTTTTAATATCAGTTTCTGTTTTATACAAAAAGTAATAACAGAGGAAACATTAATCACTCCTAAAAATCATGGTGTAAGCCTTCCACTGGGTGGCGTACTCACATCTATGTATAAAGTTACCCACCACAAAATGTTTCAAACTGCAAATAGTTCAGCATTAGAGCTGGGGGCTACCTCTGTGACCTGTTTTAAAATGTATTATATTCAGAGGAAACACAGACTTCTTGGTATAGGGTCAGTTCCCAGAGTGACATCTGGGAAAAGCTGCGCTCCTAAGAAGCTGGGGCAAGTGACCTGGGATCCTGATTTACAGCTTGGCAATGCCTGGCAAAAAAAACAGGTTCAAAGCAACAGAATTTCCAGGAGAGTCATCATCTTGGCCAGCTGTCCTTTGGGTAAGATTTACTCAGAAAGCTCTTACAAAGTAGTTCTGAAGTCCCTGGTCATATTAATTGCCTTTTGCCTTTTCTTTTTTGTAACCCCTTATGTTGATAAATTGTAGTTTAGGACACAAACAGCCAGATGAAGCTGAAAGATTTGGGCTTCATGTTCTCAGCAAAGCTCCTGTGGTCCTAAGCCCTGAAAAAATTTAACCCTATACCAAACCTGGTAACTTCAGCTGGGACAAAGGCTGTTCCTTCAAACATAGATTCAGCACCCAGAAATCTGGTATGAGGAACAGCCTCATCTTCTGCAAATTAAATGCTCCAGTCTCAGTGGGAACAGGTGGGAAATGACGAGTCATACACAGCTACATGGTTCTCAGTGAGCTCAGTGTGTGTAAACTTCCACACATGCCAGCCAGGAATGTGTCTAAGAACCACGGCACGGCATTAAATCGAATGACTGTTAAAAATCAAGTAAGGGCTAAGGGTGGCAGGGGAAATACAACCCTGTAAGCTGATGAAAGATGATCTCGTTTCACTGACTTCTGAATAAAAACATACATTACTAATTTTAAAAGGATACAGACTAGTGATGTGGTGACAATAGCAAGAATTGTTCCAACAGGAATGGATTTTTGTGCATCTTTGAGGTCCCCTGATCTGTTTGATCCAGCCATGATACCTGAAAATACAGTTTGGATGGAAGATCATGGGAGAGAAGAAAGCTCAGAGAACCAAGATGCTGTCATGTCCCAGTATTCTTACCAGTCACTGAAGGGAAGAAGATGCCAACCAGCACCATGAATGATGTAGTTATATCTGAAAGCACGTACAGATGCAGATTGCTCTTCTGGCCTGCTACGTCAACAGATGGGTGATGTGCTTTCTCCAGTATCTCTCCTTTCTCCAAATAATTGCTCCATAAGTTGTCTGCAATGTTATCATCACACCACAGAAGAGAAAAGTATGTTTCAGTTCAAACGTATGCTCATTATAATGAGTATACAACTGAAGATCACAAATGCAATTCATGCAATTCATTTATCAACACAAATTAAGATGTAGACAAGTTACACAAAAGAAAATTTATACTGTATGCTTTCAAGGGAACCAGTAACAAAAACCAATAAATATGGTTAAATAGCCTACAGAAGTCTAAGCAACTTTTATCCTTTAGTATTACTAAAGCTACATTCTTTTAACTTCATACTTGTTTTAATACCAAGAAATACACTGAATATTTTTAACAAACCACCATGCCCACACATAGTAGCTCAGACAATCCAAAGCAGCAACATTAGCCAGCTTTCTACATATCAACAGGCTTGTTATTTAGACAGTGGAAGAATTCTAGAGAATTATATGGTCAGCATTTCAAATTTCACTAATAAATGCTGAGTCCTTTTTAGAAACTAGATTACTTGTTTCTGTGGAAACCTGCACAAAACAACTGGATTTCATTTCAATAATGAATACTTTTAAAAGATGTTATATTCAGGAGCAGGCAAAGAAGGAGGTACGCTATTTCTATACAAGTACTCTTCTCTTTCAGGACATAATCTTAACCTCTCTAAAATGGAGAGTCATAGCTACAGAGTTCTGAAAAATTTTAAACAAATTACTTATGTTAATATAGCTTATAATTACAGATGACTTTCTGCTGAAATTATCAGGCATAAAAGGCAAACATAATCAATTTTACTGCAGACAAGCGCTGTATCATGAGAAAAGAGCTTTTTATAAATCATAAGACTTGGTTTTCTTTATTGAAGATAATTTTCTCCATTGTAATTACATTACATTTCTTTAGTACCTCTTTCTTAACCAGCAGGGAGCAGTTCAACCTATTCCAGCTGCTGAGCACGCCTCTCCTCTTTAAGGGAAAAAAAATATTCTATTGTACCTTTTAAAATGCCACTAGCTGCTCCTGGAATTCCCGCTATCTCAGAGACATTATTCATTAGGAAATATTCATCACAGTGCTCAGTGGTTAAGTTTGTAGTGTGGCAGAAGAGCTCCCAGAGCTTAGAGGCCACAGTAATGTTATCCTTAACTATGGTTTTGGCACAAACATCAAACTGATCTCTTGACAAAGTCCTGTTGCCCAACATGCAAATCCTGGAAGGGAAACATGAAAACAAGTACTATTATATGATGCCGGGAAAATGAACTCCACCCTTCCCCATAATTCTTCCATATCATGAAAATTTCAAGTGCCTCTAGTCTGCTACATCACTTCTCAGCTTCAAAAACATGCTGGTAGCAGGACAAAGGCTCTGTATCCATTTCCTTTAAAGGTCAGAAGTATAGAGCTACTCTTCCCACAATTTGGGGAGAGATGTAAAAACCTACACCAGTGTGATCTATTGGAATTTGGTAAATTTATCTTAAATGCTGAAAGGGAAAGATGAGGCAACATCTTTGTTTTCAATTAAACAGATTGTCTGGAGTGCAATAATGAAGAATACTAGCATTCAAATTACTAGATGCTAGGACTATCTAAAAGTATTTAGCATCACATTATCCCAGTTTCTGTACAGTAGCACCCAAACAACCCCTGACAGGGTAGCTTCAGAATTAGGAACATACATTTCAATCACAATAAGCAAAGGTTCAAAGGTTCTTCTTGTCAGAAGGTACTCTACAGAATTGCTAAAATCCTCCAGCGCCTGTTGTGTTTCACAACCTCAAAAACAGTTTATTCAACACTGAAAATCTTTAATCCATTTCTCCAAAGATGGTTCCACAGACAGGGTGATAGAAAAGCTTGCTGCCACTAAAGGTTCACTCAGCTTCTCTTCCCACAGTGCCAGAAAACACCCAAAGGGGAAAAAAATGCATTGTTTCTTCCATTTTAGTAAGTTTAGTTGTTTTATAGATCTTATCAATCTCTGAAGCCAGGAAAATAGAAGAGAGGGCCATTTCTGTAGCGTTTGCAGGCCCGTGAACTGTAACTTCAGGAGAAGCCTTCCTCTTCAGAATTAAAAATGAATACAGTATTTGGCTGCTTCAGCAAAAGAAAAAGGAATACAGCACAAGGAATAAAGATAGGCAAAACATTTCAGAACAATCCATGAGATAATGAGGGGGAGGCAGAGACACTGTTTTATTTTTACGGCTGTTTTACAGCAGTGGCAGGTTTACATTATAATCACTGAGCCCTAAGTATCTAAAGGGAGCACTTGAGGGTTGCAAGTACTTATTTACGGTCACAACATTTTAAGATGTGAATAATTATGCAGACTCAACTCCTCTATTTCCATTCCACTCATCTCGTTTGCAGTATCAGGAAATACTGTTTGTATTTCTGGCAAAACACATGCACCCACATTACTGCTGCTCCAGCTCTGACTTTAAGAAACGGTATTACATGTTTAACTGCCAACATGGCAAGGAATGTGTGTGGCATTCAGAGCAGGGCAACTCATAGGGCAGACTAATCTGCTTTTAGATCAAGGGGAAGTGTCACTGGAGCCTCAGGATGGCCCCACCATCACACCTCCCACATTCCTAAGTGACGCTTTATTTCTCAGCAAACAGCTGCATCACACCACCACAGTTTCTAACCACCGAGGCAACACATCATGTCTGACAGGCCTGGGGAAAATGGGCTTACCAAAATGCTTCCTACTCAGAAGGAATGCCACAAATAACCTAGCAAAAATCTTGCTAAAATTTAATTCAGCAGCCGTAGGCAAAGATACTGGATTTTCTTTGCAGAAAGCAGAAAAATGTCAGCCTCCATCAATCTGCATACTTACCATGAGACTTCATTCTACAGAAACAGTTAAAGAATATAATAATGCATTCATTTTAGCCTAAGAAAATTCTATTCCATGAGCTCGGCATGCAGAAGACTATTACTATCACTGCAGACAACTTAAAAAAAAAAGTCAAGTATTTCACAAAAAAGGTAGCTTTGGCAATGTATTAGGCACGAGTTTTAAGTAACTTTCACTGAACTCCCACGTTCCAGACCCATAGGCAAAGCCCTACCCCCACTGAGAAATATTACTCACGGAAATTCAGGTGGATCAAAGATGGACTTGATAGCTCCAGCATAAATGGACAGTATGGAAATTACTACACAGGCCAAGAAGAGGGAAGCAAATTTGTTAACATATTTCACGCCTACGAAGACCACCACTGCCATCAGGATGAGGAATACAGTTCCATACACTCTCATGTTGTTTAGCATAGCACTGGATGCATCATGGGCACCAGATGGATGAAAAATTGCTGCTTGCGGCACAATATATGTCTGAAACAAGAAGAGAGCAAGCTTAAGGAACACAGGAACAGAACTGCGTATTACTGTAGTGATCTTGTACCTACACTGGAAATGAACGCCACTTTCCAGTTTGCAATGTGCTCTTCACCAGGAACCCTGAGTTTACAGGAAAAAGAATGGGCTACTACCCCTTCACATTTCAGTTGTACAACTGAGCCAATTTTATCAATGATGAACAAGTGTCTTCCATTAAGTTATACTCCCATCTACATTTTCAGAACAGCATCTATTCTGGGTACCCACAGAGCGTGCAACTTCCAAACCAAAGCACTAGCAGCACAGAACTGGACAGCAAGAAACTGGAGACCTTCTGGTCTCTACCTGCAAATGGGTATACAAATGAAGAACACGAATACTTGCAGTATTTTCTATATGCGACTTGTCTTAAAAGCAGAACTACTCTGGTACTACTCACCAATAAAATCTCTATGGCACCAAGGATATACATCGCTCCTGCAAATGTTGTTCCCAAATAAAAGCACAGTCCTACAGCTCCACCAAACTCTGGGCCTAATGACCTTGATATCATGAAATAGGAGCCACCAGCTACAAAACAAGAACATAAATTATAGTCTTCTCTCGCTTCATTGTTATAAATTATAAAATACTGACAAGAACACAACAAAACTATACACTGTGTATCTGCTTTCTTAGGGGTTCAGTTGAAGTATCTTTTTGTTAGCACAAGAGTAACTAAAAAAAATATATAAAAATATAAATTCAGGCTTTATATCCTGGCTTAAGGAAACTTCTCTGGAATAAAACCATGTTAACGGCTTATAGCAACTTGTTTGTTTTTTTCAATACAAGTGAGAAGTCTGCTAACTACACTTACCAGGAACAACACCATTTGTGGCAATAGCACTCATTGATATGGTTGTCAGCATGGTCTGGGGAAAACAAGGAAAAGGAAGCAATTGTGTCAACAATATTTTTGTAAGTTATTTCTTGGTAGAGCAAAACCATACATAGGACATGATATTTCTATTTATTTTGCCTTGACAGCCATTATCTGAAAGAAAACAAGGGTAGCAGAACTGTAACCATCAAGCCATTGAGATGACTACTGCTTTATCAGGTCAAGTAATCCAGACAAAGCAAGATAAAAGAACGCAGGTGTCCTTCCATCTGCAGAGCTGAAATTCCCCCAAAGGCTACTGCACCCAAGTAGGCAGCCGTGACTTGGGACAGGAAAAGAAACAGTTGTTTGCTGAACAAACAACATTTTAAAGACTGTATCTACACTAGATATGTTTTGCCAGTTTAGAAACCCCAGCAAAAACAAGAAAAAAAGGAAACCAAAAGGAAACGAAATCACATGGCTCCAAGCAGAGCAGAAGTGTCTAATATAAGTCTGGCTTTTCTTTACACACACATCTACAATGCAGCCCCTCCAAGTTTCTCAGTAGTTTCACAGAGGTTACGTCACATGCATTATTTTACCTATATACTTACACAACAGCAGCAAAGTAGTACAATCAGGAAGGACTGAAGAACTCCAGCCATTCCTACCATCCAGGTCAGCCGAAGGAAGAGAATAACTCCAAAGATATTCTGCATGCATGGTAAATACACTCCCATCAGGGTGCCCATGCTGGGTGACTGAAAAAGTAGTTTGACATTAATTAACTGGAATTATTTAAAGCATAGGTAATTAAAAAAATCTCACAACTTCAGTTATTTAAATGGTAGAAGTTCAGCAAACATAAAAGTAGACACACACAAGTACTATTGTACCGGACTTCAACAAAACACAGAACAAACTTCTAACACCAAACCTACACATTTCTGAATAAAATGCCGATCCCGTCACATCTTCACATTTGAAATAATTATAATCAGCATTTAACACAAATTACTAATAACAGAACATACTTGCATTTGTTTTATTGTAGAACCACTGAGTTTCTATGAATAGCATGAAAGCCGTTGAGTGCTACAGACCCTAAGTAAGACAGAACCTACCCAGCTCCCCAGAATTAACAGATCAGTTTAATGGAAAACATCCTTTTGTGACGTTACAACCAGAAGAGACTTGGAAGCAATCTGGAGACATGAATAATGTATTCCCTTCCACTTTATATTATTTCACGTAGAACTAATGATTCTACCTTTCCTATGCTTAAATAATGTTAGCATCAGACTGCGAGTTACTTTTGACAGTGACTGAGGAAATACAAGTTAGTTACGCAACTTCACAGGAACTACACATGACTGGCATTCAATATAGCATCTTGAAGAATTCTCCTTTGCTCATACAGTTATCATCAGAGGATAGACACACCCAAAACAATGACATCAAAAGGTCACGAATAAGGGCTTTATGTCAAGGAATACAAATGTTCCCTGCATGGGCACATTTGGCACTAGCAGCAATTCAGAGCTACAAATCTCTGTGGTTTCCTGCCAAGACATTTCATTCCTTCTGCTTTCTGAGGTTTTCATTGGTATTTAAAGTTCTACAGAATGCTGAACCATAAGGGGAATAGAGAGTGTAAGTTCCCAAATGCCTGTCCCTTGTCATACTTCCTTCTATAAACAGACTTGGATTCCAAAACATATTACAGATGGACAGCATTTAAAAGAAACCCACAATTATCTAAATGAGGAGGATATTAAAGGGAGGTGACAACACTTGTTCAAATTTTACTCCACATACCATTGACTAGATGCAAAAATAAATAGGTAACATGCAGCCTTACAGACAAGTAAGTCATGAATAGGAAGCAATGATATTCAAGACAAGCATATTAAATGGCTGTCAAAACTTAGTTCTTGCCTTGTCTTCTCTATGGAAAAAAATTAGTTGCCTGCGGTAAGCCAAGACTGTATTTTACTACCCAAAGCAAAACACTAGAAAAATCAAATAGTTATAATATCACCATGTCTAAATGAACAACTACAGAATTTAAAGCTTCGATTAGCAATTGCATATTACAATTCAAAATTTCCTCATCTGCATTAGGAATTTGCCCTGCCACGAGATGAAAGAAAACTGCCTAAGAATATGATTTGAACAGTTCTTTGTTAAAAATGCCAAAAATTGCTGACTGAATTTCTTGAAGTCAGCTTTGACTTCCTTGTGTGACTAAGGCTAAATCAGATCAACAGAGCTGTTACTCAACTCTTTCAGTTCCAGAAAACAAAGAAAGCTCTGCCATTTGCACAACAATTACCATCCAACAGAACAAACCTGATCAGCTTTGCCAAGATTATGTGTGAGGGCAATAATAGTTGTTGTCTTCTGATACTAACAGAAATGTCACTTGTACCTAAAGTATCCTGACCAGGGTAAGGTATTTTTAAAGAAGTTGTTCAATGCTATAGTGGAGATGGGACCTCTCAGGCTATTCCATATAGTGTAGCTGTTTCCTCAAGAAGGGGAGGTTCAGGTACTTCTGATTCAAACATCTTCATCTAATTCACAATGTGTCTTTAACAGCATAAATATTAACTGAGAAAGGACTAAATAACATTGCCAAGTAATAGGCAGATGTTGCCCTGCATTAGTGCTTCCTATTGTCACATTAATGCATTCTTTGCTCCCCCTTAAGAGACACTCCACGTAGTTTTACCATCTACTTGACTGTTCATCCATCAGTCCCCCGACTCACAATACATCATTCCAGCAGCCAGCATCAAATGACTCTATCAGACGTGGGTATCTCAGAGGTAAAAGAGATCCTAAGTCTCTGTCAAAACTGGCACATGGGGAAAGAAAGAAGCCCAACCTATTGCCCCTATGCAGGGGAAGCAAGTAGAGCACACTTGTTATATACTCTATATGAGAGTTTCCCAAGCACTAACAAAGCACATTAGTTTTCACTTTGCCCTTTAAACATTCTGCCCTAAGCGGTCCCCCAGCTTTGCTCTACTGTTCATCATCATCTCTACCTCCTCTTAAGTGGCCTCTTAGACATATCAAGTTACAAGGTGACTTCAGCCACAGAGGAAGGGAAATTGTGCATTAGTTGTAGTCATGAGACTAGGAAACGCCTAAGTGTCTGCCCACAGACAAAAACCAAGCTGCAATATCACTAAGCGTATCTCAGGCATAAGAGTTTACTCTGGATTTTCTTAACCTGCAGAATAAAAAAGTACCAGTATGAAAGAATGACCCACAAATGCCACTTGGACCCACTTGATCTCAGACGTATTTAACACCAGCAATCCCAATAGCTACCAAATTGAAAAATTAAACAACCCTTGCTGCATAAAGGAAATAAAACACAAAGACATTTCAAAAAACTATGGTATGGATCACCAAGAAGGGACAGAAAAATCTCAAAAATAGTCTTGATTTCAGTGATGCAGATCATGTTTCTGTTCACTCTCATCAGCTGCAGACGCATAATTGATACAAATATTGATCTGAGTCTGAAGGACACTATTTCCATTGTGCCAGTGTGATAGGTTATCAAAGCACTTGGCCGCAGGGCTCAGGGACATTGATCAGTAATGACAGCTCTTGTGGTTGCTCTGCAGCATGAGGACAGACAGCAGCACTGAAGCAAACTGCCTTATTAGAAATACACGAACTAAAATAATTAATCTAATTTTTTTTCCATCATGCGAGAAGATATTTTTATAGCACTGCAACCTGAAGTGCTTTAATATACACTGTATTTAACATAAAAAGCACCACACTTTCTACCCTATTATACAAAGTAGTGTGAATTTTATCTGATATGTCTAACACAGAATACTACTATCAAAAATATTTAATGAGAATGCAACTGGGTAGTATGTTTATATTAAGTCATTTTGCACTAGAGTTGTCCTGATCTTTATTCACATCTTCCACAAACCGCAGCAATTATTCCAAAAGATTAGAAGGAGGATAGGCATGTAATACAAGCTTGCAGAAAAGTTCAGGTCTCTTTTGGTCTTGCCACTGTAGAAAGCAGGTACTGACAACAAAGATCTCCACAAGCTAAAGCACATTGCCCTCTAGTCTTTTAAGCTTAAAGTTCGGAAGAGAGATCTTATGTTTTTGACACCCGCCCCTTGTTGATTTGGTCACTTCATGGGCACAGAACTGCTTGTCTCTTTATTTTGCGCCTATGGTTTTTTGTTCATTTGGGTTTTTCCTGGTTTCTTTTTGGGTTGGCTTTTTTGTCACTTGAATGGATACGATATGGTGGCCAGGGGTGTGTTAGGTCACAAAAAGCTGTTCACCGAGAGACCTGTCTTATGTGCTCAGAGAATTCTGTGCTCACTTACTGAAAGGACTGCTTGCTTCATTCCATCTTTGACCACCAGACCTAGAGTCTGCTCACTCTCCTTGTTCCATACCTTGCCTGTGAGACGCCAGTTCTAGTAAGTGACACACAAGGACAGGCAGCTTACATTTTGTCACACTGGCTGGGTACGTATTTGCTGAGCATACCCAGCATAGCAGTCAGCAACAAGTCAGTTAACAACACTGGCACTTAAAAACAGAACCTGCTGTTGTGCTGGGGTGGCTAGTCAAGCTTCTGTAAGGACAGCACATTGATTTATACTTCAAAGATGATTAAAAATAAGTGTACAGAAGAACCCCATTTGCAAAGTCTCTAGGTAACTTCAATCCATAGCACTGTGCTATTCAACTTTCTTATATTCCGCAAGTTGTTTAAGATTTCATATTGCTTATGGCAAGGGAGGGAGAAGAAATTCAGCATTCAGTTACAATATTGCAGCTGATGTAGTTTATCCTAGAGACAGACATGCCAGGAAAAGATTCCCTTAAGGAAATCGCACTGTTTACACAGAAAATACTGATTTATTAACACAGGATGATATTGTCACTTTTGGAATAGTTACCCAATCCACTCTATAAAAAAACAGCTGAGAAATCCACAGACACACATTTTTGGGATACGGGAAAGCCTAATTCAGGACAACCCAGGTATTAAGCCCAAACTTAATGGTTTTAACAAGGAAAACAGTCCTTTTCATGGTAGTAAATAGTTTGAAAATATTCAAGTGTTTACATAAAGCATACCTACACACAGAAATACTAACACCAAACCTCACACA
This sequence comes from Phaenicophaeus curvirostris, assembly GCF_032191515.1. Lineage (NCBI taxonomy): Eukaryota > Metazoa > Chordata > Aves > Cuculiformes > Cuculidae > Phaenicophaeus > Phaenicophaeus curvirostris. The sequence goes on from NC_091405.1 coordinate 16,750,310, forward strand.
TTACTCTACCAGGGATTTAAAACAACTTCTCAGTTTCCCGTTAATTGCTTCAGTTTTACTTTATGAAGATATACTGCATTTATTTTAACCAGCTTTACACTACAGACCCATCACTAAATTTTCCCAATTCTTTTTCCAAGAGGGAAGTCAGTAACAAGCTTTCAGATCAGACCACATCTCACCCTGGCATTCTGGTCAGGCAAATATTATAATAAAGAAATAAACAGCAAAAGTGATCAGAACTTTCTCAAAATAGTAAGGACTGTACCTATTTTATTGCACTCGTTTCTATCTTTGTCAGGGTAATAATCAGTCTGCTTTTGATAGTAAGAGGTTGAAAATTATTTCGGATTACACAATAACACCACATTAACAGCTGAGGCCTGACATAATTCCCACCAAAAGCATGCCAAAACAGGGATGCAGCTGAGAGTTTGTATTAGCAAAGTGAAGGTAAAAACTTTGGACAGACTCAGCAATCAGTATAACACCATGTACCACACAAAACAAATTCACAGCTAAAACGTTTATTTTTTTTTATGTAAGCTTATAGTACCAGAATGCAGTTACTACACCCAGACAACCTTCAGTCAATCTCGTAATGATGTCACATTAACCAAAACATTAGAGCACTTCAGTGCATGTGGTCCAAGATAAAATTAAATTTTAAGCTTCATGTTGACTAAACAACTTGGTTTTAACCCAAGTGTAAACCCATGCAGAGTAAAGAACTGGAGCGTGAGTAAGGGAGCTGGAATCCGGTGTTCTACATGGGGTAACATTCCCTTTGAGAACAATGTGCTGGTTTTCAACATTATCACTGCCATCTCTTTCTGAAATCACTCAAACTGTGACAGTGCAATATAATAAAACCTGTAGAATTCAAGCGCTATCTTAGCATTCTGGAAAACTTCCTTTTGACAAATTTGCAAGCAAACTGACGGGCCTGCAAGTGCCATAAAATGCAACCATACTACTTGAGGCTTCTTCGGCAGCACCTGGCAGCAGGACGGTGAGTTCTGCGGTGGGGGGGACACTTTGAGGCAGTGGGGGCTCCCCTGAGCCAAGAAAATCCCAGAAAAACCCAGTCGGGAGCGGGGCGGGCGGCGCTGGGCCCTGACAGGCGGCAACGGCCGGTCCCGCGGGGCCTGGCGGGAGGGGGGTCCCGGCGGTGAGTTAAACGGTCCCCTGGGAGCGCAGCGAAGAGGAGCGGGGCGGTTGGAGCGGGCAGGGAGGGCGCAGAGAGGACCTAGAGACTAGCCAGAAGACACTGAAGACCATGGTGGCCACCTGGCAGAAGATTAAAGCTGCGCCGTGTGCTGCAGCAGGCAGGGTGGATGCTGCCGCCCAGCCAGAGCCGCAGTGGGTGCAGCAGCTCCCCAGGCCCTGGGCTGCAGGCAGGGCCCCCTCCCACACCGGCTCGTGCCGCTGGTACTGGCTCCACTTGTGAAAGCTGCGCCTGAGTGGGGGAGCTCCTTCACATGGTGGAGGAGCTAAGGGAGGAGGGAAAGAGGCTGAGGACTATCAGGGAATGTGAGAGGGAGATAGACCAGTGGAGCAGGGCCCTCTCACTAACCCAGCGGCTGCTGGAGCTGGTGTGTCCGAACACCACCCACCTGAAAACTGGTTGGCTGGAGGGCCCAGAGAGTGGTGGGAAATGGTGTTAAATCCAGCTGGAGGCCAGTGACAAGTGGTGTCCCCAGGGCTCGGTGCTGGGTCCAGCCCTGTTCAATGTCTTTATCAATGACCTGGATGAAGGCATCGAGTGCACCCTTAGCAAGTTTGCAGATGACGCTAAGCTGGGTGGAAGTGTCGATCTGCTGGAGGGTCGGGAGGCTCCAAAGGGATCTGAACAGGCTGGACTGCTGGGCTGAGACCAATGTCATGAGGTTTAACAAGACCAAGTGCCAGGTCCTGCACTTGGAGCACAACAACCCTATGCAGTGCTACAGACTAGGAGAAGTCTGTCTAGAAAGCTGCCTGGAGGAGAGGGACCTGGGGGTGTTGGTTGACAGCCGACTAAATATGAGCCAGCAGTGTGCCCAGGTGGCCAAGAAGGCCAATGGCATCTTGGCTTGTATCAGAAACGGCGTGACCAGCAGGTCCAGGGAGGTTATCCTCCCTCTGTACTCGGCACTGGTGAGACCGCTCCTCAAATCCTGTGTTCAGTTCTGGGCCCCTCACCACAAGAAGGATGTTGAGGCTCTGGAGCGAGTCCAGAGAAGAGCAACAAAGCTGGTGAAGGGGCTGGAGAACAGGCCTTATGAGGAACGGCTGAGAGAGCTGGAGGTGTTTAGCCTGGAGAAGAGGAGGCTGAGGGGAGACCTCATTGCTCTCTACAACTACCTGAAAGGAGGTTGTAGAGAGGAGGGAGCTGGGCTCTTCTCCCAAGGGACAGGGGACAGGACAAGAGGAAATGGCCTCAAGCTCCACCAGGGGAGGTTTAGGCTGGACATTAGGAAAAAGTTTTTCATAGAAAGGGTTATTGGGTACTGGAACAGGCTGCCCAGGGAGGTGGTCGAGTCACCTTCCCTGGAGGTGTTTAAGGCACGGGTGGATGAGGTGCTAAGGGATATGGTTTAGTGTTTGATAGGAATGGTTGGACTCGATGATCCAGTGGGTCTCTTCCAACCTGGTTATTCTATGATTCTAGGGTTTAGCACTAACTGAAATACTTGTCGGACTGCCAGAAGAGCAGTTAGAACATAGCCCTCCTGATAGAGATCTAACTACTAACAATTAAACCCCACTTTCTACCTAGTAATTACAAGGCCAGCCCAACTGGGCTAACCTTCTAAATGCAGATCCTTTGGGGGAGAATTCAGTTGTCGATGTACCATAACAGCACAATGACACCTGAGCTGCCCCAGGGCATCCAATCTGACCTCCACCCATCACTCCAGGAACGTGTTGTCTCCTGCAAATCTTGTGTCCTAACTACCAGGCACATAGAGCTGTGTCAGATACTGCTGGGCAGCTAAAACAGCACTAGGAAAAAGCTGGAGGGTTTGTTATTTATTCAGTTCACCACTACAAGCCTATCCTACTTACCTAAACCCATACCAGTTGCATGTTACTGCACTGTAGTGCACAGTGCTTAACCACTAGATCACCCCCAATCCTTTGGTAATGGCTAGCTACCTACAGCATTCCATGTTATTTCTTTGCAACACTGGCATAACTCCTGACAGAGGCTAAGATAAAGCTGCAAGGAGTTTGGATTGCCAAAAATCACATGAAGAATCATCCTGTTCGTCAGCTGGCCATGGAGGGAATCTTTACTGACTGTGCTGGTTTTGGGTGGGATGAAGGTATTGTTCCTCAGAGTAGCTAGCATGGGGCGATGTTACAAATTTTTGCTGAAAACAGCTGATCAGACAGGGATGTTTTAGTTATTGCTAAGCATTGCTTACAGAGTCAAGGCCTTTTCTGCTTCTTACCACACCCCACCAGAGAGTAGACCAGGATGCGTAAGAAGTTGGGAGGGGACACAGCCGGGACAGCTGGCTCCAGCTCATCAAAGGGATATTCCAGACCATATGACATCACGCTCAGCAAATGGAGTTTGGAGTTCTGGTGTTGGTCTTCCCAAGTAACTGTTGTGTGCTAGAGCCCTGCTTTCCTGGCTGAACACCTGCCTGCCAATGGGAGGCAGTGAATTAATTCCTTGTTTTGCTTTGCTTGCACATGCAGCTTTTGACTTCACCTATTAACTGTTTTTCTCTCAAGCCATAGGTTTTCTCACTTTTACCCTTCCAATTCTCTAACCCACCCACTAGGGAGGGGTGAGCGAGTGGCTGTATGGTGCTTAGTTCCCAGCTGGAGTTAAACCACAACACTTACTTTTGATACCTTCTTCTTTGAGCCATCAGTATTTTCTGCTTCTTCATGTTCCTTAACACCTTGGGTAAGATTTGTGTAGTTGACCAACTTGCTAAGCAGAGATGACACTTTCGGTCGTATATCAAGTTCCTCCTGTGGAAGAGGACAACTAGTCAGCTTCTACAATTCACAGCACTTATGAAGTGTCTGGGGTCATGTGTCCCTTGGCATACCTGAAGCTGCCAGGGAACACACCAGGAAAATCATGCAGGGAATGATGGAATATTTCATTGTGACTGAACCACTCATGATAAGATTTAATTTTCTGAAAGGAAGACGAATCTGACAGGAAAAGGCTATGCCAACAGGTCTGCACCTTGCTACTTAGTTGCTGAAAAGCATGAATTATAGCAATAAAGAAGTCTGAGCCTTGGGACTGTAAGAAAAGGGATATGCACTCTGAATATATAAATAATGTCAACTTAGATCAAGAGATATACATTAATACAGGTCAAGTTGCCAAATAAATTAGAGATTTAATGGTCATTACAGGCATGCATGCGCTCTGATGATTTTATCACATTTTTCAAACTAGACTACCTAATTCATGTGGATAAAAATGCCAAGAGCCACACGTACAGAGGCCTCACACCTTCAGAGCCATCCCATCCTACTTCTGTTTCTGAAAAAGCTCAAGAGGAAAGAAGAAATCTAAACAAAATCATTGCCTTCCCCTTTCTCATTGAAATTAGAATGTCTTACCTGTCTAATTGCACAGGAAGTAATGCACGGTAAAGAGAAACAGCTATCTACACAGGAAATAAAAACTGCCTAAGAAAGATTTCACTGTCTGGAGTTTTACCGTATCTTCATGCATCATCACGGTTTCTGGGAGAATCATTAGCATTATATGCTCTGCACCTGATAGCAGAAACTGATCCATAAGCTCCTTTTCTTATTCCTTCCTCTGATCTCATCTGCAGTTCACATCTTCAAAAATTTGATTATGATTCTTTCCAGAAAGAAGTTGAGGCAACACACGCTTACTGTTCAGTTGAGCACAATGGCCTTTGCGAAGCTACCTGCTCCTCCCCCTGGAGTACCACAGAAAGCACCTGCAGCCCTGCTGCATTATTGTGTTCTCAGTTATGAAAAAGGCAGACTTGTGACTAGCAGCAGCCATGCCGTAAGTGGCCAGCTCTTCATGATCTGCAAGTGAGTTTACACAGTTCAGATTTACAGTGCCTTGCAGGGAGGAGACACCACAGCTGGGCGCAAGCTTCAAAGTCTTTTAGCTCAAGCAGACCGCCGGCAGACATGGTTATAGCATTTCCACGGTGAGTTCCTACCTAGCAGCAGGTTAATCCTACTTGTCCAGGCTCTATGCCGGCAGCTGCACTCTGCAGGTGCCAGCCTGGTGGGGTGTAGAACCAGCCCAGGCTGCCCCACACTGAGTTCCCAGAAGGGAAACACAGGGTACATGCTGCCAGTATTGCTGTGAAGCTGTAACTCAGAAGCCCAGCTGGAGAGCAGCTGCTGAGCCAAACAAAGACTCTCTGCACCACTCCCCATCTGAAAATGTTTTTTAGGACCTTGGTTTTAGCACACCATGACGTATCAGCACCTAATGCAACGCCAGCAATGTGAGGATGTGGAGGAGGATTCTGCTGAACCTGGTGTGGCTCCAGCAGGCCTCCCCGCATGAGTCTGGTCCCTCTTGCTTCCCCACGGCAACCGTCATACTTCTCTGCCTCACGGTCCCAAGGGTTCGTAATACCCAATTTGTTTCATCACGCAAAATAACTCTGCCTGCTGGTCCCTTGGATGACAGACACACACCCACAAAAAATCACGCGAGGTAGAAATCCATGTTACTGATGTACTGCAGCTGTAACACAGGATACCCAGGCTAATGTGAGTACTTAAACTTAGGCATTCGCCTACAGAATAACATGGCCCTTCTTAACACAGTAAACCAGCCCGTGCTCATCTCTCACACCGATTAGCCAACAGTGCCACAGATTCACAGTTTAAACTATTCCAGTCACCTCTGGCACCATTATATTTTGCTGCTCTGTAGGCTTAGCCCTTAACTACCAACAGCTCTTGGATGTGTCATGCAGTGGGAGTTAGGGACTGACACACTGCCTGGACCTCTGCAATGCTCCGTCCTCCACTTTATACACCGTGCTCAATCCCTCCTCACAAATCACATTAGAAGTATGAAAAACAGTTAGAAATTACCTCAAACAAGGCCAGATTTTTGTCATAGTAATCACCTCCCTTGCCAGCTTCTACATTGTTCAGGAAAGGACTGTTTTCTTTATGGTTGCCATGACCTGCAAAGAAAAAAAAGAAGCAGGTTATGTTAATAGCAGAAAGACAGATATCCCAAGGAAGCTTTGCACCCTTGACAAAAACCATAGGGAATAAACTTGTTTGGTAAATTGAATCCGATTCTTTTTCGTATCTGAAGTCATGCAATGTTACCAAATACACATGGAAGATCAGAATAGACTTTTATAAGAAGTAGTAACTTAGAAAAAAAGAAGAAAAAAAGGTCACTGAAGTATAAAATGAGGTCTGGAATAAAAACAAAAGAAAATCAAATGGATTCCAGTATTCAGATGTTCTCAGACCTGTGGCTCCCATCACACTTCGCTTCACAAACAAGAATTCCTTTATTTTGCCTGTAACTCTTCACTCCTTACTCTTTCAGCCAATATAAACTGAAGAGATTTCCAAGAGTATCTCCTTAGGAAAGGATTAATCCAAGGAGCGTTTTTTTAATTTACAAAAAAGTAACCAATAAAGAAATTGAAAACAAAAGAAAAAACTTATTATCTTTAACAAAAACACTGCAAGCTAATGTAGTATTGTAAATGCATACTTAAAAAGCAAAAGATTAAACAGCTGGAATTTTTGGTGCATATTTTCATAGAATGGTTTGAGTTGGAAGGGACCTTAAAAAGCCATCCAGTTCCACGCCCCTGACACGGGCAGGGACACCTCCCACTGGATCAGGGGCTCCAAGCCCCATCCAACCTGGCCTTGAACACCTCCAGGGATGGGGCAGCCACCACTGCTCTGGGAAACCTGGGCCAGGCCCTCTTCACCCTCACTGTAACAAATTTCTTCCTAAGATCTCATCACAATTTCCCCTCTTTCATCTCAAAACTGCTCCCCCTTGTCCTACCCCTGCACTCCCTGATCAAGAGCCCTCCTCAGCCTTCCTGGAGTCCCTTTCAGTCCTGGAAGCTGCTTTAAGGTCTCTCTGCAGCCTTCTCTTCTCCAGGCTGAACAACCCCAACTCTTTCAGCCTCTCCTCGGATGAGAAGTGCCCCAGCCCTCTGATTATCTTTGTGGCCTCCTCTGGACCTGCTCCAAAAGGTCCATCATTTTCAACGCTTAAGCTAATCAATTCAACAAGGCTACGCTACATTATTTCAATATAACTGAAGTGAAACTTTCTCGACATTTTGAAATCTGAATCAACTTACAAAGTGAGCCTAACAGGCAAACAGAAAACTCCTCCCCTGCAGAGTGATAAGCACACCCCACACTGTTACAAAACTAATTGCTATAAGCAAAGTAGCTATGAGAAAGTTCAATGTTATTCTTACTGAGGGGAAGGGACGCATAGAAAGAAGCTTAATTTGCTGGCAATTACTCACAGGTGATTTGAACAAAATTGTTGGAAAAAAAAAAACCATGATCACAAACAATAGGGGTCTCTTTAGGCTTCTGGTAGCAAACACTTAGCTGACCCAAAATTTTTGTAGATCCCAGTCTGCTGTGTTTACATGACTATTGCTTTTCACACAGCTCTGACAACTAACACCAAAATGTTAACTAGCAGCTGCCTTGCACAACTGGGCTCAGCGCATTTGCTGACCCCACACCCAAGAGATGTTCGCACTGAGGTATACTGCAGAAATTTTTGCACAACTAGAAAAATAACAGTAAGCTTAGTAACACAGCATCAAAATAAAATGTTTATCAACCTCAGTGAAGGTAAATATTTAGTCAAAAACAGCAAACACAACTTCCTTGCTCTATTTGTTATGTCTACATTGGCAGGAGAAGTGTAAAAGATCAATTTTGCTGTGGTACGTACTGTTAAACTGTGTTGCGGTCCCTTCTACTCTATTGTGGTCAAAGTGTATTTGAGATTTTTGCTGAGAAAAATTAGTTATCTGCCATATAGATTTTACTCATTAAACTAGACAGAAGTGCAAATGACGACACCACCACCAACAGAACTACTGGCTACCTGATGCTTCAAGACTTCGATCTATACAGGATCTTATTATCACGCTCACCAAACACAGCAAGGTCATGAGTAACTTTGTTTTATTTTGTCATTTCCTATATACCAGCTCTGGTAAATGGATGTTTGGAAAATCAAAGACATTTTAAAAAGAACAAACAAATACATCACTGAGTGGCTCTAAATAAGCTCTTTGCTGTCTCAATTTTCCTTGTTCTTCCACGAGGAACCTTGCCTTACAGATGCAGCTTACCACTAGCTCAAAGAAGTATAATGGGCATTTCATTACTTGTAATTCTTAGAGATACTCTCATCCCTTTTATGTATAAAATCACCCTGTTTCTAGGTAACTCATCTATTGAATCTCTGTTTTTTACATAAAACAGCAACTGTTCTGCTTTTTCAAATGCTGAGCCTCTCATTACTGTGATCTGTATAACCCATCCCTAGTTAAGAAAGATTCACTTCACACCATCTCTTTGAGCCTGACGAAGACCAGTGATCTAAGATGAATCTTCAAGTTAACTGGCATTATTTCTACAGGCATCTTCATTTCACCCCCAGTAAATTTTCCACAACTGGTCTCTTCAGAAGTTCTCTCTCTCAAAAAGAGCTTCCAGCTCCTCTCTCATTCTCCATGTGCATTTTCTAGCATCACTCAATTCCTTCCTATTGGACTTTCCCTCTGAATTTGACTCCCTGGTATGCTTGCTTTATACATCTTCCTGCATAAAGGAAGCCCAAATAAAACAAACTACAATCGAAAAGTCAGTAGAACTAGTGATTGTAAGTCACAGAATATTGGTTTTGCAATTGCTAGGGCACATTTTTCCTCAATGGAAAAGTTCAGATGATGGAGAAATACATCTGGCTTTTCACCACATTCACACCACTAGTTCAATTATCCTGGAAGTATACGCAGATTATTAATTACTGTGGCCAATCCAAAAATAAAAGTGAACTTTCAAACTACGTGATGATTCTACTGATGCAGTGAAGTGTCACATTAAACCCCCTCTCAACCACTGTACACTTTCAACAGGAAGCAAAGGAGAGTAAGTTGATACTCAAACTCTTCACAAGAACATCCGATTTTAACTTTACCAGTATGTAGAACTGGGGGCTGAAGAGATGTGTGACAACTCAAGAGGAGTAATACATTGCTAAGTTAAATACAGCTAATTAAATGATACTCAAAATCACCCTCACCACAGTTGCAAACTTTACTTTTTGGACACGTCCTACATCACAACATCAAAGCACTTATCTCATCTTCTCTCTTTCCATCTTCCATATCTGATTTCATAAGTAAAACCTATGGCAGAGGACCATTTCTTCAACAAGCATCACAAATATACTTTGATAGAACAGAATGGACTGCAGCACAGTAAACGTGTACTGCAATAAAAGATTTGTCTAGTACATTCCATCTGCCAACAAGCAATACCAGCAACTTCAAAGACACTTACTTGCATGGGAAGAGCTTGTTATCTCCATCAGTTTTGGAAGAGAGCGGAGGTGACCTCGGAAAGCTACTCCGGGGAATTCTTCCCCTAGCTTCATGCGAGGACGGTTTACATTCTGAAGCATGAAGTCTCCTGGGCAAGCAACATCTTGTGACATGCGTACAGTTTTCCTCATTCTTAGTTATCAAGTCTTTGGTCTCAGACAGGAGCTATGTGATGTTAGTTTTCATCATGCAAGACTGTTTTGCAAGGAGCATTTTTTTAGAGAGGGAGCAATACACTCTGCAACAGAGAATAATTTATTTACCTCACTCCCTAATTAATCTCAATTTCTGAGGCAGGCAAGCTACATTACTAGTAGGTAAGTGTTTCCTTTTCACTTGTTTCATTGCTTCTTAGTCTTCATTATCTTTCAGTAATTAAGGCACCTTATTTCTGAATGCTACCAGTCCTCTTCCAAACCAAATAATTCTATTGGCAGTCACCACTACAGTTAATACTGTTTATCTAAGCATCTCCACCATAGTTTCCTGAACTTTTTAGAGCTCCCTTACCCAGGTACAGACATGGTTCTGTAGAACAAAGTTCATCAGTGTGCGGATCACCCGAGTTCCCAAAAACCATCAGTGATGGTCCAAGGAAGAAAACCTAAAAATCCTAAGGATGAATACCCCCACACATGCAAACACACAATCCCAAGAGACAGAATATTTTCCTTAGTAATCAAGGGGTGAAAATCAGCTAGAGCTACAGACAAAACACACACATGAAATCAAATATAAGACAGATGGATTAGTGGGGATATACGAAAGCTGAATAGCAGTGATGTCCTCATAAAGACCAGGAAGCTTCACAGTGAGAAAGTCTACTCAGTCTGACTACTAAAGGAACAGTCATCCCTATGAGAAGGTGGCAGAGGCAGCTGCGTGACTTGACCTGTCCAAGTTTTACTCCTCCTCTATTGTCAGTATCTGAACTCCCTTACAGAAAACTACCACTCCCCGGCTTCATTGTATTCAGTTAAATAAGTGGAAATTAACGCATCTTAAAGCGACTTCAGATTTTTCCATTTGAACGTGACTAACTCAAAGAAATGCTCACATAGTTCTTACAGAAGCTCTATCTACTTGACAAGCTAAGGCACGCTGAAGGCAGAGATGGACATATTCTGACATAGGCATGTATCTGAGCTAATTCAATGACAGCAGAGATACATGCACCATGCTCCCATCACACCTCTGCTCACAGCATCTCCAGAGGAACACACGGACTCTCCGATGTGCTTTGCTATGTAACGATGCTGAACAAAGCTCCAGGTATGGCTACAAGCTGTGATGATGGCACGCAGAGTTGCCATAATCCTCCCTGCTTGAAATGCTTTTAGCAAGAGCTAAATCTTAACTGAGGGGCTAAATTTCTTCAAAGAAATTTAGTGTGAATCAGAATACAAATCAGAATTAGAACTGAAACGCTAGGCTTGACAGAGAAACAAACCTGTTGGCTCATTTACCTTTTCAGAACTGACAATCAGCAGCTATTTACTAGAAAACCAGCTCAAAGGAAAGCCCAACACTCCTTCCCTCAACTTAATTTCTGGAACAGCACAAGGGTTCATATCTCACTTGTAATTGTACTACGCATGTACAGGCTCCTTCGTGTACATCACAGTAAAAAAACATTGCAATGATACAGACTGTATAGCAGCTAACACCAGTCTTTTTTCAGGCATTCAGACACTATTTATCACTAGCCACAAAGCCTGTCATAGCTAGGGACAAAATAGTGTCATTTTCATACACACAGAACATTAATATCAGACTTGTTTTAATTAAAAAAAAAATTCACATTTTTCATATTCCATCTACAAATAACACTGGAATCTAAGATTAGAAATTAGAGTTGATATCCAAGCAGTTGGTGTTGGATTCCTTTAACCTAACTTCAGCTATCTAAACAGCAGGCAGTTACAGTCAGCTAATCATGTAGGCTTGCTTTTACTCAGGAAGAGATGGCTCCATCGGCTGATCCCCAAGTGCCTCTCCTGTACACGCACCTTGCCTTGCTGCAAATTACCCCTAAAGGGAATCTAACTTAAATAAAAAACTTAATTTACAAACGGTTTAAGGTATGCAAAAATTAATCTCATTCTGGAAAGCCAGTTAATTCTGCTCCGATTTATTTATGCTTTTCTAGATTTTCACGTGTCACGATCTTCTGCAAGTTTCTACATAACTGGTAATTTGGGCAGAAATCCGTTTCATTTTTTGACCACAAAAACAAAATAGGTCTGCTACACATCCTGTTCTCACAAGAGACACAAATGCACACACCAAAGAGGCACTTTACAAGAAAAAAAAAAAAAAAAAAAGCTAGAGGAACAATGGCATTGCTGCAAATAGAAATTACTTTCAGGTAGCATATTTCTTCTGTGTACAATCAGGTAATTTTACTAGTCACAACATTATATTTGAAGACATTTGTTTATAGCCTTAAGGATAAAGTTTTCATGTAAAAAGCTGGCCACGTCCATTTCTATTACCCTTTGGGGTTTGGGTTTGTTTATTTCTACAAAAGAATCTGTTTAAACACAGTTCTTGAGGAAGCACTTTCCAGATGCTAACAGCAGTACTAGTTTCCCAAGCACTTGTACAGTGAGACAAGACTTGGTTCCCCCTAAAAGACTGTGCTAAGTGCAGTCAGCACTCTTCTCATCACCCACCAGCAGGTAAGTTTGGGCCAAACAAAAAAAACTTACTCTCAGTACGGTTATGAAATATCTTTCTTGGTTCATTTGGGAGTCTATAACAAATTATTCAATTTACAATTATAGTTTTGTAGAGATTATTATCTATAAATTTCATTAAAAGAGAAATCAGATACTGTTGATTACTCACTTTCAATTGCTTAACAACAATCCTAATCCAATACCAGTAACAGCCCAAAGTAGAGATCCGATTTAAACATACTACAATAAAAAAGATAGCCTATTAGAAATGTTTGTTTCTCCATGGACAACACACAGCTAGCCAGAAATATGAAGCATCTCTAAAATTAATATTCCATTTAGCAACTCCTCTATGGCAGTGGAACTGGCAGCTGACTTCACAGACCTTATAGTAAGGAATACTTATTGTCACTTTAGCTATAAATTAGTCAATAATATCCAAAGCACTTTTTTTTCATCCAAAAACAAAGTCATGATTTAACTTGCAGGTTTTTTAAAACTGCAAATGAGAATGTTGTTATTTTTGCAATAGCAAACACTGATAGTGGCGTTCCAAGCTCAGAATAAACAGTTCTCAAAATATTTTGAAAACTTGACTAAATTCTTTGAGTTGGAGGTAGGGGGTTTTAGGTGGTGTTTTGTATTAGGAGTATTAGATTTGCATCAGAAATGGGAGAAACAGGAAATAAATAGCATTGCACTCAGTTAACTAATCCAACCACACTACAAACTAAGCACTGGTTATACTATAACTAACTGAAATCTGTTCATGTCAGTTCATTGAAGACCTTGGGCTACCATGTCCTCTTCACTGAAGATGGCAGAAACCATGAACTCTAAGTTCCAGGCTGACACAGTATTTTACAAAAATAAAGGCTGAAGTTGCACTAGGCAACAATCCATGCAACAATAAGGCTGTGTGAAAGGAAAGAACAGCAGAATGAAAGGACAGATCTTTACCTGGATAGCTCCTAGGCAGCAAAGAGACTGTTCTTTAAATACAGGCTCAAACTATCAGTTACACTGACCGCACTGAACAGACACTTCCACCAGAAACTGCAGCTTAAAGGCCAAATTATTAACATTTATGGCTTTTTAAAATATATAATGTGTTCATTCACCATTTTAAGACTAATATGTACCATTATTCCCCTCACTGTTAAACTGTTACCGTCTTCAAAGTCTGAATTTACTGAATTTTATCCAACAAGTAAAGGTGGTGTTCTTCAAATCTATCACGCTCTACACTGCAGATACCATGTGCTTACTTATAATCAGCAACAGCTTCGTGACATAAACAAAGCACAGTTTTACCAAAAAGTCAATTAAAAAGCTGTATTGTTGACGACATATTAGCTTCTCTGAAATAGCTGAGAGTCCTAAACACTAAAATTGTTTCTGCTCTGCATGAAAGAAATAGCCAAAGCTTTCCCAGACAATGGCTCACGCAACACTCAGGCTTCACCAGAGCACAGAACTAAGCGTACAATTAAGCGCAGATCTTTGATTTATCCCTCAATAGACACACGTGAAGTCACTATCAGACTCCTACTGTATTTTGCAGAACTGGATTAGAAATCAGCTTTACCACGCAAGTTGACTGATACTACACAGCTCAAGGGATTTAGCAATTTAATATCCCATGTTTCAGGAAGCATAATGATTTCATTCAGTTAAGATACACTGATAGCTTCAGAACACTAAAAACCTTTGTAGATATTAATATCAACATGATGTACTTACCCTTTAGCAATAGCTCTTTGCCATTTTCAGTAATTTGGTTAACCATTATTCTTCTTTCTGGTCTTAGAACAAGCTTTAATAAATGCCTTCTCTGCGAAGTCCTGAGGATCAGACAAGTTTAATAATACTGTAGTCCCAAAAGAACTTTTTTCTGCCTCCTCTGACGAACTGGCTGCAATGTTGAATGGGACTGATCTCTTTCAGGAAGCAAAAGGGTTTCTTACACAAAGCTAAGCCAACACCAATTTAATCCTGGCATTATAATCCCTTCAACACTGAGAAAATACATGAATGCCAGGATCTCACTTAAAATGCTATTTGTGAAATCCAAACCCAGCCACATTTATGAGACGCATTGCCAGCCGTTTTCACACTTACTCAGGAAAGTGTGTCCCACAAATCTCCTGCTTGCCTAGTGTGGAATTGGACAGCGTTTTAAACCTGCTAACGCCAGGAAAAGTATAGCTCTATGACGTTGGCCCTCCAGGCATTTCAGCTTTCAAGTGAAAACAGTGATGTATTTCTTTCCATCTTCAATACTTTTTAATATGATTACCCATTAATGGACAAATCAAATGCAAGATCACATAGAAAAAGCATCAGTGTGATGAAATGGAGGTTTATGTAAGATAGATAAGTAAATACTAACTTAATTAGCATTTCATAATTACCAGAACTCCCTCCCTCCTGCTCGTTCATAAGGAGATCCTCTGGATACCAGCACACACCACACTGAGGCTTATCTACATCACACAGTAGGTGCAAGCACCAAGACTGCCTATGTAATTAAAGACGCCCAGTCACTTTTGAGAAATTGGATTTAGGAACTCACATCATGTAGGAGCTTTCATAATATAACTTGTCATTGCCAGCTGAAAAACACACTAAAAAAAACAACCTTTGTACTTCACTGTAATCCACTTCAGAGGCTCTTTCATGTGGAACGACTCCAAATCATTTCTCACGACTGTCCTCCCTGAAACTCCATCCCTTCACATGCATGAAGGCGTCTCAGATACAACACACCCTGCATCAAGATACATGAAGAAGCCTCCTAGTTTTTTCCTTGCCTCGGGAAAAGCCTCTTACCTCGCTGTAAAGTGTTCTCACTTTCTCTGAGAGACAGTAGCATACATCTACAACACCTGCAGGCAGATTCCCTGCGATGTTCACTTCACCTTTATCTCCAATACCACACAGGGAACACTTTTCAGCTCTATGCCTGTCCAGCTGACTATGGCTACGCAGCAAGAAAGATTAGAGAATAAAAACAAACTCAAAAAAACTCCCCACAACACACGCCACAATTTCAGACATATCTGCTCCTTCCTCCAGCTCAACATGTGCCAAATAAGCACATGTACAGGCACAAACCACAGAGTGAGAATAAGCAGATGGGAACAGTGACCATTAAGTCAATATTCCACTAACTTAAAAAACTTCCTAATGAGAACAAACAGAAAGAGAGGAGAAATGAGCCAGGGTACCAAGTATCTCCAGACATACAGAAAATAACAGAAAAGGAGGCTTATTTTCTTGGAAAATGTCAATGTATGTATATTCTATGCATTAAGTACTACACAGCGTGCATTAGCAGACATTACTATCCATTCCTTGAAAACAGCAGAAAGACATCTGTAGTCAGTTACAGCTTATTGTGAAGTTCTGAATGTTTTACTAAACTTTCAGTTAACTCACTTAGAAAGTGCTGAATATCAGATTTTTCTTACATTTGAGAAGTACTTTGTTTCACATGAAAACAAAGTGTGTGAGAGGTTTTATTTAACCAAGGAAAAGAGAAAAGAAAAAAAAAGGCAAAAAAGAGCTAGGCTTGTACATGCTCCAAGGATGAAGAGCTGACCTTCCAGTGTAAAGTGCTACAACCAGCCAAAACTCACGGTAACTCTGGTCATAACAGTTAATGAAAGTACAAGTCAGCATGAGACTTCTCCAAGCAAAGGAAGTCACTGCAGCCCACTCTACATTTTTAGAGGGCGGAGAGCGCTCTGACATTGCACACAAGCAACAAACTACTGTGCTTGTAAAATCTACATATTCAAACACACATTTATAAAGAGCTCACAGGTCTTCCAAAATAGCACAAAATGTTTCACACTGTGCAACACAAAGCATAGTCAGGTTTCTGGAGAAACTAGAACTAGTAACTTTTATCAAAATTGTACGATATTTCATCAGTTTGCAAGAGCATCAGAGCAGGATGAGTGCAGCCCATGAGCTTATAGAAACTCTTCAAGGAGCAACTGGCAACATTAGATCGCTTGTCTCCTGCTCCACCTGTCAGGAATTATTAAAATCAAGCACATGCAACAGAATCCAAGTCAGAAGAAAATTAGGGACACAGAGAGCTAACCACCTGCTTCTACCACAAAGTCCAAATACAGTGTCTTAAAAGGGTAAAAGCAAAATATTGAAATTAAATTATTCTCTGAGCGTTCTCTTCAGATACAGCTTGAAAGCTCCCTGCATGTGTGCTGAAAAACATCTTAACGCAAGGCAGATAATCATCTCACTATCTGGTTACATAGTATTGGGATCCACCAAACCACCCAACTGTACCTCCCTCCATGTGTGGCTGCAAGGTTCCCGAAATTAATCCCCGACACTGCTACCACATTCTCTGGAACATACAGCCACATCAAAAGTGAATAGCTTGCATCTGCTTAGGCAAAACAGCCAAGATATAAGTTACATACATGTGGGAACTGAATTTGGATAAGGCTGGCAGGGGCCGGCTTGCGATGCTCCAGAAACAGCTGCGCCCTGGAGATAAACTCCCAGTACAGAGGGAAGAACACAAACACGAATCAATGGAAAAGTAGCAATGCTGTTGCGGGGAGGCAGACAAAGTGATACTGCTGCTAAACACTTTGTATTACAAAAATCACAGGCTGGACAGTGAAAACCTTAGCAGAAGAACGCTGAAAATATTTGGGAGTGGTATGTTCTTAAATCAGACCTACAAGACTACTAAAGAGCCTTTACCTTTGTCCTTTACATCAACTCTGGATACAAATATACACTACAGCGAGTAACAGGAAAATTGATGACAATTATTTTTATTTTGTTTTATTAATGCATTGTTATTATTTAGAAGTAGATCAAGTGGGCAAAGCTCCTGAGTGCAAAGGCAGAATGCAGAGGAGAACAGTAACGTGCTGTCCTATATCAGAGACAGCATCAGCTTCCTGAATTGCTCTGAGTCCTGACTCGGATCTGACCTTCTACACAGAAACTCAGAGGTGGACTTTGCACACAGTAACTAAGCTTGGGCTGCTCAGATTGAAAGGACAGTTAGGGCCATAACATAGCTGCATCGCTATAGATACGTTTGTGAAAAGCAATTATACTTCAGGGCATAAAAACTATGTTTTACTGCAGCAATCAGCAATTTAAAATCATAGAATAGTTAGGGTTGGAAGGGACCTTAAAGATCATCTAGTTCCAAGCCTCCTGCCACAGGCAGGGACACCTCCCACTAGATCAGGCTGCCCAAGCCCCATCCAACCTGGCCCTGATCACCTCCAGGGATGGGGCAGCCTGTTCCACGGCCTCACCACTCTCAACGTGAAGAAATTGTTCCTAATGTTTAGTCTAAATCCACCCCTCTCCAGTTTATACCCATTCCCCCTTGTCCTGTCACCATAAGCCTTTATGAATAGTCCCTTGCCAGCTTTCTTGTAGGCTCCTTTCAGGTATTGGAAGGTCACTATAATATCTCCTCGGAGACTCCTCCAGGCTGAACAAGCCCAACTCTCTCAGCCTGTCCTCACAGGGAAGGTGCTCCAGCCCTCAGATCATGTCTGTAGCCCTCCTCTGGACCCGTTCCCATGGCAAATTTAAAGTATGCAAGAGCAAATCTCAACAAGTTTTCCCTCCTTAAAAGTTACCCTAACCCAGTTAATGGGCAGCTTCTAATGGCACACCATAAAAATGCTTTTTTTCCCTTTGACATGGAAGGGAAAGGTAAAAGTTTTGATGGTCTAACTTGCTTCACAATAAGGAGTTATCTGCAATGACCAAATGATATTCTCAATCCCTCAGATAAACAAAAGAAATTGCTGGCTGGATCTGAAAATGAATGCTGACAATTAGACTGCAGGAAAAAAACCATCTACAGTTTTATTCTGGCATAATTAGCTCAAACCTATACACAGTGCAACATGCCTCTGCCCCGAACACAGACTTCTGCATCATCTCCCCTCTCCCAGGATCTTGTTACACAATCTCTGCTACAGTTCCCAGCAAGCAGCTTCCAACATCAGTTTACAGCTTTGATTCTGATGTTCAGAGTAATCGATGAATTGCATGTTAATTATATCACAGACCATGTGTCAATCAATGAACGAGTTGGGCTTCTAGGACAATGTAGGTCACTCGGGTGAAGCACGGAGAAGGGGGCAAGTTTAGTATTCTGGCTTCAAGGGAATAGACCTGTGGGACAAAACCCAGACTCTGAACATCTTTGAAAACGCTGCTGAGCCATGCCCTAAGCAAATGAGATTCCTGGTTTTCCACCAGAGCACTGTGACCACCAACAAAAAGGTGGGACGATGACCATCCCCTCACCAGCATCAGCAATCTCTTCCCTCGCCCCAGCTGCCCAGCCCAGCCTGGCACTGGCCTCTCATCTGCTCAGCAAAATGCCACGTCATTTACATTTCCAACAAGTCTTAGGCTGCCTCCAGTCAGCAAAGCATAGCTAACTTGGTAAAAAAATGCCAAGCTATCAACCTTCCCTGTTCACCCATAAACCGATCGAGTCAAAGCTCTTTTTGGGCAACTAGCATGTTATTCTGCATGTCGAACTCCACCTCAGTCCTACAGAGCAGAATGAAGATCAAAAGATGATTAATAAAGAATTCCACCAAGTAATTTTAATAGCAATAAAACTTTGAAAAACATGTCTTCCCAGAACTGTTCTAACCTATACCTCTGCTTTTCAGACATGAATTAAGACTTCTGGAAAGTAAACAGTCTTCCAGGCCAAACCTAATACCTACCACAAAATCTAAAGCCCTATTGTAGAAGACAAAGACACTGAAGGTCAAAAACTGCAACTAGGAAAGAACTGCGAGAGTATGTGAAACGACCCTGAGCTGAAGACACAAAAGAGAAACAGGATGAACTAATCAGGAACTTGTAAGCAATAACAACCCTGCTGAGATAAGTCTGGAACTGACTGAACCTGGAAGGGCTGAGCCGCATTTAAATGTAACTAACATAGTAAAATGCCTGCCCTGTAAAAAATTAGACCCTGATCTTAGTAAAGCCCCTTATCCTCTGAGCTTGTGTAGAACAGTTTTAGGACTCCGTACATTTATATGCAGACAACCAAAGAAACTGTACTGAAATGATAAAATCACCTAATTGTTATTGTTCTTTTTACTCCAACTGTATATAAGAAAAGAGAACTCAGGAGAATATGTGCTAGATTTGCAGAATTACCACCTAGAACCCATCTCTGTCCAGGCATAAAATAAACAAATAAGAGCTGTATTTTTTCCCAGTCATGTAGACTTTTTATAATTAAAGACAAAACATATTAAATGTACATAAAGTATTTGATTTTACCAACAGACTAATATTCTGTGTGTATGGTATTTTATTTTGCTTGCTCAAAAAGGAGATATTGTTTGCTTAGCATTCACTACAGCAGCCACTGTGAAAGATGCACAGTTCTCCATGCATGACAAAACCCAAGTATACTGAAATAAATCATCCAGAGCAGCTCAACTGAAAGAACAAGAACAGTACTTCTCATTGCTAAGGGATCATTTGGCATCATTGAACCAGATGCCTATTGAAAACCAATAATTAAGAAAGAGATTTTACCAAACCCAACAACAAAAAATACTGAAACTTTTTTGTCTGTGAGACTACAAGTCAGCTTAGTACAATAAAGAGAGTCAAAGTTTCTGATTCAAAGATTACTAAAGACTATGAAAATGTTCCTAACATGCAATTCAAATAGGCTTCAGACCATGTCTTAAAATGGTGCATTTTTCATCTCCGTAGTTCAGGTCACATTTAAAGAAAAACCTTGAACCAACAGGCTGAAGATACAAACCCTTCAATCAAATAAGCCTTGCTCCCACATACTGGTGGGATAATAACAATTTTTCTCTAATACAATCAATCTGCACATTAAATTATTTGTTACATTACAGTCAAGAAGAGCAGTAAATCCTCAGCTTGGTCTTGTAAAGGGAAAACTCACCCAACACAGCTTTTTTTCTCCCTGTGGCACTGGGTCTCCCCCATTCTATTACATGCACTTAAAAAGAAAGCAGTGATCACTACGTTTCATCTTCCCAAAGGTTGTTATGGCCCTTTAACTTCAGCAGACTGCTTTTATTACATTTGGCTACATTTCCTAAGTCAATGAGGCTGCAAAGTACCTTAATCTCCATTATACATAGAACTTCAGAGCAAAAGCCAAATTTAAACTTTACATTAAAGAGAATGCAAAAATATATGCTTAAATTTTGCTGCAGTGGGGTGAAGAAAGGAAACATCACTGTTTTCTTGAAGGAAGTGAAACACTGAAGAAATCTGCAAGGGGAAATTGAATAAAACATATGGAGATCAATTTTTTACACAAGAGATCTATGTACTACAAACACAATATAAGCCCAAAAACTTATCTGAATTTCTTCAGAAGAGTGCAGATATTGAATTAAAAAATATAGGTATGGTATGTAAAAAAAAAACCCCAGATTTAGTCTCAACTCAAGTTCAGAATGAGCACTTAGCAGGACAAAAGTACCAAGCATTTTCAGGCAGAATTCAAGAAGATCCATGTCTCCTCACATGCAATGGCTTAGCCTTCTAACACAGGTGTTCTCAAACACAAAAAAATCAGCAGCTACAAAACACCAGCAAGGAAGTTCTTAGGTTTATCTTCTCTCAGTTTTGTGCAACATACACTTACAGGATCACATATCACAAAGATCCTTCCCAGAGCTTTTCCAAGTAACTGAAATACCAGAGAATCCACAAAAGGGCCCGTCGTTTTACTATTTTTAGCTAAGCCTCCTGGCCACCAGCAGCTGGTACCAAGATCGTCTCAGTACCCAACAGCTACAGCCTCTCCAGCTCTGTCTTCTTTACCCAAGAGGCAAGAGAGTCACACTTAGCAAAAGTTAACAGTTTATGGAGTAACATGAACTTCTTTCTCTTCCTGGGAAAGCATTTTTATAGATAAATTAAATCTTAAAAAAAACTCCATGATGCTAAAAGAAACGTAAGGTATCCACCATCAACTCCACTAAAACGAGCTTTTTGGAGAAATTCCTTTGCTTGCGAAGACAGCATATACCATCTTCCTCACCCAGACAAGGGTTATAAACAGCTAATCGCAACACAAAGCACTTCACCACTCTCATTTTTCACATATCCCATTCTTATCTTTCCTTATCTGAAGCAAGAGTCCACTTATCTACACACGTGCATTGTTGAAAAAATGTATGCTGGGGTTTGACGCTGCCAATTACACAAACAGAAAAGAAATGCAGGGCTTCAAGGCCAACCCTACTGCTCAGACCCGTTTCAGGATCTGCATTTCAAATTACCATCACTGCTAGGTATGCCACAAGTCCCCCTTATGGAACAGGAAGAAATACTGACGTATTAAGCACTGACACAACACCTTTGAAATCTCCAAACTCACACATTAAAATTTCCAGAGAGGGAAAACCGATGCTACATTTAGCAGGACGGAAAAAAACAACAAACTCTCTCATCAAAATACAACTAAATGGAGGAAGATGTAGTCTCTGTACCATTTACAAATCACCAGAAGAGACAGTTCACTGACATCACTGTATTTTTATTTGCAGGTTACTTACTTTCCTCCCGAACCAGAGCTTCTGCCTAGGCTCCCTCCTTCATTATTTCTTTCTGCAGTTTTAACTGAAGATGCACGTGCTCCAGAGGTTATGCAAAAATGCCCTGCTATGACTGCTCTAACAGCACCACTCACCCACACTGCTGCCAGCAGAAGTTCTTGAATTTAAGATAACCTAAAATATATTTGGAAATGTTTGTTACTGTCACTCCTACTTAGCTGCAGTATCTATGACTAATTTTATCTCATCTCTGGACTTTGCCAAAACACCTACACGTAAGAACTAAGCGCTTTGAAAAGGAGTTTTTGAATGATTTGTGTATCCCCACTGAAAGTAGCTTCAGACATAATTTATGTGAGTTTTATTTCAAGTCTTGCAAAAGACATTAAACATTTACTAGTAAGTTACCACATATTAAAAAGCAGGGAACTAGGAAGAAGCCAAAAGTAAGAGCACGCTGCTATCACACCAGAACTTTCTTTATCCTTCTTCTCAAAAATAGCTTAGAGCAAATGAGCAGCAGCATCTGCTGCTGCCCAAGGGCACTGTGCATACCGATGCAGACTGTAAGCGTGAGGAAAAGGTCTCGAGTTTAGTTAGAAGACTTGGGGCTGAAAGGAAGCCATGGGATAACTGGAACATAAACAGAGCAATTCATTGGCAAAACCCAAGGGTGGCAGCTGACCAAAGCTGGTTAGTGACACCAACCTGATTAGTGTCTCATTTCCACAAACAGAAGTCACAGGAAGATAAATAACTTCCCACAGGACACATGACATTGCTGCACTTTGTTTAACAGGGTGCACAATCACTGTGGAGCTCAGATTCCTGTTAAAGCAAAGCTTAACTGTTTTTTTCAAACACTATTCAGACCCTACTGTCCCTTTTCTTACCCTGTGTACCCAGCCTAACATGCTGGCATTATTTCAGAGACTGAAGAGATGCCAAATTCACATTTCTCATCCCTGCCGATCCATAAAGCAGGGCTCACATGTTTATCATAGGATCACAAGATAATTCTTTGTACTTCTTTTTCTAAATGGAAGATGTCAAAATCTATTACAAACAGTGGCAGTCAGTTGAACCTGCTTAGGAGAAAAAAAAAAAAAAAAAAGGACGATTTTATTCACCAGCAACAAGCACTGGAGCTTTCTGGGAAGGCTAAATTATTGTACACCGACTAATGTCTCCTTATGGAAATGACTTCAAGATATTTTACTGCAGAATTGCTTCACATCTGTAGGGTTTAGATGACACCGTATCACTTGAACTTGCAAATAAAGCAAACTCATAAAAAAACATTCAAAAACAAGGCTGTGACAAAAAGGCTGGAGTGAAAAGGTCAGAATGAAGTAACAATCTGTCAGAATCATTAGCAACAGCCTAAGATATTGTGAAAGGAGTACTGGACAACAAAGCCACTATTTTGCACGCTGTTACAGACCAGCTACATGACTATGATAGACCACATGCTCAAGGGCCATATCATTACTGAGTCACTTGACCGATCTCTGATCAAACAGAGCAATCCAAATAGTCTAAGGTTCTGAACAGCAAGCTGATAAAAATAAAACCTTTCCTGGAGAAGATTCACCAGAAAAAAACTGCAACCAGTTCCTCATCTGGTGGCAGTACTGGATCACACAGATAGACCAGACACAGCATGGCTCAGACAGCTCTGTGTGTGTTCACACGGTGTCGGTGTGAATCATATGGACTTTGATAGGGCCACAACCTAACACCCTGAAGGTGTGCAAATGGAGTTTACCTTATCTGGAATCAGGGGCATCCACAACAGCAACAAGATCCTCCATGAGCCCCGTAATCAGCTGCACCAGAAGGCTCTGGAGGGTCAACCTCTTTCCTCCTGCCTGCAGGCTCCAGCCCAAACAGCTGCAAGATATTCTGCCTTCAAGAGGAGGTTCCTCTCTCCCCCACATCGTATTGCCAACACTCCCCCGTGCAGGAGGCTACTGGACTCTGCACAGAGCATAGAAGGAAGCACCGAGAACCAAAGGGAGATTGGATTCCCCTCTACGGAACCATGAGCCCAAGAAACCTAGGAAGAGACAGAAAAGGCTTGTGTGGAAGAGTGCGCTTGTCAGTACACGTAGGCAAGGCAGCATATCGTTATACATACACCCTGAAGGTATGAAACAACACTTAATTACTGTGAAAGTAAATTAAAAAATAACAGGCAGTTATAGTTCAAACAGACACAGAACTAAGTACCTTATAGTAACAGAGATGTTACTAGATATTTATTAGTTTTAAAATAAAGAGGCCCAGCTGAATTCCAGCAGCATGGTTCTGTGCTGCAGTTGGAATAGCAGGACTTACAAGATCACAGCTTTTCAGCTCCTGGTAGTCTGTGACACAGTGATGAATATCTTGAAGTGTGTTGTCTGCACACACCCTACAGGTGGTCTAATACCCAAACGACAGATATTTTGGGTTGCCCTTCCCTTACCCACCACGACTGCAGCTTCTCCAGGTCACACACACCAACCCATGGCCAAAGCTAACTAGCAGAAAACATACTCCATGAAGTCTCCTCCTCAATCTGCTGCAATGGCTGAAGGACACCTGTTACTTTCATGCATGTGAACTGTATGTAAAGCAACCAGAGAGTAAAACAGATTTCTTTTACAAAACAAGGTCAAGGCCTCCACAGCCTTGTGGAAAGAACTGACACAACACACATCAGGGCTATGTAATCCATTCAGTGTATAAAAACTAAAGTTCCCTTGAAAACTATGCAAATAAGAAAAAAAAATAAAGAATGGTTCATATTGGAGATCAAAGCACAGAGACACAGAGAACTGAACACGGTGACAAGGCAGGAACTGGACCTCGATCTCGTCACAGCTGAGCATCCTCAGCAGAACAACCCTTTTCTCTTTAAGCACAGGCCTGAGCAGCGCTGCCTCTCCTCAGGGATTACTTCGAACCCAATCATATTTGCATTCTGAAAAGTCTGCACGGGCAAGGAAAAACAGGCCAGGTGATTACTGGTTTTTCTTTTGTTGCCTGGAGTCAGGCGTGATTCAGAGCGGGCAGGTCAGGCTCCTCAGCAGAGCCCCTGGGAACATCCTCCCCCTAATAGAAACACAGCACTTAAATTGATTTGTACCTAAGGGTCGCTGCAAAACACCGGGACCAGCGCTGCTGGGAGCTGCCTCGATTACAGAATGCGCTCTGGCCGCCCCAAATCCCCTCCTACTTACGGATCCTCCTCCGGAGCGGCAACAAAAGCGGCTCCTCCCGGCAGGAGCGATGCTGCGGGGCCGGGCTCGGCGCGGGGACCCGGGGTCCGCGGGGACCCGAGCGATGGGAGCGGCGCCCGGCACCCCGGTTGTCCCCGGAGATAACGCCCGTCACCCCGCGCCGGGGCGGGACCCGAGCGCCCGGCCCCGCAGCCCCGGGGGCTGCCGAGAGCATCCAGGGAGCCGGCACCGCCGCCTTTTTACGGTACCGGGAATCCAGAGCATCCCGGGAACCGGCACCGCCGCCGTTATCCGGTACCGGGAACCCAGAGCATCCCGGGAACCGGTACCCTCGCCTTTATCCGGTACCGGGAACCCAGAGCATCCCGGGAACCGGTACCCTCGCCTTTATCCGGTACCGGGAACCCAGAGCATCCCGGGAACCGGCACCTCCGCCTTTATCCGGTACCGGGAACCCAGAGCATCCCGGGAACCGGTACAGCCGCCTTTATCCGGTATCGGAGCGGGTGCCTGGTACATCCCGGGAGCCATTCCCGCTGCCCTTATCCGGTACGGGCGCCGGGAACCCAGAGCATCCCGGGAGCCATTCCCGCTGCCCTCATCCGGTATGAGCGCTGGGAGCACAGAGTATCCCGGGAACCGGCGCCGGGAAACCCCGGGAGCCGCTCCCGCCGCCTTTGCGGCCCCCGCCCGCCCGCGCCCGCTCACCGTCGGAGCTGACGGTGTCGTAGGAGTCGGCGGCGGCGGCGGCGGGCGCGGGCGGCTCGCGGTAATCCACCCAGCTGAGCCCCTCCACGCTGTCGGCGCGGGGCTTGTCCTCCACCGGCACCACGGTGAAGTGCGGCATGGCTGGCGGCGCGGCTGCCTCCGCGGCGGGGCAGGAGCCGGCGGCGCATTCCTGCCCTGTGCGGTCACTTCCTCCCAGGAAACCGCCAGCCTGCGCTCCGCCCAGCGGCACGGGGCCGCCTCGGGGCGGGACCGAGCCCCGGGACAGAGCCCAGGGTACGGGGTAGAGGCCCGAGACCGGGACCGAGCCCCGAGACTGAGCGCCGGTGCTGGGACCGAGCCCCAAGACCGGGACAGAGCCCCAGGGCTGGGACCGAGCCCCGGAACTGGGACCGAGCCCCGGAACTGGGACCAAAGCCCGGGGTTGGAATCGAGCCCTGGGACCAAGCCCTTGGACCGGTCCCAGGGTACGGGGCAGAGGCCCAAGACCGGGACCGAGCCCCAGCCCTGGGACCGAGCCCCGGGGCTGGAATCGAGCCCTGGGACCGAGCCCCGGGGCTGAAATCGAGCCCTGGGACCGAGCCCCGGGGCTGGGACCTAAACCCGGGGTTGGAATCGAGCCCTGGGACCGAGCCCTTGGACCGGTCCCAGGGTACGGGGCAGAGGCCCAAGACCGGGACCGAGCCCCAGGGCTGGGACCGAGCCGCGGGGCTGGGACCGAGCCCCGGGGTTGGAATCGAGCCGCGGGGCTGGGACCGAGCCCCGGGGTTGGAATCGAGCCCGGGGACCGAGCCCCGGGGTACGGAACCGAGCCCTGAGACCGAGCCTGGGATACGGGACCGAGTCCCAAGGCTGGGACCAAACCCTGGGGTTGGAATCGAGCCCTAGGACCGAGCCCTGAGACCGAGCCCCGGGGTTGGAATCGAGCCCTGGGACCAAGCCCCGGGGTACGGGGCCGAGCCCTGAGGCCGAGCCTGGGATACGGGACCGAGCCCCAGGGCTGGGACCAAACCCCGGGGTTGGAATCGAGCCCCGGGGTAGGAGACCGAGCCCTGAGACCGAGTCCCGAGGTTGAGACAGAGCCCCAGGACCAGGCCCCGGTGCTGGGACCGAGCCCCGGGCTTGGAATCGGGCCCAGGGTAGGGGACCGAGCCCCGAGGGGCCTTGCCCGGGGCCGGGTGCTGCCAGGCCCGTGAGGGGTGTGCGGGGAAACAGGCTCTGGCAGGGCCCGTGGGGCCCGGCTCTCCCCGCCTGCTTCTTTTCCCTCTGCTCTGGCATCCCGTGCGTTCCTGCTGTAGCCTGTGGGATCAGCCTTTTTACACAACTTAGCATGTATTATCATTACCATTACTATAATTACAGCTTAAGTTTGCAATAAACTTGCTAGCTGTCCAGTAAGGGAGAGTCCCGCTCCATGTAGTGTTTTGTTTAACCAGTTAATTGCCCCTGAATCCCTAAGGCCCCAGTTTGATTTCTCTGCCCCCTGGATTCTAGTTGTTCTTTTAAGTCTGCAGTGTTATTGGGAATGTGAACACAACAATCTTGGGTATCCACAGAGCCCCATGTTCATATAACACCATTAAATCTAACTGGAGGTTCGAATCTTATAGTTCTGTTTTTGTTGCAGTGGCTGATATCTCTATTTATCTGAAAAATTGCTTCCAAAATGCATCCTACCTTTGTTCCGGTGGAAGGATGTCTCCATGGGTCTGTGTGATCTCGCTTCAGTCTTCCCCACAGCTGAGAATTCAGTGATCCCTTTCTCCACAAAGGTCAACAACCCTAATGGGTAAACATGACCCGTTCCCTTTAAAGGTAATCGGGTAGTCCAAATTCTATCTCCCCCTACCCAAACCGTGCAACCCATAGGTTGGAGAGCATCTCCATCACAGCTGATGGTTTGATTTATCCAGGTATCCTTAAAAAAACACACTCAACCTGTGCATTTACACCCATATTTCAGAGCTCAGGGCCAGCTCTCTGAACAATTAAAGATTCAGGTGCAATTGCATCTTGGGTGTATATTCTTTGTTGTATCACTACACATCATGGTGTGGGTTGAGTATTCCCCCATTCTTGCCTCTGATCCTTCCCAGACTCAAGGAATTCTCACTCCCCATTTATCCATCCTTCTACACAACATCAACTGTAGAATAGTATTATAGCACAGTGATTCTTTTTCTGGTCATTTCTCACCATCATCTAGGTCATGTTGTGGCCACCACTGGTTACAATAACGCTTTAGTTTATTTTTGGTTAGGGGGCCCCATTCAAACTTACTCCAGTGTTTCAGGATCCTAAGGGAGAACAGTCATGCATCTCCTAGGAATTAGCATTGCCAATTTTGGTACGGAAAAAGAATTTTCTAACGTAGTGTTTCATACACAAATCCAATAAACAAAATAAAAGGAGAGGCACCTCCCTTCATTACCAGAACAACATGTAGAAACAACTACGATCCCCCTGCATATCTTCCTGGACATCAATTCAGTAAAGCCTAAATCAAACCAAACAGACACAGCATAACTTGTTTCTCAAGTGTCACCTCATCCTTTCATTCCGCCTGCATGTACAGAATACCTCTTTTCCTGTAGCGTTGCACCATTGTGTTGCCTACCAGCCTAGTGCAGGTGAGGAGCCGATGAAGTCCTCGCCTTAATCAAGTCTCCATGTGCAGGAATCGTTCGATTTTCTTCCCCCTTGTTGGACGTGGCAAGATGAACCAGGCAAGTCTGTTCCATCTGGGTCACCAAAACCGTCGTCCCCAAATTGGGCTCATTTACCCAGTGCGTGAAACACCAATCAAAGCAGACACAGCAGAGGTGTTTGTTTAATTCTCGTCTGCCAAACGATGGGTGTTGGGTGGTAATTCCACAAAGAAAGCACACTGAGTGAAGGCCTTACAACATATTTATCTTTTTATATGACTAGCACGAACTTACCCCAAATTAGGCTTATTTGTTATACTTAGCATATCACCTGCTACTGCTTAAACATATTTAAATTAGCCTCGCTTGCTATGTAAATTAGCACACATGCTCCCTGCAGGTTGAGGGCAAGTCGGTTTGGTCTTGAATCAGTGGTCATGGTCTCCCACAGGCGCCGTTACCTTTCCCCTAGTTTCTACAGGGGTTTTTGTGACTTTATGCTTCTTTGGCTATTATCCAGCTTTCAGTGCCTTCTGGGGTAGGATGTTCCTTTTTTATCAGTCTTCTAGCTCCTCTTCAAGGATACAGTCCCTAGCAAGGCATGCAAACAATCCAGCTTACACAATAAATCTGTCTTTGAATGGTCCTCCTTATTTACCCAGTTTCTCTTTTGACCTGCTCCATTGTTCTTCTGGGAACCTTTACTGCACCAATATAACCCTGAAGGAGCAGAGCGTGCCCGTTGGAAATTCTCAGGTCTCCCAGCAGAAGGTCTTGTGCTGAACAGCAAAGGGATAAAGGCAAGCTGTCACCGCGAGAGCAGCTTTATTTTTAAGCAAACTATCATTAACTTCAGCTGCGGCAGCTGCCCCCGCTTCCTGTGCTTGTGGTGGCAGCGGGGTGGGTTCTCTCATGCTTCTCTGGCTCATAAAACCCTCAGAAATAACATGGTAAATGGAGCAAGCCCAAAGGAAACAGGAAATACTGCTGCACGCAGGGTGAAATACTGTGCTAGGGACATTTGAATGCTGTCTGGAGCCGAGGGTATTTCTAGCTCTATATGCAAAGCAGACAGTTGCTAAGGCAGCAGACTGCCAGGGCAGATGAACTGTGGCCCCACTGCTCAGACAGGGGCCTGGGAGCCAGGGTTACCCCTTTGTTCTGTCCCACTAACGGAGACAGGGGGCTGTGCCACCCCCTCCCACAGCCGGGTCAGATGCCTCAGTGGTGGCACCATCCATAGAGCCCGGGTTGCACCTCCCTCACAGCCTCATGTCCCCAAGGGAGCAACACTCAATATTGCCTCCACCTTTGAAAAAGCTGGCGCCAGCACTAGGTGTCTTGGCCTTCATTTCATATACAGTAGCCTTCCTATAGATTTAAACATGAATTAATAGTTGCTAATGCTATTTATTGTCAGCGTTTGAAAGCTAGACTTGAAAGTTAAAGGGTCTCTTTTTAATGCACTACACCGTCATCAGGAAAAAAGCTCTAGAGAACAGTTTGTAGTTTTCATATCGAATATCAACTCAAACTGGTTCTGCAGATTTTTGACTAAAATACTCCATCATCAAGAAATCCGTATACAGTGATAACTGAATTTGATAGTGATGTAAGTTCTGTCTTTGGATTGCAAAGGAGCCAATAGAAGGATGCAAACCTTAGAGCAGAGGAGACGAATAGGACTATTTAGACATGTCCTGCACTCAGAAGAACCTTATCCCTAGCTTTCATCATTTGTCCTGCCTTTTTTGACAAAGCAACCCCCAGGTCAGCAGGATAAGGAAAAATGCGTAATGAGCAGAAGAGAAATAAAATAGAGGGAGAATGCTTTGTTCACAAGAACTGAGTAATAAGTCTACTTTTAATTAGTTGGGGTTTGAAATAAACAAGAATCCACGCTGGGGAGTGACTGCTGCCAGGGGTGTACAGGGCTCTCAGTTCAGTTAACACAAACTTGGTGGTAGAGCACCTCTGGGGAAAGCCAAAGCAATTGCACCTCTTAGTACTGATCAGACAGGTGGAAAGATTTCTAAGACTCTCATGCTTTCAGATAACCTTCATTTTACTTTCATCTCTTTGCTCTGTTAAGGAGAACAACAATGATCTTCATGCGGTCACGTGCATCTCAATAACAGCCTCTACAGTTTTGGAGGAAATTAATAAAATCCAGATTTTTCTCTATTCAAAACTCATGGTATCCTGAAGACATAGGGTCAGGTGATGCGGTTGTTTTTTTTTCCAGGAACCCTAAAATAGACACATTTGTAAATATGATCCCTCTGAGGTCTGTAAAGTTCTACCAACAATTTCTTGGACAAGTAAGGCCTATTTTGATAATCTAGAAAGCATTTCTGTTAATTTTAGAAGCACTAGTTCTGGCAGACTGAAAAAACCCTGGTGCACCACTGTCTTACCTCCAGCAATATTTTTTCCCCAGAGGAAAGTGGAACAATTGGCCAAAAAGTAGCATTTTCTGTGAAACTAGCTTTGGTCAAATTCTGTTTCATTAGTGTTCATAATAAGGGTGACCTAATAAGCTAAAGTCCACAAAGAAAACGGGAAAATTAAGTATTAAGTGATAGGGGGCAAATAATTTTATACAGAAAAAGTGCAAGATGATAACTCATCATTAGCTAAGTTAGTTTACGCTTAGTCTTCTATCTCATTCTTTCCTGTATTCTGCTTTGTAAACCTTTTAAGTGAAGGCATCTGGTCTAAGTGAGCTGTCCTAGAAAAAAAGAGACAGAGAATATAATAAGTCTCAATAGTCAATGTTTCTGGAGCCAGGCTTATTCAGGAAGAAGAATTAAACTGGGCACTTCCTTCTCATCTTGCTTTTGAAAACAGATCTGGCAAGAGGCTATCTGTCTTTAGGCAACAAAAAAATGCATCTATGCCACCACAAAATATTTTAGTATCATTAAATCAATGGCCCTGAAATTGTACCCCATAAGGGAAAAAAAATAAATGAATTCAAGCTCATACATATATACCAGCAACTCCCTTCTCTGGAATGGAAACTATATCCAAATGCCTTAGGAGATAATTTAGCCCTAGGAAACCATTCAAGTTTATTGAAGCAAAAATATTTCTTTTGTCTAAAGACAATGGTTCTTTAAGTGTGGGCTTTCTACAAGACAGTAAAGATAAGAAGTTATTTTCCCATCTCAACTCTGTTCTCTAGCATGTGGTTGGTAAGAGAAATTTCAACCTGGGTGACAGATTTTTTTTTTTTTACTATAAATACTGATTGTTACTTCTGAACGGTGCAAGTGGCCGTCACAAGCTTGAAAGTTATCCGATACAAATAGGAGGCTGTAACGAAACTAGATGATCTACATTACTCCAGCATTTATCTGAGACAATATTGCTCTGTCTCATTAAATAACGGGGATGAAAATTACCTGCTTTCTACAAAGCTAAATGGAATTTGGGATTGCAGCTTCACATGGGTACAAGACTGGTCAGTGAAAAAAAAAACCAGAGCAAAGAAAGTAATATGCTTTCTTTTTTTCTCTCTTCTTTGCACACCACACATCCCACCCCGCTCCCCAACAGAGAAAAACTATACTTCCAAGAAAAAGTCTGGTAATTTCACTGCAAATAAACATCAAGACCAGCTTAGCAGAATCAAGGATTCTCATCAGCATAGATGAGAAAAGGCCTGACTCCTCAGTACTCCAGTGTACAATAACAACATCAGTGCAATCAGCACTCTAAAGATAAGCAAAACAATGATCTCATGATCAGGAACTGCTTTTTAAATTGTTTGTTTACTACCTACAAATCATTTAAGCAAAGAGGCAGTTCAGCTCTTAATCAGCAAGCCACTAGGTATTTGTGAACTACTTTAAGTAGGTATAAACTTCCAGCTGAGAACAACTGTGCTGTTCAACTCAAAGGAAAAGGTTGTATGAGAAACTCCAGGTGCTCTGGAAAGGTACTTAGGTAAACTGCTGAAAAGCCCTATATAAAGCCACAGGGCAGGCAAGCAAGGTCAAGCTTGCCTCAAATGCTTTTAATTACAGGTGACACCATAAAAAACAAGCAGCTTGGCTTTTACAGCGCAGCATGAGATAGTGACTGCACACCACAATGGTCATTACAAAACCAGACTTGACTTGCACCTGCAAGGTGTTTTATCCATGACAAAGATAAGCAGTGGCTGGAAGAGGTGTTTTGGAGAGAACCACAACGTGTACATCCAGGTGGAAAGAACAGGGGACAGAGTAGTAAGTGCTGATGGGAGATGTGATGTGTGGTCCTCCATAAACCATTTCCAGGAGAAACGTAAGGCAAGGAAAGGTCACATCACACTTAAGTAGGAGCTCCTGCTTACCACACTTGGACATCACACTTATACAGGAGCTCCAACTGAAAACATTGCTGCTGTTCTCCTAGAAAACATGTCACAGCTTAGACATTGAAAGTCCACAAGAGGACACTGTGGTGCCACATAACAGTCAAAATGTATTTACTTTAACGATATGACTCACTTGTAAAATTAGTCAGAACTGCATTGGGTGTGTGGAATAGCCATTTCTATAAAGATATGTTAATCCCACTTTCAGAGGCTGAAAAGGTTTTGGTATGTCATTTAGACCTGTTACATTTTCAGAATCTGAAGCAATCTGATCATTTCCATATGAATAAACCCAGAGAAGAGTGGACAGAGGAGACGCTGCTTTCAATAGCAAATGGGAGAAATTCAAGTTGCTGCATCTCACTCTGCTTTTCTCCTCCTCCTCTTCTCCACTAACACAGAACACAGTTAACCCAATCACTGACACCATCAGCAGGAAATCCATCACTCGAGGGAGGAAACCAGTTAGTTTTGAGTTAGATCAGATCTCTGAACCAGCTTACCCTAGTCACAAACACCAGTGCTGTCACAAGGGACAGGGGAGAAAACATGCAGCAAAGAAACAGGATAGGATGGCAGCAGCCAAAGCAAACTGGCACAAACCTCTATGGCACTGCACCTTGCTCCAGAAGGAGCATCTACGGATGATGAACGTTGTATGATTTAACAAGAAGTAATATCTTAAAGCAACTCACCACAGCTGCCTTAATCGTATTCTCTAGCTCCTGCGTGGAACTGCAGATTCTGGATTCCAGTATTCATACCATGAGTCACAATACGAGTACCAAAACCACGTCATGTGTTAGAGAATTTATTCATTAGTTGTGAATGCTTTCTACTAACAATGTTGGTCCTGGTTTAGCCAAGGCGACGCAGAATTTATCACTTCAAATTCTGAACGTTTTTGCTACAACATTTAAAATGTAAAGTAACTTTCAAGTATGCAGGTGAATTTATAGAAATCATAGATAAAAATACAGCATAGCATGACATTAACAACTCCCCCAGAAGACAACTAGTTGCATTTTAGATTATTCCATATAATCTCTCTGGACTCCATAGATGTTAAGATCCAAACCACAGTATTAAATAAGTTACATGAGTCAGAATAAAAGGGGGTGCCACAGAAGGAAATCCAGAGGACCTGGCTTGCTGATAATTACGTAGGTCTAGGCGACAGGGATTTTGTACTTCTTCTTGTGGAATTTCACTTTCCCCTACATCCATTAGTCCACTATTGTTCCGCACCTGGAAAAATTCAAAAAGTTCCCCTTGGAAGCCAGACTGGCACAGCAGCAAAAAGCTTAATGTAGCTAGCAAATGCAATGTTGTTTCAAGTGAACAAACCCAAACTGTTTTGCAAAAGCACATCTGAATGTGAGGGAACTGACATAATTTTCTTGATATTTGCTTTCCAATCTAACGCTTCTCAGAATTCAGTGCACATATATTACTGGCAAAATCCACACAGCTGCGTGTTTGCCTTGGCTTCCTCCATGTGGGGATGCATTAGCTGGAAAACCTTACGCAACAAACTCATGAGCTTTCTTCTCCTAAGTCAGCTCACAGTCTTCAAGACAGAGCTTCAAACATCTCTTACTAAATCTCACAGACCAGTTACGTGTGATGAATTCCAACCTCTTCATAACATCAGTCTGCCACACATGCAACTCAGCATTCAGTAGATATTCTGGCAGATTAACTGGAAAAGTACAGAATTCCTTATTTCTGTTCAACTATGATACCCAAAAAAGGTAGCTGGAAGAAAGATGAGTGTGAAATAGGTGTTGTCTATGTGTGTCTACCTATTTAGCCCTACAAATAAAAACAGTAGGAGGCAAGCAGTTTGCAAGTTTCAACAGAGGCTTCTGCTAAAGCTGCAGTTTAGGGGGTCCTTACTCTCATGTCATGGAACTCCATACTCCATAGTCATGGAGCAGGTGATCTTGAGTGCTATCATGAAGCACATGCAAGAGAACCGGGTGATCAGGCCCAGTCAACACAGGTTAACAAAAGGCAGGTCTTGCCAAACTAACCTGATCGCCTTCTATGACAAAGTGACTCGGCTGCTGGATGAGGGAAAGGCTGTGGATGTGGTCTTCCTGGACTTCAGCAAAGCCTTTGACACAGTTTCTCACAGCATTCTGCTTGAGAAACTGTCAGCCTCTGGGCTGGACAGGCGCACACTCTCCTGGGTGGAAAACTGGTTGGCTGGAGGGCCCAGAGAGTGGTGGTAAATGGCGTTAAATCCAGCTGGAGGCCAGTGACAAGTGGTGTCCCCAGGGCTCGGTGCTGGGTCCAGCCCTGTTCAATGTCTTTATCAATGACCTGGATGAAGGCATCGAGTGCACCCTTAGCAAGTTTGCAGATGACACTAAGCTGGGTGGAAGTGTCGATCTGCTGGAGGGTCGGGAGGCTCTGCAAAGGGATCTGAACAGGCTGGACCGCTGGGCTGAGACCAATGGCATGAGGTTTAACAAGGCCAAATGCCGGGTCCTGCACTTGGGGCACAATGACCCTGTGCAGCTACAGACTGGGAGAAGTCTATCTAGAAAGCTGCCTGGAGGAGAGGAACCTGGGGGTGTTGGTTGACAGCCGACTGAACATGAGCCAGCAGTGGCCCAGGTGGCCAAGAAGGCCAATGGCATCTTGGCTTGGATCAGAAACGACGTGACCAGCAGGTCCAGGGAGGGTATTCTCCCTCTGGACTCGGCACTGGTGAGACCAAACCCTGAATCCTGTGTTCAGTTCTGGGCCCCTCAGCACAAGAAGGATGTTGAGGCTCTGGAGAGAGTCCAGAGAAGAGCAACAAAGCTGGTGAAGGGGCTGGAGAACAGGCCTTATGAGCAACAGCTGAGAGAGCTGGAGGTGTTTAGCCTGGAGAAGAGGAGGCTGAGGGGAGACCTCATTGCTCTCTACAACTACCTGAAAGGAGGTTGTGGAGAGGAGGGTGATGGCCTCTTCTCCCAAGTGACAGGGGACGGGACAAGAGGGAATGGCCTCAAGCTGCACCAGGGGAGGTTTAGGCTGGACATTAGGAGAAAATTCTTCACAGAAAGGGTCTTTGGGCACTGGAACAGGCTGCCCAGGGAGGTGGTTGAGTCACCTTCCCTGGAGGTGTTTAAGGCACGGGTGGATGAGGTGCTGAGGGACATGGTTTAGTGTTTGATAGGAATGGTTTGCTTCGATGATCCGGTGTGTCTCTTCCAACCTGGTTATTCTATGATTCTATGATTCATGCAGACTCTCCTTCCCTCCTCTCCTCCCTCATCCTTATGGATTTGCTTCTATTATTTTCAATTAAAGCTTATTGAGGTCTAGTTATGTTTATGGCCTGTCACGGCAGAAGCCTTTTGGATAGCAGCCCAATCCCATGGCAAGAATTCAGTTTATTTGCAGGAGTCAGCATTCCTTACTGCACCAGTGGATACAACAGACTGACACTGGTACATCCGCAGTTCCTCCAAACTGTGAATTGATTCTATTTAGAAGTCAGTGATGTGTACTTATCAGATTACTGCAGAGAGGAAAAGTTCTAAAGGGCTTTGTCTGCTCTCTCTCACTTTCCTTTATTCTGCTAACACTCTTGCCATCTTGGTTTCTTTCCCAGCATTTGGAATAATTGCATTAAGTGCTTACATTCCCTCATAGCTCTCTTATTGGGGAAAAGAAAAGTGCAGTAAGGCACCTGAAGTTCCTCTTTCCCTCTTTGTTTAGCTTAGTTTTAAATCTTACCTTTTCCACTTCCCTAAAGACACGGAGAAAGTTCTCCCTTAAGACTCCCTTCAGTTCAGCTTCATTCCACCCTCTTCTTAGAAGTTCCTCAATCAAAGAAGGGTATTTAGAAACATCTTCCAGTCCCTCAGGAAAACTGTTGGCAAGAATCACATAAGAATATTCAATACACATCGCTGAAAAAAAATGTAGAAAAATATTGTTGATTAATTTTTAATTTGTGCGTGTCCACTTTTGGAGTGAGCTCAGCTACTTTTGGAGTGAGCTCAGCTTGGACCCAGTTCCTCTTCTGAGAAGTTGAAAAAAAAAACATTAAGAATTCAACTGACAAACAGAGGCAGGACTAGGACACAATGAAAGGCTTTTTCTGCACTGAGGATCCCACTAGCAGAAAAAACCCCTGTGTATTCTGGAATGAAGAGGCACTTGTGTGGATATTAAAGAAAACAAGTGAATAAACATGGAGGATATTAAAGAAAACAAAAGGAAAAAAAGTAGCAAACTCATGTATGCATTAATCCACTCTTTATATCTGGCCTTTATAGTAAGACAAAACAGCTGCATCACAGGTGGATTTATTACAATGGAAAACAAAAGGGAACCTGAAAATATACGATGAGACAAGGAGTTGCAGGCAATTTCGCGTACTCCATTCTTTAGAACGTATTTTTTTCCAAAGAATAATATTGTTTTTAATTCAGCAGTTTAGGCAGTGAAAAGAAATCTATTCAGAATCCTTTACTGAAGGCATAACAACAAGCAAAACTGACCTATGTCTTGTACCAATTCTTATCAGAATAAAAAGGAATTAGAAGTAAGAAGCTGCAAAACCTGCATTAAATGGCCATTTTAAATTTTATTTCCATGAGTCTCTGACTATGTTTTGAGGCAACTAGTATGTCCCGTTTTTCTTCTTTTCTATGGAGGGCATTACGATCCATTTCCACATTTGTAGCACTGTTTTGTACAGTTCTAAAGTAATATTTTGCCCCTCTTCCATAAAACTCGTTTTAGTACTCAACACAAAACAACTTGTAACATTTCTTTTAAGCCTGCCATCTTTTTTTTTTTTTTTTTCCCTTCAGAATTTAAGGAGCAGATGCTAATGCGTGTACAATTTTACTAACCGTTCCACTCCATCGTAGTCGCCACCAATTCCTATTGATTCTGAACCCACAATTTTCTTTATGTGGTCAAAATGATCTGAAGGAAAACATCAAAAAACGCAACATCTAAGCATCCAGCAAGAAGGAATAATACAGTTGAGACATTGACACTGGGTGACTGTTCTCCTTAATCATGGATTTTAAATCAATTCCTTTGTTAAAAAAGTCAAAAGTTAGCCTAATAATACAGATTAAAATTTAATAATGCAGTTGACATTCTGGATTATTTACTGATGCTTAACCAGATGTTATCTGTTATTAAGCATATCAGACAGCAATCTCCAAAATAACAGCTACACTGATGAGATACAAATGAGGGAAAAGACATGATCATCACAGCACATCAATTCCCAACAAGCAGCCCACACACACCAACAGGTTTTTTCATCACTCATTATATATCTATGTTTTCCACTCATAATTAGAAAGGTTTAAGATGTTTTCCAGAAAGTAACAACTACTTTGGGATTAATGGTTCTCTGCTCCCTTTGGGAACATAATGTCCTACAGCTACGCACTTTGTACCTCTTGTAATTGTTTAACGAATAGTAGCTCCAGGAGTACCTAGCACTGTGGTAACATGTGAAAGGGAATAAACAAGCAGTATAATTTACACAATTTCAAAAATGACACAGACACCAGCAAATTCACAGAAGACACCCACAAAAACTACAGTATATTAACTTCAAACCTGCAAGGGTAGAAACATTAACAACTTCTCTGCCACAGGCCAGTACATCTGCATTGAAAGTCACCATAATAATTCCCTTGTTCTTTTTCTGAAAGATATGAAGAGATAGGTGATGAGTGGACACTCAAGTGTCCTGCAAACCTCATAGGCACTGCATACAGATCCTTCTACATCCATCAGTTGGTGAGTGTAATAACACACTAAGTCAAGGCTCACACGTCAACACAAGGCTTTGTCCGTCTGTCCTTTACCATGAGTTCATTACATTCTCATGTAGCCTCAAATCAGCAGGAGTCTAGTGACTGCGAAACAAACTCAACCAGAATTTCAAAGTATTTGCAAACACTTTATTTTTGTGGCCAAAGACAAAATAGAACCCAAAGAAAACGTTTCAGGAGCAAACGTGTAACTTGCTGCTCAGGGATCTACTTATAAACCCAATTCAAAGATGATGAAGAGTAAACACTACCTCTTGAACACACAAGTTTGCCTCAAACTGCCCAAACATTGCCACCAAAAAAAAAAAAAGCCCCAAAATAACTCTTTAAAAGCAACAAAGCCTCAAACAAACAAAACAAAAGAAAAAAAAAAAGACCCAAAACCAAACCCCATATCACTCACCAGTTCCTGAAGGATATCATCAGGGACATTTCTTGAGTGATTACAAACAGAAAAAGCTGAGGAATGGCTGAAAATGACTGGGGCTTTTGAGATATTCAGTGCAGCTCTTGCAGTGGAATATGATGTATGAGATAAATCTATCAGCATACCCAGGCGATTCATCTCCTTTACCACTTCCTAAAACAGATTTCCAGGCAACAGTGTCAGTATGAAATTTCCTTAAAGGAAACTGTTTAGCTGATATATATAAACAGATAAATAAATTCTGTAGCTGTCAGCTAGTCACGAACATGCTATGTCTATCAATTTTAAAGTAATTTATTCACTCACAATTAACTAGCACATCACCACACACTCAAAAAGCTTAGTCAGTCTGAAATAAGTAATTCGAACTGTTATTCACATCCCACTACTTCTGCTTATTAATTCATAAATCTGATCTATATTAATACAATTGTTTTAATTAAATCCACCACTTCTTTTACCCTAAGGAACATTCCAGGGAATTTGGCTTGACTGAACCCTGATCACCTCCTAACTATAAAGTAATGACTTTTTAATAAGTTGCTTTTGAAAAGATAAGGCCAGAAGTTGTTAGCTGCACGAGAGATTGCTTAGATTATTATTCTAAAGAGAGCCTTACTTGGCCAAATGCAGTCAGACCAATAACATCAGGATAAAAGTTGTGTATTCCTTTAGATGACGATTCAGACCTTAAAAATGGGAGTGAGTGAAGAAAAACATTGTATTATTCTGGAAACTACAGTACCAGCAACTAGAACTTTTTATGCTACACACAGTAAACACTATTACTATGTCACATAGCCAAATATAGGGACTATGAGCCACATAGTCTCTTGCTTATGCAGTGCTTCTTATGTTCATAGCTGCTTTTTGAACAACATACCTTCAGGTTCAGGCCTGTCTCGCAATGCAAGACAAGCAAAGAGACACTCAACAGCAATTTTCTGATTAAACAACCTTCATCAGAGAAGAAGATACACTGAAATGTCAGCTACCTATTAGCCAGAAAGCCTGTCTCTGCACACAATCCCCTTTCCTTGAGTCAGTACAAGAAGGAATTCTGTCAATCCAGCAAAGAGTAGGTGGTAATATTCTGATACAGGAATCAAGTAGCCATCTTTGTAGCCGCATGTGAAACCTGTACTTCTAAACCATCCAGAGAAGACACTGTTGAAGGCTGCTGACAGCATTTGTCACAGCATTATCCACACCATACACATTTTTAGTACTTTTTTTTGGCCTGTTTTGCTCTATGCAACTTTCCTAATAAAGCAAAGGGGACAGCAATTTTGCCTGCCATCTTTGTGTTGTTAGCCAAGTTTAAAAGCTCCTACATTGGCAACACAACAAGCGCTACGTCACAGATCCTTCAGTCTCCTACTTGACACATGGCAAATGTTTACCCCAGAAACCTATCATCTTCGACTTGGTTCACAGTCTATCATGGATGAACTGTGTGTCTGAATCCATGTTTTCCCCATCTCGGAGCTGCCAACGCTTTGCACTAGATGGTTGCACAAACATACGGACATTAGTTACCAAGGTGTATTGCAGGAATGTGTTAAAGTCATGTAACGAACACCCAGGTCGTAATACATCCTCAGTGTTGCCAGACTGCTGTCAATGGAATGACCACCTTCTATTCCAATCAAACACGCAATCTTTCTACCGTCAGAGATACCTGGAAACAACAAAGGAAGACGATTCCAAAGTCGTTTCATCACAGACAAGAAGCCAGCAGTACTGAGCAACAATCATAATTGTAAAAAGCGATAATACTGACATTTTTATAGAGAAGTTGATGCTACAGTATGTTTAAATTGCAAATTTGCTCATGGCTGCAGTAGGCCAGGACTGTGCACAGAGTCAGTTATACAGGATCAGAGGAAAAATCATAGAATCATAGAATCACCAGGTTGGAAAAGACCCACTGGATCATTGAGTCCAACCATTCCTATCAAACACTAACCCATGCCCCTCAGCGCCTCGTCCACCCGTCCCTTAAACACCTCCAGGGAAGGTGACTCAACCACCTCCCTGGGCAGCCTGTTCCAGTGACCAAAAAAAAAAAGCTGAAGTTAAATTTACTCTTTAAACTGGGATAATTTGCTCGTGTGCAGCACTCTGTCTTTGGCACATACCTCCTGCAAACCCCCATTTTACAAGAAAGAGCCTCACCTTTGGAAGTTGTCACCAGTTCAAGCTCTTCGTAGCTGTTACACATCCTCTTGACAACATCAATTTGCTCTAAGGTCAGACGCACAGCATCCTTGTTCTGAGCGCTGCAAAGAACATACACTGACCAAAACTGAAAGAGACATTGACACGTAAACTAGATAATTTGTGCTTCAGCTTGGAAACTTTCATTTGCCAACAGTGAAGTTCACAAGCACAGACCAAAATAATTCCATACAGCTTGCAACAAGTTTTCACTATAATTCCCCACCCCGAAAAGGAAGAGTTACCATGCAAGGTACGAGCATCCACCCCAGACAATTAAAGCTTCCCAACACCCTCGCTGCCCCGCAGTACATGCAGGGAAGTGGACACAAGTTTATATTATCTATCCCAAAACAAAAGCCTCTGTTCTGGTTAAAGGTAAATGGATTATAAAACACAAATTTTGAAACACAAATGTTATGGAAAAGCATCTGTGGCTTTTTGGTTTCATTAGTTTGGGGGTTTTTTCCAACAGAAAGAGCTAAAATCAAAGTCCAAGAATACTTTTGGGATTGTAAAGGGCAGGAGACAAATATAAAAACATGTTCTCAGACTCACAATCACAGCAGTACATACCTGAGCTCCTACATAACCAGCCTGGAGTTTTGCAAGGTTTGTGTGGGTCCTGTTGATTTCTCTCAAGTTGACTCTACTGAGTCTATTTTGGTAAAATATTCTCAGCCGCAGGGCGAAGTCATTGTGACTAGAATTGAAAACAGATAGGGCTTGTGACAGAAACAAAGCTGCTCTCCCCTTCTAACCCAAACGTCATTCCTTCTACTGTTCATAGTCCATTAGACCATTAATTGCCAATAATCCTAGCAGTAACATGTGCTTATAAGTCTCCTTCTTGTGAGAACAAGCCTAATTTCTTAACTCGGCCAGCAAGAGACATTTTTATATCCGTTGTGTTTCTGTATCTATTTTTCTCCCTATCATTTCTGAATGAAGAACTGAAATCAGACACCACACTCCTTTGAAGCAAGTTCTTGTGGTAGAGTTATCAGTGCTGCCTGTACTAGCATACTCAGTGTTCGTGTTCCTGGGTCAAAACATACTCACCACAAACATCATTCCTTCAAGCTGGAAGGGTACCCTTTTAGAGTATGATGCCTGCTTTCTACCACTGCACAGAAGTCATCGCTATTAAATCATCAGAAGGAAATGAGGGCATTGTCCAAAGGGAACCAATAAATAAGTGGCAAAAAATGACCAGAAAAATCACAGATGCATTTAGAATCAATTAAGTACCCTCCGAACCAAAATTCCTTCCAGATAAGTCACTGCAACAGTAACTAACTGCCACGTTAGTACCAGCCTGTCTCTACTCATCTAAACACACTTCAGCATTTCCTACTCACTTGTCAAGATTCACAAAGAGGGTTTAGTTGAACATATTTTATATACCCGTCGATTAAACGTGTATGTTGCATCAGCTCGATAGCTCTCTCTCTCACTGATTTCGCACAGCTGAATGGCACAGTATTAGAGAAGCACATCAGCAGCCACAGTAACAACTTTGTTGTATTTGCCTTCATTTCCATTTTCCGGTTTGCTTAAGCGAAGAGATATCACAATTATTTGTTGATGACAATGAAACAGCAAAATCTCCAGTCTGCAAGGGTTGTAGGCTTAGCAGTATAGACAGCCAAACTGTCTCTCCTCCTGGTAAGGCTGGGGTGAACTCTGCAGGAGGAAAGAAAGAAAGAGAATAACGAACTAAAGGAAAGGTAGCACTGGAAGCTGTAAACCAGCTACCTTCTCCCAACGATTTCGTGGTTTTTCACGTACAACCGCTCCTTAAACTCTGCTGCTGCCACCAGCTGACAGATGGAGAGAACCAATTCCTCAGCCAGAGCCTGATGGAACCTAGAGTCACACCTCTGAAAAAGCAGCTCCCAAAACACCACCACAAGATATGTTTCTCATTACATTAATGGGGTTTTTTTTTTCCTCTTATTATTTGGGAATGAACAATGAAACAGGTTTTGAGAAATTAAAAAAAGGCAGGTCCTCCTTGTGAGCAAGCTCTATTGTTAACACACACGCAGCATATCGGAGCATTTGCAGATGAAGTCTATTGAACTCTAACACTTTTCCACACCTTAGCAATGGTCACTTTATTTCTATCTCTTCTATCTAAACCAAATATATGACTAGGAAGTGAAAATAATTTTGCATTGAAAAGGGTGTTTTTTTCCCACCCCCAACATGCAGAGTTACTGGCGGGATTAACTACAAAGCTGAGGAGCAGACACTTCCTTCATCCATTGGAGTGTCATCCTAATTACATGCATCTGCCCTGGGAATTCTTTCAAATCAAAGAAATTTCACTAAAATTCTAGTATTGCAGAGCTGATGTTCAAATTTTTCCAAAAGAAAAGGCGACAGTGGCATTGGAAGTAACTTCAGGTCACACTAAGCAGACTGCCTCTTGATGGCATCCTGTTCTAAAAACATCTCTTTCTTCCTCTTACCGGAACATTCTGACTATAAAAATGAAAGCCAAAATAAGAGCGGGCCTGTAACCAAGGTACTGAAAAGCAGCACAGTGAAAATCATATTAAGATCCTTATATTTTCAGCTCATATATGTATTAAACCATTTTCCTATCACCTGTAATACACACAGCATGAATCAAAGGAGAACTCGGCTGGCTTATTTCCCCTGGGAATAATTGTAAATACATTTGTAAAGGATAATTCCTTTTACCTAATTTGCTTAAATAATAAATTGCTTAATAATAATTTACTTATTTTAATTTACTGAAACCAGTAAAAGCTTAATTAAGCTGTGCAATTAAGATGCTTTAAAATAAAGACTAACCTATTTGGCATGTATTTTCTCACTATATCGAAGTCACGTAAAAAGTTAAAAAAAATTAAGAAATGATGTTACGACTTGGGTCTAGAAAGGTGCAAACTGCTATTCTAAAAAAATCCTTTAACTTTGACAAAAATCCCTAAGGTTGTTCTTGTGAGAAACTGTCTCAGGCCTTTTCTGGTTCACAAGATCTGTGAATTCATTAAATTGTGGGACCATCTGATGGGAAGTACTTTTGAACAGTGGGAATGTATAATCTTACACAAAAGGGAGAGCAGAGAAGCTGGTTTAAAATCAGCCTTGAAGTGGTCTCAGAAAGAAATGCTGGGACAGCTGGACAAACACAGTAGCATGCAGGCACAACAAAGATCCAAAATAAATATAATACCAGGGGAGCTGCAGCATCAGTTAAAGAAAACTAATAAACCTCACCCCTTAATGTCCCTTACAAGAAAAATATAACGTAAGGAATAGCATAGAGAGAATTTGTGAAGTACAGCAGCTGATGGCTACACGGAAGGAAGCCCTCTAGAAATAGATTCACCCTTTGAAGATGCTTGAGAGTCTATGTTGTCAGTCAGTCTGTCCCAAAGAAACGTGTAACACTGCAAGAGCCAATGAGCACAAAAAAGTTCTCTGCTGACTTTCAGCTCCACTCCAGCTCTGCAAACCATCCCAGGTTTGCACCATACCGATAAACACAGTGGTGAAGAGATAAGGAGGGAGGGGCAAAATGCAGCTCTATCTCTTCTTCCACATTACATTTCAGAGAC
The DNA here is from genome assembly GCF_032191515.1 of Phaenicophaeus curvirostris. Taxonomy (NCBI): domain Eukaryota; kingdom Metazoa; phylum Chordata; class Aves; order Cuculiformes; family Cuculidae; genus Phaenicophaeus; species Phaenicophaeus curvirostris. Next base: position 16,795,224 of record NC_091405.1, read on the forward strand.
AAAATGTCTCTTTCTGTAGCCACCTTTGCATCTCCCATTGAGAGCAGAACTGCTTCTCATCCCCACGGTACCTCTGCACGCAGGACAGGCACGGCAGCTCTGGGGCATCGAGCTCAGAAAAGCCACAAGCCCGCAGCCCAAAATAAACCGTGACAGTCCCTGGGGAGCTGCGACAGGCACAGAACGAGTCTTTGCAGACACATGGTATAGAAATAAAGCTTTACTTCTTCACACTGGTTAGTATCTACCACCAGTTTACATTCTCCAGGTTCTTCACTGCCAGGTAGCGCTGTCACCACAACACAAACGCTGCGGAGCACTGAGTATTCCCACAGGAGGGAAGACAGAGCTATAACAGAGCAGGAGGGGCACATCTGCCATATAAGAATGCAATAAGGCAGGGCTGCCTCTTGAAATAGGTACATTTTAATGGAAAGTTTCACAGTAAAAAAGGAAAGGTTTTCTGCATGTTTGTCATTTACTATCTTTGGGAGCACAGTTAAGCTGCCTGGCCCCTCCTGTCCATTGCATTAATATTCAAATTGGTTGAAGTATTTTGCCAAATAAAATATATAAGTTGCAAGAAAATAGAACCCGCAGCTCAAGATAATAACATATCCTGAAACAGTGAAGAAGGCTGATTCCCCCACACCCCGTGAGTTATGCTGACATAATCCTAGTGTGGCTCTGAATCAACTGCCTCAAACCATGGCAGCAGCTTAGTTGCAACGGCACAAATAACAGAAGGAGAGCAAGACCCTAGGTATAAGCTTCCTTGCTGATGGCTGACAAAAGCATGGATTCTCTCCATTCCTTAAATAACTATCAAACATAATTAGTCATACATAGATATTAAATGTACTTTTAGGAACAGAACACATGCACCACAGCACAAAGTAGGCTTGTGAAAAAAAGATACTGGTGCCTTTGAAACTCACCTTGTCAACAAGATAGTCTTTCAAATCTTCCTCAGTTTTCCCTTGGAATTCCTTCCGCTATCACCAGCCCTGAATCATGTCAGGTTTGTCTTTTTCCCTTCTTAGAAACCTTCTCACTGTTGTATTACAATTTATAATTTCCAGCCTCCTGTTCCTTCTCTGCCTGTGCAAATATGCAATGAAGCACATGAGAAAACATGGTATTGCTAAACTTACTGCTTAAGACAGGAATAAAGGGGACTAAATAGAGTAATGGTTGTAAACTATTTCAGGATCTCTAGGAAAGATAAAAGAACAAGGACAGCTTATTCCAAGCTTTCTGGGAAAGAGAAACCACTAGGAGCAATAGTACTTCCATATATAGAGAAAGTCACTCTTGGCTTTCAGCCCTGGATTTAAGTGCATCCTTGGATATTCCACGTTACCCACCACAAGACGACTAAGTTGGCAAGACTCCTTTGCAACTTAATTATAGGAGCTACACTGCTTCCTCCCTTAAAATACTTCCATTACAGGTAAAAATTATGTTTTAACTCCAGAAAGATTCCCTTCAGAAAATGATATATCAGGTAAAACTGTGTCCAGCTTAGGAGCGCTGCCTTCAGTGGAAAGGCTGGCCAGGGGTATTTAATGCAAGAAGCCAGCTGGCTGCTTGGTTATTGCACAGTCCCCTCTTTCTCAGATCTGGCAATACTGCTTTCCTGGAATGCAAACCAGACTGCCTGGAATAGAACGTACAGACTTAAGCAAACAACTACTCCAAGGTTCCCCTTGGTGAATGTGCTCCCTTACCGCATGGACCACAACAGGTTTCAGAGCTGCAGTTAGCAGATTATATGAAAGGAACGTTCTTTCTCCCAGTTACCCCATTAGCCTCCGTACCCCAAGCTCTTATTCCTTGTTTAACATGTGCGCTCCCCCATGCTTGGGTCAGTGCAAACCGTGTCCCCCCAGACCCCACTCCTGACAGGCTCATAGGCTGTGACAGGGGTTTGCCTGGATCCAAAATATTTATAATAATCTGGAAGCATTTGGATACTGCTTTCAAAACCAATGCTACAAAACAGTGAAAGAGACAAAGGCCGCAAGGATGAGCATTACAGAGCTTTGAGTTTGACCATAATTATAGAATGGTTTGGGTTGGAAGAGACCTTAAAGCCCATCCAGTTCCACCCCCTGCCACAGGCAGGGACACCTCCCACTGGATCTGTTTGCTCCAAGCCCCATCCAACCTGGCCTTGAACACCTCCAGGGATGGGGCAGCCACCACTTCTCCGGGCAAGCCTCATAACCCTCACAGTAAAAACTTGCTTTCTAATACCTAATTAAAATCTCTCACCTCTCAGCTTAAAACCGTTACCCCTTGGTAACGGTTCCTCTCACAGCCAGTAATGAACATAGCTTCAACACAAGAAAGTTGAAGTACTATTAAGCACTACTTAAGTACTTGGACCACAGTGGAGTTTTACCTGCCTCTTCTCACAGCTGGGTTAAGCAGCGTACTCAAGTAAAAACTCTCAGTGAAGATGGCTGTGAACAATTGTAAAAAGAGATAATTTTGCACTTTCAAACACACCATTGGCTTTTTCTGGGTTTTTTTTGTTGGGATCTTTGGGTGGAGTGTTTTTGTGCTGCCCACAGTCTTCCAATCTAAAAGAGAGCACCATGCTTTCTTCTGGTCACGGCACGCAAATGAAAGATTAAGGAACAGCAATTACTGGAGAGACAATCACCCTCAAAATCCTTCCTCTGGTGGGAGTGGTGTCTTAGAAAAGAAGTTTTGCTTCCATAAACAAACATCAGAAATATGCAGGCATTGTGAGACCCAAACCCCTCCATGAAACAGCATTTCTACAGAACTGTAAAGGATAGAAAGCAATCAGTTGTTTGTTTTATGCTTTGTGGTAATCATAGGGAGCTCCCTTAAATGTCAAAGCACAAATACAGGCTTTTCTTTTCACCAGAAATGCCAACTTTGTTAACACAGCAAAAAAAAAAATCCTTGTCTAAACTAGAAAACGTTAAGTGTGTTGGTGGCAGCTCATCATGCAAAATATTAAAAAGGAAAGGTCAGAAAATTGCCCAAGCATCAAAATTCTGGCAAGCTGGTATCACAAACGCAAATTAGTTTCTGCAGGCAGTTTTTGGGTTTGAATTCTTCAAATCAAAATATAGGTCAGATCTGCAGCCTGCGTCTCTAGAGATGCGTCAGATCCTGACAAAATTGCTTCAAAGGTAACACTAAGATTTTGTATACATTATTAGTTTTCATCCAAGTATTTCCTTTTTTTCCCCATCAATGTGAAGTCCACAGTGATTCTAAGGAAAATTTTTAAGCAGGAAATTTACATAAATGTTCTTCAAGTGGTTTAGTTGCTAACAGAAATTACACTTAGCAGTACATTATCAAATCTCCATTCTGTGTATTTGTACAAAAATGCTATTCCTGGTAGCTCAAAGAATTTCATAGATAAAAGTGCCTTCAAGGTTTCATGCAAAATATTCTTTATATTTTGACAGTAAGACTCATTTGCCTTTGAAACTATTTAGGTAAAAAAAAAAATAAGAGAGACATGCAAGTGTATCATCATTCAGAAACTGGTTCTTGGAAACTGAAGTATTTCACACTTCACAAATTTCAGAACAAGGTAATTAGGCATCCCTACTTAAATAACATTTATAATACAAAACCCACACAGCTTTTTTTCCATGCTGACTGAGCAGAGTTGAAAAGTAGAAGTTGACATGAGATTTATAGCTTTTTCTTGTTTATCTGAAGGCTCCTTGGAGCAGGTTACCTCTTGGGGAAAGGCAGCCATGTCCAAATCCACAGTCCACTGTGTCAGAGGCAACAGCTACAGCTTGGCACCAGGTCCTACTGTCATCGGAGCAGCAACCAAGAATCGTCCTCTACTTCTTTAGCTCACGTCAAAGGCTTCAAGCTCAACAGGCACTTGGCACTTGCCGCTTTCAGAGATCCAGGTTCTGTGGGAGAGCTTTCATTTCAGCTACCGCCCACCCTGAGACACACAAGCCTTGTGCTGTGTTCAAAACCAGCATTTCCTCCCTCTTGTGGCAGGCTGGTTGGACAATCCATCACGAATCTGCTCTCTGACACATGCCGCGTTCAGCGCTACTCTGTCTCTATTGCTTAGAAATAAGTTTCCCTCACCACAGAGTAATTGGAAGGGATTTCTGGTGTGGGATGTCATTTAGTCCAGCCACATGATCCCAGCTACAGTAACTCCAAAGTTAAGTCACGTCATTCAGGCTCTCATCCAGTGGAAGTTTTGATGTCCTCAAGGGAAAAGATTATACAACCTTCCCAGGAGCCTGTTCCAGGGCTTGCTTATTCACATGGTGATTATTTGGTTGTTTTCCCTTATATTCAACTGGAATCTCCCTTGCTGCAATTTATAGTGATTGCTTCTGATCTCCTTGCTGACCTGCTCTGAAAAGAGTCTCCTAGATTTGAACTTACAGGTACAGGTATGCACATTACTGCTGAGCTGACTGCAGCATTGACTATACCTAAGCCAATAAATACCTACTAAACGTGCTGGATTTCCATTGGGACTTAGTGCCACCATACAATATTTTCAAGGATCAAAACGCTCAAGGTGACCTTTCCAAAGATACTTGTGTCTCTAAGCCTACAGGGATTTTTCACTCCCTTTGTGGGAGCTGACAGTTTGGAAATGAAGAAATACGTGCAAAACCACAGTCCTGCAGTTTCACAAGAAGTAAAATCTGCTTATAGTCTTTTTTATTTTACTTTATAGTTTGTACAGGAAACCAAGAGGGCATCACGCTTCTGTTTATCAAACCATTGCAGAGAAATAACCAGCTCTCACAATCAAAATTCCCACAGAGCTGTTGCAGAAGTCATGTCTTAACGGGAACTCTAGTCTGGACTTAACTGGTCTGCCTAGTTCCCAGTTACTGGAAAACTTAAACAGAAACTTCCACATCACTCAAAATTCTGCTACACACGGACAATTTGGTAAACTTCACTTATAAACATTTACTCTCAACTCAAGTGGACTAAGGATCCCTAAACACAGCACAAATACAGTATCAGGAGAAAAGACAAATATTTTCTTTAGACAATATCCTCTGCCTAATCTGAAACTTAATCCAGGCCGGGTCCATTTTTCTGCTTATGACAGGAAACCATCTCCCAAATTTAATTTAATTGAGTTTAAAGCAGCAAATAAGTTAGGATCCATTTTCCCACCAGTGGTCCACCTGTAGCTTATGTTTCCTTGTTATTTTTCAACTTTTCAAATTCCCCTTCCCTTTTTCCAAAGTAATATCATGTAACCACCATTGCTTCCAGTTTATTTTTCCTATTCTCTCTCCTTGCAAAGTCAAGTTTAACTTCTGATCTCTGCCTAAAACTGTTTCCACATGCCTCCAGGAAAACTAAGCTCACCAGCACCTTGTTCAAGAACATTTTTTGCTGAGCTCCTGCTTGGACTTCTAATAATTCCTCTCTACAGATTCAGCACATAGCCAACTTTTAAAGATGCAAAAAGCCAAATTTGTCCTTTGGCTCACAGTCAGGTTGCTTCTGTCTTTTCATTCCAATAGCCTTGGATAAGCCTTAGCACTTGTTTGTGTATAATGATTCTTATAACATGGCATTTGTGATGCGTCTTGCCTGCAAAGTCCATCTGCAGGGCCATTCTCTATTCCTGAGAGGTATCTTTATTGCCCAGAACATCGTTACACAGCTGTCTCTCCCTCATAATAACTATCTCTATGTTTATATCATGTAATACTCACCTCAGACATATTTTGGAGCAAACTGAGAAGCTATAAAATAACTGCAGCACTTGCACTCATACCCACTGCTGTCAGGAGCCAGAGGGAGTGCTAGTGCTTTCACCATCACCACAAATTAAACTGTAGATAACCACAGCTGGGAAAGCAGAGCACTGCAAATGCAGATGCAGCAGCCACTTTTAACTGGTTTAATTTGGTTTCTCCATAAAATCCTTACACACTACGGGCTAGTGGCATCACATACCCTATATAATAGCACTCCAGCATTTGACATGGATATAGTTTCGTATGGGAATCAGCTTTAAAACCACATACAGTGAAATGGCTTAGAAACAAACCACATTAATATGGTATTATAAAGGCTGTTTATCAAGTATCTGAACTTGCTATCTCATGTCTGTGTAAAGTTTGCAATCTCCAAGACTGTCAGTTTGGCATTTCTTGAGTGCAGGCACCAGTGTTCATTAGAAACAGTTTAAAACGTTAGGAAGAGGAAATCCCATGTATAAAGGTTTCCGTTTGCATAAAACCCGCAAAACAGGCAGTCTTAAGTATTGCAAATTAAATTCCCTCTGTTTCTTTTGCTGATCTCACTATTAGCTTCAGGTCCTAAAATGGAGTGAGTTCATACTTGAAGGGAGTGTTGATGGGAGGTTTGTTGGTTAGTTTAATCTGTTTAAATCAGACTCTTAACAACAATTTTTTATACAAATACCAAAGTTGTCGTGGGTTCTCTCTGATTTACATTCTGCTTCCATAGAATTAGTTTCTGTAGTGTGTTGGACAGGAAAATGAAGCAGCTGCAGAACAAAAAAGTTGCAATGTGCTTATCTATTAATTTAAATTATTATTATTTTAAAGTACTAGGAACATTTACAAGTGCTAATGCCCAAATAGTGAAGCGACCCAAACAGTGTTTGGTCTCCCTGCTTTCTGTTTGTTCAGCTGTACCATTTTTCTAAAGGTATTAGGCATCCAGTTTAATTCGTTTGATTCAAGAAAGGTGAAAGTTCTTACCACGAGGTGGCAGGAGCTTCCCAATTAAAGTCATACCTAATCAGTGTTCTAATTGCAGATTGTTGGAGCTTAACTAAAAACACTGTCCCACGTAAGTTCGTGGAGGATCTAATTACAGAAGAAGACTCAATCAGCCTAGACATATTATAATCTTCCCTGACCTAAGCATATACTGCATTCCGATGACTCTAAAATCTGTACTATGAATCTGTACCAGCAGAGATAAGCTGTTTTTGCAGAGCATATGAGCTGCGTTAGGAGTTATTGAGAGCCTTAAGCCTTTTATCAGAACGTACATCTAAGTACGTTAGTAGGCTGTAGGTTCTGACATTGAGTCACAAAGTCTGTATCTTAGCATGCAACATAAAACAATACCTCAAGAGATAAAAGAGCTTGGCAAAGAGATCAGTGTCAGTTGTTTTGGTAACTCTATGGTAGATTGCTCGGAAGAAGATTGGGCAAAATGTTTCTGCTCCTTGATCTACATCAAGTTAAAGTGTTTTGTTTATTATCGACATTATTTTCTACTTTAGAGACTGACTTTGCAAGTCATTATAAAATAGCTCTTCAAGCACAAGAAAGGCAAATCTGACTCATTTCGAAGCTTTCTGCAGGCACACTCTTAAAGACAACTGTTCGAACATAAGCCACATATTAACACATTTGTTGAACCCCTCCAGGGATGAAGACTCTACCACTTCCCTAAGCAGCTGGTTGCAGTGCTTCCCTCACTCTTTCAGCAAAGTAATTTTTACCAATATCCAATTTAAACCTCGCCAGCACAATCTGAGACCATTTCCTCTCATCACCTGCTCAAGTTTGCTGTGTTCTAAGACGTGAAAGGCGAAGCCCCCCTGGCAGCAGAGGTGGTGGCTGGATGGGACGGGCTGCAGCCACCCTTTGGAGAACAGCTTGGAGGCTCCCAGTTAGGAGCAGCAGGCTGGTTGCTGTGGGCAGCACTCTGGGAAAGCCAGAAAGGAGCAGGAGGAAGCACAGATGGTGAGGAGAGCACTGATTGAAGATGTGCTACACACAGCGAGAGCAGGGAGGAGCTGGGTTGTGCAGAGTGGACTGGGGAGAGCACTCACCTCAGCCTCTGGGAAGGAGAGGAAAAGCTCCTCTTTGCAGCGCTTCCCCAGTGCCAAATCCAGGGTAGTTTCCTAAAAGTGGGCTTGGGAAGCAGCCTTGTGCCTGATAAGCAGTGAAACCTCTCTGTTGGTCTCCAGCTCTGTCCTTCTTTCTGCAAGCACCCTTCACTCGAGTCAGTGCTGGCTGGGAGATCTTCCCACAGCATCCAAGGAGGGGAAAAGAGGAGTAAGAGGAACCAACTTCAACTCTTGTCCTCTAATTGCTTTGGCTTTTAAAGACATGTGCTGTGTGTTAAAGATAACGAGGAGTTGGCCATGTGCTTCCATTTGGTGGTTCCCTCTGGGAGCCTGTTAACCTAAGGAATGGGGGGAAGGGTGAGGGGCTGGTGGTTTGAGCTTTAATTCTCCTGAAATCATAATGTACGAACTCTAGTAATCGTAGAATACCAGGCTGGAAGTGACCTCAGGGATCACCTGCTCCAACACTTCCAAGTGATGTATAGTTTAATGAGATGGCCCAGCACCCTGTCAGGCTGAGCCTTAAAAGCATCCAGTGTAGAGGAATCTACCACTTCCCTGAGGAGATAATTCCAATGTTTAACTGTTAATCTTTAGCAGTTGGCATTTTCTTCTATATTCCTGGAATTAAAAAAAGAAACAAAACAAAAAAAAACCAACCCAAAACCTGCAGCATTGCAATTTTAAGCAACTTTGATGCAAGACAGTGGATCATGGGTGAAATTCTCCTTTAAAAAGACTTCTAGTGCGACCTTTTTGGCTGTAGTCTTTATTAAATATAACCTGTACAGCCTGGGCCCTGGCTGTTTCAAGGCATTTCTTCAGCCCACTCTTTCCCTCTATCCACATGACAGCAGTGGAAAGCGTATGTAAGATAAATCAGTCCATCTCACAGCAAAGCAAGTACAGATTGGAGGGTTCTTAAATTGTTTTGGTGTCACCAGAGCATTCCTGTACCAGCTCAGCAATACAGGCTCCCTCTGTTGGGTCATTTCCTTAATTGACAGGGGTTTTCCCCTCAAAAAGCTTCAAGGTAGTCCAGTTTACTGGAGTTAGACCGATATGGTAGAACCTATGTTCGACAGTGGTGTAGGGAGCTGCATGATTTCTGTAAAGCACTGATTAATAAACGCTCTTAGTCTGAGTAACTTTAAAGACTCAGGGCTTTATGTTATAGCTGTGCAGACTGTGACAGCATACAAAAATCTTCAGTTTTTAAGTTAAAGCCTTTTAAAATAGGCATATTAAATGTTAAATAATGCAATTTTATCTCGTAACTTCTAAAAAATGCTGAATTTTAATTCTACCCTTCTTGTATCTGGAAAATTACCATCCTTGTAGTTGGTAACTACTTACTTATAGAGATATGGAATAAGAAGAGAATAAGGCAGAGAGAAAAAAGAAGACTAACAGGACAAATTAAAATGTCACACCTGTGAAACAGAGCAATTCCTCAGGAAAACATGTCCCGGGGGCAGCGGGCACTTGTGTGTGTGCCTCTTGCAGGGATCCTTTCTAGGGCAGCTACGTCCTATTAGCATGTACGGAGCAGTTTCGCTGTGCCTGCACGGTCTGTGTGGAAAGTTCTGAAATAGAGGCATGATAGATATGAAATAGCCTCTGCCTCACTTTAATCCTTTTGGTTTAAAGCAGAAAAAACAATGGCATGATGCGCTGCTACCTGGAAGTCATTAGAACCTGTGAGCGAACACACTTCTTTCTGTTAACACGAGCCATTTTTTGGTGGGTTGGGGTTTTTTTGTGGTTGTTTTTACACTCAGTTCAGAGACTGAACATGTCATTACAGCATACAAAAATAATGAGCAGAAAACATTTAGGGGCTTTTAAAATATTATTATTTAAATGAACATGAAGTAGCAAATCCCATTCCTCAGTGAAAGGTTCACCATAAAACAACAACGTAAGCCTCAAGCTTTATTGTGCCTTCTTGTTTCCACCAATTTTGAAGGTTCTGGTCTAGAATTCTCTGAATGAACAGCTACATCAGAAGAAAATCAAATATAATTTGTCCCTAAGTCTTTTTGTATGTGTATATAATTAGTCAGCTATAGAGAACATTGGTTTTTTTTCCAGCCAGAGTAGTGTTTTTAAGTTTTAATAAGAAATATTTAACTACTAGAGGTGGGAAACGCAACAAAGCCGCACATCATACAGGCATACGTTCAATGCGATTGGAATTTAAGTCTCAACACAATCAACCTTTGAGATAATTCTTCAGGCCTCTCCAAGAGGATTTCACTGCTCACTTACTAGTTTCCTTTTGGAAAGCCCCGAGTCGTGATGCCTATGGGAACGACTACAGCAGCTTCCTGAACTGCGCACAAAGTTAACCTGATCACCTGGTTCTGAAACCGAGTTCTCTGCATCCATAAGCTCATTCACTCTGCCCCAATGACTTCAAGCTTAGTAACAAATGGCCTGGTTGGGACTAAGCGGCAACTCGGATCAACCTCCTTTAGGTGGAGGCTCGTTGATGGAGGAGTCCATGCCTGGGAGGCCCATCTTTTTCCGAGCCGCGGTCTCTATTTTCCGCACCAGGTCCACGTCCCACCGATGGGTGACGAAGCTAACGACGCTGCCGGCCGCCTTGCTCCCCACGCGTCCCACGCGCCCCGCGCGGTGCAGATAGTCCTGCAGGGTGGCCGGGAAGTCGTAGTTGACCACGAGCTGCACGCTGCCCGTGTCCAGTCCCCGCGAGGCGAGGTCCGTGCAGACGAGGACGGCCGCGTCGCCCTTCTGGAAGGAGGCGAAGATGCCGGCTCTAGCGGCCGCCGCCATCTGTCCCTGCAGCCTCAGGTGCTTGATTTTATGGTCATCCAGGATGTAGCCCAGCCAGTTGACGGTGCTGGCCGTGTTGCAGAAGACGAGGACGGCTCCATCGGCCGCCGAGCGTTCCTTGAGCAGCCGCAGCAGCTCGGGCAGCTTGTCGCGGCCCTTGAGGCGCACAAACTTCTGCTGGACGTGGGGCGGCAGGCGGTGCAGGCTCTGGGTGCCGAGCAGGACGAAGCGGCCCACGTCCGTGAACCTGCCCAGCGCCTCGCTCAGCCCCGCGGGGAACGTGGCTCCCACCACCACCACCTGCGTCCTCTCCTCGGCGGGGCCCGCGGGCCCGGGGGCTCCGGCGGCGAGGGGGGCGTGCGCCAGGATCTCCTCCAGCGGCGCCGCGAACGACTCGTCGTCCATCAGCGCGTCGGCCTCGTCCAGCACCGCCCAGCGCAGCCGCTCGAGCGCCAGGAAGCGGCGGCGCAGCGCGTCCCGCAGGGCCCCGGGGGTGCCGAGCAGCACGGCGGGGCCCCCGCCGGGAGCCCGCAGCTGCCTCCGCAGCCCCCCGGCCGCGCCGCCCCCCGACAGCGCCCGCACCGACAGCCCCGCGGGGCCGCCCAGCGCCGCCGCCACCGCGCCCGCCTGCGCCGCCAGCTCCCGCGACGGCAGCACCACCAACCCGCGGGGCCGCGCCGCCTTCGCCCTCTCCTCCTCCTTCTCCTCCTCCTCCTCCTCGCCGGGGCGGCTCAGCAGGCGGTGCAGCAGCGGCACCAGGTAGGCGAGCGTCTTGCCGCTGCCGGTCTCGGCGGCGCAGAGGGCGCTGCGGCCGCGCAGCAGGGCGGGCAGGGCGAGGCGCTGCACGGCCGTGGGGCGCCCAGCCCCGAGGCGCGACAGCCCCGGCAGCAGCGCCGGGTGCAGCCCCAGCTCGGCGAACGACGGGCCCCGCGCCGCCTCCAGCAGCGCCGGGGGAGCCTCCCGCGAGGGCTCCAGCTGGAAGTAATCCCCCAGCGCCTTCCGGTGCTTCCACCCCGCCGACACCAGCGCCGGCCGCTCCCAGCGCCCCACCGTCCGCCACCGGGGCTGGCTCAGCTCCGGGCGCCGGCTCCGCAGCAGCAGCCGCCCGCCCCGCGGGGCCGCCGGGGCCGCTTCCCGCGCCTCCCGCCGCCGCCGCGCGCGCACCCGCAGCGCCCAGGGCACGCGCACCACGCCGGCCGGGGGCGGCTCGCCTAACGCGGCCCCGGTGGCCGCGAACCGCCGGGGCAGCCGCAGCGCAGGCAGCGCCGCCGCCATGGCGCGGGGCGGGGCGGCTGCCGAGCACGTGGAGGAAGGGGGGTGGAACGGGAAGGGGGGGCGCGCGTCTCGGCGCGCCGTGATGACGTCACGTCGGTGGCGTGGCCCCGCCCACCGCGCCTCGCGGAGCCGCGCGAGGAGGTGAGAGCTGAGGCTGCGGCAGCGGGGGCCGCACCGGGGGTGGAGAGTAGGGCTCCGAGGCGCTTCTCTGGGCTCCCTGAAGGGCTCCCCTGAAGGGCTCCCCTGAAGGGCTCCCCTGGTATCTACTGGGCCCCTCTGGGCTGTGCCAGGGCTCTGATGGGTTTCTCTGGATTGTCCCAGGGCTCTACCAGGCTCTGCCAGGGCTCCACTGGGCTGTGCCAGGATTCCGCTGGGCTGTGCTGAGGCTCTGCTGGGCTCTACTAGGTTCCACGGGGCTGTGCTGGGGCTCTGATGGTTTCACTGGGCTCTGTCAGGGCTCTGAAGGATTTCACTGTGCTCTGTCAGGGCTCTGAAGGGCTTCGCTGGGCTCTGAAGGGCTCCACTGGGCTCCTCTGGGTTATGCTAGGGCTCCACTGGGCTCTGTTAAGGCTCCACTCAGTTCCACTCCACTTTGCTAGGTCTTTCATGGGCTCTGCCAGGGCTCCTCTGGCCTCTGCAAGGTCTCCACCGGGCTCTGTTGGCCCTGCCAGGGCTTTGTCAGGGCTCCTCCAGGTTCTGGCTGAGCTTGCAGCGGGCGTGAGGCTGCAGTGGCCAGGCCAGTGGTGTCACAGCTGCCGGCTACGAGAGCCCCATCCCGTTTGGCTGGGTCCCAGGCTGCTTCTGCCCTGCCACATGAGGGGACTGGGCGTTAGAAGAGGGAAATTGCCTCCCATGGTTATCTCCCTTGGTTTTCTCTTTCAGGCAGTGCCACAGCAGGGATGACAGTGAACACACCGCTCTGTTTTGGAGGAAAGAAGATCCTGGCTCCGATGGTGCGGGTGGGAACGTTACCGATGCGCCTTCTCGCCCTGGACTACGGTGCCGATGTCGTGTACTGCGAGGTAGGGAGGGTGGGCAGAGCGGGCAGCTTGTCTGATAGTGTTGTCAGACTGCAGGGGCAGGATGAGAGGGAATGGTTTTAAGCTGAAAGAGGGGGGATTGAGATGAGATATTAAGAATAAACGTTTCCCTGTGAGGGTGATGAGGCCTTGGCACAGGCTGCCAATAGTAAAGTCATGGCTGCCCCATCCCTGGAGCTGTTCAAAGCCTAGTTGGATGGGGCTTTTAGCAACCTGATCCAGTGGGAGGTGACCCTGCCCGTGGCAGGGGATTTGGAACTTGGTCATTTCTCAGGTCCCTTATAATCCAAACTGCTCTATGGTTCTATGAATAAATTGTTTTTGTTGATTTGTAGAATAACCTAGGCAGCGTTAGAACACTGGATATTGCATGCATGCCTGCATCGCTGATGTTCAGATGTTTTGTTCATATTTTGAAACCTCAGTTAAGAGTGTCGTATAGTTAAACTCTTCTTATTTGCATTGTTTTTCTATATTTGATATCTCTAGATAGTTATTCTTACTTAAAATGGGAACTGTTTAAACACTTCAACTCACTTAGATATTTTTATTCTTCTCAGGAGCTGATTGACATAAAGATGCTACAGTGTAAGAGGGTTATAAACGGCAAGTACAGCATTTCTTTTGTTAATAAGCATTCTTTTTTCTAGTTACAAGAAAATATTATTTCTCTGATGTAATTTTGTAGTGCTTACAATGAGGTATCAGTACACTTAATCGCTGTAAACGGTGTCTAGGGACTTAATATGAGCTTTTGAACCTCTGCCTTACACCTGTTTCAAATTTTCTGTTTCTCTTCTTAAGGAATTTCAGTAGTTTAGTCAGTGTCCCTCAGGAAAACCACAAACTTCTTTGGAGGACAGGGCTAATGGATTAGAAACTGACAGGTTGTTATTCCCTTTCAGGCCTTAACACAAGGTCTTTCTCCACCATTGGCTTCATTTATTACAAAGATTCTATGAGTTTTCTGCTAAACTCCTTGACAGAGGTCAGGTCACTGGGTGTGCACGTATAAGCCTTTTAAAGTGAGAGACTTTATAAACCCTGGAATTATGTCTTCCTCTTTTTAGTAGGAAGGACACAATCACTTGTTAGAAATCCATTACTAATGTCCCTTTTGGGGAAAAGAAGTCCACTACAAATGTACTTCCCCTTCCCACCCCGTCTCAGTAATGGTACCATTATGTTCATGTTGGCTGATTAATCATTAGACTTGTTTGGTGCTGATGCTTGTCCAAGAAACGGGCTGGGGCTTGATTAGGGAATACTATAGGAGGGAAACAGCTGTGTGCAAGAAATACATTGTAAGGACATAGAGGAGGTAGGTTACCATTAGTTCCACTGTTCATGGAAGACTTATTTGATAGCATTTCACTTATATAGAAATTACATAGTCTTATGACTTTCTTTATTATTAAATTTGTATAAAAATTTTGTCTGGTTTATCTCTTTTTCTTTTCATATAGAAGTACTGGAAACAGTTGACTTTGTTGCACCTAATGAAAGAGTTGTTTTCAGAACCTGTGAGAGGGAGAAGGACCGTGTTGTCTTTCAGATGGTAAGAAACCAACCACGGGTACTCTAATGATGCAACGTAGTTAGAGAAGTTAGTGCTAGTAGCATTAATCCAAGTCTAAAGCAGCTCTTGGTATTGCAAACTGTCAATTTCTTGATGCTTCAGGTAAATCCTCTTCTTTTACCCACAGGGTTCAGCAGATGCTGAAAGAGCACTGGCAGTAGCTAAGCTTGTGTAAGTCATTATCTCTCACTCCCTTCCCACTGTTGGTTTGTTGGGGTTTTTTTTATATAGAGGCATTATTGTGTAAGACAGGTTTTTTATGATTGAGAGAGTCAAAGAAGGTCTGGATAAGACCAAGAAAATATCTGTAGGAGCTGCACAGTAAAGTTTTCCTGGAAAGATGTCAGTTTCCTGACTTTTGTTCTAATATGCTGAAAAATAATTAAATGTTTAATTCTTCTGTTTCAGGGAGAGTGATGTAGCTGGTATTGACATCAACATGGGATGCCCAAAAGAATATTCTACTAAGGCAAGTAGATTTTAATTACTCTTAAGCTTTTTTATTCTCAGTGGTTCGGAATTCCTGTTCTGGTTTGCTGGGTTGAACAAATTTAAGCAGCAGAATTTTGATGTGCCACAGTAGAAAGAAGCAGAATTCTGTGGCTGTTTTGTTTATGTATTTAGATTCTGTTGTTTCTGAACTTCCTTGGTTTTGCTTCCAGATAGCTTTTGAGATAGCAGTAATAGAAAATAGTAGTAGTCATGTTGACTACTATTAGTCAAAGTAGCCATGTAGTCATGTTGAGGATGTCATGACCTGACAATATTTCCAGTAGTGGTTGCTTTAGCCTTTATTAGTTTCTTCTGTATTGTAGCTAATTACATGGAGGAGTACTTCATCCTTCCACAGAATCAAGAACAAAACACCAAGGCATTCATGCTGTACTGGGATGAAAGATCAAAAATTCAAATGACAGAAACATGGAGTAGTTTGGATTGGAAGGGACCTTTAAAGGTGATCCAGTCCAACCCCGCTGCAATAAGCAGGGACATCTTCAACTCGATCAGGTTGTTCAGAGAGATACAGTTCTAGGAAATGTGTTTCACCAAAGTGTTCGCTAATGCTCCTGCATTTTAGATTTTGCTATTTTCTCCTAATTTTTTTTTTTTTATTCTTAATATAACATTGTACTTTTGCTGTGGTCTGCTATTAGGCAAAACAATTGAGTTGAAAAATGTGCTTGCCTAATGCGTGACAGTTTGTGTCTGTTATCCCAGGGAGGTATGGGAGCTGCACTGCTATCTGATCCTGACAAAATAGAGTCTGTAAGTATCACCTTGTGGGTTTTGAACTGCCTTGGGAACCATTATGTACTGTGCTCTACTGGCAGCAGGAATGAATGCATGGAAGACAGATATGTTAACACTGGAGTGGAATAATAATGGATAAAATAATATGCTCAGTTACAGACTACATGTATTTTTCTGGCATGTGACATTTTTTTTATAGAGGAACAGTAACTAGTGTTAACATTGTTCCAATTTCTTTCTGTGTTCAACAGAGAGAGGAAAGAGCTTTATTAATGTCACTGTGGTGATCATGGTTTTGGGGTTTTGTTTTGTTTTTTTTTTTCAGATATTGACTACCCTTGTAAAAGGGATTTGTAAACCAGTAACCTGCAAAATCCGCATTTTGCCCTCGGTAAGAACATGAATCATTGTGCTGAAGTGTTTAGTGGTTGTTGAATTCCGTGATTTTAAATCAATTAGGAAATACAGCATTCCAATATATTGGTATTTGAGACCTATTATTGTGAAATAGTACTTGGAATTATAATTTCTGTTCAGGATGCCATCGTGACCTGAAGAGTGGTCTGAACTGCAGGTGTATAGAGGTTGTGATTGTGGGTTCATCAGGTTCCTTGATACACAAGGACACAGGCTTTTATTCTCTAAATTTTTCAAATCTTTTGCGGCTTACCACAAATACCACAAAAATAACTGTAGTAAGTATTAATAAAGTATTTTTGTCCTGTTTATTGTAAGCCACTGAGTTAATCCTAGCGCTTTTGTTGGCAGATGGATAAGCACTAAATGAAAATAAAAAAGAAAATGCATTCTTATTTTAGAAGATGACTGACAGTTATGGAATTGACTGAGAGTAATATCTTGAACTTCTTGACAGTGTGCTTGAAGTTTAAGTTTCAAGAGGGGAAGGCCAAGCCCCGATGTTGTTGTGCTTCTCCAACTTCCAACATTCATGTTAACAACAAAGATTTCACTGATGAAATTGTGTTTACAAAAGAAACTGCCTGTGCTTTATAAACTACTCATATTCTACACAGCAAGGATATTTTGCATTACCTGACTCCTGATTTACTGTACATGCAATGAAAGCAATAAATACTGCAAGTGATACTGAATTAAAGTCAACTTCTGCAGCCTTTTTAGAAACACTTTGATAGGTTGAAGCACTGAAGTTGTTAGCTTATACAAAGAGTTTCATAATCTTACCTCTTGGAATCAACATCTTAAGTGCAATTAGAGTGACTTTTTTCTGGATAGGTTCTTGGGTACAAACATTGATTTTAAAGAAATTGTGCTAAACCTGTTATGTTTCGTTTTGCCAGGATTCTAAAATTCAGCTGTTAAGAATGTAGTGAAAATACGTAGGGTTTTTTGTCTTGTTTTACAGCGGGTGTAGTTCCTTACTGAATTTTTTTTTCAGTTGGATTCCCTACATGTTTTTAGACCTCCAGGAAATTATGTGCCTTCTGTTTTAGTGACTGATCATTTTTGCAAATGTGTATTTAGTTACCTGTGTAGATACCATGGTTGCACATGACCTGGACAGGCATTTCTGTAGATGGATGAACTGTAGCTGAGCTGGCTATTATTCAAAAATCATTTATACTTGCACTTGATATGATAAAATGAACGAATGAAGTGTGTGTGGAAAGGATCACTCTTCACAAGATCACTTCAGTTTTTGAAGTACAGCAATATTAAATGAAAGAAATGGCACCTCTCCTTTTTATTTTCTACAACTGTCCTCCTTTTTGTTTCAAGCTGCTTTTGCGTAACATGTCATCTATCCAAACAGCAGGTGAGCTTCTGTCTCCGTCCATGCCAGCTGATAGATGTTGCATTTTTCAAAGACTGAATGTGCTGTTTTTGTGGTGAGCCACAAATCATTCTCCAGCTTTTGAAAAGAAAATTGGCCTTCTCTTTGAAAGAATCATTCTTCCTTTCCCCAAAGCTGCCTAAGACAGGCTAATCCAGCAGTGTGGCAAAGTATGGAAAATGGATTCTTGTTTTTGCCATAGGTAGTACTTTGACTGAATGGTTAGGCATGTTGGGAGTTAGTGTTAAAAAACAGAAATTGTATCCCTCTTGATGAAAAAAAGGCTTCCAACATTTGCTTGTACAATGATCACATGATAGTTATTCCTTCTTATTTGAGGTGAAATCATGTCGTTCTCTCTTATCCCTCAGGTGGAGGATACTGTGAATCTGGTAAAAAGAATAGAAAAAACTGGTATTGCTGCCATTGCAGTCCATGGAAGGTAAATTGATTTTTGGCAAGAGAGACTGAGATCTTTTTAATTTGCTGGTGAAAGTAGCGCAGTAAGATGTGACTGGAATATACTCTGCATGTAATACGTGGTTCTGATTTCAGCTGTTGACTGAAGCAGTGTTGTAGAAACTCAGGCCAGTAATTAGCGAATTGAACCACTTTATGCTAGTTTCCTAAAATTTTTGTCTCCAAGACCAAATATAACTAAAATTATCTTGCATATTCTGTCTAAAAAATGGTTCTTATCTGGATGTGGAATTACAGGAACGATGTTTTAAAAGGTATTTGATATGAGATAATAAAAAAAGGAAAAGTACATCAAGTGTATAAGGTACTTAAGCAGAAATGAGTATGACCCAATAATGCTTGAGTCCTATCTGCTGTGATTAAGATAACTACAAATTCCATAGGAAATCTTTGGTCTTGTCTTTTTTTGTTTGTTGGAAAGGAAGAAGGAGGAGAGGCCTCAGCACCCTGTCCACTGTGATGTGATCAGAGCCATATCTGAAGCAATCTCCATTCCAGTAATAGCAAAGTAAGTAGGACAAGGTTGTTATTGCAAGATGCCTGTGGCAGTAAAATAAGGAGGGCTTACTTGTGCTGTCTTGACAATAGAAATGTCTGGTTTTAAAGTAGTTTATCATTCTCTAGTTGTTATTTTGAATTTGACCACATTTTTAATTTTTCAAAGGGATAAAAATCCTACTCTTACTTCATAGATCGAAAGTCCAACTTCTATTTTACACTTAAAAGATGTTCTGGAGGGAAACTTTAAGAGAAAGAAAAAGTGTTTTAAGTGTTCTTTTTGCTTACTAACACATCTGACTTGCTGACTTGAAAGCAGAGGCAGTACAGTAAAAGCAGTGCAACCTTCTTTTAACTTTGAAGTGCTTTGTGACTGATCCAGAAGTACTACTTGTAATTACTCTCCATGTGTTAGTACTAGGGGGAAAATGGAACAATGCTGTCCATACTTAACTTGTTTTCGGTATCACTTGTGCCCACACAATTCGTACGCAGTTGAAGGTTACAGAACCGACAATTTCAAGGTATCATTTTTGAAACAATAGGGAAGTGATTCTTCGTGGGCCTCATCCATTAAGGACTGTAAAAGTACACAGTTTGTGTAAAACATGAACTATATTCTGTCTTTGTAAAACCAATCTCCTATTTTTAAGAGTAATATGCAGATAATGGAAAGTACTATAATCAGTGTTTTAATGAACCATTGCTAAGAAAACTCTCAGACCCATTTGTTCTCTTAGATGTGAGATAATATCCTAGACATGCAATATCACACTAAAAATACAAGGCTGTGTTAAAGTACAAGTAATAGCAAACAAAGCTTTCAGGATTATAACAGTAATGTACATTTTTAGTGGAGGATCTCATGACTTCATCAAAGAATATACGGACATTGAGACCTTCCAGAAAGCAACAGCTGCGTCATCAGTAATGATAGCACGTGCTGCCATGTGGAATCCGTCTGTCTTCAGAAAAGAGGGTCTTCTCCCCTTGAAGCAAGTCATGCAAGATTACATCAAACATGTAGGTTTTTTGGAAGATCTTACTTGTAGTTAAGATTGTTTAGAATTGTTAATGCAAACCTTACTACAGTATTTTACCTCCTCTTAATTTCAAAGGCTTAGGCTCTGGGGATGTTTTAACATGCTGCGTATGGCACAAGTCTTGCAAATCAAGCACTTCTTCCTCTGTTTTATTTTGTCCAGGAAAAAAAACCCAGGAATCTATATTCAGAAAACAATTTTCCCAATCATTCTTCTCTTAAATACCATAACTTTTAGTCCTAGCTTCTTGGGAACATTTATGTGGCTTACCAGGCTATCTGCAAATGTCTAGAGATTTGAAAAGCTGCATAGGCCAACTCTCTTGATGTTACAATTATGCAAATAACATTGAACAAAAAAAAGAAGGAAAATTAAATACTCAATTGCATTTTTAGCAAGTAATTGCTTTTCAAAAATACCGTCAAGAATTTTTAACAGCAGGGAAGCAATGGGGGTGATTTGCCAGTAATGTAATGCTGTGTTGTAGTATTAGCCGAGTCATCTATTCTCTAAAGTTTCATTTATTATTCAAAATACACTATTTTAATGACTTAAATTAATCAGAAATCTGTGGCTTTGAGCATATCATCAACTCAAATTTTTATGTTGTTTTTGAAAATTTGAACTGCCATTCACTAGTTACTTCATAAAATATCACTGCATCACTAGTCAGTTATGTAAACTGGTCAACTCTTTCTTCATAATTGAATGAGTAAGGTGAACATCTGTTCATCAAAGCATGCCAAAATAATCAGATTATACTCACATTCATGGATACTCTTGAATATGTTATTGAAGAAACTACACATTGTGGTTTGCCTTTCAGTAATGATTTTGAAATTCATCAAGAGATATAAGCACTATAAATTTGTTTGGTATGTCTTTATATACATTGTCTCTCTCCTTCAGGCAGTGAGATATGATAATCACTATACCAACACAAAATACTGTTTGTGTCAGATGCTAAGAGAACAGCTGGAAACTGTTCAGGGTAAGAAGCTGCACGCTGCACAGTCCACACAGGAGATCTGGTAAGCATGTGCTTTAGAAAGAGGAATTGGACTTGGTGCAACAGCCTCCTGGTGGTGGTGGCATGTTACAGCTGTTCAAAATTCACAATACTGAATGTAAGTGAACAGGCTGCTGCATTCCAGACAAAAAAATTGCATAACATAGTTTTCTTCTCTTAGAAGCATCAGTTAGCATTTATTCAACTTCATTGCTTTTCCATTGGAGATGGCTTTGTGGCCAGACTTCATTTTGCCATTCAACAGCCTCATACCAATAAGCATTCTTTTAACAGTCTGAAAGAAAAAGTTTTCCTATGACTGTTGTTATCCTCTGCAGAAAATGTATGGTTTCAGTTTTTGAAAGTAGGTGCAACCTGCTATGGATCTGAAATTTAAAAAGATTTGAGTTTCTTGCCTTTGGCCCAAGTCCTAGTTGCTTCCTCCCTTGCATTGAGACTTGTGAATAATGCTTTGAAGTCAGAAAATCTGAGATTTTGAGGTATTTGGATGTTATAGTGTTTATTGATTACAGTATTTTTAAATGCTAAAATTAGATGGAGAATATTTCCTACTTTTCTCTCTCATTGCGCTTGTGGAGCTGATGCACCAGGAGCCACTTGAAGTTCTTTGTTGATTGATATTAATTGGGCTAATAACTTGAACACTGCAGGACCTGTGTTTCTGTTTGATTCTGCCTGGGCTTTCAGGCTGCAAATTGAATATATAATGCTAGAAATGAGAACATTCTTTTTATGCTTGTAGCTCAAGAGTACCTGATAAGAGTTGGAGGACAAACAATGTAATGTTAGTGTGCAGAATACAGGCACGCTTCCATGTGATTTCATGTAATAGATACCTACTCTGTCTAAACACAATTGATTTCTAGACATACCTTTCTATGTCATAATGCAATATGAAATTTATAAGCTGATCTCTGATACAAACAAATTCTCTTTGAATAGTGAAGCCTTTGAAATGGCTGACTTCTATGAAGAAACAACAGCTATTTTTGAAGCGAAGAAAACATCTTTAGAAACTGGCGCACAGGATGAAGATGGCCAAATGCAAGATCCAGATGTAATAAAAATGGCTGTTAAATTTGACAAGTAAGCATGCAAATTAAGTTTTTTGATTTTTTTTCACTATCTTGTGTCTGTACATACGAAAACTGAATTTGACAGTGCCTTATGGTTTTTTGAAAATAACAATTCTCTTAACAGTGTTTACAGAGCAAATTTTTATGAAGCAGTTTCATAAACATCATTACATAAACACTACTGTCACCACCCTTCCGGTGCTGCTTGGATGTTGTGAGATGTCCTTTAGTTCCGGACTTCTTGAGACTGCTTAATTCTCTCAGTTAACGAAAAGTGCTGAGTCATTTTTAAAAAGAATCCAAGCATCTGTACATAGAAGAATATGAATTTAGAAAGATACAGACTCGAGTTAGTTTTGATGAAAATTATCTAAAACACAACAGTTTTTCTATAAGAAGTGCTACACAAAATTCATAATACGTTTTTCTAAGCAGATAGTGTATGTGCTCATCTGCAGTCTTCTAAATGTGTTCCAGTCGTAAAGTATTCCTTGAAAAACTTATTCATATTATAATGAATAATTATTTTAGTATTATTTTAAGTAACCTTTGATTGTAAGCTGTGAAAACTATAGAATCGCTGTTACTTTCCATATTATACCCTGTGTGCTATTTTTGCTGTTAAGTCTATGAAACAGCACAATAAGAACAATATAAAATTCCAGTCTTCTCAAAACCAGTCATAACGCTTCAATATTTACCAGATATATAACCTGAGGCCTGAATACAGTGGGTTTACAGTGTTTCTTTTTTCCTGCCAGGTACAAGGGGCTGTAATTCTGTGTCAGTAACTGAGTCAATGCCTACCTTTCCTGCACTTGTTTATTTGATAATGCTACTGTCTCATAACAGAAACAACTTATATTCTTTTTTCTAGTGTTTAATCTCATGTTCTAGTTTATAATAAGCAATGCCAAACTGTATCTTTATTCTGTGGCATATATTTAGTTAGAATCTCCTTTCTGGTAAGTATCTTTTCTCTAATTGTGTTACTACGGGATGTGAATGTTTGTGAAGAATTGATTTAAAAGTTTAGATTTTATTTTAGATGCTATGTCAGGCATATTAATTGAATTGTCTAATAAGGAAGCAGCATTTTTCTCATAATTTGAGCTGTAGAAACCACGAAGAATAAGTGGTAGAAGTAATATAATAAGAAGCACTATCTGTTTTAGAATATTTTTGTTTAGTAAGTAAACTCTGTGCACAGTTGTTGACCACAAATTTTTATGTCTAGGCGAGAATATCCACCACAGATTACTCCAAAAATGTATCTTCTGGAATGGTGTAGGAAAGAAAAGCATCCTCAGCCTGTTTATGAAACTGTGAGTCAATGAAGAAAACCTTTCAAACCTTTTCTTCTGCCTTGCCTATGAAATTAAATATTTCAGGACTCTAGGTAGCGAGAAATTCAGCTTCCCGGTCTGGCATAGCTCTTGAGTAAGCAGCTTCAGGAATGGGAACACACATGTGTATGAAAATATCACCTTATTTTATTAGAAAATAAAAATTTAGAAGTCAGACCTTCAGTCCGGTTTGGATTCACATGTGAAAGAAGTTGCTGTAACTATAGGCCATTATGTAGGATTCCATGACTGACTTTCTTTTCCTTCTGTTATGTAAAGAATTTGGATTCAGAATGTTTTCTCTGTTACAGGTAGGAAATATACTGTGCAGGGGCAGCTGCTTGGTTGGGTGGGGACATCACTTGATTATTGTTTTTGAAAAGCAAAAGATTTGGATAATTCTTTAATATTTTTTAAATGCATAAGGCTAAATTTGTGGTGTGAATTAAAGGTGTTACTTCATTGTGGTGTAAAGACAAGAATAACAAGAAACCTTGACAATCTTGTTTGTTCTGTAAATGACATGACTGGATTTTTGACAAATCCTTCCCTTTTAATTCTTTTTTTATTCCAGGTTCAAAGACCACTTGATAGATTATTCTGTTCAGTAGTGACAGTAGCTGAGCAAAAATACACATCAACGCTGTGGTAAGTTATCCTTAATGGCTTTTATAACTATATTGTAATTGTTTCTGAAATACTGCTCAAAACTTGCAATGAAAGGGTACTCCAGTTTGTTTCAGTTGGCTTTATTAAAGTCAACTAAAAGCCGCTTTTAAGTCTACCTCTGGATGGCAGAAAGGATTAACAATTTCTGAGAATTGAATGTGATGAGGAAGTAAGATTTAACATTATCAGGTAAACCATTACAGATTTTAACTCACTTTGTACATTAGTTCAAAAAAATGTATTGGAAGTGGAGCAAATAAATTACCCAGTTCAGTTGTGTCTGTGAGGAGTTTGGGAACTAACCAAGGGAGGCAGAGGGGAATGTTGGAGGAAGGCATGTCTTCAGCCACAAGAGCAGATCCATTCCCAATAACAAGTCAGGATCAAGCATCTACGTACAGCGAAGCGGAGGACAGTTCAGTGGCTTCTCAGAGATCACAGTTAATCAGCAGTTACATGCAGGGCCACTCTAAAGTTTCCCAACCCTGTTTTATACAATTATCTATTAATACTTGAGTTGACTACAGGCATTCACTGAACTTGATTTAATGGCAAAGCTAGAGCTGATCATTGAATGTTTTAAAGAGGACAGACACACACAACAATTACTAGCACTTGCAGCATTCTTGTTCAGAAACTTTTAGGGAGCTAAGCTCAGCTGATGTGAAGTTTTGAGAAGAAAATGTTTTCAAACATTAAATTTCACAAATGTGTAAACTGTAGTCCCTCTCAGAAATGACAGAATTTTTATTATTATGGAACAGTTCCTGATTTTGTCAGTATCAATGAATTTATTTGCCTACCAGTGATTATATTTGGGCCAGAGTGTCTTTCAAGAAAGCGATCCTTCAAAACTCAGTTTTGTTTAGTGATTGTAAATCATAGAATCATTTATGTTGGAAAAGATCTTCAAGTCATCCAGTCTTAACTGTAAACTAATACTGCCAAGCCACCACTAAACAATGTTCCTAAGCAGCATATCTACATGTCTTTTAAATGCCACCAGGCATGGTGACTCAGCCACTTCCCTGGGCAGCCTGTTCCAGTGCTTGACAACCCTTTCAGTGAAGTAATATTTCCTAATATCCAATCTAAACCTCCGCTGAGGCAACTTAAGGCCATTTCCTCTCATCCTGTCACTCATTGCTTGGGAGAAGAAACCAGCACGCTTCTTGCTATGACCTGCTTTCAGGTAGTTTTAGGGAAAAGTGAAGTCTTCCCTCAGCCTCCTTTTCTCCAGACTAAATCAGCCCCCAGTCTCTCAGCTGCTCCCCATGACCCTTGTGCTCCAAATCCTTCGTTAGCTACGTTGTCCGTCTCTGGATGCGCTCCCACATTTCAACAGCTTTCCTGTAGGGAGGGGACTTGAACTGAATCCAGGATTTAAGGTGCAGCCTCACCATTGCCCAGTACAGGTGGACAATCCCTTCACTACTCCTGCTGCCCACGCCTTTTCTGATATAAGCCAGGATGCTGTTGGCTGCCTTGGCCACCTGGACACACTGCTGGCTCATGTCCAGCCTTTGGCAACCAGCACCCCCAGGTCCTTTTCTGCCGAGCAGCTTTCCAGCCACACTTCCCCAGGCATGGAGTGCTGCGTGGGGTCGTTGTGGCCTAAGTACAGGACAACGCTGAGCCTTGTTAGACCTCATAAAAAGTTAAGTTTCTGAGGATTGCAGTCACCTGGGCCAAAGACACATTGACTTCATACCTTTGAAATGAAGAGTGTTTGAGACCCAAGACCCAACAGAAGCAGATTTTCTAGGAATATGCATCAGGAGCGATGAGTCAACATCGGCACCTAGCAAGATTCAAATAGTTTCTGGAGCTGGCCTATTTTGTTCTTCTGCTGTGAGATGACTGCAAATGCTGTCTATTTCATGATGTTGCATCAGGGACAGGAAATTGCTTGTCTTTTGGCAGTGTAGAGACTTCAGTTTCAACTTTTACCTGTGCTCTGTCTGCTTGTTCTTCAGGGAGAAGTCAAAGAAACTAGCAGAACAGGCTGCAGCTATTGTCTGTCTGAGAACACTGGGTGTCCCACAGGGAAAGCTGTGTGAGGGAGAAAATCACCTGATTAACAAACGCAAGAGGGAAGACCAGGAGCACTTGAATAACAGAGACTGCAGAGAAGATCCTGCTGAGCCTTCCCATAAAAAAGCTAATTTTATTGAAGAATCTTCTGCCGTGAATGTGCCTAAGATGCCACGATAGCAAGTGACAGGTTTCACACCTATGCAGCTACAAATTCTCTCCTCTTTGTATATCTTGCTGTTCACGTTTCATGTGGATTCCCTCAGATACTGATAAATTCCCCACGTGTGAAAAGTGCCAGTGAGGTGTTTACTGTTCACCACTGTCCCTATGGTGCCTTTCAGACAGGATAAATTTGCAACTTGATTTTAAACAACATTGAGAAGATTATCCCAAATAATAAAATTTTTAAAAGGCTGGGTATTTTCAAAGCAATTTTGTCATTGGTTTTATTTCTAATTTACGAAGGCTAAAGTGTGCTGTTAAGAGATGTATGAATATGTCATCCATAAGGAAATGGCTTCATCTGGGAACTGTGTAGTTAATCAGAAAAGTTAAGGTAGGAGAATATTAGTAGTTAAGTAGACATGTATTTGTCAAATGACTTATGCACGTCTTGCAAGCTTTATTTACACCTGTCATTTACCAAGAAAAAGTTTTTTGCAGAGAGAATTACTTAGAAATTATAACACTAACCATTAAAATAACGTTTTTGTCTCAGAATTTCTTCTACATTTTACCCTTGAGAAATATGACAATAATAATTAACCAGCGTTTCTCGGTCTTAAGTATTACAATTGTGCCTTTCCAATAAGGAATTGGACCCAAGACTGGTAGCCATGAATTTGTTGAATGAAGGCACTTTGAGCTGTTCTGTTCTTTTGAACTTGGAAGTTCTAGTAAATGTCTACATGTATATTCCTTGCAACACTGGGCATCCAAATATGGCCTTGTGTGTTTGTTCTTGAAATGTGACCTAGTTTGCCTCAGTATTGAGCTGTTAGTGACATTTGTGGTCTTAATCAAAGGCACATGTTCCCTTCTTAGTTTCCCATCATCATAACTTCCTATTAAAGTAAACTGTAAGTTTAAATGCTGTATGCCAAGAGAGGGTACGACCCGGTCTGATTTCATGGCCACCCAGCAGAGCTTGTCTGATTTAAATTAAGAGTCTTGAATCCCCAAAAGAATGTTTTCATGGATTAAGACAGTTCAGGGATTTCAGTCATTAATGGTTTATTGAAATGGTGGTTTGGTTTCCTTCAACAGGATGAGGGATCTTCAGATTATCAGTTCTGGTCTGAAAACAAAATGACAAGGATATCATGCCATGACCTCTGAAGTGTTTTGTATAAAGAAGGTACAAAATATAATTCATTTGGGTGTAGTTCATAAATAGTCTTCCTATTTAAAAATTCTAGTTTTTCCTCAATTGATAGTGCCAGTGTTAAACCATTCTTTTACAATGGAAGAACAATATCTCCCTAGATAATATTCAGACTTGTGAAATTAAACAACGTATATTAATATTTGAAATGTCTACTGTTTACATCAGGGTAATTCATAGCAAATCTATATAGTCTAGGAGAAAGATTTTCTTGCTCATTTTATACGTTGCAGTTGATATAACTTTAGTGCTAGAATTATACTCCTAAACAGCAAATGAATTTGCAACATTAATCAGAAATTTCAGAAGTAACCATTTTGCTATTGTGAGTGCTATCTGGGCACCTGGTTTTTGTCAGGACTATTTGGAACCATCATAGAATAACAGAGAAGTTTTCAGTCCTGCTGGCAGTGTGGCTTGCAAAGGTCTAATATCATAGAATCACAGGAGGTTAGAGCTTGTAAGGGATATTTGGAGATCATCTATTCCAACCCTCCAGCTGAAAGCAGGGTCAACAAGAGCAAGTTTCCCAGGACTGTATCTAGCTGGTTTTGTGCATGTCCAAGGACTCCAACCCGTCTTGGGGACCTGTTCCAATGTTTGATCACCCTTACGGTAAAGAAGTGTTTTGTTTTTTTCTTTTCTTCTAGTGTCTAGATGGAATAGCCCATATTTCGGTTTGTGCCTCTTGTCTCTTGTCCTGCCATGTAAAGAATCTGGTTTCATCTCGTCATCATTGTATATCTAAAATGAAAATTGAATCTTTGGATAAACCCCAATTATTAGAGGGGTTGGTGCCTAAATATTGTGTAGACTTGTATGGCAGCAGTTACTGTGGGCTGGTGGAAATTACAGTGGGTTGAGTTCAGTTTATAGATAAGACATGGATTGGCAGCATGTAGTTGCTGTCTTGGCTCATAGAAAGGCCTGAAGCAAAATCACTTGGGAAAACCTGCTGTAGTTGATACGGACCACTTTCAGAAAAGAGAGGGCATCATTCAGGATAGGAGCCAAGGCCTTGAAAACAGTATTTGCACCTTTTCTTTTTTTTTCCTTCTGATATTTTGTCAGGTGGTTTGTCCTTCCTGCCTCCTTAGTGAATTATAGCTTGTGTAGCCTTTTCACATTGTTTCCGTCTAGCACTTGATTTAAAATGAAATTCAGAGCACGTGTTCATGGTGAGAGATTCGCGACACCAGTGGCAGTTGCAAATGTGTAAAATTTGGTGTATGTTGAAGAGCTGAGCAGATTTCTGCGGCACACTGCCAAAAGTTCTGATGGAACTACAGTGGAAGAAATTTAAACAGGTTGTATGAATATGCTAGCACGTGTATGCTTTGCCAGTCATCCTGTGTTACAGAGTACGTGCCTTGGTTTGGTATGTGGAGAGAATTGGATAATACTGGATCTATGGTTCTGTATGAGCTGAAACAAATTCTGCGTTAATTCTGTCTCTGAAGCGTAGGTTTTATGCTTATATTAAATCGAATGGGTGCTAAAAGTTGGGGGAGGTGTGTTTCTGTTTTATAGAAGTGCGTATTTTACATTTTACTTAAATGATTGTGGTCACCAAGGCTTACATTTACTCCCCTCAGTTCATTGCAATAGTTGTATATGTTAATGAGGTTGTCTGCACTGTAATTATGGATGGCTATAGCTGGGCCAAACAGAGCATGTGAAAATGAGAGTGAGGAGTCACTCAGCTGGAATGAGCACTCAGTGCTAAATATAGCAGTGCTGTAGATTCTCACAAATGGCTCGAAAGCATAACATGTTTGACACCCTCAATCGCTTTCAAAACGAATAAAGAGAAGCTGCAATAGTATGATGTATGTGTGCATGTCAGAATGGTTTGACTTGATGCCTTTCTGTCACATGCTTTCATTCCTCCTAACTCTATTACAGCTAACATGTGATTTATTAGCCCTCTTTGATCATTCCGTTCATCCTAACCAGCTCTGCAGATAGGACAGTTGTACTTAATGTGTATGTTCCCTTCTCAGCACTGCTGTTAAAATAATTACTTCAATGACCAGGGCTTTCCTTCTAGAAATTATTCCATTCACATAAGTTTTGAAGAGCAAACTGTATTGGTGCCTGATCGGTAGGAGTTCCTCCTGTGCCTCTCTTCTCTGCTGTGCCTTTCATAAACAGAAGGGGGCAGATTTTTTATTTTTTGGTTGGGTTTTTTTTTCCCAGAAAAATATGCTGACCTGCAGTATTTAGAAACCCAACCACTGCACTTCAACATTCTTGCATAGGGTGGCAATTGACACCACAGCTGGGTTGAGGATGTTTAGCCTCACTCTTAAGAAATCTTTTTTTTTTTTTTTTTTTTTTTTATTTCAGTGTGGTGTGAATGTGCTACTTGGTCAATAAACTAAAGCTGTGCTCTATTTTAGGTATTTGCTTAGTGAAGATGTTTCGCTATTAATCCTGTGGAATTCAGTGAAGCAACTGTTTGGGGTTTTTTTCTGTCACAAGGCTACAGAAAGCAAACAAAAAAGAGTTGTGTTTTGTTTCTTGATACGGATGTTGCAGAAACTGTTTGTAACGCTGTCTGCTGAAGTGTCATCCGTGGGTATGGGGAGAACTGTAAGTCATCCTCCCTGCAGCCTACATGTACTGTGCTTATTAGAAATGTGAATGGGAATGCAAAGATATTTTTACTAGCCTTTTAGCATGGATGCACTCACTGTGGGGCTACCTCCGGGGCCTTGCTGGTTGGAATGCTTTTTGGAATGTCCCGGGCTCCGAGCCCAACCCCGCCCTGGAATGTGAGGTTAAATGTTGGCGGTACAAATACAGAGTTTTGAATATCAAAATCCTAGAGTTCCCCAGTACTGCAATTTCAGAAAGCTTGTGAGGGAACCGCGTGTCGGCTCAGCTGCTCTTTGTTTCAAAGAGTAAGCATGTCTTGGGCTGCTGGGGAGAAAGGGGAGGTAGGATGGGTGGGTTTGCTTTAGCTTTTACTTACGGGATTGCAAGAGGTCCCAAACAGGTGCTATCTACAAAGGAGTCTTCATTCACAAAAGCTGCTTCTTTAATCAAACCTGCAAGCTCAACATACTTGAGAGCTGTTGCCTTGTGAAAGAGGCGTCTGCTTGTATTTGGGTGGTGAGTCAAGAAGCTGTGTCCATGAGATGGCCTGCAAGGCTTAAGTTTCCATCTCTGCCACAGTGCAGGAGAATGATGTTTGAGGCTTTTATTCAGAGTTTCTGATGACAAAGCTGATGAAAAACATTAAAAGCAAGATGCAAAGCCTTTGGTGAGAAGGGAGTGCCGCCTGTATTGCTAAACAGCAGTTGCCTAGGTCAGTTAAGGAGAAGAATTGATGAGCTCCAAAGGGAGTTTTGTCCAGTCATCCTTACTCGAAGGAGTATTTGCCTCAGGGTTTTTATGTGTTGTAGGAGTTAATGTGAATATGCCTGTGAAATCTTTATTAGATAAATAAATAAATACTTTTCCCTTGCCTGGGCATGGTGGAAGGGTCTCTTTTTTCCATTTGCTCTAAGTTATTGTCTGAGATGGATCCTCTTGTGAGAGATTACATAGCACTGTATTACAAATCTGACACTTTACTCATTTTAACTTAATTTTCCTTGGTAGTCTCCATGCATTTGTTAATGCTTCGGTGTGTCATTGTATTTGATACAAGAAATGAGCTTCCTGTTTAACTGCCTTTAAAAATTATTGCTTGGTGATTATAATTGAAAGGGTTATAATCTGTCTGTAGTTGTGAATGTGGATTTTTGGTTAGTATTCTATCACACAGAGCTGACTGATCTTCATTCTGTACTTTCTAGCTGTTTTAAAACTTTATCATTTTTTTTTATAGCAGCCTTCCAGTACTTAGAGGGGGCCTATAGGAAAGCTGGGAAGGGGGTTTTTATCAGGGAGTACGGATATAGGATGGGGTGGGGTTTAAGCTGAAAGAGGGGAGATTTAGGTGAGGTGTTAGGAACAAATGTTTTCCTGTGAGGGTGTAGGGAGTCACTGGCCCAGGTTGGTCAGAGAAGTTGTGGCTGCCCTGTCCCTGGAGGTGTTCAAGGCCAGGTTGGGTGGGGCTCCGAGCAACCTGATCCGGTGGCAGATGTCCCTGCCCATGGCAGGGGAATTGGAACTGGACGATCTTAAGGTCCCTTCCGAACCAAACTGTTCTATGTTTCTATGAATAAATTGTTTTTGTTGATTTGTAGAATAACCTAGGCAGCATTAGAACACTGGATATTGCATGTATACCTGTATTCTTGCCACTATCTGTTCTGTGCATGGGTGTTAGCAAGGACTGTCAATATTTGATTATAGGTCTTTATGTTAAACTTCTTAGCAGCAACTGATAAAATTGTTTCTCTCATTGTAGTCTGAGAGACGTGAGGGTTACATGGATAGTAGACTAAAAGCCAGTACTTTTTTACCTTTTTTAATTTCAGGTTTTGGTAAACGTTCTTCTTTTGAATTAGGAAAAAAAAATCAGGCTATAATCAAACTTCATTGGGGAGCTTCTCAGTGAATTATGTGCATTCTTATTTACTTAAGAAATTAACTACTACATTTTTCTTCAAGTTTCTTAGGCGGCATAGCCGTGATTGCCATTTAGTACTTTACTGTTTTAATAGCTCTCTGAATCATTATAAAATTTAAAGCAAATTGCTTGGCCACCCATGTATCTGCTCTCGTTACACACTCCAATAAATCCCAGACAACAAACAATTTAAAAGCTGAAACTATTGTCGTTTTCTTCTCACTGTGCTGAAACGGAGCCAAAGCCTGGACACCAGACAGAACACAAGTAGACATGTCTGGGTAGAGGTACCTATGCGAACCACAAAACCCATGAGATCTTAAGAGTGTTAAAAACAATATGGGACAGTTTCACTTCAGCAGAAGTGTGCATTTATTTCCCTTGTATGGCATACAATGCCATTTTTAGAGGTTAATTGAATGTTCTGTGTTCCGATCCTTAGGTGAGAAGAAAGGGCAGATGGCATGTTCACAGGGGCATTGAAATGATATGATTTCAGAAAGCTGGAGTATTGAGAATGAAGAATTATGCCAGTAAATCACTCCACAGCCAGAGTTATACCAGTCATGTGAGATACATACAGCGATTTAATAAATTATATTTTCTCCTATTAACTTTTATCAGCACACGGAATGTTCCAACATAGACTGTAAAATCTGGTAGTTTGCTCACTGCTGTAGGCAGCATGCAAGGCTACGCAGTGTGACCTAAGGTGTGTGCATGAGGAGAGAGAAAAAAAAAAATAAAATAGACACTGACATCTTTCTGTCCAATAGTACCATTTCAGCATTTATCCACAGATTCCGCATTTACCCATTTTCTTTATATTCATAGTCAGTTCAGACTCTTGTAAGTTCATTTTTTGTTAGGGAAAAAAATGTGTGACACACCATTTATTTAAAATGATGCTCTATGCCACCATCTTACGGAAGCAAATTCAGCTCCAAGTATGGTGGAGGACAGAGTTTCCATTTCATTTCTTCTTGCAGAGAAACACATTGAAGACAAACAGATTTGTTCCACCCCCACTTTATTTTTTTCATACATCCTTTTTTTTTTAAAAAAAAAAAAAAAGTAACCTAGATGAAAAAGAGATTTTCCAGAAATAGTTGATGTATTTCCATGAAAGGAAGAGCTAACCTCATCCTGTTAAAAACAATCTCGCATCTTCGCCTATCGCTGCTCGGCTACCATTGTGTGTACCATTTCCCCCTCAGCCCAGCCTGTGAATTCACCGGATCACCTGGTCGGAGAGAACATTTCGCCCACACAGTTCACTCTTCTCACTTCCCCTGTGCTTTAGTAACCCACGTGCGCGCTGTCATTAGACCAACGTCCTCTATGGCCCAACAAACAGACAGTGATGATGTTTCCGTGTGAATGTATGTACAAAAAGTCAACACTCTCCTTCACAAATTATACGGGGTTTATGGGTGCCAAACCTAATCCTCAAGCCATGAAAACTTCCCCTCCACAAAAATGAGAAGGGTAATGTAGTAACTGTCTCGTTTTAGGACATTTGATTCCCCTGATTATATTCTTACAAACTAGGTACCTGGAGCCAATGGAAAATGCTTCTGTTCCCAGGCCAGAACTCTCATCTAGGTCTGTAGTTTATTCCTGCTGCTTGCAAAGATAAAAGTGCCTGTCTGCACGCAGAAAGGATATTCCTCAGTTTAGTATGCAGTATTATATTCCTCTTTATTTCTTCTTCTTTTTCTTCAGCTGTCTTCCTTCTTGCGTTGGTAAATATGGTTGGCCTTTAGAGAAAAAGTTGCCTGTAACTTTTTAACAGTTCTTGGGATGCTGACAACAGTTAGTTTTTATAATTACCATTCTTTTCTTCTACCTCAATATTTAGAGTAGGCATGTCAAGCTGAGCAGTTGTTTTATCTGAACATAGTTCACCTTGTTAATCCCTGAATTTCTATGGCAAGCCTTTCTTGCATCCATCCCTGGGTGAACTAAAATTAACTTGGGATTCGGCTTTTATACCTGAGTTAGTAGAAGAGTGTTGCGCAGGTGTTAGCTTCCATTCAAGAAGGCATTTAGCTTGGGTGACAAAAACGTCTATCAGTTGTCTTCTCATCTGTGTGTGGCAATGCCTGCTTTTGTAGGCAGAGATCACTAAACAGCACAGCTACTTCTTTCTTGGCTTCTGTAGTGCACAGCTGGCAGCACTCAATTGGTGTCAGTGTTGGGTTTCGTTATGTTATTTCCT
Organism: Phaenicophaeus curvirostris; assembly: GCF_032191515.1. Classification (NCBI taxonomy): domain Eukaryota; kingdom Metazoa; phylum Chordata; class Aves; order Cuculiformes; family Cuculidae; genus Phaenicophaeus; species Phaenicophaeus curvirostris. The sequence goes on from NC_091405.1 coordinate 16,829,139, forward strand.
TCCATGATAACCGGGGTCCTCAAAAATCACGCCTGTGTCCCTTCTGCAGGGGCAGAGCAGACAGCTGAGAGCAGCCACCACCTTTGCCAGCTCTAGCAAAACCAAATGTCAGTCAACAACTGAAATGCCTTGCTTGACATGTAAAAAGTGACTCAAACGGCCGTGTGGCAAGGATATCTTGGATGAATTATGGGGATGGGAAACACAACTGGATAGGGAGCCTTTTGCTCTAGCAGCTGCACTCATGATAATATCTATGCAGGTAGTCAGGATGTTTTAACTAAAGTGGAATGAGCTGCTGGTTACAGTCCAGTTCTTAGCATGAAACATCCTGTTGACAACCTCAGCACAAACATCGGTGGCAGAAAAGGAAAAGAGCAATTAAAATATTTTTTAGTCCTTTCAAGTACCTTCAGATCAAGACTCAGGGTCAGTGATACTGGCTTGTGTGGGGCTTGTACTGTTCCTGTCGATGAGGTAGCTGATCTCCTAAAAGAATGTAGTTATTTTCATTCTTTGACATTCCTATGCAAATTATCACAGAAATTGGTGAGATGATAAGTTACTGAGCACCTGAATGTGCAGTTGTCTGATACGCTTCCTTGTGATTCAAGAAATGGAACTGGGAAATGTCTGGCATATATCTTATCCATCTACTGACTGCTCAGTATTTTGTGGACAAGTTCATAACCTTTGTACAGCAGATAAAAGCTATCAAATGTGTTCTGCTAATTTGTATAGATTAATCAATTAATGGATAGTATACGGCACTGAACTGTCAACAAGCTGTGTATATAGATATTATAAATATACCATGTGCATCATGAACTGCTGTAGTTTAACATAAAGCTGGCACCAAGAGAATCTTCCTTGATAAGTGAGGAAGTGGAGTGATCTGTCATTAGTTTCCTCCTAACGAGAAACGGGTATCTTCAACCACATCTTTAGACTCCCACGCTATTGTGGATATCAAGATGTTGAGCTCGGTTTATTTTAAAGGTCATCATGTGAGATCTAACACACAATTTCTAAACTATAAACAAAACATAACTCCACAAAAGGAAAATGCAGATTATCAAAAGTGAGTGAAACTTATCACGATGTCTAAAAATAGACTCCAGCATTACTTTTATGACTTAAAAACATTAGCAATTATGCACAGGGCTTGGGGGTTTTTTTTGTTGTGAGATGAAGTTCAGGTCTCTGTGGAATATAGTTTTAGTGTCTATATTATAGCAACATCCAAAATAGGCCAAGTGTTAAGAGTATAAGAGTTTACCGTTTAAGAGAACAAACATGAAAGGTAGGGCAAACAGGATATAGCTGTACACAAGTGGTAGAAGGTAGGGAGGAGCACAAAGTTGACTGACCCATTTTTTTTACAAGAGTAGAGGAGAAGCTGGAGTGCATCTTTCTGTGCTCTCTGGGGCAGACAAAGATGGATGTGGTAAAGCAGGAGGAAGCTTAGGGACTCGGAGTGGACTCAGAGAAGACTCATCATAATCAAGACATAGGAGAAAGAAAAACCCTATATAAAGCAGGTTATAAAATGTCTTGTTGGATGAACCAGTGAGAAGAAAGTTAAGATAGTCAGAGATCTGGAACTGGGGTTACATGGAGCCGTATTCATGTCAGAGTAAAATGATTTACCATCTCCTTGAGTGCTTTTATTGATGACTTCAATAGGGTTCTGAGATGCTGGATAATGTCCTGAATTCAGATCTACCCATTACAAGTGCAGGAAGTAGTGACATACTTTCTTATATATGGTTCTTGACAAGAGATTATTTAAAATGGAGATCAATGTTGTTTCAAGTTTTTGCTAGTTGACTATAAAGCTTTAGACTGAATTAGTTGTAAAGGATGAAATGCTGGGTAAATTAGATGGATCAAAGTAGCATATTTTGGATCCAAGTTCTCACAAACTTAAAAGCTATTTAGGCAAGGAATTTTGCCTCAAGCTCCTTTCTGTTTGAAATTTTTAAGTTGTGTGCTTAAAAAGAAGGAACTGGTATCCACTGCTTCATGGGGACTGCATGAGATTTCCTGTGAAACATGTTTTATTTTACTGGGTTAGGAGGTAAACTGAAGAATGCAAGAAAGGGGTATTGAGTGGCCATCGGTTAAGGAAGTTGCTACCTTGAGTCTCATAGGTGCATTAGAATGACACTGTTTGAACTATGTTGCCAGTATATTCTTGGGACTAATGATTCCTGAAACAAATAACACACAATTCTCAGTGACACGCAGAGCTACTAAACAAGCTACTGTAGCATTCACTTCAAACATGTTGAACACTTTCTTTCTTGAATAGGAAAGTGCAGAGATACAACTAAGGCAAGGGACTATGAAAGCTGACTTCACATCTGTTCTGAGCTCTTTCATTGAGCTATTCAGACTCGCCAGTAATTTCAAAGGTCGCATAATAGGTGGTTCACACCAAGTTATGAAGTCCTTGCCTCCTGCTTCTTGTTGCAACTTCCTATGCCTTATTACCAGCTCCACTGTGCCAGCACAAACACTTGCTTATTGCTGCTGTTATATTTCAGGTAAATCAATTCCCTGAACCAATTCACTCTGGGACCACACAAGTATTAGTGGTGGCATAACAGCAAGGATGGCATCTAAGCAAGAAAGGGTCCCTGGGACCGGGGAGTACCTGAGCAGGGGAAGTCGGGACTGCTGAAGTCAATATTCATCATCTAGGAAAGGTCAGTACTTCGACAGTCTCATTAGCTTCAGGCCTGAAGAAGTTCCTCCTGGCTGCTTAACTTTCCATTTGTATACCTTGTTTATGGGCAGCGTTCATTTTAGTCACATCGGAGTTGTGTTTTTTTGCATCAAATTATTCCTACAGATGGTGAGAATCACGGCAATAGAGCCCTCTTGAAAAATAACCCTGTCTACTGGGAAACAGTTTGCTTTGCAAGCTCTGTGATTCCAGAAAGCAGCTAAGACAAATGTTATTTCCAAGTAATTTAAGTTGTATTGTTAAAATACCAGTTTAAATGACGGGCTACTGGCAGAATAGTCAGGCCAGAACAAATCTCAGAGCTGGCTAAGCTTCTCAAGAATTTATCCAGTTTTGTAGAATGTCATGCACCCCTGGAATGAAATCCGTGCTGCAAGGGTTTTGTTAGCAACAGCTAATACAGCTCCTTTATGGCCAGGCTGGCTGTGCCTGCGTGAGCTGTAGCTCTAAAAGTGCCTACGGTGTTTGTACTTTCTTAGTCACAGTGGGGGAAATTGGTGGGCCAGTATCTGCATTATTTAATGGTAAAATAGTTGTAATTCTGATGGGCTACCCACTGATTTTCATACATATGGCAGCAATGCAAATTTGTGATGGAAATCTCCATTTCTGAGCATAAATAGTGATTTTAGAGAAGAACATTTTTTAAAACCTAGACGTTCTATTGCCTCTTGCTAATCCGCAATAGGGATCATGGCAGATGATAAACATTCAACCAAGTGTAGAATCTAAAATTAAATACCTTTTTTTGCCTCTTTTGCCCTCCTCTTATTGTTTCCTAAAAACAAAGAATATTTTGAAATAATTTCTTAATCCACAGCACATTTCTAAATGTTTGTCTAGGGAACTGGTGCTTCAGAAAAGGTTTTCGTTCATGTCTGTGTAGTCTGAAGTCCTCTTCCTGTGATTAGGAAACAGTGTGGTCAAGTGAGTTTTACAAGCATGTCTTGTGAAGTGAACTCTAGAAAAGCAACCCTGGACATCCCTTCCTGCCCCGCATCACCCTCTCAGTTCTCAAGTGCAGCTATGTGTGTACAACTGACTAACCGGGGGAACAGATGCAGGGTAAAAAAAAGCCAACAAAATAGAGTTTTTGTTGAGTGGAATATTGTAATAACTAAGGCCACTGCCACCAGAAGAATTGCTCATGAGACGCTCTTATTCTCATCTAGGATGACTTTGAACCAGGCTACGTAGGTCCTGAGCTCTCCAGGGCCCCACAGTTCACATTACCAGATGCTTTGGACAGTATCTCATGCCTAAATGAAAGATGAAAATAGATACTTTTTCAACGCAGAAGTGGCAGCTGTAAGTATTTAAAGGGTAGATATTGGCAACTACATATGAGATGAAATGGAAGCTAAGTGGATTCTTGCACGGCTAGCAGACAAATAGCTGTCTAGTGCAAAGTGAGTTGTCTTGCCTGGCAATAGGGCAGTCAGAGTTGTTTCTTGATGGTGTAAAAGGTGCTGTGCCTCTTCTGTGTGCAAATAAGATATCAGCATTTAATATATGGAGGAGGTTTAGTCCACAGCAAACAGAAGTTGTGGCAATTCAAAACGTGGATAAGCGAAATATATTTAATCTTGCAGCAGTTTGAGTTAACTGGGTTTAATTGTAGAAGATTATTTCTAAAACAGAACTGCCAAACTGCCAGAGGCTAAACTTTACACATCATTAAAATACACTTTTTTCCAAATGGTCATCAGTTTCTCTTTAAAGGAACTGCTTTACATTTGCCCACTCCTATGATATTCCTTGGGTCTTCTAGTGAGCTTTCGCTCTTTTCTTCTTAATCATGGTATTCATTCGGTTTGTTTCAGGCTATTAATGGCCATGGTAACTTAACTGTCAGTGAGAAACTTGTCCAGTCCCTAGAGTAACAGGAGCCAACAAAAAGGAACATTTTTCTTTCATTCCTTCCCTGTGATTCTCTGATCATTTGCCACAAAAAGCAGATTATTTTGACAGAACCAGGTTAGGGAGTGGCCCTATGTGTAGTCATACTGGCAGATCTGAGAGGACTGGCAACTGCAGGCAGTGTGAAATTCACCTATTAATGTGGATCAGATGGACAAGCCTGACCTTATCCTCAAGTTCAGTAATGCTCCCTATCAGATCAAGGCAGGGAAGATGGAAACTCCATTCTCAACATGATTTGTAATGCCAGTTGTTTCAAATAAAAGAGGCCAAATAAATGCTGCGTTTATGGTCCATGTGTTTTCTGAATGATAAACTTGCAGTTCTGATTGCTCTAGACAGGCAAATGAGCTTGATCCTTTGCTTTACTTGGCTGTAAGGGAAGCCAGGGTTTGCAGAGAGATCCTCCATACTGGACTGGTCCCAAAGAGCAAGAAGGGGTGGAAAATTGTAAAGGCAAAGGCTCAGAGGAAGAACTGAAAGAAAACTTGTTCTAGGATTCACAGTAACCTTTTTTTCAGTACTCTTTGATGCTGCTCCTGAGAATCTATTGTTTTCTAAACGAACGAGGTGATGACATCTTTTGCAATGTGTCTTCCTGGTGAAACCAGGTGGTACCTGCAGCTGCTGAGACACGCGACAGGCAAACTAGGCACTGTTATCTGTGAACCATATAACATATATCTGAGAAAGCATATAAACTTTTTGACATAATTCACTCTTGAACTTTAGGGCAGAATGGCAAAAGTATTACAGTTGTCTCTGGTGTCCATATTCTTACCACATATAGATAAGCCTAGATAAGATAGAAGTTCCTTTAAAAGGATTTATGCGTTTTAGTTTTTATCTGTCTCCTGACTCCATATTTTTGTTTCTGGTTTAAAGAAACCAAACCATGCAGGATTACTACGAGTCATTTCTAAAGGGAAAGATTTGGGAGGGGAGGAGCAAAACAAAGGTGTCCTTCTGTTCCCTAAAACAAAAGGATATTCTTTAGAATCTCTTTATCGAAATTCTATATAGGGAGCATATACCTGGGTCAGTCTGTGAAAGGTGCTCAGTCTAGTCCCATTACCCTTCAGAAAATATACCATTTACTGCTCTGGCAGTATCACTGGGGAGGCTTGATCTGACCTGTAAACAGACTAAGCATTAGGGATTACCTCCTACCTTATGCCAAAACAAGCACTGTATTATATGGAGTAATAACTCAGCCCTGTATTCATAAAAGTGGGGAATAAGCAGCTGCTTAACAGTTCTTTTCTGAGTGTTATAGAGCCTTTAAAATTCTGCCTATGCATTTTCCCTCACAAATGTCTGTATTGTGTAATCTGGTTTCGGGATAGGCAAGGATCTTGGAAGTTTGTAAATTTATGTGTGGTTATAAAATAGTCTGCATATTTTAATTTTTAATCTTCCAATAAACTGAAAGAGTCAGTAACAAGCGGCTTGTTCATACAAAGGCAGCTTGCAACCGCAGCCGTATCTGGGCTGGGAAGGAGGAGAGACCCCCTTGAAGACTGAGCAGAGTGTGTTTGTTATAATGTGATCTTAACTGTCTGTGACTCTCTTTAAGTGTCTCCGTGGTCCTCAGAACACAAGCCTGAATTATAGGTGGATGTTCTTTTTCTGGAAGAAAAGGGCAACGTCATGTAGTTTGTGCACAGACAAAAGTGGCAGCTGAACTACAAATTCTGAGTACATACGTTAGGAGCCATCACCCTTTACAAATTCTGAAATTTTAATGAGAACTGCTTCTACCACACAAGCCCTCTGCAAACGAGCCTAGTTTTGCACATTTAGTAGTTGTGCTGTAATGCAGATCTGCAAAGCAGCAGCCAAAAGTGGATATTTGCAAGGTAGTCGCCGAGTTCTGCTCAGACTATGCAAAAGGCACCGCTACGGTTTCAGTTTAGAAGAGATTTATTGTTTCAAGGACAAGTTTTGTTGCCATCTTTAACTGACACCTTTTTTGCTTTCCAAGAATTTTCCTGTAATTGGCTGCCTAGATAAGCAGCAGGAACATCTTATGCTCAGGCAGGATGGCTGCTGTAGTTTGATGAACACCTTTTCTCATGTCAGTGCTTGCTGCTCAGTCCCCAGCTATGCATTCCCCATGTCTTTGTCACTGCCTCAGGTGTGGCAGTACAATTGTTCATGAGATTTTGTTGTAAAACAGACTAGGGAATTGATACAGGTTAAAAACAACCTCCTGTTTACAGCCCTTCCACTAACCCTCCTAACAGATGTTTGGGGGGCAGCAAGGGAGAAAGAAAAGGAAGGGGATGGGAGCCTGGGGGCAGGGGTGGTTTAAGTCAGTAATATTTGTCAGACTATGTTCATAATTATTAACTACCTGGTTAACTTGGATGTCTGTGACGTTAGGCATCTGTTAAAGACTTCCCAGTAGAGTCAGTCCAAGGAGTTATAAACCATGCCTCTTGGTTTCAGCAAAAATACCTGATCTGTCAAAGGGAAAAATTACCATTATGGAAGCAACGTGCTGTTTCTCTGGCTGCCCTGGGTCGGTAGAGCATCTGCTGGAGCTATAGCCTGGACACCTATGTGCACCATAGCCTGTCCCTGCAACTATGTGTATTTGTCACATAAGGCTGTCAGTAAAATATTTCAACAAGTCTAAGTAATTTTAAAGTTCAAGTTCCATTTCCAGAACTAATATTGGAGACTGCATCACACTGACTCATAAGGAAAGACTGATAAAATTCTAAGGCATTTTGGAAATTAAATTTAGGTTTTGGAAGTAACTTATGTAAAGAAGACAATTTACTCTGTCCATAGCTAAGACCCTAGTCCTACTGTTGTGTGTAGTCGAGCTTCATTTCAAGGTGCTGCTGTAAGACCTTGGTGGATGTCAGAGTTGTTACTCAGATTAATTAAGAGGGGCATTGTTTTATTTAGTGCTGTGTAACTGAAAATCAAAGTTGTCTTTCATGTTGTGGGTGTGGAGATTTTTTTAACTTGTAAAATGAAAATAATTATTTCTTCTTTAGCTGTGTGCAACTTTTCTGTTTTCACCAAAATTTTACTTTAGTATCCTGTCGTCTCTTTTAGGAACAAGAGGCAAAGTCAGTTTACATAGGATTAGTCTTACTGTAATCTTCTATATTTAGAACTGAACTTTTTCCCCACAACTCTTGAAGACAAAACGCCATGTGAGAAGTTGACTGCTCTCATCCTATTCCAGCTGAGAACAGAAATAAAAGTGCCAGCAACATCACAAATAAGCCTTTTTCTCACAAGACTTACAGCACATTCTTTTCTGACAGAAAGCGTTCAGATGAATTTCCAAACTCTTAGATGTTTATCTGAACTATACCCACATTTCTTAACCTTTTGTAGCTCTTACTTATATCTCAGACTAAAAAATACATTCATTAGAGCCATGGCTTGGAACAACAATCATCCCCAGGGGGCAGATGGTTTGTTTTCAGTTACTGTGAATTGTGGGGAGCGGGATAAATTGATGAATTGTTGTCTAAGTGCTTTAAAGATTCTCTCTTACTTGAAGTAAGTTTCAGTCCATTTTTCCTGGTGAATTTACTATTGCATATCACTTATTTCTGACAAAGATCCTTTGAAGTAATTATCCTTCTCTTTACTGAATGCAATTTATATTTGCAAAACTGAGGGTAACAAGAGAATGTCCTAGAGCAAATAATCCAATAGCCCTGTCCTTATTACTTGCAATAAACCTCATTATTTACTTTTCAGACTTATTTGCTCCAAGTTTCATTGTTGACCAGCCTCATCACAAGTTTTCTTCTGAACTCACTCTGTAGAAGTGTATTCATAGCCTTTATCCTTGAGATAGCATCTGTTTGTTTATAAACTTGCTCACAGTTCTTTTACTGCATTTTGTCAGGAGCATTGACAGAGGGCAGTGGATTGGAGTGTTGCTCTGAAGCTGTTGTCCCTTGTGGGCACACACAGGGACCAGTGCTGCTCCTGCCCTTTCATCTCATGACACAAGAAACTTAAGACATCCTTGGTCTGCGTTGCCTCTTGCAGCCACTACACCATCCCTGAAGAGCTGTGCTGCAGATCAGATCAGGGACCTTGCCTGATCTGAACTGTCCTCCCCATACCCCAAAGGAAGGATGAAGCTGGGTCAGTTCCCTTGGTCCTGCTCACAGGGTGGTTGTGCCAAAACGGCTGAGCAGATGGCATTCACAGAATCACAGAATAACCAGGTTGGAAGAGACCCACCGGATCATCGAGTCCAACCGTTCCTATCAAACACTAAACCATATCCCTCAGCAGGAAGAAGCCATTAAGCTGGTATTGCCTAACACCATATTCTTATTAGTCTCAAAGTACGACCAGATGTAAATATTAAATTTATTTCTTAGTACTTGTTATAACTGCAATTTACCTTAATGGCTAGGTTGCTGATTTTACAAATAAATGAGTAAAGGAGAGGGTTTTGAGGGTTAGTTGTTAAAATTTATCATGTAACCTAAATGAATTTATTTATTCAAATTGATGAAAATGTTGATAGAGAAGGATATATACCTGTCTGGCATTAATGTCAGTCTGACTAACTGATGCAGACCAAAGCGCTACTTCTTTTGATAATTTTTCTTTAATTGCTAAGTTAATATCATCTTCAGTTTGTTATCTGGCACAGTAAAGATACATGTTTAAAACAGCAACAAAGGTCCTGCTAGTGGGGTCACGTCTGGCTCTATTCCCTGGATGAGAGTGTGCTCTGGCATTTGGTCAAGTTGAACTGATTCCAGTGCAAGTCTCGTAGGTCAGAAACCTGTGATTGTGCATTTGCTGCCCTGCATTCATTCTCCATAGATTGTTCTTTGATCCAACCTGCAGATACTCCTGGTTCTAAAAGCTTTTTTTCTCTTCCCCTCTCTCTACTCTTTGGCACAAGGCAAGCATTTGGCAATTTATGTTGAAGCAGCAGGTTCATCCTTATCAGTACTATATGTTTTTGAAACTGGGCACATTCATTTGGCACAAATTAGTCTTTTTGTTTGGTTTGTTTTGGGGTTTTTTTTTGTAATGGAGAAGATGCAGAGAAGGCACAACAAGAGAGGAGCAGGAAGGGGCCACATGCAAAGCCCTGTCTTTCTCATGCCTGTTGTGGCCTTATTGCAAAATAAGCGCCTAATGAGAGTGCTCTAGTCACACCCAAAAGATCCCTCAGAGAACTCGCTCTGGGGCAGAGGCAGATCGGTTGTTGGTGAAGAAAATGGAGGTGATAGTTATGACCAAAATACACTTTCCATCCTGATTTTCAAAGGGAGTTAAGGAAGATCTGCTGTTTAAGCTGTGTGGGTTAACGTGGCTTATTTTAACCGTAACTGAAAAAGGAATATTCACTGCTTCGCCTTGTAATCTGTGTAGGTGGCTGGGAGAGGTAACCTCCTTCCCAAACCCAGCGGTGATCAGACCAGGACGTCCATCCAGAGCCTCAGAGGCAGAAAGCTGAGCTGAGCCGAGCAAAGGTGCTGCTTCCAAAAGAAGGTGATTCCACTCCCACCTTGTACTGCCCCAGGCAGAAAACTAGCACAGCGAAAGTGAGACAGGCGTTTCCATCTGGTTTAGGGAGTTAGGTCAGTTCTCTGACGATCATAGGAGAGAAAGCATGTGGAAACCTTCCTTTCTATCACAGTGTACAGCCATCTCACTGCACCTTTTAGATGGTTCTAACCAGCCACACCAGGTGATTTGTGACTTTCTGCTGAAAGATGTTACTGTTCCCTTGTCCCAGGTATCAAGATTTAGTGAGGTTTCATCTGGTTAATTTACTAGCTGCCATATTAGTGGAACCTAAAGCTAATTATAGTTGCAGTCAGTATTTAGACTGTGAGCTATGGGGCTCATATAACGAAGGTTAGCCACTGCCTGTTGGACAGCTGATGGTCCCAGGGGTTCTCCAGGACCTTACATCAAACGAGCGTGAAACAGAGCTAGCTGAGCTCCCTCCCTTGAGCCACCAGTGCTACCATATAATGAACTAGTTCAGGGAACCTAGACAAAACGTTGCTTTCTTTGGAGAGCTAGTTTGTAACTGGCTGGAATCCCTGAGCTGACTTACTGCACAGAGCTCACATCAGCACCAACCACCACGGTGCGGAGGGCAGGGTAGGGGGCCAGGCTACGGCAGCTGTGAACAAGGTGGCTTGAGGTGTTACAGAAATACACCCTGAAATGAAACAGGAAAAAGACAAACATTTCCCTTTAAGAATACTGTGTTTCTTGAGTGATTGAGCCACTGCTGAGAAATGCAGAGATATTAAGTACACAGGCATTTAAATCCTACACAGTTCTAATTTAATTTTTAATTTGGAGTCACATTTGGGTCAGTTACGTTATAAATATTGAAGCAGATTTCCCAAAAAGGAACTATTCCCACCCTTCTGTTCAAATACCTGTCATTCTGGTGATTTTATGGGTTAATTAGTTCATTTTCTGAAATGTATTTCTGGGATATTTTCCCTTTAACTACTTCAACCCATAACCTCATGTTCCGAGAGTTACTTAACCTTTGGTCTCGTACAGTTTACTGGCAACCATTCCTTTCCTTTTAGGATCTTTCTTATTTGTGATTCTCTTAGCAATATAAACCACATATAGCTACTATTTCCTAACATGAAGCCTTACACAGTGAATCGATGTTACATTTAATTAACAGAAAGGTTTTTGGTATTTCGCAAAGTTATTGACATTACGAAAACTGTACATTAATACCAAATGTTCCACGTCATTTAATGTAATAGGAGATTGTAATAGCAGATTAAAATCATATTAAAAATGGACCCAATTTATTTTCCAACTAGAGGACTGCTATAGGAAAGAGTTAACATTGCCTGGATATGCTATATGAGGTTATATGCCTTAACAAGTTTGGATTTCTTTCAAGTTGTACTCTAACATTTCTAGGCTTACAATTGTTTTCTACTCAAATGTTAAAGCTTAATTTTAAACTTTTACAGTCAATTTTATAACAGCCTCAGTGTAATTTGTTAGGGCACTCCTAACGAGAAAAAGTCCAAGAAATCCAGCAAGACTGTTTTTAATACTCTGAAGGTATATAAATACCAGTGTCGGAACTATTTTTAGTTTGATCTTTTGTCTGATTCTCTGGTACATACCAATTGTGTTGTACCAAGCACAGTCAGAGCCTGGTAGCCAGTTGAACTGGGTTTACAACTTTGGAAGCTGCTAGACGAATGACTTTCATGTGCTGTCTTGACTGGGAAAGATTCATTTACAGTTTATGGTCAGACTGTGGCAGACACACCCCTCCCTTTGTGATAATAAATATGAAACAGTATTCTGTGATATGGATCTTTAATATATTGACTGGTTTTGCTACCGTAGGAATTTTAAAAGCACAAAATACACTTTTTCTTAATATAGGTTAAACTTTGAGCAAGCAGTTTCCCATTTGGTGCCTCTGCTGCTGTAGAAGGCTTTTCCTTTTAATGTTTCTTGAACAACTGTATAAACCCAGAGGATTAGAGCCTGCCTGCAGGAGAGCACCAAGAAGGGCAGCTGCTGTTCTCTTCAGCATTTTTTTGCTGAGCAAAAGCATGTCAAAGCTATCAGGACAGCTTAATGCTACTACATGCTACAAAAATTCATGCATTATAGTGACTGTGGGTACATACAGTCCTGCTGACTGCTTCCTGCTGAATCCCTGCCCAGGAGAAACCACTTCATGGCTGATTGATTGTTTCTTCTTTTTTTTAATTGAGCAAAACTGGAGAAGATGTATAGGTTTTAATTCAAATGGAAACTTAAGTAGCAGATTTCAGAGACTTTGCCTTTTCTTGTCCCTGAGCACATTTTGTTCACCTAAAGGGTTTATTAAGTTAATGAAGAAATTTTCATCAAAGTATTAGGACCTCCCTACATTTTATAATTTTATGTTATGTTAGAATGTTTTGGGTTGGAAGGGACCTCAAAGTCCATCCAGTCCCACCCCCTGCCATGGGCAGGGACATCCCAGTGGATCAGTAGTTACCTCCTTGTGGCTTATTGGTATTATTTCTTCTTCACATATGGGAGCACCAGACCCTGGTCTCCAAGGGAGTAAGCAGCAGGTCAAACATTTTATTTTGCATTTATAGACAGGTGATTTGTGCATATTCAGACACCTGTGGCCTTTTTGATAGTGAAAGCAAAAGGGTTGATCATATGGTTTGTTTACACTCACTGACTGGATGACATGAATCCTTGACATAAGATTTCTAGCTTGAATTAATTTTAAAAAAAAATTATGTGAGAGTTCATTGAAACTCTGCTGTTTTGTTCAATAGAAATTGACAGTTAACCCATTCTTCACACCTGTTTGATGAATTAATATATGGGTTCTGCTAATACAGCAAAAATAATATTCCTCCAGAGCTGACTGGGATGGCTTTATTAATTGAATAGCTCATTCTGTAGCTTGGAAGAATACTGAGGTAGTGTTTAATCAGCTATTTCTTTCTGTGTTTTGTCTTTTAAAAATTCATGGAAAGTAGAATATGCAGCAATACCTTTGTCCCAATCCAGTCTGACATATAAGGAAGTCGAGGAAGCGGCTAATCCTATTCCTGGGAAGGGGGTAAGGTAGAAGGGAAAGGATCAGGACCAGCAGCTTAGTATCCGATGACTGCCTGTAGCGAGGATTGATTCTGTGGCCAAATCAAATAATCAAACCTCTCAGCCCTTGCTCTGTCAAACAAGGATTAACCCTCTTACACACAATCTGGACAGCAAGCCAAGCAGAAAGTCAAGCAACTGAAAAACTGGGAGGGAAAAGCCGCTAATGGAAACTATTCCCTGTATTCCAATGCAAAGGAAAACATACATGTAAACCACCTGGCTGGCCTGTTTGGACTTTATAGTGGGATCGCAGCAAAAGACACAAACACCTGCCACAGCTCGGATACAGCAATCCTGTTCAACTCCCCTTGCCTCTCAGCTGAAACCTGTTGTATCCAGATAAGAGGTTGGGTCAGAAAGCTCATTAGACGCAGACTAAGCAAACCTGTGAGTGTTTGTGACTACAATATGGACCCAGTTCTGCAGAGAAGATGTAGAAGTCCAAGATTCAAATTCTCAGGGAACCTTTAAAGTTTTCTGCAGCATTAGAACCTATTGTTTGATGTTTGCTCAGTCTGATCCGAGTCAAGGACAAAAGAATGATTTGCACAAGGCTTGCAGTCCTGCTCACCGGAGAGTGAGCCCATCAGGCCTCAGAGACCTGAGAAAAGATTAGTAGCACATTTATTCTGGTTGTTTATTATGAATTATGGTGAAGAGCCACAATAAGGGGCAATATTCTTATGCTACCCCTGAAGACAATTAAGGTACTGATAAAGAAACCTTAATTGACTGGTAAGCAAAGCTATGTATTATTTATTAAGTTACAATATATATGGAGGAATTATTTAAGCACATGAGATTGTGGTTAAATCTAAGCTAATCAAAGGATATCAAGGGCATATATGGAATACAGAAGAACCAGTACATCTTAAACTGCACATGCATTACACTTGAACAGAACCATATCATCAGAGTATCGCAGCATGTATAAATTCTAGACTGGAACAGCTAAAGTCTCAGTGACTGGGGTTTCATTTTGCTATAACAGTTGCGTAATGCTTCTCCTTTTCCAGCAGAAAGAGAAATATTAGCCCGAATAATCTAGCCAGGCTGCTTGACTGTTCAAACACAGTATGCAAGAAATACTCCAGACCTTACTCGGAGGCATTTGCAATATGAGTAGAAAGAGGGACAGCAGAAATTGTAATATCCTCACCTCAGAGGGAAACTAAGGCAGTGTTTTAAGTGCCTATATAAACAGCAAATGATTTGTGCTGCTTTGAGAAATTCTCAAAATTAGACTAGAAGAAATTGGAAGCTTGCCTGCATTTTCTGTATCCCAGTCCTGTACAAGAAGACTGTCTGCTGGCTAAGGAACAGTCAAAAATGGAAGCTAAAATATGGAAAAGTAAGTAAAATATCACCTTAGTCTTTGTATCAAGCCTAAGAGCTTTTATGAAACCTCATCTGAGTTTCCACAAATATTTATCTTATGTAAACATCAGTGTGCTATAAAGGAGTTTGTTCTTGTTCCAGTAGCAATCTTGGTTGTCATCTGATTTCACTCTCAAACCACTTTAGGCTTTGTAATAAGACTCTGAGGTATCTGTAAAAGCAATCATTTCAGAAGCAAATACTCTTGCCTTGGAGTGTCCTTATGTAGTGATATCGGTAATAATGCAACTGCTAATTTCACTTTGCTTTCACTTGATGAGCTCAGAGCAAAACAGTACGAATATAAAGTCTGTGAAGAGAGCCATGCGGTTAAACGCCAGACTTCTAGACCCTCTAGGCTTCTTAACATGTGTGATGGTAACCTCCACATGGGAGGATTCAACCTGCTCTGTAAAACTGCAGCAAACTACAGCAGCAGCAAACTTTATGAAGTAATGTCTGCTTTACATGGCCGAATGTTAAACAAACAATAAAGCAAAGCAATGATTGTTTAATGTAAAAATATATTGAAGAAAAATATGTTTAAGTGCACTACTATGACTGCAGTGAGTTTAGGTGAGTGATGAAACCTCTTCGGGGAAAACTGTAAAATGGTTAAATGAGACTATGACCTCATTAAGTTTTTATGTAAGTTTGGTTTTGGCAACGTACACCTTGTAGGCAATCTTTTTTTTAAAAAAAAAGCTTTGTAATCTTGCTATTACAAATACCCCATTGATCAGATTCTGAGCATAAGATCTAGATAGGAGTTTTGTGTCATGGCATGGGGGATCTTAAAATGACAACTGCAGATTTTGACCAAAAACTTAAAATTTATCCCAGTTC
Organism: Phaenicophaeus curvirostris; assembly: GCF_032191515.1. Classification (NCBI taxonomy): domain Eukaryota; kingdom Metazoa; phylum Chordata; class Aves; order Cuculiformes; family Cuculidae; genus Phaenicophaeus; species Phaenicophaeus curvirostris. The sequence goes on from NC_091405.1 coordinate 16,844,668, forward strand.
AGTCAGATTACTCCTTTTCCCCCTCTCCTGTTACTGTGTGTTCCAATGCCTGAATTAGGACAACTCATACTTTTCCTACAAAACTTTCCAGTGCTGTGCAATCTATTTCTTTGTTTTCCTTTTAATTCCCCAATGGCAGAAGTTTCACATTTCACCCAGGCACTGGTAATTAGCCAAGGAAATTATTTTAAATGCCAGATGTCACATATTAAATATAAATAACCTATGACCTTGTGTGCAGAACGCAAGCCCCTTTCCTATATGACTGCTGCAGTTAACTTTCTTGAACATAGCCTCTATGCTGAAATAGTATCTTACTCCTACAGAACACCATTATGCGTGCTTAAAAAATGGATGTGCCTCCTTAGCTGTGATACATAAAGGCTGTGATAATTCTGTTTGTTTGCCATTTGCAAATGAGTTTAAATGTGTAAGGATACATTCACACTGGTGAAAAAGTTTCCATGGTCGTACTGCTTTTTTCAATAGTGGCTGTAAAAGTCAGAACTGTCGGTGCAGCCAAGGAACGTTGTCTGCTGATTCCAGGAGTCTTTCTCTGTGCTTTCTCATCTGCCCTTTCTGTGCCACGCTGGTGTGTGTGGCTTCTAAATGGGCTCAGATTCAACCACCAATGGGAACGAGATCAAGCGCATGAAATACAACCTTCTGCGTTATATTCTTAATTTGAGGCTGTTTGGTTTATTGAATCATGCAGAACGAATGCCTGACCATGCTTCTTCCAAAGCCTGTTGTGGCTACGATTGCACAGCTGGGTTTGATTTGCTGCCCAAAGGAAGGGGGGAAGAATCCCTGTTACTCCAAGACAAATACAGATCTGGGATGTGGCTGCAGCTCCAGAATTCCTAGCTATCCAGCACAGGATGATGTGTGGAAAATAAAACACAGCGCAATGTAGCCCTCAGGTTTTTGGAGCCGAAAGTCACAACACGCTTAGAAAATAGTCTCAATTTGGAAAGGGCTCAAATGCCACAGGAAGCGCGTTCCTTCCTTCTCAAAGCACATGCAATAACTCCAGCTCCTGACCAGATCAAGGTGTATCCCCATCTGGATGCAATAACACAGCCTAAAAGCAGCGAGGACAGAAACCACCTATGCATGTTAAATAAATGGATAAATAAAAGTATCCCCACCTTACAAACCACAAATGAAATAAAGTTACCCTCATTACTGCCACCGTTTCATCTCTCAACAGCGAGTAACAGCCAAACCAGCCATGCATGCCGTGGACCTCAAGCGCAGAGGTTGACATAAGTCCCTGGACGTTGATGCAAGCCCACGTCAGTCGTTTCAGGGCTTCTGCCAACTCCCTCTCAGTCACGCCCCAATTACTCTCTAGCTCTATAGAAAGGGTTTGAAGGTGGTTTTCTTTTTACAAATTCAAGTGCAGAAAAGATGTATGTTTTAGTGCAGGACAGAGACAGTAAAATTAAAACAGTGAAGAAATGTTTCTTGCCAGCAATATCCTAAGTTCTGAATTCTAAGATATCTGATTTTGATGTAAAAAGCTTTATGATTACTGTAAATAACTATTAATTGCTTACAGTGCCGCCTTAGAGTCTACATATTCTGTAAATCCTTACATTGTTAGCTAGATGGTCATAACAGCCAACTACTGTATTTTATTTTAGGGCCCTATTTTATGGTCCTTTCTTTTTTTAATTGACAGCTGTAGGTAGGACTAAAAGCGCTGCCTAATGACCTGTGCATATCATAGTTTTCTGAATTAATACCGTCTGAAACGGGAGATTTATTTTACAGTTAAGGGAAAGAAACAAGACAATAACATATTTTAAATTTAGTATTCTTATTAGAAATATACTCTGAGCATCTTATCAAAGAACACGGATCAAATGTCTGTTTGTGCTCATATATCCCCTTATGGAGAGAATTTGGTTGTGTTTTTCTCCAGGGACATGTATAATGAATAACCTACAGATAGAGCAGATCAGGAAACTGCTATGGTTACTCCATGTGCTGTAATCTGACACAACAATTATTTAACAGTTAGACAACTTCTAACATATCTGCTTTGAAAATGTGAAAGATTACCCAGGATTTTTTAGACAATAAATAGCTGCCAAGAGCCATTTTATATATAGTATATTTCACCGAAATGCTCATTGTGGACCTGTTTTCATTCAAGAATGCATGAGGGTTTTTCTTAACATGGTTAATCCAATTAAACATTCTTTTCCAGCTTGTCTTGCTACGTGACCTTGGATTTAGAGGTAAAAAGAGGCTACAGGCCAACTGGGTGTGAGCTGCTTATAAAGGTTTGGGCTTCTTTCAACAGAGCCAGTTGGCTACCCCAAGAGCATCAGCCTTTGGTTTAAGCATTGTCGGAAGACTAGCTGTGGTTGCTCATGTATTTCAGGTAAAGAAATAGTTATTGGCCTGCGGGAAGTGACAATAGAAAAGCCGGTGCATTAGAAGATTAAATAAACATAATGCTGCTTTGTGTTCTGGGCCCTCGAAGCAGCTTCTCATTCTCACTTAGGCCAACTCCTCCTGTCCCAAGCTCTACAGGGTGTTATTCAATGATGTTTTCTGTTTCCACTGGAACTGCAAAGTCATAAAGTTGGTTTGAATTTAGGATTGCTTTCTTCAGCACACTGATCTTCCTTATGAGTGCACAGATAGATGGAATTAACACTCCTATGAGCCTGCTGGGCCGAGAATGTAGCCGAGATCCAGGGCAGCCTGGGCCAGGGCCTCCCTACCCTCACAGCAAAACATTTCTTCCCAAGATCTCACCTCCATCTCCCCTCTTTCAGCTGAAAACCATTCCCCCTTGTCCTATCCCTGCACTCCCTGATCCAGAGTCCCTCCCCAGCTTTCCTGGAGCCCCTTTCAGTGCTGGAAGCTGCTCTAAGGTCTCCCAGAGCCTTTTCTCCTCCAGGCTGAACAGCCCCAACTCTCTCAGCCTGTCCCGGGAGAGGCTCTAACGCGCACACAGTGACCGAACGTGAGTGGCTGTGAGGAGTTTAATTCACATCAATGCCTAAAATCTTCCTAGATGTCATCTCCTGAGGATCCACCTCTTCCTGCATCCACAGCACCCACCGATGGTTTCAAGTCACTCCAGGATTTCTTAGACTGCAAATCCCAAACCCATCAGGTCTACTGTGGTTTCTACACGGACAGCCTGCAGGGAGCAGGATGAGAGAGCGCCCTACGACAGCCCCGCCGGAGGAACGACTTAAATTCCACGTTTTCCTTTGCTCTTTTCTTTCTCTTCTCGCCCTTAACGCGTTGTAAAGCACTAGGTGAAGGCTCCCACCCCCTGTATCCCGAGAGGCGAGCGGCCGGAGCGCTCCTTATCCCGGCTGCGCTCCGCAGCTGACCCCCCCCTGCCTAATTACCGAGTGGTTAATTGGGGCAGGCGGCTCTTCCCGTGGCTCTAGCGCGGGGCGGGCTCGGGGGGGGGGGCCCTGCCCGCAGCGGCCTGGCCGGGGCGACACGTGGCGCCCGCGCGTGGCCCCACCCCGACGTGACGTCACTGGGGGGCGTGGCCACACGAGGGAGGCCGAGCGGGCGGGGGCAGGGGGCGGGGCCTTGGAGGGGCGGGGCCAGGCACGGGGAAGAGGTTGCGCGCGAAAGGGGCGTGGTCAGGCTGGAAAGGGGGCGTGGCCAAATCGTGATATATTGTGGGGGGCGTGGCCTGATAAGGGGGCGTGGCCTTGTGGGGGCGTGGCCACACTACGGACTAAGCCTCTGTGTTGGGGCGTGGTCTCTAGGGGGCGTGGCCTCTGGGGGGCGTATCCCTCCGCGGCCCGTAGCGCGCGCCGCCCCGCCTGAGTGGCAGACGCGGCCGGAGCTGGCGCTGGGGCCGCACCGCCGCTCGCGCCGCCGCCCGCCCCCTCCGGCGCCATCCGGGGTTATGAGGCGGCCCTGAGGGGCGGCGGCGGGGAGCGCAGCCCGGCGGGGCGACGGGGTGGGGGTGTTTCTCGCTTCGCCTCGCCGGCCAAACCCATGACTACGGCAAACTGCGGCGCCACCGACGAGTTCGACTTCAGGCTGATCTTCGGCGAGGACGGGCAGCCGGGCCCCGGGCCGCCGCTGGGGCCTGCAGGTGCGCGGCGGCGCCGGGCCGAGGGCCGAGGGGATGGGGGGTGCCTGGGCCTCCCTTACGGCTTCCCCGGGGACCGAGGGCCCTGCCCGTGCGGGGGGGAGCGGGGCTGCAGCCCCCAACCCGCCCGGGGGGGGCACGGGGATGGGGTCCTGCGGTGGGATGAGGGGATTGGGGTCCCACTGTGGCGTTGGGGTCCCCTACAGGCAAAAGAACGCGGTCCCATCATGGGATCGGGGATTGGGGTCCCCGGGCAGTGGGATGGGGGCCCCTCAGGGGCAGGGGATCCCCCTATGGGATAGGGATCCCACGGGCTGGGGCTCGAGTGAAGGCTCGTTCAGGAGCTCCTCCGAGGGAAAGCTTCAAGCCAACCGTTCCCCGAATGGAAGTCGCTCCAGTTTATCCTCCAAGTCCCGTGTGCGTGTGTGGGAGGGTGAAAGGCTGTGTGCTGGGATGTGATGGCTGTTTGGGTCCATCCATACGGATAAACACGCACATTTCAGAGCGCCTCCCTTTTATCCCGTTCTTGTAGTATTGGAGCCTGAAAACACAGTTTAAAAACCTCATAGTCGTTAAACCACAGAAAATAAAGCCCTCCCTGTAAATGACGATGTGCGGGGTTGGTGAGAGCCAGCTGTGCAGTGCGTAGCTGCGCTCAAGTTCAGTGGCGGCACGCTTTGTTTCTGACCTACTTGAAATAAGTGTTAATTAATTGGTAATGCACTGTCTGAAGTCTAGCTGGTTAGATGATAAGATAGCTCCGAAACGTGACTGTGTCCAGGCTAAACGATGCAGCCATGTTGTGTTCTCTCCCTCGATTGTGTCTGCGTAACTTGGTTAGGAAAAGAATACAGTCTGGACATAGTCCAGTTTAATTTCTTGCAAAATCTTTAACTTTCTTGATGCTAAGACTTAGTTTCCAGATTCCTTCAGAAAAGGGGAGATTTTCTTTGCTTGTTTTCCAACTTGGTGGAATAGCAGATGGTGCTTTTGGGAAGGGGGTTTGAGTTCTGCCAGCCAATTAAATGCAATACGGTACCATGTGAAAACAGTGGGCAATGTTAACAAATGACAACAAAAATAATGTTGCCTCTATTTCTGTTCTTTTCACATAAAACTAGTAGTCTAAACTGCTCTTCCATCAATGATGGATGAGAATGAGAAAACGAATTGCTTGGAAAACTGGAAATACTACTGGTGCTAAATACACTTTTATAATATTTATGTTTTGGTAGTATTCCTTAGCAAGCTGTTCAGCTGTTACTCTGAACATAGACTGTTTTCAGGCTTGATAAGTTTAAAGTATTTTTAAGGCAAAATTGACAATACGATATTTGAACAGCAAGTGATTCGTTTGCTGTACCTTTCAGTAAGAAATCCTGTGTTTGCATCTGTAACTTAGTAGTTTTACTGTTTTGTGGAATACTGGAGATGATCTCACCTGCTGTGCGGAGATGCGATCTCCAGGGGGAAGGGTTAGGATAGGTCTCTGCTTTCAAGTATTCTATTAAAAGAATTGTCAGACTTTAACTGGTATTTCTGCCCATGTATTTTACATATGAAAAACAGGGGTTTGTATAAGAGAGGATCCATATTTCAAATGTTGTATTTTCCCCTTCCTCCTCTCAAAGCATGTTGTTTAGATGAACGAAGTTCTTAGATCTCGCTAAAGCATTTATTTAATAATCCCATATCATTTGCCTCAATTACGTTGTCTGTTGTGCAGCAAAATAAGTGTATTTATTGGTCTAGTGTGTGCTAAGAATAAAACATGTAAGTCGAAGGGAAGTTGCTTAATCTGAAATAAATAATATTAAAATTGCTAAGACTTTCATGGTCTTAGAGAACACTTGGAAACACATTCTCATGCTTCGTGTTATATCTGTAGAAGTTTGGGACTGGCAGCCTTGTGAAAGAAGTGTCTAGTACTAAATTCTTGTGTAAATTACACAGAAATCTACATTAATGCTGTCTCTTACACTGAGACTATTAGTGTTGTGAGAATTTTGTTCTTTTATATATGTACATATGTAAGTATATATGTATTATTTTGAACTGCATATTTAATCAAAAGCAAGAAAATGTGAGCTATTTTTTAATTTAATTAAATATACTTTTGATTTCTGAACTACTAAGAAAATACTAGTCCTAGGCAGTAATTACCCTTTTTATGACATTAAAAGGGCTATAAGAGAAATTAAATTGACCAGAGTTCTGAGGTGTTACACAGACCGGTGTCAGTGGTTTGCAGGATACCAGAACTAGCATCTTAGCTTTGTGCTAGGTGGCAGGAGCCGAGACCTGTGTTCTGCAGTAGTTCTTGCGTGCGTGATCTGAAAATTGTAGTTCCTGTTGCAGCGGGGAATGCATGAAATGTGGCTTTAGGATGCTTGACAGTCTGTAGCCCAATACTGCAATCTTTGCAGTATATGTCACTCAAAATCAGAGAGAAGGCCCATTTCGTATAGCTTGTGAGCTGAAGGAAAAAGGTCTTCAGCTGTGTGTTTAAACATAAGTTACATACTAAGCCACTTACACAAAATCTCGCTCTTTTTCTGCTAGTTCAATACCCTTGTCCCTAAGAAGAAAGAAATTATCGCTTTGTTTTTTTGTAGTGTTCAGCACTCAATACAGGTGGTACAGTTCTAGGTGCTAAGGAGCTTCATCTTTTCTGACAAATTAATCTGAGCCTCCAGTGCCCAAAGGTAAAGCTATAGAGCGCTCTGAAGTGAACCAGATCTCTTTGATAAACTATTGCGAAACTGGTTAGCTGCAGTAGCATCTGATTGCATCTTGCCACCTTACACCAGTTGCATTTGAAATGCTTGAGTAGGCATACGAATTACGTTCGGGTCCTGTGCAATCTGCTAAAATAGATTGTCAAGTAACTAACTTTGTCAGTTAATGTGTTTCAGGGGCTGCTGTGTTTGGTCATTTTAATGAAGAGAGAGATGTAATATGTGACACTTGAATAATTGAATCTAACTTGAGTGCTTCTCTTCAGATGCTTTCATCCCCTTCACCCCCCTAGTTTTGCAATACTGTTCAGTATAATTTTGGGAAGTTTGCTTAGAATTTATTAAGCGTTAAGCAAATAAACTGCATTAAGGTCTTCGTGCTACTCTTAAACTCTGCTGTGGATGAGGTATACTGTTTAAATGGCAAACTGTGCCAAAAGGGGAGCAAATACAAGTTGCAAACAAAATTATTTCTTTGGCTGCATTTTTATTTAAAGAATGACTTTTTGCAAGTTAAGGGCCTCACTGGTATAGTGACAATACAGAACATCTTTGAAATGGAGGCTTTCTCTGGATAGAGAGTGTATTTTGATTTGGATATTCGGTTTATGTGAGAACTTCTATACTCCTCCTTTGATTTTTCTTTTTCCTCTAGCTTCAAGCCATTAGCTTACTGGTTTGATGCTGTTGCTGAACATCAAAACTGAAGTACACATTTTGCCATTGTGACTGTCGAAGTTATACCTGATCTTCTATTTTGAAGGTTTCTGTGTCTGACCACCTTTCTCTGCTAACATCTGAGCTGCTTGAGCTGCTCTGTGTTTACCTCCTGCCCATGTGTTACGCACTCTGAAGTGATAATAGGTGTCGAATTTTTCCTTGCTAGCTAGACAGTTCTCTGCAGCAAAAACTGGTGCTAGATGTGCCATTTAATTTTGTTATGTAGTAGCAGACTTTCAACCAATTGTTTGTACTGAAACACCACCTTGATGCTAGCCTTTACAGCTTTGCCTTGATCATTGCTACGTAAAGTATTTGTCTTAAATGTGTATTCGTGGCAGGTATTGCTGTTAGGTGTTGTTGGTAGAGAGTAGAAAACAGCTTAAGCTATTTACAGAAGTTTGCAGTGTGCTTGATCTTTTTGTTCTTTTCCCTCAGATGGTGATTAAGGTAAGCAGTACTAAAAGTCAGGTTGTGGTAGGAAAGAGAGGAGTCTCCTAATTAGACTGAGTGGAAGATCAAGGGTTGAATGCTGGCAGTAACTATGAACTTGAGATGTGAAGTGACTGAGGGTTGCTCTTGGTGAAATTCACTTTTGTGATTATATACCTCTGCTATGAAGTTTGATTTGCTTAGCTGAGTAAGAGAAACTCATGAGGTCTGATCTTTTGAAATATTTTTAACAGACCATCTTGCGCACCTGTATGGATCATCCGAAGTTTCATTCCTTTATTCTGTTTAGATTTGTTTGCCTGTACAAATAGGTAAGAGAGAAGGTCTTTGCATAAGCTGGTAACACTGTGGTTAATATGTATAATTCGAGCCATCCGTATAAATACAGCTGTCTTTGCGGGTCTGTAAACATTTGCTATACAAGAGTGGTCTGGTGGATTAAGACTGGGATCAACTGGTGCAAAAAGAAAAGAATGAATGGACAAGTACTTGAGTCAGGGTTTGTCTTTTTTTTCTTCCCTAGATATAAATAAAACTTAAACATAAAACCTCCTTTTTTATTACGTGTTGGCCATTCAGTGTATTGTAATAGGAACCACCATTTGAGGGGAAATCCAGTTACTCTCATTTTATTTTACAAGTTGGTAGATGCTGGTGTCTACGTTGGTAAAGGATTGACGAGCAGGGACACAATGCAAATCCGTTGCAGGCTGTGGTTATATAATCTGCTGGTGGACGGGAGGGGAGGAGGGAGAACCAAACAGCTGCATCTGACCGAAAATAGAGGGGTTGTGGCAAAAGCCTTGTGACTGAGAGGTAAGCTGGACACTGAGGAAGAACCATAGGAAAATGTGAAATAAAGTCAAATGTTATCAATGGAGTCGGAGTTGCCTGGCTGTTAAGAGTAGCAGATTAAGATTGTAATCCTGGGAAGCTGACATGTTTGATTACGTTGTGTTTTTTCACAGTGTGCTTGCTAAGTGAAGTCTTGCCTATTTGGATAAAGCTTGACCAGGATGAGACCATCTGGAAGAATACCAAATTCTCTTGGGTGCTGTTGCGAGGCAGTTGTAGTTGCACCTGATCTAATTTCATAACTTTTATGGTTTGGCATATGGTTCTTGGATCACTACACAGTGCAACAAGAATCGCTAAATAGTGAGTCACTATGTAGTGGAGGACTTTAAAAAGGATCTCTAGTTTGACAGCATGCCACTGTGTGTGAATTCGTAGTCACACCTCACCCTCTGTCTCCTTCCCTCCCACCTGAATGATGGGCACAGTGCAAAAGAAAAGAAATCCCGAGGGCTGGCATGTGGGAGGTGGGCGGAGGGTACAAAAGCATTTGTGCTACTGCTTTTGTCTTACGTATTTGTGAAAATTAGAAATAAACTTTCTTCAAGAGAAGTAACATTTTTGTGAGTGAGAAATGAGAGTAGATGGGGCCTGGGTCAATAGTAAGCAGCAGTTCGGCTGTTGAGAGCAGTAACGTAAATACGGGAGCTGTTGCCTGAAGCTGCCCTAGTGGGCCAGGGAAATACGTGGAGCTGGCTTGGCAGGAAGCCCAGCCTGTAAAACAACATCCAAGTCCTTGCATTTGTCCAGGCTTGCCATGTGGGTTCGAATGACAGTGGAATTTAAGATGAGTGAAATGATCAGTAAAACTCAGTAAAACTGCGAGGCAGTAGCAAGCTTATTAACGAGCCAACATTCTCTTCTACCTTTAGTACACCCATCTGTGAGTATTTTTGTGAAATACTGGCAAAATGGAACGTAGAACTGTGGAACTGTTCCAAGTCACTCGTGGAAGGTCAGTTGAAATCTGAAGCGCTGCGAAACGGGTCGATAAGCAGGCTGTTGGACTGTGTTGTGGCCTGCACATCCTGTGAGTTCACTGAACAGCTGAACTTCATCATTTGCGTGGCTCTTCTGATTAAATGTCTCCATGGCACTGAATGCTTATGGTTGCTTTTCAGACAAAGGACAATAAGTGTGATAGAAGAGAAGACACTTGTCTTCTTCGGGAGGTCCAGTCCTCATTTTTATGTTCCTGGGGGAAGGAGGGAAGACTCGAGTTTCTGGGAATCTGATTACAAACCCATGATCTTTCAGCAATAATTTCATAAACATATTAGTCTGGGTTTGGTTTGTATTTTGCTTTGGGGTGGGTTTGTTTGTTTTGGGTTTTTTTTTTAAAGCTGAAAGAAAAACTTTATTGAGGCTGCATGAAAGAGATTTGTAGGTAGAAATATGAACAGGTACTTATAATTTATTACTCGCAGAAATGCAGAATCTTATTAATCTTATTTAGATTAATAGTAATTACATGTTTAGAAAATGGCTTCTCAGACTGCGTTTTGAAGATTAGTCTTCACTTCTACAAGTAAGAAAGATTTTTAATATTGATGGATAGAGTTGGATTTTTCCTGTTTTGTTTTTTAACAGCTCGATGATGAGGGTTATTTTTTATATCTTGTAAATAGTCCTCTTCGGACTTGCTCTTGGACCCTTTCAAACCAAGATCTTTGCATTTCCTTATGTATGAAGTTATTCTAGATTGCAGGAGGCAAATAACTTTGAATTCACTGTTTAATGATAGGGTTCATATTTCAGTGGCTCTTAACTTCGCATTTTAGGAAGCAGTGCTGTGAGAAAAGTTTTGTTTGTTTGTTTTTTCTTTCTAATCCTAGATCTTAATTTTGTTACTGATCTGGTAAACAGAAAAGAACGGGGAAACCACTTAAACATAAATTCAGCGATAAGCAGCATTGGCACTGTGCTGGAGAGGCAATGAAGTTGTGGGTGGTTGTAGTTGGGACAGGACACACACTCTTATCTTCTAACTAAACTTGTTTTACAGAGTAACTCTTTGTATCTTCATACCCCAAATTAAAACATTCCCTGAAATCAGAATTAGGAGCTGATAGCACATGCAGGGTGCATTCATTAACTGATAGTGACAATGATTCAGTGCTTTTGATAGCTGCATAATGGCCTGTAATAATGTTTACGATGATTTACAGCTACTCGTGTGTGTCTTAGATGCTTTCTAATAGCTGTTCGCCAAACCAAGAACTCGAAGGAGATGAGGAGATAGAGTAGTTGTATGATTACAATGGACTTTGAGGGTGGTGTTTGGGGTAACTGTACTCAAGTGACAAAGCCACAAGAGAATGTGTGGTTTAATCCAAAGAACCACTCAGAGTTTAAATGTTTTGTATTTTGCGTGGCTTCCTAAAATTAGGCCAGAGACTCTATTTCATCAGTGTAATTTGTCAGATTTAGGCTTTTGAGAGCAAATGCCAGAGTCTTTCAGATTGCCAGGCTTTTTTTGGTTGGAGGTGGGAGGTTACACTGATCGGGTACAGTGTGGAGTGAAGCCACCACTCCTGCTGGAACAAACACAGTCTGTTTAGGACTCTGCAAAGAGATTCAAAATTTCAGGGCTTGCATGTGGCATTGTTGTGGGGCATGGTAATGTGGTCTGCCTTGTGTTTTGGGGGTCCATTCTGAAGGCTGCTGGAAAAATATGGTCTTCATGCTTTGCTTCAGCCTCCCCTTTCCTACTTGGCTGTTTGATTCCCATTTCTGCTTGTTATGATCACCGTGTTGACTTAACAAAATTAATTCATCATGTTTCTGACTGTACATTTGTGTGAGCATCTGGGAAAACAGGAACATTTTGGAGAATCATTCCAGCTCATTTCAGAGTACTTTGTACAGAGCCTTTGATTTTTTGCACCTAAGTCTACACTACAGTTGTATTGTAAACCAGATTGGTGAAAAGCTGTAATAATGATTTGAACTACTGAGTTAACCGCTTAATGGGATCCCTGTTGTGGAGTGGTTTGCCCTCTGTCCTATTGTAGAGCAGCTGCAGAAGTGACAGTATGATTTTGCTGAGGTGTGAAGAGTTCCTAAACTAGTTTGTTCAGATACCATTTCTCAGCCTCTCTGTCATGTTCTGTTTGATAAACAGAAAGAGGCAGATTCCCATTTCAGTCTCCCCTGCTCTTACTGTGTGACCTCTCCCTGCTTAAACTTCTTGCCTTGGTTTGTTGGATTCCTTCAGTGCCAGTTTTTGCAAAGACCCCAGCCTATGTTGCCATACTCCACTGTAAACTAAAATACCCCTTTTCTTGCGTGCTCGTGCCTTGTTTTGTTTGCTCTGGGACTACCTGCTCATTCTGTTGTTTCTGCCCAGTACTCAGTTCAGAACTGGAGCGGGATGTAAACCTGGAGATGTCTCTGTATCAAGCAGCACGTTGCTATCGGCCAGCTCGTTGGTGTAGGAAGTTCATCAGTGATAAAGGTATCCATGTAGGTAGTTAGGTGAGGATTTTAGTTTATAGATACAACGTAAACCAGAACTTTGATAACTGGGGAGTCTTTTCTAGAGTCTATAGTTTTGCCCCACACAAAGGAAGAGTTAGGTTATGGATGATAAACTTACCTGCAACACCTAGAAAAGCCTTTGGCTGGCAACTAAGGAAAATAATGCCCTTATTCTCTTCAGTAAGTGTTTGCCTAATGCCTTCACTTATCTTTATGATCAGTCTTCTTCCTGTGGTTCAGGAACAATGCATCAGTTCTGGAGTGTTCAGTCTTCTCTCAGTTCCCACATGTTTATGTACCAGATGCTCTGGGATTGCAGGGCTGCAGTCCTGTCATGGATTTTGGCAGCTGATGGTACAGAAGAATGTCCTTTGCATTCAGAATAGCAGTGACATACAGGCTGATAACACTACATGTTAGTAACTGCTGCACAGATGTATTGTTTTGTTTTAAGAATCTCCCCAAAGGCCATAGCGCACTTCTTAATCTCTGAACTACTGTGTTGTGCTAAGCTGACTTTCTCTCTAACACTGAATGACAAATGAGGTTTCATCAAACTGGAGGGCAGCAGCTTCTGTTTTCTTTACAAGGGTGCTACTCAGTAAGATCCTGTGCCCTCTTGAATGACATACAGAGGAAAGAAAGGAAGCAGAGAAGTCTGTGGAACTTACAGATTTTTTTTTTAAAGCAAAACGTAACCATTTTTCTTTTTTTTTTTTGTTTTTCTTAACCTGTTATAGATATTCCTTAAATACTGAACAACAGTGTTGGTTTGTTTTTTTTTTTAATTTAAAATCATGCTTCATAATCAACAAGGAGTACCGGGAGAGCTGGAGAAGGCACAGGTACAAACACTGCCTAGGACCTCTGGTTACTATTTTCTGTTCTTGTAACTTAACTCAGAGTGACTAATTCTTGTTGAACCTTAAACTTACAAGCTGGATTCTTTCCCTACTTTGTACATTGCTTTTTATCAATGTACCTGAAAGCACTCCGCTATGAAAGATTGTGAGAACTTACATTTTTAAAAAAGGGAAAAAACCTCAAGTGAGTTTTAACTCCATCCGCTGTAACAGAAGTATGTGGCTTTCTGAAAAGTGCTCATGGCTTAAGCAGATGCGTTTGAGTTTTGTGCTTGTTTAGTCTGGTGTTCTTACATATCAAATAAAATTTTCATGGCTGTTACGTCCCCATTTGGAACTAACTCCATCACTTAAGGGTGAAGCTGGACATACACTAAGGCAGCCATTGTAGATGAAATATGTACCAGGCTATGGCCTCAGGGTTTAGTTGCACATTACGTTTCCATTTAATAGTGAAAACACCTGCAGTTTCTGCCCTGGTTGCTTGTTTCTCTCCACGTCCTAGAATTTGCCATCCTGTCAGTTGTATATATGCAGGTGTTTACGTTAGTGCACTGCGAATCTGATTGCCAAAATCATCTGGGTTAAAAATAATTCTCATTTCCCCTCCCCCTTTGCATGTGCGTGTGTGTGGGAGGGTAGTTGCTGCTGGAAAAAAACATAACATGTAGTTACAGCCTGAGAACCAGTATGTTCTTATTTTATACAAAGTCAGTTGTAAACATTTGATGTGCTGTATTATCCTCTTGCTTAAACTGGTGTGGCTTCATTATTATTCTGCATTTCTACCAAGGATAATGAGTTCTTGTCCAGGCTAGAATTTAGATGAGACTTACTGAGGAGCAGTCACCATTGAGATTGTTTTTCTTGTACATTTCCAGTATCCTTGCTTTACACAAGAAAATAAGTGAAATCCTGATGGGTATGAAAGAGCTGCTTCTAGAGTACACGATTGACAGAGTTAAAATTTATTTTTATCCTTTTTGAGTAATCTGATATGAGCATAGAGCACAAAATCATTGAAGAGGGAGAACTGCTTCATATAATGACAGTTGTTGTAAATCATCCTTTTCTGAAAGGTTAAACTTGCACTCCAGTTTCGTGTGTTGCTAAACTTGGTCTGTAATTATGTGTCTTCCCCCTGCTCCACGTTGCCACCTTAACTGTTTTCACAGCTGATACTTTTTTAGCACAGTATTTGGTGGCTTAATAGTCAGTTATACTCCTTATAAACCTATGCATTGCTGTGGTTTTTAGGGTTTTTTTTGGAGTGTGTTTTTTTTTTAAGTTGGTGTTTTAAGCCTGTAGGAAGTGTCTCTGGAGAACTTGCTTGCAATGGAAAACTGGAGATAAATACTCAGTTGTAGAGTTTTAATGTGGCAGAGTACCAGCCAGAACTCTGATGGAATCCTCTTAAGTGCACAAGAGGAAAATTGTGACTATTGGGTATTTTGAGCTCTTTGTGAAGAGTAAGACTCCTCTTTAATCCCAAGAAATATATGAACTGCTGTAAATCAGTAAGGTAAAATGAAATAAGAAAATGAAGCTGCGTGTGCTTTTTTTCTTATATGCAGATATTTCTGTGGCCTTCTTTGTAATACCATCATGTTCAGAAAGAGAGAACGATAACTGTCGTGACAGAACTGAAAAACAGAAGTGATTGTCATTCTTTTTAAAGTTTGGGAGTGGAGACGGATTATATGACTTGCCTGAGAACACACATGATGTCTGTGGCAATGCTCAAGTCTTTCCTCATGCTATTTAAAGGACTTGATTACTGATCCTGTTTTCACTGTAGTATTTTTATAAGACCTAGGTCATGCTGCACTTTCTTAGTACCTTGTAACAACTCCTATTGTCTGAACCTGTTTGTTTATGGGCTTACAGACCTAGCATAATAACGCGGTTTGGATAATTTTGGCACAGGGCTTGTGTTCAGACATTTGATAGTAATTGACCTTCCTTCTATGGAGGAGTCTGGCTCACTGTACAGCTGCACATACGCGTGTGCCAGTACGTCGCTGGGGAGTGAACAACTGGTGGGCAGGCATTACTAGTCTAGAATGTGCAGTCTGATATGGGAAATAGTGAGCAAAATGCACTTTAGGAGCAGTTGTTCTTGGTATTATTTAATTATATTCTCCAGTTAAACAGCTTAAGTTGAAGTGTAGTTAGCAGTTTAGTGAGAGATGAGCCAGTGTTGTTTTAATACTGAACAGGAGTGTCTGTAAACCAATCTGTTGCCAGACAGTAGCAAATGTACATTTGGAACAACAGACCCTCTGATCCTCATTGATAGAGGATGACACAGAGGCCTAATGAGAGATTGCGGTGGAAGTCTGCAGGTTTATTAGCTTATATGTACTGTGTCAATATAGGACATTTGCTAACTTTTGTGATCCATCAGTAGTAAACCTGATCTCACCAGGGTAAGGGAGAAGGCTTCACTAAATTTCTAAAGACTGAGTGGCTTCTCCATCCACTGTAGTGTGAAAAGTCTTAAGTTAGAACAAGGCTGAGTTTTCGGGGTTTTTTTGTTTATTTTCTATGCTGGCTACTCAGAAGACCTCTTTCTCTGATCATAAACCAAAATTTGTTTGACGACCTTTTGGTCTTAGCAAACACTGACTTCTTGTTTTGTTTCCCTGACTCATATTAAATGCTTACTGGAACAAATAAACTATTAATACTGCTTCTAAAATGGAAGTTAGACTTATTGGCTCATAGTTCTTAAGTGCTTCTTAACCTTTTATTTAGTCCAGTTTTTTTTACTCTGTGTGGCTATTAACTTGGTTAGTAATTGTGTTGGTTGACTTGACTAAAGAGAAAGCATTTAACACACCTGCCTTCTCAAGGTCAAGGCGGGCTTTTCATGTGTGTGGCACTGCTGCCCTCGGTCTTTGTCTTTTGCTCTCTCTGTTCCATGTAGCATCTTGCCCCCACGTGCTTGTGATCGTTTATGTTCTGCCTTTAGTAATCTGACCTGGTTTCTGTTTCTTGAATGCATCTTTCTTATATTTTATGGTCGGTCAAGGCCTCATGGCTTGGCTAACTTCACTACTTTCTTTCCTCCCGTGATAGGATTGTTTGGATGTAATAGGTCTCCTATTAAGTAACCAGATTTCCATTACTCCACTTTTTTGCCTTGGGCTTCTCTGTAGCTCCTTTGCCTTGTACTTGCCTATTGTGAGACTTCCCTGAGTTTGTTTGCCCTCTGCTTTCCTGAAGCCCTGTGATGTATTTCTTGAGCTCTACTCCTTTCCATCTTAAGGGCTGGATTTGTTTTGTTTGTTTGTTTGTTTTTAATTATTTTTTTCACTCGAGATGTATTCATCTTTATATGTTTACTAGAACCTTCTAATCAGTTTGAAGGAACTTCCAGGTTGGATTCTCTCTGCAGTCTTTAGTAGGACAAAAATATTGGTACATAGTCTAGTGGTATTAATGATATGGTTTGTAAAAGGTCTTAGTAGTCAGTGTTGTCCTCTGTATGAGCAACTAACAGGTTGCTTTAACGCTATGAAGGGGAGGGGTTTTGTGTGCAAACTGAAAGATCTTATTATTGATAGTGTCTGAACACAGTTTGGGTGATTTAGACTTCAAAACACATTGTTTCCACGGTCTTAAGCATACTCTTGGGATTTGGTGTTCATTAGATGCATAGTTCTTATCCTAGGTTTCTAGTTTCCTGTTTTCTGAGTGTGTGCGTGTCTGCTGCTGGGGGCTGGGGTGGTGGGAGAACGTGGTGCCAAACTCATTAGAAATTGTTTGTCGTGGAGAGGGACCAAAGGAGCCTGAGTCAGAGTGCTCTCCTGCCTCCTCCATCTCTTCCACAGTTCTTCCCAGCTGGTGTTGATAACCGCATGCAAATCTGACCTCTCTACCTCACCTTCACAATGCTTACATTTTGAATATGTATCTGTCTGTTTTGTTTTTTATTTTAAATCCCAGTTAACATCAAAAGTGGAGAAATGGTCTTAAATATTTTAAGATTTTGTGATTATTGCTGCAAGAGAAGTAAGGCTTTTTGCGATGGTGAGAGTTTTGGCACAAACAATGTGCTGCTAATGTTCCTAAGGCCATTAATGACAGTAAATGGTTATGGACAGGCCTTGGAGACTTCTCACCGTTGCTTTCTTATGACTTTTTTTTCATTATTAAATCAATCTCTGTACCTCTGAAGTCTTGAGTAGCTGGATGATTGCTTTTATGAGAATTGTCTTTTTCTTCCCTTGACCTAGGCTTCTAGTACTAATAGTGAGTTTGGACACAAGGACATCTGAGGTCATGCACAGGAAAGTACTGGTGGAAGTGGAAAACCTGTAACTAACTGCTGCCTGCGTTTCATGTTTTCTGATGGGAAGGAGCAAAGATCTCTAGTTAAAGTATTAATAAAATGTTTGTTATCCTAGTGAAAGAATAGGGGAATGCAGTTTTGATAGTGTCCGTATTGGAAGAGATGCTGTTTTGTTTCACGTATTTTCTAGCTTTGTTGATTTTAGGCTGATTACTATTAGTGAAACTGATAATAGAATTACTGTATAATTATCCTAATATTTTTCAGCATGGAAAGGCCTAAAAAACAATACTTCCTGTCTGGGTCTTTTATCTGGTCATGGAAGAGAATAGATTTATTTTAAAATCAACTTTATTTTAAGTAGCATGGCAGCAAATTAAAGGACACACTTAAAACATTTGCTAGAGTAAGTGTTTACATGAATAGCATAATTTCTGCTGAGCATGTGAAAACAGTTGGTTAGAGAGGTCTTTTGCATGACAATAACTTTTAATGAATCTTGAAATCTGAAAAGACTGTAAAAGTGTTTATTCTACTCATACTCAGAACAAAACCAGTTAAAAAAAAAAAAGAGCTAAAACTCAGATGCAATTAATGTTATATAGTCTAGATTTGTGGAAAATAATTGTATGAACATGATGTCTTATCACATTTGACACAGGAGCGTTTTAGTGCAGAAATAGGTACGCTTCTGCGTGATATTCCCCTAATACTGAAAATACTTGGAAAAAAACCCAAACACCTCCCCCAAAAAAACCCACCAAAAACAACAAAAAAAAACCCTGCCAAAACCAGCCCAAAACACAACAGACAACACTAGAAACTGTAATTTTAATAATGACGATGTTAAACATTAGTGATGGGCCAAAAGCTTTCAAAGTGTTTTTTTGTTAAAACAAATTACTGGGGTTGCTGAGGCAATACTGTTAACAGATTTTGAGACTAGTTTCGGTGTCTAGTGAGGGGTGGTCCGAGTACATTTAATTTCGTCTTCTAGGAGATGATAGACTAGAGAACTACCTGAGGTCTCGTTCGTACTTACTCTCTGTGATTATAGAGAGAAGGATCTATTTTACAAGGGGAAAGAAACAAGAATAGAAGCATAGTGAGGATTAAATAAGAAAGCTGTGTTTTCTACTCTCGTTTCAGACAAATGTCTCATACTAGCAGTTAATTCAATATTGAGAAGCAGGGCAAGAAAATCAGCTTCAGTTCTGTGAGACAAAGCTGCTGATTTTGTTAACTGGACTTGCACTCCCTCTCAATTGCTTGTTTTTCTTTGAAATATTTCCTGTGTTTTGGATAAGTTCATGAGATCTGAGAATATTTTGTTTTCCCTCTTATGCTGAATAGTTTGTGCTCAAACCTTGTGAGACTGCACTTGAAGAATGCTGTTGTGTGGGATGGGGACTTCAGAGCTTTCTAAGCAATCAGAAAAGATCTTTAGAATAAAATTCTTTGTAATGTCTTTAATAATATTCTATATTAGCCATATTTTGCGTCAATCTTTTAGTTGTTTATAATCTTTGTTAAAGTTTGAGTCACTGTAAGGTGCTTTCGAGTGTTAAAGGAGATTGATATTATGTATGTGGTATTCTGGTGCTTCCAAATATTTACTGGTGGGCCTGTAGAAAGTATCGGAGTCCTATTCAAGTGAAAAAAAGATCAATTTTTAATGGACTGATTAAAAGTGTTTGGTTATCTTTCATAACTACATTCAGCTTAGATACTTTCAAGATTTTTTTACCCATGTATGTTGTATTTTTAAGTACTGAAGAGGTTTATAAACTGTGGAATCTGCTTGAGAATGGATTTAAGACAGAAAACTGTGTTGTGGTCATATTGAGCTGTATATATGGCTGGGGAAATTTGAAAATTAAGAATGAGCTTTATTTTGTGTGACTAGTGTAATGGGGAATGTCTGGGATGTTGAAAACAGGCCTTACCTGGGAAACAAATGGCATTTTTTAAGTATTGCATTCTGACTCCCTCCCTCTTTTTAAATTTTGTTTTCAGATCTCGAGTCAGATGACTGTGCATCCATATACATCTTTAACGTAGACCAACCATCATCCTCTGTGAATCAGCCAATTTGTATCCCCCGCCATGGGTTGCAGTCTCACTCCTCTCCTCTGTCACCTCCTGCAAGACTTCAGGGTCATAAGAACTATGAAGGAACTTGTGAGGTACCAGAATCCAAATACAGTCCACTAGGTGGACCCAAACCCTTTGAGTGCCCAAGTATTCAAATCACATCCATTTCACCTAACTGTCATCAGGGGATTGAAACCAATGAAGATGAATTGCACACAAATGGCACAGAAAATGAGTATATGGAAAGGCCTTCACGGGACCATCTCTATCTTCCTCTTGAGCCATCTTATAGGGAGTCATCCCTTAGTCCAAGCCCTGCCAGCAGCATTTCCTCCAGAAGCTGGTTTTCAGATGCTTCCTCTTGTGAATCAATTTCCCATGTTTATGATGATGTAGACTCGGAGCTAAATGAAGCAGCTGCTCGATTTACCCTTGGCTCTCCTTTGGCATCTCCTGGTGGCTCTCCAAGAGGTCCCAGTGATGAATCTTGGCAGCAGCCTTATGGATTTGGGCATGCCTTGTCACCTAGACAGTCTCCCTGTCATTCTCCTCGAACTAGTATTACAGATGAAAATTGGCTAAGCCCTAGACCAACGTCAAGGCCGTCATCAAGACCTACTTCCCCCTGTGGGAAACGACGACACTCCAGTGCTGAGATTTGCTATGCTGGTTCTCTCTCTCCTCACCACTCTCCAACTCCATCACCTGGTCATTCTCCCAGAGGAAGCATAACAGAAGACACGTGGCTGAACGCTTCCATCCATAACGTACAAGGCCTTAATTCTGGCCTTTCACCATTTCAGTGTTGTACAGAGACTGATATTCCTCTGAAAACAAGAAAGACCTCAGAGGATCAGACTGCCACTTTATCTGGAAAAATAGATGTCTGTCCTGAAGAACAGGGTAATTTATCATCATCCCTTGAAACTGCTGTAGATGACTGCTCTGGATCTCAACACACCTTGAAAAAAGATTTGCCCGGAGACCAATTTCTCTCTGTTCCTTCGCACTTTACTTGGAACAAACCAAAGCCTGGTCATACTCCTATATTTCGGTAAGTGATTAGAAAGTCCTTCAGAAGGCTTCTGTCTTGTTTTTCCCCTCCAGTGCATCTTTATCAGACATATAAATGTGCTTATGTTTCAGGCATGTGTTAGGACTTCATAAAGAACATTTCTTGTAGGCAGGTAGATGATATAATCAGGAAAAAACAAGTTGAGATGCCAAATTCTCATCTTTTCTTCTATTAAAAAGACAATATATGCATTGTAACATAGGTTTTTTTCATTTAAATAAAATTTGTTTACATACATGCCCAGAACCCAGCGGAATCAAATGTCTGCAGATTTTGTGCATGCTTTGCAGTTCCTTTTAATCTGAGCAGTTAACATTTTAATATAGCTAAAGAAATCTGTCTTACAAGGTTTAATAAAACTGAGACCACATAAGAGGTGGAAAGTTTTCTTTTGTTTTAGCTTTGCTTCTTTGGGCTGACGGAATTCTAGAAATACAATAGAGAAAGTATATTTGCATGGCATACTGAAAATCACCCAGAAAAACTTGATTTCTGGGCTGTAATTCCTAGGGTGGTGGTGAGTTTACTAGCTCTTTTCCTTTTGGAATCTTGTCTTGTGCTAGCAGGATGATTTGTAGGGGCTTAGAAGAAGGAACAGTTCCGTTTGGGGTGGGGCAAAAATCACCCTCTTTCCTGGTCTGTTACTTTTTAGATGGAGCAGTTCTGCGATCTTTCCAACTGTGTAGCTTCTGGAATCACTTGTGCTTGCACGGTACAATGAGTGGAGTAGGAAGGACAACTTCTTAAGTGGCATTGCTGCTGAATGGACAGATACTGTGATTACTTGGCTCAGACTATCCGTTTGATTCCTGAACCTTTTTCTTGCTCTACTAGGTTTTAAAAATAAATGGTAGAGAAGTACTGGGAGGAAAAAGCCGTGGACAGTTTTTGTATGGACATTTTTTAAGAAAGGTACATTAGATAACTATCTATTACTGATATAAAAGCCATATTATAGGTATAAATGTCAGAGCTTCCATGCTAGACTGTACTGATTTAAATATAAGTTTGATTAAAATAGTATCATTCTGTCTGCAGGATATAGTGAATGAAGCAATTCCTCATTCTTAAAGTGGAGAGGGGAAGATAGTGCAGAATTAGCCATGTATATGCTTAATTTTAAAAAAGGCAAAGCTTAAATCCTAAAAGTCAATGGCAAAATAGAGTGTTCTTCTCACTGCAAAGTCATCTTTACAAAGCACCTGTTTTCACACTCTGTATTTTTAATTTCACGAAGAATGATTTAGAAAACAGTAATGGCTTTAACATTTTACTCCTCCCAGCCACCACCTCTCCCAAAGTAAACAAAGCAAAATAAAGAAATGTTTCTGACATTTTTTTTTTCCTGGCTCCAAGAGTTTTAAATACTTAGCATAAAACTACAACTTATTAGCCAAGCTAAGCTTGCTGAAGAGATATGTTTTTGAGCACCTCCCTCTCAAACACAGTACTTGTTAGAAAGTGGACACTAGCTTTCATGGCAGCATGCTAGTTCTTATCTAAGTTGCCTTTCTAGTGGCTCTTTCCAAATTCAGATAGAACTCTTGCAATCATTTGAACATCTTGAGTTACTTCCTCATGACTTGTCAGACAAACAGTCCTGTTGAAAAATGTTTCAGATCGCCTGTTCTCATTCCCCTTTGGGTATATGAATATTCTCTGTGATGTCCCTCTTGTGGGATGTCGAAGCACTCAGTCATCTTTTAACGGTTGCGGTAGGTGACACTTTCCATGCCTGTTTTCAGCAGAGAACTAAGGGAGAAAATTCAGCTGTAACTTTTTAGTATTGAGTACTTAAGAAGGAAGTTAAAACCACAAATGGGTGAAATGTAAGCCGGTACTTTCAGGGTACAGTGATAGATCCTTAAAACAAATGGAAGATAAGTCAAATGTAGTTTTAAGAGCTTTCTGAAAGGTAACTTCTAGTGGATTCTATAAATTAGACCACAGTGTTCATCTGAGTTCTAACAATGAACTTAAAAACTTTACTGCTGAAGGTATTGTGTGTGTTGATAGGTCAGTGTCACGCTGAAGGCTTATTTTTATTAGTACAAACTTCTGTTAATTTTAAACTTAAGTTTTGTATAAATCCTCTAGAAGTTGTCAACTGGCTTAGATTATTGATGTCTAAATATACAAAACAATGCTCATTCACCCATTTTGTCATTTTTGTGTAACTGTATAACCACAGATTTTAATTTCTCCTCCCCTCAGTATGGGATTGATTTTAGTGAGTAGAAGTGACGGCTTTGGGTTTGGTTGTTTTTTTTTCCTTTAATGTCCTTCCGTGCAGCTGTTTATGAATGTGAAGTTTAACAGTAAAGATGCAGGGCTGCTAGCTGGAAAATTCTGTTTTACCAGATCTGAAACTGTGACATATATGTTGACTGTCTCCAACGTTTTTTTTCTAGATTCTGTTGCAGGCTGCTCATCTGTTAATAAAAGGTGTTCAGTCTGTTATTAGAATCTTTTCATTCTAACTAAAACCAAGATAACTATTTTGCCTTGATTGTGTATTTTAGAATTGTATTATATTTGTCAGCAGTCCTAACTTGGCATTTCTGTTAGCTCACAGGCTAACATAACTCAGGAAAGTGAGCATTACTAAAGGGTAGAAGCACACGAACATATAGGTGGGTGGCAAGGTAGCATGTGAGGCTCTGGTTCTTTTGTGGGATGACTAAAATAGTTGCAAAAATAGATGTTCAGTTAAACCTGCTTCCTCTTGTAGTGGTGAGAACTGAGCAGAACCGAATAAAAATACATTTTATTGTTTTCATCAAGTAGTAAAAATATTACTTTAAATGTCAGAATTTAGAAGCTGGCACTGAAGAACTTCTCTGAATATAAAATGGTCAAACATGCAGAAGACAGACCACACCTATACACAAGTAAACTAAAAACTTTTAATCTGTATGCATTTGCTGCCAAAAATGTAGTCTGATTAGACAAATAGATTTAGTGGAAATGGCTGCATTGGCAGCTGTATGTATCCTCAGTGAAATGTTGAGATACTTTAGTGGTTGTACCCTGTTCTACAGGTGATATGAGAGTATGCACCTTCAGTATGTTAAAAGATATCTTTCTCTCAATATTTTAAAGTTTTGATGCTGATAAAGTGAGGGAGTAAGTTTACTCTTAGGTCTTGTGAATAAAAATGAAATGCAAAAAGATCCGTTTTCTCATATAGTTGGTGACAGTGACCAAAAGTGAGCACGTCAGTTACCATGGAGTTAGATATTAATTGCCATTTATATCTTTATCATGTATTATACATTGTTACATATTGGATATAATAATATATTGTAATATAAGTCACAAGATGTATTACAATTAATACACTTCTTAGATGTCTTGATTGTATTGCCAAGTACAAAGTAGTGCACGAGGTAAACCAGAGTACAGATTCCCACAGATGAAGTGGCTCTGAGCAGGTGCTTGCTTGGCTGCAATAAGCTGGCCCCAGCAGAAGTGAGGGTAACTTGCCTTACACGTAATGTGCCCAGTAAGCATGCAGAACTTAATGAAATTTTAAAATGTGTAACTTGTTTTTGAGCATTTCAGTCATATTTCAGATGCCGTCCAAACAATTTTGTTAGATGACAGCTTCGTTGGTCGCAGAAACCCATAATCTCCAATGTGTGGTATATGAAAAATGTATGTGTACTATGTGCCCTCAGTTACTTTTCTGCTTCTGTGTCAGAAGTCTGGACAAGGGGCAATGGGCAGAGCCAGTGCAAGAATTCCATTCAAATAGGTAAAAATAAACTTCTATTTCTAGGAATAGTGGAAGTATCTGTCAATGATGTCATTGACCAAGTACCTCTGCAGCTGAGCGCTCTTTAGATGGCAGATTAAATTGGTCTTTTTATACAATATTCAGCAATTAAGTTATTTGATAATTGTGTTTATTACATTGTTACTCTTTTTGTACATCTACTGTTAGAGCTTGAGTTTCACTCACAGAAAAAAAACTTAGACATTTAGCGGAGAGAAAAAAAAAAGACCTGTTTCTAGGCTTTTGCATAAAGTTATTTCAAATTATTTTAATAATTGTATTCTCTTTTTCTTTCACCTTTCCCAAATGCTACGTTGACTGTAGGAAAGGAAACATCAATGCTTTAATTTCACCTTCTTATTTAGATGGCCTGTGTCAGTACAGGTTATAGATAGTCCAGAAGAATATTAAAAAAAGTGTTTCTTCCTAGAGTCTCTTCATATTCAAATATCCAAATTTGTTCGCCTTGCTCACACTAGGGCACAGTCTTGGGAGTCTAATCTGTCTTGAGCAAATAGACATGTTGTAGGGTCAGTCATTTTTTCTTTCTTTAATCTCTCAAGTGTTTGATGGGAACAATATAGTTTTTCTGTCTGGTAGGTAGCGAGACAATATTTGTTAATGGGCAAAAATATAGGCATAAATCTAGAAATAAAACCCAGTTTCTTTTACGGTGTCTTCTCTCTTGGAATTCTTAGATTTATGTTTATTTAAAAACTCCTATGTAAACTGATGTCTTCATATTGCTGTGTCACAAATATAACGTAGAGCACCTAAGTGGTGGGAGATAAGGTAATTTCTTTGTTTCAGTGGTGATGAACAAACAAGATTTGATAGATGCATTTACAATTCAGGAATCTCTTTAGTGATAGATATTCAATGGCAACCTGAAGTATTTTACCTGCAATTATGTGGCAGTTTCTACTGGGAACTGGGATTGCTGACAGTGTTACTTACTCTCTCAGAAAACAGTAGTTTTAAGTATAATGGCAGATGGCCAAAAACTCTGAAAAGTTGCTTCTCTTGTCTGAATTCTTCTCTTGGAAGTCTAGGGAGTAGCAAGGAACAGAATTATGTTTGATTTTTGAAGTAACTTTGCTCTTAATTTTAAGCAGAATAAATCTTTTGGTGGGAGTGGACTATAGCCGTGTTTATTCTACTAAGTAGTTATCTTATTTTGATAAAGTAGCATAGCTGGTGTTATTTAGCAGAACTTTAAAGTGAAAATATTTGTAAACTGCTGACTTTGAAGATAAGGAGCCACTTAAATGAGACAAGCAAGAGAACTTTGAACCTCATAGACTTTTTAATAAGCTTTGCTATTGCTGTAATGTTTACACACCATTAATGAATCCAGAGAAGTGTAAGTACCATTTGATACGGGACCTTTGTGCTGTGCATGTGATTCAGCTCTCTTTGTTCTGATATGATATAGATTTTACTTGGCAACATACTGTATGGATACTCTGAAATCATAGTTACTGTGGCTGTGCTGGTAGCAGTGATATTTTGAACATAAATGGTATTTTTCAAGTCTACTTGATTAGTCACTGTGGCAACTGGAATGGCCTCAAAACTGTTAACTCCAAAATTACTCCACCAAGGAAAATGTTGATTTGTTCCAGGTAGTGAAGAGCAACCATGGCCATGCTTTGGCTGCACAAGCATTCTGGGAATGGAACTCAATGTTGGATCATAGTTAGGGTCAGAGATTCTGAGGGGTTTGCTGTATTGTGACGTTGACTTGTCACAGGATATGCTGTTGGTTAATCCCTGCAAAAACCTGCGATGAGGAAAAGATGTGGGATGTCCATTGTATGGTCAATAGGCTTTTTCCCATAGTGACAGGTTTTGATATGTTGGGAGAAGCTATAATTGGATGATGATGTTTTTGCTGCAGCTAGGATAAAAAAGGAATTGCTTTAGAAGATCTGTGAATCTTAACCAGCGGAGGAAATAACTTCCACAAGCATCTTGATACCCTACTGGGTACCTTTGCAAGGTTATTGCTGCAATTAGTGACAACAAAGAGGCGAGAACATGCTCATACTGAGTGGCTGAGTTCTTGGATCAGTTCCACCCGTGTACACTTTAAGGGAGGAGTCCAGGAGAGCATTAGTTAAAACCTGAGCCAATCCCTCCTCTGCTTCAGCTGAGGTACCAGTGTCAGTTTGTCTGCGCAGAGCCCCAGCTGTTTGTCCAGTGATCCAAGGGTGCTACAAATGGCTGGTAACTGGTTTAAGTTTTTCACCGGATTGGTTTTAGTGGCTCTCATGGGCTTTGTTCTTCCTTCATTCCCACATGTATTGTTGTGGGGCCACAGTCAAACACAAACAAGCAGTCTTTTATTCCTGAGGGGGGCCATAATCAGTCTTTGAGCTGAGCCTCAGCTTCTACAGGTCTGAATCGACTCCATGTTAGAGATAATGGTTGCAGAGGAAGAAGGTAACTGTTAATATTGATGATTTTATCACTTCAGTGAATAATGTTAAATGAAATGGCTTCTGCTGAGGACGCTACTGAAGGGTTCCTTTACTTTTGAGTTTCCCTTAATAGCTGCTGCTCTTTAAGCCTTTAATCTTGGCTTGATTGGAGTATGAGCTTTTGAAGGCTTGCATTAATCAGGTTATAAAACTATCTTGGTATTACTGGAGAAATATTTGTAGGTTTGCAAATCGGTGCTGTTTCAATGGCGTGCTAAGATCTGATTTAATAAGTTATAGAATGACTGTCACTCATTTCTGCTTCCTAACTTGTAATTTGGTGTTCTACTGGTAGGTTATTTCAGCGCTAATAAGGTTTGTACTCATTTGAAGAAAAAAAAAAACAAAAATTAGAGAAACTTCTGTAAAAGACCAAGTCACAAGCTATTGTAAGCACAATTTGGCAATGAAGTGGGTAGAATTTTGTAATGAAACGTGTAGAAGTGTCCACAAATGTGTTCCTTCTCCATCATGTCTGAAAAGTGAGGGGTTCAAAATAACAATCATTCTTATTTTTTTTAATCTTTTGGTCTAAAATGACTTGAAGCCCCACAGGGAGCAGCTGATTGGATTCTGGGTTCTGAATGAAAACTTGGATGGCTTCCTCAATAATGCAAATTCCGTCATGCTGAGTGTAAACTAGGGAAAACAAATCTTTTTGTAACACCACTTTTTGCTCAATTCTGAGGCAGCTGAGCTTCTTACTCTTAAATGTGTTTCAGGTAATTTAAGAGTAACAGCACTTGATCTTGAAATGATGTTTACAGCATTTGTCTCAAAAGTGTAAGGGTGATACGGAAGCAGAAATGCATTAGACTGATATCTTCATATGGCAGAAAGGTGCATGACAGTGCACCCTGAATTTTTTTTTTTTTTTTAACATTCCAGTGCTTTCGAGGAGTTGAGGATGATGGAGACAGCGGAATATTTGGAGACAGGCAATGGTTAGGGCATCCTACATCAGACTTCAACGGAAAGCAGCTGTAACTCTCTGGCCTGTGACATCTAGAAAAGTTCACTTTGATGCAGCACAGCCTCAAAGGCTCTGTAATTTATTTAGAAAACTATTCTGAAAGCTTTCCAATTTTTTGGCATTTTAGGCATCTGTGCATGCATTGTATGCTTGCTTGCACTCTCATGCTGATATTTTCTATTTGTTTTCAAAGAATGACAAAATCTTGAGACTTGGTTGTTTTCCTGTCTCTGTGTTTCTTCTAGTACTCCACATATTTTTTTCAGGAGATAATGGGAGTCTGATACCACGTGGGCCACGTTTTTATTGGGTAATTGCAGAAGGATTAAACCTCTTGGAGGCTTTATGGAGAGTGGTCACAACTAACAAATGCTTTCTTCTTGACTGAGTTTGTTATTAACCATTCAGTAATACCTCCTAGTAACTGGTATATAGTCTGTGGTGTGTGTTATGCATACCAATTTCTCTTAGGGACTGTATCTGTTCACAGTGCATAGCAACTATTTTGACATAGAATATTTGGCTACATGGGGGGGAAAAAGGTTTCCAGAAGTACTAAAGACAAATTTCTCACGTATTAAGTTCCTTTTCAAACTTCTTTTGGTGTTTTCTAATCCTGACATTTTCTTTCCTTTTTCAGACTAAAGACTTGAATCCTTTTCTTCAGTAGTTATGAAAGCGCATGGGCTAGTTGGTAGGTGACAGTAGCACTTAGGCAGTACAGCTTGGCCTGTGGTGAGTGTCTGGAAGGACTGGGCTTACGTTGCGTTCCTGTCAGTTCCTCTTTGATTGCCACCGTTGCCAGTCCTTTCCTCCCCAGTAAATGCGGCTGCTGTGGCACGACTCCTCTTCTTCCCATTGTTCTCAGAAAGGTACTTCAGCAGAAAAGGGTTATTTTATACCATAAGCCCTCTCCTGAAGAGCACAGTAGGGGTACGCCATGAAGCAGCAGCTCAACAGGCTTGTAGGTTGTTCTCCTGAGGAGATAGCCAGCAAGTAATGTAGTTTCTTCTCTCTTTCTTCCATCCTTAGCAACTGTTCTTTTGTAGAAGAAGGTAGGTGTATGGTGCTGCAGGCTAAGTCCAAGTCTGTTCAGATACTTGCTGAAGACAGAGGGGTTTTTTTTTTTTTTTTTTGTTCAGTCCAGACATTCTCTTCTTTCTCAATTGTGGTAGTGCTTTATAGGTCTTAACTGAATTTTCCAGAATGTATCATTTATCTTTCTTGGGCTTGTGGCTATTTATGTTTGTGGAAATTTGCATGGCTTTGGATTGATGGGGGGTGTGGGGTGTGTGACTTCCTGTAGGGTAGAAAGAAATGGAATTGAGCTTTCTCAGGTGATGTAAACCAATGTTTGTACATCTCTTTAAAACCTCATCTATTTTCTCCATTGGTCAGAATAAAATAGTACAAAACTATTTTAATAGAAACTGATTTTTATGGTAAATGTTCTTGTTTGGTACACAATGCTATAAACATTCACTTCTAAATGTTCATTAATTAATTTACTGGGTAATTACTGACTAGAATCTGGCTGCTAATCATATTAGAATAAGTCTATAAATCTATGCAGGTAAATAGATAGGTATGAAAGTGTTGGTGATATCACATGGCTTATTTTCCCTTTGAGGTTATTCCGTATTACTTCTGTTACTGCATCTTGGTTTTCTTCCGTGGAATGACTTTGCTACTCTCCGTAAGGGTGTATGTAATCTATGGATAAGCTAAGCATGTACTTTAGGTGTATTTGTCTCTTGTGGTACATCTTTATGCTTAGATAGGACTACTAGCTTTTAAAATTTTGGATCATTGTGTATATATTCATTTTAATGATAGTTAGCAAAATGCAATGGTTGCCAGTCTTAGAAAAACAAATCCAATAAGCTGAAAAATAATAATGCAGAGATTAAAACTTAAATTGCAGATTGAACTATTCCCTCAAATTGAACATTTGAACTTGCTTGCTGATACAATTAAGGATCAAAAATTATTATAAAGGCATTACAGAATAGCACTGGTAGTGTGGGGCAGGGGGATCATACAGTACCTTTCTTTCAATCAGGTCTTGGAAGGAAGGAATTCCACTCTAACAACATCGAAAGAAATACTTCATGAAAGATTTTAATGCACCAGCAAACTTCCGGAATTTTCAAGTAACAGTTTTAGGCTAACAGCTATTTTTATTTGGTCATAATTTTTTAGAAAAATGGAATCACTGTCTGTATTTTACAGTAAAGTTTCTTTGTACTGTGGCCAAATGGTATGGTTTGTTTAACCATAGTGGGCTCATCTTGATTGCAGCACATCTTCATTGCCACCTCTTGACTGGCCTTTACCAAGTCATTATGGGCAGTGCGAGCTGAAAATAGAAGTCCAGCCTAAAACTCATCACAGAGCTCACTATGAAACGGAAGGAAGCAGAGGAGCAGTAAAAGCATCTACTGGAGGACACCCTGTAGTGAAGGTAGGAAGTCTGGCTTTCTTGAATTGAAGGTAACTTTTTAACTACAGTTATTGGTATTTTCAGTGCTGTGAATTGTTGCCCTGTGTGAAGCTTACAGTCTTTGCTCGGTAGGGTTTTCTTTTTGAAATGTAACTTGTCTGATATAGAAGTTAGTTTAGATGTTTAAAAATCTACAGTTACAGTACATGTCACAGTTTTACACTGCATGCAGTCTTATGCTTGTGAATGGGTTCACAGAGCAATGGTGTATTACTTAGTATTTTCAACATCAACTTTAAGGAGGAAGGAGTGTGCCTGGGGACAGGTAAGAAAAGTCACAATAATAGATTAGTTCGAGCTATACTGAAATACGATATAGCTTCAATTGAATCAGAAATCTTCTTTCTCTTGGTGTTGAGAGAGCTTCTAAACACTACAAATGCCTCTTGATCATGTTTTTATTAGTTTATTTCTGTGTAATTGTACTCATAAATTCTGTTAAGTTTCAGTTCAGTTTCACTTAAATGTTTGGAGTAAATTAAACTTGATTTTTCTTTCTTCAGCATGAGCCAAAGATGATTGTTCACTGTTTATTGGTAGCTGTCTCCTTAGAAAATAAGGCATCATGTGGTTTCATTAGATTTGGACTGGTTATCTGTAAGGGCAAGTAAGCTTGTTTCTTCCTTTCTTTTTCTGCCATTTCTATTGTCTTAACAGAGTCAGGCAAGCTTTATTGTCTCTCAGAACAGTTTTGATCGGATTGAAAAACATGCAGTAGTGCAGACAGAAGTCCTAGTCTGGCAAATAGAGGGTGGTGATGTACTGCCTGGTTTGATAACTGGGACCTGCCATCAACAGCTGCTTTGGCTGGGTTCTTTAGCTAATGCTAAATATTCCAAATGCTAATGGCATCTAAAGTATCGATGTTAGTGTAAGGTGTAAAGTATTGTTTAAATACTTCGCAAACCCCATCTAATTATTGTTGAGCTCAGAATTAGATGTAAGGCCCTGGTTTGCTACTCTTTATAAGATTTGACAATATATGTAGGCTTTCTTTTGCTTACAGAACTAGATGCTTCTAAGCCGCAGTGCTAGATGGCAAGTCAGAAAAGAGATCTGTAACCTGTAACTTACACCAATTATTTTAAAAACTGTTTGTTTGCATTAGAACTGAGAAATACCTTGCTGTTTCAATAATACTGTCTTTAAAATGGAGATAGTATTTGTGTCTGACAGTATCATGTTTAAACATGTGGATTGTACTACGCCTCTCTAAATTAAAATGAATGCAAATGCAAATCAATATTCTATTTTGCAGTTTGGTCTCTTCCAGCTGGATTAGAAATTAATTGTGCTTGATGGGAGAGAGGAAGTTATGAAACAAAACATTGATTTGTATTAACGTTTTACTCAGTGCTGGGAAAAGCAGTATGCTAGGGGCCAAGTTTGGTGAAAGGTAAATACTAAACAGCTGTGAGCAGGTGAAAATGACTTTATTTAAATACAAAAGTGAAATCTCGTCCAGCACTTCTGGAGTCTTATTACGCAAATCCAATTCACGATATGCATTACTATTTTTCTGACACAGCTTTTATTTTTGGTGCTCTTAGCTTTACACCAGTCACTTTCTTGCAATTATTGCACTTTACTTGCAATAAAGAACTTGATGTCAGCAAAGAGAGAGAAAGTATGTGGATGAGTAGAATATTTCAGTCACAAAGGACCTGCAATGATCATGAAGTCCAGCCACCACACCTTTGGGTGCCTGAAGCCTGTATGCTTTTGCTTGCTACACAGTTCATTTCGCTCTTGAAGGTTATTTTATGGAAAGCTAGAGTACTTCATTTCTAAACTGTGAAACTTTTTTGTAGCTCTGCATGTGCTGTTGATTTATTATTTAAAATAAAGATTTTAAGATAGCAGATAGCTTCAAGCCAATAATGTGTTGGTGCATGTCATTAATCTACTACTAATACTGTACCGTACCTGTTGCTAGGAGACTAAGCTTCTGATAAATTTGGCATCATCTGTTGTGAGTATGTTTAATCAGCTTATTTCCAAATATGAGGAAGGGAAATGAGTGGAGCATCGTGCTCTGCTTTGTAAGTTCATTGACTTTTAGGAAGCAAATTCTGTAGTGAAATTCTCTTGTTTTCAGCTTTTTTGAGACAAATGTTGTACATAGCAGATACCTGTCAATGTCACCCCTGCCTTTCTGGGAGTATGTTCCAGCTAATCTGTCACCTGGAGCAATTTATTTTACTGTGCTAGAGAATCCACAAGGTTGCACTGACATAAGGGAAGGAATAAATAGCTTGCTGGAGTGGTTGGCGAGAAGAAAGGTGGCATGTTGAACTTTTATCATCCAAATTATGTGGAAATTTTGTAATGCATTGTCAGAAGACAGAAGAAGCCTCTGCACGCTGTCTGCCTCTGCTGTTAAAATACAACAGGTTCAAGTACTTATTTTACCTGTCTACAAAACTTCTTATACAAATAGCTGACACATTTCATCTGACTCCAAATAAATGGTCACCATTGCCTGAATTTCTCACTCTTCCCACAGGTGCAGTTCTGCACTGTGTGAAGTGGTACTATTAGTCTAATGCTGGTTCAGCTATGAATTTATCTCATTTTTAGGGGGTTCAGTAGAATGGGACAGGGCTTTGAGCTAAAACAATTTTCAAAATATGCTTGAAGCTAGTGTTTAAAACACTTTCAATCCTGTCTGCAAGTAATGAATGAACATGTAAGAGTGTGAGATTTCAGAAATAGAAAGCAAAGTTTGTCAACCCCTGATTTTTTGTACATTTGTGTAAACATACGGTGTCATGACCAATAGTGCACTGGTATTTGCAATTACTTGTTTGCTTTAGTCCTTTGCTAGACCCTTTTGTCTTTGTGATGACCTTTAAAGTGTTTTTAAAATAGTGGCACAAGTCCAGTCTAATAGTTTATTAAAAGTTTGCTCCTTCTGTGTCTCACTTTTTTTCAGAATTGCAAAGGTCTGTACTATTTTGAAGTCTTCAAACCTGTCTACTCAAGCTTGTTTAGCAAATGAGGAAGGAGGATGCTTTTTTGATGTGCCTGCTTTTCCTTCTCATTTGGTGGAAAGGTACATCAAATAATCAAGTGATAGAAAAAAGTACTGCCCTTTAGAGAGGGGAAATAGATGCTGGTTCACTTTAACGTATTTATTTTTAAAATCAGATATTTAATTTTTTGTAACATTATAACCTTGGCAGAATCAGTGTGAAAGAAAAAAAAATTCATGCTGTGTTACGACTCTGTGAGCCAGTGGTTGGGGTATTGCCCAGAATATCTGAACAGTGTTTACTTCCATGAATTTTTCCCAGTTTCTTTTAAACAATCCATTGGAAATTATAGGTCAGCACTCACTGCACCTCTGCAAGGCCTCAAGGGGTGACCATGGTCAGTCTGACTTTCACGGACTTCCCTGAGCTCGAATTTCTTGGTTTTACATATGCTTGGCCTCAAGCCCTTCAAAATGCAACTGTTGATAAAGTCATGATGAATTGTACCACTGGTGTTAGTCATTGTTATGTCTTTTGTTTCAAATTATGTTCATTTTCATGCCTTTGGATCGTTGTCATCCTTTGCTTTTATTCCCAGGTCAGTGTTAATAGGTTTGCTGTTCAGGTTGGCAGAGTAGCCCTTCAGCTTTTAAACTAGCAGCCTTCACAGTCCTTTAGGAAAGTAGCTGCACAGCACTTGAAAGTGAAATTCACATGGAGAAATGCCTGAAGAAAATGTCCAGTTCTTCAAAGCCACGCACTAGTGCCTCTGATGTAGCTGTCCGAAAAACTCTGGGCTTGTGGGTCACATCTCTGTTGTCTGAGGGTGAAACATTTCAAAGGCAGGTTTTGTTTGGTTTTTTTTCTTGAAATGGGACTTCTTTTTTAAAAAAGAAAAACTATTTAGTGAGGTCTAGGACATTTTGTTTGGTAAATAACTGTTTAGAGTGGACTAAAATTTCATCAGTTGAAGTTCTTCTCCTTTAAGGTTGTTTAGATTTCATGGTGAGTTTTAACATCTCTTTACTCGTAACTTTCCCAAGTAAACGTAAAAATACCTGATTCAAGAGAACAACTTTATCTTTCCTTTCACCTCCATAGGATTGAGCCTTCACTTTCCCCTTGTGCCCTCCTGTAACTCTGGGGGCTGTTTGGGGGGCTAAGGAATACAGAAGTTGCTGAAATGCATCCAGCTGCCATGGGACT
This sequence comes from Phaenicophaeus curvirostris, assembly GCF_032191515.1. Lineage (NCBI taxonomy): Eukaryota > Metazoa > Chordata > Aves > Cuculiformes > Cuculidae > Phaenicophaeus > Phaenicophaeus curvirostris. Next base: position 16,879,251 of record NC_091405.1, read on the forward strand.
ATCCAGGAGGACATAACCTGTTACAAAATGCTTTTTATATCAAGGTGCTGAAAAGCCTAGGAAATCTGTCTGAAGGAAATGCTTAGTAAGTGCTCACAGTTCTTCACACAGCTGTGTGTTTCCTTCCCTATTCTTTGACTTTCAGCTGAGGATTTTTATGTGGATACTGGTGCACTTGGTGAAGCTGGAGTTGTTCATCAGGTCTTTTGTTCTCTGAACTTACCACAAGTTTTTCCCCTGACGTGGCTTGTATTTCAACACTCTGCCCTATTTTTAGGGAAGCCTATTTGTGTGTAGAAGCTTGCTTTCTAATCAGCCTACTTTACCCACACAGCAGTGCCATAAGCAGGGAGACAATTGTGCAAAGGGGAAGGAGTATTAAAGTGCTGATACAAACTTCATCTTCAGTTAGCAAGTAAACGCAAGGCACGTAAAGGATAACATGAGTATTAAACCCTAGTGAAAAGTGGGTTAAATGTGGCAGTTTTCTTCTAAATGCTGGAGAGTTTTGCAGGAGAATTGTTTTAACAATGCAGTCAGATGGGTTTGGGTGCTGTCTGAAAGTCATTAGTATCTGGTATTGTTTGACTGCTGAGCATAAAACCTCACTAATGAAATTATTTTTCTAACCACTATCCGCCTCCACTGCCCCCAAGTTTTAGTTCTATGTTTTTTTTAATCTGAAAGAGTAGGCACGTGACACCATAACATCACTTCTGGGTTCAGTGACACACTATTAGCTATTGGAGTTTTTGGTAAGTAAACAAAGTGGGATTTAGTTCAGAAAAGCAAACTGTTTAAAAGTATACTCATATTGTCTGATAAGTACCAGTTTGCTGTAAAGCATATATTTTCTGCTGAATGTTTTTCTCAAGTCTTGTTTCAGGTCTTAAGAAATCACATCTTTTGGATAGATAATATTTGCATTTAAATAGAGATTAGTGATGCTTGGCCCACAACAATAAATGGAAAACATAGACAGAACCTTCTTACTTTAAAGAAAGGCAGTGAGGCAAGGTAGAACTCCTAAATGTTAAAGACTAAAAAACATCTTCTCACAAGCTTGTCGGGTGTTGCAAGCTTTCCTTTAGCTCAGAGCAGGGAGCTAATAAGTGAACCAGATATGGCCCTAGAATAATCTGCATGTAATCTGGAAAAATGCTGACTTTTTCTGGAAAAGGTTCTCGCCACTACCACAAAATTCCAGGTTTAAATGCTGCTGTCTTCAGTGATCAAATTAATCTACATAGTCTCTAACATTACATTGTTTTTTAAGGGTTTTTTCCATATGTGCATTAAGAACATGTGAGTGTTTTTGTAATATAAAATACAACTTCTTGATGATCCAAAAATTCCCTCATTAATCATAGAATCAGCAGGTTGGAAGAGACCCACCGGATCATTGAGTCCAGCCATTCCCACCAGTCTCTAAACCATGCCCCTCAGTACCTCATCCACCCGCACCTTAAACCCCTCCAGGGAAGGCGAGTCAACCACCTCCCTGGGCAGACCGTTCCAGTGCCTAGTGGCCCTTTCGGTGAAGACTTACTGTCTTTGACGTTGCTTGGTAAAAAAGTGTAATTTAAGTACTGCCATGCATGCATGAGTGTACTGCATGCAGCATAGTAATGCGGCTGGAACTGCTCTGGCGTGAAGCTCTTCTGGCTTATCCTGTAGTGACCTTCAGTCTTTAGCCTTCCAGCTTTAGTTTAACTTACGCATGCAGTGACCTTTGCTATGGAAACGATATAGAAACACAAAAACAACTTGGCTGAGTTTCCCCTGTGAAGCAGTGGGTGGTGTGTCAGTATTCTGTTACAAAGGAGGGTTTCTAGAGGTCAGTAGTGACAGCCTGCACCAACTTACTCTGTCTACAGCATGCTGTTTGCTACTCCTGGGAAAGGGATGTATATTTTTAAAGTCAAATTGGTCACTTTCTTTGGTGCTTGTGCAGCTCTAGGATTGCCTGTTAATAGAGCAAATGCTGAAGGAATACTTGAAAATATACCTAGTGCTCAACCGCTGGTGTAAGTTCCTGTCTTTCTACAAGTGCCCCCTGACTGAATGTTGGGCAGGCTGATATTGTAGCAGGTTATTGTAATGTGTTTTCATTGTGCTGGTTCTGCAGCACATACCAGTAAGCTGTAAAAGTTTGTTAATTTAAATAAGTACAGTCTGTATAGAGACACTATGTTCTTATTTGTACGTATTGTGTATTCTCTGTGAGGTGAACTGAAGGTATAGATACCACAGCTTCCTTAGGTATTTGAACAAAACATAGTATCTGTTCTTTCAAGTTAACTGTGTAGGTATTTTCACTGAAGAACAACTAGCAATTTTATTTACTGACTTACACGTTTGGGCTGTTGAACATACAGAACTGTGCGTAAAGCAGATGAGATAACAAGGGTGTGTCACCAAGCTGTCAGTGAAAATAAGAGCAATCAACCTTTATTTGAATGAGAACAGAGCTGTATTTAAAAAGAATGCATTTTAAATTCCAAAATATGTCCTTGTTCTCCGTTTGAAGTTGATTTGGAGTAGCAAGTCTCCTTCATTATTCACAGGACAGGTATCCAAATATCACCTTTCTTTTGGGAGAGAGATGACACCATTCCTAGGAGACAGAAGGCAGTTCAGATTCTGTGATAATTCAGTCTCCAGTGGGGACTAAGGGTGCTGGGCAGAAAGTTCTGCTTTGCTTACAGTGGGAAGGTTTGATGTAGGGAAAGACATCTAAGGCTTCCTGTCAGCAGGATTATTCAGATAATGGCCTTCAGAACACTTTCATGTTCTTCAGCAAACTGCTGAATGTGCGTGCGGTTAAAGAAAGCAGGAGTACGTTCAGGTGAACTAACCAAGTAACCGAGCAGTGTCCTGGGATGCAGTGACTGTCTGTCATCGTGTGGTGCTTTGCACAGTGTGGTGGTGTCACTGAAGGCTTTGAATGATTATGTAATAAAAAATACACAGGATGCACAAGCATCCTCTCCACGGGCTGTTGGATCATGTTCTACCTGCCCTTTGGCTCACTGGCCCCACAGGCTCCTCTGTTCGATTACAGACATTCTATAAATTTTCAGTGTTACTCTTGCAGGATCTGTGTCATGCCTAGAGTTGTCAGTTCACTTATCAGACAGGATTTAAGGGGAAAATTCCGAAGCACAAATTCATATAATGAAGGCTGAGGGCTTTGCTGGTTGCTTGTTTTTTATCAATATGTTTTTGACGATCTCAGTTGCCTCATAGTTTTGGCTAGCACGTAAGACTGTCTCATTAGCATCTGCAGCCTATTAAGCTTGCTGTCTTTTTTTGCTGTGAGTACAGCGTTTGGGAACACGAGGGCACCGTGCAGCCTCCTCAGCCCCCGTTACTGTGATCAGGCCCTGCATCGCTCTCTAATGTGGGAGACGAGGTTATTGTGTTCTCCCTCACTGCCCCCGTTCCCACCCCCAGTTTACCCAACGGCCGTGCTTACTGGCACGCGTTGGTTATATTTATGACTTCAAATTGCTTTTCTTTTATGCTGTTTCCTTTTTTATTTTACATCTTGAATAAACACAGTAAATCAACTGTAACTGAAAATATAAATTTATGAAGTCTCTGCTGCCTTGCCATTATGTTCCTACTCTGCTGAACCATATAGATTCTGGTACCTGTAGCAAGACTTCATTGCCGATCCTTTACAGCAATTCATTTGAGACTAGGCTGTAGCGTAAGCATCCAACTGATGCAGTTCTGGCTGGGGAGCTTTGTTGGCTTGTCTGTTTCGACACAGGTTTACACTAGCATGGCTTGCAAGTATATGTGCCATTTTCAAGGGTTTTTTCTGATATTATCACAGACACTTTTTAATTGAGATACCTTATTTATATGTTTCTGTATTATAACAAGTGTAGGTGTCTTCTAAGTTACTGTAGAAATGTATTCTGTTGCATTGTAACATTTTTTTCTTCTATTTTTCCTTAGGGCATTGGATTTTTTTGTTTGTTTGCATTTAATTTAATATATAAACCAGAAGGGGAGTGACTAAAGGTTGTACTGCTGTGTAGGGTCTTGTGGGGTTTTTGTTATTTCTTCTGAATAGTAATGTAGCTTCACCTTTCTACTTTGGTATAGCTGACATACTGCAGTCAGGTGAGACAGAGCATCATACGGAAAAGGCACCTGGTGACCTGCTGATGTTACCTGATCTGTCAGTGGAGTGGGCAGCTCTTGTCAGACTTGCCCAGCGCCTTCCTATCCTGCAACATGCTTTGCAGAAACCAGGCCTTGTATGTCTTCCATGGCTTGTCCTTGAGCAAAGATTCATCCTCTGTGCTTGCCCAGATAATGGAAGCAAAACTAGTATTAGACACAGCTTTGAGTAATTCAAATGTAGCGAATGCACATAGAGTCCCACAGGCAGCACCGTGTAACTGCTGGCGTGGAGTATATTTTGCTTCACTAAATTAAACTTCTGCTCTGTGTAGGCTTCTGCAGAGTGCAGTTTCTCCACTGACTGCAGACAGACCAGCTTAGTTTTACAAATATCTCTTTGCTCTTCTATCACTAGTATCTCTAGGACTGTTGCGTACATGTCCATTGTTAAGGAAGGGAAAGATAGCTTTAATTGGAAATTAGCTTTATCACAATGACCCCATTTGGAAGTTATTCAAATTTTTAAATACATCTGGCTTGTAATTTATATGATTCCCAGTATTAGTGTGAACACATCTAACAAACGTCACATTTAGGCTGTATTCCATTGTGTTAAGATTTAATTTTAACTCTGAGGAAAATGAATGGTGGAATTAATGTTGATTACTTGGGACAAGCTGGCCTCTGTAGATGCTAAGCTACAATACTTTAAATTTTCTTTAAACTACTAAATTCTGATATTTAGAAGTTATGAAAATACTCATTTGATACTTAAAAAAAATATTTTGCAAGGATGTTGGGAGTCCTGCGTCGATTATAAAAAGTTATGTATTTATATATTTAATTGATATAAGAGTCCCTGTGCTCCACTGTCAACAGGACAGTAATTAAGACTGAAGTTCATGGTCCTGTTGTGTTCCAGTAGTTTCCAGGTGACTTCTGACAGATGAAGGGAGAGAAACCTGTCAGTACAGTGGTGGTCACAGGAGGTTCTTTGTCTGCCCTGTAATGTTTGTAAATGCTTGAATATCACATTTATTTACAAAAGAAGCAGCTCTGATGATGTAGACTGTCTCCGCTCAATGGCTGAGGGTTAGTTTGGTTTGGTGGGGTTGTTTTGATGGATTTAGGTCTGTTTGTACTGAGAACTCCAGTGAGAATAAAAAGATTTTACATATTTGACAGAACAAAAACCTGCAAGTAGACATGTATGTATAAATGCAAATAAATGCAATCATGTAAGAAGTTATTGGAAATATGTCTGTTATAGAACAGGGTATTGTATTTGACTAAAGCTTGCTTTTAAAGCTTGCTTGGCTTTTTGTGACAGGTATTTTTTTTTCTTCATTATAATGAGGGTCTCAAGGGCTAAGGATTGTTAAACCTATGAAGAGATGTGACTTTTTGATTTAATGTTAATGCGTACGTTGTTGCCCAATAAGAGGTAGGTGTGGTAGCTTGTCTGTAGGTTTTTATCTGCGGTATGTCTCCTTCAGGAATTACTTTGGGCTGTATGCATGCTGGATACGAAGAGGTACAGAACGAGCCTCAGTTGTTGATTTGGGTTTATTTGAGTAAGCTCGGTTTTATTTGTCTTGGGTAGTCTAAAGATTTTGGTTTTTTACTTCTCAATCACATTTAACCTCATTAGGCAAATGGCAAGAACACTAACTAAACTGTGACTGTGCTGTTGTATCTAGATGGATTAATTCATGAGTATTACATCTTGGACAAAAGCATTCGTGTAAGGCTGAAAGCTTTGAGAACAACTTCTAAAGATCCAGACTTCTGTTGGAAACTGAATTTCTGTTCTTGATTGAGAAAGCTCTAATAAATCACAGGAGTGATAGGTGCTGCGATAGCTGTAACTTGAATACAGAAGACAGTTGTTCATTTAGTGTCCATAAATGTGTCAGAGGCAACAGTGGCGCTTCTGATTTCACCCACTACCGTGGGTGTACTTACTTTTGTAAATAGGTTAAATTCACATGGTTTTGTATGGGTTTTAAGTGTTAGTTCTGTAAAGAGCTTAGATAATACTGTTGTGTGACCTAATGACTCTCCCTAGAGACAAAAGTATGAACACAACAAAGCCACGTTTAAAGAATGACTGACCCTCCCTCCAGTTTGAACATAAGTTGGTGTTGAAGTTGATGAAGTGTAAATATGCTGCATTATTTTCTTAGAAATTATCTAACTTGTGGTGTACGTTGATCTGCCAGTTGTGGGAAGGTGGAGTAAACTGCAGGGACTTACAAGACGCTTTATGGGCTTTGGTTTTAAAATTGCAGTGACCAAAGGAAACTCACATGTCACTGTGGGTTAAATTTGTTTCCTTAAGTCTTCTGGGTAATATGTTACAAATGTACTATTACAAAACCAGCTTGTTCTTTTAGAGTTCATTTATTTAAGTTTCTTTTTTACTGCTGTTTCAACATATTTTGTGTCTAGAATTACCTTTTACCTCTAGCAACGGGTGGTTTTATGACAACTGAGTGCATGGATGCTTAGTCTTATGCTTAAGAAAAGGAAAGATACATGCATTAAAGTTTATCAAATTTTCTTTATTGTTGGCAAAGAAAATGTTTTTTAAAAAACCATACTTGATTTTCTAGCTATGAATTGTCTTTATCCTAACGTAGTGCACTTGCATTCAAAAAACCTCCTAAGTTTAATGAACTCACTATTGCATTACATATTTAAAAGTTTAGGTTTTCTACTGGTTTTGGTATTTCTAGAAACTAGGTGTGTTTTAGTCGAATTGATAACTTGACTGTGACTAAAAACAATGTCAGAAATGCTCCTATAACATAGCATAGCTTTGTAGAAATTCTATAGAGAAAATGATTCTTTTCTCTTTGAGATTCAAAAGTAATACAGGGTTTTTAACATCCTTTTGTTCCAGTAAATGTTGTTGCCAATATTTGTACTGGAGGACATGTATTTGTACTCTGTGTTCTGATTCTGATGAGACTGAAGATTTGAATTAAGTGCTACCCTGACTCTTAAGTCTTTGTACTAGTTGTGTATTTAAGTTACGCACACACAATTGCAGTAGAAATCGACTGATATTTTAATATTACATCTGCTTTTTCACCAGCTCCTGGGCTACAGTGAAAAGCCAGTAAACCTACAGATGTTCATCGGAACAGCAGATGATCGCTACTTAAGACCTCATGCGTTCTACCAGGTGCACCGAATCACTGGAAAAACGGTTGCAACAGCTAGTCAAGAGATAATAATTGCCAGCACAAAAGTTTTGGAAATACCACTCCTTCCTGAAAATAATATGTCAGCCAGGTACATTGCAGCATAAATTAGTTGTGTAGTTGCTATGTGTCCTTTGGGGTTTTGCACAAAGGTGTCTTATTTTCCACAAATAAAGCTTGTGATGAATATAGACACATCTCTTGAAACATGCCAATATTAAAAAACAAAATAAGCGTTCGGGTAGTCAGAAGTTAAGGAGCAGAGAGACAGGGAAGCTCCTAAGATTGCCAGGGAGATGGATGAATGCTTCCCATACAATCCGTCCGTATATGTGTAACTCCACAGTGTAAAACTGCATGTGGGTCACTGGCTGATAGAGTTCTTGTTTCATTTTACAAAGCCCTACAGCTTTTTTCTATGAAAATACAACTATACAGTTTATTTTGTTGTTTCTTGATTGAATGTGGTGATTTCACTTCTGGTGTCTTGGTAGATCTTTTCCTTGTTTGATTTTTTTTTGTTGTTGTTTTTTGACACTAATGGAACTTTTAATCTCAGAAATTTGAAGAAGTATAACATGGGGGGAAAAAAAAGAGAATGCTCTTCATTCTTTAACAAAAGAAAGGCTTACAGAGTATGCTTTGGCAATAGTTTGATTCATTTTCTTCCATTTCTCTTCTAATCCATCTGTCCTCACCTATCTCCAGTATCGATTGTGCTGGTATTTTGAAACTTCGCAATTCAGATATAGAGCTCCGTAAAGGAGAGACAGATATTGGAAGAAAGAATACCAGAGTGCGACTTGTGTTTCGTGTTCACATCCCACAACCTAGTGGAAAAGTCTTATCTCTGCAGACTGCTTCCATACCTGTTGAATGCTGTAAGATTGCTTTAACTATACATAATTTATACTCATGTTTTCTGCATGTGTCAGTAGTGTTGTCATTCTGACAATACTTATTGTCAGAATTATATATAACAAGTGTGTTTGAAAAGCATTGTGTTTAAAGACTTAAATTACAAAAAATTAATATATCTTTAATTAATGATGATACTGGCCAAATGGCAGCCTGGAAATCTGGAGGAAAAACAGTGTTTTAGATTTGTAACCTAATAGCGCAGTCACACAGCTAGCAGCTTCAGGAGCTCCTGTAAATGAGCAGAGGCAGCTGATGTATCTCAGTGAAAATAAATATTAATTTCAGGAAAACTAATACCATTACATTTACAAGAGCCTGTACCATTGCTTGTCTTTATGCACTATTATCTAATGAACATCTGAACTTTTTTTTAAGAGAGTTCATTTTTTTAACTACTGGTGCTAAGAAATCAAACCATGACCTTAAACAATCTGAGTTTGTCCTAGAGTTCATTTTGTCTGTAAGATACTAAAGTATTTTTTAAAGCAGTATTCGTAATCTAAAAATTTCATTTGCTGTAACAGCAGTGACTGTTGGGATTCATGGCTTCTTGATGTTTGTTTTTTATAATTATATAACTTCAATGTAATTCTAAAAAGCAAGGTAAATCATGCATAAATGATATCTATGTGTAAACAGATGTTTGTTTTAGTTTCATCCCTAATTCTTCAGTTAGGATCATAAAAGAAGTGTTACTAAAATGGTTAAAATTGTGAATAATGACTTTTTTCCTTGATTTATTTTAAAGCTCAGCGATCTGCTCAAGAACTTCCTCAGATTGAGAAATACAGCATCAGTAGCTGCTCCGTAAATGGAGGCCATGAAATGGTGGTGACGGGATCCAATTTTCTTCCGGAATCCAAAATTATATTTTTTGAAAAAGGACAAGGTAAATATTATCTTTTTCTTTTTTCCTTGAAAACAAAACAAAAAATGCTGCTGGAACTTGATTTTAGGAAGTAAGAATTTTCTGGGGAGGGGGGTGGTAGAAAACAACTAGCCAACCAACACAAAAGGAAGAAACGTTAGTCGGTTGTATTACAATTCTTGTTCTTTAGAATCCAGGTTTAGTGTTTGAGGCAAAACTTCGTCATGGGCAAGAGCTGCAGCAGGCTTGCACTTGTGTATTGGCAGAGTAAAATTTAAACTTACATTGTAGACCTTCATGCAGTGAAATCTGTAGAAAAATTTAACTGCTTCCTACTGATCTCGTGAAATTAAAATAGTTTTTCTTTGGGAAGGTAGTTTTTCAGTGTAATACATGGGAAATAAAATCTCAGAAGTAAACAAGAAACTTTCAGATTTTGGATGAGTATTTCCAAAACACTTTACTTTAAATAGAAATACAGTTTTGAAGGCTTTTTTTAAAAAAAGACAACAAACAAAACCAAACATGTTCTTCCTCTCTTCTATCACTTTAATAATGATGCAACTCCATAAACTAGAGAATTTAACACTAAAAAAGCCCTATCAAATATTTTTCATGTTTAGTGACCTACAGCCGGATGTGATGAATGTTTTGCAAGTTGTCTTTGGTTTGGTTTTGTGGTGTAAACAGGTGCATGCACCAAGGTACTTACATAGTACTCAGAAATGTTCAGTTGGCCAGCATTCCTTCCTGGTTCTGTAACATCTCCATCTTTGTGTTTCTTACTTAGACTAAAATACATGAAAAATAATTGAAAATGTAGGGCTAGTTGGGTTAACACAAGGAGTTCCATTTCTTCCTTGATTATCCCTTTAATATAGAGAGCATAAAATTTGAACAAGTTAAATTGTTATTGCTGTGACCTGAATAACCGATTGGAACTTTGGGGAAAACAGTAGCTACAGTAAATTATTAAAACTAAAAGTTTGCAACCAAGTCCAATTCTTTTACGTCTCCTTATTTCCTGAGGTGAGTAAAGGAGTTGGGTCTTTTTATTAGCAAACCCAGCATTAGTGGGGGCTTTATGCAGTGCGTTTTGACACACACCTTGAGCACCTTTAAGGAAGTACTGCTGCTGGACAATAGGTACCCTGATGACCTGTACAAAACCCCACAACAGAGAGAACTGAGCATTCAGTTAAGGATAATGTTAGGTCAGAGCAGAGAGAGGTGACTCACCTGCCTCATGACACAGACAGCTTGCCCAGTATTTGAACTTGCAGGGTCTTTAGGTTCAGGGGAGGGTGTTTGTTTTGAATGTATAACTTGTGGGTATGTGCGGGGAGGTACGATGTGTGTTATCTCTGGTGGTGACTATGAGCCCGCAGCACATTTGTTTGAATAATCACAAGTCTTAGTAGTAATTTAACTACCTTCCAAAAGTTTTTGTTTTGTTTTTTTTTTTTAGAAAAATGTGGAAAAAATCCCCCTGTATGCTTATAGCACACACTGCCCCCTCTGGAACTGAACCTAGGTGTGGGTAATCAGCAGGTTCTGTAAAAATGTAGAGTCCTGCACAGCAATGTCTGTAGTGTGGAACTCCTAAAGCGTCTCTATACTTCACACTTTTTTTACAATATGTCTCTGTCAGTTGAATGGCCTTTTTGGGACTGAAAATAAATGCAGTTTTATATTGAGTATTTAAGTGCTTTGAAGATTAAATATTTAAGTGTATTAGAAAATGCTTCTTGCTTGAATTATTTGTAAATTTCTCTCAACAGATGGACGGCCTCAGTGGGAGGTAGAAGGGAAAATAATTAGGGAAAAGTGTCAAGGGGTGAGAAACAATTTTTCTTACTTTAGAAAGCTTTCTGTTTTAAAATGAGAAAATAGACACCTTCGTTGTTGTTCAGAAATTTAGACTTCATTTAGTAAACTAAGTAGATCATTGGCTGATTCAGACAGATAACTGAGAACTCCTTAACTGGCTTACTACTGTAAAGTAGCCATTAAGATGATGCTTTGAAGGAACTGGAAATAGCAGCTTGTTGTGAAAGCAATGAAAAAAGACATTAAAAAAAGGAAAACTAAAGATAATTTTGCTAAGATGACAAGTAATTTCCAGTGTATTAAAATTTTTCTTAACAGAAAAAAAAAGCTTAATGATCCAAAATGCAATTATTTGATTGCTAGATGTTTTCTGTGTGGTGGCAGATAAACAAAGCATCCTTTAGATTGTGTCTGTTTAATTAAAAGCATTACCTTCAGAAGACTTGTGTTTAAAAACCAAAAGTCTCCAAATAGAAGTTTGCTTATAGTACTGTTTTACTATGTAATATAAATAAAGTTTACCAATTTCAAAATAGGAGTTTGCTTTAGTTTTGCAGTAAGTATTTTCATTTTTCTGTAATTAATTGCAGTTTCATTTGCATTTGATATGTAAAATTTTTCTGTTTCAACTTTCATACAGGCAAACATCATACTTGAAGTTCCTCCATACCATAACAAAACCATTACAGCTGCAGTTCAGGTGCAGTTTTATCTCTGCAATGGCAAGAGGAAAAAAAGCCAGTCTCAACGTTTTACTTACACACCAGGTATTAAATAAAAAAGTTTAAAAGTTGCGTTTTAAAGTAGGACTTTGAAAGTAATTCAGACAGTCTTATACCTTTGATGGGAAGATAAAACCAGCTTTAAATTGTTTGTAAAACAACTTAAGCTTGTCTAATTCAAAAACTGAAAAATAATAAGCTAGTGCTACAGTCGCAGCCCAGTATCCTCCATTACACTTTTTACAAAATAAATTGCATTCTACTTTTCTTTGCGAATGATGGTGAATCTCAGAAGCTGCTTTTCTAAACAACCATAGCCATGATAGAAGTTAGTGAGATCACAGAACAACAGGTTTAGGCGATTTTTTTCCACCTCTGGACACATTGCAGCTTGTTGAGAGAAAATAGTTTGTAACTTAGCCAGAAGCAAAACCTGTACATGTCAACTGTATGTGTAGTTAAAATATCTTAATTTGATGTGAAGAAGTCGTTGCTACTAGAAATGCAGTGCCTCCTCCTTTGCCTGCCACTTACTTTCTTTTCTTTTAAGAAATTCATTCCCATTTAGAGTAGTTAGAATTCAGTAGATATCAGTGACGGTGCTAGACCTGTTAGCACTGATGGGAGGACTTGTTTAGTACTGGGTATTAATAAAAACTTCTAAAAGCTAATGTGTATGCTGACAAAGCCAACTACCATTAGTTTACACTATTCAAAATAAGTTTTACTTATGCTCTGGAGTTATCTACTTCACACCTGTGTGTGCAATTTAAGCAATGTGACCACTAAATAAGTTAATTGTATTATAATATCTATGTGGTATTTTTCAGCCATTCGTTAGAATAGCAGCTCCTAAGATACTTGCAAGACACATATTCACCTTTATTTATGTTTGAGAAATCCATGTTTAAATTACTTAAATGATGGAATGAAGTAATGACACAGCTTAAATAAGAAGCAAATTTAATTATAACTGCAGCTGTCGTTACATAAACATTTTGAAATCCATTTTATACATAACAGTTTCCGTAACTGTTATTTTATAAAGTAGTAATTGAGCAGTTAAGCATTAGCATTTTTCTGCTATTTGTGCTTAGTCAGTGCCTTTTCATGAGCCTACCAGTAGCTTAGAAAAGAAAAATTCTGTAACTGAAGGTGCATCATTTAGTAACTGTATTGCAAGAACAGTTGTTGTCACTGAAATTGGGGAGTATGCTGAAAGAGCTGTTGTAATTAAAACAACGGGCACTATGCAAACTAGTTTTACTGTGCTGCCGAAGTTCTGCTGCCGTCTCGAGCAGAGGCGAAGGGAAGTTTCAAGTCAGCTAAAACTGTCATTCCCCTTTTTCTCCTGCCTGATACTGAACTCTTGTCTGCCTGTTTTCAGGGGAGCCCAGCAGCACCCCCGCACGCACCTCTGAGCTGCGCCCTTTAGGTCCACTGGACCTTCTCTAGCTGGGCTGCAAACGGCTTTAAAAACATATGTCATGGAGCAGGGTGGATGAGAAGAAAATTGCCTTTGAGTAAATGCCAGGAGAGTTCTTCTGGCTTTTAAGGATTAATATAGCGGGCATAAAGTTAAAAACAAAAGCAAGCAGATCAAAAGGGAAATTTGGGCAAGAACATTAACAATAATATTGTGGCAGTTAAACAGCAATTAGTGTATATTTATCACAAGATACAAATAGGTTGAAGTGGTAAATACCGTGTTTTGCTTTTTCTAGTTATAATGAAGCAAGAGCACAGAGATGAGGTGGATTTGTCTGCTGTTCCATCTTTGGCCCTGCCTCACACGAGCAATGTCCCGGGCCTTCATTCTATCCGAACTCAATTGCCTTCACCAGAGCAAGGGCATCCGCATGACAATTTGCTGTCTACATCACCCAGGAGCCTTGTGTGTCCAGTTCAACCACCGTACACGGCCATGGTGACCTCAGCAGTATCCCACCTGCCGCACATGCAAGGTAGAAACCTCAGTCCAAGTGAAGAGTGTCATGTTTTGCCTCCTGCTGTGGTTCAGTCTTTTCAGGTAACATCAGCACCTCCTGTGAGGCCTTCTTACCAGCCTATGCAGTCTAACAATGTATACAATGGACAGTCTGGTCTTCCTATGAACTCTGCCTCCAGCCAAGGATTCGATGCTATTTCATTTCAGCAAGACACAGCTGTACCTCATTTGATAAATCTAGGCTGCCAAACTCTACCACCAATGCAGTTTCATTCTTCAAATCCGGGTTCCGTGTCAGCATCAAGTACAGCAGGGCACCCGCTCACACACCCAGCTCATTCAGGACAGTCATCCTCCCACCTGCCGTCGCTGGGATACCCCTGCCCGAGCACGGGGCAGGGCTCCATCCCTGCTGCAATGAGTCGCTCCCTCGGGCAGTCTTCACCCCAGCTGCAGCAAGTCCCATACCACTCTACAAATCCAGCATCTGCCTCTTCCCCATCCCCGACAGCTTCCCACCCTTTGGTCCATTCTCCGCTGTCTGGACCTTCTTCACCCCAGCTGCAACCTCTGCCTTATCAATCTCCGAGCTCAGGACCTGCCTCGTCTCCCCCGCCAGCCGCTGTGAGTCACTCGGGACAGCACTCCCCTCAAGCACATAGTCCAGCACTGGGAGGTCTTAATGCAGCATCATCCCTCGTCCACCACACCGTGTGCGATTCATCTCCATTTTCACCAGATGGGGCAGCTATTAATATTAAACCAGAACCTGAAGATCGAGAATTGAATTTTCAAACAATAGGACTACAAGACATCACACTAGATGATGGTAAGTGAATATCATATTCTAATCCTGGGATGTAATCTACATTAAATGAGAAAGTAGGCGTGGGAGGGTTGTTCTGTTCTACTTAAAACACACTCCTCTTCACAGAAGTGCATTTGCATCATCAAAATGGAGTTGTATTTTTGTGTTGTTTAAGACTAATGATATCAGCTGTAAATTGGTACTTATACAGTTCATGTTCTTTAGTTTAGTTCGCCTCTAGCCTTTGTTTTTGTCATAAAACAGGGCTTGAGGATCAACTCTTACACACTGACACCTATTCAAGGAATTAATTTGGAGCCTTTGCTCACTGTCATGTTGGTATGTTTCAGTGAAAGTCATCATGATATGTCCAAGTTGCATAAATGTAGTTTGGAGTCTTGTTTACAAAACTCATTAGTTTACAAAACTTGTTCAACTACGTGTAAAGGAAGAGATCTCGCATCCTAAATGTCAGAGTATTTGAGGCATAGATGCAAAGCAACTTAGACAACATGTCATGTTAATATGACTGGAAGAACAGAACGCTTGGCCTTAAAAGATGTGTAAAAGGTGCTTGGTATTGATGATGGGAATCTTACTAATATCTCTTTTCCACAATAGCCTTGACTGCTACAGTGTTTGGGTTTTTTAATCATCCCTAGTAATTACTTAATTGCATCAGCAGTATTGTACAGCATAGGCCATCTGTTAAACGTAACATGTCAGTCCCTGTTCCCTGCATAAGTGGAGCTTTGCTGTTATTACTTCTGTTCAGTAGTAAGAAAATTCAATAAGAAATGTCTTGAAAGACACAAGGTGCTAGGAAGAAAATGGCAGAAATGGATAATATAGTTGGCCTTTCAGTTAAAGGGCCACCCTAATTAAACAAAGCTTTCTACTTAGAAACACTGTTTTATCAATCAGCTGGAAAGGAAGAGATGAATTCTATCAAGGACTTGCTGAGGGAAGAAGAACAAGGCTTTATGAAACAGAATGCAACAAAAAAATTATTTTCTGTGTTGGTATGAGAGGAGCAAGAAATCTAGTGTTTCCAGAAGTGTCGTGTTAGACCCTACCTTTTTCTAGTCCTTCTTCCTTGTGCACCCTCAAAAAACATGTAGAAATAAATAAAACACAACTAACTGTGGTACTTAAACTTTTAACAATACAAACAGAAGTATTTAGCGTTTATGAGCATCTTGGCAGTGTGTTCATACCTGTTCAGAAATTAAGGTGAATGCACAGTAATGAACACCATTTTTCCCCCTAGATCACAAATATTAGTTGTTGTAGAAACTATTTCCATTGTTTAACACAGTGAAGTTACTGAGTTATTTCTGGGCTGACAAAGACGTCGAATCACAGGAAAAGCTGCAAGAGCCACACTAAAAGTGTGGCCACTTGCTAATAGTTTAGAGAGGTATAATCAGTATACACGTGAATCAAATATCTGCAGCTTTATCAATATCTTCTTTTTAAGTAATGCTTGCTATAGAAGTTTAAAGGAGGTCTGAAAGCTGATGATTAAACTATACACTTCCTACATAGTTTTAAATGCTAAAGTAACACTTGGCAGTAGCAATATGGTTGTAAGCACAGAGATCATCTTCATCTCCATCTCAGTTTATTATTACCTCCACTTGATGACTGCTTGGGGGGGGGTAGGTGTGGGTTGATTTTTTTTTTTCATTTCCAATCTGCAAATACAAATCAGTTGTTCAGCCTGAAACCTGCTGTTCCAAAAACGGTGAGAACCAACCTGCTCAGTTCTCTCAACATGAGTAAATACTTCCTCTGCTTAACCAACTTTAAATAAAAAAACATACATAGACAGGAACATTTTTTTATAATGTATCTAACGTATTGCTGTGGTTTAAAAAACAATTTCAAAATTCTTCTTTAATGTATAACTGAATTCTAGTTTCTGTACAAATAGAGCTAGACATAAAAAGCAAATCACTTACTCTACAGTGATGTTAGAACAACTAATAATCCAAACAGAATTACATACATAAATGCGTGTTGATACAGCATGTTTTCCCAGCTAATATATCAAACCTGTAAAGCTATATTTAGTTGCAAAATAGGTTTTTAAGGGTTACCAATTAAGGTAAAATAATAAGCTCAAAATAAAACACCAAGGCAAAGCCAATTGACAATTTTACAACACGTGTCTGGATTACTGACCTTAAATATTCAAGTCGGTAGTCTTAAAGTAAAAAAAAAAATAAATTCCAACCCCCCTGACAGCATAAATTATCTTTCTTTTAAGGAACATGCACTATTTCAAAATTAGCAGAGTAGATATTTTCTTTGCCAAGAAAATAGAATGTTTTAGCAAATTTTAACAAAATTTGAGTGTAGTATGGGAGTGCTGCCTTATGGCAAAATGAGTTCTGGAAGCTTTTTAGCTGACAGAGTACAATTTATAATTCTTTTACCAAAAAAAACACCAACCAACTGAAACCAACTGCGCATAAAAACCCTGCAAGACCCCCACCTACAAAAGTGGCAGTCTGGATAATAGTTGCATAAATTCTTTTAAGCAAGACTCCTAAAAGTCAATCTTATTGCATGTTCAGCCAACGCAGAGGCTTTTTCTTCGAAACACACCCAAAACACCCAAATCCACTACTTGATGCAGGACTACAAAGCTGCTTAATCCCTTAATGTTCAAGCCAGGAGCATCGGGATTAGTCTTGATCCAGCATCTCCTGGAAGGCGTAACACATCTGGATTCACCATTTAGAGCTTCTCTGCAAAGTCAACCATGCTGGCCAGTGACCAGAATGGAGTATCTTCTAAATTCTGTTTTATTCCTTTGCCCAGTTAGAGCAAGCTGGGCTCTACTCAGACTATGGGTGAAAAAGGATCACAGAATTTAAAGGCAGATCCTCTGCCTTGGTATCTACTTAAAGTACACTTTTTTTTCCTTCTTTTTTTTTTTCCTATTGAAGTGAGTGTGGATCTGTTTTCTTGGTTTTTCCACAAGATCTGGTTGACGTCTTAAGCTTTTCTAATCTCTACCTTGAACATGTTCTTCTGTTTGGCTTCCATCTTCCCACCCTTGCTTCTTACAGGAAACACTTTCTAATTCACTTGAAGAAACAAGGGAGCAAACTGCGTGAGGACACCTTAATGTGAAATTCAAATGATGTTATAGAAAACATTTGAAATCTAACAATTTCAAAGTAGCTCATTTGCTGCTGCTTCAAAGGTGTTCTGAAAAATAGCACTTTTCTGCTGAGGTCTTTGCAGGAGTCAATCTGCATGAGCTGGTACAGTTTTGGACCAGAACTACGTAAAAGCAGCTTGTCCCCTCTGCTTTTCTTCCCCCCTGCCCTCACTGTTTTGGACCTTCTTTTTCCCTTAACATCTTCTAGCAAGTCCGCCCTCTGATCAGAGTTCTAAAATGTACAACTGTATTTATCCATTTTAAGGTATTATGGTAGGCTGTATTCAGCAAGTAAGGATGACCTTCTACTAATCCTCTTACATTTTGTTACTCATTGCATCTCCATTATATGAAGCTGGAGATTAGAAAATCCAGTATGTGGATTTACTATAAATCATAGCTAGAAATCCTCTAACTGTTTTGTGTATATAAAGCAATAAGTCTGCTTTGTCAGACACGTTCCATGTAGAATTCTAAGCCATTTGCATTTAGTAATCTTAATAGTTCTGTCATAACTAGTTGATAAATTTTTCTTGCTGAGAAGCTTAGAGATTATTCTGATCTTTGAAAATGTGTAGGTCTTTACAGGTAGCTTCAACTTAACTTCTGGAGAATCACAGTAGTAATCAATACAAAAATACTGGAGAATGTATTTCTCTATATATTTAAAACTTGTGCGTTAACAGTTCATTCCTAATTAAGGCAGTGTCCTGCCAGACAGTGAAGGTCTACAGGAACACAAAAAATACTGAATGCTAGCACCTAGCTTGGAACGGAGGAGAGCAGCTCAAAAACCTGTTGCATTGGCAGCTGGATGTTCTTGAGATGTACATCCCTTTAGTTTGAGATTTTTTTAGTGTCTCCTAAGCACAGAACAAAATGTTACATCTTGCAGCATGCCCGACATGGATTTGTGTGGCAGGATCTCTAGCCTACATTGTACAACAGAACTCTTGAGTATTCCTGTTGATAAGAGGCATTCTGAAAATTATACTGTTATACACTGTTCACTCCTCCTTTCTTAATATTCCATGTGTTAAAATACATATTGTCAAGCAATATGGAGATAGCAATAAAAATCAGTCTAAAATTCTAATTCTCTTGAGCTTATGGGCTCCTCCAGTGAGATATTAGAGTTGAGTAAGGTGATAAGGCAGAACCAGAAATGTATTAGAAGAGAATGGGTATCTGCCTTTAGGAACGGGTAAATGTAACAATTGAAATAGGGAAAAATCCAGACTGAGCAGCAGAGTAAAACGAAAAGGTTGAAACAGTGAGGAAAGGTGAAGAGAATCTTATCTGTCTGGGGCTGTCAGCAGGTAAAGGATGTTATGACATATCTTCTAGTAGATTCATTACCTGTGTTCATAAAAAGAGTGCCAGCAAGGCGTCTGTTGAGAAGACCAGTTATAGACTGCTCACGTGCACAGAACTCCAGATAAACCCTCAGGTGCATGCGACCAGCTAATGTATGAAACTCCTCGTTCCTCTCCCAGAGCCCCACAGAATATCTTGTAACTAATTCAAAGTGAGGTGAGCCCAACTAATTAAACACCACAAAATGATTCCCATTTAGGAACTAGAAGAGGTTAGAAGCTTACTCTGTTAACATAAGTGGTCTGTCTACATCATGGTGCAGACACTCGCACTAGTAGTGGAACTGGAAGGAGTTAGGCACGCCCTTGTGACACTGGCAAAAATACTCGTGCACTGCTTTCCACTTCGCAGCACGTGTTCTCTAGCACCAAGGTTCATGCTTAATACTTACTGTGTCAGACTCATCTATCTTCCTGCATGAGAGAAGGGGTTAAACATGACTTAAATGAGTTGCTTGCACTATGGCATATAAATACATGACAGCACAACCATAACATGATCAGGGATGTTTGTTACTGTACCAAATAACTGCAGATTTTGTACTGTGACTCTGCAGGCATGTAAAGTCTGCCTGTAGAGCTGTAAACATAACACGTTCAGGAACCCTATACTCCTCCCCTATACTCCTCTTAACATTTCATACAACATTATTTTATCAGCTAATTAAAAAAAGTACCTCTTAGTAAAGTTGTCATTAAATGTGAAATTACTAAAAGTAAGCCTGTCTTATGGCTTGAAATGGTGACTTGCAAGGCAGCCCAGCACGTCCTTCATCGTTTGCCATTGCAGACATGGCCTGCCCTGCGACTGGTTTTGATCACAAACCAGTGGAATCAGCTGGCGGCTCCATAGCAGAGACAACTGAGGGTTAATTATAGCCTGGCAGCTTTTTTTTCTTGAGAGAAAGTTGACACTGTGCTACTCGCTGGTCATGTGGAGTCGAAACCAGCTAAATATACTGCACTAACCAATGTGACGTAGCTGCAGGGATTCTTAACATAAACGCAGCTGACAGACCTCTGTCTGGAGTTGACAAAAGGCGGCCTACAGCCAAGGAAGCGACTGCTGCAGCCTATCCGTAATGTTTTTTGAGGTTTACTGACCCTTATTACATCTGTAAAGACAGCAATTCACTAACCTGTCCTCTAAAACGCGCTAATTCCTACGTGGATGCAGCAGTATGACCACACCCGGACAACTGATGGGATCTGCCATACAGTTATATCAAACTTCTTTTTGCAGAGAATGTTAAAAACTCCCACTCCATGCTACTTACTCTGGCAACACTGCAAACAATCACGCATTCCAGAACGTTTCAGGGACTTTCTTTTCTAAAGCCAGTACATCTTGTGCTTCAAGTCCCATTGCCCACACATCCTATTCCAGTTCAGCAGTGGTGGAGGATACCCAGGGTAAACTTCTAATCAGATAGCACCACAAAAAAGGAGGTTGCTTGACTCCTGTAGGAAGAGATCCTGAAAAACAAATGGTATATTTGCAGTACCTTTTTGGTCTGCCTGTATCCCTAATAGAACTCTAATTTTAAGTTGACTTACTGTTTAGATCAAAATTTGGCATAAATAATTGAGATTTTAAAGTTTTTCTTAATCTTTCTTTACTCAAGGGAGGACCCAAGACAAAGGAGTTTCGTGGAAGTATAAATATTTGATCTGTTACCTAGATAAATCTAGAGGCTATCACTTTTCTCGATTTCTATGTAAATTTAATAGTTTTAATTTTAGCGTTATACTCTTTGAGTACAAAACACATTTCAGTATTGCTTGAGGAAGTAAAAACCCTTTTTCAAATGTTTATGGAATTATGAGGTAGAAAGGTATTTTTAATGTATGTTTATCTGGGAGCTCAAGTTCTATTTAACTTAAGCATTTTGCTCACTGCACGCTTACGCTAATTATACACTTTAAAAGACTGCTGCTTTACTGCATTTCACAAAAAAACAAATGCTGTGTGCCCAAGGCAAGAGCACGCATCGTTCCAGAAGGTGCCGTCAGGAGACGTGTTACATGTGCTACACGTGGCATTTTATCAGGAATTTATAAAGCAAAAATTCAATCAGCTCTCAGCAGCTTTGTCAGGACATCAAGAACCTCAGAATCCCTCTATGTATGAAATTAATTAGCAAAATTGTTCAGAATTGTATTTCTCTGCTAGAATGACAGATAATCCATACTGTATAAGCTGTGCAGACTTTCTGGTGTAGCAACCGTTGCTTACAAGAGCTAATTAACTCCACTGTTCTCTCTGGAGGCTTTTTGTCAGCGTATGTGTTGTCTGCTCCTTTGAAAGCCTGAGCTTTAAAGAGGATTGACTGTAAAAGTCAATTTGTTTCATCCCAAGGTAGTTTTCTGCCCGCATCCCTGGCTTCTTTAGAACTGTATTTAAATGTCACTTTCTTCTGGTTCTACCATAGTTGGTGGGAAAAACGATCTTTTCTTAATCGCCTTTTGTTTGACCAGAATTTATCCTTCATCTGCTCCTTTCCTTCAAAATGACAGTGGACATTTTCATTGAATCCCAGATAGTGCTTTCCCCTTCCTGTCTAAATATGCGTAACCATGGTTTAAATAATTCAGCATAAGAAGTGACCCAAAGAAAAGTCATTTGAACTGCTTGAGTTTCAGCAGGGAGTAAGAATAGACTCCCATTCTCCCAGGAATCACCACTAAGCGGGGCTTAGAAATCATGCTGGCAAAGCAGATGTGTGGCTTTATCCAGAAGGCACAAATTAGCCAGTTTCCAGAGTAATTTTGTTGATTGTAATAAAGCCTAATTAACTAAACTTGCAGCTCTGTCTTGGGGTGGGGGAAGCCAACCCCAGCCCAGTATGTTGTTGTGAGCTCTGCACAGTCACTAATCCCAACTGAGTAAACACACGCTTGTTAATCCACTACGCTACATCCATTTTTCCTCCAGGAAGCAGATCAGTGGAATGCAGCACTTCACCTCCTCCTTGGTTTCTCACTTTGCTGTGGTCTGATAGAGCCACCTCTACCGAGGTTGCACCTCCCTAGTTGTCCAACGCTTCAGAATGTGCGAAGCCTGACTGCAGAGCAGCACCTTGGACACAATGTTCAGATGAGTAAAAGGGAATTGGGCAGCTGCTTACAGCAACGGTTTCCTTTGTTGAAAGGAGAGAAACAGTAAAAATGAAGGGTGTATTCACTAGTACTCTTTTGCCTGCCTTGTTCATTGGAGGGTCTGTAAAGGGACATAAGCATTTTTAATTTGACCACAGTAAGTAAAGCAGATTGAGAAAACTGCAGGAGTTCCAAACTAACACAAATACTAAAATGAAATTTATGTATTGTACAGTAATTTATGATGATACAATGAGGTAGGCATCCAAACATGTTAACCATCACCTTTACGGCTTTGGCTGCTAACCGAAAAGTAACAAAATGTACATGAGAAGTGATATGGGTTTTAACAGGCACTCTGATAATTTATAAATAGTTACGTATGTCAACGTATGTAGTAGTTGTGAATGAAACTGGGTATTTAAAGGTAGTGCTATTAAAAGAAAACTGAAAGTCACTTCCTGGTTGAGTGAACTGTAACTTCTTGGTTTAGTCCAGTCAGTAGTTATGTCTGTCTTCTTCTCTGACACAGACAGTTTTATCTCTGACCTGGAATACCAGCCATCAGGTTCAACAGAGAAATGGACTCAACATTCAGCACTCATGTCCAACTCCTATGTGGAAAATCTAGAGGGTGAGTCTGCTTACTGAAACGCTTCAATGTTTGAAATTGGAGCACGAAGGAAAGGGGAGAGTGTTTTAATAGTCTTAACATCTACAAGTGAAAAACGCTATGTAATACTTAAATATTGCTATAATTGGACACCTGTGTATTCTGAAATAGTTGGAAATTCAGAAGTTGTGAACCAGGTGTACGCTCATTCAGTAAAAACCTCCACTTGAATTAAATATAGCTGCCACAGAACTTCCTGAGTGCTGTAGGGTCTAGTGAAACAACAGAATATGAAGATCTGAAGCCAAATATGGGCAAGGCTGTAGAGTGGCCAGATCAGTTAACAACAAGAAATGCAGAATGTTTCTCCTTTTTTAAAAAAGATGAAGCAACAATGATTTAAATAGATGGAATACAGTGCCATGCACTGCTGATCTAAGCATTAGGAATACACAGTTCCCAAACAGATTTCTAGTTGAGTGTACACTATAATTGGGAAAAGTTGTCTGGATGTATTTTAAGATGCTTTCAGTTTCTTTATTTCACGTATCAAGATCATTATGCTTTATGCCTCTTCTAAATAGTAATAGAAATTGAAATGGCTGCCTGGTATATTGGTCATGTTTGTATTTATACTTACTCTTCTTGAGTGATTGTCACCTTATTACAAAGGTGCCTAAAATGCCAGAGAACTATACTGTCCCTTTTTTCACATATATATACACACAAAATCACATATATAAACACATGCTTTACCTTCCTAAAAGGTTTCTAAAGGGGAATACCTGTAAGTGTACGGTAGATACAGTAAACTAGCCAAGTAAGTAACCAAGCCTTGTGTACAGCCTGAATAAAACTCACACAATTGGTGACCTTAAGTTTGCCCATGAAACTAAAATAAATCACAATGTTGGTCTTTTACCGTCTTTCAAAAAAACTGACTTAGTTCTGCTTTCCTTACATATAAAAATGTAATAATAATGGGTATTTTGGGTAAGAACAATAGTAAGTGTGGTACTAAAGCAAGAGATGTGTCAACACAAGAAAGTTAGTAGAGTGGTTCTGTACCTTGAAGAATGTTTAGTGGCAAATCAGACAAGCTAACTGGATCAACTAGTAGTACAGAATGCTTCCAGATTTAACTTTCAGGTTTAAATTAGGAAGAGTACAGCTTCTAAATTATACTGCTGAACAGGAGAGCAACAGTAACCATAGTTTGCTGTTGGAGATCAGACAATCGGCAAAGACAGGAAATACACTAACGGAATACTTGAGTCATACTTTATAGAAGGGTAAGTGTGATGACTGCTTCACAAAGCTCTATGTCATGAGAACAACCCACAAGGGGAAACATGTCTTTATTTGGTCCAAAGAAGCATTCAGGAACTGCTTAAATGAAATTGAAGTATCTATCTTTGTTTCACAGATTCAGCATTACAGGCTGTGACAAACTTCAAAAGGGGAACTATAGGAAAAGAATAAAACTTTAAAAATAGGATGGTCGAAAGGGTACATTAGGTGCAAGCAGTCTGTGAAACATTTATGAAGGTTCCCATTAAGTTTACAACTGCTCTGCTGAGAGGGAGGCTCTGAGCTGCTTCCCACTGCAGGAAACTGAAAGGACATGAAAATTACTAGGTTAAATGTGAAACCTGGCCAACAGGTGACAAATCAGGAATTCATTTAAAACCAGATAAATTAACTTAGAAGTTTTTGTATTGAGGTTCACAGTTGAGGAACTAGAGGTTCTCATGCCAAAGCCCTTTGAAACAGGGACACGTTACAGGACCTGTGTCAAGCTGAAGTGTCAGTAAAAAAGTTTCAGAGCAAGCAGATAACCAGACAGTGACAATTCACCATAATCGATGGCGTGGCAGACAACAGCTCCGAAAGGGGAAGCAACGGTTGACTATTAGCTGAAATGTGTAACCTCTTGCTTAAATCTGGTTTGGAGCCAGAGGACTGGAAGTTGGCAAATGTGACGCTGCTGCTGCTCTCCTGTTCAGAGGAGTAAAACCTGTCTAGAAACCTCTACAGGAAAACCTTATGATTGAAGAAAAACGATTAGTTAAGGGCATGGAAATTAGGATAAGGGAAGGAAAATATAACTCCCCATATCCCATACATACAGAGACAAGCTTTCTGAACTGTTCTCATTTAAAGCCATCTTAAATTTAAAATGGACAATTCTATGAAAACTTGCTCAGTAGTGCGTCATTGCACAAATGGCCGAGCTGTTCAACCTAATTTTAGTTTATCTCAAAACTCTGGATTGCCAATCACAACAGTTTGAAGAGCTCTTCACGAACAGCCTGGCTGTTCTAGCAGCAAACAGCTGGAGCGATAACTTTATCAGCTGTCCCAGTGCAAGCGTTCAGTGACCAAGCAGCAAAGCCCTCAGCCAAAAAGACGGGGCAGGAGGAGTGGGAAGAGCCCTTCAAGGAGCTGTGCCCAGGTTTCTGTCAGTCTCAGCTGCTCAGCTGCCTTTTATGTGGGCAGTCAGTAGGGACTTAAAAAACAAACAGAACACTGTGCGAAAGTGGGAGCAACCCAGTAAAAGAGAAAGTTATTGCTGCTGTTTTACAAGCTTGACTGTGGACCCAGCAGTCAGAGCTACTTATCTTCTACTCTCTTCTGCCGCCCTGGATGGTAGAGTGCAGCTTTATTTTTTAAAAAGGTGGTAGGGGCTTCAGCCTCCAGGTGACTTCTAATGCTTTTTCAGTGCAGCACGTTCATGCTATTTTGATGCAGCCCAGAGGGGGAAGAACAAAAACAAAACAAAATCAACCACAAAAAAATTTGCAGTACAATACTACAGTGTCACCAGTACTGATGGGTCCAGTCTAACCTGTCTGTAGCAGAAGGTTTTCGCCTCTCATGTTAATTTCTGTTCCACACAATCTATTTTTAACTACTGATATAGATTTACCAGCCAGCTTACACTATGTATAAATATAGGAAAGAAAAAGGTGAAACTATTGCAAATAAAGTAACAGCTGAAATTCTGGGATAACTGCCCAAGGGGTCAATTAAATAGACAGAGGAAAGTTGTTAAAATAATTTCCATTTCACAGACTGATTTAAAAAAAATAATAAAGCTGTATTGCGTTTTGATCAATGCTATATCTGAAATACAAGCTTTCAAAATGCAAGCAGCTCTTTTGTAGAGGAAGAATTTGCCACGTTTCTAAACAGTGCAGTGTGTGCCACCCCGCTCTTTTGATCTGATCTGGTCATTATTTCAACATTAAAACATTCCCTGACTCTTTTGATGTTATTTACTCAGTGAACACTGATCATACAAGACAATTTTAGGGCATCAGTAGGTACTGAATAAGTACTAAATGTTAGCTAAACCTCTGCAATTATGTAATATATAAAATATTTCTGGTTCCTCATCTCAGGTCCAGGGTATGGGATGAGCAGTCTGGCAGCAATTTTACATGGGGATTGGAACAAGAAAATGTAGAAGGCTGACAGGTTCAAAATCCTGCTCCTGTAACTGTTCACCTGCGTATTAAAGGCTCATGAAATTTGCTCTCTTCAAAGAGGCAACAAAAGTATAAACTACACAACACAAATGAACCTGGCAGACAGACCACAGAGAACCTTAACAACGTACTTGAGATCTGTTACTGAATCCCAAACAAGCTCTGCAGCCTTCCCTGAGAAACCTTTGGTGAAGAAACAAAGGAATTTTTGTTAATAAATAAGTGCATGTGTTATGAATCGTGCATCTTGGCTTCCCAGTATGTGGTTGCCGACTGGGGGGCTTTTAAGGTTAAGCAGAAGGGCATATGAAATCTTGCTGGCTGTGTTTATAGGACAGTGTAGCCCATGCACCCCTTAGTCAAAACCAGAAAAGAGAGAGAAAGTGGTGTTGTGGCAGTACAGGAAAGTTTGCTCTTGTTTGTAAAGCAGCAGCAGCAGAGCCTGAGTTCTGTCCTTGCTCAGGACTGTTCAAATTTACCTCCTCTCCCAATTTTATCATGTTATAGCTTGTATTTTGCTAGACAACAGTAGACAAAACTTGTGTTTATGCTCATGAATTAAGTTTTCAGATTTAATTGTGGGCCACTAAAAGTTCTGATTGACCCTGTGTGGAAGAAGGTGATGCCGTGCATTCAAATACTAACCTTTGGATTTCTATTTTAGTCTTTAATACAATTTTCTCCACCGCAAATAAATACAGAAAAGAAAACAGGTGATTTCACCTTCAGTCTTGCACATTTTTATGCAGGATTTTAACTCTTCTTATGGAATGTATGATTTACATTTTAAACTTGATCAATTTTTACCATTCCACTATCACAAAGACAAGTTAATTACAATAATACCGGTAAAGAAAGGATGTTCTTCATACAAAGCCAAATGCTTCCCAGTTTAGATTTATGCAGGCATCTCATCATTTGCTGCCTTAAAGCTGAGTTAGAAATCTCTTCAGTGAGCTGTTCCAAAGGCCTTCCAGGCTACCTAATTTCAGGAGATTTGAGTATGACTTCCTTACAATGTTTTTTTTTTAAGCTTTAAAGGACTAGCCTTCTCCAGAAAAGCTGTTTTCCTGGTTTCAATGCCCATTCCTCCATCTGCTAGCCTGCCTGCTGGATGTCTCCATTCATCTTGAATAGTGGTTTAGAACTAGCAATCCAAACAAAACCACTGTGGCAAGTGAAACTATCCCACTAGAATTTTTTGTTGGGAAGAAGACAAAGTACTGCATTTCCCTTACAAAAGTAGATGTTTCTGATGTAAATCCATATAAGCCGGACACATTTTTATTGGCTATGTGCTAAAACGTTGCTGAAAAAGAAAAGTTCTTTACTCACAAAGTGGAAGGTGTGACAGAGCTATGGCGCTGAGCTATAAAATGGCTGTGAACAAACTGATGATTATTTAAAGAAAACCAAACCAAACACCACAAACCAACCTGTAACTTCAGTTCAATACTCTACATCATGAATTATGCCGAGCTTTGGCAATTAGACCACCACGCGAGCAGCTGTTGTATTCATGGCGTAATGCGATTTAAGGAAGATTTAATGCCACATGGCTACGTGCTGTTCCGTTAATAAACACCCCCAGCCTGTGGGAACTGCGAAACATTGCAACGGTACAGACCAGTGTGTTGCCAGTACCAATACTTATCACCTATCAAAACTTAGGGAAGTGACCATGTAATGATTTCAAAATATATAAGGTATTTAGCTATGTTGCTTTTTCTTGCACTGCTCACCCAAGCTCATTCAGTGGCTAACGGCTGCTAGAGGTCCTGTAGTTAGGTCAGAGCAAGCCAATGAGTGCCCTGCCAGGAACTGCTGGGGCAGAGTTCTTGTAAGAGCTGAGTACCAGTGAACTTCATGGAAGCCCAATAAATGGCAAGCCTTTCAATGCTTGAGGGAATTGGTTATTACATAGTTCATCTGAACTGTTTTAACCTTTCCACTGTAAGAATGTGCGTTTTTGACAAGCTGTCCTTGCATTCATGCAAGAGAATTCCATTGCCATTGATTGCCTTTCAGATAATACCTCCTTCTTTACGTCTGGGTATATGATGTAAGGTGATTTTAAAGCTTCCCTAAGTAAACTAAAAGTTTGTTTTCAGAGTTGGGGTTTATATACATTATGCTTACTCCAGAACATTCACAATATTACTACATTTTCTTCAGACCCTCTTATGCTGCAGCCAAAGGCAACGTTCAGAGTGCTGAACACTCTAACCATAAAGAGCAGTTTACACTACCTTTAGATTGGTTTTGTTATGCTTCTACCACTCCAGAATGGTTAGGAGGAATCTAAATCCCGCTATGGAAAATTAAGGAAGCATTAAGAAGGGCTTAAATCGTATCAATATTGTTCTGTAACGTTTTACCCAGTGGAGAATAAACACGCAAAAGCCCAGGTTCCAAATCCATTAAGATCTATGGTAGAAGCAGCTCACTAGCAAAACACGAAGTTCTCACTTCTGCTAGGAACGGTCCTTACTGAACAAATGGATCCCATTAAATGCCTGTTGATAGAAGGTTCAGATAGACCTGTATCAGAAGCTTTTCTTTTAGCACTATAATTCAGCATAGTCAAAGCCCTGCTGCGTAAGAGTTACTATATACCTAGTGCCACTCAGTCATAGATAGCGTGATTGACTGCCTCTCCTAATAATATATTCTTTTGTTATCATCTAATTTTTATCTAAAATTTGTCATTACTATTTAGTGTGATATTTTTCATCTCCACTTAAAATATTATTTAGTTTTCTTAGTTGAACTTAATCATTGCGTATTCTATAAAATGGACGTTAATATCACCGCATTGAAGCTTATCCATTAAAACAGTTATCTTTGTCATCTTCAACACTCAATTGTTCTGCACATATCTAGGCTACAGAATAACGCTTAAATTATCAACAAATGACAGTTTTGAAGTGCCACTTTGTCACATTCAGAGCAGTGTCCCTCACTTGTAAACACTGACAGCTGACTCGCCTTTGACACACACAGACTGGCAGGACCTGCACCTAAGTCAGTCTTCATTCTTCACTACAGAGAAGCTGACTGGTAACTGGGGAAGTCTCTTACTGCAGTGTCAGAAATGCAAGTATTCAGCAAACCAGCCGACTCAATAGGTATAGAATATTAACCCAAATGCAAGTTCTGAGGAAGTTCTGTAAGTAGCTTGGAAGAGCCAAGAGTTTATTAGAGTTATTTGTTGTGCCTGTAGCACTCGTGAACAGAGAGTTCTGTGGGGACATCGGTACTAAACTGGCCTGGCTGTGCCTTTCCCTACCAGGCTGTCATGAATACGTATGTGCTTTTTTTCCTTCCAGTATTCTATGACCTCCAGCAGGGATGACAGTAAGTACCTGGTGTGATACTAAGAGAAACGAGAGCTTGTTTTTTCCTGCCTTGCTCATCTGTTGCTGAAGTCAGGTTCCTCATTCATTCTCTGTTGCTCAACTCTGTCAAGGCTTAGCACTGAAATACTTCTTTTAAAAAGGGTTGCACTGAGGATTTCTGCCTTGGGAAAGCATAAAACCAGTCACTTTTTAACTACTTCTTTTTTTTTCTCTCTAGTGAATGAGATCATAGGAAGAGACATGTCGCAGATCTCGGTGTCACACGGAACAGCAGTGGCCAGCCCGTCTGCACGTACGTGTCCTGGATCTCTGGAGACAAGAATATCTGATGGAATCCAGTAACGGATAAGCTTACAACTAAACATCCATGAAAACTTAACAGTTTCTCTGAATAGTTCTTCGTCCTCTTCCTCTTTAGACTTACTGTGCTTCCAACTCTGTGGCCTTTATGAACTGGAACAGTGGATCCTTGCAAAGCCCTTTTAGCGGGTTACATTTTTGATGTAGAGACAGAGCATTTTAATTATAGTTCCTCAGATGCTGTAAAGAGACTTCTTAAAATGGACACACAGAATCTACACCAATATTTTAACTGTTTTAAAGTTACAAACAAGCTTTGCTTTTTGCATTTAAATAGAATACTTTTATATTGTAAGTGCTTCAGATGTGTGGAGATGTTAGTTTGCTCTTATAATATTCACAGTACTGAATGTGGAAAATTATTTAATACACATCTTCAGTGTGCTGCTTTCCCTTAGAGATAGTAGAGTTTGTAACTGATGATTTGTAACACCTTTTGGTCATTTTGGAAAGCCTTTAAAGCTTCTATTGTTTAATTTTTTCTAGTACAATCTTCCTGTGGCAAATCATACCTGTCATCTGAAGCCAATGCCACGGAAGCCATTGTGTATACAAATACTGTAGTGTTTTCTTTCTTAGATTCATAGGAAGCAAAGCCAAATGTAGATCTGCACTTGTTTATAAACTGAAAATGTTACTTGATAGGCTGCAAAAAGACCATTCCATCATGAAAGTGTTGGGATAGAAATGACATTCCAAAATTTAACTTTTATAACTTTGTGGATAATCTTCCTGTTCTTTAGTAGCACAGGCTCCTTCTTGAAAAAGCTTTTTCTTAAAAAATTACATTTGTAATCAAATTTGAGCAGTAGGATTTTAGATTGAAGAACAGCGACATCAAAGCCATATTAGATACAGGAGAAATTATATTATTTGCCGAGGATCTAAGTGTTCCTGTTATCCCTAGAGAATATGGTTTTGAAATCACCAGTTCAGTGGCATTCAAGTTCTCCATGCAATAAATCGTTTGATCACATCTGTATCTTTTACATGCTGTACACCTGACCACGCCACTTGGAAGGCTTAAGGAGATGACAATTACCGTTCCTTAAATTTAAGCTGTTTGTAAATGTCAGCTTGCTAAAAAGTAATTTACTGTGAATTAGTGATTAGCTTGTATAATCCGCCCATGTTTAACTGTAATGGTGTGAAGCAGAAGCTACCAAAGAAATACACAAGGTCCATCGCAGCAGTAAACTTCATGCTGTGCTCAAAGGATGCATTTCCCTTCCCCACATAATCTGTCACGTGAAACAACCTGTTTACAGAGTTATTTAAAATCTCAGGCCTCTATGATTAGAAACCTAGGAGAGGATCTGAAACTGCCTGCCTAGGCCACAAACATTTCACTCCCCCAGAAGACACCGTCATTTACAAAGCTTTCAGGTACGGAACGTACAGGGTACAATGATCACAGCAAAATGAGATCAGAAATTCACTGGACCTGAAGATGTTAGTCTGAGTTTCCTCATGAGCCATGATGCTCTAATGAACATTAAGAGTGAATACGCCCCAAAATTTTTAAATATAGAAAGTGTATTTGCATTGAAACTGGTTCAAGTGATTGTAGATGTTTTAGGTTAACATGTGGAAAATTTCTGTAGATTTAAAATTACAGTAACATAGTCTTAAAGTGAATACCATTACTGAATTATAATACCTGTAAGAGTAAACATGGATTCTATTGTCATTGTGTTCTGTCAGACAGTCACGGGGAGAGGTTTCCATTGAGCCTTTTCAGGTAAAATGTTTCACCTAAATTCACAGCAGGGCCTGCAAGACCATTAAAGTAGCTCTAATGGTGTATTTGCAATAGCTGAGTCATGAACTTTTTAAAAGGCCACACGTTGAGCGGGTGAAATCAACCCTCCCTCACATCCGTCCTTTGCAGAGTGCGGCCTGCGGCTGCTCGCTTGATGCTTCACAGTTATTTCAAACAGCTTAATGCAAGGGCGTTATGGGAGTGCGGGGAATCTTAAGCATCCTTTTTGTGAATATATCGATCCTTCAATGGTGCAAATCTTGAAGTTTGCAGAAGAAAATTGGCAAGGCTGAAAAGCGTGTTGTTGTCATTGTCCTTCAGCGATGGTGCTTTGCTCTGTCCTCTACTCATCTACGTTAGAGATCCCAGGAAAGGATTCACATGATCAGAAATACATAACCTGGTGTTTCGAACACTTCAAAACCAAACCCCAAACCCACACAACACTGTAAGCTGTGTAATTGTCTTCAGACTGCTCGTGGCAAGGCACGTTCCAGTTTTTATCCATGTATTGGGTCTTTTGCATTAACCATTATTCGTAGGAGAATTCTAACTTTAAAGCTTTTCATACTGTATGGGATTTATGCTCCTTTATCCTTCTGGTACAGACTCTCCTTGCAAGTTCTCCAAGTAGCTGGAATTCACACTGTACCTAAAATACAGGAGCCCAAACAATCCGGAGTTGCTATGCACTAAATTTTCTGATGCCTTTAAAATACCTTGATGCCTGTAGACATAGAGACGCTTTCCTATTTAAAAATGAAATTTAAAAATATAGCTTTGGATACTAAAGCAGTTTTGTATTTGCCTTGTAAAAGCTTCAGTACAAGGGTCTTAATTTTATTTTAGCTTGTGTGATACCGTAGGTAAAAGACTGTTAATCTTGTATAATTTTAGTGATATTAAAAAGCACACAATCTCTATTGGACTATGCAAATTTAATTAAACAGCAGAACCCGACAACTGTTGATATTTTGTTGGCATCCACTTCCTTGCCCTTAAATCCTTTCTTCTCCCCAAGTTCTTTTCCAAAACTCTTTAATAATTTAGATGACCCTGAAGGAAAGCCTTAATGAGGAGGTAGCTTTTCTATAAGGAGGGTAAAAAAAAAAATCAATGTTAAAAACAAAATCCGAAGGGGTAGTGGATTAACGGGGGGAGGCGGGGGGTGATTTTTGAAGCAACCACAAACTCACAACCTGAATTTCTGTAGTAAAACTTCTACGTTATGGGGGGAACTGCCATCCTCTTTAAACCAAAGAATAAAAATGACAGTTTTGTTCTGATACAAACAAAGCTTTGAAACTCTATTTTTGATACGCGTAATGGATGTCATTCCTTGAGGTTTGGAAATCGTTCAAATTGAAGTTTTATATTTAAAAATGTGGGACAATAAAGATAAAGTTCTAGATGTTTACAGAGCCTTGTATTGTAATTTCATGTACATTTTGTATTTTAAACATTTTTGTAAGTTATGATTGCAGTGCTACTTGCAGAAATAAAGGGAAGAACTTGCATTTAGGCTCTTAAATCATAGTGTTCAAATAAATAAAAAGAATGCAAACGCGTTGTCATTTATTAAACTGCAGAGTGGGAAGGAACTCCCTGTTGGCGATGCAGTGACAGACGTGCTCGGTTGTGACGCACAAACTGTGGGACAGTTCATATTCCCTCTGGTAAAGCAGCGATCGTGAAGCAGCACAGTGAGAGTTGGGGGCTCAGCTTCGCCCCAGCAGCAGGGACCCTGCCCGTGTGTCATGAACGACCAGCAGTGGTGACTGAGCATCAGATTGCCCCTAACGAATGATTGTCCGTTTGCAAGGGCTGCTTCTCTTAGATGACCACAAGAAGTTATTCCAGGAATTATTAATCAGGGAGTGCATCGTAAAGAGCAAGTTCTGTTCCTGAAAGGATACTCTCATAGGCAAGATGCAGTTAAACTGTTTCAGAAAGAAACAAAATTCAACAAAGTCTAAACTATTTGCTAAATCCTGGCTGATCAGGCCATACGGAGAGAAATGCCTTCGGGAACAGGAGAGTCAGGCCTTAAGGTCTCATCTCGTATATACTGGAAAGGTTTTTATCTCCCTGCAGTTTTGTTCCAGGGTCCTGTACTGTTCTGTGGAATCCCCAGGCCTGTTGCAGTATGGAAGCGCTCAGACTCCTTGCTGGCAGCACAGACCTGCCCGGGAGAGAAGGACCCTGATCCCACAGCGATTTCATATTGCACAGGGAGAGGAGAGCATCGGCCAGGTTAGGATTTAGCCTCTTACCCAGTGTGCACGTCCTCACCAATTACCTTCATCGGTGTCTTTTATCTCTAAATACAGCAGAAAGGGGTAGGTGCAGTGCCAGTAATGGAATGCAAAGTAATTTATATCTGAGTTTTACTAAAAATAGCACAAGCAGTTTAAAAGCTGTTCCACGTGTTTCCTAGTCTGATGACCCAGCGTATAGTTAGCATTTACCAAGGCCAGTAATAACCCGTGGATTGACTGCATAGTTTGCTGTCAATTCCAGTCTTCTTTCAGATGCAAATAGGCTGGAGTCAGGAAGATTGATCGGGCAGGAGAGATGACAGAATATCGCACGAGGTATGGTCGCACGAGGGCATCTAGAGCCGAGCACAGCTGACCCTGAGCACTCCCGCTGACCCTGTACTGTTGTGTCGCAGAGAGGAGCCTATTTCAGGCGTTGTGAAAACATCACTTACACCTTGTAGAACACTGCTTTGCCACTGCAGGAAGCTGAAGGGAAGGAATGTCTTTAAAGTCCAAGCCTTTAGAAGAGTAGTCAGAAGTTTCTGTTCATTTAAGACTCAAAGCCAAAGGAAGTGCTGGCAGAAATCAAGGCCTTTTAATTCTCTTACTGTAGCCAGTGTTTCCTTACAATATTCCACAGTGTTACTCGTGCTGCGTGCTTCCCTCTGGAGTTTTCCCTTCCTGCAACCTCTCCCAGCCTAACTCAAATACCCCTGTATGCCTGAATCCAGCACACACTCCACCCTAGTGAATTGGGGGAGGACCAAGATGTTTTCCAAATGGGCCTCCCACTGTTTTTTTTCACTTGGCTTTGATTTACAAGACTAACGTTCAGGACCTGGCCGCTGCTGTAGCGATTAAAGTATTAAGGTGTGAGAAAAGCCACTAAGAGCTTACTCAGTCCAACATAGAAAAGAAAAAGCATATCTAATATATTTAGAATCATGTGGTTCTGTATAAAGGTTGCTCTGGTGATGGCACTTAACACTGAACTTTATTCCACCTGTTAAAATGGGTAATGTTTATCGGTCATTCTTAGACACAAAATGCACGGGTCTTGCTGACACACGCGTTTGTGCAATTCCATGTTCCCACCACTTCTTCCCTTACCAGGAATAGAAATTTGCTTACAAAAATCTTCAACAGAAAGGGAAGATGAGAGGTCAAGGTTAACTTTATTCAAGTAACAGCGAATACTGCCCTGTGACATTTGCCTGGCTGTGCTCACAGTAGCTGGATGAGGAGCACAAGTCTTCAAGCCAATAGGACAAATAAGGCAATACCGAAACAGAATTAAGTGCTACTATGGGATTATTTTTTCTAAGGGTATGAAAAAAAGAAGCTATGCCAAGAATGTCATCATCGCCATCTGACCTTACCACTGACAGAAGTTAAAATGGAAAAGCTGCAGAAACAATGAAGGAAACAAGCAATCCAACACCGGCCAAACGCTGGGTTGAACAACATTGTGGTTTGGAGATCAGAGACGTATATCCAGCTTGCGGCTCTCAGCAGTTTCACTGAGTCTAAAATGCTGATTGTCTGAGCTGAAACCCTTTGGAACTAACCCAGCTACTAAAATGTCAGCAAAGACCAACAAGGTTTCCTTAGCTGAGAAGAGGAATACAAAACACGCAAAAGAAGACGATGTTTTGGTTACAGAGCAGATCTGGTCCCAAATGGGTCTTTCACTGCTGCAAAGGGTTAACCCCAACCCTTGCTTCATAGCAGAAAGCAGAAAAATCTTTCACAAAGTCGTTAGCAAAACTTTTTAGATAGTGCTTAAGCTGTATAAAACCCCCTTTAGATAAGGAAGAGTTAAACGTATCAGTGGCTGAGCAGGGCACGTTTGAGTGTTCACGGCCCCACTTTCTGTGCTGGTTTTGACCTCCCTCCTGGATCCTCTTACAGGGACAGTGCCTTCATGGCTTTAGATCATGTGCACATACATTACACTACACACAATTTTTTTTCCCCAAGAATCCAAGAACCATTCACAGCTCAAACAACACCGGCACTAGCTGAGAAAAACAGAATTCTATCTATTGTAACGAAAAAAAATCCCGTTTAGTTGGAAAGATACAGACTAAACACAGTGCCATCCTGAGTAACATTAAACACTTAAACAGTGATCAAGTCTTTCATAAGCAAAGTAGCAAACATTATAATGGCAATAAAATTTTACTTTTCTACTCAATTTGTAAGGTAGTTTTTAAGCTGCATTGTGTTCCTTTCCTCCATAATATACTGGGGTAGCTCATGCATCACTGAAGGCCGCGTTGCAGACAGTAGAGACCTGCTGCAGATGAGCCCAAGCAAGCAGACTTGAAACTGGATCTCATGCAACACAACAAAGGCTTGATGGTGACATTAAAAAAAAGAAACCAAGAATAAAATAATTACCAAGATCAGTGGAGCACGCTTTTTGAGCCATTCTGGAAGTCACTCAACCTTCAAATCTTCGTTTGGCTTTGCTGGCACTCTGTCCAGTCAGACAGACACAACCAAGTTTCCTTTCCTAGTCCCAACATCATGTTCACTCTTGTAGGTTTTGGGGTTTTTTTTTAAGGCAAACCGCAGCTTGGTCAGGGTGGTGTGGGATTGCTACAACATTACACCAACCTGGAGAGCCCACCTTTATGCCTGCTGCTCTAATTCCCTCCAAGAAAAGTCAGGGTAAGGAAAAAAATCACAAACAATTTGGCACAACTCATCTTTTCATTGGGTTTTCAGGACACTTCTCTGGAGTCTCTTTTGCTGAGGAAAGGTGCTTATGAAGCACAGACATGAATCCAGCCCATACTTTTTCAGCTGCCCAGTGGCACAGACATTGGGCATAATTCAAGAAGTCAATGGCACACAAGCTTTTGCTTTCTCTTCACAACTGAGGGAGGAACCAACCTGAGAAGCAAACGTGTGGGGAGGGTGACAGTACAGTGCTATTCAAGTGCTTGTATTACCTTCAACATGTATCTACAATGGCAGAAGTGCCCCCTGCCAGTTCCCTGGTTAGACCTGTTTGTGTTATCTCACTCTATTCTGTTATTATTTCATATTTACAGCCTTCCTCTTCAGCCCCAAATTTCTGCTGCTACTGAAAGACACTCAGGTTCACCTAATGCCTTATTTATGCCCTGACAGCAATTTCACTTAACTAACAGATGGTGGTTAGTGAACCCTAGAAATTTTTAACACACGCTTTTCTTCTCAGTTTCATTAATTTCAAAGTAATCAATAATTTATGTATAAACAATTAATTCAGTGTCCCTCTCTTGTTCCCACAACAGCACAGAACCGTGCAAACCACATGAAACAATTGCCTCAAACACCAGCCATGCTGAACAACTGCTCCCAAAGTCTTTAATCCCCCCTGTACTACCTGAAAGGCAGCACCTGGCAACTGGGTGTTTCTACAAAATGAATGCATGGCGAAAGAAAAGGACAAAAAGTATATTTGTGAAAAGCAACGTTAAAGCCTATCGCACAAATTTCCTGTTATCACAAAATTTACCACAGTTCATGGCTCAAAACAAAAATTAAGTGAGGAAATATACCAAAACTCTACAGTCTTATTTGTCTGAAAAGTTGTGCAGAGTTTTGTAAGAAATAGGATACTCGGCACGCAGGGCTGGATCTAGCGGCAGGGCCAGGTAGGGCTGATGATTCAGCAAGGGCTTTCAGGAAGAGAAGCCATACTGAAAGGAAAATACTTGTCCTTCAGGAAAAGGGCTTCCTGCTCTGGCGGGGTTAAGAGGAAATCTCTGTTTGCTCAGTGTTGGGAACACTGGAATTATTTTCTTTAAAAAGTCTGCATCATTACAGCTGGCCTTGGTTGGCCTTCCAGCAACTGCGGCAGCCACTCCACTGGCTTCACCCAGCTGGAGCGATGTTTACGCCAGTGGAAGGGCTGAGCTTTTCTCAGAACATGGTGGGTGGGCTGGGGGCGGCTGGCACAAAGTGCGCTCGCACCGCACAGCCCCAGCCCTGCATCCCCCAGCACCAACACCCTCCTCTGCTCCGAGCTCCAGCTTAAAAGCCAGACTGTGCAACCCTTGATACTTCCTACAAATACCTTCCCATCAGCGCGTCCTCCCAGAAACGTCCATTAAATTACTCTTAGAGCAGTGCAAGAAGGATTATTTATAAAGCTCCACATTAGCAATCTTTTAGGGAACGCTGCAGTAAGATAAATTCAGAGGCACTTTTTGAAAAGAAGGAATGCTTTCCCATCATGAAGTGTTATCAAGAGAACATTATCTTCAATACTTTAATACATTTGAGTCAAAAGGCTACATGTGCGGTTTGAGCTTTGGTCTGAAATGGACTGCATTTACTGTACTCACCTTGAAAAACAATATCTTTCTAAAATGTTACTTCTTTGCACTTTTAAATGAAAGTCTGAACAACTAGGGGGAAGGAGGGGATTAAAAAAAATATATCACAACTTACTTATCTTATTCAGTGTTGAGATACTATGCGAAAATAGAGCACAGAAAGAAAGATAATTTTAAACTAAATGTTAACATTGTGCTTCAAATGTACCCAAATGCAGCCAAAAGTAGATTAGCTCCTTTCACAAGTGAAGTTTGGATTTAAGGGATACCAGGGAAATCTGGGTGGTGATGTTTGCTGCTTTGGACGAACTGCTGGCCTGGACCACCATGAAACCCATCCAGAGAGAGGGTCAAGGAAATCCCATGAGAGATAACTGAATATGAAAAGCTGCTGTGCAGAGGTTATGAAGCGTCCACCACGGGGAAATGCGGCATGTTCTGAAGACGGAACGCACAGAGAACAGGCCAGAGAAATGTGAGACCCTTAGACCTGAAACAGCCTAGGCTGTGCCACAAAGGAGTTCTGGAAACACAATTTGAGGAGCTGCTTCGTGAGCATCAAAAGGTGGGACAAAAGTGTTCCTTTCATGCTAGTTTTACTATATCATGCTTGGTACAAATTGCCACTTCCATTTTCATATTAAAAAATCAAACAATCCTACCATGCTCTATTCCTTATCACTGCAAAGCCACCACGGCAACGGGGAGTATTTTGGATTATTTTCCGTATTATTCATGCTCGTCTAATTGCAAACCTTTTTCTTGGTGAAGGAGAAGTGAGACTGAGTTTCAGATCTTGGATTTTATTTGTCACTCATGAAAAACATCTTGTTGTAAATGCATCAAATTTGGAGTGATGGAAGGGCAGCAAGCATGAAGGCTTATGTAATTTCTACAGCACATCAGCAGAACCCATTTCAGAGAGAAGAGGGGTAACTGTTATTCTGTCTAACACCTTCCAGGGAGGCAGATCATCCTGCTGGTTACCATTCTGCACAGCATGGCTGCTCTCTCACAGTGCTGTCTGAACAATGTGGATCTGCAAAGAACTGCATGCTACTTACATCAAGAGAGGTACTGAAAAATGAATCTCCTGGGTATCAATGTTCCACTGGTGATCTAGGGGATTAAGGATGGAGTGTTTTTAATAAGAAAATTCAAGAAACACTCTATGGTTTATGTGGGTAGAAAATAAAAATGAATGATAAACCGGTCTTATTTTGCCTGGGTACACTGAACAATGGAGAAAAACATTCAAGTGGGGGCAGGGAAGGCAGTGGTTTTGAGCATTCAGGAAAAAATGCAAGTACTTTTAAACAAAGGGTTTGTAGAGTTCAATTTTTAGTTGCATAGTCTGTTAAACAGCAACCATAATTTTCCTGTATGCTTCACAAATTTTATAACTATAACTAATATGAAATCAAATATTTCTGAAATTGGTGACAATGCATAAGAATGAGAAGAATTTCTGAAGAAACATGCTGTGCTTGCTAAATAGCATTCAGAAGTTACTAATTAATTCAGTAATAGCTTTTCTGAAGAATTTCTGACTCAAATGCCAGAGTCACAAATCCAAGAGTTCTATGATCCAAGGGTGTCTGCTTCATTACCAGCTCCATAATCGTGTCTCAAAGTTATATGCTTTTTACAGTGACATGAATACAAATATTACATGTTCTCTCTGGCTTTACAGGCATGAAAACTGAGGTGCTGGCATAAGTCAAACTGCTCCTTGGCTCTTCCTTTCAATTTCAAATCCAATTTCCTATTCCATATCTAGCGGTTAAAACTCCATTTACGCTCAATGACAGCGGCGCAATGAGCAAACTGCAAATGTATCCAGCAACCTCTTCCCCACTTGGATTTATCTTAATTGTCCCCAAAAATCTAGAGTTCATCATTTTATAGTCAGTTGTGACCGCAGCTCATGAGACTCTCAACACAAGCAGAATGACCTCTCTGCTGTTAACACTGTCCTCCTTTGTCCAGCTTTTTGACATCACTACTGCCAGCAAAGCAGCCTCAGCAGCAGAGCTACTCAGCTCAAAGCTGGTTTAGTTAAGACTACAAAGTGCTTTGATTGTTTTTTCTCTTCCCCTCCACTCTCCACTTCTGGGCTATTCAGAACTACTCTACAAACAGCCTGCCATCACCATGGCTATTGCCTCCAGCTCATTCCATCCTCTCCACAGCCCTGGCTAATCCTGCTGACTGCCTCCTCAGCTCATCTCCAGCCTGCTTTTCCTGTTCAAAACAGGTCAGACAATCATACCAGCTTCTAAATCCTTAGAAGAGTGACCTTTATCTCCATACC
Organism: Phaenicophaeus curvirostris; assembly: GCF_032191515.1. Classification (NCBI taxonomy): domain Eukaryota; kingdom Metazoa; phylum Chordata; class Aves; order Cuculiformes; family Cuculidae; genus Phaenicophaeus; species Phaenicophaeus curvirostris. The sequence continues at coordinate 16,919,841 of NC_091405.1, forward strand.
ACTAGCCAAAATAGTTTGAGTTTTGAGTTACCGCACTACAACACCACCGTGCGACTTACTCAGAGTGGCTACATTGAAACAAGAACAATTAGATGATCTGGTGCCAGTGAGCTGAATGGGTAAAAGAAAAAGCAACAACCCTCACTCCCTCAGCCCTCGATATTGCTTTCACTGCATTCATGTTGCCCCCTGCAGCACAGGGATGCTCTGTGATGCCATCATCAGAATCCTTTATTTACTTCTTGAGTAAGACCAGGTTACTTTAATAAAAACACTGACATGTTGTTATCTCTCAGTCACCAAGCCCTTTTAGCTGAGCAAAAAGATTACATTTAGACAAGCAAAAGTCACATTGCACTGAAAACGCAGGAGCTGTCATCCTTAGAAGTCGTTTACTCCTCACAAACAAGAATAGTCTATTATTCACAGGAGCACTAACAGGTACAAATCCAATTTTTACTGCTAGCTTAGGATATATCAATCTATGGCCTGCAGATCATCATCTAACCTGCGCTTCCAATCCCATCAGAGACACGATGTATTTGACTTCTGATAAGTCATTTCAGAAGGATTTAAGAGGTAAACACCACACACAAACCATACAGCATTGTAGGAGATCCTGCAATTTATATTCATTAGGAGTAGATTACTGCATTGTCAGTAAAAATAAATCAATTTTGCTTATATTTGTAAGTTTCTGTATGCTTTTAAAAAAAGGTAGCCCTGACCTTTTCTGAGGACATTTTAAGCCAATGCTGCTACTGCAGCCAATATTCAATGTAGCCTGCGTGGATTTTCACAGTGAAATTAATGATTGCCCAAGGACTGCATTGACACAAACAAAAGAAAGACACAGCTAATCCAGTGGAAATAAGACTCACGTTTTCAGAGCACATTTAAATAAAAATTCATCCAATTAAGTTGTAGCAATAAATGTTACACTTGAGAGCAGGTTCAAACTGCCCTTTCCTCACCCAGCCTCTTGCCTGCTTTTCCACTGCTCAGTTTGCTCTCCCCCAGCAGGGTGGTGTATGTGCCATCCATAACGGAGCAGTCGCCACCTGGACCGAGGCAGACAGATCCCTGGCAGTGAAAGGGTACAGAAACATCAGGAAAAGGTTTTATTCTTTCTATCAGGCCTTTCTTGATCCCTTAGTTTCTTCCGTTCTAATGCAGTATGTTTGCGTAAGGGTCACACTTAAAGCTCTCCTGTCCAACCATTACCACTGTTAGATATGTTCAATGACTTCTTTTTGTAGAACAATTTAAAAAAGTTCACATTTCCAACTAAATGGAGTCAGATACTACAGTAAATTTTCACAGTTTGTAATAAATTTTTACGTTTCAAAACAAACCCTATCAAATATCATCGAAATCACCACTCTACAGAGAAAATACTTAAAATGGTGAACAAGAACAGATTTTTTTTATAAAATCAAATAAATTGTTTTATGGGAAACAAAATGACTTCTGATTTTAAGATGAAGGAATATCAGATTATTTCTCGACATTTGTACTGCTGTTGCTAACAACGAACCTCCCAGGCCCCCAGCATTTGGCTTGCAAGTGCTCTCCTTGCAAACCCTGATCCAAAGGGGACATCTGCTGGTAGAGAAGATTAGTGGAGGCAGTAAACACCCAACCCACAGTTTAACATCACAATTCCAAACTAGCAATCCACTGATGCTCCTGAGAAATGTAAAAATTCCTACACCTGCCACTAAATAAAGATTATTAGAAAAAAAAAACAAACCACATAAGACACAGCTAGCAATAAACAGCCACCTTTAGAGCAGTACTTTAACAATGTTTATAGAAGGGAAGGCATTTTATTTAAACTCTACTTGTTATCAGCAAGCACATAGAAAGCAACATCAAACAGCTAGATTTTTTAAAGAAACTATCAAATATGTAAAGTAAATGAAAAAAAAGAGTATAATAACACAGCAATGCAAGACACAGCAATTGCTAAGTCTAGATTAAAATCCCGTCATCTGTATTTGAGTATTTACATTATCCAGCTGCACATCCAGCTAAATAATACAGTGCCCCCTACCTTATTAGATAAAAATTTTTAAAAAAAAAAAAAAACATCAAGCTTCTGGTTTATTTTGGGTTTGCTTTTAAAAAAATCCATATAACAAGTAGATCTAAAAGGACAAAATTTAAATTGACTACTGGCAAACCTTGGCACCATGATTCTATGATTCTGTGATTAAATTAAACAGTCTCACTGAAAAAATAATGGAAAAGCTTTCTCTCCAGTCCCACTTGATTGTGATAAAACTTCTCATGAGAGGTTTTAATGATAAAACAGCATCTGGCATGGGATGATTCTGACCAGAGAGAAACAAACATTATCAAACAGGATTTTTCTCCTGCTCTATTTTTACCACAGAAAAGGTGTCTGGCTCCATTGTGACATAAACACAGCATTTTGCATGACACAGAAAAGGCAGTGGCCCATTAGGCCAATTAAATCCAAACATGAATATACGTTTGAGTTCAATACATTGTTTCCCCTAGCATCAGAACCTGGGAACTAAGCATAGAAACAGTTACACCACATTGCCTAAAAAGTGTTCCACTATAAGACGAAATGATCAGGCATGTTCCTGCCTTACCGGCACATGCAAAAGGAGAAAAAAAAGGAAAATCAAACTACTCTCGCAAGGTACCTTGCTTACCTGCATCTAGAAGAAAGAGAAAAATGAGTGAAAGGTTATTTATCAGAGAATGATACCCCATAAAAATACATTAAAACAAAGCATAAGTTACTTTCAAAAGCCAATACACATTGTAAGCATCTCTTTTATTTGTTGTAATATAAAGAAGCATACAACATTCAGTTCTTTTAGAGTACAACTCAAATTGAACACTAACAAAAAAGATCAATCCGGACATCCATGACCACGTCGCAACAGGATTCATTACGTTTTGCTCTGCTGGTATTGCACTGGGAATGGTTTTGAAGTAAGGCACAGTAAAAACAAAGTCATTTAGTGCTTCTACAGCAGATGTCTTTTTTAAACACATGCTACATGACGTAAGAGTACTTCTAGCTTATGTATATACACACACAGAGAAAAAAAAAAGCATGCATTAGAGGATTTAGATTTCAACATATCTTGTTGTTTCATAATATACAAATAAAGTAGTTTAAAGATGTAAACAAATTGCATGCACATAAACTAGAGCAAAAATTTTAATACAGTATCTGAAAGCTATTATGCTTAAATAAAAAAATATAACTTATTCGTACTCAGGTTTATGTGCCATTTTTGTCCTGTAGAGATTAAAAGTTTGGGGCGGGGGGCAGGGAGTTTTGGGTGGGCAGGGAGGATTTTCAAGGTTTTGCTATTGTTTTTATTTTTTTGCTTTACACGTTGGCAGCGGTACATGGGTACGACAGACAAATATGGCTTTTGCAAAACAATGTGTAAAGAAAACATGAGAAAGCACAACTGCATTTGGGGTCCAGCATCCTGGCATTTTCCAGTCAAGAACAGAACAAAACAAATCAATATGATCTACGCTTTGAACTGGGAAAGCTACGCATTCCTAAAGATCTTTCTAAAGACATTTAAACTCTACAAAAACCAGACACTTTGTCAAGTGTAAACACTTAAAAACTAAACAGAAGAATCTGAATGACTCAAGCTTCGCTTTCCACTTCAAATGCTACTGAACAGGTTTCTCCCACACCTGCAATAGCTGAAGTGCTATTAGATTGTCTTCAGAATTAAGCAGATGCTAGGAGCAGGATTGCTTATTTTTAAACAAATATATTAGAAATTAAGTCAGTCAACTGCATGATTTTTGGTTTCACTTTATCTTTGGCATAGGACACGCCATTTTCAAATTAAATACAGGACACGTACCACTCTACATTCCAACATAGTACACTGAAAAGGCACATTTGCTGCTGCCTGGGTGGCAAGGGAAGACTTCTTTTGCAAAAGGCACGGTGTTTAGTGCGACAACTTTTCCCATCCCCCAAAGAGTGTTTAGTTAGACCAGGTACAGTTCTACATAGTGGCCTCCCAGGAGTTGTCCGTTTTTCTCAGCCACTGCTTTCTTAGCAAGATCCAGGCTTGGAAAAGTCACCAATGCCTCTCCACTGGGCTGGCCACTAAAGTTGTAAAGCACGAGGATGGAATCTGCGTGGAGCTGCAGTGATGCAAGAAGACAAAAGAAAAAAACTATTAAGACCAGAGACCACATCAGAAAATGCAGTTTTAAATGCCAAGCATCTGGTTTGCTCCACTCCTGTGTCTGTAGCAAAAGGATTCTGGATGCGAGAGTACAAAGGCAGAGAATGGGCCGAAGATTAAAAGCTTGGCTTGGAGAACAACAGCAGCTCTTATTTTGCTGCTTTCCTGAACAGAATGACATAGAGATGATGCCATGCACAGATTTTGCTAGAGAAGTAACTTAGATTAAAGATTGACATGGAAAGAAGGACTTAGATGTTAATAAAGGGTAAATGGAGCAAGAAAGTCCAGGCATTCACTGAATAATGCTTGCACTTTGTGAACTACTGGCCGAGAGACAAAGGCTGTATGGCATGTGAATACTCATACACAAAGTTTAAAAAGAGTAAAAAAAGTAAAAAAATAAGAGCTGTATGACAGTCCTGCTTTGGGAGGATAAGATGAACTTAATGCAGGAATACAGTGCAAAAAAGATTGTTCAGTAAAACAAACTAAAATTTGGTGCAGTCCAACTGAATTAAAGAAACCTTTATTGTAATTTTGACACAGCTAAGAAAAAAGCAGGATAGCAAATGAGACTATTTAGTCATTGGAGTTGATTTACTTTGGAGTGCATTTGCCCTCATGAATTCTTAAAAGGCAGTTTCAAAATGCTGAGTTTAAAGCAGACATCTCTGCCTTCCAAGTGAAATTCAGAGGCCCTCTGTTGGATAGAAATGCATCTCAGTGAAGTTTCAAAACCAAAGTTTGAAGGATCAAGGGCTCAGAATACAAGATTATTTTGTTGGAGAAATCAGTGCCAAACAAAATCATATGGTCTACACTGGAAAATCAACCAGTTTTATGATCATTAATCAAATTCAACTTAAGTTCACGTGACTTGTGTCCTCATGATTTCATAAAAGGTGAAAATACTCAAGAGTTTAACTTTTTGTAGGGTTTATGCATGTCTGGTATATTGCAAGAAATAGACTTCTCGGCTTATACCAGCAGCAGTTTCTGATCAGCTTTACACTCAAATGTATGAAAACAAGCACATGTCAGAGATTCACTCGCCTAAACACTTAGCAGGTAGTAAAAGTATTCTTAAGATATAAGCAACAGCACACTGTAGAAGCCAAAAGGATGTATAGGACAGTTAGTACAGACTTCATATAATTTCTTCTCCCAGAACTGAATTAGTCAAGATACAGCATTCAGAAAGGAATCCAAAAGACAAATAAAGCACCATATCTCAAGCCCAGTTCAGGTTTGGAAGTAACATTCCAGTTTATTTCAGAATAACACTGTGCTCAAAGAGAAAGCTGTACACTTCAGGTTGAGCCATAAATCTGAGCTAAAACCAGCTCTTCACTCTTAATCCATATGGGATCAAATCATTTAGTGCATCAGTCCTGAATACGAGTTTAATATTGCAGTTCAGAGTCAGCTGAAAACACACATGGAGCACAGGTAGGACAGAGGAGAGCTTTAACAAGAAGTTTAAACAGCAGCCTTAGTGTAACACCAGGGTAAGAATCTGGAAATGCACATTATAAGAGTTGCATAGAAAGTTAGCAAAGAAGTCTACATATTCTGCAATCCGCATAATTAAAGGATTGAACGAAACCTTTCAGTGTCGCTAGGACACAGTTGTTTTATTTAGATAGATTTATAGATAGAAACACATTTTCTTTACATATATAAATTTTTAAAAATATAGATTTAAATCCACAAAAAACTTCTTTTTTCCTGGACATTTTGTTCTAGTGAGTGATAACTGTACGATCCTACTTCACGCTGCTCAGAGTTCACCGGTCACAGCAAAATTTCTTTAAGAATCATGTGTTAGTGCCAAAGATGCAGGGAAGTTTACCATTAGCAAGTATAGTTAGTTGCATTAGAAAGCTACTATGTCAAATAAACTTTTTCTAAAAAAAGAAAAGCAATGGTACACATTGCACTAGAGAGATGGAGAAACTCAGCAATTAGTATCCAGACAGCTATGTGACACAGGAAAGAGAAAGCTAAATATTTAGGATTCTTTGCACATACATTTGTGTGTGCGTTGTAGCCATATCAAAGAAAAAAAAGTCACTTTCAACTACTGTGCTAAAAATAAAATATTGGACTGAAAGCTTCACACGAGAAGCCAACAGTAATAAATCCTGGAAGTTTAACACCAACTGAGCAGAACCAGGCAATCACACTACCTCCACCACGGCTATCCCATCAACTACAGGTCACAATTGGCCTGTGTTTTAGGTTTGTTGATTTTTTTTAATAGGACAAAAGCAGAAAGATTAAAGCAAGGATCCCAATGCAAGCTAAGAAAGGGAAAAAAATCCATAAGCAAAAATCCTCCACATCACCAAACCCTTTGGTTCCCTTCCCATTCACCACTGGAGACGAAGTTTCTGCCAGCCACATCTTACCTTCTTCAGAAGTTACAAAGAGTTACAAACAGACCCACTCTTTCGGTGCTTGTAACACACTCCTTGCTTGATCGCTCAGCTGAATAAGGCCATTGTAGTCATCAGGTGCATACTACAGTACAAGTGTGATATACGATAATCAGCAAGAGAAGGAACAGCTCTGGTACAGCAAGCCACATAGACGATCATTTGCAACCACAATTAAGAGCATCAGCTACAATAACTGGCAGGAGACAGTGAATCTGACAGATACTATTTGTATTGAAGACAAAAAAACCAAACACATCAACTGAATTACCGGTTGTAGAAGCAGATTTAAAGTAAATGCATGTAGGAAATACACTAAACTGTGTATCTGAATCGTTCCTTATCAAGGAAGGGAAATCGTCTAAACAATGAAGTACTCCATTTTTTCCCTCATGCTCATGAGACAGCAGCGTCAGGCAACAAAACTCTTAAGTCTGCATAATCATGCTTCCAGTAATGACTCTCACTGGGACAGAGGAGCATCTTCAAGCATGCATACTGAAGTGGGGGATCAGAAGTGCATGGATCTCACCCAGATCTTTTATGGAGTCAGGGATACAAACTGGTTGAGTTATAAACACTTTATCTGTGTATAACAGATTTACATAGACTGCACCAGTGTAGTTAAAGAAAAACAACATCCCAGCATGAATGCACTTAGAAAATAACATAGTGTTTATACTACTGTAGTCTATTTCCATACAGGAAAAAGAAATAAACTACACTGTGTAGTGCATCATGATAGGTTTTTAACAGAAGAATATAGAAAATAAAAATAGTGACTGTACAGTACAGTCACAACAATAAATTAAAACAAAACACCCCACACATGGATAAGATTTAAGAAATACCCGAGATCCTGAACCTGGACAGTAATCACACCTGTCACTAGAGGGCTGGGTACAAATATTAAATCTATAGTCAGTAAATAGAGCTCGGAGAATATGAAACATTGGTTTGGATCTATCTCATAATCTTTCCAAAATTACTTATCCAGAAAAGGGACTGAGCATACTCGCACATGCTACAAAGACTACTGAAGCAGCTCCTGTCCTACAGAAGAAAAGATTTTTAGCATAACCCTAGTTATAGAGCATCTTTTCTGTGGCTAGAGAAATCTCCCGTCTCTCCCAGAAGGGCTGTTTGGCACTAATATTTTATAGCATTGCCAAATGCACACAATGCAGACGTGCTGTTATGCCTTCCTTTGATATTCCTATAGTATAAAATGTCTCCTGCCAGCTTAGGGAGAAAGGGGTATTACATTTGGGCACACGGGACACATCGTATCCATCCAAAGTGAAGTTGAAAAGAAAAAACCCAACCATCACAGTACGCACCTTCCACAGAGAACAATAACCAAGAGCCCAGAGAACACAGAAGAAAAGAACCTCCCAGAATTTTTACTACTGAATTCTAGCCACCTTCCCATCTAGACCCAAGCCATTAAGTAAAAGACAAATATAAGAAGTATTTTCTAGATAGTCCCTGCCAGGGCAACCAGATCGTGCAAATATTAGATTTATCAGTTCCCAGACCTGCCCTTGAAACAAATCTACAAAATGTAAGTTTACTCTTTGGAAGGAATGTCTCAAGATAGTACATACTTTAGATTATCAGTAGATGTACAGTAGGTAAAGGTCTATAGTCTCTTGGGAGGAACAGTGTTTGAAAGGTTACACTTGAAATGCATAAACAATGAGGAAAACGTGGAAGTGGGAAAACAACCCTGCACAGAAATGTCAAAGTTGTCAGAGTTCAGGCCTACTCTGAAAGAAAGAGAGAAAAAGAAAAAAAAAGGAAAGAAAAAAAAAATCAAAACACCTAGAGACAGAAACAACTCCTAATCACAAGAAATATAGGTAAGAGACTGCAATTAATTAAAATAGAAGCTGTGAAAGAGTACATTCTTCAAGCTTGCAGATTTGAATAAGCAGTACTGCAAACTGAGCTAGGAAATAAAGTGGGGGAATTCTTATTTTCTGTGAAAGAAATGGAAACTACCTTAACTTATCTGAGGAAGTACACAATCATGACTACTTCTAACTCTACCTGCTTTTCAGAAACCAACAAGAACAAAAATATCCAATCTCACAGGATAAATAGTGTAAAGCCAAGGGCAAACCTATAAACTGACTGCTCAAAATGGAAATGCAGTTTTGACAACCGCACCTGCAATGCAGTAGGTCAAATTCAGCTTCCATTTAGATTTGAAAATTATCGCCTAGTGATTTAAACCCCCAGTATAAGCAGCTGCAAGTTCACTGAGCTACATTCTAGCAGTTTTTCTACTGTTAAATGCCACTGAGATATGAGGCAGTATGGCAATAAAAAGACAATATGAAACCGCACATAGTGTTTTCTAATCCTGCCCTGACCACACAAGCAACTGGTAAGAAGTCACAAATACTGCAATATTTCCCCTTCAATCAAAGTGAACCAAAATTAAAACCAGTGTGTCTCCACTCCTCTTGTCCCCCTATCACCTCTCTCCTACCTTCCTTGCTTCTCTGAACTGAAACACAGCCCCTTTTCCTCAGAGCTGCTGCCTTGTCCCCTCCTCCCTTTGAGCTCATGCGGGGTTGGGCTTCCTTCCCACCCTAAAAGATTCTGTAATTCTTTCTCACTTCTTATGACTTACTGTATATCAACAGTAGCATTAAAATACAGTGGTCTATCAGAATGACGCAGCAGCAAAATGTTGCTTTTTAAGCCATTACTTAATCTATAAAATAGACTCTCTGTCAAAGTTTTCCTTCACCTCATCCTATTAAATTGGATACTCTCACACGCCCGCAGATAACGAACAGTGGAGACCTACTTCCTAGAATGACTGAAGGAAAACACAGGAATAAACTTAGACATTAAAGCAATTTCTTTTCCCCTTGAAGTAGCTATCAAGAAGTCCAGCTTAGTCTAGTAAGGAAGATTGCACAGAATACCATTGGTAAATGAAGAGCTCCATTAGGAAAGTCAGCTTCAGATGTTAAGGACATCAAGATATGGTTCTCGGTATACGCCCTGGTGCTGTACTGACTTCTTCCAGCGATCAGAGATGGGAGCTAGGATCAAGAAAGACGGAAACTAAATATGGAAACTAGGTATGGGATAAGGTTTGCATTTAGAACCTAGGCTAGGAGAAGGAAGCAAACCAGAATCTTTGCAAGCGGTTACTAAATACATTCTGGGGTCAATGATTACCTCTATGACAGGCTGCAAGACAGCAGGAAGAATATGCATATATACTAGGAAAAAATATACAGCTGATTGGAACAGACCATTGAATAGTGAAGAATGGTGCTTCCAGTCCCCTTCTCTTGAAGTTATCTCCCCTGTGATAGTGGGGACTTTCACAGCTTTAGACATGTCTAGTAATAAAGGCAAAATGATTTTTCTTGAAGGACATTTTGCTTCTTTACAGAACTGATGGCTTACTTCACAAGCGTAATACCTTTCTAGGTATTAACATCTGAAATACCAGAGATATTTCAACTCATGTATATTAAATAACACTTATTAAAATAGTAAATAACATATTACAGTAGACTATGTAATAACGATAATAAATGACAGATGTATACTAAATAGCAGTAACTCCTCTCTCCTAAAGGAGATGACCATTACTGACCATCGATTGCCTTCAGTATGGCAGCATCTCCCTGACAGACTGTCTAGTATGGTTACTGCAGTGCAAAGCTTTTTAAGATGATAGGAATCAGACACAGACTCATTACTAATGAGTTAGTACACTAACCCTCCGCCCTCGTACGTGTATATTTTTTCTTCAAGCTATTTTATTTCTTTCAGAGGGGAATTATGGAACTGTCCTTGTCCCTTCACAGACTGTGCTCAGATGTAACCAGGTCACTAACCAGTGAGACATTGATTTCCATTTCATTTTGCAGTCCTTACAGTGGACATACAAAAATCAGTTTAAAACAGCATATGCAAAGAAATCTAGGGAAAAAAAAATCCATTGCTAAAAATAAAATTAAAATTGGAAAGTATATTTAGACATGTCCCAACCAGGAAAAGAAAAAAAAGGGAAATGACAGAAAAGGACAACTTCATAGGCAAAATGCATACTGGATTGCAATTCAAGTCTAAACTATCAATAAGGTCTATCACAGAAAGGTTCCCAAGGAGAAGAAATCCAGCCCTCAAACTTTGAAAAACAGTTTGGAACACAGAATCAGATTTGATTACAAGGTAACAGCAACCTTTGGCACAAGAGTCAGGAGGAAAACCCTGAAGTGGCTTTGCCTCTTAAGTACGTGAACTGCACCTTAAGAATGCCAATACAAGTGCTGACAACCACCTGAATGCTCTGTGGAACAGATACCACCCAAATGTTTTGTAGAACAGAACATGCGATGCCTGTTCCCAAATATACAGCTTGAAGATGATGCCACTTTAGTCTCTTGTTTCAAGGCTGGGAGGCAACAGACAGCAAGAGTAATCACCAATTTCCTCCTCCCAAGCTCACAGGTGCTTCCCTCATCACAGGCAACATTCAGGGGGAAGATAAACTTAGGCTGGCTGATGTTGTGCCCATCTACAAAAAGGGCCGCAGGGAGGACCCAGGAAACTACAGGCCTGTCAGTCTGACCTCAGTGCCAGGGAAAGTCATGGAACAGGTGATCTTGAGTGCTATCATGAAGCACATGCAAGAGAACCGGGTGATCAGGCCCAGTCAACATGGGTTCACAAAAGGCAGGTCTTGCCAGACTAACCTGATCGCCTTCTATGACAAAGTGACTCGGCTGCTGGATGAGGGAAAGGCTGTGGATGTGGTCTTCCTGGACTTCAGCAAAGCCTTTGACACAGTTTCCCACAGCATTCTGCTTGAGAAACTGTCAGCCTCTGGGCTGGACAGGCGCACACTCTCCTGGGTGGAAAACTGGTTGGATGGCCGGGCCCAGAGAGTGGTGGTAAATGGTGTGAAATCCAGCTGGAGGCCAGTGACAAGTGGGGTTCCCCAGGGCTCAGTGCTAGGTCCAGCCCTGTTCAATGTCTTCATCAATGACCTGGATGAAGGCATCGAGTGCACCCTTAGCAAGTTTGCGGACGACACTAAGCTGGGTGGAAGTGTCGATCTGCTGGAGGGTCGGGAGGCTCTGCAAAGGGATCTGAACAGGCTGGACCGCTGGGCAGAGTCCAATGGCATGAGGTTTAACAAGGCCAAATGCCGGGTCCTGCACTTGGGGCACAACAACCCTATGCAGTGCTACAGACTGGGAGAAGTCTGTCTAGAAAGCTGCCTGGAGGAGAGGGACCTGGGGGTGTTGGTTGACAGCCGACTGAATATGAGCCAGCAGTGTGCCCAGGTGGCCAAGAAGGCCAATGGCATCTTGGCTTGTATCAGAAACGGCGTGACCAGCAGGTCCAGGGAGGTTATCCTCCCTCTGTACTCGGCACTGGTGAGACCGCTCCTCGAATACTGTGTTCAGTTCTGGGCCCCTCACCACAAGAAGGATGTTGAGGCTCTGGAGAGAGTACAGAGAAGAGCAACAAAGCTGGTGAAAGGGCTGGAGAACAGGCCTTATGAGGAGCGGCTGAGAGAGCTGGGGTTGTTTAGCCTGGAGAAGAGGAGGCTGAGGGGTGACCTCATTGCTCTCTACAACTACCTGAAAGGACGTTGTAGAGAGGAGGGTGCTGGCCTCTTCTCCCAAGTGACAGGGGACAGGACAAGAGGGAATGGCCTCAAGCTCCGCCAGGGGAGGTTTAGGCTGGACATTAGGAAAAAATTCTTTACAGAAAGGGTCATTGGGCACTGGAACAGGCTGCCCAGGGAGGTGGTTGAGTCACCTTCCCTGGAGGTGTTTAAGGCACGGGTGGACGAGGTGCTGAGGGATATGGTTTAGTGTTTGGTAGGAACGGTTGGACTCGGTGATCCGGTGGGTCTTTTCCAACCTGGTTATTCTGTGATTCTGTGATTCTGTGAATAAAGCCAACCAAGCAGCATGTGGGTAAGCATATAGCACCTGTATTGCCAGATGACTCAAAATACTAGTAAGTGAGAATTCTCCCTCTACCATGTCCTCTTCCCTTCCCTAGTCAGAGGGTGCTATGCCTAGAATTCCAACTCAGAGTATGGGGTATCCCTCTCAGACTACAAAGTGTCAGATTTCAAAAGGAGCCCATAGGAAATAGAGAATACTTCTTTGTTTAAGCATGCATTTCAGAGAAAAAAACTAATTCCCAAGAAGCCAGTAACAATGAAGCCCGCTGTCCTGAGACAGGAGAGAAATGTTGTTAATGCCCTTGGAATTTAGCCATCCATCCACTTCCCTTCAATTCCCTATTACAGTTTTAAGCACGAGCCATCCACCTCACCTGCAACATTGAGCCTTGGATCCTGTCTCTCTGAACACTTAGAGGATTAATATACTGCAAAAGCTTTTTTAGCTGCAGATAAAAGGCACCTACGCCCAGCACAGGTTTAAAGAACAGCATTTAATTCAAGCTTTTCCTGCTTAAAACCTGTGCACAAAGGAGTCCTCGTTCCATCCTAGCCTTCTTAAGCAAATTCAGGAGGCTTTAAATAAGGCTCAGGGGGTGATCATGGCCCCCAACTTTATTTTTTTAACTAGTTCTGGATGAGACATACTACTACCCATATATAAAACTCACTCAAATAGCAAGTCTGCTTTCTAAGCACTAATTCACAAACTCTTTTTCAGGCAAACACAAGCTTACTTTACATCATGACAACCTCTGAGAAACTGGGGGGATTCAGCGTGCATTTAGTAGAAGATGACAGTCATGACCTGCTTTTGGTCAGCTAAGACCACGAGTACAGTTCAGTTGCATCTACCTGTACATAAACCTAACAGTTCTTATCAGAATACCAGCTCTGTCAAAAGTAGTAGGGTCTCTTCACATTCAAAGATGTGATTTAAAGGAGGTTTCTGGTAAACATCCATAGATACCTTATTTTAATATAAGGGCCAAAGACTAGCATCTGCTGAGCTGCTGGAGTCCCTGTGCCTGTCAGAGCAACTAGTGTGCTATCTGAATTGTTTGGTGGGGTCTTTTGTTATAGTGATTTTGATTGTGGTAGTTGTTTAAGTATTTTTCAGCTATGCATCCAGTACATGATTTAACTCCTGCTGCATTCATGTTAAACTGCTAAAGCATAAGCTGAACATGAATTACTTGCTGAATCAGAGAGCACTACTATTAGCTCTTCAGAAGATTACAGTACACTACAATTTGATTCAGAAAGGTGATGGGCAAAATTACTTTCTCCGAGACTTACTATTAAGATTCTTCACAGGATTTTCAAGATACATTAAAAACATGCAAGCTGGAAGGAATTTTCAACAACAAAAACAAGAAAGCAGAACTAAAAGAAGAAATCAAGCTGCTGAACAAGATGCTTGTGCTGATAAAATCAAATGAAAATTAAAATGCTGATCTGCAGATTTTTACATTATTTGTTATGAGAAGCATGTACTGATGTTGAGACCAGCTTGTTGAAGCCCACGATAAGCACAGTCTATCTCTTAAGAGGCAGGTCTGGTATGAAAGGTGCTTTCAACTTAAGTAGCAACACGTGCAAACATGCAATATGCAGAGCCCATGAAGACTGAAGGAGGAAAACAGAGGAGCATAAAGCAAGAACTAAAACTTAAAACCTGTTCCTTTCTGACAACGACATAAAGACAAAAATTACCCTTCAATCTCAGCATCTCCGATCTGGTTCCCAGAATACCAACACTGAAGCCCATTGAATACCAACATCAAATAGTTCTACAGAGATCAAAACCACACCCAAACGACTGACGATTATTAGGGGCTCACTTTATAAACGAGCAGAAGCATCGTGCAATAAATCCTTGGGCAGCAGCAGAAAATGAAAAAAAAAATGTGAGGAGAGAGGAAAGGGGAGGAAAGAAGAAAAAAAAGATTAGTTATTCCTCCAGAGACATAATATTGTCCCAATACAGTAAGTCACCACCTCTTTTTTCCCCCTAAAGGAACGCGCAAGTATAAAACTAGCATTACCACATGCGGGATTCCAAGAACAATTCAAAATAATTCCTTGGCTCCTTTATAAGACATTGAACCCGATCTCATTTGGACAACATCTACTAAAGAAATCAAAGAGGTGACCAATTTAATAACAGTAACTGATGATGACAGGAAGTTGCAGCAGAGGAATATAGTTTTCAGCTTCTGGCAAAATTTCTATTCATCTGAAACATTTAATTGTGTGACACAAACACCATGAATGGCCCTCCAAATCCAGACAAAAGGAAAAGGGCAAATTCAGCGCCAGACCCAAAGTCCAGATTTGCTAAACTGAAGATTTAGTGGAAGACAGAGCTATCAGATATTGTTACTGATCTGTTCCGTGCACAGACAGGTTCAGGCCACATTTTTCAGTGGTGTACTTGTACTTTTAGATGGATTTCAATTTAGAATATCGGCTTTGCCACTTAAGGTTTTCATAAATCACACTTCAAATTTTTTCCTCTGAAAAACCAAGTATGTGAAACTACTTTCAAACATAAACGTAACAACTTTAAAAATCCACAACAGGTAGAGCGCTGTATCTTCAAATACTCAAAATTTGGAACAGACACATTAAGCATCTGTTCTCAGTCTGCATTCATTTACATAGCAGACAACTGGCATTACGAATTAAAGCCCAATGTCCTTTATAAATAAAAAAAAGAAGAAAACAAGAAAAAAAAGAAAACATACCACACCTGAATGTTTTGTATTAACAGCTGCTATGCATTTAAAAGAATCCATCTGCACCTTACCCTTCAGCAACACCACTGCTAACTAACTCACACAGTTTTGAACATGCAAAAATTGTCTTTTTTTCACACATATCACTTCAATAGCGGTTTTGAGACCCACCAAAAGGATTTTTTTGGTCAGGGCTTCTGCATAATACCAAAAGGGCAGATTTGGTATTTGTGCAAGTACTGGTGTCCACAGAAGCTCTATATTCACCAGGATACACCACATTCAATTATCTTTTGTTTTAGCAAATGTGTGATGGCAAAACATGGACATAGATACAACATCCTCTGAGATGAAAGCAGAAGACAGGGAAAAACTCATTCCATGAATTCAAATAAGTGCTGCTGGAAAATAAATGTTTGTACATGGTTCTCTTTCTTTTATGTTCCTCAAGAAGATAAGTTTCTATGCATTTGCTCCGTGCTAGAACACTGAATCAGCACATACTGACTGCAACTACCTATGGCAGGGAAAATATTTGTTATCAGTATAAAATGGTTTGGAAAATACATTTTTTCTTTAGGTTGCAATGTAACACAGATCTATTGAAAAATGTTCCTTCCTGCAACTACAATAATTGGTCCCTGAAAGAGTGTCTAACAGCGGCACGTGTCTCCTTTTGCAAGCAAGTCACCATATCTAGGTCACAGGCTTTGGTACTGGAAATTTGCTCTCAGCACACTTAAACATTTAACTCTTGAAAATCAAACACCAACCCTACCTAGGGCTCCCACCAAAAACTGGCCAGGACTGAAAGCTTTTGGCAGCCTGCACCCTCCTTTGGCAGCCCCTTTGCAGCCCCATTTACACTGGAGCTCTGCGCTTTCTCCCTCTCCAAACTCAAACCCTAACCACTGGACACTAAATCACTGCTTTCAAATTAGGATATGTTTATTATATAAGAAATAAGGCAAACTGTATATTAGACTTCATTCTGCCAGTTAAATATATACACGGAGCTTGCACACTTGTTCAGCAATTTCCCCAAGCACTTGCTCACTTTGACCCCCACTGATGGTTACTTGGAGCTCCAAATAGAGTATCAAGGAGAGGGATTGCATACTAACCTGGTACCCTTGGAAGAAACTGAGTATCTCCTTCATTCCTGTGTTGTAAGGCAAGCCCTGCATACGGACTAACGCTCCAGGCTGGGGTAGAAGCGGAGTGTGGGTTGCAGTGGCAGCAGCAGCAGCTACAGCTCCAGGAGGAGCTGTGATATACCCCACTGTGGTAGGGGATACTGGAGGACTGAAAGAGAAAAAGGAGCAGTATTGTTATGGAAACCAATAGCCAGTTTTAATACTTGGAATAGGCAAAAATGAAATTGAAAATTTAAATTTGAGAACGATCCCCAAAAAACACAGAAAACCAAGCAGCCTCAATGTGGACAGCTTTCTGGAGTATCTTCATTTCCTTTCAACATCTGACAATTTATTTTTAAAGAAGGGAAGGAAAGGAAAATAACTAACATTTGTAGTTGAAGAGAGTAGCACTTGTAATTTCACAGGGGAGGAGAAAAACAGAAGATGCAAATGACTTCTTCTAAGATTGTCACTAAAGCCATAAAGAAAAAAAGGGGGTGAGTCACATTGATACCATCTGTGGGAAGGGAAAAGGTGGAGAACTTTTGCTTTGCTTACACATGTGAAGCATTCTCTGGTCTCACTGATATAAGAAATCAAACCTAGTACACACCTATAATGAGTCTGTCGGTATGGAAATAGTATGAGTACAAGAACAAACCAAGGGATGAGGCATGTATTGACACAGCTTCTCATTTGGCCAAGAAGTAGAACTGCCTTGATGACATCGCCCCACTGCCAAAACCACTGTTAAATATGAGACCAATGTTATCATGAGATTCAAACAACCTACAGAAAAGCCAGACTTCATTACAAGCCCACAGAGAATCAGTTAAAATGGCCTCTATTGACAAACATTAAATTCCCAGGGTTATGCCAGAAGCACAAATTTAGGAGCTATTCACAGGTGACCACAGACTTGCCTGCTGCGCTGAGATGAAGTGTCAAGAGAAGCTGCTATATCTAGGAGTTACCTGGGATAGTAAGCTGTGTAGTTCATATACAGCTGGGCAGCCTGAGCTGGGTAGTAGGTAACAGCTGGAGGAGCAGCCGCAGAGGCCTGGGGAGTCCTGGTGGCTGGCAAGAGGGCTTGTGGCTGGTAAAGCGCTGCCTCTGCTGGGATCACAGCTGCTGTCTGGAAAGCTGCATAAGCTGGTGGAGAAAGACCTAAAACCAAAGCAGGACACAGCAACAAAAAACGATCAGAATGGAGGTCTCTGCTGCAGGAAAGGAATTATTCATCCTCACGTGATTAATACCACATGGACATGATTAATGAACACTTGTGCGAAGACTGCTGTCTAGCCTCTCCCTTGGAGACTCCTGCTACACCATCATGAATGACAACTGGGGCATTCAAAATGAGCAATTCCTAAGAGTTCACAACTCCTAGAGCTGAGCAGCCTCATCCACAGGTAAATGGAAAGTAAGGAACTTCAGAGTTATTTAAAGAAAGCATAAAGCCATGTGCATAGAGGAAGCAGGCGTGCACACCAACACGACCTCTGCTCTTTCTAACAGAAGTTGTACTCTGTGGGACCAAAGTACCATAATATTAGCTACACATGGGCATCCACAACTGCCAACCATGAGTCTTACGTGTAAGCCTCCTGCCACTTCAAAAAGTATTTTTAGGGTATAGCAAATGTAAAAAAGAATACCCCACTAGATCACTAGACTGATGCATTTTGATGAACAAATACCTGATTTATGTAGGAACATTAAGCTTGGCTTAGTGTGCAGTCAACTTATTATTCTTTTTTTAATAGACTGTATTTGGCAGCTTTTTACTATTTGCAAATACACAGAGGTATCTGCTTTGTGATTTGGTATTGAGAAGAATTAGAACAGTACAGTAAAGTTGCTCCACAATAAGGTTGACCATAATCTTAGATAAAATTAAAAAAAAAAAATCCATCCCACTTCACCACTCTGTGATCTGTTATTTTATCATCCTAGTGGGGGGTTTCCTTTAAAAAAAGGCCCATAGAGTACCTTCTCAATGCTTCAAGCAAGATAGCAAGAGCACTCATCGGCAGCTAGCACACAGAATTTCTTCCCCTTTTAAAAATCCCTCTAATTCCAAGTAGGTTTCACTACAGGCAAGTCTACCGCAGAGCTCAGAAGAACAGTACACCCATAAAAAGCAGAGTGTGCAACAATTTCACTGGCAAGGCCTTGCTGCCCTCTACTCACCACCAAAAATACAATAAAAATGCCTCCGATCAGTCCCATTATTGCCCGAAGGGAACAATTCCAATCTCAGCACGTACACAGATGGATGATTATTGATCATGGCAAAACCCAAGTCAAAAGGCGAAAGGCGACAAAGCTTCAGCACCTACCACATATCAGCCTTTAGCAGCAGAGAGCAGAAGAATTGGAGACTTACATGGTAACTTACATGGCGGTGGGGATAAGCCACTACGATTTAAAGTGCCACCCATTAAAACAAAGTTCATCTCCTCTCCCGAACACTGGAATACTTCCACATAACGGTCCTTCATCATCTTTTTGTGACATTTTTGAGCCACCAGAAAAGCTTTGTCAGCAGATTTCATTTGGATAAAAGCATCACCCGATGGTCGTCCCTAGGGGAGGGAGGAAAACAGTCACAAGTCAATCTAGTATGAAAACACCCAGAGCACAAGGAATGCAGAAATTAGTAAGATCAAATGTCTACTGAAAATCTGTATTGTTCTTCCTCAACTGGCACCAATGACTAATGACTCAACAATTATTTTCAGACTTGTGTTTCTGCTCCTAATGTAGCAGCACCAGTTCACACAACACTATTTCCATCTTCTGAAAAATGACATAGAGAATAATCTAGCATGGAAACAAAGTTTGGAGGCCTCTAATCCAAACACTGTTCAAAGTGGTTCCATCAGGCCTTCTCCACTTGAAATCTGAGCATCTCTGGGGTGGAGATTCTACAGCATCTTTGGGAACCTGTTTGAGTGCTTAACTAATTTTGCATTGTGATTTTTTCCCCACCTTTTGACCTAGTTGGAATTTTCTTTGATGCAGTTTATTAATGCTGTCTCTTATTCTTTTGCTGTGAATCTCTAGGAAAATTCTGGGTTTGCCTTCCCTGTAACAACTTTTTCAATAATGGGACAACAGCACAACACTCCAGACATGCTTCACTAAAGTCCATAGCTACATTAGAAATTGACTTCCAGGTCTGATTTTCTGCAACCTGACAGACATTGCTGCTTGTATAAAATATTAGAAACTTCCTTAACAATAAAGCAAAACAAGTATAGTAAATCTCTCTCATTTTTCTTTAATACCTTAATATTTCTGTGGCCGAGTTCATTTTTAACACAAGACACAGGGAAAAAATATCCCAAAACCACAGTTTTTAATTATTGACTTACTTTAAAGCCTGAGAGGTCTCTAAACCAAGTTAGAAGTTACATAAACTTATTTTTTCCACATACACCATTAAAGTAGCACAGCTACCACTGAGCAGAAATCCTGAAGCTGACGGAGCAGTTATGCCATCTAACATGAGGCATTTCTGTGTATTTCCAGCACTTGACTTAAACACAAGGGACTATTTGAGACAGCCTTCAGGATAAAGCTGTTATTAAAAGAACAAGCTTCATCCTCCCCAGGCTTATGCATACATATATAGAAAGAAAAACATGTGTGCGTGTAGAAGGGGAAGAGAAAGGCAAAGGAAAGAACAAAAAGACAGGCAAGCAGAACACATGGCTTTTTCAAGGTTTAAAAAGACCTAGAGCACAGCCAAGAACAGGTGAGCTGCCCTGACTTCTAACCCTGCTCAGGAACTAGAAAGTTAGTGCTCCCATGCAAAATGCTGCTACCTGTTGATTAAGGACCATGTGAACTCCATGGGGCTTGATATCACCTGTGGCGTCTCCCATAAATTCCAGGATGTCATCGATGCCAGCGGTGTAAGGAAGGCCTCTGAGCCGGACGCAGTCACGTATGCTGCCCGTGGCAATGGTGTATGGTGGGGGTATGACAGGAATGATGGGAGTTGGGAGAGTGGGAATAAGAGGCGTTGACATATATCGATTAAGAACCTGTTGGCAAAAAAAAGCACAATGGTATAGACTTACACATCATCTGGTTGAGCAAAAATCAATTCCAACAATGCTATTTCACAAGTTTAAAACAAACCTGTTTCCAAACTCACAGAAAAAACCCAACAAAACAAAACCTTAAACCAAATTATTGCAGACAGTTTCCTGTTGGGCATGAGAAAGTTTCAAACTCTGAAGGGGAGAGGGAAAGTCTTACAAATTTAATTTGCTAGATCCTAATAACAAACCTGTCTAATCTCATTACAAAAAAAATTAAAAGCAGATTACATTTCATTTTAGAATATTCCAAAAAGAACCATCTGAAAACCACATATGTGCTCACAAACCAGTATTGTCACATACACTTCTTACTTTAATTAGGGTTAATTAAAACCAGTAATTTTAAAATAAATGAGACCAAAAATAACTAATAAGTAAAAAAAAACTAGCTCTAATTCATTCATAAAACCTGACCGGTTAAGCGAGGATGCTTGGGTTTTTAACCCAAATGCTCATCTCCAAATAGAAAGTTTCTGGCAGCGGGGGAAAGAAATTAAGGGAACAAATACAGTCCATTGAAAGTGGCACCAAAAGAGGTTACAAAGCCTTAGTTTCATCAATAATGGTGCAAACGCCCTAGGTTGAGCTATTATTGACAAAACTAAGGCTTTATAACCTCTTTTGGTGCCACTGTACATGGAGACCAGAATTTAGAAGACAACACTGCAGATTTTAAAGAAGCATTACTACAATATTATCAATCTAGTATTTTTTAGATTTTTTTTTTGTGATTTCAGTCAATCTTTAAGGAGTAGAAAAACCTCATCCAATGAATTCTACTTTGCAATCTGCAGAATAATTTAAAAAAAAAAGACAAAACTACAAATATTGCCAGTAAAAAAACCTAAATACTATGCTGCATAATTTTCCATGCCTACCAGGAAGCACATATTGCCCTTTCTAGAACTGGCCATCTTTTATATAAAAGACTTGCATGGTTTTCTACAACATATTTATGTGCAAGTGTTAGAAGAAATGTTTTAACTGTTAAGTTTTGAGTGTCACAGCCAATAGTTACAACCTGTTGGACTTCTGCTGCTGTGCTCCTGAAGAGTTCAATGTAACGTTTTCCAAGTATTTCTTTGTGCTTTTTAAGTGCATTCTGTGCATATTCTTCACAGGAAAACAGCACAAATGCATCTCCTGTGGGCCTGCCATCGGGGTACTTGACAAAGAGAAGTCCCTCCTTCCCTCCTGTGACTGGGCACTCTGGCCCCAGGAACCCCAAGACATCCTCCTGAGTAGCAGTGAATGGAAGGCCTCTCATCCGGATAATAACTTGGTTCTCCTTAGATAAGAACTGCGCCACTTCATTGGAGGTGCCTGGTAGAAAGACAATGACATGCGGTCAGCCAGTAACACACGGTTGTGCTGGTCAGTCAATTCCTTAAGAGGCAGGAGTGGCAAAGTAGTAAGTAGCAATACAGAAGGTAAGTAGCCAGCAATAAACCCACAGAAGACTGAGACTAACAAACTCTCAACAATCCATTTTGAAGTGCAAATCCCTTACCCTGAAATTATTTCACATTTTAATGAAATTGAAACAAAGATGAGATTAGTGTGAACTTATACAAGACACGCATGTTCCCACTGCAAAGGCTCATCTTCCTCCCAGACAGCAAGACGTGTCTGTGAACTTCACAGCCCAAATGCTCAGAGCTCAGATTCAACCACGTGAAACCAGAACTTGACAGGGTCAAGTATTCTTGGAAGGCAAAACAGGAAAAACTACTTCATTATCCATTTGTGTTCTCAGTCAAGAAAAAAAAAATAAATCAGAACTACAACACCACTTCTATGAACTTAAGTAACGCCACTGAACTCCAACACCACTCACCTCCTGCAATTTTTAAGAATTCTTCCCCAGTTGCTTTGTAAACCTTAAAGAGAAAAAGGAAAAAACACACATAAAAATTAGAACATTCAACACTAACACACATATATGCTCTTCCACATGCGAGAGATTTGTGTTTTGGCACTTTGAGCAAAACACAAATGTTCTCATTTAAAACCGTAGTCTAAAATATGCAGGTTGCCCTCCAAAGACTTTTTCTTGTCACTCTTCTTTACCTCAATGTATCTGCTCCCCATGTGATGTTTATGTCTTTCCAGTGCAAGATCTCTCTGTTCAGAATCAACAAATCGAACTAATGCCTCCCCATTTCTTCTTCCTTGAGCATTGAGACAAAGAGCCACACCACCTCTGGAAGGTAAAGCCAACAAAAATAAACTTAGTTTGAGTCTTTATTACATTTAATGAATACTTGTATAAGAACAGCATAGAAATCAGACTTTGACACAGAGTTTATAGATTGAAAAAGAAATTGCTACTATCCTCAATTTTATTTCATTTTTAATGTAACACAATTATACTGCAGAATCCACCTCAGTGAGATCTGCGATCTCATGCAGTTCACTACCTTCTCAGCTTCCATACAGAGGCAGATTTGCCAGCCCTTCCTATTATCTTAGCGGTGCAGATTTGAACCTACTCATATGTCTAAATAAAAAACTTCTATTTCCTCAGTGTTGAGAATCTGGAATATGTATTAAATGACAGGTACGCTAAATTGAACTCACTCTTTTTCTACACACACATATATATATACAGAAAGGTGTATACACACCAGTCATATGAGAATTTCTAACAAACAGCACTTGGAAGTTTGAATGTGGCCTGTTCAGGTGTAGCAGAATATTGAAGAGTTACCACAAAATTAAAGCTTCTATTACATCTTGGTTTTCTGCCTTGATTAATACAGTAGGAGTTTCTCCCTTTAGGTACTGGCAATAAATTAATATATGTTGGTTTTCAGTAAGTCTTTTTTCTTCTTCATACACCTCAAAACTCTTTCCTGCATGCATAGGGCTGGTAAACCTGTTCTGTTACCAGGACCAGGGGAAGGGACCTGGGTGAGTAAAGACAGTAGGAGCAAAGACCCTTTTGAGGGGTGCAGGAGCTGAGTGCTAAACGAATTCTAGAAAAGCTTGCTCTAGAAGACAAAGCAATAAAGCAAGACAAATTCTTATTATCCTACTTGGCAATGTTGAGTCCTTTGAAAAATCGAGCAATATCTTGGTCTGAAGATTGCCATGGCAAACCTCTGGCACGTATTACTGTCTCACTGTCCACAGTTTCAGATTTACTACTGGAAAGAAAGGAAAAAAAACCCAAACCAATGTAAGCTTCAATCCCAGTTTTCCATTATGTTTCCAAATTTCCATTTGCAACTAATTTATCTTGTACATCAGGAGTATATTTAGACTCTTCTAATGCTGTTACTCATTTCATTAAAGAAAGGAAGATAATGGTAATAATCCTTTTCTATACACAACAGCCAAGATGCACTAGGCTACCACCACACTGCAGTTCCTAAAAAAAACAGGAAAATTGTCACAAAGCATAAATCTCAGATAAGGAACTAGATCAATTTCATTGTAAAGACCTAACAGTCCAACATAGATGATTACAAGGCAGTTCTAAACAAGAATACATATCACTTAAGATGTTTCCTACTCCAGTAACTGCAATGTATTTGAAAACAAAGAACCATTCCATTTCTTCTCTCCCTACCCCCAGTGTGCCACGCAGCACATTAGACCACTCCTCAGAAGCACCGTGTAGTTCAGCTGCACATGGGGTGCCCTGGCCATTATCCCTGTTGACTTAGAGAAAGTTCACAAATATTTCTTCACTGCTGGGTAAGATAAGTCAGCCTCGCTGCCATGCAAAACAGAAGCTAGAGAACAAAGAGCGTTTAACTCACAGTGACTTTAGAGATGGACTAAAGCACAGCATTTGACACACCAGCTACAGTCTCTCTGCACTAGACAGCTGAATGCACTGTTACTGCTCTCAGGAACCAATCTACTTTCACAGTCACCCTGGGGAAATCTGCATAAGCCCTCCTTGCTGCAGACAAGACTCTGCTTTGGTTGTAAAAAATCACAACAAGGGCACTTACCAAGGACCTGTTTCATACTTGTATTTCACAGTTTCAGGCTCAGTAAATATGTAATCTGCAACAAAACAGGAAGTTTAAATATAACCAGGGTCAGAGATTAATTAAGAATGACAGTACCACTGCCAATTCTTACAGAAAAGAAAGATTTCAGCATTCTGTAAAAATCATTCACTTACTACAACCTTCAGAGAGCATGCTGAAAATGATGGCCACCATGGTTTTCACTTGCCACACACCAAAGTCCTCCTCTGTTTCATCTGTCCCTAAGCCAAGATCTAAACAAGCGATTATAGAAAACAACAGACTTGCACAATCATTTGCAAACAAGGCACAAGGCTTCCCCAATATTCATACAGAACTGGTAATCCAATTTACTGGTCTTAACAGGGACGTGACCATTAGATATTTGTTACTGTGCTCATAAACTGGTTAATATTCACTCTAACAGTCCGAAAACTTTTGGTATCTTATATCATTTCAGCGTTAACAGTTAAAAAAGAAGCTGAATAAGTTCCTATTACTTCAAACATAACTGTACTTTAACCACATTCATCTGGGCCACAACAGTCCTCCTAAAATTCAGACACAAGGTGTTGGGGTTTTTTTTTGCTGGCATTTTGTTTTGTTTTAAACTCAGTTCGGTCAGGATCACACATGGAACTATTAGGATCTGCAAAAAGGAGAAGCTTACAGGCCAGTTGGTGCTAAAAAGGCCCACTGAGAGCTAAGTGCTTCCTTTAAGATCAAGTACCAATGCAAGTGATGTTTTTCTGTAGCGGATTTACTAAATATGGTTTAGAACTCAGTGTCAGACTCAAATAGAAAGAAAAATAAATAAGCAGTGCTGCTCCCCTCAACACACTTAAGCAAACATTCCTTCCATTTTACCTGTGAGTTTAAAACCCACTTCTTAGTGTAGAAGAATAAAACCAGCAACAACCACAGAGAGAACACCTAAGGAAATATAATTGATTCTCGTGTAAAAGCTGCAGCAAAAGGATACATTCTGCCATGGTCTTGATGGTTTGATCTTTCACGGCGGCTGAACTAGGGTAGCAAGTGTGAAATTCTTTGCGCAGATCATAAAAGGAATAGAAGCAGTCTGACAGCAGGATGTTCTACAAAGAAGGCAAAAAGTTTGTTTAGTACACACCATTCCTTTAAATTCCAATTAAAGTTTCTGGACTGAATGAAGGAGTTTCAAACAAATCACATAGTTACATGTCATCAGCTTGTCTATGATAGACCAGTTTAGTTCCTTTGTAACACAGTTCAAATTCCACAGCCTTACAGAATTAGATCTCTAGATGAGCAAACCCAAACAGCTTCCGAGAGGCAGACCTGCCTTCTAAAGAAGATGGCTGGGGAAGAAAATAAACCAACAAACAAAAACCCCAAACAGATCTAGGTTTTGCTGTTTTATAAATACTCCCATTTAGGATACTGTACTTTCTCTCTTGTGGCTACACTGAAAAGCAATATTGTGCCAAAACATGATAACAAAGTTTATATAAATGTCTTTGCAGTGTACAAAATATTTTCCAGCAACTTAAACACATTTATTCATTACAGTTGTGTATTGGATAAGAACTTTGTTATATAACATTATTAAACAAACATTTAAGTAGCTCTTCACTCAGATAGCAGCTTATTTTTCCAAGGAATAAACCAAATAATTCAGGCCTAATTCACTCCTTTCTCTCTCACACTTTCCAACTGTTTCACTATATAAAGGTTTGACTTCAGCCTAGCCAAACAGCACTCACCTTTGTAAATAAGGAATTAACAGAAGTCACATGCTCATACTTCTTAGAATGCTAGGAATAGCAAAAGCTAAGGTCTGAGGCTTACTAACATGTAATGTGCAGAGATAAGTAAACTTTCGCAAATAAAAAAGTACTGAAGGAGAAAAAAAATACAGAAGAGAATGATATGCAGTAACTCCACACTATCAGATCCATTCCTTGATCTAGTATGGACAATTATTTCATCCACAACATTATATGCTTGTTTTGGTTTAGTTCATTTGCCTCAAGAAGGAAGTACAAAGAAGTATCATGTTTGAATGTTAGATACCATTCTTGTGTCCTTACTTGCTTCATCCCTACATAAACATGCACTTTTCATAAAAAAAAAAGTCACAGTGTTATGTTTTAATATAACACAAATGCCAAGGGAATATTCGTAGAAACTTGGCATGAGCCAATAACCTTATATAGAGAAAAAAATGCAGCCGATCAGTCAGCTCCTTCCACGCCAGCAGCTCCCATTCCAGGAACCACTGCCATTCTCCAGGGCAAGTTGCTGCCTGCATGTTTACTCTTTACAGGACACTGACACATGGCTCCTACCATGGATCTTGGTAGAAACCCATGGCTCTGCCCAGAACCTGTGTTTTAACTCAAGCCTAAACAAAGCAAATAGCTCTTCACTGCCTCTTGTACCTTTGCTTCCATTTCTTGAGATACAGAATTCAAAGCACTTGCGTTATTCCTGTGTCTGTCCTGTCTTTACTAATTTTCCTCTTCATCATGCTCATCTGGGAGTCCTCAAGTACTGCAGCTGACTTCCAAGAACAAGTGCCAAGAACTGCTTCTCAGGGTTCAGACAGGCAGGGGAATAATCTTGAATATTTTTGGAACACTCTAGTTCCCAAGGTGGAAATGAGTTACTCATCTCAAACTTACATAAGCTATTTCCTTTGATGTCCTTAAAACACAGTACTGCCCTTCTGCATCAGGACTGATCTCATACCTTCTTAGATGTTTCTGGCTGGAGGACTTGTCGAATGAGTAACTGGCCATCACTGCAGAGTGTGTAAGAGCTCCTTCCAAGTACTTTCAAATCACTGGATACCAGCTGACTAAACTGAAAAATAAAGTCATAAATTTCATTCTACTGATTGGTACAGATAATTACACAAAGTGGGCACTTTCTATTAGTGCAACACTTTTCTTTTTAAAGAAGATAAAATAATTCAGCACTCTGTAATAGCTTTTGTAAAAAAAATGAACAACAGACATGGTCTGTTGATAAAGGGAAGCAAATAAACAATATACACTTGCAGAACAGAAAACAAGAACAGCAGCAGTATGGTAAAAAGAACAATTAGGAAAACATGCCAGAATTATGAGTTCATATGAAAGGTTATGGTACTACAGCGGTAATGTTTGAAATCTGAACTAACTATAAGGAAAGCTATGAAATATTTTAAAGGTAAAAACCTTTCAAGAACAATCACAATGCTGATTTTACAACAGCCTTTCTTCACCTATGGCACCTTTGACTTCGGTTATGTCCTCAATATTTTTTATTTGAACTTCAAAAAGAAAAAAAGCTCCTCATCAGGAGTTACTAATGTTCCCAAAGCTATATGCTATAAAACCTAACAAATCATGGTCTAATACCTCCAAAAGTGAAATTATAATCAGCTCAGATCCAAGTCAAAGAAAGTTCTTGGTGGAGATAGGGTTACTAGATAAAACAGGGTTATTCCCTACCTGCAGGCTGGAAAACCCCTAATACATTAATTCTCAAGAGGAAAGGGCTCCATCTGTCTTGTTCAAAATTATTTTCCATCCTTATACAACAGCTTCTAGCTTTTTATTACTCCATGCCAGTGTTAAATTCCTTGCTCATAATAGTCAACTAATGTATTACAGGATCTACATGTATCAAATCAGTAAATAGTACCTTGTTAGTTAACTTTCAAGGGGACAAATATAGTTATTCTAAGCTTCTCTCTTGATGCTACTCCCTCCCAGGAAAGCATCACCTCACATGCAGAGCAATAATTAACATCACGATGCAGTCACCACCCACTGCTCTCAGCAATCACATACAACTCCAAAACAACCATCTCATAAAGCAAATTACAAGTTGACTTGAAACTCAGACAATATCTTTGTGCTATCTTTCAACCTGTGCATGGGGAAGAAGGAGGTTGGGGTTTTTTTACCATCAACACTATGTGACACTACCTAGTTACAGCCTCTGCTAAAGGAAGATGGTGTCCTAATGCCTTGATCCCACAACTACACAGCATTTGCTGTTTGAACAAATGCTGCGGCATCTCCGTCCCGAAGGTAAGGCTCCACAAGGCAGAAATCATGTATCAAACCTGATTTAGTAGGAGCACAGACATGATTACCCAGGCTTTATTTTGTAATAACTGCTCAAATCCAATTCAGAAGGCTCCAGGGAGACCTTAGAACTGCTTCCAGTACTGAAAGGGGCTCCAGAAAAGCTGGGGAGCACAGGAACTTGATCAGGGAGCACAGGAACAAAACAAGGGGAAATAGTTTGAAGCTGAAGGAGGGGGGATTTAGCTGAGATGTTAAGAAGAAACGTTTTCCTGTGAGGGCGGTGAGTCACTGGCCCACACTGGCCTGAGAAGTCATGGCTGCCCCATTTCTGGAGATGGTTCAGGGGCTTTGATCAACCCGATCCAGTGATCTTGCATATTCAGCCAGCTACTTTCCTCCTGACTGCTAGTTCAGGTTGTGTTCCAACCAGGAGCTGAAGTCTTGAAGAATCTGAGACTATAAAGCCAGTCATTGTTTAAGGATGGTTTAAAGTCAGAAAATTGAGATCTGAGAGTACTCAAAATACTTCAGCTGATGTGTAAACACCAAAAAAAAGAAGAAAATTCCAGAGTACTCAAAAGGCACCACTTCAGAAATGCAGTTTTTGGGACTGCCACAGTCACAGACCAACAACAAATACTCTCACCACAATAATAGGCAGGAGGACGAGGACATGAGGCCTTCTTAGTAAATGCAGGGCCTTACTACTTTCTATTTTAACTTCTAGGCACAGTAGAGAGCAAATATTTGTAAAAAGGGATTGGAAATGGTGATATGAATTAGTCTCCAGAAGGTATACAGGGCTTCTTTCCAACAGGAAGCAGAATCTTACTGATGAACAGTAATAAAACACTCCCCAAACGCTGGACTTTGTATCCTGTGATCCTGAAGATGCACTAGAGCCCATATAAAAAACGCAGTTGGGAAGGTATTTTGATCAGATACAAAAAGAAATCCAATACACACAATCTGAGGGAAGCAGAAAGTGTATGCAGCCTCCTGCTTTACAAATGTAACAGATATAGTTCAAAAAGTCTTCACCAAGTTAGAAAACAAAAGGAGAAAAATGTTTGGACAATGGAGGAAATAATCAGGCCAAATGGTATAAATCAAGTGGTCAAAGTCTAGACTTTAGCACCAAAATATTCACCTTTTTTTTTTTTTCAGACAGTGTTTCCCACAAAACATACAGCTGAGAAGACAGATAGACAACACTGCTATTTCATAGAATCACCAGGTTGGAAAAGACCTCTTGGACCACTGAGTCCATTTCCTGAAGCTCCCGGTGAGAAGACAACAAGAAGAATGAAACATTGCATAAGGACCCCATTAAGCCCAATACTCCAAGTGTACTAAGGCTGAAAGAAAGCACGAGGGGCAGCATTTGTTTTTGGTTTTAAGTGAGTCTAAGCATTTGCACTGCACATTTATTAAATGTCAGTGATAACATTCAGCATTGCAAACTCTGTTCCACGAGGACAATTAACAAGTCAAAACAATTCTCTACTTTTCTTACTAGAGACTAGCAGCTTAAAGTGCCTTGGATAAAATGCTACAAGGCTGGCAGGCCTTGCTGAGTGCTTATTTAGAAGCTTCTATTTTATCTGAGCCTTTCTCAAACTTTGGGGTGTACTGCATCAGAAGAGAGCAAAAGGAGAGTGGGAAGAACAGTCAGGAAACATAAGGAACCTTTCCTATCCAAACCAGCTTACGTATTGCATGTGTTAACTGAGGAGAGGAATCAGGTAGCAGGGTGTGAATAGGATGATTCATCTAGAGGAGAACATGGGGCAAAACAGCAAGCATAACACTGCCATAGAGGAACAACAGATATGTGAGATGAGCCTGAAACAGCTTCTATCAGGAGATGTCTCCGGATTCTGGAAAGGTTAAGTATGAAAAGCAAAGCTGCAGACCAGCTCTCATTGCTACCCCTAAGTCTTTCAAGGCAATAGATGCAATCTGTCACATGTATCATAAGGAGCTAAAGCAACCACTGCAGATGTGTTCATACAGCCATATTGAAATATAAGCAAAGCAATTCACTGTTCTTCCTTCAGCCCTCTTTTTTGCTCTATGAATTTCAGGCAGCATCTCAAAAAACAACCTTGAACCAGCATACACCCAAGTGTAGCAAGCTAAGGACAAGTTAAGACCAGTGCCAGATTTACATAACATTTTTCTGTCTCACATGTCGAACAACCTGTCCACAGCTCCGTCATTTCGTAAATTCCATCCACATCTCTTTCACTCCACTAATAAAAACCATCTCGGCTATTTACCTCCTGTCATTCACCTTCATGCTGCCGTCCATAGCACTCCTCTACTTTTGCATGCAAAGCGGCCCCACCTTAAGGCTTCCTCCACAAACTCACACGCCCTGTCTCTCCCCTGTTAATCGACCTATTTCATAGCAACAGAGCTGTACAGTGTTAATTACCACTGTTTGCATCTTGCAACCAGTCCTCATTTCGACTGCAAGAACCACAGTGTACTGGCATCACCCTCCACCCTTTATTGCTTATTCCACCAGATTAGTCCGTCTTCTGGAGCTCTGATGAGTCACTCCATACTGAAAGGAATATGGTCAATAATCCAATACCAAGATTAAAAACTGAACAGGAGAGAGGAGAGGAAGAATCAAACAAGCTGCTTTGTGCATTTACTTCCACAAAACCTAAAACAGCTCTTGGAGAAAAGGTGGTGAGAGGGAAGGACGGGGTTTCAGCAGCCCTTGGAAAAACTGGCTAAACTGGATTTTGGTCATGCAGCCCAGAGTACAAAGACAGCGAAGAGACATGTTTCGAAGAGACATGTTTCGCCAGCAGCAAAGCTGGATGAAAGCCAGCACAGACTGCTGTGTTTTCTGCAAAGGAATCCCAAGGGGCTGGAATGACACAGCCTCCTTCATGTTGCCTTAACTGGGACTGAACAAAGCTGTGGATCTTAGAGAAACAAGATTCCCGATTAAGCTCTTCCTATAATTATGATGCACAAAGCACTAAAATAAACATCAAGCTATTTGGATATTCCCATTTCCTTAACTAAAAATAGTTCTTATCCTTGAGAAAGGCCACCGCATCTGCACTGTATCCATGCTTGGTATGGAAATGAAATACTGAGATAATTCAGTGGCACGACACATCCATGCTGTCAACTGAACCATTTCTAAAACACCAAGATACTCTGAGGAATTCTCTCTTTAATTTACCTCTGAGAAATAACAGAAAATTTGGCTGCTTCTTACTCACTGGACCTCCAGCTGCTCCTATCGCATCTTCAATATGAGATCCCTTCCTTTAGCAATGTACAAGAGTTTCTCTGTTTTGCTTCTTTTAGCCCCACTGACCTATCACCGCTAACAGCACCAGATGACAAAATTATTCACAAAGCTTCAGAATTAAAGACTATCTTCGCAATTTAACCAAGTCTGCAATGTTATGCTAAAGCATAACATAAAAATCCAGCAAAAAACTTAGCTTGTAGTCCATGCTTCAGCAAGGCACACATCTATTCTTAAGTGGAAAAATAAGTTATTATATTTGTCAATATTCTTGCATGAAGAATGCTCCTCATAGCGTGAGGACCTGGTTTCACATCAGTGGTATTGATAAGCATGTTGCTAAATTGCTCAGAGATAACAATTTGGTGACTACACATGAATATGCGGTCAAGTTTATACCAAGTTAGTGCATTAAACAAGTGCTCATTTTGACTTCTGTGCCATCTTTAGACTTAGGTGGGAAGACAAATCACACCTCGTCCAACTCAAAAGTAAGATGGAAGAGGGAGAGACAATACTTGATTTGAGATAAAGTCTGTCAAAAGAATTGGAACAGGTTTAGTATTCTAGATCATATTTTTAAGCAAAAACAAAACCCCAAAACTTAATCAGGAGCGACATCTTTTGGTCATTATTAAAAGGAAAACTTTCAGGAATAACTTAGAAAAAAGTTATTTCAGCTCACCTATGCTCATATATTCCAAGATATTCCCATGAGTTAGAGAACTCCTTACTAGTATGTAACTGTCTGAGAGAAATTGAAAATAGACTCCACAGATCTCTGAAGTACACTGTTTGAGATGACAAAAGTTTTACCCGAGGCACACAAATGCGAACTGCTTACATTTCTTTTGTTCAGATCTGGAAAATTAGCTGCATGTATTCTTTTTCCCACCAAGAATAAAATTCTACTCTGTCCAACACACGACTCCATATGAAGCAGAAGCTAGAGATCTATTTCAGATCTTCTCCGCAAATTCTCTTACCCACACAAGAGACTTCCACCTGTTACTAATTATTAGGAAAAAAGGCTGAGGGAAGCATAGAAACCATTACAGGCAGGCAGCTCTACGGACAGATACATGTATCTCTGTGCACATGCATATGCTCATGTATAGAGTTATACATAGTGATGTAAATTATAATATTAAAAATCTCATCAGATCAGCTGAATTTTCATGTTTGCACATCTAACAACTCAGATTTTGAAGTCTATAAAATTATTTCTAAAATTCAATTCACTGCACTTCTCAACATTTTCTTTAAGTCCTGAAATTTTCTACATTTTATCAGCATAATGAAGTTTGGCAAATACAGCTTGTAGTCTATCAGACACACTATCAAATAGAATTTAAGAAACTGGATTAATAGTACTACCACCTATGCAGACTCACATATATAGTAGCATTTTATGTTACAGAAGCAACTTCAGTAGCAACCAGACAAAGTACTTCTTTTTTAATCAGAAATATCACTCTCAGGAACACTCTCACACTTTGCAATATGCCAATTGTCAATTAAAAGAGAGATGTTAAACTTATCTAATTGCAGCTCTCCTAGCAACGAAACCACATACTTCATATAATTGACATCATATATACCACCACTTTGCAACAAACACCACATACGCTTTGACTGACGCCATGTAGGACAACCAGTCTTTGTGGATTTAAAAAAGAAAAAAATCATCATTACTTATTAGCTGTTGTTCAGGCCTTTGGTGTGGATCATTCTTTGCTTGTAAGCATAGAGCACATAATTATTTGTCTTCTTTCAGGTAGGAGAAGCATAGAAAACAAATGACAATCTCCAAAAAGTTCTCTCGGAAGATTTTCTACTCCAAGTTCTTCTGCAGGCAAAGATATCACAGATCGTGCCCCAAAACCTGATCTTACAGAAAGTCCTCTACCATTTAGTGCCAGAGAACACTCAAAACCAATTATAAAGTTGCAGGTGTGGTTCCAGAAAGGAGGTCTCCAGTGGCTGGACACTGAAACAGGCTGCCCAGAGAAGCTGCAGTCCCCTTCCTTAGAGATATTCAAGATCCAGCAGGACACGGTCCTGGGCAGCCTGCTCTAGCTGGCCCTGCTTTCAGGGGTTGGACTATAGGTCCTTTCCAACCTCAGCTAGTGTGTGATTCTCTGATCTCTTTAAACTTTCTCCAGTTTGCCAGTGCTGCACAGCTAAACTAAAGATCATCGCATCAATGCCACCACAGTGGATGCACACAGGAGTGTTTGTGTGCTTAGGGAGGGTCATCTTGTCTAGAAGAGGGGAAAGAGAGGAAATCAATAGGTGAGATACAGCCACGTTTGATTAGCAGAACTTTTCTGCCACCAAAACACAAGCAAGATTGGAGCACCGTGGAAAAATAAACACACCTACAACCTGCATAGCCCCCTCCATACCCCAAGATACTAACTTTGGGAAATACTCTCCCTGGGATTTTGTGCCTCAGACCCTACACTCATGAAGGTTTCACATTTATTTACAATGCTCTCCATAGGCAGTTTTCTGCTCCTTCACTCTTCAAACCCTGGTGATAATGTCAGACTTATGCATGCAATGGAGGAATTTAAAGCATGTCAATATACTGGGAGGTGCACAGACTGCATTTCAGCAGTATTTACAAGTATGATAACCCTTTATTGTGCTAGGTAACTTTTTAAACAGAGAATCCCATAGTAAGCCCTTGCCTTTGTTCATCTGTTAACTGCTATTCCACATGGCTGATAACGGATACGTGGTGACCTTGTACTGAAATTGCTGTATGAAAAAAAAAAAAAAGTGTAAGCCACAGTGCAGCCACAAGCTGCCACTAACTTTTTTTGCCTTCTAGCAACAGAGAAAAAATTACTGTATGTAAACACTATTCGGACACAAACATGAAACAAAATTTTCCCTCAGTTTTATTCTTTTGCAAGTGAAATTTGCAGAAGACAGCAGAGGCAGTCCATGTTAACTCACTGGAAACTTTCAAAAACAACAATGCCAGTTTGATTTCTCCTATTAAGGGGAAATCAATTTTTTTGTTTTACAGGACGCTAATGCCCAATCTTGTCTGGTGACTGAAGAGTAGCCTGGAAAAAGCATGTCTTTAATTTCCAGCATGCCAGATCATAAATGATATAATGATGCTCAATATG
Organism: Phaenicophaeus curvirostris; assembly: GCF_032191515.1. Classification (NCBI taxonomy): domain Eukaryota; kingdom Metazoa; phylum Chordata; class Aves; order Cuculiformes; family Cuculidae; genus Phaenicophaeus; species Phaenicophaeus curvirostris. The sequence goes on from NC_091405.1 coordinate 16,954,935, forward strand.
GCCAATCAGGTTACGCATCACCTTACGCCTCCTGAGGTACTATAAACTGTATGAAACAACTGAACGAGTAATCAGTTACAATGGCCACAATAAATGTATGCGAGAGGTGCACAAACTACCCTTCTAGACTGCCTTCTACTCTAGAATATTATGTTACTTCCTACTGCCTGCTAAACTTGTTGTCATTTTGTATTCTTTGCTGAATAGAGGTCAAACAACAGCAAGGCAGGTACCACACCTCCTGCTGCTGTTTCAAAATAGTTTTGTCTACACTGACTTTCCATAAAGATACAAACTGGTATCACTGCCTTTCTCACAGAAAGAAATTTATTTCTTTCCACCCACAAAGGTAACAGCGTTAAGGTCTCAGTTATCATAGGCTTGGGGTCCTGACACAAAGTCCCAAACATCACGAATCTTCAAAATGCAAAACATTTTTCAAGCTATTTCAAGATATCCACTTTTACTTGGTTGGGAAGTTGAAGTTCCAGGACCCGATACCACCCTGTCTCCCTCCTCACAATCATCGTTCAGGTCACCACAGAGTTCTCAAGTCTAGGAGGTGCACAGCCTCCACAAACCTCTTGTAATGACTATGAGAGGGAGAAACATGGAAGGCACTCTTCAAATTTATCACATCCTTCCATTCAACAATAAAAAAAGTACTTTTTAAATTCATCATACGCCTTCAAAATTGCATACAGAGGACAGGAAACTTTCAGTTAGATGACTATGAAATGCCTAGAGTTAATTTTCTGCATAAAAATCAAAATAGGTTTGTTTAGCATGGATCACCAACTGGTGGAATACGAAATACAGAAATCGAGCAACAGTTGAAAGGCTTTGTCTGTCTGGTGACAGCTTGCAGAGCATAGAAAATGGAACACTGACTCAGGACTGCAATAAACCACCTTAAGGGTGAAGCTTCCACCTTATTTCTTTCTCTGGCTCATTTCAATTGGGCCTGGGTCTTTGTGCTACAAAGTAAACAATAGCTAACTACAAGTTTTAATTCTTCCTATGAAAGAATGCAAAAATCTAACCTTTTGCCAAGACAAAGATCTGTCCAAGCCATGCCAGTTGAGCATTTATGACCATTTTTGATTAATTATTTCTTAAATGGAAATTTGCAATGCTAGATTATTAGCATGCTTTCCATCTACAGTATCTACAGCATCTAATTCAGGTAATGAACTAAGCATAAAAGGCAAGACCATGGCTCAGGCCATTTAAATGTCACAGCAGTTAGGTCACAGCTTTTATCTTCAAAAGCACAATCTGTTTTAATAAGAGAGTGTTGAAATATGCAGAGTACTCCACAAATAAGCTACTTGAAGTTAGCCTTGGGTAAGATAAAGCACCCTACTCCGGCAATGTAAGAATTCTACTCTTTCTGGACTTGACTTTACTTTATACTATCTATCAGGAAACTACTAAATAAGGAAACAATTACTGACACAAAATAAGTTTTCACCTCTACATTAACCTGTATGAAAGAGGACACTAGCCATCAAACCCAAGAAAATGATGCAAAAATAAAGCTTATGTCTCGCAGAACGCTTTAGTATTCACGAGTCTGTCTTTAAGCAAAAGAGAACTTTCAGAAAACTCTAAATATTAGCAATACAAAAAAATCCATACTCTGCCAACCTTTTACCTACATTTCAGCCTGGTTTACAATGGTGCCTCACACTCCTCACAGGCCTCTTGCTATCAACTCAATTCACAGAGCGAGTCACTACAGACCGAAAGACAAGGTTGAACATACTTTCCAAGTTTTAATTAATACGCTGTGACTGTTAAGTTTCCTAAAGTCTTGATTTAGGCACAAGCTGTCTCTCAGTGTTCTATACCTCCCCCACTCCCTCTTACCTCTGTTTCAAGGACAAACTTTCATTAGCAATGTGATCTTTAGCACTGGCTCTATTGACTGTAATGCACGGTACTGCTCTATTTACTCAACACTACCTCATTGTTTGTAGTGCAAGCTTAACCAGTTGTAGGAGAATACCCAATGCCTACAAAATTAAAGCAATTTTTTCCTCTCAGATTGCTTTTCAGTTTATTTTGTAGTAATAGGCAAGGAAACCAAAAAGAAGGGGAGACATACAAAGACAGACAACATACCTACTATCCACAATTCAGTTTCCTTCAAGATGCCTTTATACTCCTGCCTCTCCATTAAACTAATACTATAAGAATATCACAGCTTCCTCAACAACGGTCTTGAGATCCATGAAGCATCCTTGCTTATACAGGTATCCAAGCGATCTTTGCTTAAACCTTTACAAATATCAGCAAAGAAGTCAAACTCATAAGACTGGCTCTACTCTGCTTCAGAAATGGGGAGCTTTCCTTGTTCAACATGCTTGATTCAAGAGGTTTGATGTGTTGTGCATTGCTTTTTGCACTGTTTTGTGTCTCTCTTCAGCTGCAAAGGACTCCTTAATTAACTTTCAGGCTTTCAGGTATGCATCTACAGTAAGAACTACTTACAAAGCAAGAGCATTGCAGTGGTTTTCGCCCTTTTATTTTCCACGTTGCATAGCACAGCTCTGCTTTACTTCTAGTGCAATTCATTGCAACAGAATTACATATCAGGAAAGCAATTGTGCCAGAATTTCAGTAAAGATGTTTAACCTCAAACACTACAAATGTCTACACAACTCACTGCAAGGTTAAAGCACACGTTTAAATTTTTCTAGAAATAGAACAAGAGAGTGGAAACAACACTTAATTCATTCTGATTTCAATTCAGTAAGAATGATAACACAGTTCAGACACTTCTCTAGAGCTCTAGTAATAGAACAAAACCACCACAGGAGACAAATTTTTGAAAAAAAAAAAATCTTAATCTTAAAATTAACTTTCTATCCAATATTTTAGTGCTAATGCAACAGCCACATCTAAACACTCTTTGCCCCTTTCTGCCCACTGCAGCTCTACAAAGAAAGGAAGCAGAGGAAAAGAAACCTAAAATATTTTTAAATGGAATTACAAAATGAAACCAGGCTGGCACTACATAAGTAGTTGCTAGTAAAAAACTAACTCTCCGATCAGCATTTTCAGCTTTGGCCACGACACTGCTTTGCTGGCAATATCAATTCCAGCATCTATGCGTCACTCTTAAACCTAACTGTTCAGCAAAGAAGTGCTGCAACATGTTGTCAGAGATGTTGCCCTCATTTGGCAGCACTCAGCTACCCGAGACCTTCTGTACTAAACTTCAGGTTTAATCCAAGTAAACCAATGCACAAAATGCACAAGAAGAGAGAACTGTGCAAGATGAAATATTACCAGAGGAGGAAGGAAAGAGTAGAGGTTTGCAGACAATCCAGAGCATCCACACACAATCTTCTATGCTGCCACCACATAAATGTGTAAGAACTGGTAGATGCACTGCGTGTATACTTACTGTCAAAGTGGTACAATGCAAACCCTTGATTTGTCATTTATTATCCCTCAGCCACTTTTGAAAACCCTGACAATAGTTCATTCACTCACGTCCAGTGACATTTTTCAGTAGCTATTTACAGCAAAGAAGTTCAAAGTCTCTGAGGATCATGTAATCCAGCAATCTTTGTTTTAAAAAGCTCCTAACGTGTGTTTTACTGTCTTCCAATGAGATTCAAGTATTTGGATACAATGTTATAGCTGTGAGAACATCCAAATATCCTAGTGACACAGTTTTGAAACACTACAACATCACACTGTGCAAAGCACGATGGCATTTCAAGCTTTTCTGGACAGGTCATAGTAAAGTTTATTTTTGTATATATGCTAATCTACCTAGACTGGGCAAGAGTTTTAATGTTACTGTTTGACTTCACCAGAACAACCAGCATCACATTGTCAAGTCTACTCGGGCACATCCTCAAACCACTGGGCTAAATTATTCACTTCTAATGAATATTGGCATTTCTAACTTTAAGAGAGATAGCCTAGCTAGCCAAGATGACCACCTTTTTATGTCTGCAAAGTAATGAATATGCAGCTTTAGACAAATCCCTTTATCTAATCCTCTGCTCGTTCTGAAGCAAAAAGCACCTAAATATAGGAACAAAGCAAGGTGTAAAGGAATAGTTGTGAAATTCAGATGAAAGCATTGCAGCCTTCAGAGAAGATAAGGTAATAGCTTTTCCACAAAACCTAACAGAAGAGCTGCCAATAACAAATGCATCCACATGATCTACATATGTGTATTCACATATACCTATATATATATAATACACATAACAGAGGAACGGTTTCTGGTATTAAGTCTTCTCCGTTTTTAAGAGAACAGGTTTATGTGTCATAACATAGTGGGTACAAGAGAGGATCTGTAAGGGGAAAAATGGTGTACCTACACCATCAACAACAAAATTACAACTAGGGCTCTGAAGCAAGAGTTAGCCACCTATTTTAACTGCTAGAGAAAAAAACAAACTACCCTGTAACAATGTGCAGCTACAGGAAACAGAAGCACATCTTTACTTCCCCATCATAAAGATTGACAATACTTCAATACTAGGTATCAAACACAAACTTAGATGAGCGTTGGTTAAGTTATCAATGGAAACAATTAGCTATCAGACAGTAACACGTAGTGAGACTCCCTCATAGGGCTGCATGAAGACAGTACGCTCAGCCCTGCTGTAAGAACAGGGATTTATCCCTCACCTGTCCTAACAGCCCGAAGGCCACCCTGTGCCTGTCAGGAAACCCTCACCACTCACTGCCAACACCAAGCCAAGGCCACAGTTTCACAACACAAACTGCTCGGAGGCCAACCTGTCTTAAAACGTTTCTCTTCTTTCACACACACTGCTTGTCCACACCTTGGTGCTACGACTGCCCTCAGAAAAACTCCCTCATCTGCCACTCTGTACATCAGCCAGAACTGCTCCAAACCAGAGCTCTTTAACTCAGAACAGTGCCCTGCTCCAGTTCAATATGCAGCCCCAAACTCTTGCATTGGCAGAATGCAGGTTAGCAAGGTCCACGTGGCAGCATCTACCTAAAAGGAATAAGTGAAAGCTGCCAGGAATAAGTTTTTATACAACTGCAGCTTGAGAACAAGATGCGGGGGCAGAAATACCTTCAGCTGGTATCACTGTGAAACGTGTTGTATCATGAAAATACAACCAAAGGGTGTAGTTTCATAGGACGTGAGCCTGGACAGCAAAGCAGCTTAGTAGTTCCCGCCCTACCTGCTCATTTCAGTGATTCTGTTTACAGCACAGCTTCACAAAGAGTTTTACTGACACAACAAAATGATGGCAAAGTACGGCACAGAGGCAAGAAAGAAGCTGGCTTCGCTGCTGAAGCCAAACCTTGTGAAACCACGCCCTAAGTGTATGTTGCAGAGAGAGCAGCCTGTGCAGTAACACCTGCCAGAGGCTCGCACACACCTGCTCCAAAACTTCAGACCTCAGATCCCAGCAAATATTCCAAAATACTGGCTCTGTTTGGAGTTTTATGGAGATGATGCAGTCACCAAATAATCAGAAGCCAAAAAACAAGCATGGGAACTCAGAAAAAACCCAAAACTAAAAACGAACCATGAAAAAAAAAAAAAATCACCCTGCATTTTCAGATTTTCAGGCTTTTTTTGTGCTATCTGGAGGTTCAGAGATGTATTAAAAAAAATATTCAAAAAATAATTTATCCAAAATGAAGGCGTGACAGCCGGCAAGCAAGCCCAGAAAACTTTCTACCAGCACTTTGTGAAGAGGAGGCTGCAGAACAAGTTTCCCTTAAAAAAAAGAAGCTGTAACCGGTTTATCAGGTTAGAGGAATTCACTGGTTCTTCCGCCTCTCCCCTCATCCCCACTCTTTCCAAGTGCTCATCTAACCAGCTTGTTTCTTGCTGAATTTGTTGATATGTGAGAAAATAAACTGCACCTGCAGCTCAGCGCACGATCAATAGGCATCCAAACATGCTTTGGAGAACTAGTACTTGCTGTCACTTGATGAAGAGACAATCCCTCAGTATTTTCAATTTGTGCATAGTTCAGGTGAGTGGCAGGGGCTTTGTCTTTCCATGTTGAAGAATATTAAACGAATCTATCACTGATGTATTGGATTCAATGTACAGTGCAATGTAAGATCAACCAGACCAGGACAGCCTCTCAAACAGTTTTTTAATACTTTAATGTTAATCTATAGATGAAATTTGGATGCATTCAATAGGTCCAAAAGCAGACCCAGCTCTCATGAGAACCTCTGCCTTTTTATGTATATAATTCAAAGTCAGATGTTAATCACAGATAAATACTGCAGAGAGCTCTCCAAAATTATTAGATCTTAGACTTATCCTTTGTCAGGGAGACATGCAAATATTACCTTGCAAAAAGAAAGCAAGATGTCTTAAGGCAAGTCACGCTGATTCAGCCAGGTTTTCTGTGTGGGAAGGGTTAAGAAATCCACCACACTTTCAACTGAGTATTTACTCTTTAACTTAGAACCCCCTTGGCTAGAATCAGAGAAGCACATGAAGATCTCAGCTTTTTGATGATAGAGTAATGGGGCTGAGAAAAAGGCAAAGTTCATTTTGGTTTTGCTCTTCAAAAGTATTCCTGTAAGGTTTCAGAGAGCAACCTCAAAACAATTTTCTCCCTTAAAAGCTTGGAAACTGGGAAAACATAAAGCTCCAGCAGTTTTTTGTAAAAATATAAATAACATGCTAAACAAGCCAGTCCTGCGATTTGTGGATCTGAACAATGAAACCTAGCAAGAACGTCCCAGTAATGCAAGAAGAAATGTAGGACGTTATTCTCTAGTAAGTACTGTAGGTAATGCATGTTTAGAGGCTTACATCACAGGCTCAACGCAGTTCCAAACACACACTTGAATAAGAGATCGCCTACTTGATATGTTAAATTAAAAAATCCTCATATTTTCTTTAGTCAGTAGCACTCTGCAACTACAACACATCTCAGTCAGCAACCCTAAGTTCATCAACATTGCTTCAGCAACAGAGATAAGTTACTAATTCCATTTTGAACTAAAAACCTCAGTCAGACAGCTTCCAAAGAGCACACATTTTATGAATTCAGGTAACTATTCTCCTAATACCTGTACAGTACCAGGATCTTCCCTCTCCACCCAAAACATAGCTATCAAAACATTGCACATTACCCACCAGAAAACATAGCTGGATCCTATCAACACACTAACAACTGTGGAATCGATTGCTTATTACCCTGGACAAGTAGAGCATTTCAAAACTTGCAGCAAAATGTACAGAACATACACAGCAGCAAACAGCTCAGTTATTTGGGGACACTGGGCTTCCAAACCTCACTTGGTAAAATTATACAGCAAAACTGTATTGGTGGGCAACCCTATTCTACATACATCTTAAACCAAACCCAACTAGTAACTTGTGCGAGATGTAGCACTGTAAGAATATGAAGTAAAACTGAAGTGACACATCAGATGTTGAAGGTCCCTGCATCAGCAGAGTAAAGACTTAACCACAGATTGCAGGCTTTTTGTCGTCCAAATCACTGCTGGAAAGTCAGCTAAATAGCAACAGAGGGAGATTTTTCTGTGAACTCATGGCCCGCAGTAGCTGATCTACTGTCTACCAGTTACAAATCACAGAGTGGTTGAGGTTGGGAGAGACCTCTGAAGCACAGATAAAAGTTACAATGGATTTGTGCTTGGTGATTCTCGCTTCCCTCTACATCTAGAGACTGGAAACCCAAAGCAAAAGCCAGAAGCAGGCACCAAAACTTTCATTTATGTGACTGAGGTGTGCGTTCAAAGTGAGCAATTTTCAGCTGCATCATCAAATTTTCTACCACAATTCAAGCAGGGCGTGGAAAGCTAATTTCACATACTCCATAACTATCTCAAATCAAGGTACAAGCCTACTTCCTTTTCCTCCTCCTTTTCAAATAACTACTTCAGCCACCTGTGCTATTGCTAATCAGAACACCTATCTGAGAAAAACAACAAAACAAACCTGTATGTGTTGACAAATACCTGCCTGATCTTTAAAATACATGATGCAATGAAAATATTTAATGGACCTATCTTCAAAACTGCAGAAAAGGGCCTGCTATTAAAGATTGTGGAATTTTTATTTTCACTACCATTGCAAGTGGAAGGATGAAATCAATTCTCTCCATCACCCACATAGTCAGGATACACAAAGGGGAAGAGAATGAGCCCAGGTAAAACGTGTTCCAGAAGACCTATGTCAGAACTGGCTACGTGACAACTGGCATCCAACAATTAACAGCAAAATCTGTATTTAGTTGCATAGATATGCCAACCAAAAAGGAAGAAAATGGTTGTTTTTCCAGAGTCTCTCCCCACCTACACTCAAAGGTAGTATTTCCTTTTATTCACTGAAGCAGACCCCACCTACAGTGCAATTTACAGCAATAAGATACAATCTCTCATAAAGTATTGAGTATAATTAAAGTGTGTCTGTTATAAAGGTAAACAGAGTGTACTAAGCTAGGTTGTTCCAGATGTCTTTAGTGCAAGATCTGGGACAAGATCAAACCTGCAGCTGCACACTTTCTCAGGGGTTATTTTGAAGCTTAATAAATAAATAAATACATAATCGCCTCCTGCTCTTGGACTCCAGCAAAACCCATGCAAACATAACAAACGCCATCTGCAGCTAATGTTGACAGGTTTTAAGACACATGAAAGCTACACATTTCTATTTTCAAAGATACTCACTAGAGTGAATTGTTAACCATTCAGTTTCAAGGAGGGCTAGGACCTAACCTGCTAAGCTATCTGTGTCACCAGAAGTTACAGCAACATGAACCTGTTCTACTGCCCAAGCAAGTTTCTGCTGAAACACACCTACAAATGATTCAGACAAGGTGTGGAAAGCCAGTTTTATATGTTACACAAAAATGCACTATTGTATTTTTCCATTCAAGCACATTTCGTATGAAGAAAAGACAAGGAAAGCAAGTGAACTTTCAGGAACTGCATACGTATACATTACTTATATTAAAATCTTTTAGTTAACCTGGGGCCTCTTGAATCGCAAGGATCATACCAATTCACAGATTTACTGTCTTAGTGTGATTTTAAGTGAGCCAAAGAGCAAAATACAGAAATCAGTGGGGGAAAAAAAAAAACCAATCCCCTTACAATTCACTAAACTAATTAGAGCTCACCTGGAAGAGTGATACACAATAAGCACAGATGCCATTTTAAGAAAGCGTAGTTTTAAAGATTTCAACTAACTTTAAGAATAACAAATGAGAAAATTCAAGTTTTTTAATGCACATTATAGCAGGGAGCCTGTAGATTAAGACATACCACCTGGATTTTCTAAGTTTGATTAGCACTGCTAAATTAAGTTGTGCTCTTATCAGCCTGCTCTTTCAGGGCTTAAGTAAAGGAAATTTGGAATAAAAGTTGACCCATCAAAATAATCAGAAGCCAGATCTTCTGAGGATTATAGCACCAGCTCAAATACTCTGGTATTGCATACAACTGTTTCAGAATTATGAGGTTCCCATTTCAAACGGCTCGGGTCTCTTTTGGGCTAGCTTTAAAATAAACACAAAAACTTGATGGTGATTTCAAAGTGAAAGGCAAAATTAGAGTCTGTTTGTTTTATCATATCGTACAATCACCAGGTTGGAAAAGACGCATCGGATCATCGAGTCCAACCATAAATCAAATCAATTGGATCTCGTCCCCAGGCTCCAGGAGCAGCACCTCCTCACCTGCTGAAGAACCCGGTCCAGCGGCTCCGCTTTGCCCAGTCCCTCTGGTGTTAAGCCACTCACTTCACGACACTGGTCACTTAAATCCAAGTTGTCTGCTTTCACCAGGGATTTGTGCAGCGTCCCTACCTAAAAACATTAAAGAAACCACGGGCAAAAGTGAGGATCGATCAAACGAGCTCTTTTTAACAATGCATTCAGACCGCAGACAAATCAAGAGGGGTGCAGTATCGTGTCCCCGAGAACAACTACAACGCAGAAAAGCATTTGCTGATTTCACGGGCCGGGACGCCTCGTGCGGCCCATTCCTGTGGGAGCTGGTCCTTGGGGAGGGAAGGTCGGGGAATATTAAGGCAGTTTCATGAAATCGATAGCGGTGTCTGTTTTATCAAAACCCTTCATCTTAGGGGAGGGGTGTCTCGGTTTACGACAGGGCTTCTGGAAAATAAAACAGGGCGTATTTTCAATCGGCCTGAAAGTTAAGGGAATTCAATATTCTCTCAAGGGTTATCCAAACACAGGTGAAAAACAAAAAAAAAGGCCGTGGCACAGGCCGCGAAGGGGCCAGGGGTCACCCCGCGGCAGGTCCCGGGCACGTTTGCAGCCTTTTTGTTTTCCAGCCTCCCAAGCCCTCGGCCACCTTCGAATTTGAAGGGAAGGTTGTTGCGAGGGGCACGGGGCGGAGGAGCGGAAACTTTCTTTAGAAGTGACTTTATCCCTCGCAAGGGAACAAGAAAGGCCCCCCTCGAGGGCGAGAGGTGGTGAAAGGAACAAACGGCGTCGGGCCAGCGGGCGGGGAGCGCCGGGAGCCCCGAGCCCCAGCGGAGCCCCCGAGCCCCGCGAACGCGCCCCCGGCCCGGTCGAAGCCATCCATACCTGCTTGCTCTGGAGATCCACAACTTGCCACACCAAGAGAATTAGTTCCCTCTCATCCGAACCCAGTTTAGCCCCATATGCACCAGCTGTTGCCCCAAACAACACCACCAAAGAGTCACTGTGCGAAGCCGTCATGACCACAGGGGGAAACAACTACAATCAAAAGCAGAGGTCAAAAAAAGAGAGAGAACAAAAAAAAAAGAAAAGACGGACACACAAACAAACAAACAAAAAAATCCCATCAGGCTCACCCCCTACCTCCAAGTGATCAAAGGGGAAAGGAGCGAACGAGGAGTCACGATATGGAGAGGAGAGAAAGAGCTCTCAGGAGGAGGTAGGGTGTTTGAGCAACAAAAACGGAGCGAGCTCGCATCTCTACCTGTTCCCGGTGATCTCCTTCTTCCCGGGGCCGGTTGGGAGGCGAATTAGCAAGCTGTGGGTTTCTCTCCCTCTGACATCATGGCAGAAGCCCAGCCTGGGCTTGGGCTTTTTTTTTTTTTTTTTTCCCTGCTTTTTTTTTTTTTTTTTCCCTCCCCCTTCCCCTTCCCCTCTCCCGAGTTACCTGCCCCCGGTGCGGCTCATGTGACTCCAGTCAATCTCCCAGAGGGCCCAGGCAATTGGGCCCTTGGAAAAGGTGTAGGAGGGACGGAGGGAGAATCAACGCCTGGCTGATCCGGCCTGCCTGATTGGTTTTTGAGGGAGATCGGAGTAAAACTCCCTTTCTCTCTCTTTAATCCTGCCTGCAGGAAGCGCCTCTACCTGCTTTCAGTTTTGCGGGCGCTGCCGCTCCCAGCTCTCGGCGCGCTCCCGCCGGGCCCCGGCCTGCAGGAGCCCTGAGAGGAGACACCTGCGTTACCTAAACACCAGCCGGCACCCAGCTTTGCGAGGCACAAAACAAACGCCTTCACCTGCTTCTAATTAATGGCTCTTGTGCAGGTCGCTGTGTACACACTGAGTGGCCAAAGCCAGAGGGATAGGGAGTTACGGGATGTCACGGGCACCGAGCACTTTAGTGCGCTAGGCCCTGCTCTGCACAGGGTTTGCAAAGGTGCCTCCTGCTAAAACACTTCATTTTTGAGAGAGAGAGCATCTAGGGTGTCCACAGATTAAAGCCCTGTATTTTCTACCTTATATCTGCTCAAGAAAGAGCCATCACCCTCCTGGGCATGAACTCCAGTCCAGAACGGCCGTGCTTCTATGTCCCTCTCTTCTCTTTCACAGGTGAGACTCCACAATGGGAAAACATCACCTGGTTTAGCTACTACAAAAATACTCCCTGAGCATTTCTGCTCGATGAGAGCAGTGCTAGGACTTCATAGAATCTCTAGGTTGGAAAAGACCCACTGGGTCATCGAGTCCAACCATTCCTATCAATCACTAAACCATGCCCCTCATGGTTTAGCAATTTGTAACATCGAGGATCGAAACAATTTTTTTGAGATGTTGTCAAATTTTCAAGCAGAAATTAGAATTAAAAATGCCTGTTTATTCCATGATTTTTTTTTTTACTGCTGTGTTATTAATTGTTTTTAAAGGCCAAATGCTGCTAGCTAGACTAGTTATAATTTCTTCTTTTGCTTAATTAAATCTTCAGTTTGAACTTCAATCTGAGTATCGTGTTGAAATACAGTTTCCACTGAATGAAAAATGGTGCTGCTATTTAGCCTCTGACGTCTATCATGGAAAAATGCAGAGCTGGACATTTAACTTTGAATATCTCATAGGTTTAAATATTAACATCACATTTTCTCTTCTTTTACCATGCTAATTTTATAATTGGTTAATTATGGCAATTATTAGGGACCTCCTTCGGCAAACACCCATTCACATGCTAACACCATCAACGAGACTATTTTCATTTTTTTCAATGAAATTAAGCTACAGTTCATGGATGCTGTCTCACATCAGTTTTCTTAGAATTCACATGTTGCAAGTGTTTACCTGGCCGAGGCCGTGCAGGGACCCTCGTGGTGCATGGGTGTATCTCATTGAACGTTACAGGATCCTTATTAAATGCTCCTCAGCTGTTGCCTCTGTTGCTCCCACCTGCAGCTGCCTGGACAGCAGTCCTGAAGACAGAATATTGTTATATGGAAAGGTCAAATTTCCAAACAGTTAGAGGTGAAACTTTAACCTGTAACATATAGATATATATGTACAAATTAAATTTTTTTTCAGCAGTCTATTTTCTGGCATTGTTGAATTTACGCAACAGCTATATTTTGTTCTGTCAACCCATGTTTGGAAGTCTTTGGTAGACTAAAACCCCATTCTTATTCTTTCTGTTAGTTACATCCTTTGGATATAGGAGTAATAAAGCAGCATAACAGCCTGTTCATTGTGTATAGGGTGATTTTTATCCCTTAAGTCTGTAGTAAGAACCATAAAAATACACTGAGTGCGAGAGCTGTTCCTAGTATCCCAACCTATTCCTCCTCTCCCAAATACACATATGTCACAGGAGTGTCTGTGGGGAAGCAATGTCTGTACACATAAATGTCAACACAGATTTTACCTGTAGCTATGTTCACAGAAAGTACCAGTCTGCTATAATTTAGCCATCTTCACAATGATGCCATTTCATAGCCCTAACACGTAACTACTTCATACAAAATGGGATTGTAATTAGCAGATTCCTATAGAAGATCATACACATCATATGTTCTTGCTCATAGGCTTCAGGGAATTGGCACAGGGAGTGCTCATACATATGTGATTGTCTTTTAGGAACCACTGTGAAAGAAAGAAGTATAGTAATTTACTTATAGTAACATGACAAATTAAAGCAGTCCTACACGTATCAATGCCAAACACCCTTGAAAACCTATTTGACACCTCGTGGTATCAAAGATGAGTGAGAGCCCAAAAGCTTGTGTGCTTTTCATAATTACATTAGCTCATCTAAGAAAATGTAGTATCTCTTCCTACAAAACCCATCTGGTTTCTACTCTAAGACTATCTTGATTCATATTAATCTAAACTATTCTAGCTAAATGGACTTCAAGCATATTCTAAAATGTTTAAAGGAAAATCTTAAAAGCTTTCCTTCGTCCTGTCTACAACCCTCCATCTCTCTGCACGCAGCCCTTATCTATACCCGTCTCTGCGACGTTATTGATCTAAAAAATGTAAAGGAATGACATCGCATGTCTCCACAGAACAGCAACAGGATCCACTTCCTGAAACAACATGTGGGCCAAGCCCTCCTACACTGAGCATTAGCAAAGTTAATTTGTAACCAACGTCTTGCTGAAATAAAGAGTTGCTGCTCACCTTTGGCTTTAATACTGGCAGGCGTATTTATTGAGGTTCTTGTTCATAAGTTCCATACAGGGATTATATCTCATAAGTGTAACTGGGAGGAGAAAGAAGTTTTAAAGATGAACATCCATCATTATGCAAGTTCAGTACTGTGATTGTTTTGTTTGTTTCTTTTTAATCAAACAAACAAAACTGGAAAATAGAACAGTTTTATAGTTAGATCAGATGAGAATACAGAAGCAGCTCATTAGATGTATTCTGCTTGCAATGGATAAACCTGTAGTGACAGCTTCATTCTTACATACACACTATACAGTTTCATGAATCAAGACCAACAAAAGAAAAAAAGAGACATCCTCCCCCTTTACCTTGACTACGCTATTAATTAAAGCCCCGTTGGACTGAATGTTCTTGCAGTTCTTTTGTCATAGCCTAATAAAAGGAGTATGAAACTTGGAGACGTGAGATCTACAGTAATAACCTGGCCACATGCAGGTCTACAAAGATACTTCAATACCTTTCAAGGGAAGCTAAAAGTCAACCTTCCATTCCAAATTTATACGATATTGACAAGTTTTCTGTCCTCCTCAAGAATATTTTACTCAAATAAAATATTTTATATTTTGGGTCTAACTTCAAAGTTGGCCGTGCTGGTGGGGCAAGGAGGTTGAACCACATGATCTCCAGAGGTCTCTTCTAGCTGAAATTACACTATGGTTCTGAGAAATAGAGATGCTAAGTTAAGTAAGTGTGGAGCCTTGGATTTTATCTGCACAATAGGCATAGTATTAAACTCTGTATGCCTCAGCATCTCCAAACTGAACTGGCACAGGAGGTAAAACATCTGTAAATGATCTGTAAGTAAATGTGAAAAGAGATGCAGATTTCACACCCATTCAGCCCGTGGCTCCTGGACAGGATTATAAGCAACTGTAGCAATATTTTCTGAAGGAGAAGCTTACTGTAACTCCTGAAACATAAACCCATATGTAAAAACTTTTCTGGCATCCTTTCTTTAAGAGCAAATGAGTGGGAAAGGGCATGGGAACAACTGTTTTAACAGTGTTCTTTGATTGCTGTCCAGATGTTTGGAGAGATCTGATTTTTTTGGTCTGCCAGGTAGGTCTATAATGATTACAATGCAGCACAGAAGCCTTGAAATAATTTCATAAAAGCTCAGCAATATGCAAAAGTGCTTCAGGAAGGTGGTTTCTAATGGATTGTTACCCTGCAGTTACTAGCCCCATCAAGTCATACTGAAAGCATTCACTTAGAATCCTGATCAGCTGGAATTAAATTTCTATTGAATCAAAGGTAAATTAAAACATAAAATTGGTGACTAGATAAGATAAGCAAAAATGGAACCTACTTTCCCTATTATTTTACATAGCTTCTCTGCTTTAAGGGCTGACAATCAATCCAGTGTCTTAATCCTACAAAGGTTTATGCATTTGTACCTGCTCAGCTCTCACTGGATTATAGGTGTATGCTGTTTAGCCAGATCTAAGCATTTGCCTTTCCATCAAATTTATGAACAGATCAAATATGCATGCATAGTAGTGTCTTGATATTATTAATATTGATATTACTATAGATTTATATTAAAGTTAACTGTTTACAACACATGCACAGTGAATTTTGATTTTTCTCCCATCAGGATTAATGCTTTCCCTCAAATAATTCACTTTTCTGGAATTAGAATCATTGAAATGTTACTAGGTGGGGGCCTCTCGAAGTCCGCTTCTCCAACATTGCACCCACTGCTTGACTACTGTCAACACCAGGTTGAACCAGGCAATGCTTTCTCCAGCCACGCCTTGCAAACCTCTGGGATGACGTGTGCCAATGCCGCAGTGCACACTGATGAGAAACTTTCTCCTAGTGGCCAATCTGATCTCACTGCTAAATCTTTAAATAATTCACTGCAACTAGTTGAGACAGGATCTTTAAGCTGTAGTATGTTAGACAAGCCATGTGATACAATTCCTGTTACCTAATGAGATGAATATGCAAGTACTTCCTGAACCTTTCAATCTACCTTACCTGTGACTGAAAATTCATTTTGTGTGACCCTGGAACCTGCCTAAATAAATTTTCATTGCAATTAGTCACCTATTTACTAGTCTCAGGTATAATATGAAAATGGAAATTCAATGGAAAATATTATTTCTGTGGCAGGTTTTTAAGCAATTTGATGTTCAGCCTTAGATAAAAATACTTATTTTACTAACCCATCCTCTCTTTGTCCATTGAAAGGACACGGAAGGTTACAAGCCTGCTAGTGTGATTGCATCTTCAACAGTAAAAAACTTGGGTTTTAGTGGTAAGTTTTACTCTAATGAGTCGTTTCTTACATTGGCTCTAAAGGAAAAAAGCTCTACCACCTTCCTTGCTACCACCATTACCAACCACACTTTAGCAAAAAGAGTAAATACATAAATTGATAACACAATTCACTTAAGTATCTAAAAGCCAAAATGTTGGGTTTCATCCACTACTATTTAAATGCAATGAAATAGAATAATCCTAATAACTAAAAACAACAAAAAAAATACTTTGCATGTTTAAAGTTGAACAGGATAAATGTTGTACCTGCTTGTGAAAAGATCAAGTGATTAACTCCTTGTAACAGAAAATGAGAATGATGTCTACATGAAACATTTCATTTGGACCATTTCATACTTTTAACAGCCCAACTCAGAAACTTCCAGTCATAGGAATAGCAAGACAGGAAACACAGTAGTCCTTTAACTTTTTATAAAATAATTTTTGTATTTGCTCCGTCAAGGAATTAATGATATTCAGCCCATCATATGCCCACACATAAATGCATTCACATCGTAGGTCTGGAAAGCTCCCAGAAGTTCATAGAAATACAAAATCAACGATGTGTCAAAGTGAGTCAGCCAAAGCCATCTGGAATTTTGGGTATCTACCTCCTGTCACCTTGTATGCAAACAATCAATTAGACAACAGCAGAAATGAGAATGTCACTATCTACACCAAAGAATCTGCATGCTGTACCCTACTCTCACTTACTGAGAGCTGATAGTCAGTTCTGTAGTACAGTAGTCATGAAACAACTAATTATCAAGTGATTACAAAAGACTCCATACTAGAAGTCCATATTGCTCCATGAAAAACAATGTATAAATTCCACAATTAATGATGAATTGATGCAAGTTACATTTTCTCAAGCTTTACTTACAACTGGCCAAGACTGGCCTCATGGGAGTATTTTGGCAGAAATTACTAAGCTCTGGCTCTTTCAGATTGTACCACATGCTCTCAGCTGACTTTAAAACCCTGATAAAAAATGAGGGTGTGTTCATATAATATTTCATTCCCATTTGATTTAGCTGCTCTGACATTTAACCTGCTTCTTCATTATAATTTAATTAAACTTATTCCACATACAGATATGCTAATACACATCTTTTTCTCACCACCGTAAAATATAAATGCAAAACTTAAGCAAAACTTAATCACCCATTGAAGTGCTTAGGCTTTAAGACATTCCATTGAAGTATTTTGTGTAACAGACTGATGAATGCAATTATGTGCATCCAGAATAGACATGATAGGAGGCCTATCATTCAATGGTTTCTTGCTCTTTCATCTTGATCATGTTTATGTTACTCCACTTCACTTTTACTACCAATTACTGGACACTTAGGATCTCACGAGGGGATTTCATACATACTCTATGTCCTATCCAATCCAATTACAAGGATGGAAAAATTTCCCCAAAGCATCAGGCCTCAGATACTTCCAGTTTTTCTTTTTACCTCTTTATCTTTAAAGTCTTTAAAAAGTTGTGCCTGACTCATTACTACCAGACTCTAGCAGAACTAACATGCTAGGAAGATGTGATGAACATATTTTCTACTCTACCGCTTGTAACATGACAAAACAACTACGGTGTTTGCAAAGCACAACTCTCCCTAGATTCTCCCCTTCAGCATAGTGGAGAAATTTTAAATTTAAGATGCCATATGATGCAATTCAGTGCACTCTATCACTTAATACCCATGGAATTGCTGTGTAAACACAGATAATAACTAAGCACATGGCAAGTGGGTGCAATGAATTCTGCCCTTTCCCTTCCCAATAGGTTGGAGCTGTGATAACATACCATGACAGAGCTGTTTTACAAGTGCCAGTACTCCCACACCTCCTTTCCACAACCCTGCTAATGTGGCACACCCTTGTTTGACAGGAAATGTCACCTCGTGTTCAGTCATTCCTTGGTTTTCTCAAGCAATTATTTCAATCATAGAGTGCCACAGTTAACATACATTAGGATTTTGCCTTTTCTAGACTGAAATATATGGCAGTGAGGAAAGGAAAAGAGCCCTGAGGCACAGACAAGAGAAAGTTGCCTGGGAGCGGCTACGCAGTGACTAGAATGAATACACCAATAATGTTCTGGATGAAGCAGATGTCTAGGACATAACTAACTTTCAACCACTCCTTCCCTTTCTCTAGTGCTTTGCTTTGTGCGAGCAGGGAGGCAGAGGAGTCTGATCTACTCCATCATTTTTCAGATAGGTTAAATCCTTGTATGCACTATAAACAAACATATCCTACTGATGAAATGGGGAGAGTTGGGAGTTGGCTGGGACTGCCACAAATGACAAACTGTGTCCCTAAGCTGTAGGTTCCACAATAAAATATGTTTGACATAAATATAAATTTCAGTCATACCTTGTTCATCCAGCCTCAGCTATTCATTATCATCCCACCCCTGGCTTGCTGTCCCCTCTGATCCTTCATCACTGCTATTTGTGGGGCTGCACAATCAATCAACTTGGAAATATTGATCCAATTTCAGAAAGCTGGATCTGATTCAGTTAAAAATGAACAGAAAACCACACCACCTCATTTTGGTAGAATATTCCTTAAGATGGATCCATTCTCTCTCTTGGTTCAGAGGTTGGTCCCACAGTTAACACAGCAAAAACAAGACAGTGACTCATGGGAATGGGAAAACAAGAGGGGTACCACTGCCTTCTAGTGTCATGAATCTATGGCTTCAGGACACATCCAGCTTTTCTATGCCTGGTTCCTACTTGAATCTACAGCAGCTGGCACCAAGGGCAGCAGGTTTGGCTGTGGCTGTTACAGATGAGTCACCCCAGGTAGCTTTTTACACCTACTTTGTGTAGACCTGCTTTGTAAGACTGTGAAGATCAGGTCTTCTTGTCTCTTCAGATCTCTGGATTACACTCCATCTGTGCAAGAATCCCTGTCTGAGGGTGTATCTACCCCGGCAACAAAGCATGCTTTTGCCATGTCTATCAATTAAATTCTTGCTAGCCAGATGAGAGTACCAGCAATCGGCTTTGCCTGGTGTAAGAGCTGAACTTGTGCTGGTCAAGTCCTGCTCAGAACACAGAATTTTCCTTGGGAAAGACAAGGCAAAAGGACTTGGTAAGAAAGGATGAAGATTTTTTCCAGTATTATGTGTTCTTCTCTGCACCTCTCAGTGTAAACAGAGCCATTGTATACTGAGTGATGAGATTTTCAATAAATTATACAGGGCTTCTCCTCTTATTTAATGTTATGTTTGTGATAAAATAATGTGTGAATTTAATCTGTTTCTCACAACACATCTTGCAAAAATGACTTTAAAAACATTCCTTTGCATTGGAATTGAAAGCACAAGGCTTAACTTACCCAGCCCTTGTGAACCTATTTGGTGTAGGGGAACGAGGTGGAGCCCACCACCTTCAATCAAAGATTAGCTGCTTTAATCAAAGAGATGTGAACAGCTTGCATTCTCAACTTTTGATTTCCACAAAGCCTGTTTGTTTTACTTAAGGCTAGTTTGCTACGCCCCTGTTACCATGGAATTGCTAGGGAGCTAAGCCACACCTTTATGAACATACTTAGCACTTCCTGCACAGTGCAGCCTGAGGAGCAGTCTCTTGTACTCCAGAGAGATAATTGGAGATAAAAAGCATAAACAGTTACATCTTAAGAGCCTGGCTGATTGGCAAAGTCAGTGCATATCACTTGTCTTTGTGCTCTTGTTCAATAGTTCACACAAGGTTTCAGGGAAGCATTTACCATGAGATGTATTTTTCAAAAGTACACAATGCTGAGCATACTGATAATATGTTTCCTACCCTTTCATCGCTTTGAATCCAGCTCTTCCACTGGTGGCTGCTTTGTGATTAGAAGAAACTGAATTGGCAGGTTCCTCTCGCATCCCTCTGGGCTGACACATACGCTGTGTTAGAGTAAAGGCAGCTCCGGCAGACGGGATAAGGGCTCATTATACCTGAATAACCTTCTCAGTGCTCTGAGGCAGCATCATGGTATAATTGCTAGATCACTTGCATCCTCCTTTTTCTGGTCCATCTGTAATTTAAATTATCATATATAAACATTTGTCAGTCCTGTGGACGCTCAGTACTTATATGAATCTCAGGAAGTCGTTGTGTTTGTTATTTGTTTTGTTTGGTGTTTAAACACAGTATACTTAAAGCAACAGTTTTTAAATACTCAGATTCAGTACTATAAAAATAAAATCAAAGCACAGAACTCACTACTGTAACTTAAACTGCCTAAAAATGCCTAAAGCACACTGAATACTTACATTTGAACTTTCTTACTGGTGAATCATTCTCATAGTTTCACAGATTTCCTCCTTTACCATTCCCTCTGGTCCAGGATATAAAATCATCTTTTGTTTTATTGCCACTGCAAATGCAAATAGGACTTCAGGTTAGCAGTAAGTATTTCTCACAGACTTTGTGACATGTTACCAAGTATTGTAGCTTCTAAGGCTTGGGTGGATAGTAAGAGTGATTAATAAGTTACAGTTACCCGCACAGCAGCGAGGTGGAGTAGGTGTGAGTAATTGTATTCTGTGGGAACTTAATCAGAACCCTCCAGCTCCTGGGCATGAAAGTGTTTTGTAATCACTACAATTAGAAGAAAGGACAGAAAATCAACAGCATTTTAATGCAAACTTCCTTCAGAGTTTCTTTAAAGATGAAAATATTTACAGACAGACAACCACAGAAAATTAGAAGTTGGGAATCAGTTACTTTCACACTTTCACTTTCCAAGAATGAAACCTGCAACACAGATTAGGGTGATGTAAACTCAGAAGTAATGGGATAGGATTCACACTTCAAGAATTACAGCTTGGTTGGACAGGACTAAAAGCAGTCGAGGAGACAGACAATGCTTGTAAGGATGCATCTTCATTTCTTCAAAGGAAAAGCAGTCTCCTTGATAGTTACAACACACCACTGGGGGGTGTGGGGGGGAAGGATGTTGTGAGCATATACATAATGAGACAAAATGAGTGGGTGCAAAATAACAGCCAGTTCCATTTATTTGCACAGTCTATCTATAGCAGCAACCAGAGCCCCAGTATGCAAACAGTCTGGGCAACTAGGGTGGAGGAATGTATTCCACAGCTCCGCAAAGATTTCTGTGAAGCAATACCCTTTTACTGGGATTAGTTGCCTTTCTCAAGACCAGGCTCAAAGAGATTTATAAAACCACTATATACACACTCAAAGTCATAGAGTAACTTCTTCATTGTTGTATAGACAATGTGCTGCATAAGAAAGACTTGCCTTTTCTCTCATGTAGAAGAGAAAACATCCCTTTCTTAGAAGAACCTTGGCAATATGTGGGTTAGGCAGGCAGGATTACACAGTTTCAGCTGAAAAAAAAATTGTATGACTACTAACAAAAATGTTAAGTCTGTTTTAGGAAAAGGGATAAATAAGTCAACAATGCTGCAAGTCACACCCACACTTGGTGGTTCTTGGGCAACAAATATGCATTGTCAAGTGCTGCTATTTAATATAAAATTTGCTTTTCGGTCTTCCTTTGTCTTTTCACAGTACAATCAAGGATAAATGAAAAAAAAATAGTTACATTTTGACAGGAAATTTGGCTTTGCATTGGGCATGATGGTTTGTGTAGTGGTTGAGGAGCACTGAAGTACACAGGATGTGAACTGGAATGTTCTCAAATTTACAAATCTTCAACACGTATCAAGAAAGATTAGTACGGGGGAGAAACATTAAGGGGTTTATTTGATCCACTGTCCTCAAGTGAGAAAAAACCCCAGTGATTTCAAGAGCATTGTTTATACATGAAGGAAAAGCAGAGCTCAGTGATCTATTTGTTTCCTTTCCTTAGCCCTTTAGAGGATAAAGACACATACAAAGCTAATTTACAAACTGTTTGATCCACTTCAATGACTTTAACATCAAACTTCAAAGAATCAAAATATAATAGTTCAGTTTCCTAATCTATTTCCTAGATCTTATTTCAACTGAGGTAATGGTAATGTTTGGATAGCAAGCTCACCAAATACATGACACCATATGCATGTACATCTGCATGCACAGAAACACAGACCCTTTGATATATCCTCGTTTTCATTCCTTAGATTTGTGCTCCCTCAGAGTTTTCAAGTTTGGGCCAAAGGCAGACACTTGATATGTTCCCTTTCAAGATTTCTGGCTTTCTGCAATCTTCCTTTAGTTTATATTTTCCTGTAATTTCTCTCAGGTATCTGAAATTGCAGAATATTACCTGAGCAACAGCAACCCAGAATGACCAAATGTCTGTGCAGATCATGAGTCTTCCACATATTACAAGAACAAATTTAATAGAAATTATTTAGCATGTCATTCAGGACATAGCTGTTACAGTCTCCTCCTTCCTCCTCAATGAAAGAAGTGAAATTTCAAAGAAAAACTGCCTTAATAGGGTGAAATTCACACCTGCCATAAGCCAATTTACACTTAGTATTTTCACATTAGATTTGAACGTGATTCTCCTACTTTCCTACCAGCAATACATATGATTCTTTTTCAGAATGACTGCCTAGGAAAAACACGCTCTTTCCACATAAATACTCTTTATGATAGCTTTCCTCCACTCCTTCCAGTGATGCCTTTGGATTTAAGCAGCCTTACTCTGCAGCTACTGTACCTCTGCAACAATTGCTCCTCACATAGCCCTCAGTGATCGCCGTCCATCTGGATTATGCTGTTGTCGTGTACTCTGCATAAGGCTGCACCTTAAAAACCTAACAAAATGAAGCTTATGTGAGTACAGAAAGGAATACTTCTGAACTGCTCAACTCAAAGCAATTATTGTTTTCATCTGTTGGTTACAAACTACAAGCACTACATACAAAGGGAGTACAGTCTTTTACCTTTTTCTCTCTTTCCTCTGTGTACACATTGTTACAGTTGCAGTCCATGTGCCTCAATTTCATATTCTTGATATAACAAAAGGCATGACTGGCAAAATTATCTGTGAGGATTCAGAAACTTATCTGCTCCTAATTGAAAATACTGCAAAATCATATTTTAGCCATGACTAATAAGACAATTGCTTGACAGGACCTTTATAAGGGGAGAAGGATACACTTCCATTGTTTCAGAACGTAGAAGAGAACTCAAATTCCAAGTGGCAGGCTTTAGTCCAAAGTTGGATCACGACTGAATTGTTCCTGTACCACGCAAAGATCCCTAATGTGATGTAAACCACATTACTGCAAAAGATTTCATATTTATTACCATCTGCACAATTTCTCAAGCTGTTTCATTGTGAAGTGACAAATGTCGGTTGTGAAGGCAGCATTCAGCATGGCGTTAACTTGTTGCATTCAAGTTCAGCTGTTGCTTCCTGCTAAGCAGACTCGACAAAAGTCAGCAGATAAAGGACTCCAGTGGGCCTTGGAAAAATTAATTCACTGGACCTGAATAGTACGTGGGTGAATTCCTGTTGAAAGTTAAAGAAAGAAATGAAAAGCTTTATTGCCGTTTTTATATAAATTAGTTACGTTATACTTCCTGGACTCTGGATCCATTCTGAATGCAGAACATGCTGCTAGTGCCATGCTTGATGTTCCCTACTCCTTTGCACTATTTAGATGGATTTTCTTCCACCATGGTAAAAGGCACAGTGAACATAGGCTTTAAGGTTATTTGTAATACTTGCCTTCATTTTCATTTTGAAAATTCCAAACCTGCATCCTTTGTCCATGGTAAATTATATTAATGGAACATAACTGTCCTTTAATCTCTGCAAGACCATACACAGGCTTAGGCAAGTAGTGAAGTACAGTCTAAAAAGCTGAAATTAGTGTGGGAGGCCTTTGAGCAAATGTAATATCATAATGCATTTGTGAACCCCTTATAAGAAATAGTCTGGAAGATGGTACTCACACAGTATCCCATACTGGTTCCCTGCAGTTACTGTCTTGCCATCAAATCAAATGGCAGGTGCTATCAACTGAACCAACATCTCATCACGGACCTTTCCCCATGGACTCATTTAAATAATAACCCGCACTAGTTGTGTGTTGTTCGGGAAACAGAAGGCTGTAACATTAAGCTGTACCTTGATTATTTTTATGGTTGGACCACTGTGCTGATCAAAAGCATTCAGATTTGCAAAGTCTGTCTTAAATGACTAACTTCAGATGGAGAAATTCCTGGTTTTGTTTGTTTTACAAAGCATTATAGAAGAAATCTCTGCTTGACAGTTGCACAACATCTTTTGGCTTCTGTTCCTATTAGCTTCCTTCAACTTAATTCTCATAACTCTCCTTAATGTCTTGGGAAGATGACAGTCAAATTCTACCCAATGATTAGACTTTCCCCCCAGGTTTGTGTGTTCTCTGGACAATTTTAATTTTTTGCCCTGAAGAAAAGTATCAAAACAAGTAGATGTATCTAAAAAATATAGGAGGCATGTTCAAACAGTAATAAGTCTCACGCTTCATATGCACTACAAAGAAAACCACAGGATAATAGACACATCCAATTTCAAATATAAAATGTGTATGTTTATATACATATAATAATGACATGTGGGAATCAGATACAAGCCTTTCATAATATAGAAGTGATAGACAGAAGCCTGGAAGAGGCCATGGATTTTCTTTCTCCTTCCCTTTTTAGACAAATATTTTTCTTTATAATCAGCCCATAATTAGGTCATCTTTGAAAATGTTCTTAGGCAGTGACTGCACAATGCACCCAAGGCAAGAGGACACACATGCTGCTGTTGCTGTTGCAGTTGCACTGCTGTACAGTCTGTTTCAGTGAGGCAGGAGAAGAAAAGGAGTCTTTTGTCTTGAATTGTGGCTCCGAAAAACTGAGAAGAAAATTTACAGTCCTTCAGAAAATTCAGTAGTAGCAGCGTTTGTTAATAGAAATACTACATCACATGTTAAATGCCAAACCTCCATTTATTTGCTCAGTTTAGCTTTCATCACTACAATATTAACCCTTTCAGCTGAATGATGTGGCATCCTCTGCTTGGACATTATCTACTGTGAAGATCAGGGTAGTCAAGTTATGACCCAGAAGGCAAATGCTCAGCTCTCACATGTCCTACAGCCAATCATTTTCATATTTGGTGTAACTTGTAAGCAGTTAACACTGAAGTATGTAATAAGGGTTGGCCTGCCAAAAGCATTTCAAAGATCTGTTCAGCCTCAGAGTAAGGAAAATATTTCCAGACCAAGTGTGGAGTTTACTTTGCGAACAAATTAGTCAGCTGAAAAGAAGAATACATCCCATTTTATTTGTCCCAGATTGCACAGAAGAAGGTGCGGCCTTTCTGGGTCTACTGTTAGAAGAGGCAGGTACATGCTACCTAATTCAAAGTCATCAAAGTCATCAGCTTCAGTTTAAACAGCCAAAGACATTTTATGACATTTATGACATAGAGTACTAGGAAGTAACCATACAATCCTTTCTGCTGCCACAACCACTCGGTAGTTCAGCTGCTCAGAACTGCTCCAGATGAAAGGAACAGAAAACCAGGTTATAGGTGATAGCATAGTCAATTATCTCAGCACTGCTAAGAGAATGCTGGAGTAGAGTTTGAGAAACTGCTAAAATCATAGTATATGGTACATTGCTCTGCCACCTTTCAGCTTAGTGAGCACAGCAAAATTACTGCAAAAGTGGCTGAGGATAGTTAAGTCTCTGCATGTTTTGTTTCATTGCATCACATTACCAGGGCAAATTTTTAAAACTTTAATATAAAGATTATACCTAAGTCTAAAATTGTAATGGTTTGAATAGTTCTCGGAGAACAGGCTCACATGACCACCTGCAAATTTGAATTAAATTCTGAACTTAAACTCTCTTCAGAAAAATTTTTAATTTGACACTTTCCCTTTCAGGCAAAACTTTGAACACAATTTTTGCAGTTAAATACTACAGCTAAGCTGGTTTGACAGCTTGCCACTGCCAGAAGTGGGAGGTCCTTGTTTCCCCACTCTTCTCTTTCCCAGCCTCATGTATCCCATCTATTGTACCTGCTGTTGTTGTGTCAGACTCTAGATGAGCCAATGCAACCAGTTAGTTCACCAATAAGACACCTTTTAGTCACCAGACTGACTTTGTTTTAGAGAGCTTATTACTGCCAGAACCGACATAAACAGAGGGGCACACAGTCAGGTCAGGAGTGACAGTAAAGAGTCTCCCCCTTTCAGCAAACCATAAGACCGACCAAAGCCGTGATGCAACATCTCCCTCATTACTTACACACTGTGAAAAGCTGATCTTGCATTTTCAACCAGGAGTTTAAAACTTGTTTTGGCAAGTACGTTTTTCAGGGAATTTTCAGAAGCTTTGACTCCCTAACTATTCTTCAGCTAAATTAAGTTGCACTTTCACAACCTCTTCCTTTCTGGAGGCTGGCTAGGGCTGGAAATGCTGTTTCAACTATAAACTGCTTTAGCAAGTTCTGCCATGAAGAAGAATGATCTTTCAAACAAATATAACATTAGTTACATATAAGAACTGATTTCTTTAAGGTGTCCTAACTAAAATGTTATGGCGTATGTCCTAATCGGTTTAGAACAGACTGTACTGATCTAAAGACAGTTGATTACTTCAGATGCTTGTGCAGGAGACAAAGTAATGAAGTGAGATTACACAGTAAGCAGCCAAACTCTTCATTAGTTGATGGGTCATGCGCTTATAGCTACTCAGCAGTATTTTGAAATATCTACAGCAACTATTTCAGCCTCTGGGTATTTCAAATTGGTTTTGGAATTTTACATCGTCAAATCTTTTTAGAGTGATAGCTAAAGCACAGATATAACAGCTGAGAAAAAAGAACAGTACAGCACTGTGCTTACACTTTTTATACCATTGATGTATGAGACAGAAACTGATCTTGGACAAAACCAGCAGTATTTGTTTTGCAGAATATCACAAAAAACTGATGGTATGCCAGATCTTTTCAACATATCGGATACGTAAGCACACTTATTTTCAGTGTTTCCTTTAGGTATTTCTGAACATGCACCTATAGCAGTAGGCACAGACGTGCCCTTTGGAACAGTTGCTTTCTTTAAGTATAATTTTAGTCAGCTACGATGTGATTCAGGTTTTCAAGAAGAGACTCCAATCTGATGGTTGGAATAGTAGTTTCAGAAACTTCCTGTCCCTATTCGTTAATCAGCTTTACTCATTCTGAATAAATTGCATGCAGCCAGCTTTTTTCCTCCCCATCCCACCTTTTAATAACAAAAGCAGCCTCAGGCTGTTGAGCCTTCCCTACCACCTGGTAATCTCCAGGAAACGGTTTCTTCCTCAATTATTGTGGCTTGACTAATGCAACATTTCACACCGTTTGGGGAGGTCATTCTAGGGCCCACATTTTGCCTCTGATATTTCTTACCTCTTCTTCCTTTGAATCTGCCTCTAGATTCTGGTAAATGCAATTCATTTCTACGATGTTGTTCATTCTAATTATCAGAACTCATGACATCTCTATATTGCGGTTTTTGTTCTTCTTAGCTGCAAAGGTCCTACATACTTTTTTGACGTTTAGGGATTCAGGGTTTAGTACAATACCTACAGTGATTCCCCGTATGACTCATTAAACATCAAAATAGATTGTTCTGCTGGTAGGACCATCAAACAGACAGCAGTTCCAGTGAACAGAAAACAATTTATCTTTCTCATTTGAGCTCAACAAAAAACTCCAGTGGATGATGGAAACAAGAGGACAGAAGGATCAATGGATTTGTTAGGAAACCTTTCCTCAATTTCCCCTCAATTTCATTGAGTGGTATGGCCCATGTGCACTAGAAATAACATCAGTCAGCAAGATCTTGACTTCAACTGCTAACAGTTATAACCAGCAAATAAAATGGCTCAGAAATAAGAAAAGAAAATCTCCACTTTTTTCTTTTTTACTTCTATTCTTGTTACTCCTCACTATCCCAGCCAGGAAGAATGTGTTGTCTTTTTGGCAGCTGCTCTAGTAATGTTTTCCTTCAACTGTACACACGATCTCCTCCTCCTTCCTCAAGGGGTGAAGCTGTAGGCTGCGTTTATTGAGCAGCCTCTAGTGGTTCACCGCAGGAGCCACCCTGGGCTATAGCTTCAGGGGCTGCAGTTGCAGCAGGTTCCTGCTCATACCTTGCACAGCACTGTCCAGGATGCTCTTGACCACATGCCGGCCTATGAACAAGGATGTATATAAAACAGGGGATGAACCACTGATACTCTTTATCCATAGACAGCAAGCCTCATATTGCCTAAACCTCTTGCTACTATAAAAAACCTGCTACTATAAATATGTTTATATTATTCATCGTATTTACACTGTTCACAGTGTATTGCATGTTTTTGCACTGTGGAATTCTGAGCAAGCTCTATGGGGGAATACATTTTATGTGAGAGTCTGCACCTAAAGTTTCCTTGAACCTAAGTGAATCTACAGAAAGGATTAATAAAAATTCCCCTTATCAGACTAGGAAAGGAAACAAACACCCCGATCTGCACATACCCAGGTACGGTGCAGGGATCGCTCAGTTTGCCTTTTGAGCTTCCTAAACCAGAATGGCATGGTAACTACTTTTACCTTTCCTCCTGCCTTACTCCCCTTTTTTCTTACAAAGAATAGTAAGGCCCCTTTTAAATTTTCCTCCACCAGCCTAAGGACAGAGCTATTTCCTGCACTGGTGGCAGAAAAATAGCCCTTTGGGTATCCAGACAGGTCATGGTGCAGTAATTAGAGACAAGGCTATTCAACGAGAAGGTATTGCTGCTTACCCCAGCGATAACAGCACTCTCCAAGCTGACAGTCACCTATTGCAACTAATCTCTATGTTTTAACTGAGCTGCATAGGAAAAAATCTTCCGGGTGATTTCAGATTCTCTGGACAACACTAGTTCAGCTATGTATCTTTTCGAGTATAATAAGATTAGTGTCAATGAGTGTGATATTTGGTCCTTTGTTATGCGTAAGAACTGAATTACTTTGTAATTACCCTTCTGGCCTTCCTGTTGATGTTTTAGAACCCTGAGCCCTGATAGAGCAGCTGTGTGTACACACAGACAGGCCTTCTGTTATGTTAATTGGAATTACAGTTATTTATTTGGTCCTGATCTTCCTCTGAGATTCTTCCATATTAAGTGAGTGATGTAAAAACAAACTATTTCTTCTGAGAGTATAACTGAGTGTGATATAGATTGCTTTTCAAAGTTCCCCAGGAACCAGTCTGTATGTTCATCCACACTTCAACAAATGCTCTGAAACTGGCATCTTGCCGAGAATATTGAAAAAAAATGGAGAGCCTTTCTTTAGCCATCTCCAGTTTAACCAAGCGATTCTTGCAATGAAAAATACTAGAAACCAATAACTGAAATAAAACTTCCTATTACTGAAAGATTCCTGCTTAGGATAATAAAATCTTTTCTGTTCATACAAGCAGTACTCAGTGGGCAGCAGTAATACAAGCTAGCCGACAAGTCTCCACATCTTTGGTTCAGCCAGGAAAGGCAAGAATAATATTCAGTTTCTGTGCAAGATGACAGGCTAATGGTACACTGACAGTGTCACGGGAGTTACAGACACAGCACTAAACACAGCAAGCTTGTCAGGAATGCATTAACCAGAACATGCTCAGATCCAACATACTTAGACACTGAGAGTTTTTTCCAGTGATTGCAAAAATATGGAGGAAGTGAAAACAAGAAGGAAAGGACATAAAACCCCTTGCTACTCTCGGCACACAAAGCTAGAATGAGCAACAATAAAAATAACTCTTTTCTAATCCTTCATCTAGGACTGCAGCTTCCCTCAAGAACGGCACATTACAGAGCAGTAGCTGCACAGTTTGCTGGATCAAGGAGAGAGCAGCTTGGCAAAAACTTGCACAAAGAAGCTAAGCTTGATATGCTTTCTGCCTCTCTATTCCTTGTAGAGGTTCAGCACAGCAGCTTGTGAAGCAGTGGCTGTACTGCTGCAGTTTAGAACCCAGCACACTGAAGATAAATACCACAGCTTTTGGTTTTCTTTAGCATGGCTGGCTGTAAAATACAGAAAAAATATGTCCAAAAATATGCAAAACCACAGCAACTACTGTGTGAATGGCTGCAGCGTCCCTGAAGAACAGCACAGTGGAGAGTATGAGTGTGAACAACCACAATTACTGAAAGTGAACTGTCCCTACTGGTGAATCCGAGCTGCCAGTCCTCTCTGAGCAGAGGCAGTAGCGGACACATAGGTGTGGAGATCCCAGGAGCCAGCTAATGCTAGGCTGGGCCAGGTCATTAAACTAAATCCTGAGCACAGCTAAGAACAGAATCAAGTAATTTTCTACTTATTTTATGTCCATATGTGCTAGTTCACATGTCATTATCACACTGAAAAAGGAAAGCTGTATATAAAGCATTTGCTTAATAGTTCCTCTGGAGACCTGGGACCTTAAACTCTCAGAAGATCCAACCATTTTTTTCAGTCTAGTTAGGATTCTGACAACAGATTTTTCAGCTGATTCTCTTAATAAATGAACACAAAGGGAAGAGCCAGCTTCACTGCCAGCCTGGCTAAAACCACTGTAGAAGCAATCCCAGCAGCAATTACTCAGCACAACAGACTTGTTTTTACTGACAACCTCAGAGCCCCCATCCCTGCCCCAAGGGGAGAACAGCCACCCTGCCTGTCAGCATGCAGGTATGTTTGGTATGTTCAGTCACAGCCACTGGAAACACTGGAAAGTTTGTGATCACCCAAACAAAAAGATGAAGGTTTCCTATTGTTTTGAGACACACTTTCAAGAGACCGAAACAGTGGACCAAAGAGTGGACCAAGGGTAAGAAAACATCTCTACTGGAACACGCATCCATTTGTCCTAAGTGAAGCGATTGAGCTGAGCCTTGTCTCACTGTGACAGGTTAGAATCATAGAATAATTAGGTTGGAAAAGACCTTTCAGATCACCAATTCCAACCATACCTGTCCACTACTAAATCATATCCCTAAGCTAAAGTTAGAACATGTTTCATAACCATCTCTCTGTCTCTCTCCTCTCAGTCTTGGTTTCCCAAACTATACAGTTAGTCTCATTTGTTTTGTGTCAGACCTTGTATTATTACACTTCTGTAACTCTAACCCTGACACTGGTTGCGTAGCCTTGGATACTTCCCCTCACCTTCCATTTTCTTATCTGTAAACAGGAGTAATAGCAGCACAGCCTGGTATCACAAATAGCACGGCCTGTCAGCTGTGCAGGGGATTCCTGCTTGCACGCAGGTCCTCAAGGCAGCACCTGTGGTCCATCCTTACCCTCAACTTGCATTTTGAAGCCTGATGGAATTCCAACAGAAGTATTTTATATTAAACACAAACTGGAACTCTTTGTCTGGAATCATCAACCATCTACATTTTCTAGGAATGTGAATTCTACCCAGAAAAAAACACAAAGAAAATTCTTCTTCTGAGATACAAGTAATGTCGGGGCACTGAAAGGAGTGCCCTCCTGACCCCAGCTCATATCCTCAGGCAGTAGATAAGGTTACTTCGTATCATTGCCTTAGCCTGTATAACTGGTCAAAAAACTACAGCGTTTTAAAATTCCTGCTACATACTCATTTCCATGAACACCTGCGGCCCTGGGTTCCATGGGCCAGCTAGGAATTTAGAAGACAAATATTTCTTTACTTTCAATGCCTTTCTTTCTATTTTCTTTTTGATTGGAGTCTCCTCTTAACTCTGTTAACCACTGCAAAGAGTCGATTTTCCACCTCCTGAGCCTCTTTTTATACAGACTGAAATCCTTCTTAATTAAAGAAAAAAATATTTTTATGCTGTATTTATTTATTTGCCACCATGTAATCATTAATTACACAGCTAGAGTTAGTATTTAAAGAACAGATTTTAGTGAGAGATAATCAAATGTTCAAAGCAGTTCGTGATTCTAGGGTTTTCCTGACAATGGATTTTTTCTTAATTACTGTTGTTTTAATGCAGCTCTTTGAAGAATTGAATGAACCTGAATAATAATTAAAACATGGGACACTGGTCGCTTAAGAGGCTGAAGCAATGAACCAAGAACCTCATCACCTGTTTCAGGAACTGTAAGGGTAGTATAAATAGGCCTAACTCTTTTAGGTAGAAAAGCCACAGGGTGGCAGGAGAGAACAATATGTGTAAAAAAATCACTGCTAAATGTATTCTTCAGTTTTTAAATGCATAATGCTCCCTTCTACAGTGTAACTGAAGGTTTGTGACTATATTTTAAAATTTAACAGACGTAAACATAATTAATTAGTTACAATGTTTAAAAAATGTTCATGACTTCTGAGTTTCTGATACTATTGACTAAGTTCAACATTTATACAATGAATGTTAATGTTACAGTGACTGTTGAAGTGATGTGCAACTTGTTTGTAGATTGTCTGCACCCCCAAATCTCACCATAGCATGAGATGTCAACGACCAGAAGTGATCTTCACATAGCTCTTTGCCTATTGTCACTTTTATGGTGACACTATCAGGTTAATGATGGGCCATAAATGGTGCTTGAAATTCATTTTTCTCTGAGAACAAAATATTCAGACCTCCATTTTTAATGTAATTTGCTCGAGCATGAACAGGTCAGCTCTAAAAAACACAAAAAAAGTCAGGTTTGTGTCTTTAAGATCTACTAAGAGCAATTCGAACTAACAGATTGATCAAAGACCATCTGGACACACACTTCACTTTAGGGACATCCACAACAATATGATAATGTATCTAGATGTCTCAGCACAGTTAGCACTGTTTTCTAAGTTAACAGCCAACAGAAATAGCAATGCACTTAGTTATATACACCACTAGCACTTAAACAATTGCAGCCAGAACTGGAGTGTAACTGGGTGCCTTTGCAACCAAGATGCAGCCAATTTCTATTAAATTAAGAATAAGTGGATTTTGCAATTGTAACAGATGTATAATCTCCATAGTTTAACCAGTATAATCTCCACTGTTTAACCAGTACTGGAAGACTTCATAGCATTCTTTCCATTAATTCCATCATTTAAATCACTGCCTTCATACATTCCATAAAAATAATTTTCTTTAAATCTGAAACTTTTTTCAACTTACATGAGTGCAGTTTAAAACACTGGATCCTTATTAAGAATCAGTAGCAATTTTTAATTTAAGGGGAAAGAAGACATGAAGAAATCAAACAGCACATGATACTCTTATATCTGTACCAATCAGTGTGAGAATTTCCTTAGAACTGCAAACAGAGTTGTAAAGTTTCTGAAATCTAGTGGCCATCATCCCAGCCCTGGTTACACCCAGCTCTGAATGCTAAGAGGAGCAGTGAGGACAGGGTTACGCTTACTTAAACTATGGGTTGATGGGATTTTTTTCTTTAACCTATTAACAACCAGTGGAAATCTAGCTGAGGAGTTTTGTAATAAAGAACTGTTTTAGTCATAACTGACCTGACAAGAGAGCATTTACAAAAACCTGAAACTGCTTTGCAACAGAAGAGTTCTCACTTCCTTATCTGCTCTCTTTGTTTACTCAGATTTCATAGCTGAACTTCTCAATTTCATTCTAAGGCTGTGTTGTTCTTAATCTTAACTGACTTATTTCTCACTTGCTTTCCCACTCCAATCAAATATAAAATTTATCTTACTCATCCTTTTCCCCTATAAGTGCAGAGAAGGGAATAATACAAGAGTCGTAGGACATAAAACTAGTGAAAAAAAAATATCCACCATTGTTAATATTGACTAATTCTGTATCTTCTAAAATATTTATCATGGATCAGACTCTTGCTTGAATTTGAAGGACTTTGCATGCCTATGCAGTCTCCATACCATCTGCTAACTTCCAGTGTTTTTTACTCCTTTCACCCAAGTCTTGCAAGCAAATCTTTTTTTTAGTCCTATTAATAGTAATCCTAAGAGTTCATAACTTCAGTCTTAACTGTCTTCAAAATATCTCTTAAGTCTTTACTTTTTCATAGATAACCTTCTGCTGGTTTTGTTGAAGAAAAAAATAATATATTTTCTTTAGTAGAATGCAGTTGCCCTGCTTCTGTCTGCAAATAAGGATCTCTGATTTCCCTTATGTTTCCTCTTAAATAACAAGTTGCCTCTAAACATCCACAAAGCTCCACTGTTTCAACCCAGACCTCTGTGATAATTATTTTACCACGATGCTTACAGAAACTTTTGAAACAGGCAACAAAGGCTGTAAGATTGACACTTTCCCTCTGCATTCTCTTTTACCCTTCTTGTATATTGGTTCTGTATGAACTAAAAATGCTTCAGGCTCTTTTTCAATGCTGCTAATGCAGCATGAATTCACTTTACGCAGCATGATCCTACTACAGTGTGATAAATTCCTAACGTGTACCCATGGAATGGTCACAGCAAGTTTCAGGCTGGGCAAGACTTTAATGTTAGAATATTATTGATCTTTACAAATCTGAGAAATTCAAACCATCTGTTCACCTCTCAGTACTCAGTGTTCCAAGTTCTGTTGCCCTGATTACATGTAATGTTCCCTGTACTTCAGCATAACCTAAGGTGGTTTGACTCGGGTGACTGAAGCAGCTCTCTCTTAGTTCAGCCTCCTTCCTTGCTGTGTCATGAGAAGCAGGCAGGCTCTGAAACCACAGACAGACTTCATAAACAAGGACAGAAGAGTTGGGAAGTAAGAAAAATAAGAGGAACTCAAATGAGACAAAGCCTTGTTTTTCTCAGAAGGGTCTAGGCATCTCACAAGTAAAACTGCTCTCGCCTTCCCAGTGACTGCTTTGAACTAGCCTCAACAATCAAGGAAAGTCTTTGCTTTCTACCAGTCTTCCTATATTATCTGTAAAATGGATAAGTAATGTAGTCAACAAGAAGCACAAAGTATCACTATCATAAGATGCAGCATTTTGGACCAAATCTATGCTAGGTCTTAGGTCTGGCTGGGATTCAGCACTTTAGGAGACAAGAATATCCACTGTTCATTGGCCGAATGAGCCTACCAGAATCCCTGTAGTCTTGTGATCAAACACATTAGCATAGATGAAGTGGAAAATCTTGCTACATCGATAGGCCTCCTGCGTACCTGTTCGCTGACTCTTATGGACCCAGTTATGTCATGACTGTGCTGCCAAAAAACTTGAATCAGTAGGTTTTATCTCTGCATAACAATGTTTGTAAGAATTAACTCCGTTTGCTCTATAGAAAAGTGAAATCAGCTAAGGTTGCTGGTTTAGAATCTTTTATCACTCCTATAGTCCTTAAAGATGAAATATAGTTCATAGAATCATAGAATAACCAGGTTGGAAGAGACCCACCGGATCATCGAGTCCAACCATTCCTATCAAAATATAAAAATATCTTAAATATAGTTCTTAAAGATGACTGACTACTGGAGGCAGCTGCCCGAGATGATGATGAGCACAAGAGGATGGTTTGGGCTTCTTGATGGACCGTGTGTTTTACATGTACTTCAGTATCACAGTTGTGAGAAAAAAGCAGTGGAAAGAATGTCTGGCTGAAGTTTTATCTACTGTAAAATTGACTTTATGAACATGTAGGAATAACAAACACATATGCAAAGTTTAGAGAAATATTCTTACATTAACAGATAAGGATTTGACTTCTCCATGTTTACTTCAGTTTACAAGCTACATTCATATAACTCCAATACTCTTGGTTGTTACATAATCAGTATTTGAAAATTAAATTCTTGTTAGTATTTTTAATGAGGAGTAACGCAGCTGTTTATCAGCTGTCCAGAACACTGTACAGGAAATTACAATATGTTTCTTAGTAATCAGTAGATACCTTGATCTTATTACAAATAATTGACTTAAAAATAAGCGTAAGTATAAAAAACATTAGGCACAATTGAAATAAAAAAAAAACTTCAAAAGCAAATAAATGATGCATTATAATTTTCCACAGTGAGTTTGCACACATTTAAAAAAATAAACTAAGGTCCTTGCAAGTGCTAAATTTATTGGTTTCTTATGGCAAAGCTCACTTTATTCTACAAAAGAAGAAAAAATTATGCTTTTATTTGCAAGGTGAAGTTCTTGTGTTAGCAGGGGCTTCATCCTGCTACTGTAATTTTCTTCCACATAAAACCCAGTAGAAGGATCTCTCCTTCCCTCCCATCTCAGCCTGATCTAATTCCTCAATAATTTAATAGACATCTTGGAAGCTTAACTGAATCGAACTTTTTGAGGATACTCATAGTATGAATATTTAATATATTAACAGTTTAATTGAGACTGAACTATGCAACGTACTTGACATAAAAGACAGCATGAAGTCTGTAACTATGTTTGCCATACACAACAGAATTACTGTAGCTCCTCTTTTTTCTGGAGTAGCATTTCACACTTCACATGTTACAACCTATTAACGCAAGATAATTCAGTAAATGAGCTTGACTGTGTAAACATTTATTACTTTAAAACCTAAATAAAGCAGTGAATAAACACAGCTTTGTATTTTTCACCTACCCAAAAGAGTTTTATGTGTTGTTAAAATACTTTAAAACCATTCTTACCACATCAAGAATTTAATTAAGTATGGTCCCTTAAAGCTTTAGATTGTATAAGGATTTGTGAGCATCCAACAACGTTTTTTCTGAAGGAAAACATAGCTATAAACTTCCGAAGTTTTTGTTTTCCATGTATGTACATAGACTTTCTAGAAATCACAAATAATTGTAATGGAAAGTAAAAACACTGTATTCCTTACCCTTCGAGCTCCTAGCCACCTTGCTGAGGTTCTCCCTACAGGTGGAACCGTGCTAATTTCATGGTGTGGGTTGTAATGTAGGAACTGAACTAGGTTGTCAATGCCAATTCTTTTATAACATACGTAATAAACCCTAATGGCTTTTATCTGTCTCTAGCTTTACCTGGACTGCTTAGTAAATGAAACTGAGAGCGTGAGGAGAAAGGACTACTAAAGGAATGGCACAGAATTGCACTGTTTGCTAAGTCTATGTTCGTTGTTAGAGATTTTCTCTTCTTACTAAAGTATCTTCTGGTTTTGTCAAAACCAAACTTCTTTTCTTGTCTTCCTCTGTTACAGTCTGACTCATCTGCTCAAACAGCTTTGATATCTTGGCAAATCTCAGATGATTCTGAAATCTTCGTGCAGCAAAAGCATAAAGTAGAGGGTTAACACAGCTACTGATGAATACAAGTGCTCCAGAGATGTACACTCCTCTGCCTACAATTTCATCCAGCACCAAAGACATTTCCTTGTTAGAATGTTCTGTCTGAATTGAGATAACATCTAGAATATTAAAGAGATGATGAGGGAACCAGCATAAAATGAATGCCACCACAATGCTGGCAATGAGCCGTTCCGATCGCTGCTTAGATTGATAAGTCATTCTGCTTATTCTTCTTGCAACACACAGGTAAGAAGTGCAAATAATTAGAAAAGGGATTACAAAACCTGCAAGAGTCTCCAGCAAAAGATATGACACTTTCTGTCTATCAGAAGAGTAGTTGCGACACGTGCATAGTACTCTGCCGTTCATTTCTTCTGTCTCTTGAAACGGAATGACAGAAATGCCGAAAGAAATGGACAGGAACCAAATGAGGAACACGACCAAAGAAATTTTTTCTTTTGTTTTGTATCTTTGAATTGTCAAAGGGTAAAACACAGCCATTAACCGCTCTAAGCTCAATGCTGTAATTAGAAATATGCTAGCATACATGCTACAGTAAATAACAAAAACCAGTATTTTGCAGAAGATGACTCCAAAAACCCATGAGTCAGCAAAGGAGTAAATCCAGATTGGTAAAGTAATCAGTACAAGGACATCCGCAATGGCCAGGTTCAAGATCAGCAGGACTGATGGAGGCACTTGCTTCATTTTTGTGCAAACAGTCCAAATGACGATGCAATTTCCAGGGGTCCCAATAATAAATGACAAGCTCAGTATTACGCAGACTACTGTCCTCACAATATTCCATGATGATTGAATACCACTTTCTTCAGCTTGGCTCATTCTGAAAATTCTTCAGTTCTTCTTGGTTGCCAGTATCCTCAGTGCTTTGCACCCTGCGTTTATCCTGAAGGTGTTAGCGAACTACTTGAGAGCAAGTTCCCTAAGCGACATTCTGTAGACGAATGCAGCGTATGAGCTCACATCCTAATGCTCACTCTTAGAAATGTCTGACCACATGTGGCAGTTCCTGTTGTTTAGAAAGACCGTGTTCATTTTTGCATACAAAGCAAAAATTTAAGTACAGTGCAGCACCTGACTTCACTTTTATTTTTACATCCATTGCGCTTCAGCAGATTTTAAAGCATGTTGATGGTCTTTCAAAAGCACCCCTATTCAAAGCAGCTTGCTATTTTGTTGAAGTTACTCATCTAAAAAACAGCTCAAGCTCTTTACGTTATTCTCCTCTGGTTTGTATGAATAACTCAACATTTTATTTTATATATATATTTAGAAAAGATGAAAAAAGAGGGGTGGCAGATAAATACACAAATGTGCATTACATGTTTGACATGAAATTCCCTTTCAAAGCATCAAAATTGTACTTACTGCCTTCCTGTTATCTTTTCTGATTCAGCAGAAAACAGTCAGTTATGGTTTAGAAACAAGCTGGCATAAAGGAAATTAAGAGTTGTCCCATAGTGAGACTGTACTGGTACAATGAAGTAGATGGAAGTTGTATTTCTAATGTTCTGGGAAATTGCAGTCAAATTTAGCCAAACAATAACCATCGGAATAGTCAGGACACAGGGTTATACGAGGAAATGCTCCGTGTCACAGAGAAAAGACATTATCACATTGTCCTCCTGCTGTGCCAGCCATGGGCTGTGACTATCTCCTGTGAAACTTGGTAGTCAGTGTAGTCATCAAATCCTGTGTGAAGCTTAAATTCTTCAGTGTCTGGCCAGAAAAAATTAAAATATTTTGTTATCTTGATTCCAAAATATCTTGTTTTAAGTTCATTTCTAAAAAGTACACAGGGAACTAAAGCAGCAGCACCAACAGAAATGTTCACAGAAGTGAAACTGAAAAGGTATTTTCCAGAAAAAAAAGGAGCACAGAAAAAAGGATTTATGCATAACTTTTAAATTTAAGAACGCGACACATTATTTCCCTAAGTGTCAAGGTAGAATTTTACAAACCTGGCAAATGCAGTGCATAATATTAAGTTGAAAAGTATCTTTCATGATGGAAAAAGGATTGCAACACCACCACCCCCAAATCAGCTTAGCTGTTTCTGATCTCCTAAGAGCATAATGAGATCAAAATCAAATCCAGAATAACTCCACCAAAAGCAAGTATTATGTATTCAAAATACTATTTGTGTAATAAAGATTTAAATTTGGAATTAATCTGATACATGATTCAGTTCCTTTTGTTTTTAACTTCATTTAATAAAGGTCGGGTAGGGGGAAAACCCAAACCAGTTGTTTTTATTCTGAAAGGAATTACTGAAAACCACTTTTGAAAATAAACTAATGAAAGGAAATGCTGGGCAATGTCTCTTCTTCTAATGAAAATACCTTTATACACATCACTATTTCTCCAGAAGTAACTTTGGAGGGGCTCTTTATCAATTTATTGCCAGTGGCACATTGAACTAAGCTGTTGATTTTTATTGGGGGAAAAACATAAATTTGATGAGGGATGCCCAGTACCTCTTGCCACCTGATGCTACACACACAGGCAGGTTCTTCTAGGTAAAGTCCGAATCTATATTATGATTATTGTATCAAACAGTCATTAAGAATTTGACCCAATCTGCAGAAGGCCCAGGTGACTAAAAGCACAGGTAACTAACACTCTGGATAGCAGGAAGGCTGTACTGACTGCTAGGACTTCTGCTTAACTGAAAGCTATGATAATTGCTAAGAATCCTGTGTAACAATAAGCCATGCTAACTGCTAGAAAACATAGGTAACAAGAAGCTCTCCTAATAATTTAAAAAATTATTTCATAATAAAGCTCTAATTGTAACCACAGCGCTGAGGTCAGTCCTCATTCTACCAAGGATCTCTGAAGGACCTGCACATTCCTGTAGCATGGGGTGACACCTCTGTAAGATTTTCCATTTTAAAACTTTATTTTTGGTGTCAAAGACCAGTTGTCTGTACGACTATTGGTATCAGGATCAGTATAGTTCTAATCCAGCGGTGTACAGACTTGGTTGAACTTCTGGAGCACCTGTCCTTACATTTTTCAGAGAAATATTTCTCCATTCCCATCCAAGTTTGCTTGCCAGATAGTCTCTGCCTCTGGCTCTATCTTTCATTTAAACAAAAAACCAAATGAATCTCAGAATTGCTGCAACAGCCTGGGATTTCTGTTTCAAAGGAGATCCCAGGCAGGTGTTGAAATGCTAAGACATCCTTAAGTAAGGCTCTGAAGACAGGCTATTGGACTTAATATCGCAGATGTTAGAGTTAACATCAACACTATGAAAACCTCAGACTGGCTGTAAGCAGTCTTTAACATTCTCTAAAAGTGTCTGACGTTCTTTATAAAATTGACACTGGTAGTACAGAAACTTGAAAGGAAACTTAACAGATGTTTCCATTAACAACGAAAGCAGTGTAGTATGTTCAACAACACGCTAAACAACTCTGTGTCTTATTCCTTCTTGCGACCAAATGTAGCTGGGGCTTTTAACGTATGAGAATCATACATCATTAAGGCTGGAAAACACCTCTCAACTCATCCAGTCCAACCATCAGCCGAGCACCACTGCGCCTGCTAAACCATGTCCTGAAGTGTCACGTCTACATGATTTTTGAACCCTTCCAGGGATGGAGACTCCACCGCTGCCCCGGACAGCCTGTTCCAGTACTTTACCAATCTTCCAGTAGAGAAAATTTTCCTAATATCCAATCTAAACCTCCCATGGTAGAACTTGAGGCCATTTCCTCTCATCTTATCGCTTGTTACTCAGGAGAAGAGACCAACACCCATCTTGCTACAACCTCCTTTCAGGCAGTTGTAGAGAGCGATGAGGTCTCCTCTCAGCCTCCTCTTCTCCAGACTACAGCATGCAGTTGATTTCTGACTTCATATACTCTGTTGTAATTCTATTAACAGCAGTGAAATTAGACTGCATTTCTGTGCTTTTTTGAAAAAAGGAAAGTCCAAATCTGTGAAGTGTTTTGTGTGCACGGATATGATAGGTAGCACAACTCAGTCATTAATGTGGGAAACTCTCTGCTAGGTCTGTTACCTTTAGATTGGCAAAAAGGTTCTGAAAACTTTCCAAACCCAAGAGGTCTGTGCTACTGCAAAGAAATTGTTTTGGCTTAAATATTAGAAAGATGTTACACTCATTTTCAAATGACATACTTTTCTTTATACATGTGCACGAGCTTCCCTCTGGTGGATGGTCTGTAATTCACACTACCTCTGAGGATTTTCAGATAGCTGTGTCTGGGCCACTAAATGTAAAGCATAATTGATATTTTCAGGTTTTGCATAGTTATTTTGAGAAGCAGAATTTCACTTTGAGATGCTGAATCCTGGGCTAACAGCCTCTGCTCAAAGCGCACCCACCCCTTCATGCAGTGAGAGGCCTGTAGCAATTTTCAGAGTAGCTGCTGTGTGGGAAATCGTATCACTGGGCCAAAAATACCTTAAAAATCCTTCCCAATTTTGTTTTCAGAAGGATTCCCTGGTTGTTTGCCTAGTAAGTGATCATAGAATAATGATCAACAGGTGCCACACATCTGCTGAGACACTGAAAACTGCTGTTAGCAACCCTGTTTACAGGCTTATGCTGAAGGGAGGACATTGCTGCTCTGACCCCTCAGTTCTTCAGCCTTTGGAAGGAGACAGTATTTGCAGGATTGGTACAGCTGTCTTACAACAAACTCAGTTCAACGGTGCTGTTAAAGTGGTACACTTTGCATTGATCAGAGAATTATGGGCTAGTTCATAGCTGACCTAAAAGTGGCTTTCCTTATTACAGGAGGGTCTCCTATATAACTTGGGTCTCACGGTCGAGCAAATAATGTCTCAGCTCTGTGACTACTGCAAAGGAAAGTGCAGTGCACAAAAAGTCACCTGCCAGATGTTTCTAAGCTCTTGCAAACACTGTTCGTGACAGCAGCACACAAGGCAGTAGGTAACAATGAGAATACTCTCAGTGCTTCTTTATCACCAGAGAAAACGACTTAGTAAAGAGCTACTCTGGGACCAGTTCCAGAGCACAATGAAAGATGATTACATTGTGCTATAAACAGAAAGTCTGAAAAACGCTGTGCCATGTGCATGGTTGTCAATTGCTAATATTACAAAATGAGCTCCCTTACCCAGCTCAGCAGCAAATCACAGCAGCTTTATATGACTGGCCAGAGCAGAGATTTCCCATCTGTTATGTTCAGGGAAAACTGCTCTAGAACTTGTAGGAGGAGGAGAGGTTACAAGGCACCTGTCGTACGTGCATCACTATGTGCTTACAGATTGGCACCGTTTCACCCTAACAGGACGACCACAGACAAGCTGAACATGTTTTCAGCAGTTGTGAAACTAGTCAGGTATATGGTGAAACATTTTCCTTGTACAGACGTGCCTGGTTCATGAGAGTAGAGGTGGTAATTAAGATAGTGGAGAACTGTACTTATAATTCTGACTACAAGAAGAAATATAAATAACAATTATA
Organism: Phaenicophaeus curvirostris; assembly: GCF_032191515.1. NCBI lineage: Eukaryota > Metazoa > Chordata > Aves > Cuculiformes > Cuculidae > Phaenicophaeus > Phaenicophaeus curvirostris. The sequence continues at coordinate 16,997,702 of NC_091405.1, forward strand.
TAGCAATTAGGAAAAACTTAAAAATATATTTTCTCACCACTGTTATGAACATTTATGTTTTAATTTCCTGTTGTTCACAGTACAAGTTTTCAAGCAGTAAATGTATAGATTTTTTTACAATTTCAGATGAGACTTCGGCCTGTTCTAAATCAGCTATCAGTAAGTTTCTATTTGTATAAACACAAACTGTTGCTAGCCAAAATCCTTATCTACACAAATATATCTAGTGCCACAATTGCTACTGGGTAAATCCAACGCATTGTTTACATACTCTTCCTTTTGAGTAATAAATGAGTGATGACAAATACTGCTTGGGTGACTGGCTGCCAAACATAACCTGATTTTCCTTTATTGTTTAGATAAAACTACTGCCATCCCTACCTCGTCTGCTGGGATTGCATGTAATATTACATTACTACAGGACAAACTACTATTTTTTGTTATTCAGTATTACATCTTTTCATTACATGAAAGACAACCTTTAGCAGTGTGACCTTTAGTGAAGGACCTGAGATTAAAAAAACCCAAACCCATACTTTGCTGTGCACATGCTACAGCAAGAGATGATAGCTGTTGTTCTGCATGTAAACCAGGCATACGCTACTTTCTATAGCATACACTTACGGAGGAGGATTTGTCCTTGTCGTTATGGATTTTCAACACAGGGCGGCACTGGGGAACCATCTCTTGTTGTCGTGGCTGACTGGAGGCCATGGAGGTGATGCCTTTCTGTGCTCCCGGTGGGGTGTTCAAGGCTATGACCCGTAGAAATAATTATACATGCGAAAGTTTGATGATTGTGACTTCAACATTGTTTCTAATTTATTGAAAACTTTATAGATAAAACCCACAATGTCTCTATTCTTCTGCAGATCATGTTATTTTCTAAACAATCATAGTTCTAGCTCTCTCAGTTCTGTTAGAAAAAGTTACATTCTTCCAAAGTTACATTCTGCTGTAACTAAAGCAGTAAGGGCAGCTCCCTCTACAACAAAAGTAACTTGGAATCTGATTTAACTTTCTGTGCCTCTGGACTAACTAAGTTTGGAAAGTCTGGCAATGACATTAACAATTGTCCCTCCAGTGTAAGTTCCATTAGCGTGTGCTTGTAGTCTCTTTGAAAAGCAGATCAAATTGTGATCTCTCCTGTTGTGAAACAACCCTGCTCAGCAGATCTGAGCAGCTTCCAAGTCTTACCTAATTCCTTTAACACACAAGTAATAGAGCCTCTAGGTTGGGCCCTAGTGTGATGTGAAGTCTTGGGTTTGTGGCCTTACATCAGGAGACTGGGTAACTATGCTGAAAATAGAAAGGCTGTAGTAACTTTATGAGGAATACAAGGATTTTCTCCTACTCTGTAGCAGCCACCATAGCTGTGTTAGCTAAAGAAATCTGCAAAGGAATGCTTAGGCTCTCAGTCACTTAGTAATTAGCATACCAGGTATGCTGTTCTGCACAGCCAGAGAAACCAGCAGGCTGTAACATGCTGCTCTTCGGAATGATGTTGTCCAAGTATTCTTAATCTGAAATAAAAAGTAGTCAGGATTGATTCTGAGATGCCACACATGGCTACAGCAACAGCTGTTTACTAAATACACACAAAAAAAAGAAAAATAAAAAAGGAAAAGAGCAAGATATGCAGCCTTCAGGCATAGGTCATTTCCTGTCATTCTGTAATGTGATCTATTGCATCAGTAGAATTTTTTTTTCTCCATGAAATGAAGCAAGTGTTTTCACCGGCAGAAAATGCTAGCACCATTTTCTCAGTTAAAAATCTAATTATTTACAGATTTGAATAGAATGTAAGGCTAACAGACTCTAAAGACAGTTTCTGGCATTTAGCCAACTGCAGATGAGGACCTTACTGAGCTAGGTATGGTTTTCTGTGTGTTTAATAAAGCTTTGTGCACATGTACTCTTATAGACTTCCTAAGTTTGTCCTTGAATTCATGTAAACTTCTAGCACTGCAGCTTTGATACATGCTGTATGAAGAGCCATCTCCTTTTGCTGGTTTGCTGGTCTCCCCTGAGCTTTGGCTGGCTCCCCACAGTTCATATGTTGGAAGAAACAGTGAATAGTGGATCTCTGTACACCCTTTCCATAGCCCTCATTTAATTAAACCCTACATCTGTCAGCTATTCCTTATTTCCAGAGTGGAGAGATCTTGCATACACAACCAATCCCTATATAGAAACCATAGACGAACAGACTAGTTCTTAACTTCAAGAGTTCAATTAAACCACCGTGTGCTGAGGGAGAATGAACGAAACTAAGTTACATGGAAATTTAAGATCCTGTCTGTTATTTTTAACCTTGCTGCAGTGTAAAAAGGAGGATAGCTTGACTGTCTATGTTCAAACTACTGCAAAAAATGCCCTTACTTTTTTGGAAATTGGGAATTAATTTAGTCTACATTCAAGCCACAAAAATAATAAGTAGCTCTTTTCCCCCTCAATGTCAGTTTATGCTCTAGCATCTAAGAGACTTTGTACCAAAGGTCACTGTGTCATCCTTCCTTCATTGACTCTCAATGGTCCACGGTCATAGAAATCCTCATGTGATGTAATTACCTTGTAATCCTTAAACCATAGGTTGTCTGTCTGGTAGAGCTTTGTATCTGTTTGCTGTGTGTCCTATTCTATACTCAAACTACTAAAAGTCAAGTATCACTTCAATATGCTACTTTTTGGTATGGTATGAAAGACAATTTCAATTGCATATGTTTTTTTTTTCTTGGTAGCTCTGTGCTTCGTTATGCTTGTCAATGTGGGAAGCATTGAGTCCTCAATGGTATTGAATGACGTCTCCCTAGTATCTGTTCCTTCCCTACAAATGTGTGACTACTTTTTTTCCTGATTGCCATTTTCCTGTCTCTGGAGTCGCTGTATATTAACCAAGTTGTGTGTTTTTTGCAGAACTACTGAAACCACTGCGGTAGCTCTGCTGCCTTGGTTGCCCTTTGAGTCAGCTGGATGCGCTTCATGTTGGCACAGCAAAATGTTTGTGTTGTGCAAAATATCCTGATACCGAGTGCTGGGTTTGGCACATTTTGAGGTCTGTGGCTGAGTGAAAAGTAGACCAGGTAGTAGGGAAAATATGGCAAGGGCTTTTGCTAGAAACTGCTACTGAGTATCAATCGATAGAATTATTAGCGGAGAGTGTCACGCCCCCAACAAATCACAGATCCAGCCACAACCTTTATCTAAGTTCTAGTTTTATGATTCAGGTTTTAAACAATATTAGGCTGAATTTGTAGTTTAGGAGGTTTGCTAGATTATCTTTTATCATCATAGACTACTGTCACTTATATAAGGTTATACAGCTATCAAGACAACTCTAGAGCATAAAACCCCCAATTCAAACAGACATTTACACAGAACTTAAAACTTAGAAAATTGTTCTTTTCTATGTTGTCTGAGAACAGCCATGTCCTGTGAGCAGACCAGAAAAAAATCAGCGCCAGCTAGCAGCTGGCCAAAACGAGGACATGTCCAATAAAACAGAGCAAGAGAGAGAAGCTTTGAGAGAACTGCTTTCCCCAGCTAATCAAAGCAACTTTGAAGTCCACAAACACCAAAAAACTCTTTTCACAAGTTATGTCAGGACAAGGTCCAAGTAGAAGAGTTTAAATTGCCTCATAATGGTACATCCTTTAACAGGAAATCATGAGGCCAATTTATCTGTCTTGTGAAAGCGAATATGTGTCTTGCTTTCAGCAGAAAATTTGTTTTTATGTCACATGATAGCAGTACCCATTTTCTGCTACTTCTTCAGTTTGTAATCTGAGCAGCATCCCTCGCCACTGCCAAATTCTGGTAGCCAAATTACCATCACCATACTGTGAAGAAACTCTAAAGTGTGTTATTCTAGTAGCATATTGGCAATATAGCATTGTAACAACATTTAAAGCATCTCAAGCATATTAATTAAAATAAAAGAAGCTGTTCCACTAAATCCATTTTCTCAAAGCACTACATCTAGCCAGTCTTTGGCAAGCTTCCCCTTTCTAACATGTCCACAAATGTCTCTAAAATACCATTTTGCAGCTTAAACCACTACAGGTTAGTTCACCGCCCCTGTTCAAAATGCTTACCCCTTAGTGTTAACTCCAGAAATGGGTTAAACAAAGTTGTGGAATCTTATTAGAATTGTCACTTCATATTCTCCATATACTATTTGCCCAACAGAACTACCAGAATAACTGTCCTGATCTCAGTTTGATCTTAGCTTTGATTTGAACAAAGGGATTAGGATGATGATCTTCAAAAGGCACTTCCTCCAACCTTATTTTTCCTATAATTATGTTTTTGCACTGACATGTTTGACACAGCCTGGCACAATGTTACTCATGATGCTGCCGATTACACCATTTTCCCATGATTAACCTCTCCCTGAGTGTGTGTCCCTCAGCCTAGAAGGGAAATATCTTTATGTAACCCTTAAGATCAGTTAAACTCTCAACAGTACATTTTTCAATGTACCCACTAAAAAGGAACTCTCAGATCATTCCTTTTAGGCTAAAGTGAAGTCTCTCAACAAATATGATCAGTCAGATGTCTGAACAATTTAGCACTGAAAATGAGTGAGTGAAACCTTAACCTGGTGAGATACAAACCAAGGTTCCCCTCAATAAATTACTGACTGACACTGGTTTCAGTTCTTCTGGATGCACCTGTGTTTCTGGAAATGGATTCACTTCTGTCAGTAAGCAGTTGGATCTAGCAGCAGTGTTGTGTCTTTTCAGAAGTAATTTTGAGCTACCAGATTTTCTAAGTCCTGTATTTCTCGGCAACTTCCCTGACACCCTGCCCAACCAGGACACCAAACAAGGTGTGACACTGGATGAAATTGGTTATTAAAAGAGGAATAGTGGTCTCCCTGCCTTGTCATTATATGTGGGCTAGAACTGCTGCTGACTCAAGCCACATGACAAACAAGACTTCTTTGGTTTTCTTTGACAAATACGTCACAGTGCCCTAGCCACTCTTGCAGCCTTGTGAGACGCGTTGCACACTGAATTCTGCTTTCTCTTAACCTGAGAAGTACCTTGCAGATCAAAATCCCCTCATTAGTTTTCTGCCTTAGAGGGCACAAACAGTTTCTCTGCACAGCAAAAAATGTCAGGTTCTACCACTCACACAATGTGCTGGGAAGTTGCTGTAATTTATGGGAACTTGTGCAAGACAAACTGTCCCTGAGGGTTCAATCTACTCAGCTTTCATCACAACATAGATTGTTTTCCACTCATTTCCTCATATAATCATCCTACACAAATTTGTATCACCCCTTCCTGTCTTCCTGAGCTGCCTTTTACCGTTTCTATTTAATTACACATTTTACCTAGATTCAGTTTCAAAATTCTTCAGTGGTGCAACCCAGAGCACCAACTCTGAGTAAACCCACAGTAAAACTCCCAGTACCTTACATCCCAGCATTCCTGCTAAGAATTTCTCACTCCCAAATTCTAACAAAATTCTCATTGAGTGACTGCAATTCAGCTTGTTAGTCATTAGATCCTCACAATTTACTGTGAAGCTCTGTTATGTGGGTGGTTTACAAGGATGAATGGATCTGCTTTAGAAAAATGTGAGCCAAAAAAATAACATGATCTCTGTTATACACACGAAAGGTTTGAAGACAGCAAAGCTGATAGTGACCTGATCTATTAATTGTGGATATCCCACCTTGGTGAATGGATGTTCTCAGCTGATATTCACGTAAGTCGGCATGTCTGTATTCCCACTAACTGCCCTCTTCCCTTCTTTCCAGCCCTGTTCTGCACTGTAACCAAATTCAGCCTGAAAGGCATCGAGGAACCTATTTCAAAAGCCTTGTTTGCTGTCCTAATGCTAGCGAGCAACAGCACGGGGAGCAATCTGGAAGCGAACATGAAGCACTGAAGAAGCAGGGAGAAGGGAAAGGAAAGGAAAGTGTCTTTGCAGCCCTGGTTTCAATGCATGTCAGATTCTGTTCTCAGACCATGCATACAATTATCTGTAGATGGTAAGGAAAGATTGTATAAGTGTTGTACGATTTTATTTTACTACTGCTTTGTAAAAATAAGATCATGTTTAAACAGGATTCCTACTCATAGGGGAAAACTTAAAAAGGTAAATTTGTTGTTCTTTAAAAAGAATTTGTATTCTCTAATGATGCTTAAAACTGATCAAGAGTGCTGTTCTGAATGTAAACTTTACAGAATCTGACTACTTCTAGCAAACCAACACAAACTGTATCACTCCAGTTGTCTTAAGTTCCTTACACCTCTGTCTAGGTCAGCTCTTATCAATGCAGAGGATTATGCAGGTTTCCAGGTGGACCTGACTTCTTACCAGTTGCTTCCTTCTTCGCCATGGGCATGAGTTCAGAATTGTGCATAAGAGCATAACTTATTTAAAGCTTAATACTTGGCACAAGTTCAAATGCAAAATCAAGATGGGCAGTAAAACCTTATGAGGTGGTAAGTTCAGATAGCACATTCCTGAAACAGTTGACTGATGATGACTGTGTTACCATATTCTGAACTTGGTAAATTCCTGAATGAAACACATTAACACTGGGGGAATTGCTGAGATGAGTTTCTACAGCTCTATGCCAACATCGGCTGTCTTCACATCCAGTGTGTCCAGCTGAGCAAAACCATGTTTGGGGGTGTTTGAGCCAACACAAACACTACTGAAATGGCAAGGATCAGAAGCAAACAGAGAATTCTGTTCAATCAAATAGAAGATGTTTAAGCAAATATTAGATTTATGGAAAGGATTGCTTCTTTTAAATAACCAATGCACAAACTCCTATCCAAACGAAGGTTTTTGTCAAGTTGCCAGTGCAAGACCTCAAAAAGCCTTAAACAAAGATAATGCCACTGACATTTTAATATCTGGTGTTTAATAAAATTTATTTCTGGAGTTTTTTTTTTTTAAAAAGTAAAGAATATTTTCTGAGAAGACTGACTGTGCACATTTCTACATTTCTGTAAAACTAGCCTCTGGAGTGTGGATAATGTTTTCACCTTAGATAAGTAAAAAAGGTGCAGTACTGATTTTAGCAGGAGTTTCAACTGTAATAACTTCCTTTTTCATTTCTAGCCAGCCTTGAATCCAAAGGAAGCAGTACGGAGCATGCAGTTTGTATAATAATAAGCTTGCTGGCATTTGACTGGCAGTTCAGACTTGTAGTTAGTCTGTTATTTCTTGAATTGCCTTGGATGATGACCAGTAGAATTCCGTGTTGCCACGAATAGTTATGTTCCTGGATTCCTGTTAATCTACAAATGCTCTGTTGTCAAGTCATTCATTGTGGAGAATGAGCTGGATTGGCCTTTTAACAAAATAGCATTTAGAAACAGTGGCACTGTCTCAATTAATAGCAGGGTGTCATCAACCATAAAGCAATACTAAAAGACTCTTCCGAGTGCCATTGTTCCTCACGTTTGTTGGAAACAGAAATATGCTGTGCAACATTGAACCTTTAATGAAGAGTGAAGGTATTCCAGCTGTCAGAACAGCACAGACATTAGTAGAAGAAATGTTAAGATTGGTTTGAATTGAGTATGGGAATGTCTGTGTGCGACATCATGATCGGAATCAATAAGGCAAGAATTAAAAAAAACTTAGAATCACTTGGTTGGCAAAGACCTTTGAGATTGAGTCCAACCATACCTGTCCACTACCAAACCATATCCCTGTGCACCTCATCTACCCTTCTTTTAGATTCCAGGGATGGTGACTTGACTACCTCCCTGGACAATCAGTTCCAGTACATGATAACCCTCTCAGTGAAGAATTTTTTTCCTGATATCTAATTTGTATCTCCCCTGGCACAGCTTGAGGACATTTCCTCTCACCCTATCACCCGTGACTTGGGAAGAAGAGATCAGCACTCACCTTGCTATAACCTCTTTTCAGGTAGACTTAGGCAGTGATAAAGTCTCCCCTCAGCCTCCTTTTCTCTAGGCTAAATAACTCCAGTTCCCTCAGCTGCTCCTCATGACACAAGTAAGAGCAATCAAACCAGTAAATGCTGACAAATGCAGCGTTTATATAGAGACAAAAAGGCCTGTGCTCTGAGAAGGTTACAGCTGAAATGCTTTATCAGCAGAAGACTTGTCTTCTGATAGCAACAAGTTTACAGTAAGTCATACAGGCTGTCCCTATTTCTGTTAGCTCAGCAAGAAGACAGACAGATGCTTCAAAAGTCGGGAATAAAGACAACAGGCAGAGAGATGAAAGACAGATGAGACCAAAAAAAAAAATTGCATCATAGTAACTCACTCGTAAAATGCATAGAAAAACTGTATAGAAATTGCTTTGCTCCCACCCAAAGCACTCCAAGAGCTGTAGCAAGGACTTAACACCAGGCATTCCTCGTGTCAGCACAAGCAACCCTGGCCTAACAGACATGTACATTTTGGGGCTCTGGAGTACAGAGGGACAAGAGAATGACTGTGCGGCTGAGATCAGTTTTCCTTAAATACTGTTTTACCCTTCCATAAGGTCTTTCACTGCATTTTGTAATATTTAATTCCTACACCAGGATCAATGTTGCAATGAGCTTTACAGTCACACTTGCACACCCTGTAGTTTGTTTTAGTAGGAGGTCATTTCAAGTCAACACCTGCGTGGTGACTAAGCACCTGTCTTCGGGACAGGCCCTTGGGTTTGCTGGGTGTTGGCATCTTTCCACCCACTGTAAACGTGCAGCGTGGCACCTGCTTTTAAAAGGCAAGCCTAGATTTACAGTTAGCTTTAGCTGACTTGAGTGATTTGTTGCATCTTCTCCTGCCTCACTTCAGAAGGAGGAAGATGTGTCCTCCTTCCATGTCAGTACCAGGCCACACCCATCATTTCTCTAAACTCCTGTCTATAGGCTGTGTATTTGTTATACTCGATTCTGCCTTCACACAGAGATCTTTTTGACATGTCTTTCTGCAGGAATTACAAATGTCATCGGATACTGAATCCACTGAGGCAAGAACAGCTTCAATTTATACCTTGCAGTGTGTATAGCTAGTAGGAGTTACCAAGCCAATGAGAAGTTCTCTATTTAACTTGCCTCTCACTCCACAGCATGAACTAACAGCACCTGGCTCAGAAAGCATGTGTTGCAGCAGCAGTGGGTGCAAGAGTGAACCAAGGAAACCTTGTCTTGCCCATGAGCAGGATTGGGACTGATCATGAGATGTGAATATACTGGTTCCATGTACCATTTTCTTCTCTGTTTAGTTTATGCCTCTGTGGGTACCCTTCTTCCTTCCTTTCCAGAGGGGAGGAGGGGAACCAGATGTGTACTTCAAACCGAGCAGGTAACTCCTGCCAGCCGGCACTGCCTTGCACAGAGGCTTTGATCCCCTTTGATTTTCAGTTACTATAATTACTGGTCCCTCTGCTCTTGTGACCTGTATAAAGGTCTAATGATTTTTTAGGCATTGCCCAACACCTGCCCCCAGTGATCATAGAATCATGGAATAACTAGGTTGGAAAAGACCTTTGAGATCATCAAGTCCAACTGCACCTGTCCACTACTAAGCAACCTTCCAGTACCTGAAGGGGCTACAAGAAAGCTGGGGAGGGACTGTTCACAAACGCTTGTAGCGATAGGACTAGGGGCAATAGGTATAAACTGGAGAGGGGCAGATTTAGACTAGACATAAGGAAGAATTTCTTCACTATGAGAGCAGTGAGGCCCTGGCACAGGTTGCCCAGGGAAGCTGTGGCTGCCCCATCCCTGGAGGTGTTCAAGGCCAGGTTGGATGGGGCTTTGGGCAGTCTGATCTAGTGGGATGTGTCCCTGCCTATAGCACGGGGGTTGGAATCCCTTCCAACCCAAACTATTCTATGATTCTACTAAATCACATCCCTAAGCACTTCACCTACCCGTCTTTTAAATCCCTCCAGGGATGGGGACTCAATCACCTCCCTGGGCAGCTTCTGCCAGTGCTTGATAACCCCTTCAGTGAATAAGTTTTTCTTAATGTCCAATCTGAACCCCACCTGGTGCAGCTTGAAGCTGGTGAAGGGGCTGGAGAACAAGTCTTATTAGCAGCGATGGAGGGAGCTGGGATTGTTCAGCTTCGAGGAGGCTGAGGGGAGACTTTATTGCTCCCTACAACTACCTGAAAGGAGGTTGTAGAGAGGAGGGAGCAGGCCTCTTCTCCCAAGTGACAGGACCGGGGGAACGGCCTCAAGCTGTGTCAGGGGAGGTTCAGATTGGATTATCACAAAAAAAATTTTGACAGAAAGGGTCACGGGGCACTGGCAGAGGCCGCTCGGGGAGGGGGCTGAGTCCCCGTCCCTGGAGGGGTCTGAAAGGCGGGCCGGCGCTGAGGGGCACGGCTCACGGCCCGACAGGCCCGGCCCGAGGCGAGGATGCGGCGGGGCGGTGCCCGCCGCTCGGCGCGGGGCTGTGACGCCGCGGGGCGGGCCGGGGCGGGCGCTTTTCAGGCCGGGGCGACGCGAGCGGCTGCGGGGAATGCGCCGGGGCGATGGTGCCGGGCGCCCGGCTGCCCCCGCGCTCCGGAGGGAGCCCTCGCCTCCTCCTCATCCTCCTAATCCTCCTAATCCTCCTCCTGCCGCTGGTGCCGCTGTGCCTGGGCCGGTCCCCGCCGCGCCGCCCGCCCGTGGTGCTGGGTAAGAGCCCGCCCGGGGCTGGGGAGGGGGGTGCGGGGTAACGGGCTGCGGCCCCCGGCCCCTTTCGGAGCGCTCTGTAACGAGTATGCTCAAAGAATCGGTGCTGTCACAGGTACTGGGTAAGGTTAGTTACGCTGTTTTGTATCCCTCGATGAGAATCGTAAAGAAACGTTTTTAATAACTTGTCTACTGAAACCGTAAGGCTCGAGCATCTCAACACGCTGGTTTAGTGCATTGGATGTCACTAATGCGAGTGGTCAGTGCTGTCAGTGCGCTGTGTGTTCCTGTGCAATTAGACTTGATGATAACGAGGGGAGAAAAAGTAAGAAAATGAGAAAAAATATTAGGAGAGGGATAATCAGTGTGTGTCATTCTGTTTAAGCTCCATTAGAATAGCATAGGCTCTGCTGTTGGCTTTTACCGCTGTCACAAGCGATGTGGAAGCATTGATGCTAAATGAGAAATTCTCTCAGATGCTGCGGTACCGGGACTGCTGTGCACAGATTCCCAGCTCCTAACAGGGGGCTGAGGTAAATGAGGGGATGTAGCTCTGGAAGAAGGAACAGCAAAAGGCTGTCCTGAGAGGCTGGAATTGAAATGTGAACAAAAGCTCCTTGACTTCTGGCTGTGAAGGCTAGAAGCAGCCTTTTATCCCATGTCTCGGTGCTGTAATGCTAGGCTTTAGCAGTAAGCTCTGGCACTTATTCCAGTGCAAGCTTCTTGGTGACAAAGGTGATAGTGTTTGAGTTGCTCATCTGATATTCAACTCCAGCTATGAAGGAATCGAAGAAAATTTAAAAGCATTTGGGATAAAAGGACACTGATTATAGAAGCAAGGAGTCACTACAGGTGGATCTGCTGTAGTATATCCGTACCCTAAGGATGCTTTCAAAAAACCATGGCTGACCTACATCTTGTTTTCCTGTTTCTGGTAAATGCTGTGTGGCTGAGCACATGTTCATCAGTGAGTGGCTCAAAAAAGAGGTTTTCTTTCTGTTAGAGTGATTTCTTATCAAACGCTACAGAACTTGCATCTTTTTCTATTCTAGTCAGTGTCTGCATTTTAAAATTTGCTGTTTGCTGCCCAGTCCTGATCTGTCCAGAAAGTGAAGATGCAGTGGCTTTTACCATAAATAATTTTTCTGGCTTGCCTGTGTGTCTGAGCAAGTAGGCACTCTTTGGGAGTGATTTGCTGAAACTACTATTGTAAAATACTATGGTGGGGTTTTTTGGTTTTTTTTTTTTTGATGGCTAGAAATGACTGCTGTAAAAACACCTGCACGAAGAGCTTAGCTTTGATTAGACATGACATGGGCAGCGAAGGTCAAACAAATAAAGGAGAGGAAGGAGTGACTGTCGGTCACTCACCTGTTCTGTATGATATGTTCTCATCTGGATTCTAGTTAAATTTTCACAACCTTTTCCTCACCCTTCTTATGTATGTGACATGCAAAGATAAGCTTTTTAGGAATCAGTGAGATGAGGATGGTTAGAAGAGTTTAGGAGAATTACTTGTAGAGGCATTCCAAGTGCTGGCTTAACACAGGTGTTTGGGGAGGGAAGAAAAACACACATTGCTTTGGAATCACAATGCTGAAGAAGTTTGGGAGGTGTGTGCAAGGTTGAATTACACAGGCCTGTGCAAGCCCGAGATGGTTTTTGGAGCCCATACAAGAAGGAGGTAGATTTGATCCTCCAGATTGATCAGGCTGACATCCGGGTCCTTAATTTCTCATACGTGTTCAGCTTTTAAATACGTTTATATATCTTAGGAAATGTGGTCTCATGATCCAGGCATTCACTGTTAGACCATTTGGAAGTTAAAACACTTAACTAGAAGAGTTAAGAGGTTTGGTCATACTCTGTGCATGGCAAGTTGACCATCTGATCCTAAGGAATAAAGAAAGAAGGAATGCCGTTTAAAGGAATGTTGTCAACATAATGATCACTTCATAAATGTTTTAGGCCCTTGGTTGTCACAAGATACAGTGTAACTTGGTTTCAGACTTTTTGTGTAATGACCCCACTTGCAATTCCAACCTGTGCTTACCCAAGTAATAGAGAAGGAAGCAGGGCAGTAGCTTGCAAATATAGGGTGCTGCTTATATATGGGTAACTGTTCTGCTTCCCTGGTACTCACAAAAATACTGCTCCTAGGAAACACAAATCTGGAAACACGTGAGTGGCTTGAATACAACCTTGTGACTATTGGCTGTAGTTGTGGTGTCAACTGGTCTCAAATTTGTAGAGACTCCCAGATGACTCAGATGAAGTGTAGTTCTCTGAAAGCCTATCTAATACCTCATTAGTGCTCCCCCAGCTTTCCCTGTGCCTGTATATTGGCCTGCTTTGTGTTACTAAGGCATGAGAAAATGAACGTGTTGAGGAGGAAGTGGTTAATTTTGTAGTTGAATTGCCTTATTGGCAGAGGTGGCACAAGGAACGTGGAGAGCTGGCACTGCTTCATTTGGATTGTTATTTTTTTTTAAGCTGATCTGTGTATCATCAAACAGTGCTTTATTAGCAGGAGCTGCTGTACCTGAAGATCACATTTGTACAAACCTAGGGAGCAAGACCCGAGACCAAACAGACATGGGTAGTAACTGACAGCAAAATACTCCAATGCAATTGCTCCGTTTTCCTTGCAACTGAAGTAACAATGGGGATTCATGGAACGGTGGTACTAGGGAAGAAGAAACATGAGGGTAAAAATCAAAACCTTACTGCCAGAGTCCTGTCTGAAGGCTTGGTATCAAAGACGCAGTGCTCATAAAAATGTAAGGTGATTGTCTTGGAGTTTTCCCAAGTGTTTTTGGGGAAAAGGGACTATTCAGGATACTGAATTGCTTTCATATGTCTTTAAAGAGTTTGGCCAGGACAATATAGTCATACAAAAAAATCTCCTTTTAGAACCAGGACAACATAGTGAATATTTCTGCTCTACTGACAATACTTAATAAATAAATAAAATATATCTATATACTGGGCAGATACTTCTGATATCTGCTTCATGTTTACATGCAATTATAATCTTTTTCCACTTCTTTTATCCATTTGGTTATGCATTCCACACACTTGCCTTCTAATGCTTGCAACAAGAACTTCCTTTATTTTGAGGCTGTTCCTCCTTCATTTTCTCATATAGCCCATGGATAACCAATGCATACTATCTCATGCCTTATCAATTTTGGAGGCTGATAACCTGTCCTCATAAGATCAGTGGCGATTCACTGAACTCTTTACCTTTTAGAGCTGACTCAACACAATTACTATATCAATGTTCTGATACCTTCTGCAAACAATTTGTTAGGTACTTGGCTAAAGTTTTCTAGAAAGACACCCAAATGAAGTTTGTTAATAATTGATTTACATGCAAAAGAGGTTTGTCTGAATTCCTGCTGACTGCTAAGTGAGGCGTGAGTGTTTGTGTGGTCAGCTGGCTAGATGTCAGGAGTGATTTAAATGTTTGCGCCTCATGTGATCTGAGGTATCTAGGAGTATCATGTGAGACTTTGTTTGCTTTCTTGTTCCTAATTTTAAACGCAAGCCTTTTCTGTGAGTGTATCATGGAGTCCATGAGCCTATTTCAAGACATTCACTGTAGAGAACTGTGGTCAGAGTTTAAAATTAATTTTCTGGAAAACTTGGTTCATTTTGAAGGAAGGGTGCTTTATAGAACCAGAAAGATGAGTTCTTTGAGGAAATCATACTAGTAAAAAAGTGATGATATGTATCCAAAGCCATTTGCATTTCAGATAAAAGTACTTCTTCCCCCTGTTATCTTTATATTGTCTTTATTCCAGGTGTAGTTTAAAATCCCCCTACTCATGGCTTTTGAATGTTCTTTTTATTTCCTGAGTGGTGTTAAGGCAAGTCACTTTCCAGGGTGCAGATTGCTTATTGTATTCTGCTGGGAACTGTGAATCAGTTGCTAAGACTCAAGGACAGTGATAGGCAGGAGTGCCAGGGTATCCTGAAGCTGGTTGTTGTAGTTCCATCACTTGGAAAAGTCTGTAACTCCTTAAACTCTCAAAGGAAATTTGAAAATGTTCTTTCCGTAAAGTTTAATCAAACAAGAACACATCCCAGAAGAAGATCTGTGAATTTCATCAGGGCAGTTGAGACGAAAACCCAGCAAAGGATACTATAATATTGGAAGTGGGATTGGGCTAATGGATGTGTTAGAATGAGTTCTGTTGGGATAACTATCTCTGTGAAAAATAAAAATATGCTAGAACTGATAGATCATCAGATCTGACGGAAACATTTTTTTTCTGCTGAATATGAAATCTGATTGTATTTCCTGCTGTTGCAGTTCAGGAGTCAACGCATGTACTGCACAGCTGCAGATTGGGGAAGGAAGGGTGCTGCTTGAGATATTTTCTTGGACATCCAGTTTTAACTAGTGCTGATGGATTTTGCAGAACTTCACTTGCCAGTTGTTTTGTACATTTGTGAGGTCAGTCTGAGGGCTTTAAAAAGTAAGAGCTTTCTGTGTTTCTAGCAAAAAGGCTTGGAAACTGCAGATGTTGGAAGATGAGGAGAAAAATTACTTGCAGATTGCTTGGCCCACAGATAGTTTCTGTGTATGGGCTGAAAGCAAAGGGAAAGGTACCTTTCTGCCAATTTTAAATTCTATCACATAAAATTCAGAAAGACATGTCCTTATCTAATCTTCAGTGTGATCTTTTTTTACCCATTATTTATTGAAAAGCCACTCATTAGTTCTCCAGCCAAAATGTAAATCATTAACAGTTAAATTGTGTGGGGTGAGTACTGAAGATCTTGCGTGTTTATGTCCATAATCTAAAAAATCAAAATTTGCATTTTATTCCATGTACCTTCATCACAAATCCTTTTCAGCTTGCAGAATATGCTTTGGAAAATAAAACAGGAGTTTTGAATTGGTGCTTAGCAGTGTCACTGTTAATGTGGAAAAATATTTTTAATTCATGCTTTGCAAACAAACATACATCGCACCGGTATGTGACTAACTGCAGTATCGTATCTTGGAACTTTCCTTTTATCTTTTGTTTAAAATTACATAGAATTACCACTTTTCAACTTGTTCCTTGTCATCCCTTGGATAACAACAAGTATATGCAGTTTCTCTTCTGCTCCTGAACACAGGAATGCAGCCTCCATCCTCAAGAAATTTCGGGATAAAAATAGGTTAATCAAATCAAACTTGCTGTTAGTCCAAGATCACTCAAGTCCAAGTGAGACTTTGTACAGTTTCCTGCTTTCGGTGCTCTTGTCAATATGCATCTTGATTGTAATCTTAAACTTCTTCAGTCATGAGTCTTCCTTCTCTGAGTGGGAGTGCTTATGGTTATTTATGTTGACTATTTGCTGTTTGGAAACCTCAGCAAGTTCTTAAAACTTTTATAATCCAGATGTTGAACATTTTGAAAGGTATGTTACTGGAAGAAATTGATTTTTACCCAAAGAAATGAGATTTTTAGGGTATAACAATGTTACTTTTCTACTGCATTGCAACCGAAAACAAAACCAACCTGTTGTGTCCTTGGCAGGTCTGCTGCTGCAGCTGGCTGGCCATGAATGTTTGATACAAATAGAATTACATTGTGTTCTTCTTCTAATTAAGAGCACTGATATAGCACAGTCATGAGACTGTGGGACAAGCTGTTGCTTTACAGTTCTATAAGCAATAACAGCACAGCATTTTGGGAGGTTATGAGACTGAACTTTAGTAAACTTTCTAGGGTGTGATGCAACACTGTAATCTCCTTTACTATGCTTTCCAGAATATCAGAGTCCTTGAAATATGACCCAAAATAAACTGTGGTCAGCTACTGGGACTTTTAACGTTTCACTTGAGACTACAGAAATAAAACCATTGATATCACAGAATCACAGAATAACCAGGTTGGAAGAGACCCACCGGATCATCGAGTCCAACCGTTCCTATCAAACACTAAACCATATCCCTCAGCACCTCATCCACCCGTGCCTTAAACACCTCCAGGGAAGGTGAATCAACCACCTCCCTGGGCAGCCTGTTCCAGTGCCCAATGACTCTTTCTGTAAAGAATTTTTTCCTAACGTCTAGCCTAAACCTCCCCTGGTGGAGCTTGAGGCCATTCCCTCTTGTCCTGTCCCCTGTCACTTGGGAGAAGAGGCCAGCACCCTCCTCTCTACAACGGTCCTTTCAGGTAGTTGTAGAGAGCAATGAGGTCTCCCCTCAGCCTCCTCTTCTCCAGGCTAAACACCTCCAGCTCTCTTAGCCGCTCCTCATAAGGCCTGTTCTCCAGCCCCTTCACCAGCTTTGTTGCTCTTCTCTGGACTCGCTCCAGAGCCTCAACATCCTTTCCTAATGAGAAAATAGGGCTAGTTAATCAAGAAATCCTAAAGCACTTCTTTTGTGGTGGGGGATCTCCTGCAGTGGCTGAAGGTTGTAAGGGAGTGGCTGTCGAGGTCTAGATTTAGTCTGGAGTTCTGTCCTTTATCAGTTCAGCAGTAAGTTTCTCTGAAAGCATATCTGGCTTTCCAGTTAAATTAGGTGTCAGCTATTATCTCATTCTTCATACATATTGGTGTTCAATAGCACTTAAACTGTTTTGATTAAATAATTTACTGAAGGGGGAGAAGCAGCTGTGGGTAGGCCTGCATTAAAAATCTTGAACATTGACAAGTAAATAGGATACAGCTATGCCCACACCAAAAAGGTGGGGGGCTGTATGGAGCTGCAAGAGGCTGGTGGGAACTCTTAAGAAGTACCTAACTCCTAAATTTTTCCAATACAGAGAAACTTTTCAGTTATTGAAATACCATTGGCTTTCTGGCTCTTGAGGAAGAAATGATTAAGTGTCTTCTTTTTATATCTTTCAGTACCAGGGGACTTGGGTAATCAGTTGGAAGCAAAGTTAGATAAGCCCTCAGTAGTGCACTACCTCTGCTCTAAGAAGACAGACAGTTATTTTACACTCTGGCTGAATTTAGAGCTACTTCTGCCTGTTATCATTGACTGCTGGATTGATAATATCAGGTAAGACCAGAAATGTTGCTCTTTGCAGTTATGTCCTTTCCTTAGACTGACATGCTTTGCACAGAATGACTGCCTTAAACATTCTTTCCTGATTCAAGACCAGTGAGAGAAATGGCTTGGAATTCTGCTAAATAGAATAACAGGATGAAATGAAAGATGTGGTCCTGTTGCTTCTGAGGTAGCTGCTCATCACTGATGAAAAGCTGTGATTCTCTTGGTTTCTTCCACCTTCTTTCCTGCCAGTTACCCAGTGTAGGTTTGGGCACTTATCAGACACTGTTGTAGGCTTATCTAGAGTGGAACATCATCTGCTTTTTTGAAGAGTTACTAAAATTTTGATGAGGCAAGGGGGAAGGAGGTACATTGGGCAGCACAGAGGGGACAGGCAGAAGGAACATGAGCTTGCACTTCTGCTGGCAGTATCATTAGAGAGCAGTCTTAGGGGCCACTGAGACTCATTCCTTAAAGGGCAGTGTCAAAGTCTCTTTCCGGAATTATTTTTGATTTAAAACATTGCATAATTTAAAGCCTGCAGATTATTTAGTTGTTCAGTCTGCTTCATTAATATTCCTGTAAAAATCATAAAACTGTCTTTATGAAAACAAGAAATATTTAGCTTGTGCAGATAAAAAATGTTGTATTGGCATGTTCTTGAGACATTTTCTCCACCATGTGGCTTGAAATGAAGTGAAACGGTGTAGAACTATATGTAGTAGCTTATATAATAAAGTTGAAGTTCAGCCAGTTCTGTGTACTCAGTTTTATAGAGAAGATAAGTCTTGGACTCTGCATGTAAAGCATTAAACTAATTAAAGCAATTGTTTACTTTGTGTAACCTCTTAGCCATTAGAGTACTCTTATGTCTGCCTGTTTGTTTTTTTCTTGTGGATAATAGCACTTAAAGTTCTTGTTACTGCTCTCAGAACGTCAGACTGAATGTAGCTGAGAGGTGTCAGGTGGTAATAGGACATGTTTCATATTTGTTTTTTCTTCCCCCCACCCAGGCTGGTATATAACAGAACAAGTAAGACTACGGAACCGCCAGATGGAGTGGATATCAGAGTGCCAGGGTTTGGGCAGACTTTTTCCTTGGAATTCCTTGACCCAAGTAAAAGGAGCGTTGGTATGCACAAGCTGTCTGAAGTGTTTTTGTCACTTGTGAGATTTTTCTAGTGTCTTTTATACAACAAGCTACTGACGTGATTTGAAATTACAATTCTATTGAGAAGTAGAAAAAACAGAGATTTTTTTTTTTTTTTTTTTTTTTGCAGTAGTAGGGCAGCCCATGGCTCACTCTGCTTTTAAGGGTTTTCATTGTACTGTTTTGTCTGTTGTTTGGCCTGGTAGATTAAATATGAAATCTTCTTGTCTCAATCTTGTGCCAAATTGAAGTTCTTTGGATGACACTTGAATAGGCACTTTGAAGCCAGATGCTTTTGGAAAATGAGCTTCTGTGACTGAAGCTTGACAAGCAAAGGCAAAGTAAAACCACTTCATTTCATCTTACTCAGTACTAAGCTGTTCTTTGGCCTTAAGAATGTTAATGGGCTTGGGAGATATGATACCACATGCTGTAGTTCCCTGGCTATTCCCTGTCAGAATAATTAGATTTGTGCTGTAGAGGATTTCTCTATTAAATGTGTTTGCAGGATTTATTTATTTTTTTTTTAGTTTTTGTAGAAGTCATCTTTCAGGAAACGCTGAATCTGATAAGCTTTTGAGAGTCGTTAGCTGTGGCTGAAGAATTAAGTAATTTAATAGTAATGCACCAAGCTTCACATACTTCCCAGCATGGATCTCTCATCTCACTTGAGAGCAATCCCCAAAAGGGCAGTAATGTACTTAATGATCTTCACTAGATGACTCTTGCAGTGAGAACAGGGCCATATTTAAAATTACCTGTGTTCACTTCAGGGAGTATAGGATAAGCATCGAGACTAAGGAGTGAGGTTCTGCTCAATTTAAATACAGTTGATGTTGAGCAGGATGTTTCGATGCTTAATTTTTCAAACTCTAACTTCATGCACTGAATTGTGGCAATACTTATGTCCTATGTATCAAGCTTGTAATGTGGAACATCTTTCAATATACAGCCAGCCAGCAAATGTTTCCCTTCTTTGCTGTTAAAGCATTAGGTGCAGTCACTTAAATCTTAGCCTGTGACCTGATAGATAGAAAAATAGGTTTGGGGTAGTTTTCAGAATTTTCCTGGGTTACACTGTCAGCATTTGTTTACAATAATAAATGTTGACGTCCAGGCCAACCTTTATGAAAGTATTATATACCCTACCTAAAGTTAATTTGCAATCAACAGAAGCTTAGACTCTGTAGTAATTCTGAGGTGTGTTATTTATAGTTCAAGAGTAGGGCACATTGCCGCTGAGGACAATTTATCTGTTCTCTGTATGCCGTATTTTGCTATCATGGTTGTCTGGTAGATCAGCAAACTAGTAAGAAGTTTGAATAATGGTACTGTCTCGCTTTTGAGCAACACCAAATATAACTAATTTTATTTAATATGCAGCTTTCTAGATTTTCAGAGATGAAGACTACAGTTTTAATGTGCATATATGGTATCGGAGGTAATGCCTCTAGAACTTTGTTTCACAACAGTGTCTGATGGCTGCTTCTAGTGCTGGTCTTCTCACTGTTCTGTTTCTCTTATCTGATGTTTACAGGCAGTTACTTTTATATGCTGGTGCAGAGTTTAGTGGACTGGGGCTACAAACGTGATGAAGATGTGAGAGGAGCACCTTATGACTGGCGTAAAGCACCAAGTAAATAACACTGTTACTTGAACAAATGTTTGACACTTCCTGCCAGCAGATAATGTTTTGTGTCTCTTCTCCCATCTCACCTGTAGAATTCTAATTGAAATCTTAATTCTCATTAGTTCTAGGGGTCTGGGTACCCCTGGACCCAGATGAAAGCTGATGAAAGCTACTTAAGACTTGCTTAAAAACAAAACAGCACACCCTGCACACCCCGCCACGCCCCCCACCTCCCCATAAAGACATCCACCCCTCCCACTTAATACCAGAATTTCTAAGGTCTGTGTTACTAATTCCACAGATAGTTTCAAACAATAAGCTTTTAAAGAATTGTGTTGAAGCTCAGCAATCACAACTGTGTAACCTCTGTATATTTACTTTAGATGAGAATGGAGACTATTTTGTGGCCCTTCGCAAGATGATAGAGTTAATGTATGAACAGTATGGGAGCCCTGTCGTCTTGATTGCTCACAGTATGGGGAATATGTACACCCTCTACTTCCTCAACCATCAGACTCAGGATTGGAAAGACAAGTACATAAAGGATTACGTGTCACTAGGTGCTCCATGGGGAGGAGTGGCTAAAACTCTCCGTGTGCTGGCTTCAGGTAGGTAATTTGAGGGGTTTGCAATGTGCAAACTAACTAGGCTGTTAAATGTAAGACTGAAGGATGAGAGTTTAAGGTAGATGAAGTTATCAATTCTCTTATAAGTGATAGCAACTTTGTTTCAAGCATTGTGACCAGACTGTCATTCTTTGTTTAGGGGAGTAGACTGAGGTTTTTATATTCCATAACCAGGAGCTGTATCTGCTCTTCACCTTTCCTAACCTCTTCTCAGCAGATTGTTGTAATCTGCTGTTTGGCCTGGTGTTTTCTTTTTCTGTTGTGTCTGCCTCCATCCTGGTTGTCTTTGTTCAGTACTGCAAAGCTAACAAGGACTCCAGAACATTTGATAGTTTCCTTTGATTAAAGATCACACTGCTGCTTGAGGTCAACATTAAGGGAGACTTGTAGATGTGATGGGGAAGTGGTGCCCACAGCACAAATGCTGAAGGTACAGCTAAGGAAGGTGAATCTTTGTGCTCTTGAGTTTAGCATACTGGATATGCCTGAGACTAAAACAAAAAACTGAATAAAGAAGTAACTGCTAATGACTGATGGAAAAAGTTCACTTGCGCCTTTACTTGATACCATAATTGCTTCATGTGCTTTGGCATTTAGTTCATGATGCTTCTGGCTTTTTTTTTTTTTTTTTTTTAGCTTGTTTCTGACTTATTAGCTTTGAATATTTCTTCTTCCACAAGAAAGCTCACATGAGAAACTGGACTTAATCAAAAGGCAGAACACATAGCAAGCGCTAGCCATGCGTGGACAGATCAAAGAGTACTTTGCTTAGCAAAGGCATGTTATTCTGAATAGGAGTGCACAGCTGAGTTACTAATTAGAAAACTTAAATTGGATGTCTGTATTGAGTTAAATCTGTTTAAATCTATTGCAATGGCACAGTAAAAAATTATTTCCCTTTTCCCACAGGGTTCATCTGACAACTTTTTGTACTACAGAAACAGTGGGAAAGGAGCAATGTTAGTATCACCTTTATAAAATTTAACAGGATTATAAAATTCCACAATTCCAGATTTCTGTTTAGTTGAACTGCTGTGCTGCTTATGTTTGTAATGCATCTCATCCAAAGTGGCTAGCTGTAGAAAGGCATAATGACTAATTACACTTCTGCTGCAATGTAGTAATCTTTTAATCTGTCTGTCAGTTGTACTAAACTCTGTATTTTAGAGCAGAAATTTAAGAATCATGTAGGAAAACTAACTGGGTAGAACATATCAGAATGCATGTTTCTAGCTTAGTTTTCTCAAATGCCTAGTAAATCACCACCATCAGGCATTAACACTCGGATTACATTAGCCTGTTAACGAGTTTCCAAAATTGACATTACTAGGGTGTAAGCACGCAGAATAATTGTTGCTTTAAAGAAAATACTGCATTACTGCAGAAAGGACAAGGCAACCTACAAATGCGTTCCTTTTGCCCCCATTCCTGTTAATAGTATGGTAGCGATGGGAACTTCATGTCAAATCTACAGATATGTTATTAAAGGGATAAACAGTACAGGGGTGGAACGTGATACTTTCTGCTACTTATTGATCCTGCAAAGCAAATGAGTACTTGTATTGTTATATTTTCAGTGCCAATAAAGTAAGGATGTTCTTCCCACTGTAGTGAACAAAGGTATAAAGTTCACTGTAGAGGCTGGGTGGTTTGTTTTTGTCAGCTTGAAGTGCTAGCAGTGTTTTTTTCCTTCTACCTAATGCTTCGTTCACTGCAACGTCAATGAGAGTTGTGCCCACTAACTTAAGCGTGGTCTCAGCCACATGGTACTGCTGCACTTCAGAGAAAAGTAAAGGGTTTGATAAGCACTTTTGTAACAGTTCTGTAAGAGAAGGCTGGAACAGTCAGGGCATGTCTTTGATTATTCTACTGGAGATAATTTTTGCATGTTCAATTCAGAACTTGGACTTTATTTGCTGAAAAAACTGCTAAGCAGTATTCACAGCTTAGTGGTGAATGTGCCCAATTAAGTATTTGTACCACAGAGCAATATGAAACACATTTTTCAGGACCTTTTTGATTCTTGGTGTACTCTTTAGAGGCTTCTTTTTATTTTTCAGTTATACTATCAACGTTTCCTTACAGTCCTCCTGCAGATGGCATTAGAGACTATGCTTTGAGTCTCCTTGCTGAAGCAATAGTGCCACCTTATGAAACAGAAAAATATACTGTGGTGCTATTTCAGAAATAGCAGTTCCTGTTTCAGTATTTCAGTTTTTGTGGTGTGACTGACCTGAATCACTACAGGCTGTAACCACACGGGCCTAATAATGGAAAATCTGATTCAAGGTTCAGCTGACAAAAGAAGAATCAAAGTGTACCAGCTACTGTGATAATGGAAACTAGGTCTGGCCAGACAGACAATATCAATGAAAACTTGGATCTGTCTCAGGGCTTTTTTTTTTTTTAAAAATAAAATAATAATTTCTAGTAATTGCTATATCTGCCAGAATTTAAGCATTTTTTTTTTTCTGTGAAAAGATGGAAGTGGTTAAAATATGAAGAAAGATGCATATAAATTGTAACTTAGTTGTGTGTGTGTTTGAGTCATCTTTGGAACAAACTGCTAAGAAAATGATGGTCTCGATGTCTACAAAATGTATTTAAATTCTTGAAATATTTTGGTCCAACACTAGTTCTGTGATAAGAGTAATTCTGAATCTGGTCAAACATAATGGTTTTATTGTTTTATTTGGTATTGGATAACTTAAGACCTTTACTGACAATATGCTCTAGCTCTCTAGATTTATATTATTTTAAGAAAATATAATCCCTTGGAAAAACTTGGCCACCTAAAAATGTTTCCCATGTATAGTAATCAACAGGTCTTTCAAGAATTCTTGTGTGTATGTGCTGGCAAAGATATTAGTTTAGGTTACCAGACTTGCTAGAAAATATCTGTGCTACACTGGAGAAGACCTGTGTTCTGAGCAACACAAGCAGTTTAGCAGTCTTGAAATCCTAACTGGAAGGGAAGATGCTGATATTAGTCACTTTCCATGGTTCCCATCAGAAGCTAACAAGCTCAAATTATTGCTGTAAGCAAAAAGAATAATCTTTATTCACTTTATTACTGAGTGGTAGCTGCTGCTGTTTGAGACTTGTACGTTGCTTTCTGTATAATGAAATTCCCACCCCTTTTTTATTTTTTTAAGGTGACAACAATAGAATTCCTGTTATCAGCTCACTCAAGATTAGAGACCAGCAGAGATCAGCAGTTTCCACAAATTGGATGCTCCCCTACAACTACACATGGCCTCCAGATAAGGTCTTTGTGAGCACACCTACAGCTAACTACACTCTTCGGGATTATCAGAAATTCTACAAGGACATTGATTTTGAAGACGGCTGGCTCATGAGACAGGCCACTGAACACCTGGTCTACCAGATGACACCACCTGGGGTGCGCATACACTGTCTTTATGGTACTGGCGTGGAAACACCTGATTCCTTCCATTACGAAAGCTTTCCTGACAAAGAACCCAAGATTGTCTACAGTGACGGGGATGGTACAGTAAACTTGGAGAGTGCCTTGCAGTGTCAAAAGTGGGGAAACATGCAAAAACAGAAAGTGGTGATGTTTGAGCTTTCAGGAAATGAGCATATTCAAATGCTGTCTAATGATACTACTATCTCCTATGTGAAAAAGCTGCTTTTTTATTTGTGATACTTTGTGTTGACAGTTACTTTCCTCACCTGTGATGCCTTCCCATATATATGGGAAAATGCCTTTTAATCCCTTGATATCTAAATATTTGAATTATTTATTTTTGGTTTCTTTTGGTTTTTGTTTTTTTTTTTTTTTTTTTAAGGCTGTGTTCAAGAAGTTGTTTGGTGTCCTAAATAATTGTTTGTGTCTGATTTGTCCTTATGATGCTTCATGGTATTTTCACATTCTGCAGATTTGGTCAAACATGCATTTGGTGTTGTGTCCAATATTCATACAGACTTTCATTCAGAGATCGTGCAGCCCCGCGCAAATACTACGTAGAATCCTAGATACTCAAGTTCCTTTGTGTGCTCTTTGCAGGGTTTGGAATGGGAAGGCTAGGAAGGATTGCAATTTCACATGCCAAAACAAGGGAATGACATTAATTTGAGAAGCACGTTAAACTTTTTAAAGGCTCTTGCATATTCCGCTCCACAGTTCCCAGCACTTTAGTTTGAAAATGTGCATATCAACAAGGTAAGACAGGAAGAGGTCTGCCTGGTACTCTGGTACTGTACCACCTTCATCATATCCAGCCTTGCTTTTGCTACAGCTTTGGGAGAGAAAGACAGATGTGAGAGTTACTTGAAGCTTCTTAAGAATCTTTTTGGGTTTGTTGTTTTTTGGTTGTTTTTTTTTTTTTTTTTGAAAGGAAGAAATTGTTTGCTCATCAGTTTCTAGAGCCAGGTAATTTACAGTCTGGAGTCTGAGGAATTCTTACCTCATGCTTTATTTATCAATGAGGGAAGAAGCTAAACAGTGGTTGGTGCTTGTAATAACTGTAGCTGTGTGGAGTAGCACATAAGGTAAAGCTAATTGAATTGCATACTGGCAAACAATCCACACAGCACAGAATTGTATTTCTGGGTGAAAAATGATCTCCTGTAGTGGAAACAATAATGGATGGTGGGCATTAATTCAAAAAGAAGAGTGAACTTCCTGACACAGCGTGGGGAATGGAAGCCAGCATAGTACAGGATGAAGTGTGAAGTGTAAGCCTTGTTCTCAGTCAGATGCGTAAGCTCTGATCCAGTTACTGACCAAGCAGTGAGTGGATCAACATTGCATTCAGCTGAAGAGAAACTTTCCATTTTAAGACTAAAAATCACTTTCCACAGATCATGAATTTCATTATTGTGGTTTCAGGAAGTTGGGAAAGGCTTTTCCTTAAATGTTTGTATAAATTGCTGAATGTGCAATTTCATTTCCTACAGTTTTGGTTTTACTCAATGTTTTAAAAAAATATTCAACTCTGAATGCGGCAGAAATGATAGCCTAAAGGGCATCGTATTTACAATCCTGATTATGGAAATGCTGTTAAAGAAATAGTTTCAATTGGAGATTCTTTTGCTCGCTTTGAAACCAGCCCCCCACTTAGACTGCACTTAGTTGTCTGAAAACACAATTTTGAATGCTTTCAAAATGCTAGGTCTTCCAAGGAAAGTGTCTTAAGAGTTTCAGAAACTCATCAGAACTGTGGATTCATTACTTAAGAAACTGAAGCTGTCCAAAGGGTAAAGTTTTTAACTACATATTGGTAGCATGCATAAAATGTTTGCTGCTGTTACATGTATCAATACAGTGTGTTGAAATGAAAGGCTTGAACTCTTGTTCCTGTAGAATCCAAACGTTTTGGCACAGGAGGTAGGTTTAGAGATTTAAGTTTTAATTAAGGAATGACTTGTAACTCTAGAACAACTTGAACTAGGGGCATGGATAAGTTATATATTTTCCTAGGTATAACTTCCTTATGTAGCTGCATTTTCCCCATTACTTTTGTTGAGGGAGAGGACACACATTCCAGATTTTTAAAATGGAATGTTCATCTTGTCATCAGTTGCCCAGGAACGTACAGTTAAGCAGCAATATTGCCCAGACTTTTCCAGAATAAGTGCTGAGTTGCCCTAAGCTGTTTGTAATTGGTAACTATTGTAATAAGAAAAAACAAAATGACAACAAAAACCCCTACAAAAGATATCCTTTAGCCAAGTGTTCTGTTTTATGCAGGGCTGTCAGATGGAGATGCTTCAGGCTTGTGTTCCAAGACTGCTTAAATATAAAGCTCTTCCTGTGGTCTGACTCTGTTTTTGAATAAATGTGCTATATTCCTGGTTTACAACAGAAAGAAATTGCAGAAAACAGCATATCACAAGGAGTATTCCTTGCTGAAGTAGAATGTGTGATAAGCACCAGAAAGAGTGGAGCTGGAGGCTGTATGCACATCACCAACATGGGCATCAAGGGCTGAAAAAATGAGGGGAAAAAAAAACATAGGCAAACAGTTCTTAACCTGATCTGGATAATGTTTCTAAGCTGCATTTAGATCCTTACCCATTAATCAGTGGCAGTTTTGGTCTCATACCAAGAGCTTAGCTTCAGGAGATTTTCTGATTTGAAGTTCCAAAATACACTATTCCAAAAGATGCTCTTTTTTTTTTTTTTACCTTTACTCTTTTTTTAACATTACCCTTTGAGCCCTGAAAGAAAAAGTATCTTTTTTATTCCTTTCTGATTTTGGCAGCTTAGTACTGTGTTTGAGTTCAATTGATTGCCTCTTTTAATGTAAAGATCTGCAAATCAGCTATCCATTAGTAAACAAGCCCTAGGGTGTCTCTAAGTAAACTCACCACAGCTAACCTGGTAAAATGAAACTGAAAGTTTTTCAGGGCTTTTTTGGTTTTATGTTGTTTGTTCCTATAAAGCCTTGTTGTGCAAGAATTGTGGACCTGAATTCCAAGTACTGCGCTAAGGCAAGCACAGTGCTCCTGGTAAGACTTTGAATGAGATGGATTCTACAGACTAGTGCTGTTTTATGTCCAGAACTTTTTATTTTTCTACCAAACAATCTTCAACCCTTTCCTTTAGTTTTTTTTGCATATTGGGATGGAGCTGTCATTGAAAAGTGAGCGTAGGAAGTACTGCATGGTTTAGTTTTAACGATTTTAAACTTTTGAGTGAAGTTATTCAAGTGCTTATTAACTATGGCATGTTCCTCCACAAGGCAAGAGTGTTGCAAGCCTGCTAGAGCCACGTGCACCTGAGCATCCTAGATTCTTGTGGGGAGAGAGGTCTGAGGAAACAAATCTTTAAGGAGAGAATGTGGCACTTTAAGAGGAGTAATTTGAGTGCTTTACCACACTGCACAATTGAAATGTTTGAATTTACTGACAGGTGTTTGTTTTACCTAGCACATCTGGATCATCTCTCTCTTTCCATAACTTTTACTGCGTTTTATTCTTCCAGGATTTTTTCAGAAACCAAAAATAGTCTTGAGGACCAAATGTTTCTTAATTTTGACAAAATGCATAGAAAACGCTGAAGAAGCTTTCAACTGTCATTGTAATCCTTCTAAAGAGGTTCAGAGTCACTATGTGATTCTGGTTAAAACCAGAAGGCTTCAATAATTAGCAATAATTGCAAAGGACTTGCAGACCAAAGGAAGGAATGTTTGGTATTAAGGTAGTTCTTGGAGCACAGTGTGTTCAAGGCCCTCTTAAATTCAGGGAATGTTTGGCAATGACTTTGCTGCTCTACACTTAACAGTATTTTGTACGGAACATATTCTGAGACCTAGCATTTTATATGCTCTTCTCGTGTATGAATGCGTTCAATAGACTTTGAATATTTTATTGTCAAACTTTGATAAGGTAATAAAGTTGATCTAATACAGCTTGTCTCCTGTTGTGAGTAACATGCTACCTTACTGCTCAGATGGAATGTCAGCTTGTTGCAGTTTTTCTTCACCATGGATCCTTGGTGTCTCATTTTATTATAGTAATTGCTGCTTAGTTCATCTTCCAAACACACCTACTGTCATGTGGTAAATTTGGAGTTCTCTGGTAATTCCTTTTGAATTTATAGAGATGCAGGACTGCAACTACTCAATTTCTTTTGCTTGCTTCTTTCTTGTCCCCTCCCAAAAAAGCCTGTGGGTGCCTCATGCTTTGGCACAGGTAATTGTTTTGAAACTAATGCCTCAGTCCTAAGTGTCCTAAATGCCTTGCAGTTGCCTTTATACTGTTGGTTTCCAAACTGATCCACGAACCCAAGCATGTTGAACATGCAGTTTCATGTGTGAAAAAAATCTTTGCAATTGAAGCCAGTGCACTTGGCTCTGGAAAAACTTGAAAGGTAGACAACGATTCTGTAGGGTAAAACCCACTAGAAATTACCTCCCTTCCCAAAATAATCTGAAAGCCTGCTGGGGAAGCATAAGTCTGGTGGTTGGCCTGGATGCTTCACTAACCTGTAGTACAAATGATTGCTTAACTCTGACACAGAATTTTAAGAGTTCTCAAGAGATTCTTTGTGCCATTAAAATCAGTATTTACTTCACAAGATTGTAAGAACATGTTTGTGAAAACGAATGGAGTCTTTCAGGCAAACTTTTAGCCCCTGTCTCCGCAGTCCGGCTAACAAAGCAGTCGCTAGAGGGAGGAGTATCTCAGCAAACGCCCCGCTGTGGTGCCCTGCGATGAATGGGGAAGCTTGGACATGGCAGTGAAAGTGAAGGGGAAAAAAAAACATTCCTCATGATGGAATCAAGGAAAGATATTTACCTGACCTTAATCAAATATATTTTAATGACTAGTTCCATCTGCTCATTCTCCAACAAAAAGGAGTGGAATGGGAGTAAATAAAATGCTCTGTAAATATGGGGGGGACTGAGTTAAGACTGAAATGCCTTGTGACCTGCAGAAATCTTTCCTATGCTGAAACAAAACATCAGTTCCTGAGGAACTGAATCAAGAGGATTAAGACCTAGTTTGTTCTGATGCTACCTATTCCAAAACTTATTTTGGATGTGAGCCACATTCAATAATACAGAAACCTCAGTTCTTGGGAAAGATCCTTTGTACTGGCAGACCTTTTCAGCAGTAGCATTAGATTTGTGAACCTCAGATGATCTGAAGGCATGAATATTAGTAACGTGTTTCACATCTGCAGGTTTTGTTGGTTTTTTTTAACTTGTACTTGAGCAGCAGAACTGCCTGGAGGCTCGTTTTAATTCTGTGATTATTTTGATGCTATATTTTTCTTATGTTGTTGGGAAAGAAATGATGAGAGACTTAATGAATACAACTATAAAAATACTTGGGGGTTTGATTCTCCTGGTTCAGACACATTAAGATTATTCTTCCCCAAAACTCTGAATGCTTTTTGTTCTATAGCTTTATTGTATGGGTGGAATTATTGAATGATGACATGAATGATTCTCGTAAACCTGACAGGAACCGTGACTTGTATAGGCTGAGTTGATTTTATTTTGCTGTTGGGTGACTCTTCAATAGGTCCGGGAGCAAAAATGGAAGTGGAGAAGTTCAAATTGTGCAGTTCTCTGTGAACTGTGACTCTGATTTAAGTTTTTGTCCGTGAAAGCTCTGTAAATTTCAGGCTAATATAATGCACACTTTTATGATCTACATTAAAAATGCAGTAGAGGGCAGTAGTATATAAGTTAGAGGGTTTTTCGGTAATGCTAAATAGCATTTCTATTATAATTTCACCTGAGAGGTCCAGGACTACAGGGAAATGAAGGCCTAAGTTTGATATCCACAAAATGTTTCCTATCCTGAAGCAATTATCCATATGCAGATTCTGCTTTTGGTTATCAAATAGTTGCACAAGATGTTTGGATAGATCATGTGTCTTATACACGTTTCCTGTGAGAAGTAGCAAAAAATCTGGATTTACATTCCATCGAGTTCAGGTGAGGAAACATTTGATCTGTAGCAAAAGCTAGAGACAATTTTACAGAATCACTAGGTTGGAAAAGACCACCAGGATCATAGAGTCCAACCACTCTTATCAACCACTAAACCATGTCCCTGAGCACCTACCTCATCCACCTATCTTTTAAATACCTCCAGGAAATTTTTATATATATATATAAATATCTCCAGGATATTTATAACCTGATGTTTTATTACTTGATAAAATGATTGTGTGTTTTCAAGGTGATGACAGCTCTTGGATGCATGTCTGAGTATGACACAGTAGTAGTGATATGTTTCTGTTTTTCAAAAGCACAAAACAGTGAGGTGCACAAGAAGAAATACTACTTCTATGATTCTCCACCACAGGCCTTGTTAGGTTGGTTACAAACGTATTTAGTTTTTCAGCTAGGTACAGTTTTTGTAAAATTTTTTAAGGTTTAACGTAACCATATTCCTGTTCCATGGAGCAGCCAGAATTTGGAGATAAACCCCTGATCTACTTGAAAAAGCTGCCTTAGACTTAGGTGAGGCTGTTCTGGGGATGTAAGTATTTAGCACCAGTCCCTTAAGAAGCCAGATACATTAATGGAGTAGAGTGAGGTACCGTGTGCTTGCTCCTTTCAGAAAGGTTATTGTAAAGGCCAAGTGCGTTCAGTGTTTTCTGAATGTTTCAGATCAATAGAGGAAACAATTTAATTTGTTACCATTTGTTTGTTTCTATGTCCTGTACTCCAATTAGTAAATTAGGAAATTAAACTGATTTGTCTGGTTTCACTAATCAGTAGAAGGAAGGGACTGGCTCTGATTGACTTCTCAGAAATGTACAAACAGATGACCCATAAAGATTTTATTTTGCAGAGAAGTGGAGAAGTGGCGAGTTGAAACCAGGAAATACTGTATTTTATCTGCTGAAATTAGTCAAGTTGTGATGAATAATAAAAGCTGTAGGTTTAGACCTGACCTTACATCCCATCTGTTTCACCAGAGCACCTCTGAGCTCCAGCTGCGAACCCAGAACCTATTACACCTAAACAGACCGGAAAGCTTTGGCTGCCTTCAGCAAACAGGAATAGAGTATGTTAGTGTCCCATAAGACAGAAAACTGACTGAAGCAGCCTAATGCATGCATGTCACTGAAAGCTGATGAGACTTGTCACTGTTTTACTGATAAGCTGTCAATTATTTTCCTGTTGATTTCCCAATATTGCTGTTATGAATAGTTGCAGAGAAATCACTGTTTTTTCCAAAGCTCTGTATGTGTCACCGATGCGAGCAGTGAATCAACATTGGAGCATGTTTAACTTCACCAGACAACATCCTTTGCAAGGTGCTTGTTTCAAGATGCAGCATCCAGCTTTCCAGCCCTCAGCATGCCACCACCTTTCTCCATGTTACTGGCTGCTCCTAGCTGATGCACAACCTTGTCTTGGCAATAAAGTTAAATATGAAATGCCAAGTAACTCAAAATGGATGTAACAGGTAATTTTCAACCCACTGCATTTGTAGTTTGGGACATAGCTGTAACACTCATTAACTTTTCTAAATAAGGGACCCTATTTCAAAAGGTGTGTGGGAAGCTACGCACAAATGCAGTCAGTAGGAATTTGTATGCTAACCTCCTACATTGCATTAAAATGTCCTGCACCACGGGGATGGTATGTAGGAGTGGGTGGGCAAACTTCAGAACAGAGGAAGGTATTGAATCACTTGAAAAATTCTCCTTGCTCTTTATTTGCATTCAATTACTTGTTCCATTTTTTACCTCCTAAGCGCTCTTACTTCACAAGGTTATTTCAAGCCCTACGTTCTTGATGCAAGCCTGTCTTTATTCCCAGTTCCTCTTCTCTTTAAATTTAACAAGTAAAATTTTACTAGGAGGTTACCAACTCCCAATGCCAGTTCCAAACCTTGCTTGCAGCTGTCAGTTACTATCCAGGATTCATAAAGATGGACAGTTCTGCTGCAGCTGAATTCAAAGACATCCATGTTTCATGGTAGACCAAAAATCACTGCTGTGCCACAGATCACATAAAACAGGAGAGGTAATCATGAGCACAAAGGACTTGCATATTTGAAAGTCAAGCAAAAATGAGAAGGTAAGAGCCAATGCAGAAAATGTAATTAAAGGTGGAAAAATGGACACGGCTTTCTTTTTTTTGTGTTAAAACCAGCTGAAACAACTGGAGCTGGAAAATGTCTAGTTTTGATGGAGAGGGTTGAAATGAGTGCTACAGCAAGGGGTGAGTCTTGAGGTGGTAAATATGACTTAGATTTTATCAGGGAGTATTTGGGAGTATTTCCTATGTATAAGGGCAGGAATACAGTGCAGAGCTTTAAAAATCACACCTTTCTTTTAGAAAAGCAGTAACAAATAATCATCTTCACCAGTGTATGAAAAAGATTGCTTCAGAGAAGCAGCATTATTACAGCCACTTTTGCCTGCTTGTTCCAACCAATCGCTACTCATACTAACTTATAATGCAATTTATATATCACATAGACAGTACAAATTGTAATACAAGGTTTCAGTGGCGCGAAAGACAGCTTTTCTTCTTAGTTCATGCAGGTGTTATAACTGCCCAAAAGTTGGCAACTACATCGTTTATTGCTTTAAAAAGCTGTCCTAACGCAGCAGTGTTTGAATCCTAACATTGCACAGCTATAAAGGGGAAGATAGCTGTGTCTCAAGAATCCTACAGCAACGAAACCACCCGGGATAGCCATTTGGACAGACTGTATTTACACCCTTGACCAAGGACTGCAGTTTTAAGCAGTCACAATCGATTCTAAATTTGTGTGTTTATGCTTTTCTCCTACACAAAATTCAGACCTGAGCTTTACTATATTTAAGTCTCATTAGCTTTACTGTCCGTTCTTCTCACTGAGTTGGACTTGCACCGAAATAACAGGCCAAGTACAGAAGAAAGCATGTCTTGTAATTTTGTTGCTGAATACACTATTGCTGGTAATGGGCAAAAAGTTCTGCCTGAAAGAACTGCGTCTATTCCAGGGACTTATAAGCTGATGCTTTAAAAGTAGCTTGTGGCTTAAATTGCAGTTCTGGAATGGCAGGGTTTCATTACAGATGTTTCCAAAACTAGTAATTACCTACTTAATGAGCTCTTGAATATATTGTTTATATTTATTATTAGATTTACTGGGGAGACTCAATTAGAGTCATTCAAATACAGCTGGGTGCCTGTGGCTGGCTGAAGCAGGCAGTCGATTTGAATGTCCAGTCAGACCCAAATGCCTTTTGACAAAAATCATTGACCACCAAGAAAAGGCAGCTTGAAATTAGGAAAGCTACAGTGAATGCTGCCACTTTCCACCTACCACTACAGAAAGGGAGATTCTCTGCCAGAGGAGAATTTTTTTTTAGTTAATAAACAAATTTCAAGCAATCCCTCAGTTGTTGCTGAGCTCGATGGCTTCTTCAGTGATTTGGGGCGGGAAGGTGCTACCTTCACTAGGAAAACCACTTGCTGATATATTTAGCCCAAGGAGGAGGACTAGATGAAGTTCTGCTCCTAGTCTTTCATTCAGAATTGCTAGGAGCAGGTATGTGAGCCCATGAGCTTTCTAACCCTTAATTTGATGGCAAGCACAGAAATAGTGGGGCACAATATAGTGAGTCCCAAACAAAAACCTGCAAAATAGAAAACAATGAGGAATTCCTGATGTTTTACTCCTAGTTTGCTAATAATAAGTAATGTTTCTGACTCTTCACAAATAAAATCCAGAGAGGCTGAGAGAAATACTTATCTACCTGAAAGGTGATCTGAGGATAAGTTGATTCCTGTAGGAGTAATTATCTGTGAAGTGCCTAATGCTAAATATATTTTTTGTTTAATTTCTTTGTTCAAAATCTTTTTACACAGCCTTTCTGCTCTCCACTTATTTCAGTGCTGCTTTTTCTACCTATTGTACAGTTCTAACCTACAAACATGTCATAAAGACTAGAGTAGCTCCATGGAAACTAAGGTATTCCTTTTCAGACTGACTAGTTTTAGCTCATGTAGCTGCTGGCCAGAAAATTATCTGGCATAGCTAATGCATTGATTAAAACAGGCTGAATACACAGACAATAATGTATTTACAAAGATTGAGGTCTGCTACTTTGCTTTACAAATTATTTTCCATATTTCAGTGCTACTCTTCTGCAGTTGGAAACTAAACCAGGAAAGCTATAGAGTATATTTTTCTCTATTACAGTGGACACACTGAGTACACACACTTACTGCTTTTGCTGCAGAATAGAATGCAAAGTTCTAGAATTCTTAACATTCTAATTTACTCTAGAAGTTAACACAGGACTCCTAAAGTCCTGTGACTGATGACCAAACTCTACCCTTCAGTTTAAGATAAAGTAATTTGCTCTGAAAAAAAAATTTAAAACTACTCCCCCTTCCTGCTCCAGCAAAGCCCCAAAAGACAAAGATGACTCGTAAAGCATCTGAGGGTGACCTGAGCAAACCCACCTGGATCTCTCTCTGAACTCGGACCCAAATTCAGAACATCACATAATATACAGGCTTGTCTCACCTTCAGGAAAATTTGTATCCTTAAGTAATAGCATTACTAGACAAATATCACAGAAGTGAAAAAAAAATTAATTTTTAATTATAGCGTGATCTTGCAGCAAGTTTTGCATTTGGGAGATGTGGGTTCTCAACACTATGCAGTTAACTGCCTGTTAAGCAAATACTTTTGGAATGCCTGCTTACAACACTGCAAAATTCTTTGTATATATCTTTTGTCTCAGGATTTAAACAGAAAGGAGGGAAACTTTCCTTCAACAACAAAGCCACAGAAAGTTCCAAATCAGTATTGGTTTACATACTAAAAGCAGAAAATGTAATTTTTTAAAAATGCTTCAATTAAAGTATGAAAGTAAACTTACATGACAACACATTTAGTCATTGTTAGTGCACTGTGGTAAAGCCCTTTGATATATAGTAATACACTATTTTTGCAGTAAAAATTAAGTGTAGTGTAAAGGAAATCTAGAACAGTGTTGGTTTCTGTACTAATCGTGCCCTCCAGTTAATCTGGGGATGAGGACAATGCTCTCTGTATTCACTGT
This sequence comes from Phaenicophaeus curvirostris, assembly GCF_032191515.1. Lineage (NCBI taxonomy): Eukaryota > Metazoa > Chordata > Aves > Cuculiformes > Cuculidae > Phaenicophaeus > Phaenicophaeus curvirostris. The sequence continues at coordinate 17,033,249 of NC_091405.1, forward strand.
GTGCATCAGGTGTAAACCCAGATAAAGAATTCTTTTCTTCTGTTAGATAATGAAATTGCTCTGTACCATCTGCTTCACATCACGGCAATGTAAAACCTGTGGAAAGTGCCACATTTAAGAACAGTTATTTTTCATTAATGGCCTCTCTGTAAACAGGTGGGGTTTTGTTCAAACTTCAGTTGTCCTAGATGAGCTGTGACAGCAACCTCATGGTAACAAACATCATTATGGCCTTTGCACTTCGTGGTTTACAAAGCAATCTCTGAAAACACATGTGGAAAATTGATCTTTAACCTACCTGTCAAAGATTTATGACAAAGTGAGGTTAATACAAATACAGCTCTGGTGGGAACTGAAAACCTGCCTAGACCCTCTTGGGCATTATTTATACACCAAAGTGTATTAAAATTATTCATTAAATAGTTTATAAGCTTCCAGTGTTAACAGAAGCATGAAGAAACCTGAAACCTGTAAACTACCATGCTTTTCTTTTTTTCGTTCTGTAGTTTTATTTGTAAGTGCACTGTAGGCAAGTTTGGAGCTTGCAATCACTAAAAATAAAAATAAATGGTTCATTGCTATCAAATTGTTAAGCGGAAAGTATAGCAGACAGATGCTTGAAAAAATGAAAACGTGTATCACAGATCTTAGACTTCATCTTTGTCACAGGCACAGCTGAAGCAGCGTGTTAACATTCACCAGTCTCCATTGCCATAGCAACACCTGCTTGTCAGATCAGGCTGATCTGATGCAGGCACCTCTTTGCAGAAACAATCTGCTAACCCTTCAACATGCATCCCTAACATTCAGTAGGATTTTCCTGTAATTCCTTTCAGAAAGGTGATATTGTTAAACAAGACAAGGTATACATCTGAAGATAATATGTCTGATCTGAATCCGTGCCGCTCGCTCTTTGCTACACCAAAGTTCTGAGTATTTAATGAAGAAGGACACAGAAGCAGATGCTGCAGGCTACAAGTTTTTCATGTAGGAAATAGTAAATGACAGTAATCAGATTTGGATGTCTAGTTAGCATCTATATAATAGTACACAAACAGGAATATTGCCTTGCTCCCTCTGGAGTCAGAGACCCCTGCCCCCTTTTCATCAGACAAAACAGTTTGGTCATTTTAACCTGCAGTCACTCACGAGACACGCAAGCAGCAGCACCACCGTACACTGCTGGATGAAGTGAGGGAGGGGGGCAGAGCTAAGGAATTTGGTCAAATTTACATAAAAAGTTGGCATGAGAAATACTACTTTGTAGCTTTGGATCAGTTATTATTTATTATTACATATGCTAAAATTCTCATCATCACTTGATTAAAAGAAAAAAGGAATAAAAAAAAATAATCCCTCAGTTAATGCCGCACACTTTACCTGGTTCTGCAAATTCATCACACTGAGGATTAGAAAACGCTAAAGTGTAACTACAAGTTATACCCAATAAGGAATTATTTATGCTTTTTGGTTTTATGTTTTTCTACCAAAGTTGGATGGACTCCCTTATTGCAGAGCAAATAGATATTGCTATGGAAATGTTGTCTTACACATACAACTACAGCCTGAAGAATCGCTAGAATCAACTTACATGTACTTGCTTATTCTGGAGTGGTAGAGCAAACTATTCAAAGGACCGGATAATTTATTCCTAATAATTTATGTAATAAAAGAATATACTCTTGCTTCCTGCAGTTAGAATGAGAGTTCAGACTTCTCTCATAGGTAAAAAAAATCCACCTCCTGTAGCATTTTTTTCTAAGCCACTGGTACACATTTGCTAAGAGACACTTACTATTAACACATATTGCATAGAGAATGGCAAACAGCAGGTAACTTGGTAACTGACTCAAAGTGTTTGGTAGGTTCTTTTAACTTTATGTTAAGTAGCACAATTGGCTTTATGTGTATTTTAATTATTATTATAAGGCTTATGATGTGCTTGGACCTACAATGACTTAAACAAATTCCAATGTTTATTCCTATCAGGTGGTTTACAGAGTACCCCAAGTATTGCTTGCTCAGGGCAAAGCTGTATCAAAACCAGATTCTAGTAAGGTAAGAGTAATTCCCCACATCCACTGTTCTCTGTGTCATACTTCAGCCATATCATTTTTATTTTAAATAAGGCACTAGACAGAAGCAGAATTCTTTGTTTTCTAATACCGATCTACATTCCCCTAGCAATGAAGCTACATCACAGGACACGTAAGCTATCTGCAGCAGCTATTCATGTAATTTGGTTGCTACAAGTCTCTATCAATAGAAGCTTCAGTTCTTTTAAAAGCCTGTTCTAACATTTAGTTACAAAGAAAGGAAAAGCCTTATACCCAACTCATACTGCCACAGGAGTACACACAGGTCGTCCCCTCTTGAGCAGATATATAAAACCAATCTCACACTAGTGCCTTGTTCATACCAAAAGAATGCTAGCAGGTCAGCTAAAGCTTGCGGCAAAGGACAACAGTTTCCTTTTCTTGCTAGTTTTCTTTACGACAGTGCAGTTCCTTAAATGATACTGATGATGGGGGAGAAGAGTAAGAGGAGCACTAGTCAGAAGCCACTTAATCCGCTAAATATGCATTAGCGTGACTGCTATCAATCATCGCACTCAGCACTAATGAGATGCAGAGATTTAAGCCTTAATAAAGTCATACATATTGAGATTTTGTAATTTTATTAGATCCTTCTACAGATGTAATACACAGAATATTTCAAAGTGCTGCATGGAGTATGGAACATTTGAACCGTCCAAAGCTGTTACGTATGATCACTTCAAAGGCACATTAATAGTTATTTACTCTACTAAAGTCACCTGTGAAAAAATAATGCACGCTTGTTGCTGCAGCTGCTGAAAAACTACTGTCTGTTTTGCATGGTAAAACTGAGACTCAGTAGAGACAATCTGTTCCTGGGCAGCTGCTGCACTTAGGTGAAAACAGCAGCTTTTTGAAAGAGCTGGAAAAAACGTGGGACTACGTCTGCTCTGCATCCAAGTGAACTCTTTATGAGATGGCTCCAGCACACTCCTGTGTATTTCTTACTACTGCATACTACCAATATGTTTCCCACTATTATATGAAGGAAGAGAGCTGGTATAAAATCTATTTTTGCCCTCTAAGCTTTATTTTATTACTTTCTCACTTGCCAGTTTTGCACCCCAGTATTTGGACCAGGAATGGTTAACAACACTGTGCATCCTCAGTAATGCCAAAACCTCTCATTAGAATTCTAGCTCCATAACCTACTCACTGTAATTATCCTTTAAAGTACCCAATTTAACTCTCTCAGCTAAGTAAAATGACAACAGTTTCTATACCCATCATAGAGGGAACTCTGATTAGATTATGTAGAAAAAAAGCACAATTTTACTGTTTACAAGGCGTGATTCTCTATTAAAGCAACCAGTATGTAGAACTGTACAAAGCTGAAACTGGGTTATCACAACATTTGTAACTCAAGCCGTAACTTATAGATAAGCAAGTTAAATGTAAAACTTTAAAATAGACAGTATTTCAGGTTTGCAACATAATCTACTTCAACAGAATATTTCTTCTCGTACAAAATATGTTTCTAAACCTTTCAAAATATACACCTAGTTATGAAGTTAATGTGTCATTTAGGTCTCCCAGCCTCAGGGTCTGTTGTATTATTTAAACGTATTTCTTCTTTACCATACATGTTTATTTCTGGATAGAAAAGATCCCAGCCAAGTGTCGGGGCTCCTGAAGATACGCACAATATGCCACCCAAGTACCCGCACAATATGTCTGTGTATTTACTCATGCAAAAAATGTGTATGCACACGTACAAATGTAAATTTGATTTCTAGACTTACGTACCTAGGCTGTAATGCAGTAACAGTGTTGTTATGGGAACCAGTTCTCAACAAAAATAGATCACATATGACAGGCTGCACATTTTTGTACTGGTTTTGTACATGTTCTGTCAGGGTGGATAGCAAATGTGCCAAAGCAGAAGGCTAGCTTAAAGGCTTACGTGCCCTGACCTATAATGAGGTTCCATTGATAATTTTGCATTACACTATTTTTTAAGGATTCTACAGAGCACTTCCAGGTGCAGCCTTCCAGGTTTCTCTCATCTTTATATTCTTTACCATTAATTTGTAATTTCCTTTCCTGTTATCATGTCCGCCCTCTTGGTTTTGCTTTCTCCTGAACGTATGCATAATGCTCAGTTGCTCATTCATTCTTCCTGTACATTCTACACCTCTTTTTCTTTCTTACTATGTAATTTTTTTTCAGAACTTCTCAAGTCTTTTTTGTTTATTTTGCAGCCTGCCTTCTCTCATAGTCTTACGCCAGACAAACACAATACCATACACATTCTCTCCAGCAAGGAGGCCTACCAACATATGGAGCCATCACAGTAATATTTGGAATGGTATTTTTTCATTCAACAAAACCAAATGTGTATTTCTTCCACCCATTTCTTCAAAAGACAACATAAGAGATGGACTTACTTCTGTCATGGGAAGAGGCCTCTGGGAATCCTCAAACAAAATGCATCTACGAGAGTTAATTCTGCTCTTCCTTGCTCCATATCTGCGTGGCTGGCAGAGGGGACGTGGCTGCCTGGGAGATCAAATTCCTTCAGTTAATGCTCTATCAATAATAGCAGATAGCATATAGAATTATGTGGAAATCACATAAGGTGATCTACAGAGAAAGTGAAACTAACTATTTGAAGATAAAAACCTGATCCAGGTTTGGGTTGGGATACAGTTACATCATTTGTACGATAGTTGTGTCAATTCAATCTGCAGGTCAGGTGAAAACCAATGTAAAAGTTTGCCCTGGCTATCATCCAAACCCTTAAGCATGCATTTACTGAAGAGTGTAGACATGGCTTTAGCATTCTAAGATTCAAGTTACAAAGCTATTTTTAACATTGTCATTTTTCTAAACAGATCCCACCACTGCTTTTGTTCTATGCAGTGAACGAACTACAGTAAAATTAGGTAACTTTTCATTTGCACTTCCAAAATCCCTCAACAAATCCATTTTGCAGTTTAATTTTTTCCTACTGTGTAGAGTAGGAGATATAATGTTTTCTGTGAACTGAAGTGATAAAACCTTTATGTCCTAGTTCAGCGTTTCAAAAGCTTACATCCCCCAGTTTTGAAACTCAAAAGTACACAGGCAGCAGGTTAATAGTTAAAGACAGTGCCAGTGCAGAGTATTCCAGAAATAACATTTCACCAGTTCCTTTTTTTTATATGTCCATGAAACTTCTATTAAAGACTTCCATAGATCTTGACATAAAAAATGGTATTTTATGACTTATTATGACTTAATATGCATTGAAGAACTCTATAAACAAATAACTTGCATGAATGGCATCTTGCCTTTAGGTATAAAAGCCATATTGCAGAGTATTTAACATTTCAAACTGTTAGTCAGACATTGGCAGTGCCAAGAAAATGTTATCCCAAGTGGAAGGTAATATATTCATCTGAGTTCTACTTTCCAGTTTTCTGATTTCTGCTTGTTCCGTGATTATTTCTCTGCATCAACATTTGCAAGAATTTGTAAGTCAAATATAGAATTTTTAAAGTGCCAGCAGTTCAAGTTCCATCTGGGATCTGAACAGTCAAGCTGAGTTCCTTCTGCTACACAGAATACTTACACCACCACTACCAATAAATATTGTGAAATTAGAATTCTGCAGACAGATTTTCTAATGATCTACAGGGAGAACAGAACAATTTGCTCTTTCACACTCTCATTATAATTCCCATAAAAACTAATTTTGTAAGATACCATTTTTAAATTTCAGAGAATCAGGATTTTAGTCCAATAACCCTGAATGCATGTGCATATTTAATAAATATTAAAAACTTTAAGTGTGACTGGCATGTCTGTATGAATCCCCATGGAATGGGTGTGTAACACCAATGTGGTTGAGTGATAGTCAATCGTATAATTCACTTTTCGGCTTTGCTCTATGAAGCAAATAATAGCTTCTAGGAAATTGCCCCCACAATTGACATGATTGCAAAATTGACTTTTCTATGACTTGTAGACACTCTAATGCATTGATCAGTTCTCAGCTGGTGTAGAAGTGAAACACTACCTTCCCATTATAGGGGCAGTCATTTTGACTGGGTGGAAAGGCAGTCAAGTTTGTGACTGCCACCGAGGTTGGTCAGGGCTACCTTCAGTCTACGATGACGAAAGTTCTAGACTGTATCAATGAAAACTGATGTCCACAGATTCACATCTCTGTGGACACAGGACTACTGGGTATGACATGGTTTATAGAAACCCAGAAGACTCAAGTGTGTACAAAATTTAACATGCAATAAGAGTGGTGCTGTAATTGGCTCATGCCTATACAAACAGGAAAGAGTTCTGAGTTACACTTAATGCTTTCAATTAATTAGTAATTAAAAAGCAAGATCTGCAGCTTTCTAGTCTATTTTCACCAACATTAACTTTCAAAGAAAATAGTGTATTTTATTTTTGTAAGATACCATTTCATCTTTTCCGTGTATTATTTCAACTGCTGCTAACTGGCAAATACAGTGATGCTGAAGTTTGCCATCACAGGAAGATCACTCACTATAAAACACGTTTCCCTTCTTCAAGTAGAAACAAGAGAAAGATATATTTGTCTGACAAGTACTTTAAATAGTTCCCATTTCAGACTAGATGGCTGCCAGACCACAAAACAAGCTGCTTCTATGCTGCTTTGCCTGGAACTATTGAAAACCAAGGCTAATTTAGAAAACTGACACAATACAGAAAATAAAAAACGGAAATGCAAAGAGCTTGGATGCAGTGATTTTTTAAATTTCTCCCTGCTTGTTTTGATCACAAAGAATAGTGTATCTTTATGTAGGCTATTGTGTGAGGAGGGAAAAAAGCCGTACCAGATATTAATAACATCAACTTTGTAAGAGGACTCGAACACCAAAATAGCTTCTAAGTGTGTTCTAAGATGCCAACAACAGCCTGACATACCCAGCTGTGTATCAAAACAGGGAATGTCCATTCAGATTCTTTGAGAAGTATTCAATTTATTTTTTTTATCGGTTGCTTTGAAGGTCAGGCTTACTAAGCAATAAGACATTCCTTTCAAAATACCAAGGCTCTGTTTCATTTTCTTAAAATAACAACTTCTGAAAAATTTTTAATTTATGCATTTTAACAATACTATTTCAACAGCTCAAAGGAATTGGGGTATTTTCAACCTGAAAGTTCTGCTTCAACTTTACTTACACACTGGTGCTGCTCTTAGGACAAAAATGCCAGCTTTTAGAAGCACCCCATACAGAAGACTTTTTCCTCAGAAAAAACACATTTTTAAGCAACATTAAACTTGAATGCAGGGAACTCCACCTCTGTTTGCATATCAGAAGCACAGTAAGTCAAAGCTGTCATGCTCAGCTTATCACAAGGATATTTCATTTCATCATAAAATGTATTCCATGAGCATTCCTTACAAAATCTCTGGGGTTATGAAGTTTCTTCCCTAGCCAGCTGGATGCACTTAGAAGCCCTCAAATACTATTTCTCTCTGTAATTTAACTTCTTTGTATACATAACATGAAGTGTGCACTCTTCCAAGGGACATTGCAAGTATCAACACTACCTGAGGCATAAACATTAAACTGTTGCTGTAGCTGGGAAGAGAGTTTCTGAATAGATTTGTATCCACAGACAATACGGGTTATTGAACAGATGGGAATTATTAAGATAAGGAATTAGTAGAAACAGAGGTAAACGTTGTCTCTTCTCTGTGCTGTATAGCCCCAGTACATTCCTGCACACCTAACGTTTCAGACCCCCTCGAACTCCCACTGTGCTGTTGATGAGGGGGTTTGCAGCGTTGTGCTCCTTTTGGTGAATGTATCACTAGATGGCGTATCACACCATGAAATGTGTCACGAAATGCGAGCAAGCATTGCTTGCACTAGACCAGACCAGTGTTTTCAAAAGATCTTTAAACCACTAGAGTAACGCTTTCATATCAAGCCCCTTCTCTTATTTTCATAAGCCATGCTTCAATGCTGTTTTTTAAGAGTGGCTGATATGTGTAGCTGTATTATATATTAAACATCTATGACATCAGCAGGTGCTAAAATGTAGTTCAATATCCACAGGAGAGCCATCAGTATTAAGTTATGCTTTTCCTTCACAACACTTTGCAAAATAACACTGCTGTGGTTTAGTTTCACCACTGACGCATTCCTGCATAAAAATTTACTTTAATTCATAATTTATAGCATCGAATGTAGTGGCCAAATTTGGAACCTGGAACTGACAGCAACTCAGTCACTTTTTCATATTAAAAAAATTAGCAAGACTATAAAGTTGAGCTGTAGTTCTCCAAAACTCACTTCTTCACAGGCAGCATTGGATCACTTAACAGACAAAATAAACCACAAAGCTCAGGAGCTAAGTAAGCATTATTTTCAACTGATGCCTCAGTCAATAAACATGATCTAAATGTTCATACACATGCTATAGGTAAAGGCATGTGAACAAAAAGAATTATCAATTAAGGAAAACATATATATCATAAACACATTTTCGCACAAACTGTTTTTCACCTTATTGCATGGAAAATATATCAGAAACTATTTGTATTTAATGAAACTGTAATAAACAGATTTTTCCTTGCTTCTTGCAGAACTATAATTAGTTCTAAAGATGTTTCTTATTTAAGAGAAATTTTTTTACACAGGAGCTATTTACATCATGTCTTACTTGTCTTGTTCTTCATTCTAGGTGTCTACAGGGGCTTTTGTCTTTAAAATACAACTGCTGGTAGAATTCCTATATCTTTTTCTGTGAGATATTTAGTTATCAAAGGAAGAATTTACACAAGAATAAAAATAAGCCTTCACCCTACCACACAGCCTTCCTTTTCTAGCTTCTCCACAGTCCCTAGCAGCATCTAGGTCTCATGAATATGGCAAAAAATGACTGTAAAGATAATAATAAACTCTGGTTTAAGGCTGTGTTAGTAATTGCTTTTACTTTTGTGTGAGTAGTCCTTAATTATTTTCAAGCTTGTCTTGCTCTCTAGACTGGACTGCTGCGCTGAACAGTGCAGATAAGGAAGAGAGATGAGGGTCCAGCTGAACACCATACAGAGCTGAAACACTGGTCCAACAAACAAGGGATCAATAGGCTTGGAAAGGTCAGCAGTCATGGACTACAAAACCAGGAACATCTACCTCGAACACTGCTATATTTTACTGCATTGTGCCCTTCACACAGTTCACACTTCAGTACACTGTACCTTTAGCTCTGCAATGCAGGGCACATTTAGATACTTAAACAATTGTCTGCATAAACAAATGTTACGATCAGACATATCAAACAAAATGTTACCTATCAGAGCTATTAAGTGCACTTATTAAATAAAGATATGGATCTCAATAAACACAGTGATTCCCCCCACCCAGTTATCGAGTGATGGAAATCTCTTAACTTATTGGTCTTTTCTCTCTTTTACTTTCTCTCTTCACAGAGCCAAGATCCCAGTCCCAAAAGTACAAATTTATTCGTGCAGTTGTACTCCCCACGTCATGGCTGTGCACTGGAAGCGTTAATTTTTAACACTAACCCTCTCTAATGACAATGGATCCTTATAAATGGATCCTTTACTGCTCAAAGCTTGGAGCTATCTAGGCAACCAGTATATTTTATTCACAAGGCAACTACTAAGTGTATTTTTAGATCTCTAAATAGATATCTATGATTCACCTAGGTATTATATTTTTGGTGTATGGTTGCACAAAACCCTTTAAATTAGACCTGTATTTCATATGCTTTGTAACAGCTTGAAAACATTTAAGCAGGAAACTATCCACCAGAGTATTTTTAAACTACACTAAAATCTGATGCATGACTCCTGTAATAAATGCAGAATAATCTTTGAGTAAGAATTGGCATGCAATTCCTTTAAACTCTGCCCCTAAGAATAGAAAAGAGAGGCTCTTCTTTCAAAATGGGATATAAAGCAAGATCTTGTAGGCCAGTAATTCAGTCAGTGGAAAATGATGCTTACAGTTGCCTAAAGGCAAGGAAATGAGAGTTAGGATATGTGGAAAAACGAATTTTTTGCTGGAAAAGAAAAATAATTTCTAGCACTCAATTTTATCTAAACTGAGACCAAAACATAAAACATTTTAAATGACAATGCAGTTTAAGACAGAGAAGTTATATGGTTGCCATGGCTGCCTTCAAATGTCTTGATATGCTTTCCTTTCTTTTTATTTAATCTTAACTCTAAACTAACTTTGAATTTATCTCTGCTACTGCCATATCAGCTGTCTTCAGAAGTCTGTTCCATTGCTTAATCTCTTAAACTGGTGAAGCCAGACAACCTTGGTATAATAAATGTCACTGTTCAACATTTCAATTCAACATTTTACATGTTAAAAACAGGACTGGAAAAGAGTACTTTAACATCCAGTTCCTTTGCAATGCAAAAATAACTGTGGTTAAACACCTACTGCCTTACTAGTTTTCTTAGCATGATTTGCCCTCTGTCTGGGTAGATATTCAGCCTGGAATAAGACTCTCTAGCTGTACAACATGGTTTTCTCCACTAGCATAGGAAAAAAAAAACCCATGGTGTTCTAAGCACAGTCAGGCAACCACCATGCTAACCATAGCTATTTTGGTAGCAACAGCACCTTACAAAGATGTGGGCTCCAGAAAGACAATGTGGAACTGTTTCACTCAAGGAGGTCAAATTGTCAAAAATAGCTTTCCCTCAAACACAGGGGTTGAGCTTGTAGTCGTATCTCAAAATCACAGGCAGTTTTGCATTGCAAACAACTTTGTGGCAAACCAAAAATACAGGCTTTTTTTTTTCCCCTTCCCAATACACACAGGCTGATTTATGTTGTCCTTTTGGTAGGAGGAAGTTTCCTCTGTCTTTAAAATAAAACAATCCCTTACTGAAACATGTTGGTTAAATGCGAAATGACAAAACGGTGCCTGTGGCTATAACCAGCACCATCCCATGGATTCTGCTGTTTTTAAAGAAAGATCCTGGCTTACACTACCCAACAAAATTACACTTTTATTCAGACTGTTCAGTATTCACTATTTTTCCCCTATAACCTAAGGGGCAAAATGGGAGTTGGAAGACTGGCCAGCTTCTTCACGAGCAACCAATGCTAACAAATTATTAACGAAAGAGCCATGTTCACTGTTGTGTTGTCACACTGTTAGGCTGCTTTTAACATCCTCTATATAGAAATCATGTTTTAATTGTAGCATTATGTCCTGGGATTGAGTATAAGAAATTGAATTCAAATAATAAGCATTAGGGAGCTCTACTCTACTCTTAGTCAGCATCCAGTTATGCATGCCTGTGTCAGTTGACAATTTTCAGTTGGTTGGAGAAGACTTCATTTTACTTGTGTTATTCTAGTTAGTGATTGTGTCAAATTTGTAAGCAGAAAATCTAAGGATGCAAAAGGCTTCAGAGATAACAACATAGCCCTGGTCTAATGACATACTCCTGTACTACAGGACTCCAGTCTAGGCTTTGAGGAAAACCACCATGAACTGTTCTAAGGTCACTGCAGTATCATACAGTAACACAACCATATGCGCAAACTTTAAATAGAGAAGAACAAAGAAAATGAAACCCAATAACCAGACTGAAAACCCACTCTTTCAAAGATCACTGAAGTTGTGGGCTTTGTACTTTACCATTTCAAGCCCAGGTTTTCAGCCTTCTGTGAGCAATCAAAGTACACAATTACAGGGAGAGGTTTTTCAAAGAAGTCAGCAGTTTCCATTTAGGATAAGAAAAGGAGGTAACTAAGTTTCCTAAAATGGTGATCAACCAGCAAGTTCCAATCAGTTTATGAATTTTTAAAATATCACTGTTTAATTTCAGGGTCTGTACGAACTAAGCTCTTGTGAAATATGATCCTCGGAGCAGTGTGGAGAAAAGCTGTTTGAAAAGAATTTTCCTTTAAAACATAGCTGTAAAAGACTAGAACTACTCCAAGCAAGTTGTCATCTAATCTGTTACTACAGCCACAGGATTGGAAGGACTGTGCTGCAGCACTACCTGATTTACAGCAACAGAAGTCTGAAAGATTTGCCAACACAAAAGCAGAGAATTGTGGCATGCCAGTTAGGTGCTCTCATTAGCTTTGCATTCTGGGTACGCTAGGTAGCTAAAGACCTCATGGATTTATCCTGACAATACTGATTGCTGCCTTTCATTGTGAAAGGTTTATTTCTTCTTAAAAGCCTGAGTGTATAAATCAGTAAAGAGCAAAATCTGGAATGATGATCACAGTGCAAAGCTGATTAATAAGGAAATAAAAGATGATGTACATGTTTGGACTAGGAATCTGTTCACAGTAGCAGATAGAATACCTTTCAATGAATAAACCCCAAATATCCCAAACTGACACTCGCACATCGTCCATTCTTTGCACAATAGAATCAAATGAACCTTCATTTCAAAATGTTATGGAAGAAAAAAGCAGATCTCACATGAATATATTTTCAGCAGGTATGTGCACAACCATCAGATGAACAATTGGTACTTGGATTAACAGTATGAATTCTTTATCTTTTAGGGGAAACCAATCTTTCCCCTACTCAGTTATAAAACTTACTTACTGCAAGCATACTAATCCAAGTATGTTTGAGAATAAAAATGAGTCAGACGTGGGCCTGTATCCCCAACTTCAAGAACAATCTGAAGTTTCCCAAAACGAGTTCCTGGAAAGCCTTTTGCTGTATCACATTCGAGGGACAATGAGGCCCCAAAGATTTTGTCTAGATCAAAACAGCTCAGACTTATGATATTACTTCAAGCTTCTTGAACCCTTCAGTGCTGAACAACACAGCTTTAATTTGAACATATCTCCTCTACTCTATCTGACTTACCTTACCCTTCTGAGGAAAGAAAATGAAAAGCAGAACACTACTATCACTCAACAGCATAGTTAATGCAGCTACAAACTCACCAACAGTGTTGGTGTTCTTTGCACTCACTGCAGACTACATATCTAAAATACATTATACTCTCCCACTAAAGAATTATTTTCTCTCATTTCTATCCCTGAAATAAATCCCAAGTTAAAGTACATTGTTATGGCTGCCTAGGAAAGCAGAACGTGCAGATCTAGAACTTTTAAGTGCTCTTTCCCTAACTAAGTTATGCACATCAAGTTAAAAACTTTCACCTAGGAATCTGCAGAACTATATTGCTATGGCAACATTACAGAAGTGAGTCCAATTTTCAGAAAGCTTCGTTATCCAGAATTTTTGCAGTATGACAAGCTACCAGATCGGTTCTGGGACTCAGTGTTGCTTATCACAATCAAGAGTAAGGGATTAGAAGAACTCCGCAAGGCGCTTTGCTGGACACTGCAGATCTTCACACACAGTACAGGCCCAGAAACAAACCAGGAATCAAAAGTAAAGCATTTAAGACTGCAGTGAACAGAGTACCAATACCAAAAGAATGCCAGTGAACTCCCTCAGTGCAGAGCAGCGTGCAGTGACAGCAGAAGAGGGAGACATTGTAAAGTCTGCCATTCATGAATTTATGCACCAGCACCAACAAAACTAAAAGTGCAGTGAGTAAACCAGGCGGGACTCCAGTTCACTGCAGACTGAATTTATAGCAACAGCGGAGATTTGGGACTTTCATTCTGCTTAGCAAAAATTTTCCAGTAACTCTCCTGGAAAGCTTAAAATAAACAGGAACCATTTGTTCAAGAAAAATGATCTCTCTATAAGTGCCATAAATGCCCAGTGTCATCTTTTCCACAGCCAAATGCAAATGAGTAAATTTAAATATCTAATACCAGAAAAAGACTTTATTTAGACATATGTCAACTACGCCAGGCTTAGCTGAATACCATATGCCATGAAGACACGACTTACATTCATATGCGTACGGCAGTAGCGTGACATTTTGGGTTTGTAACAAATTAATATTTTAAAGGATGTTGAAGAAATGGTGGAACAAATGTAAAAATCAGATGATTAATTAGATTAGCCTTTGGCATTCTCATCACTTTAATTTAAAAATATTTTCCTCTTTTATATTCTGTGTAATTTAAGAATAATTCTTATAAAGAATAGAAGGCAAGATTACAGATAAACAAAGTTATCAGGAAGACTCAGAAAGGGATTTCATTTAATAAAATCCTACCAGATCAAAGTCACCCTAGACTTCACTTGAAATTCATGTGTTTAAAAGCACAGAATGAAAACTTCCAGTTACATCAAAGCCATGCAATCCAATGGCTATCGGTACTCAAGGGAGGCTGTAAATTTCCGTGCCCTTTCCCCCCATCCTGCCCCAGTATGTTTTAGAAGCTGGTGCAGCTGTCTTGCACGCAGCCTTTCCCTGCTGTATTTCTGGAAACTGGAACCACAATCTTGGACTTTATATACTGAACTTTCTCTGTACTTGTTCATCACTGAAGGCTGTCATTATAGACTCTCCCTGCATAGTTCCATGCCAAAACGCAGAACTATTTATGAACCTTTGTAGCAGCAGAGGTTAAACAGGGATACTAATAGGAATTCAACGAGTGTATTAAAATACAGGCTCTTGAACAGAATTCTTTAGGCAAACAAGATGGAAAGCAAGAATGAACTGCAAATATTATGTTTGTTAGTCCTGGATGATCATACCTACAGAATAAAATGAGCTGTGATTCATTCACTTGACTTCAATTTTTTTCATTTTAATTTCAAAATGGACACCTAGTTTGAAAAGGATCCTGTCCTCCAATCCTCTCTATGCTTTTCCAAAACCAGAAGACTTCCTTGAGGTGTTTTCATGAAGAGAAGCGTAGCTTAATTTTTTCACTGGTGTTTGTTCTGAAGAATGATTGAGTGAACAATTTCATACACTTGCATATCTATTAATGTGGGAAAAAAGCAGGAATATTTATCCATGATGGTATCGTAGCTGTGATGAGGTAGAAATGAGGAAAGAATGAATTTATTTTCTCAAACTAAATTAACAAATAGATGCTCAGCAAATAGAAAACTGTCACTAAAATGTATAGTCGATCTGATACATCCTATTTAGTGCTAACTAAAATCAGACATATTTAGCTATTAGTTTTACCTTGGTGACACACAGTGGTTACCTATCCTTACCATAGCTCCTCAGTTGATTGCTTATTACAACACACTGTTTGTTAATGCAAAGTAATAAATCTCTCCACAAAAATATTTTATTGATGCATAGCATGCATGCATTATCTACTAGATAACCATTGCTATGATCCGTCAGCTTCTTACAGTAGGAAAACATCTGACTTAAAAGGCAATGTGTACTCATAAATGTTTGCAGCTTAATTGTTTAATCTCATATAGCCTTCTAAGGGTATTACAAGTTGGACTTTGATTGCTAAATTCTAAATTTAATTGGAATTTGGAAGATTTATACAGAAGTCGCACGACAATTATCTTTTTTAGGCAGTCAACTCAAGAAGGTAAACATTAAAGGAACTGGGAATACTACAGGGTTTGAGTAGGATATCCTAGCTTCTGAGATTACAAAAAAAAACAGGGAACTGTGAGTGAGTATTTCTATACATTTTCCACGAACAAGCAAGCTAAAATAGATTAAATAACTATGTTACTATGAACATTTAATCCTATCATTGGCATTCCAAGAATAGCGTAAGCAACCTACATTCCTTTTTTTCTCTCTCCATTTCACACTAGTCTTCCATGATATTTCCATCTACAGAAGAACTCTCATAAGAGTACAGAACATGCACACAGGAGAATCATCAAACTCAGAATGAAGAATGTACAGTTAGAATAAGCAGACTTCTCCATTTTTCAGACCACACTTGATCTCACTAAGTTAGAAACCGAAGTGCCGTTACGCACCTTAAACCCGGTTCTTTATTTCATTTGCACTTCAGAAGAGGAGCTGTGTTAGGTGGATTTAAAGTATTGCTCTTCTAACATGAACAAAAGCAGTCTTCTCTATTCTTCCTGTTCTATTTAAGTGGTTTCCTTTCTTACTCAGGTGACAGTCACATAATCTCCTGATTCACACGTGATATATGGTCTGGCTCATAAACTACCAGATTTATTTTGATATAACTACTATATATTTAATGTGTAAATCTGGATGCTAGGCATGTTCAGCATTTTTTCTCTTCCTTAACCTTTCTGATAAGCTCAGTTGAATCCTCTTAGAATTTGAGATAATATTACTTGAATATCTCAGACTTTGAACAAAGCCCTTACTTATCTTCTAAAATTAAATTAGTTGCAGTTTTTAAAGAAGAAAGTCTATGTTTATTGTAGTAACTGCAGGTACAGAAATGAACGTCATTCTAAGTTTGGCATGCACAGTATAAAGAAAATATAAAACATCCATACACTTGAGAAACTGTAGTTAAATCAGCAATCTAAGCCTGGGCTTAGAAAGGGATGGCAAGATATCATACAGTGTCATATTTTATGCTCTGCTGCGGTAAAATGAATTTGGAAAACAAGCCGGACATTAAAAATTTCTCTAAACATATGGTTACAGACACTCCTGGAATTACAATTAATAATAATCATTAACCTTAATTAAAAAAAATCCTATAAATTCAAGATAATAAATTGCTACCTTTAAAGAAGGAATATCAGGTGACTGAATAGGATATTTTAGCACAGGGTTAGAATTAACTTCTTTCTTTATCTGATCACCTCTGCTATATGCAAGGAAAGACCAACAGACAGTGGATTATTGTCATGGTCCTGAAGCTCTAGGTAACTTGAGATATTCCACAATCCTTTACTCACAGCACTGATGACCCTAGCTCCAGAGTTGCTCATAGAAGTACTCTATATATTTATCACATGATGAGGAATGAGGGTTTGGATGAGACAAGTATGTAAGGAGAGGGAAGATTGTAAATTATTAAAGGCTTCAAGAATTATGTCTGTTACTAAATGACTGTCCAGCTGAATAAGATATATCCTTTGTAGAGGGAGGTGACTTTGAAACAAAACAACATAAACCAGAATGCTGAAATCAATCTAAAGAACACAAGAACTCTCTTGATAGGTCTATACTATAACATTCTACTTCACAGGCATCAGTATGATATATCCTCCAGATCCTAGCTACATTTTGCTACAGCTTTCCTCCTACTAATAAACAAACTAAGCACATTAACGCTAGCTCCGATAAACTTAAAAATGCTGCAATACAATAAATATATCCACAAAGTAATCCCTTACAGAGTTTTGATTCCTCAGTGCATTTCTGAAGACAAAAGCTCAGCATGTCAAACTGGTTTTCAGCATGTCAGACCAGATGAAAAACAATTTAAAATTTTGCCTTGCCAAAGCCCTCATTTTATTTCTTCTCTTCCTCTTGATTTTTTTTTAAAGCTTCCTCTTAAAGATTATTCACAATAAACAGAAAAAGAAGAATCTACTTCAAACAGTACTAAATGGGGTGTGTCTCTACATAACAGATTACTTAAAGGTCAAGATCAACATTCCAACTTGAATGTATGTTGTAATTCTTTTTGTTACCGTAGAGCACATCTTACCTTTCTGTCAATTATGTGCCTCATCTTACACATTTTTCTCTGCAATTTGCTGCTCCTTGTAAAACTGCAAAAAAAAAAAATTAAAAAAAAATGGTTACATTCTACTTTCTTAAGGTCACAATATAAATTGTCGCTCGTGTTACTATAGAAACAGAAAGGATTTAATCATTCTAATACATGCAGTTATAATTGTTTTTATTTTAGTCCATGGATAGGTAGTTAATGGTGCCAGTACAGTTAGCACAGACACAGACTATTGTCATCTAAGCACATAACTGCTGTCTCCTGGTCTGTCACTGTGAGCTTTCCTAAACATCAGCAATTCACAGGGGAACATACAGACAGAAAGAAGACCTGTTCACAGTCCTTGTTCTGTGGCTGAAATAGAATTCCCTGCAGGAATTGAGTTTTCACATGAAAAACAAAAAAACCAAGGCACAGCACAGAGTATGTCTTCAGATTGTGCATACATAGGTCTCTATGCGATAACGTATTTTAACCTTGGTGTTATAAACAGATCAACAGGTAATAAGTAAACATAAATACTGCAGTTCTGTGAGATCAGAGATACTACAGGTACTTTCAAGCCTGGGCTCATTTAGAATACGCAACTGGATAGCAACATAAAACAAAATCATAGGCAAAAGCAATATAGGATAAGACTGCTATCCAAATTCCACGGTCATCCAATCACTACACAAAATTAGGTTGCACTAGTTTTATAACTCATGCATTCTAAACTAAGCAGTTAATGGTCCCACAGAACTTTACGACAGGTAGGGAACATCAGTGGTCTTGGCCATGTTTCCTAGCCCACAAACACACACAGGGTAGCAGTGACAGTTTCCTTTCATGTTTTATATCAAACTTGACCTTCATCCCAATTTAGGAAGTGTACCACAGTTTTAGTTCTTCTGGTTATTTATTTCACCGAATCACAAAATGGTTGAGGTTGGAAGGGACCTCTGGAGAGCATCTTGTCTAGTGGTGTCCTTCAAAGACAAGTAGCATGGCCAATACTGTTCAAATTCTCTATTAGTGACCTGGATGATAAGACAATGCAATCTGGACAATACAAAATCAGGAGGAATGGCTGATAGGGTGGAGGTTACACCCACTGTTCAGAGAGACCTCAACAGGCTGAAGAAAAGGGCTTTCAGACCTCAAAGTCCCAGAAATGCAAATACAACTGCACAGGCCATGAAATGATTGAACTGAAAGCAGCTTTGCAATAAAGATCTAAGAGGCCAGTAAGCTGAGTGTATGCCAGCAGTGTGTTTTTGCAATGAAGAATAACAATTGCATGCTCAGCAAAAGTGTGCCCAGCAGGCTGAGGAAAGTGATTACTTCCCTCTATTTGGCACTTCTAAGACCATTGTTCAAACACTGTGACCTATTTTTGGCTACTTGATATCAAAGACAGGATGGACATGGATAAAGCACATGACATACAAGAAGCAGCTGATAGTACAGTATTTGTCCAGCTTCAAGAAGAGAAGACTCAGGGAAGATGTCAAGTACCCAGTGGCAAGATATGGAGAAAATGAAGCCAGACTTTTCTTGGAGGACAAGGGGCAACAGACCCAACTTGGAACGTGAAAAGTTTCAGCCAGATCAAAACACATTTTTTTCAGCACAGACATGGTGAAGCAGTAGTATTTTTAATTCAGATCTGTTCCACAATTTACTGAGCTGAGCAACACAAATGGAGTGCTCGCTCTTAGTGTACAGTTAATGAGGAACAACTGTTACTTATATAAAAAGTATCACTATCACTTTTACTAAGTTTTGTCTTGAACCATGAAAGACTTGTTCCAAATCAGCTATTCTCAGTTCGTGTTAATTAGGTTATAATTAATGGAAGTTATGGGGAATATTATCTCTTCCTTCTAGGAGATGCAGCTGATGTGTCCCTTAAATATTAATGAGCTAATAATTTATGAGGATAACAGCAATGTTTAATGTAGACTAGCCAAGCAGACAGTTGTTTTTCTTAAAATTAAGTTGCTTCAAATGAATAGGTTTACAGATTAACTATTAAGCACTATTTTCTGTACTTAGCATTCCTTGCTCAACACCTCAAAGCACACAAACTGTACACAGGCTCATATTTTCCTGACATATGCCTGTGCAATCTGAAAAATCTCTTAGAAACCAACAATACTGTATGAAAAGCATTTGGCTTTTCTTTTCAATTTGCCTAATTTAGAACTAACAAAAATGCTGTAATGAATTAGAGTAGAGTATCATCAAAAATAGACATTTATGCAAAGTACTATGAAAACTGAATTATGATAAGAATTATATTTGGAAACATCTGTTTAGAGATCCCATCTGTGAACAAAACAAATTATAGCAGACAAAATGTTGTTGGTGGCATAATTTCTGAATACCAATAATTACATTAGATGTTACTGGACAGATAATACACAGTCACTGATCCACATGACTCCTGTATAGTTCTTTTATTAATCTACTCTCCTCAGATTCCAGTAACTGTAACATACAGATTCTTAGTTTTATGTAGCTTATCCCAGCATGTCTCTGACTACTGAGGTTTTCCCCAGTTTCTCTGGGATTTCTCACTCTGTTGTTCTTACATATGTACGCTACTTGTTTGGTATTTAGGTCACATCAGCTACACACACACAGCAGCACCAAACAGGTCACCATATGGCCAAAAATTCCACGTTTGTTATACATGCACATTCCAAAATGTATTTGATTTACTACAATGAGCATATACATTTGTTCAGAAATACAGTAATCACTATTGCAACTTTAACAATATATTAGCAACACAGTAAGCACGGTCTTTTGGGGCAACATAAGGCTTGCTGCCTGTGTGCTCCTGCAGTGCATATACATGCACAACTTCCTAGTAATTCTTAGGCAAATAGGATAGCCCTATATTTTCCGAACCTTTTTTTTTTTTTTTTGGTGTACAGCCAGACTGTAAAGATTATTTGGCAATAACTCACTTCCCAGCAAGTACATGTAAAACTATGTGAGAGGAAAAACAAGGTTCTAATTCTCACCCATTTGAAAAGAACTCAGTGGAAAGAAAACAAACAGCGTTCTCTGCAAATGTGGCCTGCTGCATGAAGTTGGAAATGACTGTGACTATGATTCCTTTTCTTTGGGCCCTCATGTATTTGCCCACAACCTGGCTCATTTGCTCAGTCCAGGCATTGAGCTGTAAGTCGGAACAGAAACAAGTTTGATGAGTGAAGGCCTGTTGGCCAGTTTGGTTTTTTTTTATTACAAATGTCTGCTTTGAGCAAGTAGAGCTAAAATAAATAGACCATAATATTTCAGCAGTCAGCTTGACTCCCATAATACTTTGTTATAGACAGATGTTAAATACTTCATCTTCTTTAATACACCACAAGATACGGTTTTCTAAGCTAAATATAATCAGAATGCACTGTGTGGCAAAAAGACATATGAAAACCAGGTAAGAAGAGGTAACACACAGCAACAGAAAGCACAATAGTACAGCCAGAATCTGGTCCATCAGCAGTGACCTTCTTTTCTCATTCCCAGATTCAAGTAGTGAGTTCAGCACCTTGTGTTTCCCTAGGACTCTGGTATCCGGGTACACACATATAATTTACAGCTATCAGTGTAGGAACAGCAGGAAAAGCACCCTTCCTCCAAAACAGGAGGAAAACTGAAGCATGTAAAAACATCTGTAACATCTCAAGATAAGTAATATGTAATTGCAGTGGCTTCTTTAATGAACTTTAAAATCATACAAGGCTGAAGGAATTTGAGGACAAAACACTAATCAAAAATTCACTGCTAAATACTTCCATAGCTCATTTTGAACTACTTCTATGGGACTGCATCTCATATTAACTTCAGGGAAAGCAGGTGACAGCATCTTTGTCTTTCATGGGGTTAATTAAACATCCAGCTTTAGACAGATTATCCTACATATGTTATCGGTTCCCTTCTGCTACACGGAACATAGCTCCACCTCTCCCTTGCAGTGGGCAGCCCAGAACTGGACACAGTAGGCCAGCTGTTGCCTCACCATTGCTGGGTAGAGGCACTTAGTAACCATTGGTAATTTCCCAACATACAGTTCAATCGGAGATAAACAGTCTATACATTCTTCACTCATTTCTATCCTCTAAGTAAATTTCTAGAGCTCATAGTACACTTAATAGAAATCTTTAGATATTAATATGGAACACTTCCAGGCCACTCTCCGTAGGATATATGGACATCTATTAGCCAGGGGGTTGAGAGACAAGGTATTATTTATTAACAACATTTTAATGTAGGCTGCCTTGTTCAGCAAAGCAAATTTGGTCTGGAAAAAAAAACCCTCTCCCCATCAGCTCTTAAAATGATTCAGGTAATATTCTGTCTGATCAAAAGACCAGCCAATTTCCTCCTGGCCACATCCTTGTCTGCTCTGACAGCGAATGCAATGAAATACCAGCCTGCAGGCACATGCTCGAGTAAAAATATTTTTAGACTTTTAATCCCCTGGCTGGCTACAGCCATATTAAATATAGATTACCTTTTATGATGAGAGATAAAGCTGAATGAAAGAAGGAAAAATGTCACTGAATAAAAATGAAGCGTGGCAATGAAGGTATCTCACATCCTGTAGAAAATACAGTATAGAGAAAGTTAACATATGCTCATCATCTGAAGCAGAACAAAAAGACAATATTTCTGGCACATTGAGTCTTCAGATGCCTACCTTGGTTATGGATAAAATCTGTATTTTCTAGAAATGCATTTGCCTTTATAATGGAATTAGAGATCAAGAAAATTACTCCATCTTCACTGTGCAGTAGTTGGCTAGACATATGCCACAAGTTAGGGGAGAAGGAACTGCTCAGCTGTAGTGAAGCGATTGCTGGGAAGGACAATGTTTTAAAAGATTACCTCCAATTTGTCCCACTTATTCCGAGATTCATATGGATTCATATGGACTAAGGAAAAGGAATGTCTTCCAAACAACAGCTCACAACTTACATTTTCCTTCCAACAGAAGAATCAAACTTTTCCTGTGAAAATACATCTTTTACCAGTCCGGAATCCAAAATTACTGAGCCAATCTGGAAGCCTCCTTTCATTTTCTAAACCTAAATCCTTTTTTTGGTGTATCTTAATGATAGAGGGCAGAGACAAAGGAAAAAAAAATCAGCTCCCCACCCTTTGCGCACATTTTTCTGAGCTGGTTACATAAATCAGTCATCTGTTACAGAAAAGAAAGGACCTGTTGCTTTTACTTTCAACACAGCAGTAATAACAAGGTGCCTGACTAGATAGTCAGTGGGATGGTAAGGTACCAGTGATGCATTTTTTTTTTAAAAAAAAGCATTCTTTGATTTTCTTCAAAAGAATCCTATTTTGTGGGTTTCTTGCAGAAACAGTTCTTTTCCCAAATTGGCATGGAACACAGATCAACTGGGAGACTGGAAAAGTTCTTAGTGGACACAACTCTGGCTAGAGTTTTCTCCAGAATAAATACTACCACTTAGCAGTGACTGAATTTAAGGGCTCTACTCCAAAAATAATGCAGAACTCCAGCTTTGCCTACTGCATAGAAGCAAAAACCATCAGAGTTCAACATGTTTCTGATGATGAAAGAGGGCTATTTGGGTTAAAACTCCACATTAAAGTGTAATGTTCATTTTTGCAAAGTAAGAATCATTAAATAGTACTGAAGCATCTATTACTGAAGCCACTTGCACCACAGCATTTAAAACAACTCATGGTTCTATTTCGGGATGCTTCTTTTTCCTTGTTTGAAATTTTTAAGTCATTCACATCTGAAAGAGAAAACTGAAGCCAGTCTTTAAATAATTGTCTATGTAGATGAGAGACGGCTACAGTTTGGAGATCTAAGGAGCTGAGAAGAGCACAGTAAGCGTAAAAAGCCCATTTGATTACACAGTGTCAGGCGAGCCTGTGACTGATCAAGTGTTATACATTCTCCTAAAACCACCTTTAAACTTGTGGAAACTTTCCATACATTACTGTATATAGGATACAGAGCATAGAATCATAAAACGGTTTGGGTTGGAAGTGACCTTAAAGATCATTCAGTTCCACCCCTTCTGCCACGGGCAGGGACACCTCCCACTGGATCCGGTTGCTCCAAGCCCCATCTAAGCTGGCCATGAACACCTCCAGGGATGGGACAGCCACCACGGCTCTGGGAAACCTGGGCCAGGCCCTTCACACCCTGACAGGAAAATATCTCATCTAAATCTTCCCTCATAATCCTTCACCTCCTAAATCAAGTTGCCTTAGCAGAATTGCCCTCTCAAAATGTCTTCTATTAAGATTTCACATTAGCTAAAACAGCGTGTTGGAAGAATCCTCCTTGATTCATCCCCCTTCCTACGAAACAGTTCTCAGCATAGTAAAATTATTTCTGTTTCCAACGGTCCTTGCCCAACTCTGAGCTCTTGATTCATTTTCCAAATACTGCCATTTTATCCCCCCTCCTATTATTCGATCATCTTCTACCAATTTTTGTCTGATGGAAGGTCCATTTGAAAACCCTACCAGTTACACGAGAGACAGTTGTGTTCATATTCAACACTGGTATAAACCAGCTGGAGACAGTAGACAAGCACTGGCTCATTCTAGAGCCAAATTTGGTACTTTGTGTTTACACTAATTGTTTCACCATTTGAAACAAATGTTTATTTAAAGCTGATTGAGGTAAGAGCTGACACAGTGTGCCATTTATATCATCAGTGCTTTTGCCATTCCATCTCAGCAGGTTTTCCTTTGAAGAAGCAAAAATAGCTTCATCAGACACAGAAAGAAAATCTTAAAGCTCTGGGTAATCAGCAGCAGTCTGTGAAGAAAACAGCAAAGTAATGAAACCTCCACTTCTGAACAATTTTACTTGGGAAGCAATGAGTTTCCAGCATAACTTAATTCTCAGCATCCAGCTCAGTTTTCAGCTAGGATGAATAAATCAAGTACTGAAGCTAAATTCACAGCTCTTCATGGCATACCCATTAGTTTAATATCGGGAAAGATTAAAGAATTTTTTTTAAGGCATTAAATTATTTTTTTTTTCCTACACAGGAGACACTTGTACAATAGAAATCAGCTATTGACATAGGGACTTTTAATAACCTTATGCTCTCAATACTCCAACCAACTGACACATCAGAAGGCACGCAGAGATACTCAGCGTCCAAACACATTAAGACATTCTTTGCATTAACCAGGCTGCAAATATGAAAAAAACCCACATTAATAAAATCTATGAAAAAGGAACCTTAACTAGATTACCGGGCCATTTATGCCAACGACAATTTAGTATCATTTAACAAGAGGACAATTAACACCATGAAGCAATGCTGTATGCTCATCAGTGCAGGCAAATTCAGCGCTATCCACTTTTAACGGGTTTCTAGAATAACTACAGATTTTTCTTTTCCATTTTTTAAGCATGCTTCTTCCTCAAATCTCACAAAAATCAACAAATTTCTAAAACCTATACACAGCAGCAAAGCCAGGTTTTCCAAACTCTCTATTACCCAAATCCCAAAGAGTCATTCACAAGCAGCTTAGATCAGAAATGTTAATTGCCTGGCAATTGACAGCTACTTTAACATCAGCAATCCTGAAAAATAAACAGGCAAGCCCAGTTACATAAAATCATTCCATTTTCAGCTTGTAAACCAGGCAACATGTGAACACTGTATCTTTTGATACACGCACATATGTCATCGGGAACTACAGCAGTCCTCAGTTTATTTTAAAAAGGCCAAGAAGGTCAGAAATTTTGAATTATACTAAGAACACGGATAAGAACTGCACTTTTAGACACTTTATTCAGTTAAAGATGGTTTAAATTCCTTAAGATATTTTAAAATCTATTTCAGCAAATTACTGAGTTAACAGTACAAGAACTCTTTCATTTGCTTTTCAGTACCTGTACAAAGATCATCATCATCTCCTGCTGCTGAACTAGGTGTGCCAGAGAGACCAGAATAACCACAAAACACTTAAGTTGGCTATGTATCATCTAAACAGAGACAAAACATGCACGTACCAAAATATTAGGTGAGGGATACCTTTCACTGCAAAAAAAGGGAACCTCTAGGAGGGCTAGCTGACACAAACCAGGACACTGAAGTAGAAAACTAAAGGAGCCATGTTATATGGAATATTAGAGCGCCACATCCCAGACAACCTTTCTGTATTGCATCTGGAAGACAAGCAGGCATTTAGATGTTATAACAATATATAGAGACTCATCCTGTGTTCTGCTAAGCTTCTCTCCTTATTTTACACCAGTGAAGCAGCCTCAGCAGGGGAAGACTTGAGTTTTGATAATGGATCATTTGGTTGTTACAAAAGCAAAGCATAGGACCTTAATCACAATCACATTTGTGTCTTCACACAACTTTCTAAGAGTTTCAACTGGAAAGGAAATAATTAATTCTCCTGGTACCAAAACTGAAATTATCACATCAAAGAAACTGATCTGAAAATTAACAGCACCCTTAACAGCTGTATTTTCTAGAAAGAAAACCAAGATGACTATCAATACATAAGGACCTTCCTGATACCCGCTTTTGAGAAAGACACCAGCTGGAAGCTCACCAATAAATGAATACCATTGGAAAGATGGAACACACGGTACATGAATCAGAGAAGTATGATGGTTCTCAACATTAGAGCAAGAGCCATATTTGTAAGCTTTCTCCTGCTTTTCTCAGTATTGATAGTCTTCTGCTGTAACTGTTACTAAAACACATAGACCTAGAAGTTGACCGAGTATTAACTGAAAGCTTAATGGTGTAAAACAGAGTGCACTTTCCTCATTTCTCATCGCTCTCAGAAGGATGATGATTCTTCTTTCCCCTTGCTTCAGAAGCCAAAAGCTCTCTGTTCATTTACTGTGATTTCCCAGGAGATCAAGGGAGATAGAAATTACAGTGTTGTGACCACAACTCTCAATGTTTGCTATGTAACCACAGCATCTCAGATTTCAGATTTGTTTTTTAATGCTTGCTAGTGACCCACATCAATGCGGTTTGAAGAAAACATAATTATATAAAAGTCATTGCAGCGTTCAGATTAAAGATCTCATGATTGGTCTGAATGACTAGTCTGTCTATAGCAGAAGGCTTGAATTGCAAGGCTTGCTTCCCCTTAAACTCATGCTAGACTCCTCCATGGTCTCAGTTTCAATCTTTATTGCTTAAATTAGAAGATCAAAATACACCGTTTAGCAAAGATGTTTTGGACCATGTTCATCTCTGAAATTACTCCTCTAACTTGATAAATTAGGAGTAAATATATTTGCTTAAAAAAGATAAAAAAGCAATAATTCTAGTGTTTTACTATGAGAAGTGAGAGCTGTTAGTATACAGACGGGCAATAACATTAGAATTAGAAAAATAAGGTTTAAGCAACAGCAAGGAATTAACAGTTCTTCCTCTTGGTAAAACAAAGAAAAGATCAAAGAATTGGAAGAATGTTCATATATCAAATGAATTTGGAGTGCATATGAGCAAAACGAGGGTAAGGGAAAACATCAAAAAGGCAAACATAATCATTATTTGTAGAAGATGCTACTAACATAAC
Organism: Phaenicophaeus curvirostris; assembly: GCF_032191515.1. Classification (NCBI taxonomy): domain Eukaryota; kingdom Metazoa; phylum Chordata; class Aves; order Cuculiformes; family Cuculidae; genus Phaenicophaeus; species Phaenicophaeus curvirostris. The sequence goes on from NC_091405.1 coordinate 17,060,397, forward strand.
CACTTACACATTTGAAATACATTGTTTCTCCAGAATTTCTGTACCAGCCAGGAAGATCCCTGCTGCAGGTCATGCAAAACAGTGAAAGAAAAGTGTAAACAAAACCAGGCAGAGCTTCTCCTGGTGAAAGGAGATGGGAACGTTTTGCACAGAGATTAAATAATCCTCTCCCTCCCATACTAGTCTATGCTCAGATCAAATTTTCTTGAAATAATCTGTTACTCACAATTAATCTGAGAATCAAAGTTAATTTCTACTGAGGCAAACTTTATGGCAATTATTCAATATTTAACTCATTTGAATTACAAAGGCTTCAGAAATTTCCCAACTTGGATGTCGAAATGTAGGCAGCTTGATCCATGCTGAGGTTCCTAAATTAATGGCCTTGCTTATCAAATATACCAAGTAAAATTATTTCATTTTCTAATAGTGCTTAAGTATTTAAGTCTTGCACAAACCTAATATTTTTAAAGCGTTATGAAAATGGCAAACACTCGGTTTTCATTTTCAAAATAGCTAAAAAGAGTATTTTAATGCTCTTGTATTAAAAAAAATCATAATAAGTGGCTTTATACTCCAACATAAATAAAACATGAAACAAAAGAGTAAAACCATCCATAACATCAATGAAATTGTCTTCTAAAACCCAAAACATCCCATTCAAATGAATAATGAAAGGCTCCAGCACAGTTTTTGCGCTTACAATATTTACTTATAGATCATTTAATTTCCTCCTAGGGCTAATGTGGAAACTGGAAGCTGCCACCATGCACAATCAATAATCCTCCTAGAAGCTTAGTGTGAGATACAGGAGCTGTTGCCAGAAGTAGTCAGCCAGAAATTAAATTCATTTGGGGTTTATGATTCCCGTGAAGTGTTTGTCACAACACAGAGGGCAAGTTCAGCTGATCGGTCTTTACTGCTATTAAATGTGTTCTAGGCCCAGAAGAAGGTTGAGTCATTTTGTCCATGTGGTAAGAAATTATCCAATAAAAGATCACATCTGATAAAGGTACACACCTTCTGCCTAGGAACAATAAGAACCAGACACAAGACGGTATAAATATACAAGACACTGCACATTTTAACCCATGCTGGTTTTTTTGTCAACATGACAAACATCCAGATATGTAGAAAAACTTATCCAGACCTCTGAAATATTAACCATCAAGTCCAGCCAGTATTTTCTAGTTTCTATTCTTGAAGTCAAGCCTAGAAAACTGCTCTTCTAGATGTGATCCAGCCTGACTCATTAACAAGACAATATTTTTAGAGAAGGTCCTCCATAAAAAAGTTGCCGCAGGCACTTGCAAGAATGAAAGCACCCAAATGTCTGAAATGACAACTGGAAATTTAGTTCCAGATCCACATTTAGGTACACCAATCAAACTGTTCTAGGCAACTGTTCTCTCTAAAGCAGTACTGCTGCACAAAAGTATCTGCTACACAGTTCAAAAAAACCCCCAAAAGTAGAGTGCTACAGAGACTTTGGGAAGACATGCAGTAAAGGTAGAAGTTACTTTATAACCTCAGTTTACAGCACAGGGATGTGCATTGGGGGTTGGAACTGGATGATCTTTAAGGTCCCTTCCAACTCAAACCATTCCATGATTTTGAATGGTTTCAATGACTAGTCGCAAACTAAATCTAATATTTTTCATTTCTCAGAGTAAATGCCAAACATCTTTTGGAGTCCAAATGTCTTTCATACTGTTCTCAGATATCAGCACTACTGAAAATGCTTATAAAATTGGTCATTCATCCAGTATATCTGCAAAGCTTCCCACCCAGTTACTCATGTTACAGGATATGAATTGTATTGAACTTTGGGACATTTTAAACATTTTATCTCTATGACACCATCTTAAGTAAAACATCTGGGCAGACTTAAGAAAAACAGAGAAGAATTTTTTAATTAAATCATGCCTTGTCACTAACTTCTTGAAAGCGAATAACCTTTTGTGAAGGTTTTTAATGGAGATTCTGCTGAACCACTTAAGAAAATCATCTCAGAATGAACACTCACTATTTCTGTGGCAACCCATCATTTGCGTGATTACCCAGAAGAGTATTTTAAAAATCTCACAGACAGAAGCTGGTAATGTATTCCAAAACAAGGAGTTTTTTACCGATGGCTGGCAGTGAAGTAAGTTCCTTGATACCTATTTTAACCTCTATAAAAATAAAATTTTCTGAAATATTGAAAGTAAAAATCTAACTCACAAATCCATCATGTTCAAAGAATTCAGAAGCATTTCTCAGTGGGTTTAACAAGCCAGAGCTTCTATCTTACACTAAAATATCTGCCCGGTTAATACATTCATTCATTAAAAAACCACATATCTTAGCTTTATATCTGACTTTTTCACTTCCTTCACAGTCATTTTAATTTCCAAGTAATTAAAGTGTACATCCTAAGTGTTACGTGACAGATCTGTAAGCACATGCAAGTACCCCCCACCGCTGGGCTATCCAGAAAAATAAACTTTGAGCACAATTTCAAGAGCTTTAAAGCCAACCGCAAGGATAAATTCTTAGATTTGCTGATAAATTATTACTTTAATGTTATGTACTCAAGCTTTAAACAGAAACTGCATATAGCCCTTCTCTCCACAAGGGAAACTCAAACACAAGAAGTGAAGGGAAATAATCAATAAAATCTGAGCCCTAAGAAGAAGTCACCTGTTATCTTGAAATAGGTATATTCCTCAAAACTTGGCAATACTTGCAGGGGAAGAAAACTGCCAAAAATCAAGTTAGGATATTACACCTACTTCTTGATATTAATTCCAATTCTGATTAAATGGCAAGTTCAAAAATCAAGAAAGGACAAGTATTTCAAAAAACAATGTAAACCAGTAATTACTGAAAAGGACAAAGGATGAAACAGAAAAATCCTTAAATTCAGTAGCTGAGTTATAAGAGTGGTTCATGCACTGGGCAAGTGCTGGTTCTGGTTCGGTTTTTTGGTTTTTTTTTTAAATGGCCCCCTTTACTGGGGATCTTTATATGTTATATCAATCCAGTAATGAAGGAATCTTTCTGCATTCCCAAGGATAGACAGTGGATGAGTACAGATGAGCGTACAGCTTTGAAGAGGAGTATCAAAACTCAGAACTTTATTTGTCCGGTGAAACCAGGTTTGCAGTATCTATTACACTTCATTAACACTGCTCACAAGACAAAAGCATGAGATGCCCTGCTGCTCCTGATTATTAGAACAAGGCTAGTAGCTGTCTTCATCTTCCATTGCTAATTTGCATGCTACAATTATTCTGGCCAATGGGACTTGAAAAAGAATATCGGTTCTTTCAGAAATCTGAAGCTCAGCCAACTCCTCTGAATAAGCTTAAAAATTGACAGATCCAACTATAATTAGAATCATAGAATCATAGAATAACCAGGTTGGAAGAGACTCACCCGATCATCGAGTCCAACCATAATTGTTCACTTTGCTGAGCAACAAAAAGATGTGAAGCTGAAAGTAAATATTTTACTCCTGTTTCTCTGTCTTTTGTACACTCTACCAAGAATACAATAATAGATTGTGTGCCCTCAACCCAGGCTTATGAGTTTTCCCATAGTTACTCTCTAATTTTAGTCCTTCACTTCTGTTTTTCTCCTAACATCTAGAAAGATCTCAAGAAATTTGTCTAAAGTTGGGCTTTAATACGAGATTCCTCAGGTTTCTAATGAACAAATAAGGGAAATGAAGAGAGGAAAATATATTTCATACTGCTTTCCAATGTGGATTAGGTAGAAAACAACCTATCTACAACCCCTCAAACATCCTGCTCCCTGAAGATATCATCCAGATACTGGTCACCTCATAAGAGGGAACAAAACCTCTTGTGATCTTGAACTGGTAAAATTTTTTAGCACTAGGTACTTGGTAGCTAACTAAATTAAGTGTGATTTTGTTGCCTTGAATACAATTCCAAGAGCTGAGAGAAATATTGAGAGAAAAAAAAATACAAGAAAGTTGCTTTAATGATGCTATTTTTAACTCTCAACATTTTTTAATACAATCTGGTCTATACCGTTAATTTGACTACAATTTATAGTAATGAAACATTTCAAGAGCATACTGCTTTTTGATAGTAAAGCTTGCAGTTAAGAGCATAAAAGTTGCTAAAAATCAAGTTTCTGTGGTAGCCTGGAGAACATTTTGTTGGGCTGAACCCAGTGAGAATGCCAAGAGTGATTTTTTTTTTTTTCCCCTTACACTTCAATAGAAATAACCTGCCATGGTCAAAAATGTTCTTATAGTCTAAGCATTACCTTTTTATTTCCTTGCTAAGGAAAGATAATTCTCATCCATACTAATGAAAATTTCCCTCCATAAATTATGGGCAGCCTCAAGCTAACTTCATGTACCATAAATACCAAATGAGAATTCTAAACTGCCAGGTAGTAGATGTCTTCATGTCTTAATCTATGGTAATTTGCCTTCCAGTTGTATGGTCCAATCGGTGATTTAAAATCAATTTTATAAGGCTGCAATAGTGGTTTTGAACACTACATTCCCTCAGTTCTTGATGGTAAGCTGAATTTAGAAGCAATTGCTACTCTCTTGTCACGCAATCCAAGTAATATTGAAAGCCAGGGTTTGTGGGAATTATTTTGACTGTGTATTTAGGAAACTGAATTAAAATGTGATTTTATTTTTAAGGATTTGGCATTTAATTAACACATACCTTTTACTAATCTTAATTATAGGGTCATGCCTCACTCTGCACTCCGCCGCTGCAGAAAAATAAACACCAAAAAACAAACAAGCAAACAAAAAACCCCAAGAAAGATGGCCTCAAGCTGTGTCAGGGGAGGTTCAGACTGGATATCACGAAAAAAATTTTCACAGAAAGGGTCACTGGGCACTGGCAGAGGCTGCCCAGGGAGGTGGCTGAGTCCCCATCCCTGGAGGTGTTTCAAAGACGGGTACACAAGGTGCTCAGGGGCATGGTTTAGTGGCAGATAGGAATGGTTGGACGCATGATCCAAGAGGTCTTTTCCAACCTGGTGATTCTTTAATTCTATGCCATGTTTGCATGCCTTTCAGATATTGAGATTTGAAATGCAACTCCAGTAAAGACGTTAAGCAAAAGGTGCAGTAGAATATCAAGCAAACTCACTTTCGGAGGAGCTTGCCAGTAAAATACTTTCCATTATCAACAGAAGACTATTAATGGAAAACGAAACCAATTGTATTCTCTTGGTCAACTTTTACCTCCTAATACCTTCAGGTGTATAGTCATTATGAGACCCCTTATCCTTTCTTGCTGACAGCAGGGCTGTTACTACAATCAATTCTCTTTTCTTTATACAAGACACCTGCCTTAAGATGAATAAACCATAGGGTTTTCTCCCATGAAATAAAATATTCCTGGCTGAAGTTTTTCACTCTTCATGTAGGCTCCACAGTGAGGGCGTCTGAAGCCATGGCATAAAGTTAGACTAAAAAAAATTAATTTCCCACTGCAGACACTACTAAATGAATGCATACAATTAAATCATATTATAACAGAAAAATGTGATTTCGCAGCAGTGACAGAGCAGAACTTGCAGGCAATAATTCCAATACCTAGTGCACTGCCTTAGCCTTCACTATTCCTTGCTTTCTCTGCTTTTTTTATTCTCAAATTGAATTCCCTTACCTGACAGCTTTCCATCAATACAGCGTAGTTACAGGTACTGCATTTTTTCCCATTTCATTTCTGCTAACACATCATCTGTATTCACCTTCTGTGATGCCAATGTGACCATCTTTTTGGATTCTTCAAATCTTTGAGAATTACCAGAAAAGACTGGACTGTCTATTTAACACCTTTTAGCATCATCTGACATTTTCCCCTTCGTAACTCCAAAATCTCACACACCTACAACTGTTTCACGCTTCTTTTTAATTCTGATTTGTTAACTGATATTCTAAAATCAACTGCTTTCTCAGTTCAGCCTGCTTTTTCTTTGTATTTGACATATACGCTTGAACACTGACAAACAAACTATTACAACTACATGCACAGAACACTGCACCATGGTACCTCTTACTGAAAACATTTAACTCCAGATGGCAGAATCATGAAAGGCATAAGCAAGGCAGCTCCAGTCAGTTTTCAGTAATCTCTGTGTGAACCAGAAGGTCTAAAAATAATTTCAAAGACATATTCTGATAGCGGCTACTTAAGGGCAGATCAAGGTTGCCGCTAAGGATTTTTTTTTAAAATATTTGTTGCATTTTTTACTAAATACCTTGAATTTATTATTTTACATATCCTTTCACCTACATGAGGCTCTTGCTATATAGGGCTGTGCCATTTATTTCAGCTACATGATTGGGCACAATCTCCGTTTTTCTATTCTGCTGTCAACTAGACAGAAATTCTTCTTCCTTTATTTTGTCAGGGGTTTTTTTGTGAGGCAAAGAAAGTGTTGAGCCTATATGGTTATAATTTACCAAAGGATGCGAAAATGGAGGTAGTGAGGATGAATCATGACATCTGATATTCTTTCACTTTAGAAGCATAATTGGGCATTCCTTAGACAGAATGATTAGTGATCCTAATTAAATGTTTACTAAGCCCATCAATAAGAATTTGGATGCGTAACAAACTGAAAAGAAGCAACACATTGAGGCATTTGTAGAAAATAACATTAGTAATCTTTTCTTGCTTTCCTTTGTAAGATGGATGAGCTGCTGAGATAAACATAGGGATTTCACTGAAATTGGGAAGAAATTTAATCTTCTATCTGGGTTTCCCTGAATCTGTTTTACGTGTGCAGGAAAATGGGAGTCACTGTCTGCAGGGTAAGCAAGCTGGTTGCTGCTGACAACAGCACACTACAGCTGCTGTTAGCAGAAGCCAGGATCCATGAATCCGGTTATTCAGTCATACTTGAACAGCTCACAACTCCCCATTTAAGATCTTCAGGAATTTTTCATATTTGATTTGATATTCTACTTCTACTTCTGCCTGGAACCAGACAAAGTTAACCTAGCTCCAGTTTCAAAGTTAGTTCTCAGGAATTTCTGTGTGAATTTGAAACTGAAGTGATGTTTGTTCCTCTGTTTTGGTGCCCCGAATAAGTTATAGTTTAGAACTGGGGGTATGAAAGAGGTGAGTGGGAAAGATGTAAGATCTGAGGTTTGGATTAACTAAGTTACCTGCAACTTGTATAAAACTGCTTTATTCATTAAGGCTTTTAATTGAAATGTAATCTGAAATATGTTACAGTTTGAAATAATAAATTTAGATTATTCACAACTATTTTGACTGTATTTTGGATGTCTCTCAATTTTCCTGCTTTGCAAAGCAGAAAATGATTACTGCTTTAGTAGGACCGTTTCAGCTAACCAAACAACAATCACGGCCTCATTAAGATTAATGGGGTGAGGAAACAGAAAGCAATGAGCGGGGAGTAGTAGTGGCCCTCCTCCACATTAGCACCAAAAGGTTTGCTTATTTGTGGTCTTGCAATTTGGGAGTGTCCTACAGCTGAATGAACTACTGAAGCTTTCCCTTGACACTTCTGTTCACCTCAGCGAGGCTCTTTATCAGCACAACTTCCTACCGGCTCAGGTACAGTATGTGCCTCCCGAGGAGGTAGCTCGAACAGCCACCAAAGCCCAAGCTTTGCGGAAGAACATTCTGTTAACTGAATGTGAAATGACAAAAGGAAAAAATTGCTTTTCATGATTTGTTCTTTACTTTACCAATAACTCATTTTTAATAATCTCAAGAGTTATTATTCAAAGTGAAACATTTGCCTTACAGTTCCATACTTTCAACACCTACAACTTTGCTTCAGTCAAATAAAAGTCGTAATAAAGGAAATAATGTTTTAAACTTATCTACTATTCTTTGCTACAACTGTGCAATGCTGCAAAGTTCAGGTAGGGGACTGAGAATACATAATTGTGATTCAAGCGAGTCTTGTGAAAACACTGGGGAAGGTACTTCAGGAAGTAATTTAGAATTCATCATGTAGCAAACATCAGAATAATTATCAAACAGCTGGATGTATTCCACAGACTTTACTCATGCCACAATCAAGTTAGTATGCTGGTGGCATATAATACAGTATCAGAGCAAGCATCCATTGCAACATAAATCTGACTACTTCAAATCCAAGAATCACTACGCAACACGCAATATCAGTTTCAACCTCTCACCTTTTTGGGACAGCTGCAGAAGTGAACTTGCTTGGTAGAGCGTGGCTGTGTGATCCAGTTGCTATCAAGAAAACCTGTTACATTTAAGAACTATCCAAGAAAGCATCTGAGAGGGAATGAGAAATCATTGTAATACCTACCCACTGAAAAAAAGGAGCAGTAAACCTGTATTCTGCAGCACTAGTTTAGAATAAAACACACAGGGATGAAGACAACTCCAAAGAAGATTTTGCTAACACAGCGTAAATAAAACATAACTGCCTAGTTAGTGTCCTTGCTTTCTGTCACGTTGGATAGCTTGCAGTACAGTTGCCAAAAACCTTCTCATAGATGATGACGACAGCTGGACATCATGGTTTTACAGCAACAATAGCAGAGGAATGTGTGCAGCCCCAACATACAGGACTTTGTGTGCAAGTTTCCAGCACCTTTCAACAACCCCTAATACAGCACGAGCGATAAGATAGTGCTCGAAATTCTAAAGTCATTAGCCTTAGCTCTCTTTATAAGTAACTCCTGAAATATTCTTTTATTTTGGTCATTACCGAAAGCGTAACTTCTAATTAAAACTACACTGAATATTTACCTTTTAACAAGCCAGTAGATGGAAAATGTTTGAAAATATTGCATCAGCTTACTTGTAGATTAACTAACAACACATCTTGCTTTGTAAAACAACCGCCTGAAGAACTCCATACAAACACTAGTATTTGAGATGACTTTCAGCAAGCTATATTTTCTGGCAGTGCTTTGCTTTGGCTTAGCAAGGCAGAGGCCTGACGCTTTTTGTGTAGCTGCTTATAGGTATCCTCTAGCTTCTGAATCTTGGTGGGTGGGAGGGAGTGCAAAGACCATAAGAACTAGGATATCACTTCGTTTTTTCTCCTGTAAAAAAAAAAAATGCCTCTCACACCGCAGAAGTGTACTACTCTAGATTTCGGTTAAAAAATCGCAAACCTAAGAACTAAAGCAAAAACAAACAAGCAAACAAACAAAACAAAAAACCCAAACCCCATACAAATTTAAAACCAAATGAAAAGAGCACAGTCAATCGCTTCGAAAAGCCTCTAGAAGCAGCACGGCGAGGCACTGCCGACAGACCAGCGAGGGGCAGCCGCGGCACCGCGCACGGCCGGGCAGGAGGGGCTGGGCGCCACCGGTTTGGGCGGAGAGCGGCGTTGAGCCCTCTCGGCGCCTGGCGGGAGCCCCCGCCGCCGCTGCTCCCGGCGCTCCATAGCGGCGAGACTACAGCTCCCGGCAGCGCGGCCGCCGCCGCCCGCCGCGGGGTTGGCCGGGAAGCGCGCGGGGCTCGGCCGCCGCCCCGGGGCGAGAGCGGGGCGGGGCGGGGCGGGGCGGCCGCAGCCGCGCACGAGGCGCACGAGGCGGGGGGCGGGCGGCCGCCCCGCGCCCAGGGGCGGGGAGCGCGGCGCCGGCCCCGCCCGCGGCGCTCCGGGGAGCTGTTCAGCGCCCAGGTGCTGAGTCTCCGCGGCGGACGGAGGCTCGGGCGGCGCTCCCTGCCCACCGCTCCGGCGCGGCCATGGCTCCGGCGCCCAGCCGCCCCCGCCGGGCTCTCTGAGCGCCCGCCGCGGATGCAGCAGCTCCAGGCGCCCCTGGCTCCGCGGGGGAACGCGGCAGGTAAAGCCTCTCCCTTCCCGCTCCGCTCGCAGCCGCCCGGCTCCGGGGGCTTTGCCGGGGGCTGGTGCAGAGGCGAGGCGGCTCGCAGGGGGCGAGCACCGCGAGGGAACCGCGAGGAACAAAGCGGCGCCGCGCCTCTGCTCCTTGAGTAGTTTCGTTATTTTAATTTCCGGGGGATGGGGAAGGGAAGGGGAGAGAGGGATGGCTGGTTCACTGCCGTATCTGGGCTTAGTTATACGTAGGGAAAGAACACCTATATATACTAATTTGCTCTTGGAATCGTGCTCCTATTCTCATGGTTCAGCTGTGGAAAAGATAAAGGCAGGGATTGCCATACAGGTAGCGCTGCAGCTGAGACTGCAAAATGGTTTCCTTGAGTACCCTCCTCAGCTGTAGTGCCTCTATGGCTTTTGCACGGCACTCATTTCTTACTTTTTTTTTGTGTGGATGACCAGCCGCACCAAAGGGCTGGGACATGCAGCCGAAGGTTAGGAGCACACTAGCATACAGAGTGTTTCCGTGAATAGGTGTCAGAAAAGGGAGGAAAAAATTCTGCTATGTTTAAGGCCAAATGACGAGTTACATCCTACATGAAGTCATTTACATCCAAGCATTGTGCTGCTATGCCTGGTGCTTCAGGCTTCCTCTTAGTGCTGGGTGATGAATAGGGAATTGAGCAAGCACCCTAGAGATGCATAATCAAGCAGCAAGTGTCCTTATCTACTCACATGTGTAATAGCGTCTGTTGCCAAAGGACTGGTGAGTATTTCTTTACTATCAAAAGACCATTTGTTTTACCCTAGATAGTGCAGGCTGCAGCTGTACTTTGTGTTGGTAATACAGGTTGACTTACAGTTTCTTGGAGTGGCATGGGAAGGGGAGGCTGGCAAGAGGGAAACTCAGCACTCTTCTCGGGTGTAGATAGCGAGAGAAGTTTAACCTAGGAGACTGTATGCAGCACGACCAGGAACTTACGCTTTCTATGCTGCTTTTGACAAGAAACTGAAGAACCAAACTATGATTAAAAAATTACTTCCTTTAGAAAACCAAATGCAGTTTAATTAGCATACTTGTACCACTTCTGCCCTGTATCAAGGAAAAATTTCTTTGTGTACAAGGCATCTCCCACTCCCCATGTTACCGTATCATGCATTCAAGCAGAAGGAGCCAGAAAGGCAATTGCTGGGATCCATAAAGCAGGAGTTTATAAGCAAATTGATGGGACTCACACCAGTTCCCATGTTATTAAATATTTTCCAGTCTGGATAGAAACTCAGTACTTCTCATTTTTCATTGATTTGAAGCTTTTTTTGTACCAGTGGTTTTAAGGTTTATGTATATAATTCATTTCCAGGAAAGCTTGCATTCAGTTTGTCTTACATAGGTTCCAGTGTAGCAGGTTTTGTGCTTTACTGTATTAAAAAGAAGTTTAACAGATCAGGTACCATCTCACAGGCATCCCACATCCAAAAACTCTCTTTCCAATGGGCATCTTGGATAGGGGCACAACACCAAGCCCTTAAAAGTAGGCTTTTATGAATCTAGTTAATGACTATAATAGTGCAACACTGTAAAATTAAAAATCAATTTGTGCATATAACTGTATGCAAGGTGAGCTTACCCCACCAGTGGGATTAAAAAATTTCCTGACACGTCTCCTCCCTACCTCTGCCTTTCAGCCTCAGCACCAGAGAAGCCTCAGAGCATGTGACCAGCTGTGTGTGATTTAAGCTATGCTATTGAATTTTTTCCACGGGGAACAATTACTATAGAGTGACAAGTCAACCATTTTGATCTTAACAGATCCAGCTCTGTTTAGTGATGGTAACCATAGCATACACTGCCTATCCCAGCCTGAATATCTCTCTGGCAGTTTGCTTCTAATTTAAAAGGATGCTGTTAAACCTTAAAATAGGTTCTCATTTTTGGGTAGGAATGAAAGAGGCTTAGTACCAGAAGAGCACTGTAGACATTTCAGTTGTATATTTTCAGTTGCTGCTGCCTACAACAGCCCTTGAGAAGCCACTGAAATATCAGAACAGCTAAGCAGCATGCTCTGACCACACCCCTACATTGCCATAATTCATAAACCGAGACTCTGTGCTTGCTGCCACATTCGTATTTGTACCTGGTCGGTTAGGACAAAGACAAAGGTGCTTTGTGCTAATGAAGATAGTGCAGCTTGCTTTTAATAGAGCCAATGATCTGGTCTTCCCAAAATATTTTAAAAAGGACATTTCTATTACCCTGACATTGTTTACGCTAAAGGCTATTGCAAATAGAACATTTATGCTAATTACTTACATGCCAGCTTTGGCAATAAACAATCAATATTTTTCTGATGTAGGATCCACTGCAACTTTCCCTGTCCAGTTATTATTCCATTGAGCACAGTACAATAAATCTCAAGTTGCAATCTCTTCATGGAAATGTTTATTAGAACTTCTATAGTAGACTGCTGAAGTAATGGAAATATTTCCATTACACTTAAGTAAAAGTCTATATTTCAAAAAGAACTTCACGAAAAACTGACCTGGAAATATTTTTAACATTAGAGCAACTGTTAAGATTACACTTTACAGCAACACAGTAAGGGCTGGGGTTTTTTTTTAAGATTAAAAAATCCTTATAACCACAATCTGTACAAAAATGCTACAGTTGAAAGTCAATGTGCTATTGAAAAGCAGAGACTAGTGCTTCTTTACTGCTAGCTGTATGAGGGAGAGTGACAAGACATATACCTTTATGTAAGAGAACCAAAATACCCTGTATTACCAAAAAAAGTCTTTTAATATGCTGTTGATTTCCGTGGAATGTGCCAGAGGTGGCCTATGTATTTTCTACTACTCTAAAAAGAAAAAAAAATTTATGTATTGCACAGTGCCAATTTTCTGCTTGAATGTTAGTAATGCTTGGCATTGAATATAACTAGATTTTATTTATCCTCACAAATGTCTTTAAATTGTTAGTCTAATACTCCCAAGTCTACCCCTCAAAGAAGGTATTTAAATGCACAACACAATAAGCAGTTACTGAACTGCTTCCACTTACAAGAGAGGACCTGCTAACTTAGAAGGAGTGATCCCAGTGACTAGCTTCAAGTAGCAAGTAATATTCTCAGTGATTTTTGAAGGTATAACTCCTACCTTGCAAATATTTAACTATAGATTTTAAGCGTTTGTAGTCAGTTCTCTGCAACACTCAGGCGTAAACAGCAGAAGTGTAGCCACTCTCCAAGCATGATTGCTATAATTATGTACCTTTATGTACATATGGAATGTATGTACAATTGTATGGAATTATGTATGTACAAATGTATGGAATTATGTACAATTGGAATGAATACAAGATTTTCCTTCTTGACTGAGTTCTACTCAACTTTGTTTGTAGTGCTTGGAATGGGGGTAAGAAAGGAAGATGGAATAGAAGGTTGTACTTAGCCACTGGGAAGTCACCATATTTTGGCAATTGGTGACATAGTTATGCAGATACGGCCCTTTGATGGTCACACTGTCAGGGTCACTTGGCTTTTACTCTAAAAGCAGGCAGAATGCTGCCATCCCTTAATGAAGTGACAAGAAAACATCCTCTTAAAGCAGGAGCAAGCAACTTCATGATTATAGGAAACCTCAGTGAAGCTGGGGAGAATTAAGAAATCTCTCCATCTTGAATCTTGTGCTACAAGTCTGAGGTTTAATAAGTATACTCAAATCACACAAAGAAAGCACTGTGTGTGTGAGCTGACCCCAGACTCCTCAATGGGAGAGGAAGCCTGGGCAGCATGCCTGCTGTTCTGTCTGTGTGATGATTGTTCCCTCTGGCTGCTGGCCTACTAGGCTTCAAGTTAAATGCTACTTTGTAGTTTGTATTCTTCACTCACCTGCTGTTCTAGGCATAGCATAGATTATGTACCTGGGCAAACAAGTATTCATGATAACTAGACAAAATAACTTATTCTGTCATTCTTCATCTGTGTTTTTTGCTTTTTTTTTTTGAGATTTGTCTGAGCCTGCCGTGAAAAAGTTACATATTTTGTGTGTTTGGTGTTTTTTTTAAATTTCTCGCTACTTGTCCTAAAAAACGCAGCTTGACAAAATTTGTAAATACAGCCATCTTAGGTATTCTGTATGAAACACACAGCACCAAATTCTTTAAAATTTCTGAAACAGCCAGAATTTCCATTAGCTTCAGTGTAAGATGGCTAAATAGTGTTCTTTAGGCTTGGACCCAAGATGTCTCAGACATCATAACAGAAGAGTTATCTATGCACAGACTTAGCTTTATGCCTGTAGGCAGGGACTATTCTTGCTTACATTTGCAGGTACAGAACAACTCTGGTGACATGGTTTGGTATCTTTAATTTGGAAGTGCATTAAAATTTCAGCATCCCAAATACAGAGTGGATAATCATTAAATTGGCACCCTTAAAATATGGGAAATTATTCTTAAAGGTGCCTTTCGTTACCAGTCTCACAGCATCTGTTGAAACTTGCACTTTGGAAACTAGCATGTGACCTATGACACAGCTCGGCTACAAAATTAGAGCAAGATTTAACAACTCTGTTCAGTTTTGAGATCATTCAAAAGGCGTATTCTTCAGATAAGAAGAATTCTTCAGCTTCAAGAAGCTGTTTACTCCAGAATTATGTTGCAATAGAATGGGTTACAATTAGGCAACATAAGATGAGAACTTATCATTTATATATGAAATACATCAAGGACTACACTTTTATCGCCATCTCATTGGAAAAATACCACAAGATGCACTAGGAGTTCAGTGCAAACTGCAGAGAATGTCCTAGGCACTGTTCTGGGTAGCTGAATGCAGTCTTAAAGAATACACTCAAGGAAAAAGTTTAACATGTGTTTACTGTACAGTCACACACACACACACACACTCCCTTGCTTGCCAAAAGGCATCAACTTCAACAGGATTCTATTACTGTTGATTTCAGAGTTTAACCACACACAGCTCCTTAAATTTGAAAGCTGAGATAATAAATGCAAGACAAGTATTTTCTCTGTGGTACTTCAGAATTCTGTCAACTACTGTAACTCAAGCTCAATCTATTTCAGTATTAACAACAGCAAAAATAACCTCTAAAATGACAAGCCATATCTGCCACTCGAAAGTACACAAGCTTTTAATATCTTTTAAAACCTGACTCAAGGGGAAGAGAGAACTACAGGATTCCATCTGTCCCTCTTGACTATTTCTAAAGTTAACAGTTGATTAACAGTTTTGCTTCAGCACAGGTTTTGGGTTTTTATTGTTCTTTCCCACTGTGTTTCAAGTACAGTAGAAGCTATTCACTTTTAAGTAGGATGTCTTGCTTTACTCTCCTCTCTGCCAAAAGATGAGTTAAGTAGTCACCTTACTCCCTTCACTTAAATTGACAAAGCCATGTTGGAAAAAGGGGTAAAAATCCATAGACTCGTCTAGAGTAACTGCAAAGAGGCTAGCAGAATGCTTCATGATCACTGCCTCAGGAAGTTCTGAAACTTTGTGCTCTTTCTTTAATAAGCAGTTACTAGATGGAGTAAAGGTAGAGTTTAACCCTGCCTGGGAAGAGATAATATTACTTAAAAATTAGCAGCTATCAGCTGAGGGGCTGTAGCTTTCTATACAGGCTACCCCACCCTTCCCATATTGCTGAGCAGAACTGTCTGTCGCGGATACAGAAAATTATGAGAACCACTGTAGATCTCACAGACTAACTAAACTATTCAGTTTCTGACTCCTCAGCACAGTTTGTTCTGTGAAATCAGTACTGCCAGATGAAGGATCAGTTTCATAGCTTTTCCATAGAAATGCTTCTTCCAGTCAAAGCTGAGCTCCACTGATGATCCTACCAGCAGAAGGAAAAGACAGGGAAATTCTAGAAAACACAACATAGACAGGAGTTGCTTACCCAGACTAAAGAATTGGCAGAGACCAATGAAGAAAGATGAGAATTTTATTAATTTACTGTTTCTGTGTGGGCTGGGATATGTTAGTAAATCTGTTCAGATGTTAGAGAGTAGTTTGTATTCTCTTTTCCCCATGAGTGAGAGGAAAGAAAAAAAAAATCCATGTTTGAATCCCGTAGTGCCTCTTTGAAAGGGAGGAAGACACCCTGATAATTACTGCCCGTAATTCATTCCCAAGCATAAGGATGCACATTTTGCTGACACACTGGAGATGAGGATTCTTGCTCATCAAAGAAGATGCACTTAGCATCACTTTTCATTATGAACCTTAGTGCTCTATAGAGCTTTAACTTTAAGCTGCATGTACCCTTCAAACATGGCAAGACGGTGCAAAAGTAAAGATGACTGTATAATCTAAAACCAGCACTTCATCATTTCTAGTCCTGGGGAAGCTTTTCTCCCACAATACAGGTAGAAAAATTACTGAAAAAGCCTGTCCTGATAAGGTGCAATTACTCTAGCTTCTGCCAAGGTTCAGCTCTATGATAAGCATCCCTTTGAAAGAACAATGTACAGTGGAGATGAAGCATGAGAAGTTGGCTACCATAGGCTGGCAGACCTAATTCCAATTGTATACTGGTATAAATGGATGGACATATCTTGGGTATAAAATTATTTTTATTCATTGAGAGAAGACCCCAATTGTGTGATTTCAGCTTCCTTGTTAAACTGATTGTTTTCAAATAACATGAGTGACAGAAATAGATAATTGCAACTTTTTAAAAGCAGCCTTCAGATCGCTTCTCAGAGCTGCCAGGCTTTAGCCCAATATTCTCCTCTTTCTGTTTTCTAAAGCAAAAAAGTAACAAACACAAGGTAGATAAGGTGAAAAGGCACAGGCACAGCTAAATCTTCATTGAGCATAAGTACATAGAAACCTTTACTGAAACTTTTTCTGACACACAGCACACAGGCCGCTGATGTACACATCCAACTCCTAATTACATCAGCCTGGAAGAAAAGGCTATGAAATATAAGAGCCAATCTCTAGATGCAGAACACTACCTTACCAGATCACTAGGTCAGCACAAAATAAGTATTCCTAAAAATGTTTGCTGTTTTGACTTTCCATTACAGTCCACACAAGTAATTTATAACAAACATGGAGAGTTCATCTCTGCTAGTCGATATGATGCTTGATTTCATTATTTCACAGTGATAAGGTCCTTCAAGTTTAGTTTATACATTAATCTTACAGAGTTTGCACACAACTTTCTCAGAAAGAAAGCGCTAAACCCAGTCCAAAATAAAAACCCATTCCCCTGCCCTCTGCAGACTTCCATTGAGGTCAACCATTTTCCTCAGGTCTTAATGCTTTTGACTGTTATTTTTCCCACTATTTTCTCTCACACAAACAAGTTTCAAGCATCACACCAACAAGGGGAAAAAGGATTTTTGGTTACATCCATTGACTGTTTCATGCAGTGGTCTGCCAACAGCTACCTTCAATCCTTAGAAAGGGTTCCATAATGTATCCACAAAGAAAACTTTCCTCTATGCAATCTTAGTTTCAAATGTATGTATTTCTTTCTCATAGAAGCTAGAAAAATCCTGACAGATGGAAGAACCGGTAAACAGCTTCAGCCCTGGAAAGGCTGCATATTAACTCTATGTCAAGCAGAGATTACAGCTCTAATTTCATAATCTGCCTATGAAGAGTTACGTCTGAAAATGCTGCAAGGCCTAGCTCCAGATTTCTCCATTCGAAACTTACCTATCTGCAGTGTTTAGGTCTGCAACACAACAGATGTTATATCGTATTGTATCTCATTAATTGTTACAGAATACAGGAAGTTACTTAATCAAGTAAATGTTACAGCCTGCCTTGTTTTAGAAAGTATAAAAAAGCTCTACACAAGGATGTTTCTTTAGGATGTTACTTCACGATTTTGCAGATGGTCATGCCTTGGCAACTGGAAGCGTGACTTATTCAGATAGTTTTAATAAAATGTAAACCTTCTTAATTAGAATACAATGTAGAATTTATGATGAAGCTAAAACCTTTGTATTTTCCATGCTGGAAAGATTTTATTAACCTAATGCAAAAGTTTTTATTCACTTCGTGCTTCCTTAACTGTATTGGTTCAAATTTTGACTGGTTTATTAGCACGAATTGTCTTCAGTAACCGAGATTATTTAAACCACAAAATTTTGAAATCTCATGAGGCCTTATGATTGTTTTTTGAGAGATTCTTTTTAGTTAATAGGATGCTAAGTAGCAGCTAGCTCCTTCTAGCCTAGCATATAAGTGGATTTTGTCTGTTCTTGAAATACCCTTCCAATCACGTTCTGGTTAATAGTTTTATTCTTCTGTAATGAGTTTATTTGTTATTTCCAGCACAGTAAATTAAAGTAGGCAGTGTGTTCCCCTAAAAACGATGACAGTCCTTAATATTAATTGGATAATACTTAGCCTACAGAGCACATCCTAGTAACAAGGAGGAAGATAAGTTCTAGTTTACCACCTTCTGTCTGCAGTGTTCTTGTGTTTGACTACTTACTCTTTTTAGCATAAGATATCTGCAGCTTTGCTTAATGAGAGGAAAAGTTTATTAGTTACCAGTTGCAGACTTATGGACATTTTCAAATTTATCTGCCTCTCACGGTCATAGTTAATCATAAGGCTTGTCACAACCAAACATCAGAACCTCACTTAATGGGGTTTTGGAGACAGCTTCTGCAGCCTACAGTCCTAGCACTATGCCACCTTCCTATTGGAAGTCACATCCTGGGGGCAGGAAGGTGACTTGCCTGAGAGAAAGACAGAAAAGAAATTAATTTACACTCCCATTCTCTTCCATGCTGCTGTCTTACTTTCTTTTTCTGTGCACAAAGACTGCACAAGAAAGGCCTGCGCAATGCCAGCAAGACACTGTGTAACTTGCAAGTAAGACTCCAAGCTTTTCTATACTACTGGAGTTATTATACCAGCATAAATCCATTAGCAGTAGAGTAATACAGCTTTAACCTCCAAGCCCAGAACAGACTCATCTATTTTGAGCATCCCTTCACCTACGTAACAGCATCAGAATGGGAGGAAACCTGTTTCAGCTGTAATGGTTTAGTTTGGTAACAATCCTTGCTCACACAGTCCCTTGCCAGAGGTACTAAATGACAGGTCTAAATTTACCCTAGAGGTTGTAAGTACAATGGGGAAATAAAATCCAGCTTACTAATTGCTAGTTACCACTGTAAGCACACTCAGCTTTCTTTATCGTTAAGAAACAACATGTATGAAAAGACTCTTAGAAGATGACAGACAGTAATATCTAACATGCAAATTAGTGTCCCAGGAGCTGTAATCTACTGGGCCTTCTTCATGGAGGGCAGCTGCCAGCTACAGATGCCTGGCTGACTAACTGGCACGAGCAATAAACAATATTTGAATTTGTCCAGGAAAGGAACAGAAAGTCTGAGAAAGCCTTATCAACAGAGTTAAAAAAAACCCCGCAAAACTGGTATGCCTCTATCTTTATTGAAATTATTATCTGTGTGATTCATTTCTACACCTGAAAATTGCACTAACAGTGGTTTATCATGCTCCGGACACTATCTAAAAGCACCTTATATATTGGCAGGTTATGAAGCATGTATACTGTACGGAAATAAAACAAGCTGCTACTATAATAAGGGATACTATACACCTGGGGCTTCATAAAGCAATTTTGCATCCAAGTCTGACCGGCTTACAAGCAAATAAAACTTTTCATCAAAAAGACAGCTAGATTGTTCAGCAATATGCCAGCCCCTGAGCTACAAGACAATCTATCCTATCTGCAACACTGATACTGCTACGAAGAAGTTGTTCTCTAAGTTCTTGACAAAAGATACCAATCTTACCTTTCTTAGGAGCTCTTACCTGACTTGTGTAATATCTGAAAGTATTTAGATTCCTCTTTCAGAGCACTTAAAGAATAGAGTTACTGGGAAACAACATACAGAATTGGATTAGAGTTCCCTTGCATTCAGACATGCACTTCCCAGACAGAATTCAGAGGCAAGCAATGTTGTCAAATTGAGGAAAAGTACTCTGAAAATTTCAGGAAAAGAAATGAAGCAATAGACAAATAAGTTGCAAAAGAACCTGGAAGAAGAAGCAGGAAAGCAACTGCAAGTGACAAGTACTGAAGAGAGAGGATTGAAATATAGGATATTTGTGTGCGACAACAATTGGTTTAAAAGCTTCTGAATAAAAAATTAACAGCTGATGGCATGCTCAGTAGGGCTTGCACCTAGTCTGAGAAGGAGAGCTGTTAACATAGTGAGTGAGCCAACAAGACAGATGGCTGGTGAAGGAACTGACACTGCAAGAGCTAGAACATTCAGTAGAGAGGAAAAACAACAGCCATACCCATGAAGGAACTGCTGCCAAGCACATAAGTGAAGTGAGAAGAATCATGCAATTTCAACAGTTTCTATAAAAATGTGGGAGATGTGCTGAACTGCGGGCAATGTAAAAGGCCCTAAGCCTGACAGTTCAGCATCAGTACAAAAGCAAAGACAATAGAATGATTAAAAGGTCAAGCATTACTTGAAAAAACAGCAGGAAATAGTTCAGAGATGTACAAGTGATTTCACAAAATAGACATAAGCACTGAAAAGAGAAATCTATCACCTAGAATTAATTTGTAAAAAGCTAGCTCTTAGTATTCAATATGAAAAACTGTCAGAAGCTGAGAATTGTGACACCCCAATTTATAGTCTGTCTCCTAAGAAGAAAATAGTTTCCATGATTTCAGCTGCAGATTTTTTATCAGCAAGATTTCAGACATTTGTACCAGTCATGCTTTCAAATACTGTTAGTACAATTCACTTCTCTTTACACTTACAAAAAAATGCTGGAAAATCTGGCCATAATACATTCTTGGAAATAGAGTGACTTAAATGTGCAGGGGATGGAGGTTACAGAAGGAATGAGTCTAAGAACTGAACAGTTTTGTATGCACAGGGAGGTATCCTGAGCTTTTATGGAAACTGATCTCAGATTTCATTAGCACTTGATACCATAATAAGAAGCAATAGTTCTGACAAAAAAGGAGATGCATAATGATAACCAAAATGGGCACCTAAGTAGAAAAATAATTTCTACATTGACTACTGATTTGCAAATTTACTTTTTCTTGCTACTTTTCCAGCCCATTTCTGCTGCCAGTCATTGAGAAGAGGAAAACTGCACCCTTGTTCTGAGTTCTGTGATGGTGTTCATGTATTTAAGGCTGGATTACTGCACAGATATACACTTCAGTACATGTTGTTTTCATGAAACGTACTGTATATTAAGAGTGTTTAAGCTGCACTGTTTAGAGAAAAAGTTCTTTTTGAAAACAGCTCTTCCAAAATTAAGCTATACCGAGATTTTTACCACTAGTCCAGAAGAAAAATGGCTGTGACATAGACAAATTGAATATTAAAAATCCTGTCAAATTTCTTACAGAACAAGATTATCTTTCTGGTATTTGGAAAATAAGATCACTTTCCAAGACGAAGAAAGATTTTTAATACAGAGCCCAGGCAACCTAATTAAATAAGCAGTATGGAATGGCTCCAAAACATTATAGATCACACATTAATGCAAAAAGCCGACATAATTATGAAGTACTCATCCCAAACTTTTAGGTATATAAAATAGGTTTAACCAAACCACTAATGTAATAATAAGTATAAAATCACCAGCAGAATGACAAAAATAAGCCCCTGCAACTAACAAAGACTAACTAATATGCTTGCATTTCAGACTGTGGTGTTAAAAGTCTTTTGCATAGTATTGGAAAGATAGTGGTAAGGTAAGGCAAGGCTGTTCCTTAAGAGGGCATGGACATTTTACTTTTGAAGCTGACAGTAGATACCTCCAAACAAATATGACATTGAGAGGAATAACACAGACAGTTTACCTCATCTAGGGGATCCAGCGCATGTTTCACTCATCACCAAAGCTGGGTACCTGGCTCCTGGGAACAGAAGAGTTTTCTTTCGCCAGACAGCCTCACGGCGCTGACTGTCACACCTTGTTCTCCCTTCATTCTCATGGCTGTGATCTCCTCTGCCTCATTCTCCCTCATCCTCATGGCTCTGATCGCCTCCATCTTGTTCTCCCCTCATGGCTCTGACCGCCTCCATCTTGTTCTCCCCTCATGGCTCTGACCACCACCATCTTGTTCTCCCTCATGGCGCTGACCGCCTCGATGTTGTTCTCTGTTCAGCCTCATGGCGCTGCCTCCATCTGGTTCTCCCTCACCCTCACATCACTGACTGCCACCACCTTGTTCTCCCCTCATCCTCGTATCTCTGACCGCCTCAAACTTCTTCTCCCCTCATGGCATTGACCACCACCACCTTGTTCCCCTCAGCCCCACAGAGCTGTCTGTCACTACCTTGTTCTCCCCTCATGGCTCTGATCACCTCCATCTCATTCTCTCTCATCCTCACAGCTGACTGCCACACTTTGTTCTCCTCGCACAGTTCTGACCGCCTCCATTTTATTCTCCCCTCACGGTGTTGCCATCGCCTTGTTCTCCCCCTGCCTCGTGGTGCTGGCTGCCACCCCCATGTTCTCCCCTCACAGCTCTCCCACAGCGCTGCTCTCACCTTTCCTGCAGAGCAGGCAGCCAGAGTGCAGGCAGGAGAGCAGGTTTGTGCTCCCATGTCTGTTGGAGGGTGAGGGCAGCTTCAGTGTCTGAACCCGCATCTCCTCAGGGAAGGGAAGTCAAAACCACCTTCCTTCATCCACCTCTTTCTTGGCACAAGTGCCTTCCAGAAGAGAGAGAGAGAGAAAGAAAGAAAAGGAGAGAAGGAGAGAAAGAAGGAGAGAAAGAAGGAGAGAAGGAGAGAAAGACAGAAAAGAAAAGGAAGGAAGGAAGGGATTAAAAAGCATAGAGTCAGATTTATAGAATGGTTTGGGTTGGAATGGACCTCAAAGATCAACTAGTTCTAACCCCCCTGCCATGGGCAAGGACACCTCCCACCATATCCGGTTGTCCAAAGCCCCATTCAATGTGGCCTTGAACACCTCCGGGGATGGGGCAGCCACAGCTTCCCTGGGCAACCTGTGCCAGGGCCTTGCTGCTCTCATGGTGAAGAAATTCTTACTTATGTCCAGTCTAAACTGCCCCTCTCCAGTTTATACCCATTGCCCCTTGTCTTATCTCTACAAGCCTTTGTGAACAGTCCCTCTCCAGCTTTCCTGTAGCCCCTTTCAGGTACTGGAAGGTCGCTATAAGATCTTCTCAGAGCCTTTTCTTCTCCAGGCTGAACAACCCCAACTCTCTCAGCCTGTCCTCATATGGGAGCTGCTCCAGACCTCTGATCATCTTTGTAGCCTCCTCTGGACCCGTTCCAACAGCTGAGGGAGAGGCTGAGGCTGAGGAGGTGTGAGGGGCACCAGTGGGCAGGATGGTGCTCCCAGAGTCACCCTGCTTCTCAGAGCGTGGATTTCTCTTTGCAAGGCTCTTTTAGTTCTGTTTCTCCTGTGCATTCCTGGGAAATTACCCCTGCTAGGCAGCACAGAGCAAAGGTGTTTCATGTTTCATAATACAATGTTCTATGACATAATTTTTAATGAATAAGCAATGTTTTAGTGGGAGGCTGTGTAAAACGCTAAGGCTTTTGGTTTTCTGTCACTGAGCAGCTCAGACCGTGCAGACCTGAGATCAAAGCATCCCGGCCACTGTGCTTGTTGGCAGGGGACGTCTGAGGTGTGGATCAGGGCAGACGAGCCCATTTGCAGCCCTTGTGAATGACCATCCTGTCTCTCAGAAAACGGAGTTAGTCCTAGGAACAACAGACAATAGTCGAGTCTTACAGCACAATACATTTCTACTGAATTTACTGAAAAATGAAGGAAGCACAGTCCATCTGCCATCCTCCCCTCCTTAAGTGGGTGGACCTGTAAGCTGGGTAAGCACTCTTGATCCTTGAGACTTGGCTGAAGCGGAGCTCTTCCATTAGTCTCAGATTTTATTGATACAGTGGATTTTAGGAGCGTGGGATCAAATTGATTAACTATTCTGTTTTGTATTTGCTGAAGGGGCTGGACGGAAACGTTCAATTACAGCCACCTGAAGTTACTTGCTAATGAATAACTTAATTATACACTATGGTATTAGAAGATTTTTACAGTAAGTCCCTGATGTTTTTGTTGTCTCGTAAGAATCACCTATGTTTAGATAACCTAGAATTAACATTGCCTCTATAAAAAGTCTGTATTTGTAAATGAGGTAAAGTGAGCTTATGTTAAGAAAATAATATGTTTAAATTTTCAGTGCAGGTAGTAGCAGTAAAAAGCTAAACACTTCGACATTAGATGTCATATGCATCTTTTAAAGGCAAGAGTTCCTTATCAGATTCTACTTTTTCCATATGGCAGTTCATGAAATTATGGAAACCGAATTATTAGTGTGCACATATGCAACACTAGAAGAAAAGACAAAACAAATCAAAACAAAGCTGTATTTGTGCATGCATTGTATATCTGCTTGCACAGTTTAAATACGGACATGAAGTAATCCAGATTAAGCAGACTATAATACTGTAATTCTTACATACAAAGCATGGGATGCCTGTCTATATGCTAGTCTCACACTTAGGGAATAGCTGCGTAAGAATAGTGTGATGATTGTAGACATTGAGAAAACTCCCATGAAGAGAAATGCCCATGAACACTGTCACCACTCTGAGAGCTCCATGTACAGATCCTTCCATTCTGCTTCAGAGCCTATTGATGTGGTTGAATGGAGAATGTATTTTACTGGCAGCTTAGCTAAGGATATGACATTCTTCTGCTTTGTTCATGGCAAGTGCAAGCAAGTTTCGTATAAAAGATTTTGATTGGGCTTTGAGAAATTTTCTTGTGTTCATTGGTAGCGTGGACACAAAGTTATGAAGTTTCAGTTATCCTTCTAGTGTTGCATATGTGCACTCTAATAAATGCATGTAATATATGTTTTGAAGTCAGAGTGACATATAGATTCTAAAATCATCAGCAGTTGCTAATGCTTCACCTTGTTTCATCTTGGGATAGATTCATGTAGGACTCAAAGGCTAACATTGTAACACAGCCTTTATCTACTCTGTAGATCAGTGAAAGCTATTCTGCCAGGTGTGTCATTGGGCGCTGTGCTTTCTCTATCTCTTATGGTATGTACACAGTTTCCAGTCACAGTGGTAAATAAGGAAGGATGGGAAAGAGTATGTTTTTTAAATCTTTCCTCTTTCATCACAAAAACTGAAAATGTTCAAAAATTGTACCAGCATCTGTTGCATAAGGCTAGAGAAATCTCACAGCAATCACAAGGCTCATGTTGGACAAAAAATATTTTATGTGCTTATGATGATACTAAGCTTCCTTTGTTACTCTTGGGGGGGGCAGATAACTTAGCTCTGTTTTATATCTGTATCCCTTGAATGCCCTTCTGCAAATGAAGATTTAATTGGATGAGGCTGAATCTGATTCAGCTTGCACCTCACTGACTTTGCGAGCCCATTATAGCATTATTACTGTTCAATTACAGGCATGAAGGTAAGAAGTGGCCTAGTAACGAAGGTTACGCACCCAGAGCAGTGTGACAGAATTTCAAATGAGGCAAAAGGAAATAAAAGTATATCTACTACACTGATATCTATCAAAAGGCCATTTTTTGTAAGTGACTAATCAAAGAATCCTCAAGAAGTGTAAGTTCTAAACATTACTGTGCCATCACTTGTTCATCCAGGGTACAGATTCGAATTTGTCTCAGATGCAGATATCTGCAATTTCTGTAGTTCTTTGTACCGCATAGCACTTGGAACAGGGTCAAGCAGTTTGGCATCATAATGTTTATTTAATTTGTAGGAATAATGTCTAAGCTACACTCGAAAAAAATCTAACATAGAAGCGTATTTTCTGCTTTAGTCTTTAATGTGCTTTCAGTTTTGGAAGTCAAATATTTAGTGTCAATTGACTTATTTGTGCTCTAGAAAACACACATATTTACTAGTGTTGGTATAAACTCAATGTAACTGTCTTCTGTGGTTTAAGATATTAGAAACTAACTTTGTGTGCCTTTCCAAAATATCCTTTCTCTTGTGTGAGCAGAATTTTGTGAGGTTGGATGTTATGGGATTCTACAGGTTACATTTTTAGAGTAACTCCTGCCTGCTGTAGGATCATTTCACTGAGATGGTGCAGAATGTGCCACAGTAAACTAAACAGGATTAGAGGAAGCAGAGGGATAATAACTGTCAATAAGGGGCAGAGTCCATATAAATTACATGTGTGGTATGAAATGATTTAATACTGCTTCAAAAGTATGAGTGTTTCCATTCAGAACATAAAACAGACCCACAGAGGACTGGTGGCCAGCGAAAATGAAATAAACCTGAGCAGAAAGGAAATAACTTATTTTGGTACAGTAAAGTGTGAAATCTAAGAAACATGGCAGAAGCAGAGGCATAAGGTGCATGTTCTTTTCAGAGGAGGTATATCAACAGACGTACTTCTGACAGAGGAAGGGATCAGTTGAATAGGAATAGCAAGACTGCCAACTGGCAGAATAGCCAGAAATAATGAGTTTCATTTCGATACTCTTGCTTTTTTTACCAATTTGTCTACAACTAGTCATATAAAGGTTTCAAAGGTGCCAGCTGCAGTGTGACATACTGTGATACAATATAGTACTTCGGGGATGTAGATCCATGCTTACTTTTATGATGATGCAAATCAGCGCTGCTACACGGAGCTTTTAAGTGCATCAATTCCTTGGTTTAGTTGACTGTGCAGGGCTGCTTGAGCTGCTAGTATCCGTGCGGAGGACATGATGAAAATACATATAGCAAGAGGGAAGAAGTGCAAAACAGTACTTTCTGGTGGCTGCGCAGGTTCACACTGTCTGAGTCAAAATTTCTGTGAATGTATGAAAAATGGACTTGCATATAGTTGAGTTACTCCTCACCGTTTGGAGTAGTTTATTGAATTATTAAATGACATCTTACATTGAAATCTGTCCAGTTTTCTGTTCTGGTTTGCTTTAAAAATGGAAAAATGCACTTAAGTGTTTTAGGTGCTATGGAGACAGTGCTGATGTCAGAAATGTTTTCAGTGGGGGCCTGGAAAAGGGAACCAGATGGCTGCAGTTACTGTTGAACATGGTTGGTTGTTGGTGCGTAACATAGAGCAATGGAGAGTAGAGCAGAATTGCTGAGCTAGCAGTGGATGCGGTAGACTGTTGGGAAGGTAGTAGAACTTGTGGAGAGGCAGAGGTTGTTAGCTTACCCCCAGTGCTGTGCTAATGAAACTCAGTTTGTGTCCACGCAGAGCTGAGCCACACCATATGGCTGCATTAGCTTGAACTGATGCCAGCTCAGGTATCTGTATTATTTGCAGACTTGGGCCAAATTACACTGCCCTGTTCAGCTCTGGCTTTCTTTTGTCCCAGTAAATGATGAAATATCTTTCTGGTACTTGGGTTGTCTTGACCTTTATAAACCTTTAATTTCTAAGTGGCTTCTGAACTCATGGGACTTCTATAAGAACTGAGGGGCCCAAGTTAAAGAGATAGTATAGGTGTAGCTTGAAGAGCCACTGTTAATGAAATAAATGCTTACTTTGTCTTAAGCATTGAACTCATGGGTGATGTTAAATGCTGCTGCCATTAATAACTTGCCACAATATTTTGCACTGATTTGGAGCAAAACCAGCAACAGAACCTCCCCAAAAGCTTTCAATTTCCCAGATTTCTCCCTCACTCTGAGAAAAAACCCTCCTCTATCGAACTGGAATCCAATTGTGTGCAGTTAACATCAACGCCGAACTCTGCTGCTAAGGTCATTTGCTTGGTTCTTGACTTAGCCACCCTGCATGGTTTCCTTGCGTTCTTAAGTACACTTGTGACAGGATCTTTCTTCCAATCAGAGCTGCTTAGTTGTGGTCTGTTTTGCCTTATCTATTGCCTCACTAGCTGTTAGTTTTTATTCTGAACTACAAATCAGCAGTTAAATTGTTGTACTTTATCAAGGCTTCTAACAAACCTTATTTTATAAACCTTATCTTACCTTGCCTTACCTTATCTTTTGTTTAGAAGAAGCTGCCTCGGAATATCCCTTGAGCTCACCTTTTTTCCTTTCAAGTCCATCCTTTTGAAACTCTTATTTGCTGTGATATCTATAAAGGCTTTAGAGTGATTAAACAGTGCCTATCATGATGTTCAAAATCATCTTGTTACTTTCCAGTCACTCTGTGCTATTGTCTAAAAATAAAAAGAAAGATTCTGTAAGCTCTTCAGCACAAAGATTGTCCTTTTGTACAAGTGTTTAAACCAGCAGGGCTCAGGAAGCCAGGCAGGGCCCTATAAGACCAGCGTGAGAGAGAAGGAAAAAACATTTCCACGTATAAATTATTTTTTGATAGGAAGGTAAGTGCAAGGTGCCTTCAGGGATCATTTCTTTATAATGAAATGTGCATTAATGCTCGCAGTGTGCAATCATTTTTAATCAGGCTGACATGTCTACAATGCAAAGAACAAGTTTTTGTTTTATTAATGGTATTTAGGGCACCAGTAGCATTTATGCAAGCTAGAATGGGCTATGTGACAAAATGATTCTGTGCTGGAAAGGTACAATTATTCTGTAAAATTCAAAATCCAGATTTCAATATTAGAAGAGGCTGAGAATTTCTGCATTTGATTGGCTCAGGCTGAAAGCTGGAGAAAAAGCGGCTTGCCTTTTATGCATTCTGTCAGCTACAACAATGCTAACCAAGGAAAGTGTCATCTCCCTAGAGTCTCTTTTCAGACAAAAGTACTATAGGGCAATAATGAATCTCAAAAGAAATTCATGATTGGAAAAAGCAGTGTTTTGCATATAAATGTTTCTAGTGGAGCTGTGAGCATTAGTCTTGTGCTCTGTTACTTTGAAAAATACGATGTGAATCCCTGTAACTATTAGTGATTCAGGACATGAAAGGTGTTATTTGTTTTAATTTGTATTATGTTCCTTATAAAATATTAAATAAGCTTTTGGCATCAAAAAGTACTCTTAGGTCTTTAAGACTGTACAGAAATACTGCTTATAACTTGAAAAGCTAAAGTTGTTCATGGATTACGTGTGCATGAGAACAATTCCTACTGGTCTCATAGTTTTAACTAAGAGTATCTTCGGGTATGTAGATGAACATTTGTAAGAATTACATACTTCTACCAGTATTGTTGACCTAATTAAATTTTTAAAGACAAAGTCATGCTTTACAGCCCCAAATAAGTGGATTAATTTTAGAATTTTTCTCTTAATGTTTCTCTTCGTATCATCTGTCACTGTCATTTGAGCCCGTGCAGCACAGACTTCCAGTTCATCTCTTCAGGGTAGATCTCACCTCTTTAGAGCAGACTCCCTGACTGTTTTTTATTCAAGACAATTAACAAGTGTTCTAATTTCTGTCATTACTGCCTTGCAAAGCAAGTACTGTCATATAAGCTACAACAAAGTAGTAGGCCTCCAATCTTTTTTGGCTTAAACCTGTGGAACATTCATGTCCACATCATGTTCCTGGGTATAGGGAATTTTTCCTTTAGTGCTGCAAGGAAGGCAAGTTCCAGAAGGTCGTTGCAGTTCTGTGTATTTGTTTGTATGCAGTATTATTCAGTGAGGTGTAACCATATCTTAATAACACACCAGGTAGCTCTATATGACATGACTCTGACGCTACTTTAGCAAATCAGTTTAAAACAAACAAAAAGGTTTAGTATAGCTAAGATTCTGGACTTGTGCTTTCACATTCCAACTGATGACTCAGTGATATTACTGTGCTCTCTAATACATGGCCATCCATCACTATGAGTCTGGGATCCCATAATAAGAAGCACAGAGATTAATGTTTTATTACAGCAAGGTAGCTCTTACAATTACATATGTAATGAGAGAAGGAACAGGGGGATTGTGAAGCCTCCATCTTTCTGTAATTAATATGGAACTCAAATGACCTAAAAATGAAGAACATTATCATCCTGGAAAAATTAGCTATCTTAAATTTCATTTTCCCCCCCATCATGGTTCGTTAATGAGGAAAATCCTTTCCACTGCTATTTTGTACAAAATTATGTTCAGCAAGAACAGAGAGTGCTCATTAGCTTCTAGATGATACTTAACCCTACCAACAAGCATACAGAAGGATTTTATCTCTGCAGTGAAATGTATGGGGCTTACACTATGGTTCTTTCACTGTGTTTCATAGTAGTGAGATTCCTCTAAATAGCTGCTGGTTCTGCTCCTGAGAAACAATTTATAAGACAGGAAGAATAGCAAGAGGTCTGTTTGATTCTGCTTTCTATCCTGCTCTCGCTGGCACTTTCCAAACTTCATTTTGAGAAAGGTATAGAGTCACAAGCATGGTATGTTATAGAGGATTATTACTCCACAGGTCAAAACTGTTTTCGTTAGTAATTTGCAGTTAAGAATGATGGGAAAGATGTATTGTCAGCTGTTCATTCCCTCAAACTGATTACAGTAAAAGCAGGTTTGGCCTGAAAATGGGGGAAGAGTAAGGTAAGAAAGTCTATCCATAGTGATGAGAGTCATTCTGTTGTCTTGTCTGCTTTTAATCCAACACCAGTTCTTGATGTGATTCAGTAATGGAGCCACTGATTTAACCATGTTGCCTTTACAATGTGGCAATGGTTATTTAAAGCTACAAGATGGAATTATATATCTGGTTATGTTTGATTTTGATAGTAACAGAATCATCAGTTTCTAAAGATGCAATAAGACAACTAATAACTGGCTACACTTTCTACACCTGTCTCCCAGAATGTTAAAAGATTGATAGGTCTGTAAGGTCAGGGAGTGGGGCAGTGGGAAAAAGATGAGAACAACTTGTATTGGGTAACGAAAGGAGGGAGAAGATGATTAGCTACCTAGCATCGCAGCTTATCAGGGACACAACACTAATGCAACTAATCCATGTAAACCTATTATAGCTGGCAGCCAGCAATGGGGGTAAGCCACGCTCCAGAAACCTGGGAGTAAGGAGAAATCCACCTAGCTGCGGATTCATTATGAATGGTACTTGCAAATGTGGGCATGCCACGGTCAGGTTGAAGGCAAGTCTTAAGTTTTTGATTACTCCAGGAAGCTGTTTAATACCCTTTAATGGGTTAGGATAGAAGAAGAAACAGAAAATAAAGGAAATCCTTAAAATACTGGCTAAGAATATTTCACACAGAGGTCACTACAAGTAACGAAAAGAAAATACGGCGTGTTTTCATATCAGATTGAACCATGAACAAAATGTTAAATATTGTCATGAAAAAGCTTTAATATTCATAGATAATATTTACCAATTCAAAGAGCAAACCATCAGTGCCCCCTTTTTATTTTTTTTACATTCTTTTCTTTTGCCTTGCTTTGCAGCTTACTAGAAGACCACCTTCTGTAGACTTCTTCAGGCTAGAAAACAGAACCTACATCTATTGTATAACTCAGTGGGTACCTTGATTATTTTACGGCTACCCATTAGGAGGTGGGCATAGTGGCAGTAATGCTCCTAACATCTGCAGTGTGCCTTTTATTGAGTAAAGGTGCTGACCTCTTCCCATAAATTATTGTCATAGTGCAGTGTAATAGCAGCATCATTTAGAGACCAGTACTAAACTGACTGAAATTGATAGATATTTTGCCCATCTGCTGCTTCACACTCAGAGTGAGTCCTGTAGCATCCCATTTTGTAAAGCAATTAATCATTCTTGAGCTGTCTTCAAGCTTGTTGCCTCCCCTGTTGAACTGTTGTCAGGAAAAAGCCAAACACAGTGTCTGTTTTTCATTGACAGAATTAATAAAATAGAATGCTGACAGGATACAGAACAAGCATAATTTCAGAACTGCTGTTATGAATCATTCTTCCATGGAAGAGACAAGTACAACTTGATACCCTGCAACAACCCTCAAGGTGAATTTCTTGAAGTAAAGCAGTCAGTTTGTTAATTATATCTTAAGTTTATATGATAAATTCTAATAGAAATATATGTAGTTTTTGTTAGCTATTCTCTTAGTAAGAAAAGAGTTTGATGTTGGAGTTGATAGATGTCAGTTAGCTGTTCCAGTTCAGAGCTTACTTGGTTGCCCTCCTGCTGTTAAACTTTACTGAGAACTGCAAAGATATGTTGAACTCTGTGCATGTGCTTACAGGATTTATAGCATCATTTCCTTTCATTCACTGCTTTCCTCTGTGATGTTGGGTAAAACACTTAGGAGCCAACTTTGAACCACCTGTTAAACAGGCTTAATCTTAAATTATAGAACTGACTGGATACTCAAACTAGCAGACAGCAGCATGTTCAGGCCCAGAAGTAAGGAGTGCAGGATAAGAGGGACTTTTGAGTGTCTCTTTCAATTAAACAAAACCCCAAAACACAAAATGCAGAGTTGAAAATTAAACCAGCTCAGGTTAGTTAGTGTCTTACCATTCAATCAGTTTTCTTGAGTCAGAACTGAGCTCTGTGGGAGGTGGATATGCAGTTTCAACTCAGAAGTTCAGTTGGGTACAGACTCCGAGGTAGTTATTATAAAATAACTGGAGATGTTTAGGGGAAAAGGTCCATAAAAAGCATAACTTCGGTTTTACTGCTTTCTTATTAATAAAATGCAATTACTGTCTTGATATAATAAAATATATTAAAATGTTACTTAAAATATATCTTGTTAACCTCTCAGCAATCCTAGATATTTTTAGCAGAGAAATTAACATTTGTGGAGAGCAAATACAATTTTCAAGTTAAGAAGAACTTATAGAGAGTTAAAGCTGTGCAAGATCATTTTTCATCCATTTTTCTTTTTTACTTCAGTAATTAGGCACAGTGCCAGGCAGCACAATGGAAAAGATATTTTCTTTAATAGAATATATTTTTTTTATAAGTCCTGCTGGATATATATGGGCATCTCCTGCATTTTTCTTCCTTGTGAAGTTTTCTTTACATTTGTATCTTAAATGGTAAAGACTAGTTAATTTTCTTCTAAGGTATCTACATGGTGTTTGAGGTTTGAGCCATTTCAATCAGAAAGGCTCACACTGATTGTAACATTTTGGGGTTTTTTGGTCTTCAAGATAACTTGAGGGTATTTGGTATGAAACAAATACAACACACAAAGAATATTTAGGAAGAAACATCACTCTGTCCTGTGTGCTTTCAGTAGAGTTAACTGGGGAATGGAAAACAGGGGAAAAAAGTGTTTTCATTGCCTTATGGCGTGAAAATACTGCTTCTGCTGGTCAGATACACTGAAGGTCCTTCTGATTTCCAGCATGATTCTATGTAAAAGAAAAAAGTGCTTTACTGCAGTAGTTCATTATGTTTGTGTTTTATGATGCTTTTTGGATCTTTGTAGGACTGGCTGTATTTGCAAGAATATTTTCTTTGGCTTAAATGTTAAGAGCCATTTGCCAACAACCAAGATGCGAAGAAGGAGTTTTTTGTGTTCTGTCTGGTTTAAAAGGCTCTAACACCATTTTATTCCTGTTACTGGCCAGTAGTACATGAGATTTCTAAAGCCTTCAGTTTGATTTTATGGTATTTCTGATTTTATTGAAATCTAGGCTACATGTTGTGAGGATCTGGTAGTGTCCATTTTTTATTCTGCTGCTGTAGTTGAACTATTGCACTTGATTTTAAAAAATCACTGGCCCTCTCAGCATTAGCAATTCAGTCAGGAATTGGGGGTAGATTTATTTTCCTTTATATACTCTTTAAGGCCTAAGTTAAAGCTTTCAGATGTAAAATTTGAGTTGTTTGGAACTATGATGGTAGTAAACAGATAATTGAGTTTAAGCAGATTGCTTTTCATGGGTTTGAAATGCATGACCTTGAAAAGACTTTATACTGTGTTGTAGGCTCTCAGCAGCAATAATAAGCTATATAGCAAGAGGCATGTCTTCTTTTCCAAAGTCTGTTGTGAAGTCAGAAGTCCTCTTTTCAGTGCTGTAAATGTTTTAACTATAGTTCAGTGAGTTACTTAGCAAAAATACTTATTGCCAAGGTAGTTATCTTCTAAAGTTTATTGTGTCTGTTTTTAGACTCCAGTCCTAGTTTGTGTTAACATAGTCTTTTCAGGAGGATAAAATACTGAATGTAAAAATTAGTCTGTTAGGTTTTAAGGATTTACAGGCTTGTTTTGGATTGAGCAAATTTTGTAGCTGCCGTGAGGTACTAATTGCATCCATAGAAACTGTGAGAGTGCGAGTTACCTAGGGAGCTCCTTCTTTGCTTCTCACTTCTACAAGTAAAATGCAAAAATTTAGTATGATTAGCTGCCATCTTCCAGAAAATCTGTATTCCTTTTTGTTTGTGGGATGAGTTGAGTGGTTTTGACCATTTTGTGGCTCTAAAGCACTTCCAAACTTTTAGACATAGCAGAGTAATAACTGCATGTGGTAGACTTCATTTCCATAGAGTCTGTAGGAATCAACTTGTATAATTGGAGTCTGAACAATGAAGGACTGCATATATATAAAGTATTATTATTGTTATTATTGTTATTGTTATTGTTATTATTGTTATTATTATTATTGTTTTTATTGTTATTATTATACTTCCCCATGCCTCTTAATTGTATATTCAGTTGATAGCTTAATTAATATGCTTTCATTGCTTCACTGTGGGAGGGGCATGACTTCATAAAAGAAGCACGAAATTACAATAACAAAATGCAATGGTAAGCACAGGAATCCTTCCATTACAGAGATGGTGTTGCTTCTGCTCAGTGCTTTCAAGTCAGTCTCCACTCTTTTGTGAGTTGCATCAGGTAAATTCTTCTTGGAGAAGATGGAATCTGTAATTCCAGAACGCTTTCAGTCTGTTCCTTTCTGGTTATGTGCCAGTTTCAGCTGGTAGACTTAGACCTGGAGAGTGCAGTTAAATAGAGTTTTTTTCAAGATTATCTAATCCCATAATTTGTATTCTAGACATGGTTTTATTTGCATGAATTTTTGATATATATTAGAATTTAAAGAGACTGAGTGGGGAAATTCAGGACCTTTGCATATACTGAGGAAAGGGACTTCAGAATTACTGTTGAGGAGGAAAAAAAACATCTACAGTCCAAAATGAACTGCATTTAAAAAAAAAAAACCCAAAACCTGCAAACTGCATTTAAAGTTGCAAATGAAGAAGATATTTAAGATTTTTTTCACGGAAAATATAGTGCATCTTCCTCTACTTAGCTTCAAGTGTATGATATACAGTCTTTCTTGAAGGGCTCCATTGGAGTGGAACAATTTCTCCTAGAGTATACAAAGCTTAATATTATTGTCTGGTACACGTCCTGCTGAAGGACCTGGGAAGTGTCAGAAGTTTGGTTTCTCAGGCTGAAATTTCTTTTTTCTTGCTTTGTTTGTATGAGAAATCACACAGCACGTGCTATACAGGCATTTCTGTGTAGGCTATAAACCTGCAGGCATCATTCTTTATTGTAGCATTTCTGTACCTTCTTTAATCTAGAGCAATCCTACTGATTACAGAGAAGTATAAAAAAACAAAAAAAACTCCCACAAGTCATTACTTTATTGAAAGACAAGTCCATGTGTGCTGGTTTGCAATCTAATCAAAGAGGGTTTTCTTCACTAAAAAATAAGACTAGCGTTTTAATACTTGTTACATCTTCATCCCTCCCTCCCGTTTTATATTTATGAATGTGTGTGTTGCAAGGAAAGGCGTTGGTTTTTAATGAAGCTTAGTGATCCTTTCATGGACCACATTGTGGCTAATAACTTGTGGTAATAACATTTTAGCTTGTAGTGATAGGATGCATGTAGATGTTTAGTCTAAAAATGTATCAGACATTGAAAGCCGAGAGTGCTCAGTCCCTGTCAGGCAGCTGATGCTCTATTTCTCTGCTGTTTCTTTTCTCCTCTACTCTGGTTTTAAAATGCTGCAGGGAAGGTTCAGAGGCTTGGTAGTTTTCCAGCCAGGAGGCTGAAGTAATAGCTGCACTGAATCAATTCCCTAGCTATGGTTCCTAAGTCCATGGTTCAGGACTGGTGGATTCTCTTATTTACCATGCTAGGTGGAAGTTTGTTGTTCAGGCTTAGTACAAGCAGGAAGGGCTTCACCTATATAGTAAAGGTATTTTCGTTGTGTAACTTCTTTTATAGTGCTTTTCTATCTATGTGAAATGTAATCACTTCTCAAAATTGGCAGTCACCTAGGAGAGTTATATACAAAGGAACTTTGTTATTTTAACTATGTAATACACAGTTGAATTATTTCAGACACATACAAACCAATTTAAAATAGAAAACTACTAAATGCTTTCCCCAAAAATCTATTGATATTTATTGACTGATAGTCATGTTTGAATTCTTACATCTGTAGGGAGAAAAATTTCTTTCTTGCTTTCAGTTATTAAGAGAAGGTTTAATAATCTTCATTTGTTCGACTCAAAGTTGGCTCTTTTTATCAGAGATGTGCAGTCTTGTTTTTGAAAAGCCCAT
The DNA here is from genome assembly GCF_032191515.1 of Phaenicophaeus curvirostris. NCBI lineage: Eukaryota > Metazoa > Chordata > Aves > Cuculiformes > Cuculidae > Phaenicophaeus > Phaenicophaeus curvirostris. The sequence goes on from NC_091405.1 coordinate 17,096,615, forward strand.
TGTTTGCTTCTGAAAGAGTCTTAATAGAGTTTTAACAGGAGACTAAATTTGAACAGCTAGAAATATTTGAATATAGAGTTTGCTTATTCTCACTCTGGATTGCTTAAATTTTAATCTTAGCAACTACAGTGAGGAACTTAAAGATATATTCTCTCTCCCTTTTATGCAACATTAGCCCTTGAATTTATTCCCTGCTAGCAAAATCCTGCATGTGCTGCTTATTCTCTATCAGCATCATTATTATTTGTGTACTATACACATCAAAATTTATGTGGGCATCTACTTTGGGAAATCTAATTTCTTTCAGCCTGTAGAGAAAAAAGTTACATACTGAGATGTTTTACATACAGACTGTTTCAAAAAAGTTTCAAGTATTAGATTGTTATGATTCTTGTATTAACTTTTATTTGATGAAAATTATGTTTACTTATTTGTCAGTAATTTTGAGTTATATAAATCTAATTTCTGGTTAAGGAATGATAGTCTTACGCAGAAACAAGAGAGGACTGAAAGAAAGCTTGAACCATCAAGCACTAACGTTGCATCTTGTTTAGACATGGTGTTTTTTTTACTCTATTTCACAGTCTTTTCAAGTAACAGTACATGAATCATAGAATCATAGAATCACCAGGTTGGAAGAGACCCACTGGATCGTCGAGTCCAACCATTCCTATCAAACACTAAACCATGCCCCTTAGCACCTCATCCACCCGTGCCTTAAACACCTCTAGGGAAGGTGACTCAACCACCTCCCTGGGCAGCCTCTGCCAGTGCCCAGTGACCCTTTCTGTGAAAAATTTTTCTGTGAAGAACCAGGCCTGGGAAACAGCCTGAGTTAATAGGGGATTTCTTCCTGGAGAAACTGTATTTTTTATTTTATTCATGAATTTGTAAAAAATTTCTTGATGGCCCTAGTTAATAGTTAAAAGAGGAGCAAATGCTCAAGTTCTGTGCCTGCTTCCTAACTTGCGGGCTAGAAACATTGTAGTCATTTCATTGTAAACTCTGCTGAAACTAATCAGCTCAGCCCACAGAGGGTTTTCTGAATCCACCTGGATCACGTGGATCCAGCTTAGATTTCTCTGCACTGAGCTCCTGGTACTGAGGTTTGCTCAAAGAGTGTTTGTATGCACAGGCTAAATGCACTTATATTTATCCTTGTTCTCATTAATGAAAGGGCTTGAGAATTGATAAAACGCTGAATAACCTGGTCTGACCTCAGAGCTGACCCAGTGTTGAGCCAGAGAATGGACTACAGGCCTCCTAAGGTCTCTTCCAAGCTGAATTTCCCATGATCCTATGAGTACAGAGAGGCTCCTAAGGACTTTAACATCCTAGTGCATGGTGAAGCCTGTTTGGGAGACAATTCCATCATTAATCTGAAAATTAGTTAAGCTTTTTTAACCAAATAATTCTTAGGTGAGTTATGCAAATTAAAAAGGTTACTTAATTCAGGCAGATCCAGTGTCTTTAGAACAGAGTTGGTGCTGAACAATCCTTATGCTCAACCTAAGTGAAGGTAAGTGATTGTGAATAATCAGATTCTGAGAACAGCCAGTAGCAATGTGGCTCATCATTGTTTTATGGTAGCACTTGGACTCAAATACAGTGAAACCTGAGTTCCCATCCATTAAAATGATGATGTGATAACTGCTTACTACTGGTCCAAGTGGTTGGCAGCTGTAACACCAGCTAATAAGACTGCATAGCACATACGTCATTGAATAAATGAAATGTATTATTGCTTACTAAGATAAATTACTAAGATAAATAACTAAGATAAATACTAAGATAAATGCAGTGAACTTGTATGCAGTAAAGCAGGCACTCTGTTGAAAATTTTCCACTTTTGAGGAAATAGTTCAATATTTTAAACCTTTTACTTACCTGAGAAAACAATTTCTTACAGAGCTTTTCATAGGAGTTTACAGAAGACAACCTCGCATGTTTTAGTCTACTTTTAAAACCTAAACCCAGATGTATTTTCAGATGACTGCATGGCCATAATAAAGGTCAGATCAACGTCTTCTGCAGTACAGACTATGCCAAATCTTGATTCTGGACAAAATGAGTAGTTAGGTCTGTTAGAGACCGGTAATTTTGACCAGTGTTGCACAAAATCACAAGAAGGCATTGTCTCTTCCCCGGAAGCTGACCCTGACTGTTTGGATTGGCAAGAACACATGGCAAGGCAAAAGGATGGAGTGGGGGAAAAAGGGCACATCACAGTCTCAGAAAGGGCTGTGAGCAAGAGCCATGGACAAAACCAGAATGTGAACATCAGTCTGGGGATGTAACCAGGCAGTTCTGGCTGAGGAACTGTAAGACTTGCAGTTGGGAGGGGGAACAGATTTGTTCTTTCCTGCAGGCTTTGTACTGCACATTTTCGCACTCCTATCACCTACATGGAGAATTCTGTCATCTTTTTAGAGTCACTTTCTTTGTGCTTTTTTTTTAGTGCAGACTCTTCCTAATCCTGTGATGTATTGGGTTGTCAGGGGGGAAGGATATGTTTGTTTGCTTTCTTTGGGAAATGCTGTTCTTTTACAAACTTCTAATTACTTTTTTGCATGTAATTTCTCTTACAATTTGATTCATTTTGTATCGAGTACTATTTTTTCTTTTGTTTTTTTTTCTTTTTGGTCTTCTTCCTCCACCTCCATCTTTTTCCCCTCCCATAATTTCTAGCTGCTACTGATAACTTTTATAACAATGTACAAAATATAGGGTGTGTCCCAAAGACTTCACAGTTGGAGTAGGGGCTGATATAAGGAGAAGAAATCAGAATATTGGTCCAAATAGAAAACTTCGAAGCCAAAAACTGACCTTACATCAGTGTAGCAGCCCAGCGAGTGCAACCAGCCAAGCAGGAGGAACAGAAAGAACTGGACTACAGGCACACTTTGTACTGAACAGGGTGCTCAGAGGTTGCCTGGAGGCTGTTTGGCCAGAGAGGAGAGGTTGTGTAATGAATCAGTCTCTGAACAAGACCGGTCCTTTCTGAAATAAAACCTGGAAAGAAAATCTATCCTTCCCAATATGAAGGACTTCGATAATGCTTTAGGCCTACATTAACATATTGCTACTACTCCTTGCTTTACTGACATGAAAGGGTCAGAAATTTGAAGCCCGTTTCTGAACATACAGAGAAAGATGAAAACAATTGCTAGATATCCTTGCAAACAAGAAAATCCACTTAGCTTGTTTATTTCTTTTATATTGTTTTATATTGTTTGGGGAGATTACTGCTAGTCTACCATCTTTTCTTTTGAGGTTTTTCCAGAGATCTTCACAATAGGCTCACAATTTTTAAGGATTTTTTTTGTGTTTAGAACCCATAACATTTGTGTACATAGATTTTTTGGAATCTCACAAGGATTCACAGACATCATAGGTTCAAGTTAAAATAATCAGCTCAGCCATTCTCACAGTCAAACTGTAAAATTGTACTTGCAGGTGTTGCTTGTATAAAGGCAAGTGTAATCACTAGAGAAGTCAGCAGGAAATTGGATTCACCTGTATGTGACCCAAGTTCACAACCGGCAGCAGTAAGTAGCAGCATAGCTTTTTTTATGTACAATTGTTCCCCTGCAGAAAGTCTTAGAATGTTTCTAGAACCTGTCATCGAAAGTTGTATTATGATTACAAAGGTTGAGCTTGTCCTGTGTAGAGTAGTACATAAATCACAGTCAGTAGTCTCAAGCTTCTTATTTTCTTTAAAGTCAGATTTGACCAAAATATTAGAGACCAGCACGGCTTTTTCCTTTGTTTAACCACAGGGTACAAACGTCAGGTTTTTAACTGCTGCTAATCTGTTGTTGAATCCCAGTGAGGAGAAAAGGTTGCTGCATAATGATTTCTAAATAGGTCTTTAAAATTAGAAGCAATATGTTTATTGGGAAATATACTAAATCCTTGTTGTTTAGTATTAAATGTGGAAGCTTTGCATAAGAAATAGTTCATGGAGCATTAGGTTGTCTGTGCTGCTGTACTTTAGAGTCAGAAATTATTGTTTTCAGGGAACTAACAGCATAGTCATGGCTTTGTGAAGTAGCACTAAACAGTTAGGGTTGGCAATGTCATTTGGTTCAGTTTTATTTTTCCAATCTTCTCAAGAATTTGATAATGGAATGCGTTCTGGAATGTTTACACATACAAGCAGCTGTGAAACCTTTATAAAAGTGGGCTGCCAGAGGGCTTTTTTGTTTTCAAGGAAGCTGTTTATAGCTCTTGTGTTTGCAAAGATTTGTGCATGTGAGTTGACCTGCTGAAGCAGAGATGGGTACTTATAAGATAAGAATCTTTATTAGCAGCATTGCATTTTCTTCCCTAAAGCCTTATTTGAAAAAACAAATTATTTTTACATATTTGTAATCATTTATATATGATTTTTCTCCCACTAATTCCTAACTAGAGAACTATTACCTTTGGTATCCTGGCATTAGTTTTTAAAATCAGAAATGTATGTATGCAGGACCTGATGTGAATATTCACCTGGGTGATTTCTAGTGGTGTTGATAGACTAACCTACCAAACTTCTTTAGGAGGAATGCAGGCTATGTGTTCCCTAATGGGTCTTGGAAGATTTTGTCTTCCGATGCATTGTTTAGGGATAGTCATATTGAATAAACTTTGTAAACATAGCTGAGGTATTAATACTGTAAATAAATGAATTTTTGAAGCCTTCGGGAAGTTAATGTGTTCTACTGATACCTGCAGGTTTAAGACGCATCTACACAGTTAACTTTTTCTGTGTTCTTATACGAAATGTTGAATCACTGCCTCTGAAAACTAATAAGGACAAGAGCATGTCTGTCTTTCTGGCTGGCTGCTTCAGAATAAAGTAGTTCAGAGGCACAGTGAAAAGCAGTCATTGTTTTGTCTTATCGCTTTTGTGCCATATGTTCATTTACACAATTCAAATGGTGACTGTATAGGACTCTCCCATCTTCTGCTGGGGATGGTGTGGAACTGTGTAAAGTGTTTCTGACAAGGCTGTGTGGTAACTTGAATTTGGAGCTCAGTAGTTGTACATTCCATTCTGCTAATGCCATTTTTTCCCCCTTTTTTTTTTAACAAGAAGTTTCCAAAGTAATTAGAGCAAGTTTTGTTTCAGAAATATTAATTGTAAAGCCCTGATTACTACAGACTGTGCATGATGTACTCAGTAATTCCGTCTAGGATTTGTGGAACTTGATGTTAGAACAAAACCATACAGCTAAGTGTCAATAATAATAATGCATTAGTATAAAGTAACTCCTTTGATTCTCCGATTACTGAAAACTGCTTTAATGACTGTGCTTTGCCACATACCTTTCTCATGCTTTGTTTAGCAAAGGTAAATACCTATAAGTCTGAAAATGCCATTGTTTGCTGTGTAGTTCTTTTCTAGCAGAAACCTGCTGTTTCTCTTGCAGGTTTCCTCTTCAACATGCATTGTTGAAATTTATGAAAGAATAGTAAATGTGTCTCATATGAATGATAGCAAGGCGAGTATATTGGTAGTAAAAATTTATTTTTATGGTTGGATTTGGTTTGGGTTTTTTTTTGTGGGTTGGTTTGTTTTAAGAAAATTGTAACTGGAAAATGCTCAAGTGTGGAATGTCTCAGTCATGGCAGAAACGAATGGCAGAGTCAAGTGAGTGATGCAGCTGGAAGTACAAAACAAGTATAATGCAGTTTATTTGGCTTTTGTGACTTACACTCATCAGGAAAATGTAAGGCATTTATTATGTATGGTAAATGTGCTGGAATCCAGGCTTGGAAATGTAACTTAATTACTGCTGGGAATACTGTACTTGATTTAATGGAAAAGATTTGCCAAAAGCATAATGAGAATTGCCATGTCATTTAATAGATGTTTAAAAGACGCAGTGGGATAGGATGAGATGTTGGGGGACTCTATTAGGGAAGTGGTTACTCTAAGCTCCAGCGGTGCTGGACAGCTAATAGCATCTGTCCTCTACTTTCTTACTTGCAAGACTTTTGTTTATGTAGTTTCAGAAGCTCCAGTGCTTGAGTGTGCAGGATCCTGTAGCTGTAATAGTTTTGTACAATATGGATGGGAAAACTATCCATGTACCATTAGCCAGCTGACTTTAAAGCATCGTAAAAAGTAATTATTATTTTCTTGTAGTGTAGATGCTAGTAGAAGTCTCTTATGGTACATTTGATGAATATTTACCAACTGGTATGCCTAAATCAGTGGCAGCATTTTCTGTTTATGTGCATTGCTTATGGGGAATAGGATGTTTGAGCAATGGGTAACACATATATGCAGGGGATAATGGTTAACTTTTGTATGTAAAAATCCTGAAGGTTAGTACTGGATTTCTTTTAAACATAATTGCTTGTTCTTATTTATAGTACACTCCATTTATGGCAGTTACCTGTATTTTTTCTAATAGCATCTGATATGTTATCATGAAGAGACAACCTCTGGTTACAAGTAAAAATCCTAACGTCGAGGCTACTAAAACATTTGGAATCCCTGAAACATCAGGGATATTTAGGGATACTTTGTACTCAATCTCCATAATATTTATTGGCTTCATAGAAGGGAGTTGTCTCTCTCATTGCAATTCCAAAGCTAAGTAAGATTTGAATATTGATTTCAGTTTAAAAGGGAGGAGTAACATAAGAAGGAAGGAGGGCATTTTTTGAAGTACAAGTTAACTGTCCGTAAAGAAGACTGGCAAATTCCTGAATGAATGGCATGCAGAGAGATCAAAAATAATAAAGAAAAGACAATAAAAGATGTAATTAAGTGAGATTAAAGGGATAAAATATCTAATGTGCAGGACTGGTGGTTTCTTTTAGCTATGCTGGCAATAATAAAAACATGTCTCATGGGAAGTCTCAGTCAAATTTAGACAATGACAAATAGTGCTGTTCTTCAAGTAGAATTGCAAGGTACAGAGAATAAATTAGATTCTAAGCCTAGAGGTCTACTAATATGTAAATCAGGTGATTTACATATTCTGAGTGATTTTAAATCTAAGATGCTGTAAGTCTTAGATGTCTCCAATGTGAAGAATGAACAAATAAAGTCAACATTTGTTCAAGATGGAAAAACACTCTCTTTTCTCACAGTGGTTAATGAAGTGACTGAAGCTGATATGACCTATCTGCTTTCACAACACATTCTTTGTTGGAGCAGAAAGGTGAGGGAACCAGGTGCAGGAGAATATGGGACTTCTTTTCTTGCTGTGACTGTTTAGCAACAAATGATGATAGCCATATACAAAATTCAGATACATAACCAATATCACACCTATTGTTCTGCAGCTATGGCATCACAGTGGTAGAAATGCCATCTCCTTAAGGTATTTGAGAGTTGTTTTGGAACCATGTGTTTAGCCTGCTCTCTCTGTATCCCACTCCTTTTAATGTGGCACTTAGTCCTTCCTCTTAAGCGAGTAACGCTGTTTGAGTCAAAGAAATAAGTTCTGGAAAAGAGCGGTCCTTTCCAGCACATTGCATCTGACCTTTCAGAAGTTGAGATTCCAATTTCCTGATCCAGATGGTTGAGGATATCTTTGTAATAGAGTAAATCTCCACAGATGTGAACAGTTCATTAATAATTCAAATTGCCTGAATTAAGACAGTCATTCCATTCTTTAGTCACTGTTTAAATTAGTGTAATCTGATTTCCTTTATTTCCTGTGCTGCCTTTACCAAATCTTATTTTGATATAACATGTGATCAGGTCATGCTATGAACTAACATGTTGTAAGGGGTTCTATTGAATGATTTTGGTCATACTAATTTAGACAGTGAAGACTATGAAAAGAAATGAAATATGACTATATGAAAAGAAATATTTATATATAACCCCCCAAAATGCTTATGAATAGCTTACAGTATTTGAAGTAAATTCTCAGTGTGATAATCAATGTGGTCTAACAGTAATTTGGATAGGAAACTTCCAGAGGTAACTAGATCTTCTATTTGGCATTTTCTGTATATCTAGTTTTAAGTAATCTGAGCTCTTCTTAAATATTAACTGTTCCAGCATTGAGTTCTAAAACTGTACCTGGTGTTTCATCTTAAAAATAAGGTAAAGTTATTGTTTTCTTAGTTGTAGAAATAAATGGGTTTGTATGATAAAGATAAGAGCACACTGTGCAGTTCACTAATAAGATACAGATGTGTAACTCCCATGTGACCAATGCATCTAGATTTCCTAATGATTTAGGAAAAAAAAAACACTCAAAAGAACAAAAAACTAAAACCAGTGCAGGTAACAGAATCAGTGATATGGAATCTGTTCTGAATTTTAAAAGGATATGGTTTTATAATACAAGCTTCACTACTTGACTGGTCCCAGCCTTTGTAGATAACAAGACATGGTCTTAGCCTTTAGTCAGAGCCAGCATGGAAAATGAACTGGTGAATGTGCCTGAGCAGGGGTTTAGCTTTTTTGTAATAGTTTCTATAAGCTTATCATGCTACATTGAAATGTGGGTAGGTACTTACTTGGCCTTCTGTCATTCAGATGTTTCACAGACTGTTCCAAAATTAATTTGAAGAAATAGTATCTTATTTATGATTCATGTTCACTTGCCACTCTATCCTTTTTATAAATTCTGAAATGCATTGATTTTTAAATTTAGCACACTATGTAGAACTAGAGTAGCTATGGAAGTGAGTGAACACCATCATCTACAATTCTAACCTTTATTTAAAAGAATTTGGTAATAGAAAAAGACATAAATTTGCACCCAGTATTGTTTCAAGTTCTAAATTTGCTATTTGCAAATGAACAACTGTTTCACTACTAGGTGTTTTGAAGTTAATCTTCCACTTCCATTTTATGCACAAAACTTCAGTTCTTCCTCTCATAAACATTTCTATGAAATACAGAAAATAACGCCCTCTTTTAGTTTTTTGGGTTTGATAAAAGAATTTTCTTTGGGAGAGAAAGAATTGTTTGTTTTAAAGTACTCATCTTTCCAGTAGACAGTAAGTGCAGTACTTTGACTGCTCTAGCACTGGCTTACACTTGGTTGCACTTTCTTTGAGCTCTACAAAACTGAAGAGTAAAGTAGCAGCAATAGTACAGCATGAAACCCAGAGCCACTCCTGCCACACACCCACCCTCAGCACACCAGCAGTCATTACAGATGCTATTTCTGTAGCCGTTAGGCACACGGTGTTATGAGTGACCAGGTGTTGTGCCTTGTCTTTGTCAGGTAGCAACTGTTGGATGATGTGAACACAGGGATATCTCCATATCTAATTGTCCACGCTGATGGTGGCTATAGCACTTTAAATGCATTTGAGGAAGGTCAGCTTTATTAGTCAGCAAGAAAAGACAGTGATTTTAGCAATCTAATATTTTAGAGAATGGAGGAGGTAAAGTGGAAGAACTGAGGTGTGGGTGAGATCTTACAAGCAGCCAAGATGCTTATATTGCTTTTTTTTTTTTTTTTAAAGCTGTAAGGAACTGGGAAAGAGTTGAGATTTGATTAATGGTCACCTAGGCTGCAGCATGAAAGAAATGGATAAAATGCTTTTAAAATAATTTGACTTTTAAAAAAGAAAGAGAATCTGTTACTGCTCTCTTTCTTACATTTTCATCTGGCAAATGAGATACGCTTTGGAAGGACAATATATAGTTGAGATTCCAGTATAATTCCCAGTCACAGAAATTTCCAGAAGGTATCAGAATTAAAATCTCAAGTGCTATTTGGTTCTGCAAGAAGAGATGGTGATATTATTACATGGTGGTGCGAAGAGGCATCACATATTAGGTGCCTGGAATGCCTAGAACAGAATTTTATTCAGCACATTTTCCTAACTGCTGAGTAAAACCTTGCATATACAGAAGGGAAAGTTACATAAACCTCCAGACTGACAAGATAATTTGCTCTGTACTTGTCATGGGGATATATTCTAATTCCTTACCATCTCCACCGCATGTCCACTGCAAGCATTGTCTAATATTTTATTATATGATTATTTTGTCTAATATTATATTCTTCTGTCATTTGCTAGGTACCACATGACTTGGACAGGGTCAAGTTAGTGTACATTGTGCAAATGGAGTGTGGGAAGGGGCAAACTAATAGGAAATCATTCACTCAGTCATTGAGGGAATCCTTGAAATGCTGTTACAGATAAGGTTAAACTGTTTGCATTGTGATAGCCTGACCTTTTTTTCTGATGGTCTCCTAAAATGTAGTGTTTCATTAGTCTGCAAGTTACTCTTCTGTGATAAAAATAATGGAAGCATGGGATGAGGCACTCTTGTCTTTGTTTTAAAAATATTGAAACTGACTTGAACATGCTTTTCCTGTATAGAAAATTCAATTTACAAATATGATGGCTTAACTTAGGTAACTTAGGGTCAAACGTATTTGAAAAACATCCTCATTTACAAAAATAATTTTCAAATGAACTTAACTGTCTTATAGACAGTTCTTCAGACTTTCTCTAAATCTCACCCCTCTTCTGCTTCTACTGATATTCTTGATGAAGTCACCAGAGGAAGAATGAAATTTAGCCCATTGTGACTTTAATGTGACTCTGGCCAGGTTTTGACACACATTCTTTGCTGACAGTCTTCTGAGGAGTACAGCCATATACAACTTTTCCTTACATGTTTTGGTTTGGTTTTTTTTTTAATTTGTGTATCTCATTCTCCCTCCTGCAGGGTTCGTTGCATTTTCAGGCAAGCCTCCTCTTCTCCTTTTTGCCCTAAATAAACAGTGCTTTCAGTCTAAATTTACTCGATCCTGAAGCTAACAAAAGACTCGTATAACGGCTAATAGGAAAAAAAAAAAAAGAAAGCCATAGAGCCTGCAGTTACCATGCCAACCCTGTTCCCTGGGGTGTAGCCACGCAGAGATGGATGCTGTGAAATTAAGCTCTGTGTGATAGGTAGGGAGGTACCTTTCTGTGCATTATTTGAAGCTTTCATGTACATTGTATCTTACCATTTGTAGGATTAAAGTTATGCATTAATCTGGTCTTTCTGTTGTTCCTTCTCTTTCTCTCTGTGCACAGTTCAGTTTCCCGTTGTGGAGCATGAGACAACTTGGCATTTCAAAACATAGAGTATATAGCAAGTTCCACAAAAAATGGATTATAAAATATGTGTGATATGATGAAGAAAGACTGACTGCTGACTCGAATTCTGCCAGCCATCTAGTTGTCTGTAAAGTTGTTGGAGTTGTACTCTTGCTCTCATTTACTTGGGACGTGCAGAGTGTATTTGTGGGGGCAGTATGGGGATAAGCAAAATGTTTCACAAGGGGACCACTAGCAAAACTTAACACATAAGACGGTGATGCAGGGCAGAGTTTACTTTAAATGTGTTTCTGTGCCTACATGTTATTTTTCTACGTTTGCCTACAGCTGATTCTTAAGTATATGTCAAATATTAAACACAAACCTCCCTTTCCTTAATATTCTAGATGTATTCACCTAATGATGTATCCTCCTTTGGAGTCAGAGCTAACTCCTTAGACTGAAAGCATCCAAAATTTAGTAGTCTGTTTAGATTTTTCTTTGGTCATGTTAAAGAAAACAGTCTTTAACTCAGTTTCAGCCAATTAAAATATCTAAATTGCAATAGTTTTGCATACTGATTTTTGCTAAAGGCAACAGAGTGAAATTAATGGTAATGCACTTATATAATGTCCCAATGAGGTTTCCTTCCTTCCAGAACACAGTTGCACTAAGAAATGTTCAGCACAGCAGCAAGTGCATTTTGTCAGTGTTGTATCATTAAACATTGAAAAGGCAGCTAAAATACAAGATCTCAACCAAAAAGATAACTAAGTCTATTAGTGTTCGTTAGGTGGAATTATAAAAAGGATTCATGTGTATTGCAATGAAGTTCAGAAAGCTGGTCTGCTAGCAGACCGAAGCTTATCAAACCAAAACATGTGGATAGTGGTGTAGATCTACAGGATGCTGCTGTGTATACTGGAGACTTATGAATTAAAATTTAAAGATAACTGCAATATTAAAACATCTGGCTCTTTCCTCTCAGCCAGTGGTTTCTTCTTGGGAGTGTGTTACTGTCAGGCAGAGCTTCATGTATTTAAGTCTTTATATTGCATGAGGCTCAATGAAGTTGTTCTTGACATCTGTAAGCCTCATGGTAATGAGGCCTGAACTGTAGAAAGAGGGAATGACTGCAGAGAAACTCATTAGGAGCTGCTGCATTACAGCTGTTATTGATACACAGTACAGACATAGAAACAATACACAGATGATGGACTCTAATTTCAAATTATATATCTATATTTTCTGAGTGATGCACATAATTGCCTGTCTGGGATAGGTGTCTGATAGATGCAGTCTGGCTTGGACTGCCTTATTTGCACAGTAAGCTGTTTTTCTGACTCCATACAATTATGAATTCCTTGAACAGTTGAGGTTGACTCCTTATTTATCCACAAAATTTGACTGTAAAAGGAGTAGTAATCCTGACTTAATGATTTTCATAACCCCATAATGATTTTTGTAACTTTCCTCTAAAAAGTATGAATTAAGCTGGGGGGAAGGACCTGGAACTATAAGTTACTAAAACTTTTTTTATTTTTATAGAATTCCCTTGAATAGATTATAATTTTTAAGTTTTAGATTTTAAGGATTGTGTATCGGTCAACTGTATAAACATAATGAACTTTTCACTTCATTAAAACACGCAAAGCACATGTCAACTTTGCAGGTTTTTTCTCATAAGCAAAGCAGCCTTTAGCTGTAATCTTATATCATCAGCTTTGGATTTCTGTTGGTCTGTTAACAGCTGAACTGCGTAAGTCCAAATTCTGCAGCTGAAACTCAAATGAAGTTTCTGTTGCCCGGTGGAATGACCACACCTTATTCATAAATGCCAGCTGCTAAGATCTCTGCTATTACAGTTGTGGCCCTTCCAGGAGACTGTTTTTCAAAAAATTTTCATTTGGTCATATTAACTAATGAACTGAGTAGGCCTCAGATGTAATAACTTTGTAAAACAATATGTACCAATATACTTTCTGTAGAGAGTAAAGCAACTTTAATGGGAAGAGGCCAGGCAACAGCAGGACGTGACAGCTAGATGAGTTCCATGTGCCTGAAATTAATCTGAATTTCTTAGCGCTAACTAGTGGTTAATGCAAGGCTTTTAATTGTGAATCACAGGAAATCAGCTCACAGAGGAGACTTCAATCTTGCATCATGCATTGTCAGGCAGAACACCTGGAAACATGATTTCAGTGGTAACTCTATGCACGACATCTATCTGCCTTACACTACACAGGAAATGAGCTTGGTACTCTGATGCATAAGTGCAAACATGTCTCTGAATTAAAAAGCATCGTATTGTCTGAATGCGGAAATTAACCACCTGATTGAAAGTGTGCCTCATAAATATTAACTCTAACTGCATTGTAAAAATAGAAAATGTATTCCAACATCTAGTTAATAAACAGATGCCTCCTGTTTAGCATGTGTTACACTTTATCCGCTCCCATTTTTCTTCAGGAATGTTTTCAGGATTGTCACTTGACTTTTCCTGTAGTGGATTTGTTTGTCAAATAAAGACCAGAACCTTGGAGTTTGCAGCTTGATCCTAGCGTGTGCTTATGTGCTAATCTTTATGTGCTGAGCTGCTTTCAGGCTTAAATCCTGAAAGATGTACTTAAAATGGAGATTGTATGTTCCTAAATAAGCCTTGATTTGCAAAGGAAGGATGCAGGAGAAAATCACAGTCAAGAATGGGCTAAAAAGGACCTGGGCACAGTTGATCATAATCCAAGGCTGGCAGTAGGGATTATAGTAAAAATGTTACCAGTCCCATTAAACTGGCAATGAGTTGCTCTCATAGGAATCTCTTTGAATATTTAAAGCCATTGCAGCAGAGATGTGTGATTAGGACTTGCCAAGATGATAGTAAAGTCTGTTGAGTATCCCCATGCAATTCTCAAATCTAAGAATAAAATTTACCTCACTTAATTACTGCTGAGCAAAAAAGCTGGAGTTGAACTGTATGCCTGCAAAAATAATTAAGACCTCTACAATGTGTTTGTAATTTCTGATGTCAGGGGAAAGTAGCTCTGAGTTTTACTATGACACTGCCTGACGGACCTCGGTGTTGCTTGATTCTGGGCTTCTCCTGTTGGGAAAGCTGGTTCAGCCCTGCTATGGATCTTGCTAAAACAAACCAACCCTTGATAAAACAAACAAACCCTAAACTGTCTGAATATCTGTGTTGGTGTTGGTACTGGTAATGACGTTGTTGTACTTAACAAAGCACCAAATTCTTCAAATTACTTATTTATGGCCTTTTTTTGAGAGGCGGTGTCTTAATGCCAGTGCTTGAAATTTCATTTTGGTAATGTTAACTGTCAGAGTACTCAGAAATGTTATGTAATTGTCACTCTTTACTGCTTTTTTTACAACAGTGCTTTATTTTAGCAATGCTGCAGTCACAGTATTCAAGAATTAGAATAATGTTAATGCAGCTCATCTTGAAACAATGATACACAACAGTGTCAACATAATATGTTAACAGGTTGGGTAGGGTAGGTCCTAACATACATTATTTCAATGTGTTTGTGATACGTGGTATGTTTATATAACAAACTTTCTGAACTCAAGCTTTATATAACAGTCCATCAAAATAGACAGCAATAGCTAAATTAAATATGAGTGACTGCAATGGAGAAAGAGTGAAGGAAATATATAAATAATGAAAAGTAGTGCAGTAATAGCTGTATTAAATTTGGGTGGGAGAGATGACGAGATAAAGGGATGTGGAGCGCAAGCTGGTCAAGGTAAGGAGATGAGCAGTTCAGGTGCAGTCACGTATAGTATTTTTATCATAAAAAGACTAAGGCAAGAGGTGTTATCAGATAGTCTGTTTTTTTGTTTAGGGATTCTCTACTCTAAAGCACTTCAACACTAATATGTAAGTAGTGCAAGTCTATGCTGGTGACCTTTAAAAGAAAAGGCAACAGTTGAGCTGAAAACTCTATTCCAGGGTTTTATTTGACTGTCTGTTATGTTGTAAGCTACCAAGGAGAGTTTATGCTGTGGGATTTTTCTTTTATTTGTTTATGCATTTATGTTAGAGTCAGTTTTTTGCTTATGCTTATACTCTTATAGTTATTTTCCTTGAAGCTTATGCTGTGCAAGTGTTTGCATGCACGAAGGGGCATCCAGGCATGCCGGATTTAGTAATGACAAGTAATAACAGCATTTCACCTCTTTTGTCTGTATTGTGATGGCAACATGTGTTCCATTAGCACTATTAGCAGTCTGATTGCAGTGCTCTTGTCAAGATTCCTGGTTTTTGCTGCTGGATTCTGAAAGCACTTGATCAATTGATCTTGGAAACATGCTGAGCTTTTTCCCAAAGCCCTTCATACTCACTGTCAGCAGGTGAAACTTTTAACCATTCGATCATATCTGTAAATCACTAAAACAGAGGGGGAGGAATCAATAAATGCTTACTGATTTTTATTGAACCAGAGAATCAGGAATCTATGTGTAACCAGAAATGTTTTCTTTCTGAAATATTTGTAACACTAGGTGAGTAATACAAGGATCTCAGTAGGACACTGGCAGCTTTTCCTTGCAGTCAGCAAATAAAAGATTTTTTTCTCCTTTTTCGAAAACACCCTGTAACGTATGCCCTGAACCTACCCATTTTTTAATTCTTCATTTTATGTTGTATATTTTACCAGCATTGCTTCTCCATTTTGTGATGGCTATAGTAATATAAACTGATTCTGATGGACATTGTCATTATTGGAGGATTCTAGATGGTCTGGCTTGCCTTGAATGATGTATGTAAACAGAACAGTGTGTCTTACCAAGACACTGTTTTGTCAACTGCTAATTTCAAGAATTCAAAGCCAGAGTTTATTTTCTGCAGCTGCAGAACCTCCCCTAGAGACCTGTTAGACTTTGTTTTCCAAAACTTTCCTTTGTTCCTTGAAAGTCTCATCCATGATGCTGAGAAAATCTTCCAACAGCACTACTTAGAGTAGCCTCTTGTGTTCTATAGTGCTTTCAAATTCCACTAGAACTCGCTATTTTTTTTTATTAATTATTCCCTTGTGTTTCCTGCCCTTCTTATATGCCCAGGTTGCTTAAGGAAAGTAAATATTGTATCTCACCTATGAGAACCTGGGTGTTGTTTCTACTCTGTCATTTTCTCTCCATAATTCTTCAGAGAATATATAAGACTTAAGGAATGAACAACAGAATGTCTTGAGGACGTAGAGCAAGACTCCAGTCTGTGTTCTACACTTGACTTCTAGGACTGTTTCCTGCAGTTACCTCATCCAGAAACTGTAGGTACAGTTGAGAATACTTGTGCTAGGTGAGGGCTCTTGAATAATATAGCTTTATAGCACCTAACAGGAGATACCCTTCTGAGAGCACGTGTAAGAAACTAAGATACGAAAACGAATTGCAACTCTTTCCATTGCTGTAATTAGGTAAAAGAGAGCACAGTATATCTCATAACACAGAAGGAAGAGTGAAATAAGATTTTTTTTTTTTTTAAGAAAAGATGTGACAGCAGTATGATAATGATCTTGTACTCAGATTCTTCTTGACTCAGATATGCTGCAAGAACTGCCATTGTGAAGCAGATTAATGTCACAAAAAGGCAGTGTCAAACACGTTGCTTCTTTCTGTTATACAGTTTTAAAAACAAGGTTTTACCCAACCTTGTGTGCTTTTTGTATATTATTATTATTCTATGCAAACTTCATTTTAGTGAAGCATAAATTTGCAGAGTAGTTAACACTTCCATTTAATGAAAGCTGATCTTTAAGGCGGCTGGAATACCCATTTTAAAAACAGTGCTTATATTTGGAACATGTACTCTTTGATTGATGTGAATTAAATACTCCTCTGAATGATATGGTTCTCTGCAGAGTCCTCATTAAGATTTACCTGAACAGCTAGAACAGCTTTTTTTAATTTTTATTTTTTTAATTTTTTTAGAGTCCTACTTGAAAAGTCATCTGCTGCTTCTGCCTGCAGATTCACTCCATACTGACTTCAGCTATACAAAAGGGTTGTATTAACAGGCTTAGATGAAAAGAGGATATCAAGGAGAGGAGCATCTGTCTGGATCAGTCTTTTGATTTTGGGGGGATCTGCAAATGAAAGGATAGGGGAAGTATGTTTATGTGGATAAATATAAATGCATGTGTGTATTATGTAAATGTATTGCATGACTATAAATATATATGCACTTATAGATGTATATTCCATGTAAAAAGTAAAAGTGTATACATACAACTTCTACTTAAACATGTGAAGGGAATTATGGACTGACGTCGTCTTTTCTCTAGAATTTTCTTTTTTGTAAGTGCAAATGTTGCAGGTGCTGCTCCTGACCCTTTCTCATTCAAAATAACCTCTTGGCTCTGCTGGCATTCGTATCGCATAGGAGTTAAGCCTCTTAGCAGCAACTCTATTCCTAGCATCCTGTGAGGATCCACTTCTGCCTCCAGAAACTGATTTCAGCAAACAGTTTTGAAACTGGTCTCACTTAACCCAGCTCTGCTGGCAAGTGACAATGGCCAAGAATTGAACCAATTTTTTTTTATTTTTTTTTTTTTAATAAATGTGATTTCTGTAAAACTGTCAGCAGTGACAAAGACTCATATGGGTCAGTTTTCAAAGGCTGACATTGAAATGGATTTTGGCATGCCATATGTATCTATTGCAAATTATATTTGTTGTCAGTCCCAAGATGATATTAAACCCGGAAAGTAAATCCCTCTCTAATAACCCAGTTTGTATAAAATTTGTATTGCCTTTATATATACTTTTCCCCCCTCAAAGACAGAACTAACATCCAGGAACATAAAATTTGATGTCTCTACATACACACTTCTCTACTAAAAAGTCCCTGGCTGAGTTAAGATCCTTAGGGCTTCTGTGTCATTTTTTTGTCTCTCTCATTAGAATGGGGCACCTTAAAACTGAATATTCTTTTGCAAATAATTGTTTCTTCTGAAAATCTCTTGAAGGTGGTGAAATGCTTGGGAATTTTGCAGGCTTATTTTTCAGGGATTTATTTCAGAAATGTTTGTTTTTTCGTGACAGCTTTCATTTTAAAATTTCCAGCTAACTGGACATTAATACTAATTTTCAAAAATCAAACTACTATGTTTCTACAAAACTGTGCTAGCTTGATTCTTCCTTCTTATACTGTTTACTCATGCAGGCATAGCAAGTGGATTTAAGACCTTCAAAAAGAACTTAGGTCCTAAATACTTGTTTCAGGCATATGTCTTTTTTGTAACGTCTTGGATTATTTGGCTTTTAATTCTCCCGCACTTGTGCTTTTGTTCTGGTGATGACAGGAATCTTAGTGCATCCTGTAAAATTATTTAGTGAATTGTTATCTGAATTTGTGGCCTGCATAAGATGCATGCCTCATCCAGGTCTTCCTTTAGTTAGCAGGAGTTGTGTGAAAGTTTGGGGTTTTTTTTGCTCAGTGTTTTCAGGGGCTTGCTTAGCAGTAATAGCTCAGATTTTGAAGTGTTATTAGTGGTTTTACTATACGCTGCTGAGTTGTAGGAAGGCGATCTTAATTATTCTCCGGTGAGTCCTGTTGTAGACCAGTCACTGAACTTCATTCACATCAGTCAGGACTGTAGTGAGCAAACCCGGGGGGAAAAAGTGAAATAACCAATGTGTAATTATTCTTTAGCAGTTGCTCGCAGTGGGTATGGCAGCCTGGTGCTTTCTTGTCCACGTAATCTTGTGAAGAATTTTTTACTGATGCAAAGTTTGCTTTTCTTGTTTGTTGCTGTGGGTTTCTTTTTCTAATACTATTTGCTGCAGATACTTTCCAAGAATTTATCATGTTCCATTTGATTGCTATTTATTCAGTTAGTTTTTTAAATCATTATTTCTGCGGGCCTTGCTGAAGTAGGTCAGCCTGCAGCTGGAAGGGAGGGATAAGTCTGTTGCTACCATTACAAATTGGCATAGAGTTAAGTTGAAATCACCTTGCTAGGTACGACGGAGTCTTATTTGACCTCTAGGGAGACTGGAATATCCCAACTTTCATGCTTTTTGTGTGAGGAGGAGTAAATTTCATTCTTAATTCCAAGCAAATGCATAACTCTACGTTGCTGTTTGTGTAGAGGAGGAACAAAGCACTGATTTGTAATGCTGGAAGAAGTCAGAGCTGTAACACTAAATGACTTCCCTGGTGGCTTTCTATCAAAGAAATTTTTAAAGGCATTTGAGCAGCAAACTGTTCTTTGTGCCTTTTAAAAATCCCTCATGAAAACAAAGGTGGTTTAGCAAGGTTTTTCAGTTGGAAAGCCTTTGATAAGGCTTCATACTGGTTTCACAATGTCAGGATAAACATTCTTAATCTAATTCCTGCTTGCTTACAAACTGAGTCACACTTTCCCAAATGCATTCTTAGTATTAAGGAGGCCATAATGAATGTTTGGATACCTGATCTGGATCCTTGAAAAGGGTGAGTTGTCAGCAGTGATAGAGATGCCTACCAGCAAGCAGTGCTTTAGCTCCTTGTTAACTGTGTATTAAATTTTCCAGGGCGCATCTCCATATTTTTTTTCAATCTGCATTTGTTGGTTTTCCACATACGTTTCCTTATTAGTTTATTTCTAGCTTCTCTGCTGAAGTTATTTATGTTTTGTTGGCATCGTGTTAATGGTCTTTTGGTGTAGACAGGGTTATCTCTCTGCAAGTTCTTGTTACCTGTTACCAGTGTAACATCCATGAACAATTAGAATATACACAGGAACAAATGCTGCTCTTGTGCTACAAACTCAGTTTCCTAATACAAAAGCAGTTGTGCTGTCATTTATATTGCATGGCATGTAAGGGGTTCCTGTGAGGTCAGGACCTCACGCTGCTTGCTGCCGTGTTGACATGTCATTAAAGGACAGTTGTTGCTGCAACAAGGCATAAAACCTTTGCTGACGTGATGTAGATCATAATAGTAGCGATGGAGGGTTGCTTCTCCCGTATTTGTCAAACACTCATCTCCAGACAAAAACACATCTCGGTGACTATTTTTCAGTCAAAAAAAAAAACGTTGCTTTTTTGTATTGTCAGGATTGCATGTATTTTCAACAATCATACTGCTTCTGCTGCAGAACTGGGGCAGAGCTATGCTAGAGTTATGCTTTAATAGAGCTAGCTAGTTTTTTTTTTATTTATTTCAGAGCTTGTTAACACAAACTGCATTCGAAACCGGTATTTTTAATTTAGTGAAATTGCATTAATGGGACTAAAACTTGCTCAATAACAACATTTTAAAGAATTTTGTGATTTTTGTATGCCATGTGGCATTGGTTTACAGTACTTGGTGTCCTTTTTAAGGAACGTAAGACTAGAAGGGACCATCTGGGTTATCAAATCAAAGCCCTCGCAGTTGCAGGCAACAGAGAGAAGCAGAGCTAATGAAGAAAGACCTGCAGAGTGATTTTTTTTTTTATCATGAACCCTCTCTTGCCAAAGGCAGTAAAGATAAAGCACTTACCAAAACCTTCAAACAAAGTAACAAATATTTTTGATTAAGAAGAAAGTGAACTACTGTTTCAGGTATCATTGCCAAGAAGAAAAGCTGAAGTGTAATGAACTGCATACATATTGCCAGGGAAAAGAAAGCACTTACAATTAACTGAGAAAAGGATCTGGAAGACTTGACGATTTTTGCAGTTTACTCGCTGCCAACTGCATTTCTGAATGTCCATGTATAAACCTCTTGCAGTTTGGAAGGGACATGGGGGCTACTGAAGAACAGCTCTGCAAACCACAGCTCTATTGCTCTGAGCTGCGAGCAAGATTCATTTCATTGTATATGCTATCTTCGAGTTGAATGTAAACTATCAATTAAGGAAAGATAGTCTAGTGATGCAGCCATTCATTGTAAGTGATTCTAGTGGCTTGATTTCGAGTTAATATGGGAAAAACAACATCTTTTGTTCAGAAGAAGAAACTGCTGTGTTACCATAACATTATGCAGATCAGCACCCGTTGCAGTAGCATTTAAGCTGATTTTAGTAAGAGGGGGTTTTCAGAGCCACAAAGAGACCAGTCAGTTGTTTACTTTCTTAATGAGCTCAACAGAGTGAGATTCTTGTCTCTGTTAGTGTCTCTTATGTCTTTTTTCCATATTTGGGAGGAAATGAACAGGTGAATGTACAATTTATAATTCAGGGGGGTTTGACCCACTGGGGTACATACTATATTGAATTCATCTCCAGAAGAGATTTGCGCATGAGGGAATTTTCCCCCATTCTTTCTCCCTTTGGATCTTTATACACAGTGGAGAGAGAGATCCCTGCTCATTTTTCGGTTTGGTTTGTTAGTGGTTTGCTTGGTTTTGTTTTGATGTGGTTTTTTTTTTCACGTATTCAGTGATCACTTTTAATTCTGTTTGGTTGCTTTGAAGAATATTTTATATCATAAAGTAAGAATACTTTACCTGTGTCTGAACGAAAGAAATAATTTAATAGAAGGGTGGACTGGCAGTGTTAAACATGCCCATCTGCACCACAAGTCCACTAGTTCTTTTCCACAGCTCTTATATGAGCAATTAAAACAGCTTAACAGTTCTGTTAGTTAATATATGCAAATACATCAATAAAAGTTCATGCACACCTACACACTCATCACTTCCTATAGGTGAAAGCTGAGGTGAGGAAGGTCATGAGTGTGGGTGGAATGGTACATAGAAAGTTCCCTCTTGAGGACAAATTTTCTAGTGCTCCTGATTGTTTCTTGACATGTGTCCCACCTCCTGCCTTTTGGCTTCGTTACTGTCAAAGCATTGTGATCTGCTCCTGTGGAACACGGAACACGTTGAGGACGGGTGGATGAATCATGGTTTTGGTCTGTACAGCTCCCACTAGCTCAGATTTGAGCTGCTCACAGAAATGCAACGATGAGATGCCTACAAATTAAATTACACAAGGAGAGACTGAAAATGTGGCTGTTGCTCTGCTGTTGGCTACAACTGTGTATTCATATCGCGGATGCCTGATCTGACAAGGTGTTAGGAGCAGATTGTGCTTGAGTAATAGAAAATCTAAGTCAAGCTAGGTTGTTTGTCATTACTATGTTCTTAAACTACATGTGCTTATGGATTTTAAGTAATTACATTTCTTGCTGTATGTACAGATCATTCAGCTCACTTTGCTGTAGCTTGAAATGTTTTTAAGTGTTACCTTCAGATGATTTTCAGTGATGCCTGCAGAAGTTGTTAATTGATCTTAGAAAAATAAGTATATGCATTAGAATGGTTTGGGTTGGTTTTTTTTTTAAAGATGTTATTTATTAGTAAGAGTTGGTAGCTGGTAACTGTGACCATCTCCTCTAGCTCTTATTTAGGTATAGCTCAGGTAGGTTTTTGATTGGGCATTTTGCCTAGCAGGGATTGTAAGATTTGTTTCCAAGTGTCATATTTCATATATGTACCTATATTTATTTAATTTACAATAATAACAGAAACTGTCAAGACACTTTTTAAATGCTTTTTTTTAAATAACAGTAATATAAAGTTAGAACAGTAGGACAGCAAGTTACTTAACTTTTGTAGATACAAGAAGAAATTTTAATTAAAATAATTTAGGTTAGCCCATGCTTGCATAAAATCAGCACACAGGACAGGAAGTACATAACGCTGGATAATAAATTCTGGAATGTTAAAACAGGTGGCCATTAACAAATAAAGCAGAATAAGTAACAATCCCACTGTATTTCTCGAGTGATTGTGGAGCTCTGTCTTCTTTATGCAGACATTTCTGTCCAGGCCAGTTGTTTCTTAACCCTTGCAACAAAGCACCACAGAAACAGAAGCAGGTACTGTTTCATCTCTCATACACCGTGTAACACCAGTACTGGTAGAGGGTTTTTGCCTGTTCCTGTCTACGTCTGTTTTTAAAACTGTACTGTTCGAGAAAAAATTCTGCTTAGCGTTTCCAGTGCAAGCACATAAAACAAGAAATCTAACACTGCACGCTACTGAACACTTAAAAAAATGCAAAATAGTGTGTGGTATAGATATTGATATTGTAACGCTGTGGTTCTTGTGAAAGATGGGCAGCGATCGTGCTGGTTAAGCAAACGGTGTTATTTCCTTATTGGGAGCTTCTTGTGTTATTCTTGTGAACATAATATTGTTTGCCTCTTTATTGTTCTTCCTTACTGTTTAATGTTGCTTAGCTGGTTGCATTCAAGGGGTTATCTCTTGCTGAGTTCACATCTTACATGTGCAGGAGGAAAGGAATGGCTTTATAGAATCCCTTTGACAACATTTAGTAGACTATGCTGAGTGCTAACAGTGCTTTGAATTTTATCTCCAGTAGCTCAGGGTATGATACCAGAGTTGAGTGGAGGAGTTTCGGCAGATTTAGATTGAACAAACATCATTTGGTTAAAAGTGAAACCCCCAGCAGGCAGCTTCCAGCAGACAGAATCCTTCTTAGAAGAGAGTGAGGCTTGGATAAGTTGACCGAAACATTTATGTTTCCCCTCAGTGAAGAATTTGTTATAATTCCTTACAATTAGACTGTATTAATCTCAAAAGAGTCATTCTGGGTCTCTGCATTTACACACTGGTCTCAGCTCCTCTTGTGGCTGAAATGCTCCCTGGTTACCTTTGCTGAAAAACTGGTGAACGAGGGGTCAGTTACTCAGGGCGTTGTGACTCAGGGAATGGTGCAATTCTACTTCAAGGGTCTGATCTTTTTAGGGATGCATTTCTAAGAAGCCCTTAAAGATTTCAGGCTGCAGAAGTCAAGATTACCCTAAAAGAGATATAAAGCCTAGATGAAGACATCTGAAAGTTCTTGTTTAGCAGCAGGCAGGCTGCCTGAATGAACCTGTTCTTTCTTTTAGTCTTTAGGTCTTTGGAACTGATGCTTTTTGATCTGTTTGTAATGACAATTGGTTGGAGTACTCCATTGTGGGACTTTGTTATTAAATAGCTACCATGAGCTATGACATGAGCTTCATCTGTGAACCAGCTACAGCTGTCTGTCATGTATTCTGCATCCGTACTGATGTAGTGATTCTGATGAATTTACAATCAGTAAGCTGACAGTGAATTCATCATTATATGTGAGTATTGTATCCTTTCCCAGGGAATTTAATCAGTAGCACCATACGCAATTAATTTGAACAAATCAAAGCAGGTTAAAACAGGAACAGGAGCAAGCATAAATTGATAATAATCTGGCAACACCTATATTAACTGTTGAGATTAAAGTTATAATTTGAATTAAAATTCAAGTGAGGCCCATTTGCCTTTAACCAGTTTCTCAGAAATAATCAGTGCTGAAGTACATATTGAGCCATTTCATTAACCTTTAAGAGAATGCCTTGAAGTGTTGTTCCTTGGTGGAGGTGTTAATATGCTAGTCATGCTGATGACCTCTTCACAAAAGCTGAATTAACATCTGCATTTGCATTGATCTAAAGATGAAGAGTGCTATTTTAGAGCTGAGAGTTGTTCTCGAACCACAACTGTACATACTTATTTGGGTGATAATGCAACAAACATTAATTATGTTGATGATAATGCATCAGTTTCTAATGCAATGAGTATGTGACGTAACTTTATATACAAAGGGAAATCTTATACTACAAGTAATAATTTGTCCATCAGAGGCACCAAGATAGACAGTTACTGCATTCCTAAAAGCTTATGGAATGGGGTAAGTTGAATGACTAGCGTTACACAGCTGATTGTTGCTTCAAAGAATGAAATTCTTGTCTATTTTCAGGGGGCAGCATTTGAGTTTGTGAATCAATGCTTTGTCCTATATTGGCTGCTATAACCTGGTTGTTGCTCTGGTCATCAAGTTTTTCCTCCTGGTGCAATAAAAAGAAGTAATACAAGTTATTTAGAATTACAGTGTTAGGCTGCTGTGGAGGTCACTCTTTAAATCCTGGCCTGACAGTTCAGTTAGTTTTTAATTCCATTATTACCACTGTCTCTTTGAGATGAAAGCTAATGACAGGAGACACACTTCTGGTTTATTCCTGTAATATTTCTCATTAATTCAGCATGTCTTGAAGGTAGGGGTTTGAATCTAAAAGCAGATGGAATTACTACCTTGAAAGCAGTTGTATGCTATGTAACTAGGTATGCGTAGAAACAGAATGTATTAGCAATACTTACGTTAGGCAAAGGTACAAAACAAGGCACGTTTTAAGATTTATGTTTCCTGCTGTGTGAATGGCAAAGTCATTTGTTAGTGATGATCTTTTTTGTGTAGGTGTACCTAACCAGTTCCTGTTTAGGGAATTTCCATGAAGTAGTAATAAGAATAATACAATTATACTGCCTCACATAGGAAGATATAGAAGTGATTCAAAGGATTTCTCGAAGGAAAAGAAAGATGTGGTCACAGACTACAGGGAAAAGTAACAGGGACAAGTACGCCTGATAGCTAGTAAATCACTGAAAACTAGGGTTAACAGGTTTCTATCATAAAGTAGAACAGAAAGTTAAGTCACACATCCTGCATTATGATTACTTTGAGTATTTGATGGGAACATTGCCTAGATTATCTTTTTATAAATAGATTTTTTTTTATTGAATTAAAGCATGAAGTATGTCCTACCCTCACTATGTGAAACTGAAATTACAGTAGTTAAGCCTCATCAGCTTGCAGCCTCCTCATATGAGGCACAATATCAAATAATCCTCCTCAACTGTTTTCCCTGTGATTGCTGGCGATCCAGCCGATGACTGCTGCTGTGTGTTGTGCTTCCTGGGAAGTCTCGAGTGTGGGGCTGCAGACAGAGACCAGCTCTTTTGTAGGTGACTGGAGAGTTCAGACCAAGGGTACCTAGAATACGAATGTATTTTGTTTTAAGAACTGGTGTGTGTTCTGACGACAGTGATAGTTTGATATATGCAGGTTTGACTGCTTGGTGCCTGTCCGGGAAACGTGCTGCAGTCTGTGGTTTGTGAGTTAGCTTGTAAGGGAATACAGTTATTACATATGATACAACTTAATAGTGATAGAGTTTTGTTTTGATTCTTCTGCTGATGGTATTTGAACATGAAGCATTGTGTATTTTGTAAAAGCAAGCAAACATGAAGCGAGAGGAGAACTAACTGAAGCTTTCTTCTCTTTACATTGAAACTTGGAGAGATGACAGAATTAAAAATAAAGTTAGTTTCCTGAAATACCAAACAACCAAGATACTGGTATAGTATGTAACCAAAGTATGCATGGTTTGTTGATTATTCTGATTATCCCATTCTAAGATTTCACAATTTAAAATGGTTATCACTCTGCCCTACAAATCAAGCCAGATGTTTGTAGTAATCACAAGCGGCTCTTTGAGCCTAAAGTATCCATGCAGAAGTTGTTTGTTTTCCAATGTTCCACTTCTATTCAGGAGTATGTCCAGGATGGTAAACATACTGTCTAGTCTTTGGATTGGTAAAATCTAACACTGGTATTGTCAGCAGGGGTTCACGTGGATGATTGCTGCAGTGATGGGATTTAAGATAGAGGCCTTCTACACAGTGGAGTATAATCACTGAATTCATTTATAAAGCCTTCTATACGCTTTGTTGAGGGCAACTTTTTATTTCTATTTCTGGTACTGCATATTAAAACCTATTTTTTTGTAGGTGAGTTCTTAATTCAGATTTGTATGAGTCATCCCTATCCCTTTAGACTTCAAAACCCCAGTGGAGTAAGGATAGAGTCGTTCACATCAGTGCTTCCTTGAGTTTGGGATTGTAGGTAATATGTGCAAGCTGCCTTAATTCAATTCTATCCGACTTCTCTGCATCTTACTGTGTTAGCCTTTCTAATGTTGTTTTTAACAAGCTTTTTATTGAAATACGACCAAATTAACGGGAGATGTCCCTTTGAAGGAGTCTGTGGCATCTGACCCCCATATCCCTTGCGTCCTGGTGACAGAAGCTGGCATTAGCTGCTTTGGTATTTTTATTTGCAGGTGTCATCACCTTTTGTTTGTAGAAAAAAAAAAAGGGAAAACAAGCATGGTGCATTCAGTGTTATTCCAGTCCTTTACTCTGACATTTAGTTTAAAATATAGCATTGGTACTGATGAGTATTAATCTCCATTTTCAAGCATATTGCTTGACGCATGTCCCAAGATTACAAAAGAAGGTCTTGTTCTGAGCCCCAGTGGGAGGTTGCTTAGGAGGCCCTTGTGTGGGGAGGAGGTCAGAAAGAACACAATTTGTTAAAATACTATTTATAGAAGCTTCCCTCCAGAAGGCCCATAAACATTTCTGTTATTTCAACTTCTCAAATAGTATACTGAGCACACCACAGCAGAGAAATGTTTTGGATTGAACTCTGTCCTACAAGATAATCAGTGCCTGTGCTGTTAGAGTAATGCGAAGTTTGAGGTTCTTGATCTTTCTTCCTCTACCAAGTCAAGTTTTGCTTCAAAGTGCTGGTTTTCACACGGCTGTTGCCACAAGTGGATGATGTGTGTTTCTTCAGAGATTGACCCTGATTGTAGCTGACTGGAGAGTTACTTTTCAGGATGATGTGCCTGAAAAGCCCAAGCAACAGTCTGAAAAAAAGGTTTAGACCTGACTGAAATACTTGATGCAGCTCAGTTGTGTAGATCTGTGGGTACGAGCATTGCAGATGGACACTGTGAAAAACTTGGGTCCTAACTTAAACCAAATACTTCCCAGTTTGCAGTGCATACCTGTTTTATAGATGTAACCTATAAATGTGTTACACAACGATTGCAAGTAGCCATAATGCAGCTGGTGAATCTAAACAGTGTCTAGAGGTCTAAGACAGCGAACAGCCAATATGCATTTGCCTGTAGAGATCAGTGTTGATTCCAAAAGCAGTTAAAGAGAATGACTAGTGTAACCAGCTGGCAGTACCTGCTTTTGGTGTCCTGTGCAATTCAGTGATCTCAGGCTAGGCCCTGACCAGCCTGACAGCACTTACTACAAAATACATCAGCAGCATTTAGGAACTTTATGATTGCTTGGCTCTATGGCTCCAGAGTGAATGAACTTGGCTTGTAAATAAATGCCTTCTCTTCCCTAGGAAAATGTCATTCATTTCAGGTTAACTGTGTAGTTTGCAGATTACGCTGGTCCCTGGGTATCTCTGTGATACTAGTCTGCTACACATAGCTAAGGCAGTTATTTTTCTTTATCATATTATAATGAGTTCTCCTTTTAGTATAGAAAGTTTGGCATTTAATTACATAAACACAAGTGGTGTCTGGTTATCTATAGCCAAGACACACTGGAATCTGAAGTTCTACTTTGTGTGCTGCATTGTATAGCAGCACTGTGTTGACACATGACACTTTTGGTCTCTTAATTTATCAGCTTAACACCTGTCAGGTTCATATAACAAATGAAGAATATAATTTGATGTGCTCTTTGGTGAATTCCCTTCACTGGAGGTAATCCAAAGGCTTTATTTTTTCAGTTTTACTGGGGCGTTTACTGCACATAGCAATAATTATCTGAGATAAAAATCTACTGTACTTTGACTCCTGTTGATAGTGAAGCTCATTACACCCCCATTATAATTATTACCCTCTTTATGTATATCTTGCTATACACTTCAAAAGCAGGCATCCAGGGGATGCTGTTTTAAGAAACCATTTAAGTGATCAGAATGAATTATGTAAGATTCTAACAGTATGTTCCTTCTACATCACTTCAAATCTTACAAAAGTTGGAGTGCATAACAATCAGAGTTATATAAATAACGTTATTCTGTCTGACAGTTCTCTGATACTTTTACAGTAAGCATTTACTCCACCAATGGAGATTTACTTCTGGGAGTAATCTGATGAAAGGCAGTAGAGGAGTACAAGCCACGGCCAACAAAGGGCACCAATACCTGCAACACCACGTGCTGGTTTGTTCCAATACCTGGACCAAATACCTGACAAATACACGGATGCAGGTTTTGTAAAACCAAAGCCCTATTTAATTTGCCATGGTGGAACTGGCTGTTCAGAGACTATTAAAGCCAGCATTTTTGAAGCAACGAGTTGTTCGCACTGTGAATATGCATCAGAGATCTGATTCAAGAAAAAAATGCTGCTTTTTTGTTTTTCTGACCATATTTTGACCAAATTTTAATGCACTCAGGCGTGGGGGTTTTCCCCTGGAAGAGCAGAATTTATTTGTAGCACCTTGTTTACTTGCTAAACAGTTGCAACAGTAAAGCTTCCCTGACTGAGTTTTGGAGTCAATGCTTCTGGCTTTGTAAACTTTTATTATTTGGATTGAGATCTTATTTACACTTGTCTGACGTTCTAGTGTATGGAAAATATCATGCATGAAAACCTAACCTGGAAATGCCATGCATTTGTGCATGCACCTTCTGGTTATTTATTAAATAGCAGGTGTTTCAATTAAGCATTTTACTTTCAGTCACAATGAAAAGACTGATAGTAGTTTGACTCAGTAGAAATTTTTAAAAGCATATTAAATATTTAAACAGCTTTTTTTCTGCTTATGGCTGAGAGAGGGATCCAGTGAGCATCCTCTGTTGGTGATCACAAAAGCACTGCAGGGATTCCTTTTAAATGTAAATAAACTACTCTATCCCTCCTGCTTGTACTGGGTGCAGAAAACTAGCTGATTTCATTGTAGTTGCAAGAGTAATTAAAAAATGGGAGTCAGAGCTGTGAAAAGAGATAGATGTAGATTGCCCTGATATTTACAAGTGCATTTAATAACAAAACCACAAACAAGTATTGCATTTTTAAGGAAAATAAAAGTCCACAGAATAGTGAGGTGAACTTTGTATTCAGATATGCTTACCCAGATAAAGCAGCTGCTCATTTTCACTTGTTCCTTTCTTTTTTTTTTGACTTTTAAATTCTTGTTCCATTCTTTTACTAGCTTATACTACACTGATTTAGTTGTAGGAGTCTTAGGATGTTCCTTATTTAATATAGCTTCTCTTACTTTTTTTCTAAATGCGGACCACTTTGAGTAACAAGACAATTTTGGTATTTCAGGGTGTGTTATGGATTAAACATAATTTTGTCCATGCTACCAAAATGAGATTTCCCTTTACCATGGAGATATAAAATCTTATGGCTCAGAAGTAAGATTTCCCTCTCTGTACCCTCCTCAAATTTTTATGTTCACTTTGTTCTCCCAAGTCCCCCTCCAACTCATGCACAAAACCAGAGTGATGAATATGGAGAAGGAATCTCTGAAACAGGGAACCTGAAAGGTTGGAAGCCTCCAGACATGAATCAGGATCAGTTCTGCCAGCAGAAATCATCAGGACACTCTCAGGAAATTTAGTGGAGAGTGCCAGAAACCTCGTTTTCTCAGGCAGTGCGAGTAGACTTCAGAAAATCCTCTGTGACCGAACATTGCTTCCTGTGCTGAAACAGTAAGGCCTCCAGAACATACTGAGCATCTTTCCCAGTTTGTCAGGAGGTCTTGGAAGGGAAAGAGGAAGGATCAGCATTTTCTGTACAACCCAATGCTTAGTACAAAGTGAAGGAAGGCCTTTAGAATAAGTGGGAAACGTACTGAAGTCCTGGTTTGCATTCTTCGAAGAGTCTTACAGATTATTTTCAAGAATGCTATTTCGGTGACAAACACATTTCAAAAATGCTATAGGGTGTCTCTACAAACATTTAGAAGCAGAGTTGTGTAGTTAGATAGGAAGTGGATCCTTGGCATGGGTCTTATTAGGTATAATTTCTTGTTCTTCCAGAAGCAGCCAGCGTAACAGAGTGGGGTAGTACCGCATTGTTGGTAGCGAAGCATTGAAATAGGTCTGCACCACTGTTCTGTGATGTGTTTTATGGTTGTAACATGGCATGAGACTTCCTAGATTAACTATGCTTTCTCGGGAGTGTTTTAACACAAATCGCTAACCAGATTTTGTGGGTTTAAATCTTTCATTTATGAGTATTTGAGAGATGAAAAGCTTTATAACATCTGAGCAAAATTCAGCCATGCTTTATGTAAAGATGGCAACAAATGTTCTCTTAGACAACATATAAAAATGATGGTTTTGGTGGGATGTTTTTAAAAAATTATATATTGTAACTGTCCTTTTTTTGTGTGTCTTACTCTAACAAGAAATGAAAATATGAGATGATTGGTTTACTTGAGTCTACAGTGTACTACAGTGAAATGCATTTGCAAATCCATAAGCAAAATATTTTTGCTTTAATTTGTTACTACATTAAAAAATTTAAAAGTGTAGGATCCTCTGGGTCAGTGGTTTGGTTTTTTTAGTCAGAATTTTAATAGACTCACATTAAGCAGTTTGAGAAAGGCTTGTCACATCGATCACACAGCTCTCAGGACAATTTAATCTTAAAAATCTTGAGTTTGAATTCTGGTATTTTTGTCAGCGAGGCTGATGTGGTAACAAGTTTTTTGATGGAAGGTTCAGTATTTGTGTGTTGAGGTTTGAGTAATGCTGACTCTTTTATGATTATGCAGCATAAAATGAGATCTGTGTGAATCCTGAGGAAAAATGCCTGTGTCAGTAGAGCAGGAAATTGTGACTTAAGGAGTCTAATCTTGGGGGTTTGATGAAAACTTACTTAAGTTATAAAAGCTTTGGTTTTCCCATTTTCCATATATAGAACATGAACAAATGTACTTTAATTTTCTTTATGGGGTAGCTGTGTTTTAATTCAGTTGAGTTGTATTTTAATTTCCGTTATAAAGTATTTTGAGAATTCTAGGTGAGCTTTTTTTACAGAGGAACACATATTTATTGGCAGGGATTTGTGTTGGATTTACTGTAGGCCAAGATAACTTTTCTTTGCCAGCTGTTAAGAACAACTTCAACAGTATAAAAATAACAGCTCTGGAGAAAATTGATTTCTTTATAATTCTGTCTGATGAACCATATTGGACTAACCAGAAGCCTGAAGGCTTAAAGTGCTGCTTGAGAAAGTACAGCTTTTCATTTTACAGTGACCCTATGCTCCCCAACAATTTCTGGATGAGGCATGGCTCTCGTCAGGCCTCAGCAGGTTTTAGATGGTGAAAGATGAGTAGGAAAAATTTTATCTCCAGTTCTGTCTTGGGCACCCAAAGCTAATATTGTTCCATCTCGCTCTGATTTGTTAAAAAAAACACTACAAAGATCAGATTTATTTAGCCATTATTGAATTACTCCAGCTCCTGTAAAATACGAGGCTAAAGCACACTGAAAGGTGATTTTGTAAATAGAGCCCATTCCATTTCTATTATATAAACAGAGCTTAGTGTCACAGATCCATGCATTTGTAAGCTGCAGTTGTCTCCCTACCAAAGTGCACCAAATAAGGTCTCAAAATAGAGAGTGTTTAGCTTTCCAGGTACTGAATGAGATCACTGAGTGTCAGATGGATTTTTTCTGTTTTTTTGTGTCTAAATCTTGCCTGATAGCAAAGGCTTTCTGAAATCTTAAAGCTGTATGAAGTATTTGCTGTTATTTTCAGCCATTAAAAGATATGCTGTTGATTCCACTTCTTACGAGTTAATAAGGCCATAAACATGAATTGTTAATTTAGAAATATGTGACTGTCTCCAGTTTTGCTGATTAGGGGTTTTTATGAGTTCCTGGAGAAGTTACGCAAATGATGCACTTAAATTTGTGTTTTAAAGTAATGTTCTTGCTGATCATAACTGGCACTGGTTGTTGTTACTTAGTTTGCATAACCATATTTTTAGAAGTACTTGTGGCGATGGCCTCTCTAAAATACAACAAAAACTATTGGCCCACTTCTATTTACACTGAAATAAAAATAATTGATGGAAGTTTCTGGAGTCCGGATTTTTAGGTGAGTCTTTGCGCCCTGCAGTGAAGTAGAACTAAATGTTCTGTTAAAAAGTTCCCGCGTGGCACTTAGCTGACTAGTCAGCTTGTGTTCACAGGCTGGTATGGCGGCACTCACATTCAAATAATAGAAAGCACAACATTTTGGAGGTATACATTAGAATTTAGAGCTGGATTGGTGAAATTGTCTGGATTTGAGTCGGGGCGGGGGGGCACTCTGCAGGCACCAACTTAACTGCTGACATCACTGCTATTCAATAGGACTTGTAAATTCACATGTAAAATTTTATTTTTTATAGGTTAGCTCAATTAAGTTAGACATCTTGTTTATAAGGGCTTCTTGCCCGATGGCAGCCCTTGGAGGTTAAAGAGAGATGCTGCAGCGTGGCTTGGCAATGTTTGATTACCTTCTTTAGGAAGAAGGAAGAAAGGTTAGGGAGAAACTGGTTAATGAACATGGCAGTGGCAAGACTGCAAAGCCACCTTCCTCCTTCCCCTTCTCCTTCTGAAAAATCCCTAATTTGAACAGGTTTCATTCATCAGTACTGGTAATACATCTGATTCAAGTTCTGATATCGTGGAGGATTCACATTTTTACTAAGGTTTTACTAAGATTTTCATAAGCTGTAAATTGTCATCAACCAAAGTGGAAGTTCAGGTCAGCCAATAAGTACTGCTTCAATTCCCTTACCCTACATCTTGAACAGCTTCATGGAATGGGTCCTCACCAGGATGGCAGGATTTAAATTGAAACATCAGGCTGTGAAGCGACGACAATGGAGCAAGAAAGTACCTCCATCAGAGCCACCAATACCTTGAGATGGCCGTGTCTCTGTAATTACAGTCATGTAATAAAGCCTGGAAAGGAGTTCGAGGGTTTTTTTCCAAAAGGGTAGTTAGTTGTTCAACTAGACTCTAATTAAAAGCACGTGTAAGAATAATCAGGGTTAAGAGACTGTATGAAGAAAGGGAGAACTTACAAAATGTGTGTAAGAGCAAAACCAGATGAGACCATGGAAGAATGCAAGAGATTAAGTTGTGGTTTGTCTAATAAGCAAGGATGAGAGCTAGAGTATGAATTCTCTCAGTTCTCTCCGGACCTTATTTCACCTGTTCTCCATTTCAAACACTAATTTTTGGGTTTTTTGCCTAGTGTAGTGGCAGCATTGTTGTGAGCTGTATTTCTCCGCTTCAAATTGCAGTGATAACAATGAAATAAAGCTAACAAGCCAGCACAGTCTAAATAAACCGCTTTTCTGGAGTCCAGTTCCATACGACTATCACCAGGCAGTTGTCAGGATTCAAGAAAAACTAGTTTAAATGAGTTTGTGAATTATTATGTGAAGTTACCCATGGAGTAACTTTCCTAATCGGTCACTTCAACACATTTATTCTGTTTTAAAAACAATAATTCTTCTTGCAGTAATTTACATGCATTTCAAAAATACAGTAGAGATGTTAATAACGAATTGGAAGAAATTTGACTGCATTTGAAATTGTATTTTAGTTTTCCAAAAAAAAGGAAATTAAAACTTTTCTGACCATTTTTAGACTCAGCATAGCCTTATTGCAATATTTGTTGTTTTTCTTCTGTTTCTCTATTATTTGTTGACTTGTATTGTCCTTTATTTAGTTTGCAAGCTATGCTGGAGCTAGGAACATCTCTTTTGATCTATGATGTCTCTAGCATACTTCTGGGTATAATTATAATCATAAAAATCTTTGAAACATTCCACCTGATGTCTTGCAATCACTAAAGCTGAGATGTTCTATACTGGCACCATAAAAAAAAATTAAAAATTTTTTTTAGCCTTCAAACACTTAAGAAACGATAAAAACAACTAAACAAGACCACAGTTTACGTCTTTGTAGAATACAAAAATATCTGTTTCATTGCAATATCTTAAATTCTCTTTTAATCTCTCAAACCCCTATGAATAAAGCATTGGATTACCAAGTAATACCCTTCATCACAAGGAATTAGGCACTTTAGCTTTAGGCTCCATCTAAACCAGTGCATTAGGAGAGATGTTACTGACGTCATGTTTTCCATGTTGCAGTTCACTCATGTCGTGCCTTCACTCACCTTTTAAGATCTTGCTGATGTACAAGGAGTCTCTCATGACTCTTCTTTCTCTCCTTTTGGGTGCCTCTGAGGCACTAGCATAAATGTATATTTTTTTAGCTAAGAGACGAGAGCAGGAAATGTAGTTGCTGTTGATCTGTGTGCCAGTGAGTCTGTAACAGAACTTTGGCAAATTGTGTGGTTTCTTTCAGCTATAAGATTAATAAATTAGAGTTATGCTTTACTTGCAGGAAGAGTGTTTTTAATTAGGCCCTTGATGTGTCAATGTCTTCTGTCTGCAATATGCAAAAATTTTAAGGACCCTCAGTTCATGATTCCCTTTTCCCTTTTCTCCAGCTATTGTATTTCAAAACTTTCCATGGTACTGTTTTTAGTACTTCTGTATTGTTAATTGTGAGAACTCTATTAGAATTCACAGAATAAAATAGATGGAATGGGTCCCCGTACTCAGATCCCTGTTGCCTCCCTGCTCCAGCTGGCTAGCAGTGAGGAGTGCAGCTGGAACCTGCACAAATCTCCAATTTCCAAAGGTGCGATTCTTGTTTAAGGCAGAGGAAGTGTAGGAGTCACCCATGTGGCCTTGAACCATCATTCAGTCCTTAGTGTTTACCAAGAATTACGTTCTTGCTAAATGTTGTTAAAACAGACCTCAGTGTGAACCAATTTGCTTTATGACACGTGCTGTGTAAGCTTACCCCATGACAGAATTTCTGATCGCATTCATTTTTCTTCCTTGTTTACTAATGCACATGACAGTATGTTGTATCTACAGTAACCATGAACTCTTTAGATTTAGTGTGTCCTCATAATCTGGATAATTGTTTTTGTGAAGCCATTTTAGTCGAGCATTTTATGGCTTGCTGGCCAGCTGTTTCTCTTGTAGCTTATTGATGCTGCAGTCCATAACAGAACTGGCAGGAGTTATGTTGGATTGATTTTTTACTTCATCACATCACCCAGCAGGCACTGACTGTTTACAAAACTGTCACTTGATGTCACGTTTTCCTAGGAGCTGTAATGCTCTGTCATCATATACTTAAGAAAACACTTCTATAGAGAAGACCTAATTATAGTAATCATTATGGGTCCATTGTGGTTCCTCATTTTTTCTGGTGTGTTATTTCAAAATAGTAAAAGTCAAATTGACCTTATGACCTCCAACACAACTGCAGCTTTTACGAGAAAGGCCATTAGTCTGAAATTTGGAATATAAGCTTTGTAGTCTGTTCTCACTTCACATACCCCAAACAACAGTGTTCCCTTTACCCTTGGCACTGCTGTAAACAAGAACCTTTCTGGTCTGCTGAGTGATTACGTAAATAGAGCTTTTATAAAGCATTGTGAGCATCCAATAGAACAGAGTAACTTCTTTACAGTTTTTTCTTGTCTAATGGTAATTACATAATTGGACAGGTTTCCAGATATATTTTTCTATCTGATATGCAGATGCCAGAGTCTCTTTTCAGCATTCTTACTAAAGAGTCCTAAAAATCATTCAGGAAAACAAATCTGCTAGGTTTCCCCCTATTATCAACATCCCAAAATGCCTTTGGCAATGAGTAAATGCCAAGCATTTGTTATTTGGCACTTCACTAGTCACTCATTTATTTAAACTCGAATATGTTGCGTAAGACTGAAAGTTATGCTAAGCTAATAATTAAAAAAAATAATCTCCCTAGGTCAAACCTTTCCAATTTCTGTCTAAACGGTATCACTGCGGCAAAACCACACAGGACCATGTATCCCATTAAGCACACCCGGCCGCCTGGTGCTGGCAAACCGTGCAGGTGGCCGTGAGGAGCTGCAGGGGTGTTATTCTTGCACCTGGAAGGCGAGGTGTGTCTTGCTACGCTCTGTTTTATTTTCAGTGAGGTTTTGACAATCTTTTCCTTGTATCAGCACATGCCTGTTTATTAAACATCTTGAGTGTGAATGGATTATTGAAGAAAAGAAGCTCCAAAATTTATTCCTTAATGCAAGGCCTAAAATTCACCATAGAAATGTGTTTCATGATAACATTACTCACGTGCATTAAATGATCAATGTAGTGCTTTCAGTTTCAGAAATACCTCTCTCTTGTTGTGGGAATTGCTCTGGATGCATAGTCTTCAATGCACTATCACAAAATGCTAAATTAAACAAAAGAAAAGGGAAATAATTTAGACAGTCCAGCAAAATTGGAGTGAGAAAATCTGCTTTAAACTTTAAATAACTGTTACATATGTTCTGTCTCTTGTTTTTACAGATTTCCTTGTTGTCTCCAGAGTGTTTCGTTATGGCAGCCTCCAGTGAACAATGACATCCTTTGAAAAATACAGATGCCAAAAAGCCAGACAAAAACAGTGGCCTTGTTTCATTTTTACTCTAACACAGTGAAATGGTGCTCTTAAAGTTTTGTTATTGACTCGTACTGGAAAAAAACAGACTCCCGACTGGACCTTTTTTCCGCAGCCCTTTCCCAGTGTTCTTATGGATGCTTGACACAGTGACATCATGTAGTAGGCCCTGAAGTGTTGTCATAATTGAGTTGCAATGGTTTTATACACTTCCCCATTTCCCAACAGCTTTCTGTCGGTTCTGCATTCTTTTTCCTGGGGCCTGATTTTCCCATGTTACTGGTTAGCAGATAGGCTTGTGGCCTCTTTTGTTCCAACCACCTATGAAAAACGTCAAAGAGCAGATGATCCATGCTATTTTCACGCACTCTGCATCATTATTACCACTCCCATCTACTTGGCGCTGTTGGTAGCCTCTCTTCCTTTTGCCCTGCTTGGCTTCTTGCTATGGTCCCCTCTCCAGTCAGCCAGAAGGCCGTATATCTACTCCAGACTACAAGACAAGAACCATGCCAATGGAGCCTCGCTGCTCACTGAATGGAAGGCTGCAGGGAACGGGAAAAGCTTCTGCTTTGGCAGTGCCAATGTTTGCCTGCTGCCAGATTCTCTGGCAAGATTTAATAATGTTTTCAATACACAGGCTAGAGCTAAAGAGATTGGCCGCAGGATCCGAAATGGCGCAAGCAGACCACAGATCAAAATATACATAGATTCTCCCACCAACACATCTATCAGTGCAGCGAGTTTTAGCAGCTTGGTCTCCCCACAGGGTGGAGATAGCACTAACCGTACTGTTAACTCTGGCATCAAAAGGACAACATCGATGGAGTATAAAGGAGACAATTGTGGCTCAAACAACAGTGAGGACAGTAGAGAAGATAAAGGTGGAGCTGGAGAGCCAAATGAGGGAGAAGAAAACACTTGCATTGTCCGCATAAACGGAGAGGATAATGGCCACATGTCAGACGCAGAAGCAGATACCGTCAATGGCCAGGCTCATGCCAGTGACCCAGCAGAGCCCTCACTGGAAGGTGACGCAGACATCTCAAAAACACCTAACCACAAACAGAAGGAGGGAGATTCTGGGAGTTTAGACAGCTACTCTGCCTCACGAGAGTCCTTAGTTAAAGTTCGCGTTGGAGATGGTACAGTGGACCAAAGCACTGTCAACAATAAGCTGCTCTACAAAGCTTCGATCATGAAGAAGACTTCAGTGCGGAAAAAGAAACATACAGATGAGACCTTTGATCATGAGATCTCTGCTTTTTTCCCTGCCAACTTGGACTTTCTGTGTTTGCAGGAAGTGTTTGACAAAAGAGCCGCAGAGAAATTGAAAGAGCAGCTTCATCACTATTTTGAATACATTCTCTATGATGTTGGGGTCTACAGTTGCCATGGCTGCTGTAGCTTTAAGTTTGTGAACAGTGGTCTACTTTTTGCCAGCCGCTATCCTGTTATGGATGCTGCCTATCACTGTTACCCCAATGGAAGAGGAACGGACTCCTTGGCTTCCAAGGGAGCCTTGTTTCTCAAGGTAAGAGCCTTTCTGAAGCCATAAATATTGACTCTGTATATGTTACAAGTTATAAACTTACGTTGTTTTCTCTCAGTCATTTCTGCTAGTGTTCGAAGAGGCAATATTCATCTCTAGATTACCTGATATAACATATATAGAGATTTTGTGGCCTAGATAGATACTGTGCATAAAATAATGAGAGACTTTTGGAGGCAGAATTTTAGTATGATTTCAAATGTCAAAATTTGAGGTAGTTTTACAGAAATCTCTTTAGTAAGATGCAGAAATTCTAAGCTTCATAACAAAAGGTTGGTGCAGTGGGCATGGCTATTGGAAACCAGCTTATGCATGTTGTGTGTTTCTGTGGGAATCGAAGACAATCAAAAGGCTAAATACCAATAGAATAAACCAGAAAGAACTGCCATGAACTGCATGGCTATCCCTCTGTCTTGGTGGCAAAAGAATTGTTGGGAGATACAAAGAAGGTTAAATACAAACAAACAGAAAAGCCTGGGACACTAGGGAGCACAGGGTGGGGTTTTTCACTTTATTGGCACAGTTTACCAAAATTACCCATGGTAGGGAGACCAGGAAGCCTGAGGTTATACTTCTGTAAATCATGAAAAGCAGAAATAACCATCTGCATGCGGTGAGTTGCTTCTCCAAGACTGTTCCTGCTTCATTCTTGGGAGAATCTGGCTGTCCTCATCATAAACTGGGAAGCAGCCTCTTCTAATTTGTGATTAATCAAGAGCCAAATACTAGCAAAATACATCAGGTGCTCAAATTATGTGTACTTTCTAGAGCGTATGCTCATGAGTCCACAACAAAAGCCATTAATGGCCATTAAGAATATGGATTGTTGATAGAGATCAGCAGGGGATTATGTACCCACGGTTTGTAATTTGTAAACAAAGCAAAGACTCCTAGTATTGTGGCTTGCATTAAAAAAAAGCAAATGTTAGAATTTCCAGGCTGATAATAGTCCGGTATCTCACACACGTGTGACATAAACCAAAGCCCATCCATTTCTGAATACAGGTATCAAAAAAATAGCTCTAAGATTTCTGTGCTGTACTGTTATGTGTTTAAAAACTGTTAAAGGGGGGGAGGGGTTTCCATCATAAAGTGCTGCATGCAAAAAACTGAACATACGCGTTGTGCAATGGAAATATCACCGAGGTCGCAAAGACTTCCCTTTAACATATGCAGAAATTAGGGATTAACAGATTAAAACCAATCTGCTTTCAGCTGGCCATTGCTGAGTCATCGATTTACTCCCCTGCCAGGCAGGCCACGTCTCCGTTTCTCTCGCAGAAAATTAAGCCTCTTTTCAAAATTCCACTGGGATTATGAACTTAATTATGGATTCGAGTTGTTAAATAATGTTACAGTTGAGCAGGGAATAGGGACCAATTATTATGAAGTCAAAGACAACTGCATTCTTTTAAAACAGACAGTATTCTGGCCCAGCTAAAAGACCGCTTTTTCCTCATATCTGTGTCGTTCTGACATAATGTACTTTATACGTCAAATATTTTTCATTCTGTATTAAGTCTAACCTGATACCAAATTACTTTCAGACTGCGTTGTACATGAAGTGATCACTGGTAATTTCTTTCTTTGATCAAAAAAAAAAAAAAAGCAGGAAGGATAATTTAATTTTAGCTTTGAAACAAAGTAGGTTTGAAGGTTGTTTTTCTTGACGTAGCCCTTAATCGGCAGCCGAGTGTGTGTGTACTCTGGTGACAAAAGCTACAGTAAGTAAACGCCTGTTTGGTTTTGATGTCAGCAAGAATCATTTCAGAAGTCTTGAGGACCCACTCCGGGAGAGCAGGAAGCTGGCAAAGCCTGTAGTGACTGTAGCTGGAAGGAGGTGCTCTGGCCAGCACTCTGCACTTCAGAATGAACAGCTTATGTCACTGCTTGGAGACGCTGCTTTAACTGGCTCTTGCAGCATGTTGTGTGTATATAAAGCAATCTAGACCTACACTGGAGTTTATGTCAAAGACAGTGAGAAAGCCTTGCAGAACAGGAGTGTCCTAATGGCTTTCCACTCAGTTGTGGCTTGGAGTTAAGCCTTTCTGTCCTATGCATACTCTGTGGTTTTAAGTTCCTGGCTCCTGTGGAAAGCACGGTGTTCCCATTTCTGAAGTAGGAAAGACATCAGCTGAGTTTTGTTTTGGAAGGATACATACAAAGACTGTTCCTCTTACACAACTTCCATCTCTGAGTAAAGGAGCAATTGCTGTCTGTGTTGTTTAAAAAAAAAAAGTTGTGAGAAGCGAGAGGGAAGAAGACTTGTGTATTTTGAAACTATGGATAAAATAGCTTAATTTTTCCACTCACGGGGAGGTTGAAGGCCTTATTCAAATCTTCCTGAACATCAGGGAAGACCCAACCTCCAAACTGAGAAGAAATTTCAGAGAACAAACCTGGTTCTCATTTAATGGGTACGGTTTGTCTCCTTGCTACAAATACAACTGTTAAGGAGATAAATTAAGAGTCTCAGAAATGAAAGTTGAATCATTTTGAACAAAAATGCAAAACTGTTGCGCGGGAACTGTGTCACAAAACCGGTCCCCACAACCAAGGTATGAGCGTTTCACACATTTTCTCCTTTCAGAATAGGTCTTGTTTCCAGTAAAGAGGGAATGATTTTCCGTTGCCCCACTCTTCCCTGCCCTGACCTCACCATCTGTACTGTAAAGTTCAGGTGGAGATTTGGAAGGATTTGAGAGGTTTGCTTAGTCATACAGAATTATTTTACCTAAGAGACTTACACAGCTCTTAGGTACCGCTTTCCATTCCTATGGCTCAGAGTGCATCATAAAGAAAGGTCAATATCTGCTTAATAGAAGGAGAAACTAAAGCACAGGAAGGTGAAGTGATTTGATTGTGGCTTAACACCTGGGGTGTCGCAACCAAGGAAAGAGGTTGGAAGTGAATTACAGAGGCTTTTAATGCTCTTCACGCTACTGACTTCATGCTCTGTAACAGCTATCTGGAGACCCATGCAAAGGAATTCTGCTAGCCTTGGTCTGTTCTCTTCCTAAAGGCGTCTGCCGTAAAAGGTGCTGCTGCTGGCATTTTCCTGGCAGATCACAGCCTGTTTTTTCCATCAGTATAGGATGTTTTCCAGGTCAGGATGAAGACACGGGGATGACAGTGGTGAGTGGCTATTGTGTAATGCCCATTTTCTGCATAACCAGAGGACTAATTTATATTCAGCACTTTGATCTCTTCAGACTCCACGAGTGCTTCTGTGTCCAGTCCAAGGGTCTCACTGGGATGCGAGAGGGACACAGCCACAGAGAAAACACCATATAAGAAGGGGGGAAATGTCACTTGCATTTAAGTGATAGTCTCATGTCTGAAGTGTTAAACCACTGTTCCTAGATGCTGCTAAAGACTCGAAGTTAGGAAATACATAAATCAGCCAATCCATTTTCCTACGTTGGCAGTCTGGGCCCTTGGGAGACTGTGCCGTGACTCTCTGTTCTAGCACTGCACTGCACGTTCATTTAAAATGCTGAAGAAAAGAGCCCTTGAGTCTACTTTGTAGGTTTTATAACTCTAATTGTCTCTTACTGCTACTGTGCTACAGCAAGAGGAGGGAAATGGGACTGACAGATGCTGTCCTGTGCTGGTGATTCTAACTAAAAAGCTAGCTTGTATGGATCTGTCTAACGTGATGCAGATTGCAGTGCTCTCGATTACTCTGGAGCTGCTGGTTTGACACACATGTAATTGTAATTCACAGTGGGTTTGATTAATTTAACACGAGTTTTAAAATACATGTCCCTCTCAGAAACTGGTTGATCATTTTGCAGTTAAATCAATTTTAAAAAGGATCAATGAGTGCTGAGCAGAAGTTGTGTAACACATCACCTGTTTGTGATTTACCAGAAGGTTTTGAAATGTCAACATCCACCTTGAGATAGTGGGATTAGTGTGTAGCCATAGTGACAATGTCTTTTGGGGATGCTCTGTCAGTTTTGGACAGTGGTGTAATAAACCCAGAAAACATCCTTAACTTGGCCTGATGAGTTCCTGAATTGGAGAGCTTGTCCATATTTTTCTAGATATATCAGTTTAATAAAAACTGTCACTTCTGCTGACAAATTGTGTCTCTCTCTTATCCTTAAATCGTTAATAGCTATCACTGTCACATAAATCTAAGCCACACAAGACATGTAAACACGTACTTGGGGTAGGGACGTGAATGACAGCGGTATCGTTCTCAAAGTGGTTGCTACCTGAGGAGAGGTTTAGGAGGGGTTATCCTCCCACTGAGCCTGGGGGATGCTGAGGCTGATCTTCCTACAGGTATTAGCAGGGAATTATTCTGGTGTTTGGCATCTGCCAAGAGAGAGAATGTTAGCAAAAACAAGAATTCTTGCTTAAAACACAGTATATGAACATAGAGCAAAAGCAGACCCACAGTCTGATGTGGGTAGTTTGAACAGCTCATATTATTCCAACAAAACCAAAGGGAAAAAAAAATGTGTCTTGTGGTTTTGGCAAAATTTCTGAAAGAACTTGTGTTAAATTAGTATTAATTCCTAAGCTTATTAACAGATTTACTTTTCAAATTCTCTGAAAATTAATGCTGTTCTCACAAAGTACAGTAATTGTGCAGAGAACATGTTATTATTCATTGCTTAAAGGAAACCTAGCAACCTTTGCTTTATGTGCAAAGCTAAACTTGTTTTCAAAAGAGCTGGTCTGGTGGTAACAGATGGTGGAAGGAGCAGGAACTCTGAATGCAAAACTGCTTTGAAGGGCAGCTTTTACTATTTGCTACTCTTGAGGTGCCTGTTTTGTACAATAAAACAAGGGCTTCCTGAATGAACCTCTGTGATTCTCTTTGATGCAGATACATTTTGCTTAGGTAATTCAGGCTGTCGTTACTGTCCGTGCCAACTTGTGTGTGTCATGGCTGAGAGTGAGGGGGTAACTTCTGCAGCACATTGAGGGGAAGCTGTTTTACCTAAGGATTACACAGAAAAAGGGTGTGGCTGTTTTCTGACCCCAGGAAAAGACCAACTAGATATTTCAGCAGTTGGATTTTCTTGTCCCTGGTCAATTGTCCAGTACCTACAGTTATCCCATGGTATATAAAAGAAATGTCTAGTGCTCTTCATAAATTTCTTTGGATAACTGAAGCTGTGCCATTTCAGCCAGGAAGGTAACCTAAACATTTTCCATGTGTTCAATTTCTGCTGTAAAATGTTAATGCAGGAGTTGGACAGAGTCCAATGATCTGCCTGAGACTTTTTTTTTTTAAAAAAGACCCCACCACAGCACTGTACCATTTTCCTTCACTTTGCTATAATTATTGTTATTAATCACAGTCTTTCTCCTTCATTAATGGGGACAAATTAAAACTGCTGTGCAGGACAAAATACAGGTTCAAGAGAATGGGAGTTGTGAGCTTTATCCTCTTCAGAAG
Source organism: Phaenicophaeus curvirostris (assembly GCF_032191515.1). Lineage (NCBI taxonomy): Eukaryota > Metazoa > Chordata > Aves > Cuculiformes > Cuculidae > Phaenicophaeus > Phaenicophaeus curvirostris. The sequence goes on from NC_091405.1 coordinate 17,140,773, forward strand.
AGGAAGAGCCCTTCATTCATGGTACCAATTTACAGCCACTTGCCCTCGCATATAAGCTTAGTGAATCTTTGCTAAATAATTGATTCTCTGAGTTCATGCAGCAGTCATTGTTGTCAGCTGATAGGTGGGGAAATATAGGGTTCTGAAATAATTAAGGGCAAATGTGGCTATAAAGAATTGCAGAGCACTAAACAGAACTTGGTGCTGATGTCTAGAGCATTTTAAACTTCTTTAATTTATTTATGCTTAAATAATATATTTATAATAATAAATTAGTAATTTAACTAATGCATCTTCTTTAGAAGCTGCTAAATGTTCTTGAAAGGAAAAGGCAGAGCTGTCAAAGTTCTAAAACTAAGATAGATCTTTTTATAATATATCTAAGCTAACCAAGAACCTACTACAAAGAATTCCAAGTGCAGGAATACAATACATCTTTCTTGGAAGTTACCACTAATGTAAGTTTTCCCTGTGGGACAGCAATGTTTCCGTTGTGAAAGTGAGTATTTGCAAGTTTTCCTTGGCATCTTCTCTTAACAGTAACAGGCATGAGGGCCTGGGCACACAGTTTGACTGACTATTCCAGTTAGTTTCTTGGTGCCAACTCTCCCATTTATCTTGGAAAATTGCTGAAATGGAATGAAATATCCAGGAGGGCTTGATAGAGTCTGGGAGATTATGGAAAAGTCATACTGGTGAGAAAGAGAAACTGTATTTTCCATTTCTTTCCCTTCCCCACTCTCTTGCTTGCTTGTTATAATTACCTAGAGTTATTCCCACCAAAGGTGAAACAGGGAGGCACAAACAGGGAACTGTTACCAGCACGTCTTGCGGCATTGGACCTACGAGGTCTGCAGTATGAGTGGGTGTGGAGGTAGCACTCCTTATGCACATGCAGTGGTTTCATCTGCACACGTTCCATTGAATCGCACGCTTGTGTGTTTTTCACCGAGCTTCCCTTGAACTGAAACAATATTGGCTACATATGGCACCATGAATGTTTCTGTGGGAGTCAGGTGCTGTCACATCTACTGTAAAGTCTGTTTCTGTGCCTTGCTCTTGTTCTCTGACTGAAATGTTTTATTTTTATTTCTGAGAAACAGTAACTCATGGCCCCTGCTTAGAGATGGGCTTCACAAACACAGAGTTCCTGCTTTTGTTTAAGGAGTTTCTTTTCCACAGAGCATGCAGATATGCTTTTCAGCCTCCTGGTTTTTCTTTATAATATCAACATCATTATCTTGGTTCTTGCCATGATCATAAATCTGTTTGCCGTGGAGCTGTATGCATATGGAGACGTACCCTCTTCAAAGGAATAATGCAGGAATTGGCATTGCAGGTCACATTGATTGCAATGGCAAAACTGACACCTTCATGGTCAGCTAAGCTGAGGAAATGAATGGGTTTGCCCATTTACAGTCCAAGGTGTGATTAAACTGCAGTGGCTGAAGCTTGAGCTGTTCTGTGTAGCATCCCATCTCCCTGAAGGATTCTTAACATTGCATTCACATTATTTACCCTTCCCAGCTTTGGGTTTATCGGCTGTGTGTGGGTTGGGGGGTGATAAACTCTGTGGAGCTCCAGAAGAATGCCACAATTCTAATGCTTTTCCATTTTGCACACCTGGATTCGCTTCCCATGAAGTAAGAGGCAGAGGCATATGCTTGGACTTCTAAGTAGTGGAAGGCTCACATCTAGGAAACTGTCTGCTTTATTTGGGCTTTTTTTGAATGGCTCCCTCCTGGCAATGTGAAGCTTTGAGAAATTGTCGCTAAAGCTCAAGCTCCCCTCGTAACAAACCTTTTGGGTTTACCTGCACGTAACTGGTCAGGTTTCCAGATCTAGTTTGATTCTTTAATCGAGTGAGATTTCTCATATGTGGCACGGCCCAAATTTTTATGCATTAAAGAACATTTCTTTCCAAGCAGCTGATGATATATTAACTCAGCAATGACTCCTCTGAAGCTAGTTTTGAACTGGTACTGAAATACCTCTGTATTTAGGTAGCATTTCTCTGGGGTTTTTTTTAAGTATCTGTTGTTGCTTTTCTTGACATCCAGATGTAATAAAACTGTTCGCACTGCTGGGACAGATGTGTGTAAATAAAAACTGTTAAAGAGAAGATCTTTGTCACGTTTGCAGCTTTGTATATTTATTATCCTGGAGAGTGATAAACATAAGATGTGCAAGATTTTCCAGTTGGCTCCTAAAATTCCCACAAAAGTAAGTAATGTGATTGAATTCAAAGTCATTTCCTTTGCTCTAGCTCTAAAATTTCAACTCTTACTACTCATTACATTTTTTTTCTCCTTGTCAACAAGACTCTTTCTGCTGTAGCCCTGGTGGCTGGGTTTCTTTCACAAGCACAGTTCATCACCTGATAGCAGCTGCACTGGAGGACGTATGACCCCTCAGGCCATGTAGGACAAGGGTTGGACACGCAGGCATAGGAATACATGCGACTTTGCATAGTCCGGTGCAGAATCAGCGTTGTCTCTCCCACGGATTGTACTCATGGGCTGTGGCACAGAGATGGAATCTTTTATTGAAAGTACTTGATGTCAAGCACTGTTGTGTGCTTGACACAGTCAGTGCTGTGACTGAAAATAAAAATTCAGAGTTGTCCGTTTTGCACTTATTTATTTAATTTACAGGCAGGGGACAGAGGTCAATGTGCAGCAGTAGAAACTCACATTTGAATTCCAAATGCAACCTTAGCAGGCTTCCTCTTTACAGAAAAAAGGCCTCTTTCTCATCTGTAATGAGCTTTTAATGTTGTCCCGCTCTAACGGCTACCAAACTGTAATGTTCAGTGGTGTCACAGGGATCAGGATCTATTCCTAGCTTCCAAATGTTTGACTAGTTTGATTACATAACCTTTGCAAATGTACTGAGACTTGGAATGTATTTTGTATATTTTAGCATAATATTGAAAAATATTAATTTGTTTCAGTCAAAATTGTATAACTGGGACATATTGTTAAACTACAAATATATTATCTCAGTTTTCATTTTACCTCTATGTGACATCAGAGTTTAACAGGAAATCACATACAACTTTTTCCTCTTGTAGTAATTATTCTGTTTTAAAACATTGGAACTTTTCTTTAGATATTACCTTCCTAAACATTTCTATAGACACAGCAGAGTGGTCCATGCCACAACTAAGACAGTGATTTCACAAAGCAGAATCTGAAGTAGTTCTATCTAGAAAAGCAATTAAATGAATGTATTATCAACACTGAGCTCCTAATGTAGAACAGTTTCGGTGAACGTAAGTCAAGCTCAGAGGAGGAGCCACTCTGGTTTATTTGCTTATATATATTTTCTTTGCAAATGTGAATTTAGAGGTTTCTTCTGTGTTAAGCAGCAAAAATTATATTTGTGAAGTGCTGACTTGGTTTGGTGGAAGTGGAACCTTTCTGCCAAGATCCATGTTGCCGGCTGAGATGAACGCTCCGTTCTATCTTCCTGCAGGGCTGCCACGTAGCTGCTTGGGCCAAGTCACCACAATATAATATACCCTTGAAAAAGGAGCGGTCTAAAAGTAACTACAGTATTTGGCCACATAAAGGAATGTTTTTCAGCAGAATTATAGGGCTTGTAATATTCTAGAGGTCGAGTAGGTTTCCTGTCTGCACAACTCGTAGTCTTTGTCCATCTGTGAAAGACTAAATTAGTCTGAATAACCAGATTTTCCTTACTATTTTATTTTGGGCTATATGTAATATACCAGTGCTTCTGCTGCAGCTGGGAATTGACTAGGAGGTTACAAGGTCATTTATTTTCTATCCTAGTAGTTATGACAAATATTTGCCTCTGCTATGATTATACTCAAAGGGACTCTTCTTGGTGGGTTTACATCAATCTTGCTCAACACAACCAAAAAACCCAAAGTCAAAAAAGTTGGAGGGAATCTGAAAGAGAAGCTGCTTTGTATGTGCTTCCATGCTGGCACTTTCCAAGGAAATTCTAATTATGGTAATGCCTGCAGCTCTTGCTTTGGCGGTTTTGTTGGTTTATTTTTAATTAGCGAAGTGTTAATGAAAGCCCCTTCCCTGTTCCCCTCTGGGGTGTGTGTAAAGCAGCCGCTGTTCCTAGCAAGCGCACCGTGCTGCTGTGGTGGCAGCCCCAGGGGGCATTTGCTGTGCTCCCCCTGCACAGAGCGGGCGTCAGACTTTCTTGTAGGCCATTTCTTGTCATTCTCTGAGAGCGAAGGAGCGCGGGTCCATTTCAGTACAGATCTGTGCACCCAGGGACACCGTACGATACAGATTTATTTATGATTAATGGAAATGTGTGTAAGCCTGTGCATAAATTGGTTGATGAGTACGAAGCCTTGTCAGGCACTCCATTAAAGCTACACTGGAAATTCTAAAGCCAATTTGAGTGGACTTCTTTTTCTCAACTGACTATAATTTATGTTGGGATGTTCAGCTTTTACACTTAAATCTTTTATGCTTTTTGGATAGAGACAATGAAAATGATTCCATCTGCTTTAGTCAATAAGAGGATTATAAGCAGCGCATCGTTGCTATAAGGCAGAAAACTTTCTGTGCAGTATTTTCTGTTCAGTGTGGTTACAGGGGCAGCATTGAAGGATGGACAACATGCACGCTTCTCTGCAGCAGCAGACACTGATTTGTAAACCAGTGGAGACTTTAAAATATGTAGCTTTCAGTGTTAAAGTGAAAATCTTATTTTGAGTGATGAAGTTCGGAAAATATAATTCATAACCTGCCTGCCTGAAATAGTAGAGGATATAAACCAATGCTTTCCCACTTTTCTATCAGAATTTTTATGTTGCATAAAAAATTTGAGAGAATGCTGCTTACAGTTCACCTGTGACATTGTGATACATTCAACCTGAGGGAGAAAGAAAAAGGTCTGCGTAGCAAAGCTTCTGCAGCAGTCACTAATAGCCACCCACCAGACTGGTATCTCAGGAGGCTCTGCTACAGCCCTGTGAGGTCAGAAGAATCCTCTGCCTTAGGGGCAGATCCACCAATGACTGTATTTTCCTCTGCCTTCACCCTCCCTGCAGCAGGTTCTCTGTACAGGAACAACAGTAAGAACACCATCAATATCTATTTGGAAGCCTGTCTAACAGAGAACTGAACAGATTGGGGATGGAATAATGCAAGTTGTTTATTACAAACTCTACCTGGAACAAAACCTGAAAGTTAACGTGGATTGTTGAGTAAAAATGACATCTAAATTCACTTACTGCAAAGCTGACTTTCCAGAAAGTGAATTAGATAGTTCTTGGATAGCTAAAAACCAAGAAACCCAACCAGCTGACAAAACTGTATCTGTATGAAATGGAAGCCTGCCTGTTATTTAGAGGTGTCAGAGGAAATCTGAGCCTCGCCTTGTGAAGGAGACTCAGCTGCGGGTTTGTTTCCCGAGTCCTAGGTACAACTTTCCTCTGTGGGCATTTTCTCTATTGGTCAATGCAGTGTTGCCACACTCATTGTCAACAGGAAAACTTTATGCTCAAACTAGTTTCTTGCTTCACTCCAAATCTTGGTCCTCAAATCGTTAGGAATTTTGATTTGCAGCTGTATAAGTCCTGAACTGCCAGAACCAGCAGTAGAGTTGAAAACCGAAGCCAGACCTTGATTCTGATTCACTAGTGTGTCTGCCAGCAACTGTATTGTGGATTGTAGCCTATGATAGAGGTGAGGAATTATCCTGCGTTGCAGCTCCCCTGGAAGCCCTGCCTCTTCGGTGGGGAAAAACAGAGGCCCACATGGTGTTTTCATCTGGCTGATGGTGAGGGGAGGTGCTGTGAGCTGAAGAATGTCAACACTTCACTGAGACACGGCCAAAGTCCCCAGAACCTTTTCCCAGACTCCCTTGGCATATTTTCCTTCTGCATTCTGGGGACGCCTTGGGGTGTCCTCCGGTGGGTTTGGGTGTGTGTAAAATGGATCGAGATGGAAAGAATGGTGAAAAAGGCCAATGCCGCGTCCAAAGGCTGCACGGCAGGGCTAGAAGTGGAGTTGTATGAACTGTTCTATTAATCACCTTTTTATTTCTCATTTCTTTTTCAGGTGCAAGTGGGAAGTACACCTCAGGACCAAAGAATTGTGGGATACATTTCCTGCACTCACTTGCAAGCTATTGCAGGTATTGTCCTAATTTGTCTAGTTTTTCACTGTTTTGAGGCCTGTGGTGTTATTCTGGTGCAAAAGCAGCAAGCACTGCTCCTCTAGCATTTCTGTCCAAGTGCACTGTGCATTGCAAATAGCAGTGAAATAGTGAAGAAAGGAGACAAGCGTATCCCCAAACCTTCACACTTTTGGTCTGGGAGTAATTAAGTATTATAATACACAAACAAAAAATATCCCTGGAGAGCTTTTCTTCTCTTTACTCCCTCTTAAATTCTGTTATTTTAGCAAATAAATTCTTATCAATTACCAACAGCATTTGTCAACTCACAGGTATCACCAGATAAACTAATATTTCTCTGTATGTAATTAGGGGATCACCAGAAGATACAAGTTGGGATAGTTTTTCCATCAGAAATCAACAGCTGGAATAAGCCCAAATTTTCTCTTTTTTGGCCCAAAACTTTCATGCATAAGTGGCTAGCAAGTTCATTTACTCATTCTCTTGGTTGTGTTTAAATCGGATCCACTGTTACATTTACTACAGCCTGACACAGTACGCTCTGTATCCTTTGTTTCATGAAACAGTATCTTCTAACACTGTCAATGATAAATAAACACAAAAACTTTTAGCAAGGTGTGGAAGGTCTCTTTTAGGAATTTTCACTAATCCTAAAAAAAAAGAATGAGATGTTCTTTAATAGCAGATGGCTGTGTTGGTAAGATATGTGGACCTCTGCTTCCCAGAACCAGTCTGGATTTCATGTGGCTTTGTCAGGGATGTCACACTTGATGCGATTGTGGCTCTTGTGCTCCCGAGAGCTGGAGAGCAGGACGCAGCCCTCCTGGACTGCTTGAAGACAGTCAGTGTGCGCTGCAGTCTGAGGCGAGGCAGCGATGTATTATACATGGTAGAACTGTGAACCTCTGCGCTACAGCACGGCTGGGTTAACCCAGGCAGGCAGCTGGCGTTCATTCTACCCTGTCAGTGCTTCAGCTGCAGAGACAGACGTGGGAACAAAACTGCCAGTCCCCAAAGTACATTAGGGAGACTAGATAGTTCTAAAGTAGATTCATGAATTTTTCAGCCACATTTTAACAATGTAACGTCCTTCTCTGGGTTTCTATTTTTAACTCTGGAATTATGGTAATGTACTGTGAGATTGCAGTTGTGGAGCTGAGATTTGTTCTGTTCTAGTTTAGGTTATAAACCACCATTTTCAGCCCTGTTCTTTTTACTACCTAGTGATATATTCGGAGTTAGTCTTTGATAACCACATTGTGAAATCCCTAAAATAATAAAGAGGAAGAGGGGGGACGGAAGATGATTGGGGAAGTAATGTTCTATTTTCAAAGTCATCTTAAAGCTTCTTCAAGGGTGAAACGCAACCCTTCGTTTTCCTTCTTATGTTCTTCCTTCGTATATTTTGGCTTATCTGGTTCAAAATACATTCAAATAGAGCAGACAATGATTTAAAAGTCTAGCTGTCCTTTGATGTATCATATTAGTTTATGTAATGAAATGGAAAACTAAAGTTCATAAGTTTGGCAGAGCTGTGCTTTCTGATTTGTATCATCTGATTCATAACATTTCACACGTTTAAAATATGATCCAAAAAACAGTTCCACAATGTAAAGATGCAGTACTTCTAAAAAGAAGCGCTGTTTAAAAGGTTAGTCATTTAAATCATCTTGTCACACACGGCTGAGTGCAATTTGGCTTCCCTTCCACGATACATAAACTTACACTTGACAGATCTGAGACTTACATGAGTATAAATGAAAGGATCCAACTGCTTATGGTCAGGAATGAGCTACTAATGCTTTCTTCAAGAGTTGTGGTGGCTCAGCTTTGTTCTGAGCAATTACTGCTTTTTCAAACCTGACATTCACCTTTTTCAATAAAAGTGTAGAACTAGATGTAGCTTATCCTTATTTCTCTGCCCATTACCAAATGGTGCTGTGAAGCTGCTCTTCGTTTCCACTGTGGAAACAGCTGCATTTCAGTATCAAATGAAGGGATCCTTTAATGATACTTGAATGTAATTATTTTCCAAGGGGCTGTTAAGTTTACATGGGTTTTTTATGACTTTCAATTAGGCAGTGATTAATGTTCTGGACAGGTTTTGCTGCCTAGCATCCACCCACATCCCAGTCCCTTTGAGTCCCGCCTTTCAGACACCCCAACAAGCCATGAAAACAGAGTAAGCCTCAAACTCTTGCAGCCCATCTCCTCCAGATGACGTAGTGTGCTGGATGTTATCTCGTAACCTCGCTCAAGTCCCTGTTTTGCATTTAGTGTGAATCTAGTTGTTAGCACTGGAGGTGCTGCCAACTCAGGCCTCTCTGGCACCAGTTTCAAGTTCCACAAGCGTACACAGAGCTTAAGCAGAACTTAGCTCAGGACTGAGAGATCCCTCAGTGTTTGAAAGTCTGACTGTGCAACCGGGAGTCACTTCAGTGCTAAGCATGCTTAGGCAGCAATTCCACACCCATTTCCAAAGTAGCAAAGCTGGCATATCCACACCGGGGCAGCCTGCCCTCACCCCTCCTCTCAGGAGTGCAACACAGCCCTTATCAGCGCTGAGAACTCTGGTTTTAAAAATCTTTTCATTTCCTCTGATTAGGCCTGTCAGCTGCTTTGTTCAGCCACCATCGTGCTTCTTCTAACATCTTTCGGAGTAGGACAAAGTCCTCAGTGGATGGTACTTGCCTGCAGTTCTAACTGCAGCCAAGATTTCACTTAAGCATTTCCAAAGGGAATGGAAAGGGCAACTACGATTATCCTGTAATGAGCAAAGGTGAAGTATTTATTTATGCTGGCTGAGGTTTCCCACACCTCCCTTTCGTCCTTCCACAAAATTTGAAGCTGAAGGGAACTTGCAAAGAATTCAGAAGCACTGACTTCTGGAATTGGTCACAACACAGTTATTTGCATTTTTCCAGGCTGGTTACTGAGGAAAAGTGTAGAGCAATTAGCACAAATATGTATTCTCTGGTTAATCACTGGTGGCAATCAGATCAGTGATTCTATCTGAATGTTAAATTAGAGCTGAAGGCTGGAAGAAGTAGTTGAGTGTTAATGTTGGGAGTTACTACCTAGTTCTCTCCTGTTAATATTTACTGATGCTCTTTCATTGCAGCAGCAGTTTCTGAAATGTCCGCTCCTCTGCTTCTTCTGGCTTCTCCTCTACTTAGGTGTCTGGTTAGCTCAGTTTCCTTCATCTCCTAAGCCATTGATCACTGGAAGCTGGTAAGACTGAGTCTCGCTGGTAGCTTTTGCATCCAGGTACATACAGTGCCTGCAGTGCAGCTGCAGGAAGCTGGATCCCGTTAGTTCAATAATAAACCCAGGAAACCGATATGTTCAAGTTGCATTAGAGGATCCCATCTTTTGTCATGGAAATATAGCTCAGTTGCACACTCTGCAGTGGTGTCCTGCAGTGCAGCTCTCTCTGACCTCTAGTGGGGATGATCAGAGATGCCAGTCTATGACAAGTCCTACACTTTTTCTGGCAAGAAATGTAAGTCATCTGTTTCCAGAGGTCCAAGCTACTACTTTCCTGCAGAGCTCAGAGGTTACCCGGTGTGGTGCTGCCCAAAGGCTCAGCATTCGATGATTCTTGCCAAGGGAGATGTATGTCACTGTGTAGTTAATGCTTTTTCAATAATAGCAATACGTGTTACCAGACACCTTTCCCAGCATCCTCCTAAAATGTTTTTGCCCATCTCTCTCTTGTTTTTCTCAAGAATTTTGTGTTCTGGAGAACTTCACTTTTGTGTGTTTCAGTGAAGCAGGTTTGCTGCATTCTTCACACTGGCCTGTGACAGGTTCTTGCCCAAGTTTTATGCCCATATGGTAACAGCTACATTATTTTTATCACTCATCCTAGTGAGGCCAATTCTAGATGGGGTTCAGTTCAGGGGTGTAAAAGCTGGTCTGAAGGCAGGTAAGCAATTTATGTAATTGGGCCTTTGCAGGGAGCAAGATGTGCTTTCTTGTCAACAAGCACCATGCTTAAATGTTATGTTACGAGGAAACAAAGGCAGGACAGAAGAAAGTACTGGCCTGAGGAGATAAGGTAGGACAGAAAAATTCAGATGCTGCAAAAGGGGAACAGTTCTTGAATTTGGATAAGCTTCATCAGGAACAAGAAAGCTGGGACTTTTCAGCTTTAGGAGGAAAAGGCTCAGGAAGGAACTTATCAAAGCGTGTAAATATATGATGGGAGGGTGTAAGGAAGATGGAGGCAGACTCTCCTCAGCAGTGCCTAGTGACAGGACAAGAGGCAATGGGCACAAACCAAAATGCAAGAAATGCCATTTAAACAAAGGAAAATGTTTTTTCATTGCATGGATGACTTAAGTACTAGAATAGGTTACCCAGAGGTTATGGAGTCTCCAGCCACGGAGATTCAAAACCTGACTGGACATGGTCCTAAGCAACCTGCCATAGGTGACCCTGCTTGAGTGGAGGGGTTGGACTGGTCCGTTCCAAGCTCATACTTTCTGTGAATCTGTAATTGCATCCCTATCCTTTGTTAAGCAGAACATCTATGTTAGTCATGTGCACCTTTTGTGGTTGGTGTCACCTGCTCCAGGCTCTATTTATTCCACATGACCTATTTCTTGTACTTTTCTCTAGCTAAGTCTTAAGTGTAGGGCTTCCTTGTGATGTTGTAGCAAGGGGTTTTCCAAAGAATATGCGGGTCTGGATTTGTGTCAAGCTGTGTGATTGGGGTACCATGCAAACTTTTGAGGTACAAGTAACGAAAACTGTAGGTTAGGGAATAGAAGCAAATGTACCTGCCCAACTGGTAAAGATTTGGTGGGAATAGAAGAAAATAATCAGAGTATTTGCTGTTGGAATTACCAGTCTGAAGAGATGAGTCATTGTCAGAACCTACTTAAAGCTCTCTTTCATGTTTTTTTCAATATTTCTTTTAATTATTTAGGATTGTACCTAATCATTCTCAGTTGAACATTTCTGATTCAGTTTGCATTTAACTGTTGGTTTAACCTCCCCTCAATGTTCTTGAAAATCCAACCCTTCACAGGTTAATAGCGCTACTAAGGTCCTAATGCCTAGTGTTTGTCTGTACACTAATAGAGCTATACTAGGCTGCAGAGTTCACATTTTGAAAGTCTATATACAAAGTGCTGGTGATGAGTGATTAACACGCTGTGAGGATTCACCAGCTCCAGAGCAGCCACTGAAAGCAGCTTTGGATGTACAAAACTGAGGTTTCTGTTTGTGTGTTACATCTTTTTAATAGTTAGATGAAGTAGTAAATTAGGTTAAAATGAAATTGTAGTTAGAATAAGGCCTTTTTGGTTTGCTGCTTTTCCTCCTAATTGTGGCATTTGAAAACAAATCTTTTCTTTTGAGAAAAAGCAATGTTTTCCTGACCTGATGTGTCAATCAAGTCTGAAACAAGCAAAATTATAACTGCTAACTGTATAGGTATGGTGAAAACAAAATAAAAGGAAGGACAGTATAGTAAACGGACATTTCTAGAATGTGTCTCTGGTGCTCCTTTCCCAACTTCAAGCCTTTAATGGCTCTCCAAAAATGATTACAGCAATTAATTTTTTCTGAGACTTCATGTTACCTAATGTGCTTAAAATTAAGTGTGGTTAGTTGGTATAATTAAAGAGCTGTTCTGTGTGTCAGACAGTTTCACAAACAAAAAATATCTGGGAACCAATCTCAACCCTTTCTACTCACACCTGCACAAGGGGGGCACATCCTCAGCACACATAGCCTGGTGTAACTTCCCTGCAACTGCTGAAAAGGATCTGGTTCTTCACTTCTGAAATACCACCTGTCTAAACTTGTACCTGCACATACTTTTAAAAAGTTGAAGGAATACTTCAGTTTCGGCATTCTTACTAGAACAGAGATAGAGCCCTTCCTCAGATGGGTGACTACAGTTTGTGTAACTTGAACTTACCATTGAGGTATGCTTCCTAATAATACCTGAAAGTTGAATTTCTCATTTTTAAAAATTAGAAAGCAAAGCAACACCAGATCGAGTGTTTCTCAGCCCAGAACATGCTGTCCACTTTTGTCTGAAGTAGGACTTTAACTCCGAACTCCAATTGCTAGTGCAGTGCATCAGATCACCCTCCTCCAGTGCCTAGAAACTGCATCATTTTGGCTGGTTGTCTGCAGCACAGACGCCTTGTCTTCTTGTGTCTTCTTGTTTCTTCAGAGGTGCCTGCTATGATGGATTCCAGAAGGAGATGTTTAAATCGTCAAAATGTATGGTTCCTAATGAACTCCATAATAGGCCAAGCACTATGTGCTGCGTATACCCTTCGCCACGCCACCTTTTATCTGCCTTTTTCTCAAGATGTCTAACAATAGCTTAGTAACTGATAGGTGGCTGAGTAACATGCAAATAGGAGGTCTTATTTCTTGTTTTGGTTACTTGTTTGTTTGTTTGCTGCAGGAGATACTACTGTTCGATGTGAGCAACTGGATATGCTTCAAGATTGGCTGTCTGAATTCAGAAAATCTACCTCCTCCTCCAGTACAGCCAATCCAGAGGAGCTGGTGGCTTTTGATGTAATCTGTGGAGATCTCAATTTCGATAACTGCTCCTCTGGTAAGACAAGGTTTTCCATTTCCTGGTATCTACCGATTCCAAAAAGGAATAGGATGATTCCTGGGGGTTATAGCACTACACTAAGTTGTGACTGGTGTTTGCAAGGAAAGACGTCATTGCTACATTGCTACAGCCTCAAGGAGAGCGGAGGAAAGCAGCTCACACTTAACCGGCTCTGCTGATGTTCTTCATGATGTTTTGTAAGGCACTAAGGACAATAACTTGCGACTTGCAGTAGCAGTAATGAGGACAGATCCAGTGGTTTAGCTGTACTTCAATTAGGTAGACAACTAATATCCTAGAATTTTAGTTCTGAATGATGAACATGGACATTATGGAAATTTTGTGGAGAAAAAGCAGTAAATTCATGCAGTTAAAAATAATCTGATAGTGCATATACACAGACATAAGAGATTAATGCTGCAGAGAGAACTAAGCATTGCTGAGTCAGTCTTTGAAAAAAATTAACTGATGCTGTGGACTTGTGGGGGGTTTATTTTAATACATTTTAATATTGGTTTTTATATATTTGGATGCTCAGAGTACTAGAAAAAGAACTCCACAAAACCATAAGTAATGGGTGCTGAGTATACAGAGATGGTAGCCCTTTCCAAACAGAAATATTATGGTCTGTTAACAGTTAAATTGACGACATAGAGTGCAGAGCATTGTGTTTTGTGTTTCCTCTCTGCCTTGCTGCTTGGCACAGCTCAGGCATCCAGCAGAGCCCTTGGGTAGCTTTGTACAATGGCGATCGACTCTGCCAGTCTGCAGCTGGCAAATGGATCAGTGGGGCTGGGCAGGTGGCCTCCCACAGGGCTGCTGGCTGGTGAGCCAAAACTGAAGCAGCAAGAGACAAAGGGTGCAAGGCAGGTACAGGGAGGGGGGTTCAGTGCAGATACTTTGCCTGTGCTGTGTTACCAGGGAGATGTGCAGCGCACAGGTGAGCTCAGGCTGCAGCATTCAAAGTGGGATTCAGCAATTCAGGCCCAGTCGTGGATTAACAGGTGAATTTGTGAACAGCATGCGGTGTGAATGCTGTAGTCTTCAGCAGCAGCTCAGGGAACTAAGGCTGAGAGCAACAAACGTACCACAATAGTTTTAAGAAACAAAAAGCAAGCGTTGTGTGATCTCAAAAATTAAAGATTTTAGCAAAGTTGGAGAAACATGTAATTGGGTAGAAAAGACTATCAACCCAAAACACGGCCCCTCTGTTGTTCGTTTCTAATATGTACAAAAAAATAAACCAGTCACAACTCTATGATCCAAAGTAAACTCATAATGGTCAGAGAATGTGCTGGCAAGCACTCTGCCTGGTAGAAGAATCCGTTCTGCACGGTAGAGGTGAACAGTAAGTGGCCGTGGCTACAGAATGCTGTAGTGAAACAAACACCTATTAGAATAAAATATAACGGCAGCAGCAGTAGTGAGTTTTTAGGGAAGGAAGGAAGAAACGTGGCCACTAAGAGGCCTGCAGCTAGCCAAGCTGCCACACGGGCAGGCAATGGCAGCAGTCCTGATGAAGGGAGACACAAGCTGGGGGATACAAATGGACACATCTGCTGTGATTTGACTGTTTCACTCGCCATCTGGCTGGCTGGGGTGGCCTGCAGGCAAAGATGTCCACCAAGGAAATAAACAATCTGCCGCATACCAAGGGGCGGCTGCCCAGTCAGACACGAATGGGAAGGGAGCGGGGCTGTGAGGCAGAACATATGGTCAGTTTTCTCCACCTGAGAAGTTCTGGCACTCTAACCAAGGTCTTGCTCAAGAAGTAGAGAGTATAATTAATGCTGTTGGGACCTGTCTTTTTAAAGTAAAAAAAACATTACTTGCTTTTGCAAATGATAGTTGTAAATACTGCAACCACTACTAAAGAGGACTGAAAAGTAGGTTATAAAAAACAATTTTGGTTTTGCTGTCTCTGCAGCTTACTTACATCCCCCCCCCCTTTAAAAATCACTCAGCCTGGAAACTGAAATTAAGCTGCCTATTTAATTTTTTTTTTTGATTGCTTTCTTTCATTACGCACTATGTAAGATCAATGCAGTGTTTTAAAATTTTCTCCCCGCTTTCTACATGACTCATTGTTTTAGGGATGTTTGTTAGCACTGCAGAGAATTGAATGTTTTAAGATTTTTTTTTAACACTAATCAGCTTCCTGTAATTCTGTGTATGATTTTCTGTATTCTTTCCTGCACTGAAACAGCAAGTAATTAACGTTTCAGTGAATATCAAGCTTCTATTCTTAGATGTATTGACAGAACAGTTTTCAAAGTTCTCCTGGTCCACAGGCAACCTTCTACTTATAACAAATTTTCTGCAACTCAGTTTTCTGCTCCAGCTTTACAGAACAATATGACAACATTCATACAGTAAATTCTCACTTAGTGGGAACATTATTAGAAAGTTAGTTACTGTCAAGTTGCTTTGGACTGACTTGTGTAAAAGTCTATTATCTTTTTAAACCTTTTCGCAGAAGAGAAAAAGCCTTCCAGTTGGCTGTGACTTGTCACTATCACTGCCACAGCTACAAATTAATCATGACAAAATGCTAATCTATCTTAGATGGGTCATGCTGATTATGTTTAGAATGGCTTTAATGCCCTAGATAATATCCCAAGCACATTATCAACTGCCTGTCCTTTCTCTTGCCAATTACAGCTTGGGTAGCTCCAAGCTCACTGAGCTGTATATATACACCCACTAACAGCCATTTACATCGTGAAGCCAGTCCAGTTCACCACCATGTGATCTATCTCAACAAACGCTTTGTACCAGTGTAGGGTGTGCAATGCCAATGGCAGGGGGAAGAAATAGGCTGGAAAACCACCACTTCAGTTTACAGCTAGAAACTACAAAAACATGTCTTTCATAGAAAGGCTTTGTAAGGAAAGCACTGTTATTGGCAGGCATTTGTTGGGATTTCTAATCAAGACAAGATACCACTGTGCAGTAAAGCTCCTACTGAACTGGTCCAAGTCCACCCTATTTATGTGTACCAAGTAGACAGAAGGACCTGCCTTTCCTGTTGTGGCAGAACACACAGGTGTCCAAGGGTTTGCCACACGGAGCTGATGTGCCTTCTCTTGGGCCTGTTCTTTCCCTGCAGATGACAAGCTGGAGCAACAGCACTCTCTGTTTACACACTACAAAGACCCATGTCGAATTGGTCCTGGGGAGGATAAACCATGGGCAATCGGTAAGACCTTCTCTAGCTGTCTGTGTATGAACACTTACTTGGCTGTCACCCACATGACATCTGCAACTGGCAATAAGAAGGGTATTTCTGTAACCTATCTTTTATGAATCTTAACAGTGACTCGTTGAACTATAATTAAGAACCAAACAGGGATCTTAAACTTCAGTTCAGATTCCAGGACTTGTGCATCAAGCTACTCGACTGTCTTCCCACACTTGTTCTACTTTTAAAATACTCTCTAGATTACTTTGGGTGGGGGAAGCCAAATTATTGGTTCTGTACTTTCTGCATGTAGTGAAAGCCTGCAGCTTTTGATCAGAGTGTTCCACTTGGTGTTCTATAAATACCATCAGTGAGGATGTAACAAAGCGATTCAACAAAGCTACCAAGTTGTAGGGTTTATCTTATAAAAGATTTCATGGAACACCGAGATATTCACACCTGGTGAAACTCGGCTGTACTTGGTGAAGGTTTAGATCAGGAATTAGACTTTCCCTAGAGAACCAGTTATAGCTGCGAAGACACTAAAGGTAAGAATGTGGAACTGTTTAATGTTGTGGCTTTACACTGTTGTAGCAGAAAAAAACAAAAAAATCTGAGACATTGAGGCTGAGAAACTGGAAGGGTAGAGATGATGTTTTGCAAGGTGGCAGGCAGTAGGAAGGTCTGGATAGAGGAGCTACTTGTCAAGACTTGGCAAAGGCTGCTCAACTAAATTGTAGGCAACAAGCAGGTCAGTTCCGTGCCACTAGGTCTGATGAACTTTTGCTAGTCTCTTGTGTGCTACAGATTGCAAATGTGATGCAAGAAAGAAAAGTTAGAGTAATAATTATGAAAGAACAAGAAACTGAGCATACAGAGTATGGAAAGGAGAATCAACAGAAAACAGTGAAGGCTGAGTTTAGATTGGAATGTCTGCCAGGAAAGCATTAGAAGCTTAAGCAGGGACTACAATGTAGTTAAAATACCCATTCCTGGAGGTGTTCAAGGCCAGGCTGGATGGTGCCCTGGGCACCCTGATCTAGTGGGATGTCCCTGCCCATGGCAGGGGGTTGGAACCACGTGATCTTTAAGGTCCCTTCTAACCCAAACTATTCTATGTTTCTATGATTCTATGAAAATGGAACAGAAAATGTACGGAGGCAGACACCAAAAGAAAAGCTGAGGTACTAAGGCCATGTATCCTCATCCTCGGTATTACAAGAAGTTATTTCCTATATTTATTCTGAAAGTAAAGAATCAGAGTAAAAGCATCCTTAGTCCAGAGTGAGAAGCAGTCACTGTGAAAAGCATAACTGCAATGCAGGGCTGTGACCTGCGGACACAAAGAGCTCTGGGTCTGAGCAGTCCTCTTCCCCCTCAGTTGCTGTCTGTGTCCCAGGGGCTTCCTGAGAGGCAATTCACCAGAGGCACGCTGGGACACTCGCATCTCCCTTTCTGTTTTCACAGGCACCTTGTTGGATCCCGAAGGATTGTATGATGAAGAAGTGTGCACTCCGGATAACCTACAGAAGTATGTGATTCTTAATCCTCCCACACACTTTAGACAGTTCCTTAAAAGGCCAGTTTGTTGCTTCCTATTTAACATTTCACTAACAACCCATGCTAGAAAGCTTGCCAGATTCAATACACTCAAAAAAGCAAGCTCACAAATACAGAGGGGAACTAAATAGCACATCAAACATAACTAGGACTATGGCTTAATATCCTTCAGTGATACCAGTGCAGTGTTACTTAAGGAGTGTTTGATATCGAGGAACAGGTGTCGTTGGTTTGAGCTGGTGGTCTCATGAGAAATACAAAAGAAAACTTAATTTGCAGAAGTCTTAAGATAAATTTCTTGAATTCTTGAACTGTTTGTTAAACAATGTGCCAGTGGAGAGAAATTAATAAGCTTTGTATGTTTTAGAGCAGCATTTAATTAATGTGATAATCCTTTTGCACCTTCTTTACCTCAAGGCTAGTTTAATGGACTTAAATACATTATGATGATGACCAATGATAAAAGATCTTCTAGCTGTTCATTACCAAAATACACTAGAGGTAAAGTTGTTTGAATTAATGAATCTGTGCAGATACACATAATGGAAATGGTGCATTATACGGATCCTCACAGTTTATGCTGGCATTTGTAATCAGCAAGTACAGAACTACACAGTACAGATGGATACAGTTGAATGCATCAGGGGAGGCTACCCCTTGAAGTCGTCTTTGAATAGGTTTTGAACAAAGAAACTGAATTCTAGACATAAGGTCTGGGTTTAGTTTATATTCAAAATAAGGATTTGTTATTTAAAAGTCACGCTTTGCGCATTCAAAAGCCTGTAAAATTTCCAGGCATTTCTATTCACGTGTTGAAAACATGAATTTGGTACATGTGAAAGGGATTTCTGGAAAGCAAAAGTAAGGTATAATTTGGCCCTACAATCAAGTTTGCAAATGCAAATCTGTATGTGGGTGTAACAATCTATTTTATGGTTCCAAGCGCAGGCTTGGAGCTCTTTGGAAAAAAAATTAGAACACCCCCAAATACCAAAAATCTCCCTGTGTTTTCAGTGGCCGTTTGTGACAATCTGTCACCTCTTTTGGGGTGTTTTTGTTTGTTCTCTGAGGAGTTACTTGTATTCAGCAATTAAGTTCCACTGACAAATACATGGCTGATAGGCGGCCATCAAATAAAGATGTCAGGGTCTGACCTGCGCTACCTCTTTGCATGTGCAGTGCCTCGGTATGGGATAATTGGAAAATATTCTTCACTGTTGGTAACAGAATATACATAAGGGAAACAGGGATGTGCATGTGTTCGGTGTGTAGACGTGCTTCCACGAGAGGCCAAGAAAGCCTGTCCTTCCATCTCTGCAAGGGACTGGTAAGCATAAATTGCCAGTAAGTTCAGTAAAGGTTAAAGCTATTAATGGAGTCTGGGCTTTAAAGAAACTTAAATGTTAAATTGCACAGAAGCGGTGGAGCCGTGTCTCACTAACATGTACCGTTCGTTCATATACTCAGCAGACCTGGGTACCACGTAACATTGATTCGTTCTCAAATTTTTCAATAATAACCCTTGATCAAGATATACAGACATTTCAAACAGACATTTAAATCAGCACTGTAAGCAATCCAGAGAGTTATTTCTTCGTCAGCACTCTCCTCTAGGTTATAAATAAAATCAAGTAGTTCACATTACTAAACTAATCGGACCATAAAAGCAGACAAATATTTAGTTCTTAACATGAAAGAGATATTTAAGAACAGCATACGTAAAACACTGGACTAGAAGAACATACTTAGTACAAATAATGAGCAAGTTATTTCTAATTATAGAACAATTAATGAGCTAGATGTAATGACCTGGGCCCTGCCACAGTGCTGGAAACCACACAAGCTTTGGCTCAGAAACACTTCATGAGACGCACGCAAATAATCCTATCACAAAGATGACTCACCCTCAAGTAAAGCACTGGAAGGAGCCCATTTTCATCTCTGACCCTGAATAGAGCCTGGCACGCGAGTCTATTACAGAACAGCTAAGAAACAAAACTTAAATGCAAAATTTTCCTGTCTCCACCGCTGGACAGTAGCTCAGAATTCTGGGCGAAGGCTGCTACACCAGTAAGAAAAGTCATCCTTAACACTGGTGCTTCTCACCTGAATGGGAGATAGTCCCTTGAGCTTTATGGGGAGGCCTAAGTTTTGCAGTAAGGCTGCCAGGCATACTCTGCTCCTCGTGCTCTGCCGCTGCGGCCAGCACTACAGACCAAGCACTGGCCAGCGAGCCATGAGACACAACCTTCACACTTACAACTCTGTAGTTATTTGGGACTAAAACCTTTTAAAGAAAAAATTAAGTCCCAGTTACTTTTTATCCTCCTTTGCTTTGTGTCCTGTGAATTAAGACAATTATTCTGACAAAACTCAGGTGTAGGAGTGCAATGCAGTAATAATTTGTTATGGTCACTTAAATTGTTAGCACGTGTGGCCAGATGTCCAGCACTTGTGCGTACTTCCCCTGGAGACAAACAGTAAACCATCGCATAGAAAGAGGCACAAGTTTTAGTCAGAAGCAGATGCACACACATGCATTTTCCTCATGTATTTGGAAGTAACATTTCCCTTCCGTGAGCAGTTGTGCAAGTTAAGTGAATACTCAGCATTCACAGACTTTTAAAAGGACATAACTGAAGCTAAAACAAATTCATCCATTAAATTAATGCAAATAAGATTTTTTTTTGCCTTAGCACTGCAACACTAATCAGCAGTTTCTTCTACTTTGTTACTTAATTAACTTTGCCAAATATAAATACCATTTTGGAAAGAGGTCAGTTCCATCAAAGAGCTCGCTTCCTTGAGCCTAGGAAAAGAACTGCAGGAAGTGCATTACTTTTAGTAGCTCTTTGTAGAATCAGCTTGCAAATGGGGTGCAGACAGTACACTGATTTAATGTGAGTTATTAGATGACAGCCTAAAACTGAATGATACAGCAAAGGAAGCTCACTTTCATAAACTGATTACAATAAACTCTTCAGTACCTCACTAAATCCAAAGAGGGCTAAGAAGAGTTCTGATCAAACAACCGTATGACCAGAATTGTGCCATTGTTATCTTTTGAAGGCACATAAAGTACTTCTAGTATGCATCAACTGACCCAAACTTATGGATTATAACACTGCTGAAACTTAATCAGCTGTCGCGAGTGCTGGGTCTCCTCTGCCACCATTCTGATCCATCCAAAGAGACAAAATTTGACAGAGAAACCATTTGAATCTCAAACATTAAAACATAGCACGAGAGTCTAGTGTTTGTCTCTTGTGTTCCCTTCCTTCTGTACTCTCAAGTGCATGCACTAGAAAATTCCTAAACACAACCTCATAAACCCCATCCAAAGTTAAGTCTTAAAAACTGGGTGATCAAAAATATCTTATTTTTTTCCAAGGTGAAATTAAGGGCTTTGTACCTGCTAGGACCCAAGTTCATGGCTCAGTGTTTCTCCTGCGACAGTTGATGATGTAGCTTAATGGCGTAATCAACTCTTACCAGGGAAACCACAGAACCTTGAGCTCAGGTTTTGGCAGGTGAGTAAAGGAAAACGATTTTCAAGGAAGTGGTTTTGAAAGTAGTTAGTTTGTGTTTTGAGCCAGAGAGCAAAACCACAGCCTAACCTGTCCCTCTCTGCATGCACAGCCATCACGCAAACCAGCTGTGATCGTACGCAGTATGAACCGTCTGCACGATGCCCCACGCATGCAGGACCCATGCACAGCTTCTGCAGTCGCATGCACAGTTGTGGCTGTTGCCTTTAGCGCTCCCCTGGTAGAGCTTTTAAATAGAATGTGAGAAGGCAAAACTTTTTAATCCAGTTCAACAGCAAAACAACACAGAACAGCACGGCAACGTGGACTCATTGTGAAATCGGAGTGACAGGGACCTTGGTGGGTTATCTAGCCCAAAATGACATTCAAAGGCTAACTTCAAAGTTAGATCAAGTGACTTAAGGCCTTAATAGTCTTCTGCATAAAATCTATTTTTAAGGTATAAACAAACTAGAAGTTTGAATGGGAGATGTGTCTAGTCTTGGGCTGGGTAATCTCCGTGCAAGACAGGGGCAGTAGCAACACACCCCCTAAGTCCATCTCTGCAGAGGAGTTCAGAGAGTGTCTCACACAGGAATCAAATTAATTAGGCTGTCATTACTACAGAAGTAAGAGCTGGGGGGGTCCTGGAGACAGTAATCTGATGCTGAGGCTTGCTCAAAACCAACTGCCAGTGCCCAAAGGTGTGCTCCTGAAAACCTCATCCATAGCTTTTCTGGAAAGCTGGTTGCCTTAATTTCAGAAGGAGTTGCTCTGATCAGAGTGGAGAGATTTGTATCAAAGTACTCAGGTTTGTTCTAAAGTAACCCATGAAATAGTGTTCTCCTGTGCTAGATTCAGCAACCTGGACATCAGCCTGGGCTGGGGGCTCCAATGCGCTACAGACAGCAAACATGTAAAGCTCTTGTTTTGTTTTTAATGAAACAGGGTGCTGGAAAGTGAAGAAGGAAGGAAAGGATACTTAGTCTATCCCACCAGCAAGAATCACAGTTCCAGTCAAAAGGGGAGGAAGGCATCGTTGAAAGGAAACGGGAGGAGGATTGACTATATGCTCTATACAGAAGAAGGCCTCTACCTGGAATGGAAAGTGGTGAGTTTCAGAGTTGACAAAATTAGCTGTAACTCATACAACAAACTTGTCTGGATGGCACTGCAGCCTGGGATCGAGTTCATACTCCAAAGAGAACCTGCTGCTTTGCTATTTTCTACTTCTGCTTGCCAGTACCAAATCGTAAACCTCTCACACGAACAAATTTGAGCTTAGGGATTCCAGTAACACCACTGGTAGATGTGCTGCTCTTCAAAACCAGACAAACTGAAACCTTGTTGCCATTCCTTCAACTTCTGCCAGACCAAGAGTTTTGGATGATGCCTTCCATGCCAGCAGTCTGAATATTTTTCAGTCTTTCAAGTGCCTGGATGCCTGTGAAAACCCACCTATGTTACAAACCTGTGACCCACAGGCAGAAGTTGTTATGGGCTAACCAGAATGAGAAAGTGTGGTGTGCTGTCTGCTTCCTGCTGCAGGGCCTCACCTGCTACAGAACTCCATGAGGACCACACTAGTTAGTGCATAGTTACTGTGCTCACTGCAGCTGCTGCAGCAGAGCAGGCGATAGAGTAGTTCAGAGTAGCGTAGTGCACAATCCCGCAGTCTCTCTGCACTCTGGACACAGTAACTTAGACGCTGGATTTAGTCTCAGATGCCAACGGCACATCTGTGGGGTAAACACATCCTACATTTTGCACAAACAGCAACAAACCCAATGTTTTAAGAGTTTTGACCCAGATTAGCACTCTGATAAGGCTCACGCTGGCTCCATAGAGAGAATGAAAATACCTGTGCTTCCTGCAAGCAATTCCAAAGTTCTGGCAAAGTACTTGGCCTGTAGGAGCGTACAACTACATGGTATCAAGTGAGCATTCAGATTGCTCCATCCAGCTTTTGGGAGCTGGGAAGCACACAGTATTTCCTACAGAACTTTAAACTGGTCCTACAAAAGGTTGCCAGAACATGGAATTCAGAGACACAAGGAGCAGGACTCCTGATCACCTTAAATACCCACAAAGTTTAACACCTCAGTCTGATAGAGACAGGCTTCCTTTCCAGCTGGGTGCCATATCTAGTCCGGGGCAGCCGTCCCTCCTCCAGGCCAGTGCCTCCCTAGGCACATGGATTACCTCCAGTAGAGCTACTGATACGTCTGTCTGGAACAACACACGCACTGCTGCAAATGGAAAGGAAAAGCACCACAGGCTTCATCCAGCCTCGTTCAGCTGTGCGTCACCTCACCCGCTGCCCCACGCTGACATGTCCCGTGTGGCAGACACATTTACCACTGGCCCAGTCCAGCTGGACTGGTCCCAGTCATCCACAACACAGAAAGGTAGTTCGAGGTAAACTGGAAACTGGGATAAAAGCCGAGTGCTGGTGTGTGGTATAAGAGATCCACTTTCAAATCCCTTCTTTCTTAATTTTGCTTTCCTTCTGCAGGAAGTGGAAGAGTTCAGCTTTATTACCCAGTTAGCGGGCTTGACAGACCACCTACCAGTAGCAATGCGTCTCATGGTGTCTACAGGAGAAGATGACCCTTAAAACTGACCAGCTTTAAGAGATTAGAAGAGGGAAACGTTAATGATATTAAGAAAATATCAGAGGATAAGAACAAACTATTCTGGTGCCACGTTAGGAAAGATGGCCAGACCTGACCCGGGCTACTCCCAGAAGTACCAACAGCGGAGGATATAAAAAGGGAAGAAATAGAAGGGGTTGTGGCGGAAAGCCACTGTCACAAGTTGCTCAGGCAACAGGGCAGGCCTGTACTACAATGCTTTCACTGTGGACCGAACAGAACCAAGATGGAAGTTGTAATTCCTTCTGAACCAGTGCCATTCTTACTAAAACATGTTTTTATACTAATATATAGCACAATTTAGTTTGTAATTAGTCTGTGAGTTAGTGCTGCTCAATGGTTTTTTGCATCATTTCTTTGTATAACTAAGAAGCTAAAGCTTTTTTTCTTTTTTTAGCCTGTTGAAGTTGTAGTAGCGTGCTTGCATCAGTAGCATGCGCCCGCACTGCATGCCACTCTGAGATAAAATAGTCAGTAAGATACCATGGGGAATATCAGAATGGAAGCGAGTTCAAAAATCCGATACCAGCCAAAGGCATTCTGGGACTGGCAAACCCTTCTGCCATTACAGATAGACCTTCAAACACACACAAACTCTACACAATTTGCAGACCAATATCTTCCTGTCCTATTTAAGGATACTTAAAAAGATTTGGCATTGGTACTTTAAGAACACAGACCTACCCTTACTCCAGCTGTGTTCCCACTGAAATTCTGAAGTGTTTTGTCTGAACAATGACTCCAGAATCGGGCCTTTAGCTTTCTAAGTGCAACATATTTCTTTAAGAAGAAATATAGTTCCCCAGTTATGTCTTTTCTTTCTTTCCCATACGTGGGGCAGTTCTGAATAATGGGATGGGATGGGATGTATGTTACAGTAGAGTGAATAGATTCCTGTAGTACCATTGGTAACACCGGAGCCAACGTTCTGCCTTAGCTAGGAAGAGTCACTGGGAAATAGCTTGGGAAATGCATGCTAGATATAGGGTTCAAATAAATGTAAGTGGCATTTGGGGGGAAAAAAGCGTAGAACAGTGAGTGATAAGGCAGGATAACCTTACAATTTTGCAAAGGAATCAGTACACAAAAAGGGAAAGCATAGCATGACTAGCTGCTAGAGAGGAGACCTGTGACTCTCGGAGCTGGGTAACTACTTCTTTGCTGCAGAGGGTTTGGTTATGTCTGCGAGACAACTCTCTAGTTGTTTTGCACTCAGACTTTAATAGGGGCCGTGCCAACTAGTTCAAATGTTCTTCCCACTGCAGCTCTTTAACTGTGGGGCTCCCCTCTGCCAGCGTATCCCCAGGGCCTGTTCTGCCCAGCCTCTGTAACCTTAACAAAAACAAGGAAAAGCTGAGAATCAGGTCCATAACGAGACTTAGCTTTTTTTAGGGATTTAAACTCAGAAGGGTTTGCATTGCTGGAAGAACAATGAGACCCCTTGCATTTAACTAAGACTTAGTTTCTTCTGCCTACTACTTGTTCAATTGTAGTGTTATTTCCTCTTACATTACAAATTACCTGTGTTAAAAAGAGAAATTAATCTATACTTACTCAATTAAGTAAATGGTTTCATTTACACTGGCCACAAACTCCTGAAGATGCTCTTGTTTCAGTTTAGTTTACACCTGCTAGGAATCAGCTTGAGCTAAACCCGAATAGATTTAAATTAGAAATCCCAGTCTGCACAGCTGTGACAGTAAACAACAGGACTTAGATTCTGCAAGTAAAGAAGTTTCCACAAGGACTGGACAAACAGTATTGACTAATCCCAAGTAGGCAGTGGGCATGTGCTCACGCCCTCCCCACCACACCTCGTCTCCACATGTTTATGCCTCCTTTTCCAGTCCTGGCGTTCCTTCTTCAGCAGAGACTGCCTCTTGAAGTGTACTGTGCCAAACCCTGGGTGGTCTGCAGGTGCAACCCACGGGGACTCAAAAACACAGCCAGACTCAATCCCCCTTTTTGATAAAATTAGGTATTCATGTTTACAGCAGCAGAGACTTCAGTGTCCAACGCCCGTGCACCACCAGTTCCCCACTTTGTACGCTTCTCTTTATACAGAGGGTGCACTTATGTGCAGTGTGTTTTTCTGGTTTCTTATCTCTCCAACCAATTCAGAAAGACTTGTACCTGAAACAATGCTTTTAATCCTGTTTTCTACCTTGCTTGTATTTTATTAACCTTTTTAAAGAAACCAAACAGTATCAGTAGCAATTTGTGTGCTGTCCAGCAGCTGTTTCTCAGTAGTCAGATTAAATATGAGCTACAGTATTTTTAATAGCTTTCCTACAATGTAAAGTACAATTTGATATCAGTTTCACCAAGTATCAGTTGCAGGAGCTGAATTTGACACTGTGTGGGATGTAATCATAAACCTACTGCCAAACAATGTTACATTTACAGTAAAACTAACATAGTCTAAATTACTTTTAAATCGGTTCTATGGCTTTGTGCTGATTAAAAAAAAGGCACTTTTGTCAACTTTTTGAAATACGTCAAGAAATATTTTTCAAATTTGGAGTAAACTGTTTTAGATTTTGATGTTCTTAGTTTCTCAGTGATCAAGAAATGGATACTTGTAAAACATTCTCTTTAAACAACACACACACATTTAATCAGCCTAGGCAGTTCTTACGGATTTACTGTCTTAAGCATCTACCTTTGCAAGAGAGGGATGCTGGCGAGTTCAGCATTGTGGCACCACTGTACAGATGCTCCTTGCTTTTTTGCATTGATCCTGTGCCTTCTGATGCCTTGGTACACGGGCAGGAGCCAGAGAGCATATGTACGGGTGAATTGCATCAAACAGGATTTCCTTCCCAGTAAAGTAACGTCCTGGAGAAAACCGAGTCTATCTGCACCACTACTACCGCAGTCCCACATATTATCTCTCAGAGAATCACTTGGACAATGCTGTACGGGCAGGACAGCCCTCATTACAAGCCTTAGACAGATACTATATCATAGAATATTTGCATTTTAAAATGTGGGAGCAGATCATGCCCAGGAAATCAAACCCTGGATAGCTCTTTCAGCAGTCAATCCTACTTGGCTTAAGTGCAGCATGACCCAATTTATTAGTAGGGTGTTATTCACAAGAAATTTGAGTTATACATACTCTACTCTACTTACCCCACTTTCTACAGGAATTTCAGTTATCTTCAGGTGGGTGGTAACGCAGTTCTTGGTTTAATAACCGCCATTCAAGAGGGATGCTGTAGATGAAGTGTCAGCTGTTTTTATAAAAGCTAGGTAACATCTTCTGGTTCCCACATTCAGTTTGCATCTTACAACAGCACTCCTAGAACAAGTGAACAAAAGAAACGAATGAGAATAGCCAAAACCTCACAACTTCAGAAATTTCAAGGATGTCAGATCCTTACAAAATCAGTACCTTTAGATCACTTCAAAACCACAGCCTACGGAAAATAGCACACGCTCTGTCTGGCACATTCAGATCCAGTTAATCTGTGCACTGTTTGAGGGATACGCAATCCCCCTGCTTTGCACCCAGCCAGCCACTGCAGACCAGGGCAGCAATGCCTGGTGTACAGCTTTATGCCATGTGAAAAAGCATTTACTGCAACTAATACGAGTGGTGGTCAGCTAGTTTTATGCCATCACAAACCAGATGCTTAACAGAAGCTGTCTAAAGCAACCCACCATGAGCTGTAGCACAGCCTGACTCCAGGAGAAGCCTGCAGCCCGCTGAGGTGTGTCCAGTGGCAAGGATACCCTTGAGAAAGCTGTCGGGTACCGCAAGGTTACCTGTCTGCCAGTATTACGGCACGGCTTTGTGCCCCTCAGCCCTGCTTGTTGGCAAGACAGTAAGATTCAAGGAACTCGGATTCCAATAAAGAATTTTGGTTTTAAAATGGCCTTTGTTTGGTGGTCCAAGATTAAGCAGATCTGAGTGTCCCCAGTGTGATCCCTTAGATCACACAACAGCACATCAGTGTCAGCACATATCATCAGCTCAGAGATGAAGTGTTTTTATCTCCTCCTGGCACTACAGGATGAGAACAGAAATACAATTCAAGCACTTTCAAAAACTCCCTATTTTATCATCCATTGATGAGGGTCAAATTGTTACTGAAGGTCTCATTTTTCCATGCCATCTTGTTTTAAATATAATCTTGATGCTTTTAAAGACTTGTATTATTGCTGAGGTTTAGAAATCCTATAAGAATAACCTTTTTTATTTCAATGATTTTTCGGTATTGTATCCTTCTGGAACCTAATGTTTTTATATGGTAAGCACACACCTTCTGACATTTTGTTATAAATGTATTAAAAAAATAAAATTTTAAATAATTTCATTGGTTTCTTTGCCTGCAAGAAAACCACAATCTCAGACCTGATAAAAACAAGGTATTTTGAACAATAGGGAGGGGGTGTTGTCGTTTATTGGTGCTGAAAGGAATAACTGGTTGATGCAAACAAGATAATAAAATTTCAAGGCTCAAATGATTCTGTGCAGTCCACTTTTTCTGGTTTTGTGATGTGGAGTCTGACAGCACTAATTGAAACCCAACTCTGAGATGACAGCGTGTGGGTCAGGTATGGTCTTACTGTGCTACGCCTGTTCCAGTGAATCTGCAGAAAATAAAGGGTGAAGGAAAGTAGGGCTTTTAACTCCCCCTCCTCCCTGGCCTCGGCGGCTCAGACACACCCCAACCTGCAACCTCCTCACGGGCACTCACAGCCTCACCTGAGGCTGCAAACCCAAATGACAGCACCATGCTGTCTTGCATCCTGCTAGCATTTCCTGTAGGAGCGCTCCCCAAGCACCATCTCTCATTATGCAGTTGTACATCTTGGTGTCTCAACAGTTACTGGATCCCTGAACTAACTCAGAGCAGGCTTTTATCTGTATTCTGTCCACTCAAAGTTCATTTAAAAACAAGAAAACCCCACACCCCAGGCACTTATGTCCTTAAGGAATCCAGTGATTTAACACAACAGCATCAATGGAACAGAATCATTTTAATGGGTCCATCTTTCTGGAAAGCCCTCAAAGCCCCTTACAGAAGCTGATAGGGAATCCCACCTCAAAGAATTAATTTTTTCGACCAGCAGAAAGGAAGACGTCAGTGGAATGCAGGTGACTAAGGAAGAGCACAGTGCACATATTTCTTGTCTTTATCTCAAGGAAGGAACCACTCCATCTTGTAAGATAGGATGTTAAAGATGGATCTCTGCAGCTTTCCCCACTGCTGTACAGGTGATTTCTCTCTGCATTCTGATCCCACCATAGTGTTATACTTTGTTAGACCTCTTTTTCCAGGATGGATTCCTAGTATGTGCCTCTCCTGCAATACCTGATCTATTTTCCATTGCTGCAGTTTTCATTATTGTGCGAGTGGCTCAGAAACGGCTATAGAACCGCAAGGAAAAACACAACCATTTCTTGGACAGTTTGCATCTTCAGACATTTAACTAAGGAGAACAAGTACAGAAAATTGTACCCATTTCTGCTCTCTCTGCCCCAGGAGCTGTAGTGGTGTTTATCATGAATTTGTGCCCACAGCTGCCTGTCAGTCAGCACTGCATCGGCAATGCCATCTGCCTCTTTGGCTATTGCACAGCTTTCTCTTGGCAAGGCACCTACTAAAACACAAACCTTCCTATCCCACTGAAACTCTTGCTTGGAGCGCTGTGGAAATGGTTTTACATCTAGCCCTTTTCTCTGACTATTTAATGCTTTGACATACCAGTTCTCCATGTTGCAGCCAACTCAAGTTGCTCGCCTATGTTTTTCTGGCCTTTCAAAAAGAGACTCTCATCCTCTGCCGCTGCTTCTGACTGTTTCCCATCTACCACTCCTAAATCTGTAAAGCCTTTTCTTCCGTACTTTTCCCAGCATTTAGGGAAGGCTCCAGCCAGCCATTTGTAATATGACTGAGTCGGCCTTGCTAGGAAGACTGGTGGGAAAACAATCTTCTCTCTCAACTTTTACACAACAGCAGATGTAACAATGGCTGCTTAGGACCATTGGATGTGGGCAGGAAGGAATAAACAGTCATTTCAGGTATGATAGAAAGAAAATCTGAAGATAAAAAGAATATCTGAGGATAGTTACACATTGAGTCTGAGTAACCAAAATGATCATGGAATCTCCATCAATGCCTAATCCAGGCCACATATTCATTCCCTTTCCCTCCTCCTCTGACCCCTCTCCACTCCAGTCCCCTCGATAGGTCTAATGAACACTTTTTACTATCACAAACCATGGGATCTGCCGAGGCGCTGAGCCCTACACAATCCCCAGTGCCTGTGCCAATACCACTGCCTCTGACACCGACAGGCATTTGTCCAACCTGTGAACACAACCCCTCTGCCTTCACCCTTTGTTGTGTCCTCTTGCCCGCCCCCTGCCTTGCCCACAGGCTTTTTGAGGCAGAAGATAGTGTCACTGTCCTGTCTTTTATATGGCAACCAAGCACTAAACTGCCAAGGAAAATGGTTCCTAGGCACCAAGAACCATCTAAACAGTAAACAGAAATCAAAAGAGGAGATCAGCTGCAGTAGGGAGATGCTACAGCCTCCCTGTGTGCTTTAAAGGACAAGACAATCGAACATAATCACATAAAATAAAGGGAGATTTTCCCCATGTTCCTATTACCACACCAGCCTTCGACTAGCTTTCCCGTCTGTAAATCGTATAATTACTAGAAAACAGCGCTTGCTCACTCTCTCCCTCTGGAAGTCTCCATAAGCTGGTGCTTCAGCTTCCCTCACTTCTCACATGAGCATCTCATACTCACAACACACGCCTACAGAGTTCCCACCACTGCCAATCCCTCTCTTTGCCTTTTGTACATAAACCTCTGATGCCTCCAAAGCCAAACCTGGCAAAGCAACTCCAAACTGCTTCAAGTGCCAAGGTACAGCTGGCAAGCCAGGTGTGTCAGAATGTCCTTTATCTGTACGAACATGCAACAGAGCCTAAAGCTGCTTAGATCAAGTAGTTTTCACTGTTACAGTATATCTGTCACAACAGGTTTCTTGCAAAGCTCTGCAAAAGCTCAAGCCATGGCAGCGTGTGTCCGAAGCAGCCAGATGCCTTAAAAGTCCCAGTCCTATTCACAAATGTGTGACTTTTCCAAATCCCAGCAACAAGGTGCATCAGCCTGGGATATGCGATTCCATCAATGCCCAGCAGAATGACTCTCAGAGTTCAGGATGCAGCCACAGTAGGAACTGCTCTGTTACACAAGACATTTGTAATTTTCAGATTCTGGATGAAGCAGTATAAGAGTTTCCAATGCTGGAAACATTGTACACTACAGCACCTGCAGGGGCAGCCTCTGAGGATCCAAAGAGCACTCTAGTATTTGAAAATAGCAATATGGAAGTTCAGAACCTGAAATCATGCCCTGGCTACTGTTCGGAATGGATTCCGCTACAATGAACAGAAAGAGAGGAGCGTGATGAGGGGAAGATGACACCTTTCCAATCAAATGTAATTAGGTACCTCTGTTGTTGTCAAAGAGGCTCATGAACATCTAAACTAATAGAAGACTGTCAGCTTGTACACCCTGGCCCTGCAACAATTTGGGTAACATCCTCATTACCTGTTCAGATCAAACTAGGTATAATAGTTACCTTCTTTGTGTCTGGCTGCAACAGGTTCTTAAGTACCTTTCAAATGCCAATCCAGAGTTTCAAATCCTCAGTAAAATCCAGCCAGATCTTTCTCTACAATTAAAAACTCACCCTGAAGTCAACTGCCACCCTGTTATCAGCTTCAGCAAAGCCAACACAGAATGTTTTACATTGCTCAGTAAGAAATCATAGAATGGTTTGGGTTGGAAGGGACCTTAAAGCCCACCCAGTTCGAACCCCCGTGCCATGGGCAGGGACAACTCCCACTGGACCAGGCTACTCCAAGCCCCATCCAAGCTGGCCTTGAACACCTCCAGGGATGGGGCACAGCCAAATCTCTGGGAAACCTGGGCCAGGGCCTCACCAATGTCACAGTAACAAATTTCTTCCTAAGATCTCATCTAAATCTCCCCTCTTCCAGCTTAAAACCATTCCCCTTCATCCTATCCCTGCACTCCCTGATAAAGAGCCCCTGCCCAGCTTTCCTGGACCTTCAGGATATCAAGAAACAAAAGGCAGCTGCAAGGTCTGCAAGACACCAACTGAAAAAATAGTCCTAGGCCTAGCATGATGCCAAGCACTGCACTAAATATACTTTTAATGAAAGGTGTCTCACACGAGACAAACTAATTCTTAGTATGCAGCCTGGTCCATTATCTCAGCCACAAAATAAGACTGTTATGAAACAGGTATTTAACCTCTGTTTTCTGTTACTCCTTGGTTACATATAATTTCTCTTTTCCACATTCGCCAAGAAAGCTATTTACAGCCACAGCAAACTCAGACTTAAAAAACGTGTCTTGTACCCCGCAATAAGCACAGAAGAAGGACTTCATGCTGTAGCTACTTCATTAATTATTAGACTGGTGCTCTTGGAACTCTGCAGAGCATACAAGCTAACGTTGCGTCCCTGCTGAGATCCCTCTTACCCACAGACGGCCTCAAGAGTCCTTCTACCTCCCTGCAAAAACCTCAGCCTTACCATCCTACAGCTGTGTGTTCCAGTGTCAAAGCAAATTAGAAGCTGTAAACGTAGCATTTATGCTCCACCAACAGAAAGAAACGCTGAGTCTGGTTAAATGCTGGGCAGCAGCTCAGTACCTGGTACAAGAGATCCTTGTCCCAGCTGGCACTCCTAGAAGGTGACAATTAGAAGGCAGTTTCTGACCACAAGACCAGACAAGTTCAAAACCAGCTTCCAAATGACCACAATGGAATGCAAAACAAATAAACAAACAAACATTCCTCTCCAAAACCTCACTGCTTTTAAAACAGAGCTTGATTTCTTTTTAAAGAGGGGTTATATGCATGAGCCTGACCTACAGGAGACTGCACAGAGCAACCCAGGCGGCCCCACTCGATCCCGTGCTTGGTTTGAGGACAGAGGAAAAGTACAGAACTTCTTTTCCTTCTGGGTAATGATTATTTACAAGTGCAAGTATAATTATCTGTTTGGGACCTTCAATTTATTATTGAAACAGATTTTTAAAAAAGATATTTTTATTCATGTGTTAAACACGGACAGAACTGGCACTCACTGGCAGAAATTCTTTAAGTATGAATGGCTCCCTGTGAAGGCTCTGAGTAACAAGACTGTACTTAAAGCTGTGGGGAGGGCAGAGGGAATGAAAAAAAGAAAAAGGAGGAGATACTTGATGTGCAGACCTACTATAAAGATATAAAAGCATCTAAAAAAGCACAAAAAAACCCCAAAAACCACCAGTCAGAAAAAAGTTAAAGTATGTGCATTGCTGACTAGTTTTGTTTCTGAGAAGCATGACTACACCTTACCTTTACTTTTGGAGATGCTTTTTAATTAAATCTTATTTTAAATATAACCAACCCAGGGAATGCAAACACAGACTGTCTCAAAAAAAGAGTCATAGCTCTCAGCTTTTAAGGGGAGGTAAACAGTGGAGAAGTGTCTCTAGTTCCCAGCTAGAGACAGAGACACAAGTGGAATATTCTCCCTGTAAGCAAAGGGAATTGGGCAGCAGCATCCAAGAAAGCAGCAGAAAGCTGGCAGCAGATATAAGGCATTGCATCGATCTGAACAGATGATCTCCTCTGAGAAAATACCTTTATTTATTCAGGCAGACTGCACGGCTTAGCTGACTGGCACTGTGACAAATACAAAAACAGCAGCATTCTAAATGGGGACACGTTCTGCCATCGAGGGAGGCTTCAAAGAAAGAGATGGGGCTAAACAGCACTCAAAAGGACCACATCGCATCCTTACTGCAAAACTCCTGTCAATACCTGATGACTGCCACGATGGAACAACATGCTGCCAGCTACACCTGTACCTACAAGTTCAGCTCTCCATGACACAACCCAGATGCTGACCTGGCTCAGCAAGAACTGCTTAGATCACCGGAGGTGCTGGTGCCCGCTTTGGAAAGGAAATGCCATTTATACCTGTACTCTGTAGTTTCATTCATATCATCTATAAACATCAAATAAAAAACACATCCCTGCAGTACAGGCATTACACACGAATGCAGTAAGAGACCAGCCTTGAAGAGCTTCCTGTCCCTGACAAGCACAAAAGAAAACACTTAGAAATTAAATTTTTTGTCAGTATACACCCACGGAACCTGTACAGCTGAGTGCCTTGCTGCAGCACAGAGTTTTGTATTGAAATATGAAGGCATTTTCCTTTATTCCATCTTTGGAGACGTTTTGGGTGTATGTTGCTGGGTTATGTGCGAAGATAACACAAGAAAAGGCGAAAACATAACATGGAAGTTGACCTTATGGTTCATTTATCCTGCTGTGCAACACAGAGGCAACTGCCAGTTTTCGCTGAACACTAGTCAGTATCATGCAAAAAGGTTGGAGAAATGAAAGAGGCAGCCATTGATTTTAAACAAGGCCGAGGCTTAATGAGGAGCAATGCCAACAGGGTCACTTAAGGGACCATCACCTGAACTCCAACAGAATGAAACTAGCAGATGCAGAGTCCAAAGACTCGGATGAGAAAACACCACCAGAGACATGCTGTAATAGAGACAGCTGTATATGTAGGCAGCTGAGGCTCATCTGTGTCACTTAACACAGGAGGGACAATAAAGCTGCTACCACAGTTTGGTTTTAAAATGGGGGGGGGGGGCATGTTTTAAAACAATCCAGGGCTGACCAGACTTGACCCTCAGTTTTCACCCTCGCATGTACAGATTACAAAGGAATTAATACTGCATTTAACTCAAAATTGGCCTCTGCAACTAGTATTTTCCTTTTATCTGCTGCCCTCTCCCTTCTCCCCCTTAGGCAAGGAAAGCTAAAAAAGCTAGTACGTGCTAGTCATAACTCAGAAAGGTACCTTAAAGGGGGACAGGGCTTACAAAGACCCTTTACATTCTGCTTGTCTGTCACCATGGCTTGAAAAATAGCTGTTTAGACTTATTTTATTGTTTATAAAGGCGTATCTAAGAGAAAAAATAAAGTTCTACAGCAAATCAGACCCAAAGAGAAATAAATTTCAGTGATACTAAAACAAGCAAACAAAAACCCCAAGCCTTTTCATAGAATCATGGAATGATTTGAGTTGGAAGGGACCTTAAAAATCATCCAGTTCCAACTCCCTACCATGGGCAGGGACGCCTCCCACTGGATCAGGTTGCTCAAAGCCCCATCCAACCTGGCCTGGAACATCTCCAGGGATGGGGCATCAACAGCTTCTCTGGGCAACCTGGGCCTCACCAACCTCATCGTGAGGCACCCTGCCCTTGAATCATTTCCATGTCCTCCTCTGGACACATCCCAAGAGTTCCATCTCCTTCTTACGTTGGGGATTCCAGAACCGGACTCAAGACTCCAGGTGGGGTCTCAGGAGAGCAGAGCAGAGGGGGAGAATCCCCTCCCTCACCCTGATGGCCACTCTTTTGTTCCGTACCTCTCGCTCCGTGCCTCTACGGGAGCTCAGAACACCTTTCACAGGCTTCCCGCCGAAAGGCCGCAGGCAGAGGCTCCCCTCGCAGGGAATGGGCGAAGGCAAGCGGTCTGTTATGGAGAACTCAACGTCAGCCGAGAGGAGACCCTAAACGGCGCTGTTTTAAAACACCAGGGGCTTGACACCCCCGGGGCACGGCAGCAACCGAACCGCGCGGAGTGTGGGTTCCTCTGTGGCGGCCCAGCGCCCGCGCGTGAGGCAGCCCCCTCAGCCTCGCGCTCCTTCACGCGTCCGCGCGCAGGGCGGGAACCGAGCCCGGGCCGAAGGGGGCCGAAGAGGGCCGAGCCCCGGGCCGAAGGGAGCCGAAGAGGGCCGAACGGAGCCGAAGAGGGCCGAACGGAGCCGGTCCCGGCCAATGGGAGGCGGGCGCGCGCTGCCGAGCGGCCCAACGGGCGGCAGGAGCCGCGGCCATGGCGCAGCGCCCCCAAGGCGAAGTACGCGACGGGGGTACCGGCCTGGGAGCGGGGACACCCGGGGCGGGGCGCACAGCCCTGCAGCCTGCGGGAAGGGAGCGGGCTCCTCGTCTCTCCCCGGTGCCCGTGTCCCCAGGCAAGGCAGCTTAGGGGCTGTCAAATCCTAGACAGAATCCTGCTGGGGCCGGGGGGAAGGCGCGTCATCCTCACAACAGCCTCCCTGAACAACACCAAACCCCCACGGCCTGGTAAATACAGATGCATTACCTAGAGATTAAAATACTGTTTACATGTAATATAGAAATAGATGGGTTTAAGACACATACGACTATATAAACAGACCCCACGGCTTTAATTACTGACATATCCAAGGATTTGCTGCCTCTGAGCCCTTATCTGCTCTATCTCGGCCAAACCTCATAAGGCTGCATTTGAAATCACACTCTGCTAAGAAAACACATGATTAAGGCAGAGCAAGGGAGTCAGGGGATTAGTTTATTCTGCATGGCCTCGAGCAAGTAATTTTTAGCTCTGAGGCCCTAATCTTATAGTGAGCCTGGGGCAGATGAAACCCTTGAACGCCCCCACATAGCACACTTAGTTTTTTCTCATTTGAAAGATGGTGGAGATAACCACACAAACCACTCTCTGGAAAGAATCTTATCATTAATCTGCATTAAATGCTTGGAAATGTGAAGTTTTAAAATTATTAAGTACCAAACCAAATCTGCAATGCCATCCAAGTCAATAAGGTAAAATGCACCCTACAAGCACCCATTATATTCAGCTCACAGTCGTCACTGGAAAATCTGAACTAGGAAGCTTTAATAGTCTCTTCCTCTTCTAACAACTAGCCATAGCTACAAATAGAATACAAAAGATGAGTGACTAAATGAATTAGTCCTGAACTGCATCCTCTATTTCGTTAAATGCCGGAAGCCTACACAGAGCTGTTGCAGAGGGACTAATGAAGGAGAAAAGCAAGCTCCAGGATCTCAGTCCCCAAATTACCCTGCCTTCAGACCAGTTCTGCAAATAAAGGAACAAATCTTGCAGCTGCCAAGACTTAGAAAACACCCTTTAAAATGCAAAACTTATCCTTCATTAGTACCATGATGATTTCACTTCCCTCTGTGTATCCAGCACAAGACACACTCTTGCCTGCCTGCTTTTTATGGTAGGGCAAGTCCCTACTATTCTTAGTGGCAGTTGTCCCTTTTTGTACTGGTTTTCATTTCAGTGCATGTAAGTACAGCGCATCTTGTATCATGACAAGCATTTCATTTGCACATAAGATGAAAGAGTTGCATTGCAAGTCTATGCCCTTCTCCTTACTAGAAGTAACACGACCTGAAAATGCGCTAGAAATTCAACAGTGGATTCTCAGCACCCTCTTGTGGATTAGTGGCATGATAACCAAGTATGGGTAAAATTTCCATTACAATTCAGAGCCACAGAAAAATTGATTATTATTGCAGAAAAACTACAGTAGGGAAGTTAAATGTGAATGGCAAAACTTTGTAGTTTATGATTATTTTTAATAGCTGAATAAAACTTGCATCTATAGTGCAAGCGATGCCACATTAAAAATAATCTTCCAGTTACACACTGGCCCTCCTGAAATATATGGACAATATTACTACTAGCTTAGTGGTGGCAGGGGATCCTGCTTCTATTAAAACATGCGACTATGCCTACAGGCCTAGTCAAGATCAAAGCTGCTGTCACTTAGAAAAAAAAATGGCCTGTGGCGGCTGCACAGAATAAGTTCCTTCCAAGAGAAAATAAGATTCTTGCTCTGCTCATTAAGATGCCAGTAGCCAGAAGCTCTCCCAGCTCAGCACATCATTGCCTGCTTCTGTCAAGTCTGGGAACAAATAGGAGTCTGAATGTTGCCACTGGGTAGATGTGTTTTTCTGATAAAGTAGCTTTCCTCCCCGCTGCGTGTGCTCACGGTAAAATGTCCTGTGGAAGTGGACAGAGATAGAAGCATTTCTCTGTTTTGTTTTTGCATACGTATATAAGCAATGGCCAGCATCCCGCTATAAAGCGGCTGTTTCCCACACTATTTACAGATCACACTAGGTTTTTAAGTCCAACTCGAAGAATTCATAGAAGCCGAGGAAGACTGATACATACACTAAACACTCCCAATTACATGGGAACAAATCTTTCCCCAAGTCACCCAGATTCATATCAACACTGCTGTGTTTTCTAGGTACCAAAATATAATCAATGGTGCTACCTCTGTGAAAACATTCAAACCATACATGTGGTAAGGGTTTGCTTCAACGTAATAAGCTTCTAGCATCTTCTAACCAAATCCTCAAAGCTGTTTCAGTGCCTGTCTAAATACATAAGCATAACTAGCAAGCATTAGCAATGTTGATCACGCAGTGAATTAAAACATGCACAAGGTTTCCTGAGCACGTTAATCAGCTTTTGATCCTCTAAGGAACCCACAGGTGCTAAAATATGCTCAGCGTGCCAGCTTTCCAGTCTTTTATTTTGGACGGCAATTATATAGTTACCACTCCAGACATATGGACATTTAAGGTGTTTTTCCTCATGTGCAGATACCATGATTCCTATTAATTTGCCACAGTTCAGTTCTAGAAGCACAGCCCTGCAGATAAGTGAGCTACTTTAGAGATATTTCAGATGGCTCCCAGGTCTATAAATATGACCACACTCTAAGGAAGAGAAAGAGGAAGAATTCTTACTCACCAAAATTATATATCATGGTGACAAAGAAAGTAAGACAGAGCAAGGTCCTGCTCCCTCATGGCTTCTTCATGGCACTCCTTTCACTCTGCTGAAGTTGCTGCTCAGAGGAAACAGGAGTAGCTTTGGTAAGCAGTTATCCCTGCGGCTGGCTGACATAATTTAGGACAGCAGTACATTGATCTTCTATTTCCCTTAATAGGTCACACAAAGTGGATACACCAATTGATTGTTTATCTAAAGGAGAATTAATTGCATACACATGGCCACACTACAATTTCTGCCAAGATGATTTGGGATGCAATTCAGGAAGCCTCAGTTGTGAACATGTGCTATTGTAGAAAAACATACAGCTTAGCTAACTGGCAGATACTATTTAGACCTCTGATGGAATGAGTATTCAGGCCATGTTTTTGTTCACATAGTACATATTACAGATGTAAAGATTTGCAAGTTTTTTTAGATTATGGCTCTTTTTCTCCTGTTTCTGCTCAGACCACAATCAGTTTGTCACTCCCAATTAACCTGAATATGTACATCTTCTAATTTCCAATTACGCTTTTCCAGACTTTGGTCACTGTTTGGCAAATGTTTTTTCAGAAACGCAGCACCTCAGACTCCTGCAGAACATCACTGACCATTTCAGTTTAACACTAGCCACAAATTCCACAAGGCCTGGGAGCAGCTAAACTGTTTCCTTCTCCCTGTAAAGTGTACTAATATACATAAGTAGCTTGTCTTGGGATTCCTTTTTGTGCACTCCAAAGATTGTTTCTGATTTTACAGGGACAAGACCAAAGCCTAGAAATAGATAAGTTTAACTCACTTTTATCTAATGTTAGTGCAAGGTTTAGTGTCTTTGTCCACTCATATGCCATGCAATAATCAGTAAGTCAACTATTCTGCAGCTCTATTATTATTCGAAACGTCAAAATA
Source organism: Phaenicophaeus curvirostris (assembly GCF_032191515.1). NCBI lineage: Eukaryota > Metazoa > Chordata > Aves > Cuculiformes > Cuculidae > Phaenicophaeus > Phaenicophaeus curvirostris. The sequence continues at coordinate 17,180,058 of NC_091405.1, forward strand.
CCAGAGTTTCACACTGGAACAGATGATAACAAGTAGATTAAAGTATGTATATGTAACCCTGTCAGTAATATCTGTCCTTAAGAAAATGTTGCTCCCTACCTCCCCAACTATATGTTTTGAAATCAAAACAAAAAAAGGATTAAAGTATATTTCAGAACAGTTTGCTAACCAAGCACAATAAAAAAATCCCTCTGCCGTACAAAAAAAATATTATGTAAGTTTATTATAATTTAGAACCATGACTAAACCAAAATATTCTATAACAGCTTAAAATCCATGGCAATCTCGCCTGTCTTTGGGTCGAAATTTATAGCATACATGACAGTGCTAGGAAGGTCTGACAGAGTTTCTGATTCAATAACAGAACTGAAGAAATAGACAGCTTGCTTGCAGTGGGGATTCCATTCACAGTTTCCCTACAGGAAAGAGTTAAAAGTGAAAGTAGTCAAAACTCTACAATATTATTATTAGTAGTACTAATGCAATAGTAAGAGCACAGAGTTCTTGTTCTAGTTTCAGTATGCAATGATCCGATAGCTATCACTTCCACTGCCATCCCTTCCATTTCAGGAATGCATAACTAAATACCATCTGCTACGCTGCACAGCAAAATCGTGGAGAAAAAGATGCATTTGCTCAAAGAATATTTAAACAGAATACTGAAAATACTTACTTCTTCCCCTCAAAATTTTTGCTTTTGTTAAAAGGGATTTGTGTGAAGAGATTCTACTTTGAGCTAGCATCCTATTTAAGTTCTGAATGTGGTTCCAAACTATCAGAGTATTTGGATCCAATTCAGACTATAGGCACAGGCTAGTTCAATCACCATAGTATTCACGCGGTGTAACAAAGAGCATTACATAAACCCAACATGGCCAACAAGAAACACATTTTTCAGCACTGTAATCCTATAGATTTTAACAAAATAAATTTGATTGAAGAAATACCTTTTCATTTGACATTTGCATCAGTCCCGTACTAACAAAGATATCAGCAGCAAGATGATATTCCATCCACAGAACTGCTCCATGGCTCTTTCCTTTCCTGGGGGGAGGTGGAGGACCAAAACCTGTTACTTTCTATTATACAATACTGGCAGCTTAAATGCTGCACCCACTCTTCACACAATTCAGATGGAGCTTTAAAATCATGAATAAGTTGTTTTCTTGGAAAAAAGCTGAACAGCGGAATGATTTGGTAAATGGATAGCAAGTTTTAAAGTATTTGCAGATATGAAATCTAAAAAGACAAGGAAAAGGAGACTATGACTAAATCTGCTGAGAACCAGAGTAATTTAACAGGCACTTGATGACATTGCGTAAGTTATATGGGATATTTGGGGAGTGCTTTCTTCAGAGACCCCAGCTTCTATAATTTCTGCACCCTGCAGAAATCTTTACCACACTTCTCATCTCACTTCAGGTGTCTGCTCTGCAAGGAGAGGATTATAGTGAAAAATATCTCACAAGATGTGACTAATACGAACATTTTCGTAATTATAGTTAAAAGGAAGAATAGCATACACTTTCAAGCAGTTAAACACAATAATTTGGGAAGCCAGATAGGAGCTTTTTCTGCAAGAATGTAGCAACAGGGAACAGATGGAAAGATTACAAACATCCAGGCAATGGTTTGTTTTCTCTAAACTATAAATTAATCTGTTTTAAGTTTTAAATCATGGTAACGTCTAATAATGTTATTTTTGAAATGCAAGCATCTAAGAAATTGCCCTTATTGTTACAGCCTGCTGTGAACAGCCACAGGAACTTAATGTCAGAGTAACTGCCATAACTTCAGGTCGCATTTTTAAAAAGTCAATCTGCTTATTAACCTTTGCAGTTAAATGTGCATTATATAATACACACACACATATATAAAAAAGAGCTTGAATATGAGGTAAAAAAATAGATTATGACAGGAATATCTATTGCAATGAGAAAACTCACCGTACAAGATTCACAGAACCCTCTGTGCTGAGACACTGTTGTGGTACAGTCTCTCTGAAGTCAAATGTCAAAACTTCCTGGGGGTCAGAGAGTGCCTTGCAAGGATATTCCCAGAGAGGGTGAGGCTCTGCTTCTTTGGATTCCCTAAAATTCAGAGAATTCTGAAGAAACAAAATAATAAAACCAGCTGAAAACAACCCAAAGGCAAACAGTACTTGTTTTCAAGTTAATTATGTGTCCTAAACCCAGAGTACTTAAGCAATAAAGCTGAAAGAAGAACAGAACTGCACTTCTTGGACAGGGCAAATACGTACCGCATGCATGAACATTGCTGTGACTGTGGTCCTCAGCAGTCAAACAGAAACGGGCACTTACAAAATACATTTAACTGTTTTTCTCCCTTAAGATGAATTCTACTCTAGAACTGCCTATAGTCCTCTACAATGACTACACAGGCCATCTGAATAGCTAACTCAAACATGAATATTGACAATACAGCTCAAGAAATTGATACAGATAAATCTCACCCTTCACATCTATTTCCCTGAAGTCATAAAGCATTTTTCTGTTTCAAAAGTACCTGCAATGACAAGTAAAGGCAGCAGGACTCATCTATGTATAACTCCCAGATGATTTCCTTTCAAGGTCAGAACAGAATTTGAAAACAGTATTTTTCCTTTTGAATGAACAGAAGTATTTTCAAAACAGTGCAAAGTACTTGAGAGCTTGACAAACGAGAAGAAACATAAAACCCCAAACCCACCAAAGAAGTTACTGTTTTGCCAGTAAATACGTAAATAGTCACCATCTTTATGAAAAACTAAAACAATGGTGCTCAGCCTAACATACAAGTCTTTCAACAGCCACTAAATAGCGCTGTAAGCCAAGACAAATTTTGTTCTATTTGGGTGAGACTTGTGCTGAAACTATTTGCCATCTTACATTAATCATATCATCCATAGTCCGGACATCAAAACCTTCACAGATGCCACACGGACTTCTGATTCTCCATAAGTCCTAAAAAAGAAAACAGGATTTTGTTTGGCTTTATTATAGGAATATGAAAGGAAATATTAAGATATTTTTATTGGTACTTATTTAATTTCCATTATCATTGTAGGTGAAATCTTCACAATCTTTACTGACCAATTCCTTAGTAACTGCAAAAAAGTTCATACCTTTGTACAATTTCTGAAAGATGACTTTTTTTAAAGTATTTAAGATGTGACCCAACTGTGCTAAAACTTAAACTGCCCTGTCTTAGGTGGTTAAAAATAAGAACATGCAGTTATGAACCCTGCCTACAGTCTTATACTCATAAAGCATCATTTCAAACCCTGTTATTTCACGGAATATATGATTTTATAAATAACCACAATTCTCACATGCTTCAACAACACCTCTCTAATCTAAAGAAATGTTTTAAAACATTCAGCCTTTTCATTTAAAATGGTAAAATTGTTCAAGTTAATTTTCTGACGAGAGGCAGTAGCAAGTGCAAAACGTATCAAAGTGGACAGTATTAAGATGAGACAAGCTCATTAAAACATCCTGGCAGAGTACTCAATTTTAAGTGAATTTGTGTAAATATCAAATGGATAGTTCTAAACAATCTCACCTGAAATTCCACAATCACCATGTGCAGGGAGGCAGTCTGAGGTAGGACAGTGACATTGCTGGTAAGGTGAGAGGCCACAGCTGTCCTAGCATACCAGAAATACAGGTTGTGCCACGGCAACAAGCTTGTTGTAAAAAACGGCTCTCCCACAAGAACAGAAATCTTGGCAAAACCAGGAAGAGATAAAAATCATTATAATAAAGAACAACTCCTCAATAACACAGGCTGTTCATATCTTCAATAGTTGACAAAGCAATATAGCAAGTGAAATGATCTACATAAAAACTTCTACCGTTCCATAAGGATTTAATTTCTGCACACTGTGTGTACTGAACGTGAGACATCTTTCTGTGGTTTTAGTTAATAAATTTTAATATGAGTTTCCCTGTAACACGGTGTGAGAGAAAATATCGCCAGTTTGGGTTGGAAAATGGTGTAATAGGAGTCACAGAATTTTGAAATTTTTAAATTTATGAATGTTAGTATTTCCAAACACACTGCAGTCTTCTGAACAATTTGAGAAAGAAGAGCTACAGCCTAGTAGCACATATGCAGTTAAACTGCTGTTACAACTGGCGTAAACTACATGGAAATAAAGTTATACCCTTTCAAAAACAGAACGAAAACTCTCCCACAGTCTTTAGTCTAAGCCATGTTTAGTTTGAATGAAACAAGGTCTGGACCACCTACCCATTACGCTTTCTATGAACTGGGATAAAATGTAGTTACAGCAGCACATCAGGAAAGCAAGATTCATTTTCACCTTCTGCTCTCCACCACCCCACTGAAATTCAGTACTGAATGTCTGTAACATACCTTTTTATCTTCCAAATGGGAAGATGTCAGCAACTCAGGACGTGCTTCTATGATTTTAATTTTATCTTCAAGATGATTTGCTTTAAAAAACTAAAAAAAAAAAAAAAAATATATAAAGTAGTGTAATGACTTTATCAAAAGCTACAGTTGAGACTCAAACCCATACCAAAATAATACTACTATTAAAAATAAACAAAAAGAAACAAATACCCAAAAGAAAGTTTTAAAAAACTGCCTACCATAACTCACCAGGATGATAAAAGTCTGTTCTTGAAAGGTACATGCATTTTGAGACAACTTGTCACACCTACTGAATTCACTAAAGTACATGCTGTACATATTCCTTCAATTAAGTATGTTAAAAGGCAGATAACACCAAAGTTGCCTCACCTTCTTTCATGTGTACTTTCAAGCATGTGGGAAGGACATTCAAGAAACGCAAAAATTACTTAAACTATGAATACACTGCAAATCTGGCTTCTGCTTGAGACCACTTTTGCATCCTTACTTGCTTGCAGTACATGCTTTGTACCCCTAAGCCACCTGCCGAGATCTCATTCACCGGGCCAAACAATGACTTCAGGAAGCTGCTTCCAATCACTCCTTAGACACCAGCTGCCTCTCCTAAACAGCCTCCCCTCCACTGGCAGGGACTCTGCTCTACTCCAGGGACGCAGCTGAAACATCACTTGCAGTTAAACCCCACTGCCTACTGTCTCCCAAGAGCAGAGCAGGCATTCCCAGCTTGTCTCAGCTGGGAGACAAAACCGCTAGCTGCCGGTTTCTAGGCAGGACTGGTGCAAGTTATGGGATGTTCTCACATTCCACTAATCCTCAGAAACAAATAGCTTGGCTTTTATTCCCAATACAATGAAGGTAGCAGAGCAGCAGCTCAAGCAGACAAGCCAACAAGCATCTGTGCAAGGAAAGATCATAATTCCCTCAGCTCAGCTCAAGCTCCCAAGTGGCCTATTCAGCTTGTCACTAAAGCTATGATCTTGGACATATCTCCAATGGGATGTATTCCTCCAAGTATTGCATAAAGCTCTGTACGAATACCAGGAATAAATAAGAACAACACCTCCTCCCTCTAACATATCCCACCTCCCACCGTATTGTCAGCTGTATGATCAAATATATTCATTAAAGTGATTTAACCTCCAAGCAATTGATGTAAGGACAATCGAAGGCATCAGCTTTAGCCTTAGAAATGCCATGAGTTCATTTACTGCTTTAACAGAAAGCTGAACACTCACTTTTCCCATGACAGAACAGGAGATACCAGAGTTTTCTAATGTAAACACCTAAAGAAAATACACAGCAGTTAATCAACTAGCTTTATAATTTTTAATTAAAAGAATATGTAAAGGAAACAATGATGGAACTATTTTGATGCCCTAGTGGACATTGAAGCATGGTTCTTATGAACTGTTCCACAGCCCACTGTCATGTACATTTTTAATAACAACGAAACCACTCTAATAACTACAGGCTAAATAACGCTGTTTTCATAGCCATACTAGAAAAAAATATCAACAGAACGCAAATATTTATTTTCTATTTTTAAGATGCACATAGTGTATTAACGTTTGCTCTGGGCATGTATTTACTTTTGAACAAATGCAAGCATATTGCCAGTGTGCACCAAATCAGCCTCAGTAGCACTTACTCCTTGTAAGGACTATTTAACATTATCTGATCGTATCAGATGGGATGAGCTCAGATGTTCAATGCAGCATAGCACCCTTCTGAAGTAAGAAAAAAAGCAGGTTTTATTCAAAACCAGTGAATAGCTAAATGATATGCTACTACAGGGCTAGGAAAATATGGAAATCCCCACGTCTGCCCTGGCCATCTGTGACTAGCCACAACTAAAGACCAAAATACAGGGCCATAGATCACTTTATTTCCACAGATTGCCTAGTATCTCCCTCAGGAGTAAAGTATATAACACGTTCCCAAATCTTCAGTCCAGCTATATTAGATTTTAGTTTGAAGAGCCACATGAGAAAGTGCATCAAGTAAGGTATAAGACAGACAGCCAGGCAGCTCTCATTCACACATAGACATGGTATTCTTAATGCTTCCTATCTTGCTATTACAGACTTCCCATTTCAGACTCAATAATAAATGTAATTATAGAATTGCAAACTCAAAGGAAAAAAAAATGCCAGACATTTAGGTCAGTAGAAAAGAGTATTTCCAAATGCACTGAGATAAAAGATGGCAAACAGGAGTCAGTGAGGAATAAAAAATACTACTTTCATTCAAGTCTACACATTGGTAAAAATCAAAACTGGTAATTATCATCACCCTAGACTCATTCTCACTTATGACTGAAAAAGTACTGGAAATAATTAAAAAATGGTCTGGGAATGCTGAACTATAAGAGAATTGAAACTACCAAGCTAAAATGCAAGGATCAGAAAATCAGGAAGAAGTACTGCACCTGCTTTGCTCCAAGATAGTGCGCCAGCACAGGCAGCAGACTGCCGTCGCTGATACAGAGGCAAACGCTATCTGTTTTCAGAATCTACAGAAAATGAACAGTCATTGTTATTCCTATTCGAGATGAAAGAGTTTTCAAATTCTAAATATTTTTGTGCCATTTTTTCCCTCTTTATACGCTTCCAGGTCAAATTAGAACTAGGAAACAGTGATTAATATAGTCACCTCAAGCAGAACTCTTAAGAAATGTTCATGTAATCCCTTGGTTTAGATCAGAAAAAGCTTGCACAAACACATAGAGCGTCTTCATCCAACTACCAATACTCTTTCAAACAAATAGAGAGAGCTGCTACAAATTCCTATGCAAAAACATCTGCTTAAAATATAAAGTAATCCCCAAGTTCTCATGACAAAATATAACTTACATCTGCTGATGTAAATAAAATATACTTTGTGAGTATGGTCACAAACATTCCATAAATAATTACTGCAAACAGAAGCTAAATAATACATCACAGAAGCCAAAAAAAAAAAACCCTATAGGCAACACGCACTCACTGTCATCAAAGACTTGATGTATTGGCGTGTTCGGTTCTGATCGTTTAATTCCCCAAAGCGTGGTCTGTTCCAAAGAAGATGAGCCTGACATCTACAAACAGGAGTCTCAACATGAACGTCTGCTTTATTCTCCTCTTCTCCTCTGGAAAAAAGAAAAAAGTTCCAATGAAGTATTAACATCAGCATGAGTTTCCACAAACAGGGACATCTGTGCATTTTAGCTAGTATGCACATTAATGCACACTGGTTCTACTGTTACCTGTTTAAATTTTCTAGTTCTGCAGGGACCTTTTTGAGCTTTGTGTTTCCAAATGAAAAGAAAAGAAAGAGCCAATGCTCACCTTTTTTAAAAAACAAAACCAAGAACCCCCAAACTTCCCCACCAACTGTGACAGTTGGGTATTTTAGCTTTGATCTTCTAGAAAAAAAGTTAATCGTTTGCATTCCTGAGTAAAAAAGGCACATAAAATTCAGATATTCAGTTCTAAAGTTCTTCAGTTCTAAATCTTTCAAACAATAGGCATTCATCTCAAAAAGACAGTGCTGATTAGGAAAACAGAACATGAGAAGAGACAGAACAGCAATTATTTCACTCCTTTAACTATATGCCAGTTCAGCTGAGCTACATTTTAGGATTTCCAGGAACCAACACTAAGTGGGTTTTGTTACCCCGTCACAGAATGCCACCAGGTACAAGGCAGTCCAAAAAGCTCATCTGTGTCTTTGTGCATCGTGTGTTTTTTACATCTGTGTATTGCCCATTAAGTGGCTTTTAATAATGTGCTAGTCTTCAGGTTCTTATCTTACTCTTCCAAGCAGCTACTCTAAGAGCAGTAAATGCTCAGCCCTGGAGTAAAATACCTGCCTTTTTCACGCACACATTGTTACCTGGCTTTCTGCAGCTTATACCACACAGAGTATGCATCCCGACAGGCAGTCAGGTACAACTTCTCACCCTGCAGAACTGGCTCCTCACGGGGAAGAAAATACACACACTGCATCCAGTGATCTCTCCACTGAAAAAGATGGATAAACAAAACCTTGGGAATTAACTCGTAAGTGGTAAATGGAAAGTACAGCAAGAAATCAGTCAGTAAGAATGGCTACAACTTGGAAACACTGATGTACCACTCGCTGAAAGCATCTGGTTCAGGTCAGCACGGCCGAATAAGAACTAACACCATCTATGGAATAAACAGACTTTACAAAGGTTTCTTGCAACAGAATAAGCCCGAGACCACTGGTGTGGTGATGAACTCAGCTTGTGTTTTTATCAGATGAAAAATCCAAACATCCAAACCCATGTATTAATGCAGTTTCGCCTCTGTCATTCATTTCTGTTAGAAAGCTGTATTGAATTGCTCACAGTGACCACTGCTTGGAGCCTCATGCATCAAATAGAGTCACCTAGTGCCACTCTGATGTGACAACACAACGATATTGTGTTTCAAAACACTATTTTCTGCACTGCAAATGTTCCAAACCGATTGGTCTTTCTAAGCCGACTGAATGCCCTGAAGCCTGATAGCTTCAAAGTTTGTTCTCCAACGGGGTCATTGCAAACAGGGTCATTTTGTAACTTCCTTGTGATTAACTGGACCCTACCAGTAAATACACGCATACACAAGCACATGAATCTGATTAATAGCGATCACCTCTTCCTCTAAATATCCAGTATCAACCCAGTATTTACCCACACCAGTCTTTTTTATGGGAGTAAATAAATATATATATATTTATATATATATAAATATATTACCATAAACCTAACACTTATGGAGAAATTTAATAGAAGAAACAGAGGGAAGCAAACCACAGACTAATATTTTGAATAGGGATAGAGACTAGTTAAGGAAAAATATGTGGAAATCCTTCTTTTATGTCTTGAAAATAAAATAAAATAAAATAAAGATAAAATAAAAATTTAAAAATAAAAATATTGAAATAAAAATTATTTTATAAGATAAATAAAGAATAAAAATAAACTAAAAAATAAAAGAAAATTAAAAACTAAAATAGTTGTTAAAATATGTGGAAGACAGCTTCAGTTTTTAAGCTTTACATTAAAGCTTGCATGTAAGTTTTCTCTAAAAAACCACAAACAGGTGCATACTAAAGTTAACAGTTGCTTATTTAGCATCTTCTCATACATAAAACTTAAGCAAAGTTCCTATGCAGTCTCAGGACAGCTGCTTAAAACGCATAGTAAGCCTTTTACTCAAAATAACTGCTGGTAGCCTTCTGATGGGAGTATCCAAAGGCTCAGTACTTTCCGACCTTCCAACCCAAACCATTCTATAATTTACCTGGAAAGCAGAAGTGGGTTTTACCCAGTATGGAGCCATTGTGCAGTTTATCATTCCAGAAGGGTCCATGTCGATATCCCACCAGGACAACACGACTTGTGCCTTGCCTGATTTTACAGGCTCCAGCTGCACTTTGTAGCAGGTAGAAGCGCTCCTTACTGGCTTACTGAAATCCACACTGCAGAGAAGCATCAAAATTGTAAAAAGAAATAGTTCAGCATTCTTCAGAAATTCTCCCTAGCTTCCTAACCTGAACACACAGCTTAGATGAAAGGTCTAACAGGAAAATTCTGTTTTGACAAAGCAATGCCCTCCTTACCTGAACATTGTCACTACATCACTAAGGACAGTGAAGTCACTTGAAGGCATCTGGTTCAGCTGGATATCACAGACAGAAGGAACACCTGGACAGTTCTCCATTTCTGAAGGGGAGACAATAATTTTTTCACCATCCTCTGCTTTGACACGAAAGGGAAACAGCTTGTTCCAGGACCACATTCGTCTGGATTCCACTAACTGGACGTACACTGTTGCCCTGTGAGGCACTGCCTCACATCCTTCCTGAATGTTCAAAACAAAGGGCAAACATATTCAGCAAATTTGACCTATTAGCATGCGTGATAATGAAATCAATTGAAATGTGAACTGATTTAAAGAAAAGCTGGAGTGGGAGCTTTGAAAGCTTAAACACAAATTACTTCAGAGACTTCTGTAACATCAGAACACTGTCCCTTTGTCTCTATGTGTAAAATACAGTACACCTCTCCATCTCTCCTGGTCAGAGTGGTTCAGCAAGGCCAGGTTACCTTATTAACCATGCCATGGTGTCATTTTACTAGCCGGTTAAACAAGTATTTCCATCCCTGTTCCAAGAGATCTACCTTGAGTTTCTTAAGGCAGACAACTACTAAGACATCAACATTAGAACAGAGTTTGTGATTGGAATGAGTGAATAAAAAAAATAATGGCTCATATATTTATGCAATGACAACTTTGTGTTTAAAGAGTAGAAAACATTTAAGTTGTTCTAAACAAAACACTGTGAACTAAGAGCTAACTGTGAAGTGCAACAGCAGTGCTTTTACAAAAAGGACCAACTACAATGCAATTACACATGGAGAGCAGTAATATGTTACACAGTGCTACTGTCTTTATATGTAAAACTGGTGAAATAAAACCTAGAAACCCGAATGAAGTTTTGCCATCCACATTTAAATTAAAGGAAAAATTAGAAAGGGCAAAAAAGAAAGCCCTAAAATTATATATTATATGTCAAAAAAAAAGGATATTAATTTCATTACAGCATTTAAAGTATTTCCATGGGCAAAAACCAAATGAAGCAGCAAGAGTTCCTCAGGAAAATCAAAACCAACAAACCAATCTCTATCTGACTCCAAAAAAGACAAGAGTGTCTCTCGAGGTGAATCTGATATACTATCAGTTTCTGTTGTCTCACCTGTACAAGGTATTTGTGTGCATGCTCATAGGTTGGCAAAGCTCCTTCTCCTATCAGCTCTGTATCAAATAATTCTGTTACCAGGATGTTTGCACGACACTGCATATCTCCATCTAAAAGACAATTTAATATTGTAAAATTAAGTCTTTAAGTCTTTCAAGAAGATTCTACCCTGAAAACATTAGCCATTCAAAAATGTTTTTCCTGTTAGTGAACCTGCTGAAGACTGCAAACTATTCTCCTTTAGAAGTTTACTACAAAATACAAACGACTTCTGCAATTCTATTACAACACTTCCTTTTGAAATAGATTTCCAGTGTTAATTTCTAGAGAGCAAAGGATTTGCTTGTTTTACTTAAAAACATTAGGAAAGGAAGAAAAAAAAAACATATTCCATCATGGTCTTGAGGAACTTGCCCAGTTTTGTAATCGTAGCCTATTTTCCTCACCTGGGCCAACTGTGACTTCAGTGGAGTGCTTGTTGATCACCTTGATCTTGTCATGGAAACCATTTTTCTCCACAATCTTCACAGCAGCATTAGCCATGGGCTTGAAAACCTGTGAACAGCAAGAGTGTAACAAAAATAGTAGGCTAAGATTAGCTTTCAAAAATGAAAGGATGCAAAATGCAGCATATTTAGTCTTGCAAAAATGTTAACATCTGTATCTTTTTCCATGTTTGAAGTTCCTTACCACAAAACAAGACAGCAAGCCTCACTTCAAAAGTTCACAGACCTCCAACATTGCTGTTACAAACTATCAGCCATCTCTAAAAGCTACACACATACAAAACAGCAAATACATCCACAGCATTGATCGTTCAGAGAACAACTGCACTAAAGCTCTAAAAAGAGGTTCTGAACACGCACGCAAAGTCATGTGCAACCTTTAACTAACACTTACCTCGACTGCATAGCAAAAATCTGCACCTGCTGAAGCTGCCATCATGGACAAGAGTCCGGTGCCAGTCCCTATGTCTAGAACAATGGCTTTCTCACCTCTTTCTTTCACTCTGCGCACTGCAGCACGAATACCTTGGTAATACTTTGTGTTCTATGAAGAGGGGAGGAAAACAAAAGAGATTAGCAACCTTTTGTCTATTTATAATTCTTACAGTTGCAGAGAAGTCTTGCATTGTCAGACCATGAGTTCAAAATCAGAAAAAAGCCTACAGACATTCTTCATGTTATGGTCATCCAAAGCCATTTTCAGCAAAAGCAAGTGTTTTTGTAGGGATCAGCCTGTTTAAATCACATCAATTTTTATCACACTATTCACTCATCAGTGATCAATCTGCTATTTACTGGACTAGATGACTGCTGTAGGTCCCTTGCAGCTGAAACAGTTTATTGTATTCTATTCTTCATTCACTTCACACTTTAATATACCTATAGGTTTGGTATCCCAATTTTCTTCTCAATCCTAAGCAGTAAATAAGAGCTGAAAATACCATGAAAGAATAGACAGATTTTCCTTACATTCTTGTAAAAATTAAGAGGCTTGCATTCGCATTTACAGCCCTTGAAATTTCATCTAATAAGCACTCTCTGTCCAGAATGTCACACACAGAACAGCAAAATCAGCTACTGAACATAGATACAATGTTCTGCAGTAAACAACAGCACACTACAGTAAGAAGGCACCTGTTCATCTAAGAGCAGGCCTTGAACAAATCTGAACATGTCATCTTTCAGAGAAACCCTTCTAATCACACATCTGTTTAATCTAATAGTGGCAGCTATTCAGGAGAAAGGAAACCAGTATCTTCTCACTGTTCAGAAGTTTTTTGCTTCCATACTTACTCTGTCTTTATCGTGAAGCATGTCTGCATAGCGTGATCTACAATAAAAAAAATCCAGTCAAAATACCACATACTGCAAAGTGCAATGAAACTGCCAGATCTCATACAGCCTCCTTGTTTTCTCTTGCAAAGGTCACTGGCCCATAAATTCATACACGCACAGGTGACTGCCACACTCTTTGAGGATCTGAACTATTTCCCAAACCTAAGGAATAATGTCATTACAGTGATCTGGTCATGAGCATTTAAATGAATTAATTAACTGCTGGCAAACCACCTGCGTTCAGCAACAGACCCAATCCATAGACCTATGGACAAACAACTGTGAAATGAGAGAGGTTCATACACAGCAAGGCACAGCCACGAAAGGCAGCCTAATAAAGGTCTACCTTGCTACCAAAGCTTACATTTCTTTGGGCCCCATTTCTTCGGGGGATGCACTACTTGAAAATACCCCGAAATTTAATCCTTCCAACTTCTTTGGCTGTTATCTTAAGATCTCAAAAAGTTCCCACAGGAACAGGCAATTATTTGTCGCGCTTGGGATGTAGAAGAAATATCAGTGTATTTTGCCACAACTCAGTCACTGTCAGCATCAAGAGAAGCACCTCAGAAAGTGTTTTTAAAAACTGCCTGTGGGAGACTTTAGAAAATTCTACATTTGCAGTTCTGCCCTGCAGAACACAGGCACTGTAATGTCCAGACTGTCCTACAGTCTGTTCACCATGTGCCCTTGGAACCTCTACAGAGCCAACCCAAAAACTGTCATAAAAAAACAAGCTGGGTTTGCTCTTTTTCACAGCTTTAGCAGAAAAATGGGCTATTCTGTCCAGCGTACCTTGCTATTTCCTGATGGTAGTCATAGTCTTCATCCTCCTCTAACCACTCCATCGCACCTGTGGTTGGGTTTGCTCTGCCACAAAAAGTCTTCATGATCAATCTCAATTATTTATGTATTATCTACAGTTTTGCTGCTTTGATATCAGTTCAATAACCAAAATACTGGCTGTGAGGGAGAGAAGAAGAACTTGCAGTGAGGACAACAGACAGTGCTTTAATTCTGGATTCTCCATTCTGCCCGTCTCAGCCAGGAGCGCTGCTGGCTGCCTCACACAGTTTCTGCCACAGAATCACAGAATGCCCTGAGTTGGAAGGGACCCTCAAAGGCCACCGAGTCCAACCCCTGTCCCTGCACAGGACAACCTCATCGTTCGCACACCATGTCTGATGATGCAGTCCAAATGCTTCTGGAATATTGTCAGGCTTGGTACTGTGATTGCTTCCCTGGGAGCTGTTCCAGGACTCCACCGTCCTCCACGTGAAGGACCTGTCCCTAATACCCACATCAACCCTCCCCTGGCACACCTTCCTGCCACCCCCTCGGGTCCAGAGAGGAGCTCAGTGCCGCGTGAGGGAGCTGCGAGCTGCCATGCTGGCCCCCCTCATCCCGTTAGGATGCTTTAACTCCAACTTAGAATCATAGAATCATAGAATAACCAGGTTGGAAGAGACCCACTGCATCATCGAGTCCAACCATTCCTATCAAACACTAAACCATGTCCCTCAGCACCTCGTCCACCCGTCACTTAAACACCTCCAGGGAAGGTGACTCAACCACCTCCCTGGGCAGCCTGTTCCAGTACCCAATGACCCTTTCTGTGAAGAATTTTTTCCTAATGTCCAGCCTAAACCTCCCCTGGTGGAGCTTGAGGCCATTCCCTCTCATCCTGTCCCCTGTCACTTGGGAGAAGAGGCCAGCACCCTCCTCTCTACAACCTCCTTTCAGGGAGTTGGAGAGAGCAATGAGGTCTCCCCTCAGCCTCCTCTTCTCCAGGCTAAACACCCCCAGCTCTCTCAGCTGTTCCTCATAAGGCCTGTTCTCCAGCCCCTTCACCAGCTTCGCTGCTCTTCTCTGGACTCGCTCCAGAGCCTCAACATCCTTCTTGTGGTGAGGGGCCCAGAACTGAACACAGGATTCGAGAAGCGGTCTCACCAGTGCCGAGTTCAGAGGGAGAAGACCCTCCCTGGACCTGCTGGTCACGCCGTTTCTGATCCAAGCCATGATGCCATTGGCCTTCTTGGCCACCTGGGCCACTGCTGGCTCATGTTCAGTCGCTGTCAACCAACACCCCCAGGTCCCTCTCCTCCAGGCAGCTTTCTAGACAGACTTCTCCTAGTCTGTAGCTGCACAGGGTTGTTGTGCTCCAAGTGCAGGACCCGGCATTTGGTCTTGTTAAACCTCCTGCCATTGGACTCTGCCCAACGGTCCAGCCAGTTCAGATCCCTTTGCAGAGCCTCCCGACCCTCCAGCAGATCGACACTTCCACCCAGCTTAGTGTCATCTGCAAACTTGCTAA
Organism: Phaenicophaeus curvirostris; assembly: GCF_032191515.1. Taxonomy (NCBI): domain Eukaryota; kingdom Metazoa; phylum Chordata; class Aves; order Cuculiformes; family Cuculidae; genus Phaenicophaeus; species Phaenicophaeus curvirostris. The sequence goes on from NC_091405.1 coordinate 17,195,364, forward strand.
GGGTGCACTCGAAAAAGAAAAAGAAAAGAAAAAGAAAAGAAAAAGAAAAGAAAAAGAAAAGAAAAAGAAAAGAAAAAGAACCCACCGGCAACTTCCCGAGGGAAAAGCGCTCCCCTCTCCCCTGAGGCGGCCGGCGGCGCCCTCACAGCCCCGCCAAGATGCCGCGATCCGCCGCCTTCCCGGCGTGCCCCGCGCGCGGCCGCTCCCCGGCGCGCTCCGCCGCCTTCCCGACAAGCTTCGCGCGCAGCGTCTCCTTCCGCCCCCCCCCCCCGAGTCCGCCCCCCCGGGTCCGCCCCCTGCCCGTCGTGCCCCGCGCGCGGCGCCATGGCGGGCGCGGCCGTGCTGCGCGTGCGGCGGAAGCGCGGGGGGGACCCGGCCGGGGCGCTGCTCCTCGCCTGCAAGCGGCTGCGCACCGAGGGCGACGCCGCCGCCCGGCCCGTGGAGAGGAGCCTCTTCAGGCTGGTGGCCACCGTCCCCTCCAAGGTACCGAGCAGGAGTTCCCGCCGCAGCCCCGCGGGATCGGCAGCCGCCGCCGCGAGGAACGCGCTCGGGCCTCCTCGGGGCCCCGACCCCGTAGGGGGCCCTGCAGGGTGTGGCGCCGGGAATTGAGGGCCCTCCCAGGCCGCCAGGGGCGGGTGGTTTGGTGCAGAGGGCTGTTCGGTGCAGAAAAGCGTGTTGTTTGACATCAGATCGAAACAGGCTCACAGCAGTGGCCCAGGTGGCCAAGAAGGCCAATGGCATCCCGGCTTGTATCAGAAACGGCGTGACCAGCAGGTCCAGGGAGGTTATTCTCACTCCGTACTCGGCACTGGTGAGACCGCTCCTTGAATCCTGGGGTCAGTTCTGGGCCCCTCACCACAAGAAGGATGTTGAGGCTCTGGAGCGAGTCCAGAGAAGAGCAACGAAGCTGGTGAAGGGGCTGGAGAACAGGCCTTATGAGGAACGGCTGAGAGAGCTGGGGGTGTTTAGCCTGGAGAGGAGGAGGCTGAGGGGAGACCTCATTGCTCTCTCCAACTCCCTGAAAGGAGGTTGTAGAGAGGAGGGTGCTGGCCTCTTCTCCCAAGTGACAGGGGACAGGATGAGAGGGAATGGCCTCAAGCTCCACCAGGGGAGGTTTAGGCTGGACATTAGGAAAAAATTCTTCACAGAAAAGGTCATTGGGAACTGGCAGAGGCTGCCCAGGGAGGTGGTTGAGTCACCTTCCCTGGAGGTGTTTAAGTGACGGGTGTACGAGGTGCTGAGGGATATGGTTTAGTGTTTGATAGGAATGGTTGGACTCGATGATGCGGTGGGTCTCTTCCAACCTGGTTATTCTATGATTCTATGATTTACCGATACCCTCAGCTTCTTTCCCCATTTCTAGAGAATTTGAAGGTAGCTGTGTTCTTTAAAGCAGTAGCAGATGTCGCTTAAATGTTGTGAGGTACATTGTGGTCCTTAAACAGGATGCACCATTAACGCTGCCCCATTAACAGCAGTTATTAATTGGTTTTGGCAAGGAGCACGATTCATTACATTGTTGTTGTCATCATATTCCTCCTTTTTGTTCCTCTGCCCAGAATGAACCAGTTCAGAAATATGTTCAAGAAGCGGCCACGAGAAAGAGAGTGGCTCAAAAGCTGCGACCCTCTGCAGGAAGCGCTCAGCGAATCGTTCAGGGACTCCGCTCTTCCACACAAACGAAAAGCAAGGAAAACCGTTACCACGTGGTAGCCAGCCATCGACCTGACTGCACTGGAACTGTTGCTGTGCCTGCAGCAAATGGCAAGGCTTCCGCTGATGGTGGCAGATCAGGCTTGGAAGCAACAGAAGATGCTGCACAGAGGGAGAGCGGTGCTGTGGATAACAGTTCAGCCTTTCACGAGAGATTCCAGTTGTTTGACATTGAACAAGAAGAGGAGATGGTGGGAGATTCCAGTGCCGCTACTGCAGGCTCACAGGTCAGCAAATGAATTTAAGAGTACTTGAAGTACTTTGATGTCAGTGTTGGCTGGTAGATGTGAGCAAACTGCTGTGGAAGGTTTTTTCCGTTGTAAGGATGCTACTGTTTAATAGGAGCTTTAACTAGATATTTCTAAGTTAAAATATTACATAGGGAATAACTTTAATGACGTTCCTTAAGTGCACTAATGTTGTAGAGACAGACAGCCGTGTAGAGTTGGCTGCTACAGGAAGGGCTTACACCACCCTTTTTTTCTGTACCTCATTGGGATGTATACTTTCTCACATTCGTTTGTCAGTTGAATCTCAGAGGTTTTTGATTAACTACTTCTCTCCCTAGAAAAGAAAAAAATCTAACTAAATGCCTTCACATCCATCCAGATGCCTAGGAATGTCACTTGTAGGCAAGGTTCCCTAATGGAAAAGACACTCCTGAGCTCTTCTTTCTCATGATTCCAGCGTAAGGTTTTACTGTATATTCCATTTTTAGCTGCACTTTTAGGTGTTTGACAGCCTGGTTAGGCCCCTACATCCTGTGCGCATTGGTATGATGAGTTAAGTGTGATTTCAGTTGGATGAATATGTGCACGGCTTTAAGGATGAAGGAGCTCTGCCTCGGTGTAGAGTTGTCTTGCCTACAGAGTGTTAAGAAGATTGTGTATTAGAGACTCATAACCATGTGGAAAAGAAGGTGAAAGGGCTGTGTATGCTTCCTTTAGTAGTTCCCTCACTGTATCTAAGTACACATAGATGCTTTATTTATGCAACCCATCACAGCTCTGAGGAAAACTTAAATGCTTACTGTTAAGGAAAATCCCTGGGTGAGGAAAAGCCTAAGCAGCTGTCATCCTTCAGTGTTTCTTATAGATTGTTTCAGGGCTTTGCCTTCACACTAAAATATGAACTCTTGTTTTCTGTTAAGCAAGTAGATCAAATGGACACTTGGGATCTGTTAGTTAGCTGTTACCTATAACTCTGCTGATAAGACAAACAGAAATGAAACTGAGGTACCAGCAGGACTTTCCTCTTGCTCTTTCGGAGCCAGCAACAAGTATTGAAAGCAAGGAGTAAGCTTTCTTTTTCATTCTGTAAGGTACTTAGAAGTGAATGTAAGGCTTGTCTGTAGCTGTTCCTCAGAATTACTTAAGTAGGTCAGGAGATGTGACTCTGGGTTAGACAAGATATTCCAAAAAACTTTAGCAGATAGAAATGGGCAGCAAAATCCTGCCTGTGTAGACCTTCCCAGGTCACTAAAGCAAGTACATTGCAAATAACCTATTAGGGAGGAGAAGGCATGAAGAAATTTCTTCTGTTAATGCTTAAGTGAGAAAATAAAGGAAATAAAAAACTATCTCTAGGGCCTTCCAGCCTTTTCCTGTTAATGCCAGATTTTCATTTCTCCTCCACACTCTGTATACTGCAATCTGCTTGCATTATTATTTGCACTGCTGTACCTGTGTCTTTCCTTTAGCATTGCAAGTGTAATGCTCTGCCAATCCCAGGCTGCGTTAAAACTTGGCTCGTCCACCTGCGTGTCATCAGAAACCAGATGAACAGTTCCATGGGATGGGCCATATCTTCTTTGATAGCTTTTAATGCCCTTGTCCGGGAAGTTCTCTCCTGTTGTCTGAACAAGGTGTGGGTGGCTGTACAATACTAGTTGGAAAATTTTTTGATGCCTTTCTCTTCTAGGTTGCTTATGTTCCAAGTATCCGTGTTCCAGTGGGAAAGTGTTTCGGTTGAAGATGTGAGAATGTTATCCTTAGCTGTTGGCTGCGGTCTGCAAAGGAAACTGTTGGCTATGAAACTGTTGTGCTTGGCTTCAGTGGAAATATGCATTTTTAAATTTTTTATTTCTTCTCCACAGACGACTGAAAAAGATGTGATTCTTTGCAATACGGTAGAGATGATCCGTGAGCGCTTAAATGTTTCTGAAGATGGTGAAAAAGAACAACATGAGAAAGACGATGAGTATGTTTATGACATCTACTGTATGGAAACATCAGCCCCTGGTTGGATCCAAAATATCCTTTCTGTACAGCCCTATAGAGAAGAATATGAACTGGTAAGGATGTGGGAAAACAGATCTTTCTTAAATAGAAAGGTCAGAAATTAACTTGCTAAAAGTCCTGTTATTAGAAGTTGCTATGCCAAGAAGAGTCCTCTGAGATACTACAGGTGTGCTCTGTGAATTCTGCATTAGCCTTAAGTGCCTGTCCCGTGTTCTTCCAGGTTACTGTTGATTCAAGCAAATTATGATATGATGGTGAAAACTGAAAGGGTAGTGCTCATGTACTCAGCAGAATTTGTGTGGCTTCGAATTGCCTAATCGATTTTGGCACACAAATGTAAACAAGTAATTCATGTCTCATTTGTGACTATTTTCAGTATTTTAGGACTTGACTTTAATACAACATCTGTTTTTGTAATAGAATTGTACTTCACTGCCTGTGGAGTTAGGAAGTTAAGTGGAAGCCTCAGTCTTCCGTCGTAGAGATACTGTGATCAACAGACTCGTGTTATCAGGAACCTGAGGCTACTTTTGCTTTTCCTTGATCTATTCCACTACTGCTGAGGGGAGCAGGATTAATTTAGACATTGACCTCAACATTTAAATCTTTAACTGGAGCAGTGACTGACTTCACAGAACTGCTTAGCTTGGAGAAGATGTTTAAGTCCAAGTGTAAACCTAACATTGCCAAGCCACCAATAAACCACATCCCTGAGCACTATATCTATACGTCCTTTAAATCCCTCTAGGCGTGGTGACTCCACAACTGTCTCAGCCAGCCTGTTCCAGTGCTTGACAACCCTTTTGGTGAAGTAATATTTCCTGAGAGCCAATTAAGCCTCCCTTGGTGCAACTGGAGGCGGTTTCATTTCTTCCTATCGTTTGTTATTTGGCAGAAGAGACGAACAACTGTTTCCTTACAACCTCCTTTCATGGAGCTGTAGGGAGCAATGAGGTCTCCCCTCATCTTCCTCCAGACTAAACAGTACGGGGACCCTCAACCACTCCCCATAACTGCTGTGCTCCAGAACCTTCCCCAGCTCCATTCCTGGTCTCTGGATACACTCCAGCAACTCTGTGTCCTTCCTGTAGTGAGGGGCCGATACAGTTGAGCCCCATAAGCTGGCCCCAGCCCCTTGATCCAGACTCAACTGATTTTTCACCTAAAGCATATTGCTATGCTGTGGTGAGTTTACGCACAACACAAATTTTACTACAGTGTGCTTTGTGCAGCTGTCGAATAACTTCTTTGCAGTAGAGAAGTATCTTCTGCTTTTTTGTGATTAGTGTAGCACTGTATAGGTGGATGGAAAACCACTTAATGCTAAGGGTCTGTATTTATAGTCAATGTTACGTTTGTGTTGATATGCAGGTAGATGATTATGATAGATCAGAGGAAGTATATGATGATGAAGATGATGAAAATGATGAAAATAACTGGCGTAATGATTATCCTGATGAAGATGAGTTACAGGACTTCTTACCTGGGGAAGACGGAGATAGAGGTATGCCTGTCAGAAATATTGTTTGCTTTCTGGCTGTGCATATATAAATCCCATCCATTTTTACACACAGTCTCTAAAAAAAAAATCTGCTTTTACAATAAGTTAAGTCTGCTTAGAGAAGAATCATCTTTCTTGGAACTATGAGGGATCTTGGTGTTTTTGCAAAGTCAAAATTAAGAACTCAGTTTCAGGCTGCAGCACTTGCAGAAGAGAAAGAATAGATTACTTCATTCCACATGCTTGTGAAACACTGTCTTTGCTTTCTTAACTCTCCATCCCAGTGCAATCCAAGCACAATTCAAACTTTATCTAATGCAGAAGTAGTTCAGACTTTATATTTGTTAATTTGAGCTACTCAAGAAGCTTACAGTAGCCTGATCAATCTAATTGTTCAACTAAAATGAAGGGATAATCTAAAAATAGTGATGCTCTCCTTTAGAGTTTGAAGACAGCTCCAGTGATGAGGACCGACCTTACAGGAGAAGAATATGGCACAAATACCAGCCGGAGATTCTACAGGAATTTGGATATGATGATATGGAGGATGCGGATTCTGACGGCCCTCTTTGAAGGTGAAATGCATACAGGGGATGAAATTCTCAGGTTGCATAGAACTGAAAATCCAGATAGGGGCTGATGGCTATTTATAAGAAAATTGCACTTAAAAAAAACCCCAACCCAATAAATCCCTGAAAACCCATTTTCTGTTAAAAGTTGTACTCATTGGGACAGCAGGAAGCCAATCGTTACATGGATGAGCTTTAAGCTAAATTTTTGCCTGCCTGGCCATCTGAAACTGTTGGTGACTTGTATGGTTCCCCTTAATGTCTACTGACTAGGCTCAAGTATCTCACTGGGATTCCAGTAAACATGGAAACATTTTACTCTCCAAGCAGCCACAGTAGCTGGTAGGTAATAAAGAGATCGGTGTGAATGTGCCACTTGACAATGCAGATTTTCATTTCGTGATAGCATGTGCTTTAAAGTAGATTTTCCTGCCTGCTCTGATGCTGGGGTTCTGAAGGAACTTCTTTTTTTAAAGCTGCATGCCCAAGCATTTGTACGTTTTGCAGCAACCATACTTCCACGTTCTGTATGAAAGCACAGCCGCCTTTCTTGGCCCATTTCACATGATCAGCGTGTCTGCTGCAATGGCAAAGGGAAGGCCTAGAAAGAGCACTTTGTCTTAATGCTTTCTACTGTATTTGTCCCTAAGTTTAAGGTTAAGAAGAAAAGAAAGTGGTTTGTTCTGCAAGTTTCTGGCATGGCTGTTGTCTGTTGAACTGCAATTTAGGAAGGGAATTTTCTGACTGCTGAGGTAACACTGGTAACGTGCACTCACTGAAACAGTTCAGAAACAAATGCTTACACGCACCACAGAACTTCTTAATTTTTGAAGTTTCATAAACCCCATCAGAAGTGGACCAAGTACTAATAAGCTGAAAGGTAAGAATCATCAAATGTTACTCAAAACTTTAATGCCGAGGTACTTTGTTGATCAAACTACATTACTGCAGCCAGAGAACACATTTCCACACAGCGTACAGAATAAAATACTTATCTTTAAGGGAGAAAGGTTAGGTCAGTCTTTAAATAACATAGCACAACTTTATTCATTTTTCTGCTAATAATGACAAATCAGTTTGTTGTGACTGGGTGTCTTCTGGGATAAGAACCAAGATAGCACAGCAAATCACTTCATGCAAACATCCATCAGAATTAAGCTGGAAATGACTTTTGGTCTTTCGAGTCAAAGTGGTTTTCAGTTTAACTTAAAAATGCATTACTTCAGTGCCTGGTTCTGCAGAAATCTAATTTGATCCATTAGCTCTTACCATTTTAATATCAATTCTGAAGAAGGAACAGTATTGACGCACAAGCTGGTGTGCCTGAAATGAGTAGGTAATCATCATCAAATGAAAACACACCCTGACAATACGCCACAGTTCAGGATGGTGCAAGGGCACGATTTATGTGGGAATCCAACTGCAAGTAAGTACATTTTCAGTGTTTCTGAAAGACCACTGGAAGCAGTTTTCCTGTTTTTTTCCAGTACCGTATCTTCCCTTTTGTGGACATAATTGCTTTATTCTCCCTCCTGTTTTTTGTAACGGCTTCGAAATTTTAGCTTGATTTTCTTTCCAACTTCTTTTCTTCATTTGGGTCCATCTCTGTTAAAACACAGTAACAGAGCAGCTGCATTTTCCGTGTGACGGCACCTGCATGGGGAATGGGAGATAAATCAGAACACAGTCCCCTGCCTCAATGCTAGTGACACAATGTGCATCTGACTAATTAAAGTTAGTTGTCAAGAATGCTGCCTCACTTCTCTTAAGGGGAAACAAAAAATAAAAGTTAATACAAAAAAGTGTCTTCCACTTAATTTTTTTAAACAGATAATGTTTCATAAAATCAGAGAATGGTTTGGGTTGGAAGGGACCTTAAAGATTATCTAGTTCCAACCCCACTGCCAGGGGCAGGAACACCTCTCACTGGATCAGGTTGCTCAGATTCTCAATGACAAGTTTAAAACTCTTCTGTTGGTATCTTAGGGTGTTTTTCTTCCTAGGCACCCCGCCAAGTAACTGAAGTAAACTCTTTTCTCTCTGTCATTAAGAGTATAAAATTGGTGGAGTAAAAAATAAAACAAGACCTTCAACTAGAACACAGGAAACGACAAGATTACTGAGTATTTACATGTTGACTAGCTGCTGCTGCACCACATCCTCTTGCATTCTAAGATTCTGCTATAAACCTTCCTTTCCACATCCCTCATCATGGTTTTCTCACACAGTACCAATGACAGCAGTGCACTGCTGGAGAAAAATGTATCATTTAACTGCAGCAATTCAACAGAAGGCAAAGTTCTACCTGTGATTAATGTACCTATCCCATCTTCAAACATCTGATTCAGTAAAGCTAGACAAGTTAAGCTTGCATTACAAAAAACGTAGAGCCCTTTTACAGTCCTTGATCTTGCTTAAGAAAAAGCCTTTTCATGTGCTTGATTAAAAGAGACACATATAAAAACTGAGGACAAGATCTGTAGAAAGTGGATGGTCTTTTAGAGGTACAGTAAATAAAATCTGGGTGTAAAAACATACAGAAAACCAGTATACCCCTTTAACTGCATCCCAGCCAATGTTCTTCATCCCAGCCCACACTGCTGTTTTGGAATTGCGGTTCAGACAGGGTTGGTAACACACTGATACTTTGGCTACGGCTACAGGGTTTGCACAATATCGAGGTGCTTTATTTTCCCTCCCCGCAACCACCAGGATGGAGATGGGCAGGAAGTTTGGAGGGGAGGTGGCCAGAACAGCTGACCTAAATTAAGCAGAGGGTTACTTCATGCTGTCTAATGTCGTGCTAAAAAGTGAGGTAGAGGAAGGAAGGCATGCATGTGGGAAGTTGTCTCCCAAGGTGGCCGCTGCTTGGAGACCAGCTCCACGTAGTCTGTTTGTGGGAGGTAGTAAGTGCCCTTCCAGAAGCTGGTTTGTTTCCCCTCTTTCCTTCACTTACTAAATGTCTTTCACTCCCATCCTGCTGGGGGTGCTGGTGAGTGAGAGGCTCTGTGGCTGCTTAGCTGGGGCCTGCTAACACTAATCCTTTGCATCAATAAACCCCGATTCACTTCTCTAATTTTCCTCATCTCCAGCTACAAAGAAACTTACCTAAAGTCTTGTTGATAAACTGAGGTCTACTTGACGGAGGTAAATAGACTCCCAACAAAAAGACTGGAATTCCAGATAAAGCTATGCCAATGCCAATGAATGAATTTATAGTGTCGCTGTAGAGCGGCACTACCACCAGAAATACTGTGCATATACAGAATATTATTGGGAAGGCCACACTCAGCTGAGGACAGAAAAAACAGAACAGAACATTATTGGAACAGTCACTTTCTACAGTTGCAGACTTTTTGGTGACAGTTACAGCCTTTTCCATCTCAACCCCACTTGATGAAATTATCTGCACTTCCACTTACACATCTGGCTATTTAAAACCATAAGCCAATTGCTGAATTATTCTTGAACAGAACAGCTAGTAAGAATTGCAAACGTACTTAAGTATGGTCACTCTGCTGTGCTGAAAGAAGCTGTCTAACAGCATGAAGGGGTTTGTGACAAATTCAGTAAAACTGGGGAAATAAGAATGATTCTTTTGTGTAGAGCATCAGCCTGAAGCATGAGAAGGTGATAAGAGGATCAGGCATTGAACTGAAACTGATCTAAAGGTGGTTCATATTGACAGAATTAGAGATTTCTAGTCCAAGACAAAAGGCTAACTACTATGTTAGATTATTGAAACATTCTCCAGTTGCCAGATAAAAGGGATACCAATTGAACTAACGTACAATTAAGGAGTATGCCATTACCACAGTCACTTATCCAGCATGCATACTGGCTTTCGTGGTAAAATATAAAATGGAAGGCGTGCTTTATGTCCTGATAGTTTGTAACCTTTAGACATGATATATATGGTCCAGGCTCCTGACAATACTTCTACATTGCATGGAAGAGAGAGATGTTAAACAATTCTGTAATAAGTAAATATTACCTTAAGAGGTCTGGGTCGATCTGGTTCCTTCCAACGTAGATATAATTGCCCAGCAATAGACAGACCAACAAAAAACCAGTAACTGAAACTGAAGTAATTAATAAGCTTGAAGACATCTTCCACAGCCAGGTAGATAAGGGTCATAGCACACTGTCAGAACAGAAAAGGAGTGAGATGAACCAGTGAAGTTTGAAAACTATTGTTTATGCTGCTTTTTGCATGAAAGTAACACCTTTTACTCCTTGGTGATGGCATGATTTTATGCCTCTCAAAATTCACTCTCTCAGAAATCACTGCAATGACAGTGAATCTGAAGTTCTCTCTTTAAAAACAAATTTTCCTTTAAATAATTCATAGTCACATCTGAACAGCTGAAGAGAAAATCAGTCATAACTTACATTGAAGAGCAGTGCTGGCACAGGTGTGAACCTCTCCACGTGGATCATGGACAACAGATCAGGAAGGTGGCCTTCTCGAGAGCCTACGAAAAACAGCCTGAAAACCACAAATGAGAAAACAGGTGTTGAGGCCATCAGTGAAAGAATATGTATTACAGAAAATCAATCAACAATACCAGTAAAGTAAGTACTGAATTACCATCCTTCAAACTGGAACATGGATTCAAACCCTCTGGTAAAGATGTACACCATTAAAACATACAAGCTTTTAGAAACATGTTTTAACACTCATTTTTAGAAAGCAGTCCTGCAGTTAAATAGGAAACTTCTACAGTAACAAAGAAATTTCTATTGTTTAAAGAAAATCCTCAAAGCTAGCGCTGTGTTCCAGCTTAGAGCAGAACTGTTTTCAATGCCCATAAGAAGGGATCGCCAGGTCTCTAAGCAGAGCTAACTCAACCATATGCTCAAAACAACCACACACAATTTTATTATCAACTGCAAGTTGTTCTATGTTGACTACTTCACCATATTTGTTCTCAGTAGAGAGGCATTGTACATACATTCAATGAACAGGAAGGATGTTAATATGCCTGATTAAATCTATTCAAAACTTTCACAAGTCACATGCATAATCAGTACTCAGAGGAAAGCTTTTATAATGTATTCTAAACTTTTTGACTGCAGCTTAATAGTAGTAGAAACTTCTAAAATGTTTTACTTGGAGAAAAAGATACTGCTTTTAAAAAGTCAGTAAGTTTTAAGTAAATGCATTTAAAAACAAAAACTTGCTAGAATTACTGTTTCAAGTAAAATGGAAATAATCAGAAGGACTCACCACAGAGACAACATTCGATTGTATTCATTGTATTTGACATACAGCTAGGAATGCTCTGAGGAGGCGAGGCAGTGAACAGGGCACACATACTCACCCAGAGGTTTATCCAGGTTTGGTTATGAAAGTATTATTGCCACTGTCATAAAAGCTGAGCATATCAGTAACACATAAAATACTTATGAACATCTGTCAAACAGAAAGAGATATGGACTACCTTGATGACGCTAGAATTGATGCATTGAGTCCACCAAAACAAGAAAAGGCTACAGCCACGGGAATTGTCCAGCTGAAGATACCAAATACTTGGTCAGCAAACGTCTAATGGAAAGCAAAAGGTAAAGAAATCATGAAAATATATCCAATAAAGCATATGCAAAGCAATGACGTAAAAGCTCTTGTAATAAGCTTGCATGGAAAAATAGTTATATAGTTAAGGACAAACAATAATGCAGCACAAAGAATCAGACAGCTTATTTATTTATTTATGGACTCAAACTACAAACTTCTTTAGCTAAGCATCTGAACTCACATTTTCTGCTCACAAAGGAAAACAACTGTTTTTAGAATTTTTCTCACCAATCTTAATGTATTTTATTTTCTAACATAACTACAAACTCAAGTGTAACACAGTAGCTACAGAGAATAAAGGACAAAAATATTATTACATATCCAAAAAGAGAAGTACCATATTGCAGATGATAAACATAGCCACAACCACACCAGTTTTATAGACACTACTCTAGGAAACTATTTTATTTCTCATCTTTTTTCAATTTCCTAAGCAACCTCTTCTCCTGTAGCTCCACCAGTGGGGCCTCTGGGCTCTACTTTCTCATGGCAAATGACAGATCAAGTAGCTTATTAGCAGTCATTTGTTAATGTTGCTAGACAACACTGCAGGTGACCTTCCATGACAGCTCTAAAACCAAGAGGCCAGGAGCATCAAAGTTTCACAGCAAGTGAACAAGAGTCATTGATTGCCAATGATCTGGGACCTACGATGAAAATGGGTAATAACTTGCAAGATACTGTCCTGGTCAATTCTGTTCAGCCTCCTGGGTGGAGAAAAAAAGGAGAGAGACTTAGAATATCAGGCAAAATGCTTGAAAAACCTAAGAAATTTAATACATGAAGACTGACAGCTATTCTAAGTCCCACCTTGGTTGAAGTATTGTCGTGTTTGAACATTAGCATGTTTGGAGTTCAGCAGAAATCCACTCATGCTGTGTTCAGAGGATGTGGGTGGGAGCCTTCCTATCCTGATTCTACGTACTGACAGCTTGATTACTGCTATGATTTCTTTTACTGGAGCAAACTGGCAGTCATGGTAGCAAAAGCATCCTGTCTACATTAGGCAGCATGAAATCACTATTTACAGAAACAGAAAGGCATGTCCTTATGTATAAGTGGTATTCAAACAAACCCCAAAGATTTTGTGGGTATTAGCATGTTTTGTACCTCAGCAGGTAGCAGTAATCTAAACCTTTTTATAAAACTTTCTTTAAATCAGTTTTTTAGCTCTCTTGCTAATTTCAAGATCCTCAGACATATGAAGCACTTACCCTAGTTCAGCTTTCTCCAAGCCTGTCTTTTCTGGTACAAAAAAATTCTTCAGTTTTTAATGGTTTACTATTTTGAAACACTTCCCCCCAACCTTCCCTGTAAATTACTGGTTTTCACCATAACATTTATGAGTTCAATCCACTCAGAACTGGTCTCTTTATAGCATATAAAATTATTGAGATTTAATCGTGCTCAAATTTTGATTTAATTACTCCAGGAACAAGATCACCAAAAGCAGTGCATTATAATCTGGTTTTGTAGGTCAGAAAACTCTAAATGACTTAATATAGGGGTTTCTTCATTAAATGAGTGATAGATTTTCATGAGGCAACTCCCTACACATAAAGTCAATCTTTAAACTATAAAACACAGAAAAAATTACTGTCATAAGGCAAAGTTTGGCTAGTTAAAGTTTCCCGTTCTCTGTCTGAGTTGACAGTTCAGCACACTATCTAGGTTCAGAATCCAGCTCTAATCAACTGTATAACATCACCTACACTAAAAAGCAAAATTGATTCCATCCTTTTGTGTGATTTAGTTGAGCCTCAGCAAAAGCAGACAGGATTTCCTGCTGCAAAGGGACAACGCTAAAGCATATACATTCCAGTGAGTCTTTCCAAAAGGTTCAATGTCGATGCATCGACTCCTAGTCACCCCGATTCTTACTAAAACACCTCTCTTCCTGGTCTCTTTTAGATGATAGGGGTCATCATACTTCCCTCAAATAGCAGCTTCAACACAGGGGTGGAAAAATGCGCACACACAGATTCTGACAGAAATGATAAAAATTAACACAAGTAAAATATAAAAGAACTACTCCATGTATGAATCCTATTTCATGCTAAAATCAGAACATCAATTTAGCAAAAGACCATGCCATAAGAAACGTGTTCTGTACACCATGGGTCACCCATTTTCAGTCAATTGAAACCCAATGAGCAACTAATAATTCACATTATTATATATAAGCCATTTCTGCTACTCAAGAACAAATAATTACTGGAACACACAGTGCTTCTCTTGGATCCTTATTGGATCTAAATACAGCTCTCAGAAATCTGTCTCCAAAAGCAGAATGTAATTCATAATGATGTAGTGAATGAACAAAGACAACTTTTCCAGAACAAGTGAGAACAAAGACAAGGCGAAAAATCTAACAGGCAATTGTTGTAATATCTTGAAGGATGATTTAAACCTGGGCTGCTTATTTCCAAAGCCAAACAGTATGTGGAATTACTACACACCAGACATAAAACTGCAACAGGATTTTTTTTTGAATATACACAGCTAAGACACAGAATTCAACAATATGTTAGAGAATTAAGATGTTTAGTAAGGTCACCTAAAGGATAAGCATTTAGATAAGTAATATTAACAGCTAAAGTAAGAGAGGGAGAGAAAACATATGAATGTAATCTTATGCTGCCGGATGCAGATTAGCTAATGTGTCATTTGGAGAAACTCCCCTCCAAAAGGCAGGCTGGCACTTGCTCTTTGCAAGCATTTCCCATTTCCTTTTGAAACATCTAGTAATGGGTCAGTGTAGAATGGGAATCGTGGGATGTACTGAAAGGCTGTTTCCAGCCTACAATGTATATCCAGTCTTTCTAAAGTACGCTAATGTTGCACACATCCTGGAAAACAGCAATCACTCAGGAGCAGTAAAAACCACAAAGCACAAAGAGTGAAGACAAAGCTATAGTATCACTGCCATAATTATACACAGATCAAGACATAGATTCAATGTATTCTAGATGCAAGCTCTATGATGTATAACAACAGCTGTTGATTCACCTCGAAGTCCAAATATTTAATTTCCTCTAGATCTGTCAGACTCCAAAAGAGAGAATAACCTAGTAACAGCCTTTATCAAACACTGTCATTTCAAATGTACTTTCTAATGTTGTAGCTGGAATTCCTGTGAGAGCGGGAATCAAGAGCTTAACTTTACCCTAAGGCAAAGGAGTATTTTAATTAAGAATAATCTGGGAAGTTCAGCTTGATTTATCAAGTAGATCTGCCTGCAAAATGATCTTTCCACAAAACAAAGTTGAAAGATACCTGAAGGCTGGCTGAACTTTCTAGTAATATCAACTAGCTTAACATGACAAGTACAGACCCACCTGCTGTTATGCAGGTGTCCTCTGACAAGGTTTCACCCTAATTTCTAACATAAAAATCAGCCAAGTTCATGTATTACTACTCAGACAATAAACTCTCTTTTATCCTTCAGAGTACACATATAAATCCTTCAACACTCCCATTTTAACAGATGCCAAGGAATGCTTTCTCCTATGCTCTTTTGTGTACAATGAAAAACCAAAGATCTTTACAGTGTTTCTTGCAGAAAGTGTTACTGAAGTGTAAGTAAAAGGGGCCACAATAAGCATTCAGCTGTGTGCATGTCAGAGTTATTTTGCATAAGAAAGAAGGGCAGAGAGAAGTATAAAAAGCAATCAAGTTATCAAGCACATACATCCGTGCACTGTACCAAGAGAAAAAAAGGAGGAGGGAGAAGAGTTAGTGGCTGCTTTCTGCTAAAACTGCAATTGTACAATCATGGATCCTCCACAACCGAGCTAGACCTGGGCTCTGAACTGAGCACCTGACCAGTTCCACTTTAACTGCCACTATTTCTGGGAGTAGTGAAGTGCATTTATAAAAACAAATGAGCTGGCAACAGGGGAAAGAATGGAGCTTTCGCAAGGGTATGCAGAGGATGACAGAGGAGCCTACCTGGAGGCAGCTATAGCAGAAGCATTTAGTCCACCATAACAGGAGAAAGGCACCACTATGGGGACGGATTTCTTCTCAGGTTTCTTCTGAGAAAGTCTAAAGAGCAAGAAGGATTAAGAGATTAAATTGTCATCTCTGCTGCAGTCTGACAAGTCCTGTAGCCCAGACTTGAACTATAACTGCTTCTAACAGCTAGGAAACAGTAAGAGAATTCAGTGGCTGCTACGGCACTTGCAATTACAGATAGTGTCTTTTTATGCCCTCCCATCCATTGGATGTGTAAGATACACATGTATACACACATACTGGAGAAAGACATATACTTGGAATTGTTCCCCTTTAGATTTTTTTTTTTCCAAACCATCAACAAGGAATAATAATGAAGGAAGAAGCTTCCAGCCCTCATTTTGTCATGACTAAAATGTTACATTACTCCCAGAAGAATGGTGAAAAACTGAATTGCAGCTTTTTTTCAAGACATGAAAGACTGATTTAATTCTACTTTATTTTTATTTTGTGTTAATTTGATCTCATGATCATCAGTTGGTAACTTGTGAATAGCTTGCAAGAGCGCTTTGTCCTTTAAAGGGGCAAACAACAGTTCTACACAAACAGGTTGAACTAAAAGCAGTGGGAATAGCCCCACATAAAGAGCTGCCACAACAAAACACACAGGATACTGCCTCACACCCAGTAATTCAGGCACAGAGTTGATTAGAAAGACCCATGTTTGTGTTACAAATCACAAGACAAGAACCATTTCATCACACTTGGCTGCCCACAAGAAGTGCACTTAGAGGCACACAAAAACCATCAGACTACACTGAGAGCACACAGAGCTGCAAGCACATGCTAGGATGGCAAAGCACTAAAAAATATTGATCAGATGGATAAATGCAAGAAGAATGTGGTCTAAGATGAATAAGAAACTTATAAAAGACTATACAAAAAGATTATGAAGTGTTTCTACTAGGAAGGCTTAAAAGGCATCTACAGAGCCTCTTTATGTAGCTCATTTCAAGATCCTGTAGCATATGGGAGCTTTTCCAGGCTCAGTTCCACCATTCTTACCCTAAGAGTCACACAGAGTAGTAAAGAGATTAATAAATATGAGCAATCTGACTACAATCTTGGAAGTGCAGTTAATTCTGCTTTGACTCTTCTCTTGAGGCAGAGTATAAACACATTCCCGCATTACAGGACAATATGGCAGTCAGAACTACAGCCTGTTTTCTCAATTTTTAGTGTCTTAGATCTTCAAGGAGCTACTGTTAAAGGAAACAAAGAAACTATGATTTATGGCAATCAGGAAGCCACACGTACAAAAAAGTCACTGCACAGATGAAGTTTTCTGCCGCTGCCACAGATCACATTTGTTAACATACTGTACGACATTGGTTCAGTTCGACTAAACTAGATTTAACATCAAATATACTAAAGGAAAGAAAGTGCACATCAACTGAAAACAGAGTCAGAAAATTGTGAAGGTGCAAAAGAAACCATTTAAATGTTCAGGTTTCCTGTAATTCTTGTGAAAATCACAATTCTATTGACCAATTCTGCACAAACAGAAATAGTTCTCTCCTCTATTATTGGCAATGCCTTTTCTTGGAGAAAAAAGGGTACTAGTGCAGTGCAAGGTCCAGCATGAAATTCTCTCTTCATCCTTACAATCTTCTGGTAAAAGAAATCAGCAATATTCTACTGCATTAATTTATTGCACACCTACTGCACGTAACAGATCTCCTGTGGATGGCACACATTAAGATTACAGATGCCAGCTCCAACACTAATGTCTTCATGGAGGTGCTGAAGATACATGATCTGTCTACTCATGTGTTTATCCTGTTCTTAACTTCTTAATAGGTAGCTGTAGAAAAGGGTTCAGTGTTTACCAAAGACTCTTTCTTACCTTTCTCCTATTGAAATTATTTCGCAGCACTCTTTCAAGTTCTGGCTCAGCTTTTCAGCTTGGCCTCCAAAGCCAGAGTACTTCTACTTAACTGCAGAGTGCTGCATTGGTAATGAATTTAAGTTAGGGTCAAGAAAGAAGGCAAACAACTTACTAAACAGCTCTTCTAAAAGCAGCTACCTGTCCCTAACAAAGAGTTCTTCCATTATAAGGTACAGAATGCACATTTCATCCAAAGAAACCATACTGGCGGATGCCAGTGCAAGCAAGAAAGGAGATGTGACACTGGCAGCCAATGACAAGCAGATTTTCCTCCTCAGAGAAGAAGCCAGTGACTGGACAAATGAAGGAAGAGAAGTAATACCCAAGAGGTCCAAGAGTAACTTAAGAATTTCTGGCTGAATTTCTTTTGTTAAACTCTACACCCAACAGTAGACACTGTTAAACGCTACACCCAAGAAGAATAAACCAGCTAGAACACACAACCTCCCGCATTCTTGGTTAATTCAGGGACACCTAATGTCGAAGCAAACAAAGTCTGCTCTGGAATAAGAGTACACCAGGGTAAATGGGATTGATCAGTGCTGGACTCACAGGATGGTATTAAAAAATGCAACTGAAACTGTCAGCTTTATCCCTAATCTGTACCTCTCCAAGAAAGATGACAGACATCCACGCAGGACAACTGTTTGCTTCAACCAGGAACCGTTTCCAAGTAAAAGATGTAAGCTGCCAAATATCACCTATTGTATGAACTCAATTAAAAAAACCCAGAGATGACCAAACACAGGAGGCAGGTAACAAGCTCTGCACTGGCAACCAGTATGTTCTTTCCTGCTAGAAGATACACCAAAAAGTGCTTATGGAGCCAGCTGCTCTCTCAGATGTAGAAAAACAGTTGTTCAGGGACAGGGGAAGACAAGTGAAAAATTCTGCTTTTATTTATTTAAATGTGTTTGTGCTACAGATTAACTGCTTCACATGCTAAAACCTTAACAGCAAGAGGGGTGATGGGTTGCACAAGGAGGTAAAACAGAAGTTAACTGAAACTCTGACAGAGCCCTCTAAAAAAGGAAGCAATTTTTACATGGTCAGCAATCTTCTGAAGAGCATTTGCAGAACTTCTAAGCTAGCTGTTGCTGTGTTAACTTAAAGTACATAATCAAAAAAAAAGCTTAAAAAGATGAGTTTCCTAGCCCTGACACTGGGACTATACCACAATGAAGCCAATACTGGAGTAAGAGATGGACATGTTATCATTTTCTTCCATATCATCCCTTCATAAGACTTCCTTTACCTCCCAGCCACCAAGAAAAACAGTATGCAAGGTGATGTGCAAAGAAACACTGTTACTAGCATTTCTTTTACTTATAACTTTTACTCTTATTTAGAAACTAGAAATAGCTTCCCCGCTCCTTTCCAGCTCAAATCCCCTTGACAGAAATGAATAGGAGAAAGGTACTCCACTCCTTCCCAAAACAGCAACACGGAAAGATTAAATTTAACTGCTAATTTACTACAGAAAAGGCTCTAAAACGCAGTAATATTACCGACAAATTTCTTCAAAAAGTCATGACTATAATTTTCATTTACAGCTACAGAGAAGGCAGTAAGAAAACTACAGCAATCTGTATCATTTATTATGCAGAATATGTGAGCAGACCAAAGTGGCTCATTTTCATCAAATTAATTTTTGTATGGCTGAATTCTCATCTCCTTTCTTTATTCATCTGCTGACCACAATGCCCTAAGTCTTCTTAAAGATTCCATTGTGGATAAAATTCTCTTCCACCACCAAAAGAAATTTCACCATGAAGATATTTACATTTCTGTAAAAAAATGTTTTCTAGGAAGGGGTTTTCCCCCTATTCACTAGAAAACTATGGGTGCATTATGAGTGTTTTAATTTGGGCTGCAAATGCACTTCTGAAACAACTCCTCCAGTTATTTCCACTTACTGCTTTTTGGCTCATATTGTTCAGCATCAGCACTAAAGGAAGCTTTCCTTTGAGAACAGGCTAAATTGGAAGACGCACTTCATAGTCATAGAATCATGGAATGGCTTGTGTTGGAAGGGACCTTAAAGCCCATCCAGTTCCAAGCCCCCGCCACCATGGGCAGGGACACCTCCCACTGGATCCAGTTTCTCAAACCCCATCCAACCTGGCCTTGAACACCTCCAGGGACGGGGCAGCCAAAACTTCTCTGGGCAACCTGGGCCAGGGCCTCCCCACCCTCATTGTGAAGAATTTCTTCCTAACATCTCATCTCGATCTCTGCTCTTTCAGCTTAAAACTGTTCCCCCTTGTCCTATCCCTGCACTGGAGGATTTCATTGCTGCCGAAGAAGTGTATTTTCAAAATCTTTGTTAGGAAAAAAATAAAAGCACATTGCACTACAGAAGTCAGGATGGACAGTGGATAGAGTGTGTATTGGCTTTTAGTTTTCTCTGGATTAATTCTAGCCAAGAATGAAAAACTCCATTGTGAGTCACTAGAAGGAACTTCATATGGTGAGACACTGGAACAGGATGACCATAGAGGTGGTAGATTCCCCATCCCTGGAAATATTCAAGGTCAGGTTAGAGGGGGCTCTGAGCAACCTGACTGAGATGAATATGTCCCTACTCACTGTAGGGGAGTTGCACTGGATAGGCTTTAAAGGTCCCTTTCTACTCAAACCATTCCATGACTCTACATGAAATACCATAGCCTACAACAAAAGTAAATATCCCTGGAGATTTTATTACCCCTCAGCATATGCTGATTCAAAATTAAATATTTTCTGTTCTTGTCTTGTTTCATTCTGAAGTGTTTTATCAAGTTTTTTCACAATATTATTTTATGATAACTTTGTATTTCCGTATTCCAGCTAAAAGGGAGGCAAAGATGTAAAGTTTATTTACATTTAATACATTTTGAAACAAACATCTGCACAACTACATTTGAAACAGCAAATTACAGTTCCCATTTACCATAAACTCTTTTGAAAGCTTACATTCAATATAAACATTTCTCAAGCTTGAAAAGAAGTCAAGTAAGTGCTTCTGTGAAGCCATCTGCCAAAATACCCTATAACAAGAGTTTGCAGATTTGCTAAGCCAGTTTTAATCATAGTAATCCTCTGTGGGAACAGGGTGAATGCTTCCTTCATTTTGATGTATTTAAAATTCTGTCCATTGTCTAACTACTTAAATATTAGAAGCCAGGTGAGAATCTAAAAGGGAGGAAAGCTGTTTTCCAAGTCTCAAGCCTTAAGGATACAGTAAGCAGAACTACTCAATTAATTCACTAGCTACAGGGCAAAAAACAACCCTTAACGATCAGCTGCAAGTATAAAACATGTTTTGACCAGCTCTTACTTTAAGAAGCTTATATATTTTAATTGGATTCAAACTTCCATCCATATACAAAAATAATTAATTTCAAAATATCAAAAGTTTATCAATAATACAATATTGGTAAGAGAATTTTATTTAAAAAAGAGATGCCAAACTAAACTTCATCACAGCTGAGATGCAGCACTTATTTCATGATATGCACTGCACCAATTATTAGCTCCACAAAACATAGCTGAGTGCAACACTGTTCCTTGTGCTGCTCCACCTTTCTAAATACTGCAGCACGAAGAACAAAGACAAATACTATTGAGTCTAATATAGAACCAGCAAAGTGCACAAGTCTAATTAGTGTCTTTGCAAACTACATTAACAAGATGCATCTGTGCTTGTCTTAATACAGCTAGTAATATATTATTATTACACTTTATTTCATTAACTACTTTTCCAGTTAAGATTATATTATTCTTGATGAGTTGTCCTGTCCTGTATTCAGGGAACTATTACAACAGAATAGGGATATTTCCTGTTTTGTTTATTTAAATCAAATTCATCCCTAAAAGGCGAAAAGCGAGCAATGTAGCAAAATACCACGTGGTCAACTTACCACTGCCACAGCATCACTTGAAAGGACAGCTTCGACATCGAGCACTGTATAGTAAGCTATATTGGTCATAATATAGATAACAGTCACAATGGGCATAGACACTGCAATAGCCAGTGGCAAGTTCCTGTAAGACAAAGAAACCCCCAAACCCACAACCCAGGGGGGAAAAAAAAAATTAAAACAATCCATTAATAACAAAATAAATGTAATTGTTTGTATCCTTTACCTTAGAGATAAAAGGTATGAAGACAGAATTAAGACTTCAGAATAGATATCTCTGGAAGAGTTTGGTTTCTTTTAAAACCAGAAATTCTAATGTAGAATACTGAAAATACCTTTTTTTTTTAATAAATTAAAACCTAATCAATGTTTAAAAAAGGATTCTATGCAACTGCTCTTTGAGTACCCCAACTTCAGGGTTTTCAGATCAGTAGCATTAGGCTTCAAATTTACACGCTATATGTTATTCCCCACTGGCCATGTTAATTACCACAACTAGAACCCAGAGGGCAGAGTTGTGAGTCACTGCACTCATTCTCCCTGGAGAATTGCTGCTGTTGTTCTAGCACCTACTTCTAGAACTGATGCAGGGAGATCCACTAAACCAAACCAAACCCTGGCTCTTCCTATCTACACTCATCGCTGCAGAGAACAAACTAGTCAGGCTGTGTGACTGCAGAAAGTAGAGATACAGAGGGCAGGTCCAAAACTGCTACACAGCTGTGAATCTTGTGATGTGGCGTATCTTACTAGCAAACATGTCTGGAAAGCAATACCAAGAATGTCTAGAGTAACGTGAAAACACTGCAAACATCCAGACATAAACAAATAAGATTTAATTTAAAGCTGAGAGAAAACCACAACCCTGAGTCTGCAGCTCCACAGGCAGCAACTCTGCAGAGAAGCAAACTTTGAATTTAGGCTTTGGCTTTTCTCAGCCTCATTCTTTGCCAAAGCTTGCAGGGATATTAAAATGTCTCAAAAGGGAAAGCAGAGTGGAGTGTGTTACTCTCATGTTTGCCCAGTTTGAAATCAAACACAACATGGTTACATGGGTGTACATTTGCCAGGTACTATAATAGAGTAGGGATTTTCAGTAACAGAACTCTACAAAGCAGAAAAATGAAATGCACTTTGGAAGTTTTCTCAAATATTTCCTGAAGGACAGAACTCCAGCTGCGTCTGTCTGATGCTGTGGAAGCAGAAAAGCAAACACACCACAACCCACCCATATAAATCAGTAAATTAGTAACCGGGAGTTCTGACTCTGCTTCCAAGTAGCACATCCAGAATAACAGACTCATGAACCTCAGTGCAGAGAAGTAATAGAATTAGAAAATGACTTAGAAATTAATTCAGAAAAGTTACATAACATAACAAAAAGCTAAAATGGCATTTTAAGAACTTTAAATCACCCAAGATTAAAACCAAGGGCTGATTTCAGTTTTAACGTGTGGATTGCAGCTTTTGACAGGATAAGCAAGAGGGCCCTATGAATCAAGTGAATACAAACATTATAATTATTGGAGTAATTTTATAGAATTCTGGAACATCTCATGATTCCCTGCCAATGCAGAAACTAAAATTTGAAGTTCATTAGTTCTAACTGTTACCATGAATGAAGCCTGTGTTATGCACTGATGCAAATGAATCTAAAGAGCAACAGCTGAGTATCCTGTGAAAAAAATCTTTTTCAGAACACCACATCTAAGAGCTATCCAACTGGATATCCAACAATGAACAATATACTAACTTTAAAAAGATGAAAAGGCACTGCAACAGCACTCAAAAAGGGAGCTCTTTCAGCAGACAAAATTTGAAGGGCCAAATGACTGATGAAAACACAAAATGCTTGTCTCTTCTGAATACACATAAAAAAATCTTTGCAAGGCAATTTAAGGAAATATGATCAACCTGAAATTCAGTGTGATAAAAATAGCTACTTTTAGAGTTATAATACTTATCTGATGTTTTATCTTTTTAATAGATAACTTTCTTGATTAAATAAATGCACAGCGTAAAACTTGGGGTAACAGAACAAACTGCAAAAGTCAAAATCAGCTGGGAGAATGGAAAAAAAAGTCTCTCTCCCATTTGTAGCAATTTGAGCTGTTGCTTCGAAAAGGAAGCAAAAATGATCGAATGGGATTCTATTATTAACATAAAGGCGTCTGCTTACAGACTTATAGCCAAACAAGATTGGTCACTCGCACTTTAGAGCATAAATCCATGGAAAAGATAATTCTTAAAAACAGAATGAGAATTATTGCATAGATAAACAGAGCACAGACTACAATTATGTAACTTTCACTGCTATATTAACACCTATTGTAATAAAAAGTAGCAACATCTTGAACTATAAGCTTATCAAGCACTGAATACAGCATCCTGCAGTCATCTAGACTGATGAAGTCTTATCTCTTTTTTTTTTTTTTTTTTTCATTTTTACTGGAGTTTAAAACTAGCAAATCTTCACTAGTGGCCATTCACAGCCTTAGTGTCTAAGTAGAGAGCCGTTCTCATTTATGTATAAGCTCACGACTCACTAGTGAAAGACAGCCGCAAGACAAGCAACTTGGGAATTATCTGGGTTTAGAAAGCTCGAATCATTTACCTTTCTGGGTTTTTGATCTCTTCTGTTACAAAATTGAGTGTATCCCAACCAGAGTATGAGAACAAGGCAGAATAGAGTGCAAGGGAAATGTCTCCAATATCAAAAGAAGATCCCGCAAAAGAGTTCTCAAAGTGCGCTGAATGTCCTGTGTGTGGAAGAAATGCCATAAAGTACAGGATAATAAAATACAGCAAGGAATTCTTTTCAATTTGGCACACAAATATAAAAAACCAACCCCAGAAACCCTAAATCCTTCAAAGCTGCTTATTAAATCCTGTTTCCAATTTAACTCTGTGCTTCTGCTATCAGACTACTAAGAAATATGCTCTACAGATGATACTGTTCTATAATTAAACACCTAGTTTGACTACAATGGTACAAGAAGTTCAGACTAAGCTACAAACAACAGGCAATTACAGTACTACAGCTAAGGGTATTTTTCATAACATATGTATTTATAAGATAATCTACTCTATACTTCCATATCCTTTTAAATTTTCTATCATTTAGCCTATGCAGAAAACAAAGATCACAGTTTATTTTAGATAGCTATGACAAAAAAAAAAAAAGGATGTTTAGCTACTAAAAATAGAAAACTGAAAACAATTAACAGAGCGCAAAACGTTATTTACTCAACATAAAATATTTCCAAGTTAAGAGAAAAAGTGGATGGATTTTTGCACCAGCTTTTATGAGAACTTCTGCCATCTTTCACTTTAAGCAAGTCAGAACAGTGTTATCAAGGGCAGTCTTATATATTCAGACTGTTATGTTACATATGCAGACACACACACAAAACCATCAAATACAGGAAGGTGAAGCACTACATAACTCCAAAACTAGCCCTATACGGTCATCCTCAAGTGTTCAGGCTTCACCAGAACTGGCCAGGCAAATCTTTGAGGCCTCTGAAATACCTTCACTTCTTTCCAGTTTTTATCCTAATCAGACATTGCTGTTCCCTCGGCAGAGTAACTGCTGAGTTAGAAACGCGAAAGGGAGGCAATGTCGAGGATGTTAGTAGTGAACAAGCTCAGTATCTACAAAACACAGGATGGGCAGATGTGCTGAGGATTAAACACTCCAGCATGTTGCTCACGTGTTCATATTCCTGTTGCATTCACAATAATTACCTTGCCCAAGGTCTTTCAACAATAACCAGTTAGAGCAAAGGACACAAGTGGCCAGATTGCCAGGGAAAGACTTTTACGGCAGCTTTGAAAGCAGGGTAATTTTTTTTTTTTAAATAACACACCAATAAATTTCCCCAACGGAAAGGATAGGAACAAAACTAAGTTCAGAATTCTTTGAAGACACGATGCCCAACACACACACAAATTTAAAAGAGTAAATAAACCCCAAGCCCCAGCAACCTTCTAATTCTCAGCAGCTATAATAGAACTAGGGATGTGAGAACAAAGAAGAGCTGCTGTTTCCCAAGCCTACTTATATGTTCTTTAAGTTCAGTCACTTTCAGACTTGCACAAAATTAATTTGGTTAAAAAAAAGCCAAAAGTTTCAGTTGATCTTATTGCGAAGTAGTATTTTTTACAGAAATTTATGGCTTTCTCCACTCCCATCGTATTTTGCTAGCTCTGTATTTTGCTGTTTTCATTTCCTTTATTATTCCATACCGCAGGCTGTAAATTGCACAACATCACTGAGCAATCAGTTACCTTCTTTCACCCGGTTCAAAGTCAGCTAAGATAGCTGCTCATGATACAATCCCATGATAGTGCCTAACGTTGGTATTATTGGTGCTTTCAAAGTGGCTATATTATGCTTGTACTGAGGCATTTGATAACACATACAGAGTCAAGTCTTTAGAGCAGTTACTTAGATTAACTGATAAATACAAACCTTTGCTTTAATTTTATAAGCTTACCCTGGCATATTTTAACAAGTCCGGTTATGATGATGACAATAAGAGCAGTGACTTTAGCGTAAGTAAATATATCCTGCACCCGTGTTCCCCATTTAACGTAGGCACAATTTACAAATGTTAGAAGACCTGGGAGAATGGGGGAAGAGGAGAAAAAAAAAAAAAAGATAAATTAAAAGACTATTGAACAACATTCAGTTTCATTAATTTTTCAAAGATTTTAAATTATAACTTAAATATGCATTTAGCTGTTACACTAATACGTAGGTTAAACAAAGCAAAATACACTGGTTCTGAAAATACACTGGTGTAAACAGTAGGAAACATGTTCTAAAGATTCATAATACTCACTGTTTCAAAAGATGGAAGGAAAGACCTTCCCATTCTCCAATTTCATGCCCATTTTTCTAACGTTACCCCTCATCAGCTGTACTCTGCTACTACTCTGAAGCTAAAGAAATCATTACATGAAATTATTCATCGATATTGTTCAAATAATTAACATATTATCTAGAAACCCCTTTAGGCAAACATATTAAAGGAGTGTTTGAAAAAGCTTTTTCCCCTTCCTTGTTAGTCTGAGGACAAATTCAACATCCATGCAGTATTTGCAATACTGAATATGGTCATTTAATACTCTTTTCCAGTTGTATTACTAAATCAGGTTAGAACAGATCAGTTCAAGTAACATACACTTTACAGCTGATGCAACAATAACCATCCCAAAATAAATCAGTGTCAGAC
This sequence comes from Phaenicophaeus curvirostris, assembly GCF_032191515.1. Taxonomy (NCBI): domain Eukaryota; kingdom Metazoa; phylum Chordata; class Aves; order Cuculiformes; family Cuculidae; genus Phaenicophaeus; species Phaenicophaeus curvirostris. The sequence continues at coordinate 17,222,012 of NC_091405.1, forward strand.
CTATTTCATAAGACTGTAATGGAACTTGAAGTGAGACTTTCAGATTTCACAAATATTTTAGTAGCAGTGGCTGACTAAACTTACTCACATGATTAACTTCCCCAATAAGCATTTTTCAAGCTCCTGCTGAAACAACTCTCAATATTTTGCTTTTTCCTCAAGTGGAAAGCCAGGCAATTTCTGCCTGAACTCAAATGCTGAATCTTGATTAGGATTCAGTATCTTCAGTATTCATTATTGCACAAAATACTAATTCAGTGCTTATTTTTCTTGCTCAGATCATCATTACATTATTGATTCCAACTCAGAAGTTTAAATATTTTCCCCAGATGTCTCTTTTTCTCTAGCTAGTAAAAAAAGTGTTGTATTCTACTGTACTTTCTATCTCCAAACAATTTTCTTGTACTATGTATTTTAAATATGCATATAAGTAAAAACTAAACTTGATTGCTTAAGGAATAAGGTAATAACAAATCAAAATTAACTGAAAATATGTAATAAAACATTTTCTTTCCCATAATCAAGAAAAATGTGGTATTATTAAGATAAAAAAAGTACTTAACATAGTTATCAAAATAGAAAACCAGTAATTTTTGTAAGTTAATGGTCTCAAAACCATGGCAGTAGCACACTACTGCGGTCTGATCAAGTGGAATAGCTGAACCAGATTCCACTGAGCTGGGCAAGATGAGGGGAAAATAACAGTTGTATCAAATTACAAAAGTCAAATCAGGACTGTGGCAGCTCTCGGAGCTTACAGGAAAAAAACAACCCTGCTTGGTCTCTGCTCTTCAGTACTAATGATTGTTGCTAACCAAGGAGTATTTGCTCTCAGCATTTTCTGAACCAACTTTCATTGGGAGTAATTATTTTTAACTCCTTATTTTAGTGAGTTAAGGCTTGATCTCTGCTTCAGATGAAGTGCTACTCTGTCTCTGATCAATCTTAAAAAAAAGAACAAAGCAAGGAAAATAAAAAAGAATCTGAATAAAACACATCCCCTTTCACTAAAATTATTCTGTCATATTTTCTTCAATTTAATTACCATTTAGCTGCTTAAAAAACTCCTCAGAACTGCCAAGGTTAGGTCTGTAGCAGAAGATGCCACTCCTTACCAAAAGGATTGACAAAGCAACACTGTGAAACACCAATCTCTTAGTACATCTAGTACTGTTATTACTGTGGTTTTTAAAAAAAGGAACAAAAAGTAACCCTACAGCAAACCTACCCATTCTCACACACAACCTGAATCTAACCAATGTTCAGACTCTCTCTCCCAGCAACTTCATTAATCAAGTATCAATCTTATCCAGAGCTGAGGATTTGACTCATCAGCCCTGCCAGGTGAGGGAGAAGTGTAGATTTTAACAGAAAAATCAAAATGAAGTTGCAGAGTGGGGGCAAGAGATCGCACTGACACCTAGAGCAGGGCAGATCAAGCGTTAAAAGCATAACATGGACCGCTAAAGCTATTTGTTCCACCTACATGAGAGGGAACTTCCTGTCACACGTCTCCACTAAAGAAAAGGTGCTATATTTCTTCTCTTAGCACCAAGTGTAGAGGACATCACTTTGTAATTCTACATGTACTATATAATAATTTTAAATGAATCACTTTGTCTTAATTTCTTACATTTTTATAAACTGCTTTTTTTAAGGGCTTTCTCTCCTGAATCTATGCCAGGGCACCTTGGGACAGTGCCTGTTCGAGGAACGTAACATGATATATGGGTCCTTCATTTCTTTCCTGAGGTTATCACAAACAAATGTGAGAGACATAGGGACAAAAGACTAGACTGACATATTTTAGAAGTTTGTGATTGTTCTTCTCACTACCTAGACCTGGACCAGCCCGTTACTGTTTCCCCAACAGTAACAAACTAACTTACAAAAAGGGAAGGAGAAGCTATAACGTTCACAAGTAGTTGCAGAGGTCAGATATTTAAAGCTCACATTTCTGCTCTGTCTTTGCCCTCTTCTAACCCTATGCAATAAGGAACGTTACAGCCCATTTCAACAGACTGACTCCCTGCCAAGAAGCAGCAGCACATCTCCTCCCGGTAGCACCGTGCCGGCAGTAAAAAAGCCCAAGATCTTTATTAGCTGTATGACAAGAGCATCTGGTCAATAGGAGTGGCAGGTTCCACAAGTGCCTGGTGACTCTGAGCAGTACATGACAAGGGACTTCCATGCAGACTCTGTAAAATCTATTTTTTTACTGTTTATGAGAAATGCAAAATATGTATATAAACACTTATAACAGTTAATACCTAAAATTAAATAAGACACACAGTACAATCATGCAGTTTTATTCTCTGGATACAGCAGAACAGTCCTGGTGTGAAGCACGTGGACAGTTGTTCAGTCTGACCAACAGCGCTGGCTGTCTGATTACACTTCAATTTTTATGTGCATGCAAATTTTCTGCTTTTCAAAACAGTTTTACAACAGATACTGTTGTACTGCTGTTACAGTTAATTGTGAGGACAAAAAATAATCTTGAGTGAGTGATCTTTGAAACCCTACCAGAGCAATTATTTAAGTATGTATATGTCGTGAAGTTGTTGTAGAATGAATTACACTAGAAAATATAGCATAAGAGCTATTCTGCACCAACTCTTTGACCACACTGAGAGTATCTTGATGTTTGAGTTAATGTACCTCTCTGAGGGAAAACAAACTTTCCCCCTGTTTTTTGCCATGTCAGTAAACTTGAAAGAGTTAAATACCTTGTTTTGCTTCTGAATGAGAAAATGATAATTTGCTGACTGAATACCTGCCAAAAAACTCTTCTTTTCCCCACTGTAATTCAAACTATTGCAGATTCATTATGCAACAATTCTGGGTCTTGGCAGAATTTGTTTTAATAAAAACTTAACCCTAGATAAAAAAAAAAAAACAACACAGAAAATACTTACATTCACAAGCAGCTGCTATGAGACGGCAAGCCAAATACGGAGGATCACAAGAAGGGAAGAAGGGTTGAACTATGTAGTTAGCAAAGGTGATGGCAATAATTGCCTGACTAGTTGGTTCAACAATGAGAAGTGACGTCCACAAGCGAATAAAAGCGATGAAGCTCCCAAATGACTCCAAGATATATGCGTAGCTGGCTCCTGATTTTGTAATAGTGGTTCCAAGTTCAGCATAGCAGAGGGCTCCAAAGACTGAAAAAACCCCTCCAATTGCCCAAATTATTAGAGACAATCCATATGATTTGCTGTAGATGAGAACTCCTTTGGGAGAGACAAAGATACCTGAACCAATCATGTTGCCTACTATAAGGCTTATCCCATTTATCAAAGATATTTCTTTCTTCAGTTGCATTGTATTTTGGTTTCCATCCTGCATTTCACAGCTATTACTTGGATCTGTCCTGTCTGATTTATTGACGGGGCTGTATTCAGTCAGGGAAGTATGTGACTTCGTACCATCTGTCCTTTCTCCCATTGTGGGAAGACTGTGAATTCTCCACGACTCCAAATCACAACCTAAAACAAAATATAAGCAGCTGAAAATGTTATGAATCTTTTAATCCCAAGACTTCCTTGCCAAATCTTCTTTCCACCTTTCTACCCTATGATTAATAATTATAAATTGAGAAAGTCCCTTTTGTTGCTTCATATATTTTCTTACACAAATTAAATTCACGCATAGTCAAAATAAACAGAAAACCCAACAAAGAGCAAGAGACAAATTCCAATATAACTTCAGCTGAGAAAAGAACTATTATCTTTAGGAGAAAAAAGCAAGCAACACAACCAACCAAAACTGTAGGAAGGTCAGAATTAAGGGATTCCAATGTTGAAAAGGAAGAAAGAACAGATAGAAGCAAAGTGAGGTGACAGAGAAAAGCAAGCACTGTAAGGCCAAGCTGGAAGTTCTAAGCACAAACACAGATTCATGCAGGACTAAGAAAATTAATCAAATCATTGTACTTACACACGTAAGTTACCAGTGATCTTGTAACAAGGTTGCAGTTACTAATGCAGTGTGGGCTCTTGCTAAGGGCAATACAAAGAGATGCTTACTCCAGAATCCCCTTGATACATAACTGATACTATAGTTCATTCCCTGTTCCCACTACCTCATTTCTGGGAGTTATCTAAGAATGCAGCCTGTATATGGAAAAACTTGCAGTCGTTCAACCCAGATTCCTCCATTAGCAACTGTATTTAACACTTCTAAGAACACAGAAATGAGATAAACTTTCCTCTATTTAAGAACTGACCATTTGGAAAAGAACCACCTCCTTTCTCAAGTCTCCAGAAAATTCTCCAAACACAAGTTACTGCTAATAACATTTTTTAGTACAAGAACATACCAATAATTAGCAATCATTCTGAAAACGACCCATTTTTAAGAAGTTCAAGTAAGAAATAATCCATTCAAGTAACAATCTTGCATGGGAATGAGCTTAAATTGCAAATGTACCATTGGTTACTGGGATATCAGCTGCAAAAAGAACAGGCCCTACACAATTATCAGAATGTACTACCATTCATTTGCCCTGCTGTTCATTAAACTCTCAGCGTATACTGCAGCATTTACTACAGAGCAGCAAAATTAAAACATCTGGATCAATGAAGATAAAGCAGCTCATCTAGCTGGGGACACAGAAATTTTTTTGGATTAATGCTGATTTTACAAAAGATTTTTGTTATTCCAACAATAAACTTGTCAGCTAAGAGAACAAAAACCCTGAGCATGGAGATCAGTAAATAGTCACTCAAATTACATATCAATATCTATGCATCAAGTAATACACAAGGATTTGCACATGCAGTTAGAGGCACACCTTTCTGTAGGGAAAATGTAATCACATTCTCCCTTTATTTTAAAGCCAACAGCTGTATACTACAGTGCAGAAAACCTTATTTGACATCTCTGAACTAGACTAGCTTTAAAGATGTGAAAATGATACAGATTATTTTCAATCAATAAAAAAAGTAGCTTCTACTCAAATGGAATATAAGCCACGAACTGAAACACATTACATCATTCATCTCGAATTTATGACTCTTCCAGCTTTTTCCACATTAAAAAAGAGACTGCATTATTTTAAATAATACAAAATGAGATCGTCAATCTGTTTAGTTGGATGCCTTCTGATTTATTTTCCCCACCAATATTTCAAAGGAATATTTTCAAGATGGGGTTAAAAACTAAATACTTATTTTCTCATTTACACATGGGTCAACATCTTATCTAGCTTCATACATCCATCACAAACCATCAAATTTCACAATTTTAATTAGATTAAAGATTTTCAGCCTTCCAGAAACTAAACTCTGCTATTTCAGAACTTAGAAGCTAGAGTGTTATAATTAGGCATCTCTAGCAAATCAAAGGAGCCACGGATCTAAACAGTTCCAAAAGCTGCAAAGAAAAAAAAAATGCAAATTCATCTTGCCAGTTGCTACTGGTTCTCCTTATTTACTCGTGCATCTATCTTGTGCCAAATTCATTTGCAATCACATCCTAGCAGATGTCTGTTATTGGTGTAGTAGACCTGAAGTATTAGACATGTGGCCTATGAGCTTTTAAGACTATTTGTTTTGCTTTACTAAAGAAAGTTCAGTTCTCACTGTGTAAATGAATATAAATTATTATAATAATCAATTGCAAATATGATGCAATCATCAGAAAGCATAAATGTGTAAAATGGCAGGACAAATAGTCAAAGCAGATGTCTTTGTAACTAATTTAACTATAAGTGGATTTAAAGAACACTTGTGACCCATCAACTTAACACTCAATTACAAATTGAGTCTTTTTGCTTTTATTTTGACTCAGACAAGGTGCTGGTTGCCAATGTACTTCAGAAGGCAAATCACTCTGAACATGTCACTGGAAAAAATAAGACTACAGCTATTATTATGACATAAGACTGCCATGTTCATTCTCAGCCCTTCAGCTAAAGGGTAAAACTGAGTAATATATTAAAGAATTGACTCATGGACATAAAACATCATTTTAGTGGTAACTACATAGCTTCATGATCTCTTACTCCATATACCCTTATCAACATTCCCACTTCTTCCTTTTTAAAGTAAGACTTGCTCAGAAGTGTAAATATTACTTTGAATACTCAGGCATTTTGATGATTTGGTTTTATTCAAATCAAATCTCACGTGTTCACACATAGGCTGTCTTGTACTAAGAGTCAGGGTGATTTCCCTCATGGTCTGAAGTTCAGAGGTACATTTAATTACTTCCATTAGCAGCACATGACTGCTGTTCTATACAGTTTTGTTACTGATGACCTTGACTGCTTCTTGCCCTACTCTGCTCTACCCAGGAAAGAACCACCCCACTACTCCTCCTTCCTCTCCAAGTCTGCTTTTGTTATTCCCAGCTCCTGGTATCTGCTGGCAACTGGGACTGTACGAAGGTTTGCGCAACAGCAGGCTCAAGATTTGGCACTTCATTCTCTTCTCTAACCTCGTTTGGTTTATATTCTGAAAGCCTTCAGAGAAGGGATTATTTACTCACCTTAACCACGTGTTATTTCACCGCCTCTATGGCAGAAACAAAGACATTGCCAGTTTTTTCCTACAAGCACTTCACTTAATCTTAACTGGAACTGAACTCACCAGCTTTGACTAACTGAAAACAACTACAATGGAAGGAGAGCAGAGATTAGAGAAAACTGAATCTATGTCAGCAATACAGGCAAAAACCCACATATATTAAAATCCATGATTCTGTCACAAGACCATTACTACTGTGGAAACAGAAGATAGGTTTGGAAGAGAAGAACCAAGAGGAATAGTATATATTTTCTAGCATACAACAATCCTGTAATACTGAAGCTAAAAACCACAGAACTCTATTTGAATGATCTCTAATGCTGCCAAAGCCTTGCCACAGGGTTGCTATGGCTAATGCAGGTTTATGCCCTCGCAGCAGGGCATAAACCACATGGATTTCCTCATTGCTCACCCTTGTGCAATACAAAGTCTTAAAACTCCTTTTTTTTGCTGATCACTGCAGGTGTGAGGAATCTTTTTGCTGATATGCAGATTTTTTAACTGAAATGACACTGCCATTGATATAAAAGTTTCGATATGAAATCAGGACAGAGTGACCTGAAACCAGGATCACTTCATTGTCTCACCAAAAATACATATTCTGATAAGGCCTATCACACTTTGGCCATGTACCAAAGGAGCTAATGACGGCTAACGTGCAGTTAGCAAAGTACTAACACCGCATTACAAGGCACCAGGATCCATCTGCCAAGATCCCTTCTCTCCCACTGAGCAGGACAGCAGCTGACCTGCTTTTTGTTCAGATTGGGGTGAACCTGCAGGCAGGTTAATGACCAGTGTGAAATGCCAAACTGCTAAAAGCTTGCTATGTTTTGCTACACTCTTATACAATACCTGCTCATTAGCGAAGATTTTTGTGTTCTTGAGCCCATCTTCCACAGTTGTCTTCACTGCATGAAATGGCTCTTGTAACATAGTTTTCCATGTATACTTTGACTATTCACATATACCAGCTGTAAAACTCTTATTTCTGAACACAGTGATTGGCCCTTTTGAGTAAGAGTCAAGATTGCCCGACAGCAAACAGCATGAAAAGTCTTCAGGGAGTTAAGCACCAACAGAGCAAAGGTTGAGTCCCAGAAATGCCTATTCTTTGCAATGTATATATTTAGGCACCTCACAGTCTGAACAGTTGAGTGGGAAAGGCTCAGAGTTTGCATTTTCCTTCTTTGTGGTGAGAGCAGAATCAGTTCCCTGCTATACATACAGTTAGCAGACAGGAAGCCCTTGCAACAAAAGCAATTCCCAATGTAAAGATCTAATCTGTTCAACCAAGTCCTTTGTGCTCGCATATGGAAACACACCATCTTTAGCACTATAAATAACAACATAAACCTTTGATCGAATAGAATTGGTTGCAACATCCTTTTCCTTTTTTTTAAAAAAAGAAAAAGGTAAGTGTTTATCATATAAAAGGTACTAAAGAGAAGTTACAGTGTCAATTACTCACTTGATAGTGTACCAGTAATGGTACTATCTCCTAACTGTACACACCCAAGAAATGTTTGGGAAATACACATACTATCCACATATTTGGACAAATCCTGAGTAAGGCTATGAACTTTAAATGAGGAAAGACCTATAATCACCTCACAAACAAATACATCAAATTACAGTGTCTCAGAAGCTTTTCAAAACTTCCTAAAGTACCAATTCTAGAAAAATTCACCTCAGTAATATTAACCTAGACTTTAAAGCGAGTCACTTTAAAGTTACGCAACTGTGCTAGCTACAAGTGGAAAATAACATGTCACTATATTCTTCACACTTCTAATTTATTTTTATATTTCCAAGGGAAAAAATAGAAGCTCACAACCACGGACTTTGTGGTAGACGGCCTTGATTTAGACAGAAGTGAAGTTGAGAGTACACAAAGGAGCTGCAATGAGAGGAACATCTGGTGAAATTTATACAGTAAGCCCTGGGTATATGCAGAAGGGACAATAATAGAGTTTTATAATGGCTATAAATTGAAAAGGGACAGATTTAGACTAGACATGAGGAGGAATTTCTCCACGATGAAAGTGGTGAGCACATGTTGCTCAGGGAGGTTGCGGCTGCCCCATCCCAGGAGGTGTTCAAGGCCAGGTTGGATGGAGCCTGATCCAGTGGGAAGTATCCCTGCCCATGGCAGGGAGTTGGAACTAGATGGGCTTTGAGGTCCCTCACAACCAAAACTATTCTGATTCCATGATTTATAAATAATAATTATAATATTTACCTTCTAATAATTTATTATAAGTAGTAATTATAAAAATAATTTATCTTATTTCTTATGCTGGGGCACGAAAGTGGAAGCCTCTCGAAAAGGGAAAAAGTAATACCACAAGGCTCACGCTTGCCTATAAAACTGTACCCACGTGTACTCGTTAGCGGAACTTAAAAGAATCCCAGCTAATCTGACTGCATTTAATACACAGAATCAGGGAGTGGTTTGAGTCGGAAGGAACCTTAAAACCGATCCAGTTCCAGCCTCCAGTCATGGGTAGGGACACCTCCCACTGGATCAGGGTGCTCGAAGCCTCATGTGACTTTAAAAAGACAATCAACACATAACACGAACAATGAAAATCACTATCCAAATGCCAGTAAACAAACACTGAGAGTAGCATTAAAACCAATGAAAGCCAATTAACAGAGCAAGTACCAAAAAACCCCAGCCTATTACAGCCCGAGCACCAACCCTCACCCCTGCCTGCTGCCAAACTAAATAGAACACGTGGCTCCGGAAAGAAAAAACACCCTCAAGTCGGGATATTCGGGATATGACGGGTGGAAGGAGCGAGGATTTGGGATCATTTCCATCCTAGGCAGCCCCGGGAGGCTGCAAAAGCTGAGCTGCCTGCAGGTGCTGCTGCTCAGCCAGCTCTTAAAAAGCAATAAACAGCGTTTGCAGCCAGCCCAGCAAGGCAGATCCGGATGCTTCAGCGCGGAAAGGGCGGCGTGAACCTCCCAGGCTGCACCGAGACCCCAAATCTGAGCTGGCGGAGGTAAATCCGAGCTGGGGGGGAACCTCAACTGGAGCTGGGAAAAGGGAGGACCCCGAGCTGGGGGGAACCTCAATTGGATCCGGGAAAAGGGAGGACCCCGAGCTGGAGGGAGACCTCAATTGGATCCGGGAAAAGGGAGGACCCCGAGCTGGCAGAGGAATCCGAGCTTGGAGGAGGGGACGCCCCGGGGACCGTCTCGGTGGCTGCGTTACCTCCGCTGCGAGGATGATGCTCTCTCTCCCCTCGCCGGCAACACGTGATGGCGGCTGCCCAGCTCCACGGCCCCGCGGCAGCCGCTGCCGCTGCCTTCCCCTCTTTCTCCTCCTCGGGAGGAAACCACTGAGATGACGGATGCGCCCTCCCCTTCACCTTTTACACCGCCCCCCGCGGGGGAGGAGAGCGGTGACCGCTTCCCACCCACCCCGGCAGCCATCCCTGCTCTTCCCCTCAGGCTCAAGACGAAGAAAGGGCTGGGAGAGGCGCCTTTATCCTTCCCGCCATCCCCAGAGGAGCCGCGGGCCCGGGGCGCCAGGGCGGGGGGGGTCACACACACCGGGTTGCTCGAAAACGAGGGGCTTGGCAGGTCAAAGACCTTAAATCTGGGGATATTTTGGGCTGCAGCTGCTAGGTGCTCAGCGCCGGACACCGTGGGTATGGAAATAAATAGGGCGTCCATGAAATAGGTGCGGTTAGCGCCTTCCTCCATCCCGAGGGGCCGGGGGATGCCAGGGCTGGGGGTCACGCGCACAGGATTGCTTGAAAATGAGAGGCTTGGGAGGCCAAAGGCCTTAAATCTGGGGAGATTTGGGGGTACCACTGCTAGGTGCTAAGCACCGGCCGCGTCGGGTATGAAAATAAAAAAAGGGATGCCTAAAATTGTACCCGTAGTGTGTACCTGCCCTCAGGAGGGCCACAGGCCCCACAATTTGGCTTTAACACCAGACAAACTGCTAAAAGTCGTGATTAAAAGTGCCCCGCGGTGTCTGACAATAGCAGCGAGTGAGCCATTGGCTGTTCAGCAGGCTTAGCCTTCCTTACGCTGCTCCAGGTTTTTCATTTGCCTGTCTCTGCCAGGCTGATATTTTTAGAATCATTGAATTATAGGATGATTCGGGTTGGAAGGGTCCTTTGCAAGTCACCCAGTCCACTCCCCATGCAGTGAGCAGGGGCATCTTAGCCAGGGATCTCCAGGCTGCAGCCCCCTCTCCTTCCTCTCTTACTGTCCTTTTTCTGTTCTCTGCTGGGGCAAAGAGAAGGTCAGTGTCTGATAAACAACGGGGCTCAGGAGACATGATAGTCTTTGTCTCACTCGAAAACAATCTAATTATCCCTCCCCTGGTCTGCGATTATTATCTGCAATCTCAAGCAGATGAGTCAGAGGTGGATTTCTTCAGCAGAGGATACCAGGGCAAGAACCTGAGGGGCTGTAAAAGAACAGGGAGATGAAACGTATGCGTTGTCAATGCTCATAAATGTGCCAGTAAATGTGATGGTGGAGTCCAGATCTATTACCACGAGGCTTACGTTTCTAATTTCCACCCTACTTCTTCTCTCAAAGTTTACTCGTTTTATCAAGGAGGGGGTTCTGTGGTGGTTTTTTTTTTCCCTCTGTTATCACAATCGTTATGAAAAGTGGCTTCTGCCTTCCTCCATGTCTCCAGATAGTCCTTAAATTGGTTTTGGACAACAATGAATGAAGAAAGTCTTTTTAGCTAGAAGTTGGCTTTTTAAGTGCACATATGGGAGAGAACTACACTAGATTTAATTTCCAAACTACACAGCACCACAGCAAAACAAACTGTCATTTGCAGGTCACAGTCTGAAGGTGCCTGATCATCTCAGCTCTTTAATTATCTTTGTTTCAACTCTTTGTTTGGCTTTTGTCGAGGTTAGGTCTTATGCAAGTACAAGTAGGGGTATCTACACTCAATCTGTTGGCACCTAGAACTACTGACAATGTTGCAAAGCAGCAAACAAAACCAGTTTGTCTTCTTCTGGGAGCTTCACAGCCCTGATACTAGACTTTGTTTTTAAACCACTTATACAGGGCTGATAGAAGATAAAAGAAAAAACATTAGGCATCTCCAGAATAGAATTTGAATTTCTACAATATGAAACTAATTGCTATTATAAAGATAATACGAACCAGAAAGCAGTTATTAGATGGTCATAGTATTTAGTCATTGTTAAAGATTGATAGCACTTAATTTTCTGTAATATTAACACATCTTTCAGGTGGATGGTTACTTGCAACAGTTGTCTCACACATTAATCAAGAAATTGATTGAGTGTGAATGTAATAGATGCAGCTGATTTCAGTTGTTGCAAGATCGCCTTTTAAGCTCTCTCATAAATTAAATCTACTGAAGATAACATTCAGTCCTCCAAAAAAATGAACTCAGAAAATGGGAGCTAGTTATGAAATTGCCTTAAGGAATGAGAAACAGGTGAGAGGTGAAAAAACCTAGGAAACAAATATTAGGCATATGCTGGATCTATGAAGGGTGATGTTCTTTTTAGAACCTTGAAAAAGATTTACTGGAGAAAAAAAAATGCCCATTTGGGATTTCAAAATAGAAGTTCACCCTTTGAATTCTGAAAACTTACAATAGTGTTAAGATTGGTATAAGAGTCCCAAGTTAGAACATCATCATATTTCCACTTAAATACATCTTGGGAAAGGTAATTCAATAAAAAAAACCTTGAAGAATAAACAGATTAAATACTCCTAAACAAACCAAAATTGAACTTGCATCAGACTAAAGGAAACCAAATCCATGGGAGATTCATTAAATGGTTTTAGAATGTGACAGAGCTAAGGTAAAAATTGCTATTAAATCTAAGTGAATCTGAAGCCCAGTCATCAGCTTTGTGCTTGTTAGCAAATGAATTCTGGTGTACAGGGTGAGTTTAAGCATATCCTTATTGCTTAAGTCCCCCAAGAATGTGTTGCTCATGCACTTAATTCATGGAAGAATGAGCATGTACTGAGCTCCTTAAAGGGCAGCACTGAAGGCATGTTGTGTATGTCTAAGTAGTACTTACTGCTACACGGAACTTCTGCTATTCACTGTCATGGAAATGTTGCTTCCAGCCATGTGTTTGAGGGTTTATGTTGGCTCCTTTTGAAATTTTACCATACAGAGTCATCTTAGAGGCACTTTCATGCTGCTTTTGAGGTGCATATTCTGTGGACACAGAAGTTATTCATTGGGATCATGAAATAATCCTGGACAGTAAATCTGTGGCGTTAGCCAAATCTCAGTAAATGACAATTTTTATAAGTACTTAAAAGCAGAGATTCTTTTTCAATAGTTTTCAGCCTTCATCATCTCAAACAACATTGTCAATCATGTACTCTGTAGTCTTCCAGGAGAGCAACAGAAACAATTAAAAATAAGTGTAATTTCATCTACAAACCCAAATTAACTGATCCTTTTCCCCTTCTTTTTATCTTCCGCTTCCCATCATAAAAAATCCTGCTGTAGGTGATTTAAGCAGAGTGACTGTTACTTGCGAATGAGAGTAACTACAAGCACCAAAATGCTAAGCTTCTAAATTTATCTTCCCCTGCTCGTAGCTGCATTTCTCCAGCTACAGCACTGGCTTTCAATATTTGACTGGCTCTGGTCCCTGCCTGGACCCCTCTGCAAGACAATTCTGCCCACAAAACCGGCAGAAAACAGTACATTTGTGGAGGTTAGTTTTTTACTATCATGATCACAACAGTACAAATGTGGAGTAAGCGAGGAGCACAGAGAAATAGAAGAGGAGGAGGTAGTGGAAAATGTCCCTTTAAGGACCAGGAACTGTGGGATGGCTCTGTCTTGTCCAACTACAGTTGGGAGGCTGTGGAGTCCCCTCTGGAGATATCCAAAACCTACCTGGACGTGTTCCTATGCAACCTGCTGGAGGTGACCCTGCTTTAGCAAGGGGGATGGACTGGGCGAGCTCTAGAGGCCCTTCCAACCCCAACCATTCTGTAATGAGGAAAGATCATAAAATTAACAATTGGTGTTTCCCCAAGACTTCTAAAAACTGCATAGATTATTAAAGACAATGTTCTTTGTCCAAATCTGTTTTGAAAGCTAATAAAAGTGATTATCTTTAAAAACAAAAGAAGGATTTCTAGCTGTGAAAAATAGCTTCTTAAGAATAAATATTTTTATCTTATTTCAGGTCACAAATTATCTTGTGGGTATGTGTCGATTCTGAAGTCCTTAGAGGTAGCATTTGTAACCCAATTTCATCATCCTTAGATAAATTTCTTTTAGATGAGACAATTTGAAGACATCTGTTTGGGTTTTTTTTTGTTATGCAACTCTCAGCCTTCTAATACGAGTGCTTAGACTTTCTTCAAAACAGCAAAATTCCTATTACATATTCCACAACATTACTGTCAGCCCTTTTTTAATATACTCTTTTCACTTATGGTACCTGTCTCTCTCTCTGATTGAAAGCAGGAGTATGGAAGCTTGGAAGATTCTGATAACACTCAGCAGTTGTTACGTTGATGCCCTGTTTGCAAGCAGCTCGTTACTAAGGGCTGAAGCCAAGGTCATAATTTTGTTTGTATTATCGTGCTGAGTCCAAAATTTGCAATTTAAAGCCAACCAGATGTGCCTTAGCAGAGCTGCTTTGAATTCAGCATGCTGCAGTAGAACTGCATCAGCACTGATCCTACTGATGCATCTCCTATTATTTTTTCCTAATTACTGAATTACCCTGAAATATTTGTACAATACAAATAAATTTGTGCCTTTTACAAGAGTTCCCATCTTGTGTAGATCACTTACGATAGCATAATACTTTACAGTGGTGGGAACAACTGATGGATGAATGGATAAGGACAGATTTTATTCCCAGAACTTTCAAACTTCCACAGCATTCTGTACTTTTATTTGCTCCAAATTTAGGCTGTCTTTACAAGTTTTCCAAAACATAAACCCAAAGACCTTTTTTGTACAGATTCCCACGCAATGTACACAGATAAAATATGCCTGTGCATGTTGTCCCAAACCAGCACATTTTGCCTATCAAGTGAACAGATTAACGTGTGCTCCTTTAAACATGTGGAAATAGTGACAAACAAGTTCTGATGCTTAAGTTTACATAGCATAGGCGTTCCTTGTAAAATAAACAAAACCATGTTGTTTCACAAATATGAGATCAGGACCCCCTTGATTTTTTTTTTTTTTCCTGAGCTCTTGCCCAAGACTCTGTCCCATGGGCAGGATTTTCAGAATGTCTCAATATTTAAAAATACACCTTAAAAACTGAGATGCAATATAATTGTAATGTTAAAAGAGTCTTGAATATTAGGGAAATTGCGTTTTATTGAAACACAGGAGGATTTATTTCCAGTCCATTTGCCTTTGCAGTAAATAGGATAGCCCTATTAATGGATTTAGTCTTTTGTCTGCCAGCACAATTGTTCCAATTTCTAATCCACTCTTCGCTAATATTAGAAGGTATTCAGCCCTAAATTTAAAATTATGGTTGGCTTTGCTAACTTTTCAGAAATGATTTCTCAGCAGCCTATTTGTGTGTGTTTTGCACTTTGCTCCTTTGTTCCACACTTGGCTCTTGATTACTCGGTGCATACAGTGTCCTACAGAGCAAATCATGGTGGACTAATTAAGAACTACCAAGAGTTTCCCAAGTTATGCAAGATCCCCACAACTATGAAAAGCCTTTTCAGCTTCCTAGTCACACACTGTGAAGTGCCATAAATCAAACTTTCAAAAACACTCAAAATTGTACGGCAGATACAGGCAGGTATATTTTAGTTCCAGAAGAAGGTCTTAACTTTATTAAAGTTTACTCCTGTTCTATTTCAGTCCTATTTTTCCTTAGTTTAAATCTCACAGGCTAAGATGGTTTTAAATCCTACTAGCATTGAATTAAGGAGACGTGATCACTTATGCAACATTAGTGACTTTGTCTTTACTTTTGCATTAATCTAGAAGAACAAGCAAAATTAGAGCAAGCACTTCAGGTTCAGTGTCAGAGCTCAGGCAGCGTGATAAGGAAAATAAGCATCCTGGTTATGGGTGTAACATTACTGCTTGTGGAGGGCAGGGAGATACTTTCACCTCAGTGTCACTAGTGTAGGAAAACCTGGAAGATCTCAGTTTGTTCTGAAGCTATATGAGATGGGCAGGTTAATTGTCCTTATTGCAAAGGACATATTTTATTACTGAAGTGATGTAGTACCGGATAAATAGTTCTTTTGGATTATTCTGTGCTGAAATAACATACGTTATTGTTGCTCATACTGTTTTGTCGTTAAAACAAAAAACAGAGACAGCTTTACAGTAGGTGGTTGTACTGAAACGATCAGAAGACAGCTGCATTGCATGGCCTTGGAGTTAAATCCAGTGTGTACTGTACAGTAAAAGTACAGCTGCAAAATCCTGATAATTATATTTTATTTTGTTCTTTAAAAAGGCTTCCTTTGTCCAAGAAAAACCTTCTGTTATTGAATAATCAACTGTAAAAGCAAACAAGAAAAATCCTTTCTATCTGCCAAGCATACCTTAAAGTAACAAATCCATAGCAAACTTTTACCTCTGCAGTTGTCACTGTGCACAGTAACTGGTACAATTAATTGGCACTGTTATAAGCAGGAGAGGCCTGGCCACGGTGCATACACCTTCTGTTGCTACTGAAGATGAATATAATGAACACTATACAAAAAATGAGAGTTGTCACCATTGGGTGCTAGCTGAGGGTGAAGAAACTGAGACTTGGCATTGGATTTGAAGAAAAATTGTCTCAAACCAGTTAAGAATGCAAAGGTCTTAGCACTGTTCAGTTTACAACTGGACTTGATAACCTTAAAGGCCCAACCTAAATGATTCTATGAATCTACGAACGAATTCAATTGCTGTGTTGATATACCAGTAATGGAATGGCAGAAAACATTCCTACTAAGCACATTAAAATGAAATAAAATGCAACAGCTGAGGAGTTCAAACTCTGTTATTTTTCTCATAGAAAATTAAATCAAAGACTAGCCAGTTTTAGTTTTGAAAGGCATGATAATATAAGCAGCATCTGAATCGCTCTTCTTCTGAATATTTCATTAATTCTGTACTTGAGAGAGTACTGTAAAACGAATCAAGGTGCAGCTTTGAATAAGAGCATACAGTTGATTTAGTGGTGAGAACAGGTTTTAGCCAGAGATGCCAGACTGCATTTGCACCAGCTCTGCAGGGATCAGCAGGAGTGAGGAGACAGGGTATTGGCTCACGTTGCTGAAAGCTTCCCTGAGTTGAAATATTTCTTTGGCTGTAAACCTTTTTGTCTCATACAGGGTTTAGTAAAGCTTGTCTGAGACATGCAGACTATCAGAAAAATAATCAAGTTTGTGTGAGGTTATACCAGTTCAGCACAAATAATGTTCTATTTTTTTTCTTTTTGCAGTGGTTTTGTATGCATTTGAACATTGTATGCTGTAGGCTTTTCTTTGTTCCTGTGATTTGATACAAAAACAGGGAGAATAATATATTGGCACAAAGGAAATACCATTTCTAAAATGGACAAAGGGCACAAGAGAAGGTTCAGGGAATCTTAAATAGTTTTAATTAATATTTCTATATGAAAAAGATGACATTTTAGCAGCTCTCAGCAAACATTTAAGAGATGGACAGAAATCTTGCTTGATAAAGATTGCCTTTTCATAAAGATGGAAAAGGCTTCCCTTGCATTGGAGATAAGATAACCAAGCCATAATCTGCGGAGAAGCAACAATGTAGGAGTGCCTTCTTTTCTTTTTAGAATTCACAGAAATACTATAGTGGGTGGAATAATCTCTGGGGCTCTTTAGTTCACATTAGCTCTGTTCCAGCTTCCAGATAGCTGACTTACTGACAGGCACATGACTTCAGAGGTAGGTTTTGGTGAAGTAAACAATGATTGAGTTACAGAGCAGTTATAAATATTCATGACGACATGAAACTGTGAGCAAAAAAGACATTAACTTCTCCCTTAAAACATTTTAAACATTTGTATTTTGCATAAATAAGCTGAACAGGCTGAGGAAAAAGGCTTAACATCACTGTTGCTGTTGTAATAATTTTGTCAACTAAACAGCTCTTGTTCAGGTAGAAAAAGCAAACTTACCATGAACACTACAAATTGTTCTGGGTGTGGGAAAGGAGACTGTCTTCAGAAGGGCCTTTAAATGTTTTTGAGCACCTGTCTGAAAGCCACTCCAGAATCATAAAGAACAGTTGACTGGTTGGTACCAGGTCCCCTGTTTCATTACTGCATGTTCTTTACCTCTGCTCCAGACTCATATCATCCCCTCTCCTCCTGCTTGCTAGACCAAACAAATACAATTTTATCAACTTGTCCTTACATGTCAAGTTTCCTCGCTGCTTATCAGTGTTCCTCTCTCCTCTGGGCTCTCCTCAGTCCACGCTGAGAGCTGAATGCTGTTTTCCAGCTAAAACATTGCCAAAAGGGAATGGAAAACAATGGTTATTTTGTCACCTTGCGCACACACACACGCAATGCAATGTTGGTAGTTATTTTGTTGCACAATATGAAGGCTTTTCCTTGAAAGCAAAATAAAAGACTAACTGTACAGAACTTAATGGAATACAGCCAGGTTACTTCTGAAAGGGTGAAATCCTGCTGCATTTTCTGCTCATATGGATATTGCTGTTGCTACTTGCAAAGTTTAAGACCAGCGGTTGGAAATAGGTGCTGAAATATTTTGAAATGTTGTCACATTTCAAGGGTTAAGTAAGTTTTTATTCTAAATCACTATCTGCCATTTAAATCAGCTTGGTTGAAGGAGTTCATGGTTTCTTGAATTGATACATCTGTTACTTCCGTGGAACAGGTAGGGTCAACTCCAAAGCCCGCAAAGACAGCAGTTTAAGGCTGTAGGTCTCTTAACTCTGACTTGGAATTTATTCTTGGCAAGGAGAAGTAAAGGCAAAAAATAAAACACTGATCAGAAATTCCTGTGTATCAGCACAAGAGCTGGAAATAGTACATCAGAGCTTCTTTTCTGCTGTTTTTGTCGTGTTGGGGTTAAGTTCAACACGTATGGAATTTAACTGTGCAATTAATATGTTCTTGCAGCTATTCTAACCTTAATGTAGCACAAATAACTCATTAAATATGTTCTTAGCAGACCTTGTCAGGTAGTTTAGTTTATGGTGGACTTACCTTCAAGATCCAGGAGTTTTGTTTAACTAAATTGACATACCAGCCGTCAAGTCAGCCATGTGCTCAGTAAAGGGAATGCAGTACCAGGCAAGGCAAGCAAGGAATTACTTCCTTTGATAAAGAACAAAATCAAAGCTATGCTTGTGAGCTCCTGTAGAATCTTTTGCAAAGGCGTCAGGGAAAGAATGAAAGGGAATATAGCGCAAGACAAGATTTCTTCAGGCATAAAACCCCTTAGCATTCTTAGAGACAATGTGTATTACTGAAGGGGAAAACATAGTTAATAGCTGTACAGCACTAAAATCAATAAAGAGCAGTAAAGAAACCTAAATTCTCTGAGCCTCCCTTGGTGGTGGTTGGGTCTTTCTCTAACATACCAGTCTCACGAGTCTTTACATATGCCTTTAACTTTGTTTACAAATCTTCACATGAATAACTCAAGTAACTAAACCTCTGCAAGCATGAAAATGTTAACAAGAGAGTATAGAATTCACACTTGAAACCATAAAATAAAAATTCTGAAGGTTTAGTATAGTTTGGTTAGTACTTTAGTTTTTATACATTTTAGACTACCTGCCTGGTGTAAAACTCTTCTGTGTACATCAGTAGCCCATTGATGTATTTTTAAAAATTTGTAGATTACTATTTTGTGGATAGTCTCTTGTATCCCTCTGTTGCTCTCTATAACTCTCTTTTTAGCAGGGACTGGTGATAACTCTTGAGTATTACTTATAGTTTTGTTTGTTTAGCTTTCTGCTGGAAGGACTAATCTTTTAGACATTAATTCTAGTACCGCAGATTAATTTTTCCCAGATTAGCCTCAAACAAATTCTAGTGCAGAGTTTCCAGCAGAACAACTGAATGGAATAATTTTTGAAAGCTGATAATTAAGCTTTAACAATATTGCCAGTTTCCCTCTTAAAAGTCTGTAAATATTTCCCACAGGTGAATGGTGATCTGTTTTACTCTGATTATTCTGTGCCTTCTAAACAGGCAAAACACTGTGACAGCAGTTCTTTTCCTCACAAACAAGACATCCTTTTCCAGCAGAGATTGATCTTGCCTATTGAAAGGTCCCATTTAAAGTGTAGATTAAAGAAAATTCAGCAGCGAAGTAGATGTTTAGTTCCTTTAATAGGCAAAACTATTGTCAACACATTCTGTGAGACATGGCTTTTAATTGTAACAATATATTATCTCAAGGCAGTCTTAAAGCTTAATGAATTTATGTAAAATATATATATATTTATGGTTCCAGCAGCATTGTAGTATGTGATGTAACAGATTTCTTAAATCTGAGATGTGCCTAGAAAACACAACACCACTGTTTGTAAAATTGCAACTTGCCAAACTACTGAACTCAACCAGAAGTTTGAAACTGCAGAGAGAAGAAATGCAACACAGGGGAACAGAGTAATGTGGTTCTACATCTGAAATACTTGTAGATTATATTACAAGTTATCATGTTAATCCAGTGCCATGAAGCTTGAAGGAATCTCACTGTGCCTTCAAAATCCCAGCATGTTATATAACCTCATTTTCATCATAATTAAAAAAAAAAAATCTTTCTACTTACCCTTACAGTTCAGCAGAACCAACGTTTTGAAATTATCACCTTGGTACCTCTTCTTCCTATTAAATTTTACATTTGAACTGCAAACATACTTAGAGAACTACATAGACGTAAGGTACTTACTTAGATTTTTCCATTTAGTAAATAATTTGTGCCCCACCTCTCCAAAGTGCTGCAATCAGTGCCCCACTTTGAGAGGATATACATTATTTTATTTTCACTCACAAAAGTTCATCTTCATAATATAAACTTTCCAAGTCTTACGTAAGGCCCTGTTGAGGAAATATTTCTCCTCTCTTAAGCCTTTTACTGTAACAGCCAGCTCAGATATGAACTGAGTGAAAAAACACTTATTTTTCTTCACCTCCTCCAGTATCCTGTTGTTTGCTGTCCTTATGTGGAAGGAATTAATAACAGGCGTTCTTCAAAAATGTGAGATCCAAAAAGTCATGATCCATTTTCCTTCCTTCTAAAAGGAAGCACAGTCATGGAAAGCACAGTCACTACAATCTGTGCTGCCCTCTCTCCGAGGCACAAGCAAGTGTCCAACAATGCCCGAGCTCGGCCAGTCACGGTGGGGTAAGAGGTAATTGTCTCATAGTCCATTCGGGACAACGTTTGCTGTGAGCGAAGGACATCGAGGATGTGGTTGAGGCGTCCCTCTGTCATGCAGCTCAGTATGGTCTGTCTCTGGCAAGCTAGTATTTGACAGCAGTTTCCTTTGCTGCAAGGATCTGGAATGAAAAGGAAACAAAATGAGATAAACAAAGTGCTCTTTTCTTCCCGAAGTTGTTGGCAAGTGATAGCATCAACACCAGAAACAAACTCAGTACAGGAAAGTAGTGGGAAGTGTTTATTTGCATGCTTTTTCAAAATTAGTCCAATATACTGAAATCTTTTGTTCAAAACTCATGAAGATTAGATTACAGAACATTTTTCTAAATGTTCTAGAGTTTTTCTAAATATTTTTAAGTGCTCAGATTGTGTACGGGGAGGAGACTTTCAGGTCTCATGCTGTTCATCTAGCCTCTCTGTCAAACTTTATGCAGAGCAGCTTTGTTCAACATAGATGAGAAAAGTTTGTCCTGTAGAAAGTGGAAGAACAGATAAGTAGTTCAGGGTAGCAGGATTGTTTGAAATGCATATTGTAAAACTGGGAACCTGAATATATGTCAAAGCCAAACCAGTAACAAAAGCAATACTCTCAGCAAAATGACTGAAAGCTTTGGCTTCTGTCTCTTTTCACTAACTGATTAGAATACTCAGTACTGACTTTAGGGTTTTTAGTCTACAGCAAGTACATATCAAGAGAGTAAGAAAAACAAAAAGCCATTAGTGCTTTGGAGCATGTGCTTCTGTCATTCTGATTAATGACTGTTGCCAGTAGAGTTCTCTGATAAACTTTCCCTGCATGAACTATTCTGTTGATCTAACCATAAATTATGTCATTACTTGGAAGTAAATTGAAGTGGAGAAGGATGGCCAGTAGACGTGAGAACTCTAAGGCCAGCTTGCAAAAAGTTAGCAAAAACGTTGAAAGCTTCATCTATAGGAGGAGGTAGGATTCACAAATCAGAAGCTGACCTTTCCTGGTCAGTAGAAAGAAGGGAAGTAAGAAAATTAATGGTCCTCTGTCCTTCTAGTCACCCGTTTCTCTAGTCAATAGCCACTTTTGTAGAGGTGTGGAATACACAGCTTAAAATTACCAGAAAAAAAAATCCCAGACTTAAACAACTAATATATTACACATTCAGTGTATGCTCTATTTTTTGTATTTTCATTATGGTATTTTCAGAACTGTTCTCAGCCTGAATATGACCCTGGAAAAGGGCAAGCCAATGTTCTCAGTGGCCAGCACCTGAACTTCTGAGAACACAGGAGCAGCTATACACAAATAGACTCATGAGACATTTGTATCAAGTTTGGAGAAGTTATTACACTAAATACCTGAAAATATGCACAAAATTCAGAGATTTGCATCCTCCAAGTTTTAAATAAATTAATCACTAAAATCTGGCCAAGGAGAATATTGCCACCTCAGACTGGAAATGCTGTCTTACCTGTCAGTGCTTGTTCAGGTTGTGGTCTGTGCTTAGGAGCCAGTGGTGGGTCGCTATGCTGACTGCTTTCTTTGCCTGCTGTTGAACCACATAAAGGGATTGTGCAAAAGGAATTTGATTTTCTATTGTTAAAGCCTGGCCGATCTAGAAAAAGTTTAAGATGAGTAAGATGAGACTCTTGAATTGAACAACAGAACTTACGCAGATGTTGCCACTGTAGAAGGCTGGAACTGAAGTCTGACTTGAGAATACTTACTTATTTCCAGCTGCTCTTTGGGCCTGTGTTAATACAGCACTCTTCCTAGGAGGATTTTGGCATACAATACTACCTGCATCTAACTTTTTCAAATTGTCTGTAGGAATTTGTTTCTGAAGTTATGAAACATTCTATTCTGTTCGTAAGTCAGACAACTATTGCTGAGAACTAAAATGCAGCTGTTGTGATGAGTGAATTGATTTCCTGTGGCTCAACTTCTGTATCCAAAGGTGTGAGGAGTACAGAAAAAGCTTTTAAGGTAATTTATCTCTTCTCAACAGAAATCTGAACACTTTAATTGGACAGATCCACATTGGAAAGGCAAAGGAAGTTATTTATCTAGGAATGGTAATCACCAGGATTAATTCACATGCTCCTGGCAACACAGTCTCTTCAAAACACCTTTTTTTATTAGCAAATTGCAAACAAAGCAAACATTGCTGGCAACACAAAGCAATGTGGTTCCTAGGAGGGACTTGTTCTGTCTAAAGAAACAGCCAATATTTGATGTGCGAGGGAAAGGCAGCCGTACATTACA
The DNA here is from genome assembly GCF_032191515.1 of Phaenicophaeus curvirostris. Taxonomy (NCBI): domain Eukaryota; kingdom Metazoa; phylum Chordata; class Aves; order Cuculiformes; family Cuculidae; genus Phaenicophaeus; species Phaenicophaeus curvirostris. The sequence goes on from NC_091405.1 coordinate 17,245,169, forward strand.
GCGAGGGTTCTAAAATTAATTAGCAATAAAGGCTTTTTGATTGTGCTTCTGATGATACCAGTAGAGGGCACAGCTGTACTCTGAGAAGGGATAATTTTACATGGAAAATCACGTGTGCGTATAAAACTGGTGGTATTTATCCTTTCCTCAGAATAGGTGGAGCTGAATATGTTCAAGGTACAGACCTGTCTTTGTTGTGCTCTGTGGAATAGGATTTGACAGACCCATCTCAAGAATATTATCTCTTCCTGTGTTATTTGCACTGCGGTCAAGTAGAATAGTTGACAAGCTTGGCACTGCAAAAGGAATTTTCTTGCTGATTAAGTGGTTGCTTTTTTGTGGACAGATGACCTGAAAAAGATCAAAATAGAGACAAATTATCTTCTTGGAAACTTTTGTTCCAAGACATTTTCTAAACTATTTTTTCTTGGAATACGTGGCAGTAGTATCACAGTGCAGGCCAGGGTGAGTATGCAGCTGTTGAGCCTTAATTCAACTTAATTCAACATTGCCTCATTACCTTGGGTCGTTGTGGCAGCACAGATCCATAGGCCAACTGCCTCGGGCTTCGCTGCAGTCCTGGAATCCATCTGCAGCCTGTGCTGCCAGTAAACTTGGTGTCACTGGAACCTGAGCTAGCTCTGGATCAAGACACGTGAGCTATCTCAGTACCTTTCAGTACTGGCAGGCCTGCCACGAGTGCCAAAAGAATTTTGAAAATGGGAGTTAACTGTATTTTGGAGTTGTCACAAAGCAGTTGGCCTCGGTCTAAGAAAACTGGTTGAAAATGCTAGAATTCAGCCTAGGACTTTTTCCAGCCATCATTTTGAACACCGTACAAGAAAGGCTGGATTCCTGCAGTTTCATTAGGACCAATTCAAGAAGCAGCTCTGAAGTGGAGGAGGTTGTGTGTGCAAGACCAACATCAGAGTAAGACGCTTGGAAGAAGGCAAACCAGTGGGTTGGTTTTTTTGTTAACTGGTTGGAGTTCTCCTAGTTAGTAACTAAAAGGATTAGGGACATTTCCCCCTGTAGTCTTTGCATTATACATTGTCAGGGCTGGCAGGAGAAACAAGCAGCTTATGAAGTGCTCTGTTAAGACTCCCGTGCCATGTACTCACCTCTGAATTGCATGTGCCCGTCTGCAATGTGTATATTTGTGAACCTTTGCATGCATTAAGTGCTGTCTCCTGGAAAAAATAGCACAGTGACTTTAGTAAGTATACATATGGTTTGTTCAATTGATAGTTGTCAGGAGCAAAAATTTATACCTACATTGATAATTTGTACTGACATAGATATTGTCTTCTCAGGTATGCTGATACGTAGTTAACACTGAATTGCACAGAGCTATTTTGCATTTTAAGATATGTAAGCAGGCGTACACTGACACAACTCTACCTTCTTACTGTTTCTGCTCTTTCAAATTTATTTTAAAACTCAGTTTTCAATCATGCATGGGAAGGTGAAAATAGCCCTGTATTGAGAGAGACTGATATTGGGCTAGCTATAACACATTTCATGTGAAGCTGGGGAGGGGGCTGGAGAACAAGTCTTACGAGGAGCGGCTGAGAGAGCTGGGAGTGTTTAGCCTGGAGAAGAGGAGGCTGAGGGGAGACCTCATTGCTCTCTACAACTACCTGAAAGGAGGTTGTGGAGAGGAGGGAGCTGGGCTCTTCTCCCAAGTGACAGGGAACAGGACAAGAGGGAATGGCCTCAAGATCCACCAGGGGAGGTTCAGGCTTGACATCAGGAAAAAGTTTTTCATGGAAAGGGTCATTGGACACTGGAACAGGCTCCCAGGGAGGTGGTTGAGTCACCTTCCTTGGAGGGGTTTAAAAGACAGGTGGATGAGGTGCTGAGGGGCATGGTTTAGTGATTGATAGGAATGGTTGGACTCAATGATCCAGTGGGTCTTTTCCAACCTGGTGATTCTGTAATTTTCCTTTAAGTATCCAAACGGCAGGGATGTCCTGTGTTTTGGCATGCCAAACCATCTGCTATAAGGATGTTTCAATGCTTGTTGCTTTTTTCCATTTTCTACATCTGCAGCGGATTTGTTCAACTGTTTTTTAGTTTATATACTTCAACACCAAACCAAACTTGCTTTCAAGAATCTCCAGTAGCATTTTCACAGTCATTTTTGACATAGTATCAATTCAGTTGTTTGAACGATAAATAATGCTCTTTGCTACTTTAGCAAATATGAAAATAAAACCTCGCTCAAGAGAGATTGAAGTATTAGATTATAAAATACTTGGCAGTACAATCAAATAAACATCAACAGTAGTAAGAATTAGTTGGACTACACCTATGCCACCTGTTAAAACATTGGTCAAATCTGTTCTGGAATCCCAGAATGGGATTGCAACATGTAGAAATAATCCACAGCATGCATTAACATGAACAACTCACATAAGCAAAACAATGAAACTGACCATGCAGCTCGGGTTGTGTGCCTTGGTTCTCACCTCAATCTGATCTACTTTGTTCTCACTCAGCTTGTTTACCAGTTTGACAACAGCTGGTGACTAGAAAGAAGCTACCATATTTTTATAAGCTCAGGTAGCAGTTGACGTGGTTTCATGAAAACCTCACAGTATCCATTTTCTGCAATTCCTGAATTAACCTATGAACCTGTAGTGCCAAAAGGTACTCTTCAACTCTCTGGCATAGCCAATAACACACTGAATACAAAACCTTTCTTGGTTTTGGACCACAAAGATTGCAAGTGAAATAATCAGGTAGTGTCCTTGTAGGAGAACAAAACTGTATTTTTGCACTAACCTTTGCATCCACCAGATTATAGATTGCAGTGGAAATTGCCTCCTTATTTATACCAGTCAAAATTCCATTTAGAAGGCATACACATTCTGCAGAGGGAATGAAGCATTTTAAATACCACTTTGTATATGAAAGCACGTACATATTTAGGCTAAAATATTGCAGCTATTGCAAACACATTTTGTTGAGTAGCTAGATGAACTATACAAAATGAATTCAATACAACTTCCACCTCATACCTACTCTTGGTTTCATTTTTTAACTGATATTAGAGAGTAGTTACTCTCACATTAAAATCATTTTCTTATGTTCATACAGATGTAGCAGACTTCTTTGCAAAGGGTTTACACGTGACTATAATTGTATCACAATAAAGCTACATGCAAATTGCTTCCCCCGCACTTGCCTATTTCAACTTTGAAAATTTGCTCAAAAGTCCTTGAATGTCACAAATGTAACATTTCTCTGCCATCTTTTTAGAAACATGGGGTAAGCAGAACAGTTCCACCAAAGGAAACAACGATTACACACTTCAAAAGGGAACTGATTATGCAGGAATCGAGACAGGTTGGTATTTGTTGAAATAGTATGTATAGCTGACAATATCTTTTCCTTTGTTACGTTACATGAAGCACAGTTCTGGAGATAAGTATGTCACCTCTGCTAGGAAGCTTCAGTTAGAAAACACATCTACACTGATGATCTGAAGACTGCTTTGCCTTCCACATCAATTGTTCTGTGCTGGATTGAGGGTGCTGGAGCAATCCCAGCAAGGGTGGATCCTTTGTGAAACTTGCAAAGAAAGCAACCTCTGAATATTACCTGCAGTACAGGGTCTGTAATCTGGTTCTTGATGCCAGCACAGAGTGATAAGGTGCAACAATCTGTTCCTCTCAGGCAGGTCGCTTGGTATAAACTTCTCTGAAATGCCCGGCCTCAAACTGCTGCAAATTCCCGTCAAAACTTCCAGCAGGGTTGTCTGACCTGAAATTTATAGGAAAATGTCACTGCAAAAACTGTTAAATACCTCAGAACTGTCTTAAAATGATATTCAGTGTAGGTTATTTTGTGTATTTTAAAACAAAGGGTGTTTATAAAAGCAAAAATAAAAAAATCGGTTAACAATCTTGTAAGATAGATGTACTAACCTTTAACAATAACCACAGCTGTTTAGTGCAACTGACCACGTCAGAATAAAGAACTCTGTCCAAAAAACATCACTAATTACTATGCATAGCTGCATTGTAAACTACATGCACAGATACCTCAGGTATACATGTAACTTTCATGGGTGTATTCTAAGCACACAGTTTTATATAAATCCTGACACTTACATTATAAGAACAGAACACCTATTGTATGAAAGCTTTTTGCTTTCCTCTGCAGAAAGATCAGCTTCTGCAGAAACACTGAGTATTTGTTGAGGGATTCTAATCTTAACACCCCATAATGTGGTGTGATGTGCTGTAACAGTAATATAAGGCAAAAGGACATCTGAAATGACAGTGCTGTTTGTATCACAATTTCTGTATAATAAGTCATTTGTGAAAAAGATGAGGGCAACACCAAGTCTGATGTGAAAAACAGAGATAAATACCTTCAAAAGGTTTCCGTCTGCTTAGGCTCTCCCAGCACAGTATTCCAAAACTGGGGGTTGGGGGGAAACAAAACAGCAAAAAGATTAGTTTGCAATCTAGATCTATGTTCTCATTTCTAAGAGCAAGTTTATTGGTTTAAGAGAAAGAAGTTTCTCAAGAATCCAAGTCTCTCCTAATTTGATAAGGTTCTCTTTCAGCATTATTAAGTTTTAGTTTTCAACTGAGCTGTTCTTATAAAATAATGTATCAGGTAGAATTGATTTTTTTTTTAAATTGTTTTTAAAAACATAAAATCAGTTAGTATTACATTTCAGGCTACCACCTTATCTCCATTTGCTCTTGTGAATTTCAGAACCTTCTGTTTTCCTTCCTCTATAATTTTTCTTTTTAGTTTTCAAGTAATTTAAATGGCAACTGAAAAGTGCTGGACTTTAAGCAGGTACATGCCCTTGATTCTGGCATGTCTAGTTTCTTCATCAAATTTTTATGGAGCTCTAAATACCTTTTTCCTTTTCTAACATCCTAGGAAGTAATCTAGTGAAAGATCTACATATATAACTCACAACTCAGATGGTACAAAGTGCAAGTTTTTGATAAAAATCTCAGTCTGCAAAATCAGAGGCAGAAACAAGGAGCCTGCCAAAGACAGAAAGCAGGCTATGGCTAAGGAGGAGTCAGAGGCAAAGTAATCAAGAGAGGGAGAAGCAGGTCTAGGATAAACATATCTGCTTACTTATATGTCTTGTTGTAGTGCTGAACTACAGTGTTTAAAGGAACCCCTCTTCTGCCTTATTTCCACATAAAGTCTGAAAGTGCTTTTACTTATATACCCTCTAGGAAATATCTATGTATATATCACTTAAGTATGCATAACTTTATAACATGTACTTTTATTTTTAGTCAAAAAGTATGAATGCTTGAGTGGCTCAACAAGTTATTCCAGCGGGGATTCCATAGGGTCTAAACTGGACGCTATTGAAGAAAAAAATCCTATTTTCACCTAGGGTTCCTCTAGACATCAACTGAAGCCAACAACAGTTCAAACTTAGAAACTATGTGGATTGAAGTTACTAGGCTTCCAAATGTCAATGAAAAAGTTTTGGCAGCTATGTCAACTTTTAAACATTTAGGTCTATTACATAAATATTTATATGATGAGTTTTGAGAATGGTTCTTAACCTTGGTACATAATTCATCAAACGTGGTGAGCTTCAAATGTAATTCACTGCGGTAATTGGTCTTGTGGAACACTATCCTATCACATTATGAAGAGCTGGTATTTTTACTGTAACATCTTTGAAAATAAGTATTTTGGCAACACTGTAGAATGTAGCAAGGACTAGGTATGACCTGCCCATTCACCTGTAAACATCACCTTCCTGGGAAGGAAGGCCTCCTTCAAGTATTTCAGGAGGGAGGTATACTAAATCCTGGCAGTCTCTCCGGTTGCAGTTCTGCAGGCCTGACTGCAGTTGCTGTTTCCTCCAGTTGGTTAGACCATAATCAGATATCTACAGAGACAGGAAAAAAGTAAATGTCATGAACAGTACCTCAAGCCCTGGTATTAAATGTTGACTCTTAGGATAAATGTACGCAGCCATAGGACAATCACTGGATTTTACATTAATAGATCAAAAGTAGAAGCTCCTACCTTGGCTCTGAACTGCGCATCCAAAAGCACGTTGGAAGGTTTCAGGCTGCAGTGGCAGCAAGCAGGCTCAAGGCTGTGAAGGTAACGCAGCCCTTCAGCCACATCCAACAGGATCCTTATGAGCAAGGGAAATGGAAGTTCTGGGTACAGTTGTTGCTGCGTAAAACAAAACACAGCTTTTGGTAGCATGGAATTGTTACTAATCATATTTTCATTTGACAATAAGCAGAAGGACAATACAGAAGCTAAAGAACAAATTGACTGGGACTACAGTCTGTCATTTACACGCTGACTGTTCCCTTTTGGCTGACCTCGCGATTGATTTTGTCACATAAAAGATGACTTCTTTCATCTACCTCGTGGATGAGTGAGTGGAGGGATCCATTGTGCATCCATTCCGTCACTATCCCTACAAGTTCACGGTACTGGTAAATCCCAAGAGAAGGCAGGAGGCGTTCAGACTTACAGTGTCTGATGTTTGCTATATCCTGAAGTAGGAACTTCCACTCCCTGTAAAAAAGATCAAGAGTTAGAAGCAGATAAGACTGAGAGGAAATTCAAGTAGAGATGAGGTAGCATAGCATATGGAAAAGAGAGATGACTAAATGGTTGAACACAAGCTAACATAATTCTGTCAATAAAAATGATATTATATCATCTTCCAGACTACTCTAAGAAAATGAAGCAATCCTTTGGGTGGTGAAATTTTTTAATATAATGTGAAAGACCTCTGGATGCTTTAGTATGAATACAAGAGCACTGCTTAAATCAGGACTGAATTTGCAGGCAGAATAAAGCTGAATTATACGAAATGCTAGATTAAGAAAATCTATTCCCCCCCCCGTTACTGTCCCCAAGAACTTGTATTGTATCTTTTTGCTTTTAGTGAGATCCATATTTACAAGGAAATCATGATCTTCCATGCTAAAATATTGTTTTCTGTAATTAACTACTTTGTTGTGGTTTTTTTTCTTTGTTTGATTTAAAGAAAATGTGGACGAGGGACAGAGGAGACTTTTTCTTTAAACAAGCTCCCAAACAGATAACATTGACTGTGATTATAAAATTGCTGGATTTCTGTTGTCTAAAAAATAAAAAAGCAGCCACCCCCTCCAACCACAAAAGAACCCTTAGAATTTTTTTGACTGCTCCCAAACTCTGGCAGCATTTGGTTTTTGAAATATCACTGACAATTTAATATGTCAATTTAAAAATATGTGTATGAAATAGTGCTTCTCTCTTGCCCTTGCACTGGAACAGATTAAATACTGTGAATTCAAGTAGGACACTTCAGTACTTTTAAAGAAAGCCACCTGAATGGCAGTGTTCTCAGTTAAGAAGATAAACTAGTCCATAGGTGCATATCAGACACTCCTTTTCTTATAAACAGTCAAGGTCAGCGCAACACCTAAAGTGCTTTGGTCTTGCTTCATCAGAAGTAGCTTGTGGTTGTTCTTGGAAACTGTGTTTCTGTCACACACTGGAATTTTGTGGTCAGTAGGCTGACGCCCATCGGTTACTACTCATTTATTTTTATAATTAGGATGTGTATGCATCTTACTGCCCTGTAACCCCAATCATTATCCTTCCCTCCTCCCTATTCTCCACTCCCTGACCTGTACATGCTGTTGAAGATTAAATTCATCCGATATCCCTTCGAGGACCTCTAGAAATACACAATACCATAGCACACTGAGTATTGCTGATCAGAGTTTGTAGACATCATTATAGCAGAGGTAATGAATGACTTCAGGAATAAGCTCTACTTCTATAAAAATCTGTAAAAAACAGACCTTGTTTCTCAGTATAACTGCCTCCAAAGTGCCTCTTGGCAGCTGGACAAATGGGACACACGTACCTCTCTGTAGCATCCTGGCTGGTCAGCACCTTCACCGAGATGTGAGTGCTCCAACGAATATGAAAGGCTTTGAGTGCAAAGCCTGAGCCTGTCCTAGTCAGGGTAAAGTTGTCCAAGTCTTCCTGGGCTACTGCAGGTAATGATTGGGCCATTTCTTGATGGCTGGCTTGGAAGAAAAAATAACACAAAAGAAGCAAGTTTTAAGGTCTACTTTTGTCATTACTACCAAAGCTGAGTGAGGTTGCATTCCCTTTCTGAATAATTATTACTCAAATCCAGCAGCCTTCCTTTTATCGTTCTGTGTCAGACTTTCCTTATAAAGACAGAAAAACCACGCTAATTGCAAAGGTGTGTCTGGACTGTAACTCACCATCTGAGACTGCAAGGTGCTAATTAATTGCTGATTATTATTTCCATTTGATGACGTTGAAATGTTGGGCCACTATTTATAATGTAAAACGTGCTTTTAAAGTGATACTGAATTATGTAGACAACAAACTTGTATCTCACAGTGAGATGCTAGACAAATATAGTTTTCCTGGTTCTCACAAAAAAAGGTAATTATTCATTAACCCCTATCACTGTGTTCCTGTCTTCTTTAATATAAGGTTACATGTCTATGCAAAAGCAAGGTAAAAAGCAAATTTCCTGCTGCTGTAAGCTGGCAGAACTCCACTGAATGGAGCTGTGTCGTTATAGCAGCCACTAATTTGGCCAATACTCTCACTGTACACTACCTCTCTAGGGCCATCTGAATGTCTCAGACACACTACAAGGCAACGCAGGTGGATTAGAGATAACCTCTGCAAAACATCACTATGTTACTACATGAGTAACATTTTTAATTACATCTGTGAAGCTACATTAGACTAGAGATAACCAAAAGTCCGTGGTGAAAGAGGAGAACAAGCAAACCAAGAAAACAGGTGGGATATAACCATTGGTAAGGATTACCGCAAGATCAGTGGTCAGCGAGTCAGAAGAACTCAAACTGGAGCACTCCCTTCAAGGTCCAGCAGACCAGGGCTAGAGAAGGAAACGCATGAGGGAACTGAAGTAACAGGGCCAAAAACTTGAAGTAACCAGTAAGGACTGTTAAGGATAAGTTGTTTCTTTCTAGGAGACGGGGTCTACAAAAAAACCCTCCTGTGATGCAGAAGCCCCAAAAGTCTTCTAGCTTTGAGCAGATTGCTTGTTCCCCATCTCTAAAACTGAAATGAAGTCCTGAAGACAAACTAGCCAATGCTCGTGGCTGAACTGCTTCTAGTTCATGATCAGTATATTTCTAGTTAATCTCAGAATCTCAGTTGTGCTATGCAGGCACATCCACAATCACATTGAGGTCCTAAGCTATACTATGATAAATAATAATTTACATAGCCAAAATAATTTACTCGACTCTGAACATAGTGCAAGGAAGATCAAGCAATGAGTGTAGGATCTAAACCATTCCTGAAAGTATTTATTTCTATTTAAATTTGAATCAAGTAAAGCTTTAACAGTTTTTTTAAACTCTTGCCAGCTGATTACTTGGATAAAAATAAAAGCTAGCTCCTATTTGGATTTGCGAAACGTAATTGTATTTTCTTAAACCGAAACAAAAACCACTTCAAGCTTTCTATGTTACAAAGCACAATGTGCCAAGGACCATTGTTCCTTAAACTGATTTACTGATACCTTTTTTTTTTAACCTTAAAATGAGATTTTAACCCTAACATAAGAGATCTTTTATTTATCCATATTCCCAAAACAGTCGGCGTGACCAATCATGGAATATTGGACTATCAAGGAAATACAGATAAGAAAGTCTCTCCCTACCCTCTCAGATTGCAGATTTGGTACCAAAACCATTTTGTCAGGAGTGCTGCTCTTCTGAATGCTTTTTCTCCTAGACCCTTTTAAAAGCTCACTATCAAACTACAAAACCAGTGTTTCTTAGGTGAGCTTTGCAGTGAAGGGTTTTGTATTATTTTTCAGCAAGACACCAATAGTCCCAGGCAACTTTGTCATCTTTCCCTAGCTGGGCAGGCAGGAACAGGAGAAATACTGCTATAAAACCCCTTTATTTCAAGTTCCTAATATTTTTTAAGTGTTAAAAGTACTTCTAAAGTTTGCTAAAAGTAATTCATAGCAAAGATGTTTTCCTTAATATGAGAGAAACCCTACATTGTATTAATATCTAGATGTCTTGGTAATAGAAACTGGAAACGAAAATCAACTTACCTCCAGAAATATGGGCGTAAAAACTACGGAACGATGGTTTAGTATTTGATAGGAACGGTTGGACTCGATGATCCGATGGGTCTCTTCCAATCTGGTGATTCTATGATTTATGATGGAATGAAACTGCTGTAGATACCAACTGCGAGTTGGCTTTGAGCCGCATTGAAACACGGCTCGAGCCTTCCTGCCTGTGAGTCAGCTGTGTTGTTGATCTCTCCTTTTATTGGCTGCCTGCAAACATCTATAATTTCCTGGTCAGATATACAAACCGTAACTCTTTAGTGACTGGAGATGTGTTTTCACAGGCTGATTTGTTAACTGCCTGTAATTAATGAGAGCAATTACAAAAAAGGAGGTTGAATAGCTGCTTTTCCCTCAATAAGGAATACCAAGAGGGAAAGCTACGTAACAGTGAAAACCCCCATATTGGGTACAGCCCAGATGAAGAAGCTGTAGAACTGCATGCAAATTGTGTGGCTGATGCTTATCTCTGCTGTAGATCAAGCCAACAGCACAAGTACAACATTTCCTTAAACTTTTTGAGTCAAGTGGAGTTTAAAACATACTGTAAATTGCTGGTTTTGCCGTGAGTAAGCATAGGGATAATATTAAGTTGCAAAGAAGAAATAAGGATCAATTGGCTGTCAAGTAGCCCTGCTGAAAAGGATGTAGGGGTTATAGTGGAAGCAAAATTGATCATGAACCTACAGCGTGTTCTCACCACAAGTGGGGAAAATTGTGTACTGTGCTACGTTAGAAATGCAGTCAGTAAAATGAGAGAACTCACTATGCTTCAGCATTCAGAGATGGTGAGGCTGCACCTGAAATAGTCGACTTAAGGGCCCTCGGTTCAAAGAAAATGCTGAGAAACTAGAGAGGATGCAGTAGCTCGCTACCGAGATAGGGCCCCGGAGTACCTTACAGGGAGAGGTTGAGGGAGTCAGTCTTGTTTGGTTCAGGGAAGGAGGCTAAGGGGGTCCTACTAGAAGCCCACATCTACTTGAAGGTCAGTTATGAAGACAGAGCTGAATTCTCCTCCACAGCGGTAGATATTAACCATAGGCAGATGTCTCTACTTCAGATGTTCATGCCAGTTGTTAGAAAAACATTTTTACCAGATGGGCAATGTGGTACTGGAATGGGCAACTCGGGTTGCGTAGTCTTCATCCTTTAAGGTTTTCTAGACTCAGCTAAGCAAAGCCATAGCTGGCCTGATCCAGCACTGCTGATAGTCCTGCTTTGAGCAGGAAGTTGAGCTAGAAAATGCCAGAAGTCCAGAACATCTTTAATTTTGTGATAACTATGAAAGTGGTGAGGCCCTGGAACAGAGAAGTTGTGGGTGCCCCATCCCTAGAGGTGTTCAAGGCCAAGTTGGATCTAGCGGGACGTGTCCCTGCCCGTGGCAGGGCTTTGGAACTAGGTGATCTTTAAAGTCTCTTCTAACCTGAACTATTCTATGATTCCAAGGTCTAATTGCGTTCCAGCTAGGCCTCTACCATATACATTAAGACTAAAGATTTATGGGACTGCTGGACGCACAGAGGAGAATTTAGGAGAAAGCAGTCATTTCAGTTGATGACATTTATTCAAACTTCCCCATCCATGAAGACCGTCACTATAGAGTCTGACTTCAGAAACCAGTGTCAGTGAATGAGGTTCTGTCCACAGACTTCTGTTGGTTTCGGATCAAATCCTAACTCCCCAACAGGGAAGGACAAACCGTAGGGCAATTACCTAATCCTCCTCTGATCACGGGAAAGTCCCTATATCTAAAAATCATGTGGCTAGGTCTCCCTGGCCTGAGAGGAAGCACAGTCCAAGCAGGAAGCATGGGGTGCGCTTTCACGTACAGGGCGTAATTTCCCCAGCATCAGCTTTCTCTGCCCAACACACCCCTCCAAAAGTGAAATTAGTATGAGGAAGCTGAAGGAACAGTGAAACCTGTAGGCTGCAACAGTCCTGGAGAAGGCTGGGAGCTCGTCAGCTTGCTGTGGCAACAGGATCCTCCTCCCCTTAGCTTCACTTTATCAACAATGTGTTCATTTCTGCCCATAGCCCGTACTTCTTTAAGAAGTACATTAAAATTGCTTTCCCCTGTTTAAGGCATTAACCTGTCAGGCTGAGACTGCACTGCAGCAGAATCACAGCTGTTCAAAATCCTTACAGCTCGCTAAAGAAATCTCTTAGGGGCAGCTCTGTGGACAGTTTGAAGGGCTTAATTTTGCAGAAATTCTTTGACAATTAAAGTAGTCTTAGGTACTTCTGTATTTTTAGAATATCATGTGCTGGGAAAACAGAGCTCTAGAATAACTCTGCATTTGTTTACTCCTTTTGACTATTGTTTTCAGCTTGAAAAACACTCAGGATAAAACTATAAGGCTTAGTTTGAATTCATATTTGGAGAAACCAGGAACCTACAGGCCAATTCGCAGTACAGGTCTGAACTCATTAAACATCATTATTACTGAGCATCTTAATTGAAAAGAATCAGCTAGTATTTTACTTACACATAATTTATCCAGGGAAATGTAAAGCCTCTCACATACTACGAAAGCTTATAAATAATGGAAAAGGAAGAAAACTCTATATACTCACACAAGGGCCCCCTTGTGCAGAAATCAGATAAAATAAAGAAAGCTAAAACTTAGTTTGACTGTCAGGAAGTTGTTGGGTGGGGGTTTTTTTGTTTTGTTCTTTAATTATGGCAAATACTTGGCATAAAACCATCCAGCAAGGAGTAACAAGCAAGATAGGGATTGAATGTTTCTCATCTCCTCTGCATAGGATTCATTCATTGCCGTACAGATACTTAAATATGTAGATACTGGAGAAGCATAGACAGTTTGTGCCAAAACCAGTAGCTACCCTAAAAAACGTACTTTATTTCATTCAGAGGACAAACAAAACTCTCAGCCTCTGAGCGTCAAAGAACAAACACCACATTTAAACTTGTCAGTGTCCAAAGTGTCTTTTAAAGCCTGACCGTAACAACGCAAGAACTAGAACACTTGCTTTTTCAATCCAGACTTGTTTTTGTGGCTTACTCCCAAGCTATGAGAGCGTGTAGGGAACACAAACATGTTCTCAACATCTTAGCATCCTGAAAGTAGGAATAAAAGCAACGCCTAAAGGATAACACTGTTTAAGACATGAGTAGCTTATAGGTCTCTCCCTCATAATAATTAAGCAGAAAGAACCCAGTTACAATCAAATTTAAAACAAAATGGGAGCTTTACAAAAAGTGGCATTAAAAGACAAAGCGTTAATGGAGTGAGAAGTGCAATAAAAGAATGACACAGCAGCAGAAGATTGAAACATTCAGATGACCCAAATACCGAAGCCTCTGATGCACGTTCAGTAAATTCTATGCTTTGATGTTTCAGAAGAGTATCCATCATCATTTCACAATCTGGTTTTTTTCCCATTGAGCATCTGTACAGGATAAATTTGGCAAAATGTGGGCTTTAAGGTGCTGTTTCTTTGGCACCCTGTGTATTTCAGGAGGTCTTGCAAGAAGTGAATATTAAAATATTAAGCTTCAAATCTGTGGGATTCAAACGCTTTGTATTTCACCTTTATAAAATTGAAGCTATAGTATATGTGTGGCCAATGAGATCGTCTCTAGAACATCAGATCTTCTGTACTGGGGTACTTGAAGATACAAGATGAGGTGTCTGTTTCACTAGGGAGTCCCTTTTTTAAAAGAAAATTGTTTCCTCAAACATGGCCTCGAGCAAACAGATGGAAGAAGCCTATTTTGCTCAGTGTGGGTAAATACAAGGTAATGCATCGAAAGGAAATTACCTGAGCGTGGCCTGCAGATGCTGAACTGGCTCCTGGCAGTCGTGCTGTGGGACAGATCCCGAGGTGCTGATGACTTTGCTCTGGGAACACGGGCTCCACACCCCAGGGCGGCTGGAGAGGCGATTAAACGTTCTGTGTTGCCAGGAGAAGCAGAGGACGAGGCGGAGGCAGCCGCTCTGCTGGGTTACAAGCCCCAGCTCACCTGAGGGAGGGGGCTCTTTATCAGGGAGTGCGGGGAGAGGACGAGGGGAACGGTTTTCGGCTGAAAGAGGGGAGATTGGGATGAGATATTAGACAGATGGATGAGGAGGCCCTGGCCCAGGTTGCTCAGGGAAGCTGTGGCTGCCCCATCCCTGGAGGGGTTCAAGGGCAGGTTGGATGGGCCTCGGAGGCCCTGATCCAGAGGGAGGTGGGACTCGATGGGCTCTGAGGCCCCTTCCAAGCTAAACCGGCTTATGATTGCGTGGAGACCTGGTCACAGGAGGGTCCTGGGGCAGCGGGGGGCGGGTACCGGGGAGCGGCCGCTCTCCCAACGCCTCCCGGGGCGGGGCCGCCCGGCGGCGCGGGGATGGCCGGCACGGCGGAGAGGGGGCCCCGCGGCCCGAGGGACGGGACCCGGCGGTGAGGGGGGAACGGGGGGACGGGGCGGGATGGGGCTGGGGGGCGAGCGGCTGCCAGGGGGGCGGGACGGACCGGCCGGACGGGACGGGGCTCAGGGCGGGAACCGTGAGGGAGTCGGGGTGGGGGAACCGGGGGTCGGGACGGGGACTGGGGATGGGGAGCGGGCGAACGGGACGGGAGTGGCGAGGGTTGAGGAGCGAGGGGACGGGATGAGGGAACGGGATGGAGAGCGAGGGAAGGGGACGGGGCTGTTGAGGGGCTTGGGATGGGGGCATGGGAGGAGGGAACGGGATGGGAGGATGGGGCTGTCGAGGGGCTCGGTACGAGGATGAGGGAAGGGGACAGGGGCTCGGAATGGGGAGAGAGGGGAGGGGAACGGGGCCGGGGCTGTCGAGGGGCGAGGGATGGGGAGAGAGGGAAGGGGAAGGGGCTGTCGAGGGACACAAGATGGGGGCGTGGGAGGAGGGAAACGGGCTGGAGAGCGAGGGAATGGGACAGGAGGAGGGGGCTGTCGAGGGTCTCGGTATGAGGATGAGGGAAGGGGACAGGGGCTCGGAATGGGGAGCGAGGGGAGGGGCCAGGGCTGTCGAGGGTCTCGGCCGGGGAGCGAGGGCCCGTGTCCCGACGCGGCCGCCCGTTCCCGCAGCGCCGCCGCCGCCGCCAGGGAGGAGCCGCCGCCCGAGGAGCCGCGGGGCCGCGGCCGCTGCGGGTACCTGCGCACGGCGAGGGGTGAGCGGGGCCGGGGGGGGCGGTTACCGGGGGGGTGGGTGAGGCGGGGGGCCGGTGCACTCACCGCTGCCCCCCTGCCCCGCAGGCTGCTGCCAGCTGGTGGAGGCGCTGCTGGCCGCGCTGGCGCTGGGCTGCGCCGCCGTGTCCCGCGCCCCCCCCGGCGGCTACACGGGGGTGGCGGCCCTCAGCCCCATCCACTACTACCAGTTCGGCGGCGCCTACAGCGGCTTCGGCGGCGCGGACGGCGAGCGGGCGCGGGAGCTGGACCGGAGCTTCCACCTGCAGAAGCTGCCGGTGGCCGGGGCGGCGCTGGCCGGGGCCGGGGCCCTGCTGGCCGCGTCCTGCCTGCTGCTGGCGGCCGGAGCCCTGCGGCTGCCCTGGCGCTGCCCGGCCTGGCTGCTCGTCGAGTCCGTCCTGGACGTGGCCATCGCCGTGGGGCTGGTGCCGGCCGTCTATTATTTCTATCGCTGCCTGCTGGAGGTTTACGGCTCCTCCGTGTGCCAGGAGAGAGAGCGGCTGTATCGAAGCAAGGGCTACCAGGGCTTCAGCTGCGGCCTGCACGGCGCAGAGATCGCCGCGGGGCTCTGGGGCTGCGTGGCCGCCGTGGCCTATCTGCTCAGCGCGGGCCTGGCGCTCAGGGCCTACGGAACCGTCCGCAGGATGAAACAGAAGCCGGTACAATCCTCTGAGCTTTAGAACGACGCCAGCGCTCCAGCCATGGTCGCTCCTTCCGCTGGTCTCCTCACCGAGACAAAGCAACAGGCCTCGCCCTGGGCCGCGGGACACACGTAGAGAGTAGAGGGCTAACGGGGGTAGAGTTAGGCTGTTCCTAACTTCAGTTTGTGTTATTGAATTATTAGTGGACACGAAGTTAGTGCAATGGCTTGTCTTCATCGGGTGGTGGTTTCTTAGTAGAGAACGACTGATCTCACGCAGGTGACAGACAAGCTTCATGCTTCACAAGTTGCCTTTCTAGCCACACTTCTGAGTGAACAGCTTCATGGAGCTGAAATGGTCTTTAAGGAAGGCGTGCGAGTATTTACCAAGAACGGAGCTTTTAAAAATGAGTGATCGAGACCCATGGTTGTGGCACTTAATTATGGCTTTCTTGTACATCTCTAACAAGGCAGTTAAAGCCATGGGAGAATCCCCAGATAAACTTGCAAAATCACAGAATAACCAGGTTGGAAGAGACCCACTGGATCATCGAGTCCAACCATTCCTATCAAACACTAAACCATGCCCCTTAGCACCTCATCCACCCGTGCCTTAAACACCTCCAGGGAAGGTGACTCAACCCCCTCCCTGGGCAGCCTCTGCCAGTGCCCAATCACCCTTTCTGTGAAGAATTTTTTCCTAATGTCCAGCCTAAATCTCCCCTGGCGGAGCTTGAGGCCATTCCCTCTTGTCCTGTCCCCTGTCACTTGGGAGAAGAGGCCAGCTCCCTCCTCTCTACAACCTCCTTTCAGGGAGTTGCAGAGAGCAATGAGGTCTCCCCTCAGCCTCCTCTTCTCAAGGCTAAACAACCCCGCTCAGACTAAGTGGTGATGTGATGCCTTTTCAAACTCCTGGAGAGGTCACAATTCTGTATGAAATGGTCTTTTGTATAACTTGCATACGATAGTTTTGCTTTGAGAAAAGCCCTGAGTTGGGATAATCAGACAAAATCTTTAAGAGCTCAAACAACTGGTTTAAGATAGAAGTATATTGTTTCCAAAATACAATTTTAATGTACAAGTTGGGAAGATGAGATGCAATTCTTGTATTTATTTAAAAAAAAAAAGGTGAAATGTACTTTTTTTTAAAATAAAAAGTTTATAGGAAGTTTAACAGGGAAAAGAGAAGTACCATTAGAATCACAAAGTCACACCTCTGAGTGCAACGTCACTCCAGAACAGCGCCCGTGTGCACTGTCCAGAGGGAGGTGAAACCACCACTGTTCTCCCAGACCCGTTCTGACCACATTAAAAAGAACCACAAAACTAAACAGAAGAGAAACATGCTTTGCCTTGGATCTATCCCCAGCTTCACTGGCACCAGTGACTAAATCCTCAGTTACCAAACCCAAGGAACATTTTTGGAACTTGAGATGTAGAAGCAAAACAAATGCTAAATGGGACCACACCAGGTACATTCTGGGGTTGGTTTGGTTTCTCCTACCTTTTAGAAGTCGAGACACACGGAGGGTTTCAGGGCAGGGATGTGTGTGGATGCTCCACTGTGGTCTTGCTTCTTTTAGTGGTTCTGTATTCCCTGCTTGCTGCAGCGACTTCCCAAGAGCTGCTCAGAACTATTCAGGGCAGGATTCCCCTGGCAGGATACAGAAACCCATCTAATAATTGCCATTATGAGTTACATCCTTGGAGTGTTCTGCAAGTAGCTTTTGTAAGGAAGGCTGAGGAGTGAAGTAGCGCACAGAGCTCAGTAGAGGAGACCCTACAGCACACCTACCACCAGCCACAGCTGTATTTGACTGGGATATTGCACAGATTCCCTCCAGCACAGTAACGGAATCAGGATATACAGTTAGATGAAAGTAAAAATCTTTATTGCTAAGTCAGCTTAAAAGTTGATGCAAAAAATATTCTTCCTTCCTGGACTGCTCTATACATCTGAATAAAGAATCCATGGAATAGTGTTTTCCAGCAATCATGTTATTTGCCTCTCCAAAGCAATACAGACATAGGCCACAGGGCTGAAGGTGCATTCATTGGGCAACTTACTCCTGTACACAATAAATCTGGGGATCGCTATAGGTGCATGCTAGAGTGGGATACAGAAAATAGTCTCCTTTTTAAAAACAAAAAAAACATCAAAAAAGATTATTTAATAAACAGCTGGTGCGCTGCAATATTTCTTTAACATGCGCTGGGTCATGACAGTCAAGTTAAAAAAAAAAAAAAGGTAACATTTTAAAATGTGAAAAAAGAGGGAAAAAATACACTCTGAGTCTTCAGACAGCAAGGGAACAGCAGAGACCAATTGCACAAAACCAAAGAGGTGAACTGGCTGCCTGAAGGAGGCCTTTGGCAAGTGACACGAAAGCCATCACCATCCAGGAGGAGCGCAGAAACTCCTGAAGTCCAAGGGCATTCGCTGTGGCTGAATGTCCTGTGCACCAGAAGGATTATCAGGCCTCAAGCAGCCTGTCCCCAAGACAGGGAAATACTTGGAACTGGATTTTACCCTCCCCTCTAGCTGGATTCTCATCAAGTTCCAGCAATCTGCGGTGCTGCCTCTACCAGGACTGTTCCTGGTGCTGGGAGCAACTCTGAGGCTGTGCCTTATCCTCAATCTTTGGGCACCAACTACTCGCCACTGAATAAAACCTTTATGGGTTCCTTTTGCAGAAGCTGCTCTGGACAGGACAGGGCAGACAGGTCAGGGGCTTCTAGAGTTCCTGTTCTCAGCCCATCAGCAGAGCCAGAATGACTGAAGGGTGGACAAGTCAACCCACCAGCCTAACTTGGTTGTGGCTGCACGAAGCACAGCAGGTCTGGCACTGCTCGGCAGGGACAGGAGAGCCTGCTGGAGAACCACTGTCTAATGGACCACAAGTCCATTAATGAATGCGACATTTTTATCAATGTGGCTCTGTGCAGGTGATGTATCTGTGAGAGAACCACATACAAAAATCAGGGAAGAGACTGGAGAACAGGAAGAGAACTGGGAAAACAATTTCTATTCCCTGCTCCAAGTCCTTCACTAGACTTGCTCATTCATACCTGTTCCACCTACAGCGGTGCCTGAAATCTGAGGTGGTGTTAATAAGTAATGTGAAGAGACAAAGAAGCAGCTTGCTGTCTCTAGGGAGGCAGGAAAACAAGAGGTGGTTGTGGAGGGAAGCATTCCATCTGTGCTGCCCAGAGTAAGAAAAGCAGTTTGTAGTATCAGCTTAAGCAAAGAAAGCTGTGGACTCAACCTGGTGTAAGAGAATGAGCCATGTCCTGCCACGACTGTTCACACCCACAGAAAATAGGAGCTGGCTGCACTGAACTCCCTTTCTGCTTCACAACCAGGATTGGCACCGGAGAAAAAGGCTAAGCAGGAACTCCTTGCGTTCCATTCTGCCACTACCACGAAGAGGAGCTGCTCAGAAACCTGCATGCTCCATTGCAGAGCATTGTTTTACTGAGTCCTTCCCCACTGAGCCACTCACAACCAACTCCCTGTGTCAAGACCAACTCTCCATGCACTGCTACTGGTTCAGGCTGGCAAGGACACGCTGGATTTTCCACATCAGTGCAAGAGAGAGAGACCTGATTTGCATTAACATCTGCTGCTCTCCTAGTGCAAGGTTTGTCACAGTCCTACTCAGAAAGAAGAGTCTATTTCTGCATCAGTCCCGTACTCTGCAGCCCTGTCAGGTATCAGAAAGTGTTGGGCACAGGTATTTGGTAAAATTATCACCAGTGACAGGATTAAAAGTTACAGTCAAATCCATTGGAATGAGCCTTTTCTGCATACTTATACGAAGAGAACATGAAAGAGGTTTGGGGGTTAGTTTTTTAATCTCTTCTGTTGTTTCTCTGCCCAAGGGATTCAAACATTGCTGCTTCTGTGATTCTAAGAATTAGCTTTTCTCTCCATTTCCAAATGAACCAGGTATTTAAAAAGTCAAAAATCTGCGAGAGTTTAAACTTTGGAAGAAGTTGGCTTGTTTCAAGATTACATTGTAACCTAGCACAGGGTAGATCCTAAAATGTTGAGCTTCGATGCATGGTAAAAATACATTATTTTCCAGTGAGAAGAAATTCAAGGTGCTTTGATATTTCAGTATAGCTCTGTTAGATTTTGTCAAGCGATCTATACTGACAGAATCCCACAAGTAGTCTGCACACCGTTTCCTTCTGAGTGAGGCCCAAATTTGATCCAAAAATATACAACTCAAGCCCCTCAGAGCTCTTGAGAAGAAACTTTCAAGTTTTCTTCATAAATATAATTAACAAAGAAGAAAAGGCACTAGCCCACATGACAGTCAGGATTATTGCACCTCTGACACGACCCGGGCAGCTGCTGCTCAGCGCTCTGACAGCTAAGGAAGACAAATCTGCACGCTCCAGGGGCAGCGGCTTTTCACAACCCTTACACAGGACGAGGACAGAGGCAGCCAACCTACACCCTACACCAAAAATCCTAATGGAAACAAAACGCACCTCCTGAGTGCAGACTGGCAGGTTTACCACTGGTGGGACTGTTTTTAAACACCTCTTCCAGTGCTGATACAGATGTTATTAAGGTGAGAAGTTCTATGTTCCCCCTTTGCATTGAAAGCTAAGCAGAAACAAGTACGCATTACCTTGTTTGTGGCCAAATCGGGCATGTACCATGAAATGCAGGTTGCTGTGGATTTACAATATGACTCCTGTGTTCAGAGGCAAGTGAAGATGCTGTAGCTGGCACTGCAGAGGTTTGTGTTGGTGGAACAGAGCACTGAACGCTTCCCCAGCCCGTCAAGGGCAGCCCCACTGCTCACCAGCCATACATGCCACTTGGCTCCCTCTTAGACCGAGTACCTCACTGAAACAAGCACGAGCTCCTGGTTCCATCCCACATCTCCTGGACACAGGAGGCCTCTAGTGTGAAGCACCTGTGATAGAGGTGGCCAAGCTGCTGCTGAGCTGGGGCTCTGCTCTGCAGCTACAAGCACCAGCTCTACACATCCACACCTTCATCCATCAGTCCAGAGCTGCTCAAGACTCAGCTGTGTATGTTCTCATCCTGCACAGGCTGACACCATCATAACCCTCACTCTGCCCTGCACTAGCACACGTCAGAACACTGGTACCCTGAGTCCTCCACTGCCCTAACAATATCCACTGGGAAAAGCCCCCACCACACCTGCTGTGGAGCGCTCTCTCCCCTAACCCTAAATAATAAAGTGCTGGGCTGAAGCAGAGCCAAACAGCTTAAGTGCAATCAATAAAAGTGCTTGCAATTAATGTAGGAAACCATTCTTGGGTCAGCTTCGTTGCAACTGGCTGTATTCTTTCAAGGAACAACAAAGTCAGGTGCTGGGGTGGGGGGGCTGCATCAGAAATATTCACAGGACTCCAAACACTGAACGTTGCCCCCTCAAGCAGCCTCCTCACCCCACACACGCGTATGTCAGCCCCTTTCCTGCAGAGCTGGCAGAACCTCAGGGTTCAAGGAGTTACAGGCAGGCATTGGAACACCTGCCTTCTTCCTAGTGCTTGCACAATTCCCAGACAGTCCCTAACACAGAGTTCAGCTGCTGGTCTGAGTGCTCATAGAACAGCTGAGACTGCAGTGAAAAGCGGACAGCTCGGACCTTATCACTCCTACTTCTTCCTTGATTCCATTTAAGGAAGCAGCAAATGCCTGTACTCCTTGCAGATCCCAGCTCCCCGCGGAGGGCGAGACAGCCCTTATGGGACAGAGCTTTCTGGGACAGACACGTGGGAGCAGTACTTTTAGGGTTACAAAGCTGTGTCAAACTCCTCTGGCAGAGTTGCTGCATGTTCCTCTTTCTGCTCCTGATCTGCTCCATTCTCCTGGTGCTGCTTCATTTGTTCCTTCACTTCCTCCTCCAGATCAGGTGGCACCACAAATTGATCCTCTGGCTCCATCTGGGATGGAGCAGCAAAATAGCCTGTCTTCTTCTTGGGTGCCTCTGTGGCTACTTCGATGAGGTTGAGGCTCTCCTCCAAGGGTACTATGGAGCCGTTGGAAAGCTTCTTTCCATAGAGACAGCACGTGGAAAGAGATTTTTGCAGTTCACACTTTTCCTTCACCCCTCTCTGCACAGTGTTGCTGTTTACACTGTTCTGTCTCCGAATGACAAGGACAAGCTCAGGGTCATCCTCTGCACCTGGAGCAGAAGAGCTGTAGTCTGAAGCGGGAAGTTCAAACTCCAGGCCCTTTCCTTTACAGCAGTGTATGTCCACCTCCACCTCCACTTTACTGCCGTTTGTCATCACGCCTTCCACAGGCTGCTCATCATCACTATCCAGACCATTGTCAGACTGGTTGCTAGAGAAGGTGGCACTGGAAGGCTGGCGCTGAAAGATGCTCGAGGGGGGCACAGGATGCAGGCTGCAACGTCGCTCTTGTCGCGGTAGCAAGCTGCCGTCGAGCCCCACAGCATTGTGTTCATCGGAAGCAGTAGAGCCCACCTCACTGCTAACCTCGGAAGCAGACAGTTCACTGCTGAACTCGGAAGCGATTCCACTGCTAGATGAAGGTGTTGCTGGCTTGGCTGTGGTGGAACTAAATCCCCCAGGACCTGGCAGAGTGAGGCCATGCATCTCACAGGTGCAGCTGTCCTCACTGATGTTCAGACACACCACCATCGCGCCTACGTTGTCCTGGCAGCCGTAGCTTTGGGCTAAAGTGCAGAGTTTCTTCGCAGCAGCGAGCGGGTCGTGCAGGTGGCGCACAGCCGAGACAGCTTCTGTGTAAGAAAGGTGTTCCCAGAGAGCTTTGTTCCCTATAAGTAGTAGCTCATCTTGTACAGTCAGTGGAATGGAATTGACGTGTGGTTTGGGCAGGATCCAAGGATGCAGGTATGTGCAGCCCAGCATCCGAGTACAGCAAGTCACACCATTGACCTTATTGTCCTGCAGGCAACAGAAACAAGGCAGCAGCGTTAGATCTGCTATCAGATCACTAGGAGAGCAGTCTTTCCCTGCCCATATACTGGCTTGGAGCCCTAACAAATGCCAGTACCCAGCTACAGCACAGGAGAAAGGGATCGAGGTCCGGATACCACAGCGCAGACATCCACTGTACCTGACCAACAGGTACAGTAATCGCCCATCGCCCCTGCTGGTAATTGCAGTTCTACCCAACAAGACTTTGTCACATTCCAAAG
The DNA here is from genome assembly GCF_032191515.1 of Phaenicophaeus curvirostris. Classification (NCBI taxonomy): domain Eukaryota; kingdom Metazoa; phylum Chordata; class Aves; order Cuculiformes; family Cuculidae; genus Phaenicophaeus; species Phaenicophaeus curvirostris. The sequence continues at coordinate 17,268,271 of NC_091405.1, forward strand.
AATTGTAGCAAACTATTCTGAAATGCACAGCTACACTGCCTGCCGCACATTGATCCCAGAATCGCAGTCATGAGTCTTACATGAAACACCTTTTCAGTATGAGAGAGAGTGAGACTTTTTACTTTCTTATTCCAAGTCAGATTATCCAGACATTAAATAATTTTTGTGTAGTTTCTGAGCTATTTCCCTCTTTATTAACATATAACTGTATTTTGACACACAGACACTACATCCTGAGGAAGAAAAGAACATGTAAATATCCCAACACGGCTGCTGTAACCTGTTCCTGCTACACAGTCCCCTGGCCAGCCCAGATAGAAAATTACCCACTGCCCTCAGTCCATTTTTCCAAGTTAGAGCATACAGAGTACACAGCTTCCCACGTGTTTTGAATTCACCTTCAGTGTTATTAATTTCTATACTTTCTGAGTGTTAAGTATTTGCTGCCGCTGCTAAGTATTAAAAACCAGCAGAGGACGCATGCAGGGAAGTCTCCTCAGATAATGATTTCCCTCACATTTTCCAGAATCCACCCATCAGTCACTTTTTAAACCATTTAAGATGCTACACTGATTTCACAGTTACTTTTAGTCAGAGTTCTGTAGAATACAGCACCTTGCAGAGCTGTAACACAGTAACAGATTATCCCTGCTGGAAACACTTTTATCAAACAATCTGATACTTTTAAAAAGACCCGCTGAGCATAGAAATGACCGGCACCGATTTTGCAGATCATCGCCAACAATGTATGCTCCAGTTCTTTGGAACTTCCCTCTTATTTCCAAGTTTTTAACCTTTTGGAGAGTTCTCCAGAAAGCATTTTAATACTTCAGCATAAAATCAATGAACATTTCTGTGTTAAATTTTTCACCTGTAATATAATATATATCTGTGTTCTGCATGTCTCAAGGATCACTAAACCTCTACCTCCACTAAGTAAAACATGGGAGAAATCCAAAGTGAGGTAACTCGAGTCATACTTTCCAAGAAAAAACAAAGGTATTTTGTGGGTTTTGAGACAAGATGACTTCCCAGGCCACGCTCTCTTCTTCAGTGGCTCCTTCCCACACCCACCCAAGTCATGCACAGTATTATGGATCTCCCCTCCTTTAGCTTCACACCTGTTCTCTTTCCTCCTCTCTCCCCAAGCCACCTTTGGCATCCTGTACCTGTAGTTCTCAGGCCATAACGTTTGTTTTCAGAACGTGTCATTCTGAACAGCTAATCAACAAGAGAAGCAGAGCAGGAAGCAACAGACAAGTTGCTCAAACACCTTCATGCCATCCTCTCCCCTGTGGTATCATGCAGAACTCATGTACTTCACAGAATCACTAGGTTGGAAAAGATCCCCAGGATCATCAAGTCCAACCATTCCTATCAACCATTTGTACTTGTACAAAGCTTTTACGGGAAGGTAGAAGCTGAAGCAAAGAGGGTCCAAACCAACCTCTGTTATAATGGCTTTTTGCTCCTTGACTCTCTTGGCTTCTTCTGGACATTGTTCAAGGCTGAAGACTTTGGAGAGAGGCAGTGGTTTTCCATTTCGGCACAGAACGGCTTGGCACGTCCCAACATTGGCCACCGTCAGAGAAAAGCTGCTGGCTGGATCGGCCACATCATGACGAATATAGCAAAGGACAGCAGAGGAGCCCAGCTTCTGCCCAGCCATGCCCAGCTTCCTGTTGGAGGAAAAGGTGTAGGAAGGCTCCAGACTCCAGCAGCAGGCATTCTGGAGGGCTGCCTCACCCCAGCTAACACATTAAGTGATATACCTATGCCGGTCCCACCAGGACCAGCTTGTTTGCTCACTGTCCTACCTGTGGGAGACCAAGAAGGTGTTGGACATGAACATGGTGTCTGACTGCTGTACCTCCTCCAGGAGCACATCGGCCATGGTGCACTGCAGCAAGCGTGGCAGCTCCTCGTTCTTGTCACCATCAAACATGCCATACACAGCCTCTACCCCCTCTGCAAAGCTCCCCAGTGCCAGGGATGACACACACAGCCTGTTAGAAAAGCATACAAGCAAAGTTAGTATGTCTCAAAAGATTGTACGGTTCCCCAGAAGCACAGCCACCGGGCACCTCACCGTGAGCGCTGTTCTTACAGCGCAGCAAAGTCACTGTGCCTACATTCATTGCCCCGTGAGGTGTACAGCTGCAGTTTAGTACTGGAGCGCCTGAACACTTCTTGGCCACACTCACGAGAGAGCAATGGGCACAGCCAGCAAGAGAAAGAACAGGAATCTCTGCTAGGCTGGAAAGCAAAATCCAGGCATCCCAAGGTAAGCGTGAAAACTGAGGGAAAGCACAATGTGGAGACATGAGTTATCAAGACTTAGCAGGAGATCTGGAGAGACAGAGGGGCAGATGAACTCTAGAGCAAAACTGGTCTGCTTGGGTGCACTCCACCCAGCCCCCTGAGAGGACAAAGCGTCAGCATCCAGCAGACCACAATACTCACTTATTCCTTTGGCCTGCCATCTCAGCTACTCCGTGACTCCAGAAGGCAGAAGAGAGTGCTGAGTCTGCCGTGAGGGAGGGCTTAGCATCAATCTTCAGTGTGGTAATATGACTACAGAGAGAGAAGAACAGAAGTCACCCTCTCCTAGACCCTGCTGAACAGTCTGCAGCCAAAGGACCTTGCCCAGTCTAAAGTTTGATAGCAGCCTGTGGAAAGAACTGCACCAAGGACAGGAGTTTAAGGTCTTGGCCTTCTGGAGATGTCTGGCTGCTTATGCCAGAAACAACCGGGAGAAGCTCACACCATCTGAGAAACTGCTTGCTCTGAGGATTTGGACCCAGACTTTTCTCTGCTTACAAGACAGAGAGCTTCAGCTGTCCAAGGCCGGGAACATTACAACATTATGCAGTGCTGTGATACAGTGTCCCCTTTCCCCTCCTGGGAAGGGCTACCCTTCCCTGTGTACATCACTACCGGGTTGGCAACCTCCATGGCTCACCTGAAGATGTCCAGTGTCTTGTGCTCTAGCATCAGGTTTGTGTTTCCACTAAGGTCCAGCTCTTGCAAGGTACCCGGCAGTGCCTCTGGGATTAGAATTTCAGTTAACTCGTTGCAGCTCAAGTCCACAAACTGCAGTATCAAAAAAAAAAAAAAAAAGCACAATGACAAAGAAAATAGTCTCTATCACTCCTATCAAACATCATATGACCCTACTGCTGACTGCATCCCACAAAGAGGCCATGAAAATGGGTCTGATTTATCAGCAGAAGAACAATTCGCAAGCAGCAATAGCCTGCGATAGCCAGGACTCCAATACTGAAATAACAGGACAGATTGAAGACAGTAGAAGGCCCATATATGCAAAGCTGCCAGCTATACAACACTCCCTACGGTCTTAAAGGGTAAACCAGAAATACAATAAGAAGCAGATGGCTAAGCTGAATGAGAGATGAGCCATTTTTTTGATTAACTCGGAAAGGCAACAGATCTAGAATGCGTATTCTGTGCCCTCTTCTCAGGATGATCAAGCAAAATGCTGGCATCTCTGGTTCTTCTCATAGAATCACAGAAAAGACCTCTGAGATCATCAAGTCCAACCGTACCTGTCCATTACTAAACCATAGCCCTCTCCTAGCAGCTCCTCTTGATTCTCCAACCCAAACTCTCCTCGATGCCTCTTTACCTTCTCCATAAGAATACCTGAATACGGGGCAAATGCAGGATCTCTGGAAAGATGCTGATTTCATTAGAGTGTGCAATCAAGGTATGAAGTAGCTTGCAGTTCGCCACTGTTGTGGGAATTGTTTTCAGTTTGTTGCCGCTCAGATTCAGCTCTTCCAAGTGCTCCAGCTTACTAAGTTTGCTGAAAGGGAAACAGAATATTAAATTGCCCTGACCCAGATGCAGGAGCTTGGGCTTATTGAACCTCACAAGGTTTGCACAGACCCACTATTCAAGGCTTTCAAGCTCCCCGTGGAGGACATTCCTTCCCTCTAGCCAGTCAACTGCACCACAAAGAAATACCTGATATTACACAGTTTTCATGCTAGAAAGACAGCATGATATACTGGTAAAAAGAAGCAGATTAATAATTCTCACTGAAAAATACAATGTAGCCTTATATAACTAAGAGCAACTGGAATAACTTAGATGGAACACATGGGAGGGTTCAGACCACAAATAGGAGGATAGGAACCACTGCAGCCAAAGGCATCTTGTGCCAATCCCCCTTAACGTGCTTAATTCCTCAGGCTGTGTAGGAATGACAGGCTGCTGTCATCAAGCTATAGGGGAAGCATCTTGCTTTGACACTGATTCACATACAGTTGCAGTAGGGCAGGCAACATCTCCCAGTGAGCACTATCTCACCCACCAACCTCGCTTATTTACCTTGCAGGGAAAGTCTTTAGGTTGTTGTTTGCCAGATGCAGGATCCGTAGGCTCGGGTGTCCCACCAAGACAGGGATGCACTGATCTGTGAGGTTATTATTGGTCAAGTAAAGCAGCTGCAGCATGCTCAGACTCTCCTCCCCTGTACATGCAGAGGGCAAGGACTCCAGGCTGTTTGCGGATGCATTCAGGTACCTGAGGCTAACCACAGCAAGTGCAAAAATCAGACTTCATCTAAACAACTCCATTAACAGCAGGAAAAGGAGCTATACAAATACCAGTGTGGACACAGCAACAGCGTCAGACAGGAGAACAGACAACAGTGTAACATTCCTACTCCTGTTAAGATTTATGAGTGTACTAATGACATTATTTTCTCTACATAGCACTGCGGATGCACACAGTATTTTACAGTAAACAGTGAATACTGAAGAGCCTGTGGAGGGGGTGGGCAATAGTGGTGGAAGCAGCTACATGAACTCTTCCTCAGAGTCTTTAGAAGAAGGGTTGACTCATGTCTGAGCAGACAGTTATGAAGGGATGTTATTTGTAAGGGTCTCTCGCTGTTCTCCAATGACCTGATGTATTTTCTGCTGTAATGTCTGAAAATCTGTCTGGCTTCTTTCCTTTGCATCTAAATTTATGTGCTACTTTTAAAGACAAAGCTGTTTCGGCAGTACCATGATCCTAGAAACGGTTGCAACCCAAGCACACTCTTTGGTTGGCTGTTAGGTTAGGCAAGCCTTTGTTTTCCTGTAGCTATACAGTATTGGACTGATTCCCTCAAATTAATGTGATGACTTCCCTTACAGCACATGAATTACTCCCTCATAAAGGGCACGGCCTCCTTATCTCTTAAGCAAATGGCACCTTGCAAGGACAGTCACGCAGATGCCATTATCAGCCTTTACAGCTCCAAAGGTTAATGCAGACTGAAGATGCTCATTACTGCCACTCACTTCAGAGCCTTGACAAAAAGCGTGTCCGGCAGTTTAGTCAACAGGTTGTGCTGAAGGTCCAGCACCTCCAGTGGAATGTGTTCTAGGAGAGGTGGAAGGCTCTGCAGACGGTTGTGCCCCACCATCAACTTCCGAAGGCTCAGGCTGCTGAGGATCCTGGAAAGACACAGGGGTTCCTACATCAGAGTTAGGTAGCATTTAATCTGTTATAATTTTGACTGTGCTGTAGAGAAAAAATAAAATAAATTGATCCAAAAAATGTAAACAATGACAAAGCATAAAAAACACATGGTAAGGTAACTCAGTCACTCTGCACACCTGGAAGTGCATCTACATTTCCCTCTATGCTACCACAGATCAGCACCTTGTGATACGAGTCTGTGTGCACACAAGTAGCATCCTCTCAGGCAGACAAAAGAGAAGTCACAAAGGATGGATTTCAATGCCTATTTTCACTGTAGACAGAAAGAGGTGCTTCCATTGGGCCAACTTTCATTCAAAGCTTTTACAGGCTGCTTAACGCTCCTGTATTCCTTCTGAGGCTGCTGTCACGTTCCCCAGAACTGCAGTGCTTACTGAAGGAAAGGGCTCCTTCTACCAACTGCAGAGAGCTGCCTGCAGGAATTTTGAGAAAGGGCTTCTGAACACATCTGGATGTAGCCTAGAACCACCTTGCCCTACTTGGATGAGCTGATAATTTGGGACTGCATTTTCAGAGCCCTGTACACAACAGCTCTGAAGCATGAAATGCTAGAGCTGCATTAGTGCATTGTTCCACAAGGGCCAATTAATTCAGTTTCTTTCTGCATGCCGTGGCTTCTCAAAGCTAATCATACTGGATATAAAAAAAATGCAGATACACTGATTTCTTTATTCAAGCTGACTCATCCAGAGTTGGCTTGGGTAGCTCATTCGACTTTGTGGTGAACCACTTTGATACAACTCTGTTTTCAGACAACTATGTGTAAAAGACTTCACGGTGAACCGTATTCCTGTATTCAAGTCTCTTAAGTTTCAGTTCGATGGCTTAACCCGATCAATGGCTGAAAGTCAATGCTGGCAAAGTTCTAACTGTACACAAGACAGACAACCATCTCTCTGAGTTTCTTCACTATAATCCACCCTTCCATCCAATTTCAATAGAGCTGACCCTAGACGCTATCATTCATTACAATCGTACTTCCACCAAACACAATTGTTCGGCTAAGAACATTTGTGCTTTGCTTCCTCCTCATGATATCCTCGGTACCTTAGAGAAGTCACTACAAACATCTGCAAAATTACGTTAGTTCTTGGCTCCCCTTTACCAGAAAACAGGGGAAAAGGAGTTGGCTGACGATGTGTTATAAAAGCTACCTTTGAGATCAGCAGTACCGTATCTCCATGACACCTCCCTATGAAAGACAACAGATGAAACCTCTGTAGGGCAATGCAAGGCATATTAAGGCCTCATCTATAACCTACGTTCACAGACACTATGTAACACAAATAAATCATAGCAGTGCGTTCTACCTCAGGTGCAAACAGCTGCAGCAGAAGCCAGAAGCATAGGATGAAATTACCTGGCCCTTATTATTCAAGAAGCTGATTTGGAAGTCAGTTCTTTCCAACATTTGTATACAGAGTATTTTCGACACTGCAGAGAGTAAGTAAGTGGATTACATCTCTGCATAACAAGGAATAAGGCAACTGGAACAGCATTGCTTCTCTCTTCCCCAGTTAGCTCACCAGAGAAGAAAGCTCAGCTCTGTATAAGAAGGTGGTTTGCTGACCTTGATGGAAGCTCTACAAGGAGGTTGTAGCTCAGGTCCAAAATTTCCAATTTCTTTGCTTCACAGGCCCAGTCTGGGACACATTGCAGCTGATTGCTGAGAAAAGCAAGGAGAAAAGCTAGAGACCAGCACTCCATATGGAACATACCCTGTTTGAATGCTGCATGACATTAATGACAGCCAAACCTAGAACAGCAGGCAGAAAATGAGCAACAGTATCTGAGCTAGTCACATGGAATTTGTCTCACGGCTGGCTGTGCAATGCAAACTGAGCTGCTGCACAATTGGTACAAAGTACCGATGCCAGGCTCTGATGATCAGGCATTTTGTTTACAGCATTGACATCAGCAGAACAGGCCACCCTATGCTACCCTGCTATTGTGCTTCAACCCAGAAATTAAGCAAAAGGTGATCCTCTGGGCAACCTTAGAGGTCACACAGTGCTGCTCCAAGCACAGACACAGGCAACAAAGCCAACACCAGGGGTCACTGCCAGCTACTCTAAATGTCTCCCCACAGATGCCCACCATTCAGCCCAGTAAGCTGCCACAAGTTCAGTGGTCCCTGCTTGGCTTTTTTAGCCAATTACATCCTCTAGATGAAGACCAGCCAGTCACCAAGACAAGTCGTACTAATTCAGAGGGGCCTCTGGTTTTCCATCATTCTTTAATGCTGGGCTTTCCAGCTCTATCCTCAGATAGAACGCTTTCCCTCAGTTGCTCTCAAACCTTTCAAAAGCTTAAAAGCTCCAGAAAATTTCTGCAGCAAACAGCAAAGGTGTCTAGAAACTTGCTTTGTAATGTGTATGGTCACTTACTGAGAGAGTTCTAGACACGTCAGTTGACCAGGAACTGGATAAATATTGATAGCTGTCAGACCTGATGAAGTAAAGCAAATAAGGATGATTGCAGATCTTCAGAGGGAAACAGCACAGAGCAGCAGACAGACTAGCTAGTAAGCGAGACTCACAGTCTTACTTTATGGATACTCATGGTCTCTACTCATCCTTTCCAAGAAAGGATTCAAACTTCATACACCTGCCATATGGCACTACAGCTTCTCGCTATCCCACTTCTCCATCTGCCACATGGGGGCACCAGAACAAGGGAGAACTCCACTTTTATTTGCGGACTCCCAAACAGATCTCATTGGAAGACAAATTGCTTGGGCAGTAACTCAGCATCACAGTCTCCCCCTGTTACACAGCCTGTGCACATACACACACATATGTGATCCCTAGGAACCGACCTCAGAAAACACATCACATACTGTCTCACTACTGTAACATCCACCTATGCATTTTTTTTTGGTGGGGAGGACAAAGGGCTGTTTTCTTTTATTCCCAGGGCTTGAAGGAAGAAGGTGGGTGAAGAAAGCAGACGTACAGTTGCTGTTGGCATAGAGGGCTCGAAGGGAGAAGCCACTCAGCGTCAACTCCTTCAGCTTATTCCGCTCGCAGTGCAGCTGCTCCAGGCTGCCCAAGTAGCTCAGATCCAGATCTGTCATCCGATTGTCTCGTAAATCCATATAAGTCACAGACTTGTTCCCCTCCAGAGTGTCAGCCACTGCTCTCTTCAGGTTGTTCAGCCTAAAAAATCAGAGATAAGAGTTACATAGTGAGGCAACAGGACATTGAACACCGGACATCAGTAAGCAGAGGGAAGAAAGAAGAGAAAAACAAGAGTTCTGGTGAAGGCTAATGCCAGTGGTGAACACAGTGAAATGCAAGAGAAGCAATGGTGGATTTACAACAGTGAATACAAAGAAAACACTTTCTTTTTCTACACTGCTATTTGAAACCATTTTACTCATTCCCCAGTGTTTAAGAGATTCTGAAGACCAGTCTGGAAATTAGAAGCCAGGTCAAGGGATGGCTACTTTGCACTGACAGAGGAAGATAATGCGGAGACTAGATACTAGACTCCCTTGTCACAGACAAAAAGTTCTTTGTCCCTTTCTGGGAGCTCTGCTGTGAGCGCCTGAAAAATCAAGATCATATCTCTAAAGCAAGGGGTAGCAGGAGAAGGCAATAAAGGGTAGCAGAGATCAAAGAGCTACCAAAGCTCATGGTAACAGCATATCAAAAGAGGAAACTAGAGGGCTGAGTCACATTCAATGGCTTCAGGCACAGTTCAGTTAACCTCCCTTCTCTAAGTGAATCTTGCACACCCTTGGAAACAAAACTCTTTAAAAGCTAAAGAATCAGTAGGAGAAAAAAATTACATCTAGTTTATCGCAAAATGTACCAGATGTTACGCAGTATTTCTGCTCAAAATGGAAAGAGGCAATGTGGTTATATACATATGCAAGTTTCCCCTCCTACCTCAGGTCCACACTTTTGATGTGACTCATACGGTTCAGCACTGCAAGGTCCAGGGTCTCTATCACATTCCCTGCCAGGGCTAGTTTGTCTAACATGACGAGCTTCTCACAAATTGCTGGCAGTTCACAGAAGTTATTGAAGCAAAGCCCAAGGCTGCTGAGCTGTTGCAGATTTCCCAGTTCTTCTGGTAAGGACGTGAGGAAATTCCCATCAAGGCAGAAGGTCTGGAGACTGCAGCCACGGAAAAGAGAAGGAAAATAATTCAGCAAAAAGTAGTGAAGATCGTATTTAGCATTCTCAGTTTATCTCCTCATGGAGCTAGCTGGTCTCAGTGTGGCTATTTTTTAAAGAGCTAATTTCACTCTTATACCCATAAAGTTACTGGAATACTTCTGTAATGCATGTAATAGGCTTGGAGCTGCACGTGTGCAATGCCAAATAATTCCTAAATTATTTTGGAGGTAAGCTTCCAGTTGTGCCAAGTACTGCAAGTTAACATCAGCAAAATACAAATCAGTACTTACATTGTAAATAAAAGACATTTACTAAATCACTTGGTTTTCTACAAATTAAGAACCCCTCACTTAGCATGCCAGGCAATCTTTAAAAAGACCCAGGACAAATTAAAACAAAAAACAACAGTAGCAGTACAGGCCTGTCCTGTATGAAATAGTCAAGAAAACCCAAATCTTACTGGTTATCTTGTTTCTTGATGTTCTGTTGAAGTCAAATCATAGAACGGTTTGGATTGCAAAGGACCGTGAAGGTCATCCAGTCCAACTTCCCTGCAGTGAGCAGCGACATCTTCAACTAAATCCATCATTCAGTCTTCGTGGGCAGAACAGGCTGCCCCAAGCACTCATATTTTCATAAGCGGTACCTTCATGTCAGCTGTGCTCAACTGGAGCATGAAGAATGTTTATGACCACAGATATAAAAATAATATACTCACTTTAGCAGTTTGCCAATCTGGCTTGGCAAGGAATGAAGTCCATTACAGGAAATATTAAGCTCTGTCAAAGTAGAGATCTCACACAGCGATACAGGAAACTCTCCCAGTCTGTTATGAGACAGGTTCAGGCTCTTCAACTGAGAAAACCTATTGGCAGGAATACTAGTTAATCCACAAATCTCCACGGTCTCAAAGCAAAAGCATACAAAACCAGTCATAGAGAGTTTTTAAGCCTTTCTACATTGGTGATACAGTCAGCTAACCCATGGGAGTTTCTGCACAAATTTGGTTTTAAGTCACTGGTATTTTGTACCTCAATGGTGATGCTGAAAGCGATCAAATACCATGGTTTTACGGCAAAAACTGATAACAACTTTCTACACTGACTCCTGACAGGCTTCCTTCTAATGACTGTCCTACACATCCTTAACAGATGATTGCCTTTTCCTGCTCCTTCTATCCCTGTGCTAAGGCTCGAGAGAAGAAATCGAGCACGGGCTGTGGTAACGTGCAAATGGTTCCTCAAATTGTTCCTACCTCTCTCTACAGGAAACAGAAGTGTTTTTTTCAAGAAATAACATCCCCATCCTAAACTGGAACCATCAGAAATCAACTCAGTGGATAATTAATATCATACTTTATGATACAACTGCAAATCTAATGCAATGTACCAGAGAAGTACTTCTTGGAAACATATAATTCATTCATCTGCTTTACCCACCACACTTTTTACTAGACAATGGTAACTCTAGCTCTGAAACAAATGCTTTAACACAGGTAACAAAAACGAGGTAAATCAGCTTGAGAGAGAACATTACTTCTAGTTTGAGATGTCTTGAAGTGTAACACTGAATGGCTTTGAATTTTTTCCTTCTTATAGCGAGTCCTTTTTCAGATTCAGAATACGGGGAACGAGCTGTGTGGGAACTGTGCATTATATCTCTCCATTTTGCTTTACAATCTTTGCAGGGGGGAGTTGTTTTTTTAAAAGAGGGAGCATATCTGGAACTTGGACATGGGTGGTTGGCTTTGACAAAGCTCCCTCTCATATAAATAACTGCCTGGGTATTTTATGGTTGCTGCAGCCACAAACAGATTCTCTTGTAACGCAACTGAAAGCCAAAGAGAAAGATGCTGCATTGGCCACAACTTTCCATCTTGTATGATGCAAAGATCTAACAATGACATAAGATTCAGAAATTTGTACACACAACTTCACAACAATAACAGAAAAAAGGAAACAATAAGGATAAACCAATAGATTTGAACTTTCTCATTAACTGGTTCAACTTTAAGAGATTTAGGACAGATCGCAGTTCTCAGATTTAGGAACCTAAAAATGCTCTAGTGAGACTGCTCTCTCTGGGATTCTACAATGGCTTTTTCTATAGCACCTGCCCTTAACACCAAGCAGCTCCTTCTCTGTCGTTAGCACAGTGTGGTGAGAAGCTGCCCCAGGGACATGGCATTTAATGCAGCAGTATAACCGATTTTTAAAATTCATTCCTCTGCAACAATATTAAAGCAAGCACAGAAGAGGCATCAAAGTTTCTGAAAGCTGGAGGGAAACTGCTATGCGACACAGCTTGGTCTGAGACTCCTCGAGCAGACTGTCATATTCAACAGAGAGGACCCAAAAAGCCTTTTGAGTTCCCTTTCTGCTCTCCTTCTCCTTGCCACAATAGTCTCACGCTGTAGGGATGCAGGAATGGAAAGCAAGCCCATCTCTCATTCAAGTTATATATATGAGCCATGATTATAGGGAATAAGGATCCTCAAATCGTTATGGCTCTTCATGTTTTGGTGTGTGCTCTCACAGGGCACACTGCGATCACAGCACAGAGGTTTGGAAACAGAGCAGCAAATCCTCAGTGGGATGGCCAGACTCTATTGAATGGCTCAAACTGGTGCCGGCCTGAAAATATTCCCACTTTAATACAACATCCTCCTCTGCCATCAAAGCATCCCGGTACAACTCTGTAGCAGCTAGCCAGGATGGTGGTAGTAGACATGCATATGTATACACATGCATATGCACACACACATATATTAACGAAGATCAGATTCGATGACGTTTTCCAGAAAAGGGAGATACTTGAAAGGCAGTGCGTTACATAAAAAATAAGCCAGGACACATAACAAACCAGGTGGCATTATTTAATTTCCTCTGCTTAACATTTCCCTTTTAGTTAATTATTTTTGTTCCATTATTATAGTTACAGCTAATTAGACTCCTAAAGCTTCAAAGATTTCCTCAGAGGAAGAGGTCTGACCATTTCAAAAACTTCTGCAGTTCAGAACTGTCAGCTTCTAGGCACTGGTAACACCTACTGCAAAGTGAGCCACTTTCTTTGGGGCTGCGACTTGATAAACATCCTAAAAACCTCAGAAAGAAAGTCTTTTCAAAAGGCAATGAGCAGCCTTACATGGGCTACCTAACGCTACCTGTTTATTCAAGATTGTGTCAAGTGAGGGCTTCTTTTATGGCTTTTGTTTGAGGATTTCAGCTTCATCAGACATAGTCGAGTTTCTGACATGTCAGATCTCTTGTTGACTACATGCAAGGTCAAAAGAAATGTCAAGCCCCTTTGCTGATCCTGTGAACCAAGGATACCGCATTTTAGGAAATAAAGTTCTGATATGGTTCTCAACAACATGCAGCTTATTCAAAGAGAGAAGCAAAAAGCAAAACCTTGAACTATTTTAAGCAGCTTTTCCAATAAGAGAAACCATTACAACTCAGCAGTTAGAAAACACCTGAACAAGTCTGGAATTAAAACAAAACCAGACTAGATTCTGGTTCTCAATTAAACTGCAAAGAATTCCCTCAGGTAAGCAACCTTTTCACCTGTATGTTCTCATGGATACCTAGGTGTATCATTACTCTGTAGGATTTAAAATGAAGTAGCCTGGTAATAGGCACCTAGAGAAACCAAAAAAAAATACCTGAACCACAACGAAAAATTCCAAACCAAACAAAAAAAAAGCAGTTTTGCACAACTTCTCCAAACATTTTTCTTAAGGCACAACATCTTCCAAACACAGAGCCATTTAACAATATTACAGCAGTCTTCCTAGCAACTTTTGAAATTCACAGAGCAATGATTTTTAGCCTGGCTAGCAGAGACATCACCAGACTAACCCCTCTCTCCATTTTTATGGTTTTCAGGAATCAATTTTAAAATCTTTTGGTAGGACTCCTTCACTTACCTAAGATGAATACACCATGTATCCACACCACCATACAACTGCCACTCTCTTAAAAGCAAAGACTTACAAGTTCCCAAAGCAAAGTTGGAGTCTCATAAGCCCTCTGCCAGTTCCAAATGCACAGTAACATTAAGAACTTGCTAAAAATGGCTTTTCCAGATGTGCACTTCTTCCAACAAACACTTACCCCCAAACAGCAGCATTATGCTTTCCCTCACCTTTTATTTTATACCCCAAAATGTTCTCCCTTTAGCAAGCAGCCTTATATTACTATTGCATCTTGTCCATACACATGGCACAAGGGTCATTTAAGATCCAACTTAGCAGAAAGAATCTGTGAAAGGGAGTTCATGACTACTGTAAATCGCTGGACGTTTTTGCCTGCCTGCGCTGCTCAGTTCTGTTTCATAGACCCTTCATTTGTTAGAGCTTCTGGAAGAGCAATCTTTTTATCACCCCAAGCGAATGGGCAACACGCCCCCCTCTTCTTCATCCCTGGATGCACATCTCAAGAAAAATAATTCTTTGCAGACCTGCAAAGAGAGTCAAGGCTTCCTGCTCCACTTGATCTCATAAAATTGTGTCGTAGGTTGAGGTAGATGATGTCTTGACTGTAGAAGAGGTGCTCGGGTACTTCCTCAAGGCTGTAGCATGAAAGATCAACCATGCTAAGTCGCATAGACACAACCTGAAAAGGAGAAGTAAGGGCTGTGCAATGATTTTTCTCTAGAAGTCTAACAGAAGGCAAAAGAATGCAAGCAGTAAACAATTTGTACAAACATAAAAGAACCCCTCTGTAACAACCAGGCAGAGTCCATGCAGGAAACTCAGTCCGTAGCATGTAGTTTGCTACTGTTGTTTCTGCAGACCCTCTGACAAGGATGCATGTCTGGATACCGACTGGGACACACAGAGAGCCCTTTTCGGTATGTGCAGTGGGTGCTGCCTAGAAGCTGGACTGCAAGAGCCAGCCTAATGGAGAAAACCATATCTCTGCCTGAGGAAACTGCTGAGAAAGCACAATCTCCAAGTGCCTTCCAAAGACAGAAGCAAATGACTTTCCAGTTAAGTCATTTAAGATTTACAGAACCCCTGCTTGGCTTAGCTACTTCTAACACTCTTCTGTTAGCCTGTTCATTCAGGGTATAATATTGGAAACACGACTCGTTATGATGAAAAAGCATCATAAATTACGGTTTTGCAACATTTCATAAAGACCTTGCAAATATCAGATCTCCTTCTATTAAGTATGCTTCATTTCAAGGTCTTCAGTGCTTCATTCCACATTTTATGACCTGCTTTATCCAGAAACTCATTTCATATTTCATAATATAATATGAGGTCGAAGTGTGGCTCAGCACTAAGCTATCACCATCTAATTGTACTTTGGATACATCTAATTGTACATGGAATAAGGATGCAGCTCTGAACAAACTACAGTTCCTTTGCTGACCTATGATCTCTGTGCTGACTCAAACCTATCGGAGCAGCCCCATGGCAGTCCAGGACACAGTGTAGGCAGATTCAAGCCTGGAAACAGGTGCAATTTATAGGTTTCTATGGCTGTAAAGTCAGCCAGTCCCAGGAGTTGGCTCAAACAACCTGTGACAGCTACTTCCAATAGGTGCAGCAGGTCAGTAAAAACCACAGAACTACTACTCAACATTGTCGCAGAGGTAGAGAGAGAAGAAAAGGCTAAAAGAAAACCTCTGTAGACCTGAGCACGTAAGAAATGAAGAAAGCTGGAAAGTGGCCCGAGTACTTTTCTCCAGCATCACAGCTCCGTCTCTATCTGTGTCAGAACACCCTTGTTATGCCTGTACCCCCTACCCAGACCAGTCTCCAGGGCCTCACCGTGGATGCCTGTCGGTGCCACCGCTGGCACTCTGCCAGCGTTTCAAAGGAAACATGGTACGTTTGAGCTTGTGCTCCAGCAGATGTGAAAGCAAGCGTGTACTGCCGGCGTTTCATCTCTTCCACCTGCAAAGGGAGAATTGAAAACAAAAGTCTGACTAAACTCCAGCACTTGTGATGGATCTGAAGCCTAGGGCAAGGTATTACCCATTATCAGTAACTTTATATTTGGCTGAAAATGCAGTTGTAAAGTTACTGGAGAGAAACACAGAAGTAAATCCTCCTTAACATCCTTCTGCTGAAGTAATAACTTCCAGAATGTCCATTCCCAACATTGGCTGCTCACAAGAAAGCAGAACTAGCGTCTCTTCATTTTATCAGCCTGCTACCAAACCAGAGCAAGCAGAAAGGGGCTGCATGGACTCCACACATGTTAATGCAGTAATTTGTTACAAAAGCCTAGATTAACCTCTTGTGGGTAACACCATCATTACAGTCGCTTCTTCCTTTCTAAACTGCAGGAATTTAACAAAAAGAAGTCTTACCTTCCCTCCAACAAGAGGCAAGATGTGCATCTTCCCTGTGTGGCTGTCTTTCACAGAGGACACGATGAGGCACGTACCACAGAGAATCACCAAGCGCTCTGCCCATTTGTGCAACTGGGTCTTCCCCTTGCGTACGTTATAGACTCCAGAGAGCAGGATGCGATCTAACTGTTCCACTTGACATGGCTTTTCTGAGGAAAAGGAAGACGTGAGTGTTTACTTTCCATTTGTTCTTTATTCTCAGCTGTGAGTACAAAGAGCAACACAGCTGTAAACACGCAAAAATCAGTTACTGTAAAGACAAACCCAAATTGCTTACTTTTTCCTCAGAAGTTCTCACAGCCCTGTGCTCGACACTTCCCCTCCTTCCAGCTGAGGTAACATTAAACTCCCGACTACTCCTTGCCCTGTAAATCCAGATTGTCTGCATGTCATAATCCCTTCCATCTCCACTACACTTCCACACTCTTGCCCGTTCGGCTCACAGCTCCCAGGCAGAGGGGTTTGTCTCAGGTAAAGAGGTGGGGAAGCTGATTTCTTATGATTCCATTTTTTAACACTGAATAAAGTGTTAAAAGTGTTAAAGCTGCCCAGCTCCACTACGCAAGGACAATTTTCCATTAAAAGCACTTAATTTTTTGTTCTGAAATGCAAAAAAATACACAGGTGAAGTATTTAAAAGTAGTGAAATAATTTCAATATCAGCTTTCCACCTCCTTATTTCTTTATATCTACTCTTTGCTTTAGTGAATTCCTTTTCTGACAGGTAGCACCATATGCCAGCGGGTCTACAACTGCCATTCTATTGCTCCTTAGGCACATGGTATCCTGCCCAAACTGATTCAACTGGCCAGTCAGAAGTCTCATTTCTGCAACAAAATGCACTGGGTTCCAATGGCAGCTGCATTATTAACAATCAGCTGACACTTTCACTATTTACAGGCTGTGAAGGTATTTCACCAGGACCTTTCTTGCCTCTATCTTCACAGGCTGTGGAAATGCCACCTTCAGGCACATCTAGACTGACTTGCAATTTGTTTCTGATCCCATCAGGAACTCTAAGGCATCTGCCATAACAATGGAAACTAAGGACAACAGAGCAATCTTGTATCTTCCCATGGAGCTGCCTTTCCTCAAGCCATAGACAGGATCAAGAGAACTACAGAACTGCGGGTTTTCCCCTATTAACCTTGAAAACTGGTTATTTTAAGAAATGCTTACTGGTACTTTGGGTGTTTGATGTAGCCACCTATAAACAAGACAAGTCAATGACTTGGGCTTCAGCTGAGTTCCACCTCCCAGTTAAAGCTATAGGAACAGCAACAGCACGTACACACACACAATTTCTTACCACTGTAAAAGCGAATCATACAGCTGAGATCAGAGTTTGCTGCCTCCTCCTGCATTCTGACAGGATCATCAAAACCCAAGCCAGCCAAGTAGTCATACACAATCTGAAGGGGTTTTTCTGTGGGCTCCAGCCTCCTGTCAAAACATACAAGAAAGCAGTCTGAGAACACAAAAAAGATTAAACAAGTCTCATTGCAGCTGAAGTGTAAGGAATACACTTCCATTGCAGAAGGAAAACGGAGAGGAAAAGCAACAGGCATAAGCCATACAGTCCATAGTGAACATTCCCATTCCATATTGAGGAGTACCAGGACGAAACAATGACAAGAAACAAAACTGTACAAACAGCAGATGCCAAATAACTAAAAAAGCCCCATGCTTAATGACAGAAAAAAACTTTACTTAAATTTCTCTTCCAAATGCTGCTGGGAGCAAAGCTTATGAGAACCCTCCCGAAGAATAACTTCTAAAAAAAAGAAAGAGACTCCCCACTCTCTCTAGCTCTCATCAGTGCAAGATTCTAATGCTTTGGCAAACTCAAATGGAACATTTATAGGAAAGACTTTTTAGAACTACAACACAACATAAGAAGGATTCAGCGGCGAACGTGAATAAATGGCAGTAAGAGAAAGTTCTCTTGAAACATCAGGTTTACTATATTCAAAACAGAAAAGGTGTTTTCTGATCCTCTCACTTCTTTCAGAGATGCTAAACTGTTATTTTTCTGCAAAAAAAATAACAGTTTCTCACTCAAAGGTTTTACTTTAAGGAAAAAAATCTCAGTGTAAAAGATTAAGAACTGAAAACATAAGAGTTAAAACAAAATCCTCCAGCGGTTCACTCATTATCCACCATTAAAAATCCTTATTGTTATCTAAACATGCCTAGCTTCAGCTTATGGTTTCTGGACTTCAAGTTATCACTTAGTCTTTAAACAGATGTTTATAAATCATGAGTCTAACCACTTCAAACTTCCTTCAGAACACAAGGCTCAATGTGCTTATCAAATATTCTTGCAATAGGGTGCAAGTACTTGGATTCAAAATCACTTTTACCCCTAACTGGTTTTTAACTTATGCTCTGTAAGTGCTTGCACCGTCTACAAAAATCCATATGGACTTCTCGGTTCTACTCAATGATATTTATATTCCTGAATGAAACCTGCTCCAGACTATTTGGCACATTCATTCACGTCCCTTCAATCCATGAGTCCTCCTGAATGGCAATTTTTGCAAGTTATAGCCTCCTTCCTCACCTTTTTAGTATTTAGTACACTTGGCTTTTACATAAACATATCCAGCAATACTGAAACGCAGTGTTTTCCAGAGAAAACTGTAGCTAAACCACCTAGACTAGCCTGCTGCACTGACTCATCACTCCTATCCCTCCCTCCCATCCATACCTTCCTAAGTTGTTACTTTTCTTTTAGCCAGAGATTAATAACAGAACGACCGAACTGGACAAGTTTACCTTTCTTCATGCAGACATACACAAACCCCGCATCCAAAAAATGCATATGCTGAATAAGTTTCCAATTTGTAAGCTATCTGCCAATCAGTTTTACTGTTTTGTGTGCTGCTTTTTCATCAATTACATCAGATCACAGAATCACGGAGTGGTTTGGGTTGGAAGGGACCTTTAAAGGTCATCCAGTCCAACCCCCTGCAGTCAGCAGGCACAGCCTCGGCTCGATCAGGTTGCTCAGAGCCCCGTCCAGCGTCACACGCTGCAACAAATGACTAAAGCCTTTCGTGACCAAGGTTGATATTTCAGAGCATCAAGATCAAGTTTGTTTGGTAAGACTTGTTTTCTACTAAACTTTGTTGACTTGCATATATCATTTCTACTGCATGTCTTAACGTGAAATATTTATTACTGTATGTACCAAACCTTTCAGCTTCTTCTCAGCTGAGGAACAAAAATTTTTCTGATTCTTTTAGTGATTATACTACAATATTCCACTATTACTGGCAGCTTGACAAACGCTGTAATAATCTTATAATCAAGGCAGGATCGATTTCATAAAGCATGCACCCTTTACAAGTACCCAGTCATCCAGACTTCCTCTGCAATCAACAGGACACACCTCAAGAACTAAAATAACCTCATGTATTTCAAGCACATACATTGCAACTCTTTCACTTCACACACAGGAGCTCTGGATCAGGATTACTCTTAAAGTTACCATCAAAGCTACTCTCAAAGTTACCATCCAAACCAACAAAGTTTCTAGCCTGAAAAGACAACCTATTTGATAAACAGCTGATCCAGAAAAACAGTTCCTACTGCTCAATGTTTGCTAAGCCTGATCAGGGAAACGCTGCTCCCTCCTTTTTTTAGTTTTACACATAAACATATTAGCTTGCTAGCCAGAGGATGTATATGAAATAACCCTCTTCCTCTCGCTTCAGAAATTGTCTCTTAGAGCTTCTCTTGACTAATAAAGGGATGTCAGGCCTGGCAGACTCTAGTCAGCCCTAAACAAAACCAGAAAGTTATTGGTGAATTTCAACTCATAAATAGTCTTTAAGAGAAAAAGGAAGACAAACTTGATCAGTAGCTTCAAATCCACCCAAACGATCATACGCCGATAAGAGCTAGTGTGCTGGGAAATCTGTTCTTATTCCTTCCTTGAATGGACTGGTAGGATTTAGATTTTATGAAATAACAGCTGCCTTAAGCAGTAGAAAACACTGTTTATTCACACCAATATTTGCCATCAGTCATAATTTGTGACTCATTTTGAGGAGTTACTCTAATTTCAGGAAGATTCCAATATGACCAAAAGCAACATCAGAGATAGCAAGATGATATGTGCTGTAAGGAAAATCACAGTCCAGAGTGAGAACTCAAACAGTGCTGACCACCAGCACCACCACCAATCACACTGACATCACTCATCTTCTTGGAACAAGTGGAAAAAGATCGTAGTCCAGCCCAGATTGAGCTCTTTGTACAATCAGCATGAAAAGCTGGTTTAATAAACGGCTTTTCTTTTCTTGCTTTGCAAGATGGACATGGGACAAGGGATTGGTTCAAAAGAGCGTAAATGCTGTCAATGCTTTTCTCTCTGCAGAGATTTCTTCCATTCAGATGCAGGCTCCCAGGTTTTTTTTAGACCTTCTGTCAAGAAGCTTAGAGCCAAGCACTTCTACAAATATGAAACTGAGGCTTATGTTACCATTTCACTTCCTTTGCAACAGAAACAGCAGCGAATATGACATCAAACCTTCAAAAAAGCTTTCTGAGGTAATCTTGGAAATGACAAACCCATGTATGTCTCCCATAACAGGCAAGCTACTAGAACTGCAATAAATAATAGATTGCAACAAACAATACTGACTTCCACCACAGTAAACCTTGACGTATTCTATACCCTTCAGCACAGAATCCAAGAAGAACAGGAGAGATTTGAATGAATCTCCAAACACCTTGCCCAAGTTTCCCTTGGCTACCTCTAGATTTCAATTTTTCTGCTACTAAAGCCTTATGGTTGCCACAAAACAGCTTTTCCAGCGTGTGACCAGTGGCTCAGGAACCATAAATGATTGGGTGTCACTCACAAAAAGAACTCTTCAAGCAGCCTCCATCTAGATTTCCCAGCAAATAAGCCCAAACCACACAAACATGACCATTTGGTTGCTGAATGGACTGAGGCCAGTGAAGACAAAGAACACCCTGGCTGTGACAGCAGCTGCTGTTTGACACAAACAGCCCATTATGTCCACATCAGTATCACATATCAGGTACTGGACACTTCCATCTGCAGAGAAGTGGTGCCGTTAAGCAAAGGTACAATGGGTAAGGAGACAGAAAAGCCAACAAAAATTAGCAGCAGTTCCACAATTGCTCCAACAGCAGCTCTTGTAGAGTTTTCACATCTTTGTAGCTTAAATTTTTGTTGTGAGGGGTGTCCACGCCAAAGAAGGTATCCATGCTATGTTTGTCTAATCCTCCCCTCTGCAGGAAAGTATAATTCCTGAATAGGAAAGGATGCTAATGTAAGGCAAGATCCTAGCTAGAAGTCTAGAGATCCTTGAGGCACACTGTGTAGAAAGGGAGATGCAGAATGGTCACGACGACACCGCTGAATATTTGGAAGGAACACATAAAAAAGGTTTGTTATTCCTCTATTTACTGCCCAGTCTTCAGTACTCTGAGTCAGGCGGCAAAGCAATCTTTGCCACACTCAGCTTCTGACAGTCACCCACTGATATTAGAAGGGTGGAAGAACTCAGAAGTTGTTTGGAGACAAACACACCTGCAGTAAAATGCAATCAGATGCTTAACAGAGTAATTTGTATTCACGAACACGTTATTAAAGCAATCAGCAAACTTTGTTCAGGGAAGAAATTATCTCAAGAGTTCACGGGGATATCTGTCATCTTCCTGTGGAAGAGCAAGCAGGTTCCACTCAGGCCTGCTTCCTCTTACAACAGAGACGCGGCTGAAGCAATACTGGTAACTCCCATTTTCCTACTGAGAATGTCCCCAGTGGAAGCAATCCAGGGATCTTTTCTGTACCACAGACATTCTGAGAATTACACGGAACAGACAAAGCATAATCAAGAACCCTTTGGGAAATTTAAGATGAAGCTCAAGAAAGCGCTAGACACATCAAGAAGCGAAAAGAGTGGAAAGCGAAGGTTTACAACTGGGTATTTGCTTCCAAAATGCTGGTGGCAGGACCAATTTGTCAATCCAGTGCAATGCCAGTCACAAATCAAAGACAGGCATGGCTCCCTAGCATGAGAAGACACATGAATATTGCACAGAACTCAAACGTAAAACCACTTCAGAAGCTAAAAAAGGTCAAAACGTTCATCTCTGAACACATCTTTAAGCTTTACCTAGCCTTTCTCATGATCTGCAGTAAAGGGTCTGCTTTTCTTTCTAAATGCCAGGAATTCTGCTCACTGTCAGGGCCCAGAACAACCCAATTTCTTTAAAATTCCTTTGAACAATGGAAACTTTCAGCGGTTTCGATGGCTCTGTTCAAGTGTCCATCTGTCCTCAGACAAGTGTTTCTAACTCACCTGTCCCCACTCTGATAACCCAGGCTGGGCAAGGCAAGCAGGTCTAAATAACTTTTCTCAACAATCAGCTTTAACCACATCCTATTCTCTGCATCTCTTGCCATCTGCAGTCTCTCCCTCTACCTGATCAAACACAAGCCATGTTTTAATATCTGCACATGCGTAACTTATGACTTTCATTTCACTCAAAACCCCAGTATCAGCCCGGTGCCTCTACTGCTCAGCCTTCACATAGGGGCATCGCAGTAATTCTTTCCTCCTGAGAACAGGAGTGGCAACTTTATAACTGAATTCTAAGTCCAGAAGAATCACTTCAAAGTCTAAATCTTAAGAGACTTGATGGCAGCCTGTAAACTTCAAGGAGTCCAAAATACACCCAGAACATAAAGTTCATGCACACTACACCCTGAGCTGTCTATTTTCAGCCTAAACTGACTGCAAGCACTAAACATACAACCTGATGCTTAAGCCTTCTTTATATAACCCTTACCATGCTACCTTTCTGTCTACCTTTAATTACTTACCTGGCAACTCTTCTTAGCAAAAAAATTACTGACGCATAAATATTACATGACACAAGCGTGAAATTGCCTTACATGTTTCACTGACTCAGAATAACTGTTCGCAGCCTCTTAAAATGCTTGAGTTTTCTGGACACTGACACCCACAATGTAGAACATAACAAAGGAGTATGTGAACAGTAGCCTCTGCCTACAAAATGAGGGTGTATTTCTGGTTGGAGCAGCAGCCAAGCCCTCCCAACTAAAATACCCATGGTTTAACCAAAGGAGGTGTAAAAGGCGAACCACTGCCTGATTTTTATTAATTGCATTACTCAAGGCTGTTTCTAACTGCTACCACCACCTCTGTCTGCTCCATATCTGCCCTGCCAACAAACTCAGGCATGCAGGGAACAGATCCCTGCAAGGCTAAAGCAAATGTTTCTCAGGTAGGTTTATCCCTTTTCAGCCCTCACCTGACCAGGTCTCCATGAAGCTGCAAAAAGAGGTTTTTCCTCCCTTCTCCATCGCAGATCTCAGACGCTGGGGTGTCCACTGTGCAGAGGACCAAGCGCAAGTCTGAAGAAGCAGCAGTGGCAGAATCTTTTCCATAAACGTACACGCAGCCTCGTCCGATGTTCTCCTTCAGCCAGTCCCTCTCACGTGAACCAAAACGACTCCTGTTCAGACAGCTCCTGCTCCCATTTCGCTTCACATTTCTCTGCAAGGCAGCCCAAAGCAGATTGTCAGCAGCCACTGCTGACCACCCTCCTCCTGCCTTGCAGCTGAACGGGCCAACCGGGCCGCACAGCCCCCTCAGCACAGGCTGCAGGACTCCTGGGGGTACAGCTGGGCCAGGGGGGATGTCCAGGAGGGGAACCCAGGGGAGTACGGCCAGGCCTGGGGGGTTTGCCCCAGCTGGAGGGTTATGGCCAGGCCCACTGGGTATAGCCAGACCTGGGGGGTACAGCAAGGTCCATGGAGGACCCCCAGTAGAGCACAGGGTGGGGATGCCTCAGGGAGTACAGCCAGGACTGGTGCCGGGGACACCTAGGGTGGGTACGGCCGGACACAGGGGTGAGATGCCCAGGGCAGGGATGGCAGGAGAGGTACAGCCAGGTCTGGAAGAGATGCCCGGGGGAGATGCTGTGGGGTACAGCCAGGAATAGGGGAGGATGGCTAGGGAGGGATGCCTAGGGGGTGCAGCCAGGACCAAGGCGGGGCCCAGGGTGGGTACGGCTGGGCACGGGGCTGAGATGCCTGGGAGGGAAGATGCCCAGGGGATGCAGCCAAGAGCAGGAGGGATGCCCGGGGTGGGCACGGGGAGATGTCCAGGGGGGATGCAGCCAGGGGGGATGCAGCCAGGACCGGGGGGTAGGGGAGGCGGGATGTAGGCAGGACAGGGGGTGATGCAGACAGGTCGTAGGAGGAGTGGGGGATGCAGCCAGGACCTGGGGAGGGAAGGATTGCAGCCAGGACCTAGGAGAGGCGGGGATGCAACCAGGACCTGGGGGGATGCGGCCAGGAGCCGGGGGGGGATGCCCAGGGGCTGCGGCCAGGCCCGGGGGGATGCCCAGGGGCTGCGGCCAGGGGACGCCCCCCCGGCAGCCCCAACCCGCCCCGCCAAGGTCGCGGCGGCCCCGCCGCCCCCGGTTGGGCCCCGGCCCCCTCCTCACCCGCAGCACCCGCACGGCGCCCCGGGGCCCGGCGCGGCCCCCCCGAGCGCCTCCCGCCGCCGCCTCGTCCTCCTCGGGCTCCGGCGGGTCCCGGGGCGCCGGCCCGGCCTCCCCCATGGCCGCCACACCGCGCGGCGGCGGCTCCGCCCCGGAAGAGCCGCGGAGGGCGGCGCCGCGGGCCCCGGGGACACCCGCTCATTCGCCGCGCGGCGCCGGGGGAGCGGTCGGAGTCACGGGCTCCATCGGGGGTGCGCAGGTTCCAGCGCTCGGTCAGGCGATCGCTCCATCGCTCAGTCACCCGACTCAATCAATAGCTCCATCGTCATTGGAAAAGACCCTTGAGATCAATCAGATTCAGAGACTCCATCATAGATGCGCAGGTTCCATCACTCATTCAATCGCTCCATCACTCATTCAATCACTCCATCGCTCACTCAATCATTCTGTCATTCAGTCACTCAATCAATAGCTCCATCATCATTGGAAAAGACCCTTGAGATCAATCAGATTCAGAGATTCCATCACAGAATCATAGAATAACCAGGTTGGAAGAGACCCACTGGATCATCGAGTCCAACCATTCCTATCAAACACTAATATCATCATAGATGCGCAGGTTCCATCACTCATTCAATCACTCCATCGCTCACTCCAATCACTCCATCACTCACTCCAATCATTCTGTCATTCAGTCACTCAATCAATAGCTCCATCATCATTGGAACAGACCCTTGAGATCAATCAGATTCAGAGATTCCATCATAGATGCATAGGTTTCATCACTCATTCAATCACTCCATTGCTCAAACCAGTCACTCAAATCAATCAATAGCTCTATCGTCATTAGAAAAGACCTTTGAGATCAATCACATACATAGATTTCACTACAGATTCACAGATTCCATCATTCAATCAGTCACAGATTCTATCATTCAGTTGTTCACTACATTGGAAAAGACCTTTGAGATCAAGTCCAACTGTACCTGTCCACTACTAAGCCATATCCCTGAGCAATTCATCTACACCTCTTTTAAATCCCTCCAGGGATGCGGACTCCACCACCTCCCTGGGCAGCCCCTGCCAGTGCCTGCAAACCCTTTATATGAATAATTTTTTCCTAACGTCTAATCTGAACCCGCTCTGGTGCAACTTAAGGCTATAGATGAGATGTCAGGAAGAAATCCTTCACAATTAGAGTGGTGAGGCAGTGCCGTGGGTTGCCCCATTCCTGGAAGTGTTCAAGGCCAAGTTAGATCAGGCTTTGAGCAAATCTGATCCAGTAGGAGGTGTCCCTGCCCACAGCAAGGGGTTGGAACTGGATCCCTTCCAAGCCAAACCCTGCTGTGATTCTGCAGTACGGCTGCTGCCTGAGAAGGGCAAGGTGTGAACTGGCAGAAAGCAGCAGCAGCTCATCGGCACGCTAAAGCTGTCACCCACCATCCTTTGCCTGCCTCTGGAGCATTCATCCCCATCAGCCTCCCAAGGATGAAGTCAAACCACAGGGAATAGGAATGTCCCCTTCCTCCCAGTACCACACAGGTCTGTATGTTGGCTCATGCTGGCTGAAGGATGGTCTGCTCATTGCCACCACCGTTGTGCCACACATCAGAGCTGGATTAACGCATTGCAGCTGCTTCTCATGCCTGAACAGGACTGAGCACATTAAAACAGCAAAAGCCTCCTGCCTCCCCCCAATCACCAGTGCTTCCTAACTGTTACATGCTTCATCCTGTCACAGAATCATTAAGGTTTGAAAAGACTTCCAACCATCAGCCCAACACCACTGTGTCTACTAAACCATGTCCCCAAGTGCCATGTCTACATGCCTTTTGAACACCTCCAGGCTTAGCGACTCCACCACTCCCCTAAGCAGTCTGTGCCAATGCTTCGCCCCTCTTTTGGTAAAGGAATTTTTCCTAATACCCAACCTAAACCTCCCTTGGCACAGCGTGAGGCCATTTCCTCTGGTCATATCACTTGTTACCTGGGAGAAAAGAGCAACACCCATCTCATCACCACATTGCTTCCCTGCTGCACCAATCGATCCCCAAGTCTTATTTCAAAGTCCAGGCACGCTTCCCAAATTCTCACTGCTGGCAATATTCACTGTGTCAAACATTTTCAATTCCATTATGTGTTTCCTTTAAGCATTTCCTGCCCTCTTCCTGGTCTATCCAAGCATTTCACCACGCATCACAGATCTGGTCCTGGGCACACGGGCCATACATGACATTGCCTGCACAGTGCTCCCTGGGCTCAGGCTCCACACACAGAAGGAACCCCATGAGAAAGCTTCTCAGAGGTCTGTCCGGCTCCAGAAGCCGGGCCTAGGATGACCGACCATTTGCTGCCACACAAACTGGCAGTTTCTGATGTCATCCCCGAACTCTCCAGTGCCTGGAGGGCTTTCCTTTTTAAAACCAAGGCACTGACACAGCCCATCTTACCAGCAAGGCTAAAAGTGCTCTTCAGCCCTTCATATTAATCCATGTTGTTGAACCAAGACAGTCACAGGGAAGGCCACCTGGTTCCAACACTTCCAGGCTGAACACACAAGCTAAGATAACTGTAAATCAGGTTTTCATTGGGTTTTCCCTACAGAAAGGCATGGTTACAATGCATTTCTAGCTACAGCCTTGTAGTCTCATAATTACTTTGCCTCAAGAGAATTTCCATGAAGGAAGGATACATGGCAATACTGAAAAAATTGTACTTGGCAGACGGATGTGCCATTAAGTGCTAGAAAACACATGGAAAAATATATAATAAAATGCTACCGTGGCTAGAAAACAAGAGGAAGAACCTTACGGAAGATACGTGTATTGCTTTAACAGCCCATGAGATCATAACAATCCTTCTCCCAGAGGCACACGGAGTAGGAAAGGCAGCTTTTTAATCACCAAGGGAATGACAGCAACCCTGAAGGCACGTTGCATACACCAGGGAAAAAAATTCCTGCTGTTCAGATCTCATCACACCTTTGTAGGACCTGGACAAGTATTGCTGTTAGGCATTGACAAGCTCTTTCAGGGTGACGTTTCACATGAACTGTTCCAGCGTTTTGCAACTGTCTGCTCCTTTTGTTCTCCAGCGTCTCCTGGAAGGTTTTGCATTCTGCCCTTATTATTTCACATCATCTGACCTTGTCCTGGGCACACATTAAGAATCTCTAAGTCCTATCCCACTGTTCTTGCAAAAACCAACAAGGCACAGTTTTAAATCATTGAATATTGACTCATTTTATTAGTCACTTCAGAATTTGTTTCAACCAAAAGACAATACACACAGCAGAAGTCTAATGCATCCCATGTAAATGTTTACATCCGTTATGCTCCTCACTCACCTAAGACTCAGCATTTCTTTAAATTTTTCACATCTCAAAAATAGGTCTGCAGAAGTTGGAAAGCCACTGGGCTCCCTGCTCAGGTGGCATGGGTTTATCTTAAATTTGTTGGCTTTGTCAGGGGTTTGTTGTGGGTTTGGTCTTTTGTTGTTTGGGGTTCTTTTTCACTGTCAAAAAGGTGGGATGGGGCTCTATGTAAAATGTAAATTACAACATCAGGAAAGAAAAAAAGAATATACAGGAACAGAGTGAAATTTCAGAGGGAAGCAGTCCAGTAGCTCCTTCCCTCACGGCCCCCAAGTAGAAAATGAACACATAGAAAGCGCACCAGCAGATCTAAGAAAAAGCCATCTTTGCTGCTCCATCTTGCAGCTCATACCAGCCTTGGGGAAGGCACTAAGTCACCTTACCCAGCTGTTTCAGTATCTTCTGAGTTCCATATCCAAGGTACTGTATAGGTGGCAGCCCCCTCACTGCTATTGCTTCAAAAGGTTGTTGAAGGCCATGTTTTGTCCCATCAAAACCTGCACAAAGTCAAATCTTAGGACCTTCCCATGTCTTCTCCCCTTTCAGGCCCATTATGGCCACTATTCTTTCCATCATTTTTTTGACTCAAAATACATTCATGTGAAGACAGACATTCAATGTCTCTCAGCTCAAAAGCCTCCAATGCAGGTATTAGTGAGATTAGCTGTGAAGTCTGTATCTTGTTCCCTTTATATTCCCCTTACAGTGCAGCAAGGAAAATATTGACCAGACATAAGAATTGTCGCACTCAGCTGGTGGAAAACAGACTCATCCTGTCCTCAGAGTGCAGACATGCGAGTGCTCTCCAGTGAGAAAACAAAGCAGCAGCACAGAGCTTAAGAGATGTACCTGCGGCCAAGGAGCAAGCAATGAGAATGTATGAAACGTGGCCTTGGCCTTCCTTCTCGTGCAATGTTAGCTCCCCATCCCACAGCAAAGGAAGGGAGAGAGCTCCAAGGACAACAGGAACGTTTGGCTGCTACAAAAGAGTACTTCACAGCCAAGGGAAGGCTTCCAGCAAAATACATTTCAGGTACATACACCACCTCCTCCAGCTCAACTTAAACGCATGGCAGAGCGCCTGTTTCCCAAGACACAAACACTCTGTGCAAGGGTGGCTGAAGGAACCAAGAACATTGTAGGAATTTACCCTACAAGCTTACCAGACAGCGACCAATAACAGAACCCAACTTCTCTAGGGGACACAACGCAAGCACAACAAGAGAAGCTGTTCCAACTGTGCTGCAACAAACTGGCCAGGTGAGGGACCGTTTACTACTTTCTCCCCAGAGGATCTCCTGCACCAGTGCTCTTTCTCAGCAAAACCAGACTGATTGAGGTGTGCCAGCTTTCAGTACAAGTGACCGTGTACAATTCAGTGAAGAGAATGGGAGAGCTTATGGGGCCTTCAGGATCTAAAGCAAAGATGTTCCATTGCCTTTGAGCCCTCTCAGAGCTCACTGGAGTCTAGATTTAACACGCTCAGCCTTCAGCACTAAGGAGTCTGAGCTAGCGGGGTGGTGAACAATTGCAGCTGCAGTGAAAGCAACAAACAAATGCTCAGCACCTAGAAGTGGACATTGATTCACTCATTTTCTGCCAGACTGCCTGCTTCCAGCTGAAGCACAGCATCTGTCTCACCACCGACAGTCAAGGGATGACCCTGCCACAACCCAGAATTACTTTTCAGGAAATCATACATCATTCCTCTAGGTTTTATAACCCCATGCTGGTGCCAGATCCAGTAGAACAGTAAAGCTCTTGGCTAATAGAAAGGCCCAAACCAGTTTAATGAATAAGGCAGCTAAAAAGGCCCCAAGAGATACTGAACTTATTCCACTACACAGACCATCACTTCAGTCAGTCATTATAGCACTTGATGTAGTTAAAACCAAAGCAGACTGAGCCACCTTTAGTGGCCCCATTCCCCATTCAAGAACAGGTCTTCAATTCTCCCTAAGTACGCCGTGCACCACTCTTGCAGTGTTTTTGACAGGAACTGGCGTCTAGTCTTAGCACTTCTGCAGACACAAAAAGCTATGTCTAAGCTCACCATCAGAGCACTGAATTGTCATGATCTGGGAAGCCCTCTAACAGAAACAAAGCAGATGTGCCATCTTTCAAGAAAGCACTGGATTAGAAGATGGAAGTACCTTCAGCTTAGCAGCACACTCAAAGATTCAAGATCCTCCTCCTTCCTCCCTGAAGAGTGTCAAACACTGCGCTTTATGTCCTGCACATGACGTCCATGAGAATTCACAGAGCTCTGCCACCTCGACAACAGTTCACACTAGGAAGCATAAAAACACAGCTTTCTGTAAGTTTAGAAGAGCACTGGACCTCACACCTTTGGATCCAAATACCCAAATGACTGGCTTCCATTAAAAATAATCAGTTTAGCTACTTTCAGCCTGAACCTGAACTAGCACGCTTCTCTGAAAGGGGAGCAAGGAGCAAACTACAGGGATCAATTAAGTAACAAAATGGGAAAGGTCTCTTTAAACCGCGTGATCTTTATTTCAGTGCCAATATTACAGATACAACACAAATATCCCAGTCAGAAGTAACTCAAATGGAATCCAGGGGGTCTACAACAGGCTCTGGAAATTAAACTGGGGAGAAGGTCTGGAATAACTGGGAAGAGCAACTTTGCAGCATAGTCTCTGATAAGCCTCCCAGCAGGAACAGAGACCTCAAAGACTTACTTACAAAATTGAACATGTCTTTTCTACCCATAAACCACAACTAATGGGTTAAAAGGTTTAACCACCTGTGGTAGAAAACCAGCTGCTCCTTGGATCTCTACATCTCTCATACATCACTGCACTTTCTGGGGAAGGTACAGAAGACTGTCTGTGAATCTGCATGGCTGTAGCTATCAATGAAAAGAAAGAAAATTCAAGTGTAAGGTCTTCATTTCCAAGTACAGTACCAAAGCAACTTCATCAGCTCTCACCAGGACCTCTTTTCCTGCACCGCCCCAGGTTTGTCGATGAACTCCCAAGGCCTAACTTGCTCTTGGTATGTACCACATAACTAAGAGGTGGGTGTATACAATAATGCACTGAATAGGCCATCAGAAGCCTCCAGCTCCTTCGGACACAAGGGGTGCAAGAAGAACAAGGCAGGGAAGCCTGACATTGCCCAAGTCCCCAGTCCGAGCCCCATACGAAAGTGTCTGAACGAATCCAGCTAGCAATGAATGATAATGTGCCTTGCCCACCCCAGGGGAAAAAGACAGCAGAAAGAAGGGGCAGCTGTTCACTCGCTGCAGAGAGAAGAAAGTTTCCCTGCTAGAAATTCCAGACTTCTCTTCCAACCAGGCTGTGTTTCTTTGCAGGGGGGCAGGAAGGGAGGGGAAGGGAGAAGGGAATGTTGCTTCTGGCTGTAAATGCATGTGTGAGGGAGTGCACAGTAGCCTCCACAAGCTGCCAGCCTCATCAGCGGAGGAGAGGAGATTAGTCTTAACAGATATGCTTCAAAAGTCAGCAATCACTTCAGGAAAATTCCTCCTCATCAGCAGGTCTCATTTGTTCCCCATGCCCATGGTGCAGTTTGGGGGATTGCCAAGGATCACAACCTTCTTCCCAGAGTTCTTTTGATTGAGTGGGGTGAGAAAAAGAATGGTGCCAGAGCCTCACTGCCAGGACTGAGAGGGGAAGTTGTTGACTTCTGCTAGATCTTGCATTGCTGAGCCCTTGTGATTATATGTCAACTTGATCCGCATACGTAGTTGTTGCTAGAAAACGAGAGAAAAACACAAACAAAACAAATTCAGGTCTTCTTCAAAGGTCAAAGCATCTCCACCATGTCCAGCTCCCCTCCTTTACCCTGTGAACATAAAACATAGGCCTTCCCTCACATCACAAGAGCTCACTGGAAGGACATGCAGGATAAGCAATGATACTGCAGATAAATGCCTCCTCTGGTAGGATGCAGATTGGTCATTGTAGTTCTCAGATCAGGTACAAGCTCTCAGAAAAGATATAGCACATCTACCCATACGTTTCTTTGCACTGGCCCTACCCATAAAGGCACCAAAGTCCTAAATACAAAAATAACTGCCTTAAAAAAATCTCAGTTAACAATGAAAGCAAGCAGGAGGTAGATCTGGACTCTGCTGCTCTGTATTTGGGCTCACATGGAGAGATGTCATTCCCCATATTAGCTGTTCACTCAGAGCAGTGGCTTTGAAACTTCAAGTGCTGCATAGCTCAGCAGCACTGAAGGAAACAGCCTAGGAAAGACTAGAAAGAGTCTCTGCAAGTAAACGCTGGAATAGCTCAGAAGTCCTTCTACACACTGTCATTTGGCTGCCACCCAGTTATTAGGCAGCCCTTAACAGCGAGTGTGCAGCATGCTCCAGCCAGGATCCTTGTTCTCCTACTCTCAAAAAAACTTGTTTCCCCAAAGCCCTAAAAGAAAAAGCAAAAAGCTGGCTATGTCTGGCTCTTTTCCCCACACCTACAGGGAAACATGTGAAAAGGATAGCAGAGGGAGGAAAGGAGAGCAGTGACTGCTCCAACCAGCCTCAGGATAAAGCAGCTATGGTTAGCACTAATAAATCAACATAACCAGTGTCAGTTTATGTGATATTTCATGGTGGTGTGGGAAACTATCTATTCCAATCCAGTATAATGACAGTGTGTCCAGGTGAGCAGGCTTTCTTACAACACTGATAAGACAAACGGCTACCTCCTAAATAGCAAGGCTGTTCCAAGGCTGCCTCCCTCAAAATATTCCAGGTAACTACACTATCCCTCTTGCAAAGCTCTATGTTCAGGCAGTAGCAATCTAAAGGACAGTAGGAGACATACAAACGCCTGAGGTGGAAGTTAAAAAACAGCAGGCAAGAGAAAAGGGCAGTAAAATACTGTGGTGCGGTAGTCTGAAGCATTCATAGGAGTTTTGGTGTTCCAACAAAAAAGCATCACCCTATCAGATGTATTTTGCCTTGTGGATATATTCCATAAGATGCCAGAACTCACAAAACTCCTAAACCCTCCCAAATTCAGAAAATAACTTTCAAGGTTATGTTTGAAAGGTGCTCTACAGCACCAGAGACGTTCCAATCAAATGTATACAAGAAAGAGTAATTAGTGCCGCGCCTTGATACAGGCAGAGGAGAGCACACTACAGAGTGATAAGTGGAGACGCATGAAAACCACAGGAACTGCACTAGAAGACAGCCATTTTGGTGACATTTTGGGTAGAGATGTAAGCACATATCTCATTTGCACATCAGTCTATCAGCAACGTTTAAAATCTCGTCCATCTACAAACCTGTTTAACAAGCATTCTGATGCAAAAGACATTCAAAGAAGAACCTGTGAATTTGTTTTAGCAGTATAACCCAACAGAAGGCCAAACCTGTGCCCAGGACCTGTCTTCTTCATCTTTCCATAACCCCAATAAAAATGACTGTCATTAAAAACACATCACTCACTTCCATCACTCCCTGTCTCCCATCAGGGATGCATCCCTAAGTGACATCCACTAAATACACAATTTCAAGACAAGATCTTTAATAACTGTTCTCAGAATCACTCACCTTTTGTGGATTCAGGACTTTAATGACCTGTGTGATGGTCCCCGAGTTAAATGCAGGGATGACACTGCTGCTGGGAGACAGGAGCTGCAGCTGGAATGTCTGAAGAAAGGACAAAGAGAAAACAATTTCATGCTTAATTAAGTAAGAACATGAAGTGATTTGTTTGCACTGGGAGAAGGCAAGTTAAAATAAGAGTTCAGTTTCTGGCCCTGACAGAAGATGTGCAGCCACCATAAAGTCAAATAATCTGTTTTTCAACTCCCTGTCTGTAAGTAACAAAATATTCAGAGGTCCACCTGCTTTTTACACAAGTGAGATTGAGGCAGCACAGATTCTAGGGGGTGAGAGCTTACTATAGTATATTAAGATCAGCAGCGATGCATTGTTTTAAGTGTCACACACAGAGAAACATTTGAGACTGCTCGGCACATCTGTAACTACAGGAGGCCCATTCCTTCCTACGGCAGGTATGAAATCTATCTGAATTCAAGTTAGAGTATTCCCAATTACTGGAAGTGAAACTCACAGAAGTGAATGTATTTTCACAAACTTGAAGAACAATCCAATCACACTCTGCTTTGCTATGAATTAGGCAACACATGCCTCATACTTCGTGCTGCAGCCAGATAAAAGGGGAGACAAATTGTTTAGCAATTAGTGATGATTTTAAAGAATACTGTCCATGTGGAAGTAGTCCAATCTGATAGGAATTGGTGTTCTATTGCATTTATAACATTTACTTTCAGACTCAAAAGAAGACCAAACTGAACACTAAGATAACCTATTTGCAGCTCGTAGCCCTGTTTACCACACTGCAGTTTCTCTGCATGAAAGCATCGATCAGGAAGTGTTTGCAGCTGGCCCTGAGCCTGCCACTGTAGTTGCCCTACGTGGCTTTACCTTTGGTACTGCAGCTTGGAAAACAAAATCTGTCATGTCCTGCTCTGTGCTGTTAGAGGCCTGTATCGTGATTACAGTGACACTAGGGTTGGTGTTCGACCTCTCAAAGGTGAAGTCAATCTTCAGCCCATTCTTGTTGTACGCAGTAATTGAGGGGATTCCTGTAGAACACAAAAAAAAAAGGAGCAGAGCTACAGAAACTGGAGATAATTCTCAATATCATAGAAAGCATTTACTTTACCCCAGATGTAAACTCTCCTGATGACTAAACACACCTCTTCCAATTGCTCCAGCCACACTTCACTCCCAAATCCCTCCCCACCTTTTTTTTACTACTCCTTGTTTCCTCTTCGAGTTGAGCACTGTGGCAACTTAAGGCTAAGAATTTACATGTCCCTAACCTGCAGCAATATCATTGAAGAGAGGCTGTGATGAAAGTCCATCAAGCAGGAATGGAGGCTGTGCTATCTGGGGTGCAGGGGCAGATACTGGAGAACCTACAAGAAATGTTGATGCATTATTACTTAGCTGTCATGAAATGAAAAGTAATTATTCCTCCTACAAAGATCAACTGCTGCATATCATATTTCTTTACATGAAGCTCTATAAATCACCCGTGTTGTCATCTTACCCTTCTTTGCTATGACTAGCAAGGACCGGCTCTTCTTGAACTAGCAGGCATTCAAATGGAATTAATTCCTCACAACTCTCAATCCACTCTGGAAAGGCTCACAGCATTCCCAGGCTCGAGCATGAAAATGCTCAAGTCTCACCAGCTAATCACACAGAGTCAACCTGCGACTTCATCCCCCGACTCCCTTGGTAATAATAAGTGTAAGACTAGGAATTGATAGAAAGTGAAGGATTAGCCAGCCCTCAACCCACCCCAGCATGGAGAATGTAGACTTTTAGGAGATGCAGCCTGCTCACCTGTTAAGTTGAGGTCTCCCAGGAGGTCAAGGAGCTCCCCACCAGCAGGCTTGTTTGTAGGTGCAGTGGGGATTACAGGTGTTATATCACTTCCCCCCAACAAGTCCAACAAATCATTTGCCTAATGAGAGAGTAGATGTAATAGTTACATATTCAACTTCCTGCTATTTCCCCTTGCAAATGTAATGGATTCTACTCGCTCTCAGATTGAAGCTCAGAGTTGCTGGCCAGTCAGAGAAGTTATCAGTTTGGCTATGATCCCACATCCCATGAGAGATCCAGCTCCCGTATTCTTGGGACCACAGAGACAGAGAAGGATGGAGTTTGTGCACACTGAGACAGGATATATAGCTTTATCACCCTGCTCTTTCACTCCCCACAACGGCCTCTTCCACATACCTGCTCGTGACACTAGAGCCATCAGAGAAGAGACATGATACAATCATCACCAAGCCAGAAGTAACAGAGGCAGGGAGGGGGAGGGAGATGGTCTCAATTTACCACTGGCAGTGGCTACTAGTGTGGTCTGAGAGGCAGCGGAAACTTAGCCTGGATCACTTTCCATTACCTGGCTAGCAGGCTGCAATCCAGAGGGCGGAGGTTTGGTTTCCAGTACCGCTGGTTCTGTCTCTCCGTTGGTCTGTACAATCTCAGTAGGGCCATTTGTGGTGACTTTCTCCATTACTGGCATTCTCTCAAGCAGGGCTGGCCTGAAAGAAGCTGACATAGTTACACTGTGCCATCTTCCTGGATCCCAATACAAATAATCACACATTCAGGAGATGATATACACACAGCAACCTGCCTTTTCCTTTTAGCATCAATGCAGGGGAGCTGTAAGACTGCATGACAGCCTGAGGTGGTCAGAAGCCATCCCTGGCATTCTGTGCCAGTGTAAATACATCAGCTGACAGCTGAAAGCCAAACAAGGCCTCCAGGCTCCTGTTTTCCCCTAGTACTTGACACAGCTTCCACTGTGGGGAGAGGACAACAAACCCAAGACAAAGATTAAATAATTAAGGAATGGAGGATTAACCACAGACATGGCACAGTTGACTGCTCCATTCCAGACACAGCTGAATCAGAGTCACTCCATTTCCCTTCTCTTTGTAGAA
Source organism: Phaenicophaeus curvirostris (assembly GCF_032191515.1). Lineage (NCBI taxonomy): Eukaryota > Metazoa > Chordata > Aves > Cuculiformes > Cuculidae > Phaenicophaeus > Phaenicophaeus curvirostris. The sequence continues at coordinate 17,304,667 of NC_091405.1, forward strand.
CAGTTCACAACTTGGAACAGGTGACAGTTGGAAAAGCAAATCACCATGCTCTCATTTATCCTTATCAAAGTTCCAAAAAGATTAAGTTCAGCCCTTGAGAGCACCCTCTTGAAATGATAGAGAGGCTGAAGAGGCATGGGGTCCAGAATCCTGACATCAAGCCAAAAAAACAGGAAAACCTGCATAGGGAGAACTATCTGTAACACAAGAAAGGCAGATCAAGCCATAAAGTACTGCGTGTAATAGGGGTACACCACACCACCTCCATATCCTGTGGCTGAAAAAGTCCACTAAATCCAACAATGGCCCACTTTTTTGACCATGAACAAAGTCTTAATGAGCCAAAATTAAGCATTGACCTTCACACTGTAATGAACACCAGCACACACTGGGAAAAAAATACAGATGTAAAACTGAATGAAGTTCACAAGTTTTTTTCTGAAGTGCAGCGCTTTCCAAAACTATGAGTAGCATACACTGCCATCTGGTCAAAAGCCAGCTGATTGCCACACACTGTCCACAAGGGTTAATTCTGATCAAAAGCTTTTCATGCTAGATTTTTCTCAACTTAGTCATACGGCTTCATGGGAAGCCCTAGGCAGCTCACATGCCCTAGCTCAATAACACGATTTTTCCTAAGAAGAGGGAGGTGCCCCATGGATCCCACAGGATGAGAGAAAAGAGGAATTCATAAGGATGTCGTCTCCTACATACGGTGAATAGGATGGTACCTATGGGAAAAAAGCGATTGTGAAGACCTTTTGAAACAAGGTTTGGAGGCCCCTACAAACACAGGCAAGATTTAGCCGAGTGGCACACATTCATAGCATACTTGGTTCCTCTGTATGCCTACCAAAATCACTAGATTTGCTCTCAGAGCAAAGTGTGGCAAATAGGAGACCAGAGTAGATTACAATGATCCTTTTCAAACACCAAAACTCATCAGCACTTACCTCATGTGATCATATTTCTTGAAAAGTGCATTATATTCCACTGCCCTCTGCTGTAGCTCCACATCAATGCTGCTGCCATAAATGGACACGACCTTCTTAATGCGACTGTGTGGGGCAGGGGAGGGAACAAGAACAAAACCATGACAGGGAATTAGCAGCAATAAGCAAGGGATTAGCACATGCCATCCAGAAGAAACTACTTGCCCTCTGCTCAACAGCTGCCTTGTGTAACCCATTTGAGATAGTAGCAATTGTTTTCCTGGAGTATCTATGTAACACCCATTTTGGAACTGTCCCTTCACAACAAGCAATTAATATACCACCACAAGGTATATCATAAGAAAGCTCGACTACCCACACTGAGATGCCACCATTAGCAAACAAGGCTACTTTTTCCTCCATCATTTGAAAAAGGAACTAGAAAGAACAGCCCACTGAAAGTAAGGACTTCTCTTCCCAAAAAAAGGTTTTCGAGCAACAGCGACATAGATTAAGTACCTATACAGAAGAGGACATCCCCAGAGAAAACAGTACAAATCAGTGGAAGCGTTCCACCCTGCAAGCAGAAGACTTTAAAATCCAACAGGTAACAAGATGACTCTGGTAAACTATGGAAGTAGAACAAGTCCAAGGAATACTTCTACTGAAGACAATTGATGCCACCATATATGCAACAAAGCCTCGTGCATTACAAAAATCAATGAGAACTCACTTGACTGTGCAGGTGAACCTTGTGGAAAGCTTCATGATGGCAGTGAGAGCATAGCCTCGTGTAACAGACGCAGACATATTAGATATCAGGACACTTTCTAAAATATCAAGAACTTCATCCTCTGTTACCTGAAAAGGCACAGAAAGGTTAGGCTGATATAGAGAGCAGGTTCGCAGCAAGACTGCCAAGGCACACTGTAAAAACCTGTTTCTTGCTTAATGGCTGTTACACCTACTCCACAACTCTGCAAGCCTGTAACATATGTTCAGGGTGTACGAGAAGGATGCACGCAGCTGGAGATCTTAAGATATCAGCTTTAAAACACAGTTCCTGCTCCACACATTGAATAGCAGTTTTATCACTTAAATACACAATGAAGACCCCAGCAGATAGGCTGCAAGCCAGGTTAGCACTGAAACCACACCACTCTGTCAACTGCAGCTGCGCTCCTCACAGCGAGTGTTTATGCAGCCCATGCCTGTAGCATGGGAAGCAGATTCCTGTCCAGAGTCCATCACCATCACGGACAACAGTGCAAAACATCCATTGCAAGCACTCCCCTCACACAGCCAGCATCAAGCAGCTCCAGCCTCACACGGGTTGTCCTTTGCTGAACTCTACCTGTATTGGCTCCTCCTCTTCACATTGACCAGACACCAGAAGATCTCCATACTCCCCTATGCACCAGGAGGCCACTTGCACCAGGGGTTGCTGTTAGAAGAAAAATGAGATGCCTCATAGACAAATAGATGCCTGTATGATAAATTAAATCATCACCATTTCCCAGAGCAAGCTTAACCCTCCTTTCAGCCACGGAATTTTTCCACAACAGAGGAAACGGGAGTATTTGATTCAGTCAAGGATTCCATAAGAGAATTAGAGAAAATTAAAAGAAGGTGAACTTACAGAAGACATACAGGCCTCCTTCCATAACCCGCCCCTTGCAGCTAGGCAGCGTGACATTGCTTAGCAAACACGCTTATTGCGGTACAACAAGGAAACCAAAGACGGTCACGTTTGGTAGTACCTGGGAGTAATCACCAAGGATGGCTTTGTAGAGTCTCTGCACGGTGTAAGCATGCATCTCCACACTATTCGTTATTAGCTGAATCAGATTGGGAACAGCATCATCACGAACATAACTTCCTGCCTGCAAGAACAATTGTACATTCAAGAGACAGATAAAGGCTGTTAGGTCTCACTATCCAGCTTCTCAGTAACACCCAGTATCTGCTGATATCCTTCACAAAGCCACCTGATGTGCATGGAAATAAAAATCAATCTCCTCATCCCCAAGCGCTCTATGGTTGAATTTAAGCAGGCTCAGATAGGGAGAAGTACAGGACAGTGCATTTTCACAGTGCACTCAACTACACCCAGAGAAACCCATACTACAGATATCCTGAAACTGTCAAAAGGATAAAGTGTGCACATAAAAGGCTTGTGTTACAGAAGGAACAAAAAGCAACACAGAAAACTTCTGTTAAATGGAAGGCTTTAAGTCTAAAAACACTCTGGGGGCAGAACACAGCTTATTCCATTGCTTGCTCAAAGCCAGACTCTATGCCAAATAAGCACAGCACCCAGGAACTTGACTGCATCTCACTCTTTGGTTAGAGTATACGAACACAGAACTCAGAGGGAAAAGCCCACTTTAAGGCCAGGAAAGCATGTGGAGAAATACACAATCATAAAGCTTTGGTATTGAAGGGAAGATGCATATTGTTCAAAACCTGCCCTGTTTAGGCCCTCCTCTGGCACAGAGAGCAGCACATGAAAAAAGAAGGAAATTAAGTAAGCCCAATAAGGTTAACTGAGAATCCACCCAGCCAAAGACAGCTGATGCCATCTTTCTGTGTTAGCTCTACGTCTGCTAAACTGAATAGGATGTTTATCTCTAAGAGTCTGCAGCAGGCAGTTTCAATAATACAGCTTTATAAATGCTTTCTCTAGCAGTCCAGAGAAGGAAGTTACTTTATTGAAGGAAGTAATCTGAGAGCAATTCTCACAGCCAACCTTCTAATGGAAATCAATTCTCAGTTGAGAAGAATCTATTTTTCTCTGTTCTAGGATAGCAAAATAGCACACAAGCCAGACTTGCTTCTTGATGAAATTCTCAAATTTTTGAACACTTACACTGATAAAAGAATCTTCTTCCCACTCCTTTGCCTCAGGGACTACACTGCCTACCCAAGTATCAAGCATTTGCTACCTGCCAGCCTTTAAAGCCATCTCCAACCTGATGCGGAGTAACTTCCTACAGAATGAAAAAGTGTGTATGTGGTCTTATTCAAGGTGGGCAATTCCACTTACCGTCGTTAAGACTCTCATAATTGTGTCTATGTGCCAGCGTTTGGAAGGAGCATATCTGACAAAATTAAGAAAACAAATTAGAGCAATAACCGCCAACCTTCAACATCAGCAAGAAACCCACCATTGTCAGAACCTCCCCATCCAGTTACTCCCTAGCCAACTGTTCCCTGGGGGAGGGCACCAACAAAACACACACAACCTCCCCAACACAAAACAAAACACCAGACACTTCAGTCTTTGACTTTTTTGTACTACTGCCAACACTGGAAAGCTGGATGTATATACAAGCCTGTATAATACAGTGCAGCCATACCTTGCATATACAGTATCTCAAAGTCAGGCCGCAGTTTACAACGGCTCAGCAGTAATGAGATCATCTCACTTGTACAACTAATGAGAAAGAATTCTCTGTGTGTGCGAGGAGGGCAGGGCCAGGACGTCAGCACAATACATATTCCAAGGTGCAGCAGAGATCTACTAGACTGGTTTAGTGACATGAGGACTATCCACATGGGACACACTAGTGTCCTGTTCCTCAGACTGAGCTAAATCACACAGAGAACAGCAAATGGAGAAGAGACGATCAACATATTCTCTTGAGGGAGTGAGAAGGGGGAAGAACAACACACAAAATACTCACAAATCTGAGGATGTAAAAAAAAAAATAATAGCAAGTAAATTGAGCTCATACTTTTCAGCTGCAAGAAATATTCCAGATGCACAGTCTGCCTTGAACTCTGGTTCACAGGAATCTAGGAAGTACAGCAACTCCTTCATCATTCCACGGACATTGTTCCCATTAACAAGAGCAAAACTCAGTTCCATTGCACGTCTAGGGGAAGACACAGAAAACGAGTAACGTATCTTCAGCTACTGAAGTAAAAAAAAATGTCCAGCTACTCAACTGCATTTACTTTTTAATTACAAAGACAGCAATAATTATTAGTTCTGCGAGAAAAGCCTTCCACATTAAATGTACCATTATTTTCCTGTTTATGGGCAGCCAATAAATACCTATCCCCCAAAAAACTAAGGGAGTGTGGGGATAGATGTTTCTAAAGGCTAGAAATAACTTTCAGCAACCAGAGTCCCTCAGCATTAAGGTCTGTCACAAGTACATGTTTTCGCATGCTGGTTATTTCTGACACACAGCTGCAATAAGCAAGTAATCCACACTACAACACGCTTTCTCCAGCTTCAGGGATCCAGGAGAGACCTCAGATGTACTCTGCAATCTTAATACCAAGCATTTATCTCAACAGGTATTGCTTACCTTCAATCATATTACACATCTCATTTCTGTCACAAAGTTTCTGATCATGTAGTTTGACCGTATTAAGCAGACAAAAAAAAGATTTCAATTTAACAGCAAAGCCATTCTCAATTACACTGTATGGACCAAAGATGCGCTGCAATGGTTAAAACACGATGAGAACAGGCCATGCTTTGGATGACCAAAACCAGGTATACAGCCTTTCAAGGGCTGGGACTTGAGGGAAACTTGCTATGTGGGGACTCTGACATCGAGTCAATAAAGTGCTTCAATGAGAACAGTGCATTGTCAGCAGCACGAGTGTCAGCATAGCAATATCATGCTCTGCTGATGGATCACTCATAGGCTTCATCCTCCAATAGCACTGAGACATGAACCTCATGCTGGCTCCGAGACCAAATAGCAACAGCTGCCTGAATTGCTCAGCACCTAAGACACAAATTGGTATTTTGGGATAAATTGCCACTGTAAAACCAGATTACAGGATACCTATCACCAAACAGAGCTCATGAACTCTGACTGTAGCAAACTAGTCCACAAGATGCCACTGTCCCCATCACTGACACGTCATATGCTGCACTGAGCTCAGACGGCCAGTTATAGAAACAGCAATGATTAGGAAAAGAGTTCTGAAAGAATGAGCAAGCAATCCAGAGGCTGAAAGACTCGATTTATAAGATTTTTAGTGCTGTATTCTAGATAGGTTGGGCAAAAATGAGATCAAACAATTCAAGAGTGTCTGACAAACAGGAGAAAGTTACTGTTATAAGTAAAAGGAACATAATTGAAGTTGTTTAGACTAAGTATCAGAAAAAAGTCTTCCTGTAGTGAGAAGCAAGGCTGCAAATGCTCCCATTGCCCAGAGAAGCAGCAACATACCACTATTTAAATAACAAATGAACATCAAGAATGCATAACCGGACATGGTTTCCAAAGAAATTACTCGAACAACCAAGTATATCTGAATTCTACCATCACCTAATCAAATTTGATCCAGAATACATTATTTGGATTGCTTAACACTGCTTCAAGACAACATGGCACTGCCTGTGCCATACAACCTGGAGCGTGTCAGGGTAGCTTTGATTAGGAGCATGGTTTATGGCTGCTTTCATCTTGTTATGAGCACACAATGTGATTGTCATTGGGACTCCATTTTGGAAAAATTCAGGCAAAACAGAAAATCCCCCCCCCCAATCCAAGATGCGTAAAATGTAAAAACAGCTTCCCAAAGAACATGGCTGTGCATCTTCATTACTTCCTTTGAAGTATGACCCATACTACTCATTAGTACTAGTCTCACTGACAGTGCCCCAAGGTTACTGCCATTTTCCCCCACGCCCTGCTCGCTCTCCACAGGCTGTCAATGGGGACAGTCTGTCACTGGTACTTCAGTTACCTTTTAATGGACACATCCAGATCCTTCAGGCAGTCCACAATCGTGCTTCTATGCCGCTGTACTGCATTATGGTCTGTCTGCACAGTTTTCAACAATGACGTCAAAGCTACATATCTGGGATAAGGACATAAGGTGATAAATAGTTGACAGTAGGCATTAAATATCTACGCACACTCACTGCCCTCAAAACTCTTTGCAAGAGAACAGGATTCCACTGTACTCGGTAATGACCAGAAATCTCCCAGGGTACTGTCTAGCGAGTTACCACACAGAACTAACACGTCAAACAACGTCCTGCTGCCTGGACAAGCACCCATCCCAATTCCTGGGCTCATGCCGTTTGTCCAGTCTTCATGAAGATTGAGGAGACAAAACAAAGATTAGGCCTCTACACTCAAAACTAGCATGAGTTGCAGTTCCCAGGGCTAGTGTCTTCTACCTATCCCATGATTTGCAATCAAAATGCCAAGAAGCAGGATTTAATTTTAGCAGTTACAGCACAGATTCATAGTGACCAGACTTCAGTGCTGCCAACAGCACACAATCAGGAGACCCAGTCTCTGCCTAATTTGTCAGATCTGCAGTGCCATCTCTGACTTGAATATCTTCACAGACCAGTTTGTGTAAGACAAGGAGATTCACATCTTACTGGAAAAAAAACCCCACTTGACTAGATTAAGAAATCACATGTTAAGATTAGATCATACACCCAGACTCATCAACTAAGGAGGAAGGGCCATAGATGATTTTCACAGAGAAAAGAATGCACTGAGAAATAAAAAAGCCAAGACAGTCATACCAACCTAACAGTATTTCCAAAGACCCTGGAAAGCCCTACTTCAGCATAATCCACATAACTGCTCCTCACACATTTTAAAACTGGGTGTTGCCAAAATGCACTTCATACAACTTACCTAATATTTTTGTCGTTGTTTAGTAAGAAACGGCCTAGGATGTTAATGGCTAACACCTGCAGAGAGAGTGAGGGAAGGTCAGCGATCAAAATGATGACTGCTGGTCATCTTTGTTTCAAGATGATTTTAAAGGCAACTGTGTCGAAGCTACCCCTGTTATGCTTTTGGTCAAGAACTGCAAAGAACTCTAGAAGCTGACTAAACAGAGGGAAGGCTAAGACAAACAAGGAACAAGTTCTCTCCTGCTCTCAAGGGAACACAGCCAGCAGGAAGCTTTGCTTTATGTATGTTATTTTTAAAAATATATGCCACTTTCTGAAGAAGCCACAGTCTTATCTACAGCCAACTGCAGAGCTACTTTTAGGTGAAACAACTTTGCTTCTATACAAATTACTCTAATACAAGCTTAGAGTTAAAAAAAAAAGGCCACAGCAAAGGCAACTTACTCTCAGTCCACTCTCAGATTTTATGTCCATAATAGTCAGCACAGTTTCATAGAGAATGGCATTTCCCACGTTTTTACTTGTTTCTGTATTAGTGGCAACCTGGAGAAAAGGGACAAAATAAGTGACTCCAACACAGATCCCCCTTTGTGCTGTTTTACAGAACAAACAGCATAATTAACTACTCCCAAGCAACCAAGCATCACACCTATGAACATGTGTCTCTTGCAACAAAACTCAACCCAGCGCAGCAAACAGCTGAATCCTCACCAGTGCTGCTGAAACCCAACTATTAAGAAACCAAGAGAAAGTTTAAGCTGCTCCTCAACCTTGCAGACCTCACCTGTGCAAGTATATCATTCATTGCTTCACTAGAATCATCATCATTTCGTCCTAAAATTCTTAGTAACCGCAGGATTCGTACCTATTAGACAAAATAAAGCAAAGAAAAATCTCATTGGACGGCAGTATTTTTAACATGGCGGCCATGAAATGCCCAATACACCTCCTGAGCAGCAGCAAAGCAGCAAAACAAGCTGCTGATTTCCATTCTCAGACAAAATGCTTATCCTTAGTAAGACCTTTACCAATAACAACAGGCTTATGCTGTGCTCATTCTCTTCCCGCCAGCCAGAACTGTTAAGAGTACCTCCACCATCCACTAGGCACAGCCTTGCAAGACCAACACAGGCTGCTGCTTTTCTCTTTTGTCACAACTTCAGGTAATACAAGGCATTACACCTGCTGTTTAAACTAAGGCAAGTATCTTTCATAAAGGTAATGAAGAGCATTTGGACAATCAGCTCTAACAAAGACAAAATCTTAAATCCACACAGCTGCCCCGAGGTAACCACCTCATCTGACCAAAGTCTTAAAACACAGTACTAGAATTAAAGTCCTCAATCACTGTTTGCATTCACTCTTACCTGCAAAAAGGGGTCACTGATCCCAGACACATCATGCTCTGGTGAATATCCAGACATGATAAGGTTCTTCAGGATACGAACTAATTGGGGAACGAGCTGTGGAGAAGAGAGTTGTTCCATTAGGGTGTTGTTCCTTCCTCCCCATCAGCCTTGAAGTACAGGCCCAAGAATAAATCTTGTATTTGTAAGTCAGTCAGCCTGTGGATTCTTCCACAAAGTTCAGCCCGTGCGCCCAGAGCTGATGGTATGTGAATCCTCAGCTTACCTAGGGCACAACTAGAAACAGTTCAGCTGGGACCTGAGCACCATGTCACATCTTTAGCACACCAGATCTACCAGAGCTTGGCAGTTGAAAACCAAGAGGGAACACCAACTTAAAATTCCTCTTTTCATGAAAAGGTGGTGTGCTGGGACTGTTAAAATGGTAAAAAATTCCAGAACTTTGCGTGGGGGCTTTACATGAGCTCCTGACTCATTTTTAGTGTACATCTCCATGGAAGTACCAGACATAGGCAAGAGTTTTGATCTTTTTAAGTACAGTATTATTAAAAACTCCTTCAAGTTGGACACCCCATCCAACTTAGGTTCTAGAAAGAAGAGTTGTGATCTGCTTCCTCTCCAAGAGTTTCCAAATAAGGCAGAAAATGGATTTCCCTCCAGCCTCCCACAGGGCTCTGCTGTAAGACTACTCCTTCTCTGCAAGTAGCTCCAGGGTCTACTCTCCTCTTTATCTCAGACATCTCATCAAGAACAGAAACACTAAACTGATTAAATTCTTTGCTTTGTCGCTGTTAGAAGGGTTCTACATAATAGCAGAGAAACTGATGGAAGCACTGCTAATATGCCAGATCTGTGAGCACAAGACAACAGCAAATTACACTGTTCATGGAGGCTCATTTCCAACATACCCTATGAAAAAAATCTTAAGGTTGAAAGACAAACTGGACTAGTTTTCATTGAAGTGTAAGAGCAAAACCACTCCTGATGCACAACAGAGATGAAGAGCTCTGCAAGATTTATTCCTTCTGTCCCTCTCAGTGCTGGTATTACTAAAATAATCCAGACACTGGCTGGAGAGGAGGTGACAAACCAGACAGAGGTGTTACAGCAGCTGCACTGTGGATTTTTCATTCCTGAAGCACGACAAGCACCAGGACAACATCGTTCTTTCTCTCAAGTATGACAAAGACAGTTTATCAAAATGTAATCTACATAACTCTTCCGAATCATTCACCCTTAACACATAACAAGCTTTCCCGTCCTCGAGACGGGCTGCTCCTGCATCTCCTATGCTTACTATAAGCTGGGGATTGCATTCGTACTAAATTTTAACCAGATCAGAGCTTGCTTAAAGTTATCACTTCTGACAACATGGAATCAAGACAGTGCTTCCAATTCAGGGCAGATGGTAGCAGAAGGTGCAAAAACCACAATGTGACTTGTAGAGCACATGGCTGCAGGTAGACACACTACTGGACTAAAGTCCAGTACATCTGTGGTAGAGTGCAAGAAGAAAGCCAGCTGAGCTTCCCCATCATCTTTTTCATTCCTAGGTTAGCTCTTCAGGAACTTCACACTTCTCTGAAAATGTGTATTTCATAAAACACAAACAAAAAGACTCATGAATTTCCTATCATCTGCCTTAAAGAGGAAACCAAAGGATGCTGCAACATTTTCCCTCCTGGAACCCCAATTAACATCTCCTTTGCCTTCTAACATGCAAGAGTTATCAGGACTGAGAACATGACAAACAAAGGGAAACGTCACAGCCATGGAGATCGGTTGAGGGCCACCCTCTCCAAGCTTCTGCAGTCAAATTATACCCATGAAAAATATCATCAATGCAGCTGAGGAAAAGGAACTCAGCTGCTCTCTGCAGCACAGTAAACCCACTTACTGGCAGCTAAGTAACTGTCTCTTCTGCTCCCTTCTTGGGAATCACTCAAAGTTACCCCATAATGTGGGCAAAACACAAAGCCCAGTTTGTAATAAGAAGAAAGTCCAGGGCTACAGTTCACATAGGCATAAAAAAATTCCCTAAAGAATTCCTCAAATAAGAGAGCACTTGAGGAAAGTAGGCTCGTAGTCGGAGAAGGCCACAACTGAGATTCAGGGCTGCCATGGGTAGAGAGGTTTAGTGATTAGACAAGACCCAGCACACAAAAAGCATTAGGTAAGTGCAACTGATCTAAGCAAGTGGCATCAATCACAAACACGGCATTAAGAGGCACTGCCTCATGAACAGCTATGGATTCAATGGAAGCATGCACCATCTAGAAGAATTCTCTTACCTTTTCATTCTAACACACAGCAGGTTTCCAAACAGACAAAAGGGACAAAACAGACGAAGCAGGCATTAGGGACAGATCAATGTTATACCATTCACAGCATAAACAACCACAAGAGATAGCTGGAGAAGTGTACTTACTACCTACATTTTGTGGGCTCAGCTCTTCTCTCATTTCCCACAACTATCATAATCGAGCAATTAGTAGCAGAGATGGCTATCTTCAAGATGACTCTAGTCCCACCATCATTCCTGCCCTGACATACACAGCCATGGCAGAGAAAGATGCATGCCAAAATACTGAGCTGCATCAAATGATATAGGCAAGCCAAGAAAGAACAGTAAAACCAGGAATACAAGCACCCTTAAGACTTCCAGAAAAACAAACTGGCCAATTCTGCTCTACCAGCTTGATTCAATTTCTCCTTCTTTGACCAAGAAGTCAGAATGACATAATCAATGAAATTTTCAGGTGCCCTTCTATCAATATTCCTTCACAGGGCAATAATAATGCTCAGCAAAGTACAGCAAACAGCATAAGGACGCTCGTGCTGGGTGCAGGCAGGAGGAGAAGCAAACATCCCTAAGCAAATGGGGAAGAGTGACTTTGACACTAAACTCTTCAGTTAAAATGGAAAATGATGCAATACAGCATGCACCAGAGAACTAGAACTTCCATTGGTATTTTTGACCCAAGTTTATAAAACCACGTCGCTCTGGTTAAGGCATTTGGGTGTTGGTATAAGCCTCAGTTTTTCACCTTTGCCTCTTTAATGCATCTGTGATGCCACTGTCACTACGCAATTGGGTACAAAGATTGGAAAAACCCTAAGGGAACATGAAACTGGATATTTTAAAACAAACCGCGGCATGAGTTTCCTACTGCACAGTCTTAAGACCGATGTTCATTAACTCACCCACTTACTGAACTGTATTAGTTAGAAACACTCAAAATGCCCAAATTTAATGTTGAGGGTTTTTTAAAAAAATTATAATAGGCAGAAAGTATCATTAAATTCTTCACTCAAACAGTTCTGAGGATTTTAATAGAAGACCTGCACACTGTTTTCACTAAGATGACTAAGAATATGCATTGGTAAAAACAAAACACCCACCCCAACCTACCACAAACAAACCCATGAATATTAACTCTGCAATATTACCAGTGCACACTTACCTTTCTAAAGTGTGCGAGCATGTCTGGGCTTCTCTCACACATCTCTGTGAGGAGGACGACTGACGTATGAAGAACACCTACAGGTGAGGGAGGGGGAAGAAAAAAAAGTGTCAACACTTAATTTCCTTGGCTCCAGACACATAACAAAGTTCATAGGAAACAACAGGAAATCGTTACAAACATACTCTTCTTGAATCCAACATATCTACCCCAAAATACGTTTGCACTTGCAGCTGTGCCCAAGGAAAAGCAGACAGTGATATGCTCATGTCTTAAAGCTGCAGCTAAAGGCCAAAGGAGAAGAGAAATTGGACTTTGTCTGCAGAAACTTGCATATTAAATACATAGTCAGATGGTAAGAGACACATTTAAGGTCCCTTCCAACCCAACACATTCTATGATTCTATAGTAATATAATACTCTAGATCGACAACATGCAATAATTGCATTGAGGCCACTGAGTTCCTCAGGCTTCCCAATTTTCTCTTCTGACTTGGGCACCTCAGCCAACCTTATATGACCTGAAATGGGCCTTCCTCAAGCCTCAGAACTCGGTCTGGACAAAGACTAGAGTAGACAGCTTGGTCAAGTCAGTGTCTGCACCCTAGCAGCCAGCTACTGTGTGCCCTGTGCCTTAGCAAAACCCAAAGTGTGAACCTATTTTATGATGTAGCTCTGAAAAAACAGCACTGAAGAAAATCTCTTTCCGGACAGTGATGTAGGTATGACAGTCCTGGGACCGCCTGCTAAAAATGTGTCAGAGAATCCTACAGTGCTATGCTAACAGAAGACAAAAAGAAACAAAAACACTAAAAAAAAGCACTTTAGAGTCCCTTTAGGCAGTGTGCTGGATAAAAATCACACACTTCCCCAATCCACCCACTCTGAAGCATACCAAAAAATAGTGGAAAACTTCCTTTTGTCACTTATGCCAAGTAAAAGTTCTGCTGACTAGCAGTTATACGTATCCCTTCCTTCTGAATGACATTTGTTCTCACTGCATAGAAATAGGAAGAAACAAAGTCACACAAATATGCTTCAGAAATTCCTTCCAAACAAAAGACTTAGATAGCAAGCACATCATCCTATAAAGAATGGCACAGCCTAGCCAAGTGGTGTCTCAGATATTACCATGGTTCTTCTCATTCAGCAAGTTTTTGGTGGCTGGCAGGAACATCTCCATGAGTTCAGGCACCTTTCTAATGACGTGAACAGCACACAACGCTGCCTGTACAGGAGAAACAGCTCTGTTAGTTCATACTGTGCTAGATGTTCTCAAAACATGTAACACTGTTTTTACAGTATGTACTATCACAACTGTCACCATATACAAAGACCTGGAAAGATTACGGTACATTTTTCCATCTCTACTACACATGGAACTAAGCAGCATCACAGAGAAGAGTTCAATAAAACTACCACAAGTGAAGAGAAGGGTGGGGGGAAGCATGGAGCTACAAAAGAATACTCCACTAACAAGGGTTTATTTTCACATTATTCACTTCAGAAGTGAGGTTAAGGGCAGAGTGGCTTTGCAGTTAATAGGGCTATTTTCGCCTGAATTCCTCTTGCTAGGGAGGGGATAACGCATTGGAAGCAGATAATGAAACTTATGTCGAATTTATGGCTTATTCTCTTTCCCGTGAATATCATCTCCCCACAAAATAACTTCCTCCTGCAGGTGATGGGTCCCATGACAAACAAAAGATACTGCAAAAACACTGCCTCTTCTTCTCGGGTGCAGAAAGCACTGGAGACATTATTCTCTGCAGGTGCTTGGAATCAAGTGCACTGAACACCTCTCCCCAGAATAGAGCAATACCTCTTATCTTTGCTTTCTCTCCAATCTCTAAATCCACTGTTAGACAAAGTAGTAACAATGCATCTCTTCCTCAATCTTACTGCTCCCCACCCTCCCCAAGATTTAACAATGAGATAAATTTAGAACAACAGTGACTACGCTTTTCAGATGCTACAGCACACTTGCTATGGAAACGAAACAATTTATAATTGTTTGCCAGTTTCAGGCCCTTAACCTTTCTATCTCACAAACCACTGCCATCAAGAGAAGAGATCAAATAGTTTCAACTCTCTTCAGATATCATCCTGCACTGTTAATGAGCAAGGTTTCTCTGGACTTCTCTGAGAAGATACAGAAATCAAATTGATGACTAGAAGCTTGGGGTTAACATCTGAACAGGCAGGTCTTCATGTTACCATCAATAACCTTAAGGTAGAGGGCATCAGAACAGAAACAACTACCTCACCTGTTGGAGGATTCTTTAAGAGGATTACACACATTCCTGCTGTAGACAGATAGGGAGTTTTAGATTCTGTCTTGCCCACTGGGAAAATACTCAGCCAGTGTGATCCAAGCCATCTAGCATTCCAGATATTAGATAGGTATCTGCTCAGTCTTGAGTTTTAATCTATAACAAAACATTCAAAAGTTTCCTCAAGTACCTTCTTCCTAAGATAGGAGTTGGAAGTTTTGAGGAGCTTTTCCACCTCTCCTGCAAGGTCTCTGCACATTTCTGAGGAGCCCATGCAGCCAAGAGTGCAGAGTGCCAGCCCCTGCACGTATTGCGTGCTGTGATTAAGGTCACTGTAAAAGGAGAACAAAAAGAAAAGCCAGTCAGCATGCACAGAGAGAACCTGAACACACAAGAACAGCCATCTGTATCTACAATGATCTAACCAGCTGCACACGTGGCCTGGAAGAACTCTCCATATTCTCAGCTGTTTGGAAGCATGCATTGGGAGCAATGGCAGCTTAGACTGCCTGTACTACAGGGGTTTGCAACTACTTCTACTCAGAATTCTTAATCGTAAAGATCAAATACTCGATTAAAACTAACAGGTAGGTATCTAGGGATTGAGCTGAGAAGGGGGAAGACTACACAGAATTCCATTAAAACTTCTGAAGTAAAGCCAAAACGTCCTATTTGGAATTTGTGTGCAGAAAAGAACCTAACATGGAGCGCATCCTGCAGTGACACTGTATGCTGTCTCAGCTCAAATGTGTTCCAGGACAGACTTTGGCTTCTGCCTTGCAAACCAAACACTATACAAAAATCTGTAACGGTGTCCTCTATTCTGAGTAAAAAACACAAACCCCTCCAGTCTCTCACCCTGAATGTAACCCATACAGGAATTCTGTTAGCAATTTAACTATTTACATGCCTAAGGAAGCAAAAAGCAGTCAATAAGTTAAAGCACCAAATAGCAGATACTATTTATGAGGCCAGCTACCAATGCCACACTAAGTACCATACTATATAGCTTCCACATGGCAATTCCAACAGCCTTTAAAACCAATGTCTACACTACTTTTCCACCAGACTATTTGGTGCTCAGGTTGCCACAGTATCCAGGATTCAATGCCGACAAAAGTTAAAACTATGGTTCCTGGTTTGGGAGGCAAAGGAAAGTGAGGACTGCATGACGGGAGAGCAGGAGAAATCAGGGGTACATAACCAAACACGCACAACGTGCAGAAAAGCAAGACAGTATTCTGGTTGCAACACCAAACAGCTATAGCAACATGCAGATGAAGGGACAGAGCACGTGCTTGGGCTGGGGCTTTTGTTTCCTTCCTCCAACAAATTTTTGGCAGTTACATCCAGCCGTGTGTATAGCAAGCATGTGCTTCACAAGGATGATCACGTTTTCTGTATCAAAAATCTAGGTCTTGCTATACTATCATGAAAGACAAAGCCACAAGTCAAACATCTTTATATCTATATAAAAGCAAACCAAAATGGCAGCTACAGAAGCCAAAGGAGAAAGCAATAAACAAACCACTGAGGTGGTGGGAATCTGTCCACCAGTATTGCTCACCTTCAGTCCGACCCTTTTCCAGTTAAAACTCCCTGTGTCCTTACCACAAAAGTTCATTTTAGCATAAACAAAAGAGGTGTTAACTCCATAGCTGAGTTCTAATGGAAGAGCCTCACAGGTATGACATTCCAAGTAAAAATCTTTAGCCCAATGTCTCTCCTCTCCTGGACACCAGGCCTGGAGTTAGCAGATGCTCAAGCCTGCAGTTTTGTCAAGTTTCTTTCCAAACACATTGAGGCCACAGCCTAACTGAAGATCAATACTTTACTTGCTAATATCTGGGAGGTTTATGTTCTAAAAGTAAATAATAATAAAAACAGACACCACACACAGACAAGCAGGCATTTGGACAAATCAACTAGAAGCCAGTTGTTCCACTCCTGCTCCTATTCATCTTGAATAGGAGTGTTACTGGAAACACACTGATGATCATCCTCATCTAAACAGCAATGTAAACCAGTCACAGTTTAACAGCATTTTGCTGAGACAGAAAAAAGTTTAAAGAAAACAAGAAGAATTATTTCCCACCCCCTCTTGCCTGATGATTTCAGCAAGATGCCAAGCAGACAGCACATCAAGTTGCCGCCTTGCTTCCAATGAAAACCACTCATAAGGATCATTAGGCCAACCTTAAAAATAAAGCAGGGTACATGGCCTTGGTCCTTTAAGTTGGATGAGTTCTTCAGAGCTCATCAGAACAAGTCAAACAAACACAGCAACATGGCTGCAGCAATGTGTACAACCGTGATATGATGGCCAGTCCAGCCTATGAAGTTTTACGAGTGACATAAAAACATCCCAATTCGATCATATTTGAAAAAAAAAACAAACCCCAAACGTGTGGACCTTTATTGATGCTGCATTACTGCTCGTCTGGCTCCCTCCTACTGCAAGCTGAAAGGCAACTAATTTACAGAAATGGAAGACTTCTTCACAACAACCGGAGGTCCCCTGTACTGTCCAAGCAGCTTACTGTGTTATTTCATATTCCCCGTTTTATTTACCTTAGCATGACCTCCAGAAACATGACCTGCCATTCTGTAACAGTAGTTATATGACATGTTGTTTACCACATACGCCTTTTCAGGACAAAAACAATTTCATATTCTCTTCCCTTTAAGGAAGCCAGACAAGATCATCCAATACAATACTAGAACAGCCTTGTATGGTTAACAGCATACAACAAATTGAAGAGAAGAGTTTTCTAACACAAGAGAGAAAAACCTAAAGTACTCAAAATATCACTGCCAGGAGTGTACTTTCAGATCCTGAAACCTCAGAGCATGTGTTGATGGAGAGAGAGGTGGTACCCTTACTTCTTGATGCAATTGGTCATAAGAAGATGGACATCCTGTCTCTCATCCAGCAGCAACATGGCACCTAAATACCCAATGCGCTTGTCTGTGAATTTCTGAGAGGCAATGAGCTTGAGGCACTCCAACTGGAAAAAAAAAAAAAAAAGAAAAAAAGAAGAAAAACAAAAAGACAGAATTAGCTTAAACTATTTCTTAGCTAGAGAAGAAACAGTTTGATTTTTTTATATTTACTCATTTAGGTTTCTCAGAATACATTTTTGTAGATATATTTTATTCCCATTTTGGTGATGTGGAAGGCAAAGAAAGGTTAAATGACCTGCCCAAAGCACCCAGAAAGCCAGCAGAGAAGTCATCAGCAGCTTCTGCATCTTCAAGTCACTAGACACTGTTGGACTTCCATAACCTTAGATACACCAGATATGTGGCTTTATGTCAGATCACAACAGGAAAAGGTAACATTTATAGATACAAAAGACCCATCATTAAAAACAAAACAGTAAAGACTTGGAAATCTAGATCATGTATGACGTTTGATGTGCTGAAAACTTCTGAACCAGGCTTAAAGGGGTCTGTTTACCTACCAGAGACAGGATCAATGCTCTGTGAGCTAGGTTGGCAAAGCCAGTTTTTATTTGCTATGATCTGTAACTGACTTGCTGGCTAGATAAACCCTAGGTAGAATCTAAGATACTTAAGTTTTTGTGCTGCTCTCTATTTGAACACTTGAACTTTGATTAAAATCACATGCATTGTAGCCACTACAAGCTTCTCTTCTACCATGCAGAAACATCAGCTGCATTCAATAGCATAAAGGAGATCCCTAAGATACCATGCACAGCTGTCACTTGCACTCATTAATTTTATTGTCAACCCATTCTGATACTGAACACAGTTTCTAACTGAAAAAAAACCCAACAAACCCAAAATAGAGACAGAAACCACAGAGATAGTCTGCTGTTACTACACTTAAAGATTTTCCTCTAGCAGATAACTAATGAAGTACAATCAATCTCTACTTTCCAGGCAGGAAGTAGCAGCAATGCCCTCAAAACAGGCAAGATCTATCCCTCACAAACACATTCTCTAAGTCTGTTTTACGAATTAGCCAGGGCAGCAAGTAAGCACATACAACGGATGTGAGAAGGGGACAGACGACGCTTGCGACAGATCCATTTTAAAGGAAGTCAAGAGGGCCATGCACAGGGGAAAAATACAGGGCATCATGAAAAGTTTTTCATGGTCCCTTCCTACAGGGAAGCTTGAACTAGGCAACAGACACAGGTGGGATACAAGAAGCACAGACACATCAGAAAGGTAAAGTTGCACAGCATACTGGTAAGAAAATTAAAGTTGAAGTGCAGAGACTGCAAGTGCCATTGCCCAGCCACTGTCAAGTTTTCACACTGCGCGGCATCAGAGCCTATAACTTGGCTCTGCGCAAAGTTCTCACACGGGAACCCCCAGCCAGGGCAGGGTGACAAAGTGATAAGATTGAAAGAAACCAAGCTCACTTTGCTAGGTTTAAAGGAGCTGAAAACCTAGAATAAAAAATACCTCTGAACGTTGTGATCAGCTATCCACGAGGATAACTGAACTTGCACAAATGGGCAAGGTCAACCAGGGATAAGGTATAGAACACTTGATATTGACCTCTTATCTTTCTAGTGATTTCTGTAGGCAAATAATGCACCTCTGAACCAGCTTCCTCCTCCAGGTTTATAAGATAGTTTCTTATACAATTCTACAAAAATGCAATGTTGAGTAGATGACACCTAAGCTACAGTGTGAGAGCCAACAAAGGCAGAAGATGAACAACTAAGAAAAACCAGAAGGAGACCAATTACTGTATCAAATACTGAGAGAGACACTTCTAGCACTTTTGAATTTGAATGATATTTTTGAAATTTATTCTGTGAATGGCTGATGAGTTCTTGTTTCACTTGTATACAAACACATGCAAACAAGCTTCAGGCACAGCGATACTGAGAAACATGATCAGCTGAAGCTCTTAGTAGGTCTAATTAGCAGAAGAAATCTTGATACCATTATATCCATTTCATTCAAAGGAGCAATTAAAATCCGCTACGCTGGTACGGTAACAGATACATTGGTAAAGCCACGTATAATACAGGCACACAACCAGACTACAACCTGCCCAAGTTTTCACTGACAGACACTCTTACAACTGGATTTTTTTTTTTTTTTTTGCAAGTGGAAATAATGACAATAACAACAAAGGTATTTGACCGTTGCCCCAAGCTGCCTGATACCTGCTAACCTTGCACAAACAGCCTTTACACATGCTCAAGAGACAGCTTGCCATCAAGTGCATCTCAGTATGCACTGCCTAAATGCGGTGCTCATGCTCATATTTCTGTACAAGATATCCTGAGTCAAAGTTAAGGATCCCTGACTTGGAAAGAAGTACATTAACCTACTCCAAATCCTCTTTTGTTATTCATTACCCACATCCACTCTGTCAGCCGAAATCAGAAGTCTGCCTACATCTTTAAGGCAGTCTAACACAGCCTGTGGCACAGTCCTGATTTTCACCAAAACATCTCTCCTGTGTACTTATCCTGTCACTCTCAAATGTCCTGTCTACAATGCTGGACTGTCTGTCTACAAAACTCCGCTGCTGAAACAGCATGTCTTCAACAGGTCCCCAGCTCACGCAAACTAGGAAGGCCCAGACTACACTACTACTAACAGGACACTTACTGACTTCTAAGCAAAACAGACTATGCCCTAAAGACTAAGCAAAGCTCAACTTGGAGCGTCTTATAGATTAAGAACTCCCTCCCATCTTCCTGTCTCCTTTTTCCACAATCTACTGTGTTAAAAATTGTGAGTCAAAAATAAGCCAAGAGACAGAAAACTCACACCAGCATCCTCCAGTTCACCTCACTAAGATGGGGATAAGGAACATCAATTTCTCATTGCCGGGAACAGACCAGCTCTCATCTGCCTAGAACTGATTGCTTTAGAAGGAAAAGGGTATAGAACCTCCCTTGAAGCATCTGGTATTTTCTATCAGACACTGAAGTCCAAAGTGCTGTTTTGAACCCATCCAGAAATATCCATTCATACTGGACTGTGGTTTAAGAACTACGGCTCTGAATAAACACGGGTGGTGAGGAGCAGGCAGTCTGGCAAAAGTAGACTCACCCTAAGTTTCATAACAGAATATGTAAGTCTCCAAGCAGCAGATCTCACTAACAAAGCCAAAAGTAACTAATGCAGGTTCAGAACGTATGTGAAGACAGACCTCAAAACATCCCCAAGTACAGACAGTAAAAGTGCAGCTGGGAATCCAAAATAAGTCAATGTGCCCCAAAACACACAAAGCAGACTGGCATACGCACCCAGCACAGCAAGCACTGAACTCACCCACCTGTCCAAAATGTGCAGGGTATCCCAGCATGTGCATATACAGCAGCTTCGCCACATTTCTGCATCGGTATGTGTTATCTTCCTCTCGGAAGGATGACCGGATAGCAGCACATTCCTTTTGGATCATCTCACGCTCTTCTGCCTGGGTTCTTGCTGTCCGGATGGTCCGGATCAACTCCCGCAGTCTGATGGGGGCTGGCATCCTCTGTGAAAAGAAAGGGAGCTGTAAACCTTGCACTGTACCTAAAGGCTTCATAATAGTCTCAATACTTTCATACATTTTTTTCTTTCTTACCCTACAATTATATAAGCAGAAGAATTAAGAAAATGCAGGCTGTTCCTGTAGCATGGTTAAAAGCAAACTTGAAAACCAGAAGAATTCATTGCACCTCTACATTTTTCCAGAACATTAGGAACAGGAATCACCTCCCTCTGAGCTACCCGTCAGGCAAACATAACATGACACCTCACCTGAAACAGGCAGAAATGGCCTCTGCGAGGTATGCTTTCATATTCACATCATCTCCCTTCCTCCAGAAAAGTCAGGCTCCAAAGAGCTGATCCCAAAATCATACCTTAGTACAGAAATCTTTTACAAAAAGCAATGCTGTTCAATAACTTGCACATAGTTCAATAACTATGCCATACACACTTCATTCTTAGAGGCATGGAAGTCAGCAGAAAAAGTAGACAGAAAAGCAATCCTAGCTGTGTGGAATGCTCTTCCATCTTCTTTTTCTGTTGACTTTTTTCAGAGATTCCTCTTTTAAAAATAAATCAATCAAGATTATACCATCCCTTTATTATCCTTTTATTTAACAGAACAACCCCTTCTAAAATAAACAAGCCTGTCTCATTACTGACTGGTGGCACTAGGTGAAAAGAGTGTGCAAGAAAAAGTGCGTTCTACAGGAATCAAAGAGTTTACTTCACCAAATGGAATACTCACAGAGCATCTGACCTAGAGAGCAATTCAGTCATCAAGTATCCCTCAAGAAGAAAGTGGCTCTCAAACAAAAGCCAAATTTTAGAAATATGTTCAACAGTAACTTTTTAGTCCACGCTCAGCAAAGTGGACTTTAAACTCTCTGGGAGGCGAGACTATGTAAGCATCTCTCCAGTCTTTTCATTCGCCCTGGACTACAAATACAACTAAGCCATTCTGATAATAGATAATGTCACACCAACTCGCAAAATGTTGCCATGGCAGTCTGCTAAAGATTTTGTCTGGGTCACCATCCTCCCCAAATGGTGTGTCATACATTTTAAGCACTGCCATATCAGAAAAAGACATGCATTCAGATGCTGCACTAACTGGCTTGTGTGACACCACAGGGAGGGAAGCAAACAGTTAGCAGGGGACTTGTTTGCTGCAGAAAAGCAGAGATATGCACATACAACAATAAACAAAGGTGGTCCCACAGCAAGACAGCTGAATGCAGGTCTGGAGGTCAGGATTTTATAAATCTGCTGTCCTAAAGAAAACCCCTCAAATTCCAGTTCCCCATCTTCATACCTACGAAGTTTGAATTTACAGAGACAAATAATTAGTAACACTCAATTTGGGGTTCCGATCGCTACAAAGCACTCAGCTTCTTTTTCACATAAAAGTATCATAAAACCAAAAATCTCTCTCCTGGGTGGCAACAGCCTGCCTAAACTCCCTAATTTTTAAGCCTGGACTCACCTCATACACACACATATCACGATTCTAACTGAATTTTATAAGCCACATTCTTGTTCGAAGATTGGGAAAAAGTTAAAAAAAGCTACTGCAGAAATATTCTTCTGCAGTCTATAGGTAATAATTTCATGATCACTAAAATGACCCATGTGCAGGTTCATGCACAGAAGGAGATGCTTCCAGACCTTCCAATCTGCAGACACTGGCATTCCTGGGTCAGTGTCTGCCCCACCACATGGGGCAACCTGTGCACCTGAAAACCAGCTTGTTACCTTCCTCCCAAGAGCAGTCATCCTCAGACACATCAGTTTGGCTCACATAGACACAAAAGCAGCAGTAAAAACATACATACAGCTTTGGGAAACCCAAGATGAAGTAGGAAAGAGGTAGAGTGTTCTCTCCAGCAGGAAGCCACACTTGTGCTATGGTTCTGCACCCTTGTCAAGTTGATCCAACACTTTCAGGCAGTGACTACCGCAAGTTAAAACCATGACTGTTTTATTTCAAAGAAAGAATTATTTGAAAACTTTCCCAAACACTAACACACGGTCTGCAAACAAACTGAAGTCTGGCAGGAACTTGCTTTGGTATCACAAGTCCTTTTGCTCCCACTCTGTATGCGAAGGGTTTATAAACTGCTGAACACCGATATCCTCAGTCTGTGACTTGTGCAATCACACTGCTTTCCTTGCCGCAGGACAAAAGCATTTTGTAGATACTCTCATCAAGGGCTTCAGCGTGTTATGTTTGGCCCTGGACAAAAGAAATAAAATGACAGACAGCCTAAAGAGTTTTAGGCAATGGGAAAACAGCAATGAACAGAGTTACCACATATTGTAAGTGCAGCTATTTAAGAACATTCATTTTGCACCCTTCACTAGCGTTCAGGCAGGATGCCTTACCTCACTCAAAAGGCAGATACAATGAAAACACTAGAGATCTAATACAATTCCACCCTAACTTCATCCAGTCACCAAACAAAATGAATATTTTATATCTGTGTCCTTGTGTAAATAAGCAATCAGCAAGCCACACAGTAAAGATCATTCCCTCCCCCCTTCACATCACAACCACCGGAAAACAAGCAGAAACCAGCATTTCAGAAAGCAATGACTCGGATAATATCCAGATTAAGAGGCTACCTCCTGTTTTTATCCAACTCTTAACACACTAACAGGAGAGTGTTACACTACCGGGACGGCCCAACCTCAATTGCCTCCTAAAATCAACTGTAACTCACACACTTCCTGCCCCATAAGGACAGAACAATTCCAGACTGCTCTGAGAGAAGACAACACCAAGGGCAAAAGACAAAGATACGATTTATTTTCCGACATTCAGAACTTCTGTCTTTGTGCTGCAACTCCATACTTGGGTTTGTTGGGGTTTTTTAAACCCATATCATTCAGCATTTTTAAAAAATATATATCTTTGAATTCTTCCTATAAAAAACATTTCACATCCATCTATTGAAATAGTGCCTCCCCTTCACAAATCACTGCACATGCTTTCCATGAAGCCTGAGCTCCTCTTGTGCACACACTCTTCAAACTTTTCAATGCATTGTAATGCCCATGCAATGTTTCAGGTTGTCTTCTTTCCCTCTTCACAAGAAAGCACGTGAAAAAACATTTTTTGCTTTAAACCTGCTGACTGACCAAGCAGGATACAAAACTAAATTCTTATGCTGCAAGAAAGTAAGTACTCATCACCTATTATCTGATTCTTTGTCATTTATGATTTTACAGCCTTTAATTGTATCTACCCCTCAGCCACCTCCCTTTCCAGGCAGCAGAGCCCTAACTATAACCTTGTCCTATAGGGAGCCATGTTTTGGGGTTTTTTCACTTAGAAAGGTAAAAATGGTTAAACTCATTTTGCCTGAAAACTCTAAGATCTCCAGCTTGAGTGACAACTTATTTAGAGCCTTTCACTATGTATTCATCTTCATAGTAATTTCTTTTCAGCACAGGCATAGGCATTACTTTGCCTTTATTGACAATAAATTCATTTTACCACCTTATTGCATACTTTTAGTATCACACAATCTTCACAGAGGTTTAGGATGAAGCTGTCACCTCACAATTCACTCTTCTCCAGATTGCTTTATGAACACACTTAATAGCAGTTTCACAGAGCGCTTCTCAATAACCTCTTCTTATTAAGAAAGCAGACAAATTTTCTATTACCTTCTAGTCCCTTTTCTTCTCCCTTATTAGCTAGTTATTAATTCATAATAAGATCTCCCTTAAAAAACTGCACCATAATGCAATAAAACCCCTTGGTTACAGGCCTGACAAGATTTCAGAAAAATCCAACAATTTTATACTCCAGACAACCTTTATCAATTTACCAAGAACTTGTAATGAACAATGCAATTCCCAGAGCATGCTGAAAAAACTAGCATCACACCAACTACCTCCTACTCCTGCTGTAAATAAAGTGTTGATTAAGATAGTGACATATCAGATTTACAAGATGAACAATTTTGAGCTCCTTCACAGACGCTAGTGAATGAACTCCACTTTTTATTGGCAATTTAGTATTAATTTGACCTAATTGTTTCAAGGGTTCTTCTTGCGATGCCTCAGTTTGAGAGCATTCCTCTCAGATCTCAACCTAAGATTCCCAGTAAGTTTTCCATATAAGCATTGACATAAATAATGTGGAATTATGCTGCTCTTCTCATCTCATCCACATAGAGATACTGAAAAAATAACTACGGACACCTATTGAGAAGAAGAGTAAGGAAAGGAAAGTAGATCAAGAAGATTGCTCAGGAATGTAACTTGAAAGACTTCAAACAAATATGAAGCAGTTCTCCCTTTTACTGGATCTCTCTGACACTTTGTCACATTTGAAAGACAGCTTGGCTTCCCCGTTACCACGACCAAATCGACTCTTCTAGACCTCATCATCATAGTTCCCATCTACAAGGCACAAAATACCGACTGCCCTGGGATTCTGTAGCCATAATAGTTTAAAAACCTCTGTTACTTCAGCATTACCCCAAGCAGCAGCAGCAAGGTGAAACAACTATGACCAGTTTTGCTACCACCCACAGAAGAGCTTCCTTCTGCTCCTACTGTAGGCGCCTGCAGAACACACGCACCCAAAGAGCCAGGAGTTGCCCACAAAAACACGAATTGCTCTTGTATCAGTGACTATGTCAGGTGACAAGCATCAAGATGGTATTGACACAAGACCTACTGAGTCAACAACTACATAACTGGGGGAAGCCAAGCCAGCAGGGACTGCTGGGTCAGATACTATCACTGAATTAAGAACACACAGCTACATGGGGCACTCAAACATCTGAATGTAGGAGCTGGAGATGCCCAAGCAGCAATATCTTGTGTCCTGCCTGTCACTGTCTTCTGAAGCTCCAAGATCAGCACCACACACCTCTTGGTCATCAAGCAAAGATCCACAGCGTGTAGGGGCCAGGAAAGCTAATCATCCTAACTCCATGCCATCTGACCAAACAAATCAGGTATCGCAACACTTGATAAAGTCATTCAGAATCCAAGTTTCACACTTGCCCTCCAAGAAAGTTCCCTTAGCTTTGAGGTCCATATGTTTTCATATTCAGAAGGGCAACCCAGTAAATCACCCACACCACCTCCTGGACAAATTCAAGTTAATCTGGATGACTCCTACCCAGGGCCAGGCCGTACCTTAACTGCTAAGCCCACAGTGCTATGACTCAAAGCACCATGAGTGCAGGCCACAGGAAAGAAGATCACACTGGCTCCACTTTCCTTGTTCCCTTCTAGAGGAAATACACATCAGAAGTGCCATGTTGTTCCCTCCCTAAAATCAGTTCTCCGCATAACTCCTGTCACAATTTTCTAGGATTCTGACAGAATGCAGAACAATCGGAAACAAGCATTTTTCCAAATACACGCTGCCAAGCAATCCATGCCTGGAGACTGGACCCGGTAAGCACAAGGACAAACTGTAACTGCAAGACCAGCACAAGGACTCGTGTCCTCCACAGATACAGAGCTGGCACGCTAGGAAGATGCAGCACAATGAAGGGCACAAAGAATGAAAAAGGGCTCAGCAAGACCTAAATGGTGATTCATTGGCAAGTATTTATGATTTTCCTGATCATATGAACAAAGTACGGACAACACACGGCATCACCATAGCATGTCTCTGCCCAGACAGACAAACAATTGCAGTATCAAAATCTTACTGGAGCTTGATACCTGGCCAGACAGACTCCCCTGAAGGATGGAATTAGGGCTGTACATCAATAAACAGATTAACAATGAGAGTTAAAACAAAGCAAAAAAACCCTAAAAATAATTACAAAAGCAATATATAAATCGGATGAAAAATTCAGAGCTCAGAAGAATTAAAACACTTATCATCTAATTTTGGCTATATGATTTGTCTTGAAATGAGAGAGAATCTTGACATCTGCACTAGGAACCCTGTGAAATATTAAGAGAAGTCAGCTCCAGGTGACAACTACAAAGCTATTAAATAGCAAACTGCCACGAAAAATTAAATTTCACAGACTTCTCTGTACTACAGAAATCCATTTTATTACACAAGATGACTAGCAGAGAGAGGACACCATATCATCTACTAATAGCAGACCTGAAGCTTAACTTTAGCAGGCCAAATGCTGCTTAGAACTTCCTTCAAAGTAGCATGTCTTGTTCTTCAAGATTAGTTAACATTTTCACCGGTACAGGAATGTGGGTTTGTTCTTTGCACATTTACATAAGTGACAAAGCAATTTACTTAAAGTAGGTACCTCTTTCCTCATTTTGTTTCCCTCTGCCATTCCTTTGCTAACTACAAGCTCTGAAAACCAAGGATGATCCCCTAACATCTGCAAAGAGCCTACCAGTTAATATTTATTATATCTGGTAGGACTGAACCCAGAATTCTTGTACCTCATCAAGTCTGTTTCTCCCTTTTCATTGTGAAGGCCTTGCTCATTAGAGCAACCTACTATCAAGATCAAAGCTTCTGAAAGAGTTAGATACCTAACCCAGATAAATTCCAATGGCAGAGGTGGCTGGTGTTCAAGTTCCTTTAAAAAACAAGAATTCCAGCTTTCTTCTAGTCTCTGAATTGCATGAAAGGTGTTCACTCGCTGATTCTCCTCCCTCTGCTATTCATGAATTCTTCCCCTGACCCAACTAAAAAAGGCATCCTTTCTTCATGTTACTCACCCCTAGTGAACTACCCAAAACTTAAAAAAAAAAAAAATTAATCAAGAAAGCAAAAACTAATGTATTAAAACCATTTAATTTTCATCTAAATTATGCTTCTAAATCACTATTTTCTTCCCTTTCACAGTCATTTACTGGTTAAACTCATTGTTCAAAGTTAAATATTTGATTCTACAAGCCATAATGCCAAAAATACCTAAGTACAGAACCTAAAAGTCTCTCTTCAAACACAATCAAATTCAAACATGACTGTTCACCAAACAACCTTTTATATTCACAAGAAGAGCCCAAAGTTAGCAAAACCCACATGTGAAATGCTGAAATGCTTTAGCCAAGCTGTATTCCTCTATCAAGAACTGCAGTGTAAAGATAAAAGGACTTACTGTCCTTAAACGTGTCATTGAGTTGAGGTCCTTCCCCCTGGAAACTATTCAGTAGTGTTAGCTTACGTGTAATAAAGCAAAATTAAACCTGCTCTTTTGATATATTAATGAAATAAAAATAAAAAGCTGCTTAACAACTTCTTTCGGACAAATTATCAAATTAACAGTCATTTTAAAATTCCATTATCATTTAGCCTTGAATTCAGGAAACATTAAGACATAAATCCCATCAAAGCTCACAGAATTATTCACACTAGTGCTTTCCTGTTTGGGGAAATGGTCTGAATTTTCAGTTCAAGTAAGACAAACCCAGTTATAGTTTTTCCTGCAAGTAGTATTGAAGCAGCTCATGTTTTCAGATCCATCTGAAACACACAACTTAAGCTGTTCCACCCCAACGCATGCATAAGTAATTGCATTCCTCAAGCAAAAACAGCTTTTGGAAAGTTACATAATTAAAGCCTAACCAAACTCCCAACTGAAACCGGGAGCAGAACTCCCCTGCTTGCTTCGGTGTAACTGAACCTAGCCTCCTCTACACAAAAGCAGAAGATACGTCTGGACTACACGAGAGGAAGAACTGCAACAGTTAACTAGAAATACTGATGGCCTCAGCTCCACACTGCTACTAGTAGTTTCACACTCTTATCAGATACTTTAAAAAACACAAACATAAGACATATTGACAGTAAAAAACAGAAATATACCCTGCTGATAGGGGTGAAGCAGTGAACAAAAGCAGAGATAGTGGTATAGAGACTAGTATTACTAATATTTATACAGGAAACAGTAAACACCGAACCAAGGAGCTCCATCATCACCAGGAAGGGCAAAGAAGGGCAAAGACAACACAAAAGAGCTGAGAAAAAGCACCCAACCATACAACGTTCCAAATGGGAAAGTAATCTCCCCTGAGAAAAAAACTTTAATACAGCAGAGAGCTAGAAAGCAACATCAGAAAATCAAAAAGAAATTAAGGCAGCAGGAGGCTTTAAAATACAGTATAATAACAAAAGGTGTCACTGTTACATTTTGCATTATACAAAGATAGCAAGGGTGGGGGCAGGGGGGAGAAGTCAAACAAGGAAAAAAAATGCTTCAAAACAAGAGCTAAAAAAACAGCCTCTGAAGAAAAAAGGGTCTCATTTCCAGTTCATTCAAAGAACAAATGTAGAACCAGAGTATTCAAGAGGCGAGCCCCCATGCTGCTCAGAAGCTGCAAGGAGGAGAGACAGGATAGCGACAGGATCTTACACTGCTACTCTTAAAGACCTTCCGTTCCACCAGATCCTATGAGGAAGCCAAACCAAACGCAGCCCTGTCTCTCCTCTCTTTGCTGCCTGTGGCTACAGCCCAACGACAGAATTCTAGGAGATCAGGGAAGTGCTGCCGGCGAGGCTCCCATTCTTGCACAACAGAACCCACACACCAAAACAAAAAACTCCTGCACTGGCTTCAAGAAAACACTTGAACTTCCAACCACCACAAACACCAACATCTGCCAAAGAGAAGCATAAACATTCCCATTTCTTTAGAAGCAAATGAATGAAGCACTGGAAGAAGAGTTGGCACATCTACATAGCTGATCAGTATAACAGACAAGATCAAAATTCCAGATTTCCTGCTTCCACACCTCCAGCACCACCGACCTACATTACCTTTGTATTTCTCACCTGCTTCTAGTTTCCCAACTCTTTGGATCTGTAAGGTAATCTGGTTATTTTACTTCCTGTTCAATTTCCTGCAAACTTAAAGTTTAAAAAAAAACACCCCTCCACCTTTTTTCACCTTGATTAGTGCCAGCTGAAAGGCAAGACACCACATTTTCACATTCATTAACATAATCTTTAAAATACACCAGGTATATTTAGTTATGCCCTAGAATGTTCTACTATTAAGACTTTTACCTACAGCAGCTCTGCCAAACAGCAGGAAAAGGCTAACACTGCTGCCTGTGGGTTCAGCTGATTCACTTCTACTCAGGTTGCTGTAACTCAGTTTTTGGAGATACAGCCTCACCATCTATTCACTTGTTAGCTCCAAGCCTCACCCAGAGAAGTAACACTGCTACCAAGGCAGCCCAGACCCTTTCCCCTCAGACAGCAGTCAAGTATCATCCAGAGCAAATTAACACCACTTTCAGTCACAAGAGTTTGTCCTGTTATTAAAAAATGCAAAAAAAATAAACTGAACAGCCCATCTCCTGAAGTTGCACACACTGCTAACTCACCAACAGGTAAAAACATTCACACTAAAGAGGCACCAGAAGCTCTACTGAATGAGTGCCATTAATTTTAGAAGCAATTAGGATTCTTAAGAGCCCTTACACTTCAAAAGGTGGCTTTCCAAACTGAACTGTGCTCAGCAATGCAGCCCACCTGCGCGCCTAAGGACGGACAACTTCAGTTCCCTGCTGCTCTTCACAGCCTTCTACCTTATTCCCTCAAACTTACTAATCCCATTTCAAGTTTACAATGATACCAGCGCAAAACTCTGTAGGCCAAGGAGCTAACCAGAACCACAACGCTTTGTACCCCTTACTCTCTCACCAGGACACCGTGACAAAGGTGTTGCAGGAACCCTCCACTCCTGTCACACTGAACAACAAAAAAACCCACCCAAAACAAATAAACAATATTTCTCTTCCTTTTTGGAAGAGAAGGCTTTTTATCAAAAAAGCAGGAAGTTATCTTACACACAGGAGACAGAATAATTGTCTCCTTCACAAAGGAATTACCCCAGACTTACTTTCCCCTTTTCAGCCCACAAGAATTTAAATACGCTCCCCTCCTTCCCCCACCATGGAAGGATCAAGAGGTTCATACTTGAACCCTTCAGAAAAAAAAAACAAACAAGGAATTTCTTCTCCTGGTTGAGCTCTCAGGTGTCAAGTAATGTTTTCCTGTGCCAAACGCCAAAGTGCACATAGAATCATAGAATAACCAGGTTGGAAGAGACCCACCGGATCATCGAGTCCAACCATTCCTATCAAACACTAAACCATGCCCCTTAGCACCTCGTCCACCCGTGCCTTAAACGCCTCCAGGGAAGGCAGAAGAGAGAATTTGACAATAGAACATGTTGTGCACATAAAACAAAGGAAAAAGTAAAAAGTGCAGTTTAAAGAAGGGAGGCAGAGGAAACAGGCGCAGAACCCAGCTGTACGCTGTCACACAGAAGCGGAACAGGAAAAAGAGAAAAGGAAAACACCACACTAATCTCTGACATTATAAGCGTAAGATGCCAGGGGTACCACACAGGGGAGAGCACAGAGATGTTTTAGTTGGTTTAAGCCACTACGGGCCAAACCCAACTTCTGCTCACGTACATGAAACGTCGCCCTTCCTGAGTTGTTCCACTGGGCTTTTGTACTGTTCCACTAACATTTCAGGCATGAGAAACTAAAATACATCACGTTAAGCAGTTTTAAGCGTTGCTTACAATGTACTAAACCACACAACTGTTCTATCTGTTCTAGTGGGAGGCGTCCCTGCCCACGGCAGAGAGGTTGGAACTGAATGGGCTTTAAGGTCCCTTCCAACACAAACCATTCTATGACTCTAGGATTCTATCTGCAGATTTCAAAAACAATGTTTACGATAAAAAAAACCCAAAACAACTTAGAGAAGGAGAGAGGAGGGGGGAGAGGAACTCGGCAACCATGCAGAAGGCACCTGTCTTTACAGACCGAGCCTCAAACAGCTGCTTCCCGCTAACACAAACCCACACCGGCAGTTTATCGAAAAAGCCTTTGCACAGAAACCGTGGGTTTTCGTTTCCATCCAAGCCTACGCAGCCGTAAGGCGAGAGGCGAGCGCCGCCAGCCCCGGGGAGACGCCGCCAGCCCCGCGCTGCGCGGCACAACGGGCAAAACGCGCAGGAAGGGCAGGCACGAACGCCCAGCACGGGCAGAGCCACCCGCCCCGGCGGGGCCTCGCTCCCCGCTCCCAGGCCGGGCTGTCCGGTCCCGCTCCGGCCCCGTGGGGCGCCGGGCCGGCCCGGGAGCGCGGGGCCGGGGCCGAGAGCGGCGGCGCGGGGCGAGAGAGAGGCCCCGGGGCAGGCGGGACGCGGCGCCGGGACGCGGCTCGGGACCCCGGCGGCGCTGGGAAGGGAGGAGAGAAGAGGGGAGCGGGCGAGCGGCGGCGCGGCCGCACTCACCGGGCCGGTCCCTGCAGCGGAGGCGGCGGCGGCCGGGGCCGGGCATCCAAAATGGCGGCGGCGCGGCCGCAGCACCGATACCGCAGGCGGAGGGATCCGCGCCGCCCGCGTGCGCCCCTCGGACTCCCGGCCTCCGCCGGCCTCAGGAGAAGGGAGGCGGAGCCGCGACGGCTCCGCGGGGGAGCGGCGGGGGTGGCTGTCGCGGGGACGGCGGCGGCGGGGAGGGAAAGGCCGCTCGCACTACTTTGCCTGGCGGAAGCGGACGCGATGCCGGTGGTGGACGGCGCGGTGCGTCTGCACCGTGGCAGTCAGTGATGACGTCACGCGCGGGGCGGGGCCAGCGGCGAGCGCTGCCCCGCGGAGGCGCCGGGCGGGGCGCGACTCCCGCAACGAGGGTTCCGCGGCGCGGGGAGCCCGGGCTGCAGCCGGGGGAGCGCCCGGCAGGGGCGGCGGGGGGGCAGACAGACAGACGGACAGACAGACAGACAATGCTCCGATAGACAGACGCTGCTACCCCGGTGTGTGGACAGACAGACACTGATGCCCCGGCGTGTGGACAGACAGCCACTCCACACACAGACGCTGCTGCCTCAGTGTATGGACAGACAGACAGACAGTGCTGCCCTGCTGTAGGGACAGACAGACAGTGCTGCCCTGCTGCAGGGACAGACAGACACTGCTGTCCGGCTATGTGGACAGACAGACAGACAGATGGTGTTCTCCGTGTGTACAGGCAGACAAACACCACTGTCCCGGTGTGTGGATGGGCAGATACTGCTGTCCAGGTGGATGGACAGACAGACACTGCTGTCTGGGCATACGGACAGACCCACAGACACTGCTGCCCTGCTTTATGGACAGACGGACAGTGCTGGAACAGATACCGCTGTCTGGGCATACAGACAGGCACTGCTGCTGGGGTATTTGGACAGACAGACACACACTGCTGCCTGGGTGTACGGACAGACAGACATTGATAAGTGGCAAGTGTTTATGCTTCTGTATTAGTCAACAGCAACTGTCTAAGTATGACTTATAGTGGTACCTGCCTTGAGAAATGTTTATTTTTTCTTCTTTTTTTCTTGCCTAAAGGGGGGACCAATGAATGGCCAATGTTTGAATTTGTATCTTGATCTATAACAATTGTCTTAGCTTGTATATCCCATAATGATCTGTGTCTGGAAGGATGTTTACCTCAAGGTGGGGCACCTGTGAAAGGAACAGGCATCCCAGGCATCTTGCAAGATAAGATAAGGAAGCCTGAAATCCACACTATCACACCAACAGAAAAGGACTGTTTTTCTCAAAATTTGGGCTGCCCCCCCCTTACTTCTAGTCTTCATGTTTGGACCCCAGGAGGGGGTCCTCAGACCATCCAGAGGACTGTCTGCGCATATAAACGTGGTGTGGAGATATGTTAATGACTCTTTGGAAAGGAATGAATAGCTTTTTTGGAGGTGAGGTGATGAAAAATGCATAGATCTGTACTATAAAAGACGCACAGTTTTCGTGCTTGGCATGGGTGGGTTTGGATGCCCTCAGGCATCCAGCGCTGCTAATAAAGAATACCTGGTTAACAACAACTATCTAGTTGGAAGGGACCTTAAAGATCATCCAGTCCCAACCCCCCTGCCATGGGCAGGGACACCTCCCACTAGATCAGACTGCCCAAAGCCCCATCCAACCTGGCCTTGAACACCTCCAGGGATGGGGCCACAACTTCCCTGGGCAACCTGGGCCAGGGCCTCACTACTCTCATCATGAAGAAATTCTTCCTTATGTCTGGTCTAAGTCTGCCCCTCTCCAGTTTATACCCATTGCCCCTCGTCCTATCGCTACAAGCCTGTCTAAACAGTCCCTCCCCAGCTTTCTTGTAGGCCCCTTCAGGTACTGGACTAATGGGAGGTGGTGGAGTCCCCATCCCTGGAGATATTTAAAAGATGGGTAGATGAGGACATGGTTTAGTGGCAGATAGGAACGGTTGGTCTCGGTGATCTCAGGGGTCTTTTCCAACCTGGTGATTCTACGATTCTATGATTCAGACAGGGTTTTTCCCAGGCAGTGTTAATTCTTTGAAGATGATAATGTCTTGCATGTCTCTTCCTGTCTTAAGTGCAAGGTCAGGCAGAGCTGGAGCCAGCTCCGAATTACCAGGAGCTCTAACTCTTGTGGAGATCGTAATAGCATTCAAATTAAACCTTGGAAAGTAATAGAAGATGTGTAAGACTTGTGGGAAAATTTATATGTATTTTAGAATCATAGAATCACAGAATAACCAGGTTGGAAGAGACCCACCAGATCATCGAGTCCAACCATTTTTATAAGAAACATATTCTGTACCCAGCTCATCTCACTGCACAACTGATGGAGGTCATTCTTTCAGGTTGCCCAGGCCTGAGGAAGGGTTCTTGCTTTCTAAAACTCCAAAGCATTTGTGGTCTTTTCTGATGTTTCTCCATGCACTTTTACTGTTGTTTCTGTATGTCTGGTGCTTTCCATATTGCTTCCTTGCATACAAGTGATATTGGGTGTGACTGGGAAAGCGATAATTCAGCTGTAGTACCTGAGAGACTGTGGTTTATGCTGCTGTAATTAATATTTTGTGTGTTGTTACTGTGCTTATGTGCTAGTGTTTGATAGGAATGGTTGGACTCGATGATCCGGTGGGTCTCTTCCCACCTGGTGATTCTATGATTCTATGATTCTAAGGGTGAATTATGGATATGTAGATTGCACATTTCCATCTGATCATGGTTAGAAGTGGCTTTGCATAACAGTAGTCTAAATAAAAATAAAACTGGAATTGTTTCTAGAGGAGTAAGTATTTTAAGTACTTATCATGACTATTCTGCTTTTCCTCTCATTAAACAAACAAACAAACAAACCAGGACTTGATGATACACACTGAAAACAACGAAGAGTTTACCATCAGTGTCCATGGACATAAAATTGGACGTAATTCATCACTGATTTTTCATAAAATGCAGCTATAGGTTGTAGCCTTTTTAGAACTCGAAGTGGATGTATCTGGCGGCATTTTCGGTGTCGCCCCGGGCCTGCAGTGCACAAAACGCCATTTCTTTTCCTAGCAGCAGCGCCCAGACGTGCTGCCTTTGAGGCTGTGAGTGTCGTTGGTCGCCCCTGATCATTTATTAGTCCGATTGCTGTAAGGTGAGAGCCCCCCGACCCGCTCCCTGCTGACACCGCCCCGCCGCCGGCCACGTGACCCGGCGCTGCGGGCGCGCCGTGACGTCATCACCCCCGCCCCGTGAGGCGCTTCCGGCGCGCGGGGCTTGCGTCATCGCCGCGCGCCGCCGGGAGGGGAGGGGCCGCGCCGGAGGCGGCCGCGGGCGGCGGCGGGGCGGGCGGCGGAGGAGGAGGAGGAGCCGCGCCATGGCGGGTGAGCCGGGGCCGGACCCCGGGAATGAGGGCTCCCGCTGGTCCGGCGTTGCGGGATTGGGGCTTAGAGGCCGGGGCCGCTGCCGGTTCTAGAGCCCCGGGGCTCGAAGGCCGGAGCTGGGGCGGCTCCCATTGCCGGTTCCTGGGGCTCCTGCCGGACCGGAGCCCGCGGCGGGGCCGGGTTGTGTGGGCCAGGGGTGGGGCCGCCGCCTTTACCGGGTCCTGGGGCTCGTGGCTCGGGCTGGGGCCGGAGCTCGGGGGCTGAAGCCGCCGCCGTTACCGTTTCCTGGGGATCGGGGATGGGGCCGTCACCGTTACCAGTTCCCAGGGCCGCTGCCGTTGTCGGCTCCTGGGACTTGGGGCTGCCGCTAGTCCAGGATTGTGGGACTGAGGCTTGGAGCTGGGGCCACCACCGTTGCCGGTTCTGGGCTCCGGGACTCCTGCTGGTCTGGAGCCCGCAGCCGGGACAGGGCTGAGGCCGCTGCTGTTAGCGGTTCTCAGGACCGAGGCTGCCACTATTACCAGTTGCTGGGGCTTGGGGCTCCGGTTGAGCTGGGGCTCAGGGGCTGGAGCTGCCACTGTTACCTCCTGGGATTTGGGGCCCAGAGATGGGGCCACCGCTGTTACCGTTTCATGGGATTCGGGGGCTGGGGCCACTGCTGTTACCGGTTCTCTAGGCCAGGGCTGCCGGCATAGCCGCATCTGGGGCTTTAGTGGTCAGGACTGGGGCCGTTGCTGATTCCCAGGCCTTGGGGCTCCAGCGAGTGTGGGGTTGTGGCGCTGGGGCTGGGGTGGCTGCCGTTGCTGGTTCCTGAGGCTCAGGGTTGCCACCGGCGTGGGGCTGGGACTGACAGCTCGCTCTGTTCCTGGCGCAGGTGAGGCGGCGGCTGGCAGCGGGGACCCGGGAGCCGGCACATGGCAGCCCCCGCAGCTGCCCCCATGAGCGAGCGGGGCTGCCCGGACACTGCGGGGCACCATGAGAGCGGGCCACGAGCGCAGCCAGGAGTGCCTCCCGCCAAAGAAGCGGGACCTGCCCGCCGCCAGCACCGGCACCGAGGTGGGTCGGGCGGCAGGAGCCTCAGGTGAGGGCCCCGAGTGGCCCCGGACAGCCGGGCCGGGTCCCACTGCCGCGCGCTACGGCCCTGGCGAGGCCACGGAAGCGGCAGCGGGGCTTACGGTGGACCAGTACGGGATGCTCTACAAAGTGGCTGTGCCCCCTGCCACCTTCTCCCCCACGGGTCTGCACCCCGTGGTGAACGTCAGCCCCTTGCCCCCTGCCTTCAACATGACCTCGCCGATAATCCAGCACCCGGGGGTGCCCTACCCGCCCATCCACTACGCGCAGATCCCGCCGGCGTCCCTGCAGTTCATCGGCTCCCATTACACAGTGCCCTATGCCGTCCCTCCTGGCTTCCTGCCTAGCCCGCTTCTGTCTCCTTCCACCAACCTCACCACCTCTCATGTCCCCCACTTTGTGCCATACGCCTCTCTCTACACAGAAGAAGCCGCTCCTTCCCCCCAGACTACCTCTCCTACCCACACCTTCAACAAATCTGCTCCGGCAAGCTCTCCTTCCGGCCAGATGCAGCACCATGCCGGGACCCAGACGTTAGAAGCTGCACCGGGTAGAATCCCTGTTTATTATCAGATGTCCCGCCTCCCATCAGGGTATTCAGCGTATGAGACGCCTGTGGCCGGTGGAAGCCCGGAGTCTCCTCGGCAAGACAGTCAGCTGAGTTCAGAGGTAGCTGCTGCCAACGGTGGGCAGAGACACCTGGAACCTCATGTGGCGAGAAGGAGCAGCGAGGTGATGGACTCTGCCGGCAGTAAGGCTGAAGACTCTCTGCCAGGGGCTGCAGCGGGGTGTGTGGTCGACGGGCAGTTCCTTTCAGGTTACCAGACGCCGGGAACAGAGGTCTCTGTGCCAGCTCACAGAAGCACCCCAGACACTGATCTGGAGGTTCAGAGGGTGGTGGGGGTGTTGGCATCTCAGGATTATCATGTTGTGGCAGCCCAGATGAAAGATGACCCGAGCCCTTTAAACCTTTGCCATAATCTCCCTGATCAGCAGGGGGAGTCGAAGGATGTGCTGAGAAACACAGTGGAAAGGGCTGCTGTTGAGAAAAACCAGTCCAGGAGTCCATACGTGATGTCCCCCAAAGAGCCGGTTAGACAAAGACAGTTAACCAAAGGAATGGTGATAGCCAACGGCAAGCCAGTCCTGGTTCCCGTTGGATCTGAGCCCACCAGGTCTGCCCCAGAAACCCTGGTGAGGCAGAGCCCAGACGCACAGGCTCGAGGAAGCGTGCCGGAAAAGGACCTGGCCCAGCCACAGCCACCCAACGCCTCACACTTGCCCTCTCACTTCATGAAAGGAGCCATCATCCAGCTGGCCACCGGAGAGCTGAAGCGGGTAGAGGACCTGCAGACCCAAGACTTTGTTCGCAGTGCAGAGGTGAGCGGGGGCCTGAAGATCGACTCCAGCACCGTGGTGGATATTCAAGACAGCCAGTGGCCTGGGCTTGTCACGCTGCATTTTGTGGTTGGGGAGCAACAAAGTAAAGTGAGCATTGACGTGCCCCCAGAGCATCCCTTCTTTGTATACGGCCAGGGCTGGTCCTCCTGTAGCCCAGGGCGGACTGCGCAGCTCTTTGCTTTGCCCTGTCACAGGCTGCAAGTGGGGGATGTCTGCATATCAATCAGTTTACAGAGCATGAATGGCAACTCAGCTTCTCAGGCTACCTACCCTCTCACAGACCAGTTGATATCTACTAGGGAGAGATCTGACAGAACAGCTCAGGGGTCTGGAGAACCGTCTGACAGAGCTGCTGAAAGGAACAGCCACACAGATAGGGACAGCGCAGCCCAGAGCTTTCATGCAGAACCCTCTCAGCCCGAGACTGGCAGTCAGTATGGCTGTACAGCCCCAGGCTTCCAAAGATACAGCATGCAGGCAGAGGAGCCTCGGCCCTCTCTGCTCCGTCCCTCTTTCATTCCCCAGGAGGTCAAGCTGTCTATCGAAGGGCGTTCTAATGCAGGGAAATGATCCCTTTTAGGCTGTGAGCTAGAGCATCCCCTCTAGGTGAGCCTTGCCGTCAGGTGGAGAAATTGCACAGACTTTGTGACAGGTTCACCAGCAAGGCTGCTTTCTGCCCTGCAGGACTGGATTTAATCCATCCAGTCCGGTGGCTGACCAGTTCCTCTTGGAGAATCAAGAGGGATCTAGTGCCTCAGGGAGCAGCAACGGGCTAGCTGGGGTAGAGAACCGGGATGTGCTCATGAGCTTGCGATGAGAGCATTCCAGAGGCTGGGGCTTTCTCACACCTCCCTGAATAACTGATTTCCTGCGGGGCAGGGTCTAAGCATTCAGGATGGGTGGGGAGATGAGGAGGGCAGACACAGCTTAAGGTAGCAGATAAGATTGCTGAAGATGTTACGCCTCCTTTCTCATGTAGGGGAGAGATTGGTCCCCACTGGAGCTTAGGGGGCTCCACTCCCAGTATCCCTTTTCTTCACACATGCACTTTAAAAGGACCGTTCACCGATGGAGCTCTTGAGGGCAGGACGGAGATGCTTCTCCGGTGGTTCTGTTAATGTCTCTTCCACTGAATCCCACTGCTCTTTCTTCTTGCAAAGAATGTACAGATTTGAATGAATCACAGAAATTCAAGAGGAAGGACCAAAAGGATGGGTTTGGGTGTAGGTGAATAGGGAACGCGAGCACTTGGGGTGGGACACGAGTTGGGGTGGGGGACATCAATTTCTTGCTATAAAATACACTTAATTATTTGCCACCAAATCAAATCTTTCTTCCCATGTGAATAACTTAAAAAAAATATTTCTTGGGCTTATCGCTTTTGCAGAGGCTTAGCCCATGGGTGAATGGAGTTGGGTTTTTTTTTTGTTTGTTTGGATTTTGGGTTTTGGTGGGTTTATTTTTTTTAAAGCTGAGGTGAAATATATTTAGCTTTCTCTAGGGAAGGATGGAAACACATCCTTTTTCTGTGAGAAGACCGAGACTATTTTGTAATGAAACCAGAAGAAAACACTCCAGGTGGTTAACTCTTCCCTGCAGGCAGCGTCCTGAATAAGCTCTGGACAAGAGACAAGTATTTGTGCATGTGCAGGCAAGGTACAAAGTTTCTGCTAAGTTCAGTTCTATTGTTAATCTAGGGACTCTCAAAAAAATCACTGCATCACAGGGCATTTTGGGTTGGTTTTGTGTTAGTTCTTCTGATGCTTCACTCTCAAGTTCCTCTGTAGAACAGCATGGTAAAATCAAGAGTAGTATTTTTCACGGTGAAATTTATTACAAATGTATATTAATACCTCGTTATGGTAATAACACTCCATTCAAGTGAAGGCTCCAGTAGTCACACTAATTTCCCCTCTCTGATGGTGTGTTATGACACCAGCTCTAACTGCTTCGCTAGGATAAAACATAGTCACTGTTACATTGTGGATAGGAGTCTTCACTGACTTCACTTGGGTTAAGTATTCCTTGTATTAAGGTGCCCGTCTCTGTGCTAGGACCAGGCTTTTGAGAGGGTTTCTTTTCAGTGTGCGGGTCCCCGCTGGAGTCCTGATGCTGCTCCTGATGTTCAGCATACCGGTTTCTGTCTCCCCTCCCTCATCTATCTGGAATTTAATATCAGGCATCCCTGACTGCTAGGGCACTGCTGCTCCCTTTTCCCAAATGCCGTGTGTGTCTGTGCTCTCCTCGGTGCAGCCGTCATCCGTCAGCTTGCAGTGGTGTCTCAGGGCTGCTCCGCACGCTCTTCAGGAACACGTCCTGTATCTGGTTGGCTTTGGTTGACTGTGTGAGGCAGGGGTGCTCTGCCTGAGTGTTAGGCAAATCAGAGTTTCCAGAATGTCCCTTCCATCCAGGTGGTCAGTCCTGTTTTCCTAGCACGTTGCTAGCCATTTCCGTTGCCTTTGAAATGCCTGCACCAGGACAGTTTCTTTTCAGGCCTTAGGTGAGATCTGTGCTACTCCTGCCCTCAGCGTTTGTGCCTCACGGGGGTTTCTCCGGAACGAGGATGCTGCCTGTACCACGTGTAGCTTCCCCCAAAGTACACACTGCTTCTGATCTCATTAGCTCCATGTGAAGTGTATGAAGTTGCGGTGATGCTGTCATATGAAGATTCCGCCTCCTTGGATGCAGCAGCTGTGGGAACAGATGCTGTTTTCCCGGCCCCGTTTGTAACGTGTACTGTCTGGGCCCGGGTGCCTGGCCTCAGCCCCTGGGGTCGGTCATGGTTGCTCTTCATTGGACTCTCC
This sequence comes from Phaenicophaeus curvirostris, assembly GCF_032191515.1. NCBI lineage: Eukaryota > Metazoa > Chordata > Aves > Cuculiformes > Cuculidae > Phaenicophaeus > Phaenicophaeus curvirostris. The sequence goes on from NC_091405.1 coordinate 17,345,712, forward strand.
TACGCAAAGACCTCGATTAATGCTGGTTTGTACTTCATGCTCAGGACATCCAGGGTGTCTGTGGCCAAAGGCAGAAGGCGGAGGAGTCCAGGTTCTCCTGCCTGTTCTTGGCAGGGCATATGCAGGGGAATTCAGAGCTGTGGCAGGCAGCTAAGAAAGGGATCTTGCATACATATGGTGTGTGAATGTAGGTGGGCTGGTTGCACGCATAGAGGAAATGTCTGAGCAGCTGAAGGGTGCAGAGCCCCTCGTGCATCTCTGAACACAGAAATCTCTCTTTTAGAGTTGGGGGTTTGGGGAGCCGGCCTTATCTCATGTGTGTTACTGTAACTACTACTCCTAGATCTCAGCCGCACTGAACAGTGGTCTGACACTGATGTACCAGGCAAGATGCTGTGTGGCTAAAATAGCTTTGTACTGTAGGCAGCCAAAGGGCTGTGGAGGTGCTCACCCTGGGCTTTGGCTAGCTGCGCGCTTGTCCAGTGTGGCTTGAGCTCTGTGGAACAGGCCACGGTGTGAGCTTGACCTCGGCGCTTTCATCCAACACTCCCTGTCAGTCCCACTGTTGAGCATGTTTCAGCTGCCAGCTCTTCTCTGGAAGCAGCGGGTTGGGGCACATTTCATGGTGGGGCATCAAGATGAAGAAACTGGGAATCTAGTTGCTTGCCCCAAAGGCAGTGGACAGGAGGGGTCACTGCCGGCCCTGTAGCCCAGATCAGCAGAACTCCTAATCGCTGGAATCTCTTCTGACAGGGTTGGGCTGTGTTGGTTGGTGCCTGTGGTGCTGTTGTGTTGAGCGTTGAGGTTCTCCTGAGACACGGAGTATGTGGGACAGGCTCTGCTGTAGGCAGCAAAGCTATGAATGAGCCTATAGAGGAGGCTTTTATTTCTTAGGTTTACAGGGAATGGAGGAGATAAAGCCAGGAAGATCTTACGGAATGAGATGGTTATCCAGGCTTTTCTGCAGGCAGAGATGTGACAGGCTTCTCAGAGAAATATCCTGTTTTCCTGCTGCTATTGTGAAGGGGAGGGGAGCTGTGGTCTGTCCTACCTGGAGGAGGAGGCCTCCTGCCTTGGTCTCAGCCAGCTCACGCTCTGTGGCAGGAGCCTGTAGGATGCAATAAGGGTGTCTGTGGCCGCCTGTCCCATCTCCCGAAACATTCCTTGGGTCAGCTGCCCGGCAGAGGCCAGGCCTGTTTCTAGGCTGTGCGTACACTGCTGCTCCAGGAACGTGAGACTTGCTCCAAGCGACGAGCGCTCATCACTACCAGACTATGCAGAGGAAGCTCTGCCTGGAAAGAAGGAAAGCTGCAGAGGCCCCTCTGCCTCCCCTTTCCGGCAGGTGCGCAAGTATAATGCACTTTTCACATTAAGTGTCCCTGCCCCCCCGTCCCCACCCCATGCTCAGAGTCACTTTTCCCCGTAGAGAACTAACAATCCTTGTTACTCAGAAATCATTGTAAAGGAAACTACAGCAGCTTGAGTAGCCCGAATGCGAGTTCCTGCCCACAGCAGTACATGTGCCTTTCCCTAGCGTCGCTCACAACTGCTCTTTGTCTTTCAGGCTGTCCTAGGGCCTGAAACTTTGCAGAAGCTGCTAAGATGGCTACGAATGCACATTCTGTACAGAGTTTGGCCCGGGGTGTGTTCCGTGTATGGCTTATGATGGTCAAGGCCCTTTCACGGACTTCACATCTGTCCGTGGAGGACGAGACTTGTCCCTAACGTCCTTCTAGGCTGCTGCCATCCCACTCCGCAAATGCACCCGTGCACACTTTCGTTGTTTTCTGCTTTCATGGCACCTTAGCGCCAGGGGAGGGTCTGCACACGGGAAGCAGAGAAGCAGACGTGTCGCCCTGGGGGAACTGGCTGGGCTGCCCTGAGGCAAGGAGGTCTTTGTAGATAAGTGCTGATCCCTCAACTATAATCCCAGTTATGTAATGGCTGTATTAACATGTAACCGACCGCATTGTATCTAAAGCCTTAGAACTAGTCAGGTGCTCCCCTCCGACCTTGTTCCTGCCCCTTTCCTTCTACCTGATCTTTAACAAAGCATTAATAATTCTAAGGATAATCTCTATTTTGTTGTGCTTTTTTTGTAACTGTTTTAAATAAATCAATTTGTACTGTATATTTGTACTTTTGGTGAGATCCTTTTTCCTGTTTTACCATTTTAAGTCTGTACTTGGCTACACACAGATTGTATTTTTATTGTTAATGCTCTTATGAATATTGCATTTAACTTGTTGACTCTGTAAACACAGTATATATCTATATATCTATATCTATATATAAACCAATAGCTTTTCCTTTGGTGTTTGAGACTTTTTGCTTGTCTGTAGCATCATTAGGATGTGGGTTCTCTGGTCTCACACAGTGATCTGGAGACTTGTGACATGGGCAAGGTAAGGGCTGTCTCACAGATGGACTGTAAGCCATAATCCTGTGTTCAGATACTTTTGCTTTTACGTGTTTTCTTTCTTGTACCCCTTGGGCTAACGCCAGTGGTGCCAGAGGAGAAGCTTCAGCTGCAGTTTGCAGAGCGAAGCTGCATCTCTGCTTGCCCAGCAAAGCACACGAAATAGAGCAACAGCAAATATTGTGAGAAGCAAACTGTCAGTTTGAGTGTGAAAATCAACAGAGGTGAAAGCGAGGGATTTGTTCAGAGAGCAAAGGAGGATACAAACCAAGGTACCATGGAACTGAATAGACCCTTTCCAGATCTAGTGTCTGTTCCCAAAGTGAGAGAAGCAAGGATGGCTCCTGGATGTCAGTTCTGTGTGATGAATAAGATGTTAAATCAGCTTCTGTAAGGTGAGGAAATGAGATGCTAGAGTGAAGTGTGCAGGAAATTGTAGTACTGAGAAGACAAAATGCTTCTCTTAGCTAGCCTCCCTAAGACCGAAGGTAAGGTTAGTTTATTATCATGAAAAACGTGTAGCATTGTGCTCTTCCAAGGCAACAATTGTAAGTGTTAAATAGGGTTTTCAAAGGCTTCAATCAAAAGCTTTTCAAATGGAAAAAAAGAGGGGGAAATCAGGTTTCTAAGTAGTCTGACCAGAAGGGTTTGCTGCTTCTTTTAACTTTACTCTTCTTATCTCAAGTAGGAGTCTTGTGGTCAGTATTTCTGCCTTAATGCAAAGAAACAGCAACCAAAGAGAAGACAGAAGCTCTTGATGTATTTAGACCACGTTGTACCTGTAATGCAGGCCTTAACTAGAAAAGCTATGAAAGCAGCAGGGGTCTTCAGGCTACAAAACAGATGTGTGTGGCACACCAGTGTTTGGTGGGCTGGTGTCTGGAACCCACAAAGCTACAGCATGCATCTTTAGATGCTCGTTCTTAAAGAAATAATGGAGAATGTACCAGCCCTTTGCCTCCCCCCACAGCCCCCATGAGTCCTTCTGCGCTGAGGCTTTGCCTTTTCCAGTTCAAACATGCCTAGATTTAATTCCCATAGTTGCATCGTTTCATAATGATTTCTATTCGCAATGGGAGCCTCTTCATGTAGGTACAGACTATGATCATGTTTCACCTTGGCTACCTCTTGAATAAACTTAAGAAGGCTTAAATTCCCTGCCCTCTGGCAGGTTTTCCCAGACTGTTATTGTAGCTTTCCATGGCTCCTCCCCAGCTCACCCCTTTTCCACGTTCCTCTCATTGGTTTTGCTGCTGAGTGTGGAAGCAAAAGCAACTTTCTTTATTACCTGAGTGGTTCTGTTTACTAACGGTGCCCCCCTAAACAATAAAAGGATAGGCAAATCCACACAGCACTAGAGAGCTGGCCTACCCTAACTGTTTACTATTTGATCAGCTCTTTCACTTGCAAACCTGAAATGCTGTTTAAATGAAAATGAACCTGTGAGTAAACCAGCACACCTATTTGCTGTTTGCTTACCTCAGTCAGCCTTTCTCATGGTGTTAATATGGGGTAACTTGAAACAGGAACTCGGTTTCCTTTTAGATTTTCCATGGGTGCTACCGCAATTTAGCACATAGTGTTAAGAGAAAGGGTGTGCACAGCTATTTCCAGGGAGACAACATCCTCCTTTGCTTCCTTTTTATGGGTACAAACTGCGAGGGATTTACTCCTGGAGGAGCTGTGGACTGTCAAAGTCCTCAGCTCCATAATTCATGCTGCAGAAAGCAAGATCCCTCTTTAGCGAGGCAGGCTTTCACGCACAGCAGAGCTGCACCAGCCCAAAACTATCTACGGGGCAAAGGTCCAAGAACAGGACAAAGCATAAAATGTAAAGAAGGGGACTAAATAAACGTGAACATTAATTTATTTTCCCTCTGTTCGCAGGCTGTGACTTGGCCCCCAGAGCAGACTGTGTCCTCAGAATCTGCTCGCACCAGGCTATTTTGGCAGACTTCTCTCAGCTCTGTTCTCCTGTGCTGAGGAGAAAACCAGAACCATCTGTCAGGGAGAGTCAGCCAGGGACCCACAGCAGCCTTGTGAGCGTGGAAGCCTGCTAGCGCAGCAAAGGCGGCACAGTTCTTGGCTGTAGCTTAATGCAGCGCACTGTTGCTCTGCTCCTCAAAGGTCATTTTGCCCAGCAGCTGGCTTTCCAGCTCCACATTGTTCACTGGCAGCTGGAAAAAGTTCATTTCAGCTGCCAAAGCGGCCATGGCAGAGGGGTCCTGGCCGAACTGTGCCCGGAGCATCATGTCCATTTTCTCCAGGCGCCGCTTGAGCCTCTTGGCCTCACGCTCCCGGATGAGCCGTGCCTGTCGCTTCTCTGGGGTCTCGTTTGCCCGTTTCAGGCGCATGGCTTCTCGGTCTCTCTGCAGCCGCCGCGCTCGTTGTTCATCTGTCTCTTGCATGCGCTGCAGGCGCTTAGCTTCTCGATCCCGCATGCGCCTCACTTCCCGCTCTTCAGGTGTCTCATTGTCCCGCCGGCTCTTCTTGGCCGTGCGCTCCCGCTCCAGACGCTGCAGCCGCACTTCCAAGGGCTCGTTCTGCCTCCGAAGGGCCCACTTCCGCATGCCGGGTGTCTGGGCCTCCAGCAGCTTGCGGTAGGCAGCACAGTTGTTGCACACAAGGAGGATGCCTGCAGGATACACAGGGGGGTGAAAGGCAATGTCTTTCCTTTCGACACTGGAGGAACCCTCGCTCTGTGGTGCCGGCAAACGATCCGCACTGAGCACCTCTGGTAGCTTCTCGCTGGAAAGCAGAAAGAGCAGAAAGTCAGAGACTTGGTGCTGATGGCAAAGTCCCCATCTCAGACTGCCCAGGCAGCTGCAATGAGCAATTTCCCTGCTACAGCCTGTGAGAGCAGCCTCTGCTAAACCAGGCCTGCCTGCAGATACATCTGAATAGCTAAAATATCACAAGCCTCTGCTAAACCAGGCCTGCCCACAGTCTGACTAGATAAAATGAAGCAACATCATATCAGGGTTAAGTGGGTTAGCCCAGAGCAGTATCTAGGTTAGAAGAGCACAAGAGCAGGAATTAACCATCAAGCTGCTCCTCCCCATCATCTCTGGATTTCTCCTTTCAGCCCTGTTCCACTAGTCAGTGGGTGATCTTCCACCAGGCAGGACACAAGGAACATTTTGATTCCTGCCCGTAATCCTGCTCTGGAAACGATGAACCCATCTGGGCAGTACAGACTTACTCGCAGGGCAAGGGAAGCAGTTGATTGTTCTACAGTGAGACCCCAGTGCTTTCTGCATAGTTCTAGTTCTTCACAGAGCTAAGGAACACCCTTCTAGCAGCACAGTCCATGGAAGTGTTAGCAGGTGATGCAGAGCTGCAGGCAGGAAAGGATTGAGGGAATCTCACTCACTGGAGGTGTTCACAGCTCTCCTACAGGATTTAGTGGTCCAGAACCATGAGTTCTGTGTCATTTAAGGCAATCCACCTAATCTTTAATGTGGATCCCCTAGCCTACTCACCAGCCAGGGCAACCCTGACCTGTTGAATGTGGCGTGGCTGGTGAAGCGCGCTCCGCACACCGCACAGTTTGACAGCTGGTCCTCTGAGTGGATCAGGAGATGTCGCCCAAGGGATCCTGGAGAGCTGAGGGCTCTGCCACACACAGGACACATGTAGCTCTTGGCGCTCACCACGGCTGCAGTGTGCTGCAAAACAACCAGTAGGTTGTTACTAACAAATTGCCCATCTCTCTGCGCAGTCTGATACAGCAAACCATTCAGTTCAGCCTCTTGGAATGGGAAGACTTTACCACTAAACCTCTGCCTGACAGCTCCTAGACCAAGCTCAAGAAATCTAGGTGTCACAGAGCAAGGACAAAACCTTTCTACAGCTCCGTTTCAGTGCAAGAGAAACAATTAAGGCCAAACACTAGGACCATAAGACCTGACCCTTGTTTTCAGGAATGCATCTGAAGATGCTGCTGTTGCTGGACAAAGCGTAACTGGACTAACGGTAGGCAGAATGCAGGCGAGGAAGTGCTTGGATTGAGACAGTCTGCTGGTGTGCCTAAGTGGCCAATTCAGTTCTGCTTCATTCCTTCTTTTACAGACTTTCATGGGCTGTGAAGAGAGTACTGACAACAAAACCTATGAGATTCCAGCACAGATTTCCAGCAATACTGGAATCATGTCAGAGGAAGAACAGCTGTTTTCCTGGATAGGAACTGTGATAAAGGTACAAAATAAAGAACTGAGTGATAAGGAGGAGGGTTTCTTATCTCACTGAATGACATAAAAATTGCTTCCACATTTTATCTAAAGGAACTGCCTGGTCTTAGCCTGCAACTGCTTGCAGAGACTGCTTTGAGACAGAGTTGTCTTTTCCAGGTCTGCAGACCAGTGGCTTGATGATTCTTCCCCCAGGACACCCTCTGGACACAGTTTACTGCTGTAAAGTTCAATCACACCCTAGCCAGAAGCTCAGTTCTGTGACTGCAAAGACCAAAGCAAAGCCACCCTGTGCTTTGGGTTGTTGCTGGATTTGGGGCTCATGGGGGCCCAAGGGGCTTAAGGCCAGAGATATCCCACAGATTGGAATCTTCTCCTACCTGGTATACGTGAGCAATAAGCTGTTCTCTGCTGCCACACTCCAGCTGGCAGAGGGGGCACTGTGACAGTCCCAGCATAGGATCCGTATTCAAAGTCTCGGGCACCTACAAGGAGGAAAAGCCACCTCGTGTAATTACAGCCACCCCAACACTGCCTTGTTGACTCCCAGAGTCAACACTGCACCGGCCTCGACAAGATTGACTGTCTCCTGTTCCTGGCAGACCAAGAGCTCTTCATACCCTTTCCTCCTGATGGGAGACACTGCTTGGCGGAGGTGGGAGAAAAAGATAAGAAACCATGGTGGGGAGAGGAGCTGTTTAGACAGTACCCTTCTCTGTCCTTGGGAGGTGAAGGTGAGCGCAGAGCCAGGACACACTTGCCTCATTGTCTCTCATCGGTGGGGTTCCAGCCACAGGTTGTTCTGCATTCTCTAATTCTTTCTTCACTTTCACCATTGAGCCATCCTCCTCAGATGTATGGGAAGAAACTTCATCTTGGGTGGTTTCCTCATCATCACTGCCACCTGGAACATGAAGAGAGTCATTCCGAGTGTCACCCATAGGCCATAACTGTCCTGACCAGCATCACTGGGGGGCTTCTACCCACACTCTCCGAGCAGGGGCTCCATTTAAACTTGGGCTGGGGCCCTGAAGAACCTGAAGTGCTCTGCAAAGTCCCTGGACCTGGCCTGTTACCCTGCCTGGTCTGACATGGACCCACTGCTGTTACCACCCTCCTCTAGTAAGTTGGGACTGCATCCCAGCGGTGAGGGCATTGCCCAGTCTGTGTTGTGGTGGCCCCTGGCTCTGGGCTTGCCCTCCCTTAGGGAGCAGCCCTGCTCTTGGTGTTTCCTGACACCAAGTCCTGCACAGGAGCCAAGGGCTAACCCAGAGGACGGGAAGGGTAAGAAGTGGGAGGACACCCATGAGTTGTGCAGCATGTAGCCTCACCCCACAGCAGAATCTCCCCAGTCCACTACCTTGCCATTACTGGAAGGGGCAGAACTCACTGCTGCTGGAGTCGGGGTCTTGCAGCGGATGAATGGCTGGCCTTTGGTCCCCAAGAGCTCCAGGAAAGTTGTTTTTCATCATGGCTTGGCGGGCTTGCTCCTCCAGCCCTGCAAAGACTTGCTTCCCTAGCAGCCACAAGGACAAAGAGTCAGACTGGTGCCGTTCCATTGCTTTCACCACCAAGGTTTGCCAAAAACCCAACGGGTGTGGGGCTGCTCACCTGCACTGGGCAGAACCTCTGAAGTCACCTCTCAGAAAGCATTTAAGTAACCTCTCTGCTTGCCTGCCCTGCAACACCAGCCTCTTGTGGCTGCTGATGCGAGTCCAGGCCCTGTGTCTAGAACAGTCTCACTAGCAGAAACGTCTGGCCTCAGGCTGCTTGCTGCATACACTTCAAATACCACTCCAGCCATAAAAAAGTGAGATACCTGCTGTATGTAGCCAGGTGGACTTCTCTGGTACCAAGCTACCTGGCAACAGAGCCATAGCACAGCTCTAGGTGGAGGGGAAGCCACTCAAGGACTATAGCAGCGTCCTAAATCAGGCACACTGCTCCATGGCTTCTAAATCATTAACTCCTGTTCCTTGCTATAATAGGCAACTTGCACAATAATAGTGTCTCCCTAGGTGCTTCGCACCTCATCTGCCCCCCACTAAAACCAGGGCTTCTCCTTGGCATGCTGTGTCACCACCTTCTGTCCTGGGAGGATAGAGGACAAGCTGCCCAGCAAGAAGGCGTTTGTGCTTGGAGCTGGTGTTCTCCTGCTTACAAGATACATAACTTACTTCACTGCCTTGCCTTGCCCCGGAGTGGCTCTGGCTAAAAGAAATCTCAGTGACACTTCATATGCTCAGTGCAGACAACTAAGGGAATAAAGACAGAAATGGAGATGCTTGTTTAAGAGAGCTTACAGTCTGATGAAAAACACTGATCACCAGTACTTCAACTCAATGGGAGAGGGCAAACACATTGAAAGAAAGCAATTATTTAGGCTTCTCTGAAAGAAAACTTCTTACAGCAATCCCTGCTAAGGTGAACTTTTTGTTTCAAGGAATAATAAAAGGCAACCATTAATTTTCATATTAAATCAAACAAATGGCTTTATTCGAGGTGTAGTCATGATTTGCCTCTCTCAGCAGATGACATGGTGCTAAATTCCCAGCGGGCAGCTTTTGAGTTCAACTTATCAACTGAGTTGTAGGTTCTCAAGAATCACTCAAAGCATTAATGCAAAACTGGTAAGAAAGACGCAGTGCACTTTTCACATAAAAGCTTTTGGAATGGAATTGTACCTTTTAGTACAGGGCTACAACTGGCATCAATATAGCCAGGGAACCGAATCCTTGACCCACTGAGAGGACACCAGTCCTGTTACAAGGAAAGGCACATTCCCACGTGCTAAACTGGTTCGGCCAGCTTTGCCCCGTGGTCACACTCGCACTGCCTGTCTGGTGCTTACCTCTCAACTTCCAGCAGTGCTTTAAAAACCAGTAATTTATGGAAGATTTCAAAGACCTTCAGAAGTTTCATGGAGAGTGTGGAAGAAGACTTTTAGTTCCCAACATCCCCATGGAGGTTTGCAAAAGCATTTGAAGGCATTTATCATCGTTTCAGAAATGTGAGAAAGGTTTCTGTAGAGAAGACACAGTCCATGCGGGAAGGAGAGGGGAGCTGAGAGGCACTCTAAATCTGTTTGTCAGGGGAACATCACGATTGCCGTCACACACGTACCTCCCTCAGAAGCCATTCCAGCACTAAATGGTTTTCATGACCTGGAGCGCTGCTTTTATGCCTGGACCACAACCTCACATCAGTGGGGCTGAGATAGAGCCTGCATGAACAGCAGACACTACAGACTTACAGTGCCTCTCCAAGAAGCAGATATCCACAAGCCATGAGGATAAAAGTCAAGAGACCAAAAAAGCATTGCAAGATGGAGAAAGTATGGTGAAATGAGGAAACCTGAAGAACACAGGACAGATGTAAAACTATGGTGGGAGACATGCTACCTGTGACAGTTACAAAACAGGATTCCCAAACACCACTGCAACTGCTGATGGAAACAGTTACGTGTTTGTTTTCTTCCCTCCTCTCTCCCCTTCCAGATGCCTCACATTGCCACTGAGCTGCAGCCTGAAGTCTAACGGCAGGAGGTTCCCTGCTCTGATCCACATACGATACAGACAGTCTGCAGGGTTTTAAAAGCTGCAATTGTTACACGAGGTGACTGAGGAACTCCTCCTATCAGTACCGCTGTCAATCACAACTAAGAAAGCAATCATGTCTGCAGTGGCCTTTCTGTACAACACACACAGAACCAAGTTAGCATTGATTCAGTGCAGTGCAGAGCACTATCAGCTTACAGCCAGAAATGCAAACTGTTACCAAAGCAGTGCTGTTAGCAGATGGCACCTTGTGCATTCTCCACTAGCTTGTACCTAAAAGGCATCATGGGATTGGGGAAGACACTTTTAAAAATGCTATCTTCAGCTTACACAGAATTTCTTATGTATGAAACTAACATTGTCTCCAAAAGAACTTGGGAAAGAGTGTCCTGCTCATCTACTGACGGACTAAGTCTTACTTTGATGAAGCTTTGGAGCTTTAATGTTTGATAGGTAATGTTTGACGTTGTTTCTACACACTCATGTTCACATACAGACAATGAGACCCCTGCCTCCACCCCACTCTGAATGCACTGACATTCTTTGGAAAGAGAGTAAGACAGGCAACAGGTTTAGGATCACTGCTATCAGTGAAGTTGTGCTCAATATTGAACTCACAGACTCTTCTCCAGAAGTTTCTTTTATTAAATACAAAAAGGGCTGCAGGCTGACCACAACACCAAAACAAGTCATTATGTTTGGTTTACAAACAGCTAGAGATGCAGGACAGTGAAAGATCATACAAATGCCTCTGCTTTGCATTTCAGTTTTCCTCTCCATAATCTTGTAAATGAGTGGGATGCCAGGAGAGCAGCTGTGGAGGTGGGGGGCAGCCCTGTGGGACTGTGCGACAGGGGAAGGCATGACCACTAGAATCTGGTGCTGTATCAGCTTGGTAGCCAGCAAGGTTTTTGGTTTTTTTTCCTGAGCCCTTCCCTTCTCGAACTGTATGAATGCAGGATAACTCTTGGGTGTTCTGGAAAATAAACACACAAACAAACATCCCCCACCCCAAAATCCACAAAACAAAATCAAAAGAAACTGCGTTATTCCCCTGTCTTCCTTCCTAAACAGAAAGGTCTCTCAAAGATGAGCCACTTTATTCCCTCCTTGTACACCAATTTAAAGTCCCTGTTCAGGTAGGTCTTCTCTGTGTTCCTTTCCTGGACCTGAAATCTGCAAGTCTTTCCACCACTGTGGATCTAGTCCACCTGCCCCATCGCTATTCTGGGTTGTCCACACTGCTGTAGTGGTTACTGAAATGAAAAACAACACAATTGAAAGAGTTAATAACAGCAGCCCACAGCCCTTTAAGAACCCAGGATTTTGATGCAAGTAACATTTCTGCTCAGTTTTGAATGCTGGGTCCTATGTCTTGCAAGATACTTTCTCTTCAAACTGGGAATATTATAGATGGCAGAATTCAAGGAAGACTGAAGAGCACAGAATGTGTGTGTGTCAGAGGGAGAGGGAAGGAAATAAATAGAAGATTAATGGGATATTGGGACCATGAGAAACAGAGCTAGGAAGTGGGAATTAATTTGACTAACAAAAGCTGTGTCAAGAGTTGTAAGAGAAGCATCACTTGCAAAGGGTACAAGCAATAGAAAGAAAAGCAGCTCATGGGTCGGCAGGGAGAGGAAATAAAAAGTGCACACTAACACCTGCAGCGAATTGTTGGCAAGCACGAGAGCAGCGAGTAGCCCATAACTGACAGAATGACGGTGCGGCAGTGGATGGGCTTGAATGCAAGATCAGACAAACTGCTTAGAGAGATTTTATGCTTTGTCTGGGAGAAAACAAAGACCAAATTGAACCACTTAAGGTATCTCCACAGGAACAATGTAACTGCATTGTATTTTTCAGGTCAGAGTGGAATGGGCAATGCAGTAAGTATATCGCAGCATTACAGCTCTACTTGTTACCACTATATCAGGTGTGTTTCTCATGCACCATGTGGCAAAACAAAATTAAATTATTAAGAGCCAATTACGTGCTGCAGCCCTGGCAAAGGGGCGATGACTACAATTAACACTGTAGAAGGACCAGCCATCATGCACAGCGAGACTGTTGTGATAATAGTAATTTTTATCATTGTTTATGTATTATTTGGAATTTCCTTCCATATCAACTTGCATTTAAAATTGTTTTGACTTGTAACCACACAACCTCCCAGCCAGTCGCTCTGCGTGCCAAACAAAGTGATTCTGTGCTAAGTGAGGACAGCAAACCATGTTGCTGTCAGAGCAAGGTTAAATGAGGGCCATGCCAAGCCTGGAAAGTAACCCTGGAAAGAGGTGGCACCAAGCAAGCCAGGAAGAGGAGATTGCAGCTGTCTCCCTAGTGAATCCAAGAAGGAAGAGAACACGGAGTGGCCATGCAAGGAAGAAGTAGGCACCATCCTCCCACAGATTGGTCCAGTTAGATATTCACAGTGGTATTTATGCAAATCCAAAAAGCACTTCCCAGCCCCGTAGCCTGCCAAAGCAGACCCCAGCTGCAGACAACTGTGAAAAAAGCCGCATACCTGCTCTCCCTTTTATTCCTCTCCTCCCAACCATTTCAGTCCCTGTGAAGAAGTCTCAGTAATGTGTCTGCTATGTCTCATCCTGACTCCTCATTCTGCTGGCTCACCCAGTTCTTGGAGCTGATGCTCTCTCCGATTATCCTCGTCAGTGCACTGCATGGCATTTCTGGGCCCTCCAGATACACAGCAGGCTAGGTAGACCGAGAAGTCCCAACGATTTGGCGGCGTTCATCATGAGACAGACAAGATTTTCCATCCCAAGGTGGAGACATCACCATGACATGTTTCTTGTATCTTTCAGTCCCTTTATTTTCTTGTGGTCCTACTTGCTGCTCCTGATGGCTCCTGTTGAACAGTTGCTCTGTAGCAATGCACTGCATGTAAAGGAGGTGAACAGCTCCCAGAATTCCTCCCTGTGGCACACCAGATGCCATAACCTCAACCTCACGCCCGCTGGTAGCATGTTTGTCAGATAGCTTCCCCCGAGAACAAAACCGGAGATACAATCGTTTGTATTGCAGATAAAAAAAAAACAATGTTCACTGTGAAAACAGCACACGACTGAACTCCACAATATGTATAGTTTTGTATATAATAGTACACGCTTCTGAAGAACATAACCCTTAAACAGGCGAGTGTGGAAAACAGCCCTGAACACCATGGGAACTTTCCCTGCACTGTTAGAGCTGTGTTACCCCTTGGTTTCCGTAAGTGAGAGACCACGGCTCTACAGCAGCGGAGACAGCCTAAGGCTGTGCCTGATCTAAGCAGCAGCAGTAATAATATCTGAGCACTCTGGGAAGCAAATGTGTGTGGACACGAGATGGGTTACTAGCATCACAGGACAAAGCCCAGGACATACCAGATTTCTATAAGGAAGAGAGTTCCCAAGTCATTAATATACTATCAGGCAAATCAAAGCTATGCTCTGCCTACTGTCAAACCCAGCGCCCAGAAGCAGGAATCGGAGAGCACAAGCCAGTGCAGATGCCAAAGCCACGTCTCAAGACTCTTACGCTGGTCACCGAGGAAAGCTTTGTCAGCTCTCCATGCCCGGCTCTAGCAGCCAGTGGGGATTTCAAGTCCCAGACAGAAGACTTCTCCCCAGTATGCTCACAGAGTGTGCAGTGTTAGGCTCTATCACAATGTATTTTTCCCCTAGTACAGAGAACAGCATGCACAGATTCCCCTCGCTGTACCCATACAGAAAGGCAGCACAGAGACACACGCAGACGCATGCAAGCCAGCAGCAGCAGCAAAGTGGGGCAGGGTTAGGGCTGCAGCATTCAGCTCTGTCCCGTACTCCTGACAGCTACTACAGCTTAGCAATACCCAGGGCCTTGCTCCCACATGTCTAAAGAAGTGGAAATTTGTTTTCCTCATTCCACCCCAAGTTCCAAACGGGTTTCCAGTCACAAAGTTGGGTATGTACAAGGGCACAGCTTCAGTCCCTCCAACTTCCCTCTGCTGCACTCAGTCAAACAAAAGCCGTAGGTGTGCAGTTTCCCCTTTGCAGCCAGACATCCATACGTGTCTCCCAGCTCCACTAACACCTCGCTGTAGCCTGCCCACACGAAGTGCCGATGTTCAGCATCTTCAGCCCTTTCTCTATCAAACAAACGCCAGGGTATGGAGAAACAGAGATCTGTCCCGTCAGCTCAGCCCAAGAATGACCTGACAGCACTTATCTGTCTAGTAAATTACTCAGCCGCTGCCCATTCCCTGCAAGGAAGGAGCAAACAGCTTTAACTTATGGTAGGAAATTGAGGTACAGTGAGCCTAAGTCCAAGGCAGGCCAGGTAAGTCTGTGGTGGGGCAAAGACTGAAATCTAGGACTTCTTGCCCTCCAGCCACACACTCAAACCACCTTGTCAAGAACTTCCTCTGCTACCCAGGATGGGCCAGAGCCCCGCACTCACACTTCTTAGCGTACCGACTTGCACTTGTGCCACTGTGAATGCAAAGCACAGCTACAGGCCCTGCACACACGCATCCACCTTTACAACATTAGTTGTTTGCTCAAGCCTATCCCTGTCCTGCCATGCCAGGACACGGCCAGCTCCCCTGATGCACAGTTTCTCTTCTTACAGCCCCCAAGATGAAACACGAATAACCAGCATTCCCCATAAATTGTACCTTTTCGTCACTCCCCTCCTCCCTGCCTCACTCCACAACAATCCAGCCAGGGCAAAGATCCCACAACGCTGTGTAACATAATACTCACAGTGAACTTTGTTAGGAGTGGTCTGTTTCCGACGGGACATGTTTCCCTGGCCTGGGAGCACAGAGCGTTGGTCCCCTCAGCAGAGGGCTCACCTGAGAAGAGAAGAACCTGTCACAAACACCATCGGAACCTGCGCAACCTCCAACCTGGTTGTCTCAGGGTCATTTCCCACCCTTCTGCCTACAAGGTTCATTCAGCATCCAACCCGATTCACAAACCACCCGGTATAGGCAGTTCCACCCAGTTCTCAAGCAAGGTTATAAGCAATATTATCCCCAGCAAACAAAAACCTAAAAGTGACTGCAACCTCGATCCAAACATCCTTCTCCCACCTGTCCGTTCCCGTGGCAGGCAGGGCAAGGGCCTCATCAGCCCTGCAGATGCCGCCCTGTCTCTGTCCCCCACCCTTGTCCCTCACACGGGGACACTCACCAACCTCCTCAAACCGTACAAGGGAGGCAACACCGACCCCTCGTCCTGAGACCAACAAGAAGGGCTCAACCCCAAAGGACCCACAGACGGACAAAAGGAGGAGTCGAGCCCATTTCCCCTGAGACAGACGGACACAGGGATCCCATCAGCCCTCTCAGACAGACAGCTGGACACAGGGATCCCATCTGCCTCCCGCCAACAGACACAAGGACAATGTCAGCCTCCCACTGACAGATGGACACAGGGAGCCCATCAGCCTCCTCAGACAGACAGATGGACACAGTGATCCTATCAGCCTCCTCAGATGGACAGATGGACACAGGGATCCTGTCCGCCTCCTCGAACAAACAGATGCGGGGAGCCCTCAGCCTCCTTGAACAGACAGACATGGCGAGGCTGACATCCTCCTCAAGACAGACAGACAGACACAGGGATCTTGTCAGCCTCCTTGGAGAGATGGACATGGGGAGCCCCCAGCCTCCTCGGACAGACAGACACAGGGATCTGTCAGCTTCCTCGGACAGATGGACACGGCGAGCCCCCAGCCTCCTTGGACAGACAGACATAGGGATCTATCAGCTTCCTCGGATAGATGGACACAGGGAGCCCTCAGCCTCCTCAGACAGACGGACACGGGGAGCCCTCAGCCTCCTCGGACAGACAGACATGGGGAGCCCTCAGCCTCCTCGGACAGACGGACACAGGGAGCCCTCAGCCTCCTCGGACAGATGGACACGGGGAGCCCTCAGCCTCCTCGGACAAACACGCACAGAGATATCATCAGCCTCCTCGGACAGACGGACACGGGGAGCCTGACGTCCTCCTTGGACAGACGGACAGACACAGGGATCCGTCAGCCTCCTCGGACAGCCGGCCGCGGGCAGCCCCAGCAGACAAGAAGCAGGTGCAGGGCGGCCGGACACACGGACAGAGCAGCCCGCCAGGCGGCCGAGGCCGGACAGACAGACAGACGGACAGACAGCCGGCCGGCGGGACCCGTTGCTCCCCGCGGGCGGCGGCCCCGCCCGGCCCGGCCCCGCTCGCCCCTTACCCGCAGCGCCGCAGACAGACAAAGGGCCGCCGGACAGACGGACGGGCAAGATGGCGGCGCCGCCGGAGCGCGCGGCGCGGGCACAACCGGCACCGGCACAGCCCCGGTACGGCCCCACAGCCCCGGTAACGGCCCCACAGCCCCGGGGACAGCCCCGGTACGGCCCCACAGCCCCGGTAACGGCCCCACAGCCCCGGGGACAGCCCCGGTACGGCCCCACAGCCCCGGTAACGGCCCCACAGCCACGGGGACGGCCCCACAGCCACGGGGACGGCCCCGGTACGGCCCCACAGCCCCGGTAACAGCCCCGGTACGGCTCCATAGCTCCGGTGACAACCCTATAGCCCCGGTACGGGCACAGCCCCGGTGACAACTCCCCATAGCCCCGGTGACAGCCCCGGTGACAGCCCCGGTACGGCCCCACAGCCCCGGTGTGGGCACGGCCCCGGTACAGCCCCATAGCTCCGGTGACAACCCTATAGCCCTGGTACGGGCACAGCCCTGGTGAGAGCCCCAGTACAGCCCCATAGCCCCGGTATGGCCCCATAGCCCCGGTGGCAGCCCCACTACGGCCCTACAGCCCCGGTAACAGCCCCGGTAACGGCCCCACGGCCCCGGTAACGGCCCCATAACCCTGATGTGGGCACGGCCCCGGTACAGCCCCATAGCTCCAGTGACAACCCTATAGCCCCGGTACGGGCACAGCCCCGGTGACAGCTCCCCATAGCCCCGGTGACAGCCCCGGTACGGCCCCACAGCCCCGGTGTGGGCACGGCCCCGGTACAGACCCATAGCTCCGGTGACAACCCTATAGCCCCGGTACGGGCACAGCCCCGGTGACAGCTCCGGTACGGCCCCACAGCCCCGCTGACAGCCCCGGTACGGCCCCGCAGCCCCGCTGACAGCCCCGGTACGGCCCCGCAGCCCCGCTGACAGCCCCGGCGGTGCCGGTGCCGTTCCCCGCCGCCGCTCACCTGTTCCCCGCGGGGCCGCCCCCGCCGGCGGCTCCCGGCCGCCCCGGGGGGCTCATTCCCGCCGGCCCCTCCGCCGCCGCGGGCTCTCGTCTCCCCTTCCCCGCGCTCACCGGGGTCCCGGCTCTGCCTGCGAGGTCAGGAAAAAACCAAAAATCACGGAGCCGCCGTGAATTTAGAAGCCGCCGCGCGCGTTAGGAGCTCGGGCAGCCGCGGGGAGAGGAGCCGCTTGTCCCCCGCGGGACCCGGGCAGCCCCCGAGCCGCCGCCGGGCACCGGGACGGCGTCACCTGGGGTCGAGGAGCCCGGGCCCGGGCCAGTTTAACCCCGGGGTGGGCGAGCCAAACCCCAGGGCAGCCGCTCACCCCAGTCCCGGGGCTGGGCCGGCTTAATCCCCGCGCCGGGTCACTGCCGGAGCCGGGCCGGTTTACCCCACGGGCCAGCCCGCTCCCAGATCGGTTTAATTCCCGGGCCAGCTTAACCCCCGGGACCGTCGAACCCCCAGGCCAGTGGAGCCCCGGGACCCGGCCAGCCCTCCCCCAGCTTACCCGGGGCCGGGCCGCCCGGCGGGACCGCAGCCGCCGAGACCGCAGCCACCGGGCCCGCGGCTCGGCCTCGGCCCGAGCCTCCGGCCCTCAGAGAACCGGAGGCGCCTCCGCCCGGGCCCCGGCGCGGTGCCCTCAGCCGCTCCCGTCCCCGCGGAGGCGGGGCTGGCGGCGCGGACCCGCGGGCGGAACGCTCAGCGGGCGGAACCTCCGCGCCGGGGTGGGCGGGCGCCGGCGGGCGCCAATCGGCGGTGACACATATATCGAGCGACGGAGATCCTTCCGCTGCGTTATTGATTCCCTGAGAGCCGCTCTTCCCGCTTGTGCCGCTTCTCTCCCGGGACGCTGCCAAGTCGGTGCGGAAAGAGTTTCTTGGGACCTCGCTTCCGGAGCTCCCAGCTGCTCGGCCGCGGCCCCGGTAAGGAGTGGGTAATACCGGGTCCGTGGATCCCTCCGCGCGCGGAGCGGCGCTGCGGCCCGGCCGCCATTTTGGGCACGGGGTGGCGGCCGGTGAGTCGGCCTGCGGGCGGGCGGGGGCTGGGGCGGCGCGGGGGGCGAGGGGCGAGCCTTGTCCTGAGGGCCCGAGCCCGGCGTTGGGGGCCGGGGTGGGGCTGGGGCTGAGGCTGAGGGGCGAGCCTTGTCCTGAGGCCCCGAGCCCGGTGTTGGGGGCTGGGGCGGCGCGGGGGGCGAGGGGCGAGCCTTGTCCTGAGGGCCCGAGCCCGGCGTTGGGGGCCGGGGCGGCGCTGGGGGCGAGGGGCGAGCCTTGTCCTGAGGGCCCGAGCCCGGCGTTGGGGGCCGGGGCGACGCTGGGGGCGAGGGGCGAGCCTTGTCCTGAGGGCCCGAGCCCGGCGTTGGGGGCCGGGCCGGGGTTGGGGCCAAACCTGCCTCGAGGGCCCGGGGCCCGCGCTGGGGCTGGGGCGGCAGCGGAATGAAGTGACAGCGCCTGATCGCCAGGCCTGAAACGACGGGGGTGACCCCTATGCGATTGGTGTTGCGTTGCTGTCTGCTGTTCGAGCTGTAACTGCTCGTGTTGCTGTGGCCGGTGGAGCTGTGCTGTGCTGTTCATAGGAGTGTGAGAAAGTGTTTTGTTATTGGTAGAATTGTGCTGCGTGAGAAAGTGTTTATCAGCAGAATTGGACTGTGGCACCTTAATTCTTAAGTGTACAAGGTGAGAAAAAGAAAACTGTCAATACCCTGACTGACCAGACAGCGCAAGCTTGGATGCTGTGTGAAACAGAGAGGAGCTGTACAGGAATGTTGCATCTCTGGCTCCTTAGCTTAAAGATAAGAAAGGTGCAGCTGGGGCCAGACTCTGCTTTTTGGGGTGATGTAAGTTGTTTATTCCATGGAATAAAGGGTAAGCCCATTGCAGCAATGGTCAGAGACCTCACTCACAAGTAGATGCACTGCATAGACCCTCCCAGTTGTCTAGGAGCAGGCTCTCCAAATCCTCACTGTGAAAACGGGGCACCTTCAGCCCCATCAGGATGCAGCTGCACCCCCCAAGCCAACCCAGTGTCTTCTGCTCACTTCTCTGAGCCAGCCCTGGCCATGGGGCAGCTGATTAATGTACCTGGAGCTGCCACAGCCCTAGGCTGGTTGCTGTCCCAGTGAAGGTTGATGTGGGATGGGTCCAAGCAACAGCCTGACTGCAGGGAGGGGTGGGAAGGCCAGGGTATGGGGCAGGAGGAATTGGAACAGCCTTTCTGCAGCGATGGGGGCAACAAAACTTTTTAGGATGGCAGCAGGAGGGTTGCGAAGGAGTGGGCGGTGAGTTGTTTGCTGCAGAATGGCTGTAGTCTGAAAGAATCTATTAAAGCAGGTTGTTGTTAATCTTTGTTAATAGTTTAATAGGTACTTTTGCGACTCGTGGAGAGACTGTTTTTTGCAGCACTACAGAATTATTTTAATGTAGGTTTATGTTCCAGTTGTAGAAGGGCAAAGCTTGCTTTTTATGATGTCAGACTTATATCCTGCAAATACGTTTCTTTAACAGTGTTTGTTGAGCTTGGTTGGTTCCGTGCGTCATTGAAATCATAGCTATATGTAGAAAAAAACTGATATGGGAATAGAGCAGTTAAATAAACTGGATGTATACCAGATAGTAATAAATCTTAGGTAAAAATACACAAAATGCTACCACTTTCCAAAAGTCTGCTCCAGTGTGTCCTTCAGGTACAAGCCAAGGTCTTCCTGTGTGATGGCTCTTAAGGTTTTTTTGATGAACAGTTCTTGGTGTAACAAAATGCCATAATAAAGCGGCTTCTGACTTAGTTTACTGTAGGACTAATGAGTTGAACTGGCTTGTGAGAGACTGGAGAAGCATCAGAGTGTGCATTCAGGAAGCAGGAAGAGAGTGGAATGTGGAATAGTGACTTTTCCTTCTGATGACAGGACGGTTACAGCCTGAGTTTGCGCAGTCCTTATGTTAGTCATACAGCTACTTCGCAACTTCATATTAATAGGACAGAGGTTGGCTTAGTTCTTGCAGTTGACTTTTGCATTTCTTTAAACACATGATTTTGTCAATGAAATAATAGAGAGAGGGGATGTGACTGTGTGATAGTTGTTACAGGTGGCATCTTGAGACACTGGTTTACTTTCCTCACTTTTTGAGGTCTGTCAGAGTGGGAATATCCAAGAAGTTTCTGTTCCCTGCAGACCTTGGTTAGGTGCAGAGTTGCAAAGTAGGAAAGTGAATGATGAGTGCCATAGGTCCAGTCATTTGTAAATAATTGGATTTAGGAACAGCAGGCTTGTACCTGTTCATTAGAGAAATCAGGTTGTTTTTTTCCCCAAGTAAAAAGAGTAACTGTGTCCTTGTGCTGTTAGCAACAGCTCCTGGTTCCAATGACTTTTCCTTCTGCAGAAAGAGTTTATCATGTTGGGCTCTGGGTTCAAGGCTGAGCGCTTGCGAGTCAACCTGCGTCTTGTTATCAATCGCCTCAAACTGCTGGAGAAAAAGAAGAGTGAGTATTTGATGGGGCTTGTGTGACCCAGGATGCTTTTGGGGCTCAGTAGGCTTGAGGAGGAGGTTTTTGTGGAGTTGGGGTACTTCCACGGGCCAAGTATGGAGTAGCCTTTTGCTCTTCCTTCCTGGACCCAGGCCTTGCAGTCTGCCCCGGTGTGTGAGTACCCGGAGGAGCAGGCTGGCCACCACGCAGCCTCTGTCCACCTTCCTGGCACTGTAATTTATACGGTGTGTGGGGTGGTAGCTGTGAGCTACGCGTGAAGAAATGTGCTGGTTTGTCCCAGGAGGGCCCTTCCTGGGCTTTCTCTGCCCAGACCATAATGGGAAGCTTATTGGGTGTTGTGGGAGTCTCTCCCCACCTGTACTGTTTGCTCCTGCCCAGACAGATGAGATACATGGTTCCAATTGACTCTGCAAGGGAATCAAGGCTGTGGGACAGTTTCCAGTAGCTAATATTTCACCTCCCTTTCTCCTATGAGTGAGTGTGTTAGGACCTGGACACAAGGGCTCCACCAAGCTGTGACTCGGTGTCTTGCACTGCGGAGGCTCCGTGAAGGGGAGAGGGAGGCTCTGATGGCGTTGAGTGTGGTGGGGACTGTGGGCGGGTGCCGAGGCAGCAGCCCCTGCCAGTGCAGTGACCGGCTCTGGGGATGTGTCCTGTAGCTGAGCTGGCCCAGAAGGCGAGGAAGGAGATTGCAGATTACCTGGCGGCTGGGAAAGATGAGCGTGCCAGGATTCGTGTGGAGCACATCATCCGTGAAGATTACCTTGTGGAGGCCATGGAGATCCTGGAGCTCTATTGCGACCTGCTGCTAGCCCGCTTTGGCTTGATCCAGTCCATGAAGTAAGCTCTGGCCTAGAGAGTATCCCATGGGAGAGGGTCTGGCTCCCCTGGGCTTCGAGGGCACTGCTGGGGGCAGGCCCGGGATGCAGAAGGGCACCTATTTGTCTCGGTGTCCTAAGGCCTCCAGAGACCTTTTCTTCCCTGGACAGGGAAGACTGGAGCCCAGCATGGAATATGGGGACTTGAAAGCTAAGCAGATTGAGAGCAGCAACGATTAGGTGCTTGGTGTGATGATAAGATTATCTTCTGTTATCCTTAGGGAGCTGGACTCTGGCCTGGCAGAAGCAGTGTCTACGCTGATTTGGGCTGCACCGCGACTCCAGTCAGAAGTTGCTGAGCTGAAGATTGTAAGTAGGGTTGTTTGAGGAGTGTGATGTGTGCAGGTTGGGGCTAGTGCTGCCAGAAGCAGGTGGAAGCCTTTGTCTGGGACTCTGTCTTGAAGGCAGGGGACATGTTTTTATGGGCTCTGCAGATGAAGACCCTGGTGTAGGTGTTTCTGAAGCATCAGGGCTGGCCGAGGCTGTTCAGCTGGGGCACTCTGTGGTAGAAATGAGGGTGATCTGCGGGAGGGGAGTTGGGCAGCTGTAGGGGCTACTGCAGACATGCAGTGTGTGTTGGGGGGAAACCAAGGGTGTGCTTGTTCACAGAGTTTGCCTCCTGCTGCAGGTTGCTGACCAGCTCTGTGCCAAGTACAGCAAGGAGTATGGGAAGCTGTGCCGGACAAACCAGATTGGAACAGTCAATGACAGGGTAATAAACTGGTGGAGCAGGCAGAGCAGATAAACCTGCCATGGCTTTCTGCCCCTTTTCCCTGTGGCCAGTGGCTGATGCCTGTGGCTTGCTGTGGAGCTGGGTGGGCCAGCAGTGCTGCTGAGGGCCTGTCTGCCTGGGAGCATGGGAGCACGGGGCCTTGCGGTGCTGCCTGTGCCAGCAGCCTCCCCTGCAGCAGTGCTGTGCTGGCAGAAAGGGCTCCCAAGGCTGCACTGCACTCCCTGCAGCAGGCGGCCCTGGCTGGAACAAAGCTCCGTTGTGCTGCGCTGCCCCAGGCTCACAGAGTGTCTCTGCACCCTTGTGTTCCAGCTGATGCACAAACTGAGCGTGGAGGCACCGCCCAAGATCCTGGTGGAGAGATACCTCATCGAGATTGCAAAGAACTACAATGTGCCCTATGAGCCTGACTCAGTGGTGATGGTGAGTGAGGCGCCTGCACCTCCTGGGGCTCCTGTCTGTGTTCCAGTGACTGAAATGTCTTGTTAGTGCTGTGTGGGGCTATTGGAGCACAGGGCTGTGGCATCGCAGCAAACTCAGTGGTAGTTGTGCTTTGGTATCTTCTAGACAGCCCTAGTGTAGGATGATCCTTTCTGCTTGCCACAGCTCTACAGCGTGTGGCTGTTAGTCATGCTGTAGTCTGGTTCCCTTTGGTTCCCATTGCTATTAGTGTGTAGCTGCTCTCTGTCCTTGTCATGCTGTCTCATTTCACCCAGTACCAAATTCTGTATCTAATGCTGCTCAGAGGGCTGTGATCAGAATAGAGAAGTGTTGGTGAGCAGAATTCTTCCACCCTCTCCAGGCTGAAGCCCCCGCAGGCGGAGAGGCAGATCTGATTGATGTGGGATTCACAGATGACGTGAAGAAGGGAGGAGGAGGAGGAGGTGGTGGATTTACAGCCCCGATGGATGGATTGGTACCAATGCCAGTCCTGATGCCTATGCCCATGCCAACACCAAATCCACCCTTCTATCAGCCTCCAAAGGGACCAGTAAGTGCCTTTACTCTGAGCCTTCAGTTTTTCTGTATAAGACTCCAGTTCAGTGCTTAGCCCTCTGCCTGCTACTTGAGAAGCATCTATACCTGATAGTTTGATATGTCAGAAGCCATTGTGTTACTGTGAGACTGTTTGGGATGGAAATTGTTGGCAGCACAGCTGGAGCTTCTTGTAGCTTCTTGACTGTGGAGGTTCCTACCCCTGTTCTCCAGCCGTCCCTCTTTGCCTTCAGGGAACAGAGGAGTCCAGACTTAACTCCTGAGGCAGTCTTGTGACTGTTAGGCTCTTGGCCAGGGGTTGGAACTGCACTTCGAAGTTGGTAGGCTGGTCGTGTGCCAAGATTCAGTCAAGGAAATCGGGTGAGTTTTGTGGGATGGGAATGGCACAGTAAAATGCGGAAGTGCCCTGCCTTCAGATCTGCAAGGAGAACGGACCAGGTCAATGGCTCTTGGAGATCAGTTGTTGTGAAGGTGGAAGGTGGGAGCTGAAAAGAACATCGTTCTCTGAATTCAGTCATTTACAGGATATCCACGTAGGCTGGAGAATGGCAGAACAGTGGGATGACTTGGAGTCTTGATATGATCCCAGCAATACTACAGCGGTTTTAGGGGAAAATCTGGGCCAAGTTCCATCAGCTGGCTGAAGGCCCACGCATAAATATGCCAAAGACTTGTGCCAAGTCTAGGTTTTGGAGGCACCGTTGTCATATTTATTACCCTTTTTGTCCTAGTACTTCTAATGCCTTGAAAGATGAAGCGTTAAGTCATGCTGGTTCTTTAGAACAACCCACAGGCCTGTTAGCTGGGTGTGGTTGTTCAGGTGATTGTGTCTAACTTGAAAATTAGGAATATTTTCCTATTAAGTATCAACTATATCAGGTTGGATATTTGCCTGCCTTTATCTTGGATTTCCTTTCTCCTGACTCCTGTAGCAGCTGTAGGGGTGTTGTGTCCCATGGCTGCTCTCCCAGGTGAGTAGTTTGGTATATTGACTATAATCATCCTGTACAGGATGACTTCAGTGGCCTTCCAGTGGGGACCTACCAGCCTTTCACTAACATCCATCCTCCACCAATTCCAGCAAACCCACCAACATACGAGTCGGTAAGTGTCTGAGCTGAACCACTGTTGTAGGCAGCTGAGGGAACCTCCAAGAGTGCAGTGGGAGCCACAGTAAAGGCAAATGTTTGTTAAGCACGTTGCTGTCAATGTTTGGAGCTTTTGGAGTGGTTCTTGGCAGTGCTTACGGCTGTGGTGAATCACTGGGTGCATGTGATGGGAGAATGACTTGTGAGGAGAAGTTCCGCATTCAGCAGCCTGTTTTGGCTGGAAAAGAAAGCAAAGATCTGTTTTACTGCGTTGTTAAAATGGTGATAAACAGTTAACAAGTAGAGTCTGCAAAATACTGGGTTTTCTTTTTTTTCCCATGTGAAGGTTTTACTAAATTCAGTCCCTTTAATTATGGCTTTTCAACTAATTAATTGTTCGCCTGCATGAAAATTTTGGGTGACCCAGATGATATGTGTTTAAATACTCTTCCTTTCCCAGACTTTTCTCAGGCTTTGGGGACAACAAAGGAGAGGCTGTAGTCTTCTCTTTCTATGCTTGTCTGTATTTTTGCTGCTGCAGTTCATGATCTCATTGCTATCAGTGACACACTGCTTGTTTTTGCAGTATCCTAAGTAGGGATGAGTGTAGCTGAGCACCTGTGTGCACTAACACCTTGCACTTGCTGCACAGCAGCCTGTGAGTCCAGGAGATGCAGGCACAGACGCAGCAGTTACCAGCTGGGTAGAGGGGGATGGCACTGACTGCAGCCCACAGGAAAAGAGGAGTTAGAGAATCATAGATTGGAGGAGTTAATACCAGCACAACTGACCATGCTAGAGCCTTTGTCCCAGCCAGACTGAGACACTTATCATCCTTGATAAATATTTTAGACCTTCTAATGGATATGCTCTGTTTATCCACTTCCAGAATATGGCCAGTGAAGCTGCTTTGATTGACCAGGAGGGAGAGGAAAGTTGAAGCACTGCTTCCTTTTCTTGGGAAGAGACGCAGATTCTTCTGAGTGTGCTGGAAGCCAGGATTGTCTGCCTGCTTGGGGAGGGGTGGGGTGTTCCTCTGCACAGGTGTGGCTGCTGCCACCTACGGTTCTGTGCCTGGTAGCAGAGAGCGTTGTGGTAACTGAGTCTCTTTTCCAGATTGATGAGCCTAATGCTGACAAGGATGCTCCTGTGCCGGCAGCTGGTGAGTTATGTCAGCTGTATAAACCTGAAATCTGGTGTTGTTCCCTGTTGAGTCTGTGTGCAGCTGGAGGTGCCTGACCATGAGTCCTCTTGAGGCAAACATGCCAGCACTGCTTTTTTGGTAGACCGACTGTTCTGTTGTGTGGCTCTGCTTGGCCTGGTGAGAGCGTGCTGATGGTGAGGTGAGATGATCTCTCTTGTTCCAAATAGGGCCTGGGCCCAAGTCGGAACCTTCTCCTAAACCAAGAGCTGGAGCTCCTAACACTGTTGATAACTTTGTGCTGCCTGAATTGCCATCCGTGCCGGATACGCTGCCAACAGCATCTGCCGGCGCCAACTCCTCTGCCTCTGAAGACATTGACTTTGATGATCTTTCTCGGAGGTTTGAGGAGCTAAAGAAGAAAACGTAAAACTACTGGGCTGTAGTTGTGCTGCAAGGGGCAGGAGCTGTGACAGCTGCTTTTCTCTGAAACACTCCCCTGAAACTGGTTTCCTGCATTAACCTCGAATGAACACGCTCTTCTTTTAGAGCTCTCTTCCTGCTCTACTTAAATTAATGCTGCCGCTTTCTGATCTTTATTGCTCCAGGAGGTGAACTGTGGGGAATCTTGTGAGACTGGAGCAGGGAACAGCCCCTGGCAGTCTAGGTGGCTGTGGAGGAAAGCTGCACGTGATGTTCTGGGTGCTGTTCCTGGCTGCCTCCACAGTGGCTCTGTGCCCCCTCCTGTAGACAAGGGAGATGAAGGCTGAACAGGATGGGACTTTTTCATCTCTGCCTGTGGTCTTTAAGGCAGCAGCATCCACACGTTTCCCCTCTCTCCTGGGTAATTAAATCCCTTTGGAAAGACTAACTGGGACAGGGAGCTGTAGGGGGACTTAGGGGACTGTAGCCGGTTGCAGTTTGCCTTAGAAGCTGCTGTCCTCTTTGGCTCCTGCTTTTGGGGAGTCCTCCATGGCCTTCCTGCGTTCTCTGGGACGTGTCTGCTCCCTGTTCCCAGGAAGGCAGCGTTGTACACAGACACTCGGTGCCGTGATCTGCCTGATCGCGCTGGGAGCACAAAGTGGCTGGGGAGCACAACCTGGCTGGAGAGCTCTGGCCGTGGGGTGCGGGGAGCCCAGCTCCCCGGGAAGGGGCTGCTGGGTGCGCCCTGCGCTCTCGTGCCTCTAGTCACCCTTTCACACAACTTTTCCTTCGAGTTTTAGATTTGTATCTTACAGTTGGGGTCCTAATAAAGTTTGGGATGGGGTCAGCGGTGTCCGTGTGGGCCGGGGGATGCTGTGGCGCAGGGCCCCTCCGTGCCGCGGCTGGGGGGGCCGTGGCGGTGCCCCGGCCGGTCCCGGGGCGGGGTCAGAGCCGCCGGCCTCGCCCCTCGCCCGTCATCGCGGCGGCGCCCGGAAGCGCCGCTCCACGTGGGGGCCCATGGCGGGGCTGCTGCGCGTGAGCGGCGGCGGGGACCGTGGCGGGGGGGGGCGGGCACGGGACTGGGGGGGTGTCGGTACCGGTATGGAGGGCGGGACGGGGCGGGATGAGGGCGGGGAAGGGTGTCGATGCGGGTGCGGGGTGATGGCGGGGATGGGTATCGGTGCGGGGTGATGGGGGGGGATGGGTATCGGTGCGGGGTGATGGGGGGGATGGGTATCGGTGCGGGTGCAGGGCGGTGTTGGGGTGATGGCGGGGTTGGGTATCGGTGCGGGTGCGGGGTGATGTTGGCGCTGGGTATCGGTGCGGGTGCCGGTGCGGGGCGATGGCGGGGTTGGGTGTCGCTGCGGGTGCCGGCGCGGGTTGATGGCGGGGGTGGGTATTAGTGCGGGTGCCGGTGCGGGGCTGGGTATCGGTGCTGGGTGATGGCGGGGTTGGGTATCGCTGCGGGTGCCGGTGCGGGGCGATGGCGGGGTTGAGTATCGGTGCGGGTGCAGGGCGGTGGTGGGGTTGGGTATCGCTGCGGGAGCGTCTCGCCGCTGACATCCCGCGCAGGGGCGGCTGCGGGCGCTGGCGGCGGCGCTGGGCGGCTGCGGGCTGCTGCTGGGCTCGGCGCTGGCGGCGGGCGACGAGCGGCTGCTGGCGGCGGCCGCGATGCCAGCGCTCCGGGCTCTCCCCCCCGAGGCCGCGCACCGGCTGGCCCTGCGCGCCGCCGCCTCCGGGCTGCTGCCCCCCGCCCCGCGCGACGGACCCGCCCTGGTGCGGCTGCTGCGGGGACACCGGGGCGGGGAGAACGGGGGTACCGGAGTTGGGCTCTGGGGTGGGATCATGGGGGTGGGGATTGGGGAAAATGGGGGATCAGGGTTAGGGGCTGGGAGAATGAGGGATCAGGAGGGGCAGGGGTGGGGACCAGGGCGGGGAAAATGGGGGGGTGGGGGGTCAGGGTTAGGGGCTGGGGTGGGGAAAAGGGGGGGTCAGGGTTAGAAACCGGGGTGGGGAGAAATAGGGGTCAGGGTTAGGGACTGGGGTGGGAAAAAGGGGAGTCGGGGGCTAGGGGGTCACGGATGTCAGGGTTCGAAACCAGAGTGGGAAAAAGGGTGGGTCAAGGTTAGAAATGGGTGAGGAAAAGGAGGGGGTCAGGGTTAGAAACGGGTGGGAAAAACGGTGGGTAAGGGTTAGAAACTGGGATAGGGAAAAGAGGGGATCAGGGTTAGGGATTGAGGTGGGGAAAAGGGAGAGTCAGGGGCTGGGGGTCCGTGGATGTCAGGGTTAGAAACCGGGGGTGGGAAAAACGGTGGGTCAAGGTTAGAAACTGGGATGGGGAAAAGGAGGGGGTCAGGGTTAGGGACCGGGGTGGGGAAAAGGGGGGTTCAGGGTCCAGGGCCTGAGAAAGTGGGCAGGCAGTCGGGTTGCAGGGTATCCCTGGGCTGTTCACAGTCCTTGGTGGCTCTGCCAGGTGGGGGTCAGGAGCTGGTCCCAGTGGGGGTGGCGAATTCCCTGGGACAGGACACCCCATGGGGCAGAGGGAAGGGAGGGGAGGGAGCTGGAATCGGGTCCTGGCTCTGTGGCTGGTGCCGCTGGGCTTTGGCTCTCGGCTGCCAGTGTGCGACCCAGCCCTTGCCCCGCAGGAGGTGCGAGTCCTCGGGCAGCGGTTCCGCAACCCGGTGGGGCTGGCGGCTGGCTTCGACAAGCAGGCCGAGGCTGTGGATGGGCTGTACAGGATGGGCTTCGGCTTTGTGGAAGTAGGGACTGTCACACCCAAGCCCCAGGAGGGGAACCCCAAACCCAGGGTGTTCCGACTGGTGGAGGACGAGGCGGTCATTAACAGGTGGGATCCGAGGGAAGCTGCTCTAGTGCAGGTGTGTTTATTTAGGTGCTCCTGGCTCTGGGCTGTGCTGCAGCAGCTCTTGGATGTGCTGAGCAGAGCTGCAGAGATCATAGGCCTCCCTCACGCTTCTCCTGTGTCCTTGTGGATGCCAGCCCAGCCCCAAGCTTTGTCTCTCCTGGTGCAGGTATGGGTTCAACAGCCACGGCCACGATGCAGTGCAGCGCAGGCTGCGGGCCCGCCAGGAGACACAGCTCAGGCTCACGGGTGGTGAGACAGTCTTGTCAGCCTTTGCTCTTGAAGTTAGCTGGTTCTGGGGCCTCCCCTGTTGAGCGGAGGTTGGTCCCGCTGCCCCGGTTCAGCTGTGTCTGTGTTGCAGAGGGAATGCCCCTTGGAATCAACCTGGGCAAGAACAAGAACTCTGTCGATGCTGCAGCTGACTACGTGGCTGGGGTCCGGACACTGGGCCCTTTGGCTGACTACCTGGTTGTGAACGTGTCCAGCCCAAACACCCCAGGGCTGCGGGACCTGCAGGGCAAGGCTGAGCTGCAGGACCTGCTGACCAAGGTGGGTGATGCTTTCAGCCAGGGGGGTTTGCCCCAGCACAAGGAGGAGGGTGGTGGCTCCTCAGAGTGATGAGCGGAGCCACTGAGTTGTCTACTGATCAGCTGTGGACACAGAGGGGCTGTACTCAGCGCAGGGCACGTGAGCATTGCCCTCTGCTCCTGCAAGGGCACAGCGAGCACCCATCCCGTGGCACCGGGAGTTGCTGTGGCCCCGTGTGGGCTGTGTTCCCATGCTCTGCGTGCCTGTCCCGTCGGCCGTGCCCTGTAAGGAGAGCAGAGCCTGTCCCTGTGCCCCCTGTGGCGGTGGGTGCATGTTTCTCCCTGGCGTGGAGCAGGAGGGCTTCCCTCCACCGCTCGCATCCTCCTGCAGGTGCTGGCGGAGAGGGATGCGCTGCCCTGCGAGCGCAAGCCAGCCGTGCTGGTGAAGATTGCCCCCGACCTCACCACACAGGACAAGCAGGACATCGCTAGCATCATCTGCAAGGTGAGGAGGCAGGACGGGGGGTCTCCTGACAAGCCACCTCTCTGAAGGAACAGGCAGACCTGCAGCTCTCTGGCTGCTGTAGGGATGGTGTCCTGAGAAGCTCTGGGTCCGCGAGGGTCTGTGTGCATCCCTTGGACCTTGGGATGCTCCAGGCTGTGAGGGGAGCCTGCTTTGCCCCTGGGCGCATTGCTGGAGGGCTTGCTGGGGGTGACCTCGCCTGGCAACCCCATGAGAGTGTCCCCGTGCTGCTGCCCCCCTCAGCTCGGTGTGGACGGGCTGATTGTCAGCAACACCACCGTGAGCCGACCCAGCAGCCTCCGGAGCAGGCAGCGCACAGAGGCCGGGGGCCTCAGCGGGAAGCCCCTGCGGGAGCTCTCCACACGGACCATCAGGGAGATGTACGCCCTCACCGGAGGTAGGGGCAGAGCAGGGCGTGGGGACGTGAGCTGGCGTCACCCGTGCTGTCCTGACCCCGCGCCTGCCTGCAGGCCGGGTGCCCATCATTGGCGTGGGTGGCGTGAGCAGCGGCCGTGATGCCCTGGAGAAGATCCGTGCCGGAGCCTCGCTGGTGCAGATGTACACGGCACTCGTTTACCATGGGCCACCAGTGGTGAGGGCGGTGAAGAAGGAGCTGGAGGAGCTGCTGAGGTGAGGCACTTCACCACAAAGCCCCTGGGCTCCAGGGTGGCGCTGAGCAGCCATGTGCTCGTGCGTGAGCCGCGGTGCCAGCCCGGCCCGGCCATCACACGCTGTGCCTGGTTAGGGAGCAGGGATTCAAGAACGTCATGGAGGCGGTTGGAGCAGATCACCGGTGCTGACACACTGAGAGACCAAGTTTAACCAGGAGGAGCTGTGGCCAAGCAGGGACCGGTCTGATGCTTCCAAGTGCTGGGCAAGCTGGGACTGGACCACAGTCCTGGTCCCAGCCCCTGAGAAGGGTCAGTGATGAGTGACGCTGGCGCGGCACTGGTGGAGGGCAGTGGAGGAGCTTCTGCACTGGTGCTGCTGTCCAGGGCTGTATTTTGGCTTCCCAGTGGGCTGGGTTCCCCAGCAGAAACCATTGCTGGGTGAGGGTCTGCTGGGCAGTGAGAAAGGTCTCTTGGGGCAGCCCTGCAGGCTGTAGGCAGTCCTGCTGCAGAGCTTCCCTGTGGAGGGCACACCTTGCCTGCTGTGGCTGCCCAGAGCCACGGGACAAGTGGTGTATTGGGTGTCCCTTCTGCTAGGGACCCTGCTGTCTGTGCTGCCTGCTCTGACTGGTGCTTTGTCCTCCTCCAGCACAGCAGGACAGTCTGTCCCCCCTGCCCTCCTCCCCTTTCCACGCGCAGTCCTGTAACAAACTTGCAGGGCCTGGGTCCTCCCGAAGTGTCAATAAATGTTCGGCTCACCCAGTCCTGTGTGCTGCTCTGGGGACTCTCCTTGGGTGGGAGGGACACAGCCCGGCTCTCCTCAGCCAAGTGGGATCGGTGCTCTTTATGTTGTTCCTGGTCAGGGCATCTTTTCTTAGTGGTAGAAGCCGCATGTGGGGTGGATCCACACAAAGCTCACCAGGGCACCTCTCACAGACCCTCAGGAGGTGCTGAGCACCATTTCTTCCCTTTGCTTCCAGTATGTAGGTGTTTGGACACAGTTGTGGTTTTGCCTGGTCGCTTGTTATGGAACAGCCCTGTTCGTTCACGCCCCTGGAAGCTGTTATTTTTGTTTTGAAGGCCTCCAGCATTGGCTGCTGCTTTACTCTGGACTCCCTGCGGTCTTTTCAGGTCTTTCTTGCGCAATGTGGGCTTGACTTGGACACAGCGTTCATTCCCTCTGCGGTTTCTCGAAATCCGCCCTGCAGAGCAGGATTGCATCACAGTGTTTCCCTCCACCAAACCTGTTTACAGTAGGAGCAGGACTGCTGACCCTGCTCTTGGTGGCCCTTGGTTTGTGTCAGGACTGCCACTCGCCTGCTGCCCTGCTTCCCTAGTGCTCTTCTCCGGCCCCTTTGTTTCCTAGATCCCCTTCTTTGGGCAGGTGCTGCTGGGCTCTAGCCTGCTGTGTCTGTCGGGGCAATCCTGAACACAGTTACAGGCTGGGTGGAGAATGGATGAAGAGCAGCCCTGAAGAGAAGCACTTCGGGGTAGTGATGGATGAGAAGCTCAACATGAGCTGGCAGTTGAGCTGGCTTTCTCATCCTAGAAAGCCAAATGCATCCTGGGCTGCATCAAAAGAAGTGTGACCAGCGGGGTGAGGGATTCTTCCCCTCTGCTCTGCTCTGCTCTGGTGAGACCCCACTTGAAACCATGAGTTCAATTCTGGAGTCTTCAGCACATGAAGGACATGGATCTGCTGGAGCGAGTCCAGTCGAGGCCACGAAGATGATCTGAGAGCTGGAGCACCTCCCACAGGAGGACAGGCTGAGAGTTGGGCTTGTTTAGCCTAAAGAAGGGAAGGCTCTGGGGAGACCTTGGAGCAGCTTCCAGTACTGAAAGGGGCTACGGGAAAGCTGGGGAGGGGCTTTTTATCAGGGAGTGCAGGGATAGGACAAGGGGGAATGGTTTGAAGTTGAGAGAGGGGAGATTTACATTAGATATTAGGATGACATCTTTTCCTGTGAGGGTGGTGAAGCAGTGGCCCAGGTTGCCCAGAGAAGTTATGTCTGTCCTATCCCTGGAGGTGTTCAAGGCCAGGCTGGATGAGCCTTTGATCAACCTGATCCAGGTGTCCCTGCCTATGGCAGGGGGGTGGAACTGGATGGGCTTTAAGGTCCCTTCTGATCCAAACCAGTTGGATCAGAAGTGTTGTGTGAGTGTGGCTGGTGCTGGGCCAGAGATCTCAAGCCCTGCATCGTTTAGGGGGATAGGTGCTCCATGAGGTGGGAAGAAGCCTGCGCAGGATGGGAAAGCCTGCTTCTGGAGTGCCTGCAGACACACACAGAGGTTCCTCCTCAGCCTGAAGGACTGGAGTGTCCAAGGGATAGGAGGGTCACTGGCAAGACCCCCAGCAGGCCAGGTTTTGATGGGTGAGGGCTGGCCCCACACACTCCAGATGGTTTTGGGGTGCCCTCACTGCGACGCTGGCACACTGGGTTAGGTAAGGTGGGTAGGGTTGCCTGGCTGTGCTCCTGCTGGCAGCAGACTCCCCTCCCTGGAGCTGTGCTCTGCCCTGCGCCCTTGCCTGGCCACATCCAGCTGGGCACTGGCCAGCGATTGCCGCTACGAGTTCCCGTAAGGCTGGGCTGGGCCCCGGCCTCTGCTGGCAAACAACCTTCACCCCATGGCCGGGGACTGCTGGGACGTGGGGCTGCAGCCCACTTGGCAGGAAGGGGCGGCTTCTTATGCGGCTTCTTGGCCGCAGTCCCGTGGAGCTGGCACGGGACACGCTGTGACCCTCGTGCAGCCGGGCTGGCACGGCGCGGGGCACTGGCAGCACCGAGCCCCGCTGCACCCTGGCTTGGCCGAGCAGCTGGCAGGATGCACTCCGGCCACGGCAGAGCCGGGCACTGGCTCTCGACTGCTCTGCTCTGGCTTTGCCAACCAGCACTGGGGCAGCTGCCCCTGCCCTGTGGGGCTGCCAGGTGACCCACAGGGACCACTCCAGCTTGTGGTGTGGGGCAGGGGCTGGCTCTGGTGTCATAACTGTGCCCCTCCTGCCCCTTGGACACCCCAGTCTGCACCAGCGGCTGCAGCCAGATCTCTCTCCACGTATTTGTGTTTTCAAAATTCCAGAAACTCTTGGCACGCTGACTTCCCATGGGGGCTTGGCTGGTTTTGCCAGTGGCCTCTGCCAAGCAAAGTGGGGCTTTTTGTGCTCCTCTTTCTGGGAAATGTGCTGGCTGCCTGCAGCAGGGTCAGGAGGTGTGGAGCACAGGAGGCTGCACCAGGGCGAGGGAGGTGGAAATAAAAGGGATGAGGAGGGAGCTCTGAACTACATCGACCTGCAGAAGGAGGCTGCTGTGAGGAGGGGGAGCTGTCAGCATGGGGTGAGTGACATCCATGTGTCCCTGCACATGTGTAGTGCTGTGCTTGGCTGAGGACCTGGCTCTGCTGTGGGCAGGAGCTGTTAGACCTGGAAGCACTCTGGATGCCAACACTGCAGCTTCATCCTCTACAGCAGCAGGGTCCGTGTGTCTGATGGGCACCCCCAGTGGCTTGGGGTCAGCCCTCTGCCATCCCTGTGACACAGTCTGTGGGACAGGCCATGAGCCTGGTTGGGGCGGTGGTCCTGGTGGGGCCCACAGAATGGGAGCAGAGAGGAATGAGCCCTCTGAGTGTGCCCTCTCTTCCCTGCAGACCTACAGTGCTGCTGATTGTTGGCCTGGCCTGGACCGTGCTGGAGACTGCAGCTGCTGGTGACGGTACCTTCCAGGGCAAGGAGGGGAGCGCTGGGGCTTGGATAAAGCCGGGGTAGCTTGGCAGGGAAGACAGGAGTTGGGAGGGAGCTGCCGCTGGTGGGAGCGATGGCCTGGGTTAGGTCCTCTGGGCCAGCTGAGCATCTTCTGCCTGCAGAGCAGAGCTGTTCAAAACCTGCGGACATCGAAAATGGCTACGTGGAGCACCTGATCAGGTTCCGCTGTAACCCCTACTACCAGCTACGCGGTGACAGTGACGGTGAGACACGCGGCACGGGCATGGTGCTTGGTGATGGGACTTGTCCCTGGCTCCAGGGGATGCGTGGGGCTGCCCCAGCGCTGGGTGATGCGGCCCCCCTGGCTTCCCACACTTACGCAAGCCCTGGGCGGGTGTGGTACCTCCATGCATCCCCACTGCAGGGCAGAGGTTTCCCTCTTCCCTGACTCTGGTTTCCCTCCAAAGGCATCTACAAGTGTGGCGAGAAGAACACGTGGGTGAGCAAAGGAGGTAGCTTGGAGGAACCTGTCTGTGAGCCAGGTGAGAGCAGAGCTGGGGCTGTGAGGGGCAGGGTGGGCTGGGGGGCTGTGAGATGTCCGTCTGGGCAGCCAAGGGCCACAGGGGCTGCTCACAGCCCCCGTCTTTGGTCTTGCTTCCTGGGGCTGCTGTGGGCTGGGAGGCATCGGGTGCCTGCTGGCCTTTGAGTGCTCACCAGAGCTCTGCTCTGCCCTGTGCAGTGTGTGGGAAGCCCAAGAACCCCCCTGAGCAGATGCAGCGCATCGTTGGGGGCCTGCTGGCCAGGAAGGGCAACTTCCCCTGGCAGGGCCGGCTGGTGACCCGTCACAACCTCATCGCGGGGGCCACGCTTATTAGCGACCAGTGGCTGCTGACTACGGGCAAGAACGTCTACATGAACCACAAAGAGGATGCGACACCGGAGGAAATCGCTCCTACTCTGAAGCTTTTCTTGGGCAACAAGGACAAGCCAGCATTGAAAATTGAGCGCGTGGTGCTGCACCCCGCCTACCCCGACGCTGTGGATCTGGCCCTGCTGAAGCTCAAGGAGAAGGTGCCCATAGGAGAGGAGGTGATGCCCATCTGCCTGCCCCAGAAGAGCTACGTGCAGACAGGGCGAGTGGGTTACGTCTCAGGATGGGGCCGTGGCGCTTCCTTAGAGTTTTCCAGCATGATGAAGTATGTGATGCTGCCGGTGGCAGACAGCAAGAGCTGCTGGCAGTACTATGAGAAGAACGGGTCCCACGTGGTCCAGCCCATCCTCAGCAATGACACTTTCTGCGTGGGCATGAGCGAGCTGCGGGAGGACACGTGCTATGGGGATGCTGGTGGTGCCTTTGCTGTGCAGGACACTGATGATGACACCTGGTATGCAGCCGGCATCCTCAGCTACGACAAGACCTGCACGGCCTCCAAGTATGGTGTGTACGTGGATGTGCAGCGTGTGCTGGACTGGATCAAGGAGACGGTGGCAGATAACTGAGGCGGGGCCACAGGGGAATAAAACTACTCCACATATAGCTGCAGGCTCTGTCTGTCTGGGGGCAGCGCTGTGGGGGATGTATGCGGGTGTCCATGCCGGGGGTGTATGTGCTGCCTGCAGGATGGGGAGCCTGGTCTGCAGAGCTGCTGGGGTCTCAGGTGGTTCTCCCCTCACCCCATGTGTGTGAGTGTCTGTGGGGTTCTCCTCTCCCTGATGGGGTGCCTGTGGTTCTCTCCCACTGCCTCCATCTATGGCAATGTCTGTGGGGTTCTCTCCCCAGTGTGCGTGTGTGTGTCTGTAGGGGTTCTCTTCCCCCACCTTGTCTGTAGGGCTGTCTGTGAGGTTCTCCCCCACCATCCATGGGAATGTCTGTGGGAGTTCCCTACCCATCCATAGGGGAGTCTGTGTGTGAGGCTGTGCATTTCCTCTCCATCCATGGAAGATCCCGTGTGGATCTCCCCCAACATCTGTGGGAGTGTCTGCGGGGTTCCCCTCCCCCAGTGTGGGTGTCTGTAGGGGTCTCTCCACCCCGGCGTGGGTGTCTTTAGGTACTTTCCCCTCCATGGGGGTGTCTGTGAGGGTCTTCCCCATGTGGGTCTGTGTGTGGGTCACCCCTCCCACCGTGGGGGCCTCTGTGGGGGTGTCTCTCTCCCCACTATGTGGGTCTCTGTGAGGGTCTCTCCCACCCCCGTGTGGGTCTCTGTGAGGGTCTCTCCCCCCATGGGGGTCTCTCCCACCCCCGTGTGGGTCTCTGTGGGGGTCTCTCCCCCGCTGGGGCCTCCCCGGTTTCCAGCCCGCCCCTCCCTCCCCACTCCAGCCGCTCCCTCCTCGGCCGGAAGCGCTCCCGCCGCCACGTGACGCACACAGCTTCCCATGCCGGAAGTCCGCCGAGGACGTCTTGACTCGCGCTGCTCACACTCTATGGTAGCTGCCCCTGCCGTAGGCTCTGCCCGCACCATAGACGCAGCGGGCAGGGCTAGAGCGGCGCTTCTCGCGGAGCACTGTGGGGCGGTCATGGCGGCGCTCGGGTGCCGGGCTGCCGGCCGCTGAGTCCAACCGCGAGCCGGCGCCGACCCCGCGCTGCCCCGCGGGCCCCATGGCCGCCCTGCCCCGCGCGGCCCGGTAGCCATGGCCGAGGCGGGCGAGGAGGCGCTGCACCGGCTGGAGGGGACGCGCCCGGAGGCCGAGGCGGGCGGGCTGGTGGCGCGGGACCGCAGCGCCGCCGCCGAGCAGCACGTCTTCAAGGCGCCGGCCCCGCGCGTCTCCCTGCTCGGCCTCGACGTGCTGGCGGCGCAGAAGCGGCGGGAGCGCGAGGAGGAGGCGGCGGGCAGCGGGAAGCGATCCCGGGTCTCTTCCTATAAGGATTGGGAGGAGGGCCGGGACGAGGCGGGCAGCCCCGAGGAGGAGGAAGAGGAGGAGGAGCGCGATGGGAGCAGCCGCAGCGCCCGCAGGGACAGGTGGGGGCCCCGGGAGCTTTGTCGGGTCCGTGCGCGGGGTGTGAGCTCTGCTGGGAATGAGCCTGAGTGTGGGGTGTGAGTGTGAGTGTGGGGTGTGAGCTGTGCTGGGGATCGAGCCTGAGTGTGGGGTGTGAGCTGTGCTGGGGATCGAGCCTGAGTGTGGGGTGTGAGTGTGGGGTGTGGGGTGTGAGCTGTGCTGGGGATCGAGCCTGAGTGTGAGTGTGGGGTGTGAGTGTGGAGTGTGAGTGTGGGGTGTGAGCTCTGCTGGGGATCGAGCCTGAGTGTGGGGTGTGAGCTCTGCTGGGGAACGCGTGTGACTGTGGGGTGTGGGCTCTGTTGGGGAAGAAGCGTGAGTATGGGGTGCGAGCTCCATTGTGTCAGCAGGGCCATAATCTCTTCTGTGGCAGCAGGGGGGCTGGAGATCTCAGGGGAGGACTGCGGGCACTTCTATAGATCTGAGGAGGTCTGGCAAACAGTTTTCTCTCCACTGCTGTCTCCCCACGGTGTTGGGAATGGGAGTGCCCTTAGATGCTGTTAGGCCTGCAGATACCTCCTATCCCAGCTGAGAGACTCTCTGCTTCTTGGAAGCAGTGGCTGGCTTGGAAGTGCACGTCTGAGCATCAGCAGAGCTGGTGAGCTGTTAGCAGAGAATGGAGGGAGTACTTATAGCTAAAAGCTTCTGCTACAGCAGAGATTAGAGCTAGAGTTGTGTGAGACAAGTCAAAGGCTGGATGTTCCTTAGCACTGTTGATCTTTTCTTCTCTATGCTCTGCCTTCCCAGGCATTACCGTTCTGTCCATGTGGAAACACCTTCCTACACTGGGGGTGTCAGCGAGGAGTTTTGGGAACGCAGCCGGCAGCGGGAAAGGGAGCGTCGGGAACATGGTGTCTTTGCCTCCTCCAAAGAGGAGAAGGAACGGAAGAAGGACCGCAATAGGGATCGGGACCACGATCGTAAACGGGACCGCGGTAACTGCTCAGGGACCTTTGTGACTCTTCCTGCACAGGGTCTGGGCTCGTCCCTCAGCCTGTCTGTAGTCCTTAGCAAATGTTTATGGTGCTTGCAGACTTGGGAAGCCTATCTGTACCCTGGGCATCTGATCTTCCTTTCTTTTTGCAGAGGAACGGGACAAAAGTCGTCACAGCAGCAGATCAGAGAGGGATGGCTCGTCGGAGCGGAGTAGCAGGAGGAGTGAACCAGAGAGTCCCAGACATCGGCCCAAAGGTAGGCGTGGGACCTGGCAGAGTTCTCACGTGAGATGTGTTCCTGCAGCTTGTCAGGACAAGTGTGGGTAGAAAAGCATCTCTCAATGTTTGTGGTTAGGGCAAGCATAAAATTAACTCAGCCTGAGTCTGGGAGCAATTGACCAGCTGTGTGTGGGTGAAAATCTGGCTGATCTCTGTGTAGTGGGGTCTGTTTCATGTCTGTGTGATAGAAATACAGTCCTTTGGCAATTTTCATTGGAATCATTGGGTTAGTCCCCTCTCTTAAAGGGAGGGTAAATGTGTGAGCACCCTCTTTCTGGGCTCCTTGCTGGAAGCTGTGAGGTGGCTCTGGGTGCCTTGGTCACTTTGAACATCAGGCGTTAAACCTCATCTTCTGCACTAGATGCAGCCACGCCGTCTCGCTCTAGCTGGGAGGAAGATGATAGTGGTTACAGCAGTACCCGCCGCTCACAGTGGGAATCTCCCTCACCCACGCCTTCCTATCGAGACTCAGAGCGCAGCCACCGAGCATCATCACAGCGGGACACAGACCGGAGAGACCGGGACAGGTATCCAAGCTTGTGGCTGCAGCTATGAGCTCTTGAGCTGCAGAAGGGGGAGGTTGTGTGTTCGAGTAGCGCCTGGCTGTGGGCACCAATCCCTCCCTTGTGCTGTTTTTTC
Organism: Phaenicophaeus curvirostris; assembly: GCF_032191515.1. Taxonomy (NCBI): domain Eukaryota; kingdom Metazoa; phylum Chordata; class Aves; order Cuculiformes; family Cuculidae; genus Phaenicophaeus; species Phaenicophaeus curvirostris. Next base: position 17,384,917 of record NC_091405.1, read on the forward strand.
AGGTCTGTGAGGAGCAAGTACTCAGATAGGACACCACTGCCCACCCCATCATACAAATACAACGAGTGGGCTGATGACCGGAGGCACTTGGGGTCCACGCCACGGCTCTCTAGAGGGAGAGGTGAGCAGCCTGGGCTGGGCAGTGGCACAGTCCCTTTCCCCTGCATGGCACAAGGTCGGGCTCTGTGGGTTTTCCTCTGGAGCGGCAGCAGGGCCAGCACCTGGACTGACCACCTCATCCTCTCCAGGGCGGCGTGAAGATGGGGAAGAGGGCATTGCCTTTGAGACGGAGGAGGAGCGGCAGCAGTGGGAGGATGATCAGCGGGTGAGAGCTCGAAGAGGGGCAAGGAGCAGGGCACCCAGTGGGCTGGGGGCTGCCGGCTGAGGTGGAAAATGGGGAGTGGTGGGAGGACCTGGCCTGGGAAGCATCTCTGCGGGTGTTTGCTGCAGGGGGCTGCCCAACCTGGCCTGCGGGGTTGGCAGAGCTCAGGGCCGCACCTCTTCCCTCCCAGCAAGCTGACCGGGACTGGTACATGATGGATGAGGGCTACGACGAGTTTCACAATCCCTTGGCCTACTCCTCTGAGGAGTACGTGAAGAAACGGGAGCAACACTTGCACAAGCAGAGGCAGAAGCGCATCTCGGCGCAGCGGCGGCAGATCAATGAGGTAGGGGAGATGTGGGGTCAGCTGCTCTGAATTGTGTGAGTTTTGCTGCTGCTTGAGAGATCTGCTTGCTGTGGGTGAAGGCTGAGCCCTTGCTGTCAGGTGGAAAGGATGGACTGTGTCCTGGTCCAGACTGAACCAGGGCTCGCAGGGAAATTATTGTTAAGCTCCCCTGGAGCGCGTAGCCCTGTGTATCCTGCGTGGGTCAGAATTCACAGAGTGGCTGTGGTGGATCGCAGTGTCCAGGGTAGCAGGAATGCAGAGGGCTCTGCTCCTGCTGTTCTAGGGTGTGAGTTAGGGGACTAGTGATGTCTGCTGTTGGCCCAGTGGATGCTGGGGCTGCTGCCCTCAGCACATAAACAGATTTATGTCCAGGCTTCCTGGTTTATTGAGTATGACACGGGTCTCATAGAAATTGTCCTGCATTTCCTTGGAGACAGTCCTGTTGACCATGTGCCTCATACGGCCAGTCTGTTTCCCGTACCCTGCTGCTTTCAGTCACTGTTTCTTCCCTAGCGCTTCCTTTCAGGCTCTGTAGGCTGGGACCATCAGTTTCCTCCTATTGTCAGTGCAGGCCCCAGGCCTGAGCTCAGTGTTTGGGTGTGACCTCTTGGGCTTTCTGTGAAGCTTCTCTGCATTTTCTGCTATGTTATTTCCTGCAGGATAACGAGCGCTGGGAGACAAATCGCATGCTGACCAGTGGTGTGGTTCATCGTATTGAAGTGGATGAAGATTTTGAGGAGGATAACTCTGCTAAAGTGCATCTGTTGGTGCACAACCTGGTGCCCCCTTTCTTAGATGGAAGGATTGTCTTCACCAAGCAGGTAGAGACTCTGGCCGAAGGCTCTGGTGGCAGGGAGCCCCACAAGTGTGAACTCTGTGTACTGAAGCAATACCTCTTTTCTCTAGCCAGAGCCTGTCATCCCTGTCAAGGATGCCACTTCAGATTTGGCCATCATAGCCCGGAAAGGCAGCCAGTTGGTACGCAAGCACAGGGAGCAAAAGGAGCGTAAGAGGGTATGCTGTGACCTTTGGACTTACTACCCACTGTACATGTTGCAGCTTTTGTTTGGACTTTATGGAATACAGGCTTTGGTGACGATGATGACAAGGAGTTCATATTTTTATGAGCTGGGTTATCCTGGCAGCCCAGCTCCTTGCATTGTCTTATAAGCAGCTGCTGTGATGTAATTTCCTCAGGCACTTTTCACTGTGCAGAGGACCCTGACATTTGAATCATGGGAGAAGAGAGCAAGTGGAAGAACTGAACATAGCTTAGGGACAGTCAGCAGTCAGTATGGCGGCAGCATGTATCTCGTCGTGTCTCAGCAGAAGAGTTGTAAGGAGAAGTAAGGTAGCCTATTAGTTTTGGGAGGTGTTTTCTAGGGAGTTTCTAGGGAGAAGGGTCAGCTGGAACCATTTTCTTAAGAGGTGGTTGGTCATCCTGTGTCTGAAGACTCTGTATCCAGACGAGTGCCTAAAAGCTCTGCTCAAGTTCACTTGGAAGAGGGTGACTTGAAGGAATAGGATGTGCATTCTGTATTGTAGCATTGGGGAATTATGGGGCTGATATGCTTTTCTAGTCTTCTGAGCAGGATTGGAAAAGAATAATTTGTCAGTTCTGCTGTGCAAAGTTTCGATGCTCTCTGTCCTTCCAGGCTCAGCATAAACACTGGGAGCTGGCAGGCACAAAACTGGGAGACATTATGGGGATTAAGAAGGAGGACGAGAAGGATGAGATGGTGACAGATGATGGCAAAGTGGATTACAGGTAGGAGCTTGCTTTGAGTTGCTCCTGCTCAGTTGGTGCTGAGGGCTGTAGGCTTAACAATGTATGTGGAGGGGCCGTTTCAGGACTTCTGGTATTTCCACAGGACCGAGCAGAAGTTTGCTGAACACATGAAAGAAAAAAGTGAAGCCAGCAGTGAGTTTGCCAAGAAGAAATCAATCCTGGAGCAGAGACAATATCTGCCCATCTTTGCTGTGCAGCAGGAGCTGCTCTCCATCCTCAGGTATGGCTACTAGGGAGCTGATTGTATAGCATCTCTGGGTGTTGACCTTGTATCTTGGGAGCTAAGGTGGGAAATTCCTGTTTACGTGGCCTGTTTGGAAGCTGTGCCCTCAGGAAACAAAGCCCGTTGCTTTGTGTGGTTGGTGACAGCTCTGCTGCCTGACTAGGATGACGCTTGGCTGGCCAGCGAGGTCTGTGAATGTAAAACCTCTTCTTTGTGGTGTATGAAGAAATACTTTTTCTTCAGAGACAACAGCATTGTGATTGTGGTGGGGGAGACGGGGAGCGGGAAGACGACGCAGTTGACGCAGTACCTCCACGAGGATGGCTACACAGACTACGGCATGATCGGCTGCACCCAGCCCCGCCGAGTGGCGGCGATGTCTGTTGCCAAGCGGGTCAGTGAAGAGATGGGGGTGCGCCTGGGAGAGGAGGTGAGTCTGGCAGCGCCTGCGGGGACGCGGCCTGATGGCAGCGAACGCGTGGGGCTGTTGGAGGACGCAGGGGTATCTCTGCCCTCCCAGGTGGGCTATGCTATCCGCTTTGAGGACTGCACGTCTGAGAACACAGTGATCAAATACATGACGGATGGGATCCTTCTTCGTGAGTCACTGCGGGAGGCTGACCTGGACAACTACAGCGCCATCATCATGGATGAGGCACACGAGCGCTCACTCAATACGGACGTGCTCTTCGGCCTGCTTCGGGAGGTGTGTGTGAACCGGGACTAGAGGACAGCAGCATAGAGCACGTGAGCAGGGACAGCCCCCTGCCAGGTCTGGGAGAGAGAAGTGGAGCTGCCACAGCTCTGTCTACACTTGCTGCCATGTTACACATCCTGGTCCCTTGTTCTTATGGGGTTAAATCTCCCTAGTGTCCAAGTGCTGCCAGAGGCTTGCTGGCTGTCAGGCACTCTAGGTACAGAGATCTTCACTGGCTTAAAGCTTCCTGGGCTGAGGTCAGCAGGTCTTAACTGCACAGATTATATAGCATCTTTGTCACTGGCATTAGCGGCCAGTCCCTCTAGGTTACAGCAGAAGCTCTATCCTTTGCTGATATCTCAGTAATAATGGAAGCAGCCTACAGCCCTGCACAAATGTCCTTTCCTTATTGTTCCTTTCATCTGCTTCCTAGGTGGTGGCCCGACGCTCAGACCTGAAGCTTGTTGTCACTTCAGCCACCATGGATGCAGACAAGTTTGCCTCCTTCTTTGGGAACGTTCCTATTTTCCACATTCCTGGGCGCACTTTCCCTGTTGATATTCTCTTCAGCAAGGTACGGTCAACGTTGCAAAGGAAAGTTCTCTTGTGTCAGGAGGGGTTTGTGACTTAGCTGGGCTGTGTCCTGTGGTGGACAGAAAGGACGGAGCAGGAGCAGCCGTGCTGTGGTGCAGTCTTGCACATAGGATGGGGCAGGTGAGATTATTGGTGTCTGTAACCTGGGCTGTGCCTTTCAGACCCCACAAGAGGATTATGTGGAGGCTGCAGTGAAACAAGCCCTGCAGGTCCATTTGTCTGGTGCTCCTGGAGACATCCTCGTCTTCATGCCTGGCCAGGAGGACATAGAGGTGAGATGGAAGGACAGGCACTGTCCTACTCCCGTGTTGTTTTAATCTCATGCTTACACCCCTCTTTGTGTCTAGGTGACCTCAGAACAAATTGTGGAGCACCTTGAGGAGTTGGAGAAGGCACCTGCTCTTGCTGTACTGCCTATCTATTCTCAGCTGCCGTCGGACTTGCAGGCCAAGATATTCCAGAAGGTGCTGATGTGTGCTCTGTGATAGGAGTGGGGACAGGGGAAGCTGGTGTAGGGAAGAGTAGGAGTGAGAGGTGCAGACATGGTTTTTGTATTGCATGTGGATGGAGAGAGAAAACATGTGCCGCCTCAGCTTCCCGAGAGTCATTCCTGTCTTGGGTTCTGTATTGCTGCTCTGCACTCCTCCTCCATGGTGCAGAGGCCTTTGCGCAGGGATTTGATTGACATGCAGTGTTCTTGCAGGCTCCGGATGGGGTCAGGAAATGCATTGTTGCCACTAACATTGCAGAGACCTCGCTGACAGTGGATGGCATCATGTTTGTGATTGACTCTGGCTACTGCAAGTTGAAGGTAAGCTGAGATTTCCTGTACTGTTTATGTCTGTGATCTTTGGGGTTGGATTGAGAGAGCTCTGTGGTAGTGACCCAGCCTTCTTACTTCAGTCTGTTCTTCTTGCGCCCTGCAGGTTTTCAACCCCCGTATAGGCATGGATGCGCTGCAGATCTACCCCATCAGTCAAGCCAATGCCAACCAGAGGGCAGGCCGAGCTGGCCGAACAGGCCCAGGCCACTGCTTCAGGTAGGCACGTCACTGCTGTTCCTCATCCTGTCACGTCTGCAGCTTGGCATCAGGTTATGTATATATTTTTCTCGCTGAAACTGTTCATTATCTTGAACTTCTCAGGGGATGAGAGTGGTAGGCAGGTCTTGAGGCCTTTTTTGGACCCAGTGCCTCTTCACAGTAAAGGATATACTCTGGTTTCTTCCCCTGCCCATCTTCACTTGTGGCTGTTCCGCCCTTGGTGCTCTCAGGATAACAGCCAAGCCGAAGACTGCTTTCTCAAGGCTTTGGTTTGAGATGGGTTTGCACCCAGGGAAGGACTGCACTTGAGAGGGGTGTACGCTGAACTGTGGCCCACGCACTCCTGTGTGCTGGGGAGGCCACACTTTGGTCTCGTGCTTGGCTGGGTTGGGCACTGGCTGGTGAGTTAATAGGGAACACGGTGGCCTGAACAGAAGGATCATGCACTTGGCATCTGTTCCCCAGGCTCTACACCCAGAGCGCCTACAAGAACGAGCTGCTGACCACCACGGTGCCCGAGATCCAGCGCACCAACCTCGCCAACGTAGTGCTTTTGCTCAAGTCCCTGGGTGTGCAGGACCTGCTGCAGTTCCACTTCATGGATCCACCCCCTGAGGACAACATGCTGAACTCCATGTACCAGCTATGGATCCTGGGGGCCCTGGATAACACAGGTATTGACTGCTGGGACAAGCCTGTAGCCCGTGGGGCTGGTACCTGCCTAGGTGCTGATCTCTGTGCTGTTTCCACAGGTGGTCTGACCTCAACAGGACGTCTCATGGTGGAGTTCCCACTGGATCCTGCACTCTCCAAAATGCTCATTGTCTCCTGCGACATGGGTTGCAGCTCTGAGATCTTGCTCATTGTCTCCATGTTGTCTGTGCCTGCCATCTTTTACCGGCCTAAGGTACTTGTTTGCTCTTTCAGCAGTTTAAGGCCTTTCCCTGCCGTCTGACTAACCTGGGTTCTTTATTTGCCGTTCAGGGCAGAGAGGAGGAGAGTGACCAAGTGCGGGAGAAATTTGCTGTTCCAGAGAGTGATCACTTGACTTACCTGAACGTTTACCTGCAGTGGAAGAACAACAGCTATTCCACGCTGTGGTGCAACCAACACTTCATCCACGCCAAGGCCATGCGGAAGGTGAGGCAGTGGCAATGAGGCTGGGGGAGGACGCCTTGCACAGGAGAGGGCTCTGACTGCCACACACCTTTGCAGGTGCGGGAGGTGCGTGCCCAGCTCAAGGACATTATGGTGCAGCAGCGGATGAGTCTGGCATCCTGTGGGACTGACTGGGATATCGTCAGGAAGTGCATTTGTGCTGCTTATTTCCATCAAGCTGCAAAGCTGAAGGTAAGAGGTGTCTGTGTTAGTGTTGGGGCTGAGAGACCCTGTCTGGGAGCAGGTGGACTAACCACCCTTCTCTCTGCAGGGCATCGGGGAGTACGTGAACATCCGCACGGGCATGCCCTGCCACCTGCACCCCACGAGCTCTCTGTTCGGTATGGGCTACACACCAGACTACATTGTGTATCACGAGCTGGTCATGACCACTAAGGTGAGCTTGAGCTGAGTGTAGCAAGGAGGAGTGAGGTGTGCTTTGAAGGACAGTGGGAGGGCTTTGCTGGGATACTAGGATCTATCAGAAGGGCAGATCTCAGCCTTTCTCCCCTATACCAACTAGGCATGTCTGCGTTAATTGCAGAGTCCTGTTTGTCACTTTTTCCTTGCCTATGTGGGACATATTTGAGCTTCTTTGTGGTCTCACTGAGTCCTGCCCATTGCAGTTTCTGAGGCCAGAAGGAATTGTCTGGAAGGGGGATAGTCCCAGCCTGGGAAGTGCCAACAGCAAGTAGGGGAGGGAGGGAGCTGTTGCGGCTCTGGAAATGATGCCCAGGCCCTGTGAATGCCATCCTTCTACCCTGATTTTTCCTTCTGTCCCTGTAGGAATACATGCAGTGTGTCACCGCTGTGGATGGAGAGTGGCTGGCAGAGCTGGGCCCCATGTTCTACAGCATCAAACATGCTGGCAAGTCACGCCAGGTGAGTCTCCTGTCCAGGATGAGCTGGCAGGCAGCAGGCCTACTGCGTGCCTGTTCTAGCGCAGTGTGTGTTTTGACATGGAGGGAACTGGCCTGTGGGCCTCCAGGGAGTCTGCTGCTGGCCATCCCTCTGCCTGTCCCTGATCTGCTGCCTTGTTCCAGGAGAACCGCCGCCGTGCCAAGGAGGAAGTGTCTGCCATGGAGGAAGAGATGGCTTTGGCTGAGGAGCAGCTGCGTGCCCGCCGCGAGGAGCAGGAGCGCCGTAACCCAATGAGCAGTTCAAGGTAGGCACTGTCCCTGACGCGCTATGAGTCCTTAAGAGCAGTAGTAGTGAGCTGTGTGGAGGCTCCCACCTTCCCCTGGGTGTTGTGGTGCAAGGAAGGGTTGCATATTCCACTGATCACCCTTGTCCTCTCCTGGCAGATCTACTAAAATCTACACCCCTGGGCGGAAGGAGCAGGGGGAGCCCCTGACGCCACGACGCACCCCAGCCCGCTTTGGCCTCTGAGAAGGCAGTGCCCGTTCCTTTGAGGCGTAAAGACTTCCAGGAGCAGCTGAGTCTTAGGAGAATGCCCTGTTCCTCTGATCACTGTACTCTGTGAAGTGCTCTCCGGCTTGTGGCCCAGAAAGGCTTTGGTTGGCACTACTTTTGCTACAGAACAGAAAGAATTTTATTTGTTTAAAGGTTGTCAGTCTAATCCTTGCTTTGTTTTGCGTAGCTTCTTGTCTTGGAGGTGAGTGTTGGGTTGAGGCAGCCCTGCAGAATCTTGAAAGGCTTGTGCTGTCGGGATGTTGCCCTGTAGAACCTGGGCAAGGCACAGAGTTACGCTGATGTAGAGGGCAAAGACAAGCTGTCCCTGACCCAAATGACTGCAAAAGCAATTCTACCACAACCCACGCCCTGGGCCTGCAGTGGGTGCCCAGCTGTCCCTGTACACGCAGGGCTGTAAACCCAGCCCTGTTTGAGGCCAGGCTGTGCTAGGAATTCTGTTCACTTTCACCTGCTCACAGCTGTGGTGCTGCTCGTGTCTTCTGACCGTGAGGTATGTGTGTTCCTCCTGCATCCTGTCCAGTGTGTCTTGAAGATGCCTGGAGAAAAGGCAGGGGAGATAAGGTGGTGCAGAGACAATCCCGCTCTGCTGGCCTTGTGGGAGCTTGGGTAGTCCAGCAATTGTCCACCTGTCCCTTATACCCCTGCCAACAGCAGCAAGTGCTGTTTGCAGAGAGCTCAGCTTTACTTGCCATCACTTACTCCTTTTCACCTGTCAGTTGTACCATTGGCTTGATTTGCTGCTGGATCTTGTGTCCTAGTTGCTCATTTGGCTGCCTGGAAACAAGGTGTGAGCTGAGTGGGTTGGTGTGAGGAGAAGGCAGCTGCCTGCCCCTCTCTATTCTGTTAAGGCTTCTTGCTCATGTCTGCTCCTTCACACACTGGCTGGTGATGGCACCAGCTCCCTCCTTGTGCAGCCTGTTGCTGCCGGAGAGTGCCAGAACATGGGGAAGGGTGCAGGGTTTCTACCCAGAAAGAAGGAACCCCCTGGGCCATGTGTGAACTCGGGACTGAAGGCAGCTGGAGAAAACAGGCTGTACTGGTGCAGCAGCCTTTGGCGCTGAGCAGAGGGACTGGAGGTGCCGATGCCTCAGGGGAGCTGCTCTGGAGAACCATTGCCTCGGCACTACTGGCTGTGAACTTTTGTCATAACATGGTAGTTTTATACTGAGGGGCTTCTTTCTATCAGCAGAGCAGAGAGGGCTAGTTTAAGCTGCCTGACCCACAGCCTCATCTGTTGGTAGCCCAGGATCTACATCCCCTGTCCTGTCCCCCTCTGCCTTGCCTGGGGGCTGGGATCTGTCGTTCTCTGGTGCTAGAGGCCCAGTTGGCACTCCTGCCCTTGGGCTGTGGTGCTGCTTGTTTCTATCCTGCACTTGCCCTGTGGCTTTGCTGAGCTCTTCCTTGAGGAACGCCATCTCCACCTTGCAAATAACCAGAGCTCGCTTGCTGTTGTGGTGTAGCTGCTGCCAGTATTGGGCTTGGCTGGTCGCCTTCTGCAGGCTTTCCTGGAGGGAGCGGACCTGTCAGTAGCATAGAGGGACAGTGAAAGAGAGAGAAGCTGAGCACAGATTCTCAGTGCCCTGCGGGAAGGCTTGTTCTGCTCATGGGACCCCTGCAGCCTCCTTAGCTCCCAGTGGAGCTGCTGCCTCTGTTTCTTCGAGGCTGCAATCTTCTGCTTTACTTTCTCTTGCTGGGCTTGGGCCAGCTCTGCCTGCAGGGTGTGCATGTCCTGCACCTGCATGCAAAGTTGTGGGGCAGAGAAGGTGGCTGGGCACGCTCCCCCCAGGGACTGGACTGGTGCTGTCCAGAAGCAGGAAAGGGCTTGGGTACCGAGGGCTGCACGGGGGCTGGCTGCATCTCAGGGCTGTCTTGTCCCTGCCCTTACCTGTTGTAACAGCTCTGCCACGTGCTTTCTGCTGGAGACAGCTTCTCGCTGCAGGTCTTGGATGGCCTCCTTGGCTCTGCTAAGGTGCCTCAGACTTCTCTGCTCCCGGGCCTGCATGGCTCCCTGTTCCTCTTGCAGCTGAGCCAGGCTGTGCTGCAGGTCCTGGCTCTTCTCCTCCTGTGCCCTCAGCTGCCAGGAAGGCGATGCCTTAGTGCATGCTGCATTGCTGCGCTGGTGCCGCTTCCTGCCAGCGCGAGATCTGTGCCCTCTCTCCTGCTGCCAGTCCCAGCTCCCTGCCCGCTCCTGCAGCACAGGCTTAGCTGCAGGGCTTTATTCTCTCTCTGGAGGGTGCTCATCCGCTCCTTTGCCTACTGCCGCTGTTGCTGGAGCTTTTCCTTCCCCTCCTCTCGCATGGCCTGGTAGCTGCTCCTGGCACTGGGGGCAGGGGAGACTGGGGCCAGGCTGACAGAGGGACCCTGCAGCGTGCTGATCTGTACCTGTTACCTACCTGCTCCCTCAGGGCTTGGAGTTGTTCTTGGCTCCTCTGCAGCTTCTCTTTTGCGTCAGCAGTAGCGTGCATGTGTTGCAGTGCCTGCTCCAGGGCCACCTGCTGCTTCCACTGCCACTGGCTCAGCTCCACCTGGAGCTGTGCTGCCAGCTCCCTGGGGACAAGGATGCAGGTGGAGCAGCGGCTGCCCCAGGCTGCCCTCCCGTGCTGGAGTGAGCACGGGCACAACCCCGGTCAGGCTCTGGCTGTGCCAGGGACAGCCGCCCTCAGGGCCTGCCTACCTGCTCTGTGCCTGCTCAGCTTTGCTGCTGGCTGCTTTCTCTTCTAGTGCTTGCAGCTCAGCCTCCACCTCGCGGTTGCTCTCGTGCTGCATATTCTTCCCCGAGCACAGACCTGGCTCTGCGTGCCGCAGGGTGCTTGGGGCTGGGGGCTGCTCTGCTGCTGCCTCAGCTGCTTGAGACAGTGGGACCGGGCCAGTATTGCCACCTCCTTCCCTGTCCGAGGGCTTCTGTGGGAAGTGGAGCAGGACTCAGTTTTGGGGCACCTGCTGTCATGGATCCTGTGCTCCCCCTGGCTGCTTCCCTCTAGGCTCGGGGAGCTGCCTCTCCACCCTCTCAGAACTGTGCAGGGAAATACTGGCTGCGCTGTGCCCAGGCCTTGTGGTGTCTGCCAGCTCCTGCCTGGCCCTGTGCACCGGGGCCAATGCTGACCAGTTTGAGCAGCTCTGTGTGCTCATTCAGGACTTTTTAGCTAGTGGCAGAATGGCTGCAGGGAGGCTATGTAGGGGCTGACCTCTGTCTGCAGTGCTTCATCTTCCTGGGCCTGTGGAGCGGTGCTTCCCTGGCCTGTGGGTACCCAGCATGATGCGGGACCCTGTGATCACCCTGATCACCCTGTGCTGCTGCTGTGGGGAGGCTGGGGCTGGAGAGGCAGCTAGTTTGGGACAACTTCTGCATGGTGGGCTGTTGGGGAGGGCCTGTGGCAGAGGCGTGTGGCCTGGCACCAAGGGGGAGGCGGGATGGCTGCTGGCTTCTGGCTCTTCCATCCCTGTGCCCCAGGGCTGTTGGGCAGGCACGGTTCCCAGCCTGTGCTGGGGTGGCACATAGAATTATAGAATTAGAATTATAGAATCATTTAGGTTGGAAAAGACCTTTAAGATCATCAAGTCCAACTGTAAACCTAACACTGCCAACTCCACCACTAAACCATGTCCATAAACACCATATCTACATGTCTTTTAAACACCTCCAGGGAAAGCACATGGCATATTGCAGGGAAAGACAAGAATCTGAACAAATCACCTGGCCTCTCCATGAAATGAGAGGGTTGTTAGGACTAAGGAGGATGTGACAAAAAAAAAAGGGCAGGGGGGGAGGAAACACCCAAAGACACAGAAGGATGTGAGAACTCTTGAATCCCACAGCTGCTTCAGGCCTGATACTCCAAGATGCCAGGTAGCTGGCAAAGACAACATTCAAGTGAGACAGGTATTATTCTGCATTCAGAGTTTTGTATTCCTAAATTATAAGCATCCTGGGACTATGAGATTACAGAGCTATAAATTGCCACCATAGAACCCCTGGAAATCACTCTCTTCTATCGTTTTAACAGTCACACAAGGGTGGGGGACTCACACAGCCTGGCAATGGTACCTTTCCCAACCCTGCTTGCAACTGCTGTATCAGAAAGGTCGAGTCCTGGTGCTTCTGCTCCATTGCATGTTCCTGCTCTTGCGGTTGGACCCAGTGCTTGCATTTTATGCCCCTGCAGAACTGCGGGTGCAGCTGCACCTCCTTTATCAAGGCCTGCACCTCTGCTGGCTCCAGCTGCCGTGTGTCCAGGCGTGCTTGAGGCTCCCCTTGCGGTGGCTCCGGCACTGACGCTTGCATTTTGCCCTAGGACACAGGATGAACAGAACCTGCCTGGCTCACTGCTGTGACCAGTGCATCCTGCAGCTCCTGCCAGGCTCTGGGGCTGGACAGCAATGCTGACAGTCCAGGTTTTGGTCAGGGAGCAGCAATGGAATGTGTTGACCCCTGGTTGGGTGCAGACCTCTCCCCCAGCCCTGGCAGCCCCCCCCTGGGGGTGTGTGTTCTGAGAGTGGCTCCTGAACAGCCCAGGCTGGGGCACTGCTGTAATGCCAGGGTGAGCTATGGCTGCAGTGGGGCTGGACACCCCTGAGCCCTTGTACTTTCTCCAGCCCTGGGGAATGAGGTGTCTGCTGGCGCAGGTGAGGGCTGGCCGGGGTCTCCTATCCCCCATGGCTACAGGCCCCGTGCCTGGGGTGGGAGTGGGGTTAGCACTGCTCACCTGGGGCTGCCCAGTCTCCTGCTGAAACTGCTGGATGGAGCTTCTCAGCTGTGGTGTGTGTTGCCTCCTCCACTCCTGGCGGCCCTCCACAAGAACCCTCAGGCTGGCCTGGAGGTGCAGGAACTTCTCTGGATGTGCCACATCTTGGCCACTCGCTTGCTGCTGGGGAGACCACAACATGGGACAGGCCTTTCCCGCTGGCCTCGGACAACCCTCAATCCCAGGGAGGGGACAGCCAGGGATGTCACCCAGCCCTGCCTGGGGCAGCCTCAGCAGCCCGTGGCAACGGCCCAACACAGGAGCTGGCGCAGGACACGGGCCCCTAGCCCTTCCCCCCAGCACCACCTGCCCCTTCTCTGGGAAGGACGGTCCTCACCCCAGCCGTCCTGTGCCATCCTGCTCCTCGACCGCGCTCTGTCCCTGGCACGGCACGATGCTGCCCTGCCCGCAGCTCACGCCCCGGCTGGCTTCTAGGGACAACGTAGGGAAACAGAACCTGGTGACATCATGTGCCAGGCAACTGGCTCTGGTGCATCCAGCAAGCCCCGTCCCACCGTGCTGGCGCACCCAGCATACGCAGTGAGCCTTGGGGCACCCTCGTGCCGTTACTGGGACTCAGCAGCCTCACCCTGCCCTTGCAGCCCCTCTTCTCTGTGCTACCCCATGTCCTTGTGCTGCGTCCCTGTCACCGGCCCCAGGACACGCTGCATCCCGCTGTGCCGGCCCCCAGCTCCCTGAGATGCCCCCCAGAACGGCACCGAGCTCTTGGAGGAGCCATTGACCATGTCGACTGAGGCCGCTGCTCCCTGTTTCTCCCTGTCCAAAAGGGTAAAAATAACAAGAACAAGTTGTTGGAAATGAAATTTCAATTTCTCCACGCCCTTCCCTCTCCATGCAGCTTCCCAGCACGGATCAATAGTGTTTAGACAGCCAAGGAGTATTTTTCCCCCTCTTAAAGCACCAGATCAATAACGGGAAAAAAAAACCCAACCAAAAAACCAAACCCCAAACAAATCCTTTGCCTCTGTGCACGTGTGAGCTTTAGTAAATGTGAAAGCCCTTCACCCAGGGCTTTTAGGAAGAGAGCTGGGGGTGTTTAGCCCGGAGAAGAGGAGGCTGAGGGGAGACCTCATTGCTCTCTACAACTACCTGAAAGGAGGTTGTGGAGAGGAGGGAGCTGGGCTCTTCTCCCAAGTGACAGGGGACAGGACGAGAGGGAATGGCCTCAAGCTCCGCCAGGGGAGCTTCAGGCTGGACATTAGGAAAAATTTTTTCACGGAAAGGGTGATTGGGCACTGGCAGAGGCTGCCCAGGGAGGGGGTTGAGTCCCCTTCCCTGGAGGGGTTTAAGGCACGGGTGGATGAGATGCTGAGGGGCATAGTTTAGTGATTGATGGGAATGGTTGGACTCGATGATCCGATGGGTTTTGTCCAACCTGGTGATTCTATGATTCTATGTTCAGCCAGCACACAGGGGACGGACCAGTACTGGCAGAAGGAATGAATCTCTGTCAGGTCTTGGTGGGCAGCAACCTCCAGCCAATTCCTTGGGCACCGCCCCATCCTGTTTGGCTGCAGGTCACCCTGGAGCGGGTGGGGGACAGGGGTGCCGTTTGCTGAGCGGCCAAAGGATGGTGTAAGACAGCTGGTTGGGCGTGGATGCGTGCAGCAGTGCAGATGTATGAAAACCAGTCCATAGAGGCGAAATGCTTGTAGAGAGGGGATCGCTGGCTGGTGAAACAGGGTCTCGCAGTGCCTGAATCGGGGTGCCACTGGGTGCAACCCAGGCCAGCTTGTTTGCTGGTGTGGGGAGAGCGGATGGGGCTGTGGCACCGCAGCTCGACAGCTCTGGGCAGCGTGTGGCTGCCTGGGGCCGCGCTGCAGCACGCGGGGTGTTGCGAGGCAGCAGAGCAGGGCAGCGGGTGCCAGGGCTGCCAGGAGCCAGGTGATGCCCCAGGCACACAGCGGCCGCCAGCCCCGGCTGCCTGTGCCGCAGGGCTCCTCGCTGCCGCTCAGTGAGGGTTTCACAGGTAAGTGTTTCAACTGGAAATTTCCAAGGCCAAGCTGGGCCCAGAAGGTGAACGCAGATGTACCATAATAGAAATCATCGGTTGCCATGACGACCCTCTCCACCAGCGGGGTTGCAGCCACAGGCAGTGGGAGACAGTCCTGTGAGCAGGACCACTTAACCCCCACTGCGCAGAACACAATTGAATTTACCCTAAATTTCTACCAGTGCACGGGAAAAAAATTTCCCTGCAGATTTCAATCTTGTTCGGGCAGCGGCGGCCAGGGCAGAGCTTCCTCCGGGCGCGGAGCCTCCCCAGCTGCCAGCCTCTGCCTTGCTGCTCCAGCGTGGCCTTATTGCTGCTTTAATTAAGGCCAGTTACCCTCTCCTGGCAGCACCCGGCACACACGCTGGGACAGCGCAGAGCAGCCTGGCACAGCTCGGCGTCGCTCTGTACGTGCCCAGATCTGTGGTGCCGCAGCTCACTTGCAGCCACTGATTTACATGGACTTTCATCACCTTGTTTGGCCTCATTAGTGCGTGCGGGCTGCGTAGCGCACTGCTGTGATGGTCAGCACTGTGCTGAGCTGTGCCACATCGTGCCACGCATGCTGAGCTGTGCTGTGCCCACGGACCCGACCGTGTCCTCCTGGAGCTGGGGAGCTGCAGTGGGGCTGTTATTTCTGGAGGTGCCGTGGCTGCTGGTCCCTGGGCACACCTGACCCACTGCCGTACCTGTCTTCCCCTCCAGCTGACGTGCAGCCCATCCTCTCGGTGGGTCTCATCCCTGCTCCAGTGCCTTGTGAGCCTGCAGGGCAGCCCCACAGCCCCTCGCCCGTGCTTGCATGGGTCTGGAAGGATGAGGCAGCCAAATTGGACCCTCCGCTGGGGGAGGCAGCACGGCACAGCGCTGGGGGTGGGAGTTGTCTCACTTTAATTACTGCCGTAATGTTATTCTTTTCAGTACCACGTTAATTGAAATTAAACAGCTGCCACGTTCTGGCTGGGACAAAAGTGAATCCTTTTTCATTCCCCTCCGGTTTAATGAAGACTGACGTGCTGAGAGAAAACAAAGGCGATCCAGCTGCCGCCTCTCGCCGGCACACGCACCAGCAATTACTGGGGACCCCGTGAGCCCGCAGAGATGCCCCGGAGCACCCCAGAGCTGCCAGCCCCAGGCAGCCCCATCCTTGTGCCCTGGGGTGCTTCTGCCCAAAGAGCTGAGGCGCCCACTTCGCAGGGGATGCTGGCATGGGGGCTTTGGGGGACTGTGGCGTGCCCAGGTGCTGCGTCCCGGCTTTGATCCCATCTGCTAAGCAGCAGCCGCCACCAGCCATGCCCCAGCCATGCCCATCGTCATCCTGTCCCTGTGGGCTCGGCTGCCTTCAGCTTCCCCATATTCAAAGCCACCAACAGGCCCATACAGCCTGAAAGCCTGAGCCGAGATAGCAGTGTTGGTTGAGGAGGATATTTCTCTCAAGCTTTAAGCATTTTTTGTTTTAGGACTAGGAGCTTGCTTGTGATGCCATTCACTACTTTAAAATATGCAAAATGAGGCGCTGGTACAAACCTCATTAACACCCGCCTCCAACATCATTAAGATGTTTCCAAGAAAATTAATTGAGAGACTCATTAAAAATAAATTAAGAAAAATGTGTTGCAGAGCGCCTGCTCTGAGCTCGTAAATCACGGCTCAAAGCTCCAGGCCGCTGCACAGGCAATTAACGCCAGCCAATTTGTTTTATCCTGACTGCGAAAATTAGAAAGCAGACATGGAGATTAGATTAGGGATGTCTGTCAAGCGGAACTTGGAGTGAATATTTTAGGATACAAAATGAAAATCAGGAAAACAAAGCTGCGACTTCATTCGGAGGAGCTAACGGGCAGAGGTGTGGAGGGAGGAGGGAGATTTAGATGTTTTCTGTTCCTAGGAGCAGCACCATGGCTGTATGTAGATGTACACCCATCTCGCACTCCCACGACCAGCCAGCTCTCCATTTCCATCCGTGCATCGCCAACCCTTTGTGGCTGTGAGCACAGATACCGCCTGCCCCTTTCGGGAAGCGTGAGCTCATATTGAGAGTGTGCTTTGAAGTTGCTGTGTATTACACAGCCTGAACCACCATGTCGCCTATGTATACGCTGATTACACACTCGGATTAGCAAACACAGTACAACTGGGTGAGACCAGTGCTTGGGTCTTAGTCAGCTTTGTGCCATTAGTACCCCTTTGTCCATCTCCAGCACCTTCCATCAGAGGATCTCAAGCTACTTTATATTCATGAACCGAACTGCAAAGCCCTTCTGCAAAATGAGCAAGTGTTATTAGCCCCATTTTGCACAGGGAAGCCGAAGCAGAGATAAGTTAAAGTCTTGCTTGTAACCATGTGAATGCATAAATAGCGTGTGCAGCACCAGACATCGTATCTGCACATACCAGTAGTGCGACGGAGACCCCGATGCTCTTTGTGCAGCCAAACGTCCAGCCTCGACTGCGGCAGGACCAGCCGTGGTGCACATGAGGGGGCAGTTTGCAAACAACCCTCCAGACAGCTAAGAAAAATGCAGGTCACCGTGTCCCGCCTGTGATCGGCTGCATAACAGGAACAGATCTGGAGTGACCCGGCAACGTGGCCCTGGAGCAAAGGCTGGCTCTGCCCCCGACACGGACCTGCCGCCTGGGGAGCCAAGGGGCTGTGTGTGGCACTGTCACATGTTCTGCTTCTCACAGGGAACCAATACTGGTCTCCACCATGGCTGGATGTTATTTCCTAGCGGCCATCCTAAGTGGCCAGGTTTCAGAAAGCAATGATTGTGCTTTCGCATGTGGGAAACATGAAAAAATCCCTGGATGGGGCAGACTTTAAATCCTTATTTTCTTTGCTCTTTCATCTGATGTTGTCTAGACATGTCCAATGTTCATGTCCTAAGGTCCAACTCCATAATGCACTCGAGGGTTTTGAGTGGTACTTTAAAAGGCAAACTCTCCAACTATGTAAGTTGTTTAACTGCACTTTAACCTGGCTTTCTTTGACAGCCCCTTTTTACTGTCCCCTCAGTATGGAGGGAATGCTGCCTGCGAGCAGCCACTGGATGTCAGCTCAGTTAAATTTCAGTATTCAACGTGTATCCTAATAATACAGAGCCCCTCCCGGAACCCTGTCTGGTCCGACTGGCACCATCAAGCCCATTGATGGGTTTGTTTCGCCAGTGCAGTATTTCTACTGGAAGCACCTTTTAAGATAAGGAACTGCCACCACGTGTGAGCCTGCAGGTTAGTGCACAGGCTTTCCCCCACCGACCTCACCCCAAACGCTGCCTCATTGTCTCCACGTGGGTTCCTGTGTGCGATTTCTTTCCCAGTGCCCAATGTCTTGCAATGGAGCAAATGGAAAGGAAAAAATCAGTTTGGAGTAAAACCCAGATGGGATCACTTTAACACGAATGAGCTCTTAGAGCACGCAGAGAAGCACAGAGGATGGTGAACTCCTCCAGCAACTGCGAGGCACCTACATCAGAGAAGACAGCAGTAACTTAACCTAACGAAAGAAAACAAAGAAATGACTGATTAACTCATTAATGACAAATTCATGCACACAGGGAAGGGGAAACAGCAAAGAAGGCATCCCAGCACTACACAGACTCTAGATACTGTGGTATGCCAGGTGATATTAAGTCACTGCAAAATGTTAGATTGGCTTTCAAGAGCAAAGCACAGACACTGCTCAAGCAGTGCAGAGACCTGTCCTGGGAGCAGGGGCTTGGTGGAAGACGTGGTGGTCTTGGAGATTAGTCAGTGGCTTGTGGGCGCTGAGTGGAAGCTGTGGGCCAAGGAGTCAATACCATTGCTGAGCTGGCGACAGGCACATCTCAACACATTTCAATAAGGAGCTGTGGTCTCTTGGTGGTGATGGGAGCTCGTGTGCTCCCTGTGCTCCTGGTGCAGGGGGATGTTGGAGCTCTGGGAAGGGCTCCAAGAGGAACCACAGACACTGCCTCTGCCTGCAAGACTCAAGTGATGCTGCCAGCAGGGTTTAGTGGAGAGGATAGTGAGAGGTAATTTGCTCATAAAGCTGTACGCAAGTGGTTTTGTGGAGAACAGAGTTGATAACAGAAGCTCTTAGGTCCAGCAGGTGAAAGTACATCTCAATCTGATGACTGTAAGATGAAACAAGCCAAACTTAAACTGGAAATAAAGCATATGCATTAACAGTTAACTCACAGCAGAGTAAACTGAATGCTACAGGAGATGTGCCAGGACATTTAAAACAAGGTTTGGACAGCTTGTCTCCATCTTTGTTCACCCAGCT
This sequence comes from Phaenicophaeus curvirostris, assembly GCF_032191515.1. Lineage (NCBI taxonomy): Eukaryota > Metazoa > Chordata > Aves > Cuculiformes > Cuculidae > Phaenicophaeus > Phaenicophaeus curvirostris. The sequence goes on from NC_091405.1 coordinate 17,403,542, forward strand.
ACTGATTCCAAAGCACACTTTTGTTCTGGTGGTCCTGTGTTGCAGTAGGAGACCTTGTGCTGGTTCTTACTGTCCCCTTTAGTGCCTTGAGCCACACACTCATCCTTGGGCTTGTGCTTAGCGGGGTGATCCAGGCTCTGGGTAAGCTGCTGCAGAAATGCTGAAAGAGATCTTGGACTGAAAGCTTTATTCGGGTTTTCAGTCCTGCTTGGTGGGGGCTGCGCAGCAGGTGAGCAGAGGTTATGTGCACATCAATATTCGCAGGCTGAGGGGCTCATGGACATGGTCATGTCAACCACACAGGCTGGACGCCTTCTGAAACGCTTCTTGTTTGCAGCTAAAAGTTTCCATCTCGACCCTTTTCATGAAGATGCATTTAATTCACGTGTTTGATGAACCTCCTTTCAACTGAGTTACAGAATGTGTGGAAAAAAGCATGTAAAAAATTAAATGACTAGTGATAAAAATAATTCTAACCGCAGGAAAAAACAGCTACATTATTTTAGCTTAACCAGGCTCCATCATCATGTGGCCTAACTCTTTCCCAAGAGGCAAACACTTGTAAATACAACAAAAATGCTTTTGAGCATAGGGAGGCCAGGGAGGGGGCAAGAGTAAAAATGAAGGGACCCTCAGTCTAATCCCACTGTCTCCCTCAACCCAACCATGGAGTGATCTCTGGATGTCATTTGTATTACTGAACTTAAAAAGAAAGCTTCAACTAATCAGAACTGCTCCCATTGCCCTATATGCACTACAGAATTCAAGCAGATGCCTAAGACCTGATAAAGGAGAAGACGACAGCTGTAGTAACGGCTGACATCCCACAATTTAGAAGCTTTGTGCTTTTTTATCGTTCCACGGGTCTGCTGGGACCAGGGTCTGGTGGGGACTGCTGGGCTGCAGGTCTGTGCTGGCGGCAGTCCGCATGGAGAAGATGACTCACTCAGGAAGGTTCCCAGGTTCTTTGTGGTTTCGGCACTCAGACCATGACCGGAGGCAAGGGAGAAGGAAAAAGGGAATCCTAGAACATCTGGATCTCACCAGCAGGATTTAACAGGGAATGTGTTTATCGTCTGATATGAAACTATGAGACAACCAACGGGCATCTAAAGCTAGGGAGCTCTTTCACCTCTAGGGACAGACACAATACGAGAAATGATAGGTAGGAGAAGTAGAAATGTCTTCATGACTGTCCATTGACGCTGGCTCTTCAACAGTGCCAAGTCAAATAAACCGAGCGGTGCGAAATTTATTTGGGGAAGGGTTAGTCCAGAGCTCTTTGAAAAGCTAGGCTGGAGACCTTACCACTGCCTACAACTATCTGAAAGGAGGCTGTAGTGAGGTGGGTGTTGGTCTCTTCTCCCAAGTGACAGGTGATAGGAGGAGAAGGAATGGCCTGAAGTCGAGCCAGGGCAGGTTCAGATTGTACACTAGGAAAAATTATTTCACGGAAAGGGTTCTTAGGCACTGGCAGAGGCTGCCCAGGGAGGTGGGGGAGTCACCATCCCTGGAGGCGTTTAAAAGACGGGTAGATGAAGTGCTTAGGGATATGATTTAGTATTGGACAGGTATGGTTGGACTTGATGACCTCAAAGGTCTTTTCCAACCCAGTGATTCTATGAAAAGCTGCAGCGAGCTCCATCACTTGAGGATCGCTTATTGCTTTTAGGGACAAATTCCACAAAGGAAACACAGAGCAGCCTGGCAGAGCTCGCTGCGTGGAGTGGGTGCCGGTCTCTTCTCTCAAGTAACAAGCAATAGGACGAGATGAAATGGCCTCAAGTTGTACCAGGGGAGGTTTAGATTGGAGAGTAGGAAACATTTCTTTGCTGAAAGGGTTCTCGGGCACTGGCAGAGGCCGCCCGGGGAGGCAGGGCGCTCAGGGATGTGGTTTAGCGATGGATGCGCACGGTTGGATTCCATGACCTGAAGGGTCTTTTCCAACCAAACGATTCTATGAGACTGGAAAGGAGGCAGAAGGGGACCCGGAGCCTCGAAGAAAGCGGGAGTCCGAAAAGCAGGGGGGCGTTAAAAAGGGTGGGGAAGGTCTGAAGGGGAGCGGGAAGGACGCTGTGAGGGCGAGGGCAGCGTGAGGCCCGCAGGGAGCGGCCCGGAGCCGCCGCCCCGCCCTGTTCCGCCGCCGCCCGGCAGGGGTCGCCCTCGTCCCGCGCTGCGCGGCGCCCGCACCTTTGTTCTCCCGCAGCTCCGGGCCCGGCCTGCCCCCCCCCCGCCTCAGCGGGCACCGCGGAGAGAGACTCCGGGGGGAGGGAGGGGAAAAAGAAGGGGGGGGGGGGGAAGAAAGGGGGAAAAAGAAGGGGGGGGGGGAAAGAAGGGGGGAAAAAGGGGGGGGGGGGGAAGAAGGGGGGAAATGGCAAGAGGGGAAGGGGGGAGAGAAAAGAGAAGGGAGAGAAATAGAAAAAGAGGAGAGAGAGAAAGAGAGAAGGGAGAGGAAAGCAAGAGAAGAGAGAAAAGAGAAGGGAGAGAAAAGAGAAGGGAGAGAAAAGAGAAGGGAGAGATAGAAAAAGAGAGAAGGGAGAGAAAGAGAGAAGGGAGAGAAAGAGAGAAGGGAGAAAAGGGAGAGAAAGAGAAAGAGAGAAGGGAGAGGAAAGAAAGAGAAGGGAGAGAGAAGGGAGAGAAAGAGAGAAGGGAGAGAAAAGAGAAGGGAGAGATAGAAAAAGAGAGAAGGGAGAGAAAGAGAGAAGGGAGAGAAGGGAGAGAAGGGAGAGAAGGGAGAGAAGGGAGAGAAGGGAGAGAAGGGAGAGAAGGGAGAGAAGGGAGAGAAGGGAGAGAAAGAGAGAAGGGAGAGAAAGAGAGAAGGGAGAGAAGGGAGAGAAGGGAGAGAAAGAGAGAAGGGAGAAAAGGGAGAGAAAGAGAAGGTAGAGAAAGAAGGGAGAAAAAGAGAGAAGGGAGAGAAGGGAGAGAAAGAGAGAAGGGAGAGAAAGAGAGAAGGGAGAGAAAGAGAGAAGGGAGAGAAAGAGAGAAGGGAGAGGAAGGAAAGAAGGGAGAGAAAAGAAAGAGAAGGGAGAGAAAGAAGGGAAATGGAAGGAAGAGAGGGAGAGAAAGAAGGGAAGGGGAAAGAAAGAAGGGAAGGGGAAAGAAGGGGGTGTCCTAGCCCACTGCAGCAGCCAAGTGGATTCATGAAAGGGAAAAATGGGAACTTTTTGTTTGTTTGTGGAATTTTAATGAGCTGTAAAGGTTATTTCTCTGTAGTTTGAGCGATAATTTCCAATTCTCTGTATTTGTAGGAAACTGGCAGCTCTGGTCTAATCCCATTTGGGTGCCATCGAGGGCACACGCCACATGTTTGGCTGGCAAGGGATATCAACAGACATAAATGATCAGCAGCGTGGCCAGAGTCTACAGGGGAGAAATAACAAACAGGAAAGTCTTGTGTAGCTTTGCATTCTACAATGAAAATGATTCTCATTATCCTTCCCAGGGTCTCAGCCAGCTCCTTGAAAAATACTTATTAAAAAAACATTGCAGCTCTTGGGAAGGGTACCCCTCCAGAGAATGGAGAAAGAACGAACTGGATGTGTAAAAACAGAGTGAGAGGAAACGGCCACAGCGGCAAAAAGAGGTAGAAACCTGCCCTATTGCATTTCCAGCACAGACAGAGAGCCCAAGACAAACCATGGAGGAGACAGAAGCACTCTGCCCCCTTTTTCCCTCCATCCCCCAACTTGTTCCCATCAAACATTGAGGATGGAGGGACGATGAGGCAATTGGTGGTGCATACGGGGGCCCACCTAGCCCAGACACACAGAAAGCAACCTTTGACATTCTTGTTGCTCGAACACTAGCTTAGCTGGATTCATCCACTGCAGATGCTAATGCTGGAGGAAGCCTGGGGACGTCACCAAGAGCGCAGGGGCAGCTGCCTCCTGTGTCTTCCCAGGTCCCTGGGAGGGACAGGCCCAGTGTCACAGAAATACTGAGCAGGAGCCTCTTTAGATCATCTAAGTCCAAAACACCTGCGCAAGTAGGGTCAGGCTACCCAGGGCTGTGCCTTGTTGAGTTCTAAACACCCCGGGTAAGAGGAATGCCCACATACTGGTGATGCCTTTCTCAGTGCTGTCTTGTACTTACTCCATCACGTCTACCTTTTCCACCACTGCTATTGCAAGCTGCATCTTGGTTTTTTTGTGTCTGTGAGTTATAGATGTACATAAGCTGCCACAAGTTTCTAGGAGGAACCAAGAACTAGAAATCAGCAGAAAGCAGAGATCCTGCTGGAAGAAGGAAGGAGTGAGTGAAGGAAAAGCAGTGCTGCTCAGGTCTGGTCATAGAACGTAATGCCTCATCGGTTCTTGCAGTTACATTCACTAAAGCCATTGGAAGATGAATGGCACACCTGGACAGCCTCATCAGTATTGGCTTTGGGGGCTCCTCTCAAACCAGCAGCAATGGCAACAGCAGGTGGGAAAAGATAACAGGAAAACCTCCACAGGGAGGTATGGGCATGGGAATGCAGAAATAGAGGGAGATAAAGAGGATTCTCATGCGCTTCCTTTCCTTACGGTTAAACTTAAATTTCTGGATGAAAAGAAATGAGTATTCTAAAATACAGAAAAGATAAAGCATAAAACCCAGAAGAAACAAAGTTAAGACCATACTACCGCTGCATAGAAAGCTTCATTAACCCCATTGCTACAGCAATAATCAGAGCACAAAAACCCAATAGGAGTGGTGCAAAGGGATTGACTGCCAAGGAAGGAAGTACGGCATTTACCATCTCTTGATTTCTTCAAGTCCAGTTGAACGCCCTTCTGAAGCTGCCTTTGTCAAACAAGTTATTGAATTCAGCAGTAACACGGAGAAATTTTCTTGACTGCAGGTACAGAAGGTCAGACTGCATGAGCCCTTCCTGCTCACTCTGTGAATCTGTAGAAAGGAAATGTGAAGAAGGACTAAGAGAACATGCCATTATTTGTATTCTTCAATAGTAGACCTAATTTCAGCACTTATCTGCAGGGGCTACCACAGCATTCCCCGGTTAGGTGTGCTTGTGCCGAATGGTGAAAGGTTACTGAGAGCCACCAAGCAGAACGCTTGAGCGACGAAGCCAGCCTCTCTCCAGCGATGAACCGTGCAGACTGTGTCAGCTGAAGTGCGTGGGCCGGTTCCTGTGTGACACGGGCTGTCAGCAGGCCTGTGGCCTGTAAAACAATGGGCTTTGTGCTTGGTACGGTAAGCGAAGGTGGGATCTCAGAAGGAATCGTCGTGAAACGGTGACCATATTCAACAGGCGTGGGTGTTTTGTTCGAGGAGGTTCTGTGTCCAAGCACAAGGCAAACGTGGGCCGTTCCTAGCAGTTCTACCTGACCTGACCACGAGTTGTGGTTCAGTGAAGAGTAGGCTCCTGATATCTTCCCACAGTGTTATGCAGCCTCTCAGGCAGGGCTGGTACTCAAGGGTAGCCATGCCTGACAGAGGACAGAGCTGCAGTGTTGTGACACTGATCTTAACTCATCATTTCTTCTTTATCAGATGTTTAGCAGCTGTTCCCAGTCTTGAAGGTACCAGACACAGCAAGGTGGGTTTAAACCTGCTAAAGTTCTGGGGCATTTGCACTTTCTTCCTTACAAGATTTCCCTTGCAGGCCCAGCTGCTGTGACTCTGGTCCCTCCTCAGGGGTGAGGGCTTGGGGCTGTGCTAGATAAAACCAGATACAGATGGAGACATGGTTCTATGGAAATGTTTGCTCAGTGTCCAGAGGCAGCCCAAAAGGCAAACTGACTGTTAAGAATTATTAGGAAAATAATGGAGAGCAGATCACAGTGTTGCCACTGAATAGATTCATAGTGGAAGCTGCATTGTGATTACCATATGCAGCTCTGGTCTGCCTCTCTCAAGAAAAATAGAGTTGGAAGGATTTCAGAGAAGAGCAACAAGGGTGATCAAATACAAAGAATATTTTCCATATGAGGAAAAAGTAGATAGTCTTTTTAGCCTGGAAAAGAAATAACTGAAGAGGATTAGAAAATCAGGTTGTCTGCAGGATCATTTCCCATTGTCCCGTTAACGTAAGAACTGGCAAGCAGCCTATAAATTGGCAGGTAACAACTACAAAACAAAAACCACTTCTTTTTTTTAATGTCATATGTTGTGTCAGACTGCTTTGTGCAGGATATGATGTTCTCCCAAAGTTTATGTGCATTCAGAAAGAAATGAAACAGTTGAATGGGAGCTGAGGCTCCCTGAGGCCTTAGGGACTGCCCCATAAACTCCTACAGGGACCCAACTGCACCAGGGGAGTCTCAGAGAAGCAAGGTACTGCAGCTCCCAGCTGAGAAATCAGCTGCTCCCATCTGGAAATGTGGGAGCCCAGTTCATGCTTTAGGAAGAGCATTTGGTCATATCACACGCAGGCTGTTAGTGAGCAGATGAAGTGCTAGAAGACATGCACAGAACTGTACAGCCACGCACTGATGCCAGCCTCCTGCACACACCTGGATTGCTCAGCTGGGAGTTTTGAGAGAACTGCAGAGCTTTGCCTACCATCATCAGGACGAGGGTTGGCTCAGCCACGACTCCAGTTGCCCGTATTGTCTTGCTCATTGCCCTGAATCTGTGCTCCAGCCCCACTGAGATCAGAAAGCTCTTGTTTACATTCCAGCCAATTTGAAAAAGATACAGTATGGGCAAAAGGAAACCCTCGCAGCTACTCCAACAGCATTTGCTGCTTTGAGCCTTGACCTGCTTCTAACACTAGTGGTTATCTGATAGTTTTCCAGGAGGCCACGGATCTCCCAGGTTGGTGCAAGCATGCTACTCCTCCTTTGGTCAACTGGAGTGCTGGTTTTGGCCACAGCAACTGATGTCTGTCAGAAACTTGTATAAAAACCTTCAATAAGCTGTGGAGAGCAAGATGGACGAAAGTGGCTTCCTGGTGGGTGCAAAACTGCACTGTTATTTCTGCTGCACACAGTACTGGGCTCTCTGTCACATATCTCATTTTCATGTGGAATTTGTCTGGGCAGCTGCCATTCCCGCAAGACAACTTCAAATAAGTGAAATGAATGACTGTATTTTTGTATTACACAATGTGATTCCAAATACCCCAGTGCAGATAAGCTAGCCAGATTCCAGGAATCAATCACCAAATCGCACCATCTCCTGGAGCAAGCTACCAGTGGAGAAACTGAAAACAGGTTTTTTTGTAGTTATACTGAAAACTTCACAGCCGATTTTAAGCCTCTTAGGCAGCATAATACTGAACGTAAGTCCCTGCTGTGGGCTATCGACTTCAGTATGTGCCAAGCTGCAGGGAACACCCCGTGCCATGCCTGCATGTGACACAGTGCTTCCCTGCACCAGCAGTGTGACTCAGATCAGAGCCCAGCTTCCCAGGATTTCCCATCAGCATCCTTTAAGATTGCCATCCAGCAGAAGGGATCTATGCAGCCACAAGGTGCAATGCACCAGGAAACAGCATCATCTTCAAAACACACAAAGGGATTAGCACAGTCTGAAAACAGCAACACGCTGCCCTCTGTTCAGGGGTGGAGACATGCTGCCTGCTGGGGCCTTGGGGATGGAGGAATCTAGCCCTTCAGATGTCGCTTTCCCAGGTCAGGTGTGCTTGTAAGTGCGCAACGTGCCAAAGTAATTGCACATTTTTGCAGTGTAAATCCTAACCCAACTTCCCTCAAAGCATCTGCTCTCATGCTGCCATGGCATCAGGGAATGTCTGCATGGTGGAATGCAAGGATGACCTTAAATATTTGTAATTAATTAAGAGCAGTGCTGTTTTGGTGCTGTAGGACCACACCAAGGCCACAGATTGTTCACGGCCCCTGCGTGTTGGAGCAGCAGGCAGCATTCAGTGCTCAGCCACGCTTTGGCAGCGCTGGTAACTGATGTCCTGTGCATGCGGCATCAGAGTAAGAAGCATAATTGCTGGTTATGTGATCTTTATTGTTCCCTGCTTTCCCTGTGCTTTTGTCCCATCTCACACCTACCTTCTTCCAGAACTGCTCCAGTGCATCAGAGTTCCGTAAAGTCTCCCGATATATGGAACTGATGGGACACTTTGTAGGACTTCTTAAAGCATCCAGATGGGTACTCCTTTAGCCAAGCCCTTTCTTACAGCTCTTCCACCTACCAACACAAGGAATACAAGTCAGACAATCCAAGGTGATTTCCTTTGGCACCTAGTAAAAGAGTTGCTCGATGGGTGATATGGGCAGCTTATCAGAGCAGCTCCTGGAGGTGAACTGCTAGGTTCCATTCCTATTGTCACTTCCAGCAGTGCCTCTTCTTTGTCACACACTTCCTATTCTGCTGCACACAGCTCTGCAGTGATCTAGCAGTCACAAATCCTCCATCTTTTTACCATGCAGTGATTCTCCGACACCATTATTTCTGTATACTTTCCACCACAAAAAGAGAAGAGGCCAATACTGAGCTGCAAGGAGCATTCAAGCCCGTGTATCCCTTTCCTTTCTCTGTTAGATCACATTGGCTAGTGGCATAGCATGGTAAGCAGCCAAATATCACATTAGAAGAGCAGTTTTAGCAAGGGTAACTCTGCCCAGCCCACTTCCGCATGGTAACCAAGAACACAGTGAGTAAAAGGGGCCTCAGCTCCAGTTTGGAAATGCTCCCCAAATTTCTGGAGTTTGTTAATACAATATCAAAATTATGGGCTACACCAATTTCCATTCCTTTCTTTCATTCTAAATTAAAGACCATATACTGAAGACTCTCACTTCAAAAAAACAGCCAGGCACTTTCTAATATCAAGCAAAACGCCTGAAGAATAAATTGCTCCTATCAGAAATAAAGCATTTTAGTTCTGCCACAAGCAGAGAGATCTGTGTTTATAAGTCTCTCCAAAGGCAACTCCATCTTTCCTCCTTTCCTCTCATTTTCTTTTGATGCACAAAGCCTGCATACTGCAGTGCTGTGATTGGATTCAGCTTTGGAGCAGTGTAATTGTAAATATTCATTGGAATCCAAGCTAGTTTTCCCAAGTCTCTCTTAAAGGCTCTGCAGCTATACAAACAGCCGTGGCTCTGCATTAGCCTCACAGCCTGGAGGCTGCCTATTTCTCCACAGCCCCAAAGACTGCTCCTTCAGAGGCTGCATGGAGAGAAATCAGCCTTGCAGACCATTTTAGTCAGTGCTTTATTATTTTCTTTATTCCCTCTTTAACGTTTGTGTTGTAGAACTGACTCTCAGACCCAGGTACCCCATGGGGTTCCTTGCCAGTGTCTACACAAAGGTGAACACAGTTCACCTTCACTCCCTGTTCCCACGGGCTGTCGGGGCTGTGTGTCTTTCTAGCCCCGTTGATCTACAGATGGTGCTGGGATGGCTGTGTGAGCTTGCTCTGTTCCCTGATGTGCGCTACGTGCCTGTGCACATTCCACCCTCCCACTGAGGACCCATAAACCAGGTGGGTGCAGCTTAGCACTAACATGGCCATGAGGCTCTGTGGGTAGGCAACACACATCTCGCTGGAACCGCACCCCTCTTGGTTACTGAGAAGAAAGCAGATCAACCACTGATATCGAGGCAATTGTACCTCTCCATGACTGCACTCAAGCAGTAGGAGGTAGGCAAAGGGCACTAGACTCCTACAGCCATCCCGGCAGAGGCCAAACCTTTCCGTCAGTCAGACCCTGATCTCCGTGTTACTTCGGCACAGCAGGACTACATGGCATCAAGCTGAACTTTCTCTGCCGGTGGTCTCTGATGGACAGCCATGTCCTGCACAAATCATTTACAAAGCAGCACAAGTAAGAAACTGCACACAGCTATTCTACTGAGAATAGAAATTGAATCCAAAAGTTCCGATAGCAAATCTATGCTCCCATCTCCGCCTCGTCTACTCAAATGTTTACCACCAAGGATGGAACTACACTGCTCAGGCCAAAGCCCGAGGCGCAGCAGCACATGTCATGCAGATGGTGGTATCTGAGCCTTCATCACCCACTGACATCCTCCAGGCTCTGCTTGCTCTTCTCAGCAGATGTTAAAGCACATGTTCTGGCTACTGGGTAACCTGTGACCAGATAAGTTGGTAGGAAAAAGGGGCAAAATCTAGCTTTCTCTCCACATGCCAGTTCCTGGGTGCAGCTCAGCAAAGAAAGCACCTACCAGCTCCAGCAGAAGCTGTGCATGTTGCTGGATGCAGTACTAAAGGGAGCAGCTGAGAGGTGTCCCCTGTACAGTTCTATCCCTTGCTGCAGCACTGTTTGCCTGATCCTTGTCTACTTCAGTCAGGACCCCAGCACTGAGGCCTCTGCTCACCCTGTGGAGCACGTCTTCATCCAGGAGCATCCTGGACAGCAGGCTCCTCTGGAACACGTGAAGGAGCACCAAGTTGTCAGCTCAGTATATTCAGGTGAGTGCTAAGGCTCCAGCATGAAAGATTAGGCAGGTCCACTTACTTGTCCTTCCAGAGGGCTGGAAGAGGAAACTGTGCGTATGGAGACCTCCAGCCCATGACACTCAGAACAGAGAACGCTGTTCCCTGAGAAGAGAGCTGAAGGAACATCACTAACGAGGAAGATAGACAGGGGAGTTCCCCAAGTCTCCAGGACCTGACACCCAGCCTGGAGCACCAGCAAGGTCAATGGCATGAGAAGACACCAGTCCTTTTGCTGCACGGCCCTGGTGCAGAGAAGTCTTCCTGGCATGAGCTGGAAGCACAGTCCTTCCTTCCAGCTCCATTTTCCAAAGCAGCGAGAGCGGCATTCTTCAGAGCTCCTGCTATGATGATTTATCCAGGTCACGGTGAGGACAGCTGGCTAACTGAGGTTAACAGCTTTCTCGGTTTCATTTCAGAAAGACATTAGCATGGGGGCTGTATTAAACAACGATATGCCAAATCCTGATTCATTCACCAGGAGAGCTCATGATCAGGTGGGGGACTCGGCTGACAGGCAGGGTTGTGCTGCTAGCCTTTCCTTAAAGGGCAGGACCATAACTCATGCTCCTAATGCTTTATTACACCTGACGCTCCTTGAAGAAGGCTTCTGGTATGTGCAGCCTGCTGCAGGCATCCTGGGACTGCCAGCCATGGGGACTTGAAGCCCCCAAACCAGGAGATTTATCAGTAACTGTGTCTGGCTAAAAAACCCAACCCAACCCGAAAAATATTGAGGCCCTTCTGTCTGGAAGAAGGATCACGGAAAAGAAATACGACAGAGGTCTAGAAAATCGGAAGTATCGCAGGAAAGGTGAGTAAGGAATGATTGTTCATTGGTTCCCAATAAAACAACAGAAATTGTCAGGGGACAGGTATGAAATAAACAAAAGGAGGTGGTTCTACATCCCACTCATGGTTAAGCAGTGCAAATGACTGCTACAAGACATTGCAGAAGCTGGATAATAACCGAGTTATAAAAATAGTTTGACAAGTTATGGATGAAAATTCTTCAACGGCTGTAAAAAACAAAGACTCCTGCTTGGGCTCAGGAAGCCCCTTCACCACAGAATGTGGGTGAACATCTTGGAGCAGTATCACAAGCTTCCCCTGCTCTTCCCCACGGTAAAAGACCTCTTTCCCAAGCATGGGCGTAAGCTGCTGCCAGACACAGAGCTAGGTGGAACACTGTTCTAACCCAGAATTGTTATGTTTTTATGTAACAGGGCTTGATGTTCAGTACTTTAACTGGGAGGTTTGCAAGAGAAAGTGTAGAGCTGGGCCGTTTTATCTGCTACTTTCACACCCAAACCAAGCAGCTGGGCTCACCTGAACTCAGTATCAGTGGATGGAGGGAGAGGAACGGAGTAAGACTATAAGAACTATGAGAAGAAAGAGAAGTGTGACTCCCACCCTGCCATGCTGTCCTTGCACTAATCAATATACAGTCACCCGTATGCATACACAGAACAAAACACAGGCACAGTTGCAGATTCATTTGTCTTCCACCATTCATGCACACAGACAAAGGTACCCAGCCTTCACCAGTTGGCAAGTGGAAAATAGGCTCACAACATGTGATTCAGCCTACATGCTGTGCTGTCTCTTCTCCCTGCCTGCCCCCCCCAGTGACTTGGAAATAAACAGAACAATATCTCGTTATTTTCCTTCAAATGTAATGAACATAATCACTGCATCATAGTTATACATGATGTAATATATATATAGTTCCAATATCTTCATATTCATATGAACAAATCAATCATCACCAAATTAAGTGAAACAAGATGTTTCCACTTTGAATAATAAGGTGTGTGTTTCTCACCCCCCACCAATTTTAAAATGCTGCCCTCTGAGCTGCTGCTCAGACAAACCAGCTGTGCTGAGTTCATTCCTGCTATCCCGCATGCTGGTGACTGATACTCCAAATACAAGACTACCTGGTTTAGTCTTCCAGAACACTGATAATATTTAACTATCAAGTTGATAAAATAGACATAATTTTTCTGGTTTATGGGGTGCTGAAAGAGATTAGAAGTGGGTACCACGGAGGAGAGATGCAGGTTAAGCAAGTAATCCTGCAGTGTGCAGCAACAGTAGCTGCAGGTTTTCAGGATCATCTCTCTTCACCTCTGTTTGTCATATGGATCTGAATAACAGCTTGTGGTCAAAATCCGCTCACAACTACAGGTGCCTGAGAGGACTTCAGGCAGACAACCCTATGGCTGAGGAGACGGGGAAGCAGCACGCTTTCCCAAGCCAGATTCACATGCAGAAGGAATACGCTGTCTGAGCCAACAGTCTGACTCCTGGCAGCTTCTGAAATACAGGGATCGGAAGAGAAGAACTGTAGCAGGACAGGGGTGAACAAAGCCAGCACAAAGAGGACTGGCACAAGCACCACCCAGGAGGCCTCCTGTCAGGTCCACAGGGAAAGGAGGGTACTTCCACCCTAATTGTCTGCACGTCCTGGAGCAAACAGAGGATTTTATCCACAGCAGCATGGCTGAACAGATCTGAACAAGCTCCATCTCCTGGCTCACTACGTGTCACAGTTACCACTGGCTAGGACATAGCTGTCCTGGGAGGCATTGTCTCTGATGGCCACCCTGTTCTCTCTAAGGAGCACAGCAGCAGGAGAACGTCCAGGACATCTGTGCATTACGGCAGTCACACCCTCAAATCAAGTGCAATCCCAGCACTTATTTACAGTCAGCAGAGCTGTAACTGCCTCCCTAGTTCCCTGGACTTTTCCCTCCTCCCTGGGAGTTGACAGACTCTACTTCTACATCATTAGCCCTTCCTTATGCTCCCATGTAAACGAGAAGAGCGGATTATCACTATTGCTGTGAATGCATTCAATAAAGTTCCCTTCCCAGCATGGGCTACCAAGCTAGAGCGGAATGGCGTCTTCTCCTACCTGCTTTTGGGCTTCCTCCTGCAGCTGGTGGCTGGCCTCCACACCCAGGCAGAGCCGCTGGATCCGGCTGCATTTCTGCTCCAGTTCTGCCTGCCTCTCCCTCTGCTTGGTCTGCAGTTGATAGATCCTCTGCTCTTGAGCATCCAGCTATTGACCCGCCCAGGGAAAGAAAGAAAAAATGGAAAAAAAAATCAATTAATACTAAACGGCTTAACAAAACCCCGAACAGCACAGGCCTGATGCTGCTGGGGGTGGGGATTGTCGGGAGGAGACACCCGCCCGCACACATTAGCTGCAAAAACCTGATGTTCTGGGGACAGGAAGCCAATATGGTAGGTGTGATCTGACACGCACGCTCGCGGCAGCAGAGATATGTCCAGCTCGGGGAAGGCAGAGGCTCTGCTGCACCAGGGTATCTGCCACTTTCTGCTCATGGAGGGGCTGTCAAACAGTCAGGAGAGAGGAGCAAAGAGCAACTGAGCAAAACCAAAGTTCTTGTAACTAAAAGGTAAATAACCAGCTCCTGATCCACCTGCGTGTTGGGGCTCTGTGTTCCTCCACCCTGCACTGAGGACCCGTTCAGGCATTTCCCCTGTGTCCACCATCCACGAAGCAAGGGGAAGGGGAGCTCTGGTACCCTGCAGCTTGGCCATCCACCCCTCCTGTCCTGGCCTGACCAGGAGCAGGCTTTGAGGGCTCAGTGTTGGTACTTCTTGGCGTCCCAGCTGTGAAGAGTTTACACAGGGAGGGAGCAGGAAAGGAGCACGAATGTCAACCAAGGAGCAATTAGCATGACAAGACTAAAGTATCGATCTGCTAGAGCTAACAGTGCTGCAGCAGCCCTGCGGTGGAGCGACTCCCCGGCCACTGACCCCAGTGCCTTTGCAAGGGACGTCTAAGGGATGCTGCTCACCTTCTTCCGACAGGCGAGAGGAGCCACAGCCGGTGGGTGCAAACGCGTGGGGCTGGGGCGAAGGCTCCGTGTGGCTCCTGCCCTGCACTGCTGGTCAGGGGCTGTGCAATGCCTTGCCAGACCCAAGGGTAGTGAAATGATCACTGCAGGTGAGAACAGCTCGTTGCTTTTTCTGCTCAAGTGTGATTGGAAACAGCCTTGTTTCGTGGGGAAAGGGGCTCTTTAGAGCTTGTTGATAACACTAACAAGGTGACGTGCTAGGGACAGACACTGCCAACATCTCACTGAGACTGTGCTCCTGCACAGAGGTGTGGCGACAGGGCAGAACGTAAAAAGAACAGATTTCTAACAGGGATTTGGTGTATCCTTCTCCCATATCAACAGGTCTCATACAGTTATGCATCTCTTCCTCGAAACAGGAAAGATAACAGTTTCCAAGAGCCCACAGGCCCTGAATGGTCCAGGACTCCATGCCCGCGCTTCTTGCCCAGACCCGCTGCTCTGCCCCATCCTGCGACTCAGCCCCACAAGTGCAAGTGGCCCTGCCGTGGTGCATAGATATGGCTTGCTGGACTTGATGGACACAATGAGCCAAATGCCTGGAGAGGACGAGCATCCCAAGATCTCACGGCTTTTCTCGGCCAGCGCTGCAGGGTCCACCCCACTGCAATGGGCTGGCTCAGCCTCAGCTCTCGCATAACCGTGGTGCCATGCATGAACATGAGGCTCTCCCATGAGCAACATCACCCAGGGACTTTTCCCTTCTGGGCACATATGTGTCTGTCCTGCTGGTGGTGCTGCTGCCCCCAGCCCCCTCCAGGCCCACCTGCCTGTCCCTCGCTGAGCTGCCAAGGATGGCTGAGCCCTCTCAGCAGCACCGGGGACGTCCTGCAACATAGATGGCAACTGAGGGGCCTAATTAATGTTCACTCACTGTCTTACTAAACCTAGAGAGAATTTCGTTATTAATTAAATGCTAACTGATTAGTAAAACATATTTACTAAAGATTGTCACCTAGCTGTCAACATTCAATAAATACGTTAATAATCAATTTGCATGCAATTAACATAAAATGACATTAACATCTACATTAAAGGTGTTTCGGAGACATAGTCATTACCGCAGTAGCCTGCATTCCTCCAAGTCATATTCTATATGCATGTAACCTATTCAAACCCATCGTAGAAAAGGTCACAGCTGCCCAGCAAAACGCCCACCAAAGTAAAAAGGGAAACGTTTAAATTCTGTGTAGATTTGAGCATGTGCTCCCATGCCTGTACACTGTAATAGTAGAGACCATCCTTGTGGTGAACACAGGATCCAGCAGAGAACGTTGAGTGTTCTGAAGAGCAAAGCACATGCTCTAGTGTCAGGCAGAGAACTACTGGACTCCAGGGTCACTCCTACTTTGCTGGCCACAAGTATCAGCTTCTATTGCAACATGAGCACAGGCCAAACTGAGTACTACAGATGTTCCACAGACCCTCAGCTTTGCCCTGGTACAAATGCATCTCAGCGTTCCTAATCTAGGAAAATTCCCCACGATGCCCATGTGGGCAGAGGTCCACGGCAGAGGGGGCTGACAGGGGCAGGAAAACTTTCCCTCCCAGCAGCCCCACTAACCCAGCGCCTGCCAAGCTGCACAGGAGCAGCAGAACCTCACGTCACCCCCGAGGGCAGCGTCTGCACCTTGGGGGCTGCGAGGGGCTTGTGGGGCAGGCACCACAGCCAGGGGAGCTGCACCTCAGCACAGCTGGGTTGCAGCTCCCACTAACAGGAAAGACAGAGTTGTGTGCCAGGCAGCTCACAGAAGAAGTACAGGGCTCTTGGTGGAAGGAAGGACATCCACCATCAGGCACCAAGCCGGATAGCTTCCCAAGCCTTGAGCTCACACAGCTTTATCCACTGGGCTATTCTGAGATGGATGAGAGAGATGAAGAGGACCCGATGTCTACTCAGCATGCAAGATAAACACTCCCTTCCCCTGGCTGCAAGGCAGGCAAGTGGGTTTTGGAGGCAGAATAATTCTAGGATGCTCACCACAATGAAGCTCCCTAACAGCTACCCAGCAACAGAAATGCCTGTGACAACAGGGGATGTCATATAGCTTCATGAAGCAGCATCTGTCTTCGGGGCCAAGTTAGCTGCAAGGCTGTATCCTGCCCACAGCAGCACTGTCTGTCTGCGCTCGCCTCCTTCCCCCACGTGCCATTCTGCGACAAGCCCACCTTTCTTTCGTCCCCACACAGACCCATGAAGCGATTTGCTTGCAGCAGGAAAGAAGGTGGCATGTTTAGGGTGAACATTCCCCACCCCCACCCCTTCTCCTCTCATTTAAGTGGAATCAATTGTGCCATTTCTGCTTTGCTTTTCAAAAGCAATTACTTTCATGTCATTTCTACAGACATTCACGGAGAGCGAGAGAGTGAAGGCTTGATTATCCCCCCTCCCATCTCCATCCTGTGGCTTCCGCAGTGGCGGTGAAGTATTAAATTAAATGAGGTGTCTATGGAGCGGCGATGGTTTCAGGTCAGAGGCGCTATGGAAAGCTGTATGCTGCACTGCTCCTGTATATGTAAATGGATATATTAAAACCACTGATGTCAACTTGCAGCACTCATCTCCTCTGCTCTCGGGTGATCAAAGCTGATTGCAGAGGCAATTACTGCAAAGGAAAAGAAAATCACGGCCTCCTGCTCATCCCTGAGCTACCAGAGTTTAATTGCTTAGTGTAGCTGAAGCTGCCTCTCCATCTCCCTGGTGTGCACGCACACACATGTGGGAGCACTGCACACTGTGAAACACAGACAGGAATGGACATTTTTGGGGATGGGTAGTGAGAAGCACCCCAAGCAGAGGAAGACCACAACATGAAAAATAATGATGCTTAAAAATGAATTAAACCACTACAGCAGCAGGGCTGTATCATAGCAAGCCACTGGATCGATAACATAGGGAGAAAATTAGGGCAGCATAATACATGCTCATGCAACAGCCTCTCTCATTCTCCACTTTTTGCTCCTAGATTTACAGAAAGACTTCTTCAGTCTTTTACAGGCAGTAGTTAATCAGGCTCCCAAATCCTTGTGACATAGATCAGAATCATGACCCCTGTTTTACAGCCGAAACAATCTGAAAGAAAGGTATCAGTGCCTGACCTGAGAAGCCCCAACTCCTCACCCTGTTCTTGCCT
The DNA here is from genome assembly GCF_032191515.1 of Phaenicophaeus curvirostris. Classification (NCBI taxonomy): domain Eukaryota; kingdom Metazoa; phylum Chordata; class Aves; order Cuculiformes; family Cuculidae; genus Phaenicophaeus; species Phaenicophaeus curvirostris. Next base: position 17,420,950 of record NC_091405.1, read on the forward strand.
TTGTATTCCACATGCGCTTCCATGCAAGTACCAGCAAAGGCAGGGGACATTTTAATGTAAGCAGTGAGCTTGACAAAGCTTGGTTTCAGAAACCAGCTGGAGCTGTGTAGCTGCAGCACTGGTGACACTGGGCAACTTGGTGCTGGCCAGACTTCAGCCATTGGGTACCAACTTCACATGCTGTTCATTCAAATAGCTTCTCTAGGTGAAGCACGGAGAGCTAGGTCAACACAAGTGGTTTCTTGTATCCCCCACTAATGCTAGAAATGCTGGTGAAGACCAGTTTCTAACATTGTGCTGTTATCTAATGGGACTCAAAGCAGGCCTGGATATTCCTCAGGTAAAACCCACGCACCCCATCAACTGTCTTATGCCTGAGATGGGTGACTAGAGGCTAGCAAAGACTTGAGTCACGTAGCCCTTTTGGCAGCTCACAGGTCATGCGCACACGAGGCCACTCTGGACTGAGATCACATACAAATTTTGCCCACAGGCTGTGTCCATGCTAGGCAACAGGAGAGGATTAGGACATGTCAGTGAGCACATGTTAGTAAACACAAGTTAGAACTGCCTTGTGCCTGAAGAGGCGCTGACAGCTGTGCTGCTGCTGCATATGCGTTCCTAAAAGTGCTGTACTGGCCTGGCCGTAAGGAGTGTTTCTATATAGCTATATTGGACTAAACCCCTGCGGCACCTGATGAAACAGTAAGATAGCACTTTATGAGAAGCCTCGCTCCCTATTCAGCCAACACAATGTTTGCTGGAGGACAACAGGAGAGCCAGTGGCTTTGGGGAGCCTGGCAGGCTGCTTGGAGGGAACAAAGTGCTTAAGCAGGATGAAAAGCAACTGTCTTTACTCTTGGAGGGGAAGAGACCTGGCTGGGGAGGAGCAGAAGCTGAGATGGAGACTGGGCAGTCTGGAGCAGGAGCAAGTGCTGCATCTTGGAGCAGGACCTAGCAGGGTGCCACCCAAGCGCGAAGCCTGGCTGCCACGGGCAGAAAGTGCCCAGAAAACCTGCAGTGAAGAGAGAGAGAGAGAGGTGCCACCAGCATTGACCTGTGCCATCAGCAAAGTGGGCAGCATCAGTGTCACAGGGGTACCCCTCAGGAAAGGTCACAGTCAGCCTAGAGATGCTCGAAGCTGCTCTGTGGCTTTATAAGCCGCTGGAAGCACCGCTGGCATCACACTCTCACAAGGCAACGGAGACGTCAGGAATTTATTTTCTGTGGTAATCTAATCCTCTCAAATGGCTGCCACTCTCCTTTCAGGCTCAGCTAGGCTGAGTGGCTCTTAGTGAAAGCTGTCCTCACCTGATGCCTGGGGAATGAAAGACAGACCTGGTGAAAACCAAATGCTGCAACGCACGGCCAGAACAAAACCCATCAGCAATTCCCCCTCAAAGGCAGGTGAACAGGAACATCTAATGATGAAGACAGTTCTGCCATCCCACAACTGCATTTGGGAACCAGAGTCAGGCCCCAAACAGCAAGTGTTTACAAAATTTTAAGTGCTAAGTTATTTTTTCCTTCTGAATTTTTGATCCTTGAGGGTTTCACTTTTGCACTTTTCTCCTGAAGCACTGGAAAGTGAAGTAGAATTTTTTTTTAAACCACAAACAAAGCCTGATATTCTGTTCTTCTCGCTTGATTCCACAACCAGAGCTTCAAAAAACCCACAGAAAATCACGAAACCCAGAAGTAAATCCTGTGATCTGCTCAGACTGCAGAAACACCAGGAGCCTTCAGCAGTGTCTGCTCAGGGTGGGCTCTGCCATATGTTCTCCTCCCTTCCTTGTGAATCTGTATTTTCAGCCCAAGGATGCAATTTTTCTTTCTTTTTTTTTTTTTTTATGAGCTGCCTGTCTCTTTTTGTTTAGCTGAGACTGCTCAGAGCCCTTCCCCCACCTCCTTTTCCACTGCTGCTGCTGGTTTTATTCAATTCAACACTTGAGGGAACTGCAGATGAAATGTCTCTGAATCTAAATTGCCAGTGATAGATCTAACAGCCTTTTTCCCTCTCCCCCTCCTCAAACTCCCCTCAGACGGAATGCTCGAGCACATTGTCTCTGCCTCACTTGACTTCAGCTGCAAAATACCAGCACCAGGACAGGAACCCAGCCGAGCACAAAGCTCACACAACCTTCTCCTGCAGCAGCATGCAGGCATCTTACCTTCTGGTTATGGCCATCTCTGTGGGGCAACACAGGCAATCGCGATACGCGTTTCGCACTTGCTCCTGGGTCTCCTGCATGCAAACAACTGATGCCCTGAGCTAAGCACAGGCTACTGCAGCCCATCCTAGTGCCACACAGAGACATCCCAACTTAAACAAGACCCACACTGTCTGGAGAGGCCAAACACCCTCTCATAGCACACGTTTCCCTACAATGCACCATGCAGAGCCTGGGGGAGGAAATCCTGCTCATACCTCTGTAATCGCAGCAAAGGGAGGGCCGTGAGAGCTATGGGTACTGAGCCAGCAGCTGAAAGGAGAGGACTGTCATTCAGTCAGGGCAGGCAATCACTCTGGCACTGGCCCGAAGAGATGGGAAACCTGCTTTTTCTTTGCATGGGAAATAGAAAACTTTCTCACTATCGGTAGTGCCTATGCGCTCAAGCGTTCCACATGCTTAGTTATGGGGCACATGATGCCATGTAGGCAAACGACATAGGAAAGGACAGGAAAGACATACACTCTTTGTTAGAGAGGAATCTAGTGCAGTTCTTGCAAGAGGACTGCATGTCTCTAGTAAACCAAGCCCCTCTGCCCCAGCTAGCGCATCACTGCTGAGCTCCAAGGACGGCCACCCAGCAGAACAGTGCTTGAAATCGCTCTGTCCTTCAGCTTAACTTGGCACTTCAGGCTTTGGGAATGCACCTGCAGCATGGAGGGAGATAGAATCCACCAGGAATAGATGTTTCTTCTCCAGTGCCTCAAGGCACAGTTATACCAGTGAGCCTGTGGGGTCAGGAAATCTCCCCCAGCTCTTGCTGCTTTCACCACTCTCATGCTTTGGTGAGGGGGTTGGAATGACACACTCAGGGCATGCCCAGAGCCTGAAGCACAGAGGAGGACTTTCCCTGCGAACCCCTACAGCTTCTGGACACTCCGCTGACAGTGGTGGCATCACCTGTAGGGTCCAAGGAAAGAAACGCCTCATGATGGTGCCCTCGCCCCACCGGTGCTCAGCCCCCAGGCTTCACCCACAACCCTGCAATAATGAGCACGGCACGTGGAATGGTGGAGATGCCATCAAGTTCTTTGCTAAGGGAGATCTGCACAACCCTGTTTCCATTTGAATGGCCTTTCATTTTGCCCTGTTCAATGTTTGTTGATTGTTCATGCAGCCTGGAGAAGCTTTGATTAAATCTCCTAATTTTCAGCTAAGCTTTTTCTTTCCATAGGGCAAACCCTTGACCTTAGAACATAGAAGAGTGGTCAAAAGGAAAAATAACAAGGCAACGAAGAAGGAGGGGTAAAAGCTGGGAAACAGAGAGGAATTTAAATCTTGAGGGAGTCACTACACACTAGAAGGGACTCCTGCAGCAGTCGTGCCAAACAGCTTGCTCTGCAGAGCTTGGGCTCATGGCAAAACCTGTGTTTCCCTGCGGCACCTGCCCACGCTGCTGGTGCGGCTTCACCAGGAGAGAAGGCTGGGTTTACATCATGCCTGTAAATCTGCTCCTCGGCAGAGAGGGGAGAGAGGTGGACAGTTGTGCTTTCTTTTTCTGTACAAGTTTACAGAGGCACTGAGGCTCGCTCTGGCAGCGAGTGCTCCGCAAGGAGGTGCGCACACAGGACGTTTCATAATTTTAACAAATGCCAAGAGGACAGAGAGAAGACTGGAGAGAGCAACAGTCCTTTTCTTTGCAGACAGGCACAGCTCTAGGTACTATGCCCACCAGGGTGTGACATGCTCCCTTCTTGTTTTCATGACATCCACAGGGCTTTACCTGGGAATATCTAACCCCTCACCCAAGACTTGAAAGTGCACTGGGTACAGAACTCCAGTCACAGTCACCCAAAAACATAGACCTTCGGTGCTGGGGAAATTAAATGCTTTTTGCCCTTTAACTGCAGAGAAAAATATCAAAATGTAGGCAGAATATTATTGAAAAAATAAATATTTTTTCCCGAGTGTAAAGACAGAAAGCAAAACATTAACTATATGAGGTTTGAAATACTTCACTGATCTCAAGAGTCTGGCAATCCTGAAACCTAAGTTCAGCAGCTTAAAAATGTCAAATTTGCAATTTCAATATTGTTTTAAGAAAAAGACTAGTTAGTGTGTTTATTCCACAACTGTAAACGACACCCATTTCCACTCAGATATTAGAAAACCCAACTGACCTCTATCCTGCTCCCCAAGTCCTTCACTCCTATCTGAAATTAATCTGTAATGCACAGATGGTCAGTATAAAAATCTCCCTCATAATGAAAGCATATGTTGAGAACAAAAGCAAATAAAAGGGGTATAAAAACAAACATACCAAGAGACATCATGCTGACTGCATTATAGATTTTTGTATTTAATTAAAAGAAAATCTGCCTTTGGGTATCTGTGATGAGAACAGAGTCCTGCTGTGGAATGCACGGTCTGTCTAGGACCCATAACAGAACTGGTCGTTGCCTCACCTGTACTCCCAGATGGGGCTGGATTTTCCGGCTGGTCCTGATGCTGCTGTCACCTGGTGAGGAGTGGTACCCCAGCCCTGTGCGAGGGGCCGTGGTGCCTGGCAGCTGATACGCATCTCTGGGGCTTCACAGGGTGCCTGAAGCAGACCGTGTGCGGCATCTGGAGCAGCAGCAGTGTCCCGGACACTGGTGGTGACACAGAGGATCCAAAGGATGTGGCGCTGCAGAGTCTTGCCAGCCCGGTGGGGCACACATGTGCTACCACTGTTCTCTTAAATAGGGAAACTGCATCCCTGAAAGGTCTCAGAGACCCTTGCAACACCACAGTGGGACTTGGCATAGCCTTGTACGATGCCCAGCACCTATCCACTGCACTGTCCTGTCAAAAAAACCTGTTGTTTCTCCCCCTCGTTACCTCCACCTAGTAATGCTGCTCCTGCAATGCTCTTCTGTACTGGCTTAGGAGACTTGGCAGCTTCTATTGAACTTCAGAAGTGAAGACCCAATAAAAACATTAACCCTGTCTGCAAGAGCAAACATCTCTATTCCTGGGAAGGATTGGGACATGTGCAGGGATCATAGCACAGCGAGGAGAGGTTTGTGGAGGGCAGTATCAGCAGGAACAGCTTCAGTAAAGCAAACCTGAGCTGTACATGAAAACGCGGGAGGAAGCAGAGCACAGGAAAAAACTGATGCCTTTCATTCTGCTGTTACTTATAAAGCTCTTTGTAGCTCTCTCCTCCACAAATTAGCAATTAACTGTATTAAATATTGTGTAATTAGATTTGCAAATGTGTCTGGAGCAGATTGACTCGAGAGACAGGGAAAGATGGGGATAAACCCCATCCCCAGGTACAGCTGCAAGAGCAGCACAGCCACCAGCGTCCGTGTGCCGAGCGGGCAGGGCTGGCCCCGCAGCGTGTCAGCCTGATCAGTCAGTCTGGTACAGATTTCAACAGAAATCTGGCTTGTTATCCAAAATGAGAGCTCACTCTTCACAAGAGATTTTCTGCAGTGGGGCTGCCGTGGATCCAGGCGTTTTTACACCCGTCACGAGGAATAATCAGACAGCCCTGCTCGGTGTGAAGTGCCAGAAAGGGAACTGCTGGGGAGACGCTGTGCGTGTGTCAAAAGGAGCGGAAAAAGGATCATAAAGCAATGTCTGAATACCACCAAGACACAATCCCTCTGGCAGATGTCTGAATTCCCTTTCCAATGGAAAATTCAAGGTTTGGTAATGAAACAAGAAATCTACAAGTAGGCAGCTCAGAATACATAAATCTTCCCCGCTCAACATTCCCAGATCCTGACTCACTCCATGAAGGGTGTAGACATGTTCCTCCCATCACTCATCTCCTCTTAAGGCAGCATCACTCATCTCCAGCCAGCTTATCAGGTGACGACACATGAAATGCAGGTCACTGAGCATACTCTGAAGAGACAGGCACAGGATCTGGTTTTCAGAAGCAATGGATTTCTGTAGCTCCCATAAGCATCAATTGACTACAAACACTGACAGGAAACAATTAGACAAATAGGAAAGCACAAGGAAGAAGAGGGGAAAAAACCAGAAAGACACAACATGAGGTGCAACCAACATGGGAAGTCAAATGTGGTAAGCATGCATTTACTGGAAAGACTGAGAAAAGAGTTGGCTCCTCTATAGAATGCTACAATTATTGACATAAGGTGCTAAGACGACCAGTCTTCCACAGCACCTTGTTCCAGTCTCATCTAAAAGGTTAACAGCAAAAAGATGGCTATCGTAGTTAATACTAAGGGCAAAGAGGCAGGACTTCAGACTCAAACAAGTATGACAAGCAGTTACGTTAGATATTTTCAACCTATCTGGGTCTAAGCAATCCCAGTGTAGGGTGTGTAAAGAATTGACTGAAGCAGTTTAAGACCTCATGAACTGCAGGAAGACGGACAAACAGCAAGCATAGTGTCTGCTTAGAAAAAGGATCTAGAGGACAAAAGTCAGAGAACTGTAGATCAGTCAGCTTAACTCCAATTTCTGGGAAACCCATAATTAAACAATTTGCAAGCACCTGAAAGATAGCAGGGAGATGGGTAACAACCAACAGGGACGTGCCAACAAAAAATCTTCACTAATCTAAGTTCCTTCCATAAAATGGTAAAAGGTAGAAGTGTCATTTATTTTGCCTTTGTAAAAGTTTCTGATGCTGTCTCACACAGTCTTCTTGTAAGCAAGCAAAAGAAACATGATCTAGATAAAACTATAATTAGGTAAGGTACAAAGAGTACAAAACTTGTTGAAGAGCATCATCACATGAATAGTTATCAATGATTCATTGTCAAAATGGAAGAATGTACCTAGAGCTTTTGATGGGCTTGCTCTTTTTTTCTGCTGGGAATATTCACAGAGCAGGCGATGGAACAGAGAATGTTAGTTACACTTGCAAATGACAAATCTCTGTGGAACTGCAAGATTATTAGACGACAGGATTTAAAACTTCTTGAACTGGAGAAAAGAGCTAGGAGAATAAAGTGAAATTCAACAGAGATGAGTGAAAGTCTACACAGGCTGGAATCGCTGCTGCATATACAGAGCATCAACAGTTGCTACATAAGAGCTTATTGAGATAGGGCTAGAACCACCGTGGAGCCATGTGAATGCAAACCAATGATGCTGCACTGTTCTGAAAAATGAAAGTGTTATTGGGTGCATGAGCAGGATGTAGCCAGCAAGACACGTGAAGTCATCTGCATGCTCGATCCCCAGTTGAAGCATGGTGTACAATTTGGGGAACTACACTTCAAAGGATTAGCGGAGTACCCAAATAAATCGCAGAGGTGAACAGTGTGAATGAACTGAGATCTGGAAACATGACCCCTAAAAGGAGGAGTGAAGGAGTTCAAACGATTTAGTTTGAAGAAAGAACAAATGAAGGAATCATCTCTTCAAACAAATAAAAACACAACTCCTGCAAACAGCAAGAATATCACTCTTTTCCCATGCCAGTGAGAGAAAACACTGACAGCAATGGTCTTAAATTACATTTGGTGAGAGATTAAGAAAAGCTTTTTAGAGGAAGGGAGAGTTTGAATGGGCTTTCATTGTCAAAGGCTGCAGATCTGTGAGGTCTCCATCCTCAGAAACCTTCAAGACTAAATTATACACGACACCTGCAAGGAACACCACACTTGAGGGTATGAGGATGGATAGGGAACTCCTCACATACTCCTGGTAGCCCTGCTTTTCTGTCACCTTACAGCCATGCGGGGAGAACTTGCTTTCTATGTAGGTACAACTCAGGACATTTTTTTCAGGATTGCTGGGTATTCTTCAATGAGAGCTTTCAGACTCCAAAGAACAGCTACAGGATGAGAAACAACTGCAGCTCCTCGTGAGAGGAATGCTACGAGACCATAATACCCGTGTCTTCTTTTTCTGCAGGCTCAAAGAATACAAGCAACCTCAACCGTAACTGCAAGCACAAAGTTAGCGTGCAGCAGTGGAAACTACAGCACAGGGATGAAGAGCTGGGCTTCTCACCTGGAAAGCAAGTTCCACTACAACATCCAGAATACCAGAGAGCTCATTGGCTTCTAGTTTTTCCTACCAAACTTCAAAAGGATTCCACTGGCTGTTTTCAGCCTGGATGCCATGACTATAGAAGACATTTCAGTCACAGATCTGCAGAAATTTAGATGTCTCATTTCATAGTTCTTCTGCAGGCTCTTGCAGCTTGATCAGGAGATGTTTATCGCTCAGGAAGACTGAGGAACATGTACAGCAGTGGGCTCCCAAGTTAGAGAGAAGCTTTAGGTTTTTAAGAGAGAAAACTTCCTGGCCTTTCTATTTTCCCCTGCCAGCAAATTCTATTTTTTTTTTTCCTCCATCTTTTAGATAAAAGTTTGGAAAAAGCAGTCAGCAGCAAACTGATGCAAATCAGAAAGGAATGTATAACTCTTCTGAGGTGGTCATCACATACCAGTCAGTCTATTTGGGGCACAGAACTCAGGAAATTTGTGTTTATGAAATCCTTATATTTTACACTGGAACGCTGGCTCATTTCCCCTTCACCATAACCAAAGACTTGAAAAATATTATCTGCTCATGACAAGATTCCGGTGGCTACTGTAACATTACTGCCAAGCTCCAAGCCAGAATGATTTCTGCTGATTTCAGTATCAGTGAGATTTCAACTCAGTTGCTAAGTGGCTAGGTGAAGAACATCAACCAAAAAAGCCTCCATAGACCAGCTAGCTTTCATATCTGATGCCATAAGACAGCCCTGATGCACACAACTGTATCTCACTGAAGCAGCTGTGAACTCTTCTCTGCTCCACTGACCAACTATGTAGCCGCAGGCAAGTCATTCTGTAACCTTGCGCTGAGAAACTGAATAAGAAGCAGGAATTTCCCTGGAAAACCTTCAAGAAAATTCTTATCAATCTATCTTGAGATTTCCTGAGGAAACAAATTCCCTAGCTCTTCTCCAAGGAAACATTTGAGAGAAAAATATGAGGAGAGTGGAAGATTTGATACACATGGCTTTATCATCCCTGCAGTTAATGGGAAGGCCTGTAAAGTCAGGCTGATTACGTTTGCTGGAGACCAAGGCGATGGAGAAAGAAACACAGGTGGAGCCTGGAGCTTTTGAAGTTGGTACCAATGCATTGCTGGTTTGCTCTAGGAACTCCTGAGGCACACCTGTCAATATTGAGGACCCCATGGTATCCCGATGAAGAAATATGCAGCATTTCTAAACACGATAAGAGGAACCTGTTTTGTGAACGTGTTGCAGTCATGATGCAGAGACTCACTTCACCCAATTCCATGGCTGTGGCTTTAGCAAGAAAACAAAATTCCGCTCAGGCATCCCGGTCAGACTGGATGAGCCCAGATATCACCCACCACATCACAGATATTCCTGATTCTGCAACTTAGCAGAAGCTATCATGGTAACAGCTCCTCTGAGAAGACAGGGTATCCCAAGCACACGCTACCACTTACTAAACACCGTTGAACCCCTGCTCCTGTACCCAAGAGAAATTACTTGAGTGTGGCTTGGTGCTGAGATAATGTGACTCAAGCTAAAGAAAATGGTTGGGACCTGCAGACTGTGAAAGCAGACCACAAGAAAAAAAACTTTAGAGCAGCACATTGAAGCAAAGAAAAGACACTGGTCTTACTAGGGCTAAAAAATGCTCCGTTAAACACCCAGACCAAACAGAGCGCCCCAGAGGAAAGGGCCAGTGCCGTGGCTGTGATGGGTGCCCCTGGCTGCACATGCCCTGTGCAGGTACACCCAGAGTTTGCTGGCACCGGCACCCAAGGAAGCAACAGCAGCAGCTTCCAGCAGCCCCACGGGCTCAGGGCTGCAGGGGAGTCCCGGGGTCAGGCTCTCAGCAGCCAAGTGCTGCCCAGCCATGCGGTCCACAGGCTGGCTCCGAAGAGCCCCAGATGGCAGAGAGGCTCTGTGGCACTGGCTGCTCCCCAGCACCTCAGCAGTCATCGCTGATGGGAGGTTTCAAGACGAGATGAGAAAATATCACACAGATAAAAAGAGAAGATAGGAGGAAAACCTTAACCTCACTCTGCAAATCATACTAGCTTTGTCAAAATAAAAGTCAGAGCTAAATCCTCTGGCTGCACACCTTCCCACTCTGGAAACCGTTCAAGCACAGACATTTTCTATTAGCTGCAAACTCTGCACACATAAGGGAGAGACGAGCATAATATCTGCACAATAGCACCTCCATGCAAACACTATATCGGTAATGGGAAATTTTCATGATGTAAAGCAGCAAGGTCACACGATGTGTCCAGGCAGCCCTTATAAAGGCACAGATATTACAGTGGAAAGCTTAGAATTGCTCTCGGTTCATTAGGCTTTGCCTGAGGGGTTTTCTTCCACTATTAACTACAAACAAGGTTCAGGTTCTTGTTACTCAGTTTCATGCATTCGATGCAAAAAGGTGAAGGGGAAGGTTTACTGAGAGTCATTTGTAAATATGCTAAGACAATTCAGATACGTTTTTAAAAGCCGTCAGATATCCTGTGTAGTAAGTCACCTTAAATAAGAACATTGAAAACGCTCTGTCAATACAGCAGCATCTTTTTCAGCATAGAAATTTTACATCAACATTGGGAAAGAGTCTGTGCATAAATTACACTCGGCAGAACATACAGTGCAATTTCCTTCCCTCTAGGCACTGACACTATGTTCCCCTGCAGCCTGCCTGTTTCTCCCAGCTTTATGACCCCGATGAGATGAGCTCTCACTGTTTTTTTCCTTGTTACGTTTTGATATTTCAAAGCATGGCCTGCTTCTCACTCCCATCTCCCTGCTCCACATTATTAATGAATTGGAAAGCAGACATCATTAGTTTTTGGAGACCATTTCTTTTAAAATTTACAGAACCCTTCATCTGAATCCCCAGAGCCAGTCTGCTGTTCTCATCTTAGAATCTTATTAGCATCATATCTCCTGGATCCTGCCATGCAAACTGCATTGCTATGCACTTTCTAGCACTTGACCCTTTTGCGGACGGAATTAATTTCCTCTTTGAAGATAGAGCAGCATGCTGTTGTGCTTGTTAAAGAAAGAAAACTCAAGCTAGGAGACAGAAAACAAGCAGAGGATGTTCTCAGTTAATACAGGCCACTATAAGGTTTTATATAGGCAGGCTGAGAAAGATTGGTCAAAAGAATTAATAGATTGATGACGCTTTATTACCAGAACATCTTCCAAAAGAGCATGCAAATAAACCGACTGACAACACTCAGTGGGAATTTCTGGTTTTAAGGCATACTCCTTTTTAGCCACATTCCCTTTGTCTGTAACCCTCTATGTCCTCCACGTGTTTCTGTATCCAAAAATACTCTTAGACTTTTGGTTGTAGAACTAATGCGAGTGATACAATGAATTTGCTTCCTGCTTGGGGCACTGAAAAGGTGCCCAAGCTATATTTGAAGAGCATAAAGAAAAATAGCACCGGTAAAAAGAGATCTTTCTCTAAAAGAGTATATTATCCAGCACCCTGATTACGTTGATATCATTACTACTAACCCCCTCAAAAGACACCATAGTCCTAACACATAGAGTAAATTAGAAAATTCAAACTGTTTGTTGCCCAGTTTGGGCTTTATCTAGTTCCATAGGACTACTGGGACTGGACTGAAGAACTTTCCTCACCTGCATGGTTTTAAAAATTTTGGTTCTGCTGTCTGTTTTTAACAACAATCTTTACTATGACTGCTGGAGAGGAAATTCCTTAGGATGAAGGCTTCATCCTTTCCATAACCTCATTGGGAATATGTTAATAACAAAGTGCAGAAGTTTATTTTTAAGTAACTTCTTGAAAAAACACAAAGGTAAAGAGCACAGAACAGTAGAGCAAGGCTTATATCTTCTCTATTGTCAAAGCTACCAGACTGGACTTGGCAATCAGAAAGGGCCCTGGATGGCTCAAACAACCAGAGATAGGATGGATCACCAGTTTAAACTGATAGCTGACTAGATTGCTCTTTTCTCATGGCTGTGCTGTGGTCCAAGTGAAAGGAACAGAGATGGATCCAGCTCAGCCACACCAGGGAGTCACAGCTCCTGGGGTCCTATTAATATTATAGCCTAAAGAAAGAGGAAAACCTTGAAAGCCAGTTGGGGAATGGAAGCAGGGCAACTCATTCATCTCTGCACACATCTACCCTGTCCACTACAGCCAGCCCAGAGGTCAGCCCTAGAGATGGTCTTTGTGAAGGCTGGTCACACAACAGCCAAATCTTGATAACTACATCTAGGCATTTTTCTCTAACACACTAGAGCACATGTCAGGGAAACTATCTAGCTCCTTTTTGAAGAGCCATACTCAGCAGCTCTTCCCCTTTCTATCCTACCGTGGCCTGTAAAAGAAGTCAGCCTAGGAAAGCAAAGTTTACAGGCACAAATTTCTCAGAAAGTGATAGAAAGGTGCCCGGTGGTATGTAGAAACACCAGACATTTTTTACAGGCTTCTGTGCGAGTATTACTGGATAAGTATCACATCCATCACCTTATCCCTTACCGTGTCCTGCAAAAGAGCAAGAGAAGTGCTAGGGAACTGTGACTCGCTCTTAACTTCTCGTTTACCACTTGCCTTCTGAAAACATTGGGGATGTTCACGTAGAATTCGTCAGGCAAATGGTGTTCGCAGCAGCACAAGTGCCAGACACAGACTGGCAGAGAGCTTATGAATAGCACGATGAATGATCTATAGCAAAAGCCATGGGCAAGAGCTAGCCATTAGTCTGGGGCTTAGTAATGCACTCTTCAAGTACATTACTCACCGATCCATCAGGCAACCTGCTAAAGAACTGAGAGATTCCAGCACTTTTAAATCTGTAACACAGTGGCTGGCAGCCTGCACTACATGCCCTAGGTTACAAGGGCATGGAGGAAGACAATTCATTTTGTGTCATAGCCAGTATTTCTTCTTCTCCTTTTCTGTGTGTACTTAAGAAATGGACCTTCTATTATCTGCAAATTAATAGCCAGGAGAATGCTCTGGTGTCTCTGTTAACATTTACTATTGAGAAAGGCTTTCAAAGAATGCCTAGCCCTTGCAGCTTTGATTAGCTGGACTAAGTACAGAAACAGATGCAGCTTCTTAATTTAAAGATAGTGTCCACAGTAGAACTAGAAAAATACAACGATTACAAGACCCTGTTAGAATGCAGGAAATGACAGAATTAAGGTTGCCAGCATAATCTGGGCTCTTCTATATAAGCATATTAAATGAACTCCAATACACGATCCCATCCTATCCTGGCCTTACTCATTCACAATGTGGATAATGCGCACAGAAGAGGTAAAAAGTCAGTATTTCCTTTTCCGCCTCATAACTTAGTGTGTGGCTTCAACTTGCATTTACTGCACACCCTTCAAACCTTACACAGAACTTGTTAAATCTGCTTCTGGGAATTTCTACGGCATTCATCATTATCTGGATTCTCCAGGAGCCCTACCTCATCTCAGCACCCCTGTGAGGAAAAAGTTTTATTATCCACACTTCACAAAAGTAGAAGAGAGGCAGAGATTCAAGCATTAGATGTGTCCTCTAATTTTAGGTGCTTGATTCGAGGTGTCTAGTTCTGATTTGTGAAGCACTTAATGCCTTTATAGCATATCGTATGTTTCAAGCAAGACCGTGAGCACTCAGCAATTCTACAAAAACACTTTCATGTTCCAAGCTGAAAACTTTGAAGATAAGCATGGCACAATCAGAGCTGTCTACAAGGCTTGTCCGCTACGTCCAGTAACATAACATACCTATGGACGTACCCATCATTAAAAACAATTCCCCACTGAGGCAATTCCCAAGCCACCATCTGTCATTCGTTCCACACTTCAAGGTTTCTACAACAACTGGGTGAGAAACCCCACAAACAGCAACCCTCTTTGCTACACGCTGGTCCATTCGCAGAGCAGTAACCACGCGTGCAGGATGTCATCGAAGACCAGGGGTGTAAGGCAGACGCACAGAAAGGCTGAACTGGAGTTGCACCATCATGCCCAGTTTTGCCATTTGGGAACGCAGCTAAAGGGACTGAACCCTTGGGGAGTGGGTGGAAGAGAACCCCAGCACTCCCAGCAGGGGTAGAGGGTGAGAAATGTCAAAGTTAAGGCTAATTCTGATGGTAAGGTGCAGCACATTGCTAAAATATTTCTAGCAAGAGAACTATTTATATTGAATCACAGAAGCTTTCATGTTTTTCAAGGAAACATCTGCAAACTCCCCACCCCAAACCAAAGTCATGTATTTCTTTCTGCTAAAATAATTTTTGGCAAAATCTTTTTTTTTCCCAGAAATTTTAAAGAAAGCTCATGCCAAGACAAAAATGAACGTAAATTTCAGGTTTAAAGTGGGTAAGAAAGTGGCAAGCAACCAAAGAAAGAATCTGGTAATGGAAAATATCAATACTAGCTTTATGTGATAACACATGTTAATATTTACACAGAAATGAAGTACAGGAAATTCAAACATTAAAATTTAAATAGTAAATTAACTTTGAATACATAGATCTAGACACACTTTTAACCTTACCTTGCCACTGTCAAAGTCTGTAGTAATGAACATACCAGACCCCTCCCTGTTTTCACCAGCCATAGCTGCTTGGACATCTGTTTTAACTGAGATATATATTTAGGACTCTGAGCAGAAATAGGAAATGCTGCTCATGTCCAACATGGGTGGATTCATGTTGCAGTAAGCACCTTAAATTTCTCATTTCATGGCTCTTGAGCATCTAGATTTGCAATTCAAAATCACTGACATATTTTGGTTTGTTTTCCTTTTTTGGAGTTAATCTGGCAGTAAGAGAAAACAGGGCAGCCTGACGCAGCCAGCACGCCCAAAGGAACCCGAATGGGCTCTGCCACATTCCCATCCTTGCCCTGCGCTCCCTCTCCTGCCCAGCCTGGACCCTGTGTTTGTGGGTGCTGAGAAGAGCCTGCAGGCACCCAGCTTTCTGCTCCCTTGCCTCAATTCCAGCAGCGCTCACGCCTGTCAGTGGCAGGTGCTGCTGGAAAAGATGCCCAACATTTAGTTCTTGCATTTTTCAGTCACTTCCACTTAGCATATTCCTTGTTGTGCACAGTTAGGAGACATCGGTAAGCTTTTTAATAACCTCTGTACACTCCACAGCACAGAGAAAAATAGACACCACCGATTCCAGGGAAGGAGGAGAGGGGAGAGAACCTATGCTACTGATAGCCAGGAGACCAGAATAGGACCAAGACAGTCTTGCGCTGTCTTGTCTCTTTTCAAGAAGATTTTCAGCTGCCTGTGACTTGTGCTCCAGTTTCTGAGCGTGGAAAATTGTGAGACAACCCAACCCATGGGCTATGTCTTGGAAATAGGAGACACAGCGATAGCCATTTCTCCATGCGCTAACACGTTAACGTTTGCAGCACGCAAATCATACCCAGAGCTGTAATCTCCACCTTTTGCATTTTTTCTGCTTTTCTGTCCTTGTCTCTTTGCACTTGCTCCCAAATGAGGGAGTAAAAACTGTAAAGAATGACTGAAGCCATCAAAGAACACAGAATTAACACAAAAAGCAGGCTTATTCTGCAAAGTGACCACCCAGTAATTAGTCACAAAGCTATGCAGGTTTCCACTGCAGGGGCAGAAATAAGGAGGAGGTGTCAATAATGAAATGGGAGCAGTAGGTATTCATTCACCTTGAAGGCTTCCCCATGCATGAACTCATACACACTGAGAGCAAACACAACTCCACTATTCCTACGGGAAACCCTCACCCTCAGGCTAACCCTAAAGCAAGCATTAACCTACTTATTGTGCCCTTGGGCAGCGTGCAGGGTGATGAAGCTGAGTATCTGGGGAGCAAGGTGAGCAGAACTCAGCGTTTAAGTACAATATCCTGTGATCACCTGAGAGGGACAGCAGGAATTTCCCATCGTTTTGGTTGAGTTGGGGGAGAAGCAGGATACACTTCAGCCCTTGTTTTCCAGCCATCTCCTCACATGATTCGACAAGGTATAAATTTATTAAAACAGAAGTATCATTGTTTTAGAAGACCAATTCCTACAGCAGTTTCAAAACCTTCAGCCAGCTTCTTCCTTCTACCACTAAAGGTCTAAACTGCTCAGGCTGAATCACCTGTATCAAATCTGTTGTTCCACCCCTCTCACGGGATGAAGTAAAGAACAGGGTCACGACCTCCTGCCCTGCTCACAAAGCACCCTCAAATTTCATCTGCTCTCAAAAGAGCAAAACATCACCTGCCAACGTGGGAAAACCTCCAAGACCTCCCTTCTCACAGACCCAGGCTCACTCAGGCTTTGCTGCTCAAGCAGCATTGGTCCTTCAGTAGATTTATCCTGCATCTCTTGTTTTTCTTGCTTACCACCAAGCTCAGAAAAACTGCCACTGATCCGATTGTCAACCTGAATCTTCAGGAGATAACATCAGTATTCCCATTCAGACATACAACCACAGAAGCAAGAGGTACTGCTACAATTTTTAGCCCCTATCATCATGGTACCAACTTTGAAACACATACACAGAAGCTTGAGCAGAAACTCTTAGTCCTCCTTGTTCTGAGGACAGAGCTATGACAAGAGTCATGGGCAAAGACTGAGAAAACAGAACCTCTGACTGGAGAAAAGAAAGTAGGTACCACTGATATAAGAGGCTGGGACAGACACAACACAAGAAAGAGAAACAGAGGGTACCTGGGTCTGGGTGAGCAGGAGCCACGGACGACAGCCTGGGCAGGCAAACAGGATGGGAAAAGGAGTGAGCAAAAAGGAGAGCAGCAGCTGAGAGCAAGCCACAGAATTCCAACAGGGAGGGGTTATAAGGTATGTCTGGCCTTTGCTGGAGAGCTTTCACCTGTGCCTGTGACATCTGCAGCTGGCAATGTTTATGCACTTTACACCTCACAATATACGTTTAGAAAAGGAACACATGGTTCTAAGGAAGACAAACCGTAAATCACTCCAGCTAAGAGTCTAATCCTACAAAATCCACTCCTTCAGTTACTGAAGCAAAGTGTAACTATCTGGCTGAATTTCATTGTGCTAGGATATTTAACCATTTCATTGCCAATCCGTTACGTTTACAAATACAGATCAGTTCCAGTGACCATTGTAGAGTATGAGAAGCCACGAACAGGCCTTTGTGTTATTTAGGACCTTAACATTAGGCTGATTTTCATCCGGTACTTCAGCCTCCTGTCTTGTTTTTCTGTAGATGCTGTTCTTACAGAACTGCTTTGTTTCCTGAGTCTGCAGCGCATAGACAGTATGTGCCTGTAGCATCTTTGAAATTTTTGGATCATGCTATACAGAATCATGCTGTACAATGGAATCTTTGGCTCCATTGAACCTAGGTCCAGTGGTCTGACTGCCATCCTAGTTTTATCTACACCAGGAACAAAGGAACTGCACATTACAGCCTTTCTGTCTGACAGTTTTTCATTGTATATATTTTCTCCGTCCTACAAGTGATCAGCTTGCTTCCTTTTCAAGCCTGCAGTCAGCTTTAATCTACTTAGCTGGGATTAATGAGAGATTTGTTAAAGATTTAAAGATTTTACACACTTTGCTTACAACTGTTGTTATCTACAACCATCAGGTAATAAGCCCCATGCAGACAAGCTGTTCTTAATGTCAAGCACATTCATCAGGTGTGCCAAGGCTGGTAGTGATGCTGACAGCTGATGCCTGTTCCTGACAGACTGGTGCCTTCATGAACCTGTTCAGAATACAGCACTTTAACCTCTGCCTGCACCTTGCCTTTCTTGTGTAAAACAGAGAAAGGGTAGGACAAAGCTGGCAGCTCAGAATGCAGGTTTCTGCATTGGCATCAGCAGCTCACACTGTCGTGGAGCTGGCAGGAGTGGAAAATCAGGAGTGTCCACCCAACCCAGGCTAGCATTAACTGCCTTACCCAGGAGAGGTGAGGATGGAACTGGAGGTCCTAGTGGTTACCTATTACCGTATCCCATTGCTTAAACCAGCACTAGTACTTGAGGAATGGAAAGTGGCAGAGATGACATTCTTTAAAACAAGGACTCCATATTGGGAGTGTGTTAGTAGACATGACTGTTCTGTTGAGGACTCACAAATCTGCTGGATTAGTGTTGCAGGTGGCTTACCTCCACTGAGACAAAGAAAGCAAGAACTGCAGGCAGAGGCTACAGGAAGTCTCATGGATGGAGCTGCAGGGAATTCTTCCAACACAGCAGGTGGGTAGCACAGGAGGACACTGGAAGAAAGGAACAAGGGTCTCTCAGGTGCATTCTGTTCAGCAGGCAAAACCCATGACAGCAATAGAAACAGAGATGATAAACAAGTAATACGGTGTGAGGGATTCCCCACGCTACTGCCCCTTGTTACTTGACCTACAAAGACCAGAATCTTGTCTGGCAGATACGGAAGTTTCAGCGCGTGTGCTGGATGAGCCTTCATTCTCCCACCTCAAAGAAGCCGTTTCATACCTAAATACAAAGGTCAGGACATTGACCAGTCCTCACTGCAGCATCGCAACTACAAGAGAATGTTCATGAGTTTTGGTAGTTTTCAAAAAATGCTAAAAAGCAGCACATATATAGAAAGCCCTGTCCATGGGAAGGGAGGGGGTCCTCCAGCAGACAGCACTCCCTGGGGACATCGGGGCAGAGGAGGATGGCATGGCAAGGCTCTCAGGGAGCTCGGTGCCTCAGGGAGAGAAGAAAGGTAGCAGGGAAATGTGCACTGTGCACTGCCCTCTGAGAAGAGAGCTCTGCTGCTGCTTGTCCCCGCATTTGTCGATATTCTCCTTGTGCCACGTAGGTTTGAAGCAGTGGCAGGGAGAGGGCAAAAAGACCAGCATCCTGTGGAGACCAGAGCACGGAGGGGCGAACTCCAGACAGCTGTGTGTTCTCTCCAAACAGAGATGGAATTTCCTTCGATGCATGCAAACAGCTCCACAGCCGGAGGTCCTCCTCCCAACCCACCATCCCAGGCCTTGGTGCTGGCCAGCCCTGAAAGACCGCTCGTCACCAGCACTGCCTGGAGAGCCACCTCCAATCCTCATGCAGAATCCACTGATGCTACACCAAACACCTGACCAAGAAAGCAGCTGTTGTCCTCTCCTTTCCAGCAAAGCAGGGTGGTTTGCCTCGAGATTAAAAGCGGCCCCGACTCCTGACATTGCAGGGCCACTGGTCCCCGAGGCACGGGAAGTTCTCTGGGGCTCCATACGACTCTGTCCCATGTCCCTCTGCCCTCCCTGCTGCCACAGCTCTGCCACTCCCCACAAAGCACCCTGCCTCCTGCTGCCCTCAGTGGACATTCATTATTCCCAGCGGCCCAGATCCTGCACAGGCTCAAACTTGGCTATTTCTCTGCTAAGTGCAGCGGTGAGGACCGGCACGGGGGTCAGGCACCCCTCAGTGCAGCAGGGAGGCTCCAAAGCTCAGCAGTCATAAGCAAAAGATGCTTTGGAGTCTGGATGTGCTGCTGCCTCTCACTTGCTCTCAAGACAGAAGATGTGCCAGTTTTGCCTTCCTTGCACTTAATGCAGAAGGTCCTTCTATATTCCTGTGCCAAGAAAACTCAGTCACAGGTAAAAGCACAGTTCATGAATTTACTGCTTCGTACTGGAGACTTTCAGTACAACATACACTGTCGGAGTGGAGACCTGCATCTACTAAATAAAACATACAAAGACTCACATTATTTTGAAACTGATTACAGGTGAGACATTTGTCAGTTTAGATGGTAACTAACACCAAAAAACTTGTTGGGAACCAGAGAGATAAACACATGATGTTTCTTACAATTGAAACGCAGATTTTCAAGAAAAGCAAATCACACTTTCTTGCCCCAAAGCCCTTTCAGGCACCTCCCGGTGCTGAGGAGGGCTGAGGCTGAGCTGCCCCAATCCTTGGGCTCACCCACCCTGCTGGTCCTCGCTGGATCCTGCCCAGAGTGGGCAGGTTATGATCCACGCACCGGAGCCACGCCGCAGCTTTCCATGTGCCGGTGCCCGTTATTATTTACCCTCTCCCTGTGCAGACAGCTCCGAGCAGCGGTGTCCCCACGTGAAATAGCCTACCTGCATTCTCCCGATGCTCCCAAGATCTCCGAACATGCTGAGAAGAGGGAAAAGAAAAAAAAAAGAAGAAAGAAGAGTCTTGATACCTGTCCTGAATTTCCAGATATTCCAGAGACCTTTTCAGTGCTGAAGCTGAACACTGCTGGCTTTGGGCAGGAAACTCAAGGTCTCTCTCCACTGGCAGTGCCACCCCTGCATTGACCTTGCAGCTCTTCCGAAGGTCGGGCACGGGTCTCTGACTCAGAGCACAAGTTAGATGGAGCGCATTGCAAATAAGCGGTAATCCCACCATGCCTGTCGGAAGCAAGGGTCTTAACGCAGCTCCCTGAACGCACATCGTGCCCACGGAGCTCACTTGCCTGAAAGGCAGGGTCTCTCCCGCTGGTAAAAGCCCCAGAGAGATCCGGAGTGAGACCCGGGCTGAGCCAGCCTGCGCGGGACTGCCCGCCCGTCACATCCCCAGCTCCCCTGCACCAGCCAAACGCCTCCTGGAGAAGTTCGAAGGGAGCAGGTGGGGACTTGGAAGAGGGAGAAATGGAAAATAAACCGAGGGGGACAGGGAGGAAAGGGGGGCTT
Organism: Phaenicophaeus curvirostris; assembly: GCF_032191515.1. NCBI lineage: Eukaryota > Metazoa > Chordata > Aves > Cuculiformes > Cuculidae > Phaenicophaeus > Phaenicophaeus curvirostris. The sequence continues at coordinate 17,441,741 of NC_091405.1, forward strand.
GTTTCTCATTAATGAGCGTTTGAGCTGCTGATCTCAAGGAAGACTTTGAAAAGAAAGCGTACAGTCCTCCTGGCAGGGCAGCCAGCCCAGCTGCCCTCCCCGCGTCTCACTTTTTATAAATTCTGGGAAACACTTTTAGACAGACACTGGCACTCATAAATTATACAACTCATTTGCATATTCCAGTCATGAGACATTATGCAAATGTGACCTGATTTGCATAATGGATTCCTCTCGTCGCTTCACTTGCTTCATGCTTTTAAAAAAACAAAATGAAATAAAATGAAAGCACGAGGAGGTGAAAGCAGCAAGTTCCCCAGCGTTGCCGCATCTCTTCCCAGCCGCACCGCCACTCGCCCTCACTCGCGGCAGACACTGGGGCGAGGGAGAGCAAAAGCAAAAAAACCAAAACGCTCGCATGGTTTATTTCTCTCGTAATTACAACAAACTATCTTTCCCCCAGTTGAGACGCTTCACCCCAAGCGACGCATCTGAGCCAATTAAGGAAACGAAAAATAGCCCTGGAAGCCAGGGCGAGCCTCTAACAGGCAGCGGTCGTGCGACGCCCCAGCTCAGCGGTTGCAGGGTGCTCGGGGTGGGGAGCCGTGCGGTGCGAGACCCCGCAGAGGCTGGCCATTGATGTGCTGCGATAAGCCTTTGGGCGGGACGGCTTCCCTGCTTAAACTTCGAGAGAGCTCGCCTTTCTGAAAGGAGGGTGGGTGGGAGAGGCGAGGGGAGGGGTTGCTTTGATTGTTTATTGCAAAATATAGCGGTGACATGTCGGGAGGACGAGGCGGGAGCGCGTCAGCTGCCCCCAGCCGCACTCCAACAGGCGGACGACCGTCCGTCCATCTCTCCGCAGTGGCTGGTTTTGCTGCGGGCTCTTCCCTGCCCCCCTGCACCAGCGTGAGCGGCAGAACCGTGCCAAGCAGCTGGCGTCCGTACCCTGTGGGAAAAGTTAACTGTAATTCTTCAGCTTTTAAAATCAATTAACCCGTGTGTTAATTAACGTCAAGTCGACGGGAGGAGGAGGAGGAGGGGAGAGCGTGAGGGAGGAGGGAGGAAAAGAGCTGCAAGGGCGGATGGCAGCGGAGTTGGCACAGTGCCATCCATTCAGTGGCAACGCCACAGCTCCCTGCGATCGCGGCAGCGGGTATATGTTACGGGGGCCCTGTGCGCGGGCCAGACAGTGCGGTAAAGCCAAGGGAGATTATCCAGACCCCCAGGAGCAAACGGCAGGCAGCGACCGGAGGCGCGAGTGCCAGGATTACAGACCGCTTCAAGCCCTTCCTCGGACGCACGCCACTGTGGGGACGGGGCTCCCCTGCCAGCACCGCACAACTCGGACTTTCAGCACTTTTTCCCCCCTTTAAACGTCATTCTGCCGCAGTGGAGCCAGCACAACGGATGCTTTCACACCCTCTGAGACAAAGGCCGTCGTATCCGCCATGACACCGCTCCGTTCCAAGCCGAGGCCGGCATCTTGGAGTCTTTAAAAATAAAGGGAAAAAGGGAAATGCGAACAATAAAAACAGCAACAGAAAAAAACCTCAACAACAAACCCCTTGTGCCCGTTCTCCATGCCAGGGGCAACATGGGCATCTGTCGCAGCAGAAGGCGTTCGTGTTGGGCTTTCTTTTTTTTTTTTTTTTCCTCTTTTTTTTTTTTACCGCAAGCTGTTGGCGTGTTTGCCATTCAGGTTCATTTACAATTAACTCCTAAAAAAAAAAAAACCCAACCACACCCAGCCCAGTCAACAACAAACAAAAGGGAATAGCCGATATGGAGAGAGAAATGCCATAAGAAGCTGCAAGAATGCAAGCTCCAGATGATGCCATTTGCCATTCGGACAACCTCAGGGAAAGATGCCAATTCTACAGCTCAGGAGAGACTCCGAGAAGGGAGCATGAAGGTCTCCGAATAGCACGCCGAAGGAAGGAAGGAATACCGCTCTTATAGGGCAGGATCACAGCTGCATACAGCCTCTGCTGGGAGGAGAGGGAATGTTTATCGGTGTAGCGAGAGATGCCTGTGTATGCACATCCGCACACAGAAGAGTGTGCGTATGGACACACATACACACATGCACACAGTGCCTCAGATAATTGCAGATTAGGTGCATGAGTGTGGGGTTGTGTATGACGGAGATGCGTGTATACCTCTGTGTATACACACATACGTCCGTGTGTGGAGATATATTTGTATGCACGCGTGTAATACACACACACACACACACACACACATGCAGGAAGATGTATGTTTGTGTGCTTGGGTGAGAGAGAAAGACAGAGAGTGAGAAAGACACAGACACACACACACACACACTCACCCAACGTCAGTATACATCCCACTTTTTGACCTAGGTATACACTGAAGACAAAATAAAAATCATACTCCAGCAGCAAGCAGGCAGTCAGAGATTTATCTACATTCACTGCTATCACCAGGGAGATGAATGGGGCCGATCTGAAGCCCTTTACAAGATCCACTATGGGAGTGAAGGAGGAGGAGGGATGCCACACAGACATGCACAAACTTGAAGACAGAGAGATTTGGAAGGTGCTACTTGTGAAACCCAGGTGGCACTCCGGAGGGGTGAGCGAGGGAAAGAGCCGCACAGGCGCTCTTGCAGGGTCCGGAGGGCTTGGGGCTTTTGGAAGAGGGCGTCAAGGGACAGCTGGCTACTTACGTTGTCTGCGCTGCTGAGGATCCTGCAAGGTGTTCTGTTGGCACCGGGCGCTGAGCCAGGGAAGGGCACTGGAAACAAAAGGGAGAGACAAAAAATAAAGTCATACAACGGGAATATTAATTGCCTCTCTTGCGGATTTTACAAAACACACAAAATGTTTTCTTTTTGCTTTTTTTTTTTTTTTTTGGTGGATTGGCGCGCTTCCCTTCTGCATGGAAAATACTAGCATGGGATTTACAGCCCAGCTACAGGGCTCGGGATTAACAGCGCTGGCATCTTTTGGGCATATTTTTTCTTTTAATGAATGAGCTTTCGCTGTTAATGAGGAATAATCGTTTGGCTAATGAGCTTTGAAACATTAAGAGAAAAAAGGGTATTTTTCCCGTTAATCGCCCTGGTGCGACCGCATGGATGGATTACAAAAGACAGCAGTAGGAACGCAGTACAAAGGGGGGGAAATGTCTCCTGGAGTGGGATAAATGCAGAGATGGGTGATGCGTCCCTGCATCTCTCCTTCCTTCTCTCTCTCTCTCACACTCTCTCTCTCTGCCAACTGCTATGGGTTTCCATAACTCTGCAATCAAAGTGGATGCTCGGGAAAGATTATTATAGTCAAACAGTGAAGCGTCGGCTGTTAATGTCTCCAGTGTTTAATCATCATACAGTAGAATGGTTTTATGCATATTTCATTTGCATATCATTAAACCGCGCTAGCGCGGGACGTTCAGAGCTGGAGAGGTACAAAGTTGGGGGGAGAGAGAGGGAGAGCGAGAAAGAGGCAGAGGGAGGAAGGTCCCTATGATGCCTATCTTCAAAAGCCAGGGACTTGTTCCATGATCTGTCTTCTACTTTTACTAAAATCATGATGACTTGGAAACCTTTGAAGTTGGATATAACCTTGGATTCTTCTAATTCCAGCAGAGTGATGTATTAGAAAGGGGGAAATGATGCTGCGCTAGACATTTAAAGGAATATAAGCTCCAGTGGAATGGAAATAGGAGCTCTTTGGGGAACAAACTGGCAGAGCCAGCCACAGCTTCGACAACCACCACACTTCTGGGTTAATACTAGTAAAGGATACCAGAGTAATACAAAAGAAATGAAGACAACATATACATTAAGATGGGGATTATATTTCTCTACTCTTTCTCTATTCTTTTCTTTTCCTTTTTAAAGGTACAAAGAAGGATGGAACCAGCGGTAATTTCCACACTAATTAGCGAACAGTTGCCTCTTTTTGTGTTTGTTTTTCTTCTCTTTTTATTTTGGAGAGGGGTGTTGTCACCGCTGAAGTGATTAATCAATTATTTGGTAGCTCAGATCCTTCTCCACTGGCACTGATCAGGAAGAGAAGGTGGTGGTTGCGGGGGGAGGAACACTGGGCTCTTTGTAGATCTTATACATGCACAACATATTAATTGGGGTCTTTATAAAGCTCCCTCAATAGACTGTTTCTTTCCTGGAAGAACAGCAGCTGGTTAGCCACCGTTGGCGACTCTTCAAATATCACTTTCGCTGGGGGCTGTTCTGTCGCTGTTTGTTGTTGTGCTTTATTTTCTTTCTCCATGGAGGGGGCTACGTATGCGATGCTATCACTGCCCACCGCTTTCGAATGGCAGACAGACAGACAATATTGGTATCAAGATGATCTCTTGAGCTGAACGCGGAACTTTGCTTCAAAATGAAATGCTGTTTTATATTTAAATTCTCCTCCTTTTCCTCCCCCACTTTCCTTCTCCTCCAAGTCTTTGTCTTGGTTATGAATATTCAGATGAGCTGTGATGTGATTACACTGTACAATTACTCGTGTCCATGGTGGTGGCGAAGGCACCGAGGAAAGACAGAGCCAGACGAGCTTGGAGCTCATTTGGGGTTTGTTTTCCTTATTTCCCCCCCCATCTCTGTAGCGCTGCGGCACATGCAGATGTCGCTGTTGTTCTTTATAAAGCCCTAATGATATGCAAAAGCATAACGACCCCATTTGGGTGCACAGCATCAACGAAATATTACTGGGAGGGGGGGGAATCCTGACTGAAGGAATGTCCACATAAATTATTTTTATGTAAATGAGTTGAAGAGGTGGCGGTGAGGCAGAGGAAGTCACATGAATACATTCATAATGTTAATACGCAGAAAGGTTATCGCCAAGGAGAAGAGGGTTTTTTTGCACTGTGCTTGGGACAAACAGGCTCATTAGGGAATAGCACAGCCCACTGCATGATTTACTTATTTATCATTACTCATACTTAAGCCAGGGCACCAGGCACGCTTGCCGCCTGGAGCCTCGGAGTGCTGGGAGCTGGATGCCTGGATGATTCCTGGTTTTCATTCAGAAATCTCAGTGAAGTGTGTGGTGGGAGGGGGACAGGAGAAGAGGAACAGGAGGGAGAATGTGTTAAGTGCCACAGCTCGGTGGCAAAGGACGGGTCCAATCACAGCCTCAAAGGTGGAGTGACAACACGGCAGCGCACTGGCGCTCAGACACTGGCTGATGCCAGGCTTGCATGCATTTCCCAAGGGATAGAGCTCTGATACAGTGCTGAGCGAGTCCCTGCCTTGCTGGCTCTGCGTCCCCACCACAGGACAGTGGGAAATGGGGCTCAGCTGTAGCTGGGCCTGGGGCAGAGCAGCTCCTGGCTGCTTATGTGATCAGAGAGACTGCCGCAAGGCAGAGAGACAGCAGCTGGCCAGATCCGCCTTCACCTATTTTTCTCAGAGCACTGAATGTTAGCACTGGATATTGCAAGTACAAAAATATGTGCATGAGGAAACAGGACTTCTAGGCTACTCCGTTTTGCTAAGAACGCTCTTTGGGCCAGAGGTTTGTACCTACATACATCAGCAAGGGGTGGACAAAGTAAGATACAGTGGACCAGTAGCAAACAGCAACACCTTCAGCTCTGCTTGGCATGAGCGTTTGGAAGGTCTGTGCCTTGTGTGCTTGCTGTGGTCTGATCCTGAACGGTTCTGCCTTCACAGCCTCCTCAGCCTCTACAACATCCTTGGCTGTGGGTGAGGCTCCAGCTGCAGCCAGACCTGATGTCCCGGGAGGGCGCATTGCTCTCCTCTCTAACCAAAACGGGAGCAAGCAGGACAGGGAGGAAAGGCTATTGCAGACAGGACCTGTTGCGAGAGGAGCTTTTCTCCCATTCTGTGGGCATGCACAGACTTTCCCTGCGGATCTAGAAACCCTACTGAGATCCTCAGCTGTTAAAGTGGGGTGGCTCTAAAGTTATGTCATTTGTCACAGACACGGAGGTGGCACAAGAACCTGCCCAAAGGAGGCTCGGGACCTCTAAGGAGTCCATTACTAGGTCTCCTTAGGCAGGTCCCATCACAAAACAGAGCACTGAGGTGCCCAGACAGGAGGATTACGCTGCAGTCTGTGTCTCTATCTCAGGACCAATGAGCAGAGGATACAGCGACCCATAGCAAAGAGGGAAACTGCTGCCTAATACCGCTTAAAGACTCCTACCCACAGTCTCATCTAGCTGTCATCTGCCTCCAGTTCCTTCTTGCTTCTCAACAGATGCATCCCTGTCGTGCACACGCATGCAACCTTCTGCAAAGGCACACAGGAGACTGAGTAGAAGGCAACAGACTGCCAGTGCTGATCAAAAATAGGGCACTAGTACTGCCTCTGGGCAATAATCCGAAATCCAGGTGCTCTCTGCTTGCAGTTTCAGCAGCGTACAAAAATTCAGGTCACAAGGGATAAACCAGTCTTCAACCTAGCTGAGAAGTTAGATGGGAATATCCTGTCTGTGACCACACAGCTCTCTTAAAAGCACGGCTAAGACATATTGTCATCCCGATGGAAAGGAACTTGTCTGCTAACATCAACCTAGACCCAAGCGAGCAGCCCCAAGGTGGTCTATTGTAAGGAACTGAGCAGCCACGATGAGCTGGAGTGATCTGAGCAGACTGTCTCTACCCCATCCACCCTAACCGATTGCTTCTTAAACTCAGACCAGTGGCATTGCTGGCCTAGACTTTGCGGAACAGCAACCCAGAAGGTGCTGCCCAACCCTGCAGAGTCTTTCTGGTCTCCAGCCTCAAAGCAGCTCAATGCAGAGGCTGTCTGTCCATGATGAGATGGAGCCTGGGAATAAGGAATAACCAAAACAAACACAAAGCGGCTCCACAGAAAGGCCATGCACGCGCCATGTCCTGTCATTGTTCTAGGTATTGAATCTCTCCCTCAACCTGGTTTTGCCCTGGCATTGCAGCAGGGCAAAACGGTTGCATGCTGTGAGCCTTTCTCATTAGGGAAGGGAAAGCATTAAGAGGACAGACAAACCTAAAGACAAACCTGCCCTGAGGTGGAGGGTAAGAGAAGACAGGCTATGCAGCACAGAGGCAGTGCTGCAGGCTGACAGTTCCCTTCCTGATGGACAATCCTAACTACAGAGCATGGCAGGGCAGTTTCCCCTCTGTCTGTGTGTCTCAGTGCAACCAAGGCAGCCTCTCTACCCCAATCAGAGCTTGTTGCCAAGACCTAGGAGGATTTTCTGACCAAGATGTGGAGCAGTCTGCAAACCAGATCAATGGCTCTAGCAGTGGCCTCACCTGGCTGATACTCTTCCTGCGGTTCTCAAGGCTCCTACTCCTGTCACATGCAGGAGAGCATCCAACAACACTACAAGGGGAGGGTCAAAGGACAGAGAGGGCTAGGAAGAGGCAGAAGAGTTCTCTCAGCCTGCTGCCTGCTCCTGGGTAACACAAATTCCCAGGGAAGACGGAATCAAGCAGCTCAGGACCAAAAGCCTAGTCAGAGTTCCCTGTTCTTAGAAGAGCTCCTGAAGATGAGCAGGAAGGAGTCTGCTGCTGGGAAAATGAGCATGGAGTGTGCCACATGTGTGACAGGTCCATGGATCAGGCAGAGAAGGTGGTGATGCAGCATGCAGAGAGAGGCAATGATGCTCACTCTGTGATGCCCACACTGAAAGCTGGGCACCCTGCTCTGGGCAGCACTGGATGTGCTCTCACATGGCTTCTGCAAAGGCGCTCTGGCCTGTGCAGGCTACTTCCAGTTTTCTGCAAGTGCAGGTGTGAAATATTACCTCCAGTATCCCAAACATTTTCTGATTAAAAGTCTGTGACCATTTGGAAGTGAATCTCCCTATGGAGGCTTTAGGAAGGTGCAGCTCTTATAACACGACAGGAATCATTGCTCTGCTTGTCAATTTACCAAATATCCTGAAGAAATTGCTATTTAGAAAAAGGAAATTCAAGCATTTATAGAATCTATTGCTATTCAAAAAACCAAAAGAATTGTTTTGCAAATAGTAGCACTGCTGAAGAGGAGAAGGAAGTACATCAGTCATTTGATATTACATATAAGCAGTTTATTAAAGAATTAAATATTTATAGACTATAAAGCAAGCAGGGCGATGAGTTGCAAACAGCTTGCTGAGAAGTATGTTATAAACAATGAGTCTGTCAGTGACTAATAAAGAATGGAGAACACAAATGTTTTATAAAATCACCAAGCCAGCTATGAATCCCCAAAGCTGAGATGCTGCAGGACCCACCAAGGTTCCTGCTGCAATGTAAGCCTGGAGCCAATATGGGAGGGACAATATCTGATGAGATATGTGGAGTGCAGACACATGCTGAGCACTCGTGGGAACGCACATGATTCAATGCCTCAGAGAGATTTAATTTTTCACATTATTTTAAACAGAGATCTATTAATAGGAAGTTCAGGAATTTTCAAAGAGTTCAAGGCACTTCCCTCTCCAGTATTTCACTGTCTACTCTTAGTTTTCAAACAAAATTATAGTTTGTGATTCAGACTGAAATCTCCCTCTCTGCAAAGCCCTTTCCTTCCCTCCCCAGGCAAAAAGCCATATATACGCCAGGCACCAGCTTCCCTGCTCTGAACAATCCTCTGGATTGACTCGAGGGCTCCAGCCTGAGTCAAGCGTGGAGAAAAGCAGCTCTCTCCATCACAGACCTAGAACATTTACAAAGGGCAACTGTGATTTTCAACAGCTGTACAAGAGGACCGAATAGATTGGAACCCAGGAGGACTCAACACCTTTTTGCGTGTCTAGGCACGGGGGCAAACTGCGATTGACAATCAAAGTGTGCACTTCTTTCCTACTTGAGAAGACAGGTCTCATTTTTCAAGAGAATACAGACATCAGCCACAGTCATTTTGGGGGGCACTGCTGTTTTATTACTACTGGAGATGAAAGTCTCTCCAGATTATTTTCTATTTCTGTGAAGCCACCCCAAGGCCTAGAAATTATTTCTAATGTAGGGTGAGCTGCCACCTTTGTTCATGTCAAAGATGATGTCTACAGCTGTTCCCACAATTTTGAGCCTGGTCAGATGGCTGAAGCTCCCAGGTGGACCAGGCACTCATGATCCTTTAGATTTCACTCTCTTCACAAGGCAGAAGGACTTAGACCTACCTGAAAAATGTGAGTCACTATGAAAGTCACTCCTCAGACAGTCACTGCAGCGACTACCATCCTCCCAAGGCAGCAAGCCAAAGTGGCGCCTGCTGAGACAAGGAGGGGAGGATCTGCACAGCAATGGGAGCAAGCATAGCTGCTGCCTCCCTCCTCTCCTCAATTAAGTCCCTATGAAGGGCTGTCTTTAATTAACACAGGAATAAGCAGCCTAAGAGCTAACTGAGGTCTGTGAAGACAGATTCCATTTAGGATGTAGAAAGAAACCTCATTTTGCCAACTGTTCTTTCTGCACTTCGACAAGGTGGTAGATTTTAATCCTCTGAAATGTAATTAAGACAGATACTTTTTTACTGTTAAAATGCAGTAATTATTCAAGCTTATTTGCCAGGGAAGCTATATCAGACTAAATTTTGGTTTAAATAGCAACCTTTGTTGCCTTGTGTGGAAATGATTACAGTGCAATTGGGATCTCACTAGACTTTTAGGCTGGCACAGGAGGTCTATAGAAAAAGCAGTCCTGTCAATGGCACAAACACCATTAGTTCCAGATGAATTGTTTGCATCATCCCTCTCTTGAGAGCCCAGATCCTATTATCTTCAGGGGTCTCTACAGGAAAGAGTGGTGCCTCCCGGACAGCACTATAGCCAATCAAATACTGCTCTTCCAGTGTTGGTGGAGTCATTGCTATCTGCACCAGCTTCACCATGAGCACTGTAAGAGTCCTTAAACACGATTCCCAAACCCAGACAAGGTCAGCTGAGCTTCACCATTCTCTCCTCCTTCCTGCATTCTCCCTTCCTGCAGTCCAGCTCTCATCTCTCTCCATACCAGCACACCGTGACATTTTTCATCCTCCTAGTAGGTTTCTTTACCACAGTTATTTTATCAAGTATTATTCTATCACTCTGCTTTCCTGCAGTCGTAAAGTCATGCAACATGCTGTAACGTACTTAGGATAACTTGCAGCAAGGATCTCGCCTCCATTAGATGAGCTGTTTGCTGGACACAAAGCTCTGTTCTTGACCTGTCCTCATCTCTTTTACTGAAGATTTCAGTGCTGTGCTCACGTCCTCAACCCTGCTGAGCCATCAGGACACATACATAACTTACTGACCCAGGATTTGGCATGCTTTTCAAGTTCCTCTTTGGTCCTATGCTCCTTCAGTCTTTATTCCCTGGCTCCAGGCACACTTTCCTTGCTCCCTACGTGTGGATGGAGTAACACCACCCTACTCTCAGAGCAGCATGGTGGGAAGAATACTAGTACTTCTTCTGTACTTGCTTCTCCCAACCATTGAAGCCTCACTGGAACCTGCCTTAATTGCAGCAAAGTTCCATCTCCCACAGCATCCACCTTACCTTCTTTTTCAGGACATGGAGAACATTCCCACTATGGTTATCCCCTTACCCTGCAGATCTGATGGTAACACTTCGCATTCTGAATCCCTTTCTGAAGGGTTTGAGAGGGTCCTTACAATTAAGCAATGCTATCACAATAAACAAAGCATTATAACCTTGCTAAGAGGCAGAGAACACGCTGCCCAGCTCCAGCAAGCAGGCTGGAAGATTTCTGCTTCTGAAGCTCTGCTTGTGCACAGGCACCCAGGAGATCTCCTTCAGGAGTAGGTTGCCTTTTCACAAACCCTGAGACAAGCCCTGCTTTTGACATTTCAGGACAGATTGCGTTCCAACTGAAGGGGCTCCTGCACTGGGAAAAAGGCGTGCAGAGCTCATCGCTTCAGGACCTGACATTTCAAGACCCCTTTTGCTGCCATAATTGCAAGGTACATGCCTTGTACCACTAAGTGCCTGGCACAAGGATGGCCATGCCTCCGTGGCAATCACTATCCAGAGCCAGGACTGTGAGGTGCCATGTACATTCATCTGCCTCCTAAATGTATTAGGAGAAGAATTATTATAACGTATTAGACAGAGAAGTCGGGGCGGTTGTGTGAACATTCTGACACTGCAGCATCAGAATTATCAGTACATTTTATTAGCATATTCCCACTTGCTAGCATTACAATCTGCAGGACAGGGGGTAAGGAATTCCAGCTAAGTATAGATTAAATAGCTGCATGCTCAAGCAAGCGTAAGTTGTACAGGTTGAATAATAAAAGAGGTGATATTTAAAGGTGTGCTTACTGCTACTCCAGTAAACATTTTGCAGATCTCTGTATGATGCTCAGCATTAGCAAGGCAGACAATCTGCATCACTCAGGCCAGGAAACCCTACGAGTAAGGCAATGACAACTGCCATACGAACACAGCACCACGCTGAGCGTAGCCTATTTCAATCAGCACTGAGCGAACACCGTGTTCTCTCACAGGTATTCAGAAGGTTACATCTAAGTCATTGCACATTTCCCAAGTACATCTTTCCTAGCCACTAATGCATGCAAAGCCTGTTTGTCGTCCACGGTCTGGAGCCAGGACTTCATGAATGGGGAACGAGCTGTGTAGACTCAGTGAAAGACCAGCTGCTCAAAAGTTTGTGGAGGTGTGGGGCAAAACTGCCCTGGGAATATGGTAAGAGGACAATCAACTTCTAAAATCTGAAAGTTTCTCATGTATCTTCATGATTAGAAAGGCTATCTAGCCTTCAGCAGCATAAAGTACATTCTCCAAAAGCTCAACATACCAGCTGGATCACACCTCCATGAAAACAAGTACTTTGTGGCCCTGTATCTTTTATACCTAACTGAGAATATGAACAGATGTAGAACACAAGAAATCGTCTCAAGGCACACTGTCTTCCACTGAGCAGCTCTGGATGCACCTTATACAAAGTACATGCTATGCCTTCCTCACAAATTCAGGTTTTAAATACAGCTAATGTACACGTGCTTCATATATTTTGTTATATATGTTCCCTATGTACATTAAGATGGGTTTATTTTACTTTAATGGACTCCTTTAAGGAATATTTGTCATTCCGGAAGCCTGCAAGTGAGGCTACTACTTAACACACTCCTCCTGCCTGCCTGGCCAGATATATGGTCACAGGAGGCTTGCGATGCGCCTGGCACGTGGCCCACAGAACCATTGCCTCCCAACAGAGCACGTGGGAGCGAGCACTCTACTGATGTGATGTATGGCTGTCATGCTGCCCGTTAGCTTTAACACCACAATCCTTGATCACTGAAAACAGAGTCCACCTTGCCATCCTTCCACCCCAAAGCAGTGAATAGTGAGCATCCTGCACCCTTCATCAAATGTCACACTGTGGTTTTATCATGGATTTAATGTAATATGCCTGGATAACTTCCAAGGAGGAGGAAGGGGATGTCCTGCTGTCTCCCACATGACAACATGACCCCATATCAGTTCTCAGCCTGAGTACCTCTCTGATTTGCCTTGTGGTGCAGCTGATGGACTTCAGCACAGGTGGGGCAAGAACAAATTTCAAGGCTGGGAAGCATGGAACTTTCCCTGTTAGCATGGTTGGTTACCTAGGTTAAAGCAGCTCCAGAAACCACACCCTTAGCTTCTGAAGAAGGGATCTACAGCAAAGATTGTGACTATTTAAATGTTCACATTGCAAGGACAGAAATGAGCTAAGCTGATAAACGCACAACTACAAGACAATACTGTCCACGACACCTGATTAGTCCTTGGGTGTCACTGCTGCAGAGGCACATGTGTTTTATGATGTGAGATAGGGTTTGTGGGTCTTTTTTGCCTCCAAGCTCCCAGAAAACATGCAATACAGAATCTCAGAATTATTTAGGGTGGAAGGGACCTCCAGCAGTCATCTAGTTCACTCCCCTGCTCAAAGCAGGTCTAATCAGACCAGGTTGCTCAGGAGCTTGTCAGTGTATGTTTAAGCTTGTTCCTGAAGATGACAACCAAGATCTACATATGAAACAGTTCACAATATGAACAGTTACACTTAACAGGAGAATGCACATGTCTGCTAACGCTTACAGTCAGATGGACCAGAGAGCTTTCAGAAGAACCCCACGGGTACATGGACTTCAGGTTCAGGGCTGCTGATCTAACCGAGTTGCTATTTAAGCCATTAATTCTTAAACACAGAAAAGAGATTATTCCCTTTCCCTTGGCAGCAGGTTCTTCATACTTGAAAGCTGTTGTTATATCAGCCTCCTCTACTACTACCATAAAATTTGCACCTGAGAGCCAACAGGACAAGATAGAAAAGAGCTTGGCATGCTGCCTTTTGTACTTTTGCTGATTCACCTTTTTAGAAGTATCACACAACCAACTGCTCTAGAAGCAATATCGCATTAGCACCAAAAGATTTCCAAGTTGATTCCTAGCCTCCATTTACTTTCATAAATAAATGCAGAGAATCAAGTTATTATCTTATTATCAAACACTATGAAAGACTGGCCCAAACCAGCACTTCCCATCTAGCAAAGGGCTCCCACAGTTTCATTCACGCCTGTAGAAATAATCTGTTCTGTTTGTACAAGCGTGCTCAAACTACTTGCTCTTGAGAGGTGAGATGGATTCCTAAAGAGTCCGACCCTTTGTGATTCGTAGTCAACAGACGCTCTTGAACAAGAACAGGTCAGGTGGTAAACCCCTCTATGTTGTCTGCAGAAAAAAGCAGCATCAAGAGTTTGCCTTGAATTTCTGTGCCAAGTACATGTCTGTCTCCAGAAGGATAGCAGCTTGTGGCGTTGTGTGCAGGTTTATATGGGAGAATGGAGAAAGCAGACATGAGACCACAGCACAGCTATGTCTGGTCTGGTTTTAACAACTTGCAATAAAATATTTTCCTCCTGTATCACCTAACTAAGCAACTAGCGCATTGCCTTTGAAGACAGACAGTCTTGTATATCTGCTAGAGGTCAAAGGCTGCCTACACCTGGAGTGCCTGGTAAGACCAGTGGGCAGTATAAACACCACATTAAATCTGCACACTGCCTTCAGCCTGCCTGCCTTTGGAAAATTCCCTCTGCATGAAGTTCTCCCCATCCGCACTGATCATTGTTTTAATTTAAAGGTTTTTTTAAAGGATGTGATTTTAATGAGTGCAAGGCTCAGACCAGAAATACTGTATTTCTTTCTCCTGAATGATGAAGTAGGCACTTGGACTCTCTGCATTGATTTCTAATCTGCCATTTCATACTCTTGACAGTGAGCCCTGGAAACCAGGTTCATTCGGCTGTACCGTGAAGGTTTCTGTAAATAAGAGTAGCTGAGGCTTGTTAGGGCAAAAGGGAGGACCTGAATATCAGAGTCACAACCTTTACTCAGCCTACAGCTCTTCAGCACAGCCAGCTGGAGTAATAATAATAATAATAATAAAAAAAATAAATAACAATAAGAACAATGAGAAGACATGCATGGGCTTTCCTAAGAAGGAACCCAAAGTGGAACTCTGCTCCCCAGGACGTATGCAAGTCCCTCCTTCACAGAACAGTAGAACAACTGAAGGGCAGGAAATTAAAACGGCATGGATCTACTGATCAGAAATGCAAACTGATGGGGACAACCGCAAGTAGCCTCATACTCAGATATACTCTTGAGCATACGTGGTTTTTGTCTTATTCGCTGTGTGCACCAGACCCATGGCTGGATGGTAAGCCTGTTCTTGTTTCTGAGAGCCTAACTTCCAGAAAAACCTCCAATACAGGCACGCTGCATTCTCCAGCAGTGCAGCAATTATAATCCCTTCTATTCAACCTTAGTTCAGGCTTCTGATGAGAAAGGCCTATAATTAAAGTGACAAACATCTCCCTTTCCCAGATGCAAAGGAGACCTTTATTATTTGTTGCTATAAGGTAAAGTCTGGGTTTTTTATTTCAGGCACTTTTGGTTCAGAGATCAAGAAACACACACGCCTTTTCTCGAGTAAAGACACTTCAGAGATTTAATTCCTGTGCATCCTGATGAGCCACATCATGTGCACACATTGGCACGCAGCAGCTCTGTGGGGCTGGCTGTCTGCAGAGCCATCAGCGCAGGTGCTCTTACCCAGCACTCAACCACCCTCACACCACCCACTGCCATCAATTTTGTGGAGCCAGAAATATTCTTTAGATTCATCCACTGCTGTAAAGTCAGAGCCGTAAAGTCAGATCTTTTCCTCCTTTAAATGTGACTAGCTATTTACTCCCTAACAATTCTGCTTCAGAGCTGATTTAGCATTTTTATTGGAATGTGAAAGCTCTTAAAAGAAGAAAAAAATCTAATCAGGCAGAAGAGATAGAAAACTTGCTGAATTTTTTCTCCCCCCTTTGCACCCCTTCAATCCTATCAAAAGCACATCTTCCATTCATTGCTTCCCGATGTCATTATGACAAGCAGCTACAAATCAATAGCAGAAGCAAAGGCAGGCCTAGCCCGCACTCACCAAGTGATAAAGATTCACTCTCAACCCCGATTTGCTAATAGCACATAATAGCAGCCATTGGCGCCCCGCATTAAATCATACATTTCACTCTGCGTTTATTATGGGATTTTTAAAACTCCTCACCAAATTGGATTTTCTCGACGGTCTCTAATTTCCACATTTATCATTTAAAATTAAACTCCTCTGTGGGGAGGGGGTTGGGAAAAGGGGAAGGAAGAGAGAAGCCATGCAATTCTGTATTTTCCTCTTTCTTTTTTATGAAAACCCATAAATAATCCCAGGTATCATTGCCATCAGCCTTGAAGTTTTATATATATAAAAAATACCAGAATTTAGGATAGAATAGCTCTGGGACTCAGCTTACCTTCATGCAGCCCTGCTAAAGAAGAAGAAATTAAAGAGAAAGCCATAAAGAAACAGATTTTAAATAAGAAATCCAATAAACAAAATAGTCAACAAAGCAAGGTGGTATGAAAAGCATTATGGAAAATTACTGTGGACTCCTCGGCTGGAAGAGCTAAGTAGCAAGGAAAAGAGGGGCCAAAAAAATCTTTGTTGCGTAAAAAAAACCCAACAAAACACCAAATAAAACCTTATCTCTTTTCAGCTCGCAGAAAATTCATTTGGCAAATAAAGCTAAAACATAACAACAAACTCATCTTTCATTTTTTTTGTGATGGAGACCAACAAAGAAATGCAACCCACCTGAAACTATTGTTCTTCGAAATGTGTTATTTCATCCCATTCATCGTACAGGTGCCCCCATGTGTAAGGCTACTGAGCAGATAATGACGTTTAACAGCATCTGCAGGGGCATTCATGTGTTTTTAAGCCATTGGCACCTGATTACAAAGAGGCAGAAGCATGGATGGCAAATAAGAACCCTCAGGAGGAGGCAAAGATGACTTGGATATAGTCTGCGGCCATGCAGACAGTGCGATTTAAGCGCCCCAGTTGCGAGGCCAATTGAAAGGCTCCAACAGACTATTTGGATATGGTCTCTTGTCCACTGGCACTGATAAACTGGGATCCTTATAGTTCATGTCAGCACAATGATGTGGTATTTCTTAGAGGAGTCATGTCCCAGATGCAGATTGGCCACTGCTTTGATTACTGTGAGCAGACAATTGTGCCAAGTGTTGCATTTTCTTTAGCTTATGCCCCAGCTGAAAGGAACCCCTTGTTCAGACCTTTGCCTAGACAGGAGAATAAGAGAATGATTTGGCAGCTGTACAGAAAGACAATGCAACAGGCTGTTTTTCAGACTAGGAACTTAGAGATCATCAGTCAACTCATGCATTGATTCTGAACTATAAAGTCAGTTTTCAGCCTCACTTGCAAGTAAGCCCATGTGCTGAACTCTAGAAAACATACAATTATCTACATCTGTCTACTGTAGAGAACCCAAAGGAAAACAGTATGAGAGAGAGATAGAGGACCACTCTGCTCTAGAAGGAGAATAGAAGGGATGCAGATGTGCATGCAACCAAACGGATGGGCACACCCTTGGAGAACCTCCTGCTCTATGAGTATATATGAACAATCTTATGATCTGAGTGACCAGAGGGCTGTATCAGAAAAGAAGTGACCCTGGAACACTTTCTACCTCCTCTCTAGTCCCCTGCCTGTATGATACACTTGGTCAGAGAACACGGGGGGCAGTTACTGCTCGTACACCAAGCAGAGATCTGCTCAGCTCAGGAGTGACCAGGTCCAGATTCCTCCATCTGTCTTGGCCTTGAAAGAAGCATCCAGATCTTAGGCTGTTCAAAGCACTATACATTAAGACATGAATTTGAGTCTAATGTGAACAAAGACCAGTGATTTCTGAAACAGAAGGTGATGTGAGCACGGTATGGTGAATTAAGCTTTCACTGCTCGTGATTTCTAACCATGAGATGTGAACTCAATCAGCCCTCTGTCTAACATCCAATTAGTACAACCACCTCAGTTCACAAACTACTAAGCAATTTAAGTAGGACTCTGCTTAAAAGGACTTGAAGTTTTTTGTTCTGGTAAATTTTGGTTTCACTAAAGAGCCCTTAGAGATAAAATTCCTCATGATGTCTTGCCAGTTTTCCGGCTACTCATCAACCGTATCACGGGCAACTCTCCAACAGCTTCTGGCCTTTCCTGCAACTCCACCAATGTCATTCTGAATCCCAGCTGGACGCAGGGGCAGCTTCTGTTTTACTCTTAACATTACCTTCTCTTAAAACTTATGGTAAAATCACAAAATTTTGGAGCCTCTCCTTTGAACTGTTACCCATTACCTTAAGCATCTGCTGTACTAGCAAAGGCTGGCAAGTGCGAATGCTCCTCAGACCTCACTACTTCACACAAAGCAGAAGAATTTCCTAGCACGGTTTTTCCCTCCTTGAAAGTGCTGGTAACTTTCAAGAACTACAATAGTTATGGGTATTGAACCTGACTATCAGCCACCACTCGATTTAGTGAGTCACAAATCGGATCTTTGGTATCTGTACAGGAAGCAATGTACATTCCTTTACTACAGCCAGAACATGAATCTGGCCAATGCAAAACTGAATCACCACTCTTTCGCTAGAGACATCTGTTTAAAGTTAGAACAGAAGTAACAGTTAACCTAGGAACAGAGTAGAGGGAAAATATTTAATATTTTAGCTTAAGAGCCTTTTTTATCTCAGTCAAGGGCAGTAAAGTGCAAAGCCTCACCAAAGACAGACATCTCACTTTACAGTAGTTTTAAGGATGTGCTGGGGTCCCATTTCTTTTTCTTCCTCCCTCAGCTTTTTCTGTGGCCTTGCCAATTCAATTCTAGCCTTTCTGCTACCATTTCTTACTTTTCAAAGTTTCATACCTATGTTCAGGCATATGAACAGTCCCAGGTGCTGGTCTCTTTGGGAGACAGCTGTGAACACATACTCTTCCAATGCCTCCCACATATGGTTGGACTGTTTCTAACTGCTCCAGAATCCGAAACATCCTGTGGGTTATCGATCCACCTAACCACACTCTACCACTGATGTTCATCTTATACATTCTTCCTGACTAGTGCATCAAAACGGCAAGTGTGTGACATGTTACTCTCCAACTGACCTGCAAGTTTTTCATACCACACAGTCAAATTCCATGACAACCATCGTCTCCGCCTTCAGTTGCAACCAATGGAAAAACATCCTGAACTCAGAATCATGAATTACCAGAGTAATTCTTCACCTCTTGATTGGACCGAGCATAGTGATGATGAGGGTGGTGAGACACTGGAACACATTGCCCAGAGAAGTTGTGGATGCCTTATCCCTGGATGTGTTCAAGGTCAGGTTGATGGGGTTTTGAGCAACTTGATCCAGTGGAAGGTGTCCCTGCCCATGGCCGGGGGGTTAGAATTGGATGATCTTTAAAGGTCTCTTTCAACCCAAACCATTCTCTGATTCTATGACTTCAGAAAACGGTTTCTTCCATCCTGCCCCCAAACAGATCTACTTCTTGTGGGGGAGAATTGTCCCACAAGGAACAACAAGTTACCTGTGAAAGCCTAATTTAAGAAGGTGTTCTTGAAATGGACAGTAAGGTCTACAAGATAGCTAGGAATAAAAATTACCCAGAAAAGGTTTATTAAAAGCAATGCCACAGAAACACAGTTTCAACATTTCTGAGGGTTAGGAAACTGCATCCTGGGTTAGCACTTCTGCAGTAAGAACACGGCAATAAGAAGGGGATCTCTTTTCTCTGTTATAAACTTCAAGAATTGGATTTTCATCTCCAGAAAGCAACTCTATCTCTGCATGTGCAAACAAAAGCATTGATGTTCCCCTTTTTCAGCTTGAAGGGGACTGCTGATTAACCAGGTCTAAACTCCACCTGACCCAGCTTTGTATAGGTCTCCACAGTGCCTGCTGGAGTAAGCCTTGATCGCTAAGACCTTTTCTGCAGGAATTACTTTCCCCAAGAAACTTCCCCAAGTACAGTCTGTGCAACATGTTATTTTAAACTCATTTGCTCAGACACTTCACATTTGGAAACGATGATGTGTACTATGGTGTTTCACGCATGCTTTGGGATAATAAAACAAAAGAGATCAAACTTTTAAATGATCAAATACACAAGAAAACCCAGCCCCGCAAAGCTCAAAGGTTATCGTATTAATTGCTACTGCAGAAAATCCTGCATTATCAAACCAGCCACAGCTACCATGGGACAGCAAAAGATCTATGTCCAAGCCCTGCACTGCCATGTTTGTACATCCCAGATGAGCACTCTGAACATCAGTCTGCACAAGGATGCCTTGCACTCTTTCCTGTTGGCGTTAAGGCACTTCATAAAAGAAACTGAATAATCACTGGGCTGATGTTATAGCCCAAGGGTCAAAGTAGTACCTGGAACATAAAGCAGTCAAGTTCAAGCCATTACTCCAATGAGCACTGAATGACTTACAGAAGTGACACGGCTGCAACTGAGCAGCCTGCAAGAGGCTTGTTCCAGGAGAGCCAGTACCCGGCACTTTTTTAGGACACGCAAGTCAGTGACACCAGCTCTGAGTGTGAATCAAGCAGACATGGGTGCTGGCATCCCACAGGGAAAGCAAGCTAAGACAACACATCTCTAATCTTTGCATTACGTTTCTGTTTCTACCAGCGGCTGCCTCTTTATCCACCCCCCACTTCCCAAAAGAAACTCAACCCTTCTGCTTCTCAGGCTTACGTTTGGGCACCTCATAAGGCTCCTTCAGAGCCCATATGGGCTGTGGTTCACAGGTACAATCACCCTGCAGCCCAATATGAGCAGAGCTTTAGTTTAAACTGTGGGTCCTGAAAGCATACGGGAGATGCCAGACTGATGTGTAGACACATAGATGGATTTGTAGGTTTACACAACAGGAAAAAATAAATAACCCCACAACTAAAAATATCAGAATCTTAATGACTGCAAGTCCAAAAGGCAAACAGCCTTTTTAAAATCCTCATGATTTAAAAGAGCTTAAGGTCAGCAAAAAAAGCTGCACAAAGTTTGCTTTTATTCTTACTTTACCACAGCAAGTAAAAGGTTTAGTCAAACCAAATAAAACGGGACTTCCACAAGTTGGCTTCTTTGGCTAGCAGATTGCTCTCCCAGTTCTGGTATCAGCAGCATGAGGCATGGCAGCCAGGTCTGTCCCTTTGGGACAAACAGACAAGATCACAGAAAACAGAACTTGTAAAATGTTTTTTCTTTTCCTACCTCTTTTGAGGGCACACCGCAAAAAAAAAATCTCCCTGCACTTCATTAAGAGACAAACTCTGACGCAAGTCTAGCAAAAGCGAGGTGTGCTCCAAGCCCTAATGGACCAGTACAGGGTCCATCCCCAGGTACGTGAGGCTGGGAGAAGGAGGCTACAGACTAGAAACCTCGCTGCCACACAGCACTGAGCTTCCTTTTCACAGAGCGGCTTGCACCATGATACTCAGTAGCTCCTAATCTCTTCCTGTGAATGATCTCCAGTATTGAATTTTAACATATAAATAACAAGCCACACAGAGGCTGCAAGGCTGCTGAGATTGTGCACCCTCCTCCATGGAACTAGGACAGTGAGGCACTTGAGCTAACACACCTTGGCTCTAGCTAAGCCAAGAATTAGACACAGGGCATTTTCAGCATCATGTCCTCAGCGTTATAATTTGTTTCTTTCATTCTGTCAGTGCTCAAACTTGTTGACCTTCCAATCATACTTGCCCTTTCTATCCTCATCTTCGCTTTCAGGGAGGATAGCAGTTTTATTACAGGGCAATTGGGAGTGTTCTTAGTATAGTCATTTGTCCGCGGCAGTTACTGCATTACTGTTACTGATCAAATAGTAACAGGGAGCCCGGACTCGAGTTAAGTGGCATTCCTACTTTTGGAATGCTGAAGGCCAAACAGAGGCACATTAGCAGAGCTATGAACAAATGTCTGCAAATTGAAGGCAACTCTGCGTACCAACTGCCTACAGGTTACGGCTGGGGCGAGCCTCAGTGTTAAATACACTGATACTGAAAGGTAAAAGAAGCCAAAGCAATGTTTATACTTTCTGAGAAAGATGAGAAGACAAACTGTGTAAGGAACACGGGTAAAATGTATCAGTATCTGCCAAAGTGACAGCTTCTGCAATAGATGATTTTAAACTGATTCACTGCCATCTCCCTAACAGAAAGGAGGGATATTTAAGCAGGACAGTCTGCCATTGCTGCTGAAGTTTTGGCACTGGAAGGCAGCTGTTCAGGGCTTCAAATCAAAGCTGTAAAGGCCCTCAAACAGCTTAAAACCAGATCTACTTTCAAAACATTCATTTAAATGAGCCAGACCCACTTTTGACCAGTACCAAACCCAGATTCCAGCTAGAACAGGGATTCGGGGGAGAGTTGCTTGGGGTATTTTTTCAGTTGTGTGAGAACGTACCCAGCAATAACGCTCACCTGTATTTCCGTATCATACATTGCAAGCAAAAAGGCATGAAAGGCTTCCTCCAAAAACTGTGTCACCGTGTTAAGGCTATGCCCAAGGTGACAAGTCCTGCTGAGCAGCAGTGCTGTGCCCTCCTCTGACACCTCTGCGTGGCTCCCAGCCACCCCAAAGAGCAGGCAGTACCTGCTCACATCCTCCTAAAACACACCAGGTAGGTAAGAATACCCAGCAGCTGGTTTCATGGTGTAATAATATGCAGATAGAAATGAAGACCTGTACCTTTAAAGTTCCTAAGCATTAAATCACTGATGCAGAGCTGCAATTATATCAAGTTATTCTGCCAACATGAATCCTGGAGATACATATCCAAACCAGCAAAGCTGATTAGTAGTGTGGGAGCTCCCTGCATGCTCTTTCAAAACACAATTAAAAAGTTTTATTCAGAGTAACACAGAGGTTATAGGGTCAGAAGAGTTTCCATTTCAAAAGGCAGCAGGATACAAACTAGCAGGAAGGGGAAAGTAAATTACCCAGATTTTGTGCTTGAAATATCATGGGTATTTAAGCAGCTGGGCTTCAATTTCTCACCAAAATTTTATCTTACCATTTCTAATGAAAACAAAAAAATTCAGGGCAAAGACAAAAACCTTCTACATTGTGATGCTGAATAACTCTCGCTCCGTCTACCTAAAGTATAGATTCTGCCACCTTGCTTCAAACTTTGGACTTCCCAATCGATTCTTACAAAGAACAGATAATAATCTTTTTTACTTTCTATTTTTTAAAACTTATTACGATTTAAAGAAAAAAAGAGTAGTTTTAAAAAGTGCAAAGGAAGCTTCAGCAAATAGTCTTCTTGTCCAGTATTACTTTAAGAAGTCAAGAACGCAGTCTCCTAAACCAAGAATAAAAAAAGGAATATTGTCCAGTGTTTGGCAGTCAGCAATTCATTACCTTGTGCCACAGTTCATTTGTGGTCCAGTTGGTTGCAGTCAGCTACCTTCCTGTAGGTGTCACAGCAGAAGACTGCTCTTAGTAGATTATGTACATATATTTAAACTAAAGTGATGTGCAGAGGTTCTGTGAAATGTGGTCCTGCACAGGCAACAAAAATTTTGAAGATTTACTTGGATATCACTTAGAGAACAGCCCTTGGATCTGACAGAGCCAGCTTTTTTTTTTTTTTTCCTGAAAGCCAGTCAAAGCAGCATGGAAGCTGACTTCATCTAAATCTGAATGATAGACAGGTCTTGCATTGTCAACCTGATTTGAGACCTCCAGAAGCTACCTGTCTTTCCTCAGACCACTGTAACTTTTTTCTCCAGCTACCTGAAACGAATGGAAGAGTAAGATCCATCCTCATCACTGTCAAAGCAATGAGCTTCTCCTTAATTTCCTAGCTTTAGTGCTAATACAAAAGAAGAAGCAGAGAAGGAATTTTCTCCATAGTTTCTCTGAATATATCTATAATAAAACAATCATTTTCTGAAATAGACTGTTCCAAAAGACTAAAGTCTATCTAAAGTAATTTGTCATATTATGGGAGCCCAAAGAAACATTATTATTATTAAAAAGAAATTAAAATCACTACAGAAAATACTGCACGCCTCCATATTAGAAACAATGAGGTAGTTTAGCACTATGCACTTCTGACAGTATGTCTTCTAACAAGATAAAACCTCTACCAGTAGTTAAATCATTGCCAATTCCTTTGGTTAGTAGCAGGAAGATGAAAGCAAAGATATGTTTCCTTAGAAAAAAAGAGCTTTTTTTCCTTTTCATTACAAACTTAAATGTATTGCCTTTGTTCCTAAGCTACTTAATCTATGTAAGCATTCATAAACTAGGCATGATTAATTATATATACACTTACATATATAATTATATATAATACAATATAGGTATTTTACATTATATTTATACACATAATGCATACTAGTCTATTGTATAATCTTACAGTTGAATCAATTCTATATTGCAACATTGTTGGACACAATGTGGTCTAGGATTAGCACTGCAAATATTGTAAAAATCAAGCTGAAGTTACATTAGTGATAGTAAAATGTCCTTATACTTGGTTTATAAACATTTAAACTTAATATATCAATGTAATATAAATTGCTCATCTTACTCTGCATAGCAATCATACGTTCTACTTTAAGCTAGACTGCTACATACTTAATTGGCTCTGATGCCTAAGGACTAAATATTCTCCCATTTTTTAAAGAAAACAATTTTTAAAGATACTATTTTAATTTGGCCTCAGAACTCTGATTAGTTTCTGTTTGTATGTTTGCTTAAACATTAGCAAGAAAGAAACTCCAAGCCCCTTATTCTTAATGCTTCCATAGGACTGAAAATATCCTGTATGTGGAGACACAAGAAAATACATGAAGTGAAGTTACAAGACTCATGCCCAGCTCTCCAAGGCTACTCTTTTCCTGCCCTGCATGCAGTTGTTCCCATGCCTGACAGGCTTCAGCTCCAGGTGGTTTGTTGCTATTGCTCTTTGCAGAAGAACCACACACATCTGAAAGCAGCTTGCAGGAATTTCTGCAATACGCTTCAGACCAGTTTTAACTGCTCTATGAAATCCTAGTCCAAGGAACATCCCACATTCAGAGTAACTTGGTGGATGTGAACTAAAACAAAACCAGTAATATCGGGCAGGAAGGAATCCTGTAGTGAAAATGCTTTTAAATACACTAATGATTTCATGAGATGCAGAACGTGTAGCTATATGTACTAGCTTTTAAAGACCTAGCTTTCTAGAGAAAGGTTTCACTTCAGTCACATTGATAAACCTGAATTCAAACCACAAAAAGCATGATGTTCTTAGATAAGGCTGCAAACCCCATCCCTGTGTCTTTCTCCACAGCCTCATACCCAAACCACATATTCAGATGCTCTGCTGCTTCCTGGTGCTTGCATGAGACCTGGCCAAGCTGCAACACGACAGAACAGCTGAGCTTAAGTGTCAGCCTTTGTTCTTAATTTCTTGGAATTTGTCAGCCTGAGTGAGACAAACCGGGTTTTGTACTTAATTTCACAGAACCTTTCCCCGCCTCCGCCTTCTGTTTTGCAGCCTACAACTATTGCTTTTCCCACGCTTACTTCCTGAGCTCTGGCTCTTGGGAAAGAGAACAAGAGGCAAAATGTTTACAAGATACAGACTTGTCGCAAACTGAGCCCTGCCAGAGGTTCGGTAGCAATGTTCCTGCTCTCAGTCTAACCAACACTGAAGATACTTGAAGTTTTCATTTTTAATCACACCAAATCAGCTTATTTTTCAGACCAGCTAATCCAGACACCCACATCCAGTCAATGTCAGTAGGGCAACATATTGTTTTTCACCCAGAGAGCAGAGCCCATTATAAATAACACTAAAACCTTTGTGAAGATGACTGTCCTCTCCACAGCTTACAGCCTAGAGGCTTCATTATTGCATTGACCATAATTCAATTCATCCCTTCCTAAAAGGTCTATTTCTGCAACCAACCCCCACCCTTGCAAATACGTCCAACTAATAATTTCCGATTAATGCAGTCAATTACTAACTCTCCCCCAACCCCTCACTATCACCTGATTGGGCCGGCATGGAAAGGAAGCAGCAACTAACCAGGGAGGAATAGAAGTAGGGGTAAAATAGCAATAAAAAGTAATTACATAAAAATGCTAAACATATTACATCTGTTAGTTTGCTTAGCCCAGTGGGCTTGACAATTCCAGGTTTCTGCCATTGTCCACGCTCAGACAGACAAGAATAAGAGAAACAGGGAAAGGATCTTTCAATAAGATTATTAAATCAGTGCATGAAAAATAAGTCGTCATTACATTGCAAAAGGGAGAGAGAAACTCGCTGAAATTTCTTTCTGCAGATTTGCCTTTGTGATCTGCAAGGTGCTGTTCTCCTGCTTACATTCTGTTGCCCTGGCAACGTACTCCTGTAAAATAAAGATTATTAAAGTGCATATGATTATTTGGCCGCACAGTGAATGAGGCAGCCGCTTCTGAAATTCCTTATCAGAGAAATTCAATTTTAGGCCAAATTGTGTTTTCACTGCCTCTCAGCTTCCCCCTCCCCCCCTGCAATACCAATAAAACCATCATCTCCCCAGCTGTACATGATATTTTGTCACTAACTCTTTCATGCCTTTCCTTTCCCATTCCAGGTTTTATTTTTATTCTGTCAAAGCAGAATGCTCTTCCCAATTTGTAGGAGGTTTTCTCCCTTGCAGGTTTTTTTCTGGCAGTTTCAGCCTTTTCTTCCCTGCACCTGCAGTTAGCAGCAGCCAGCGTGCTCCTTGCACGCTGTAGCAGCAGCAGCGGAAAAGGACATTGCCTCTCTTAGACAATAGGAAGAAATTCTTCATGATGAGGGTGGTGACACACTGGCACAAGTTTCCAGAGAAGTCGTGGCTGCCCCATCCCTGGAGGTGGTCAAGGCCAGGTTGCACGGGGCTTTGAGCAGCCTGATCCAGCGGGAGGTGTCCCTGCCCATGGCACGGGGTGGAACTGGGTGATCTCTTAAGGTCCCTTCCAACTCAAATCATTCTGTGATTCTCCAGTCCACTCTGTATCCAGTCCACACTAGGTTGGGTCAGGGCAGAGCCCTGTTCGGGGAAGCCTGGAAGATGAGCCTCAAGTGTAGAGGGCTCGCTTGAAATGTCACAAACACACACAACCGCCCTTCACTCCACGGGTTTCCTCGTGGAGCTGAAGCTCTTCTAGAGGTCTCGGTTGCCCCTGCTCACAGCTCACCTCGACAGCACCTTTGGGAAGCCTGTTGGCAGCCCACGGAGAAGCCCAACTGATGCGTTTGATGCATCGACCGCCTCCAACCCATCACTGTGCCACCCTTGCCCAGGCGCAGGGAACCAACCCTCTATGAGACCTCTGAGACCACACCTAGAACACTGTGTTCAGTTCTGGGCCCCTCGCTACAAGAAGGATGTTGAGGCTCTGGAGCGAGTCCAGAGAAGAGGGAAGAAGGTGGTGATGGGGCTGGAGAACAGGCCTTATGAGGAGCGGCTGAGAGAGCTGGGGGTGTTCAGCCTGGAGAAGAGGAGGCTGAGGGGAGACCTCGTTGCTCTCTCCAACTCCCTGAAAGGAGGTTGTGGAGAGGAGGGAGCTGGCCTCAGGGCCATGGTTTAGTGGCCGATAGGAACGGCTGGACTCGCGGATCCAACCGGGTGACTCTATGTTTCTCCAGGGACACCCCGGCCCCCCCTCAGCGCTGTGCACCCCCCCCACCACCCCCCCCACCCGGGAGCTCCGCCCGCAGCCAGCGGGGGCAGTGCCCGAGCGGGGCAGCAGGGGGCGCTGCAGCCACGCCGCAGCCCGGGACGGGGCGGGAGCGGGGCCAGGAGAGGGGGGACCCGGGGCGAGGAGAGGGGGGACCCGGGGCGAGGAGAGGGGGGGTCCCACGGGGAAAAGATGGGGTCCCGGGGAGAGGAGGGGGCGAGAAGATGGTCCCGGGAAGGAGAACCGCTGCCTTCGGGCAGGAGCAGCTCGGGGAGGGAGCGCTGCGGGCAAGCGGGGATGGGGAAGGGCGAGAAGGTGCGAAGCCTTTGGAGCTGCACGAATCAACCGAAGGAATCGACGCCGCCAATTAACCGCAGCAGTTAATTGCGTGTTGCTGTCAGAGTCGGGGACAGCCCTAGCAGGGTCTCGGGGTGGCACCCCTCCCGCACCGACTCCTGGAAGCGATTCCCGTGCGCAGCCACGCGGCCTCTGATATCTTTTCTTTCTCTTCTGCAGTTTAATTAGAAGACAACAAATTATTTAGGCAGATGAATGGAAAATGGAAACGTGCGTTACCAGGTCCAAGCCCAGGATGTGCCGTGTGTGCAAGAGGAGGACCCAGGGGGGCAGGCGAGGAGCACGCCTGGATCCCTTGCTTGTGTGCCTGTACAGCTGGGGCTGAAATTAAAATCATAGAATCGTTAAGGCTGGAAAAGATCTCCAAAATCAAGTCCAACCATCAGCGCAACACTACCATGCCGACTAAACCACGTCCTGAAGCACCATGTCTACACGTTTCTTGAGTCCCTCCAGGTGCGGCGACTCCACCAGTGCCCTGGGCAGCTGCTCCGGCGTTTCACCACTCTTTCAGTGAAGAATCTTTCAGTGAAGAATCTTTGCCTAATCCCCGATCTAACTCTCCCTGGCACAACTTGAGGCCATTTCCTCTCGTCCTATCAGTTGTTACGTGGGACAAGAGACTCACACCCACCTCACCACAACCTCCTTTCAGGGAGCTGCAGAGAGCGATGAGGTCTCCCCTCAGCCTCCTCTTCTCTAGACTGAGCAGCCCCAGGTCCCCCAGCTGCTCCCAAAACCCCTGTGCTCCAGACCCTTCCCCAGCTCCGTTCCCTTCTCTGGATGCGCTCCAGCCCCTCAACGTCCTTTTTGTAGTGAAGGGCCCAAAACTGAACCCAGTATTTGAGGTGCAGCCTCGAAGGTAATCAAAGTAAATGTTTCTGATTCCCTGCACACAAGGGATTCTGCTTCTTCAGGTAGCAGTAAAAAATTACACCAGCTTCAGAAAGGAAATGAAATTGCTTCTTTTAATATTAAACTTGTAATTGTTCCTATTTTTCCTCAATGCCTTATAACTGAGCCTAAGCAACTAACAGCCTTTGTGCAACTATTAGTGGGCAATGGCAGTGCAGCAAGGATGACTGAAAATTTCTGAAGGCAGTACAGGCAAGATGAAAGTGATTCTTAGAACTAACATATGTGCTTTATTTTTTAAAGATGGAACAGAGAGGAGGCACAATTACCCCAGATTTAGAAGATCTGAGTTCAAGCCCTGACCTACTGAAGCTTCCCCTACCTCAGCTTCTCCTCCCCGTGTCTTAAAATGAGGGGAATAGCTGTTGCCTACCTTGTGGATAATTGCAAGGATAAATATCTCAGAGGCTGATAGTTGGTTGATGCAACAGAAAAAAAATGCCTAATATTGTCAACACAACATACCCCAAGTCAGGCCTCTAGTTTTCTTATACTCAGCAGAAGATAACTATGATTAATAACAGGAACAGGATAGGAAAGGAGACCAAAAGGGGATGAGTAGATTTCAGTGGCGATAGTACAGTTCACCAAGGCAACACCTGTAAAGATTTCTTTTTGGGGGTGGATGGGGTATCATACAGCATCCCTTAAGAAACACAAATACATCACAAGAAAAAAAACAAACCACAAAACAAAAAAGCCAGCTGAGTCCTACAAGAAATACTAGAAAATCCTCAGAGAGAGCATCATTCCCTGTACAAAACAATGCAGCTTTCCAGGTTTGTTAAAGAAGACTAAGCAGTTACTGAACTGTGTCCTCCAGTTTGGCCACCATCCACCTATTATGACCATTGCCTCAAGCAAAACACCATTTTGGTCGTTTAGATCACTGGTGGAGGGCTGCAGAAGCCTCCGTTTCCCCTACAAAAAATGAACAGGCTCAGTCAAAAAAAAAATCCATAGCAACTTCTGAAGGCCACAAATAACTGAGTTCTTCTGATTTTAGAATGTAAAATACACAAACATCCCACTTCCAAAGAGCTAAAGATTTAAAATAGTTGATGCAAGAGGGCAATAAAAGCATAAGAACACTTACAGAGATCAGAGCAAAGGTCCATCCCGTCCAGTCTCTGGGGTCTGGCAGTGGCCAGAAGCAGCAGCCTAGCAAGGAGTACAAGCGATAGGACAGCAGATGTGGTGCGTCTTGCAAGTGCTTCCAGAGGTTCCTTCTGTTCAATGCTCAGAATTTCCCAAAGCAAGCACTTTGGGAAACACTTAACTAAAGGATGGGGAAGGAAAAAACAATGGTAAACATTAGAAAAGATGAAGCGATCATATATTATTTTAAAAAGAAAGCAAATGAAAACAAATGCTCCTATCTAATATCCATGCAAGAAGCTGACAAGCCCTCACAATAAGGTTTCAGCGGATATACTGGATTGGAGCCACGGACGAGGGTTGCAGAGAGCCCTTCTAGATGCACGCAGTGCTAGTGCTGCCATGTCTCAGAAGGAGAAGGCAGACTGAAGGCACTGGACATCCCAGATTGCTGAATTACACCTCTCCTGGCTTCTTCAAGCTGTTTTCCTCTCTCATTGACACCTAACGTTATTTCCGTGGTTAGTGTTGTTTCACAGAGCCAGTGAAAATGCCACTTCTTTTTCTCAGGCTTTCCAAAACACTGGAGCTCCAGAATGAGTGATGGAACTAAAGAGCTCATGGTCAAGTAAGAAAAACACTTTTAACTGGGTATTCAGAAAATAAACTTCATCCCTTGCCTTTCTCAGATGAAATACATTTAAGTTACAATTAAAG
Organism: Phaenicophaeus curvirostris; assembly: GCF_032191515.1. Classification (NCBI taxonomy): domain Eukaryota; kingdom Metazoa; phylum Chordata; class Aves; order Cuculiformes; family Cuculidae; genus Phaenicophaeus; species Phaenicophaeus curvirostris. The sequence goes on from NC_091405.1 coordinate 17,471,911, forward strand.
CTACAATGGGACAAAAATCCCGATAACGATTGCATTTTTTTGGTGCTAGATTACCTGTCTCAGAGGCCTTCTGGCTCGCCCGGAGCAAATGATGTTAGCAGTCATAGTTACTAGGAATAAAAAAAAGTCATCCACAGACTGGGGAAACCATAGCATGGAAATAAGGGAACCTAAAGGATTTAGGGAAAATGGACAAAAGTTGACTATAAATTCCCTGTGTGCCTTTGTTTCTGCTGTCCGCATTTTTAAAAGGACACAGGAAAATTGGAGACAGTGCAGAGTCATAAAAATTATTTGAGAACTGGAATAACTGCCTCAGAACGAGAGACTTAAGGAGCTCAATCTGTTTAGTTTATTAAAAAGATCAAGAGATGACTTGATTACGATGTATAAGTACCTTCAAAGGGAGAAAATACCAGGTCCTAAAGGGCTCTTTAATCTAGCTGAGAAAGGCATAACAAGAACCAATTGCTGGAAGCTGAAGCCAGACCAGTTTAAATTAGAAATAAGGCACAGTTTTATAGTGAGAATGATTAGACATTAAAAAACCCTACCCTATCAAAGGAAAGAGGATTCTTCATCTTTTAATATCTTCAAATCAAGACAGGATGCCTTTCAGTAAAGTAAGCTTGAGTTAAAAAAAAAAAAGGCTCAATACAAGGGTAATTGAGTGATATTTAATGACTTATCATAGGTAAGGAAAGCTCTAACATCTTAATTTGGAATGAAGGCTTGAAATCTGGCAGCACATAGCTTTGGCAACAGGTACGTGCCATTTGCACTGTGCAAGAAAAACTGCCTAGGTCTGGCTGTTTATTAGCCTCAGAGAAATATCAGATTGCAGATGCCAATCAGCGACCCGATAGTTTAAAAATTGATACCACTTTTCCTTATTTAGCACATTCCATCACCTGAGAAGGCCTCACACTGGCCAGAGCCGTGGCAACATCACTATGAAGAAGTCTGCTGAAGCCCAGGATGCCAACCTTTACATGGAACCTGCTGGATTTTATCCCCTTTGATGGGAATGTTCCAGGGCTCATGGTTGTCTGACCACTGAAACTAGCCCTAGATCCTCCATGCAAAACCAGAGAAATACGGAAAACTTGGCTGCTGGCTAGCATAGCGGCACAGCCATTGCTAGGAACCTGCAGAGACATAGGAAACCAGGAACACAAGGCAGGATTTATTGTGTTATTTAACTACATAGCAGTTGCGGATTTAGATAAGGCTAAAATACACCCCAGTGTACATGAGGAAGACTTCTCGCACTTACATGATGACACAGAGAGTACAGAACTTGCCAGCAGCGCTGCCTAGGGTTTTTTTTCATTGCTTTATATCTTTACATCATACCCGCTTTAAAGGTTAAGTATCAGTCTTTAGGATCCTCTTTGTGGAAGAACTTCTTTGTGCCATGGCCATCATTCTCACCTTTCTCTGAGCATCAGGATCAGTGGTCTCCAAATTTTTTTGTTTGTGCATTCTATCAGTAAAACATTTTGAGCATGCACCCCAATATAAGTACATTTATTTATAAATTATATATACATTTAATACCGTATTATGTACTTTATAAAACACACATAAAAACAGAAATGAAAAAAAGGAAGACATAGTGATGAAATAAGCACTATTTTAAATTTTTAAAATTAATTTCTTCCTGCACCCCAATGGATTGCATTGCACACCCTGCCCTGGAGACCACTGATCTAGATCCACAAGAGACCCTTCAAGGACAACCATTCTTCCAAATTCTTCTAAAAAGTTACATGCGGTTGACTCAGATTCCCTGAAGAAAAAGCACACAAAGTACTCAAGGCTGAGCATACAGCCTTGGTAATGTGATAAAGCGAACAGACAACATTGCTTTATAGAGAGCCAAAATGAGCCAAAATTTGACCAACCACAACCAACAGAAGGTTTCTAGGAGCTGGACAGTGCAGCCACATTCTCCAGTCAGAATCTAAACAAAACCTACTGTTCTGACAATAGTACTGACCCAGGAGCCTGTGATGAAGCCAATTGTGGAGAAAGGCTCAATAAATACTCAGAAGTTCTTTTGTGCTGAGCATGATATAAGATATGGAGCATTGCCAAACAAACACTTGGTGCTAGATGCCAAACCATCAGTCTGCTTCAGCTCTGGCAGCAACTGACTCCTGAAAGCAAGTTGCTGAAGGTGAAAAAGAACGGGACCACTTCCAAGTCTACCACTTTTGCTTATCACCAGACAACCAGAGCCAGAGTTTTCTGAAGGAGCGCCAGGCAACCAGACTCAATGCTCTTGAGCTTCTGAAGTGAGCCTCAGAGTCAAGGAGGCCTCCATGCAAGTACCTGGGAGCTGGAAAGAAGAGTGAGAGCGAGATCTTCTGTCCCCAGTTTCTCTGCCGGTGGGTTCTAGGGACACTCACTGGGTGAGCGAGCGTATGACCACAGTATTACTTACAAGGACTCATTGCTACGAGATTCAGGTAGAACTTCAGTTGAGAGAGAAGCCCATGCTTAGCATGACCAAGGCATGCTTGCCAGTGACTGTACACCTGAATTCTTACACCAAGACATAAGCTGTATGTCAATGAAGTCAAGGGAGAACTTTGAAATACATCTTGGTTGTGCCATGGTTTCACTGTAGTCAGAAATGTTTGTTAGGCACAAGACAATATCCTTTTCAAGGCTGAACTGTTCTACATCTTCTAATCCAATTTCAGTTGACTCAGTGAATGGACTTTCCATCATTTCCTTCATACTCCTATCATGATGGGTCTCATAAATCTTGCTAATGGAGGATATTACCTGATATCTGAGATACATTTTCCTTCTTGTGTTATGATCACAATACATTTTATTTGCATTCCTTAGGCCCTGTCCAAAGCAATTCTTCTCTATTGTTTCTGTTTACGCTCTTTATATGCTTGTGGACAAGTATAACACTCTTCACTTGTTTTGCCAAGTTAAATATATCTAATTCTTTTCATATTTCTTCATAAATCATTACTTCCAACCCTTAAACGCAGCTTTACTCAGAAAAATTATTCTAGAAATGGGCTCACCCAGGATCCACATTTACTAATCTCACGGCAACTGTTCCATCATTTTTCTAACTGCCAGTGCTTTGCATTAATTCCACAATTTATTTTTTTGTCTGTGCACTCTACATAGCAGCATAGGGAAAATCTTAGGTTTGTAGTGTCAACCTTACACATTTTCATTTTTCACCTCATTCAGGTCCTTCTGAATTCACTTCTGCTATCTTGCATGCAAAAATTAATTAAAAAAATTATTGAGAAATTAACTTACAATTTAGTAGAGTTCTGTGCCGCTGTCACTGTTTCTCTCTTCTCCGATCTCTGCATGTCAAACAATATAATCTGTGATTAGAAGCTACTTGGTGTGGCACCTATGTATTAGGTGTTCCAAAAAAAACCCCTTCCTATAAGTGCAAAACTATGAAAACTCGTGTTCTTTAATGTGATGCAAGAAACCTGACACATTCAGTGGGTTTTACACGACTGTGACTGAGTAGATTTTAATTCTGTTGAAGATGTCTAACAGAAAAAATCCAGCCTGCTTGATCATACTAACTTGAATCCCTTTTCTGAGGGGAGGAAAAGGCAACAGAGTAGTGTCTTGTACGGATTCTGCAAGTCCTTGCTATCTCAGCAGTTTATTATCCTCCAAATTAATTCTCAATGTTTTGCAAAAAACTATAATTAATTTCTTTAACATAAAGGACACATATTGTACATAGAACTAGTTTTCTATTTATAGTCATCTTTTCCAAGTATTCTATTACCATCCCACATTTTGAAATGTCTTCATTACTTACGAATAGGCTATCTGCTGCTCTGTTTTTTTCCCCTTTGTAAAGGCCCATTTATGAAATCAGTTCAGTAGCTCATCCATTTTAGATTACTGGTTGACTTTCCTTTTAGTAATGATTTCTTTACTCTCCCCTCCCCAGTACACACTAAGCCTTTCCTTACTTCTTTTCAGTTCTCTGCAGAATTTACTCAGCCTTTTTCATTATTGTCCCTCTCTCTACATCATAAATAGTCCTGAATATTCTGATTTTTGCCCTATTTCCTTTCATCATTTCAAGTAAAGGCGCTTTTGTACCATCAAATCTTTGAGCTACATCAATCAGTTCTTGTGTCTTGTATCTTCCTTTATCAGATGAATTAGTTGTGATGTGCTTATGATATATTTAAATCCTTGCCTGTTTTCCTCTCTACTTGTCTTTGTTTTCTTTTTAAATATTTCTTGCACCTATTTCTATTTCACTAGTTGCTCAGTTCCTTGAAATTTATCAGAATTTTTAATAGTCTGATATTTCCTGCTATGAGCAATTTCCCCACATACAGTCAACGCAGTGAATTTAGGAATTTGTTGTCTTCAAAGCTAATACCCAGCTTCTTTTCCTCTGGTCAGACTCCATGCAGTGCAGACACAGAGCCGCAGATGAGACATGTAAGTTTTCTCTTTTCACTCCTCTTTCACAAATATCCCCACAAAGGAGTTCACTGCTAGTGTTGTACTTCTGTTTCATTACTCTGAGCAGTTTCTCGAAAGATCCTGCTGATAAAGATTTGGAAGAGCAAGAAACCCAAGAAATTCACTTGGATTATCAAGGACAAGATGGAGACCGACACGCAACCTTAAATTTAGGATCATTTTCCACCTCAAACTCCTCATCAAACATTTACGTTTTCTCTAAATACAAAGGAAATTAGGGCTAAGAAGGGTCTGTCCTGCTTAAGATCATCTTAAACATGGTTTGTCTGTTCCCATGCAATGAAATGTGTGCAGTGTGCTTTCACGGGGATTCTTCAAGAATGTGCTATCATGTTTTATCAACACAGAGTACTTATCAAGTGTTGATGCAAAAAGCCCAAAGGAACATGTGTAAACTGACTTCTTCAGAAGAAATCGTGAGGAAGACCTGAGGGAGTTCAATATAGACACCAGCAGTAAAATTTGGTTATTAGAAACACTCTTCCAATGATGAATGCATCCAACTGACTAACAAAAACCCTACATGCACTTGGAAAGAGACGAAAGAACCTAAAATAAATGTAACACAGACTATGAAGACGACTGTCAGACAAACTGGATATCTTCATCTCATTTTTGTCAGAAATACTGGTACCACAGTAAGTCGGGATGGGAACAGCAGATAAGAGAAGGGAATTTCTAAGATAAATGTATTTGACTGAAGTGCCACGTTCCCTTACACTCATGGGCTTGGGGTGGCATTTTTATTAAACAGATGAATTGGGTATTTTCAGGCACAGGCAGATCTACAGAGTTTATAGACTGATTAAAAACAAAACAAAAAACTTACACAAATTTAAATAAATTATAAAACTGAAAAGAAAACAAAACAATGGTTGAAATCATTTAAGATGGAAAATAAGCAGCTGCCATCCTATGCACTGAGCACCGCCCAGTGATGGGTTGTAGGCTTCGACAGGCTTCTAAGTGGTAATGCTCAAGTATATGAAGACACAAAAAACTAGTTAAGGGTTCCTGAGGAATACATTTTGACTAAGTTTTTCTAAGATTAAAAAAAAAATAGAGAAAAAAGAAAAATACACTGTCTGAAGCAGAAAAGGTGATGTGTGTAAAAATAGAGAATAAGATCCTGAGAAGTGGGCTGTATTATTTCCCACAGTAAAATTTGTGCATCGAAAGCAATGCTATAATGAAAAAGCATCAAAGTTGCAGTTTATTACGCCTCAGTGATCTCTAGGGTAAATCTGCTTAGTCTGCAAACCAACGGAGGATTTTCCCACCTTCTAGCTATGAAAATCTGAAACTAATTCTGTGTTCTCTGGCCACTCATAATACAGGCTCCACAATCAAAACATAATTAACAACATTGTTGCTGCTGCTAATGAATAAGTGAGAAAAGAATCTATCCCACTCTTATCTAACATTAATTCTGCAAGAAGAAAGGGAGATAGAAAGGCAAGAGTGACAAAGTAATATTTTGAGGTCAGACCAAGCTGTTGTAGTGCCATTCAATAAGGTAGGCACTTTCTAAGTGTAATTTGCAATGATTGGAGAAAGAACCTCACCGAGAAAAAAAATAAACGTTCATCCACCTTTCAGACTTCCCTGATTTTGAACTTGACGCATAGATGTCCTTTCTTATATTATTATTTCAGCCTTGTTCCTTAAGCCAATGGTATGCTTATGGCAATGAGTTCAGCTTCCACAGCGTTAGTAGCAGAGGATATATTTCAAAAGCAGGGTCAAAGCAAAGGGAATTGATGCTGCTGTTACCAACATCTGCAAGCTGGCTACAGATCCTTCCACAGCTGGATCTATGGCCAAATCGGCACAGGCAGACCAACAAGTAGAAACAGCTAAGAAAATATTTCCTATTCATACTCAGACTTTTTTTTTTTTTTAAGTAATACAGGCTACATGAATTATAGAATTAAATTACATATCAAATTATAGAAACATTCCCCATTTTTCCCACAACTACTTCCTCAGTTTTGTCTATGAATTCAATCTCTTGTATCCCCCCAAAACCCAAAAAAAAAAAGCATGCAGCAAAATAATCTTCCCCTCCTCCTCTCCTTAGGAACAGCACAAGCTATTCTCAACATCAGGTCAATAACAACAGAACTAGGAGAAAGCTTTTCAATATTAATTTTTTAAGTTAGTCCAATTAAAGATAACACCTTCAATCTCCCTTAGGCTGCATTTTCCAAACATTTTAAAACATTGGATGCAAAATGCTGATCATGAAAGAAGCTGAAAGCTAACTGCTAAGCTCTGCCAGGAGTAAAATCTTTGTCCCTAGGGAATTGGCTAGCAATTGGCCATGTGATCCAGTAAGTTACACCAACCTTTGTCCTATTCCAAGGGCTTCATTTAATCCAATTGTTTAGATACAGCTTGACATTATTATCCCAGATCTCATTACCACATTGCAGAAGAACAGACCATAAGTCCTGAATCAAGAATAAAGAACAGACTGCAAAATATAGTCAGTCCTAATATTGGCTAAACCAAAAACCCTCTACTAAAAAAAATGTGTCTTTACTTGGAGTGCAGAGTGAACAAAAGAGTGATGGAAAAATAATGCTGGGATACTAGCAAGAAACTACCAAGAAAAGAAAGCCAAAGCTCCTCTCCTCCTCCAAACATTTTAGGTGTAGTTTCCACTTACGTGAAAGACAGGATTGGTGTCAAAATCTTATTCAGAGACCTACTTACTTCTACTGCAGCTGGAGATAAGGATGTGTCATGAAAAAACTTATTAATAGGTCCTCTACCTTCAATGTTCTCTCTTAAGCAATTATTTGTTGTCCCCAGACTGTCAAATTTACATTTCTAACTGTTAAAGCATTGTCTAGAGCTTTCTTCCATCTCTTCAGTTTGAGGGGCAAGCTCAGTATTTTCTGTTCCCGAATAATCTGAGTTGTAATCAAATTTAGCAGGACAACAGAATATGAGATAAAAATCTCAGTGCATTAGTAACTGTGAATACTATTCCTCAGAATTACCATTTCATACAATGATTTCTCATTATCTCACTCACAGGCCACAGGAAGTGTTGCACAAAAATGCATTTATGTTTTTGGCTTTTACAATGAATTCCATAACTTTTAGTAGGTGTTGTTAAAAAGCATTTCCTTTTCTTTTTGTAAACCAAATGTCATCTGTTAGTTCCTGCGTTAGAATAAACAGAAACAATTGTTACCTATTCATATTCCTCATGTGCTGTGGTCAAGCACTCAGCAGACTCTGCTCTCACCGTATGCTTAAAGCTTGGATGTGCACAGACACTTCTCCCTGTATTCAATGCAAGATATTATTGAATTAAGCATATCAAACAACTTTTAGTTCCACTCAGCATAAAAACCAAAACAAACTGATAAAGAACTTGGGATGCTAAGATAAAGAGGAGAAAAGAAGATAAATACATACACAGTGTATAATCTGAAAGCAACCTTCCCTTCCTTTACTCCAGAAATGATTCCAAAGAGTATCTTTCTTACCCACTTCACTTAACAGGAGGCAGGTCATGAAGCCTTTAAGATAGGTAGTGATGACAAGCTCACTCTGCAAAGCTCAAACACTTCTGCACTGGCACTGTGCTGAGCAAGTGCAGCAGAAGCAGAGGTGCCAGGAGCACAGGCAGCCCTTCAGGAGGCTGCTGGAGCAGCTCAGGTACGAGCAAGCACTCTGTTTTCCCTTATGGCAGTTCTGCCTTGACAGCCTCTTGAACAAGCCACTCCTTACCCAGTTTGCATGTTTCTAGGTGAAGCCTTCAATCATTTGGCTATCAAAACAAATACTTTCTTTGAGCCATTGGCCAACAAAGCTTAAGACATATGAACAAAGATGGCTATCAAAAAGGACACTTTAAGGAGATGCTCAACTGAGTAGGAGAGGAAAAGCTCAAACAACCAGCTCCTAAAACCTGTAAGAAAGGAAGACACTATTCTTCTGAATACCTTGCCAGGCTCCAATCCATGCATCCTGAATCGGAGATATTTTCTTTTTATTTATCAGTCTTCAATTAATTATTTCTCTATCATTTTAGTTAGTGTTGAACTCATGTAAACTTGTAGCATCCACAACTGCAAGAGATCTGCAGCTTAATCATACACCATGAAATACCACCTTCTTATGTTTGTCTTGAACCTGACTCCTTTCATCTGAAGTTCTTTAGGTCTTGTATTAGAGTTCAGTGTGTGATCATTCCCTACTCCTCTGCCCTATGTAGCTAATGGGTTTATACTTTGCTAGCACACCCTTCTCTACATCCATAGTTACCCATAAAATATTCTTGCCCTAAAATGACAAGCCCTCAAATTTAAGGGACCAAATCTCACACAACAGCCCTGAAGCTATGAATCTGGGGCATAATTACTGCTGTAGTCATTGACCTCAATGGCATTGACATCAGACTGCAGAGTATTTCAGGGTTAAGTACATTCTGCTAATGAATACATATGATCTAACCTAAAACCAGCGTGGAGGTTGCTAGCAAGAGACTGATGAGTCGTGGATTGCTTGCCAGCTGAGACTGAAGCAATGCCAAAAAATATGCCTCCTTATCCACTATATCTAGAACAGTTAAGGTGTTCTGTTGGGGTTTTTTGTTTGTTTGTTTGTTTTTCTCAAGATGATGTTCTGGAATTGTTTCCCTTCCTTGGGGACTGCAGCAAAATGTAAGAGATGCAAAGTAAAGAATAAGCACTGGAATGTGAAGCTCCTCAGCAGTACCTTTTTAAAAAAAAACAAACCCAAACCAAAACACAACAAAACAACCCCAAAAGACTTAAAAAAAAAAAAATCCTAGTGGGATTACAAACTGTAAATGTTTACCAGAAAGGGTGGGATAACTCCATAATGATTATGTTGATGGAAATGTGCCGTTGGCTGATGAACAGTGATGACCTTACGAAAGAATTTCTGTAGGAGTGTGCAGGAACTACACAATTCTTCCCAGTTGTTCCAAGAAAGACTGAAGTTACCAAACAGCCAGGAGCAACTTTGGGAGGAGAAAGAGTTCTGCTGGTTGTGAATGTGTTGTGCAAATGATGTGTTTGAAAAGTGACCTAGGAGACATTCAGTATCAGGGTTTCAGGGCTGAGGAGACCTACAGGACCTGGAAACCAAAGAGCAGTACACATGCAGTCAATGATCTTCATCCTCTTAAAGGCTGACAGCCAGAATGAATGGGGCAATACGTGGAATAACAGCATGGGGTTTTTTTGTGGATGGTAAGCAGCAGATTCACTGCATAACTTTAGTTACTGCACCCAAGAAAAGGTCTAGGTACAAGTTTTAATAGTGTTCAGTATTAAGCAGTGTCCCCAGCAGCCTCCAAATGGACCCTCTGAGTGTCACAGTTCAGCCAGTTTTCAGTCCACCCCACAGTCCTGGAAAACCAAACTAATAAGAAATCAAGATGGAAGATTTGTATTCAAGTTGTCTTTAGCGCCCTTCTCTGCGCTGCCCTAATTTTACAAAAATCTTTAGATACTATGATAACAACGTATTATTTAATGAGGTTAATTAATTGTAGGTTAAAAAAGGAGGGGGGGCTCACTAACTTGATTAATTTATAAGTTGCATTTAGTAATTTGAATGCATGGCACTTAAGTAGCTCCCGCAGCCAGACTGATGGCTAGTATTCCTCCATAGCTGAAACAATGATTCAGCTCCCAGTACCACATACCCATTCACCTATCTCCCCTTCTTCTTTAAATATATTAAATTCCTTTGCATTTGTTTAAATTCTAGGCAGCAAGAATGAAAAAACCTTGTCGTCTTTCTTCCTGAAAAGCCTCAGATACTTAGCACTGCTAAATATTTGCCAAGATAAATGACATAGCTTCTCTGAAATAGTCATGCATTTTAGAAAAAACCCAACCATTTAGTATGTCTGTTGTCTCTTTTGTTAACATGAAAGGTGAGCTGCGTAAAAATACTGAGGCAAAATACTGAGACAGAAGACATGTCCATGTCACAATTTAGTTGTAAGGTTATCCCATTTCCTCTCATTTCTGTGGAACAGACATGCTTATTTTTTCGGAAAGATGCACAAAAGACCAGAGTAAAGGGTTTCAGATCTTGCTGGCCTGAAATCAAATGAAAAAATACTTAAATATTACCTTTCCATACTAGCATTGTTTGGTTTTCACTGTGTTGACAACTCAGAAGCAACTTAGAAAGGTTCTGACAACAGTGAGTGGTCATCAAAACAGTTAACCTTTGCAACCAAATTTGTAAAAGCATGCGACTAGCCATTTGGCCAGTTAAAAGACCATGACTTTCCAATCACACCCTCGTTTGGGACCGTACTCAAACGGTGCAGCACAGAATCTCAGAAATGTGATGGATCATGGCCAGAACCTGGAACTTTCCATGCTAGCAGTGTCATGCAAGGCTTTCACTTGTAAAGATGAAACTGGGCTGGCCTCCCTCATAGCTGAAATTGTGCTGTGGACCAGATTATCCCATTAGCCCTCCCATGTGGGAAAAAAAGTACTTTTTTTCCTTCAATAAAAGAACAAAGACCATTGATTTTTCTGTTTATAGAGAAGGAAAAAAACTACTCGGGCAAAGTCCTTGTTCTCCAGTACTTGTTTTAAATATGGTATGTGTTTTTTTCTTCTTTATTGCTCAAACAATTGCATCTCAAACTATGAAGCTTGAGTGTTTTCTAACTCACACCTGTGTCAGTGACTTCAGTGGAGGTTTCTCTGAGTTATAGAAACTTCTTTTCTAGAAAAGGGTGATGCCTGGCATCTGACACAATTGGTCTTCTAATTGAAAGGAAGAGTCTATAAAGCTTTAATATATTATCTGTTTTACACTATTATTCATAGCTACCAAAATATTTTACAGTATGAAAAAAGTGTATTATTTCAGTACTTGCTGGGATGAACACAGAGCCACTGTAGCACACTGACTGACAGCAATTATATTTTACCACCCTTGAAGCAACTGCTCAGTGCGGTGCAAATTTTAGCTAAGAAATTGCTGAACACTTTTCTCAGTTACTGTGCAAGAGACCCAAGAAAGCTGGTGATGATTTTGTGAAATGCAGGTTGTCTAAATCCACTAAAAAGTAAATCTCCAGCTGAGTAACTTCCTTTCTAGCAGCACTCACTGTTACAAGATTAATTGCCAAAAATCCAATCCTTGTGATAACAGTACATTAGAGACTGTAGGACTGGTCTCTGGAAGGGGACAACAGCAGGTATACGAGGTAGTGACATTCTAGATTCTTGTAGAAAAAAAATTCACTGCCATTTGCCAATAGTTGCTTTGAGATGAAGGCTATAACGCAAAACATTCTGCCACTGCCACAGTTGTGTAGCTCAATACCTTTCAGGATTACTTATGCTAAAGTTTAATTTAGGTTAATTTAATTCCTCATTAACTAGGGGAAGCTGATCCCTTTGCAAAGGGTGGCAGAGGCTCTTCATAACTGTTTACTCCAGGATTAAAATGTTTCTGGTTTAGGCTGTGTATGACTCATGAGCAGCCTCCTAGATTTATCTGGATTATTTGTTAAATTTATTGAAAAGTACACATACTAAACTAATTTTTTAAAAAAATCATCATAGAAGACTACTGTTCAGTAAATAGGAATGCCAATATCCTCAGTGCTAACAGCCCCAACTGAAGCAGTTTACTTAAACAGGAGGAATTAACTCCAGGGCAGTCAGTCTCCTGAATGTCAATAGACAGTAGCACTGAGAAGACTTCTCTTTTTTTTTTAGCTGTTGGCTTGGGGAAAGGAATCTTTGAAAATAGAAGACAACAAAGAATATACCCAAACACACTAGTCATTAATAGATTAATTCTAACACCAGTTAAAGGGAATTCTGATATTTGTCTCCCAGAATATGGAATTTTCACAGAAGAAACAGTACAGGAACATACACCAGCTAACAGGTAAGTCTTCACTCTTTTGCTTCAGTTTTAGTTTTTAAATCAGCAGCACAGTAGAGGAAAGCCAGCTGTATAAGACAGACCAACTCCTGATGCCCAGTTACCTGCCTCCTATAAAAATAACAAAAACATCCTCATCCTACCCAAAAAGCCCCACAAGCACAAATCTGAGATGCCTCAGATCAGTTGAGAGTTGGGAGAAAGTTGCTTCTAAGCCTGAAAAGTGTCTCGTGGGTAAGAGAAACCACACAGGAACACACCATCCATCTTGAAGTTAGAGACTCCAAACCCTTGCAAAAGGTGATTCTACGCAGATTTTGCCACCACAAAGCAAAGCAAATATTTTGTCTTAACTCAACTTAGCGACTAGAAATCTTAAGCCTGTACTCCAAATTTAAAATAGAATAACGTTAACACTCTACTTTCTACCTTTGTCTCAGTACCAAGGGAAAAAATGAAAGATCTCAAGCCATTTGGAACTTTCCAGCTTTTTAGACCTTCCTGGATATTTTCAAATTCAATCTGACATGTCTCAGCACAGCGACACTGGAAAGGGGACAAGGACTGCCCAACAAGTAAGGCTGTCATCAGTCTGCAAGGAAGGACCTTAGATAGTTCTCTTTCTTAGAAAAAACAAACCAGAATGATTTGTTAGGCAAATGATTCTCTTCTGGGCACCTAAAGCACAGGATCAGCAGCTGCCTAACCACTATTTTGCCATTGCAGAAGTAAGTTTGAGGTGATATTTGTCATTGGCCAAAATAAAACTCTGCAGGTGAAACAAACACCTGAGGGACAAATATGTGTCACAACACATCAAAGAGAAATGTTACCTCAATAAATAAACACTTACTGAAATTGCAAGGCAAGTGAAGGTCAAGCAAAACCCCAAAGCAGACCAAAAAGTAATGGGTGGGGGGGTGGGGGTGAAGTCAGAGCACATAAAACTTCTTGCTTTCCTGCATGAGATACAGCAGAATAATTTCTGTTTGTTCCACAAACCAATCAGTATTGAAATCTCAAGAAACGAGCACAGTTTTATATAAGTTCTGCCTCTTTCACTGTTCAATACGTTAGGAAACAGACTCGAAGACACATTGCCAAATGAGTTTATGTGCAGCTACATCATCAGTTTAAACAGATGTGAGAAACTTTCAGATGTTCAAGGCAGCGGCATTGCCAGGGCAGCAGGAGTACACGCTTCTCCCTAGAGTCAGTCAGTCAAACCTGGACTATAAAAAGCTCCATTATGCAAATACGTTAAAACCAACCAAACAAAAACTAAGTAATAAACCACCACACCCACACCATCCTATCACATACGTAGTGCAATTACTGTGATGGGGGGGTGTGGCGAAGGTACAGGCTTTAGACTGATCAAGTTTCAACTGACAATGTTTCTGTCAACACCTCATCCAGTAGGAGCACATAAACAGGGGGAAGGTATGAGTGTGTGGGGACAGGCAATTTCCCCTCTTAAATTATGTCAGAAATTTCATTTTGCATACATATTGATGATGAAATTGTTTGGCCTTGAGATTAGGCTCCGAGTTACAGAAACATTAATGTGTTATGGTCATCCCATCTCATATTTGCAGTATGCTACCCATAACAGCCAGGAGCAGGGGAAAAGTATTTGTCAAATGAGGGGCCTCGGGGAAAGTGTCCTTGGTTTTACTGAGAGCTGCAAGAGGAGGTAACACAGGATTCCAATGTACATAGACAAAATAATTACAAACATAGAAGTCCACAGAGTAGAAGTGTTCTAAGATACTTGGGCTAAACATCTGTGATTAAGTGTAACATTTTAAACGCTATTGCGTTCAGTACTCTGCGGCTTAATGCGTATTTCCATATTCACTTAAAATTAATATTAGTTTCCCAATAAGTTTTAAATGAAATCATGGAACACCACTCCTTTCCCATTAGTATTTCGGTGAAGACCTTTGCAGCACCCAACTGTGCTGTCTAGTCCCATCTGTTGATTTTTCTTTCTTTACCACTTCATCTAATCAAGCTTGCTAGCATTTCTCCCTTGCCAGCACACATTATGTCAGTCAGTAAACCTCACTGCCACCCTGCGTCTGTCCCCACAGAAGATGTGAAGAAGTGGAGTGCGGTTTATCTGAGTAGCAGAGAGACATGGGAACAGCCTTTAAATATTTAGAAGGTTGCGACAAAGAGCAAAAATATCCCTTTTCTGTGCTCATTGAACACAAAGAAATGCGGAAGTAGGTATGAATTGTAGTGAGGGAGATTTAGATTAAACAAAGGAAAAAAGCTTTCTCAAGTTGTAAAGATAATTAAGCACTGGAATACATTTCTCATAAAGGGTATCAATCGTCTCCATAGATGGAGGAACCTTTCATGGTCTTTTTCAGCCCCATATCCAATGATAAATCCTTGATGTCCCTTTCAGCCTTTTATCTCTTTACACAGTTTCACAGGCAGTTCTTCACCATTATCTCGCAGGATAACCAAGTTTGATTTTTTCATTTAACAAATGGTTTAGAGTTACTAAATCTTTGGGTATAAGGAATTTCTTGTCTAAAAGACACCAGTGATCCATAAAGTCTGACAGCCTGTCTGCAAGAGCTGCCAGCATCCATTTTGGGAGAAGAAACTTTACCTAAGGGACTTGAAGAATAATCGGTCTCCTTGCGTCCTCCTGGTCTCCAGCCACTTAGAGTCAGTAGAAATTGTGTGCTTCACTAAAGTTTTAAAAGTAAATCACAACTAAAGATTTTCCTTCTACAGTTGTGAATCTTTCCATATGTTTCATCTGCATAAAATAATCCTAAGGCTAATTTTAGATTAAGTGGGAAAAAGATTTCTGTCTATTGGTTTTGAATTGTATCAAGTTTTCTTCTACTTTTGGATAACACACAGACTGAGTAGGAGTCTCTCATATATAGTATTTTTGTGCACTAACAGTCTTTCAAGAAAGCTCCCATTGTTTTGGCAGATTATATACACTATTTATCTGTGCAGAATATTCTCCCATTAAATGGGATGTATATAGGTTCTACTGTAAATTCCTTTAAAGGAATTGCAGAATAAGCATTCATGCCATACTCACAATGGGAGATAAGTACCTGATCTGAAATTTCAGCACTGTGGTGGTTAAAACAGTGAGAGAAAAACAACATTGTTTTGCACTTAGAAACCTGTTTCTAATCAGCTGAGCTACTCCTATGGGGTCAAATAAAAATGATTAGCTTATTAAAAGCATAGCTTTGCTATTTAATAAGCAAAAATGATTGAAAATTCTGTTCCAGATCCTGATAATTTTAGTGTTTCTAGTTAAGCCTGCAAAATTGCATTCATTATTAGTGTCTAGATTCATTAACAATTCAATTTATAGATATTAATGCTTATAATGCATGCTTCGCTTGCCAAAACTTGAAGAGAAATTGTTTCAATTAGCTTTCATGGATCATGAATCCTACCGGCTGGGTATTTTTAGACAAAAGATACAAACACATCCCCAAGCAATGCTAATGCACAGCTGGGATTAGTATGTAAGGTCAGCTAACAGTTTAAAAGGAAAAAAACAGTAAATGAGTTTTACACGGAACGGTTAGACAGGAACAGAACCAATCAAATATTTGCAAGTCACTCTTCTCTCCTTAAGAAAGCCAGGATTCCCTGGGTTTTGAGCTGTATTTTTAAAAAGCCAAACTGGGAAGATATAAACTAGCAACTAGGTTAAAGAATGTTTTTCAGGATGTGACTAAGCATACTAGGTACACGTACAAGCCCAGGGCAAATTGTTCCGTTCTCATTTTCATTCAAACTATATAATTAAAATCAGTAAAGATGCACAGATGTAACCAAGGACATAGTTTTGCTAAATATTTTCTCTCCTTTCCTTGGGTCAGTTACGGTCAGGGAGAAGAAACCAAAATCTACACGAACATTTTTGTACGACACAGGCAAAATAAAAGAGCCACAAGATCACAGAATAAAACCTGTTGAGCTGACCAGGCGGCAGGTTCAAGCACATGGTGACCAGTGTTCTCCTGCACGTGATCAGAAGGCCTGGGAGCAGCGAAGCCTTCACCTCGTCTCACGGCGATGCCGCACCAGAAGGAGCCCAACTCTGCCAAACCGTGAGCTTGTACCTGATTGTATGTGCTGTGCATGAACCAAGGAAAGCATGAGCCTCAGGACAGAGATCAGCGATTTTATCAGAGCACTTAAGGGAAAAGCAACCAGAATTCCTTAGGACCACAGCCTGGACTTCATTAATATAAAAAAGTTACCATAAAAAGTTGGCTTTTATTATTTCCGATAATCCATTACCTTTCCTTCTCCTCTTCCGAGGACTGTACACACCAATTAGAAAACTGTTAGATTTTAGTGCAGCTACCACATAGAAGATATCACGAGGTACATCAGATGTCTCTAAAGCCACTGCAAGTCCTCACAAAGAGCTGACCTGCTATTCCCTCTTCCTGAATACGTGGCACGAGGACCTCAGTTGAGCTGAAGCCCACAGTCCATCACTGCCTACCCAGCACTGCAGCTTCTCTCCCATCTGGCATATCTGCCTCTGAGATTAGACTATCTTGCAGCCCTTACAGGTGTTAACCTCTCCTCGATTCCATGGAATTAGAATGTAAATACAATGAAAAAATGCTGGCTTAGCTTCCATTTTTGTTTTTGGTGGTTCATTACCATTTCTGTGGGCAATGTTTCTTTAAAAACAGGGGGAGTGTTTTCTGTGCAGCCTTTTAACAGTAGAGAGAGGGGGGAAAAGGAAAACAGAAGGTCTTCAAGACATGAACAGAATAGGTATGGAACAGTCTGTTTTCAGCTCTCACCCATCTTAATGTGGTTACCATATTCTCTCTGAAACAGACCTAAGGAAAGCATTTTCAGGAAGAGGAAAGAGTCAGAGAATATTGGTGTTTCTTGCAAACAGATAACGAGTTCATTGCTTGTCTCTCTGAGAACAAGGTAAACTACATTCCAGAAATATTGAAGATACCGAGTATTTTATCCAAGCAGCCGAACCACTCGTTCCTCCATAAAGCTAGTCTTTGTTTCAAAAGTGTCTAGACTATACAGATCAATCAAGTTATTTCTTTTGAGTTGGCTTATTTTTGGAGAGCAGCACTCTGGAGAATACCCCCTTAACGGCTGCCCACAGAGGTGTCTCACACAGCCATCTCGCTGCTGGGCTTGACCGGATCTGTCTCATGTTTATTTTGTAGGGCAGAAAGTCAGGCCCACACTAAATTCTTTGCCAGTGACGTGAGAGCATGTGCTCAGCTGGAATTTCTCTGCAGAGAGAAGCAATTAAGAAAAGGATTTAGAGGACTACCATCAGCACTGGAGTGAGCTGGAACCTGGTCTACAGAGCAGCAGCGCTAGCAGCTGACCCGCTGCCACTCAAGGCAGTTTCAGGGCCAGCTCTTGAAGAAGTATGTCTTTCTAATTAAAAATTTCTGTAGTTAGGACTTGAGTCGGGGTAATCGTGTTATAACTCAAGAGAACACAAACCCAAATGATCCATCTTCCACAGTTTAATTTCACCCTACCTTTGCCAGTGCACTCGTAGATGATGGACCACATCCTACTCTGGCGTAGAAATAAACATCGACTCACACATTCTCAAAAATCCTCCGATGGGTCAAAATTTTCCAGCCCTAGTTCCTTAATTCAGATATATACTCTGTTAGACTCAGATTAGGGACAAGCAACTGGAAACAGTGGTACCACAGAATACATTGCTGTTCCATTCCATTCAGGCTTATATTTTGGTGAAACAGACAGTATGAAGAAGCCCTTAAGCTACTTGTGCTTATGCTGAGGCTATTTCAGGCCTCGGAATTAATACAGAAAAGTAGTTCAAACAAGCATTTTTAACAAACTGAAGTGTTTCCTCACCAGCACCAAGCAAAAAGGAACAGAAATTCACAGACCTTAACCTGCACTATCCATATTCCCAATTTCATTAGTTCAGCTCGCACAGTATGTAAGAAGAGGCAACTAAATTAATACACAAAACACCTCAAAAATATATCAGAAATGAAGCGACCATGCTAGCCTTACTGCCAACAGCTGTGGTCAGCAATGAAATCATTAGCAATACCACATTACTATTTGAGACCATAACTCACTTGGTTTAGAAAGTCCACAGAGGCCAGATTTGCTTTGCCATGGAAAAGAGAGAGCAAACAGATTCCAATTACGAGAAGATCCTGTTCTCTACCTCCCCCACTTCCTACAAATACGCTTTCATATATCTTCTGCCAGCCTCCAAAACAGCCTGATTCATCCTTTGACTATGTAGAATCATAGAATACCCCAGGTTGTAAGGGACCTCAAAAGATCATCTGGCCCAACCTTTCGTGGGAAAAGGAGCCTAGATGTGATTATGTAGCATCCTGATGAGCGATGAGCCCCTGCAGGAGGCTACAGACCAGCCCTTCCTCCACTAGCTGTGGGTCAACACAAGTGCTTCTCTCCTGTGCTCATCCTAAGGTTGGCAGCTTCTTTTAAACATTGTCAGGTTGATAAAGAGGAAGGTAGAGTTAAATGGATTTGCAGGCTACATTGCTTCTAAATAATTAGGTTGTGTTCTTCTGTGGCAACGAAGGACGCCAATCTGCCCAATCTCAGAACATCCTATAGGGTATTAGTCTCATCTAGAATTGCCCTTTTATAAAGAGAGTCTGCATGCCTAGTTGACAGCAAGACAGGAGCCACAGTTAGAAAACAAAGGCCACTGTTAGAAAGCAGAAGCTCGCAAGAAAATGGTACTCCGGTCTGAATTGGTCCTAAATCAAAAGATGAAGTACCTGTCTCCTGTATAGCACTAAGCTACACTGAATATGGAAATTAATCTCTTGAGGTCACTTAGACAATCTTCAGCAAGCAGCCACATCTTGAGCTAGATCAGCAAGTTTTTTACAGCTGGCCTTTAGACTTCCACATTTTGGTTATATTCCATGAGCCACTCTGACAGTGTCAGCTAGGAACATCTGGTCAAAGCAAAACATCAAGAACTACTCAATTATGTCACAGCTGTGGCCTCCCCGTCCATTCTTCTACAGCATCCAGGACATGAAAACAGCTCTGTAACTGTCTACTCTCATCCTCTTTGAATCACCCGAAAGCATCAAGAAGTTTAAAAAAATCCTCAGGTTACAGGTATACATGTGAACAAGAATATAAAAATAACAGAAAGCATTAGTGTGTTTCACTGTTAGCATCTTATAAACCTGTGAGCTTTGGATGATTACTAAAGGCAGGCAGAAAGGTCAGAAAAGCATAAGAATTAGCAAACTTAACTTGAATAAATAGGGTTTTGCAAGTCTCTTTTGTTCCAGAATTTCTAAGGATGCACAATCAGAAAAAAGGAGGGTGAAGAGACACTGTTCTCCATGTTTAATTACACAGAGATAGAGACTTCTGTTGTTTTTTTGTTTGTGTTTTTAATTACATCCCTGATACATAGTTTGATTCCTTTGGTAGGAAATGTAATAACAAAGTCAGTTCCCTAACACAGGAAGCAAACAGGCAAGTTCTCCAGTACTGCTCCCTTAACTCTTGTACTAGTTTAGCCACAACTGAGGATCTAAAGTAACCCCAGATAGTAACATTTTGATTGCTAGGCCAAATCTCACTATTTTTCCACCCTTACGAAGAGGGAATTACTGTATTTCCTATCCGTTCTCCTAAGCATATCCACATCCGAATTATAAAGACCGGAACCTGGCATCTTATGACCTCTCCCTTATTTAGGGTTTTCTACTTCAATGACATCGTGCTGCAGCTCCCCTGGAAACTAAGTAAGTGGATAAATACACTCAGAAAGGCAAAGGACTCAATACTGCTGGATTATGAGGGGGCTGGAGAACAGGTCTTATGAGGAGCGGCTGAGAGAGCTGGGGTTGTTTAGCCTGGAGAAGAGGAGGCTGAGGGGAGACCTCATTGCTCTCTACAACTACCTGAAAGGAGGTTGTGGAGAGGAGGGTGCTGGGCTCTTCTCCCAAGTGACAGGGAACAGGACAAGAGGGAATGGCCTCAAGCTCCACCAGGGGAGGTTTAGGCTGGACATTAGGAAAAAATTCTTCACAGAAAGGGTCATTGGGCACTGGAACAGGCTGCCCAGGGAGGGGGTTGATTCACCTTCCCTGGAGGGGTTTAAGGCACGGGTGGATGAGGTGCTAAGGGGCATGGTTTAGTGGTTGATAGGAATGGTTGGACTCGATGATCCGGTGGGTCTCTTCCAACCTGGTTATTCTATGATTCTATGTCTAGGTTCAGCATTTTAAATTTTCTAGGTTTAGCAACCATACAGTCAGATCAATGCTGAACACGCAGAGAATAGCACAGACAAGGGAGCAAGCTAATTTTCTATTAAAGAAGTAGTCAACCCATTCCCTGAAAAAGCCTAGATGAGATTGCTAAAGATAAAGGTGTGTACAAGTGCTCCCACAAACACTAAAGAAGCGTATGGAGTACTCCCTAGAGTTCTACGTGAAGAAAATCAGTGTGTGTCAAATTCAACTGTTAGACAATTGGGCTGTCATGTTCTGGATTCAGCTCAGTTTCCAGATGTTCTTCAGATGGCCTCAAGATGTCGGTCAGTCTACAGCTCATTTCAATTGTCTAGTCCTGAAGTGAGTAACTGAACTGGGTTCTACATGTGAAAACAACTATACCATTCCATTTGTCTCATTTTGAGCAGATGGGAAACCAGCACACATGCCATAGCTGTTAAGTACCCAGAAGCAGAATAAAAACTAACAAAAATAAATTAAGAACTTATGTTACAAGCAGCTTCTCCTGCTCTCTTCAAGATATTGGCATAAGCTTCTTCCAAAATACCAGCACTATCCCAGGCTTTTCTAGTTCTCATACAATCTCTTGTTGCCACTCAGTAATGCTTTCACTTCACCAGCCAACTCACAATTATGAGGCAAAGTGAATCCTATTACTATGTAGCACACACTTTAAGAGATGCAGTCATGAAAAGGAGCAATACTGCAGGAAAGAGAGGAGCCAGACCAAATGCCCCAACCTCTTCTGTTTGATGGGAAAGCCATGGAGGCACTACTGCACCTGCTGTAAGTACTGTCTATGCCACAAAGCAATCCATCAGCCTGCAGAAGATCTGTGAAACTGCACATGCACTCTTTGGCTTGTCTTGCCCCATCACTGGGAGACCATCAGCGAGAGCCAACGGTGCACCCATTCTACATCCCTGAAATTGCCTATGAAATCAAACACAAGGCATCCCCACTGACTAGAGGATACAGAACCAAAATAGCTTGCAAGCTGTAAACTGGAAGTCTTCCAGTACCTGCAAAGCATCAACAAAATAAAATGTTAAGACACTTGAAGGGAGTGACCAGAGCTGGAAGCTGTTCCTGGGACACCTATCCCATACAGGAAGGGGGCCAATTTGTGTTCTTCCACCTTGCACATAGTAGTATCAGATTTTGGACTCATTTCTGCAGTTTGACATGAGACACTTTGCAAACCACAAGTCCCTTTTATCTCAGGATGCAAGTTTCTCTTTGGGGTGTCTACAGATTTATTTGTATTTATTATCTCTAAAACATACAAGGATCTCAAGCTTGTCACTGCTATCTGTGCTCATCTGACCCAAGACAGCTTAACTGTTAAAAATAAAACACAGATTTATACAGAGTCAGGAAGGTTAGATTTCCAATTACAGAGCTAGAAACAAGATTAAAGGTAATTAAGAATTGCACATATTGTGTTTAAAGCAAAGATCCTCTTTTCATCTAGAATGCCTCTGTTTTTCTAGCCACAATAGTTGTGGACTGAGTCCATAGATTCACCTTGTTTTCCATGTGACCTCTTCAGCCCAAAATAAGGTAGAGCTGTCTGGGAGGAGTGACAAACCCTGTCACGTCCATCACAGACAGCTTATCTGCCTTGAACATTTTCTCAGGCATTCCTCATTTTTTTATTTAGTTTCCCCATTTGCTTTCTTAATCTGGTAAGAATGTGATTTCCATGATTTACCTCTCCATACACCAAAATTTTTAAATTTCATCTAATAAAAGTCTTCAGTGTAACTCTTCTACTATTCATGGGGGCAATGACTTCCCTGCAGTACTCGGAACATCCCTTGGTGTTGACTTTCTCCCCCCAGCTCACTTTAAGGCAGACAGCCTGCTGCGTTGCAGCTTTAACAATCTTTTCCTTCCATGGACACCCATGACATGGTTCAAAAGTACCTTAGACTTATGATATATCACATCAATTTAATATTTTTCTTCTCTTCCATTCTTATGGAAAGCAGGCATAGGTTTTAGATGTTACAATAACATAGATAACAGTCAGTACCAAGGAATTTATGTTTAGAACTTTTCCATTATCAACATCATCTTTGTCAATTTTAAGTGCTCCTGGCATCAAAGCATTTACCAGCTAGGGTAGAAAACACCAGACTTCCTAGTGACTCAGATACATGGTACATCTCAAATAACCTTTGTGTCTTACACTCGCATACCTCAAATATCCTTCACATCCTTCACAACCACTTCAGCAAGTGCTATGTTGGCAAAGTTTGCTACAGCCTGAATCAGAAACCAGATAAAAAGACAGCAAGCAGATGACTCAACTCTACACATCTGTAGACTCTAACACCAGATCCACCCACTTCACTATCCTACCTTGCAGTTGCTAGACCACACCACTTTGTCTGGAATTGACTTATTTATTTTCTCTGTAGTGAACATTCTCCAGTTTTATAAAAGCAGCCATTTAAAACAGAAGTGTATTTTACATTCACTTCATCTTTATCTCACTGTGGCTGCGCTGCAGAGAAGATGAACTGTACATTTTTACACTTAGTTGCGCCTACAAGCTCAGTGAGAAAAAGCCTGAGTTAAAATTCTGTTTGTGACTGTTAATGGGTTAAACAGCTGGAGTGGGGAAGAACGGCAAACCCTTAAACTTCTGATTTTTGCCTGAAAAGTGAGCAGCAGCCCATATTAAGAGGTCAATAAGGTTGCAAAGTCAAACATTAAATGCTCAAAACCACTTCAGGGTTCCTTATCCTACCCCAATTCATTTTCTTCGGCCATATACATGGCATTGTTGTGCAAGACTTCTACATAATTCAGGCTGCAGCGCTGGAATGAAAGGCTTTTCTAATACATAAGAGCATTGGGCTGGAAACATCAAAAAACTTGCTTCAACTTTACTGTCACAAACCCCATGTAAAAAATAGCTGAGGCCTTCCTATAATGTATATAAAGGAACGAATTAAGAATTTACCAATAAACTCATTTTGCTGAGAAATTATCCATTGTTTGAGTAAAACTGCAAATTAGTTTTAATTTTCAGCTCTGTACACTAAAAAAAAGAAAACTGAAAAAGTCCCAAACCCAAACCAACTGCTTTTTGACAACTGAAATAAACTTTGGTTGTTAAATAATTGTTTATACAGAAAAGCTTCAAAACAAAGTCAAATTTCTTTTTTCAAAACCAGAGCAGGGGCACTGATTTCTACGAGTTCTTATTTTTCTGACTTTTTCCCCCTCCCAACACTTGAATGATTTAATAAAATGAAATTATTTTTGGCAAAGAACACTTTTCACCAAGAGTTGTTTAAACGCTTTTCTTAAATAGTTTCCTTTTGTCTTTTCTGAATTTAGTGATTGGTTTTGCAACCTTCAAACTTTTGCAACTCTAATTCTACGGTTACAAATTCCTCTCCCCCCTTTAAAAAACTCCACCCATTTAACAGTACTAAAACCAGCTGACTTTGGGTTTGCATTTTATTTTTTTGCAGAGGCAGACAGGCCAGTGGTTGGAGTAAGGAGGGTTGCGTGGTGAGAGGATGATGGAAAAGAAACAGCAGAGACGGATTAGGCACAGAGGGAATTAAATAGTAGGATATAACCTAGCAGAAAGAATTGTTAATAGGCATAAGCAAAGATAAACACCCCCCTTATTTTCACTACCACCAGAGAAGTTTCTCCATTCCTTCCCCAGATGCCTTTAGCTTTCCATTGTGCTGTTCCTCATGCCAAAGCTTTCTCAGGCTGATCTTCTGACTGTCACTTTCCCTTTTCAAGGATCTTCAAGGCTCGCTACTACAATGGTGATGACAGGAATCAGCTGAAGGGCAGGTAGGAAAAATTGCTGCTTGGTACATTTTCACAAAAGGGCAAGAGCAATGGACACAAAAGTTAGCAAACGCTGTAATTCAAGGTGTCAGATACTTGGCAAAACATTCAGCCCTAGTTCATGGAGAAGGGCCTAAGATCACCCAGGAGCCCCAGGCTTACAGTCTACTGCCACGCACTGCCCAAAAGATCATCTTTGGGCACCCCGAATCAGGTACGAGCTGATAAGCTGGACCAACCTCCCCAGAGATGAGCTCTGCGTGGTCCAAAGGTTTCATTCCTCAAGCTCCCGGGAGATGACAAATTGCCTTTCCCTGGTTATTGCGAAAGGTTCGACTGCCTCTCCCCCACCTCCCAACCAAAAGCAAACACAAAATGTTCTTGGCAGTTGTTGGCAGTGTGAGCACTCTATAAAGAAAGCGAGTTCATCCCTTCTTAGGCTAATGGAAAACAAGGCTCCAGAATGTGAGACAAAACAGAAGTGATGAAAATAAATGGGAAAAGAAGGAGGAGGATTCTGAAAAAGGTCAAGAGAGTTTCAGATAAGCTGTTGTGAGAAGGAAGAGCTATTGTATTCATGAGCTACTAGGAACTTTGTATCTGAGCTGCAGGTTCCCTCAAGGGAACTCCTGGGGTGAGCTCAGCAGGTCCCATTCCCATACGGCTGTCTTGTGCATTTTGGAAAGAAGAGAGGTGGGTGCTCCAAATACCTTCATAAGGAATGGGTCCATTGCAGAATTCCTGAGGAGCCAAATATTGAGCCTATTCTTCAATACTTTGCTTTTTAAACAAACAAAAAAGTTTCAAAGATTTCCATCTCAGAAAAGCTTTGATTCTGACATCATCAGAAACCCCAAGTTTTACCTTGCCACAGAGACTGGAAATTCACAGCTCACAGTTAAAAAAAGCTATTTGCGTGCAGGAATGATTGCCTAGTTTAAAAAAAAAAAAAACAACACCCTCTGTCCTTCTCCTCACACACCCATGTCCAAGAGACAAGCTCCTTGCTGGTATTTGAACTTAAAGGAAGCCACTTCCTCATTAAGACATACCCAACTATGGTCATAACATGGAGAGCCAAAAGTAGTAACAGATTTATTATTACCACTGTGTGGAAATAAAATGGCCTTTTTTTTTTTCTCTGTTACTCAATCCATTTAATTATCCATGCAAAGTAAAGTTATTCCTGGCAGCCACAGAGGCAAAACTAACTTCAATAATGCTGGGGGTGGAATGGTTGTTATGCAGGAGAAGAAACTAAATAGTTCAGTAAATTAGACCAAATAGATACACGCTGGGATTGGCCTCTAGAGATTCAAAATACCAAATTCAATGCTTTTAGGCTTATCATACTTTTTATTTAATAGAGAAATGTCTGATCTGGGACTGCATCATATCCCAAAGACTCTACAAAGAGGCAATTTTTTCAGAGAGTGCCCTGAGGGTAACAGGAAAAATTACAGAAAGCTTCAAACCATTCAGCTCCCACAAGTATCCCTACATTCTGGACTTTCACTTAAGCAACAAAGCACAACCAGTGAGGAATTTGTGGTGGTTACTGAATACTTGGATGGGTATTACAAAGCACAGCACTAAATGCTTCAATAGCCCAACATTTTCCTGGAAAAGCATAGTCTGATTTCAGGGAGGGGAGCACCAGGCTGAGATTGCAGCATCTTCTCCACGTTACTGGCCTCGGCACAGCTCAGCCTGGAAACACCACGTACCCCCAGCTCCCAGGGCATTCCAGAGGGACGGACTGTTTGCTCTTGAAGCTTATTTGTCCTGGAAAAAGTACTGCAGTCAGGTTTTACCTTAGGAAAAAGCCAGCCCCATACCTACGATAAGCGGAAGATGGAGAAATCAAGCCGTAGAGGGTAAAACCCCTAACCTACAGAAAACACACACAAAGCAAGAGCTGAAAGTGAAGAAAACCACGGAATTTATTCAAGTATTTATTTCAACTGTCCAGAGGCACAGTGATTGTATAAACAATGAACTATGTGAACACAAATGAACACTATGGGAAAAGAAACCCCTCACATTTTTTTTCACTGCGGTAAAGTACAGACCACCAAGAACAGTCTGACTCAAATACCCAGCATCAGTTCCCACACAAGAGCTGTTATTGTTGGCTTCAACACCCAGGTCCAACAAGAACAGTAAGAACATGCATTCTGCTAATGTTTGAATAACCCTTGCCAACAAATTGATCCCACAGCAGGAAGACTGTAGGAGATGGGTTCAAATAAATAAGTGAGAGAGAAAGTAAGAGATATGCAGCACTCCTCTTCTAGCATGTGTTCAGTGGGAGCTCTTTTTACTCCCCTTATTTAAAATGGATTTTTTTTTCTCCCCCCGCATCCCTACCCCTTAGGAAAGAAACAACCCTTAAAGGGCACTGGTGAGCATCTGTAACTTACATGCAAGGGAGATACAACTGCCAGAGAAATACAGATTCCACAGATGTTAACCCAGAGGACAACCCAAATTAAGAAAATCTCTAAATAAAGTCTGGGAGGCACTTTCTGAAGGAAAGCAGCATGTTTCCAAAGTAGGCAATTACAGCTGTCAGTTTAACCCCAGCCCAGCAGACAACCTTCTACATCTACCTGGTTGCCCTACAATAAATCCATCGCTTCCCTAGGTAAAAAGGATGAACAGATCATTGAGGTTGGAACAATCCTTAAGAGTGTTTTATATTTGAGTTATGTTCTCTCTGTCAGAGACAGTATTTTGAAATATCAAAATGGGTTTGACTAGTAAAGCCAAAAACCAAGCCCCTATTAATCCACAAACAGTGATGGTGAGTGATCAAGGCTCCTGATACATAGGGTAACAGCCCATACAAAACTGAGCTCTACTCTTCCAATAGCTTGAGCTCGTATTTCTGCACAGCATCATATTGTGTAATGGCTCTTCCAGAACCACCTTTGCTATCTCCTGCACAGTTCTTAAACTGCCGGGGGGGGGGGGGGGGGGGGGGGGGCGGAAATAAATCTACAGAGGACATGAACAGAACTGCAATTTCATTGTTATGTGACCATTTCTCCTCCAGGAAGGGGTCATATAACATTGAGGACAACACTGACTTCTGACCATTCTTGTTTGGCACCTCCATTCTTTTCCTGCTCTCACACACATTCACCTGTTTGGTGCATTAGCTCATGAGAGACACATGCCCATACACCATGCCACAAATGTGAAGAGAACAGAGTGAATAATGAAAAGCACAGTCAATTTATAATTGCTTTAAATTGCCATGCTCCAGTACAGCCTACTTCCTGAAAGTATTTAATACTTTCAATCTTTTTAGTCCTTTACAGGCTCTTAATATTAAATGGGACCCTGTATCTTTAATTGTGACTTTCCATCTTGCACAAGTAAACCTTTTCCATGGTACAGTCTCTTTTTAAGTTATAAATAAAACACCCAACTATTTTCTTTTTCCCACAGATGAGAACATTAAAACATTGACATTTTAATCTGTTCTATACAAGAGTGAGTTGTGTCAGCGCACTGCTTCCAGCTACAACAACAAAAAACCCAAGTTTAATTAAAGACAGAGTGGAGAAGCTGCACTGTGGTGTCTGAACCACAAAAGATGCACAGCATAGTCTCTTGCTCGTTCACCATTTTGGGCTCAGTTTCCTCTTTGGATAACTGCTTGGCAGACAATATGATTGAAAAGAAAGGGGAGGGAGGACAAGAAACAAATGTATTTTCTCAGACAGGAAACGTGAAAGGCGAGACCATATACCTGAGACTTACATACATGAAAAATTTTACTCTGAAGACAGTAAAAGCATGGCACAAACCACCCTATCACAAATGCATAGCAGAAGCCGATGACATCTACATCAGCCCTGCCACTTCGCTGCTAGGTCTTGCACTGATCCAAGCTTTAATGCTGTGTATTAACACCCATTTCCACTGACAAATTCTTTTCACTGACAAATTCTTTTCCCTGCCAAGTTCCAGTGATGTTCCATTTTTGAAGAATGAAACCACAACATTTTGTATTTCCACTTCCAGTTAAGCAAGAAACACACTGTCTGCCAGGTAGAACCAAACGCTTCTAGTAAGAATCTTCCAGCAATTCACCAGCCCAGGGCCCTCCATGGTACAGGACTGCTGGAACAGTGGTGGGTGCCCCATCCTGCTACAGAGAACACCTGAAGGAAGCAGAAGGTTGCTATGCTACATCAGAAATGCCCTTCCTGCATTCCTGCCCATGAGCATGAGTTTTGACTGAGGTTTGCTTCCGAGGCACTGCTGTCACCTGTGCTCACTGCTGCAAAGAAAGGCAAGGTGGAAGAAGACACAGAGAACAGTGTCTGTTCAGCTGGAAGGAGATGAGGCTAAGGGGCAACTACTGTCTGCAACCGCCTAATGGACAGTTAGAGGAGGCTGAGAGACTCTTGGAGCTGCTCAGAGAAAGGACAAGAGGAAACAAGAAAGTTACAGCCAAGAAAATTCTGCAAACAAAAATTCTTCAGTGTGGTCAGAGTGGGACAGGTTGCCTGCAGAGGTTGTGCAATCTTCAGCTGTGGAATTACTTCAGAATCAAGAGGGAGAAGACGCTGAGCTGCCTAACATCTCATCAGTAATGCTGCTCTGAGCGGGTGTCCTCCAGAAGGGCCTTTCTACCAAAATAATTCTACAATCATATGAATGATCTGCTTCTCACAGCCATGCTACTTACATGGAAAACAGGAGCAGGTAGACAACAAAAAAGTAATCTCCAATAACAAATAACAGATAGCACTGCAGACTGAATAAAATACGCCTTTAACACTTACACATCTGTGTGTGTTTAGCTTGCACATGCCAACAGTTTCCAAATAAACCGTTATGGCAGCATCAGAATTCTTCATGAGAATGACTGCTCACAGAGGATAGCCTTAAGCAGCCCTTGGGCACTTATATTTCCAAGTCAGGAGTCTAACTTTTATATTTAAGTCTTAGAAGTAGCATAAAAATGAATGCAGGCTTGTTCTGCACCTGGCGCCTGGCAGTAGCCGTCAGCTGGATGAGAATATCTCCTTCCAAACTGGAAGTGCGGTCACCCTGCAGTTCTTACTTGCTCAATAGGAAAGCCACAAACACAGAGCTATTTGCTATGGTTTCATTACGTTACCCAAACAGAGATTGTGTCATGTTATTTGTTTAATAATGCACACATCCAAAACACCACGAACAGGAATACCAAGGGAGTTAGATAAAGTGTTTTTTGCACTATAAGTGAGAAACATTATTTCTAATGAGTTCACTTTGCTAGCATTTCGCATTCAAATTTCCTCTCCAAGTACCTAGAAGTCTCTTCGCAATACGCTTTTTTTTTTTTTAAATATGTGACTTCATAAAATTGTCACTCTGGCTGGAGAGGAATATTGCTAGTGTTTGAGCCTGCTCTCTTACAACTTCAGTTCCTAAGTAAAAGGATAACAGTTTAGGCTGGCTGATAACCTTGAAGGAGGAGGGAAGCCGAAGTGAATAACAATTTTGTAAACAGCAACAAAATGGAAAGTGGAAAAATAAGCAAAAAAATAGGAGAAAAAAATTATTATACAGATCAACATTACTATAGGGATGAGCATCTACTAGTGTTTGCAGAACTGTACACTAGTCTAGTTCCAGTTAAATGAAGCTATGATTATGTAGTCTGAAAATAAACTTGAAGTGTAATATCTATAACTCAAACTGTACTAAAAGTCACAGGCAAGTTACAATCTGTCTTCCAAAATTTGAAGGGAAAGCTTGTATATCTACAATGATATAGATAAGGATGTGAAGGGGCAAAAATTATATCTGTTCAGCTCAAACTTATGGGTAGGTATGTAAAATAGTTTCCTGTCCCATCATTCACACAGAGTAGGAAAGATATTTACGTCAGGAAAATACATTCATATTCTTGACCAGTTTCTTGAAAACAAAAAACACACCCAAACCAATCAACAAACAAAATAACCCTCCCAAGAAAAAAAAAAAACAGCTCTCATTAAGAGACATGAAGAATGGCCAAACATTCGAACTCAGCATACTGGATGCGTGTCGATTGCCAAGCTCCTCTGAAAACCTGTCCCTATTAAAGATCCCAAGCCTTTGAAAACACAGCCACGTAGACAGTGCCATCTCTTCTCTTTGTATTCCTACCAAAAAAGGCACCTGTAGTACCGTACCTGATGAAAAAGAAAGTATTAAAAATCTTTTCCTGGGAGATCTTTGTTGAGAGCGTGGGAGTTGATTTACACACCTGCTTTCCTCAGCAGGTTTCACTGTATTTCCATTTTCAAGCATGTTTGTAATATTAGTGTGTCAACTTGGCAGCTTTTCCTGTGCAAAAGCACCGTGATCTAAACTTGACATTTGTGAGTGTAGATTATGAAGGAATTTCCAAGAGTGCTTTCTCCATCTGCTTCTCAAAGAGAAAAAAAAAAAATCCTAAGAAAGTCAGTGAATCCAAGCAGAGACTTCAGAAGTCCTTTCAGACAATCAAAAGCAGGATTTTCCAACCAGGCAGCTGTAGTTCATTAGATCCGCCATGGACCGTGAAAGCCACTTGCCAATAGTGTCGAAAAACTATTACTCATTTCAATCTCTCTGAAGAGGACAGCTCTCTGACAAAGCATTAGTGGAAAACACAGTTTGGGGCTCTGACTGGAACAGCTAAGCATGCAGACGGAAGTTCAATACTGAACGCAAAGTGGAGTTGCAAAGGCAGATTGATGTCCCAGCTTTTCACCTTCAGAGATCAGAGATTCTGTCTAGATTATAAAGGGAAAAAGCGTTTTGGAAATAAAAATAAGCTGGCCACGTGGACGATAATCACGCCATACAACTTGGCAGAAGCCTATTTCTGAATAGCAAGTATTCTGCTCCCCTTTGAGTCTTGTTAATCCGCAAGTGACAGCACAAAAAAAAAAAAAAAAAAAAAAAAAAAAAAAGCCTGGGTGTCACAGTTTAGTCCCAGCCCAGCCAATTTTGGCAGCTAAAACCAAAGCAGTTGGGCTCCCAGTTTCCTCCCCCCCGACAGCAGCTCCAGGGTGTTAAAACAGCTAAGAATCTTTCACAATCCAGCACTCGAGTTAATCAGAAATACCAAGATGTTTCCC
Source organism: Phaenicophaeus curvirostris (assembly GCF_032191515.1). Lineage (NCBI taxonomy): Eukaryota > Metazoa > Chordata > Aves > Cuculiformes > Cuculidae > Phaenicophaeus > Phaenicophaeus curvirostris. Next base: position 17,503,586 of record NC_091405.1, read on the forward strand.
CAAAATACACACAAGACTAAGGCAAACACAAAGAGTAAGTCTGGAAAAAATACTCATTTTGTTCCATTCATTAATTTATTTTAGTTATTACTTATGAAGAAATATAAGCCTTTTGGCCTCGATATATAACTGGATGGGCTTGGCCCACCTAAGCATTTGGCTGGCATACGCTACAGCTGTAGGCGTAGCACTGGAATTCAAACACGATGCCTTCCCCTTTAGTTGGCTGCAATAACCTAACCCATTCTAATAACTCTTCTCTTCTGCATTAACTTTCCTCTTGACTTTTAATGCCTGTAGTAGCACTCTGGACATGTTAATAACAGACCCCTCAGTTCCAGGCAGTAAAATGCTGCGGTCAGACATCCCACAGCAAGATACACATCTCTCATGGAAGATAAATGTGCCTGATGTCGAGGCCTTTAGTGTCGTATACCATAACCTATAAATATTCCAGTTGCCACCCCTAAATACCTCAGCTCTGGTCTCCTGTATGCAATAGTGGCTTGGAAGAGTTGTCAAAGTCCAGCAGACAAACTAGAGATAAGATGATTTCTCCATTAGTGTCTGTTAATCAAACATCAGCCCCACTCCCCCAGCCTCCATACATTAGTAAAAAATGTAAAGCAATGAAAAGGACTTAAGTGTTCTCCTCATCCTGGAGAATCAATAATCCACTTCATATGGTTCACTAATTTAAAAACTGTTTTTACAGATTACCAATCAGAGAGTGACCAAATAGTTTTCATTCCCAACATACACCTTACTTCAGATAAGAAAGTTTGCAGGAAGTTGTAAAAGAGCATGAAGAATTTACAGCAAATATCACAAACTAATCAAATCATATACTTAAATATTTTCTTAGTATTCCAGAAAAGCAGCAATTATATTTCACAAAGGAGATGCACTGCAACACAAGCAACATTGTGGTCATAATAGGGTTGGCTTTTCTGTAATATTTTCCTCTAATTGAGATTTGTACTGTGAAAGGGACTGGCAGAGTAGCCACAGAGCCAGTATTTTCACAGCCCAGAGAAGCATCAATGTCCTCCTTGCATGGGAAAAGCATTTTAGGAAAAAACTTTAAGAGTCTGATATCACACAAGCTACATGAAATGACTCTACATACACTTTATTAGAAAGTCCAACTACATGTACAGAAACAAGTAGCAAATGATTGCTCTTACTGTATGACTGCATATCAAAGAGAATCCTTTCCAACAGGGTATGAGGGGAAAAAAGAAAAAAAAAAAAGACATTCAATAGTGAATTTTATGAGAGAAGGATAAAAAAAAAACACAGGTAGTTCAACAGATTCCTGAAAATCCCTGTAGTGGTCAATAAATCGACTTGTGCTTCACATTATATGAAGAGGCTGTACTTAGCAAATCACTGTGTAAGCTGCCTCAATAACAGCACTCCTGCTATCAAGTTTACTTGCAATGATTCCAACAAAGAAATTAATTTCTTAGATGACAAGAAAAGGTTATCTAGAACGGGGGAAAACACAGGAGACAAAAATTTCCACTTATAAAACAAATATCAGACTCTGAACTGAATTTGAAGCTATCTTTTTTTTCCTCTGAAAGATGTGAAATCCCCATAGCCCAAACACTGGAGCTACAAAGAAAACATCCTACAAACTGCATTTCTAAAAACACAAGGAAAGCATAATGAACTAGATCTTTTTTCAATATGTGATTCACTAAAGCATCCCCACGCATACTACTCCTCAGGCAAGGCTCATAACAAGAAAATACACTGCAATCAAAGTTCTAGACTTAAAAGCAAACCGTACTTTGAGCTACTGGTTGATTTACTCCTTCTCAACAACTTTAGTGCAATGTAAGAAAAATCTCTGCAAGAGCTATCCAGATTTCAGAGGGTGTCCTTTCCACAAGTATAAAGGCATCTCTCAAGACTTCAGCAAGTAATAAAACACATCCTTTCCTAGTCTTGTCTTACATATTTTACTGATCTGTTTATTCCCATGAGACACTCAACAGGTATCAATAGTCCATCTGATTTTCCAGTTGAATTATCAATTTTTCTCATAGATATTTCCACGAAGGGACACCAGTTTACCCTGATACACTTTATTGATCTTACTGTAATACACAGCCTTCAGTTATTGTTCTCATTATATTCTCCTCAAACCTCTTATGCATATAAGGTAAGGAAAACTACACGTTTTCTATACACACCAACAGGAAATTAGACATAAACCTAAGACAGAGAAGTTTGACTTTGAAAGTCATTATAAAAAAACAGATTACCTTCTTCTATTGCTCAAATATCTAGTCCCACTGGTTCTCTTAAAGCAATTCAATCTGACATCTAAGAACTTTATGATCTAGATATTGGCATCAATTAGCCTCTATGCTAGATGAACTGATTACAATATTTGCATGATAAATTTCTATAGATTTGGGTTTAGTTGTAAAAGTTTGTTGAATCTCTGTATTTCACAGCTACAAAGACTAAGATCAAAATATTAGTCAATTATAAACCAGAGATACGTAGCTCACCTAAAATAACAACCCAAAGAGATTTAGACCCTCAGCTTCTATCCCACCTTCATCCAGTCACAGATGCCAAACACAGTGACAAGGCCTTCAAGGTCAAAATCAACCATTTAATGCTGTTGATCTGGCCTATTAAGCAGAGGACCTCTAGGAAACATCATACTGATAAAGGATTAATGCGAGCTGAAGTCCCACAGGAAGTCATATGACTCTGCTAGGACATTTATAAATTAAGTGAGTAGCTTGAACTAGGTCAAATGGGGAAGAGTTAAGATCTAGGTTTCAATTTCCATGGTGATTAGAAGAAAAAAGCTTGTCTGAAGAGCTGTTTGGACCATTAATGCTCATTTTTAGTATCCTTTGGAAAACACGGGATATTAGAGAGGACAAAGAGAAACTGGGTTTTTTTTCAGAAATCTGGTGACCTGACTAACTATAATCTTGTCTGACACGGATCTCAAAGTAACAGTGTGGCCAATACAGGACTCTAGCTAGAAAGAAACAGAGAGGGTAATGTAATCTTAATGACATGAATTTTCAGAAAATATATCCCTGGACTAGCTTGATTTTTAATGAAATGTTTATTGCTAATTAATAACATAGATATAGCAGATTTTTTGTAAGGCACTTGACTTGATGCAAAATGACATTTGATTAAGACACTCAAAATTAACATGACACATCAAGTGGGCTAGAGACTGATAGGCCTCAAAATGTAATTGCAGATGAGTCCAAGCACTAAATAAATGCTTCCAGTTTATATCAATTAAATATCAACACAAAAGAGAACGGTTTCTTTTACGCCACCTTCAAGAGCTTGACCCTACATTGTTCAACAGTTTTGTCTATGCCCAGGAAAAAAAGCACAAGATCATTACTGAATAAATTTACAGATAAGAGTGACAAAAACAAGCATCAGAGACAGAAAGCCACTTAGTTTGCCCAGTAAAGGTGGCTCAAGCAAAGATCATAGTTTTTAATATAGCTAAATGTAAGAAAACATGCCTAAGCCACATTTACAGGTTGGAAGCCTATCCTGAAAGCAGGTATTCTAAAAGGTCATTGTAGAAAAACATTTGTAGGAAGCTTCAGCGAGATACTGTGGGTAAATAGGATTGCGGAGATAATTTTGCTTTCTTATTTCCTCCAAAGCTAAAATTACACAAGTGAGGCTTAGTTGGAAAACAGCAGACAAAAGCGGGTGACAGAAAGGACCACATGCCGTACAGAAGGCGAGAGAAGGCCAGGGAGGCTGGTGTAGGCAATAATCAAGAGAATGAGTCTGATGGACAATCCGTGCTCTCTCCCTCTTTATCTGAAGACAAGCAAATACACAGGGAATGCTTACTCTGTGAGGTTCCGATTTCTTCTACCTTTCCTCATAGTGTCTGGATGCAAAGTGGAACCTCAGGAGATAAAACCAAAACATACCACAGGAAACACATAGTTAAAGAATACACTATTTTGCACGGGCTGGGGACTGACCTAACCCGTAATGGGAAAGCATAAGGAATGTCTGAGCAAAAGGAATGAATGCACAGCTTCTCCTGAAGAACGTGGCAGGACTCTGGAAATAAGCAAGTAATCATCTAAGAAGCTACTGCCAGCAGCATGTGCAGTGCATTTTCTTTTTTAAACAGACTACTGAAGTGCCAGTTGCGTCAATCTTGGCCCAAGATGGGCAAATAAGCCAGAACCATTGGTGAGAAACTATATGTTCCTGGATATTTAAATTATTAAACTTATTAAAACAAAATAAAAGCCCTTGTGTCCTTTCATACATTTCAAGTTACTGTTGGCACCTCAGAGGAAGGTTCTTAAGTTACTGCTGGTAGTACCCTTATTCCCACACCATTAGAACAAAACCCAAGGTGGGGAAATTACTTTGAAATTGCTTGATGTTAGCTGTAGCAAGTTAGCGTTCAACTTCAATATAAACTCACATATTATAAACAAACAAAACAACCCCTCATCTAGAAAGATACCAGAAGTTTAATTGAAACCAAGATTAGGAAATATTTGGGCTTCTCATGCCTTCCTTGAAGGTTAAATTGGACAAAACTCAAGCATGTGAAAGACGATTAGGAAACAATTATGATGGCACGCAGCTCAACTCTTAATCATAGTTCTCCAAGCAAGATCCCTCTACATCAGTAACAGACATTCAAGCTCTCTTCCTTTTGTACCTTGCCTTTGCAGATAGTGTTAATATTGCCTTTTCCTGAAAGAAATCTCATGTTTTGAAAAGCTGTACTTAAAGAGGAGATCGTTACATATGGTACAACTAGACATTTGGCTATCTTCATCCATGAAATTCCACCACTAAGTTCACAGCTTTTTCCATCTGATTTATAGAAATACCACTTAATGCTATGATCTTACCTGTTATGAAACGTACTTAGCATGCACACTTAGATCCCACCCAGCTGCTGACAATGCCACGACAGGACATGAAGCATACCACGTACATCTAGAATATCAGCTTCTTTGTTTTGATCAGAAACACATAGAAAGGAGAGGAAGAAAACCCCCTCAGAAAACTTGCCTGGGTTCTCTTTGTATTAAAAACTGTTCCAGCATGCTCTTTCAGCTAATCCCTCCATCTTCATATAAAGCCGCATTTGGTATCTCACACACAGCTAAACAACTGAAGACCTGAAACAAAAGCTCAAGGAACTTGCAAAGTGCATGAGGACAAGCAAGGAACATTTCAAAGCTGAGGAATTACTCCCCTGCCTTCCAATTCCCAAGCCAGGGCTCTAATACTCAAATTTAAACTGGTCAGACCTAACAGTCTGTTACAAATTCTGAGTAGGGGACAGATGGGACCTCTCTCAGTCAGGCCCACTGATGGGTTTCCTCAGTTTCCCACTTGACAGTAGCTGCCAGCAACAGTCGCAGCCAAACCTTGTTGAACCATTCACCTAGCCACGGTCAAGCCAAGTACAACATTACTTCAGCAGTTGTGATTAAACACTAGCTCTGATACAAGGTGTTTTAATAACGGTAAGGTGAGCTTTCTGCTACAAGAAGTATTACCACTACAGGACCACCTAAACATCTTCAAAACAGTTTCCTCAACACAGCCCACCTGCCCGTGACGTGCCCAGCTGCACTGACGATGTTTGTGGTTTTCCTATCTGCCACCTGCCTCCCTCCAACATCAATATACAGCTTCAAAGTCCAAAGGGACACTCAAACAAAGCTGGAGGGACAGAGAAGAATCGATGGCAAAACAAAACCAAATAGCTTTCAAATGATTTTGGACTCTAAAAATGAGGAGTTCTTTTTTTTTAGACTGTATACAAGTAGCTCAAGGTGCTTTTTCTTTCGTCCCCATGACAGTAGTTAAGTGAATACACCTGCCTCGCCTCACTCCCTTCTGATGGTAAACAGAAGGTCTTGCATTTAAGTTACAACATGGAATACTTCAGAGCAGCCCTGTGCCAAAATAGCACATTTCTGAGGGATGCAAAGGTATTCAATAAAAAGCTTTTAAAGGCATATTTTTAAACTTGCAGCAGGAAAGCTTTTCTGTGTCAAGACAGTAATTCTTTTAGCAGCATTGATCAAAATGTCATTCTTTTATGAGTGTACAATACCTTTTAATGGCATACAACAAGCCATTAGGGTTATACACCTCCGTACAGCAGACAGCTTACTGGAAAATTGGGAACACTGGCCAAGATACAGTAACTAGTTTTTATGCTTCTAATAAGGCAGAGTTTCTTCCATTTTCCCCAGCTCTACTCCACTCTAATACCCACAAGTGAATTGATCCAAATATTAAGCTGAACTCCTCATCGCTTCCACCAGAGTTATTGCCACTGTAACCCACATATTTTCCCCAAGAAATACCTCTTATAAATACAATTAATATTCTGACTTTTTAAAGTGGGATTCAACTGCCAAGGTCAGAGCTGCTTCTTTGTTTTCCTCACCAGTGATGACACTTATCCCCAAATCAGCGCTAACTGAGGAATCAAGGGTGGCTGGATTGCACATAGTGGTTTTGATTTTCAGAAAGGAGAAAAAACCCACTTGCCCGTTTCTAACACTCCAAGGCCTCGGACAGAATCTGTCTACAAATCATCCAATTCCTTTGAAGTGCTCCAACCCTTCAAAAACAGCAAGAGCACTGGTGATTGCATTTGCTCCCCTTGAATGGAAAGCAAGCACGGATTCTCTTGATGCATTCAGCAGCACTTTATAGCCCTGTTTTAGTTACAAATATCACCAGGAAAGTGAATGGTTTTTTGTCAACCCACCTTCAAGGGTTTTCACATGTTTATGGGATTTAATTGTCAATGTTAACTGAGCAGTGGCAGCAGCAAAAGAATTTATTTCACTCTCTGAAATACGTATAGATATTATCAAGATCTTCTGAGCCACTTTTGAAAGTCTGTCTAAGCCACTGGTATAATCAAATGAAAAAGCGTTTTCTGATTAAAACATAAGGCAAAAATGTAAATCACAGAAAGGAAAACTGACTAGCGAGAAGAGACAGAAAAAGTGTGAGGCTCCAAAAATCAAAAGCTGGAGTGAAATTAATTACAATTAGGAAAAGTTTAAGGGGCTACTTGTCTTATCTCTTACCTATTCAGTTCTGGAACATGAAAGCAGCCATTGTCCCTAGGACGTCCAGTTCCAAGAGAGATGCTGCCAGTCTCCTCTGTCACAGCAGTCATAGCTAGAATTTAAAAATCAGCGTTAATTTTTTTATTTTTACACAATCTTTAAACATACACGGTCAATTCAATCAAAACAACTTACACTACAGAAGATGCCTTTATCTCAAGACAGAATACCACAAAGCCAGCTGTGTTTATATCTGCCCTACATTCATTATTAAACACACAGTCAGATACAAAGAGCTCTTCCCAGAGAATTACCAGGTCACCCACAAAGAACACAACTTTGCTGGATGGTTCAGCTGATAATTCAGACCAAAATGTAGCCAGGAGACACCCCCACACACACTGATCGTGAACGTAAGTGTGCTGTGTTCAAATAATAAACATGTCACATGCTGGTGAATGACATTTTAAGAGCCAAGTTGCAAAACCTGAGGTAACATTTGAAAATGAGGACTGGAAATCTTCGACACAGGGGCTCTGATGCTTGAGCGAGGGCCACGGAGGAAAGGCAGCAGGCAGCAGCACACCAGTGCTGGTCTTAGAGTCTCTGCCTACTGTGCAGACTTAGGCTCTTATCAGAGCACTTACCAAGCCTGTCTTAATTATTCACTTTGAGCTTTCTTATCAAGTTCTAAGCCATTAAAGACTCGAAGAGAAACAAAGCGTGAAGTTTCTCCCCCTCTGCCTGAGACCAGGGTTCTGACCTACCATGCAGTTTCAGGGTGGAAAAGTTATTGTTCTGGAACACAAACATTTCTAGCACACTACTGCATCATAGTTTCCATTTAGAAACAAAACCAGTTGGTGTCCAACAGCATCCCAATCTACCCAATGCTAAAGATATAAATCTTTCGTCTCATTTCAATTCAGTTAATTACAAGCAGGGGGACTAGAACTTTTTGGGCACAAGGAATGTGGCTAAAAGACAGTGAAACGTGCATTTAAGTTTCCTGAGTAATAAGTGCCATTTTATATAGAGCTTGATTCAGTAAAAGCAACTCCCTACTTCTATATCTCTTCAGTGATGTAAAAATAAACTAAAGGTCTTGAATTAAGGAGGTTAAGTAGGGTCAACATAAACAGGAACCCACCTCACTTCGCACTTCAGCTTTTACCAGCTCAGTGTTCCAGTTTAAATCACCATCCTTGAATGTTTTTAGCAACTGGTTAGGTGTACATTTCTTATAAACTACATAGATACACTCGATCCCAGCCAGGAAACAGACGAGATCATTCTCCCTGATACCTTTGCGGCACAGACTGCCTAGAGAAAGTTTTGCACCCAGCTACTAAAACTAATTACCACTGCACTGGTAATTATAGCAGCTGACTGAGTTTGTCAGCTTGTTGCTAGAGGTCCTGGCAGTCAAACCACTCTTTCCTACAAAGTATTCAGGAAACTTCTTGGCTAGAGGGAATCCTCCCAAGCATTAACTGGTAACACAATTTGGTAAGAAAGCTGAGGAGGAGCTTCTTACAAGGGTACGTAGTGGTAGGATGAGGAGGAATGGTTTTAAATTGGAAGGGGGAAGATTTAGATTAGACATTAGGAAGAAATTCTTATCAGCGAGGGCAGTGAGGCCCTGGCTGAGGTCGTCCAGGGAAGCTGTGGATCCTTGGAAGTGTTCAAAGCCAGTTTGGATGAGGCCTGAGCGACCTGATCCAGTGGGAGGTGTCCCTGCACGGGCTTTAAGGACCATTTCATGGAACTATTCTGTGATTCTATGATTCCAAATGCTGGATTTTCCTATGTTCGGGGCAAGGCAGAGCCTCTCTTCCTCGCCGAGGTGCACTGCAATGGTGCAACTGCCGTGACCTGACCCAGCACGGCTCGCCTAGGCTAGGAGAGAGCAGAACTCATCCGTCGGGGTGAGTCGGGAAAGGAATGGTTGGATTCCATGACCTAAAAGGTCTTTTCCAACCGACTGCTTCTATGAGCCTACGAACTCCGCCTCCCTCCAGCCTCCCCAGAAGGGGACGGAGGCAAGAGGAGAGCATCAGACAGGGTGAGCTCGTCCATCAGCGCTTACCTGCACTGCAGGAGTGGAGCCCGGCGCCCAGCACGCCTCACACCCCGGTCCCTCCTCGCCCCGCACGCCGCGCCATTCAAACGGGGCCGCCGAGCCTTTTCCCGCCTCCCCGCGGAAATTGACGACGCTCCCGCCCAATCGCGAGGCGGCCACAGGCAAATCCCCGCCCCCTCGGCGCCGGACAGCCAATCAGCGCTCTCCGAGGCCGGGGGGGCGGTGCTGCCCCGCGTGCCCGCCTCCTCGCGCGGAAGGGCTCGCGAGGCCGCGTGCGCCGGGCGCCTCGATTGACGTGAGCGCTGACCAATAGGAGCTCAGCGCTCCGCCCGTGTCTATCAGCGATTGGACAGCGGGGAAAAAGGGGCGGGGCTTCAGCCAAGCCGGGGGCGGGAGGGCGAGCGTCGGGTTGCCATGGAGATGGGGGTGCGGGCGGGGGTGCTCGCTCCGGCCTCAGCCCGCTGAGCACTCAGCATCTCCAGGTCTGGCGAGGCTCAGATCGCCCTCCAAGGCTTAGGGAGGCAGCCACACCCCTGCCCCGCACTGGAACCCCCCTAAAGCTTTTGGAGTCTTTCTAAATAGAGCCCTGTGGGTTTAGGGGAAAGCGGTGAAAGCTGCCTTCGGCCCTGTGAAACGGCTGAAGGGAGCGATTCTTGAAGTCATTGCTCTCCCCTTGAAAGCTCGACACCCAAGGCCATCCAGGTGTGCATCACGGGCGCGATGCTCCCTAGAAATGAGCTGGCAATGCTTGCTTGCAGCCCAGAAGACCAACCGTGTCCTGGGCTGCGTCAAAAGCAGCGTGGCCAGCAGGGTGAGGGAGGGGATTCTGCCCCTCTGTTCCTCTCTTGTGAGACCCCACCTGGAGTACTGTGTCCAGTTCTGGAATCCTCAGCAGGAGGAGGATACGGAGCTGTTGGAACAGGTCCAGAGGAGGCTACAGCGATGATTGGAGGGCTGGAGCACCTCCCATACAAGGACAGACTGGGAGGGTTGGAATTGTTCAGCCTGGAGAAGAGAAGGCTCCAAGGAGACCTTATAGCAAACTTCCAGTACCTGAAGGGGGCTGCAAGAAAGCTGGGGAGGGACTTTTTACAAAGGCTTGTGGTGATAGGACGAGGGGCAATGTGTATAAACTGGAGAGGGGCAGGTTTAGACTAGGCATAAGGAGGAATTTCTTCATGATGAGAGTGGTGAGGCACTGGCACAGGTTGCCCAGGGAGGTGGTGGCTGCCCCGTCCCTGGAGGTGTTTAAGGCCAGGTTGGATGAGGCTTGGAGCAGCCTGATCTAGTGGGAGGTGTCCCTGCCCATCACAAGGGGTAGAACTGGATGGGCTCTAAGGTTTCTTCCAACCCAAACTATTCTATGGTGCTATGATTCCATGAAAAAGAGTCACAGGCCCCACCAGCCTGTCACAGCCTGCTGCTCCGCCTGCCTCCTGTCTCGTCCTGATTAAGAAAAATCAGGCTTCCATCGCAGACCGTTTCTGGGATCTTGGCCAGGCACCTAAGCAAGCAAACAGGATGATTTTGGTGTCTTAGATCCAATAAGTGTCTGCCCTTCACTGTCCCACAGCCATGGCATTGCTCAGCGCAGCTGCTGGAACGCAGCCCGCCTAGGTCCTGCATCAGATCACCTCTCAAGCATTCGTGTCACAAGCCATAAAACAAGCCAGAGCTATCAAGGCAGGCACCTGATTTATGTCTATTACAAGCAGTTGAAGGAGTTACTGCTGCCTCTAAGCCATACACAGATCTAATTCTAGATAGGGGAAAGCATCCAAATCCAGGAGATGCTGAAGTTGGCTTGCTCTTCCTTGTAAGAAAAGCAGCCAGTTGCAGAACGGGGAAGGTGGATGAAAAAGATGGCATTAGCACAAGTGAAGTCTAAGCCAAGCTTTGGAGCTGGGAAATCTGCATGATTCAGACATCTGTTCTTGAGACCACATAGAAAACCCAGTCGCTGAAGGCAAAAAACCCACCCCAAACTTAAAAATTTACAGACAAACGCTAACTCATAGGAGGCAAGGAACTGCAAGGCTGTCCCAGCACTCTTGATAGAGAAGCAGGGAATGAATCAAGCTTGCTGAAATCTCAAAGGCATAAATAATAACAACGGAGCTGCAGTTTCTTCCAGCCATAGCTCCTTGTTAGCAGGATGAAGTTTTGCCTGTCTGGGGGACTGCTTGCAATGATGGAACGGGGAAACTAAGTGAGATAAAAGAACTGGGCTATGATCTTAGTAAAGAAAAATAGCAATGGAAATTCACTTCCTTTTCCTTCTTTGGATCTGATGTGTGACCGCAAAGCAAGAGAATGCCTGGAACTTTGTCTTCTGTTTGAAGAGGAATGAAGAAAAACAAATATTTTTGTAATAAAAATTTAATATCCTTTTTTTGGACTTTGTAATCAAAGCAGCTTTATAAGCTATGTGCGCATGCATAGTAATCCTTCCGTAATCCTGCTAGCCGCGGGCATACTCGATGCTTATGAAATAACAGGGCAGTTCCTACTACAGAAGAAACTTCTAAATGTTTTTTTGTCTAGCTCATCATAAGGCCAAGAAAAAGAATCAGGTCCAATGGACCATCACATGAAATGTATAAAGGAGCTCAAATGTCAAATATTCCTGTGCCCAAGTATATCGATCACATACAAGAAGGCATGAATGGGGCAACATTGTGGTCTGGTATTGGGAATGGAAGTCCAGTTCCCGATGTTTTTCTCGGAAGATGATATCTTTTAATATGTGAAATCCAGTGAGACAGCAAGAAAGCAAGAGTATTGTGAGGATTAGAGCACAATTATGGCCACTGCCAGGCATTGGTCATAACAATCATATTTCAGAATAATTTCCACCTTAATTCTTTTCCATATCACTCAAACTTCTAACAATTTTATAACCCAAAACTTTCCTGTCTTAAAAAAACGTATTTAGAACTTTTTTCTTTTAATATTCCTTCAGCTGAAGGAATGTGTAGGGGTCAAAAACTTGAAATTAGGCAAAGCAGCAATCCACACTGGAAAGCAAAACATGCCTTTACGTAATTTGGCTTTGATTTGCCATTCATGAGTGTATGAAATTCAGACTGTTTTTACTAAGCTGATTAAGACAGTCAGGGACATCTGCTGCTAGTTGATGTAGCTAACGCCTCAGCCAGAGAAGATGCTTTTCTTTCTCCTTCAAGGACACATTAATTCAACCACGTCTGCAGAAATGCACTATGGGTGTGCCCTGTGCTATTGTGCCTGATGTCAAACCAGTGCCTGATGTCAAACCTTTGGTGTCCAAGCAAGGGTGTAAGGAAGCTCGCCAGAGGCCAACTCCTAGTTTATTTTATTGCAACTAATAGACTAAGACCCCATCATAGTCTGGAATCAAGCCAAGGCATGAAACTGAAATTGCTTCCTAGTAAGTGATTTGCTCCAGTCAGTGAATTGAGAGAAGTCTCCCATTTTCATCCTCCTAGGCCTACGGTCTTGGCAATGTTAATAAAATAGACCCTGACCAAGGAGAAGTGGCAAGATGCCAGGACAATGCATCAGAACTCTCTTTCCTGGAGAGAGCCATCCAACAGGTTGTCAGCAGGAGTTGAGCCTCTCCCAGCCTGCCAGGCACTCTTCTGGAAGAGTCCTTGCACTAACTGCAGTGAAATGCAACCCCACGTGCCAGCAATAATCAGGTCGCACACAACGCTTGGCTACTTGCCATGAAGTGCATGACTCCACTGTCACAGTGTCCCCTCGCTGAGGCATAACGAGCTTTCAGGTGTGGAGGCCAGGTGGTCTGGCTTCCAGCAGGGCAGAGCTGGTGCTGACAGGCCATAAAACGCACACCAAGCCTTGTCCATCACCGCTCTGTCTTCCCAGGCTGGAGGCTGAACCCTCTTTGGACGGTCCTAGCACTGTACCTGAGACATGCTGGGGGTGCTTCTTAGCACTGGGCTCTCCAACAGCAGCTCAAGCAGCAAAGCTCTCCCCTGCTCCTGGTGCCAAAGGAGCCTCGTCCACTACAAGAAGACTGAGCCCAGCTGCAAGGCTTAGCAGCCACTGTGGCGCCTGTGGCCAGGACAGCAGGGAGGTGAGGACAGGGAGCCTCCTGCAAGCACCAGAGGGTTGGAGAGAAACCCCTGACAGCTGCTAGGCTGCCTGCCAGGCTTGTTTCTCTGTCGAGCCTTCCCTCCCCACTAAAGGGTTCTGGATGTGCAAACTCACCCAGAGTGATGGGAATGGTTGGACTTGATGATCCAGTGGGTCCTTTCCAACCTAGTGATTCTATGATTCTAATCCAGCTGTGAGAAGGTGCCTGGATATGCTGGTGCTAAGCAGAGTCTCTTAAGAGATTACTGGTGGAGCCTGTTTGTGGTATGTGTGCTCCCAGCTGTGCCAGCTTCACACAGGGCTCATATCCTTGCGGGTCCATGGCAGAGACCCTGCAGCACTACAGGGTGTGTGTGGGGCTAGTCTAGCATGGAGGCCAGAAGAGCTGTGACTCTGCAAGCTGGCAGCGTCTGCACAGGCAGGGGTGAGTGAGCACTTGACTCATTTATGCAGGACAGGCAGGTTTGGCAGAGCTTAAACTGCCTCAGAAAGAACCACGCTTTGAGCACTTCTCCCCCGCCCCCTGTGGCCCTGATCTGTAGGCCTCCAGAATCTTAATGTATTTCATTTTGAACAAAATCCCCTCAAACTCCATTAGAAAATACTCCCATTACAAAAATACCAGAGTTGCACAGTTAAACACTCAAGATGAGAAATGCTGTGAAGTCAAGACTATACACACAGCCCTTAACTCTGCCCCTTGCATATCTGCATCATTACAACACGAGCTATTCCTCAACGCACACAATAGTTTGTAGTCTTTTCAATCTTTTCTATAACCTTGTTCATATGACACCTTGTAGCACACTCTACCATGCAATGTAGCCCAGACAAAGAGTCCATTAAAGTAATTTATGTGAAATATATGCAGTAAATCACAATTAGACAATATACAACTGGTGAAGTAAAAGAACAGAACAATAGTGAGGATAGGCCGCTGCATTCAAGAGTCTAGAATCATGCTACCACATTAACCACTTCAATGCCAACACCACCACCAGCCTTTATGTTTAAGTGGTACCACTCTGCAAATGAAGAAGAGGAGGGGGAAGGTAAAGCAAACACCACCATCACCCCAGTAACAGTAAATGCTTTGTTTCTCGCAATATACCAGTACTTTATAGAAGTGCACAGAGAATTTTGTTTTATTTTTACAGGTGTGATTGTTGCCCTGGTCAGGCTTCCTTTGCATTACCTGGTGTGCAAGCATGTGGAGAGGTGGCTGCCCATGGCAGCCTGTCCTCACGCTGCGTTGCCAAGCAGGATGCTAGTATAAAACAAGGCTAAAGCAATGGAAACTCATAGGAGTGAGAGCCACAAGGGCTGCAAGACTCTATGAAGGCGGTGTGAATTCAGGTCATGTATTTATAATGACTTTGTAAAGCCTCAAATGTTTTCTTTTTGTACAATTTTGTTTTCTTTTTGTACAATTGATTGTTCAGCTAAAGTGATACTTTGACTTGATTAGGCAGTGTAATCAATTTCCTGTGACTGGAGTGATTGCTCTTTGTCAGCTGAGCCAAGGTAACCGCATGCACAGCCTGAGCCCCTGGCAAGACAAGGGGTTTCTTGCCTCCAGCAAAGCTAGCCACAGCCCATTTCCCTGAGAGGGTTAGCTAACAACCAGTATTTTAGCACAATATTTGATACTCACTTACAAGCCGTGGCTCTGAGATGCCTCAGGCCGCCGGTCAGCCCCTGTCAGCGTCTTCCCTGGAGCAAACACTCCAGCCAGACTCTGTCTGTGCTCCAGCTGAGATTTGTCTAACTTGGATCAGAGTGAAAAAAATTAGAGTTTGAGGACACGAAACACTACAAAAACACTGGCCCTAGAGAAGGAATTCCTTCCCAGTGAACATCTCCATGGTAAGCCCTTTGGCACTGCTAATGGGCAAGGGCTGCTGAAGCTCCTCTGTTGTGGTGGCCCAGGTCAAGGGGGACCAGTGGCATTCCGTGTGTTAGTGGGATGGGTAGCTGTGAGATACCATGTGTTAGCAGGATGAGGAGTGGTGGGGTACCACGTGTTAAGGGGATGGCGAGCAGTGGGAGACCACAATTTAGCGGGCATCAGGGTGGAAGCAACAGCGCATAAAGCACCCTGACCCACATGGAGGAAGCGTACACGTGGAGAGAGGACCAAGTCCACTCTCAGCCAGCCCTGTCTGTTCCCACCAGGGCAGGTGAGAGCCCAATGCTGAAGAATGCCTGCAGCCAGGCATGTGGATTCAGTGGGGCCAGGGCTGCTAGGCACACTTTCTCCCTGTCTGGATAGGACCCTCAGAACCACGCACAGCCCTGGAAGAGGGGGCACAGCCCCAGCCCCTGGGGAAGAGCCAGAGTCCCTGCCTGCACTGCCTGTTTAAACTAGAATTTGCAAGGGGCACTGGCTGGATGCGCAAATATCTCCACAGATCAAGCCTGTTTAAAACCAGGATTGCTTATGCCAATACGGTGCTTTTACTGCCAATGGGACACTGCAGAGCTGGATGTGCTGGGTGCTAGGGACAAGCAGCCCTGCCCACGCACTGCCCTGAAGGAACAAGGTCCCGTATCTCTGCCGGACCCAGGGTCATCTGATTACACTTTAAGGCCAAAACACAACATTTTCATCATTGCCTCTGATGGAACCCAAAAACCTAAAAGTGCATGTTGTTGGAACTCAGGTCACTTGAGTTTAGCCCACAGCAATTGCACCCCCTCCCTCAGGTTTAGTGGCTTCTCTCTCAGTTAAGCAGAGGCCCAGAGCACCAGTGCAGAGGAGGAAGCACTCTGGCTGCAGACAGTTCAACAGACACTGAGCCCTCCCTCCCCACGAGGGGGGCCCAGCAAAGAATGAGTCCGCAGGGCCCTCGCACAAGCACAGGGAGGTAGCTTCTAAATTCTGTGAGTCATACACGAGATCACTGCTCTATATCCTTTACCCTTTCTCACAGGTGCACTTCTACCATGCTACTTAAAATGAAGCAGATCACTGCATCTTTTAAAGGACTGCATGATATTTTCTTCCCCTAGTGACTTACTTGTTCGTTTTCAGCTGAACTCTCAGCTTTCCTGAACAGCCAAAAAGCCTTCAGAACACTGCAAGCACCATCATAAGGGATGGAGAAACACTGCTGCCTTCCTCAGCTGGCTCACAGCACCACCACAGCCCTTCCACCAAGATCCAGCCTGACAGCCCCAAACTCCCCCAGCCAGAGTGAGCTGTTATATCGGGTCTGGCCACGGTCACAGGTGGGTGCCTGGGCCAGCTCTCAGCTGATGCAAATCAGAGCAACTCCACCCCCTCCAGTGCTCCCGCATTTGGGGTGAAATTAAAAGTTGTAATGTCAACTATTAAACGTGATCTTTTGTTTTCCTTCTGCTTTCTGGGGAGCAGTGGCAGGTAGAGGAAAGTTTGCCGCAATGTCTAGGAGGTGTGAGACAATAACTAATTACTACAGAAGATGAGATACAGCCCTGTGATTCCTGGGAATATCTGCTAAACCTCAGGACGCTTTGTATATGTTTGAGCTCCTCCTCTACAAAGAAAAGATAAACAGAATGGAAGACAGCAATGAAGCAAACAGCAGCTCTGAATAGTAACTGGTCTCGGAGTTAATCCAGAACCTGGTAAATAAAGCTGCAGACAGTTAATAAATTAGATGAATAAAGCCTAGAAATAATATTTTACAGTAGGATTAGTTCATCTAGAGGGTACCTGGTGAACTCATAGGAAGTATGGGGAGAGAGGTAAAGAAGATACTAAATTACCTTTGGCTCTTTAAATTACTTCTGCAGATCCTATTACAGGAGAGAAAGGAGAACTGGCTGCAGAACAAATCATATGAATTCCTGTATCCAGCAGTCCGACAGTCCCTTTAAAAAAAAAAGGAGAGAAAACGCATGTGTGCTGTGGAAGCAATAAAAGACGCATTTGTCCTCCATTCATCACCATGTCATCTTCGGATGCATGCAGATATTGCTTGGCAGGGCTGGGGGTAGGTGAGAATTAACACAGCCTCTGGTTCCAGAGCATTCCCCCCTCCCCGTGCTCCCCTGCTGGCTCTTTTTGTCAGGATGGACAGTGCCTGGCAGGCACAGCCCAGGGGCACAGGCACAAACCAAGGCATGCTCTTGTATGGTGTCTCTGGTCCTGAATCCAGGGACTCCCACTACCCTGTCTGGGCACAAAAAATTGCAAGTCACAACCTACAGTATCCCCAATTTGCCTCATCTGAACAAGCAGCCATCGCAGAGGGCAGTTCAGGTATGCGCTCTTTGGCACTAGAAGTGCTGTGTGCCAATGGGGGCCTTCAGAACTCCAGCAAATGAAGGAGAGTTTGGAGGGTGTCTTTCTGCCTCTCATCACCGACATTGAGACTGGTGGGGCTTAGCACCGTTCTTCCTGCCAGGACCCATGACAGAGCGGCAGGCAGTGTCTGAGTGTCTGCCTGCAGTGGGGATGGACATTGCATGCAATTAATTGCATGGTACTCTGGACTGAGGGTGTGTGAAACCTGAACGTCTTCTTGGGAGTTGTTACCCAGGCTTAGGCACAGGAATGAGAGCTCCTTGACCTGCAGCTGGCCTGATTCAGCTGCTATGAGCACTGACACTGGCCTGTAATTACAGCCAGCGTGTTAGCCCCGAAGTATGAAAGATGACAGTGCACATGCCTAAAGTGTTAGCTAATACACTGCTACTCTGACACAGAAGCATGCAATTACTGCATTTTAATCCTGACATATCAGAGATGAAGACTCAGCCACAGTGGAGTCAAAGCTGCCTGCGTCAGCTACCGGTCCCTCTGGCTGCCTGCAGGACACTGTTGTCCTCTGGAAAGCTGTGGCCTTGGGCACGGGGAGGTGCAAAGTGATTGCGATAACTTTCAGAAAAAGGAACAGATTTGTTGCACCATTTTTTCAAGTCCCTGTATTTCCAGTCAAGATCTGTGCATATTTCCGGATTCTACTAGGGCCTCACAGTACATTTTTTTATGAGAGTAATTTACAGTGCCTGGGAATTGTATTATTTCTCAATGTCATATCCTGCTTCACGGGACATTGATGCCCCTACATCATTCCTACTGTGATCTCTTAGGTCTTCAGCAGTTTAATTCTATGTCCAGTGCAATAGACAAAGTGATCCACCTTCACCTGCATCTCTCACACACTCACACAATCGTCTTTGGAAAATAATTACAGCACCGAAGCCGATCCTGTTAGATTAAGACAAATTAAGAATCTAATATATAGGTTTGCTGTCAGGTTCCCAGGGTCAGGGGTCAATACAGTATATTGCAATGAGGCTATAGGTTACCCCTGCCCCAATATTTTATCATAATAAACCAAATGGGGACGAAACACCCAGCAGTAGCCCATAAATCTATTAGCAGTGAACTGTCAATGTCCCATATACCAGGGTAATTTGTTAATTCAGAGCTGGGTCTCTTTTTTCACTAGACCTTGTAAACTCCTTTCTGAAACATCAATAAACCATCTGCTTTGACTTGTTAATCAAACGACTTTATTCAGTCCAAAGCAATTTTTTCCTAATAAAAACAGAGTATTTATCTCCATGGCTATAAAAGAGGATTGTTTTCAACTGTTCACTTATAGTTAAGAAGCACATTTAGTTTGGATTGATTTCCAATGCTTCGGTCATATCTTGTCACTTCCCATTTCTTACACACAGCATCTCAGTTTAGCTCCTTAGCAGGGAAAGCACAACCTGACCCAGCGCTGGGAGTGGCATTGGGGGAGTGGGAGCCAGCAGCTAAAAAGGTCATGGAAATCAGACTTTAAAGAGCTAAACACTAACCCCTCTGCCTCTCCGGCTGCTCCCAGCCTTCTCCCAGTAGCTAAGCTGCCCTCCCTGCAGGTGCACCCCTCTGTTGTGTCTTTGGGCAGTGCTGTTCCCATCTCCTCCCTAGCCAGCACAGGATTTAGCGTGAGACACCCTCCCAGGCTGTCCATATTCCCTAGCTGCAGGTCTTGCTGATGGTCTCGGAACAAATTTGCAGCACAAGCCTCTGTGGCCACATCTGTCCGCAGCAGCTGCTGGAGAGCGGTGCTGCATGGGGGCTGCAGGAGGCTGGCTGCCCTGCATGGGCACATTCCACCCTTCCTTCCTGCTCTCAAAAGCGCAGAGGCCGGGGGTAGGGGAAGTCCATTAGGACACTGTTACTGAACCATGCAATTCCCTGGTGCAGCGCAGAGGGGGAGGTGACGGGCAGAGGACCTGGGGGATGCATTAGAGAAGGAAAGCATGTTTTCAGTCTGGTCGGCTGTTTTCTTTACTCCAGCGGTATGCCACATCTGCAGCGGGAGCTGATGAGTTCAAGCAGCCTCCGGCACTCCACAGCACAGCCAGAGCGGCTCATGCAGCAAGACAGGGGCTAACAACAGCCCAGTGTCGAGGCCTTCCCCTGCAGTGGGACACTGCTCATTCGCAGGTCCTCCCAGACTCCAGCATGACACGGGCCAGTCCCTGTTGTGCCTACAGAGCCATTTGCAGCAGCCCCTTGGATCCACCTCAGCTCAGGTGGAACGTGTTTCACAGGACACGACACGCAGGCTGTAGCTGAGCTCCTCCCGGGCCATCTCGGGGCTCACGCTTGAAGGTGGGACAGGCAGGATGGGCAGCCTCGCACCCCGTTGCCTCCCTGCTGCTCTGCGGGCTGTGGGCAGCCAGGGGCTATGCTGGGGACGAGGATATTTCTTGGCAATGCCTGTCTCTCAAACACACCATGAAGGGTTGTCCTCAGACCACTGAAGTGTGTCAGGCCGGGACAGAGCACCTGACCATGCAGAGATGCCGTGTTTGTGGAAGGTGCAGCCCTCACAGCGCCGCTGCTGTGAACTCAGCTCTTCTCTACGGCAGCTTTGAAGAACCAGCGGGAAACCCGCTCCCCGACCCAGTCTGATCCTAACCAGATCCTGCCCTTGTCAAGTACCTTCCGCTGCAGACTGAGGAATCGCAGATCTTCCGCCTGCAGCCTCCCTAACGAATGCCTCTTGCTAAACACAAAAGGCAGTTTCTGCGCGCGCGAGATCAGAGCAGCAGCTCCCCAGCTGGGCGCAAACCCTTCTGCTGGCCGGGCACAGGCTGCCCCGGCCTCGCCTCCTCCCGCTGGCACGTGGTCCTGGCCCGCTCCCAGCTCAGCCCACACGCTCTGCTGGGACGTCTGTGCAACCATCAGGGCAGTCTGGTCTGGCATTTTCCAGGTGTCTTCATGCGGCGCCGGCGCTGCGCTGACGCTCAGCCGAGGCGGCTGCGCTGGGCTGCTGCGGCCGAGCGCTCTTCAGGGACGTCACCACACACTGGAGGATGTCCACGCAGTGCCAGGCCATGTGGCCTCATGGAGGCTTATTTACCAGCATGGCTTTGAACAACCCAGGAACCATCGAGGTCACATTCCCTGTAGTGCTGGGTGGTCCTGAGGGTGCCCAGGGCTACCTGTCAGCACCAGCACCGAGGGGCCTGCCAGTGGCCAACACCAGCACCCAGTGACACCCCAGTGGTCAACACGGGCACGCAGGGACCTGGCAGCAGCGTGGCATCTGCGCAGGAGGGCCAGCAGGCTGAATATGAGCCAGCAGTGGCCCAGGTGGCCAAGAAGGCCAATGGCATCTTGGCTTGTATCAGAAACGGTGTGACCAGCAGGTCCAGGGAGGTTCTTCTCCCTCTGTACTCAGCACTGGTGAGACCACTCCTCGAATCCTGTGTTCAGTTCTGGGCCCCTCACCACAAGAAGGATGTTGAGGCTCTGGAGCGAGTCCAGAGAAGAGCAACAAAGCTGGTGAGGGGGCTGGAGAACAGGCCTTATGAGGAGTGGCTGAGAGAGCTGGGGGTGTTTAGCCTGGAGAAGAGGAGGCTGAGGGGAGACCTCATTGCTCTCTCCAACTACCTGAAAGGAGGTTGTGGAGAGGAGGGAGCTGGGCTCTTCTCCCAAGTGACAGGGGACAGGACGAGAGGGAATGGCCTCAAGCTCTGCCAGGGGAGGTTTAGGCTGGACATTAGGAAAAAAATATTCACAGGAAGGGTCATTGGGCACTGGCAGAGGCTGCCCAGGGAGGGTGTTGAGTCCCCTTCCCTGGAGGGGTTTAAGGGACGAGTGGACGAGGTGCTGAGGGACATGGTTTAGTGATTGATGGGAATGGTTGGACTCGATGACCCGATGGGTCTTTTCCAACCTAGTGATTCTATGATTCTACGAAGGCAGCCCTGCCTGTCTCTGTTCGCCATCGTTGCGTGGCGCCAGAGGAAAGGGTCGGCAGAGCTGTAGCCCCACACCCAGGCCTCGCACCCCGGTCGGGCTGCCTGGGTCCGGCGAGCCCTGCCCGTGCCCCGGCAGCACCGTCACGGCTCACACGGTGCCCTTGGCACGGTCGGGGTGGGCAGGCTGGGCCCCCGGCCCCACCGGCCGCATGTGGTGGGCGAGCCGGGCTCCCCGCGGCCACGCTGTGCCACGACGGCGGCTTCGCTGCACCCGCATGGGCTGTGCAAATCAGGAGCCCCCCAGCCCCGTCCACAGCACCCCGCGGGGGGGAAGGGGCAGAGAAACAAAGTCATTTATATAATGTGTCTCCCCGCTGAGCCCCTAATGGCTGGCGCTTTTGTTCTGCAGTGGCTGGCTGGCTGTGATGGGCAGGAAGCCGCAGTCTCCCTTTGTTCCACGGCCTTATTCAGCAATTTAGATCCATCATAAAAATCAAATATGCATGTTGCAATAGCCTTGCGTACAACAGCTTCAATTTTCGCCTTTCTTTAATTTGAACTCCATGGGAGAAAGAGGCAGGGCCAGGGAGCAAGGGGCAGCGGGAGAAGCGCTTTGTGTTTTTGTTCAGCGGGCTGTGAAAATAGGGAGTAATGAAAATACAGAATTTTTATCTTTGCCTCATTATTTAAAAAAGAAGAAGAAGAAAAAAAAAAGCACAGAAATCTTTAACAAGGCCTTGCTAGCAGAAGGAGAGCCCATGCGGGGAGCAGCCTTCGTGTCCCCCCATCCTGGGGAGAGCAGGCTCAGCAGGGCTGGGGCACGAGGGCTGCCCGGGGGCTGCAGCGCTGGGGCAGTGGCTGGTGATGGAGCTGGCAGCTGCCACGGTGCACGCAGGTGAGTTGACAAGCTCTGACTCCCTGCACCCTTCCAGAACATCGAGGTACTTGTCTATTGCTGAAAACAAACATGTATCCTCAAAAATTTTGCCAGCACCTCCCTGCTCTGCGTCCCCGGGGGTTTGCGGGTGCGGAGCCGTGGGGCTGGCGGGGGTGGCTGCGCACCAAGCTGCTCACCTGGACCATCCTGGAGAGGTGCAGAGGCGTCGTGGCAGTGGATGTGCAAGGGATGCTTTTCCCCTGCTCACCTCACACCTTCCCTGCATCCCCATGGGGCAGCGGGTGGCTGCAGAGGGACACTACTGCCCGTACAGATCCACCACGGAGCTTTGGGGCACGCTGGTGGGAGGTGTGCGGACACAGGAGGATTCCACCTTGCATCCACCTGTCTGTGAGATGGGGATACGCTTTCTTGAGAGCAGAGCGCTGGGAGACAGAGGTCCGGGGCTGGGGCCAGCCTCCACCGTGCCAGCCCAGCAGCAGCTGGAGATGTTGGGCTGCTCTGCCTGGACACCCACAGGAGAAAACCCCGTGGGCTGAGGATGGTGACACCAAGAAGCACGGCAGTGCTGAGGTTGGCGCCGGTGGCTTGGGAAGGCTGGAAGCGCTGGGGCAGGAAGGTGTGGGGGCAGGAAGGTGTGGGCACTGTGCGTGTGCACGTGTGGGTGCCCAGCCAGGCCAGCAGTGATTTGGCAGAGAATCCCCTCCCCCATGCTGAGAAAAGGCCCTTTTTCGCTGTGACAATTCAATATAATTGAAAGTTTGCTTAGGAAAGAGAGTCTTTTTAACTGAACATGCTCACAGCTGAATCGATATGAATTATACGGCACAGAAGATGCCTAGGGTATTAAAACATTAATTAAGTAACATCATGCTACCATCTAACCAACAGCACAATACCATTTATAGGTACCGCTGTCTTTTCTCTGGGGCGCAGTCTGAAGTCTCTCTTCCGTCACCGCAGAGGCCGCGAGAGACCCAGAGCAGCGGCCGCAGCTCCCCTGCAGCCTGGCTCGGTGCCTCCCCTGGGGCAGGACGGCAGGCACGGACGGTGCCCCCAGCCCAGTGCTCCTGGCCCCGGTGGGTGCGTGGAAAAGCCCCCGTGGCCACAGGGCTTTGTCTCTTGTTTGTGCGGCGCTGCCGACCCACGGCCAGCAGTTCCCCACCAGCGAGCAAAGGAGAACCAGCCCGGTCCCACCAAGGGAAGAGCCGCCGCTGCGCAGCCACGGCCTCTACCGCCGGTGGTACCAGCACCTCCACGCTGAGCTGCTGCCTGTGGAGCCGAGCGGAGGCAGTGCCCGTGCGGTTGGAGTTGGATTAGCTCACCACATCAGCCCCGGGAACTAATGCACCGATTCTGCAGTATACCAAAATAGAAAGTCATTGGAGTGAAATCAGTGTCTTCACCACATCCCCTCTGGCAGAGCGTTAATTAAAATGACTCTCTAGTGCTTTAGATCATCAGGTGTACATTGTTAACGAGCTTGGAGGAGAGAATGGGCTCCACGTTTTTAGTTTAAGCACTGATGGAGTTAACCCTTCACCACTGCTGGCACAGCCTGAGCCTGGTGGCAGTTTCTCCGAGCATCCGTCTGCATTAGGGAAGTCGGCTCTCTGACCACACTTCAGATGTCATTTAGCAAAGACGTTAAGGTGGGATCCTGCTCAGGTCAGCGGAGACCTGGCTGGAGGAATCATAGAATCACTAGGTTGGAAAGGACCCACTGGATCATCGAGTCCAACCATTCCCATCAGCCACCAAACCATACCCCTCAGCACCTCATCTTTTAAACACCTCCAGGGAAGGTGATCAACGTGGCTGCAGCCGCTGCTCTCAGAAGAGGGGGTCTGGGTCTGGCCCAGGCTCGCCGTGGGCTGCGGTGACCATGGGAGCTCCAGGACCAGTAGCCAATGGGCTGGCCTTGCCCTGAGCTGCAGCAGGTCTCCTGCAGCAAACCTGGGCACGGATCTCACTGGAAGCAGGCATCTGGCAAGGTACTGGGGTTTCTTTTAGCTTATTTTAGTCACAGTGATGCAGAGACCGTGCGGGCAGCTGGCCGAAGCCCCTGCTGCATCAACGACAGCGACACACAGGCTGTACCCGAGGGCAGAGGCACCTGCAGCCGGGAACTCTGCTCCAAACCCACCGGCAAGGTGTCTATCCATACTGAACACCTGATGACTGCTCTGTTTTTATAAATACACATATTTTTTTTTTTTGCCTGTAAGAGCGTGCTAGTAAGAGCTAAATCTCTTCCTTGTCTTTCAGGCGATGCCGATGAAAGGTTATTAAAAATCACTCCCAGTCTCCTCTTACCAGAATCACAGCATGGAAAAACCTTTTTATTTCTGCCAGAGGTTTGCACAATTTCCGCTGATGCGCTGCTCTGAACAGAGAGGCTCTCACAGAGGTTTTTAGTTTGCAGCTTGTGCAGCAACTAGAAGCCATTTACACCTTTCTGAGCATTAGAGAGGTGCTTTCTCAAGCGTAGCTGTTTTAAACTGGAATTCAACCCAGGAATAAATAGCAACGTTACATAATAAACTTACAGAACTGCAGGTCTATGAACAACAGTGAAGTCATTAACGCGGCACAGTGCAAACACGGGTGGAAGGGCCACGGCACTGACCCCATTACTGCCGCAGTCCTGTCCGCCTGTAGAAAACGCAGAACGGATTTTTCCCATTAAAGAAAAAAAAAACCCAATAGTTAAGAGGCAATCCAGATCCCCACCCAGTTAGACTCATGCCAAAAGAGCAACGCCGGAGCCTGGGACACGACCAGACAGCGTGGTCCGTGGAGAGTTTTGGGGTGCTGTGTGTGGTTAGCTGCAATCGCTCTCGCCCTCTCAGGCTCCAGAGGAGCAGGATCTCCTCCCTCAGGGCTCTGTACAGGAGCCAGCACCTGGCTGGCTTGGCTTGGCAGCACCAGGAGTCATTGGGGCTAGGTGATTTTGACTCACTTTATTTCACAATTCCTCTATTTTCGGTGTTGTTTTTATTTTTTCTCAAGAAGGTGCATCAGCAACCCAATTATTGAACTTACTGGCTCACACACGAATGTCCTGACCTGATTAATTAGTGAACGCTCCCGCGCCCTTGCTAGCTGTAAGATTTCCTCACGGTGACCTCTGCTCCGTCTGGATGACACTGCGCAGCCCAGTCCTCTGCTCCCCAGGGAGGTGGGAGAGGGGCCAAGGGCACCCACACCAAACAGATCGCTCGGCCCGCCTGCAGTCTCGGGTTGGTTTTCTTTAATTTTTAAATTATTTATTGTTGCAGCTATAAATTAGAGATGAACGGTAGCCCCCGGGGCTCTCTTTTGGACGAGGTCCTTATTAATGAATTCCAAGCGTATTCTGCTGCAAGGGGCAGTTTTTGGTAAGCGAATCGCATATTGAACACTCAGCAGCTCATCAAGTTTTCCTCCCTGCTCAAGCTCAGCTCTTGCACTGCAAGCAAAGGGAGGAGCAGCGAGTTAGCCACTTACCTCGCTTACCTTTGTCTCCTTCCAGTTTGATCGGCAGAAGAAAACAGATGGCGATTTCGGTTCGAGTTTACAGGTTTCAAGATGACCTCAACCCATCAAGGCATCATGCTTTCCCTTCAACCATTAATTACAGCAGCGTGCTCAGAATCCTTATACAATTGTTTAGTAAAATTAAATGCACTTATAATGTCTTTTTCCATACACAAGGCATCCCGAAGCCATAAGACGAATCGCGCTCTTTGGCTCATTACCTCCACTTTCACGTTAATTCACAGCACCGGCCCCGGCGCCCTCGCACCGTTGGGCACCGAGATCCTCGTGCGAGGGGACGAACACGGACGTGCGGCCCTGCGGGGAGGCAGAAGAGCGTCCCGCCGAGCGCACGGCACACCCCCACCCCGACACAGACACCGCACAAGCGGGGACATCGGAGACGAGAGCTTTTGCTCATTTTTTTTGTTTTTAATGTATCACAATGAGCAGGAAACATACGTGATGAAATATTTCCAAAGGAGTATATTCAATTACCATCTACAGTCAACTCAACTATGACAACAAAGTCTTTTTGTGACAAATCTTTTAAAGTTTTGAAAGTTCCATGTGGTTTCTGTTTCTGTTAAGTCTCCATGTATTTTGGTACAGTTCGAGATCAGCATTGTTACAGTAACAAAAAAAAGCTAACAAGACTACATTATAGAAAAACACCAAGAACATCATTTTTGGTTTCACTTGCTCTATTTTTTGTACATTGCAAAGGCTGTTCATACCCCTCTTCACCTCATTTATGCTTTCTGGTCTACCCAAACTCGCCCCCCAAAAGAAAAACAAAAAAATAGTCAAAGCTTTGTGTTTCACAGTGGGCAGTATCTCAGCGCCGACAAACCAACCAACCAACCAACCGACCGACCGACCAACCAACCAACCCAATTTCTGCTTCTACTTAGAATTTAATTTTTTTTTTTAAAGCAAAATATATTTCCACGAACAGCGAGTGTGCTGGCTCGTGTCAGCGCCTCCCTCGCCTCCCCGCCTGCCCCCGGGCGCGGGCGGCCCCGACACACACCTTACGCCTCTCTTTATTCTCAATTGTATGAAACTTTGGCCATCTTCACCACTTAAAAAAGCTTTTTTTTTTTTTTTTATTAAAAAATAAAACAGAAACCTCAATGCTAAGTTTAAAATCTTGTCCTTGTGCCCTGCCTGGCCCCGCTCTGATACTCGTTTGAAAGGCCACGCGTGGGCTCGGGGGTCGCACGGAGGCTCCCAAGCGCCGATGTCGCCCCCGCAGCATCCCTGGGGTGGGATGTGGGGCGCGGGTCCCAGCGTGAACCCCAGGGCAGCCGGGCTGCAAGGGGAGGAGGCAACCTCACACTGAAAGTCTCTAGAAACATTTAGAAAAAATACAAGGAAATGAATTTATAAAACCTTTTAGTGGGTGGGAAGGAGGAGGGGGAAGAAGGAGAGAGAAATTGCACTATGACCAAGCAATATAATTAAAAAAAAAAACCAACCTGGAACAAACCGAGACAAAACAAAAGGATTTCCAAACGAGACCTTGCGGAATTTGACAGATAAAGCTAGTGTTAAATTGTTAACTTGTATCACAGAGAGAATCAAAAACAAAACGAACAAAAAAATTTCTATATGATACAGACAGAGTAACATACAACAGTTAAATGGCAAAAAATATATATATATATATTTCATAGAATTACAAACAAGATAAAATAATGGAAAACAAAAAACTGTACAACTTTAGAATTTAAAAAATGTTCATCTCAAACACGGGGAGAAATACAAGAACCTTTGTTAAAAGAAAACAGTTTCTTAAAACAGCAAATGCTTTTTGTGTACTTGTTTCCGTTTTTGACACCTTATGCTACAACTGGGTACTGGTAGGAATATTAGATGGTTCTCTCTTTAGTATCGTCTACTTAAAAAACAATTAAAAAAGGAATTTGCACTGTGCATTAGCCTAGTTAGAAATATGTACAACAGTTCAGGATCTAGTCGTTCATCGAACTAAAACCAAAAAATCCATAAAAATAAAAGCGTCCCGCTAGAAAATGAACCCCACGTTTGTCTCTCGAATGCTCCAGTCTCTCGCAGAGTCGACGAGCGGCTTCAGCACGGGGAGGAGAAGCCCGGAGGTGGCGGGAGGAACCTGCGTTCACAGTCTTCGAAGTTCCTTTTTGAAGCAGGAGGAGGATGAAGATGATGGGGAGAAGGCTCTCGCGCTTTCGGGGCAGGGGAAACAGGGGGGTGGGCCAAGAAGATTGTTTCTGTTGACTTTTGGCTATGGAAGTGAAACAGCAAGCATCTATTTGTCTCCAAAATCTACATTTTTAGCAGCACGGAGTTTTCCTTTCAAAGTCCGGACCGTAAGAGATGCGTGCGTGTGTCTGCGTGTTCCCACAAGCGGGGACGGAGCTGGACGGGGACGCCAGCGCCTGGCACGTGGCTCTGAGCCGCGGCGCTCGCCGCTCTGCCTGCCTAGCACGGGGGAGAACTTGGAAAGAGAAACCTGCCTTTTGGTGCGCTGGGTTTTCGCTAAGAGTTGTCTCTCTGCTTGCAGAAGAAGCACAGATAACAACCTGGGTACTTTTTTTATTCTTTATTTAAACTTAGACTTGTTTGTTTAAATCAGAAACAAATTCTCAAGTAAAAAGAATCCTTTTTGCTCATTCTGCACCAGTGGTGAAAGGGTATGTCTTTGGATTTTATTTAAAGCATGAATTTTCTTTAGAGAAAAAAAATGTAACAAAAACGTTTCTTTTTTTTTTTTTTTAAAAGAAGGAACAGAGTGCAGCCTAATTACACAAACAGAAACAAATGCTTATAGTTTAGGAACAGAGTCTTTGAAGCATTTACAAAATGAGGAAAGGAAGAGGGGGAAAAAAAAAGAAAAGGAAAAATGGAAAATAAGAAAGAGATAAGTGCACAAGGGTAACAGACATAGGTAAATCGTATGTATACGCCTTAAAAAGTTTCAAACCCCCAACAAAAAATATTCTGCAAGGGATCCTACTGACCCCCCAAAACCCTTTGAACTTCTTTCTTTAGTTTTTATAAAATAATTATGCAACCACCCTCTAAGAAATGAAGGTAGCGACCATAAGTGGAAGATTACAGGATGGGGGAATGGGGAGTAAAGGTACAAAGGGGAGAAAAGCTTAGGCGAGTCAATGGATTGCAATCTATCTGGCTAGGAATGAACAAGACAACATCAAATGAGAAGCCGTCAGCTGGACCATACAAAAGCTAAATGTACACAAAAGGGTTTTTTTCTTTTAAATCTACCATACTGCTTCAGTTCATTTCCAATGCAACAATCTACTCAACACCAAAAATGGTCATATCTATCATAAATACAGAAAGTCAGTTGTTTTAAAACTTATTTTTTTTTTAAGCTCCGAGTCCTCAACACTCTTTGTGTGGATTTTTTTTTTCTGAAAAGTGGGAGTGCTTAACTTTTCCCCTTGAAATTGACTTCAGCAGAAAAGCTACCCTTAGAATCCCCGAAAAGCTAAAGCAGTTCACATTGTTTTTCTCTTGAATACTTTCTGCCCATTTTAAATTAACAAAAAAAAAAAAGAAAGAAGGAAAAAGAAAATCCTTTTCTGGAACGAAAATGAAACAAAACAAAACAAAAAAGAAACCCAAAACAAACAAAAGAAATTTTATATATATATATATATATAAAACAATGATTCTGAAAACAGAACAAAGTGTGAGCGATTGACCTGAGAATAAAAAGACATTACATTTCTTTTTTTTCTTTTAGCAAGCCATTGGTATCTGAATGCTAAGATAGCAAGAAATTTAAAACTGTAACAAGGTGGGCTGCTTTCCCATACAGTGCATGCCGGCCTCTGCTGTGCTATCGACGTGGGGCGTTATTGAAAAGGGGCAATATACAAGGGGCTCAAGCTCCGAAGACAGTAAGGAGGCAGCACGGGCTTTCGTCTCCCAGACCAACAGTACCTTCGAAAGGACAAATGTAACAGATTTCTTTTTTTTCTTTTTTTTTTTCTTTTTTTTTTTTTAAAGTTTTATTTTATTAAAAGGAAAGGAAAAAAAAAAAAGAAATGTAAAACCCACCGGCATCGTTATATGGGAAAACAACCCACGCTTTTTTCTTTTTTTCTTTTTTTTGGTTAGAAGCTTTGGAATTGCAGTTAGTCTATTTTTTGAAATTGGTTTGTTATTAACTTTTTTTTTTTTTTTATTTAAATTCATTTTCATTGTTCATCTTCAAAGCTTACAATCTGAAGGTGTCCATTCCTACGCTAGCTAGACCACTGTCCTTAGGGCAGCCGGGGTCCCGGGGCCCCTCCGCCGGGCTCGCCGGTCCATCTGACTTTTGGCTAAGATCCGTGTCAGACTCCTCCGAATAGTCGTCTGTTGGCATCGAGGGCTGAACCCCTGAGGTGCTGCATGAACTTGAGGTAACCGTTGAAGATGAGGAGAGAGGAGGGAAAGGCGGCGGCGGCGGCTTCCCCGTTGGGGCGCGGGGGGCTGTTGGGGGCCAGGGCTTTCTGGAGGCGTGGGGGGAAGCCGGGGGTGGCCTGGGGGGCGGGGGGCTGTCGTTTGAGTGAGCGGCCGACTGCGAGGTAGATGCGGTGCTGGGGTCGGGGGGGCAGGCAGAGTGAGGTAATAGACTGGGGTGCTCTTTGGCGTTTCTTGCTGCTCTTGTGATTGTTCGGTGTTTGTGCGGGGCTGACTCGAGATGCTGACTGAGGGCTTCGTCCCCACACACCGTGCTCTCGCACGCCACGCACTGGTACGAGCCGCTGCCCTGGCCGCTGCCGGTGGGCACGTGAAGCACCATCTCTTGCAGGTTCGCCACGGACTGGCCGAAGAAGCAGAGGGACTTCAGGTGGTCGCTGGCCGCCTCCTGGTCGCCGAAGCCCGCCTGGCACTTGCGGCAGACCAGCTTGTACTGCACCTTCGGGACGATGAAGGGGTCGCAGAGGGAGTCCGCGCCCTTGCCTTCCGCTTCGGGCTCTTCTTGGGGTTTGGGCAGGAGGGGGGACACCTCGCGGGGTGCGTTCTTCTGCTCTTCTTGCTTGGGGGGTTCTTTGGCAGGGTCTTTGTCCGGGGTGGCAGCCCCCGCGGGGACGGGGGTTTGGCTTCCTTTGGGCTGCTGCGCTTTCTGCTGCGGCTGCTGCTGCTGCTGCTGCTGCTGTTGCGCCTGCCGCTGCTGCTGCTGCTGCTGCTGCAATGCCTCCTGCAGACTCTGCTGGTATTGCTGGTACTGCTGCAGCAGGGAGCCAGGGGACAGCCCCAGCAGCGCCTGCGACAGCGCGGGGCTGTAGGGGAAAAGCCCCTCCATCCCGTACATGGGCTGCAGGTACCCGCTCTGCAGGGCGCCGGGGATCTGCGGGGCGTAGTAGGGGGAAAAGCCGGGGACGAAGTAGGGAAGGAACTGGCTCGTCAACAAGGTGGTGGGGTCCGAATTGAGGGCGGCCTGCAGTGCCTGGAGCTGGGTGGGCTCCACCGCGTACTCCATGGCGGGCAGCGGGGCCGTGAGGGCGCCCGCCGGTGTCTCCCCCTTCTCCTTCTTAGGCCCTGGCAGGGCCTCTCCCTTCCCCTTGGGTGCCTTCTCCTTCTCTTTTGCCTTCTCGCTCTCCTTCTCCTTGCGCTGTGGCGGGGGCGGCTGCTGCGGCTGCGGCTGCGGGGTCGTTGCCGGCGGCTGCTGCGGGGCCACGGCCGCTGTGGCTTGTGCCGGGGTGGGCGAGCTCAGCGCGGCCGGGGGTTGTTTATTTGGTAATCCAGAGGTGGGGAGGCCGGGCGAAGGGACGCTTGTGCTGGGCAGGCCCATCAGGTTGGGTTTGGGAGAAGTTAAAGCTGCAAGAGGGAGGAGAGAGAGGTGAGGAGTCGCTTGGCAGGCAGAAACCACAAGGCAAGGTGACCCCAGGCCACCCTGCAACAGCCCCTGCATCACCGTGTCCTCTGCACAAGGGCAGCGGCCGGCCTGAGCTCAAAGAGCACGGGTCAGCAAGCCCATCCATCGCTCCTGCTCCCTCGAGGATGACCGCTCGTCTCGCCGCTCCCCCAGGCCCCACGCCGCCCAGCAGCACCAAACGTGGTGCCTCTGCCGGGGACACCCACCAGCCTCCTGGTACACTCAGCACGGCTCTTGTTTTACTGACCCCTCTGAAATTCCTGAATAACTAACGGCTGATGTCAGGGACAGGCGTTTTTCCTACATCTGCACTAACCCGTCCTTTGGCCAAAGGAGGGAAGTGTTACGCCCGATGGCCGCAATGCTACCTACATACTGTCAATCTCGTTAAAATCTCCACAGATTAGAAAGCCTTGGTCACGGCAACCACAGAGTTGACTGAACAGGCTAAATCTACGTTTCTTTGTCCTTATTAGGTTGATGTCTACAAATCCACGAACCTCTGATGCAAGCCCTTCCTTCCTTCCAATGCAAGAGGCTTTGGGTGCCCGACTTCTGAGTAATTTCAGAGTTTATGCGGTATTCAGACATCACCGCAGGGCATGAACGTCGCGTTCTGGGTGGAATTAAGAGCATTGTGATGCTTCCTCACAAAGGAGATGGATTAACGATGGAATGTGAAGTCTGCTCATCTTCCCAACAGCTGGAAGAGCCAGCAATAACACAGACCCGCCGTACCAATTTCTATTCTCACAGCAGGTAGTAGTCGGGACCAAGAGGAGTGTGGGTCCTGGAGTCACCTCCATTAGTGACATCCACTGCCGTTGGCGAACGTGCTCCCAAAAAGGAACGCTTTGCTTGGGAAGTCAGTGCCATTGGGGGAAAATAAAAATGGAACAAAGCTCTAACATTCTGCACAGCCCTGCATGGTCCGTGGCCCCAGAGCCAGGAACCTGCTGCTGGATCCACCCCGGTCACAAACCTGTTCAACAAAATCTAGCCTATCGTTAACGAAGCCCCAGTCCTTAGAGCTGCAACAGTAATGGTCTGAAGAGTTGCTGAACAACTTAACAGCCATGGATGCACAGCAGCCTTTTATTTTAGGTTGTGCCTCTTCTGTGATACATCCAGTGGGAGAGGAGAAACTGCTGCTTTGGGGGATGATCTGAGACACGATTGCAACTTAAAGTCTTTTCCAAGGAAGCCAGCAGAGAAATCTCTGTGCACAGGGCCAGTGGTGATTCCTGGCAGGGGAATCCAGCTGCTGTGGGGCTCCTTTGCCTCATGAATGCATTGTAAAAGGAACTCAAAACACAGCTAGGGAGCTGCAGCTGCCCCGTTTATCCTGGTGAGGTCTCAAATCATCATCCTTGACCCTGAGGAACAAGTGTAGGCATCCTCAACCATCCCATCCCTGCCAGTAGCAGGCAGCCCAATACTCAGGTCCTTGGCGAGAGCAGATGGCAGGACCTGGGGGCAGAGGCTGCTGGAGGGAGCAAAAGATGTGAAGTCTGTGCAAAGACACAGATGCTCCTCAGGCTTCTGGATGCTAAGCCCAGTTGGCTGCCTGCACAGTCACGTCACAAGAGCCTGTCACTTAACTATGCTCTGTAAGGTTGCTGTAGCTCAGAAGGAATCTATACTTCTCTTGCAGAATCATGCCCTGAGCAGTAGCTGGCGGCTACGGGGAGCACAGCATGCTCCAAACCCCGGCTGCGCTCCACCCTGGTGCAAAGAGCTCAACCTACAGTGCTGCATTCACCCACTGATGCTGGAAGCCTGCACCCCGTGCTGGCCTCCTGAGCCCTGGCAGAGCCACCGTGGCTCTACAGAGACCAGCCTGGTGAAGAAGGTCTGGGAGGAGCGCAGCCAAGAGCTGGGAGAATTCAGCAGTTGCTGATGCAAGGCCCTTCTGAACTTCGCATCTGCTCCTCGTGTGGTATTGAGACAATAGTGATTGGTGAAGGTATGGAGTGTATGAAGTGAGCCTCCATGCAGCAGCCGTACAGATTTCAGATAAGGGCACACTATGGATAGATGCCATTGAAACTGATGTTCCCTAGCTGAACAGTCCCTGAGAGGTTCAAGCACAGGAGCAGTGGCTAATTCATAACATTCCTGGATGCACAGCCTTATCTGCTTCGACAGGCTTTGAGCTGAGATGGCCTGACCTTTGGAGCTTTATCTAAAGGCCACAAATAGTCTGTTTGACTTTCTAAATAGCTTAGTCCTGTCTAGGCAGACACTGATTGCTTTTAACATTCATGGTACGTAGCCCCATCTCCCCAGGACACATACTGGGCTTTGGAGAAAAATAAAGGCAACAATACAGATCGAAGTGCAAAGAAGTCGTTTTAGATCTTGCTATAAATTTGGGGTATTAAGTAAACAGCACAGAGCTACCTGAGATAGGCTGGCACTATAATTTGCCAAAGAGATCCTCTCGGCCTCTGAAATGAGATCTTCAGTAAGAGCAGAAATATTGCATGAAAAAGCCGTGGTGTGCAAAGATGCCCTTCAGACATGGAGCTACGATGACTCAAGAAGCAGGAATGGGCAAAAGCCATGAACAGAACAATCTCTAACAGCAACTGTTCTTAAAAATAGTTTCATTACAACAACCTATCCTATCCTACAACTACAGTCAAGAATGATTACACTTTTGCTTTGGGGGTCATGGGAAGAGTTCTGTAACTATGCAGAAAGGCCTTACAAAGGCTGTAACTCCCAGCAGAAAGCTCTTCCAGGTTCCAGAAAAACTGACTCTGACCTTTTCTGCTCTCTGATAGGACCTTCTGACACAAACATCAGCAACTGCACCACAAGGTAATCCCCTCTGCTGCTCACGTGGAATACAGGATCTTGATTCTAAAAGAGGGGATCATCTTTGGAAGGGCCAGAATTCAACAAATACAGCAAGACTTCACTCTTTTTCATTTGACAACAGAAGATATTTCAGAGACGAGCAGTAATGGAGAAAAATGTGAACACAGCCACTTCCAAGGGGAGAGGAAGATGCCTGTTACGTGTCTCCAGTGCTCTCCTTAGGGTGTTAAACCCAGTGTCTCTGCAACCACACACAAACTTCAGGCACTAGTGATGTGATTTATAGTATGCAGCTCTGCAGACAGTTCCCCTTGCAAATGTCAGATGACCTGTTAAAGTTCCATGTAACTGCTCGCACCAGCTACTACCCTTTAGTGTAAGCCTTTGATTTGCTTATCCAAGGATTTGCCTCCTGGATGACAAATGAAGATGGCAATCTTATTAATTTGACACAACCATGTTACCTGGCAGCATCTGCACTGAGTTTTCCAATCTGTTGAAAAAGGAACTTCAGAGCCAGCCTACTGGATAAAAGCATGAGAAAGTCTTTTTGGAGACTCATAGCACTCTGGTTTCTGATGAAGAAGCCAAGAAGATGCTCAGATCCTATTTTGGCTTCACATCATGGATTATAACTCATCATTAGCCAATTATTTCAGTTACTATAAGAGAAAGTTACTGCTTTTGGGCACTGTCTAATAGTGGTTGACCTCTATTGCTGCAGCGCCAAAACCAGAGGTGGGCAGTGGCATATGGTGTAACCACACCACGTGTTACGGTGTCACGGGCTTTCCAGCCAGAGACAGACTCAGCCTGTTGTCAAGACAAGACGCTCGAATCAAATCTCAGGATACCTCTGTAAATGTAGTGCAACCCTGGTGAAAATCAACTTGAATAGGGATCATCAGAAGTAAACAGTCAAGTCTGCCAAGCGAAAGCAAGTCTCCTAGAGAACATCAATCCCACTGTCATGAGTGGCAATTCAGACACAGGCATGTCTCTGGGATGCCATAGATGCACCAACAGTGAAATAATCCCTTTGAATCAAGTTTTCGATGTCACTGCCAGTCTACTGAGCAGTATCTTTCACTGCCAGTGTTTGCTACACATCTTACACTTTCCACCCATTCACTAGGTACAAGGGAAAGGAGCATCCTCAAAACCCGAAGGTCACCATAAGGATGTTACATAAAGATGCTCCAGGTTTCTGTCACCGGTGCTACCAGGCCCATCACACTTTCCCCTAGAAACAGTTCAGAATTATTGAAAACCTGGGATGGCATTACATAAACTGAATTTAATAACAAAAGGAAAGGCATAATGAACAATGCATTCAGCACATCACTCCTTTTGATGTTCCGTTTGATAAATCCTCTATTTTCCATTTCCTTGAAGGTGCTTCAGAATTTTCAGTCTGTGCTAATGAAACAGAGATATGCAGTGTGTCTATATCTTGCTCTGTTTCAGACCTTGCTAGAAAACCCAAGTTCAGGAATCAAAGATAAAATACCTATTGCTTACTTGACGCCAAGTAGACATGCTTAACTAAAGGGCCGGGTACCCTATTATCAGTCATTCTCAAGACAACATCCGCTCGCGATAAAGAAGTGTCAAGTTAAGCTTGCCTCTGAGCAGTGTGATAATATCCATACCCACCTGTGTTTGATGGAGTGAAGCCTGGTAAGGATGGGCTGTTGAGGCCTGGGAGCAAGACTGGAGGGATGCCCTGTAGTGCTGGGTATGCAGCAGGAAGGTTAAGAGCTTGCAGAGGGGTGTTATCAAACATGCCCTGCTGTTGAGCTGCCAGACCAAGAACCTCATTGGCTTTTTTGATCCGGTCCAGCTCCTGCTGAGCCATCAACTGACGTACAGTAGCTGGGTCAAAATACTCCTTTTCCTTATCCAACTGGCTTCCAATGGTTTCTTTAACTTTGGAGATATGCTGTTGAGAGAAGATATGGTCACGTACAGACAGTCGAGCGCTGTACTTGATGCCACACAAAGTGCACTCTGTTTTGGGTCCCTCGTAACTTGTTTGGTTAATACCAAAATGCTTGGCCATGCTGAGTTTGGACTTCTTCTCCTTTGCCCTAGCATTCTGGAACCAGACCTGAACAACTCTCTTTGGCAGTCCAATGTCATTGCCCAGGACCTCACACTCCAGCATGGTAGGTGTCCTGTAGTCATTAAAGCATGACTTAAGAACTTTTAGCTGGAGATTAGTCATCTGAGTGCGAAAGCGTTTCTGTCCGGGCCGGTCCCCGCTCTCTCCAGACTTGCTGGCTGAACCACTTGCACCAGGGCTGGGTGAGCAGGGGTCTGCAAGGCTGGATGTTTCGCTATAGTCCACAGTACCTTCATTATCGTACTCTTTGCTGTAAAAGCTGGGAGCTGGGCTGACCAGGCCAGAAGACAGCCGATCTTCGTATTCAGACATTGCTATCATGGCAGCTTTTGTCAGACCTTCACTGGGTCCTGATGCTGATTTGGTTTCAGTTGCAATCCCTGTTGCACTGTCGTTGTCTGCGTTCCCTTCATCTCCTGTTGTAGTGTCTGTGATTGCAGTGTTGACAGAAGAGCAGTCATCGTTGTCCAGCTTCGTTTGGTCAAAGCTCAGATTGACCGAGGACATCGAGGGACTCTCGAAGTCTTCTATCCCTTCCACCTTAATGGAGGATGGACTCAGCAGAGTTCGAGGTGACAGTTCCATGCTCTTGTTCACTGGGGAGAGAGGAACGCTCTGCCCGTCACTGCTAGTTGGTGGCATGTGGGAAAAGCTTGCTCCATCAAAGATGTCTCCTTTCATTTGGAGTCCCCCATCGCAATCTAAGAGCATAGCAGACAAGGTCAAGTTGTATCCAGCTCTCTTGGCCTCATGCCAGTGACGGGATCGGATATGAGCTTCAAGAGCTGTCTTTGCTTTAAAGAGAGCTCGGCAGAAGGGACACCGTCTATGGGCTTGGGCAGGCCCCACAGCTCTGAACTGCCCCTTCCTTTCCCGTGCACGGGTGTTCTGAAACCAAACTTGAACCACGCGTTTCTTCAAGCCCACTTCATGTGCAATGTGATCCAACATTTTCCGTGTTGGGTTGGAGTCGAGCAAGTATTTCTGATAAAGAATTTCCAGCTGCTCTGGGGTAATGGTTGTCCTTAGACGTTTATCCCTTTGTGGTTCTTCTCCTCCAGTCCCACTGTCATTTTCTCCAGGGCTTGCACTGGCCTTTTCCTCCAGCTTTCTCTTTAGTGTGTTCATTGTGGACGTTGGAGTTGACGGTGAAGTGGCTGAGCTTGCTGGAATCTGTGGTAACGTTCCAGATAGCAGCTGGCTCGCAAGTAGTGGATTACTGGGATCAAAAAGCATGAACGGCATATCCAGCGTTCTGTCCAGGAATGGAGGGTGGATAAACTGGTTCTGTGCACTCAGAAAATGAAGCTGTTGATGCTCCTGCCAATGCTCAAAGGAAGGAAACGCCAGCTTACACTGGTCACACTGGTATGGGATTAGCTGAGGAGGTAGGTTTGCCAGCTGCTGAGGGGTGGATGTGTGAATGGGTTTGAGGGAGAGATGTGAGAGCTGAGAAGGACTTGGACTTGACTGTGACAAGGAGCACTGGGGGGCCTGAGGAGGGGGAGGTGGCTGCTGCAATGAAGAGGGGGAGGATAACTGAGAAATCTTTTGGTGTGCTGAACTTGTCTTTTGTTCTCCTTGGTCCTGTTGCTGCTGAGACTCTTGCTTTGGTTGCACTTGCTTCTCTTGAGTTTGGTTTTGCTGTGTACTCGGAGGTTCAGACTGCTTTGGTTTCTCATCTGTAGCTTCTACTTTAGAACTATAGGTGGAGGAATCTTCTGCCTCTGCTGTAAGCTGCAGAAAAGCTGAGGAGGTTGCATTGGCTGAGGACGTAGGTGTGCTGTAAGCTTGCGAGGGCATTGGTGTGCTGCAGGAGGAGCTGGTTGGAGTCAAGATCTCCATTGCATCCATAGAGTCTTCATTCTGGCTATCATCTTGTCCATCCTCATCCTCATCTTTGTAACAAAGCTTTTTCTGGTGTTTAATGAGATCAAATATGCGCTGAAAGACTAGACTGCACTTTTTGCACTGGTAGTTCAAGTTGCTTGTTCTAATGTATCTGTCATTCGTAAGCTCCCGTCGCTCCCCGTCTTTGCCTTCTCCCTGATTCTCGTAGTTTTTCCTAGCTTTTTGACGGGCATTCTGGAACCACACCACAATAACACGTGTAGGGAGGTTCAGCAAGTTTGAAAGCTGCTCAAATTCATCATCCTTTGGATAAGCATTGGCATCAAAGAAGTCCTGCAGGACTCTGAGTTGGTAGTCAGTAAAGCGCGTCCGGGAGGACCGCTTGCTTCCCCAGTACTCCTGCTTTTGAGGTTCTGGAGAAGGAGGCCGTGAGTCTATCTTCAGTTCTTCCAGGCTGGTAATGGGAGGATTACTGAAGTTGTATGGGGAATCCTTGTTGCGCTGGCGTTCTTTGAAAAGAGTGTTTCTGAACCAGTGCTTGATCACTTTCTGGGGCAATCCAGATTTGTCTGCCATCTCTTTGATCTGTTCCTCACTTGGGGAATTGTTAATATCAAAATACTGCCGAAGGACTCTGAGTTGGTCGTCAGTGATCCGTGTCCGCGGCCTCTTGTTCTGCTGCTGCTGGAGAAGGCTGGGGTTGAGCTGATGCTGGTACAACTGGGCCAAGTCGGCAGGCAGAGGGTCCACGGGACCCAGCTGGGGCGGCAGCTGAGCAGGTAACGTTTGTAGTGGCATGGTTTGCATCATAAGTGGTGAAAAGATGGGGAGCTCCATCGGCATGGAGAGCTGGGTGAGTGGCACAGACGGCTGGGCTGGTGCGATTGTAGGAGAGGTAATTGGTGGAGCAGAAGTAGGAATTGTAGGAGTAGAAGCCGGCTGAGGAGGTGCCGCCGGGAGCGGAGGTGGGGGTGGTGGAGGTGGGGGCGGTGGCTCTGGGGTCTGAGGCCGTAGGGGGTACAGCTTGTCATAGTGTTCTCTGTACTGTTTGGCAAATCTCTCTAACTGCTTAAAGGGAAAATAATGTTGGTGAACGTGCTCTTGGTGGCTCTTCAGGATGAGGATGTTTGAGAAGAACTTGCCACATGTATCGCACTCAAGCTTCTCCAGGTTCTCACCTTGCTCCGTCTTCCCATTTTTCTTCTGCACTTTCTGCTTGTTCTCATTATACTGAATGACAAGCTCAAAGCCGAAGTTTTCCAGCAAGGCTTTTGTGGCATTTCCTCTTGCGTCGGAGGCAATACGAGGAGGCAGTATGGAAGGCTCCAAACTACTGCCTGCTACAAAGTCCTTCTTCTCTTTGGGCTTTAAGTTATCAGGCAGAGACTCCTTAGATGCTAGATTATTTTCCCCCCTCTCTACACCTTCCCTTTCCCGCGGGGTTTCTTTTTCTTTCTCCTTCACTATGGGTTTATTCTTCTTCTCAGCATGCTGGCTCTGCTGTATAAGGACGGAATGAGGTTGTGACAAGGACAGCTGACCTTGCTGCTGCTGTAAGAGCTGTGGATGGCTCTGTTGAGGGAGCTGAACTTGAGCCTTCAAGTCCTCCAGCAAACTCGGACCTGTACCAGTCAATGTCAGCGCACCACTGGTGACAGGCAAACTAACTTCTTGACTGAGCTGGAACTCGGCACTAGGGATGTAGAAAGGAAACAAAAGATGCTGCTGTTGCTGAAGCTGCAGAAGGGTCTCAGTGGTCATCGGAAAGTGCGGCAAAAGTGCTGGGTTGAACAGCTGAGACTGCAGGAGAGCAGCTTGCTGCTGCAGTTCTTGTTGTAGATGAGCCTGGACTTGGGCCTGTGCCTGTGCCAAGGTCTGAGCTTGCTGCTGTTGCTGCTGCTGCTGCTGCTGCTGTTGCTGCTGCTGCCTGGACGCAATCATGTCTGCCAGCTTTTTTCGGTTCACCTCTTTGGGTTCCGAAGGGGAGGAAATACTAGTGCTTACAGGGTTACCTAAAGGAGGAATTCCCACACTGTCACTGGATACCTGGTTGAGCAGGCCGGGAATGGGAGCTGCGCCCGAATTACTGGTGTTGGTGGTTGTAAAAGTATTACTGTTGCTAGCGCTCACTGGACTGGGAGTGGATGAACCCAAAGACAGACTGCTGCTGCTGCTGTTGCCAGCTCCGTTACTACTGCTGCTGCCCCCCGCCGCCTCCAGCTTGGCGGCGCGAGCCTTGGTTTGGTGCAGGACAGACCTCATGTGGATCTCCAAGGTTGAGCTCTGACTGTAGGCCACATTGCAGGTGTTACACTTAAAAGGTTTGTTGTCTGGGCTGCTGGTAGGTTCGGGCTGCCCAGTAGCAGACTCTTGGAGGGCTCTTTTCAGTTTATGCAGATGAGAAACTGAATTGTAATGGACCAGGAGAATGTTCTTTTGAGTGAAAGACTCCTTGCAGACGGTGCACTTGTAAGGGCGAGATGGATCTAGAAATTTCTCCATAGTGAAGTTAGGGCCCTTCCTGAAGGGTAAGGCCCTTTTCGGTTCTGAGCCGGAGTCCTCTTGCACCGACCCCGAATCACTACCTGTTGGGCTCTGTTTATCTTCCAAATCGCTCTCCTCCTCCTTGTCTTCCTCAACTATTATAGTGTGGTCTTCTGCAAGCGAAGGATCGCCCATAGCAAGGAGGTCCCCATTGACCAAGAGACCACCATAGAGCTGCTGGATGTCAGCCTCGCTCAGCTCCAGATGGCTGGTTTCCAGGTGCTTCTTCAGGGCCTGGAAAGTTCGGAAGCTGCGCTGGCAAAGGCAGCACATTGTGGCCGCCCGGATGACGTGGTACTGGGAATGGAGCTGCAGCTTCTCAATGGTTTTGAATGCAAGGCTGCACTGGTTACAACGGTACTTGTAGACATGGCGATCGGACACTGGCAGTTGAGGCCGCTTCGCGTGAACTTCATTGAAATGTGTCTGAAGGGCTGCCGAGCTCTTGAACACCTGGTTGCAGCCCTTCTTCCAGCAGAGGAAGCCAGAATCCTCCCTGGCAGAGCTCTGATCGGCTGGAACGGGCTTGGGGTCTCCACTGTGCTCTGCGCTTTCTGATGGCAAAAGACTCTTCCCCGAGTCCTCAGAGATCTCTGTGAAAACAAACCACAGCAAACCTGAAAATTACACCAGCACACAAAGGCAGATCAACACCCTCTTTTTGTCCCTAATATGTCTGTGTTTTTTTCTCTGCAAGATGAGAGGTATTCCTACCATTTCTCCTCTATCTTCATTCATTTATTTTAATACCAGCCCATTACCCTTACCATGGACCATTGCATAAACCTACACAATTTACTTTCTTGCCAACCTTGACTATCTGGAAACTATTCACACACATACATGTTCCCTTAGCACATATGTCACCTTTAATTCTTCCTTTTAAGTGAAGGCCATTCAGCCACCTATCTGTCTTTGCTGTTTTTCTTTGATGTCCTGTCTATCTTCCAACAAGAAGGTTCATCAAACTGAATGTCGTGTTTGAATCTTGGTCCTATTAAATCTAAAACCAGCCTGTTTGTGGTGTAGGTGAAGGGAGACAGTTCTGTTGGGCGCTGTCTGACTGCAGTTCTCAGGAGAAGGCTGGGTGGAGATGCCCCCAGACAGAGTGCCTGCCCGGGTGATGGGAGCTGCGGGAATGGTAGGACCCATGGAACTCATCGACCTGCACTCACCAGGCTGCTTCCCCAGCTCCTCTGTGGCTGAGTTCCCATCCTTCTCTGGAGTGGCTGCCGGGAGAAACATGCTGCTGGGCATCATCACCTCAGGTGTTGTCACCTGGAGACAGGGAGGGGAGGACGCAGGGAGGAGAAAAACACAGGAACATATTTTAAACACCTTCAGTGGCAAAATTAGACACCAGTATTGTAAAGTCAGAGGCGTCACTTTTCATAGCTCACTGAAGACTCATGTTTATTAGACAAAGCTCACATCAGTCAAAAGTGTTTCTACAGTTACATTCTGGACATA
The DNA here is from genome assembly GCF_032191515.1 of Phaenicophaeus curvirostris. NCBI lineage: Eukaryota > Metazoa > Chordata > Aves > Cuculiformes > Cuculidae > Phaenicophaeus > Phaenicophaeus curvirostris. The sequence continues at coordinate 17,546,180 of NC_091405.1, forward strand.
ATTAGCAGTGCACACTTGAAGAATAATCTTATTATTAATATTTTTTCCTTTATGTAGAATTCAGACTTTGATCACTGACAATGTTTTGTCATGGGCTGTGAAACTTCTTGTGCAACCAATTAGGTAGATAAGTTGAAAGGCCCACCTTAAGCTGCTGAAAACATAATAAGGCCCCTAATTAAATCATACCTCGTAAAGTACACTGTAATCTTGAACTAGGGAGCACTGCAGCACTGTTTTCAAAGTGTATCGATGCAGGAAAAGGAGGGGCATGAGAAAGAAAAGTACAAATAAGGAGAGAGGTGACAAAGGAAAGGATGAATAAGGAAAGACTAAAAAGACAGCAAATTGTGAAATGAAAAGCTTTCGGTAACACTTTCCTTGCTCTGACTGACGTATCACCTTCACCTCTAGAACCTGCACCATCACAACCAGTGCAGTGCTTGAACACCAACATTTTGAAAGAGCTGAGAGTTTGCTTGCTTCAACTAGAGACGCCCTTTGAGTCACACGCACACACATCTTTTTCTGGAAAACTGTGTGTGTTTGGGTGAATCCAGTCACAAAGAGAACAAACATGAACTACCTTGCTAGCAGTTTGCATGTGGCTGGCATCAGACACAAGACAACAAATACCCTTCTAAACATCCAGAGCCAGTACCTGACACCACTTGAAAAGCTGCCCCACAGCTCTTCTCCCCCAAGCAGAAACTGGAAAGACAGACCCATATCACCATCTCTCACTCCAGAGCACTGCCGCCAGCGCTGGTTGGATGCCTGCGGCAAGCGAAAACACCTCTAGAGCTCTGAGCAGCTGCATCCTTCAACCACTGACACTCAGGGAGCGCTTCCCTTCCACCAGGGCTGTGGTACTTGAAGGAACAGAAACCACCACTGGCTTGCAATGCTTGTGGAGCTCGTGCTGCCAGCCTCTGTTGGGAAAATGAGGCATAAACATTCCCAGACAGGTGTATTTCCTAACAAAACAAGTCTCTCCATCCTTCTGTCAGGTAATAAGAGGGCATTTGAACCCTGGATTTCAGAAGAGAGAGACTGAGGCTGTTATCTGCATGCAGTGTACCTTGCTTTCCGCAAAGTCAAGGACCTCAAGGCTCCGACTGAATCACGTGAGGTATCAGCAAATCTGTGGTGAAGCTGAGGGTAAACCTACGTGCAGGACGTGAAATCTTCCTTGTCTGCACGCATGTCAAATCCCAGCAAACACAGTCTAGACCTTCGCTTCACTAAGCGAATGGAAGCAAAACCAGCCTATGATAAACCTCAGAAACAAATGTTCACGTATGAACGGCTGCAGACATCTGAACCGCACCAGGGAGGGATGTGGAGCTCCATCCCTTGCCTGGGACGGCCGGTACACAGAGGTGAGCACTGGGTCTACAGACGTCTGCAGGAAAGGCAGCTGACACTGATAAATCACCAGGAGGGAAGCTGAGCACACCGAATTCATTCCACCTTTTACTCTAAGCAGGAGCATCTGACAGCTGTGGGTGGTGGGTCAGAAGACGTGAAAGGTCACTGGTTAATTCCCAGTAGCCAGGCTTGGAGGAGGGGGACAAGCAGGGATGCTGAGGAGGGAAGGCAAGAAGGAGCCATCCCTCTAAGCTTTATCAGCAGGGAGAGCGCTTTCCTAGGATCTTTAGGAATTATGAAAAATAAATCATGAGAAATTAAAAAAAACCCCAACAGAGTAGAAAAAGAATAAAATTATCTAACACCTCAGCTGCACATCATTATAGAAAACTGTGGGCTTTTTATACGCATTACAGTAAGGCAGCCATCCCCACTACCACACTCAGTACGACGGATCAGTAATTGTTTTCATACACTTTAATTAGAAAAACTCAGATGGCTATGAATAATAATGGAAAAGAGAGACTTTTGCACTTGAAAGGTTGAAGTCAATCAAGTGTGAATGACGGCAAAAAAGAAAAAAAAAAGACACCAATTCATCAGGCCTCTGTTGTCTCGCCGCGTCTTTAATCATAATTCCTGATTGGGATTCAAGAAGGCAGTAAGCAGCGGTTCTTTGTCTGCCTTCACCTTCCGTCAATTAACTCTCCCCGAAATATAATCATCAACCTCACATGCTCCTCTGCATCTTAATCTGGGTCTCCAAACCAATAAGTCCTGCCCTATATGTGTTTAAGTAATTACCTTTATCTACCTGTATCTCTATAGCCACAGCTCTCACCCCACTTCTACCCCTCCCTCCCCAATAAATAAAAAAAGGAAAAAAAAAAAAAGAAGGGAGAAGAAAAATAAAAAGGCTGTGGTACATTAAATTACTACAGGCATGAAATCCCAAAAGGCAAACAGAAAAAAGCTGAGAAAAAGGTGCAGGAAACTAGAAATTCTGTAGGGATGTAGGGCAACTGCAGGCAGTTGGGACAGCCAGGCAGGGCTAGCCCTGGGAAGAAAAACCTTGAAAATAAGGCACAGGTCTTGCTGGACCCACTTCAGTTCTCTACCTGTTCAGCACCATTCAGTTTTCCCTTGAAAGGGCTGCCTGTTTCCTATGACATTTTCCAGGACCAGAGGGTCCTTCATCCCCATCTCTGCGCAGGCAGCAAAGGGAAAAGCAGTGATAAGAGGCTTCGCACCTCAAACTGTTTTGCATCTCTACTGAATTCCAGACACCCACTTTGAACTATTTGTCCTTTCACAAAGCAAACCTGCCCAAGGAGATACCATGTCCTTGTACATGCAGAAAATGCCTCGCACGTTGCGGCTGCTTTTAACATAAACAGATAGCAGGAGTACCAAGGGGACAGGAAGGTTTAGTAGGCCACGGCCGCCCGACAGATAAACAAGCAGCGGTGCTCCACAGCACAGCATTTTGTACTTGAGATGTATTTAAATGGCATTAACTGCTCTAGTGATAGAGATAGAGAGGAATGTGTTTATCTTGAGCACAGCCTGTGTTAGCGTGTGCGGTCGTTAAACGCTCTCCCCCTCCCTCTCACCTGAGCAGGCAATACCTGGCGTGTAATCCTGGCATCCATCCTCACCTCTGCCCAACACCTCTATCTCTCTGTTTAAACGTTTCTTCAACACCAGCTGTTTCACAACGGCAACAAGTCAGTTGATGTGAACCGTTATTAAAAAAGCAAACCAACAGATGTAACTTTGACAAATGTGATTTGTTTTTTCCCTTTCCTTCTTCTATACAGACTCGCTTTGCTCTGACTAATACTACACTGTATACCCTTTGCAGCTACAGCTGTGATCTTCTGGCCCACAAGCCACCAGTAAAGGCTTCCAGCTTGGAATCACCGCTCTCTGTTACAGCAGATCTACCTCTGCAGCAAGAGTGCTCGTCTCGCCTCTGCTCCTCCATCGCAGGTCTGCTCTAGGCTGCTCTCCAGGGCAATGTTACCACACAGAAGGCAAATGGTTCTCTCAACCCATGTTGCTCTTAACCTTCCTGTCCCAATGGAATTGGGAGGTGGGAAAGCAACAGCAGTTTACTCCTACCCACTCTTTCTGACAGCCCGTATTGGCATACCAACAGGTGGATCAGGTTATGGTTATCTGAGTAGAGGTCAGTGATCCATGAACATTTGGAAAACCCTAATGCTGGGGCAGGCTTTCAGGGAGCACCTCTGGCTCTGACCACCCCATCCCTGTCCCTGTCCTGCTCAGCGGGGCAGGGAATGTGCTTGTGTAAAGAGTGAAGGAGGGGGAAGCTCAGGCTGGAGATTGTGGCAGCCTCTCCTGCGTCCCATGTGAAAACACATCCCTGATAGTCTGTAATGGAGATGGGAATGCCAGCAGGAGAACTTCCCTCTAGAGCAGATTGCAGAGAAGCCAACTATGTGCCTCAGAAGATGGAAAGTTGTTGGGACAAGCCCCTGCGCTTCCAAGGACCCTCCCTTTTGGATGAAATTCAGATCCCCTTAAGTAGGTAAAATTCCTTTATGATGAAGAGATCCACCAACACGTATGGAGACTTCAACTCTATGGCCATTTCTGTAGATAATGTGGTCCAGTTTCACAAAAAAACCAAGGGCTGACGTACCTCTTCTGCCTCCCTGTCCCACGAGTATCCTCAGCAGACTGCACCTGCCCTGACTCCTACAAACCTGTCACCAGTCTGGAGAACAACCAGTGGGTCCACTTCTCACTGGTGACAACCTACAGCAGTGACAAGTGCGGCTCCTGCCACTACCAGATCTACCAGATTTTGAGGATGATGAACTGCAGAGCTGCTTTTCAGCATGGGCCGGAGGCTCAGAGCTCCAACAAACCTCCTGCGCTGGCCCTGGCAGCGTGACACAAGCATATTTCTTGGCACGTCCAAAAAATTAATCTTAGGTGGCATGAATCGCCAGCTCCCCTTGTGCGCTGGATCTGCCTGCTCTGACTTTCCTCCAAACTGAGTGACAGTCTATGTGGTTCCTCCGTAAATGCCCCAAAATGCTGAAATCGTGTGGCTTGGAGAAGAAAATGTCTAGAAGGGGTCTGAGGAGATACGTTTCTATCCCTATGTCCATGCAACCAGGGGGAAATACAGATGCAATGCAGGGTTCCTGAACCAGACAAAGGAGGTAATTTCCATTACAAAGAGAGAGAGAGGGTGCTGGAGTGAAAAGCTTCATTAGACTCAGAGAGGCAAAGCAATGGCAGTATACCAAGGTCACTTCTAATTTAGACCATCTAATTGGCAAACATGGCTCCAAATGGCTATCATCTCACAGGGCTCAGAATTAATGAAGCCCGATTATTTTCATTACCTTCATCCGAGATGGAGAATGAGACACAGAGTGAGAGGGAAAGGGGGGAGTGAGAGGGGGTGAGAAGGAGGGAGAGAGAAAAATTGAATGACAGCAGAAGGGAGAGAGCAATAAGAAAAGACAATAGGAAAGAGGGAAAAAACAGAGATAGTAAGAGGGAGAAGTAAGGATGGCAGGGATGGGCAAGAATTATTCTTAGTGCAAAGGAAAAAAGAAAAAGATGGAAAGACATCTAGAAACACTGGAAGATGCCCTAAACTGAGGAAGAGAAAACTAACAACAGAAATGATGGGAGAGGAATGTGCAGAAGGATAAATCCGGCCGTGGGAGGAGGGAGAGCTCCCCACTCCCGGAGGCTCTTGGGAAGCCGTCCCTTCTCCCGGCTTGAGCCCATCAGTCTTGTCAATCGACTGTGCAGGCGAACTGCACTTCACCCTCATTAAGGGGCTCTCTGCTGAAGCGGTGCAGGCCCAAAGATTAGCAAAGAGGCTGTTATGTGGAAAGATGGCGATTAGACCCGCTCAGAGCGGCTGAAATGCCACAGAAAATCAACCTGGCCACATTCGTTCACCAGCCCTGTGGAAGAGAAGACATAAGAGAAGGGAAGGACAGCAGGAGCCTCTGTCCCTGCCCCACAGGGGCTTTCCTGGCCCCCACGTTGCACGGGGACGCGGCTCGTGCTCCTCTCCACTCAGCCCGTGGCTGCAGCCCGGCCAGCCCCCAGCACAGCGCCAGGGCCGGTGGAGAGGACCCGGGTGTCCCACGGGACAGTCAGCCCGGCTGCTCACTGATATGAAAAGGACGGGGCATGGAACATCCAGGTCTGAGATGCTGAGCACAAGCAAGCAGCTGTTACCATGGCAACAGACATATTAGACACTGCAGGTTCCTGAAAGGCGTCTGATAAGGTATTATTAACTGGAGCCTCCTCCGAACGCCGAGCGCAAAGACACTGTGTCGAAAGGGACCTGGCTCCCATTTACTGGACTGTAATTCCCTTGCAGTGGCACCAAGACCTGATACATGTGCCAGACCGAGCCGGGAATCTTAGCTAGAATGAGCAAAATTAGGAACGTTTGAGGCTGCAACATTCTACACAAGCCATACCATTTCTCAAAATATATAACATTTAATGCAAAAAAGAACAACCTTTTGACCCGCGTGCTACTTGACTTGAAGCAGGAGAGGTGATCTTCCCAGACATATCTCTGGGTACCAAAGGGAACAGGTACCCAGGACTGGTGGCAATTGCAAGGTGGAAAAACCAAAAGGAAATGAAAGGATGAGCTTCACAGCTAAGCCAGTCTCCCTGGTTCTCAGCAGAAGTCCTGCACTCTGCAGCAGAAGGATGAGGTCCTGTTGTGCTCACCTAAGGGACTGTCCTCCCTGGTACTGCAGTTGCTTCGGTCACGTCCTCTGTGGGGTGTCCCCGAGCTGCTACGTGAGTGGCTTGTGCCCGTTTCCCTGTATCCTGGAGGACACAGACATACTCAGGCCAAGAGGACGGACTAGCCCAGCAGTGCCCATTCCAGACTGCACGTTCCACTGACAGCCCAGCTCATTTGACATCAGTGTAGCAGACGCTCTTAGCAAACTGGTCACGCTTGTTGGCCTAAGAAAGGGGCTCAGCTTCTCCTCACTGCTCTTCTAAGGTCAAAATGTCTACCCTCAACTTAGAAGCTAACAAGATTCGTTCAAGTCCTCAGTAGGTAATTACACACTTAGGCACCATCAATCAAAACGGATGCAGGTCGCAGAGACTGAGGTCTTTGTGATGGGACAGTTCCTTGACCCAGGTGCAGGAGTGGTCAGCAGAGCTGAGCTATGCCCTGCTAGAGCCCATGGGCACGCCAGCTTTGCAGGGTTAGTGAACTGCTTGTGCTCTTTTTCCCTACATGTCTATATTTTGTTATTCAGAGAGCGCTGGGACCTGGCAGCCTGTCTAGATTTTTAATTGGTTTTATGGAGCGCTGTGGTTCTCAGGGGTGGGTTGGCCAAAACAGAGGGCAGAAAAGTGAGAGGATAGTTAGCTGGTAAAGCAAAGAGGAAAGACAAAATGCATAAAGATGTCTGAGAAGGGGCTCCAAGAGGACTGGAAGGGTGATAGAAAGAGAAGACCAGAGAACTATAAGAGAAAAGTTGGGCAACGCTGCATGTGCTTGCCTAGACAATGTCACAGGAAGGGGGTTGATAAAAGAACATGAGTATTACGACAACACAATATTATTCGACTCTATTGTCAGGAATCAGCAAAGAAGGAAGAAAACAAGCAGCAATGGGGTGCAAGATAAAAAAAAAATCACAAAGAGAAAGAACTGACAGGAATCAAAATAAACACTTGTTTAATATACTTGGCAACAAGTTCTTAAATGCAGACACAACCTTGCCTTGAAGATTATACCAAGGAAATGACATTGTAGAAATCTGACAATACATCCCATTTGTGAATTTAGAAGGGTTTTTGAAAATGTGCCTTATTAATTCTACCTATACCTTAAACTGACACCAGCAAATTAAAAGGCACACTCATGTGAAACCTCTGAAAAGGGAATTCGTGAAAGAAACATTCTGGGACTCAAAATGTTATTTATTGAAGCAAGTTCCTGAGCACTGGAGAGTGGGGTAAGCTTTTATAAGCATTTCCACACCGCGACAGCACGTACAAGTCTTTCAGAAGAGGTTCAGCAGCTGCACTCACAACTCCATGCATACGCCAGCAGCAAAGCAAGCCAGAACACAAACTCCAGGTCTCACAGATGAGAACTGGAACACTGCACTGTTAATTTACTACTTCTCACCAAGGACTAGCTCTCAAGTTAGACGAATTTCAATTCCTCGGAGACAGTGTTGGAGAAGAATTCCCATGTTAGGTGCTAAAACAAAGATGCAGGACAGAACAAGATCCTAGTACAAACACATTTGTGCTGAACCACAATCTGCTGTCTGAAGTTTCGGCTCCTCACCAGAACACTGCAGTAAGAATCACATCCCATACACAGCACTTGACAAACAGCTTGAGAAGTGTTGTTTCAAGTTTTGAGCTCTATGCAAAGACAGCTAACTTTATCTAGTGATCTTTCACGCCAGACTTCAGTGGCTAACTTCTAACTTCTGCTTAAATTTTAATTTAAACCCAGGATTTTCAAAGCATCTTAAAAACAACACTTGAAACAGTAGCTCAAGTATTCAACAGCATCCTAAGGTCCCACCTCCCTTGAGCCAACGGCAGTGTATCCCTTGCTCGTTCAGGTTACTCTGAAAAAAGGGAACTGTTACACAACAAAAGCATTATAATTTTGGGTGGAGCAACTCCTGACAGAAGTAACAGATCCAGCTTATCTCATAAAACCGTAACAATGATCCTCAGTAAGTGAACGAAGTGCAGAACGTGGCTAAACAATAGGACTGTCTCCTCTCCACAAGATGAGACCGCCATGGAGACTCTGCTGATTCTTAAAATCATATTTAAAGCAGAAACCTGATATCTAATTTCCTGTAATGTTACCTTAATTAACCTGGCTGTCCTTCTTGGGAAGCGCTCATGAACAAACGAGCACTTTCTCTCTGCATCAGGAGCAGCCCAGCACACCAGCTACTGCACCTCCCAGAAGCTTTGGTGCAAAACACAATCCCATGCAACGACCTCAGCAGTTAACGCAAATCATATTTATTTCAACCTCTTCACAGCAAAATTACTCAATGCTGCAACATTGCCTGTTTCCGCAGCGCTGAAGCACAGACAATATCCTCTCTGCAGTCAGAGAGTGCAGAGATGGGAAAAACCTCAATGACAGAGTCCTGACAGATGAAGGAGCTGCCCACTACAGCAAAGTAGCCTGTGCAGGTCAGGCTGTCCCTTTACTCTTCATCTTTGCTAGGAAGGCAGCAGACACGCTTGACTACGCAGCCACTTACTGTCATGATGAGTTTCTCGACACAGTCAGGTGACACACTGTGCAGATGGGTGAGGTGCAGCTGCAAATGGATCTTGTTGTTCAGCATGTCCTGGCAGAGCGGGCAGCGGAGCATGGGCTGCACTGAGTGCTGGGTCATGGCGTGCACCCGCAGCCGATTCACGTCTGTGTTACTGTACTTGCAATATGGACACTGATACATCTGCAGAGCAAGAGAAATGAATCACGCAATTGTTACAGCTGCTGCTTTCCTCTTTTCTTACAGCTAGACTTTAATAATTCGATGCCTTCTCCTACCACCAGTTATCGCCTTTCATCCTCCTTCTCCTATTTTAGTCTTTGCTTCTGGCACATATGAAACAAATTACCTGCTTGGAGATGCACAAAAATCAGGGTTCTTCTTCCTTACCTGCTCTGATTTGGTCTCCTCTGAAGTTTTTGACCATTTAAACGGGAGAGGTGACTCAGAGCTGCTGGGAAATGATATTCGTTTAGAGGATGCTGGAGGCTCTGTCAGCTCCTTCTCTGCCTGGCTGGCTGGTGCTGCAACAAAAAGAGATTTATATCAGGACATCCCTAAGAGGCTTAAGTTGGATGAAGACAGTATTTCCATTTACTCTGTTGTTGTTTCTTGAAACACATACCAAGGAGTTGGAGGAGGATGAGTTTGTGGACTAACTTACATCCTACAAAGCATGTCTGGCCAAAAAAGTTCATTCTCGATTATCTTCCACAGTAAGGGAACCGTGTCATTTAGAGTTAGAAGCAGAGAAATCTCAGCTGTTTCTGCAGGCAGCATACAACCTGTTAGGTACAGGAGAGTCTTGTCCTGTGTTTACGTTGGACACATGAGCGCTTGGCCGGATGTGAAGGCCAACGTGTCATCTCCAGGAGCAGCTGGACTGGCACAACAAAGCAGAACTCATACTCCTAGCTCACTTAGGACTTTTCTGCATACAAACACTCTGGAATATGCTTGCCTTGGAGATAGCTGGAAGCTGTGGCTCTCAACTCAGCCGACTTGCACTTTGTGAGGGAAGCAGCCTGGCCCACGTGCCTCAGGGAAGAACATACATCTACAGGTACTTCCCAGCAAGCATTCCCACCAAAATGACAGTGGCAGAGACCCAGACTACAACCAGCACTGGGATGGCACCTGGACAATCTCACACTGTAACAAGCCGAGGAAGGACAATCTGATTTCAGCAAAACAGAAAAAGGCGAACGAGCCCCAAAGTCCACAGCAAAACACTCTGCAAGTTGCGGCACTCCAAGAAGCACATCCCTGACCTTTATCCCTCCCCCGAACCCTGGCAGCCTGCAGTACATAAATTTGTGGGACATCTATTATTTAAAAACTGTAAGGACAAGTATATTATACACAGCCCCCGTCTCCTCCTCCCCGAACACACATTCATAACAGTACTTTAATCTGTCTCGAATCGACTTCAAACCCATTTCGCCCTTAATGGGAGTTATTCATTTTCACTTGAAAGGTAATATATGACAGCTGGATATTTAATATGATGGATCGGCTGCCGATTAACAAGGCACTGTAGCATTCTTAGACTGGTCCCCCCATACTCTTCCTCTTGTCTCGCATTCTCTTTGTGAACCCACTGATATCCACTCCTTGTTTCAGAAGATGCCGTCAGAATAAGATCCAGGTAAACTGCCTCCTTCTCAAAGATCCTGCCGCTCGCTGGCATGAGCTGTATTTTGAAAGGTACCACCTCACTGTAAGAAATACAATCCTTGTGTCTAACCGTGTTCCCTGCCAGATCCCACCCCTAAACATTCAGTTGAATAGAAGCAAAATAACTTCCAGGAGAGGGAAAGTAGGTGTTGTGAATAGGTAGCAATACTGACAGAGGGAAGCAGTGACCAGAGGAGCTCTGGTACTACTGAAGTTGTCATAGTAGACTTGGCCATACCAAAGCCTGTTTATAGGAGATTTCCATCCATGTAGCGCTGCCCTGCGGCACCCCTGGTATTTCAGCCTTGCGCAGAACAACAGGCTGCTTCTCAGGCTGATCGCTGGCTGAACCTGAAACCTTCTCTGGGCTTCAGAACTGGAAAGTCATTCAAGATAACTCCCTTTGACTTCTCTGCCCTCGAGAGTGATGGTGTCTCCTGCATGGTCCAAGCAGGGTCTCTCTGAGCTCTCAACCACACCTTCAAGGGTGCCGCCTGCTCTGCAAAACTATCAACAGGTGCTGCCATGAGCTGTGCTGGCACTGCCAGCCTGCAGGAAAGGCAGAGGACATGAGGGATGAAAAGGGATGACTTGAGAACCTCCTGCTCATGTTTATGCATTGCCTTTCCCAATAAACAATGGCAACACTTTCAGTTTTGGCAACAAAGTCAGACCCACAAAATACCTACACAATTGCATTAATAAACCCAGACGAGCTCTGGGCACTTAAAAACCTCTGGTGGTGGGATGTATGCTGGCACAGTGAGACATGAGGAGCTTGAAGAGCCCTTGGTCCTTACCCTCTGGCACCAACTTCACTGTGCACCACTTCTAGCAGCTCACCAGTGTGATGTTTTCAGATGCAGTGACTAAATTCAGCAACCCAACAGCCAGCGACCCTGCAGCTGCTCAACAGCAGCTGTAACCTCTGGAGTCACGACAGGGTGTTTTCTTATTTCCTTTCTACTGGGAAGTGGCCTGCTTAGAATCAGGGCACAGTAACAGGTAATTAAAATTTACTTTTACTTATCATCTCTAAAATATCCAAATTTATTAAATATGCCTGATCCAACCCATAACTTCAGTCCTTCAAAACCAGAGGTATTAATGATTGTCCAGATCCCAGAATAACTGCTTTGTCGCAGAGTTCTGAAAAATGCATACTGAATGTTTGTTCCAAGTGTAATTTTTTGAGTTGACAGCTCAAGTGGGAATTTTAACACCGAGACCAAAGTTTATTGTTGATAAACAGCCAAACACACAAAGTGACACATTCAGTCCACATCACAGATCAGAGGAATTAAGAACTCCCTTCTGCCTGGAGAAACGAGGACACACAGTGCGGCTCCTGCCTGCACAGCTCCCTGACAGCTCCATGGGACCTTTGTGCCTGCATGGAGCGAATGGGACAACTGTCCTTGGCTGAAAATGTCAAAAGGGCATCGGCTCTGAATGGTAACTTCACACCAGAGAAGGTGGAACACAACTCTTGCACCCTAACCACAACCAACATCCCTCTTAGAGGTCTGGAACCTGCAGGAAAGAAAAAGGAATTTGGATTTGAAGTGTGATCTATAACTATGTATCGGTTAGTACTTTTATTATCTTGACTCTTGAAATAGATTAGTTCAGATTTGTTTGACTCGGAGGAAAAACTGTTTCTCAACAAACGTACCAGAAAGCCAAGTTTAATGGGATGGCGCTACTGTGGGCATGTTGGCCCACCACAGCACTTCTCAGAGACCTACTTTTCTTTTTGTCTTCCTCAGCAGCTTCTGCTTTTCAGAGGAGGAGGAGAAATCTTCCCATGTGTTATTTCAGAGGTGAGACGGGACACTTTCTTGGAAGTGGATATCCTTTCCTTTGCTAGGTCCAGAGGCAAACCCAGCAAGGGTCCCCAAAGCTGCCTGCTCTCCATCCTGGTGGGAAGGGAGTTGTCACCCCGCCTCCCAGCCATCAGATTCTTTTAGCTAAAGTACCACTGACAGCCCCTTCATCTAAACTTCCATCTCCCAACCCAGCAACATAATGGAGAAGCCAATTAAATGATTATTAATTCATGCTGCTTTCCGTAAGCCAGAGGTTCTCATCTCCCTGCATTCCGTAAACCAGCTTGCCACTTGCCCTAGAAATTTACAGTGGGGTTTCTGCTATCTTCATTGATTTAAGAAACAACACCCTCCCTGCCCCCAGCCTGCTGAAGCAAATCCCTTCCTACTAAGTTCAGCAGCTGGCCTGGGAAAAAGTTTTCATTGGGACCAAGGAACTGTGATTTCACTGCCCAGTGGAAAATAAAATTCCATATTTGGTGGTGCCTCCCTCCTCAAACCTTCCCTGACGTTTTGTTGGAGCAATTACTCAGCATCACGAGCCCTTGGACCCGCCTGCCGAGCCGGCACAGCCCTGCGGCTGGGAATGCCCACGACAGCAGCCGTCACTCCTGCATGGGTATCTTGGAGCATCCTCAAAAAGGCTATGGTTTTCCTTCTGAGATCCTGCGACTAGTGAGGCCTGTTCTATCTGTTTTCTATGCTTACACAGCCTCCACCGCACGTGATGGGTAAGGCCAAGCCCTGTGCTCCAGCCCTACCTGTGCAGTTCCAGGAACAGCAGCTCAGGAGCCCACGACAACACCACGCAAAGACTCAGTCTCAGCAACTCAGGCAGACAACAGTAACCCAACAGACACAGACAATTTCTGTTAATACAGCAAGAATAATCGAGCAGGTAACTCCACCGAGAGACTGCAGTGACATGGAAGCAACGAGAGCCCCACTCAGGCCTCCTCGAAAGGGCACCTGGGCGTTCCACACTGCTACAGCGCTGCCTGTTTGTTACTGTGCACAATAATCATACATGGGTGGATGTTCCTTTCTGAAACACTGTCCGTTTACGTTCTTTATTCCCTGAAGGTACCATCCGGTCTAATAAGATGTTGTAGCCATACTACTAAGTAAGGTCTGTATATTGCCTGTTGCTCTACAGGAGTTTTCTAACTCTGCATTTAGTCAATAACATGATTGCACGATAGACAGAAATAAATAACCAGATTTGCCAGCACACTTTTGTACCCAGACCTTTATTGCTGCCTCTCAGAAACGTGGCCCTGAAAATGGTCAAATCACTTGTTTTTCTACTGCTGTGTCATACCTTCCAGCCTGCAGTGAACATGAACAGCTGAATTATTATTAAATATTCATTCAGTACCCAGAAACCCTAGAAGCCACCAGACTTTTCTGCCATGCTCTGTACAAACACAGAGCATCCAGGAAACGTCATAGCGAGATGCCAGGCAGCACAAGGGGGCACGTGGACACAGTCTTTGCTTTCCCTCACAAGAACCACAGATATCCCCATGGCCAGGCAGATCAGCTCATCCCTCGTGGGCTGCCAGAAGCTGCACTGTACAGCACTCCTGGCAAGGCAGAACTGTGCTGTGAACCAGGGCCCAGGAGCAATAGCTCCTTCTCTGTCCTTCTGAGTTAAGAGAGACCTGTGCTGGGCAGAAGGAAAGATGGGGTATGTAGAAAATCATCTCATCTTGTGCCCAGCATGCCCTGTATTTGCAAAGTGGTACCCCAAAGCACTGTACCTTTCTTCCAGCACTGGCATCTAATATTATATCTTTAGAACTGTAGGAAATCTTGGGGGTTTTAAAATTCTGAAGTGGCTGAAAAGAAACAATTGATTATCTTTTGTATTTACCTGTTCTTAAGCCAGCTATCAATCTGTGTGAATATTACTGTCCAATTCAATTGAATAACTATTTTAACTAACCTGCCATAACAGTCCATAGCAACTATTTTATTACATCAATGTCTTGAGCTTGGGAGGTGGTCTAAACAGCAGCAATTCTGCTTAAAACCAGCAATAAGGGATCACCACCACTGCCAGGCAGCACACAGCTACCTGGCAAACACAAACTACCAGCGAGGAAATACCGAACGTGGAAAGCGGAGATAGAAAAGCTGTTGGCAGAGACTCGCTTGCTGAAGAACATGCATGAAAAGTATCTGAGAACAGCAAAGCAGCTACTGCTGCTGCCACCCAGGTCTTCACCCAGCAGGATGGCCCTTTCGTGCTCCTGCACATCTTAGACAGCAGGGACTGCTGGACAAGAGGCTTTGGCAGTGTTAGGTTGGACTCAATGATCTTAAAGGTCTTTTCTAACCTAAATGATTCTAAGATTCTGTAAGTTATTCCTGCTGAGGAGGGAGCAACTGGGCTTTACTGTGGTGAACGCAACTCACGTGCTTTCAGGATGAAAGCTCTGGTTTGGGGCTGTGCAGAACCACTTCTCCCAGCTCAAAGCCAATGATTTCACCTGGGCCAGGTTGCTACATTTTGCTGCTTGTTATTTTTTAAGTAGCCATACTTTCCTAGGAAAATAAAGGTCAAAAAGGAGTCACAAAACTGATCAGGCTGACTGTGAAGGGGAATGGAAGATGCTGTGCACATGGCAGGGCTCAAGAGCCCCGCTGGAGCAAAGGGGGACAGGGCTTGGTGACACTGGCAGAGCCAGCCCGGTCACTACACAAAGGTTTGGATCCCACAGCCCACCCTAAGGAAGGGCCGACGGGCCTTTAGGGTCCTCCCAGAGCCATCGCTCCCACTTCGCACCCCGAGAAACCAGACACCCAGCACCTGTGGATGCTGCCTGAGAGCTCAATGTGCCCTGCTCCCAGCCAGCCTTCCCAGCCAGCTCCCACAGAGGCACCCAGCTCGGCTGCTTTCCTGGGCTTGAGAGCCTTTTGTGCTTTGGAAATCCTCAGGAAAAGAAAGCACAATTACAACGTGCTTTCCCATCCCCTCTCCTAGGTTTCCTTGACAGAGAAGCTGGGGTGGAGAGCGGCTTCATCGCACCCCTCATTCCCTTCCACCCAGCCCACTCTTGCCCTCCTCCGCAGAATATCCCAGCCATTAAGTGCTCAAACAATGCCATATATTAAAAAAACAGAAAAAAGCAGCAGTGGGGGGAGGGGCAGTAATAGATTTCCGTCAGGATGTGCCTGACCTGTTTTTTTCAATTTCAGTAATTAGAAAGGCAGTGGGCCTGTAGGAATTATTCATAAACTGCAGGAGCTGTGCAGTATACATTTATGTTAAACATGTCAAATCCGATTGAAATCATGCCTGCCAGCACCATACTCCATAAACACACTTTTCTGCAACAATTTCCCAGCTCTCAGCAGCCCATTAATACCTCCTTTAATAGCAATCTACCACGGATTCGAATCAGGGACGCTCCATTGCACTAATTGCTCTGTGTTAGGTGAGCATCATGGATTAAAAAAAAAAAAATCATTAAAAAAAATAAAAGCCCTTCAGGCTAGTCCTCTAGAAATATTTCATTTCAATCTATATTTTAAGTAGAGTTCGTTTCTTGTTTTTGTGGGAAAAAAATCTGATATTCTACATCTATACAACGGACAGTGCATTAAGAAAGTCTCTTTCATAGCTGGGTCACTGCAGATGAAGTGCTCCTCTCTGATCAGAAAATATGTGTAAGCCCAACCCCAAATCTCAGAAATCTCATACTGATCCACCCCGGTCTGATTCAGGCTTTAGCTGGAAACTAGTGTGTTGAATATTAATCATTTACATCCTGCCTTAAAAATGGAGTCAGGAATAGCCATGATTTCTTTCCTCCTTGCTGGTTTGCTCGTGATAAATCTCACGTTAGTCACGATGAGATAATTTCTAAAGCTCAGCCATCAGGCAAAGAGCATCTCCCTTCTCCGGCACGGAGGTGGACAGCTCTGAAGCAGAAAGAGGGAAGCAGACAGGGCAGAGGTGGCTGCATGGAATGGTGCTTGGGAGCTGCTTAATCCCACTACTGGAGAGAGAGGAGAAAAAGAAAACAAACAGGTCCTGTCTAGAAACAAGGAACATCAGCTTTTTTCTCATTTTAGGATTCACAGAAGAGTGCTAGTGCCTGTGAAGCACTGCTGCCCATTAGGAATCGAGGGTAGCCTAAGCACTGCCACTTGGAACTGAGATGGAACTGCCACTTTCCAGAAATTTTTTAGGAGCCACAAAGATATATGTGAAAATCAGGGCAAAATAAACCCTTATTTGGGATGGTGACTTCCACCTGTATATTTTAATGGAAAGTATTACCTAAAAAGTCTTTCTGCCTAAGAGTTTTCCCTTTTAAAATAAATAAAAATCTGAATTTGTAAGTCTCATCAGAGACATTTTATACATGTATAGAGAGCTTTTTCCTTTCAGTGCAAACACTGACACTGGTGTAGCCTGCCACATGCGGACATCTGTGCCGTAGAGCAGTCAAACAACCCTGACTCATCATCACTTGTGCTACTGGGTGCAGAGGGAGCTTGGCAGACACACTCGACATTTCGTTAGAGACCTCACAGATCTTAAAGAAAGTGGAAGAAATAATCACCCAGTGCGCAGTTAAGAAACTGAGGCACAAAAGGTGAGTAAATTGCTAAGGAATGTAATGATCAAATTGCAGCATGATGAACAGAAAACAGGTCTATCAACCTCCACTTCAACACACTATTTATTGGCTTTGAGCCTGCACTTCTTTCTCACCTATCTCCCGCTTTCACAGAATTGCAGGGCTCAGAGGCACCTCCGAAGGTCAGCCGGTCCATCCAAAGCAGGATAAGCTGTGCCTACTTCATTCCTGACAGCAGCTCGTCTAATCTTCTTGAAAGACCTCTGAGGAACCTTCCCAGAAAATCTACTCCAGTGCTTCACGAGCTGTACCTGGAGAATTTTTTATTTATTATCTACCTATCTTTCTCCCTTCGATTTAAGCCCATTACTTCTTGTTGCCTATACCCTGAACATGGAGAACAATTTCTTCCTTCTTTTCAGAAGTGTTTTATGCACAAGAAGAGTTATCACGTCCTCCCCTCTTGTTCTTCTCTTTTTGGGTCAGAGAAGTCCGTTCATTCTGCTTTCTCCTCACAGCTGATGCTAAGCAGACTATGCTCTCCTCTGGGTCATTCGCACTGTTGGGGCTTTCTGAAATTCTTCCTCAACTTTCTTGACACCTCAAGCTCAGAAATGGACAATCTTCTAGAAGAAGCTTTCCAGCACTGCAGAGACACACCCATCCTTTAATATGTTGACCTGCACCATAATGCTTGAGCTTAGTTTTGAGACTGTCCTGAAAAGCAGCGTCAAAAGTCAAGGAGAAGACAGAAGATACTGACTGCAAACAAGACCTTCTTCATCCAGAAGGAAAGTGGGTCGTGTTGACATGATTTGTTCTTGACAAATCCGTGTCAACTGTTTCTCATTATCTTCCTGTCAGTACTTACACACAGTTGTTTGGTCATTTCCCAGGAAAATCTGGGGCACATAACGCTGGCAGGTGTGCGGTTCCCCAGCTACTCCTTTAGTCAAAGATAAGCCCCACGCCTGTTCCCTCGCGCTACCTCCCCCCATTCCCTGTAAATTCAGAAGTGATAGCAGCGAGCAGGGCTGAAGATGCTTCACTCACTTTCTCTAAACACCCAAGTACGAAGCAGCAGGTCACTGACGTGACAACATTTAGCTTAACTAAGCACTTTGCAGCCCACTCCTTCACAGCTGGAGGATGAGCTCTCCCCACAGCGTCGCTGACATGGGCTGCTCTGGTCTCTCACACAGTCAGTCTGTTTAGTGAAGATGAATGCAAAGAATGCTTTATGCTCTTCAACTTTCTTGACATAGATGCGCTAGGAGAGGTTTGGGTTGGATATTAGGAAAAGGTTCTCCCCTCAGAGGCTGGTGGAGCCCTGGAAGAGCTCTCCAGGGAAGCAGTCACGGCGCCAAGCCTGATGATATTCAAGAAGAACTTGGGCAATGCCCTCAGACACATGGTGTGGAGGTCGGGATTGTCCTATGCAGGGACAGGAGCTGGACTCAATGATCCTTGTGAGTTCCTTCCAACTCAGGACATTCTATGATTCTATGATAATGAGATTGAGAGTGTTCCTACTCTGCTGAGCCACAGATCAGCCCTTTTCTTGCAGTCTCCTCTTACAGCAAGTGAGTGCTTCCTCGCTACTGCCTGTTTCCCTCTCTGGTTACATCTCAGTTTGTACCATGGTGTTTTGATATTCCTGCACATGCAGACACTGCTCTTCTGTGGTTGCCACTGATAACCTGACCTAGTTTCTGTTCCTTTACATGTCTGAGGTCCAGAAGGACATGGCACCATAGCCACGTTCCTCAAGGGAGTTTGAAAGCAGAAACAATGCAAGACTGAGGTACTACCCTTGCTGATCCGCTGTACATAAACAGTGGATAACATTTTTTTTTTGCTTTAAAGTTCAGGGACAATGTTTTTAGACCTGAATTCAACAACAGCACATGCATAGATCTTGCTGAGGCTGTACTCTTCACCCTTGCAACAGCTCTGGACAGGGCTTGTCCAGAGCTCTGTGAGCTTATGCATATAATCTGCATTTTCCTTTGTGTGTTTTCCTTTGAAGTCTCAACAAAGCTGTCCATTTCTTATTTGCTCTTTGACTGACAAACCCCTAAAATGGGTTAGGAATTCACTGGCAGGATGAAGAAATAAAACCATCCAAATTTAGAGTTTCTGGAAGAACGGAGTTTAAGAAGTAGGTTCTTCATTTTTCCTTCCGTGTTTTAATATATAAAAATAATCTTTTCACAAAGATCAGATTTTGTAAGTGTTCCAGGTTTGGGCAAAGGGCCCTACTTACTTTAAGAGATTTAATGAATATGCAACACTTACATCTTTCTGTGACACTGCAGAAACTGTGCTTTTGCTTAGGAACACACAATCCCACGCAACAAGAGACTAAAATCACCTACAGCCACGCAAAATCTGCATCTCTGGGTTGAAGAATGGGTCTGTGATGGGGAATGACATACAGAGCAACCTCAGCGAGTGCAGTCTGGACTGAGAATACAAGCAATAGGCACTAGAGCACAGCCTGCTTTCTTCACCAGTCTGGACATAACTTCCAATGGTTGAGATTAAAAGTATATTGAGGTGATAAACCACAATTCATCCTTTTGTAGAGTGTGTAAAGCCAAAATATCCCTTTTGCTGTGGCTTACTAAGAGGCAACCGCAAACACAACAGCAGAAAGCTGCCTGGAAGAAGGATCCCTGCAGATTGAGAAGCACTGTATCAAGCAACCATAAGTCTGTAAACCACCTGAGAAACAGTGCAGAAACAGAAATGGGGAGTCAGAAAATGACGACTGCTTCCAGTGCCTCCACTTCCACACCTACACTGACATGGTCAGCGAGTGCCAGCTGAGGAGGCAAACAGACCTCTCCATGGGACAATCTTGCAGCTGCGTTCTGCTCAAAGGCAAGGAATATTTAAAAGATTCCTCCCACTCTCTGCGAGATAGCAACTATCTTCTGGGAAGGACAGAGAAACCTAATACCTTCATAATTAATCCACCTCAGGATTTTGCAAAGATAAACCTTTCAGATTCCACTGCAACAACCTAAGTATTGTTGCACATTTGCAGTTTCTGTTTCAAGACATGGTGGCTCCAGCCGAAAGTGAGCAGTTAACAGAGCACAAGCCCAGGGCCTGCCCCTCTGCTCTGCCTTTCTGTGTCAAAACCTTGCTACCAGAGCCAGGACCATGACGAAAATTCAGGCTAACAGTCTCTCAAGTCTTAACAACCTCGGGTGGGGTTTCATGATATGCTTAATCCACCCTAAGTGCTGGCTGCTGCCAGAAGAGGCAGTCCCCTTCTCCCTCCTCCCTTCCCAGCTGCCGATTCCCACCGCCTGGGTCAGGTCCAGCACCAATAAGAAGAGAGGAGCTCTGACCCACGGCCTCAGCGCGAGCCCAGGATTGGGAGCAGGGATGCATGACTGACCACGGCTCAAACTATGTGTGTGTCACGAAGCTACGCCCAAAGACTTCACAGAGAACGACACTTATGTCATGCTGACAGTCGTGCTATGCACGGTCATTTAAGCAAAGAGTTTTGCAGGCCGTTTCTCTGCAACTTCCCTCTTCCCTTTCCTGGATTTAAAGAAAAAGAGGGACTAAAACCCACCTGCCCATTTACTCTGGTCCTTGTCCCCTCCACTCTCTTGCTCCTTGGTAGGTTCTTCAGCATCACCGGCTGTTTCATTGGGCCCTTCCACATCTTCAATGGATTCTTCTGAAACAAGAGAAGCAGAAAGTATAACATAAAAATAGAAGTCAAAACAGAAGAGCAAGCAAATGCCACTGAGCAACAGGCAACACTGAAGCACAAGTGTGGAGTGGCAGATATCAATGTCACCCAGTGTTCTCCCAACCAGCTAGTGGGTCAGGAAAGAAACTACAGAGGAAAAAATTGAGAAATGAACCTGAAATGAAGAATCTTGCCTATTATTACCACTTACAGCTAGTGACATCACCTGTGGGGTAACGTACAGTAAAACATTTGCCAGGTATGAGAAGGTTCTGCCCAACCACGTCACGGATTAGAGAAGCGCCAGGGAGTGACGAGCCTCCAGCACGTTCAGCCTCAGCCTTCATCCTCATCCCTATCTCAAGCTCTTCAGATTGAATGGCATCATAGTACCTTGTCACCAAGACCCCAGAAACACCACCACTCACTTCTGCTCAGACAAAGCAAGGAACAGCACCGACTTTTGCAGACGTGGCCCAGACACAAGGCACAGGAGGAAGCTGCTGGGGGTTTCAATTTCATTCCAGTCACGGGAAGAGTTTGAGCACACAAGCGGTATCATAGAGGGGCAAAAACATGAAAGAGGAAAAATACTCAGTGAGGTGAAGGGCTGAAAGCTCACAACAAGACTCAAAGTGCTACTGCCCTACCCGTTAACCAAAGCACCAGCGTGCCAAGGCTGCAGCTACGGAGCGTGTCGACACAGCGCGGTGCAGCTCCACGCAGAGACACCCTTGCCAGGTGTGATACTGGGAGTAAGATAACTGCAGCCGCCAGACCTCTTACACCAGGGTGTAACAGCTACAATATCATCTCATATCTTGGGCATTTATATATACAGCATACAGCTCCACAGCCACTATAAAATTGACACGGGCTAACACTAAGAAAGGGTACTTTTATGACATTATAGCCACTTTTAGGCAGGATAGTTCATAGTTTTAACTTGCATTTTATGGTCATAGTAAATCCTAGGCTATCCTGAGGTTTCATCTGAGCTCCCTAACCAGTTAAAACACCAACCCCCACCCTCCTCCTAACAAAGACTGGGCTAGAAATCAGGATTAAAATAGATATATTAGGAGACTGGAGACACTCAGCAGTGCCCTTTGAGAACGTGACAACTTAAATCAAGGAGGAACTTGTAAAAGCATCCAGAGATCAGTGCTGATATTAAGTGGAAGGACTATGATTTATACTCTATCCCTCTTTCACTCTTTTAAAACCTGGGAACTCTTGAGAGCTGCAGGGATTCCAGTGGTCTTTGCCTGGGAAAACAGGACCCCAGAGTAAGAGGTGTGATGGGTGGCATCGCTAGGCAAAGGCACTTAGCACGTAGGAAGACGCAAATCACCGATGACGGGGTGAGAGGAGCAGTCTGCCTCGCGTGATGAGTGCTTGAGTTTGCTGGAGAGACGGGCTGTGAACTCAGCAGCTGGATTCACGTTTCAGAAATTAAAATTCCAAAATCTTTCCCCACCCTGGGGAAAAAACAAACAAACCACTGCCAAGCCCCCAAACCACCTTGCTGCCTTCAAGATGCTGCCATGCAGGACGAGACATCAAGCAGACTTTGGCTGGTTTTATTAAAAGCCTTCATTAGGGGCTCTATTATTTTGTTCAAATGCTGACTGTACCCTCTCTCTTTGGACACCCAGCCTGGGTGAGCAACAAAGGGTGCCCAGCACGGCGGCACTGCCGGCTGCGACCCGGAGGTGTCAGCATCGGCATGGGAGGAAGAGGAAGGGCGAGCCAGCTGCAGGGCTCACACTGTCTAGGCTCTAACCTGAGCATGTGGAAATAATACACATCTTCAAGTGCACAGTCTGGTTCGAAGGGAATAAAATAGGACATTCATAAGCAGTTACACCATCTGTCTTTATACCATCATCATCATCAACAAGGGAAAAAATAGCTCTTTAAAATGGATGAAAGCCCAGGCTGACAGTAACTGGAAAAATGTGAGCTATGAATACCAATAGCAGTAGAAAATGATTAGAAAACAAGGCTACAAACAGCAAATCCTCCTGCCCTGTTGGGCCTGCAGCTCCTCGCGCTCAAAGGCACAGCCTGTTCCTCCACCAGCCCTGGCTGAGCCCCCAGCACACCCAGCACCCACCAAGCCCCAGTCCTGGAGACGGCTTCCCTCTGAGGACGCCACCAGCCTCCCTGGCTTGGAGAGCCCTGGGCTGGGCAGGCAGGCTCCAAAAAGCACATGCATGCTTCAAACCCTTCTCTCCTTTCTAAGCTGATTTTTTTCTGAGGTGCGTTTTTTTAAAGCAGGATGGGAAAGAAGCAGAGTACAAGAGGCATCTGCCCAAGGAGGCTCCAAATCAGCCAGGAAAAGCCCTTGGTGCTGTCCTTACTTGGCTCCTTGCTCCTGGGGCCTTTGCTGAGGATAATCCTGTGCTCCTCTCCCCAGTACACCCTGGGAGCTCCCTGCACCCGTGGACACTGGGGAGGCAGCCGCCTGGCACAGAGACTCGGGAAGGGGAAGCGTTAACTCCTGGATGCCTCGTGATCCCCTTCCAGCAGACTTTATTGGAAGGCTGGATGCAACTCTGCTCACCATGCTCAGCCTAACTTGTCTGGCAGCGGGCAGTGTTGAAGCTGACCCCAGGATGGTTGGGAGAGCATCCTCAGCCACACCACTGCTCAGCTGGTTACGTGCACCGCAAAGGGCTTTGAACTGCCAAGGACCAGCCTCCAACAGACTGCACGCACGTGATCTGATCCAGCTTCTAACAATGAAATCCTCCAACACGGAAAATAAAATGCAGCAAAGCTCTTGTTCCCGAAGATTTGCACCAACGCTCTCCGATGACAACTCTGCAGCTCCTCTGTGGCAGTGGCAGCTCTGAGGTGCGACGACAGGTCTGGGCTGCAAGCATGTGTGCAAATGGCACCCAACCATCTCTCCTGTACTCCTTTTTGAGGGAGGACAAGGACAGCATCACACCTGGTAGGGAAAGGTCTGCTTTTTCATTGCATACACAACACTGATTCCATTTCAACTGTCTTCAAGTCCTGATGTTAAGTTGTTCCCATGCTGTGTTTGAGCAGAACCAGCTACTGTATTTTACTTAATGTCTGATGAGCCCCACACCGCAGACCTGCAGCTGAGCGTGAAGACTGTCTTGTGTGACCAGCTCCCGAAGGCTGTATGAGGCTGTGGTCAGCAAGATGTAGGGAATTTATTTCCAAACCATCATGACCCTTTTGTTCCTGTTTGACCATACCTCCTCGAGGCCATACACAGTTTGTTAGGACTTACTCACATACGGCTTGACTGTATTTTCTTTAAGAATCATAGAATGGTTTGGGTTGGAAGGAATTTAAAGCTTAAAACGATACATCCTAAGCAGTGTCCCCATCGGGGTCAATACTGCAAGGACTTCTCACTTTCTGGCTATTTTAGTACTATAGTGGGAGTTTATGCAGGTCAAGGACTCTGACCAGGACTTTTGGAGAACATGGCAGGGCGCTGAACCCAGAGGTGCAGAGCTCTGCCAGAGAGGGTGTTTTAGAATTCTGACCTAGGAACCTTAATAAGGGGCTCTGAAAAGGTCAGAGATACTACTGCAGCCCATGCTAGAGGATGGAGGTTCCAGGCTGGTGTCTTCAGTTTCCAGAAACTCTTAACTACAGAGGAATTACGAGCTCACGAAGGGTAAGTGGCTTCATCCTCAGTGGAGGGCTTGCAGGTCCAAGAGCTGTTGTTGTGGGATTTGCATGGAGGGGATCATGTCCCACCGACATACAAACAACGTAACCCGCCCATGGGTCCCTATGCCAGAGTGCCATCTACGAGCCCATGATGCTTAATTAACAAATCTCCTTGAAGGCACTTTCCAGCTGCTGGGGTTCAGGTCAATATCAAGTATAACTGCAGGGCACTCGGAGTCCAAGGAGCCTGCTCTTCCATTGCGCAAAATCTGCCCATGCAAAACCCTAGGAAGAGACTTCTCTTCCTTAATGAATAAACAATTTTAGACAGTGGTATTTCCTTTTAATTTAAAATTAAACCATTCACTATGGCGGGGGGGTGGGGAGAAGAGAGGGAAGAGTCTGGAAAATCATGAGTATCTGACATCTGCACATGTCAGGAAATCTCTGACTCAGTTACACACTGAAAATGTACCTAAATCCCTCCCCAGTGTTGCACAAGGATCACATTGACGCATTTCTGCCCCTTTCAAAATCCAGAAAGTTTGAGGGTTGGAGAAGTCAGCAAATCCCAGCTGGATCCAGGCCAGCTTGAACAGCCCAAGACCTCTCACCTCTTTTCTCAGCTGGATTTTCCTTAACAAACACAGATCTCTTATCCAAAGGGATAAGGGGCATTTCGGGGATGGCAGAGATGTAGGGATGGGAGAGAAAGAGCGTGCGCTTGCCTCCCCACCCTCCGGCAGGCTCAAGAGCTGAGAAACATTAGCTGTCATGAACCACAATCAAATC
This sequence comes from Phaenicophaeus curvirostris, assembly GCF_032191515.1. Taxonomy (NCBI): domain Eukaryota; kingdom Metazoa; phylum Chordata; class Aves; order Cuculiformes; family Cuculidae; genus Phaenicophaeus; species Phaenicophaeus curvirostris. The sequence goes on from NC_091405.1 coordinate 17,571,144, forward strand.
AGGTTTGAAATATTTAGCAGTGGCTTGGAAAATGCGGTGGTGCAGCTCTGACAGGCGAGATGTGCAGACACCCATTTTCCATTATAATGGAAATATCAAGCCTGTTCTGAATATGTATAACCTAGAAAAATGTATTGATTTTTCATTCGGCATTAAAAAAAATGAAATACCCTGCAGCTGTCAAAAGCCTTTTGTTAAAAGCTCATCTTTCCTGGAATGAGGTTTACCAGAAACAAGTTTTAATTGTACACAGGGTCTCTCCTTTGAAACAAAAAGAACCCGTGATGCTCCCCTTTTCAGGATAAGTAGCCAAAAAAGCCTGTAGAAAGGCAGGATTGAGACCTGGCTGACTCCTGCAAGCTGACACTGCCAGGAGAGGTGACAGCGATGGCCTGTGTGCAGTCAGCTGCACGGCTGCACATGCACAGACACGCGTGCCAACCCCACAATGCTGGCTCCCCACGAGCTGCCTGCTGGCGAGGGGCAGCTTCCCTGCTGCTGCCGGGGTCACACCACCGGGCTCAGTGTGTTTCAGAAGTTTGGCAGCTTTAAACTAGTTTAAATGCAAGGTCCCAGGGCTCTGAGAGGAGATGTGTTGTGCTTAAGGAAGAGGAGCTTAGTGGGTCCATAAAGGTTCAATGCTCTCCCAGACCCTGGGAAGCACATGAGGAGCTCAGCTGCCCCCAAGCTGTGCCAGGGCCATTGGGCACAATCTGCTACTGCTTGTCCTTACAAGTGGCTCTGTTCAGCTGTCCCCAAAACTGCACCCACCTGGGCTAAAGATGCTGACTCAGAAAGGGCTGCTCACCCCCAGCCCATCCCTACGGGGAGGGTGCTCCCACCTCGCACCGTGCCCATGGGCCAGGCTGTGGGAACAGAGCAAACAAGCTCCTCGAATCCTGTGTTCAGTTCTGGGCCCCTCACCACAAGAAGGATGTTGAGGCTCTGGAGCGAGTCCAGAGAAGAGCAACGAAGCTGGTGAGGGGGCTGGAGAGCAGGTCTTATGAGGAACGGCTGAGAGAGCTGGGGGTGTTTAGCCTGGAGGAGAGGAGGCTGAGGGGAGACCTCATTGCTCTCTCCAACTACCTGAAAGGAGGTTGTGGAGAGGAGGGAGCTGGGCTCTTCTCCCAAGGGACAGGGGACAGGACGAGAGGGAATGGCCTCAAGCTCCACCAGGGGAGGTTTAGGCTGGACATTAGGAAAAAATTCTTCACAGAAAGGGTCATTGGGCACTGGCAGAGGCTGCCCAGGGAGGGGGTCGAGTCACCTTCCCTGGAGGTGTTTAAGGCACAGGTGGACGAGGTGCTAAGGGACATGGTTTAGTGTTTGATAGGAATGGTTGGACTCGATGATCCGGTGGGTCTCTTCCAACCTGGTTATTCTACGATTCTATGAACACAGAGACTGGGAAGGAGGACTAATACCAACCAGTGCCCCTGGCACAATACATGCTTCCCTGGAGCCCCGCTGACCTGCTACGGCAGCACCGCGTGTGAGGTGACCTTTCCCCTGCAGGGCTCAAACCAGAAACCCGTACTGGGCATCCTGTAGAAGCTTTAGCCCCAGCAGGGCACTGTCCCTGCCCACAGACAAACCTCTGCTGCAGCAGCACCATGCACCTATCCCTGCTCCCACCAGGCAGCTCAAATGGCTTTGGGGTCTCTGAAGTGTTGGCGATGGTCGCATGTGCTGCAGTGCTCCAGTCCCACAGCACCCTTCTTGTTCAGGGCACACAAAGCTTCCCAAGCCAGAGGAACAAGCACTGGTTTGTCTCTTGCTTTTTTCCCTTCCCCACTTGCACTTCCAAATGCTCACCCCGCCAGGGCCCACGTTTAGCGCGCAGGGCTGCAGGTGAGCAGCCACGTGTGCTGCTGAACCTGCCCGTGGCCCACAACACAACGGAGCGACAGCAACCCCTGCAGCTGCCCGCCCTTCCACTTGCTGCAATCTGAGTGCGAGCACAGCCTTGGAACAGTTTTGTGGAAGAAGAGAAGCTGGCAAGGGTCAGGACACAGAGCAACACCCTGGAAATAATTTGACTGTTTGTGACCAGCCCAACAGAAAAAAAAATGTTTTCCACCTCTTCCTGACTTGCAGACTATTTGCATTTGAAGACAAGACATCCACATGGAAATGTAGGTAAATCCATTTTCAGAGTTTTTTGTGCCATCCTGTATTTCTCACTTGGCTCAAGCTCGTCTGGGTCACTTCTCCTAAGGTAACCTTGGCTACCAGGCAGTCACTGCCCTTGCAGCTCAAATTCAGGATGCATATATATGCACAAATACACGCTTTACTAGCTAACTGGATTATTCTACATAAACTTGTTTACTCCTATTGTTTTCCTAAAAGCAAAAGCAGGACTTCAAGAAATGATAGGAAAACACCAGGCACAGGTTATGAGAGGAACACCACAGAGCTCCAGACAGTGGTAGGCGAGTCCTGCCATCTGACAAAAGGCTGCAGAGAAACAATAATAATCCTGCCTGTATCTTGGATTAATGACACTTGCTTCCAAGATGGCCCTGTTTCAGAGCACGGTCAGAGTGTATCTGTGCTGATTTCATTGACAAAAACCAAAATGCTGATTGTGAACGTGCTCCCAACTGATAAAGCCATCCTCAGCTGCCTATCTTCTCACGGCAGGAAAAGTTTATCTGGCTTTTCTGCAGTTAGAGGCAAGCATTCAGATAAATAAACCAAGAAATTCAATAGCAAAAGAACTGTTTGCGAACTTTTAGCTTGTGTTGCTTTGCTTTCTGCTCCATAATAAAAAAAAAATTCAGAATATTTGGCCAGTTTCCCTGAACAGATCTGAAAATACTACAACAGCGTCCAGGTCTCCAGTTACCTCCAAACAAGCTTCTCGCTCCACAGAAATGAGACAACTGTCTGCCAGACGTCAGCATCTTTTCTTCTTAAATATGAACGCTCTTACAAATACAGTTACTATTTTTGCATTCAGTCACTTTATCTGATTTACCAGCTCCAGCCTGAGGCCCCACTTCTGGGTCCCACATGGCTGAGAAGCGCCCACGGTCAAGGGGCAGGCGGGGAGGACGGATAAAATCACACAACCTTTGGCTTTGTGCTTCGGTAACAAAATGCAGCAGCACTAGGAAAGAGAATAATGTTATCAAACTCAGATAATTAGAAGAAGGAACAATTTTTGTTTACCAGAATAGAAGCCAGTGGTGGTGGAAACTGCCACTGTCTTTTTTAAAGAAAGAGTAGGACACCAAGCAGAAAGTCATAGAATCATGGAATGTCAGGTTGGAAGGGACCTCAGGGATCATCTGGTCCGACCTTTTCGGCGTTATACAGTTTAAATGAGGTGGCCCAGCACCCTGTCAAGCTGAGCCTTAAAAGTGTCCAGTGTAGAGGAATCCATGGGAGAAAACAGCGTTATCAGAGAACATCTCTGCATGAACAAGCCAGGTGTGAGCTGGCCCCATCGGGGGCTTTGCTGGGTTTATCCAGCAAAGGAAGATGGAGCCGGGGATTGCTGCTAGATGCACTCAGGGCTCCTTGCACTGTCAGTTCCTCATGCACCTTCCAAGGGGCTTGGCAGCATTGTGGCCACCACTGGAGATACCTCCAGAGGATGCAGATGCCTCCATGCAACAGGATAGAAGCCCAAGAACCCCTTCCCTGAGAAAACCCTGAGTTCTCCCTATCGCTGGGAACAAGGGTGTCCATTGTTTTGTGGACTGAGATAAATTTTAATGGTCACTGGAATCCAACAGGGATTCGCTCCCTTGAATTTCAGCAGAACTCGAAAGGCTGCTGTTATTTTCACACATGAAATGTAAAAAAAAAGGCAAATTCCTTGAGCATGTTTGTAGTGGAGCGTGATGTGATTGTGTTGTCATTTATGGGAAATAATCGCAAGCCCATCTCTCCCTTTCCCCCCATTTTCCAGTCCAAATAACCATGAAAAATTACACTTCAATGTCAGAAGGACAACAAAGGAGGGGCTTTCTCCTGCGGCTTGACGGCTTTTCAGCCTCCCCTTCCTTGGACAAAAACTACCTTCAATTCTATTTCATTTTAAACGTGATCTAACAAATGCATCTTGACAAGTTCCTTTCTTTTTTTCTTTTAAACAGTATTTTGCACAGTTTAACCTAGCTCCAAACCGGAATCAGCTGGAAAGGAGACTCATGCAAAAACACAAACACAGATCAAACAGCAAAACAAAAGAAAACCCATCTCCAGGTCTGCAGGGAGAGGACAGTGCAGTCTCCAACACAGAAACCCGCGGGAGGAGGATTAGGAGACAAAGGGGATGAACGTGGAGCAAGAGGCTGGAGGAGATGGGGTAGCAGAGGTAACAAGATGTCATGGGGACGGGGAGCACGGTGTCTCCACCCCAAGTTTTGTGAATGAGGGGACCAGTGGCAGCCCTGGCCCGGGGAAGATGACTCCCCACCCCACAGGATGCTCTTACTGGGACCAGATGCCCTGGGTGCTGACAGGGAGCCTCAGGATGGCCTCTCCTGCGGCCACCTCCTCAGCCAGCCTGTAACCGATAGGTCAACACCGCGCTATTCTCATAGCGCACTCGCCCCTCTGAAGAGGTCTGCTCACCACCAGCAGCTCCTGAAGGTGCTTCAGGAAATCCACATCCTGCCTTTCAGAAAAGCGCTGGTGCCATGCATCTGCACATCCACAGCCGGCAACACGAGCAGAACAAAGCGGTCAAGTAAGAGGTACTTTGTGCTAAGCATGAATACGCTTACTCCAGAGAAACTACAGATTCACAAACAAAAGCAGTGCTAGAGCCAAGCTGAAGTTAAAGCCAACTTCAGCAACTCTGCGACAAGGTACATCTTGAGAATTGTGGCTGTAACAAAAATGAGCTATAATTAATTCATGCTTAGCCTTAAGGGTTGATACACACAGGAGCGCTCCCAACAACTTTAACTCTGCCCTGTAACGTCATCATGAACCATACTTAAATCAAACACTAAAATTTCCCTTTTTAGGTTATTTTTTTTAATATACAGTCCTAAAACTCCTAGTCTGTTCTTACTCTCCATGGTATCGCTCCAAGGAAAAGTTAATTAACGTGTTGCTGACCCTCTTTCTCCCCTTCCCAAGCAATTCCCAACCTCAGCATGTTTGGAGTTCTTTTAAGCTTAGCTAAAAACTTCAGAAAGCCATAATTATAGTGCCCTGGTTTAGGGACAATTAAAATATTCTTGCAACACACTGTACCATAAAGTACAGACACAGACAAAGGGCAGCTAAGGGAGAGTGGTGGGGCTGACACGGCAGCAGGGGGACGTGACCAGCTCGCAGCTTGGCGGCTGTGGTGTGGGGGTCTGCGGCAGATCAGGATTCCTTATTCCTGGGAAGGAAACTTTTTTTTGTTACTAAGAATGGAGAAAAATAATCAACAGTTCTAAGCAAACGTCTCTGAGGACGGTTTGCACATCGAATAAGTTCAAACGGGTTTCAAGTGTGTGGTCTGGTTGGTTCATTCTTGACTGGATCACAGTAATGTTGGCTGTAGTGTCACGTTGCTTGGCTCTTGCTGGAGCTTAGTTCTAGGATCTAGTTTCTGCAGAGAACCTCGTGAGCTTTTAAGGTGATTTAAAGGGAAAAGTTGAGAAACATCCCCTGGGAGCCCTGAGATGGACAGAGAAGATACAACCAGTGGGTCTATGGACAGACAACACTGACTCCAGCCAGCTGAGGGGTTCTCAACACTCTGGTCACCAGGAGCGTGCTTACCTCCACTGGTTAACCAGACATAAAAATCAGCCTGATAGGAAGCTGCAATACCAAAGCTTTGTGCTGTGAACAGCCATGGTCTCACCCCTCTGCTGAAGGACAGAGGCCATGGCAGCGAGGCCGCCCCTCAAACGCAGAGCTTTGTTTTCAGCCCTGCCGGTCCACAGTCAGTAAGGCATCCTCCCCCTGCCGTCACCCTTCTGCTGGCTCCTAAAGGAGCCCCTAAAGGCAGAGCTTTCTGATACCAAACACAGCTTCAGCTGGTGCAGAAGAGCAAGCAGATACCGTATGCAAGCTCTCGTATGCACAGCGGACACCTGCTGACGAGAAAAGGCAGCGGAGACCCAGAAAACTCAGCCCTGGAGCTGTCCTTGAGGACACACTTGAGGAGCCCCACATCATCCACCAAGGCAGAGATGGCCACATCCTAGAGCTGAGCCGCCCCTTCCCTGGTTTGGGTTAGTGGCACTGGCAGAATGTCAGTAATTGCTTTTCCCCTTGTACTAACAAGCTTTCAGCAGCAGAAGATTTCAGCTTCCTGGAGCCAACAGGCCCTTTTTCTCCACCTCTCTTGGCTTCGAGTAATTGAAAGCGACTGCAATCTCAGCCCTGGCTCTCTGGTATTCAGCTGCACCAGGGAGGTCACAGAATGTCAAGTGAAGCCTTTCCATTCACCTCCCAACCACCAGCGCTGCATTAAGGGAGGCAGCTTGCTCCGCAGCCCAGAGGAACCGGCAAAATTACGGGGGCTGCTAACAGCCAGGGAAATCTGAACACAGCTTCTCTGCAGCAGGGAGGGAGGGCTTCCCGGCACGTCTCCGTGCCGCATCCGAACTGCAAAGCCCTGCTGACCCCATGATTTTTCTTTACTTCTTTTAATTTAAAATGGGATTTTTTTTTTTCGAAGAAACTGTATATTCATCCTTATTTTTTTTTGCAGCAAGACAAAACGCTTTCCCCCTGTGATGCCCATGTCCCCTATCATACATCAGGGAAGGATCTTTTACTTGCCATCAAATCTAAGATAAAGACGAGGGGTGCTGAACGGCTGCTCTGACTCCCAAATGAACCACAGAGGATCAAGGAAAAGGGAAGAGCGCAGAGCGGCTCTTGAGGAGATGCTGAAAGCACTCGTAGCTCACAAACTGTCCTCCAGGCAGTGGACAGGACCAGGTCAGTAATGGCCAGTGGGCTGGGAGGACAGAGCCTTTCCATCACCTCTGGAACACTCCTCAGTGCCTGCCGTCCCCATGCTCGTCTTCCCCAAACACTAACGAGGGTGTGCCGGCTGCTCCAGGGATTTGAAATACTCCTGAAACCTGGACCAAGGCGCACGCACAGGTGGCGGCTCCAGCAGAGGCCTGTGATAAGAATTTATTTCTCTCAATTACGAGTGCTTGTCCCCAGTCTCAGTTCATCAGCGCGGCGCAGCCGAGTCAATGAAAGCTCAGTAATGCGCTAATCAGATGCACAGCGACTTCCCGGAGCCACCGGCTGCGCACAAGTGCCCGGCACCGCTCTGAAAACAAGTGGCAACTTTGGGAAGCAGGTTCCCAGTCCTGCCCACCCCTCTGCTCCCAAACCAGAGGTGACTCCAGGTTTATGAACAATTCGGTCCCAGTTTTCCTGTGGAGTCTGAGATGTCTCCACTCCATGCAACTGGCACATGTGATTAGGAGCTGGCATATAAAGCAGCACCCATCCACACACTTTATCTCTACTGCACATGCACATCTCTCTTGAACAGAAGGCTTTCATGGGTTCTTCATATATTCAGATTAAGTTTTCTTTCTTTTTTTTTTATTGGAGTTCGATCTGAAATATTTGTTCCCTTCAACCAACCTTTTTGAAATAGCCTGGTGAATGTCCCAAGTAGACAGAAAATGAACCTAAATATTGCCCTCAAAAAGTAAATACACAACAAAAACACCAGAAAAAAAAAAATCACTGAAGAGATCTCTTCTGGTGTCCCCAGTAAACAGCACTCCTGCTTTCGGAAGAGAAGCCCACAAAGCATGGCAGCTTCGACTTCACTGCAGGGTGCTGCTGCCTCTGGCCTTCTTTGTTTGCTTTAAAACAAACGTTTCAGCAAAAGCCTCTCCCCTTCCAAGCTGAACCACAGGAGAAGGCTGTTAATTTGATACTACAACTCCAGCCTGGCACAAGCTGCCCCCACTAGAGCATTGCCAGCGTGGCTGCCACCACCACCGCCGGCACCACGCAGATACCAAACTTCCCGAAGCATTAACCTCTCCCAGAGAGTGGCATGGGGGGATGCTCTCCCACTGCAGCCTGCTCAAGAGCCCTATTGATCCAACACACACTTGGTGCCTTCGAAGTTGTTTATGATCAATATGCAAATTGCCCATGCCATTGATCTGGTATTAATTTTCAATTAGGGAATCCACAAGGGGTCTCCCAGGGTCAATATCTAACAATGCAAGGCAACTCCACAGTGGAATAGCGGGACTTACGCTGCCCAGTGTCTCGCTGGGGCTGCTCCTGCCCCTCCTGATTCCACTGGATGCCCTGCACACGGGCCAGCGCCTGCACAGCCTCCCGAAACCCCTCTCCCACCTGCAGCCTTGCAGGGGCGCACCTGTCCCTCTGTGCTCCTGCTGCAGGTGGTTTTCCTCCTTGCACACATAGAATCATAGAATCACCAGGCTGAAAAGACCCATCGGATCATCGAGTCCAACCATTCCTATCAAATACTAAACCATGCCCCTCAGCACCTCATGGTCAGCATCTCATGACCTCTGAGCTACTAAAGGCAGCACCACAAGCAGAGGGCTACAAATCCCTAGCTGGAGGGGTTCCGCCTGACACCAACTCGTGCCTCTAAACCGACGAGGCAGCCCAGCCCTGTATCGTGAGCTGCCCTGCCAGGGCGCTGCTGTCCCCTGGCCATGGAAGGGGACACTTGGAACTGTGCTCCCACCACAGTTTGCAGCTCAAGGCAACTCCACTGCAAGCTGTTTGAGGTGAGTGCCTTCAACACCCCCGCCGTGTTTTCTGCATTGCTGCAGTTACTCACACAGACGGTACGGAGGAAGCGTAACGCAGCAGCGTGCACAACAGCTCCTGCAAGCTGGATGGAGGAGCTTGAGGTCGGGGTGGAATGGGCAAGCAACTCTCCAACGACATGGAACCAAACACCTGGACGCAAGCTACGGAAACCTGCACATCTCCAGAGTCAGAAGCGGAAAAGACCCTCATGTGTGCTACACAAAGGTTAAAAAAAAAGAAAGACGTCATTGAAATGGCCTTATAAATCTAGAGAAATATGTCCCTTCCCAGAATGAGAGACCCATCCCATCAGCCATCCTCCCAACTTTCTTCCTCTCAGGGAGGCCCAGGGGGAGCAGTTTGTTTCTCTGAACCCCACGGCCGCTCCAGGGAAGCGATGCCCTCTGTGCACCGGATGGCCGGGCTGCGCACACCCACAGCTCTGCCACTCACTGTGCTAACCAGCACATTAGCTACCCGGGCTAATTGGTTTATGGATAACATTAATTACCATGTTGCTCATTAATGGATGAAATCTTTATTGGTTCCATTGATCAGCGGGACTTGTTAGCCGGCCTCCTAACCAATGGCGGATGTAACAAGCTCTCTTATTGGCATATCAATTAATGCAATCAATTTCTGGCCAGCGGCTGCCATTCGCTTCCCTGCTTGTTAGACTGTGGAAGACAGAGTCATGTCAAGTAAGCATTTATTTAAAGGGTTTCTAATTCTTCTTGAGCTGACTTCCCAGCAGGCTTTCTGCCACACAAGGGTTTTCTGCCTCCAGAGACCTTCCCCTTTCCTCCTGTTGCAGAATCAGATCTATAACCGTCACTGCAAACTAAATCATTTCTGTAAAAATATTTATCGTGTTATGCAAGTGGGACAGTCAGAGGTGTCAGATTAAGAAGTCAGGCTGCACGACTACCCCAATTTAACACACTAGAGAGATGGGCAGGAGTACAAACCCGCTCCCAAAGGACAGGCAGGGGCTCAAGAGCCATGCCAGAAAGTCTCCCTGCACATGGGTTCATTTTAATTACAGGGTCAGTTCCCCACAATTAGCATGCTTTCGACAGAGAACAATAAACTCTTAACATTTCTGCCCTGCCCCACCTTCCAGAGTGAACCTGGCCCATTTTGCACCCTTCACACAGTCCTGTCACATGGCTCTGCAGGCACCCACATCCCAGGCGGTGCCTGCATCTGTTTCACCAACCTCAACCTGGAAAGGACTTGTGCTGCTCCCGTGCAGAATTAGCTGATGCTGGGAAATAGATGGAGAATATTACACGGTCTTGCATGAGCTTGGCAGTCTCACCTGCAATGCTACACACAGTACTGGGGGTAACACTACACAGCCCCTCACCAAGATCTTTGGGAGAAGAAAGGCATCTAAAGAATACGAGACCTAAACTTCCCCTGGACACAAGCTGAAGAGATCAGTCCTGCTTTCCTGAGAAAGGTGGCACAAGGGACAGTCCAACAAAAGAGCACAAAGCTGGCAGTGATCTGGAGAAGACTGAGAGATTTTCTGAGCCATTTCTCCCATGAGCAAGAAGCGACTTTCAGTTAACTTAACAGGAGGCAAATGACACTCACAAAGAGTAAAAGCCCCTATATGGACTTACAGAGACCTTGTCCTCTCCGTTTTCCATTGGTCTATTGGCCAAACAGATTTCAACAGCAGAACATGTTCAGAAAGAGCTCAAACCCCGTCCTACTTGGGTTTAGTTTTTCTTCACCTATGAGAGATGGTACTTGGTACTGATCATAGCTGATTTCAGCATTCCAGCTGATGCAACTGGACAGCTGGGGATTATCCTATATGCCCACCACATGATGGGATCTGGTAGCCCAGGAGGATGATAGCGCGCTCAGAAGTCAGCTCACTGCAAAAGAGGATAACAAGGGGCTCAAAGAAATGCCACATGCACTGTCTTAGAACTACAGAATCACAGGATGGTTTGAGTTGGAAGGGACCTTAAAGATCATCCAGTTCCATCCCCTGCCATGGGCAGGGACACCTCCCACTGGATCATGATGCTCAAAGCCTCATCCAACCTGGCCTTGAACACCTCCAGGGTTGGGGCATCCAAGAATTCTCTGGGCAGCCTGTTCCAGTCTCACCACCCTCACAGGAAAAACTACCTTCCAAATATTTAATCTACATCTCCTCTTTTTCAGTTTAAAACTGTTCCCCTCATCCTTTCACTGTGCTCCCTGATAGAAGAAGCAGTAGGTTTTGTTTTCCCTTGGAGCAGCATACACACTCTAACAGTAAGCCCGGTAAATGTTCCTGTGGATGGAAATATCAGCATGCTGCTCAATGCTCCCGACCTCCGTCCCTCTCCCCAGCTGCTGACCTCCTCGGTTCTGCCTGTGCAGCTGTGTAAGTGCAGGAAACCCGTCGGCTAATGGATCCGTGGGACCTCGCAGGTGAAACAAACACTTTCTCCTATAGAATTAGACTTGCTAATTAGATTGTGGAAATCACTGTCACAGGATGTTGCTGTGGCCAAGAATTCAGCAATATTCACTAAAGGGATTAGATAATTAAGGTTAATGAGAGTATCTAGAGATATAATTGCTAAATCTAACAAAAGAATTTGGGAAAAATATCAATCTACAAGCTCTAGGGCGCACGCGAACGGCCTTCTTGCCACGAGGGTTTACAGGGGCACCCGCCCTGGCAGCCGGCAGTCTGGTAGCCAGGGCTCTTCCCTCTCCCTGGTTCTCCAGCATTCCATCACCTCTTGGTTCCTCTCTGTGCACATCTCAGCCTGCTCCGTGCGTCCTGGAGCCTCTAGCTCTGGGGCCACCACAGAGTGACAGCTCACAGCCTGAAGGGTGAACCACAGCACGGCAGCGGGGGAGGCACCTTGGGTGGGCAGGGTGGCCGGGAGAGCAGCACGAGACTAAACAAGCCATGGTCACTGCAGCAAGGAGGCACAAGGACAAGTCTGACGAGCAGCCACAGAGGAGATGCCACAAGTCACGAAACAAACCCTGAGAATGCAGCTGCACAAACGCGTGGGAGCTGCCGCTGTGGGCGCGGTGCGGTTGTGCTGAGCAAATCCTATCCCCTCGTCACACCATCTCTGGGAGCAGCGCCAGCAGGACACGAGGGGTGTGATGCCGCCTGCCAGGCTGGCAGCTCCACCCAACACCAGGGTGACCTGCTGGTACGTGGTAGCCCTGCGTGCCCCCGGCAATCCTGCCTGGACTCACCTCTGCTCCGCATCCTCACCCAGGTGATTCTGTAGGAAGGCTCTTCCCCGCCAAACACAACAATAAATCAAACCTTATCAGAGCTGAACTATAAATCTGTGAAGACTCCGATAATTTCTAGCCGTGGGAATAACATCACAAAAGTACTTTTTAAACTAATTACTCAGATTCCGAAGTGCTGCCCTAATGAGCCTTCCTTCTGCCCAGAACTTACTAAGAGAAAAAAATCTACCTTCAGTGCAGTAATTACTGCTTTCCCCTTCAAACTTCTAACTGGAGATCAATGCTGCATTTTAAGACTCATTGATTTACAATTAGCCTGGCTTTCCTGCTAAAGTGTTTTTAAAGCAGAGTTTACTTTTATTTTATTTTGAAATCTCAAAGATCTGGTTCTTGGATTTTACATCCTCATGAGAGATGTGCTGGGAACTAAAAGAGGAAGGAAGACTCACATCTGAATGAAGAAAGGAAAACAGGGTTTTTGTTAGGCTGAGACTAGAAGAGAGAAAAGAGACTCTTAAATGTTTAAGGGATAAACATGAAAAAAGAAAGATGGTGGGAGAGATACAAAGGTAAAAGAAAGGAAGAGAACTTGGAATCAAGGAAATGTACATGAAAAGAGAAGGAAAAACAAACCGCAGGCTAAGAAAGCAGAGTCACTGTCAGGCGGATGAGAAAGCTCTTACTGCCTCTGCTGTTTATTAGCATCCTTGGGAAAAAAAAAGCAGCAGCTTTGTGCATCTTTGCAAAACAAAGCGCTAGTTAAAAATAGTGTGTACAGCAGGGACAGCGCGCTAACACGAGGGTCCTGGCAGCTCTTGCATTTGTACAATCTGTCCCACGAGGAGCGCAGAAGTAAGTGAAGCAATTAAGAATTCCATGTTGATTGCATCAAACATGTTTTCCTATGCCATAAAGATAATAGCATCACTGATACATCCGCCTCCTCGCTCCTGCCTCTTCCCAATCAGGCTCCTTTGCATGCCTTCCCCTGGATTCCCAGCTCTTGAGGAACTGGAATGGGCTCAAAGAGTCTCCATCCTTGGGAGATACTTGAGGCCCCACTGGAGATGGTCCTGGCCAACAGCTTTAGCTGGCCTGGCTCTGAGCTAGGTCCCTGCCAACCTCCTCTGCTCTGGGAGTCTCCAACTGTTCTGGAGCTTCACAGCAGTGCTCAGTTCTGAATAGTTCTTGTGTCATTTCTGCAGGAAACAAGCTATGCCGGACAAGCCACTTCAGCGCTCCTTGTCCCTCCCTCGTCTCCTACTTCTTCCTCCAAAATAAACGTTTGGAAGGTCTTCTAGGATTAGCATGAGGAGTGACACAACGGGAGCCAGACTGAGAAGCAGGGAAGCAAAGAAAATTGCCTGCAAAGGTTTACAGTTTTGGAGCCACCACAGAGGTCTAGCCTGCCATTTGCTGCTCTCATAAATTTTGTTCTTTACTGCTGTTGGGTCCCAGGAGTCAGTGCCAGATGATGATCCCAGAGTGATGAAAGCAAAGAAAGAAAATAGGAAAGCCACTAACATCTCTCCCTTTTCATATTTTATTTTACAGAAAGCTGCTTAGACCCATTTCAAAGACTAATATGAAAAAAGTGCAATTAAATCCTCGAAAAACTGACAGATCAGCAAAACAAAACCACCCGGAGGAGAGCACGATTGAGCCTCATTAAGAAAGAGTTCAGTCTGTTTTTAAAACCTTTCTTAACACTTAGCTGGGTACCTCTCAGCAGCAAGCGCTCCCAATGCGCCTGGCATAATTAGTGTCAGAACGGAAAGGAAAAAATCAACCTAGGAAACAGAAATTAAAACACCAGATTCAAGTGAGAGAAAAAGGTTCAGCTGTAGTGAAACCATCTAAATTCTAACAACAACCCCTCCTCTCAGTCTGCGGCAAAGAGCTCCAGTTCCACTCCATGCATAGACAAATACGTGCCAATTAAAGAGAAGAGGGGCCGGGGCAAATTTCTGCTGTACAATTTCTATCGCTAACCACTCCCAGTCCCCAAACAATATCTGCATGGCAGTCACATCCACCCATGAGGTCAGGTTAATGACAGATGGGCAGTAAATTACACTGACCTCAACAGCAATTATAACTATCACAGTTGACAATAAGGAAATGGAGATAGGGGGACAAATTCTGTGCACTTTGAGTGGCCGGACCCTTTCGCAGGCTGTGCATGCAGATGCTTACATACGTACCCTACATGTTAAACTGCCAGCCTATAACAGGATGCTATACAGCCGAGATCTATTATTTTGCAGTGGGGGTGGGGATGAAACGCATGGGAGATAGAAAAGATGGCAGAGAGATGAAGCCATTTTATTAAATCAGGCAAATTCTAATTTATTCTGGGGAGATGGAGGAGAGAAAATGGATTCACTCTCAGCATGCTCACTCTGTATCGTCTGATCCAATCCCTACCGCCTCGCCGGAGGGGGAGGGGGCCTTGGCGTTCTGCAATTCTCCCACAATCTGAGAAAAAGATTAAAAAATAAGATGATTCTCCTTTCGGGTTTGCAGTAGCCACAGGGAAAAAAGCTTTTCCTGGGAATGCAAGGTGTCAACCCCTGCTGTCAGCCGTGTTGGGGTTTGAGGGGTTTGATTCTTGGGGATGTTAAATGGGCAGCACAAGGTCCAAGGCTCACAAGAGCACTTGCGCCATGCAACCAAATATGCAGGCAGAGATAGACGTGTGGGAAGAACACCCTACGGTGGTCCCGCTCTACCATTTTTGATGTACATCAAAGCATACACCCTCAATGGTTTGTAGGATTATTACCATAGCTCACTGCCAGGTAAGAGATGCCGAAATAAAAGCATCATGTGGGCAGCACTGGAAGCCGGTGGTACCTCAGTTACCCTCAGGCTCGTGCACTAGTGCAGAGCAACCCTCTAAGAGCTCCACTAAGCACTCCCTCTGTAACATCCTCGCTGGCCTCAGTGCATCTGACCCAGGCACTTTGCACACTTGATGTTGCAGCATCAGTGCCGCGCACTTCGACAGCCCTCAGCTGAACCGGGGTCTGACACAACTGCAAAGCTGGGAGCCAAGACCCTCCACTGGTCCAGCCGGTGCTTCGGGAGGTCACTGGCACTAACACGCAGCCGAGCTGGAAGCCACGGGCTTCTGCACTGCTCACGGCTGAGTGGCTCAGGTTACCTGAAATGACACACAGAACTTGGGGGCCGTCACGACACTCACATGTGCTGGGAAGACTGTCATGACAGCCAGGTGGGGCCAGCTCGTGCGGAGACATTTCCAAGCGGGGCTGATATCGAAGCTTCATGTTTTACGGACCAGGCTGACATGCACAGCTGTCTGAGGCGCAGAACAAAGCCAAAGAAACTCCTTGCTCAAAAGAAGAAATGCTACCAAACGGTCCTTCATGGGTTTTGTAACAGGGACCAAGCGAAAACACAGAAATTATTTAGTTTAGGACCACTAACAAGAAGCAACACAGCTCCTGCTGCAGAGAACAGCCAGCACTTGGACACACATTCATAGACTCATAGAATCACTAGGTTGGAAAAGACCCACTGGATCATCGAGTCCAACCATTCCCATCAAATACACAAATTCCACAGCCACTGTCCCCAAAGGAACAAGTTAACGGCAACACCCGGCACTCCGCGCTTGTGGAGAGGATAATTTGGGATGGACAAAGCAGATGCACCCTGGAGATATAAAGGTGAGACACTGCACAAAGCACCACAGGCACAAGAATATCTCCCATTTCAGAATTAACCAGAAGAAAACGAGAGCAACATGCAATTAATTAGCACTGGCCAAAGAAGTCCAGAAAAACAAACAGGATTTTAGAAGAATCAAAAGAATGCTAAAACTACACAGAGCAGAACATTCTAGGTTGTCACAGGGCAACCTATCCATGTAGAAATCACTCGAGTTAAGCTTGCAATAATTAAATCAACTTTTTACACAAAATCCTTCAGAAAACACCCACCTACAGGAATCCCCCTCCCCTAAAACTGTCAACATTCATCCAAGTTCAGAACAAAGCAAGAGCTGCACTCGCACATCATGCAGTGTCAGGGGGAGCACGTGGCCCCAGCACCCAAGGTAGCTATTAGGATGCCGCTGCTGCAAAAGCAGCTGAACCCCGGCGGGCTCAGGGCTCTGCTGAGCCCAAGCTCTGCTCACGAGGCTGAATCCTTGCCCCTGGTGCCCCCGTCCTGTCACCTTGCTCACCCTATCACCCCCGGGACAGCAGCAGCAGTGGCTCAGAACCATCTCTGTGCTGGAGTGGATTCGTACCCTCCTCGAGAAGCCTTTGAGCAGCCCAGAGCCTGTCCCGCTGCCCTGAGAAGAAGGAGTGGTGGATGGTGAGGGAAAGCAACCACACTGGGAGAGGGGAGACGCGGGGCTGGCCAGGGAGGCTCGGGAGGAAGCAGCTTTGCAGGAGGGAAAATGCCTAAAGCACGAGGAGAGGGGCTGAGCAGCAGTACCTGGAGCACAAATTCCTAACAGCAGAAATTCCTGTTTTGCATCCAACTCCAGTGTGGGCAGTGAAGCTGATTTTATGACTTATTTATTTATTTCGTCTTTGATGAACAGAAGGTTAATATAAGAACAACTCCTTGGCAAACCTTTAAGGGTAATTCAAGCGACACTGATGTGAATCAATGTTCCCTTTGTGAACGCATTACTTGGCAGAAACTGGCTTTTTGTAACCCCCTTAAACCTAGCTGGCAAAACAAAAAGAGAAAAAAAAAAACGTCCTTCAAACAAAAGGATGAGGTGAAAATAAAGAGAGAGTCGACTGCACTTTATTCTCTTTCATAGAAGCAAATGGATTTGGTGCTTTTTATACATTAATCAATCAATATCACTGACTGTACATCAGCGGCGCAGCCAAGTTATGAATGACCTTTCTGGCAAAGAGGACACTTTTAATGCTCATAAGACTGCTCATAGCTTAGCAACTTTCCGAATTTATGCCTGCATGATTACCCCTTGGAGGCAGGCGCCCGTTAGCGCTGCACTAGATATGACAAGGTTAGTCCTTGCCAATTTGTGCAGAAGAAAGGAAACTGTTGACTGTGTGCGTGTGCTCCGTTGATGCAGTTGGCTGCTGCCAACAGTGGAGGACACGCTCGCCCGACGCCAGGCAGCCACCTCGCCTGCCACGCTCCTTCGGACCAGAAGGAGACTCAGGGGGGTCCAGAGCTGGCTGAGGGCCGGCAGGCAAGAGCCGTCTTGGGCAAAAATCTCAGCAAAGAGAGGAAGAGAGTTGAGGCCAAGGCAGCTCTCCCCAGGGCTGAAAGCAGTCGTGGGACCTGGAGAGCATTTCTGCCAGCGCAACGACAGGAGCCCAGAGGCGGTGAGAGGCACACGGGCACGTGCCGGGGCTGGAGGCCAGGACACCGAGAACATCCTCCTTTCATCACTTTGCTGGCCATATCAAGCTGGAACTGCTACTCTGTGCAGAGCCAGGGAAAGCACCGCCTCACATTGTCAACAACAACGGACTGTGGGCAACAGCTTCCAACTCCTCTATTCTGTTTTATATTATTGAAATGAAAATGAAAAAGGATCCGGACCTCAGACCACCATGGGGTCACCACTTCCCCATGAGCTGTGACCCAACCCTAGCAGGAGCACAGCTGATGTTGGGTACTGCCACACACAGGACTTCTATTTCCTATTTCTGATTTTCAGGCCTTTCCAGATTTTTGCATGCTGGCATCTCCCAGTCCCCTAACCAGGAGCTCTCCATCCACCTCCACGTCACTGCCTGAGGCCCTGGAAGAGGGACTGGCTGGTGAAGAGCTAACAGGGGGTCACGACTCTTCTCCCACCCCCTAAATCTCATCAGACCCACGATGGCCATCGAGGCAGTGGCTCAGGGAAGGAGCCAGAGCAGGGAAAGGTCTGCTCACTCCGTATTGCCCACATGCCTGCTCCCCTTCGCTCAGCATCCAGGCTGTGACCTCTAACCCCTCCCAGACTGGAACAAAATAAACTCCAAGCAATCCTCCACACCACACACACACACATGCGCTCACAAAAGGGGAGGCAAAAAAAAAGAATAGGAGGAGAAAAGTGAGTAGGTGATGTGGAAAGGAGAGGTGGCTGCACAAGTGAAGTGGAACGGACAGGCACTGTGTGCTGCCAGATTGCCTGCCTGCCTGCAAAGGCCGAAATTAATGCCATTGTTTTGCCACAAAGGAGGCAGCAAAGTAGCAGCGGAGGCCAGAGAACAATCCTAAACACCAAGCCCTAATTCACCCTTCATAACAATAAAAAGGAGGATGGAAAAGGCCAGAACGCTTCAGCTTAATTGGTAACCAAATGAGAGAGTAGTTCCCAGAAAAGGAGCAGAAGCGTCTGCCCTGCATGAATACCGGCAAATCAGCAAAGCAAGAGAAAACCGCTCGCAAGTCACGCTCAGTCCATCCCTGCTTTCCGTCCCTTTGAGCTGAGGAGAGAGCGATAGCAGGGGCCACACAGGGGCCCATGGCAGGACCAGGGAGGGCAATAAGTGGAGATGTACACGGTGCGTCGTGCCAAAGGAAATCTACATCTGACTCTGCATGGGAAAGAAGCAACACATTAGGACACACGTGGAACAGGACAGAACAATTAAACAATATCATTTCTTTGATGGAGCGGCTACAGATGGATAGAAAGGCTGAAAAGAGGCGTAGGATAAAGGTACCTACACAGAAAAGGAAGAGGTGATTAGGGCAGTTTGGTCTGAAAAGAAGTAAGGTGGCATTGACAGGAGCATCCAACGAAGGCTGGTTCAAGGGAGCCGGACCAATCCTGCTCCTCTCATCCTCCAGCCTCTGGAGCACTGACAGGGAACATGGAAAAAAATGCAAATTTGAAGCAAATATGGATAATACTTTCTCATACAGCTCCCAATTAACCTTTGGAACTCATAGCCTCAAGAATTCAATGAGGTCAAAACAAAATACATGGCAAGGGCATCAAGATGTACAACTTCGAAAGGCAAACCAACTATTCGGAAGAAACAGAAACCTTCTTGCTTAAGGGCATGAACTAAATTTTAGTAGGAATAAAGATGAGACTTTTTTTTGAGGCAGGTTATTATTTGTTTATAGGTCCCCAAATTTCTTTCTGAAGCAGCCAGAGGAAGGCATTGGTGTTGGCAGACACGATGTTAAACAATCTCGAGTTTCTAGTGGAAAACTAATTGTGTGTGGTGGCTCCTTCTTAGGCAGCTCTGAGGACTTTAATGTCACCGCCAGAAGATCAATAAGCCTTACCGAAGGAAAAGGAAGCCTGAGAAATACAGGTAAATATCAGACCACTCACCAGCAGGAACACAGGAGAGCGTTACCCTGGTGTGCATGTCCAAGTATGCTTAACAACAGCGAAAATGCTCGAGTGGGTCAGGCTGGGGGTTACTTCAGCTGCTGTAAACCCTTGTTTCACAAATCACCCCACTGATAATATATACGATCCCATTTTGCCTATGGCCTTTTAAAAAAAACAAAATCAATTTCAGAAACCAAGCTCTGTATCTCTTGCAATTAAGTCTATAATCCTAACAAATGAGCTGCTGGATGAGAATACTTTCCATTTTCATAATGCGTCCTCTGAACAAAGATTTCAAAGCACTTTTTCCTTTAGGTCAGCCACTCTCCTTCTCCAGTCCTGCCTGTTAGATAAAGACCATCAGACATATGCTCCCACAGCAGGATGAAGCATGAGAGAATCAGGACAGGGATAAGACAGAAACGAACAGAAGGGAACTGGTGCTCTGCAGGGATATTCCCTAAGGGGAGGAAAGGTGCGGGACGTTCTCCTCCAGCGCTGAGCATGACCCCAAGGACTTGCATCAGCTTTTATAAACAAATGATTTCTTGCAGAGGGCAACAAAGCCTACACTGTAACTCATAATCATCACTTTCAGTGGCAACAAGATGCAAAGTCACCTTCCAAACAGGATGACACATTAGTGTGCTGGTGCTATAGGTCTGAGTGCGCAAGCTCCGGAAAAGCTCTCCCATGCTTGGCTTCTCTCTTTGGAATTGCTTTGGTTGACCAGGTGTGAGAGAAGGCTGCACTGGTCACAGCAAGAAGTGGCACAACTGAGGGTACTCTCCTTGCAGGACTGACACTTGGAGGGACAACGTTTTGTCTCTGAAGAGCCAAAAGAAAGACCATGAGAAGGGACATTACCTCTCCTTCCCAAGGATCAAAAAGCACATGGCAAATGTCAAGGAATTCAGTTTCACAACCATCTTGAAGAGTACACAGATATTCTTGTTGTTCCATGGATCAAACCCTAAATTGAGCAGTAACATGTGTTTATTGATCCATGTCAGAACTGTGATGTTGTCCAGACTTCTGGAGTTTCAGTCCCATCTTTTAACATCTCTGAGAACTGCTGAAACAAATTAGCTACATTTTTTATAACCTGTAAGTCAAAAACGTTTAAAGCATGAAGACAAAGCTAATGTGGGCTTCGCATCTTTGCTAACCAAAGGCCCAGAAGTCTCCTGGATGCTATCTTGCATCCTCCATCAGCTCATGCAGTGTCTTCCATTACTACTTCAACTAAACATCTAGACAGAGCTTCTCACTGAGAGCAACTCTGATGCACAGAGCCTGGAACCTGTATGGAAGACACTAGAGATGAGCTACTACTATGTAATACTACGGAGATGAACACCATAAATTCGGGTTGACAGTGGAGGAACAGTTGTTGGAGCATGGGTGTCTCAAGTTACTGGAAGCTTGCTTTTTCTCCTTACCACTAGAGTGTCAAAGCAGGGGCTCAGTCAGACACAGCACCTGAGCAAGTGCAAGTTTTGGACAGGAGCTGCACAGTTGTGCTGGTTAGACTCTAAACATGAGCAGACTTGGCTGCTAATATGAATCCTGTGTTGCTCACACTGACATCTAACCCTTACCCAACACATCCTGAGACAGGGCTGCAGCATCCACTGACGTTCAAACTGCAACGTCTTCAAGGCCTTACTGATTCACCCCAAATAGGGAAAGCCCTTCAGTTTTGAGTTTAATCTGCACTGCTGCAACTACCATCTTGAAGTCCTCAAGAGGACAGTTCCCTATTCTAAAACTGAAAGAGAGAGAGGGGAGAAGAGAAAAAGGGAAGAGAAGAAGAAGCTGCAGCTGACACTGTCAGCAGAGCTTTTGGTGCCCAAACTGAGTACCAAGGGCGAGACCGCAGGGACAGAGACACAGCTCTTCTGTCCCCAAGGAAACAGCAGATGCTTGAGCTCAGGAGAGACACTATGCCCTGACAACCTGGTTCCAGTCTGGTTCTGGAGTTTGTTTTGCTGAGGAGAAAAAGGTAGAGCAGGAGAGGGACCAGTAGCTTCCCAACATTTTCTACAGCAACTGGTGATGTTTTCCCCTTTACTTTTCTTAAGTGGAAAGGGCTTTAAGATGCAGTCGAACAAGAAAAACATTCTGGAACAAGTCAAAGCTTCCTCTCTTTCTGCTTAATGAAAGCCATGAGCTCCCAGTGACAAGTGTCTGCTGGAGCTGGATGGGGAGTTTATGAGATTCCTGCCACGTTTCAGTGATATTACAGCGTGCCTTTGGTCTGCCTGCCCCAGCCCAGCTATCTAACCACTTCCTTCCCGCCAGGCGCCTCCCATTAGAGAGTTTCATTAAGCGAATGCTTGGGGTTTGTGCAGATTTCTGTTACCCACCCCCCCGCTTCACCAAGGGCACATGAAAAAAGTCATGATAAACTTTAATAAAAACAAAATTAAAATGATTAAACCTTTCATATCCTTTAGAGATTATCTATTCACCGCTGGTTGGTCAAAACAGAGCAAAGGCACAACTGCTTTTTACTTTAAACTCAAAACCAACCCCAAAAAATAAATAACAAAGGAAACCTGCCTCTGCCAGATATTAAAGGGGAACCAACTTTATCCCTGCATTCTGCAAAGCCAGACCTCAACAGTCCCATGGTGCCCTGTACGCACAAAGACAGAAATATTCCTGCTGGGACAGGAATAACATTCTCCAAAGTTTGGGTAGGGAAAAAGACACAAGGAAGAAACAGTTAGAAATTATGCTACAGAATAATACCAGGACAGAAAAGTCCCCTTCTGTGGATGCAGAAATCCTCTAAATGGATAGACTTTCTTAAAGCATGTGTCTCTCCTCATCTCTTCAGACTTTCCAAAAGAGCTAACTCTGTACAGCAACCACGACCCACGGCTGGGAGATGCATGTTTGCTGGCTTTTGATAAGCATTAAAGCAATATGAAACTAAAGCAGGACCAAAAGCTTCCATTCGTCTCTCTGTCCAGCCATGAAGGAGAGAATTTTCTACCTGGACATCCTCCAGAGAAGAGACCCTGTGCAGAAATACCACTACTCCCACTGGGAACTTGCTGGAAAGGTAAAAGGTCCTTAAGCCATTCAATCCACAAAAAAATGAAAAAATTCCAAGGTTCAGCAGAACAACAAAGAAGAAGGCAACGAGCTGTCCTCTTGCTTTAAATGAACACACATGACATGAGATCTTGGAAAACAAGATGATAATCCTACTTGTGGGGGTATTTGGTGGGGTTGGCACAGAGATCAGAAATGCTGCAGCGAAGGGGAACTGCGAGTTTAATCAGCTTAACATACAGATCGCCAAGAGCTGTTTTCCTCTTTGTTGCTATTTCACGTATGTTATTGCACCATGGGTGAATGTTTTCTCAAACCAGGCCGACAGCTTGTATTACTCTCTATGTGTGAGAATGAGAGGACAGAAGTGGATTTCCTCGTCAGACAACAAAGCCGCTGCCCATCCCCAGCTGTAGGGAACAGCCCCCGGCAGAAAGCTGGGTGCAGGCGACAAGGCACCCGATGGCCTCCTGGCACCCTCTCAACTACCTGCTGCGGCCAGGCTGCTGCAACCCACACCAAGCATCGCTCTGACGATTCATGTACTGATGATTTGGTTGGATTTACATGCAAGACTTCAGAAACAAAGACTGAGCAGGCTGCTGCCTTCAGGGGGTTACAGATAACATATTGGGAAAAGACAATATTGGGTTGCGGGAGCGGGAGAGAGGTAAAAAGCCCGAGAGAAGCTAATGAAGCTGGGCAGCATTTGATGTTTGCACACAGGAGCTCAGATTGTCATTTGGGTTGGCAGATTATTAAATGTGTCAATCAAGGACAAGCCTGGAAATGGCAAGAGGAAGCATGTGAAATGAGGTTAGCTGTTAAAACACCAGAGGAAGGGATCGTGTTTTGAGGAGGAGGGGGTGACTGGCAGAAGAGGAGCTTCTCTGGCCATAAGAGGCAGAGGTAGCACGAGGAGATGGCATGCAGAACACAAATTGGGAACTCTTGCTTGCACCAGAGGGGAAATTTTACACCAAATCCCTCAGTGTGCACCTCACACCTCGCTCTTCCCTAGCCTTCTGCAAGGGCCACATGTTCCAGCCAGATAAATCTGTGCACCGCCAGCAGAGCCAGAGCTGTAGCGTGCTTTTGGTTGGTAGATACTGTAGGGTAAACTGTACGCTGCTCTCCTGCAGACGCTGTACAAGAATACACTTGGAAAGTTTTTAATTGTTCTGAGCAATTAAGTCCCATGGAAAAGTGGAGAGAGGCTTACAAAAGCAAACTAATTACTCCTTTATGAAACCCTCCATTACCTCTATCAGATGTAGGAGAGCAACATGCGTGTTCCTCCAGCATTAGCAACGACCGCATTTTCTTTAATTGAGACCAAGTGGAGGACATCAGATCTTAATAAATATGAGTTATTTCAAGCAGGGAGAAATATAATTTGGCACTACCCATTTTCATTTCAAAAGTCTTAAAGTTCCACTGGAAGTACAGAGCCTGCAATCATGAAAAATCCACTCCAAAGCAGAATCTCACATCCCTGTTGTAACAAATTAAATTAATAATTACTCCATGCTTGATGACTGTGAATGAGAACTGCCTTGCATGGTTGCCCACTCTTCAAGGTGAGAAAATAAGAAGACCGTTCCCCTCATAGGAGGTTTCTGTGGAAGATACCCTTCCCTTTCTCCATTGTTTTACTTCATTGTACCATTGGGCCAATCCTGACTCCTAAAACCAGGGCACGGCCACCAAGGGAAGGGAGGAACTGCAAAGCCTGGACAGGACAGAGGGCAGCGAAGAGGGTAACGCATGCCTCAGGACTTCCAAGTCACAAATTTAACCTGACGAATGCGGCTAAGATCAAGCCTCCCTTCAGTTGAATAGAAAACTTCTTCTCCAAGAGAAACCTTTTCATACTGCAAACCACATCCTGAGTGTTTCTTGAATAAATCTGCTCCCGATCACACGGGAACTTGCTTCCGTTCCCATTTACCATCACCTCTCTCCTGACGGCGATGCCTTCCCATCCCTAGTGCAGCTACAAAACTACTTTTAAGAAAGAGGAACATTAGCAAAGTGTTTCATATGACTCAGAGTGAAAACAGAGGTGCAAGCACCGTATGAGCATCCAGCTGCCTGCAAGCCCCACAGGCAGAGCCAAGCTGTGTTTGGTAACTACTATTTTTAAACCACATGGGGTTTTCTCATCTGGCAACTGCTCTAGCTATACCTCAGTTCTGTTTACATACTTGGTTTCATTAAACATTCACATCCTGATTTCTAGTCTACACTTCGCAGCCCTTCAGAAGGTTGAACACTGAAGTACAAGGATGATGCGGATGGACAGTGCATCCCCCTCTGCCTGGGGGGTAGAGAGAGGGGAAAAGCGGGGCCCACAGGGTGTCCCCTCCTCCTGGGGAGCTCCGGGAGCCAGCACCTTTAAAGGGGTTACCAGAGCAGAGCTTTACAGTAAAGTTATTCCTCTAAATAATTGCAAGCAACCCATTTTGAGTGGGGAGAGAGGCCGGTCCCTTGTTGTTTGCTGGCAGAGCGAGCAGCGTGGATGCTCCAGCTAGGCCAGGAATGGGAGGACGGGCAGGCAGCGATCCTCCTGCTGACACTCGCTCCAGCCCTTTTCCTGCCCAAACAAAGGGGCTTTTGACTGCTCTTGGCCGAGTTCAGCAACAGCTTCCAGAAAGCCTGCCCTCACTCTTCACACGCGAGGGCCCCAACAATGACTTTGTGTGTTGGAAGGAGATGGCTGCTAAGGATCTGGCAGAGCCTTGCAGGACTGCGGAAACCGTATGTCCACTACTGGTTCTCTGCGGCGCAATGGGCAGCCTACGGCAGCCCCTTGCGGTACATGTCCAGCAAAATAACTCTTCAAAAATTAGTGCTACCTCTGGTGAGCTTAGCCTGGTCTGAGGGGAACAGTCCCGTCTCCATCCACAAGGACGAAGAGCTCCTCCAGAAACATGTGATGCTAAGAAAAAAATCTGGAGGTGCACTGAATAGAGGATAATCCTATATTTTTAGCTTTCCTATGGATTTTCACAGTAAGCATGCAAAGCTTTGTAAAATAGTCAATAGAATGACTCATGGAGTTGAGAAGCGGTCAGCATTTCCCACTGTTACATGACTTCTCCACAAGTCACCTTATTCGTGACTCTGTAATGGCCTCCAGCACAGCTCTAGAGATCAAAATTTGACTCTATTTGGGTTCCTACGTTTTTTGTTGTATTTTCAAAAACATTCCCAATAGCCCCTCAGACTGTGTCCAGCTTGTGGTATTCAAACTACCTTGGAAAAGGAGAATAAAGGTGCATCAGGATGATCAAACTGAAACTCCTGGGCATCATACAACTCTGGCCCAGGCACCCCATGTGAGGCTGTCCGAGTTATGAAACAGGATGCCTGTTCTCGATGCCTTCTAGAAGGAAACACTTTTAAAGCCAGAATGAAAATTTGGTGCAGGTTGTTTCACTCTTATTCCTATCATTATCTTATGAGTCATAAGTGCATCCATCCCTACATCTTGAGAACGTTTTGTTTTTTATTGTGGGCTTGGGGTTTTTTTCTTCTCTAAACCCCCATCATTAAAAATCAATTAGCTGATGGTAACGTTATACAGATGCTTCTGCAGCAAGGGGCTGACATCTGCAGTGGCAGCAGCTCAGATACTACAGCAATAGATGTCCAAAAATACCCCGCAGAGGAAAATAAGCCCCCGCCCCTCAAACTGTATTCTTTCTGACCAACAAAGCAGCTGAACGTCCAGCCCGGGCCCACTTCCCTGTCTCCCACATAATTAGCACACTTCTCAGAGCAAGCATAAAAGTTTAATTGTCTTTAATTATCCAGTTCAAGGAGGATTGAGTTTCTTGCCTGATGTCCATATAATTTCCCTGCCAACGACTTTATCATCCCTTTACTGGAAGTGGAGTGCAGCTTCTAAAGCTCTCTTCCATAAAAGACACAAAAGTTTCAGTGAAGGCTGTGTTGCTGGCACAAGCGGAGACAAAGGTCCTTGTGTCTACAAGGCTGTTGCTGAGGCTGTTGCATGTGTTTTCTGCGAGGTGGGAGGGAATGAGTTGCAACTAATGTGCAATCAAGAACCAT
Organism: Phaenicophaeus curvirostris; assembly: GCF_032191515.1. Lineage (NCBI taxonomy): Eukaryota > Metazoa > Chordata > Aves > Cuculiformes > Cuculidae > Phaenicophaeus > Phaenicophaeus curvirostris. The sequence continues at coordinate 17,597,578 of NC_091405.1, forward strand.
CACAATTACAAATGTAAATGAACAGGCAATTGGCACTGACCTTTGTAGATTGTTAGAGGACTAATTAAGGTATGATCAGACACTTTCTTCCAACACATTGAGATGCATCTACACAAGCAAATACCTACGCAACGCCCTAGAGACAGCAATGCTTTTTCCTACATGCTTGCACACACCAGCGAGTACGTACACACAGGCAGGCTCGGCATTTAACCTCGACATCTGCTCTCTGCCGCAGAGCAAACAGGACGGAGCGGGAAGGGGAACAAGGCAACTTCACTCACTTGGTCTGCGCAGTCCCACTTAACACGAGGCTACAGCACGAGGGCAAGAGCATTACTGCAGCCAGCAGATTTATGGAAGGCTGGGGTTGAGGAGATTGGCACAAACTGGATAAAGTTAGGGAAAGAAAAAAAGTGATAATCTTTCAGCATCTCTAGCAAAGCCACAAAAGGTCTCTGGCAGCAGCAGGAGTGATTGTGGCTGCTGTGTGCCAGCTCCTTGCCTTGGGTCACTGCTGGCTCAGGACTCTGCCCTGCACGCAGCAGCAGTCGGCTGGACCCCACGGTCCCCTGGGAACTCAGGACCTCTTACAATGTGATCCCTGGTGCCCGTTTGCTTGTGGTCACAGCACAGCAGGACACAGAGTGAGGAGAGGGATGATGTTTCACACTACTGTGGGGGCAAAACCAGCAAGAAAACACCGCAGCACAAGAAGGGAACGGTGTTGTACAGCTCAGCCCTGCCCTGAGCATTTGCAGTTCCACAGGGAGAGAAGGCAGGTGCTGATCAAGACCCTTCTCCAGACCTTGGCCTTGTCTGTTGGGTTTTGAGCATCGCCCAGGACGGGGACTCCACAACCCTCCTGGGCAGCCAGCCCAGGGCTGGGCCACCCTCTCAGCGTGGGGTTTTGCATAAAGTAGAAGAGATGTGAGGATTAAAATGGTTTTAAGAGTCCTCAGAAAGAGCAGTGATAACAAAAGAGGACTCACTTTGGGAAAAAAACGCAAGCTAATATTGTATTTGTAGTGAAATAAAATCCAAAACAAATACAATTAACTAAAAGGGGACGGTGAATCACAACGATGAATACCAGCATCAGAACAAACCACTGCTCTTCTAACGCGGCAAACAAGTAAAAAAAAGTCACTGTCCCTCCGGGCCCCCTGAGAGAGCCATGTCACAGATCAGAAAAGCACTTTCTGCTCAAGGTGTCTGAAGCACAGGGAAGACTTTCTCGCATCATCCGTTACCACCAGAGATTCTTCATCAAAAGGCGGCGAGCAAAGTCTACCTACCTCTCAGAAAAGAACAATAAAATCACCATGGGCATACAGCAGAGACATCATCGGATTATGCAGGAGGAAGAAATGCTGAGCACCGGCTGTAAACCCTAAGTGCAGCCCTGCCATGAAGGAAGAGTGTTTCCCAGGCTGGCAGCATCAAGACCCACCAGGCAAACCTTCCTGAGCAGCGCGTGCTGCTCTCCTGAATGGGCCTAACAGTCAAACACAGCAGCAAAGTTCAAAACCAAGAAAAACCAAACTTGTCAGAAGGGTGAATTTAAGCCTAGGTATGTGCATATTCCTGCTCCACATCACTAACACCCCAAACTAGAGAAAAATAACAATGGCAAGCTAAATAATAATTAACAGCAACATTTTATAATGCTGGAAGTTCAAACATCACTGAAAGAATGGACAGTATTAGCATACTTGAGACAGATCTTGTTATGTATGAAGAAATTACACTGAATAAATCAAAGCCAGGAAACAAATTACTGTTGTGGCCTGCAAGAGGCCAACCTTGTCCACTGCAAGGACCATCCTGGGTGCCAGGTGATGCTCCTGCCTAGAAGCAGAGGCACCAGCTTGGGCTCCCACCAGGGCTGCCCAGCTCCGGCTTGTGGGATCCCGACGCACCTTCCTTCACAAAACTTCCTCAGCCCAGCCACTGGCCTGGGGCAATGGGGCCACCCCACTGCATATTCAAATTGATGTTCTGATCCTGTAAGGGGATCAGAATAAACAGGAGACGAAAGCATCCATTCTGCCTGACAGGGGCATTGCAGCTTCACACCCAAATCCAACTCCCGTCACCGTGTGGATAACTAGACCAGTGTCCTGTGCCTGCGGCCACCAGTGCGTGGGCAAGGTGTGCCTGCTTAGTCTTGCTGAACAATGGGCTGGAAGAATGTTTAAAAGGAAATATGTTAGGTCAAAGCGACCTGAAAAACAGACCAGAAGTTCTCCCCCCTTCATACTCTACAGAGTCTTATTCTTACTTGCCTTTTTAATGTCTGAAATAACATAGGACAAACAAATTCTTAGTGTTGTCTTTGCTGCTGGTTTTTGCTGAAGAACCAACAAGCTTAAAGGAAATTATCTCAAGCCATTTGAAAAAGTAAAATATTTCTAAACTGAGATTTCTTTCTGGTGACTTGTCAGGCCTTTCAATTAAAAAAAAAAAATCATTTTTAAACTGGTCAACAAATCCTTTTTGCTCTCAGCTACTCAGCTTCTGCACTCCCAGTACCTGCAATGTCATAATCCTGTCAGACCCACAGGGTAAGATAAGGTTTCTAAAGTAAAAGACAAAATAAACAAAAATTTCTAAAGTAAACAGAGATTTTCAAGATTGTTCTGTATATCACAAAAGGGCACAGATGGTTTCTCCTCGCTGTTCATTTTGCTTTTAAGAAACCCCACAAACCATACAACACTGGTCAACATATCCTTTTGAAATGTGAATGTTTTTCTACAGCAAAGCCTTGCAGAGAAGCGGAATGGCTCTAAGAGCTGCTGTCCCCTCCGGGATGGTGCAACAACCATAGCTTGCTTTCACTGTCACCGTGACCTTTGGGAAAGCATATTCTGCGCCCTTGACTCCACTGGGCCGCTGAGTTCACAGATCGGTCACTTTTTTCCATAAGACTGAATTTAACTCTTAATGAAAAATCTCCTGTTTTACTTTTAGGGTGATTTGCAATTATTCCAGATCCTAACACACATAACAGCGATGCAACCCAGGTCTTAATTCAACAGCCATTTCTAAGATCTGCATATGCTCTCCTCCAGCTGGTGGTGCTTTCCTTTCTCAACGCCTTTAAGCTAGGATCCCTTTTCCTTGTCTCTATGTGCATTAACTGTACAATCCCAGTTCCTCTGAGCGCTTTTAGGCAAGATTTAGTCATTTCAACAGCAGTCTTGGAGAAAGGTCCTGGTTGAAGTGGAAAGAAGAGTTGTGAAGGCTTTCACTGGCACCTCCCCGGCTCCAGTGTCTTCACATCCCTGACAGCACATATACCAGCTGACTTGCGCTGGCTCTCCTCTGCCTCCTCCAAAGAGGACTTAATGAGATCTTGCTTTCTCCTAACATAAAAACCTTCTCAAACCTTGAAATGCTTAAATAAAGTACAATCTCTGTTTTGCCCAGACTAACTGTCCCCTTTGAGGCATGTTTTCTCTTGCCAGCCTCACAGCTGCAGTCCCTTTCCTATTATCTGCTCTTTCTGTATGTGCAAATGCTCTGTCCAAGCCCTTCACTTTACCCATCTTGTCACAAGGAGGTGTGGAAAAAAGACAAACACCTGCCCCTTCTCCTGCCCACCCCTCTCAACCAGCCCCTCCTCCCAACCTGAAATACTGAAAACCGATGAACGAGTTGGGACAGGTTTGCACTGGAGCTCAGTTCATCACCTGACACATAGGAAAGTATCTACAAAAAGTATAGTCCAATAGTTTGTTACAGTTGTCCAAATGTGATGGTATCTTTAGACGCATATATTACACTGTTTAAGACAGTAACGGGAACAAATATGCATTCTTTTACATGTCAAACTTGGATTTCACCCCATTGGAACAGAGGGGACCACTTGCAAGCATGAAACAAAGCACACGCCTAAGTATTTGGTGCTTCACAGCCAGCACTCACAAACCTCGTGAGGCAGAGCTGGATGCTGCAGGTACTACAGGGGTCTTGTCCTACTTCCAAAACATTACTGTTAAGCAGCGAGCATCATCCCCACAGCAGGGAGCAGAAACAAAAAAGTCACTGAGCTTGCCACAAAACTGGGTCTGATGCTGCTGGTCAAACCCTGTGGCGCAGAGGAGCCAAGAGCCCGACCCTGTTCATGCAAGGGAGGCACCACTCACCCGCCTCGGCAGCTGGGCACTTGCGGATGGTGAAGATCTGTCCCAGGTCTTCCTCCTCTTCAGGGAGGCCTTTCTGGAGGTGCTGCAGCTTACGTAGGCTTTCACTCCGCTGGTGTTTCATGGAGCGCACATGCTGGATAAGGTTCAGCTTGGCCTTGGTGGAGTAGTTACAGAGGACACAGTGATAATAGCAGCTTTCACCCTCCACCCCGCTCTCGTGATGCTGAAGGTGCTGTGAAGAACAAAGTAGAGAGATGTGAATTTCTTGTATCGTCTCCAGTCTCCCTGGCTTATTCTACTGTAAATTGCTAAAAGCCACCTGGGTATTAAGTAAGAAACCACTTTTTGACAAAGGCACAGTAAGATCAAGCCTGTTTATTCTCAAGGCACCCTGCACTCTCCTGCTTAAAAGCAAGAAAAACATAACACACCGAAATGAGCACAGAAGCAAAAATAGTGAGATAGTGCAAGAAAATACCAGATCCAACATTAACAACTATTCACAACGTATGCATGGTTAATTCTTTCATATTTGAAGCTTATCCCGGGAGGTGATCCAACTTCATGTCAAACAGATAAAATTAAATTTGATAAATTCTCATTGAAAACTGAGAAGAATAAAACCAAAGCAATCCTAGAACACAATGAACCCATTAGATTGAGAGGTCCTGGAAACAGTGCATGGAAGCGGAGTGCAGAGCGTGTGCCATCCTATCCATCATCCAGCCCTCTGTTCCCTGGCATCTCAGTTTTACTGCCTTGGATCTGGAAGAGAGCAGCAGCCTGGCCTGGAAGACGGCTGTGACAGCGATTCAGACTGAAAAGCCAATGGTGAGCACGCTGCTGGGTTTCACAGCAAGAGGTAAGCACTGGGAAAAAAAATCTTGTCACCCTCTGAAGCTGTGTATCGCAGCCAATACAGCTAATTCCAGAGTATTATATCTTGATTATTTGACAAAATCTATCAATCGTCTGGCACAGAGGTCTATGCCACTAGGGAAATGAATAGCTATTTTACGTCATGGATCCCAAGGATGTGGCAATTAGTTGTTGAAGCCAGAGGGAAGAATGTGCTGCTAACAGCCATGCCAGTTGCCACGGCACAGCCACACCTCGTTCAGTTTGGGCAGCGGCAGGGCTGAGAGCTCACAGCAACTTTCCCAGTTCCCACAGCAAGGGCTTATCACAAGTCGAGGAAAAACTGATACCACAGTCAAATGACACGAAAGCCTCCTCAGTGAAGGCCATTTGGTGTTTCCACCACCCACCCACTTATCAGCTAAGCAATAATCCGTACCAGCTCCTATCGTCCAACCTCAAGACATCTTTTTGTTTTCTGGGTCATCTCATGAAACTCTCTCCTCACCGTGCACTTCACCCGAAGCACAGAAGTAAGGCAATTCGGACACGATCTCAGGGTTTGTCAATCAAAAATATTGCCTACGTGCAGCCAGGACCTTCTGGTAAAAAGTCTGACGTGTATTATCTCAGTTACAGCTAAGATAAGATTAAAGACACATATTACCCAGCCCTGTGTGCTTAGCTAACACGGAGGAAGGAGAGCCCTCTGAGCCTAGGAATGATTAAAAATAGGATAGGAGCTGATGCTGAGGCTTCTGATTGGAAGGGTGAGGGAAGAGAATAAATGTATTCTAGATCTGGCTAATTAGACTAGCCTCTTTTGGGATCACGATGTATTTAATTAAATTCACTGTAATATTTGAAGAATCCACTAGGGCTCTAATCCCACTGGTGCCCTCAAAAGATTTTTTGCTGTTTTCCCTCCTAAGAACTTCTTCTTCTTCTCATTTCTATTGTTTGCATGCATTACCCTCTTCCTGAGCCAGAAAAAGAGAAATGGCTTAAGACATAAAAACTAAGGTTAGCGAGCCGGTTGCAGGGGACATGTGATTGGTTTGCATGGCCCAGCCTAACCAGCCTTGCTCTGCTCTGCTTAGATCCGAGCAATAAAACCCTGTCACTGCAGGCTGGGGGTCGCCAGGAGATGCACGGCAAGCGCCTTCTCCCATCAGTTGAGAGGTGCATCGGGGAAGCTCCCATCCTACAAACACAGCATCCAAGCTCAAAAAGCGCCAGAGGGCTCAGTACTGGCTTCCTCAAGAAGGCAGGGGACACCCCTAGTGAGCAATTAGAGAAAAATCTGGTCACGGGTTCAAGGAAATACTAAGGACATGGTCTCAGTGGGAACCAGAGGCACAGCCTGTACTGCTCTCATTTAAGAGGGGATTTTAGGAAAACATTTATTTTAAGCTGTTTAATAACCGTGCCTTATTTTCTGCTCTTCTTTTGCTCCCACACCATGCATGTTCAAATATCCCTTGTGCTTGGGTCAGCTTCACCTGGGTGTTGCTGCTGAAAGAGTCAAGACCTGAGGGTGCCGTCACCACCACCACCGCCAAGTCCACCTCGGACATGGCACGATATCGCACGCCTACCCCTGATCCATGTCAGTCTTGCAGCAGAGGAAAGGAGCAGGACAGAATAAGAAAACATGATGGATGAACAAGGACTAGCTGTGAGTTGCTGGAAGTGATGGAGTGCTGGACAAGAACATGTAGTTATTGCCCATCATACTGTTAAGCTTTCCCCTTGTGAGAATTTATCCGTATCACAGAAAACAAATTCAAAATATTAAACCAGAACCTCGTTAGAAGACAAATCAACTTGAAAATCAAAGGAATATATTGTTCCTAGGAAAACCAACCAACTTCTGTCAGAGAACATTGATTTCTGCAAGTCTGGGGGGGTGTTTGCTCCCTCCCTCTCAACGATAGGAAACTTCCAACATCTGGTTCTTCACGCATGGCATGCAAAATATTGATCAGGTTTAGTCAAAGCTCCACTTTAAATCAGAAACAGACAGAGGAACGCTCTGATGGAAACCATACGGCTCACAAGTACGGCTTCCCAGGGGGATGCGGGCTGTTCCTGTATGTACACTAACCGCAGCACAGCACCGTGCTGCTCACAACACCTATTCCTACACACAAATCAAACCAAATCCGGCCCATCTGCTGTTCGGGAAGTGCTCAGGTCCCTGGGCAAAGCTGTGCTCTCGCTCCACAGCGCAGTGATTAGCGCAGGAGGATCCTGCCCAGAGACCTCATCTCCTCCATTTGCCGTAAACCGTGCACCGCCTGTCCCTGACCTTCGCCACAGACCTCCCGTGGAACACCAATCCCTCACAGTGACAAGCACCCCACTGTGGTAATTCCATCTCAACGTCACAAGCTATCCACTCCAGCTCTGCTCCCCCAGGGAACAGCTGTGCTGGAGCCAGACGGTGAACAAACCTCCTGGAACAACCGCCAGTCCCCATCCCGTGGAGGAGGTGCCACCATCTCACCAGGTGCTGGCAGCAGCCAGAGCCTCTCCTCTAGCTTCTGACAAGGCAAATGCTATTGAAGGGTGACTCTGTACCAAAGCCCACTTCCCTGGGCGGCTGCGCTCGTGCCAGCAGCCAGAATGGATTCAGCCCTGCCCCACACAAACTGCTTGACGAGCATTCTGGGCTGGTTTAGGGAACATTGCTTATCGACCACCTCCTTCCTCTAGGTTTGGCTCGAAGATGTTGGCACATTCAGAGGGTCTGAACGCGAAGACAGTTTAAATAAGCAAGAGAAAAATTATAGCTTGTGCTTATACACGCTGCTGAGGGCCAGAAGACAGTAATCAATCCCTTTGGGGCTCGCACTGCGCACAGCCCCCAGTGCCCCAAACACAAGAGGAGGGAGAGGGAGGCGACCACACGCAGGCAGCACCCACAGCAACGCTGCCCACAGCCAAGGGCAGGAGAAGGGGGTGCGGAGGGCATGGGACAGACTCGCCAGGGCAGGAGAGGTGTCTGTGTGAGCCCAAGCCAGCACGCGTGGGTGGGGATGAGCTGAGTCCCGCTGCACGGATGGACTGACTTTACAACCCTCACTCTCTAACATCTGCCTTCAAATTGTTTTCTTCTAATAAATAATAGCATAATGAATGCTCACAGTGTATGACTATGGAAATCTGATTTTTAAACAAAGGAATGACGCTATATTCAGTTTCTTTCTCTCCATCTCCATCCTTCACATCCTTCTAACTCTGTTTATTTTACCATCTATCTTTTCCCCATCTAACATGAGTATTTTTCAATACTCATGGAATTTAACATGACAGATTATTAATCAGTCGGACTGTAGGCAGCCCTCCCCACCCCTATGCCATGTACTCAGTCTTCAGAGCCCAGTCTGTTGTAACCAGGACCGGGGATCTTGTTGCCACTAGCACACACATAATGAACTCGCTGAGTACTTTTGTAGGTGTTACTGCAGTCAATGTTCACCATTTAATCTGATTTCTAGAAACTTTTGTACTTCTACAATTTAAGAGATGTTAAATCTGTATCTGTGCAAAACCTCTTCCGTATGAAGCTTTATTACAGTCATCATGTAAAGAGTCCAAGTCCTACAGTAATACAAACAGAAACCCCTCCCTGTAGTGCTGTTGCCAGAAGGCACAATGGTATTTTCCAAACTGTATTTGCTACGTTTAGCGATCCGGTACTGTTCTGAGGGATATCTGATCTGTAACCCTAGCTCACTTGGGAAATGCAATAACCGCTTTGAACTATCTTGTGCTTCTGATATTTATTATTCATTAGAAAAAAAGACCCAATTTCTATGCAATCTTAACTTCATCTTGTATAATGCTTCCCTTCTGGAAGGCCCAGGGGGACAAAGCTGCACAGGACAAACCCACACTGACAACAGGCGTTGGTCTGCAAGCAGTAAGACCAAACATCTCCGCAAGTGATGAGATCCCACCTCCACCCTCTGGAAGTCCTGATGGTATAAAAAGCAGCAGAACATGTAAGAAAACTCTCTGCAGTCTCAAGGATGGACCCCTTCTTCTGCAGACCTCAAAATTACAAGAAGTAGCAGAACAAGACTCCTTAACTGCCCCCAGCAACAAGCAGCCTGTGCTCTCCTGCTCAGCTCTCTGGTGCGTAACCACATCCTGCACATATCAAGGTGTCTGTAGGTAGGAATCACAGAATCATTAAGGTTGGAAAAGACCTCTTAAGATCATCGAAAGTCCAACTTTCAGCACAACACCACTGTGCCTGCAAAACCATGGCCCAAAGTGCCATGTGTACATGCTTTTCGAGCCCCTCCAGGGTTGGCGACTCCACCGCTTCCCTGGGCAACCTATGCCAATGCTTCACCACTCTTGCAGTAAAGATTTTTTTTCCTAATCCAGGAAAAGCAGGTGAAATAACAGGCCTGGGGCACAAAATCCAAAGGAGGAAAATGCATGAAAGCCATACAACAAGCAGAGAACCAACACTAACAAAAAGAAAACCCCTGCTCACCACCAGCTGGCTAACAGGTTCACCACAGCACTGACCTGGATCCTGAAACATCCGAATCCGAGATCTGTGCAAGAGCGCTAATGGGGACAGGCAAAGCAAGTCACCGCCCTCTTGTTTACACAAACATCCTTCTGCTTACCAGCTCTGATGCTCAGTAAGGCCATGTGGTGGAACGGATAATTGATAAACTGTCTGGAGAAATCCCTTCCAAATCACTTTTGATCACTTTCTCCAGCTGGCTCTCACATTACAGGACAAGCCTGCCACAAACGCAGAGGCCACTGAACTACAGAGAGCTTGTTTAAGAATGCTCCACTGAAGTTATCAGTCTTGAGCATCTCTAGGGGAGGTTTTTTTTCCACATATAACACTTCTTACCACTAGAACTCAGGATGACGTCTGTTCTGTTAGAATGGGTAAAATTAGTAGTGATTTAGAAGAATCTACAGATGCAGCTGAGAAAGATGGAGCCAAAAATCTGCAGGAGGGTTACAAAAGCTTTGGAAGGGAGCACTGCCTTCGACTTGCACTGCTCTTACTTCTTCCTGCGAGCACTCATGCCTGACCAGCACCACGAAAAGACACAGCAGGAGCCCCGCTGAGCCCACGGTGCTGTCACACAGAACCAGGGGAGCACTGCAGAGGTTACACGAGATTTCAAACCGCAGAAGGTTCCTGTGAAAGCCAACACCAGCACACCCTCCCGCGATCAGGAGGAGGTGCTGGAGGCATGCCAGCCCTATGAGCACATCCTCAGTACAGAAGGATGCCCAGGGATTAACTCTTCCTCAGGGTGAAGTCAGACACGGGTAATTAGTAACAGACTTGGTAGGAAACATTTCACACGCCAGCAAGAGCCGTGCCTGCGACAATGCACTCCCGGGGAGCGAGGCGAGACATGACCCTTACACCAGAGCCAGAGGGGAGGCTACAGGTCGTCCTGGAAAGGGCCCAGCCCCTGCAGCAGACCTCAGAAGCCTCGTAAGCATCTCTTGGCCCCCAGCTGCCTCTGATCTGCTGCACGAGATAAATCACACAATCCTGGAAGAGAAGAATCTGAATTTTTAATGAAAGTCATGTGGATGCAGCTGTCTGATCCCAGCCTGTTCCAAGTACTCCATAAAAGCCAGAGCTGGCCCATCCGTCTTGCTCTCCTTTCACACCTGCAGTCCCGGCTGGAATTTCCTGGAGCTGATGGAGACACGGGGCGGACGTGGCACGCAGCGAGAACACATGCTGGCTACGCGCTGGAAAGGGCTGGTGTGTTCGTAGCCGCCCTCTGGCCCAGATGTTTTAAAAGAAGGAAAAAAATTGATGCTCCATACAGCAGGTTCAAAAGATGAACTTATGCTCTTTTGTATTCCTCCAACGTCCTGCGATTGTTTACTGCTTCTGAAGAAGAAGCATTACAAAACTCGTCCCTCCTTCCAGCCTCTCCAGGTCCTTGCATAACAGCTCCTTCAAGCAGCTTGCCAGTTGTAGAGTTTAGGTTCACGTGCCCACAACAGCCTAATGCTAGGTAGGCATCACTCTCCCATCTCCAGCTAAGGGCTCCTCCTTAGTATCACCCAAGCCCTTCAAAACACCACCACAAGATGAGGACAAGGAGACTGTGCAAAACAAATCTGGATTTTGATTTACTTTTTGGTTTCTGATCATTAGTTTTCTTTCCAAAAGGCTAGAAATGTAGCACTGTCTCCTGCCAAGAGGCTGAAAAACTTGATTCAAGTCCCTGAGTCAGCTTGAAGAACAGCATTAACAATCCTAATTAACAGCCAGTCCCTACACCCCCGCTTCCAAATCCATACTTTCCATGCCCTCCAACCCTGCCTGGCATTAAGTGAGCGTCCTTGGTATTGTGAAGGGGCTGATGCAGACACTGCAAGCCCCAGGCTGGCACAGAGCTGCTGGGTACAACCAAGCGTGGCTGCAGAATCCCCAACCTTCTCACCACGAGCCTCAGACTGCGAGGCTGCCAACCGCGGGGGAAGGAAGACCAAGGGCTTTCCTCAAAAAGGAGCTCAGCAGCACCACAGGGGGCAGCTGAGCAGAGACTTGCCGTATTGGAGTGGTTGAACGTGTGAGGCACAGAAGTTCTTGGTAGCTCCAAGTAAGAGCTGCTCACCCCTGTATCACGGAAAGGAGCCATCCCCATGGCATCCCATCCAGGCAGAGACTATGGGCCATAAATGCTGGCCCCACTGGCCACCAGGCTAGTAGTGCTTGCTGTACCCAAATGCTTTTGGATTCTCCCATAAACCATGCCAAAAGGCACGCAGCAAACTGGGTTTGCTCCACCAGCCCTTGAAGTCTCATTAAAAGCCAAATATTGCTCAGCCTAAAGATGGAGAGCTCAGCATGGATTTTACTGAACGTTAAATCAACCAGCAAGCGTAGCCAGCAAACTCTGTGGCACTTTAACTTTAAATAATGCAATAATTATTGAATTTCCTTTTTATAACCGAAGTGCTGGAATGTAAACAATGGGGCTGTAATTGCAGGAAGGGGGGATCAATAGAGGCAATCGTTTTCAGCCATGTTAATTGTAAATACAATTGCTCCAAGATGTCAGCCTCGTTCTTCTCGCTCCCAGAATCATCCTAACGGATGACAGAGTCCAACTTTCCCATTACAGCTGTTCGTTCCTTTAAGAGGTTCTCAATCAGGTCTGATCAATCTGTCAAGATAATGCATGGAGTAAGTAAGACTCTTCCAAACACAAGCTTCCAATCAATAGCCCGGACCTGCTTAATGAGGAGGGGCTAAAGCCCAGAGGGAGGCAACAGTCCCAGCTTCTGCTCAGCTCTGGCAGCTAACTTCTTCACTGGGGCCTTGCTAAGCCGATCAGCTCTTAATGAGGACATTGTTTATGCAGACTGTGATGAGCAGCATCCCCAAGTATTCACAGTCCCCAAAGGGCTAGTGGGCAAAAAATGACAGAGATTAACAGAAAACAAGAGCTAAGAAAGGTTGAACTTGTATTCACACACTCCCATCACTTTTTTTAATTGTGCAGCAGACCTGAAAGTACTAATTAATCATTCATTAGAAGATACCTCCAAAGATGAAGATCTGTGTGGGACCATTGAGAGTCTAAGAGCATCACTAAGATCCTTCCCACACATTCAAGGAAGAATGAATTCCATGGGTGAAATCTGTGCTTGGCCAGCTGTATTGGCCATCCCCTCTCACCCCAGGAGAGGCACTGACAGCTGTAGGAAGCACGATGGCACACCAGCTAGGAACCTCCCAGAGAGAGGGAGGAGATGCAAAGAGGGAGTTACAGCAGGAGAGGGGCCAGTCTCATCTGTGTTATTTAATTCTGGTAGTACCCAGGTATCTCTTTTTTACAGCTGGGCACTATGCTATACGCTCGCTGAGTAGCCAAGAAAAGGAGAAAAGAGGAGAGTACCACTGCACGTGGGCTCCTATCTACAGCCACTAAACTTTCTTTTCTCCCACATTACAAGAGCTGCAGTCATAACAAATCTCCTCTTGGGCGACTGCAACTTCAGAGAATTTTCCAGATCCCTAAAATCTTCACAGCTCTCCCCAGGGAGGCACAGGCGTAAGCACTACTATATGTGGAGATGAAAACAGGAGCGTGTGTATTGATCTTGCTAATTATAGTGATAAAAACAAGGCACAATTAGAGTACATTTCCTATCAGCTGTTCTGAAAAGTGCTGTCCCTTGACCTTGCGTGCTCCTGCTCCAGCCATAGCTCCCACTGCAGGACCCACGACAGCCCCGTGAGTCTGCAAGGGCATCTACTGCTACTCACTTGAGCACTTCTGACAAACATGAACCCAATAAACTTCACATGAAATGCACTCTCCTGTTATAAATGAGGGACGCGAGGTACGTAAACCATGAGTTGAGCTTCACACAGCAGTTTCTGCAGAGCAGCACAGTGGTTTGGTGACAGCAGAGTTCCTCTTGCACGTCTACAAGTTAAACAAGACCTGAATTGATGACATTTTGCTTCTCAGGAGAATGTACGGTTTTGTCACTTCATATTTTATGTGGATGTTGTCATCCCTGGAAAAATATGGCCAAAAAAAGCTGTACTTCGTCTTTAAAAGCAGTGCCTGCAAAGTACTCTGTGGATAGCAACAGGATAAAGTTATAAAAATAGCAAGAAAATTTTTGCCACGACTCTGTAACGTCACTGAGGAGGAGGTCAGGTCTTCCAGTCCGCTCCTTTCTCAGTGCTGTGGGCAGCCAAGAAATTCAGGCAGCCTTATCTCTCCTAGGGTCAGGAAAACAAGTGGGAAAAGAACAGCTGAACGTGAAGAGAAGACAGTAACCAAAAGCAGGCTCAACAATCCCACTACCCGGGTGTTTTGAACCTATTTTGTACACATACTTGAAAATAATAAGTTCAGTGTGAGTTGTTAAGCTGTGAACACTCAGGTGAGTGTTCACAGCCTGCAAATTTGGAAAATCACTGATAAAAGGCAAATTATATAATAAAAAGAGCTGTGGGAAACCTGAAAAGACAGCAGGATAAAAATCTGTTGTCCATATTGTAATTATATGTCTGTGAGTGATTGAAAAAGGCTTTCCATAACACAGAACAAGACTAGGACTATCAGCACAGGTGATGTATTCTTTCCTCCAGCAGTGACAGCGATGATCCGTGCTGCACTGTGAGGGATCTCGAGGAGGCTCTGCATGTTTGAAGGCACAGCACACAACACGCGCTTGGTCTTGCGTCGTTAATGCCAGCTCAAACTTAAAACAACTACCCAAAAACCTCTCTGTATGCGTGGAGCCTGCTGTAAGGATTTAAATTCAAATGCTATCTTTTAATACATATTAAATGTTGGAAAAGAAACCACCACTCCCTGAAGGAAAAGCTTGGGGACCGTTTCACACCCAGCGTGCTCCTCACCACGTCCTGAAGCAGAGGAACCTGTGTGAGCTGGGGAGCAGCACAAGGAAACCCCTGCAAAGAGGGAAGCGGCTGTGATGAGAAGCAGCTCCCTTTACGTTGAGTGCAGCCGGCTCTGGGCACACAGAAGGATAGACGAGAGGCAGGACACCTCTCCAGCAAGCCCTCACCAGTCCTTTCACAATCTGGCTTGGCTCCAGGTGCCCCAGCAACTGCCGCTAGAACCCACACAGCAAGTTAGAGGAACATCGTGGAAGCAAGGTCCTTCCAGAGGTGCTGTAGGAGCAGGCAGGACAGGAGGACATCACCGCTGCTACCCATGGGCAGCGTTCCCCACTCCTGCGGACACGCACGCAGCAAGGGACCATTGTAATAATGCTCCATAAAACCATGTGGGAAATTGAACCAGCCACAGAAAACCACACTGAGTTCACGTTATTTAATAAAATACTACAGACACAGATTAACTTCCCTCGCCCAGTATTTATTGCTTCATCTATCTCTAGAGAAGTTACAAGCACTATCATAGACTGAAGATTTCCTTGTTTTCATATAGCTTCTTTATAACTTTCTACAGCAATGTACCACACTGAATCCCAACAGATAACCATACAATAACAACAATACACAAGACATTTTTTTAATCCTCTCCATAAATCGAAGAATATCAATGTCGAAGAGATGGATGACACAACCTCCCCTCACAGAAGCCAACAAGGACGCATTCAGGAACAGCAGATCAAGCTCATCCTTTGTCCACAGCCCTCAGAGAAACCCTTATGAGGAATGCTTTCCACTTCTTCCCCTTAGCTAGAGGACTCTGCGCAACCTTGGCCAATGACAGACCAAACTCCATCCTCCTGCCTCACCACAGCACCTCTGTGACACAGAAACATCCCCCTGGGGTGTGTGGTGGTACCTCCTCGGCAAGCAGGTCATCAGGATCATCGCCTGCCTCTGCTCTGCTCCCTTCTCTGGCATCCCACAAAGTATCAGCCCATCTCTTCATCCAACACCCCCAAACCGAGCTGGGCTTCCTGGACCATCCCAGGACACGGACAACTCCTAGATAAAAGCACCACCTGCAATCTGGGGCACATTAAGGGCTGCTGCAACAAAAGGAAAGCTGGACAGCAGCAGTGGTGGTGGAGCTGTGACAGTCTGAAGATGCAGGTGATGTAAAGATCTTCAGGAGCAGATAATACAAGAGGCAGGAGAAGCAAATGAAGGGGCAGCAAATTAGGAAGACAGAGAAGGAAGTGGAAAGAGAAAATAAATAATATTTCTTGAGTCTCAAAGGTGAAACAAAAACTGGTAGAGTGAGACTAAGCCAGTGAAGCCCTCCCAGTACAGCAGCCCTTCTCCAGCAATGTAGACTGCAGGGCTGGGCACCAAGCTGGGCAGCCAAGACTACAAGCTTTGATGCAGTAGTTGTGCTGCACTAAACCCAAAACACAAGGACAGGAGGCACCATCTGATTTCAGACGAGTGCTGTGAAGGTAAGTTCATTAAGTGTCTGTGAAACACACAAACAGAACACAGAGCACCACAGAAATGCCCATGAGAAAATAAATAATTCTTCATTCAGTGAAAGCTTTGGATTGTATTAGACAAAGCCTGGGGCAATGTAATGAAAGAGGAAGATAAAAAGAAACAGAATAATTACTCATTCACAGAATGAGGCAAGAATCCTACTGGAAAGATATGTATGGAAATATTTATAATTAAAAACTATAACAATGCCTGTACACAAAGGGCTGAATTAAGTCAACCTGAAGTCTGGTATTTTCTGTATTTAAGACGGTGGTGAGGGCTTCCACAAACTGAACGGACAGTAATGTGTCTTATGAATATAAATTCAGGCAACCACTCCATGCCCCACACTGCTGGGGAACTGCTCTGTGAGGAAAGCCACTAAGTTCTTGGTGAGGAGAAGCCTTCCAACTACAGCCTCTTCCAAAGGCAATAGTTCCTAGCACACATCCTCAGGCCTGGTTTCCACAAGAAAGGACACGTCAATGACCCAGAACAACTGTTTGGCTAGTATGTAAAGATAAGGTGTAAGGACTTATTTGACATTAAAATGTTACGGGAACATGTTGTGTTTAACCCCAAGATGTGTATCCTGAATTGAAGAACTGCTGAGACAAGTGGGAAATATACAGACAAGGCTTCAAGACTACCTGGGGGTGTGGTGGATCCCAACGTGCTGCAAACGTGGGTCTCCAGCTAAATGAACAACATGTTTCGATGCGTCGTTCCCAGCTTTAGGGCCTTGGTCTAGGGCAGAGCCAAGTGAGCCTTACAGTGAGATTTCAGTTATATCTTTTTACTTCATCTGTGAGAAATTAAACAACTAATGGGATTGGCAGGTACCTGCACATGAAACTTCCCAGAGTAAAGGTTTGTTTTATCTTTAGGAAAAGCCAAAGCAAAACCAAGCACTCCCAAAGTGAAGCTGAATAAATGCAGACATGACATCGTGTGTGTATTTTTGAAGGAGGTTAGTAGTTAACTCTTCAAACAAAAGGATACAGCAAGTTAACCCTCACCTAGGACTTTCTAATACGAGATTTTATAACTGACAGCTAAGTTTGAGACATAATTTGAAGTACTAGGTAAGATACCACAGCTTCTCTTTAAGTCAGACTGTAATGGTCCCTCCTGATTTTTAAAACCAAACAGCATCCACCACCCCCAAGTTGGTTTGTTATTGAGCCCACGGCTCTCACAGCTCTAAGCAAAAACAGGAAGAAAGGCTTTTAGTGTCTGGACCTGCTCAGATCTCTATTGAACGTCAAGCTCTAGCTCCCTGAATTCATACAGCGCTTTCTTTTGGAACAGCTTAACACTGATAGCAATGTTTGCGTAAAATTCCCAATGTGTAAAAAACCTAAAACCTCAACCTAATTCCCTAAAACCTAATTCCCTAAAACCTAATTCAATTGCAGTTTACTTCTGTAGAGTGATTTACATGAGACTAGAATTGCTCTGGATGTTAGTTGCAGCTATTCCCTCTGAGATAGGCTACAGAAATGGAAAACACACAGCTTGTAAAAGTACACTGAAGCAAAGAGAATAAAAACTGAGATGATAAATGTCTCTGCTCTTTGGTGCTCCCTTTGTTCAAGTGTATATGCATCCACTTGTACTTGCTGTATGGAGACTTCTGGGAAAAGCCAGGCACAGTATTTATTGGCTGTAGCAATTCTGGATCTGCAATCCACAATGTGAAGTCTGTAGAGGCACATACAGGGTAAATGATACATACTATGAAGGCAGCACTAATCAGCATTAAGAGTACTTACGGATGACTGCAATTCAAAAATAAAATGGAAGCAGCAAAATCTTTTTTGGAAGCAGCGTCCACCCACAGCACAGAAGTGCGAAGAGATGACAGAGTTCTAAATCCTGTTTATGAAATTGCATGTGTAACTCCAAAGACTCTCATTTCTCTGACTGTGTAGGATTAACTTCTTTGCAAAGATACTAGCTTGGGGTTAGTGTATGCTATGAAGAGGCCAGTCTGCAGGTTTCATGTCTTGCTAATCCATTTGCCTGGCCCAGCCCTCTTAATAGATCTATCCAGATAATGCCATGCGCACACCAGAAAACCCAGGTAAGTCAAACTCAAAGACATGTGAAAACAATAAAACTGGGGTTCCTGCTTTCTGGGGCTGCAAGAAGCATGCACAGGTGGACAGAAGCTGTCACACAGACCCCATGACGCGAAAACAACATCTACAGAAGGACTCCAAAGTTTCTAAATCTACCTCGTCTATAGCCAAAGCATGCTCGAGGACCAGTTCTGGGACAGCCGGTCTTCTCCGAGGGACTACTAGCAGAGCACATGCATTGGCATCTGCTCTGTTTCTAGCAACGCAGCTTGTGGTCAAGAACCAAAACGATTGAAGAGCACTGTCCTCCTTCATGCCTCTTCCTACGGCACGGATCCCGGTTCTGCAGCAGGAACCACAAGCAGGTACATACTGCAACCACCCACAAAAGTACAAGCACGGTCCTAATGTGACATACTTGCATGCAACGCCCCCGGAGCTACAAAACACGCCTACGAACGCTGTGGGTGTCACAATTTAAATCATCACTTCTCAAACTGGAACACCATCAGGCTTTTTGCTGGAGAGGTTGCAAGTCATACCTGAAGGAAGGCAGGCACTAGTCATCCCAGGAAAGCTCTCAGCTATTCTTCACTCCTCTGCTTACCTTGCCCAAGGATTCTGCTTCCTCTGGCACGTACATGAAGACTACAACAACTCCTTGAGCCAGTTTCAGAACAAGAAAGGATGGCTGATCCAAAAATCAGGACCTGCTGAATTGAGAGCTTTCTCTGCAGCACAGGCTGAGGGACAGGAGGATAAGCTGAATGGGGACAGGGCTGCAAGGAGAAGGGGACAGGACCTCCCTGCCTGCAGGGTGACCCAAGGGGCATTCAGAGGCTTTGCCCACAGCCCCATGCCATATGGGTATTTGATGTGATCTGTCTTAGTCCCATCACCCACACATGCCCACGCTGTCTCTTCCTTCCACCTTCTCCACTCTTCTTCTAAATTCAGTTACATCCACCCCCCCAAACGTTGCTGGCATGACCGTGCAGCTCCTCCCCTACCAGTACTCTCTTTTTTGCACCTAACTGAGAAGCCCAACCCGCACCTCAATGACAATCGCCGACACGCGCTCAGGGCAGTGCCAAGTCTTTGCACGACACCAGCCCTGCCCTGGAGACACCAACCACGGGGAGGTGAAGCTCCTCACCCCTCGCAGACACAGGCAGCTCTCGTCCCACACAGGGACAGGGTCCCCAGACCGAGGGAGGCTGGAGGACGCCCTGGGCCCCCACACGCTGCCAGGGGTGCCCGGGGCCACAGCCATGGGGAGCCCCCCTAGATGCGTGTGCACCAAGGCAGCCGTCACCGCACGGGCCTCGAGCTCCAGCCACGGAGCTGGGAGCCGTTGTGCCAGGCACACTCACTGCTGAGAGCCGAGCGCTCTGCTCCTTCCCCACCAAAAACCCCGAGGCCTCCTGCGTGTACGCTAACCACAACCCTTTGAGAGGCTCGTGTATTTACAAACCGAGGCATGTTGAAATCAAAGGGGATACCATATGACATAATTCACATTAAAATGTCAACGGGCTGACAATTTATAGAGTCAATCCGCCGAAGGTGGGGAGAACTAAGACGCGGTAATTGTTTAATTCCCGCTTAAACCAACAGCAGCTTTACCTTCCAATGCGGTGCGATGTGCAGGGCCTTTCAGGCACGCTGGCAGCCAAGTGATGCCAGCTCCTGGCATCAGGCCAGAAATTAGATAACAGCCTTAACTATTTATAAGCGCTTCTCACCAGCAGTGAACAGGGCGCGGGGCTGGGGAAAACAGGATGCTGGGAGCTCCAGCCCACCCCATGGCAAATATTTGCCATCAGCACAAGGACAACCTGTTTTTCAGGAAGGCAGAGTCCCTCTTGTTAGGGCACTTGAGGTTTGGAGCCTCCAGAGCCGTAGTCCGATTGCTGCACCTCGATGAAGCACGGCACACCTTCTCCTGCTGAGGAGACAACACCTGGCTGAGTGCTCTGTGGGCACCAGGTAATGAACCTTCTTGCACAGCGCCTGGCACCGAGCAGCCCTGGCCCCAGCAGAGACCTGCAAACACCACGGCAGAGAAACAATGGAGGTATGAAGTGCCCCAGCCATAAATTACTTTAGGGCACACATGAACTTTTTACCTCAGGTAGATTGCAGCAGCTTTGCCCATATCAAATATACCATGCTCTCTTGAGAGACACAGCATCCGGGCCACCTCAGCTCGCTGACATCCCTCGCCCACAGACAGGCTGCTGGCAATGTGTCTTGTAGCTTGCAATAATGCATAAGGAAGGCAGGAGAGAGAAATAAGCACCACTGGGAGAAATTTTACCTGGATAAACCACAACCAATAAATTTGCTATAAATGCCAGCTAATGCTGTCCCTTTGAGAGCGATGGGAAGGGACTGTGTGGACTCCAGAGTCCTCTGCACAGACTCGCTGTCTGTACATAAACAGTAACACCTCCTTCTCTCTTCTACCTCATTAACTGAAACGCATTAAAACAAGTGTGCATTGGGAACAGAAAATAAGACTGTTAAACCAAGCTGATATAATCCTCATCAGCTGTGGGAAATGAGAACACATCCATTACGATGAATCGAGTGCGCCAACTGTGATTTACCGATAATGTGGAGACCCCAAGAAAGATGCTCTTCCTCCCACGACTGTATTTCTCCTGCTTCTGTCACACTAGGCGGTTCAATCTGCTGTCTTCAGGACTGTCTTATGTGTTATATCCAGAGCACTGGCTCGATTTTCCCACCCTAGCAGCCACCCCTCATGCACAGCACTGTGGGCTTTGGTCCAGCACGGCAGACAGTGTTGTACAAGTCTCCTCTCCCCAAAAGGCATCTGCTCAGTAAGAAGTCCCCTGACTCCGCTAGCAGGGAAGTGCAATAAAAGGCTAAGCCAGCAGAGCACGCACCCAGAAGATAAGACATTGCAGAATCACAGGCTCAAAATGGGATGTTCATGACGGGTGTTTGGTGACGGCAGGGTTTACCTCGGGTGATGGACACGCTGCTGAGACGTTCACACCTTGCCTTAGCTTTACCACCTTGCAGAGCAGCACAAAGGGGATAAAACATGACAGCAGCTCTGTGTATTTGGTGTATTAATCCACCAAAACAGGTTGCATCGTTACAGATGTCCCCTCTCCCCTAGTATGGCGATCAAAGGCAACGGGAGATTGAATGGAGGGAGTCTCAGCAGACCACTCAGGGACCAGCTCTGCATGAGAATAAGGAACTGCTCCCTTTTCCTGGAGGGCAACTAGGACACGACCCTACCCTTACAACCAAAGACTGGCTCCAGACGTTGGAGAAAAGCTCATTTTTTCTTACCCCAGGAAGCTAGAGTATGGGAACCCTCCCGGTGGCACAGGAGATGCTGGCTGCAGGAACCGGACAAACCACATTCACGTCAGACAGATGAGCTGCTTCAGGCCCTCTACCAGCCTTGGGTTTGAACTGCTGACCTTACTGGAGCAGCTCAGGTTTCCAAATTCTCTTTTCCTCGCACCAAGCAGCGCTTCTGGTGCAGCAGAACAGGGTCTCCTTTCCCCAGTGCCTCTGCCTCGCCCCTGTACTTAGTGCAAGAATGTAAACAACCACTTCACTACTCGCATCTGCTGTGTCAGAGTTTTTAAACCAAATATAACTATTAAACAGGATTTCTCTCTGAGTGCAATCTGTCTAGAGAGCAGTCTAGACTCGGCTCTCCGGGACTTGATCATCCCTACAAACCTTGGGGAGTGAACAGGACATGTTAGGGTCTAAACCGGCAGCTTCCAGCAGCCTGTACAGGCATTTTGAACACAGTCCATGAAGTCTGTTTAACCAGCATGATGTGTGCAACAGAATCACAAAGAAACAGGCATTTAAAGTGACATCTGTTGGATTAATTAGCTGTGTAATTAGCCTCCCCTCTGTGGAGATAGGCTTTGTTACTGCCGCCTGAAACTTCCCCAGGTGATTTTCTTTGTAACTATCATTCTCCAAGCATGAGAAAGAGAGGAGTGGGTGGGACAGGATTGCAATGCCTGTTCAGAAAGAGAGCCAGGAATAGTCCTGAGGCTGTGAGGTGGCTGAAAGGAAATAAATGGCAGCAGGTCAGAGGACCTTAACCACCACATAAACGTAGTGCACGTCACACGCATCAATCCGTGCAAATTCTGTAACCTCAGGCATCCCTGCACGAGGGATGCAAGGAAGGGGTAGAAATACAGATTTTTACATTCTCCCCAGTTAGATCAGAGCACCCTGGCCTCTGCCTTCTGCCTCAGCTCCCCAGTCTTCCCAGCTTGGGAGCCCCTGAGCTGAAAAGGTGGGAGGCAAAGCAGGCTCAGCCAGCCACGCAACAAGGCAGTGACTGCATTTCTACCTGAGCTGCTGGGCAGAAAAACATCTGAACTAATGCCTGGGACAAAGAGGAAACCAGGATTCTGGGATTAAGTGCACTCCACTGATAATTCAATGGCCAAATAAAGGTACCTCCTTAGAAAACCACCTCGCTGCTTTAAATGCAGAACAGGAGAGGGGAAGAAGGAATCCAAGCATTCATCGCTGGTGTCAGGACAAAAG
Organism: Phaenicophaeus curvirostris; assembly: GCF_032191515.1. Taxonomy (NCBI): domain Eukaryota; kingdom Metazoa; phylum Chordata; class Aves; order Cuculiformes; family Cuculidae; genus Phaenicophaeus; species Phaenicophaeus curvirostris. The sequence continues at coordinate 17,620,188 of NC_091405.1, forward strand.
CAATATAACAATGGAGCTGTACAGCAACTGCGACATAAATCAAACCAGTACCTAGCAAGTATTTGTGCTGCAAGCTGATCCCAGCACCTTTTCCATACTGTGCCACAACGTCCAGACTTAATTGCTCACAACTCGTAGCAAGGTGAAGGTTCAAAATATGGTAGTGGAAAGGCAGTTTTTGAGAATGATGACATAGCACGCTATGAAAAAAATCAGTCTACTCCAATACTTGCTTATAATCTTTACTCTGCACAGACACACCGAGTCCCTGACAGAGCCACATGAGCCAGAGTCAGCTCCTTCTAACACATCACTGCATCCCGGCAGAGGCATCTGTGAACTCCATGAAGGTAGTAAGTGACAAACTGGCATCATGAAGCTTTTAAATAACTAGCCACCTACCATCTTAAATGCTGCTGCCACCCCCCGGTACTGCCAGCAGAGCACAGCCCCGCAACGCCCTGTGCCAGGCGACGGTGCCCACGCGCCCAGTGCACGCAGCCACGTGCTCCAGCAGCGGCACAGGACGCAACGCTCGCGCTCTGCCCCGCAGCTCTGCAGTGTGGGTAGCCGTCTTTGGCAGAGAGGCAAAGTAACCCGGAGACAAGTATCTTCAAACAGCTGCAATGAGGTTTAACCGGAGCTTGTCCAACCGTACCCAAAGGCACAACTTGCAGAGAACCTGTCGCACAAGTGTAGCTCGTTGCCTAATTTGAATTGCAGAACTCGATTGCACACATTACAACACAAGGGCAGAGTTTTTAGGACTGGCAAGCAGGACCAAAAGAACATTATGGTATTAAGTTATGTATTATGCATACATTATTTATTGTAATTTAATGAATTCCCTAAGAGATAGCAAACACAGAACCTCTCATGCCACTTCCACAGCAATTCTGAGGATGTGAACTGTTACAAAGTTTTATTCAGAAATAGCTCGGCTGTCTCAGGAGAGCAGACAACAAAGCGCCTTGAAGCCTGCTTGCACTAGCACAGCCGAACAGAAATAGCAGCTCATGCCATGACACACAGAACCGAGTGCGGAACGCACCTTAGGGCCTCCTTCCCAGCCAGCAAATCCACCCACTGCTCGAGATGGATGTTAATGAATGGCCATCCATTATTTAATAAGCTTGTCGTCAAAGAGCCTGCAGCTGCACTGCTCTTACCTGGCCAGGACTGTTACCCACGGTCTGAAAGCCTGACCCTACGCCAACCGGGAAAAGGAATTAAGAGCATTTCCTAGGTCTTTGAGGCGTACTACCCAAGGAGAAACATGACCACCCAGGGGGGAGCATGGGATCATCGGAGGCGACAATGACTTGAGAACAGGTTTCAGCAAACACTGGCAAGCAGGGACTCAGAAACCTCACATTGCAACCCCACTCACCTGCTTCAGTCTTGTTCAAAATCACCCCCCTACATCTCCTCTAGCACTCGCTCCACCATCCTTACACCCAAGCTTGCTCCAGTCCTACAAGGTTGTCTTCAATGAGAAGCATGAGATGCCTGCAGGAACATTGAGATAAGACCCCTGACAAACAGGCTTGCTGTCCATCTTGGACAAACCTCATCCCAGCTCTCCTGACTGGAGCTCCTGTCACAGTGCTAGATCTGCAGGCAGCGGAACAGCAGACACACACACTTCTGCACCAGCCTGTGCTCACAGTGTCTGATCAACCCCCCCGCCCCAGGAAAATGCAACTTTTTCAGATCCAGACCAGCATCTCAAACACATTCACCCTGCATGCTTTCCTCAGCTGAGTGGCAACCCACTGCATCAGTACAGAAGGAACAGCAGGTCCCCAACAGCTTACACCACGACAGCAAGGGCTGTGAGAGCTTCTGTCCACGGCCCTACATCAGAGCAACCACTTTGCCCTCACCCACAACAAGCATCGTCTGAAACGGGAAAACTTCCTGCTTTGGGATTTAAATATACATCCACGTGTTCCAAAATTACTGAGATAAAAAATGAATCACAAACACGGGCAAAACTGGCATCACATGTGGGAAAAGTTTGCACAAGACTAAATGATGGCATCTTGTTGGTAGAGAACAGCTGAGGTCCAGGAGAGCTTTGCAAGACCTTTCCTGCCCCCACTACTCAGCCTCTCCCCACCAGCCCCAACATCACAATCTTGGTGAACCAGAGAGAAATCAAGCCCGAACAGTGATCTGCAAGTGACTGCTATAGAAGCTGTGAAAAATTGTCAATTTATGCAAATTAAAAGCTTGTCAAGGTATTTTTTTGGTTGTTTGGGTTTTTTCTTGTGTTTTGTTTGTTTGTTTGAACCCACTGTCACAAACGTTTTGAATTGTAAATCCTGTTTGACAGAGAGCTTTTAGCTCTATGTTTTGGCTAACTCCTAGCTCCTGCTGCTCCAGTTGCAGCCTCCCTCATTTGTTATTCAAGTTGCTTTTACAGGGTGGTTTCTTCACTAAGCTGCTGGTTGCACATGGCTCAGTACTTACTGGAAAACTGTTGAAAGAAAAATCTAAGTGACTGAAGTCCATAAATAAAACATACAACAAGCAGTGCTGTGTACTCTCAATAGTTTTGATTTCAACCCTTTCATAGAGCAGTATAGAGAAAGGGTAAGTTTTGTGATCCTCTACTAACATACTTTATTATTAAATACATAAAGGAAGAGAAAAACCTACTTTGATACCAGGGTGATGCGATGGAGTGATGTGTCACTCAAACAAGCAATCCCAAGAGGAAGGTTTCGAAAAGGGTTAAAAGGATAGTGAGTGCTTTTTTGTATTAAAGTACTTGGCAATCCCAACAGGACCCGAAAGTAGAACCAGATCAGAGAGGTTTGTTCCTCCTGTAATTGGCCATGAAAAACAGTTTTGTGTAGAAGCAAAGTACTGCTTGAATTTCGCTGAGCCAGGAGGAAGGCGGAGCGCTTGGAGCTTGCCGAGAGGTGCTGCTGGGGCTGCGATCCCCATCCCAGGGCTCAGCCTGCCCTGCACAGGGTCTGGGGCTCTGAAATACCTCAGGACTCAGATTCACGATGTGAGCAGACTAGGATGTCATTCACAAACTTTCTCCAGCTATGGGTTCAACAAGGCTCAAAGTTCATTCCTGATTTAAGCACGATCTACCCCTCAGAACAGCTTTCAGCTCATAAGCTCATCTTTCACTATGAGTTTATTCAAGGCTAAAGGATGGCAGATTGGAATTAAAGGTTTCAGAGACCAGCTTTAAAAACAACTTTGTGGGGAGACTTAAACGGGTATTCACTTGTGAAGCTGCTGTTGGAATTTTAGCTTAAGACCTTGTAGGAAACCAGCTAAAAGTCCCTTACACTCTATAATTTAAGCAGGCTCCTGGCACAATTCGTGTTACTCCTGAGTGCAATTCAGAGCTCTGATACTGCAGCTGTAGTTCAAAAGATAAACTTGCAAAAATAAACCCAAAACACACAGAAGGCAGCCAGTGAGTAAATCAAAGGTTAATACAGCTGCAAATCCTCTGTAACAAGCACGACAGACTCTTTGTGGGCAACTTCATCCTAAGATCCTTAAAAGGCAGAGATCGAAGGAAGTTTTTGATAAAAATCAAACCCCAAACACATTTCCTTTTGCCTACGTTAAATCATTTGGGTATTTCAAAGCTGAATCACACCAGCTACTCGCAGTGCTGGCAGTGCTGGGCTGAGCTCTCTCTCGGCCCTGCAGGGTCTGGAGGCTGAAGCTGGGCTGGTTCCAGGGGCGACGGCAGAGCCAGCGCTTGTCGGCAGTGGCCAGGGGTAGAGTCTTCTGTCCTCCTCTGTGTGACAGAAGACAGAGCTCTCCCAGCAGCTGCAGAAGGATGGACTTACAGAGCATCTTTCAAACTTCTGGTAGGCTGATTAAAATGCATTGAGGAGAATAAAGATGACACTTTCCACTTTAGTGTCTCACATCTTGCAGCCAAAAGCCAAGAACTTCTTTTATTTGTTTCTCATTGAAGCCATTAATTTTCTGATTTTTTTTTTCCTTTAAAGCTTGAAAACCCAAGATAATTCTTTATAAATTTTTACCTGACAGAACATAAGGCTTTCATACACTTAAGTCCTACAGGAAACATCTCCTGTCAGCCAAGTGTTGGGATGAGATGACTCTCAGCTCTACCTTTCTGCAGAATTATGGCATACTTAACTCATACACTAACCAGATTTTAATTAACTAACAATTTCCACTAGCAGCGGAACTCGTGAAAAGGAAAAGGGCATATTTAAAACTATCCTTTTCTACATAATCAAAGCTTTCAGCTACTTGAGAATTTACTGAGCTGGAACTTCTGTCTCAATGACCATCTACTGTGCACCGATGGGTGAGGTCCTCACTTCTCTGTCCTCCTCCTCTTTCAGTCTATCTGCGTGTTTGTTCTCTACAACACACTGTAGCAATGAGAGTCACAAGTAGGTAACACACTGTACAAAGAAGTGAGGGGTTTTTTTCCATTTTAAACCTGTTGCTAATTGTACCAGATGCTCCGTATTTTTATTTTTTGTGATATGAGGAAAATGTGAGTAATCGCTATTCATCTCCTCCACCCTGTTCCGGGATTCATGTATCAAGGTAACTCCAAGCTCTATTTATTGTCTTCACACAAGTTATTCCAGCCACCTATCAGCCCTGCCACTTTTTTTAGGCTTCTTCTAGGTTTTTTAACCCTTCCTGAAATAAACTACATGGAACACAGTATTCAATGACCAGGCAAGGTTTTACACAGTTCCCATGTTTTACCCTTGCCTTTCTGCCTGCCATTCATTGATCACCGAGTTAATGTTTTCAAAGAGATTGGGAATGATTCCACATCTTGCTTGCAGGAAGCGTGATTTTAACTGACTCCAACCATCTTTTGCTCTTCTTTTTTTTACATGATGGGGAGAGCCAGGAGAGAAGCCCAGACATCCGTGCTAGGGCTGTCTGCCCTCCGCTCCTCTAGCACCCTCTGACACCAAACTTCATCTATCATTTCCTGCGAAAGCACTCAGTGTAGTAAAGTTCTTCTGCAATTGCCATCCAGCTTTACATCTAAGTGGACCACATACTTTTGCCTTATAGCTGATTTTAAAGCTTGCATTTTACTCCATTTTTGGCTCACTTACAAACACAGAACAAAACCAAGCACTAATCGTTTTTTCTGCACTGTGGAAAGTTAGTTTTTACTGCGCTTTTGCTTTCTCATCCTTTACCTCGCTATCAATTCAGAGACCTCTTCCCCCAATGACAACAACCGCATCTTTGCTCAAGAGCTGCTCCTGAAGAATCTTGGCAAAGACTCCAGGAAACCCATTGCCTGTATGAACCAGCCCAGCCCTGCCTGGGGGCTGGCTGAGCCTTCAAATAACAACTTCTCTTCCCAAAGTCTGTTTTCTCCCTTTTCTAATCCATATGACTAATAAGACTTCTTATTACAGTTTCTATCAATTTGCTGGCTTAATGCTTTGCAGTTTCTGGCATGCGTTACCCACAGGTTCCTGCATAGCTCTTCACTGAAGAGTCCTGGTAACCCCAGTGATTTTTCCCTTCACTGGTACCTCCTCCACCTGAGACCACCTTCTGGATTTATCCTATGTAAAGAGAGATCTCCTTCAGTTCTTCTCTGAAACATAGGTAAAAAGAATTCACTTCTCCTTCCCCTCCTCATACCGTGGTCGTCCTTCCCTTTCCCTTTTCCTACCTCTCCTTGAAATACTTTCCTATTTAATCATGTTGGACTTTCTGTGGACTTTGGCAGGATTTCCACTCCTCTGTTTTCAACTTTTTCTCATGGGTAGCACACACTTAATACAAGCATCTAATGTGGTTTTAAGTAAATCCTCTGTGACCTGCACACATCACACCGTTTTAATTTCTCTAACAGTAGCTCACCCATTTTCATGTAGTTTCAACTTCGAAGCTAGATACTATTATAGTAAATGCTCTTTTTGTCTGTTTCTATTATGAAGGATATTGAATTTGAATGCGTTACCATTATCATTCAGTAACTACATCTCATACAATACTCCATGCATCATCTGGGATTAAAACCTTTTGGGGATTTTTCAACAAGTTTCTTCAAGTTGACACTTGAAGACTCCAGAAATTTAGTTACTGCACCACACGCTGCCGTGACGCTTCATCCCATTTGCAGTATGGTAGCTAAAAGTGTTTCCTATTGCACTTTCTACATTGCAGGCTGTCAAGTTTCCCCTAGCACATCACAGCCACTACCCTGGTCCAGCAGCTGGTGATACAGCTTTCTATACTCCTCTTATTTGCCTGATGTAAATCACTGCTGGGGATTTGATGCTATTTTACTGGAGTCAAATAAGTTAATCCAGCACTGTCACCCTAACTTGTGTTGGTCCTACACGTTTTGTACTCTAACATTACAGTGTTCTTGGGCTTATTTTCCTTTCCATCAGCTTTTCTGATTGCTTACTTGATCAGTATCTCCATTTAAGACCAGTAGCCCCACAACAGCTCTTCTATTAACACTGCACAGAACATACACCTTTGGTTCTGGTCTGCGTGCATACTGTACTTAGCTGGGACTGTAAAGCTTGGTTCCCAAGCCCCAGTCCAGCTCAGCCTCTCTGCTGTGCCTGAGGGAGAGGCAGGACGAGACCTGTGCTGCTCCACAGCAGAACTGGGAGCTCCCATCACCTTCTGCTGGGTCTGTGGCTGCACCTCCTCTTTTCCTTTTCCCAGGTCATCTTCATTCCTTTCCAAGTCAGCAGAGAACCACAACGTTTCAACACCGCTAGTATCCTGAGTACCAATAAGTCATTTTCCCGCATGCTCTGCATCTCCTAGTTAACAAAGAACCTCTATGCAGGGCATCATGTAACCCAAACCCTCTCTTCAGACTCATGATTCCCTAAAAAAGTTAACTCAGCACTTGGAAAGACTGAAAAGGAAGACACTGAATGAATTCATTGAGTGCACTCATTTGGCAGTCTGGTCAGCAATGTGTTTCTTCAGTACTTCTTTGTTTAAACTTTTTCTGAGTTGCAGGATTTGAACTAGAGATTTTCAGGAAGTTGTAGGAAACGTCCAGACTTGGCTCTTGCCTGAGCAGATTAAATCCTTGTGGAAATTCCACCTGTGCAATAGGCGCCGGGAACTCGTGCCCGACCTCTTCCAGATGTGGGGAATGCGGCTCTGCTTCAAGTCTGGTCTAGTTCTCTGCGGTCACGAGGAGACAAGACTTAGCTGTTGTTACAGTAAGCCTGCACTTGTCCACAGTTTGTGCAGCCTCTGCTTCCAACCGCCAGTGTAACTCAACCTCAGCCTCACCACATCCATCAGCCTGCCCTGGCTAAGAGATGAAGGGTCTTCAAACCCATCATCTACCTCAAGCCAGTACATCCATCTCAAAAATTTAAGCACACCCATTTACAACTGTGCTCTTGCTTTCCAGGGCATTTCTCAGAATATAAAAACCACCAGCCGCACCAAGGACTTAAGTAATGGTGGCGAGAGGCAAGAGTACCACATTCCCCCAGCAAGTGCAAGATAAACAACAGGATCTCCAATTTAGTTGCTGGTTTTTTGGGGGGACAGTAGGGATTTGGGGAGGAGACAAGAACAAAGAAAACCCGACGCTTCCAGTTTCTTGTTGTAAGCAAGGACCCCACTGTGGCATCCCTGCCCCCTCGTCACTGGCATGGGAAGAGGTCTGATGGAAGCTATTGCAACGTGCAGGATGAAGATGGCAGCAGAAGACCAGACCTTCTCCACCAGCACTGGAAGCACTGCAGGAGAAGACTAAAAGGTTCATCAGACTACAGACTAACAGTGTGTCCAGATTACAATTTTTGGCAGCAAGTAGCACTGACAGAAGTGGCTCTTGGGCAATGCAAGCAGCCAATAACATGTGATTTAAGAGAAAAATGGCAAAAAAGCAGAATAAGGAGGATTGTGTGTGATAAGCCTAGTATGCGCTCTCACCCAGCAGCATCTGGAGAGGATTTTCTCCAGCAGGCAGGGAAGAACTCGATTACATCCAGTTAACTGTGCTCTAAACTGATTATGCATGTGCCAGGCTAATGGATTACATTAGCAAGAGGAAAAATAACATCCAATCAATCTCAATTTACTGCAGACCACACCAAGGCCTGAGAGAAGAGAAACCATTCTACGAACTACCCCCACTCCCGCTCCATCTTTCCAGCTATCAAAAGAGAACATGGCATTACAACCACTCTGGAGACTGGAAGAATTGCACTGAAGCTTGCTTGATCCACAGACAGGTTTTTCCATGAAGTCAAACACTGATTCCAGCTACGCTGGACTAAACCGCTATGAAACCAGCTGTCCCCCGCTACAGGCTTCATAGAGCAGCTTTCTTGTGTGCCTATAAGGACCATACAGCAGACTTCGCTACTCTGAAAGGTGTAATTCTTGAGTTGGTGTTTCATGGATTTCACATCAGAAGCAAAGCAGAGCTGTAACAGCTCTGAGGACTGCCCAGGCCTCGTACAAACCTAAAAACTCACAATTCCTCTCTGCCTGTCTGAGGAGAGCACTTCAGGAACCTTTATTACAAGCATCTATGGTTGTCCCCCAGTCTGGCTTTGGTCGGGTTTCTTCTCTTTTTTCCCCCCTTTTCCCTCAGAGACAGACAATTCCAGTGCCTCGATAGCTTCCCCCGTAGAAACCATTGTAGGTGAAAAGTCTAGATAAAAAATATTTAAACTTTTGCAGCCTACATTTAAAAGAATATTATGTGTTAAAAGTCATAACAGACCTTTCAAACAACTCTTTTGTACCCTAAACTGAATTCCACACACAAAGGAGATTCAATTCCTCAGCTGGCTCTTTGAAGTCTCACTGGGACTCTTTGCCCCCCCCCGTTTCCAAGCTGATTTTACTCTCTCTCAGGTCTCCCGCACACCTGAGAGCAGAAGCACACGTGTAGATGTGACTATTTTTACAGCTAGACTCCGCTGTTGTGCTGGATCCCGACTGATGACGTTAACAGCAACAGTCACAGCAGTCTTGGCCTCAACACTGAGCTCAGCTGAAACATCCAGCTGAGCAACCTGACCTAGTGAAAGGTGTCCCTGCCCATGACAGGGGGTTGGAACTGGATGATCTTTAAGGTCCCTTCCAACCCAAACAATTCTATGATTCTATGATATTCCTCCTCTGAGCAATTGCCCATCAACACCGGGCAGGTTCAACCACCACAGTTTAAGGCAAGCCTTCTACGATGCTCTTGGTTGCCACTTTCCTCTCTGAATTTGCTGGAACTGCTCCTAGGGGAAATCCAGGAGTTTTGAAACCTAGTGTGCCTGCAGCGTGATGTGGGTGGGCTACTGTACAGTCCAATGTCAGCTTTTAAATTCTCATTACATAAAGAAAAATATTCAAAGAAATAATTAAGAAGCACAAAACAGTCTGTGTGTATATATACTCACACATTAAAAAAGCTCACCACACTGGGGGAAAAGCAATAAAAAAAAGGATGAGGACAGAAAGAATATAAAGAAACCCAAGAGAAATTAGAAGACAATGAGCGGGATAGCATGTGTGAATGGAAGAGATGCGGCTGCTTAGATTTATGGCAATTTGTACCTGACTGTTCATACTAAAGCCATTACGGGATGATTAGAGAAAAAGGTGAAGCTTTAAGTCCAGTGAAAATCAATAGAAACGTCTGGAGCAATTCTGCTGCACGAGTGAAAGGACTATTGACTGTATCCGGAGCTCCTCTTGGGTTACAGCCCACAGGGTTCAGGCCAGCAAGGGGAGGGGGTTGCGAACAGCAGAAATAAGTCAGGAAAGGCAAGACGGTTATAAAGAAGACACAAAATAAAAGGGAGGAAAAAACAAAACAGAGTAAAGAAAACAAGAAGGCAGTCACGGGCCAAATACTGCAGTGGATGGAAACGTGCAGAGCCTCCACATACGGCCTGCCCTTACGCACACTGAAGCGCACGCGGGCGTACGTGGGCTTCTCTTCCAGCCCTCTCTGTTTTTCAGCCTCAAGCAATGCTTTGCTTACAGATCCCAGCATTAATGTACATGGAACATTAAAGCACAGGGACAGCGTCTCTCTTCCTCCATCCCTCCCAGTTCCATCCACTCAAGTCTTCTCAGCGCCAGGACAAACATGATTCTCTGACAACAGCCAAGTCCTTCAAGTACTGATGAAGACTCTCATATGGGTTAACAAACTGCCTTACAGAAAAGCGCCAAGAGGATTGTGGCAAATACCATCTCGCACAAAGTTTCCTACAGTGACTACTAATTTTTTGTGCAAAACTATTAATTAACACATATGCAATGTTATAAAACATGCAAGCCCCCATTAAAGCACCTTGAAGCGAACACCCATTGACCTACGGCTTTGAACAACCCCAGCTGCTATCAGAACACAGGTTGAAGAGCTGCACCACGCAAGCGAGACTGGGTCTCACTGGAGAGATCTGAGCAGCTCGTTTCCAAAGGATCGCAATCCACTGTGGTTCAAACCAGATTTTCCTTTGTTCCAGCACTTGGGTAATGAAGGAAGATGAAGCAAAGCCAACTCTTACCTTATAGAGCTTCAGGCTGGCCTCGTGCCTCGAGTTCACTGTGTGAAGACGCAGCTTCTCTAGACTATTGGTGTAGTAGTCGCAAGCATTGCATTTCAGATGTACTGGATTCCCAATGGCCACGCACTTCAGCCTCCACTCGTTGGCCTTGCCACCCTCCTTGATATGTGCTACCAGCTGGTATTTCTGCACATGCTTGTCCGTCTTACAGTGGAGTTGGAAGTTTGCCTTGAGCTGTGTGTTGTAGCGGCACAACTTGCACTGGTACGAGTCCCCCATTACTGCCTTCCACTCATCTTCAGGGAGGCTACGCTCCACGTTCATGTGGAGGCCCAGCATGTCCAAATTATCCGTAGTGAACTTGTTGCACACAGCACACTGGAAGAGCTTCAGCGATGGGTCATTCGTTTGCGTGAAACTCTCACCCAAGTTCATTAGCTCCTCAGACACCAGCTGTCCACCACCTAACCGCATGTCCAGGGGGATCTCTCCACCCACTGCACGAAGGAAAAAGGGGAGAAAGAGGTCAGAAAAGCTGAATTCTTTACTTGCCAGAAGAGAAACACCTGCACTCAGTGCAACTGAGCGTCCAAGCGATGGGAATATTACGGCTAGGGCACTGCAAGGCTGTTGGAAGCGGGCAACAGTGCAGAATATGTCAAGTACAAAAAACAAGCCTAAAAGTGCCATTCCTGCACTATTAGACCTCATCTCTTGTCCAAGTGTTCAAAATGCTGGGCAGCCTTCTACCAACAGTGTTGACAGGCACTTTGGATGCCCAAGACAACCTCTATTAATAATGAGAGCACAAAAGCATGTCAAGGAAAGCCAGCAGGATGCTTTCTGTCTTTGAGCATCACATTTACTCTGCAAACCAAGAGCTGAACTCTATTCACAATTCTATTCACTTACAGCGAATTAATGCAACAAGCTCTTATTTACATCACAGCACTTTGATGACGTGGACACACTTTCTAACATTAACTTTTTAAACCAAAACACAGAGATCAACCACGTCATCAGGTCCATACTAATCTCTCTGAAAGCCCATAACCCCAGTTTGTACAGACCACAGCTTTGGTCCGTGTACGTGCTACTACCGTCTCTCCTGCAGAAACTCAATACCACAATGTTCATTACAGTCCTAAGCAGGATGAACCACAGCTTACAAAACAACCTGGATGCTGAATTTGTCAGAGGAACAGAACCTCATTTTCATCAAGCAGATCTTGTGCTCATACACAACTGGCTGGAGAGGGAAAGTCTCATCTGCAGGCACTGCTGGGAACCTGTCTTTCCATCAAAGCAGTCAACAATCTTTTTCTCAAGACGCTGTATTCCTCCCTAGTCACAGGAGAATTATATACTCCATACAGTTACTCTTGAGCATCTGCTCACTAAATATCTGAAGAGCAGGGAACCCGCCACTTGTCTTCTGTGGTCTGTATCTCCTTAATCGTGATGATTTTTCTAAGCATCCCTTTTCACGATACCCTGAAACCCTCTCTTTCAATCAGACTCTCCTAAACACACCATGCAGTAAAAACCTGAAAGCAGAATTTTCTGAACTGCTCAAACCCAGTTTTGGACTGAAATGTAACAATGGGAAAAATCTGCTTCCCTTCTAGAAAAGTTCATAGTTTGTGTATATGAGTCTAACAAGCTGAGCTTGTGTCAAGTGCTTATTGACATGGGAAGGGCCTCCATCAGTAATCCTCAGCTCGAGATTTGCAACCATCGAGTGTACAATTCACAAATCATTCCCCAGGCAAGCTCATATATATTCAAGGCCTTGTCATGCACTCTAGAAGGCTTCAATTAAAATACTCCCAACTTCTCTTGTGTCAACCACTCTGTGCTTCAGTAAGGAGGGGCTACGAGCTCCCAAAGGGCACCTTCCAAGAAAGCCACCACAGATGACACTGTAACTTTATGCACTACAGGCTGTATTACAAATGACTGTCAATTATACCTGTTGGCAACTTGGAGCTATTGACTATGCAACAACAGCAACAAAAAAAACATTGTGTCCTTGACCCCCCAAAGATGCAAGCTGGGACACCATGGCGGGAAGGAGAAAGATAATTAATTTATAGTCACTTGCGTTCCTTCGTTTTTAGTTCTCAGTATCTTGTGGTGTTGTTCTTTCATAGGACTCTCATGTCCTTCTGGACTAATCATAAACTGCACTAGAAATAGCTGAAGGAAAGGAGAACACGCATGAGACCAATAAACTAGTAACGGAGCACAGCAGTAAAACAGCATCGAAGGATGGACGAGTTTAGGCAGGGCAGACTGGAGCACAGAGAAATTAGTTCAGAGGGAAGCAGGTAAAGTGGCAGATTCCTTTCCACATACTTTCTCAAGGCACCGTGAAAAGCTCTCAGCAGCAGCAAGACAACATAGAAGCAGCAGTAATTTCAGTCAGTGCCTGCCGTGCCTGGAGTGTGGTGGGAGCTCTGCTTGGCCGCAGCTCTCACCCTGCAGCACAGCAAAGCTCAAACACAGCGGGAAGCACGTGCTGCCTCTGGCCCTGGGTGACATATGCAGCACGACAAGGGAGGAACCTAAAAGGACCCGATCATCTGCCCCCATTCTGAAGTCCAATTCTTGGGCTAAACCGTGTGGGGAGAGGGTGTGCCCCCGCAGTGGCAACACAGACATGAAGAATGCTCACTGCCAGAAAAACTGCATTTGGTAATTCAATTTTAAGTGTTTTTATCAATTGATGAGAGTGTTTTTATCAATCTCTCTCTCTAGCCATTCCCCTCCAGTTTAATAATTCTCATCTGGTCAAGCCTCCAAACCTGTACCTCACACGCTGGCATCAGAGAAATGGCTTTAGTTCAGTTTCTTCAGTGGAGGAACACTACGCCTTCCACTGAATTCATCGGAACTCTTAAAACTTGCTTACCTTTTCTTCTCAGGAGAACACCGCACCTAACAAGCCAACTCAACATCCTCCTTTGAGAGCACCAACAGCTGATCAGATCTCCATCAAAGCCACTCACACCGCTCACACCAAGCCAAGGAAAAATCATTAGGAAACACTGTACTACGGATGCCTTCCACAGTGGGGAGAAACATTCAATACACGTCAATATCTATTGTTTTATTAGCTCCTTAGTAAAACTCTTAGAAAATGTACCAGACAAGTAATTTATTTTCTCAGGATGAGAAAAGCTGGTCTGGGGTAAATGCAGAAGAGAGGTTGGCACCGTTTAGTCTCCATCCCTGACCACCACACCGTGGCAACTCACCACACCGTGGCCGCACCACGCAGGAGGTCACAGAGACAGAAGGAAGGGATATGGTGCACAGCGCCCAGTCGGCACACGAGAGTTTTGTGGTAACGCAAACGCAATCCCTCCCTCACACATGGACGCGGTGGAAAACCCTTCAGCCTCACCTAGAGATGGAGCCATCGTTGCCATGGGATTGGTAGGATCGAGCTGGAATCCACTCATCATGAACTGTGCATCTGAGGAAGTGTTGTCCATCTTCAAGTTGGGAAGGTTCATGTTCTGCGCCAGGTAGTACTGGTAGAGCTCGGCCTCGGCGGGGGATGGGAGGCTGCCGAGGCCCAGGTGCCGGTTGTGTTGGATTTGGGACATATTTTGCTGAAGCAGCATCATATTGTGCATGTGCTTCTCACTGGTCATGTGAATACGAAGGTTTCTAGCTACGTTGGTCTCATAGTCGCACACCTCGCACCGCCACGTAGGTTTGGTTTTTGGTTTGGTGGGAGAGGGGGCCCCACAAGTGCTACCAATATTGGCTGCGGCAGCTGCCGCGGCTGCTGCCGCTGCCGCCGCCGCCCCAGCGGTGTGGCTGAAGACTTGCTCTCCCCCTCCATTCTGCAGGTTTTGCATGTTGTTGAGATGCTTGTCGGACTGCATATGAATACTGAGGTTGCCTTTGGTAGTAGTGGAGTAGTTACAGACCTCGCAGCGGAAGGGCTTGTAACCACAGGTGTAGCTCTCACCCCGTGCCAGCCGCGGGTGTGGCTGTCCACTTTTGCAGTAGACACAGGAGCCACCCGGCTCGGGATGTTTCTCCTTCATGTGCGCCTCAAGTGTCTGCTGGTACTTGTAGTGCCAATTGCACTTGGGACACTTGAGCGTCTTACATGAGTTGCGAGAATGCATCATAGTCATGTGGCCACCCAGCGACCGCGAGGAGCCCAGGACCGTGTCGCACTTTGGGCACTCGACGCCGCTCCCCGAGGGGCACTCCCCACCCCCAAGTTCACAGAGGGGGCCAGCATGCTGGTGATGGGAGACGTAGCTCCCGTCCTCGCCCTCTGTGCTCTCATTTGGTTCTGGTGCTGTGGCATTGTCTTTATTGGCACTTTCATCGATAAAGTCCAGCCTCCTGCTGCCCTCTGCCACGCTGGCTCCGCCGCCCTCATTGTTAAAGCTTAAATGATTCCTCCTGTTTGCACCATCAAAGACAAAGGAAGAAGCAGAATTAGAACTAGTAGAAGCTGTGCCCCGCGACAGGGTCTGGAGCACGTTAGGCATTAAGGGAGAGTTAGAAATGCTTTGGTTTGAGAGAGCAAGGTCCTTTTTGCTGCTGCTGCTGCTGCCACCGCCTGTCACAGCCCCAGTGTCCTCCTGGGGCCGGTCCTCCAGTTCGTCCTCCAACTCGCTCGGAAACAGTCCTTTGCAACCCTCATCATCCTCATCTTCTTCCTCTTCCTCCTCCTCCTCTTCCTCCTCCTCCTCCTCCCCTATGTCCTCCTCCTCTTCCTCCTCCACCTCCTCGACCGGCTCTGCCTTTTCCGAGAGGCTGTCCTGGTCGCCCCCCTCTTGCTTCTCCCCTTCTGCCACCCCAGGGTCCTTCCCCTCTGAGGATTTGGTGGGACTGGAAGCCAGCGGGCCCAGGGGGACTGAGGTAATGGGAGTCTTCAGAGCCGAGCTGGTCAGCCCGCCCAGGTTGAGGAGCGCACCAGGGGCCAGGACGCCCGCCGACGGTGGCTCCGCTCCACCGGTCGCCCCGGCCTGGAGGGCCTGCTCGCCTTCCATGCGAATGCCACTGAATTTACCATAAAAACTGTGTCCAGGGCCTATGAGGTTAGCTGTGGAAACGAGAGGGTGCTGAAAGGTTTTGTTTTTTGGTTCCAGAAAGCTGACAAGGGGCTCCTTGTCTTTGCCTATCCCTTGGATGATAGCGGAGATGTTCTTATTGCTAAGAATTTTCCGCTCCTCCTCACTCAGAGTCATTCGGTGGTCGTGCACCGCGTGGGTCACGAATGAGCGGACATACCCAAAGGAGAGCTTGCACAAGAAACACATCAGGATGGGCTTCCTCTTCCCGTAGAGCACAAAGCCATCAAATTTGGACAGGTCCACATTGTTGGGAACATCTTTGGATACGCAGGAGCTTTTGGCAGAACCGTCGCTGTTCAGGTAATCCTTGTTGCTTTTGTGTCGCACATCGAAGACGCGGAAGCTGTGCAGGACGGGGCTGATGCCCGCCAGGGCTGAGGTATTCGGGAAGGCCTGGTCTGAGCCCTCAAACCACTTCCCGAAGGATGAGGCTATGTGGAAGGTGTTGATGATCTGTGGGTAGACGGGAGCGGTGGCGGAGGGCTCTCCCTGCTTGGGCAGAGAGTTCGGGAGCAGCGAGGGGAGAGCCCCGCTGCCGCAGGCGCCCCCGCTCTGCACCAGCTGGCTGAGGCTCTCCACGATGTAGGCCGAGCCGTCCGGCTGGTAGACGATCTCGCCGGCCAGGTTCTCCACGTCGCTCTCCTCCTCCCCGTCCTCGCTGCTCTCGCTCCCGCTCTCCCCCCTCAGCAGCGGGGGCGGGCGGGTGCCGGCGCAGCGATGCTCCATGTAGCTCTGCAGGCTGGTGAAGGAGGCAGCGCACTGGCCGCAGCTCACCTCCTTGCCCGCGGGCTCGCTGCCAGGGCCGGCTGCGGCGCTGCTCTCGGGGACGCGCTCGGGGAAAGGGACCCTCAGGCTGTCCAAGGGGCCGCGGCTCTCCACCGCGGGCTGCTCCATGCTGCCGGCCGTGTCGGGGAGGTGGGCACTGTTGAGATCAGTCCATTGCTGGTGCTGAGGGATGCCGCACCCATTGTCCTTCCCGGGGATGACGGGCGAGTCACAGCCTTCCATGGCAGGGCCGGCACGGAGCGCTCATTGCACCCGGTACGGCTCGGACCTGCGGGTGGGGAGAGAAGGAGAAAGGCAGGTGAGGGAGGGAGCAGAGACAGTGCCTCCAAGACCCCATCACCACAAAAAACCACCAACCCCACTCTCTGGGACCAAAGGGGAGGCTGCGAGGTGGGCTCCGGGAACAGGCAGCCTGGCCTCGTGAAACGCACCGCTGGAAACGAGTGATGGAAATATGATACAAGGGACACATTGAAGGGAATTGCCAGGTGAAAACGTCCCCTAACCCTCTTCCTGAAGGGAATGTGACAGCAAAGCTTTTGACTGAAACAGAGTTAAGACACTACAATAGAACAGTGCTGAAGCTTTCACACTTTGAAAAAAACCTGTACTCTGTGGCTCCCTAAGCCAGATGCTGATTTCCTTTGCTAGGGAGCACAGAACCAGGGCTACCACATATGCACCTCCGTGGTGGACCAAGGGACCCAGAGCAACTGACAGATTTAAGAGTAACAGCGTTTGGTATGCACCGGAGATTTAAT
This sequence comes from Phaenicophaeus curvirostris, assembly GCF_032191515.1. Lineage (NCBI taxonomy): Eukaryota > Metazoa > Chordata > Aves > Cuculiformes > Cuculidae > Phaenicophaeus > Phaenicophaeus curvirostris. Next base: position 17,637,372 of record NC_091405.1, read on the forward strand.
TGCTATGTTCTGGACAGAGTTTAAACAGAGAGATGTCAGGAGAGAAACCAAACAGGAAATTCCAGATCTGACAAGGGTCCATCCTGGGGATTGGAAAGCAGTCAGCCCACCATGCTCCAGGAAGCTCCCAGAGATCCTGCCGAGCACAGCCTCTGCGCACAGACAGCTCCCTGCCACCCCCAGGAGCAAATGGCCAATGCAGGTCCTAGAGGAGGAGGAAGGACGCCCTATTTCTATTCCATGAAACATGACAAGACCTGGAGAAATCCCAGGCAGCCAGTAAGCACAGGCTGCTCGGCATGGCTGACATCCACAGCTTTCCCTCACCTCCACCCGCCTGCTGCACCAGCGTCTCTCTTGCTTTGATCCCAATGGGCCCATTTAGTAGGACATGCCTTTCTAGAGGTTACAGACCCATGAGATTAGGCAGTGCTACGTTAGGAGCTAGAGCATTCTAATGCAGACCACAATCGGCAGGAGACAGCCAGTTCAGCTGCAACCCTAGCAAGAATCCTGTCTGCAAAGAAGTATTTCTACAGTCTGCTTCCTATAGAGCTCCTGCACCAGCCACACGAGAGGAAACACCATCAGAAATTAAAAGCGCTGTTACCTCATCTGTAAAAGTGATTTCTAACCTGTGGTCCACAGCTTTCCTCAGGTATACAGATACAAAACATCCACAGAAAAAAACAGAGTGAAAACCATACAAGCAGTGAACCAAGAGACAATGGAAGACATGCTCTAGATCCACTGTCATCCCGCAGTATTTTACCTTCTACCAACTAAACACAAGCACCGCTTTGCTTGTCGGACTATTCCTAAACCAGATACACGCTTGGGGACACTTTTTGCTGAAGTTCAGTATAGGGGTTTGAGTGGCAGGGCAGGTTTAATTTAACAATACGCTGTTACTCTTAAGCTGACTCAGTGATATTTACTCTAAAATACATGTTTCATAGAACCATAAAATGGTTTGAGCTGGAAGGGAACTTAAATATCATTTAATTCGAGGTCCCCTGCCATGGACAGGGACACGTCCCCCTAGATCAGGCTGCCCAAGGCTCCATCCAATCTGGCCTTGACACCTCCAGGGATGGGGCAGCCACAACTTCTCTAGGCAACTTGGGCCAGGGCCTCCCCACCCTCATTGTGAAGAAATTCCTCCTTCTGTCTAGTCTAAATCTGCCTCTCTCCAGTTTATAGCCACTCCCCTTTGTCCTATCACCACATGTCTTTAAAGTTATACAAATTAATTTTCTTTCTTTAAACCTTTCTCAAAGCTGCTCTTCCCTAAGCATCCTCCAAGTAGCTGCTGCTCCAGCTCATGAGATGCTCCAAGCAGCGCACGGTGCTGGGGTTCTGGCTAGACCAGACTATCAGTCAGGACAGCCCACAGCCTGCTCACACACAGCAAATTCATGCACCTGCCAGCTGACACCTTGGGGGTTCAAAGTCTCTCCCTTCAAAGGTTCTAGTCACATTAGCAGCCTGCTGCTGCCCTTGGTCTCTTCCAACAGAGACTATTAGTGTTTTGGCAACCTCCACTGCTATCTAAATGTTAAATATTATAATCGTAGTTTGAAAGTGTTTCCAGTGCTCTCTAGCTTGATCTAAGTCCATGAGACATGGAAGACCCTTGGAGCTCCCGCAGAGCTGTGTGCCTGTAACACAGCCAACAGCCCTTTCCCTGCAGATTCACAGCCTGCACCGTGCCAGCACCTGGCTCCAGGTGAAGTCTCACAAGAGCAGAGGGGCAGAATCACCTCCCTCGCCCTGCTGGTCCCACCGCGTTTGATGCAGCCCATGATAACGACAACCCAAATTCAACCAAACCAAATTCACAGTGGATGAAAAAAATGAGTTATATGAGAAACTTCATAAGCCTCGTACTTCTGCCATTAAAAGTTTTGGGAATATTTATGCAGAATTCAAAACAACAGCACCCCACAAGTGCTTTTAGATTGAAAACATTCTGTTCACCAGCAGAGCCAGCTCCTCATGAAGCACGCGTAGAGGGGGCACAACACAAATCTGAGCATCTCCATTATCAAGAACTCTCGACTGGCAGGAAGATGCCTGACTGACAGTAGGGCCAAAAGGGTTAGCAGGGCTGATGGGGCGGGAGGGTTAACAGCCTGATTGCAAAATCAATGTAATAAATGCTTGGTAAGTTACAGGAACATGCGGGAAGAGGAGGCCGCGATTGATAAAGGACTGCGGCTTTGATGCTGCACTGGGGACTTGTTTATTGACAAGAAAGCCAATCTCTTCTCCCAGCCAGGCCAGGCCAGGCAAACCTGCAAGCGCTTACCAATTAATTGGTGGGCTTTTCTGCCTTGGGTTGCTTTAACATCACTCCCCCCACTCACTCCAAGTTAACCAGCTCAGGAGGTGCTGCTCCAAAGGAATTTTCCCTTTTCTCTCTTTCCTCAACACGAAGGAACTCTTCCAGGGCAGGTGGGAAAACCCACAGCCAAAACATGGCCTGCCAGAGCCCCTGGACACAGGCCAAGCCCCTACACAAACCCAAGCTTCTCTTGCCTGTTCAGTTCTTGCCAGAGCTGCTCCTGAAGAAAGATGCTGAGGGAGGAAGAGGCACAGAAATATTTGTTTCTATTCACACAGGAACTGCAGTTATCATCCCTTTAATCCGAAAAGAGCAATCTCCTCGTTAAAGCAAAACAGACTTCAGGCAGGAGTATGATGTAGTTATTAGCTCGCTATTACGGCCCCTGCATCTTCCCTTCCCTCCCTAAGGACCTCGCAAAGCACAAGGAGATCTTGTGAGGACAGACCGACCACAGCGTGCTCCACACCTCCTGTCCTCTCCCTACCCCCCCGCCCTCTCCGCTCTGTTTATCAGCCAGTCAATAAGAAAAGGTAGTTCTTACTTAAGGAGGCAGAAGTCAACTCGTCAGGTCGATCAGCACTCTGTCTGTAAACATGGTTTCCCGTAAAATCAATGAACTCCAGTTACAGGGAGAATAGCCCGAGCGCTGGAGACTCCCTGCGCTCCCACCGCCCCAGCAGCAGGGAAGGGCTCTCCCCGGTTCCCTCTCCGGCCTCGCATCCCACCGCTGCTCCCACCGCCAGGCTCCCCGTGCCTCCAGCACACAGCCCACCCCAGCCCCTTCCCTGCAGCATCGCTGAATCTCCCGGCCCTTCTGTGGGACCTGGCTGGAGCAGCGCAGACACAGCAGGGTAAAGAGCACTCCAGCAGGCCAGGAGCAGCAGCCATGAGCTACATCTGGATGGCAAAGTGCAAACGAAAGCATCGCACCGCGTGCCTCATGCTTTCATCAAGAGTTCCTGTTAACCACAGCTGGTGGTTTGCAGCCACGCTCTGTCCAGAACACAAGCGGAGCCAATCCCCGCCTCGCGTCTCCCCCCTCCGTCACCCCAATACAGCCCCTGGCCCCATCCTTACAGGGACAAACGTGCCATCTTGCAGCGATGCTTCCATCGCCAAGGAGTGGCTGGTGCTTCCCTGGCAAGCTGAGGGCTGCTGGGGCAGCCCCCGGCCCCCAACACCAGGCTGCTTCTCCCCCCCGGGACGCGCGGCAGCAGCGTGGGCGGCAGAGACGGGAGTGGGAGGGAGGAGGGGGTCCCTGCTGTTGCCCAGGCTTCCCGAGAATTAAATATGAACAGCCGTGCTGTGTAATTTTAAATTGTTAATTAGCACAGGGTTAATTAGGCGGCCCTTTCACAAGAGGCTGTTTGGCAGTAAACCAAGATTGGAAGCAATGAGGAAGGAGGAAAACAAAAGGAGAAAGAGACAGTGAGAAACTGTTCCCTCAGCTAATGACCCACATGGCACCATAAAAAAAAAAAAGGGTGCCGAGGACAGGGAAAAGATACAAGCAGACTTATTACGTCCACGGCCATTACCCTGGAAGACACCCAGCCAGGCACCCCTCCCACAGCCGCACAGCGGAGAGAAGTGCTCAACCCTGTAATGAGCAGGGTCTGCTCCTTCAGAGCATCCTGGCAAGCAGCAGAGGCTCCAGCTCCAGCCAGCTCTTCAGCTTTTTGCCCTGGCTCCAGGAAAGACACTGCTCATGCAGACACTTAACAGTCAGCAACTGAACTTGAGTGGTTGGTTTGGAGAAGGCTGCACAACGGCCTCTCAACTTGGGAAGGACACACCCACCTGTTGTGCCAACAGACGCTCTACAAATCAGTTCCATAAATACAGGCACAGAGACAACCCTAGATTAGCTCTAGCACTGGTGCTGGTGGCTCAGAGGGAAAGCAGAAAGGGACAGAGGCAAGGGGACAAAGGCAGCATAAAGACTAAAAGCAGGCTTAGATGCTCAGCTGGGCCTTCTGCAATGCCCTCAGCGGGACAGAGCCAGCCAAGCGCTAACGTTCAGGTCAGCCAAGGAGCTCCTGGCTCTCGAATGGCACTCAATGACACTTGTTCCAGCCCAGGGAAGCACCTCCTCTACAAGGACAGGCTGAGAGTTGGGATTGTTCAGCCTAGAGAAGAGCGGGCTCCAGAAGACCTTAAAAAGCAGAGAAGTTGTAGCTGCCCCACCCCTGGAGGTGTTCAAGGCCAGGTTGGATGGGGCTCTGAGGAACCTGATCCACTGGCGGTTGAAACTGGATGGGCTTTAAGGTCCCTTCCAACCCAAACCATTCCATAATTCTATTAAGTTACCAAAGGTGACCACGCAGCCATGTAAAATGATCCATAAAACCAGGTATATTCAAAGGTCCCAAAAGCAGGAGGTCAGGGAGGAAAAATGCAAGGCAATTATCATGCCCATCTGGAGTAGTGACACAACAAATCCTGAGCTTTCTGTGTTGCTTCTTTGCACCTGGTACACTACAAAGCACTTGTGGAACACTTAAGAAACTGCATATGGAAAGACATGGTAAAAATCATTACCTAGGATTGAGAATACAAAAATTAAGGAAAACCAGAATGTATGTCGCCAAAGCAACTTTAATTTTGCTCCTATATGCATATGCATTACGATACTGTCTTTAATGACGTGATCACACATTATCTCTGCTAGTACGCAGGATGGTCACATAAGAGGGTAAAACAAGGTTGGATGAGCATGTTGTCACTTTATGAGATTTATACAGCAGCTGCCATCACACAAATATGTGGAAAGTCACTTCCTAGAATAGAAAAATCTTTTAAAATTTCCTAAGCAACAAGGGCTGGATATTCAAGCGTGGTAGCAATACAAAGGTAGTTTCAATACCCAGTTTCATAAAATCCTTTTATCTTCTAACTTAAACAGAAGGTAGATCCTAGCTCTCTCCCATTCAGTAAGGTGCCAGAAAGGCTGGCAGGTATTCTTACTACTCCAGGAAGCATCGAGGATTCTGCAACAGAACTTGAAATATTAGAATAAAATGGTACTTAGGAGCCAAAATATAGTATAACAGCAAATTCAGCTACATGGCTTAAGGAATGATTTCTAATTGGGTGTCCCCATCAACAGTTTACAATGTCAGCGCCTTGGGATTCCTCTAATGCCATTCCTAACAAAAACCCCATGAAAATACTGATATCTATTTGCCAAGTTCAACATTTTAATGAGAAAATGATAATCTTCCTCTTTCACATAGCAAGTCTCATCTTGCACCTTTCCAAGCAAGACCAAGCTGTGTTTTGGCAGACACCTGATCACAGCGGAGTTGCCTCATCAACTAACGTGGTTTGCTGAGTATTCATAATGAGGTATCGGTCTTGCCAAATCCTGAACAAGATCTGCATCTAACTTTCTTCCTCTTCCGTGGTTAGGCTTTACCAACCAAAAGTCCATGCTCAGTTTTGACTTCTACATTTTCTCTGCAGACACTGCTGTTTCCACCTGCACCCGTGGCCACATCCAACACCACTGCATAAGGAGCAGAATTACCAGGTGAGACCTGCCTGCTGGTAGAAGAAGGGTCCAACCAACATTGATCCATGGGTTCCAGCACCTGTACAAGCATCCCAGGGCTGCAAGTCCTCATGAACAAGCTTGTTATCCAAGCAAAGCCAAGAATTCATATAATCATAGAATCACGGAGTTTAGAAAAGACCCTCAAGATCATCAAGTTCAACCATTAACTTAATACCATCGAGTCTACCAGCAAACCATGTCCCTAAATGCTACATCTACACGTCTCCTAAATACCTCCAGGGATGGTGACTTAACCGCTTCCCTGACAGCCTGTTCCAGTGCTTGACCACACTTTCCAAGAATTCCCATGCCTCTGTGGAAGGCCCTGAGAATGCTGTGTGTTTTCCCTTCTGAGAGATTCTAGCCAATGGGTCTCAAAGGGCATGAGGTCCCAGAAGAGGATGAGGTAGCACACAGTGGTCTAGTGAAAGGAAAGATCCATCAGGCACCTCAAAAGGACAGGAAGGTCTTCTCCCAGCAGGAAGACAACCACATGGAGGGCTTGCCTTTGGCACCCACAGTGCTCCAGAACTGGCGTGCTGACAACACAAACAAGTGCTGCACTGCGCACGCTCATTAACAGGACAGAAAATGCAAGTACTCTCTTACACACAGGCTCGCATGCATAGGCACAGCCAGTTCCTCAGATCTTCACAGGATCATTAGCATAAACAGCTTTTCAAGCAGCAGGAAGCAAAGGAAACACTGAACAAAACAGGACTGAAAGCTGTAGGGCTCAAGCACTTGGCATGAAACTAAGAGAAAGGGTCTCCTTGAAAAGGTGAACCTTCTACATTATCCACGTTTTTCCCCTCTGTCCTTCACACCAGCTAAAAATCGAGCCAAACAAGAGTATTATAAGGTTCAGGCAGCTTTTCAGAAAACATATTGTTATGAACCATTATTCCAAGTTTGCTGATCCCTTTGAGCCAGCTACTGTACTACACACGAAAATATTTATATAATCATCAGCCCACTGCCATTGAGAACAGAGTAATCCTGAGCCGTGCCAGAGGGTTTTAAGTGAGCAGCTGGGGAAAAGAGCCTTTACTTCTCCAGAGAGTCTCTTTGGAGTGAAAGCATTCCGTAGCAGAGGTAAACCAGCTTAAATTGCATTTCTTTCTACGAAACAAAGTAAAGCACTTGCTTAGTTCCTAAGCCACACGGCATGTAGCTGCTCCCAAGATGTGAAGAGTGTTTTCAGGTCCTGCACAAACCTCTCCTCCACCACAGAAGTTTCAGATTTTGTTTCCAGACTGGTTTGTTTCAAAACATCACACATTCCACGATCCTGCAAGTTGTGCAATTCACCCCTTTGCTCTAAAAACCCAACATTTCTTGTCAAATGCTGTTTCCAACATACGTCCCTGCATAAATAACTACATTTGCATCTGGTTCGCATTTTCAGTGCACTGTTGTTGATCTAACTCCAAAACTAACCAAAGAGCATTTGAGGACAACCTGCCTTGCTCTGTCGCACAGACTCGATGGTCCCCCAAGTCCCCACTTCTACGTAGGAGCAGCCCCATCCAGTAGGAGGTGTCCCTGCCCACGGCAGGGGGCTTGGAACTAGACGATCCTTAAGGTCTCTTCCAACCCAAACCACCTGATGATTCTATGATTTTGCCACAGCTTGAAGCTTGCCCTTTCCCCCTCCTTCATCTTTTGCCTAGGAGCCTGTCCAGTAGCTTAGACCAGTTAGCCCTGTCACAGCTCCATTTGGGCCACCTGGTCCCTACTACAAAGGGCAGTGACATCAATAAGACCCTACACTAGGCAGCACCTACACCCATCTAACCCACAGCGATGCTTCTTTAGAGAGAAGCTCTGAATTGTTCCAAGTTTCAAATGCCATAAAGACATACAAACAAATCCAAGAAGGTATTTAAATCGCCAGGGCGCTGCTCCTGAATCCAAGAAGAAAGTGTAGCATTTACAGTAAGACTACAGGACACAAACCACAGCAGTGACTGCCGAAAGTGAGGGATTCCAGCTGGCTTTTGTGGCTTTGCTGATGGTTGCCCACCCCCCCCATCTTCCAGTTAGCGGCCGTGCAGAGCAGTCCCACCCATTCAGAACCACTCCAGGCATTTGTGCTGCCAACTCTTTCCAACCACCACCGCAAAGCTTCCACCAGCCCTGCAGCCCGACTTTGGGAGCAGACCCAGCCAACCTCGGGCAGCCCAGCCCGAAAAGCTCGTGCTCTGCTGCTAGACTGCGCTCTCCGAGCAGTGCTCTGCACATGCAGGCTCACATGGCTAGGGAAGGAGTCCTGCCAACGCTCTCTCCTTCTACTGATTTACCCAAACAACATCTGTGTTCCAGACTAGTGTCAAGGGCCAAGCAGAGGGTAAGAGTTAGATTCATAAGTCATGCAGATCTCCTCTGCCAGGGCTCAGATCCAGTCCTTGTTAGGAAACAAACACACTGCCTGGTCCCGGGCTCAGTTGCTCTTTCCCAGACTTCGGGAAAGCCGATGCTTTGGACAGGGAAAGCAGGCTCAGCGGCATTAGGTCATTCAGCAACCATTCTGCTTGCTACTAAGACAAACACGGTGGCTGTCTGGTACGTTATATCTGAATTACACGCTGGTGTTGTAAAGCCCCATTGCAAAGGTCACCAGGATGTGTGCTCAGATCAGCTATTAGTGTTTTGGTAGAGAGTAAATTTTACCAGTCACTGTTTTATTGCTGCAAGATAACCTAAAAACCCCAGAGCCCTGAAGTGGGGAAAGAAACCTGGTTGGGAAGTCTTCCCACCTGGAGTATCTTCTATCAGATCCAAGAGATCTCAAGCTCCTGTAAACAGAGTATCTGCGCACTCACCTGCTACCAAAACAGTGCCCTGCTCTAGACTTCACATGCAGCCTAAGTATTTCTTTATCTGGTCAAAATAAACTCTTCTGATTGCCGCAACGTACAGGAGTCAATAACTACACACCGCTCGATGGCTCAAAGTCTCAAGTTCATGCTCTCCTAGTCCCCAGCATGCAGCCGCTCCATCAGCTCCGACATCCCTGACACTCTAGCACAAACACGTCTCCTGTGAAAGTTTAACCATCTCACAAGGTAGAGCTGACACAGACTCAGATGAATACAAGTTTCAAACTATGCGCCTGGTAGATCTGTACAGACTCCTGAACTCAGCTAGGACTGCGCCGCGGCACACCTGGGAGGGATGCAGGCACCTTTGGAGATGGGGAAGGAAGTTGCTACGCACACTTTTCCAGACCCCCAGGACTGAAAGCGTTACTCTGCTGCTTGGCCTCTTGCTAATTGTGGGTTTTATTTTTATTTCCTATTACCCTCTTGCACGCCTGATGAGATTATCTTACCGGAACTGACACAGCTGGAGGCTGTAGCCATACATGGAGCCTCTCAGGAGGCAATGCAATTTTATTTTCATTGATCAGAAATCAGCAGGGCAGTAAATGATGGGAAATTCCATTAGGAGGAATACTGGGCCATGAGATCCAACTATCGAGGTACACCCACAAAACCCAGAAAGTCCCATCCTGCCGCTGACAGAGTCATCTTTCCTCTTCCAAAAAACGGAGCAAGCTACTAACCTGATATTCTTAATCGCTGCCTGCTCTGCCGGAAGCGGAGGCAATGCTGTCAAAACACCCCCAAGGGGTCACTTAGCTGAAAACAGGCGGCAGCGTGCGGCTCCCTGAGCTCAGCCTGGCAGGCTGCTGGGGAATCAGTGGAGTTTCACAGCATGTGCTCCATCCCACAGCCACAGCCTTTGTTCTCATGGGCCAGGCAGGTGTAAGAGGTGCCGGTGCATCAGCCAGTCCTCAGGCACTCCCAGCAGAGCCAGAAGGAGCCTGGAGCATGTTCAGTGCATGCTCCCATTCCAATCTCATTCGAGGCTCAGGTCCCAGGTGACGCGTTACAACTTTGCTGCAGAGGGAGCAGCCTTCCTTCTGCCAGGGCAGGGGCCTCTGTTTCCCCTCTGCCTGGGGGATACCCCTCTGATAAAACATTACACAACACTGTTAAATGCCCAAACTCATTGGAGCCCAAACGGAGAACCGCCTTTCACCTTTAAAATACCAGGCACACAGAATACGCACTCAATTCCAAGTTCCTGGATCAAAATCTTACCACCAAGCCTCTCTGATTAAAAGCTGGCTTTGACCCATCCTGCAGTTCATTATGGCACACGCCTAGGTTAAAAGCAAAGTCCTTCACCTCCTGCAGCAGAACGGACAAGCCCCATTGGCACAGCAGGGGTTAACAGAAGCTGACCGCAGCACAGTTGTTAAGGTAATCAATACCAGTGAGATACTAAAGCAGCATAAGCCACATTATTGATTGCCAAGCAGATGATAAAACTGTTTATTATGATAATTGCAGGGTGCCTGCAAGATGCTCCTAGTGCCGACCGGAGCTTTTTACAAAAATAAGAATTGCCCGGGCGCAGCCTGAAGCCCCTCTGAGCCTTGGCGAGTCTCCTCCACACTCTGCTGTGCCACAGCAGTAACCTCGAGCCAGCTTTACCTCCAAACTACTGCTTGGATGGAGAAATACTGACATAGGTCAGTGACTACTTATCACACTCCATCCCACGTGGTGGTCTCGCTCTCACACATCCCTACACTCACCTTTCGCTGGAAAGCAAGAACTCAATTACCAGAACTCGTAACTTCAGTTCTCAGTCCTGCTTCTAATCAGTAGAAAAATCAAAACTTCTCAACTTCCCACTCCAAAACATTTTCTTCAGTATTTCAATTCCTTTTACACTCTACTCTGGGCTTTCTACATCCTTTTAAGAAGCTTTAACAGAATTTTTCTCTTCGGGGTCTAAATTACTGTGCAGTGCATTAGAAGTTCCTTCTTAGGAGGCTGAAATCCAGATATACTTTGTTTGGGAGTTGCACCTCTGTGTGCCACAGGGTATATATCTGTACGCACACAGGCCATACCTCAAAACAGGTGACACGCAGCAGCTTGTCACCCTGCCACCAGGTGCCTGCAAGACAAACAACTTATCTACCAGCATAAAAGCAAAACAACATTTTGATTCTGAAGTCCCTTCAAATACCAAAACGGTTCTTTTGAATGAAACACAGTAACAGGCATCACTTGGCCTTCAGAATATGAGGAAAACACAAACTACCAGATGAGATCTGTTCTGGCAAAAGCATCTATTACTTCTCCATCAGCAGAAGCAGGAATGGAAACTACGACCTAACTGGGCTCTGCGTTGCCACCATTGCCAAGTGACAGCTGAAAATGAGTTTAACAAGGGCCGAAGCTCCAGGGTTCTGTCAGCAGCTCTACGGGCACTAATTATGGAGCACAGGTCCCATTATCTCCCAGTATGGACAAGGCTCTGACAGCTTCATCTCAGTATTAACCCCAAGGACAGGATGCTATAGACTGCAGGCAGTGCTTGGTGCAAACTCCACCATTTAGGATGGCTGTTTTCATGCAACCTGGGTCCTTTCTCTAAGCAATCACAGCTCACAGTTAACATTTGCAAAATAAACTTCACACCAGTCAAAGCAATCTTACTATGGCCTGGCCTAAAGCTAGATTAGACCACAGATGGTACTTTTGGCTAATGCCCTTTACTCCTCTTCCCTCTACTCTTCACGCCTTCTCTCATCAGCATCCAAATGACCTCCCTGCTCCCTCCTTCCAAGTGCCTCCGTTCCCTGGTGTCTCCCTGCCTTTTAAAACACTGCTGCTTCCTCCACAAGCACAGTCAGCAAAGGATTCTCAAGTCAAGTTCTTCAGGGTGAAAGACAAAAAATTACGCCATCCTCACAACGCTTTATCCTTCCATTGCAGAACCTTCTGACCAGTCTTTCTCACGTATCACAGGAGACTGGTGAGGACAGTGTTTTACTTCTCCAGCTCGCCCGCAGAGCAGCTAGAAGGTTAATGACTGAATTGACAAGGTGATTGAAATTTGCACTGATGAACAAACACGTCACACCACACAACTGCTGCCTTAGAGACTGGAGATTGAACATCACCTTGTAGAACTTGCCCCTTTCAGCCCAAACACTAGTGATGGGCTGCAGAGCCTTATGGAACTCAGGGGTCTCGGAGAGCTGAGGCTACTCTTTCAGATTTCATCAGTAATTCTGAGTATAAGCAAGATGAAGACAATCCTTTCTTATTAAAGCCTAGAAAAGGGAGGAGGCCTCCCTCCTTATCATCCTTAGGAAGGGCCGGCTTCCATCTTTTCCTTCTCCCCAGGGTTAGAAGGACAAGAACCAATTGCAGCCAACACCAAGCAAAGGCGCATCAGGTTCTCTAAGACAAGGGACCCTTTGTTGTTCCTAGAAAATTCACTACCATCTACAGCCAACTCCAGCTCCACATCAGCTCACAGCCGCAAGCCTCCTGAAAGCCGACTTCTTCATCTGAAGCACTGGCACACTCCCCTCAACACTACGTAAGGCTTCTTGTTTTATGCACTCTCCTCAGCCACAGAGCGAGCGAAGCGTGGACATGAGCTGCCAGCTGGCTCCTCGCACGGCACAGTCCAGAGCCGGAGCCCCGACGGGTCCTCTCCCCTGACCACGCTCACTGGGACACAGGGTGGAGGCACTTCTCTGAAGGCTTACTGGGATTTATTCCACCCCTCCATCCTGTTCTAGAACAGTATTCCAGAAAATGATTCAGTCTTAAACAATTTTGGTCTACTCCTCAATACAATCAGAGAAAACAGGGGACATTCCAATCACAGACAGAGCACCTGAGCCGCTTAAGAAGTCAAGGAGGGATGAGAAACAAACACGCAGAAGTAAATCCTCCAGTCACCTATGGAAAGCTCCACAGAATACATCAACTTTCAAGCAGTGAGAAAAGCTGTTCCTACAGCACAAGAGGACAAGTCAAATAATGGTCCTGAAGACGGCTACTGAACAGCCAGTCCATCCTTCAGACACCCACAATTTCTCACTGAGGCCTGGAAAGGTCACCGCTTACAGTCAGCAAGACCAGGCAATAGGAGAGACAGATCGATCTTTTAAACACAAAACAAAGAAAACCAAACCCTAACACAGCAGCCAAAAAAGGGTCGATGAAATTTCAAGTGGTCTTCTCCGTCTTCTGTGTTGTTAATACCTCTGTGCTTAGAAAGCTCCTGCAGAAAGCCTCTTAAGCCAGGGACTAACCTTAGCTGAATAACTCCAAACTCCCCATGTAAAGCGCTTTAGTACCAGGCATGGTAATTAGTGCCAGAACAGTAACGGCAGTTGCTAACCACCATGGACCAAGATAACAAACTCCCTGCAAAGATTGCCAGGAATTGTAACCTACATGCACAAGGCTATGCTTGTCTCAAAACAAAAGACACTCAAAACCATCTCAGTTAAATAACAATGCCTTCCCGGTTCCCAATAAACTATGGTTGAGAAAAAAGGATAAATCAGGTCTAGGACACCCTGTCCCCCTCCAGGATGACAGCAGCAGGAATAGAGTCAAGCTACTGGAAGCCGCTGGGACATGCAGGACTGAAGTACTCAACTGACCCTGCTGTGAATCAAGCGACGGTTGCACCTCATTGCTTTCAGCATTACTTATCACTCATTCTGTAACAGTGTCTGAATGCTCCAGTGATGCCAGACTACCCCCTGGTCAGCAGCACCCTGCCTGCTACTCCGCATCATAGAACGGGTTGGAAGGGACCTTAAAGATCATGAGTTGTAAACCCCTGCCATGGGCAGGGACACGTCCCACTGGATTGGGCTGATCAAAGCCCCACTCGACCTGGCCCTGAACACCTTCAGGGATGGGGCAGCCTGGGCCAGGGCCTCCCCACCCATCAGTGGTCCCAGCCCCAGGGAACCAGCTCAGCTCCACCTTCATGCACCAACTCTCTCACGCTTGGCACTGAAAGGCAGCACATGTTTGGAGGCAGTGGCTGTCCAACGATGCAAGCTCTGTACGGCACCTCTGCACTTTACCAGGAACCATCCATGGTTGTTAAAACAGAATGAGCTGCTCAGGATCCAGCCCCTTTCCTCACTCCTGGAAACAGCACAGATCACACCAGCTTGCGCTCCTGCAGAGAAGCCAAGGACAGCAGATTGGTGCCCTAATACCACTTACTTTCCTTGAAAACATCTGTTTTCATTATCACTATTACTTTTAATTAGCACTTTACAGCAGCCTTAAGCCCTCCCAGCTGGAGGAGAGTTCGGCTCCTAAATGAACAATTAGAAGGTGCACTAAGGGAATTTTTTTCTCATCTTCAGAAACGACTTTCTCAGCAGAGCTAAAAGGCAAGCCACCTGGTTAAGCAAAACTCCCTTGAAGGGGTATCTTCAGGCACCGCTCAAAGCCCGCAGGTCACCCTGGGATTTCCGCTGCATGAGCGGCTACTGAAGTCGGGAACTTGAAATACTGAACTTCAGCATTACTAATGAAGGGGTCTTAATGCTTCTGCCCTGCATCACTTGCTGAACGGCCTCCTCTTCCTCACCTGGTCACAATAATTGCCCCGAGAAAAATCAAAGATTTGAATGCCCATCACACCTGTGGAAGCCCCTGACAATTTAATTTGCTCAAGAGTTCAGGCCAAGCACAAGCTGAAAAGACAGAGCCCTATTAAATGCATAAGAAAAAAAATATATATATGAAGCATAATTACTAGAATTGGGTCTCCTGATCAAGCGTTTCTCTGAAAAAACAGCAATGAGAAATACCCACAATAAAGCCCCAAGAGGCTGCCTCGGCCATTTTCAAGAAAGCAGAAAGACAGAGAGGTGAAATGTCAGGAGGATGCCACCAGAAAGGGCTGTCCCGTGGGCCACCACCACCTCCCCAGCACCTGCACACAGCACAGCACCAACACATTCAAGCCTTTAATTAGAAACAAGCCACGAAGCTCCACAACTTTTCAGACAACGCTGATCGAAACCACATCTATCATTCCCCTCTCCAGTTTAATCAGGGCTGATATTCTATCAACATGCTGCTTCTAAAGTACCTTGGCCTCGAGCAGTCCTTTAGGAGCCCACACCCTCGGCATCCCACTCCTTCCCCAGCAGGGCAGAACCCATAAGGAAAGGTACCAAGATGTTTCCTCCTCATCTTTCCCAAATCCAGTCCAAGATTTTACAGGAGTTCACATATACAATAAAGTCCAAAAGTCTAATCTATGTGAAAGGAACAGGTGAAGAACCAATAAAGATACCAAGCCAATTAACACCCAGATTTGTAGTCCTTGAAGTTATTCTGTTTCCCCTGCTCCCCTTCACATTTTGTTTCTTCCTCGCACTGTACAGTGACTTTGTTTCTTCCCTCTCAACCCTCTTCCAAGCACTGAGTTAAATTCCAAGTTAGTGAAATTCCTTGGTAGACGTGATATAAACTTTAATTATTTATTTAACCTTTGTTCACACCTCCTGTCTCAGAAAGTTTGCTTAACCTACAAAGGTGGGATATTATCTCCAGTTTGTAGCCTGTGGTAACGGGCAGAAACACCAGCAGAAAAGATCTGTTGGCTTGTTTTGAAACCAGAGGAGTGCGGGAGCCTGCAGAGCCAGACTGGGGGGAAGCCAAGCCCGCGTCTGTCAGCGCCGCGCGGGGTCCTGGGCACGTGTTCCACCACCTCGCTCCGATCAGTTCCCAGTTCTAAACCCCCTCGCAAACCGCATCGTTTCTATCCAGCACTTGATCCACTAAGGACACACGTGGCAGTGTTTTCACAGCCCCAAACTAGCAAAGGATGTTAAGACTAAACTACTCCAAAGCCTGGTATCAGTCACTCCGTCCTGCTCTGCCAAAGCCCCTACAGCCTGGCAGGTGAGTGAGCATCAGCCGCGCCGAGCACCAGCGTTCCTCACCACGACCTCTCTGCCACCAACTGCAACGCCACAGGGAGCCCAGCAAGCCCACGAATGGAAGGATCAGGATCCCTGCCTGGGTCAACCCATTCCCTTGCTCTGTATTCAAGCATTTATTCGGTTTTCTAACGTCTGTCTCTGGAAAAGGGGAAATGAACGCTTCCAGTGCCCAATGAGCCCAGATACCGATCAGACCACAACGCAACTAGAGGGGGGAAAGGAAACACAAAACAATTAATTCTTGGCTTCTTGTTTTAGCTTTAGGCAAAGGAAGGTGCATGGCAGAGAGAGGAGAGACTGGAACAGACGGAGGCTGGGATTTCCTCCAAGAGCCCCAGGGGCGACAGCGTTGGCTCCCAACCCCAGAAACATGGGGCTGCTCTCCAACAGGTGAGGGCTCAGTCAGGCTCCCCAGGCAGAAGGAACAAAGAAAGCTTCTCAGGCAAGATTTCTTTTGACTTTTCCATGCCCAGGCCAAATGGTGAGAAGCCCCCACTGAGAACAGGGCTAAGCTATCAAACAAATCCATCTGCTGCCATGACCAGGTCTGCATGCAGCCTCCTCCACACCTCCTCTCCAAAAGGGCAATGCTTCCCCTGCAAGACAGCTTACAGGGGCTTGTTCCTGGGGGGGTTTGTGATCCATCCAGCCGAGTGTTTTCCCCTCTGGTAAGATGACATGGTTTGCACACACCAGGACCTGCCACATGCCACCAGATTCAGAACTGCCACGGTGGCAGCAGGAGCAAGCACAGGTGTTCACCCAAGGTGACACAAAAGGCCAGGCTCGCCTTTCAAACTAAACCCCAGCAGTAAATCTTCAGGTTAATTGTCCAGTACAGGAATGTCTCTGTGATCTCACAGACTTCTGCCACTGAAAACACTTTTAGGCTACTTTTTCCAGAAATCAACAGTTCCTTTTCAAAGCATAAAGACCAAAGAGAAGAACTACTTGGGAAGCCCAGATGCTCATCGTGTAGGAAATCCTGGGTTAGTAATAACAACACACAAAGCAACAATACGATTTTCCTGCAGAGAGAAAAAAAGGGGGCAACATACAAGACAACACAAAAGCAGCAGTTTAAGAGAAAACTCAATATGGTAAATGGCAAGTGAGTTAAAAAAGAGCCAGAATAGACGTTAAATGAGAAAGTTGCTCCTTATTTTTCTTTCAAAAGCAAAACCCCAAATGCAAAGCATTTTTTCTTTCAAAAGCAAAACCCCAATTGGGAAAGGCTTAATTAAGGCCTTTCTTCAAAGGTTTGAAGAAGAGGCAACATGAAAAGAAGGGGGAAAAGAAGGAGTTTAAACTGCAGGAAGGTATTGCTCTTCATTATGGCGCTACTCTTGGAACCCCCCTGTAGCCCCTCTCGCAGCTCAGTGGCCACCCAGGGCTGTAGGGGTTGAAGCCGTGCTGAGCCTGCCTGATGTGCCGGTGGGATCCAACCCACGGAGGGAACGTGCTGAGGTCACTCCACTAGCAGCCTCGTGGGCTCTGCCCCAGGCAGAAATGCCCCTGAAGCACCTCAAAACGATCGCAAAGAAGCCCTGGGCCAGCACTGACCTCCTGCGGCCGCTCCTCTGGACCACAGAAAAGCTTTTGCTTGTCATGTCTTTCCATTCTTTTCCTGTTCTCTCCCTCTAAGCAGAGTGGCACTGTCATAGCATTGGATTCAAAGCCAAAGTGTCCCTTCTAACACGGTCTCCAAGATGATGATACTTCAGGGAGGCCTATCAGAGACTAGTGGAAGTCCGAGGACATTCAGCAATATTCCTTGACCTCATAGCTGAGCGGAGAGACTGCCAAGAAACCTCACCCAGGAAGCTTCACCTCACCACCTAGACTACCTCCTTTGAACGAGGTCCTTCTATGGCTCCTTCTTTAATCCCGCTCTCCTCTCTGCCTAGCCCCAAGGTGGAGGTACCAGCTTTGCAAGTCAAAGAATGAACTCATTTACAAAACAAGTCTCTAATTTACTAACTCTCTTGCTCACCCCCACATCCCGTCCCTACCAGGGAGGAAAAAGCAGAAGGCATCCTGCCAGTTGCTTGCAGGGAAGATTTAACTAACTGGGTAAATGAGGATGAGAAGGTACCTTCAGGAAGCAAAGCCTAAAGGAATCATTATATCATCCAGCCTGGCCTCCTGTGCGTCAAAGGCTGAATGACCACAGTTCTTAGTCAGCTCTATCCAAGAGGACTAGTTGGGATGGGAGACTGAGAGGTAGTTTGTACTCTTTTTCACAAGTATGCATGCTCTGTTTATCTATAAAAACAAAACATACTCAGTTTTTAAGCCATAGGTTATTACAGGTATGTCCTGGTTAAAATGCTGAAGAATTTACAGATAGGTTCCCCACTAAAGAAAAAAACAACAAAAAATTCACCAAAAATACTCAACAAAACAATTGAGGTGCATTTTTATGTCCTTTTTACATCACTCTATAAACGAAAGACTGAATGAAAAGTGCTCCTTCTCATGAACAGGAGTCACAGGTGAGGTCTGGATGTCACTGAACACCTTCCCCAAACAGGTGCTTTGCTCCACCCCGGGGAAGGGGAGGAAGGGGAGGGCCAGCAGTTTGCTCAAGTCCATTATGAATGTGTAGAAAACCTGAACTCGAATGCAAGTCTCCAGAATTAAAAGCGCTCAGCAATTTCTCTTTTCCCCTCTTGCACACACGCTTTGGTAACAGCAATACGCTGGCTGCTTGGGAACGATGTCTCCGGGAAGGCCAAACCCTGCATGCTCTCTACTTAAATGCCAGTACCCTCCTTGACACAAAGACATGGGGCACTTTCCGACTATCAGACTCATCCTAGACATCCTTCCCCTTATCCTCAATTTGATTCAGGTCCTTTCTCAGTGATAACACAACGCAAAGCCTAGCAGGAGGCAGCTGGAGCCCAGCCTGCCTGCATTTGATCCCTCGGCTCCAAGGGGACACAAAACCAGCCGTCCAGTCTTTGAAACCCATCCAACTCATGACAGCAGCGTTTGGTAGACTACACAGCTCGCTTCTTGCCACAGATGATGCAAGACCCTTTCCCGCGCTCTCTGCAACCCACACCTACGTGCGCATCAATCTCTTCAGATTTCAACCAAATCTTTTTGTATCCCCAACTCTTAAAGGGGTGTGATAAGTTAAAGACGTCTTATTTCCTTAACTCTGTTGCCTAAATAATTTCCTGATGTGGGCTACAGATTACTGCAGATAATCTTATGGATGATTCTCCATCCTATTTAAAATATCTCTAGTAGCAACAGCAAATGTTCACATTAAAAGCTACAGCTGGGAACAAGGTATTCAATTAAAATCCAATTCTAACACACCACAGAAAGCGGGAATGAGAAGAAAGATGAAAACTAACCCTGCATGACTACATTCTTCCCAAGGACTACAGTTCTGGAGAACAAATCAGTGGATCAATATTCTACACTGAGGTGCACATTATCCATAAGATACGTTTGGACCTTTGGGGACCTTTGGCCAGCTGGTTATTTGGGTAAAGCAGCAGACCCTTCTCTCCTCCCATGCGTGGGTGCGTGTTCTCATGCCACCAGAGCTGTAAGGACTTCCATGCGATGAGCATCATTGGCAGACCTCTAGCAATCGGGGAACAGCTGCTCTTCGCTGCGGTCACACGAGATGCAGGGTTCACTGCTCTGAAAGCGGAACTGCAAACCTACTCCCTTTCCTGAAGGGGACGAGATCATCTCAGCTGCAGCAACTGCTCCTGCACTCGAATTCAGAAACTCGAGGCCACCACAGGCGGTCCTAGCCCTGCCCAAAAGCTGATGTGATGGCTCCAAATTCCCCATAGGATGAAAGACATAAGGGAGTTTCCTGGGTGTGATCAGGCAGCAGCAGTAAGTATTGTTTCTACCCTCTGGTCTTCTTCTGAAGCTACGCTCTAAGGCCCTGAAGATCTAACCAAAAATTGGAATTCAAGGATCCCCTGGGTCTCACTGTAGCCTCTTCAGGCAGAGAAATCATGTGGCTGGCTGTGCTAGTCATAAAATAAGATGAGCCTTCTGGTAGCAGCCTGAGTCAGAGGACAACCCTTGGGGCAGTCCTGAGACTAAGATCCTCTGATGAGGAAGATGCTGATGTATTGTGGACTATCAAATCACTGGTGCTGGGGTCCAAGATGACAGTGACTGATTTTCTTTTTAATCACAAGCTGCAGTTGCCAGAATGACCCGTCACAGCCACAATTCAGGCTACATATCAAGCACTGCTGGCGCTCTGAGCTTCTTGCAGAAATGAGACGTGGTGTAAGTCAGAAGCTGGCATGTGTGTGCTGCAAGGAACACAAGAAATAGCAGCCAGCTTTAAAATATCTAGGAGGCTCAGACATAAGGACGCTCCTGAAGAACCACCTCAGAAAGATGTAACGTGGAAGGCATCAGAAAACACAGTAGGACAACGACCTGGTGACCCTGTGTACCAGAGATCATGGACCATAAATGCAATAACATTTTAGAAAGGAAATAATGAAAAATGGAACAAAAAAGCTAGTAGTAAAAGAGCAGGAAAAAGTGTCAGGACAAATCCACCACTGCTGGCTGTGCAGAGGAGCTCCCCACAGCCCGCCCCAGTCACTCACACACCGCCCTGCACACACGGCAGGTGTTGAACGTGCCTAAACAAAGCCTTGGGGTAAAGGTATTTTTGGTCCTGACCTCTTGCCGCCTTCCAACCACCTCCAGCAGTGTGTTTGGGAGATCTCTATATAGAGAAGGACATCTGCTTTAGGACAATTTGTGTTCTTTCAAATGTTTCAATTATAATAACCTATTCCGTTTCAGTTTCCATTATTCATTATACTAATTTGCTTCTTGTTCACATTAAAGCATGAGGAAAAGACAAACCTCGCTCTCACTTTAAGAGCACTCTGTCTGCTTCCCATTTCGCACACCGGCTTTCATTCCGGCGGCACCCATGAGCACCACAAAGCAAGAGGAGGGTGGTGGGACAGCGCAGTGTCCCCGTGCTCTGCTCACATCCCCCAGCGTCCAACGTGGAGCCCACGGCTGGAGATGGGGCTACAGATCTCTGCACCGGGGAGATGATCACGTAGCTGGTGCTTCCAAACTTGCTCCTAGGCAAGGCTTCCCAAAACGGTGTGGGAGGGAAGCAGTGAGAGAGCGATACTCTGACTCTTTCCCTTCAGGGCTGGTACTGGGGGATGCAGGCTGCCCCTCCACATGCTGGGCACCTGATGCGGGTTTATTAACATCCTGCAATTCTGGTTTTCTAGGGCCATATCCAGCCTACATGTGTGACTCTGGCAGGTCCATACCCTTGGTAAGTAACCCCCAATGACTGATAGCTCACCTACTTTTCAGAAATACCAGCTGAGTATGAGCCTTTCCAAACCTAACTCCAGCCCAGGTCCATGATCACCTCACCTTTCCTCCGGGAGACCAAATGGAAACGAGGAGTGCAGTGGCACCTCTTGGGGATAGAGACACCCTCACCCCCATAACCACACAGCATAGTTATTCATCAGATTCCGTGCTAGTGATTCATGCCTGCCTCAAAACCACCAACTTACCTAAGCCTCAAAACATGCCTGACACTAAATTAGGGAAGGTCTGTGGCTCTGTTTGCTCCAGGGACAGAAGTTCTGCTGTTCAGAAGACAGAGAGGCCTGAAGGAGCTGCCGAAAAGCAGCAGCATTCAGCACTAGGGATCTCGGATCACCCAGCCCACAGTGCTTGAACGTACAGCTGGAGACTCACCCTGCTCCTGTGCAGATCTCCCTTTCCAGAGGGCTTGAACTTGGCTTGAAGGGCCAACACTGCTCATAAGGAGCATTTTCTTTCAAACCAGACTGTGTCAGGCCTGGCACAGATGGAAACCCTTTTTTGGCAGTTTTTGACTGTCAGACACAGCCCTTCTTAAGGCTTTTACACAGCTCTGTACTTGGCCTTTTCCACCTGTCCCTCAGCAGAGCCAGCACTGAGTCCCTGGCTTTCCAGCATGGGGGTGACATCAAGCAAGAACAAGCCCGCTCCACTCACCAAGCACCACTGCTCTCCAGACTCTCCTTCTCTCACCCTTGGACATCTCCAGGCACTCCAAAGCACATCATCAAACCAGGACTTGCCAAAACTTGCCTGGCGCGCTGGGAGCCACGCTGCGCGGACTGGCACCCATCAGGAGCTGGTTTCAGAGATAAGCTCTGGCCAGAAGAAGGACCACTGGGATGTCTCCCCTCCAGCTCCACTCGCTCAACCCAAGAGAAAGGCACCGCAGGGAGCACCTAACACGTGCAGAAATGCTGTTGGCAGGACAAGTCCGGCACTGACAGAGTCAGGCTCTTCCCAACGTTTGCGCTGGAGCATCTCTCTAGCGTTGACCATTGCCTCTGCTCAGCCAGATCCTTCCCACATGATCCCATGCCAGGTTTTCAACAAGCAAAAAGTGACCCTGTGTTAACCTGCTCCCACTCACTCTTCCTCCTCTCCTGTCCCAGCAAAATCATCAGCTCTACAGAGGGAACCCCCCTCCGTGTATTTGACAAACTTTTTTTCATGACTGGGGCTGTGGCTATATTCACAATGAACAGCACAAGATTTTCCAAATGACATCAAAATCACTACTTCTTAGAAGAAGACACACTGCACAAACTGCGGAGCCTGGCAACCTCTCGTTGCTATTAACCATTAATAGCTGAGCTCTGTCTGTTTACCAAAATCCTGTGAAAACCCGACCTTCCCCTCCCCTGCCCCTCGCTCCCAGGTGGACACCACTCACCTCAACTTTCAAGATACCTTTCCCCTCCATTTGTTCTCCTAATGTTTCCTGATTTGAGCTAGCAATTACAGCTGTCATCACCTCCCCGAGGAACTGGAGCAAGGAAATCAGGCTCAGGCTTCCCAGATGCATCTTGAGTTCTGTGTCTAGGCTACTCCAAGCATACAGTGCATATAAACAAAAAACTTAACCAAGACCTCAAGACTAATAAACACTTCCATTTTCATCTGAGATAGAGATGATAGGACAAAAAGAAGAGTAAAGGCAAGGACAACTAACATGAGAGGTACAGTAATAGAGCTGGATATAAAAAACCCACCAATTAGTTCACAATTAAGAAGAGCCAAGCACAATTTGGACAGGTTCAAGATCTGATATTCCTAATCATCCATCAGTTCACGAATTATGTTGGGTACAGAACAGCAAATACACCAACTGTATTAAAATAGGGCTGGGGAGGCAGTGCTGTGGTTTCATTAGCTTTATCTCCTAACAGAAAAAGCTGTTAAGTATTGTGAAGGGAAGAATAATTAAAAAGACATCAATAAATGGGAACTAGGATAAAAAATGATAAAACATAAGGCAGGTTTATTGAAGAAACATTGTGCAAACTAACCCAGTCTCTTTACTAAAATAACTGCCCCTTCTTCAATACCGTACCATGAGGAATTCAGTCAGTGAAGTTGGGGACTAGCTAAGACTTTAAAAAGGCAGAAAATCTAGGCCAAGAGAAGATGACACCAAAATAATTTAAATAAAATACTGCCTGGGATGGAGGTTATTCGGAAAGGCCTTGGGAGTCATCTTGTTAACTAACTTCACCGACAGCCTTGCTGCAAGTCAGCAGACAGAGACCACGGCTACTTGTTAATGAAAATAAACTGGGAAGCGCATCCGACACAGTGGAAGGCTGGAGTACTACACAAGAAAAAGTTATGATCTGAATAACAAGAAAGGAACTAAGCCAAGAATATAACAGGAAAACTCTGAATTTCTGCAGCAATTTCTTGCTTTACCCATCAGGAACTACAAAGGAGACAGACTGATGAACTAGTCAGGATGGAAGAACCGAAGGGATGCAGCTGTGAAAGCAGCAAACACGCTCTTACTATGTTATTTAGGGTGTTTGTAGAGATAAGGAAGTAATAAACAGCACGCTAACAGCACTGCGAGACCTCAGCTGGGATTGCATGCACAACTGCAACCACATTACAGAAGAAATAACTTAGCTGTGAACAGATGGAGGCGGCAGCTCGCAGAGCGACCGCAGGAATGGATGTTCTCGAGCACAACACAGCACAAAAACCAAATGGCTTTCACTGAGCCCTGCATGTTCTGGCTGGGAGCCGGTGTGCGCACACACGCGTGTGCGCGGGAGGACGTGCGCAGCAGCACAACAGCAGAAGGCAGGGACTCAGCGCACGGGAGCAGTCAGGCTGCAAACCGCGTCCTGGTGACGAAGCTTTTGCATCAATGCTTAGAAAGCAGTGCCTGCACCCACAGTAGAGGGGAAGGGCCCAGCATTAATGTTTTGAACAAGAGGTAACTCAGGCAACCTTAAATATACATAAAATCTGCGCAGGCTGATTTTTATTTCCACTCTGGATACCTTTTAGTAAACACTGACAGAGCAGCTTTCAACCTCAGACACTTGTGCTGAAGAATTACTGGGTTCCTGCAGACAGAGCCAGGTGAGGCTTAAAAACTGCTCCGTAAAGTGTTCCAAGGAAAACGGGCAACGAGGAGATTGTGCACCACTGCAACCAGCTACATGTATGTTACACCACGGTGCCTAAAGCAGTCATGCTGCCCTGTTTATTTACCAAAGAAACATTTCTCTGTTTCCTCCAAATCAAGCTTCTGGGAGACCCCAATCCAGCAGTCATCGTGCAAGCCTCTGGCCACACTAATGCAAGTGTAATAACAGTTTATTGGTTTATAAGTTAACTTTCCTACTTTTCCCTGTTTATTTCTTTTGCTGGAAGATAAGTCAACAGGCCAAAGTGATTGTGCCACTTATTATGCAACTGTTTGTCAGTTAATATTTGTGTTCCAGTGAGGCAAGGACCAGATAAGTGATGTCTCAGCAGCTGCCCTCTCCCTGCTAGAAACCCGAGCAGAGGGGCTGCAGAGGCACTGCCAAACAGGTCCTGGCACGGCTGGGACACACTCAAGGCTCTGTCGGTCTCCAGATCTCAGCTAAACTACTCCTGCCTCACTCCGGCCCCTATGCGCTTACTGTTCACGACTGATACCTGCCCCCATGTACTTCTCTACAGCTACAGAATGGTACATGTGTAAATGCTGGCTTTCTAAATTCTGCCCTGCTGCTCTTTGTTCCCACCTCTCTTTCTATAGTGGGAGAATGATGGTGGCAATCTCTCCTGGCAGTAAGCAGAAGTAAAAGCATCAATCTGCTACATCTCTGTAGAAATACTTCAATAATTAAGAGGAGCAATTGCTGAACAAGATTAGCAATAGAGTAGAACAAAATATAATAAGCAACAGGGACCCCTAAAAAAGCATGCGCTGAGGTGCATCCTGTATCCCAAGGCACATTCCTTCTGCTCCGCGCTCCACTGATGTCCGAAACATGTCAGGTGTTGATATTTCTTCTTCCTTCTGCTCCCTTCTCCACCACATGCCACTGCTGCTCTTCCCTACGCTTTCACCAAATCCTTTTTTGTATTGTTTTTTGCTAGACACCTCACTTTCAAAACGTATGAAGGAAGCATGTACTGCTGAAAGGCTTCAGTGATGCTGAGCGGTCAGGTCTCTGGAGGTCCCCAGATGGGCTTCTTGGCCGCACTGTCTCCCAGCTCTGGGTGCAGCCACTGCACAGAGCAGCAAGTCCCCACAACAGGCACCTGCTGCTTGGTCTGGCCTGGGACTGCAAAGGGGAACATCTGCCTTGGGACGAGAGCCAGGCAGGGAAGTGGGGAACAGGCTACCTAGCAGGTAGTCTGCGTGGCTGGGTTAGAATCAGATGCTGCTGGGACCCCAGAGCCCAGTGGCTCTTCTCCGCACCCTGACAGAGCCAAGATAGCTGCATGCAGGCTACACAGACTGCAAACACAGAGCGACAGATATCTTTAAAACACAACCTGCAATGTGACCTAAATTTTACTTCTGCAAAACGAAAATAGTAGCTCCAAGTGTCTTCCTCGTGCATCACATTTTCTTTGTTTCCTCTTCTATTTAGGACACAGGTTTTCCATCCCTCCCAGGAGGTTCAAGCACACAAGGGAAACACAAAGGAAGCAGTGCACCAAAAAGCAGCAGCGCAGCTAACGGGAGGAGATTTTTCTGTGGAGTGTTTAAAATGCTTTGCCTGATAACACATTAAACCAGCAAGAACTGCAATTAAAAACCTGTGGGAGTTTCACTGCCCCATCACTTCAGGGGCTGAGAATATTTTCCACTTGGGTCTTCCGACTTGTCAGGATTCCTGTGGAACTGCAGCAGCAGCTCCTGGCCGAGTACATCATCAGGACACCGATTCCCTGCTTTCCCCTTTTCCTCTCTGGTCATCTCATATCAGTACTCCAGCTCCTTTCTCATCCCATCCTTACTCCTTCATGCGTTAGTCCCCATTTTAGGGACTTAAGTCTTCAAAGAAATATTCCGGGTGTTATTTTTCCTCAAAAGTATTTGACGGCAGATGTTCTTAAGTTCTTCCTAAAAGGTACATGTGGATGCAAGAAGGGCCATCAGAGCTCAGCTCTGGAAAACAGAAAAGCAGAACAGGACAAATCCAACTGCTCTGGCGCAGAGACCCCAGGTGCTACAAGCTTTCGGGATGTGGGATGCAAGAACCAGAGCACCCACATTCCCTCTTCTTCACCAAATATATGCACGTAAAGGAAACTTATCTGCACAAAGTTAACTGCAAGTGAGAGCAGCTCTTTGGAGTGAAGGTTTCCCACGGAAGCTGGTCCCTACCTGCCAGTCCCAGCCGGGCAGGGGCTCACACTGGGGCAGACACCGGTCCTGCCTCCCCATCCTGCAGGTGGGTGGATTTGGAGGGGTGCCAGCACTGCCACACCTGCAGCTCCGAGGCCGAGGGAAGGCGCAGGTGTGAAGGAGAGCCCAACAGCGGTTTAGCAGGAGCTGCACCTCTGGGAATGGATTCGATGTCAAGTGTCAGCAAGTAAATTGCTATTGGCTTCTCAATAAGCAGCAGTAGTGAGCTAAGTGTTTCCCTGTGTTGTGCAGGCTCTCTCCGACTCAATACAGCAGTATTGACAGCACAATCACAGGGTAATCCAGGCTCCACTAATATCTCAGCACTTCCTCATTGAAAATACACTTTCCACTTGGACATCAGCCCATTAGCTCAGGCTCACATCGCAAGCAACCCCCTTGACCCACCAGGACACGCAGCAGCATCGCCCCCAGCCGCTCCCCGGGGCACAGCCCAGAGGATCACAGAAATGGGGCTCTTTTTGCAAGGAGAAATCACCAATAGAAAAACAATGAAAGGTAATCAAAAAGGTCTTTAAAACTCAAGTCTCTGTAGGTCCTGAAAAAAATTGGTATTTCCTTGCTAGACAACAGAGGTTCATTCAGGGAATTAACTCTCCTCTTGCCCCTTACCCTCCATCTGTCATCCTTCCTCGCTATCTTATCTCTAAACTTAGACCACTGATTCCTCCAGGCAGAAGCTTCTCCTTTCATTCACTGAAATCTAGAGACCTGCTCCTGCACAGCAGAAGCACCTACACTCTGCTTCTGTACTAGAGGGCACAGGCGCTCTGGCGGATCACTAACGCTCCTCTCCTGGCAAGGACACCCTCTGGCAGACGTCATACTGGGAGCCCCCAGGCACCTGGGATGCCTTCACCTGGAGGAATCCTCCAGAGCGCTCTGGCAGCCCCCATCACAGCGCAACGCAGCTCATTTTAACCACCTCCCTAACTCTGCATGTGTGCGCTCTTGTACGCTTCTCCGACATAAAAGCTGATCTTGACTGTGATGATTTCATGAAGGACTCTCACTGAAAATTAGGTTGTTCATCTGTTTTGGATTGGATAATAAAAATCAAGTCCCAAATCATAGAATCATAGAATAACCAGGTTGGAAGAGACCCACCGGATCATCGAGTCCAACCATTCAAATGCACCGGAGTATTTCTTTTTGTCCTCATATAACATTGTCACTCTATGATTCTGTGATTCTATAAACCTCAAAACACAGCAAAAAGCAGACAAACACCCCTTGTTTTACCCACTGTAAATGTATTCCAAGTTCACTGTAATTGGAAAAAAAAGAGAACTGAAAGTGCCGCGAGATTTCAGTCAAGGTAGTTCTTCACCTGCAGCATCTGGACAGAAGTTTGCATCACAGCTCCCAGACTGAATCACCACATCACACACAGACTGTTTCTGAAAAGGCTGTGCTCTTTTTCCAAGAACACAAGCCATAATAGGAACTGGCAATCAGACACAAGCAGGGGCTGGTTGCGAGGCAGAGGTCGTCAAGGGAAGCACCAGAAAATATTAATTTTCCCCAAAACAGCTGCTGTAAACAACAAATCGGTCCCCAGAGGTTTGCCAGGAAGCTTTTAGGACAATCTGGCACAAGCAGCCGCTACCACGTGTGTGGGAAGTCCCGATGCTCTCACCGCAGGACAAGAGCCAAAAACACATACATTAAGAACACATAAAATACCTTAAGTTTTCATGCTTCAGCTTCTTGCTTAACTTATTAAAGTTATTAGTTAATTTATCAATGCAGAGCACACTGCATTAAATAACAAAAATTACAGTTTGCTTATTTGCGGGTGTCTAATTACCAACAATGTGAAGACGAGACCAGAAAGCGAAAAGCAATAAAAAGCCTACTGAAGGTTTCTCTCAGGTTGGACCAACCACCCTGGACACCTGCCCCAGCAGCGCACAGAGAGGCCTGTGGAGATGCTCACGCGCGCAGGATTCACCCACAACTCCCTGCTCTAAATTTAGCTGGCACAGGCACACGGCTCCCCGTTCTCCACATTCAGAAGTTGCATTCATGCGGAAAGCTGGAGCCTCACAGCACGCAGCAAAGAAACGGTTGATACATTCAATTTAGCTTTAATCTATTTTGGTAACAACAGCAGCAAAACCAGGAGGAGAGGCGCGTCGAGGACGGCCAGCCGCACAGCGGCGCACCCCACGCCTCCTGCCGCCCCGCACAACTCTCCCTAAAGACCGCGCCACAACGATTCCACTGCCATCGACTCCACTGCCATCGCTGCTGCAGCAAACAAGTTAATCTAAGGATGCCTTTTGTGTTTTTTAACCACATCCTCAGATACAATATCAGCCCTTTAACCAAAATGACTAATTTCTGTTGTGTCCTAGCACCAACAAGGAGCATCTTCCACATCTCCCAGACCATAACAGCACCAAGTAAGAGCAGAACAGCAGATTAACATGTAGATGTGAAGCACTTCCAACGACGGTGCATCCCACAAGCTGTGCCACTGGACACCGTACGCTGCAGCAAAGAGCCGAGCAGGAGCTTGAGGAGGAGAAACCCTCCAGCAAGGCCACGCTCATGTTAAATTGCCAGGATTATGAAGGCAAGGTCAGGGCGCCTTCTGTGCAGATACAGAAGGTTAGTGAGTCTAGAGCCAGATGAGGAACAGATATCTGGTTAGGAGGGGGTTAACGCTGCTTCAGCCTGCAATCTGATAAATGGCTCTGCAGAAAGCAGGTTCTCTCACTTTGAGATATGATGTCACTAACCTTTATTGATCCACAATCAGAGAACTTTGCTTATCTCTCTCCTGTGATATGCTGCCCTCCTGTACTCAACTAGTGTTTAATACACTGCTGGGCATCTTGCACTCTTTATAGCTCACACCACACCTCCGCTTGGCCACGGGAGACAATATTTTACAGGCTGCGCCAGCCCAGCTAGCTTGAGGGATAAGACACAGACATGCATCCCCTCCACCCCACTGACTCCTCCAGAAGGAACCTGCATTTCAGAGAAGTATCATACGCCTATACTGGAAAGCCTCGTGAAAAAAGGAGGTAAACAGTGCAGATGTGGTTCAATGTGTTCTTAGAGCCTCACGTACAGTTGCAGGTCTCCAGCCTGAACTCGAGGTAAGCACGTGCCCTCTGAAGCTGCTGTTCTCATGGGAGTAGTTATTTTTACCCAACTTTTGCTATTTCACAAAAACGACACTTTACTTTTAGCCTCAACTTCCTTTTTAATATTTGAGGCGAAACACGAACTTAGGTGACTAATACAAGAACTACAAATTAAACATTTATTTCTACGTGGCAGCAAAGCATTTGCTGTTGACTGCATGCACCAAATCCAGTGCTTTTTGTTTCAAGTATACTAGGAATGCTGGAAATGGCTGAATAGCCAGGTAGCAAAATCTGTAAATTAAACAATTGGATTAGCCATGCATAGAGATGACCGGAGCGGAGCTTCAGAGAGTCTCAACGCTGGCAGGCAATCCCATACGCTTTTCTTCTGCTAGATAATACACAAAGAAGTTGCCTGTGAACTGCTCGTGGGTATTTCTGCGTTGTTAATTAGCTGTGCCTTTGCAGGAAAAAAGCCTGTACATCAGTGGGGACAGACGCAGTGTGTGGCTGGGGCAGGATGGCACAGACCTCCAGGAGCAGTGTCTGCTCCCCGAAATCAGCCGTGCCTTCTGCAGGGCCCCGTGCTCAAGGCGGATCGGACCCTGCACTGGAGGCGTAGAAAGACCTTTACACAGCAAGAGTGGAAATCCCTAAGGCTATAAGTGAGAGTGTAACGGGGAGAAGAAACCAAGAATAAGACAGTAGTATTTAAAAGCAACAAGTGGTAGAGAGAGGTAAATTGGGTGCTCCTGCCTTATACTACTACAATCCAAGCGGTACTCGTTTACGCTGCAAGGCAGCTCTCGCTCACGCTGGGAAACTCCATGTCACCGTCACCCCTGAAGCCAAGAGATTACACAGGCTCAAAACCACTCTGGAGGTACTGGTATGGGGCGAGTACAACATCTCAAGGTTTGTTTTGTAGGTTATGTGAACTCTTCTGTTTCACTGGATAATCGGGCTTGTAAAGCTCTGGAAACGAAGAGAGAGTGTTGAGTTTTCCAGCATACAGACAACAGTTAAAATAAGCTGTGACCTATTTTACTCATTATTCACCAAGTCAAAAAAATCCACTCTTGTATCACTGCAGGCCATGTTTTAGGCTAGGAGTTAAGGTTTCCCCTGCTAACTACAAGGGATGAAGCACAGGCACAGGATGCAGGGTGCAAGAGCGTAAGCAAAGTCAGCCAAGGTCTCAGCGACACCCCTCGTGGTACAGCAAGAGTCCCCTTTCAGACCTGTGCTTCTGTGACTCTACAAATACACCGCTATGCAGACAGGTCAGAGAAGAAGAAAACCAGGAAGAAATGTCCACTTTGCACAGGTCAAATTACTCCAAATTACTGTTCTGATGCAGTCTAGTGATTCTTACAGTTTCAGATGTGCACTGAACTTTCTTTTTTTTTAATTAAAGGTCTTTTGAACCACGTGTTTCTTAAAATAGTAAATTACACCCTTCCACAACTTGTGGAAATAAATGAGGAATGCTGTCCGAATTACCAGCCTAGGCAGAGAGCATAAAAATTCCAAACTTAGATTTCCTGCAAGTCAAGAAGACATTTGAATTAGAGGTTTTGGACTGCAACCCATTAATACTCCTGCTCAGTTAAGTTCATGTACAGAGTGCTAAATATTTCAGGATCCAAAGGAGGGGAAAGGCAAGGGCCGATGGCAGAGTTGTGCTCTGTCTCTTTGACAGCTGGAGAGAAATTGCCACTGCCCCACCAGAAATACACTTCAGCTGATCCCAATCCTAAAAGCAAGCCTGGATAGACACAGAGATGCTGCTAATGAATGGTTTTCATCCTGGTGCTGTCTCTCCTTGTCGAGTACCATGCAATATTTATGATGGAAGTCACCTCTGGCGACTTCCCACTCCGTTGAGAGCTGCAGACAGCAGCTCTAGCTTTGGCCAACCGAAACGTGCAGAAAACCACGCTGAATCCCTGATTCATTATCTGCACAAGATTGAGGAGACATCTGCCATCCACAAAGTTTCACAAACCCCTTAGTCCAACCCTGGACTACAGGACTTGAGATGTGGCCAGAAGGCGCACCCAGGGAAAGTCTGGAGGAGGTCCAGGGGCTGCTCCTGTGTGTGTTGTGCCTGGACATGCAGACTCTGTCTGCATGTCCAGGCACACACACACACAGGAGCAGCCTGGACATCCTCCAGACTCTTCCCTGGGTGCCTTCTGGCCACATCTCCCTGCACCCTTTCACTTGGGGGTTAGCACCGCCAAGACAGGTCTAGCATCCACTGCATTCAATTCCATCCAGCAGTTACCTTAAAGCAGTTACATCTGCACTTGAGGTGCTGAAATATCCTTTTCAGCATTGACTGCAACCAACAAAAGCTGTGCGTTGCTTCCAGAGAATCCCTTCACTGCTTCAGGCCATTCACTATGGAAGCAACCGAACGGTCACAAGTTGCTGAAACAAAGTTCACATCTTTGAATTGAAGACAGAGCTAAAAAAAACACCTCAAGCAAACTCTAAAAGCTTATTTATAAACAGTAGAGAAGCCTTGTTTCAACCTGCCCTTGCCTCAGGCATCAGCATCATCAGGTGTGAGCAGGATTCAAATATCTCAATACATAAAGGATTGAGTCAGCTTCAACCTTTGTAACATCATCCGTTTTGAGGATCGGGTCGACATGGAAGATTCTCCCCAGCTTTCCCACTGCTGCTATTTCAGAAACACTCCACCTCTTCTAATCAGGGGAGGCAGCCTGGTGCCTGAGAGGCTGCTCCTCTTCCTTCACCATCGCTACTCGCACTGTACGTTGAGCTACCAGAAATTTAAAGAAAGCATCCAGACAGTTCGACTGCTCAGATATTTCCTCTGCGAAAAAGCTTTTGGTGTAAATATATCCTGCTGCAGCTCAGCATCTCCACTCCATTACGGACGGATCGTGAGACTCAGCAAATGCCTGCCAAAACAGCAGTTCCTGGAATAGTTACAACTTTTAATGTACATCCTATATGATACCGTCACAACATCAGGGAAAATACAACTCAATACAGCTAGCACAGACGTAACCAGACAAATAATTTCTAGAGGATATGTCTTTTAGATATAAGCACGTTCCAGGGCAGTCTGAAGGGCAGTCTTGTACCAGCCTCGGCTACCAATTCCTACCAAGGTTTTTCTGGAAACTGGGTCTGCCTCAAAGCAGACACAGCAGGATGCCCAGAAGAGACATCACTGCCCAGAGCACAAGCTGAGGATAAAAAAAGTGTATTATGGATGCTTCTTTACCTGCCTAGCAGTTTTATAACACAAACCTTCTCTCCACTGGATTTAAAGAAAGGAAAAAAATGAGAAAATGCTTTTTAAATCCCCTCACCACAGCATTACTCTGCCATCGACTTCACCATGAGATCAGGGTCCTCTGCAGCAGCTACTGTACCACTCTGTACTTGAATTCCTGGAAACATCCCTGCTTCCAGCACTGCAAACCCAGCTCCCTCACCCGAATAAAAGCCAGAACTGAACCAAAGGGGCTGACAGAACCCCTTCGACTGCCTGCACAGCTCTGCTTGTCAGGGTGAATCTGCGGGAGCCAGGCTGTGCCCCAAGAGGCAGAGGAGGAAGGGGAGGGCTTTTTCTTTTCTTTATTTAAAAGGTGCTGCTGGAGGTAGAAACACATGAAAGTCTGTGTAGGACAAGGGAAGGAATTATCCCTCCCATTGATTTTTGCTCTGGGGTATTAGAAAGAACACAGCATTTATCTGGAGATTTCTTCCCAAAGCTAACTACGCACTTTCAAACGTAAATGAGACTTGAAAGGGGCTTATCTGGGCAGAATCTGCTGAAACCTCACCGGGACTGGGAGCCCCGGCAGGAGCTCTCTGATCCATCCCCTCTGTCCCTCTGAGAGCTGAAAGCCTTTCTCCATCCCCAGCCTCAAACAGGCAGCCCAGGGGGCTAACTCCAGGGAAAACAGTGGGGCAAAAGCCACAGGACAGTGGGGTTTCCCGCATCCCTCCCTCTTCCAGCAAACATCCCTTCAGACACGCTCGCCTCTGCTGCAGGGACCCACGAGTCCTCTTCTGCAGGACCACGATCCTGACACCATCAGGACGTGAGAGCCTTGGCCGCCCTGTGCCACGAAAGGCTGGGGGCAGAGCATCTCGGCTACGGCTGGATGCAGCCCGGGGACCCCGTCTTGCTTCCCCTCTAAACCATCTCCATCCCCCAGCAGCCAAGACTATGCCCCGGGAACCATGGCAGGAGAAACCCTTCTTCAGCATTCCCAAACACGCACTGCTGCCCCAAAAGCTGTTGCTGGAGCAAGCCCACCTGCTTCTCGCAGGCTCCGGTTGCATTCCTGAACATGTTACCACCTTACTGCCTCCCCAAAAGCCATTCCTGGAGTGAGCCCCCCAGTTTTTTCCAGGCTGTGCTTGCCACGCTGCAGCCCGGCTCGCTGGGAAAAACCTCTGAAGCCTTGTCTCTCGTCTGCTGTCTTTCTCAGGTAGCTGGGAGGTTGTAATTGGTGAGGCAGGAGATTAGAAATATCGGCAGCCTCTAAGTAAGACTTTAATTTACTGGCAGATCAATAGCGCTAGGGTTATATTGGCAAAGTGTCTACAACTCTATTGACTCACGCAATTCCTCTTATCAATTTATCAGAAATCTGGAAGCCAGAAGATATTGTTTGAAGAAAAAAGGCAGCAGGAGTTTGAACACTTAGCATGGGCTGCCCAATCAGGCTCTCAGCACTAAGCATTTTACAGCAGATGTATCTACTGCAAAGGAGGCTAATATATGATATGATTAAGAGCTAACTTGCTTCCTCACATGCCATGCAGCCTTTTCAAGTCGCTTCTCACCTCAGACCTCTGCACTGAGAGAGTCACTAGGACAGACACAGCCCTATCAGCCCAAAGTGGAACAAGAAAAATCTGTATTTCACACCACAAGACCCTGAATTCAGACCCTTCTGCCTGGACCATACCCAGTCTGACCTCGGTTTCCTATAAAAAAATCACATTCGCCTTGCCTTTGAAAAGGAACCTGATTAAAACTTGAGGACTCTCCATCAGCAGCAGGTGGGAATATGTGCCACCTCATCTCCTTGCTAAAGGAGACAAAGCGAGCATGTGGAGGCTGGTGCCAACACCCCTTGCTGTCCTGGCCTCCCCTCAGCCAGAGGTCACAGAACCCGTCTCCCCAGGGCCAGGGTAGTGCAGTGGGTAGGCTCCAGGAGCCAGGGTAGCAGCCCTTGCTCCCAGCAGGTTACACACCTCCTCCTTAGCATCAGAATGGAGCAGGAACTGCCTAAAACCCTCAGGCTCCTCATCTCCATCCTGGCCACGCTCCAGTCTGCAACAGGGACAGCCTGATGCCTCGAGGAGGGGAGTTGAACTCTTTCTACTGAATGCTGCTGTAACCAAATGAAAGCTGCTAGATGGTACCCAGGGCCATACAGAGCTCTGTGCGCTGCTGGGAAGATGAAGCTCCGGGTCCTCTGTCCCAGGCCAGCCCCAGCCGAGGCTGCACACCCAGGCTCCACTCTCTCTATGCAGCAGACCAACTCAGCTGGAAATAAAAAAGTTTCAACTAGATTGGAGACATCCCAACTGCTGAATGGCTTCTCCTCTTTTTAAATGCAGATTTGAACTTTTCACCCAGGGTCGGGCAGCTGGAGCCCAGCCTGGCTCCTGCAGGGACCAGGCGCCGGAGTCTGCTCCGCTCTGTGCACGGACCACGCAACATCACGGACCGCAGCATCCCTGACCCACAGCAGCACGGACCGCAGCATCCCCGACCCACAGCAGCACGGACCGCAGCATCCCCGACCCACAGCAGCACGGACCGTAGCATCCCTGACCCACAGCAGCAAGGACCACAGCATCCCCGACCCACAGCAGCACGGACCACAGCATCCCCGACCCACAGCAGCACGGACCACAGCATCCCCGACCCACAGCAGCACGGACCACAGCATCCCCGACCCACAGCAGCACGGACCGCAGCATCCCCGACCCACAGCAGCACGGACCGCAGCATCCCCGACCCACAGCAGCACGGACTGTAGCATCCCTGACCCACAGCAGCACGGACCGCAGCATCCCCGACCCACAGCAGCACGGACCGCAGCATCCCCGACCCACAGCAGCACGGACTGTAGCATCCCTGACCCACAGCAGCACGGACCGCAGCATCCCCGACCCACAGCAGCACGGACCGCAGCATCCCCGACCCACAGCAGCACGGACCGCAGCATCCCCGACCCACAGCAGCACGGACTGTAGCATCCCTGACCCACAGCAGCACGGACTGTGGCATCCCTGGTCCCCAACAGCAAGGACCTTGGCAGCCCCTGTCCCCAGCAGCACAGCGTACGGTACCCCTCACCTGCAAGGTGCTGCAAACCCCTTGCAAGCTGCTGATGCTGCCTGACTGTGCAGACCATCTCCTTGCCCAGGGCTTTACTAGGGGAGATAATGCCAAGGGGAGAGTCACGTTTAGAGAGCGCTAGTGACTGGGCCTGCCTGTCCCAACTTGAACTCAGCTGGGAGGTCCTGAGCAGAAGTTGGAGTTAAAGCCACCTCATGAGCGCTCTGTGCCGGAGGAAAAAACAAATCTGCACTGCAGGCTTCACAGCAGGTTCTCGAGGCCGAGTTAAACAAGAGCACTGCAACTCAGAGCGTGAATTCAATGCTTCCAACCAAAGCTTTTAAAGATGCCATCCCCCGGACAGCTCATGTTCAAAGCTGCTGCTCAAGGAAGCGCATTATCAGCTCCTCTGGGGAGAAGTTTGAGATATTCAGCTGCTCATTAAGGTAAACAGGTATTTAGGTCTTTCCTCCAACAGGAAAGTACTTTGGAATGGAAAAACAAAAGACCAATCTGGTTACAGTGACCAAATCTAAACTCTGTTCCACTGGGTCACATCACACAAGGCACTTATCCACACTGCCTGGGTGCAAGTGGCGCTCAGACCAAAGCTCCTCGTGTACCACCTCTCCTGTGTGAAACGGTGCTGACAGGGCTCAGCGAGCCTCTGTCCTCATCCTGTCTCCATAATTTCACCCTTGTGAGCAGAGTTTTTGCTGTGCTGGTGCACCTCTCCAGGTGAGCCCCAGCATCCCACAGAGCCCACAGCGAGGATGCGGCCCCATGCACAGCAGGTCAGGGAGCAGTCTTGGCACTGGGTACATCTGGATGCAACGTCTCGTATTCCAGCATTTTAGTGCCCACAAACCCCTAAACAGTTTGCAAATAAGAGATATGGAAGTAAATAAGAGCCCAAAATCCAAACTTCAGAAGTATGTGGCACAAGGGGAATCACCACTTCTCCTGAGAAGAGCCTCCTGGCCCCAAACACTTGCTGGCACTTCAGATGAGCGCTGATTTTGCCCAGGACAGTCAGTCACCACCTCAAGCCACCCCAAGGGACTTGTACACAGGCACACAGAGCCTGGGGGACCTGTCCTGTCCCCGAGGGAAGGCTGCACAGCACAGCTCCCTTCCTCCATGCAGGCTGAGCCCCAGAAAGGATCAGAGGCTGCAGCAGGCTCAGGCTCCCCTGCTCTGCTGCTGCAGCTGAGAAGCCTCGGCCCTACCTTCCAGGGTGAAAACAAAGGCTCAAAAGCGAAAAAAAAAAAAAAAAAATCTGACTCAGTAACTGTAAAAAAGCCTTGGCTCAAGGGTAGAAAAGAGGGAGGGTGGGACAAGCACACAGAGCAGTGATAGTGCAAGATGCTTGCAGAATTGCACAGGCTCCCAGTGCCAGCCAGGAACCACAGCATCGCCACTGCTCCTCCCTAGGGGTGCCTGGGGTCTCCCACTGCAGCCCCCGCCTTCCGTCTCTGCTCCAAAGCAAGGCAAGGAACCCATCCAACCTGCACTCCTTGCAGCTCTGGCAAAAGCAAACACCTGCAGGGACCATAAAAATAAGATGGAATGAAAGATCAAGACTAGTAAAATGCTCGAGCCCAGGCGAGGACACAAAGACACCGCTCCCGGGAGAAGAGGAAATGCCTTCCTTCCCCTCCACAGAAGGAAAAATCAAACTCCCAGCAGATGTCAAAGGCCAGCAATTCCCACTCCATCCTTGTCATGTCCAGGTCACCAGACAGCCCCTCGGAGCCTCCCGTCTGGTGAGAATCATTCATTTGATTGCATCTAACGTGCTTAATCTCAACATTAGAAAGCAAACGCTCAGCATTTCCAGAACATAAAAAGTTGGTTTGGTCCCTCCTCCTCCTCCACAAAGCAGCAGCTTCCAGAGCCTCACAGCAAAACGTTCACCAGGATGCCTAAAGCATCCAGCTACCACGTCCACCTCAACCAGCTCTGGAAGGCACACAGAACAGACAGCTGCCCCCAGGATTCACGACTCTCTCTGCCAGCTTCTTTGGGGCCTGAACTCTCCAAAGGAAACCCAGAGCAGAGCACAGCCCTTCTGATCCCTCAGAGTGCCCAGTGACCGACCTTCCTGCGCCTCGGCATCACCCTTTGCGCAGGCAGTGGGGACCCAGCATCCTTGGCACAGGCAGCAGGGACATGGGGACCCTCAGTACAGGCAGCGGGGCCACGGGGACCCAGCACCCTTGCAGGCAGCAGGGACATGAGGACCCTCAGTGCAGGCAGCAGGGATGCTGGCATGGGGTCAGACAACCAAAATGGGAAGAATAAAGACCTTTTGCTAAAGCTCCCGGAAGCAAAAAAAGAAAAAAACCAAAACGCACCCTAATTAACTCAGCAGCAAGTTGTTAGTATTTGCATATAAATGCAGCCACAAATCATTACAAACAAGCCAGGACAAGCCAGGCCCATTAGCATAGAGAGATGCAGCCCGGCCAGGCGCTCGGTGGGTCACTGAGCTGAGCCAGGCAGGCTGCCAGCCGCTCCTGGGGGAGCAGCGGCAAAGGGCCTTATCTCCGCAAACACTCCTACCACCAGCAGCAACAGAAGCCACGGGGATAAGGTCTCCTTCCATATTAAAAAACAAAGGAATGGGATAAACCCTTCAGTCCTACTCAAAAGCAAAACAGGAGCTGGGAAGAGAAAACCCAAAGCGGTGACTCCCCACCACGGCAGCCACGCTCCTGTGGGATGAGAGCAGAGCGGGTACCACCGCCCGGGAAGCACAAGCCTTGTGGCTGTGACAGCGATGCCCCATCAAATACCTGGGGGTCGCAGCAGCCGTAAGCATCCCTGCCTCTCCCCTCCTGTCGCAGGTCCCTGTGCATCCAGCCCCGCAGACACGCCGTGGGTGAAGCACCTCGCTCATGCCTGCTGCATCCAACCGCTGCCGCCCCCTTTCCCGGGGCACAAAGGCAAATGGGAGAGGCGAGTGTTTGGGAGAGCCTGGATATTCAGAGGTTTGCCTTCCTGAGCCACCTTACAGCTGCAGGAGCCTCCATCTCAGAGCTCTCCCTCCAGGGAGGATGTGAGAGGCGGCACACGCCTCATAAATAACAAATCACACACCTGATGTGCCAGAAGAACATGCCCAAAAGCCAGAAATGGTAAAAACCTGAACAGAACAAAAGCCAGGGCTATTACTGCAGTTCAACAACTTCACCCTTCCAAAAGCCACAACGAGAGCAGTTTGCTTTCTCACACTGTATTTCATCTGAGCCTGTCTCCTCGCTCCTGAGTTTTTTGGCACTTTCTCCGGCGCCACCAGAGGCTGCAGGTGCGCTTGGCAGCGTTTCCGACCCTCGACAGCACACATGGCAAGGACTGGGATGGAATCAGCTCTCTTTGCATTTGCTTAATAAGTCACTGATTAACATGGAGAAGAGGATTCAATATTACATAAAAATTTACTATTTTTCCTCTCAGAAAAAGTCAAAACCCACAATTCCACAGTTTTGAGGTTCTGCTTGTTGTCACACACCCCCTAGCCCCCCTCGTCCCCGACGTGCATCTTAGAATCTAAAAGAAAACTCCAGCAATTACCAGTTTACATCAAGGCTTTAAAAGAAAAATCCAGTTTCTAATTTTAAACAGGAAACTCTCCCTGGCAAGTTCCCAAGAACCCTTCCACGGCGACTTTTATTAAATGCAAGATTCTCGTCACTGCAACGCTGAGCACAGACTGTCAGCTCCGGCAGAAACCACACTGACACAGCCCTGACTTTACAGACTGTCCTGGGGCTCCCACCTCTCCCCCATGAGACACACGAAACCCCTCTGAAAATGGGAAACATTCATCAGACTACACCCAGGCAGGCGTTTTCAAACCAGTGTTTAGAAATACTTTACCTCCTTATCTGCAGTGAGCAAGCATGCCTAGTTTCTTAGAGAGGCCGCAGCATGACACATCTAAACAGGAGCCAAGTTTCAACGATCAAGCAAGATAGAAGGGATGAGAGCTTCCCCACCGCAACAGACAGCACATTCCTCAACTGTTTTGAAAGAGTCTTAAAGTTGCTGTGTTCTAGACGAGATTTTTCTTCACCTAAGTGCAAAGTTTCAAAACGGGTCCTGCCACAGAAATCAGCACAGCAGCTTCAAACAGCAGTTCCCACTGTCGCGTCCTGCAACATCCGATTTAGAACCCATCCTTCTTCGAGCCCTCGAGTGTGTGTTTGCAGGATAAATCACTTTTATTTGTCCTGACTCGGAGGCCGGTTGTTAAGCTCACATTTTCACTCTGGGGTATTAAGTTTTTCTTCACTAATGACTTTGTATGGAATAAACCACTAAGAAATCATCAGTCTGTAGAAACAATCAGAATGTGAGGGCTTTGTACAGGAATCGCTCTTTAACGACCGGGAAAATGGGCCCCTGTACAAACATGTCCATAACTGTTGGAGGAGGAGGCTGAAGCAATGGGAAACAGAGCTAAACGATGCAGCTAAATCACTATAGCAACTGATGGAGGTAACTGAGTGTGACACCCTGCCCGGACAACCGGCACCAGCTGAAGGAGAGGTGACACAGCTCTGCACACAAGCGTGCCCGCACCACGGGGCTGCATCGCTTCATCTCCATCCGAAACGCTTCAACAAACCTGGCAAAGTTTTCACACTTGGGTCGGCCTTATCACACCAGTTCAGCTTTGAGCGCTACAGAGAGCAGGGAAGGAGCAGCGGCCCCAGTGCTCTCGCCGTGAACACCACACTCGCACAAGCCAAGCGTGCGGCACCGTGCTGGAGCAGCGCCGGCCAGCGGCTGGGCACGCAGAGCCTCCTCCGCTCAGATGTGGATATACAGACCCAACGTACCTTGTCACGGACTCTAAACACGCTTGACTTCCAAACACAACAAGAATACCATGCAAACACAGCAGACATCCACAAGCAAAATCCAGCCTCACTACAACCTGCCACGAGGGAGAAGCACGTTGCATGTGGTGGCCTGCGCGACTCTCCATCATCCCCTCCACTGCCACCAGTTACATTCCAGTCTTTTACAACATCAGCAGAGACATCAAAGGGGCTGCTTCTAAATATTATTACGTGACTGCTTAAATAAAAACAAAACCAGTTTTTAAACCTGCCGCAAATGTGTGTTTTAGAACTGCAAAGAACACTAAGTAGAGGACAGAAGATGGAGATATCCCAGTTATGTATGAAGGTCTCAGAGAACAGGAGGCAATTCCTTCAGAATAACACCGGCCAGTCCCACCACAGAGGACCAGGAAAAGGCAAAGGTATTTGTTTATGCCTTTAAGCAGGTGAAAATGCAAACGGAACTAATCCAGGCTAAACAGCTGCTCCATGTGCCTGCCCTGACAGGGGTGGGAGGTTCAGTGGCAGAACTCACTAGGGTGCAAAACCTGGAGCAGAGGCAGCAGTGCCCGGGGTCACGGTCCCTGGCTGCAAACTACCCGGCTGCTCAGGGGAAAGAGTTTAGCAATTCCCACCCTCAGCCCAAGCAGAAACACCAGCTCCCCGTGCTGGGGCTACCGAAAAGAGAAGGACATTCAGATGGAGCCCAGGGCACCGCAGGAACCAGTCACCCTACACCAGATGCATGCTTAGGCCCTAGTTCAACACATGCTTTAAACCAGCACAGTAGCAAAACAAGCAGTCCTCCTGCCATCCCTCTTCAGGAAGGGCTTCAATTCAGGCTTCTGCGCTCTCCGCTCCAGCACAGCAATCCCTGCAGCAACAACCTGTATCACAGGATTATTTCAAATTAAAGGGAAGTTTGCAAAAAGAAATGATTAAAACCCAAAGATTTTGAGGAAGCTTTTTTTTTTCCTCCTCCTTTGGCAGAATTTTTCTAACCCAGGTCCCTTCCCTAAACTACTTCCCCATGCCACTGCACCAAAGCTGTGCCAGCAAAAAGAAAAAGCATCCAAAGCAAGACTGCCCTTAGCAGCTGGATTGGCTTCAAATACATGCAAGAAGACAGCCTCTACGACACTGTTCCTGCTTCTGCCCCCTTTCATCCCCACAAAGCACCAACGCTGAGCCCTCTCTGAGGTTTACTTGTCATACACATGAGTAAACAACAGAAATTCAACATACAGTGTGTGAACACAGCACGATTTGCTCTGCCCCACGTAAACCTGCTTGTGGACTTTCTTGGTTTGGTTCAAAAATCAACTAGCTTCGGTATAGCTAGGAACTGTTTCCAATTCAATTAAGCCATACTAAAATAAACCATTCTTGAACTGAAAATAAGTCCACAGGGCATTCTAACGTGCAAGTAAATCCTTTGAAAAAATAATAATAAATCAATGCAAACTCTTCTAAGTAGGGAAGGTTGCTCGTCAGCAGAGGGTATTTCTGATGAAAATCTTTGAAAGGGAGTTGGAAACGGAGCACAGCTTTTCACAAGACGCTTTTCAGAGCCGAATTGCATTGTTTACTTAAGACAGTTAAAAGGATATCACCAGCGTGAAATGAAGTCAACTTCAAAGTCACACAGTTTCAAGTCCTAAACATGCCACAGCAATCTCATTTTAGGAAAACACATGCTCTATTTTTGTTAAGTGTCTCTCTTCCTTTGCAGTGTGAGAGGCTCACACAAGGAAGGAGGAACCTTAGGAAAAAAAAAAAAAAAGCCTCGCAAACTTTTACACTCAGCACACAATGAAAACATTAAAGAACAAACCCTCTGTTTCTGCTGCAGTTAGACAAAGTAGCTGTTTCTGCCAAAAGAAGCCTTATTTTAGCCTTATCTTGTCCTTTTGTAAAGGATCTGTACCGTAAGATTCTCAGTCCTCTTTTATTTCTGTTTGTCAGGAAGGCAGGAGCAACCCCCAAAAGCAGTTACAAACATCATCTCTGCAGGTAAAAGCTGCCCTGGGATCCTC
The DNA here is from genome assembly GCF_032191515.1 of Phaenicophaeus curvirostris. NCBI lineage: Eukaryota > Metazoa > Chordata > Aves > Cuculiformes > Cuculidae > Phaenicophaeus > Phaenicophaeus curvirostris. The sequence goes on from NC_091405.1 coordinate 17,680,187, forward strand.
ACGCTGTATCCGTCACATCCTCCGAAGCTGATCTGGGGAGCAGAAGCAGGAGGAAGGCTGCCCCTTCCCAAATCACACCCTTCCCTCGCCTGCTTTGTCATCCGAGGGCTCACTCCAGGTCCCCTTCCTCTCCTGAGAGCCGTCAGGGTTGGGCACAGCCAAGAGCATCGCCTGGCACCGTCTGCAGGGACTGCGCTGTTCAGTATCCAGATAACAGCAACAACAAAGAGTGGGGGAATCTTAATGAAGGTAAATTAAAATAGATATTGAGAAAGGATCCATCCTGCTTCATAATCCAGCAAGGCCTCCAACAAGACACAGAAACAGCTTTTAATAGCCCCAATATTTTGAATGGGGAATAGTGAGACAAAAATACCATCTTTCACCTCTTGGAACGCTATGTTTAAATGGAAGGCTGTAGCTTGTTTTTGCTTCTCCATCTTTTTTTTAGTTTTCAAATGCAGAAGACTCACTAGGCACCATCAATAGTAAAAAAGAAAACAAAACAGAGGCTCCGTCTGACACCTCTCTACTCATGTTCTCCAGGTCCCAGTGCTGGAGAACTTCAGCGGGAGGACTCGATCGCCACAACCCACCCACGGAGCCCCTAGCAGTGGTGCATCAGCTCCCTGTTCCCACCACCCTTGCCAGTTCCAGCTGAAGGCAGCGCAGCACCAATTCAGCAGCAGATGAGAACTTTGTTCCCAAGCATCCTGCTGGCCAGTTGGTTCCTATTTAGGCGGCACCCAAATCTCTAAAGGTCCAAATCCTCTGCAGAGCTCTGTGAGGCACCCAGGACCTCCTGCACAGGTCAAGGTGGGCAGTCAGGAGGGAGCTGGTTTGCTTATGATCTTTGCTTTCTGTAGCAACCTGCACTTTGGTATTTCTCATTTGTGCCACCGCTCTGTCCCTGCCCTGGCACACCAGAAGAGGCCCAGCCATGCTTTCGACAGAGGACAGAGCTCAGCAGACAACTCTATCACGCTGAAGAAGAGTGACAGGGACACCGTGTAATCCATGATCTCCGGAGGATGGCCACTGCTTCTTGCCAAATCTCATCAAAAGCATCTTGCTAATCATTGCTATTTCGCGGGCTTCACACTCAGAAGAACGAAGGGGCAGAGAAAAACACGGCCGAAGGAATTAAAACCAGAGTCCAGACATCCAGCTCCTGCCTGAAGCAACCAACGTTTCACAGCCCAATGGCCACTCGGACTAAATGGGAGGAAATCTCAGCTACCTATCACTTCAGAGACACAAAGCTGTGCTACTCTGAGAAGCAACGAGGAAGGAGTGGTTGGTCGGACACCTCCAATCGCCAACAGCAGGAAGACCTTGCAGGAGGCTTCTGACAACCAGGACCACAGCCCTGGGCACTGCTGGGAGGTTTCAAGCGAACAGAAGCCAGTTGTGCCACCCCTGCTGTTAGGCTGACCTCAACCATCTACGTAAAGCTCTGAGCAATGCCCTATGGCACTTTCAGAGCTTGGCTCAGCCACTCAAGCGTCTGCAGTTCCAGGTGAAACTGCTTGCTGCAAGCCTGCCATGAAGGGAGCTTGTCACACAGGGCTGCGCTGGCACCAGACCCACCACCTGAGGAATTTCCAGGATCCCACACAAACCTCCAGGATTTCCATGCCACTCAAAGAGGAAACCTTGGAGAGACTGGTTAAATCGATGCAACCAAGGAAAAAATCTAAGGCAGCTCCTTCAGACAGACACCGCTGTTGGCCAAGTAACTGGTTTCTGAAATAACAGCAGGGCATGAGATGCCGGCTGTTCCCCTGAAGGGCTGGGCACCCCACGCCAGCACATGTCCCGCTCCACGTGTGACAGCGCACAGGCTGCCAGCAGCACCTGCTGCAACACCTCCTGTCCCCTCTGTGAGCCACGCAGCACAAGCTTCTCTTCCACGGTCCTTACTCCATGGATAACAACGCAAGCCAGCCACCGGCATGCTTCCCCGTGCCGCTTCTCCCTCCAGCTGCACTGCAGGACCAACGTGATGCCTACAGGATCACATCCGCAGGAAGGAGACAGAGTTCAAAATGCACAGTTGCCTACACCTCCATATAGACTTGGACTCTCTACGACTACAAACCCTCGCCAACGCAACCAGGCCTACACCACAACAGTGGTCGGCACTCCAGAAAGCAGCACAGCCAGGAAGGATGAAAAGATGTTAAGAAATAAAGACCAACCAGCCCTGTTTCTCCAGTACCAGAGCACAGGTCTCCAGTATGACCCACCCGCCAGGAGGTGCCAGGCTGCTCCAGGTGACCCGTCTGGGGATGACGCCCCACTTCTCGGCTGGTCCCACCCCACAGCTGGGCTGGCACTCATCACACGCATTACCCCAGTGAAAAACCCAGCTCAGACAAGGAGATTCACCTCTCCCCTCCTCCCCCATCCCTGTAACGGTCAGCTGAAACAGGACACTGGGCACCTGCAATCATCCCCTAGAACAAGGCTTTGCAACCAACACAAGCTGTAACTGGAGGCAGGAGCCACTCAGAAGCGCAGTCGCTTGTGTGACACAGGTACCAGGTTCAGATCTGCCATGTATTAACCCAGCTGCCTCCCTCCTCTCCAAGGTGCCAGAACAAAATATCCTGGCACATGCAAAGCATTGGGAAAACAAGGAAGGCCTACAGCATGAATTACTTCATCTCTGACGTGGATAGAGGAGGAAAGGACATCCTTCTCTAAGGACTCCAGTGCAATCACAGTTAAAGCACTGCATCCCCAGGTAGGGAAGTATTTATATACCAGAAACCAGTTGGAACGAAGTGTAACAGCTTGTGAGTAATCTGGGAGGGAGCTGGCGGGGGGGAGAACTGAGAAAGGAACAGAGAACAAAATTTAAGGATGTAACAATGCTCTGGGAATTTAAGACACATTATGATTTTTCATAATTAACCCCCACTTACAGTCTCTGCATGTGAACTATGTATTATCCCATTTCATACTCCAGCTGAGGCAAACATTTGGTACCTTGCCCAAAGTCAGCGTCAGAGCTCAAACGGATCATTTGACTTCCAAACAAGCTCACAGTGTTAAGCTGCTTTTAACTGTCTCTACGGAAGATGAAAAACAGCAAGAAGAAAGGAATCGGGGAAGGAAGTATGTAAGACTAAAAGGGACAAAATTAACAGGAGAAAATTAAAGAGGAGAAAATTAGGCTTTGACATCTGAAGGAGCTTTCGAGGAGCAAACACCGGGGTGCTGCAGACCCATCTCCCAGGGGAAAGGCCGGAGCTCCCGTTCCTCGAAGCCGGAGGCAAAAGCGCTGACTGCAGCTCCCTGGGGGACACAGCGAGCCCTGTCATCCTGGTGGGACCCACTGGGCGCCTTCGGCCAGGCCCAACGCCACACCTGCCATCCCCTTGACCCCAGCACAACGGGGAAGGAAGCCCCGCTCCCAGCCCCAGCACCGGAATGCCAGCTCAGCCCCAGCAGGCCACGGCCGTCCCGCTCCTCCGCGTCGCTGCATGGAAATGACGCCAGCGCTCAGTCCGCGGCGCGCGTTGCGTGGCCAGGGCGCCTCGCATTAGACACCAACAAAGCAGAAGGTTAATTTGAAACTCACAGCCCCGCTGCTGCACGCTTGTCTCTCCCTCGCCCTCCCTCCTCGCTCTCCTTTCTGTGCAAAGCCTGACATCTACAGTTCTGTCTGGCGCAGTCAGGGGCTGCCAATGGGAACCACGCAAGGACAGCGGGGACGAGGCGGGCAGCCGAGCTCCTCCGGGCAGCCCACGGCCGCTCGCAGGGTTTCACTCGCTCACACGCCAGCAGCACAAAGCAGCATCACCCCAGCTAGGAGAGACACACCAGGAGCAAAGAGCCACGCCGTCCATGCGTCCCACTCCTGGGCAGGCGCTGAAGCACCCGCAGCCGCCACACACCACTCAAGCTCATCCGAGATCGGCTCCGTCGCTGCACGTTGACATCTAACGCTGCCAAACAGAGCCAACCTAAGGAGAACTACGGCATTGTGGCATCCCCTCCACAGCTGAACTGCAGGAACTTACTGTGCCCCAGCAATTCAGGGGCAGCCTGTCTGCTCTGCTTCCAGAGCTGTCCGAGGGTTCACACACCGGTTTCTGCAACACAAGAGGGACAGGTGAAAAGCAGGAGCTGCTGTGCACAGCCTGATTCCAGAGCATCTTCACACGCCCAGAGCAGCTCTGGTTAGCAGATCCTGCAACTCACAGATGTGTGCCCAAGACATCAAGTGGCTCTGTGCACCACACACTACCTATACTCAGTCTTCTGAGCTAACCTCCAGGCCTGCTAGCACGTTTTCCCATTATCTCACCAAAAATACCTTAGCGAAGAATCCCCAGATTCTACATCATCCTAAACAACTTGCACCTGACTGCAGCTGTCGGCCCAAAACAACATGCACCTGATTGCAACTCAGCTGGCTGCTGCTCTACACCCCTCTTGCCTCCCTGTTCTTCACTCAGCTCTGTTGTAACAAGAAGAAAAGACCAAAAAAACCTCCAAGCCCATCACCACACATCACAGATATTCAGGAAACTCAGCAACCCAACCTAGCAGGATCAAGCACATCATTGCGATGTTACTATCAACACTGAAGTACGTGCTCTGAATACTGCTGCGAGCATCAGTCTGTTTGCACAAGGCAGTTGGTGGCAGAACGGCAAGAGGAGGGTTAAAACTTCTGCTACGGAACCAAGCCAACCAGCCATTTTGGAGCAAGGCTACCACCAGCCAGGCAAGCAGGGCTGCGAGCCCGAGGTAAACGCGAGTCAGGACGCAGGGTGCCTTGCTGCTGCTGCCAGGGATCCAAGGGCTCAGGAGCAGCTCCCAGAGCACGTCTGCTCCCATCCTCCCCAAGGAGCGATCCACTCTCCGGCAGGCATGTTTGGGCCACTAAAATAAACACTTACTAAGACCTAAAGTGTTACAGGCCCTGCAGGCTCCACCTTCCCAGATACTGGGCGAGGGGGAGAATGGGAGAAAACCTTTTACCGGAACCACCATGCACATCGTCTGCTCTAACATCACCGCTGAGTGAAGGAGCCCGTGAGGCTCAGCCCTCACTAGATTTAAGACCTAAAAGCTCAGGCACTACAGGGCCAGCATCCTCCTGCTCGCCAAGCAACGTGCACCACACAGTTGAAAACACTGGGAAACGTTTGTTTTCCAAAGGGAAAAAAAAAAAAAAGACATTGCTGCTGTGCTTTACCTTTTATTAGCAAGAGGCATGTTTGGCACTTGTGACATAATGAAATTACAATCAACAGCTAAGTGTCTTTCTCCCAGCAGCAAACTCAAGGGCAGAGCAGGGTGGCCGGCCAGCAGCAGGGCTCCTCAGCGCCCAGAACATCCCACTGTCCTTCCACCTCCCTGGCCGACCAGGCTTGGCCCCACACAGCTCAGAGCCAGGGCCCCTCGTTGGTGGCGCCTGGGATGGACCGGGAGCCATCCATCAGCTGTGGCCGCCGGCACAGGTCTCCCTTCCCAACATCCCTGACTGAAAAATAATTTCAGATGGGAATGAACTTTAAACTATGTTTACAGTCCGCCTCTGGAAACACACACAGCGCACACCTGGCGCGGAATACCACCGCTCTCCAGCCAGCGTTGCTGTGGAGATGAACACCCACCTCCCTCGCCGACAGATGGACAGATGGACACGTCTGTCCGGCAGAGCCGAGGGGGAAGCGCTGGAAAATGCTTGCTCCTTGCCAGCATTGTGGGAACCGAGCAAGACCTGCAGCATCTCTGGGGGGAAGGCAAAACATGGATGCAAGCGGGCTGGCACGGGCCGCTCTCCCACCGCCGGCCGCGAGGCAGGAGCACGATGGGGCTTCCCGGTCCAGTGGGATCCCTGACCCAGCGGCAAGGATCACTGCCTCCCCAGCTGCCGGCAGCGAGGGAAGCCCGACTCATCCACCCTCTTTTTATTTTTTTTTTTAAACTAACTGGAATTTATCTATTTCTCCAATCCCTGCCTACACACAAACTCAACCTCGGAGCACACAAAAATGCATGAATCGCAGATCAGAGACAAAGCAGGAGGTGGGATGGGCGGCCCTGCTCCCTCTTGCCCTCACCTCACCCCACGGCGCGAGGCGGTTATATTTAGGTACCGCCACGGTCTGCGGTGCCGCGGCCCCCCTCGGGCACGGCGCAGAATGCAGATTTTCCAGACAACAGACCACAACAGCTCCGTCAAAACCATTAGAGGCTGCGGCGCCCAGGCCTGCGCACAGATGTTTTGATTCCCACTCTCCTGCCACGACAGCCCTCGACAGCCCCGTCGCCGCTGCGCCGCCACGCGCTGGACACCTGGCCCCAATTTCGGCTGGCGAGGAAGGGAGGGAGGAGGGAAGGGCAGCCCCGATCCCCACCGGAGGAGTTCCTCCCTGCGGCCTCGCTGCGGGGATGGCGCGGCTGGGCCCCCAGAGGGGCGTGGGGGTCACCCCACCGCGAGGACACAGAAGTGGCGCAGAGGGGGACAGCGCCCACGGACACCTCGCTCCATCCCCAGGAGCTTCTCCCAGGCTGAAGCGGCCGTTCAGTCACAAGAGAGCGCGAGGACGGGCACAGCCCCGCGAGCAGCACGGGGGTCCCGCACGTGGCCGGGTCGAGGGGAGCAGGCGGGACCCAGCTCTGTTGGCAGCCCGCTTCTCCCACCAGCCGGACGCACCCGCCACACGCGGCCCCCGAAGCCGCACAAAGGCCAAACCTCGGCCGCGCTCCGGCGAAGGGAAGCGGGAGCCGTGAAAACGCTTGGCCTCATCCCAACCCGTCCCTCCTGAACCGCACCGCTCTCTCCAGCACAAACACCCCTCCAGCTCCGGCACCACAGCAGGGCTGGGGCGCGCACCCACGAGAAGACGATCGCTGGAAGCTCTCCCACCGAAGACGAGCGAGCCCGATGCCGGCGGGGGAAACGCTTCAGCCCTAGCAGAAAGCCGTGTGTGAATAAAGTTCATGTAAAAGCCCGCCGGTCGGTTCTCAGCTTCTCCACACAACATTTTTTATTATCATTATTATTATTATTATTACTGTTATTATTTTGGAAAGCGGAAGGAAGCGCTAATGGGGAGGCGAACGCAGCCAGCCATACGTCCATCAGTTTGGGATTTGGCGATCCCCGCTGGAGCCGTTCAACTGCTGGCCAGGCCCAAAGGAAATCTGCTCCTCCGCGCTGCTCCCGGCCTCTGGCACGACACCGACGGGAACCGGGGCGGGGGGTCAAAGCAGAGGGATGAAAGAGGGACACGCGCCTCGGCTTTTGTCAGGGCAGCCGCCGGCGGGCCCTGGTTTGACAGCAGCCACGACAAGGCCAGGCGAAGGTGCCAGGCGTCCAGGGCCGCCCGCATCGCCTCCGCACGCCCCAGCGGCACCTTGGCTCGGTCCTGCGGGAACAAAAGGCGGCGGCAGGGTGGGAGGGAAGGCACGGGGGGCTCCAGCATCGAAGGCCGGCGCTGCTGCGGGCGGCACCGCTGCTGTGCGAGAGAGGGGATGGAGCCAACTTCTTGCTGCCCACTCCTCTCAAAATGACCGTGGTCAAAAATCAAAAAAAAAAAGGAGGGGGAAAAAAACCCACAAATACAGCAAAGCAATCTCCGCGTCCAGACACGGAGTTTCTCTCCCCTCTGCTATGCCTTTTGTTTGCTTTTGTTTCTGGCTGAAGGTGGCCTGCGGAGCGGGACCCAGGCGGGAGGGCGACTTGGGAAGCTGGGTTCCCGCACGGAGGCCGGCGCGGGTGGAAAGCCCTTGTCCGAGAGGCAGAGCGGGAGCCTCGGGCCTGTTGACCGCGGTGGAGAGCCCAGCGCGGCCTCGCTGCTGCCCGCGGGTGCCGCGAGGGCCACGACACCCCGCTGCACGGCCAGACCCCCAGCCAGCCTCCGCAGCCGAAAGCCACGCTCCGTCTCGCGCTCAACACCGGACCAGACCGCGCTCCGTAATGAGGGAGCATTACAATCAGCTTGTAATGCTGAATTTTTAATGCTGCCGAGGGCTCTGTTACATAATAAAGGGGGAAACGGGAGCAGAGGGTGGCTGGCAGGGCGTCCCGCTCCCCCCGGCCGCCCCTCGTGCCCCTTGACCCGCCGCTTACCGCCTGCGCCGCGGGACGGGGCGCGCGCAGCACCCATCGGAGCTCCTGCCCTGCCGCCAGGGTGCCACAAACTTTCCTCAAGTGCGTGGAGGGGTGATGCCAAAACGCTCGCGCTCCTCTCCGCCAGGGCTCGGCCGGGAAATGATTTAAAAGCAAAGTTCACGAGCATGTTAGCCGCATGCTCTCGTATGTTCCCGCACATACGGTCCGCGCGGCTCCTCGCAGTAATACCCTAAGACTGTAAATCTATAACCACTGCAATGATTTAGTGATTAAAAACATGATAACATATTGTGTAACTGCAAACCACAGAATCCCTGCCAACTCTCCTCCAAGATACAGGAACAAAAATACAGAAAATGCGTTGCTCGCAGCGGTCTTCCTAAACTCAACGGAAAGATTTTAATAATAATAATAATGAAAAAAAAAAACCACCCTAGACATCAGAAAAGGGCTGGATACAATGCAAGGCTGGAAAAAAAAATTAAAAGTTTTAAATATGATTCTTGCTCTAACAAATTACAAACTAAACATGCCTCTCTTTTTTTTTTTTCTCTTTTTAAGTTTGTCGTAACTGGAATAACTGGTCTTGTGTGATGTCTTGCATATTCAAAGTGCTTTGTAATAGGATACGGAGACCAAACCTTATTTGCCTAAACTCAATGGGGTTTATTTTTTCCCCTCTTTCCCCCCCCATTTCTTTTTCTTTTATTTTCCCTCCTCCCCCCCCTTCGCCCCTAACAGGGGGTGCGTGGGGGGAGGCAAAAGGAAGAGAGAGCTTTAAGCTATGAAGAAAATACCTGAAAGACGAGGCTACAATTTGTATTACGGCGAGGAAAGCTTAATGTTATATACACAAATATATCTATTTTTTTTTTTAAAGGCAGCTGTGGGAGTTTTGGCCTCTAAGCAGCCAACTTGACCCCATTCTCTCTACTCTCTTATTTCCCCCGTCGCAGGATTCCTGCACCTTCAGTCGCATTCGAACTCAATGTGACCCTAAGGAGGGAGTCACCGAGCCTCCAGAAAATTGCTCCATATTAAACATGAGCGAGGAGAAAGACAGACAGACAGACAGACAGCCGGCCGGGGGAGAGGCGCGGGGAGACCACGGATCCGCACAAAGTACAGGACAAACCCCAGAGCAGCTTCCAGCAGGGCTTGAAAGAGAAACGAGACCTTTCTCGCCATGTGAAAAAATGAATTATATTTATAAAAAAAAAATAAAAGGGGGGGGGGGCGAGTGGGGGGGGAGGGATGGAGGGAGTTTAATTGGAAAAGCAGCCCCCGCAAGGGGAATTAGGGAGGATTTGGAGCGCCGGGGCAGTCGGAGTTGGGGGCGCGGGTCCCTCCGCGGGCGAGCAGCGAGAGATCCATGGGGGGGGGCGGTGGGGGGGGTGGGGAAAGGGAAAAAAAGAAAGAGCGTTTGCAAATATTTAGATAAGCGCGGCGCGATTCAGCATTAAGTAATTAAAAACTGAAAGCGAGAAGGGCCGGGGGGGGTCGGCCTGCAGCGGCGGGCGCTGCCCTCACCTCCACATCCCCCCCAGCCGCGTTCTTGCCTCCCCCCTCCAGGCTCCCCCCCCCCCCGCAAAAAAAAAAAAAAAAAAAATAAAACCACACCAAAAAACCACACCAAAAACCGCGGAAAACAAAAAACGCTCATTTACTCTGTCGGGCCAGGCCCCGGCGGGGCAGTTGCGAGGCACTTTCTTCGCCCCCTTTTGTTCGCGGCGCCCCGGGGGGGTCTCGCCCGCGCCCCCGCCGCGCACAAAGCGGCTCCGCGCCCGCTCCGCGCCCCGCGGCCATGGCCGGGCGGGGGTGCCCCGGGGCCGGGGGGGGGGGGCTCCGCGCCGACACCCCCGCCGCGCCGGCACCTGCGCATCTTCCCCCGGCGGCGGCGGCGGCTCCGGGACGGCGAGCGGCGCAAAGTTTGCAGGGGGATCCGCGGCCGGTGGGTGGGAGCGAGAGAGAGAGAGAGAGCGAGAGGGGAGGGGGGGGGCAGGACCAGCCCCATGCAAAGCAGCCCGGGCGCCCCGAGCGAGGAGGAGCCCCGAGCTCGAGGGGGGACACGGGGGGCAGAAAAGTTGCCACTTACGCGGTCGCTTGCTCCGGCGGCGGTTTTAATCCCGGGCGGCGGCGGCGGCGGCGGCGCGGGGGCTACGGATCCCATGCAGGCTGCGGCGGCTGCGGGAGCGCGCTCCGCTCCCGGGGCAGCGGGCGCCGGGGGCAGCGGGAGCCGGGCTGGAGCCGCCGCCGCCGCCGCCGCTGCCCAGCAGCAGCATCGTCGTTCGGGGGAGGCGGTGGTGGTTTGTTTTTTTTTTTTTTTTTTGATGGCTTTTTTTTTTTTTTCCTCTCTCTCTCTCTCTCTGTTGGCTTTTATTTTTTTTTTTTTTTTTTTATTTTTCTCGCAGCCCCCCGGAGCGAGGGGGCCGCGGGCGGCGGCGGCGGCAGCGGCGGCGGCGCTGGGGTCGGAGCGGGGCGGAGCGGGGCCGGCGGTCGCCGGAGCAGGAAGCGCCCGGACTCAGATCTGATGATTGGGAAGAAAAAAAAAACTCTTTGGATCTTTATTCTGCTAATTAGTTTCCTGCAAAAAATGGCTGATTAGTGCAGTGCGCATGTGCCTCATTACCCAGGCACGACGGGAAGGGCTAATTAGCCACCTTCTGGATCAATAAGATTCAGCCCAGGCGGCGGGGGAGGGAGCGAGCGAGCGGGGAGCGGGCGGGGGGAGCGGCGGCGCCTCGCACCGAAACTTGGGGCGAGCGGCCGGCCCCCAGCCCGCCGCGGGGGGGTCCGGGCTCCGCGCCCCAACGCGCAGCCCCGCGCGGGGCCGGGGGGGGGAGGAGGAGGAGGAGGAGAAGGAGGAAGGAGGGAGGGGCGGGCGGCCCCGCTCCGCCGGCCCCCGCGCGGGGCAGGGACGGCGCGACCCCCTGGCCGCCGGTGCCGGTCGCCGTGGCGGTTGTGGTGGTGGTGATGGTGGTGGTGAAGTTGGGTTTTTAATTTTTTAATTTTTTTTTTTTTTTTTTTTTTTCCCCGGGAGGAGCTGGGAAAGTTGCGGCTGAGCGCAACTTTGTGCCGCTCGGGCGCTGCGCGGGCGCGCAGGGCGGCGGAGCGTCCCTCCGGCATCCTTCCTGCATCCCCCGCCGCGTGCCTCCTGCATCCCTGCAGCATCCCTCCTGCCTCCTTCCTGCAGCCCTGCGGGAGCCCTCCCGCAGCATCCCCTCCCGCAGCATCTCTCCCGCAGCCCCGCGCAAACTTTGCGGCGCCTCTTGGGGAGCGGGACAGCGGATCGATAAGCGCCGCGAGCCCCGGCTACAGGTTTCACCAGCCAGCGCTGGCAACAGCTTTGTCATTTTCTAAAAATAAGAAGCTAAAAGTTATTGTAGAAGAAGGGGCTTTTTTTGTCCCTCGCACAATATGCCTTTTGTGAGTTTAATGCCATTCTGGGGCTCTCTATAGCCCCGGACAATGGGGAACTCCAGGAGGTGGCTGTGCCTCTGCCTTTTTTCTTTCTTGCTTTCTCTTTTCTCCCCCCACCCCCTCCTCTTTTTTCCCCTTTTTTTTTCATTTTTTTTTTAGGAAAGGATGCAACATTCCTCCAGTCCCAACAGAACCTCTGGTTTGATTAAATAAACATTTCTCTAGCCTTACGATAACATTTTTCGCTTTTCTGTTCGCGTCCTTCTGTGATTATTATTTAAAATTTTTATTTCCAGCAGCTCTTCCTTCCCCATTACAGCCCGGGTGAAAATGTAGATGATCGCTGAGAACGTGGGATTTGAATTTTAGAAGAAGGTGAACCAGTAAAGAACCTCTATCCAGGCTTAAAGAATATGTTTTCTTCATCTTTCTGTAAGAGACTTTTATTTCTGGCAGAAATGCAGCTGAATTAAATAATCTCTCCTGACAATCTAAAGAAGCTTTTCAAATTGCTTTTTTTTTTTCTTTTTATCTTTTTTAATAATTTTTATTTTTAATGTTAACCCAAATAATTAACTTTCCAGTTTGTTTCATAGCATTGAACGAGGAATGCAGTTGCGGTCAGTTTTTCCATTTGGGAGAACCTTAATGTAGATGTATTTTATACTGAAAGGTAATAAACTGCATGTTTGTCAGTAAGTATTTTTAATGAAATGTATCGAGCTTTCCATATTTGTTAATGTCGGGATAGAAATGTGAAATCTTGACAAGTCCCTTTAGTGGGATGGAGGGGATGAAAGACGAGGACAGATGATTAGAAATTTGAAGAGGGGCTGTACTACTTAATGCATTACTGGAAGTGTCTTGCATTTGGAAGATGTTCCTAGGTTTTAAGAATAGAGGTTTAATACGTACTGTAGTTATTTGAGTATTATAAATGCAGGACTGCTGTGGACTGTTATGATGCGCATGCTGTGTACGAGTTCTTACGTTTGTTAAATGGAGAGGCTCTAGGACGTTACCAGTTCGCCTTTAAAAGCTGCCCTTAAAATTTGGCAGTTCCTGCTCAAAATATGTTTGTCTAGGTTCATAGAAGAATAATCGTTAATCTTACTTGCCATTCAAAAAAAAAAAAGAGGAAAAAAACCAAACAACCCCAACCCATAAAAACAACCCTAACTAAAAAAAACAGGAGGAAAAAAACCCCCAAACCAACAAGCCCTGGGGCAAAAAGTAGGATTTTTCAGGGCTGTTTGGTGCACTATCTGTAAAGGTGCATGTAATTTGTAACTATTGTTCTTAATGAATGTGGAACAAACGTGTTTTGATGATGAAGTTGAGGCGAGAATAAAGTAACCCTTGTCTTATAGCACTTGGTATAACTTAGAAGTGGTGCATATTTTCACCAGGGGTTGTAGATCTGCTGGACCGGTCAGAGAGTGGGTGCTGCCTATGTACACACTTTTTGCAGAGCAAAGAAAAAGTAAACGTGGGGAAGGTGGCAAGGAAATCTAATAACTGCGTCGATGCTCCAGAATAGGCACCTTCGCAGGAACATGTGCGAACGCAGCGTCTGGTAGCCATGTACGCTTGCTTTGCGTTTGCTTCGTGAATTCTAGTTTTGTGTCGCTGTCCTCTAATTTCCCATGACAACATATGGATTCCATAAATGCAAACACGCCGAAGTGCATCTGTCTGGGTAGTTAACACAAACCAAACATCCCCCTTTTTGGCGATTCTGCTGTTCCTCTGGCTGTGCTGCGCGGTGCCCTCCTGCCACAGCCTCTCGCTGCTCCTGCATTCTTGTCCTTTCATGCTCCCCGGGTGATCCCGAGTGCCCCGAAAGGGAGGAAGGCAGCGGGCACTGGGGTCAGGGGCGCCCAGGCTGCGGCCGTGCCCAGGAGCCGAGGGTTTAAACGGGGAGAGGGGAGCATGCCCTGCAGCCCCCCACCCTCCTGGGAGCTGGGTCCAGCCTGAGCAGGCTCAGCTCTGGGGTCAAGTCTTAGGACGTCTTCCATCCCCTCCTGGCAAGGGCAGGGGATGAGGCTGCGAAGGGAAACAGCCGGGCTGAGTGGATGACAGAGATTTTCCCCTCATCCTGAGCGCAGCCAGCCACAGGCTGGGGAATGGAAGAGTTCCCTTTTTTTACCAGGGTGCAAAAAAAAAAAAAAATTAAAGAGGACAGGGAGGAGGGAATGTGTGTGAAAAAAGAAGGGAACAAACAAGTGATGACTGCAGGACCAGCCAGAAAAACCACTCTGCAATTACCAAAATAAATCTAAGGAATTAAGGAATAATTTGTACAGTAATCTTTAGGTATAGCATTCAAACACATATATATGCACGCGTTTCTCCTCTAGAAAATTTACTTCCCTTAAGATTTCTTTGTTCTAGGCAAAAAGACAATCCAGTTGCTAAAATATAAGAAGGGACTACCCTTGCTTTAATTAGAAATCTTGAATATAGCCTCCTCTGTAATACCACAAATGCCTCCTGTTTCTGCATATGTATCTCTGCACATGCATAGATAGGAGTTTTGGTTCAAATAGCTTTTAATGTGCTTAGTAGAAAGAAGCTCTCAGTATCAGATCTGCAGGGAAAATAAGACTGATTTTTCCCATAGGATACTTGTTAAAGACGCAGTTGAATTATTAGATTAACCCTATTTTTTTTTTTTGTTTTGCAGCATATCTGATACATTTGAGCGTAGAATCCGATAGTTTCTTTTAGATGTTATTTTGAACAGATGGAATTAATAGCAGCGCTTTAAAAGAAGGTTATTATTTGTAAAAATGTATACAGATTAAGAGGAACAACTTTGAAGCAAAATGTTTTTCTCAGGCAGCGCATATGGCTTTCTGGACATAACTTTCAGAAAAGATGGTTGATACCTTTGACGTGTAAAACAGGGGTAAGCGGCTCCCGTTCCCTGGGTTCTGCAAGGAGACCAAGTCCTCTCCTGGAAATACGACTTGGCTGGTGAGCTGAGGAGCAGCTCTGTCCTGAGGCAGGAGCGGGCCAGATTTACTGTGGTGAAAGCAGTTGGGCTACGGTGAATTTTTAGGGAGCCACAATCCTATCTTATTGCTCGGACACTGGGCTGGGTCGGGGGGGAACCGGGGTAAAAGCTTTGAGGTGGAAGAGACTCGCTGGACGTGAGGGATTAATGTAGGGACAGAGTAAGGAAAAAGTTCTAGGCTATCTATTTTAATTCGGGCCTTAAAAATTGTTGAGGGGAGTGAGGGGGGGACAGAATCCTGCTTACAAAAAATTTCCATAATATCGTCCGCTTGCGTAGCTTTGTGCTTCTTGGAAATATGTCTAAAGAATCTGAACAAAGCGTAGAAGGCCGGAGTCCTTGAAGGAGCTCCAAATGATAAAGTCTGCCATTCATTTTAAACACAGCGTGCATTGTGAAAACACAGGTCAATTTGAAGGCATTTGTCAGATTTCCAGTTCCCTCTGCTCTTTTGCAATGGAAATTTGCAATCAAATCCCTGTACTAGGGTTGGGATGTCTGGCTTTATCAGTTTTTATTACTTTATGCTCAAAGCATTGTCCAGGTAAGCTGTCTTTTCATTTAGAAAGTTTGTTTGCCTGAAGTTGCATACAAGAAGGGGGAAGGCTGACATGAATTAGGCTGGAGCAGATGCATTTGTTTAGGGGTTTGCACAGGGGGGAAAGGGCAGCCGATCAGCAGCGACTGATTGCAAAGGGCTGTCTAAGCTGCAGAAGCGATCTGATACCGTTTAAAGACGCCCAGCAAGAGGCATGGAAAGGGATATTCCAACAGCAGCGTGTTCATTGTTGGGATGCAGAAATGCATCAGGGCTTAGAAAGAGAGGGCTGGAGAGATGCACCGCTGAGCAATTCTAGCCAGATAACGTGAATTTCTTCTGGAGGCACGTAGATGTTGTTTAATGGGCAGGGGGCTGCCTCCTTTATTGCTGAGGGAGAGACGTGTGGGGATGCTCGAGGGGAGCGTGTGTATTTCTCTAGAAGAAATACCTACTGTAGGATTTGGGCTGGGGGGTTATTCAGAGGAACGTTTTTCTCTTCTCTGTTCTTTTGTCTTCGATATATTTCTGGGGGTTTACCCATTTATTAAAAGAAATCTGTCCGTCCATTTTATAATCACTGGACTTACTGTAGCCACTGGGAGCGATGGGACATCAGCAGGCGATTCCAGCTGCCTCCGAACCCCTGGCTAGGGTGCTCTAGCCAGGCTGAGTAAACAGCCCTTAAGCCAACTGGCAGATTTTTAATATGAATTTGCCTTTTTTTTTTTTTTTAAACAGGCCTTAATACAAGATGAGTAGATGTGTTTGTGATGGAAATAAACACTTGGACTACATCTATATGTTTCCTTGCTTTTTTAGAGAAATGAAGAAAAAAGTCTTGGCATTTAATTAGGACTCACTAACCTGATAAATATTGAACATCATTTCTTTGTGAGCTGCTCTGTGCGCCGAGTACTCTATGGATGGATTCCACAATTGCACTTGTTTAATGCCCATATCACCTCATGCCTATTGTATTTATGTTGTCATCAATGTCAGATTTTAATTAAACAATTAAATCACTGTCACGGTAATTTCCCTAGAAAACTATTTTAAATGAAAAATCCCACAATAAATGTTTGGAAACCATCTTAAAAGGAAAAAAGAGGGAAATAAGTTACAAAATAAAATTACAGTTCCCACAGAATTAGAAAGGAAAAAAAATTGTTTTCAGCACTGGGAAGAATTCTGGTTTACAGAGGTGGATTCCACAAAATTCAGAGGATGTCAGTAGTGGTGGTAAACAGCCTGGCTTGTCTTGGGGCTGGGCTGGGGCTGTCGGGCTGAGCTGGCGGCAGAGGGACCCCAGCCCAGGGCTGGTGGGGTCCTTTATCACCCCCCGCTATGGGCCAGGAGCAAGCGATGGGACTGCAAATCACCCGCCTTTCAGAGCAAGCCAGGTATCAAACACTCCTTGGAAAATAGTCTATCCGCCTTCTTCCCCTCCAAATTATTTTAGAATTGAGACGGAGATTTGCAGAAAAGCCTGTGTCGAATTATTAAGTTCAACACCGATCCCAGCTGTATTTACTATATAGTAACCACATCCTCAAAACCTAAATGTAAGCAGTGAGAAATGTGATCTGACATAGCATCTTCGCTACAGCTAATCCAATGGCTCATCTTTACCTCTTTATAAATATCTGCTCTTATTCCTCTAGAACCTGTACTTCTTTGCATGGAAAAATCACAAATACAAGATGCAAAATTCATCAGACAAGGTATCTGAAAGAATCATGCTCTCAGATGTACATTCAGAATATTACCTGTATTTAACATAAGCACATTTGACATTTGCAGCACAGCCTCCGATGCGAGGCGTGCTTATTGAAATTCGGATTCCAGCCTGCGATCTACCCTGCAGCTAACCCCGACCCTCCCCTATTAGCTGGCGTAGCCGCTTTGATTTGTGCCCTGGGAGGGCTTGGACGGGGAGCTGAGTGCTGGGGAGCTGCAGTGACAGCCGGGGGGGCTCCTCTGCTCCCCCTGCGCCCCAGCAGGCGCCCAGCCCAGTGCTGCACCCGCCTGGGGGCCAGGGCTGAGGGATCCCTCCCAGCCCAGCACCCAGCCTGGGATGGGAACCCCGCGCAGTATTTCTTTTAAGTCCATGTTGCATTTTTACTGGAATGCAGCTTTGCAGATTGGGTTGTGCCTGGGATGCGTGTGGTTTCTATCAGCCCTGAAGTGTTTTACAGCTGGAGATGATTTGGGGGGGGCACATCTAGCCTGTCCATTTGCAGCCAGTCTGATGTTTGTCTGCTGCTCTCTCTCTGATTTTTTCCTATGTTGCCTCCATCAAAAGGTGAGATTAACACTTGGGGTGGGGGGGCAATGGCAATGACGACCAGGCCCATCCCTCCCTCCTCCTCATTTTTAGTTTGCTTCTTGCAAAAGCGATTTGCCAGCAGATCCTCTTTCTTCCCGTGGCCAAACCAAGCTGGTTGGGAATGGCAGGGATCCGTGGTGCTGGATGCTCCTAAATGGGGCAGCCCAAGGGCCTGGACACCCAGGCTGGACACAGGTAGCTCCTTGTGGGGAGCTGGCTCCGCTTGTGAGTCTGGGGCACAAAATCTTTTACCTGAATCCAGTCAGTGAGTATCAGTCTGATAAAACATGCGCTTTACCAGGCCGTAGCTGCACCAGAGCATCCACCGGCCACCTCAGCAGCTGCCGAGATGGGGCAGACCCTCCCTCGGACCCATCCAGGGCCACCCTGGCTTTGCCAAGCGAGGCACGGCCACTAAAAGTGACTGCTGAGTGTGTGCAGGCAGAAATACATATTTTTATACTCAGGAAAGAAAAGGGGGGAAAACTGATGAGGTTGCATAGAACCCTCCTCCAGGCAGGAGAGGCTGTGCTGGAGGAAAGTATTGCTCATAATGACACTTAAGCCCAGACACTTGAATGCTAAAGGTTAAACTTACATTCTTCAAGAAAGGGCTTCTTGCCAGCTTGAACTGTGTTGTGTGTTCACTATTGCCTCCTCCTCCTCTTCATCCACTCTCAATCCACTCTTAGTATTTGTTGAAATAACTGAGTTGTGGGGTGGGTTTTTTTTCCCTCCCCTAATATATGTTCTCTGTGCCAGTCCTCAGCCCTATGTCTGTCACAAGGTTAAAAAAATAAATCAGTCTGATGCCAGTACAAAAACGAAGATTTTTTTCCTTAGCTGCAAACTACTATAGCTTCAATCCAGAAAAGACCAGCCTAAGCACATTTTCTGTCCTCCAGTGACACACAGTCCATAGAACGCCGTCCCCTAATTCCTGCGCTCAGCTGAATAACCGAAACGTATATTGTGACAATAAGGCTAAAAAGTTAATACGGATTTAAAATACAAATTGAAAGGCTGATATAAATACAATAAGCAGTAGGACGGAGAAATAACTTTTGGAGACAAATCATCACCAGAGCTGGGGATGAAGCTGGTGGTAATGCTGCAAAATGTTCAAGACAAGGAGGGAGAAACAAAAAACTGCCCACCCAGGAGCAGCAATTTAAGATGAATTTCAGCATATGATGAAACAAGGCACGCTGTTTGGATGCCGCATTTAGATCTTAATGATCAAAGAGCACCTTCTCCATATACTTTCATGCTTCTCCCCAGAGATATTTCCCATTAAAATAAGAATGGAAATAGCATTATGGTTGTGCACGCCTTCTAAAGCAGCCCCTCTTACACAGTATCACGTAGGCTTTCCATAGGGAGTTGTAGGTGAAAGCAAGAAACAAGAGTCCCTACGTCTCACCAGCAGCAGGTAGAGGAGATCCAGGCTGGAAGGCCGGATCAAACGCTTTGAGGAGGAGCATGGAAAAGAGCCACAGTGAGCCTCAGAAGTCAAACGCGGTTTTTATTTGGGTTCAGAGATGATAAAAGGCTGGTGATGTTCATTTTCCCTGCTTCCAGCAGCAAGGGAACAGGGAGTTGCAGTGCTCCGCATCCCTCTAAACAACAGCTCGCTGCAGTGTGTTTCTTGGCACAGCCCTAATTGTATCTCCTGGCCCCAGTGGAAGTTCACACTTTTTAATATCTCTTATTGCTTCTGCAACTGCTGCCACTAGTCAGCAATGACAAACAGGAAGCCGTGACTCAGCAGAGCCAGAACTCGCGGGCTGACCACGGCCGGGGGAGAGGGAAGATCCTGCAAAACACCCGGGACGAGCCGGGGCTGGCCAGGCACCACTGCAGGTTGCGCTGCGGGACTGGTGTACGGCCTGACCCGTGAAAGTACCCGGAGACTCGGTTCCTAATTCAGCCCTTCAGCTTACACTGAAACCTGGGATGCAAAAGCCCTGGTGCCACTCTGGGCCTGGAGGCAGTGGGAGAGGTACCCCAAACGTGGTCCTCAAAGCATGGGGGGGTCACAGTAGAGCGACAGAGAACAGGGACATCAGGACTGGCCCCAGGTTTGGTTGCCTGTCCGTGCTCTAAAAAGCAGGGTTTGCCCCCTCAGTTATCGAGGCACAGCGGAGGAGGAAGCCGGTCACCCCTTGGCTGGGAGATGCCAGCTCGACCCCGTTTTCACACCAGCGGCGCCCAGGGCTTAGCCGCACCACGTCTCACGTAGCACGGGGAGTGGATGATCTATTCCGAGCCTGGTTTCGTCTGTTTTCTAACTGTATTTAGCAGCGAGTTTACTCCAGACTGAGCCTGCGTGAGTAAGTGTATATGTAAGGGCTGAGGATTGGCTGCAGCAGGCAGAGGGCTTGCTGAAAGGCTTGTTAAGGAAGCACTACTGACCATGCAATCCAATTACATAATGCTTCAAAAAATAACCGTGCTGGGAGTCGTGTCTGGGCAGTGCGTTTCGGCAACAGAAAAGAGGTATCGAATGTCTGTCTTCCAACCCAAAGGCTGACAGTATATTTGTGCCACAATCTGACACCGCGCCTCGGCCGTAAACTGCTCTAAAGAGGAAACTTGCTTCCAGGGGAAATGTCTGCTGTTCCCTTTCAAGGCAGTGCTGCACCCTGCAGACCAACGTTATTTGAGTCCTTGTAAAATTACCACTAATCTCTGCGCTCAGGATGCCTTGCATTTTATGGGTACTTGCTATGACGGCAGCTTTGTTTTCTGGGGTAAAGGAAAGTGCTGAGCAGGGAGAAGGAGGCACCTGGCCATCCGCAGAAGCGATGAGGGATGCCCCAGCGGTTTCTCTCCGCTGCTCCAGACAGAACAGACACGAGGATGATGCACAGTAACATACTATCAAGCCTGAAAAGTGCCTGAAAACAACACCCTGTCCTGCCTTCAAAAGACACGGTCTCTGTCCCAGGCAGGAGCCTGCACAGTGCTGTGCGTCTCTTCTGCTCAGATCCAGGATGAGGAAGGGGACCGGAGGGCCCGACTCTTGGTCGCAGCAGGCGACTCAGTCCATGTGTTGAATGCCTGGGGATTTAGAAAACCCCGTCTCCACGCAGCACAGGTAGTTTTTACCGTAGTTACTAATTTAACTGCTAAGCTGCTCTGAAAGGCGTCACAGAAAAAGGCACATTTTTAGTGAGTAAGGAAATAGCAAACTAAGAATATTCTTGGCGTGTTGCAGAGCTTTCTGTACCTGAACTGTTGTTCAGTTGCTGGGAACGCTTGATGTGATGTAAGCCAGCTTCTATGCTTGCGAGGAATGCCTGGATTTTAACCTGTTCCCAGCCCAGGGAGCAGCAGAGCTCCCCAACACAGCCAGCCTGGCTGCAACCGGGCCCCGCTCACCTGGGCTTTTCCAGCAAGGGAGGGGATCAAGCACATCTGCCGCAGCCACAGCCTGGAAAAATCAACAAACTCTACGTCCTTTGATGGGCCAGCACTGCCTTCCAGAGCGGGCACCGCGCTTTAAAGCTGTGACACAGCAGAGACGTGGGTTTGCTTTGCTCCTCTGCGTTCTCCATCTCTGCTCCCAGCGCCCCGCCGGAGGCCGGGGAAGCCGCCTGCGAGGCCGGCAGCGGGGAGGAAAGGGTGAAGGCAGAGCTCCTCCAGCCCGGCTGCACGCTCCATCCGCTGCCTTCCTCCCATCTATTTCTAGACTGTTTACCTGGCAAGCGCACATGACCGATCCAGAAGGAAACGCTGACATCACCCGCCACCGTGCTCCCTCCCCGCTGCTCGCTGCGCTCGGCCCCTCTCCCTGCCGCCCTCGTCCCCCTGCCCAGCCACCCCACGCCCGCAAAGCCTCTCCCGTCGCTACACGCTGCTGCTTCCCGAGGCACGAGACACGTTGTCCCGTCCTCCGCAACAACGCGGCCTGGCACTCTCTTCCCTCCGCACCCTGGGCCGTGACGCACCCCGCGCTCGACCCCGACGGCCGCCAACTGCGCTGCCAACGGCCGGCGAAGCACACGTCTTTGAACACCAGCCTTATCGTTCGTCTGCCTTAAACGTACGGTTGCTTTTGCTTCCCAGCCAAAGCAGCTTCCCAACCCCCTTTTACACCTACGACTCAAACCCTCTTGGCCCACTGGACAAACTTCGCCGCCGTAGAGCAGCCGCCTCCCCACCCACCTCGCTGCCACGTCGCGTCTGTGTGCCGGAGAGCGGAGCCAAGCAAACCGCGCTGCCGGTTCCTGGCCTCCTTCGCTCTCCTCCCCAGGGCCGCTTGGCGTGGAGAGTCCGGCCGCCTGCATCAGCCTCTCCTGGCGAGCCCGGGGGAACCGACAGCCCTGGGGACGGCTCGGGCTGCAGCCGGCGGCGCAGGTGCTCGCTCTCCGGGGGTTATTTATCCCGGGAAGCCGGCAGCGGAGCTCCGGACTCGAGCTGCTCTGTAGAAGCTTTCTTGGTGCATTTGGGCAGGGAGCCAAAGTATGCAGTTTAAAGGAAATGTTTAATAAAGACACAGGAGCCTCAAACTGTTTATTTTTCCTCGCAGAAAGGTAGAGAGACGATGTCCCTGGAAACTGGCTGCTGGGCCAGAGAGGCCGAGCTGGGGCACGGGCTGCGTCGGCTGCCGGGCTGAGCGCGGCCTCCTGCCTCTCCCTCCCCTGACAGCCCCAGCCCGCGGGGTCATAAACCGTGGGGGGAAAAGGCAGCCTATTAGTAACTCTATTAAGTCTCCATTAGTTAGGTGTGAACTCATTACCCTAATATACTTGGAGGTAGGATTCCACTTGCAGGACATTAGCGCTGTAATAAGCACGTTTACCACCAGAGCTGGAGGGAGCGTGGGAGAGGAGCCCCTCGACGCCCGGAGCTGGCAGCGTGGCCACCGAGAGGCTGATTTCACCCTCATTCACCCGGGGTGGCCGTGCTCCTGCATGGGGCTCCCTGTCCCCAACAGCGACAGCCCATGAACCTGCCCTCCAGACCCTCTCTACACTCCTGCATGGGGCTCCCTGTCCCCAACAGTGACAGCTCCCAAACCTGCCCTCCAGACCCTCTCTAAGCTCCTGCATGGAGCTCCATCCCCAAGAGCAACAGCCCACGAACCTGCCCTCCAGACCCTCTCTTCCTGCAGCAGCAAGAAGGGAGACCTTGAAAACCACTCTGCTCATCCATCTATCTGCTGCGTGGCTGTCCCCAAGGAACACCATGGGCTGGACGTGGCCACAGACATGTGGGGCGGGCACAAGGGGTGGCTGTGGGGATCAGGGGATGGAGAGTGCACAGAAAAAGCTGTTGGGATGCTGGGATGCGTAAACAAAAAGGGAAGGCTAACCCGGGTGTGAGCACGCGGTGGCCTGGCTGCTCAGACTGCTCTCCTGCCTTTGCCTGACCTGGCATTTTCGATGTGTTTGTGCTTCGTGATGGGAACTGCCTTCCGCTGTCGGCAAAGCTGTGCGCGCTGTGAGGAAGTCACAGCGAAATAAATAATGAGCTTATAGGAAATCAATTAATTAATAATAGATCGGATGCAGGAGCAGGGCTTGAACTTGGTTTGCAGAGTTAGCACCATAAAAATATGATCATATGTAGAAATGTGTGTATTTCTCTATCCCTTTCCAGTCACCTTTTACACACCAGTGTAAGCTGCCCGAGCCAGGACTGCACCTCTGTGGCTGAAGGAGCTCCTGCAAGTTGTACACCTGCTCTTCTGGATGCCCTGTGTGTCCTAGCATCATTTTAATCAAAATGATGGTGAACAATGGTCTTGCTGTATTTTAATTGTAAAAAGTGTGTTTGAGACAAGGAAGTTGCTACCAAAATGAAGAGGGAACAGAAGCACCAAATGCCTTTCAGAGACAGCACAAAAGCAACCTGAAGCGTACGGCCTTTGAGCGAAGCCCTCCCTTGCCCTCTGCCAAAGCCCCTTTCAAACAGGTGCTGCTTGCCCGGTAGAAGACAAAGCCTCTGCGCCATCTCCTCTGTATCCTTAGTCCTACTTCAAGGCTGCACAGTCCACACGGAACTCTTCCCAAAACTAATTTTGCTCCTAAACAGGGCTAAACCGTACATGGTCCCTGAAAAAAACCCCATTCCGGAGCACAGAACTATGATTTAAAAATTATTTCAGGAGGAAGCATGATCTTGTTTCTAAGATCCTTGGCCAAAAAGAGTATGAAATTAATGATATTAAGTGCCTAAAAATACTCTTGAGGATCCGAGACTTGGAACGAGGGCCTGGCTTCTATTCCTAGCTCTGCCACAGACTCGCTGTCTGCACTGAAGGACCGGCCAGAGCAGTACCCAGGCTAGGCTAGAAGTGCCCAAAGATGAAGGAATATGGGGGTGGACTTCAAAACTCACTCCTCTGCTTTTTGTCCTACTTCCCTGGCCTGTAGAACGGGAACAATACTAATTCACCATGAGGGAGGAGAGCACGTAAGGCATAATGTTGGTGTAAATTCTCCTGATGTGTTTCCAGACGCGCAGGAGGACCACGAAACCATGTCCATTTACAGTAACTGCTGATCACGCTCACTTGACCATTTCTTCCTTTTCTATTTCCATGGAATTAACTCTTACAACTCAAACCATTGGCGGGTCCAAACAATTATGATTAGAAAATAAATTAACTTCTTGAAAAGTGCTTTCTCCCTCCCAGCAAACCCAGCACCTCCTCGCACTGGCCTCCTGGTCCGTGGCAGCCTTGCTAATGTAAGAAAGGTAAAGTCCAGTATCCTGCAAAATTCGGTATTAAATGTCCATCTTTATCCCACTGAACAGGAGAAGAAAAAGGCATCCTTAAAATGCAATGCTTGCTTTTAGCCCTGGAAAATCCTGAAATATCCACCTTTTCATAGGCTGTATTTTATCTAGGAAAATGATTTCATTACTTAAATATGATTTTATGGGTCTTTCTCACCCTGTTTTACCGTTATCCTATTAACTAAGGAGCCTGTTTCTAAGTGGAATGCAATACAAAAATGGATTTAAAAAATTGTGAATGTTTATAAAATTTGAACAGCTTACAGTTGTAGGATGCACAATGATAAAATAAAAGCCCATCAGCAAAACCTGAGTGGAACTTACTCGTGGCTTTTCTACTTCAGAAAAAGGACATCCCAAAGCTAGTTTGATAGGTTCTCAAATCACTGTAATTCCCAATGTGTCTCAGCCATGAAATAACCTTTGGCATAGTAATTTAAACTGTTAAGCAGAAGATTCAAAATAGCACACTTCAGTGATGAATGGGAAAGTTTATGCCCCGGAGTTGCTCTTAAGACAGCATGGGGCAATGAGATGGGACAAAATCCTGTAGAATGAGTTCTCTATAGATCTCAGACCCCACCAGGTTTTTTCATCAGTAACGATACTCCCAGAGAAATAAAAAAGCATGCAGTGAAAATCCCTGCTCACTCCACAAAAGGGAAAGAAAGATATTGACATTTCCATGTGTGACTCTGTCTGACGAAATCAAGTATTCAAATGACTTCTGTTTACATAGTATTTTGAGGAATAATGCTAATTTGCAGAATTGGCATCTGGGGTACAAGTATACGTACCCTGGGAGAGCACTTACAGAGCCTTTGTGAAGCTAAGTAATAAACGCTTTGTCTTCACCACACTATTTATGGGTTGCTTGGGGGCATCCTGCTCGCTTTCTGCCCCTACCTGGGCATAAAATTATTGCAGAACTAGGTTTTAATAAGACCAACAGTAAATCTGAATGACCACACATACACAGCTATTCCCGCTCCCCTGATCTCCAGCATTAATTATGAAGTGGAACTGTTTATACAGTACATACCACTTTCCTGACTTCTTTCTTGTTTATGTCTAAACCTTTATGGACATAAAACTTTGGAATTTGCTTTTGGAATAAAACTGCAGTTGAAATGGCAACAACTGTGTTAGAAAACAACTTCGCTGTTGCTCCCCTGGTTCTGTGGTCACGGCAGGTTTGCGTCTGCACTGGAATGCTCTCCCCTTTGAGCGTGTTGTTTCAGGTCATCTCCTTGCTGCCTCGTCTGGATGGCTCGTTAGAAACTCCAGCTCTAGATGGCTCAGAGTAAATGCTCCAGGTTTTCCTCTGGATTCCTTTTCTTTCCTCTCCACTCGCCACCATGTCTTGGCCCACAACGAGTGTCCCTGCACCAGGTCAGGGCAAGATTTGCAGTACTCCCTCTGCCTCTGCTGCCAGCCTGTGATTCAGGTTGTCCCACCCTCTTTCACAGTGGATTGAAATGGCAGCACCTCTGCTCCTCCAGACAAAACAGTTCCCCGTGCCCTCAGACACCCACCCCTCACCCAGAACTTTCCTGAAAATTTCTACTTTTACAGGAAGTTATTATAAACCCAAGAGACTTCCATCTGATGACATACACGTGTGGACACCGAAGTAAAGTAACTCATGCTCTGCAAGCACTAAATTATTCCTCGTCGCACTGGCCTGACTACCTGTTTCGTCAGGCTGTCACATTATAAATTAATATGTTAGCTGTTTGGGGCTGAGAACTCTTTTTTTCCATTTGTTCAGTAAAACAGATACTCTACACCTTGGGCACCATATAAAAATAATAAATTACCGTAGTACACAGGCAAGGTATTATTCTTGTCTTCCCTTCCCTTTATTTATCCCCTCCATCCTTTGCCTTTCCTCTGATCAATTCATCTTCCATTTACTTTCTATTTCTGTCTGCAGGTTTTACTCTAATATGTATTGCACCGATATTCCAACTATGCCACCTGCTCCAGAAGTACACGCACAGAGGCTTTACTGGTGTGAAGAAAAGGGAATCAGCAAAAACTCAAGGGGAGGAGAAGAAATAATTACTCTAAGAAAATTAAGGAAAAAAGAATTGAGCCTCTACCTGGTGTCGTCTCTTACGCTGACTTGGATGCCTTCTGATTTCTGCCAGACTCTTTCTTTACTCTTCACATCCAACACAGAAACGTGGAGACCTGACAGCCACAGGAATCAAATGGGCTTCTTTACGCAGACAGGTTGGGTGGATTAGTACATGTTTGACCCAATCTCCCTTGTAGGTTAAAACATTTAATTCTTTCTAATTTAAAACTTTTAATTCTGGTGGGCTGTGTCGGGATGGGAATGAATAAACTCTCTCTTCATTTTAGTGTCCAGCTAGGAGAGGCTGAGCAGGCTGTGTGTTAAGTCTGTCCAAATTCCTTTCCTCCTTGGCAAGGTTATCCTACCTAGAAAAAAGAAGAATTAAAAATAAGACTGTGTTTGGCTTCTTACAACTTTGGTTCTTCCCCCGTGTCTGTACATTCCAGTTTCCAAGGCAAAGATCTGACCTGGGTTTTAACACAGAGCTCCCCAAAAGCACCCCTGTAGTCATGGTGAATAATTACTTATGGTAATAATTAGTGCATCGTATCTTTAAAGTATCATGTGATTTTAACTTATAAATAAAATCAACAGTTTACTGTTAGTTCTTTTAAAAAAAACTAAATAAGCAAAGAGGTAAAATTTAAATATTTATTGAAAAACTATATATCGTAGCCTTGTGCAGTTACTGGCAAGAGACACAGTGCAAATAAATCCACCACGAGCTGTTGCTTCCTACGTCTCCAAGCCCTGGCCTGCAGGATGCCCTGCTGCTCCAAACCCAGTTATCGCAGCGCTACCAGTGCCCCCAGTCACGGCAGCTCCAGATCCGTCCCCAAGAAAGCTTCTCTTTTTCTAGCATGTGCGTTGCTCAGGTACCTGTTGGGCCCTCACCTCTCCTCTTCCTTTCATGGCAAGGTCTGGGATGTAACCAGGACACAACTCTACCGAGAATTTACAAACATCAACCAAATGCTTTGGCAGGAGAGCTGGCCTGAAGGACACAGGAGAAAACAAGATGCGTGTTTTCTCCCCGTGGCTTCCCTCGTACTCCTGAACTCTCAGTGTGGTCTGCATGGCAGGCAGCACCTTTTCGGGGTCTGGGGATCAGCTTGGTTGTTACTAAGGTGGACATCACCAAGGTCTGCGGATAAGCCTGTGGACCTGCTCAGGATTTCAGAGCATCGGCATCTCACGCAGGCTCAGCAGGTGAGGTTAGGCTCCATGGAAGTGGAAGGTCTCCTGATTCTGGGATCTTATTTCCAACCCTCCTATTCCACACGGCTGTGCATTACTGATGGGCAGTGCTAGCAGATGGCAAAGTTCGAACCGGGCTAATTAAACATACTGAGCTAATAACCTTCCATTTTGGGACCGGTATAATTCATAATTTAATGTATTGCTGCTGAGACATTAACCTTTCAACAACTGGCATGGTGCCCACAGCAGCCTGAGTGCTGACCATCTTTCAGGAAAATGAGTATTATTGTTAAAACAGGTATAAATCATTCATGGCTTCAGCTTTTGTGTCAAACCGTACATGAAAATAAGTAGTAGGCTGGGTAATTTATTTACCTTTTGGTGGTTATTCTTATGATTTCA
This sequence comes from Phaenicophaeus curvirostris, assembly GCF_032191515.1. NCBI lineage: Eukaryota > Metazoa > Chordata > Aves > Cuculiformes > Cuculidae > Phaenicophaeus > Phaenicophaeus curvirostris. The sequence continues at coordinate 17,708,032 of NC_091405.1, forward strand.
TGATCATATTCTGTGATTCATAAACACTGGCCAAATGCCATTCTGCTCTCATTTTACCTTTCCAATATTGCAGTTGTTATTCTGATTTCCATCTTTAACAAATTCAAGACTGATGCAGAATTTCTTCACCCAGGCACAAATATAATCTCATTTCAAGGAGGAAAAAACTTATTTTAGGCTAATTCCACAGTATTTAACACGATTTATTGAGACTACTGACTTGTCACATTTCTGTATTGTGCTAAAAGAAATGTTTCTTTCAAGATTAGTGTATAAACACAGATCCAAAGGCTGAAAAAATGAAGCACCTAATATCTACGACTATATGAATAGTTTCTGGTTAAAAATGCCATGGGGTGCTGGAAAGAGGAGACTGTCAGATGTTGGAAATGTCTCAACAGCCCTGCCAAGCAGATATTACAGACCCAGGAGACCCTTACATTGACTTTTGGGATGCTGCTGGCTGATCGCATCATAGTTTGTATCCCAAACTACTTCGTTTTCCAGTGAAAAGAGAATCAGAGCTAACGGATTGCCAGCCACCCATACCACAAAGCTTGCCTGTTGATACGTTAGCGTTAAATGCCTTTCGTAAAGCTCCATCAATCCCAACTCTTGCTGTTACCGTCGATAAGTAGGAATCGCTACGATAAACTTATTACAGACTCATAATCTGCACCCCATACAGCAAAAGTTTTCAGACACTTTGGGCTAAAAGACTACTTTCAGTTCTCAGTATTTAGCTCTTACTGGCACACCTGCTAATCAAACACTAACTGAAAACATTGCAAAGCTAAAATAAATTAAAAGCCAAAGTAAATGAGAATAAAGTCCTCAACTGTATTTCAGGTATAGATTGATCACAAACTCGGGTGAAAAGAACGCCAAGTGAGACCAACTTGCATTTAGGTGGTGGAACATCTGAAGAGCTCCCAAACGTCCAGCCTGTTCCAGTCACAACCACTGGTAACAAATCCAGTCTTATTCATGCAGCAAACTTTGTCCCAGTACACAGATACAGACCAGGGAAGATCATATGCAGAAAACGCAGCTATTTGTTGCATTTGCTGGTTACATCAAGATTTCACCCCCCCCAATATATCTCTGGGAAATTATAATTTACCTCGTGAAGCTATGAAACAGCAACCTGAGAGCTAAGATTCACAACAGCCTTCGCCTGCCCTCAGATATCAAATATAGTACTGAGTTGGCAGAAAAAAATTAACTTCCCTTCATTCTTCATCCTCTTAATTGGAAGAGTGGGTACTTAACAGTTTTTGAAAGGAAACTTTCTGAAAATAACCAGGCTGGGGGTGCAATCTTCCAAGAGATGCTTCACCAATCTTCTGGGTTTTGGGGCAGTTTTTGGTTTTTGTTTTTCCCTAGTAAAATTTATACAATTTAGGGTGTCATTTAAACAATAGCAGATGTCAATGTAACAGCCTAGATTGTGCCTGACAGTAACATCTATACTGCAGGGTCAAGTGGGGAAATCTGACCCACTGAACGGAGCAAGTGGAGCCTTCTCACTGTATAAAATGAACCGTGTCCCCCTCAGACTCCTTCGATTGCTCACATAATACATATATAAAACTTCTTTTTGTGATATCCTTTACAACTACAGATACAACCTTGATTATGTAACCGGTGCGTAAAATGATGTCTGCAGAAGCCCTGCGAGAATAACTCTGAAATGAGCGTGTTCTGCCTCTCAGTCCAAGTCCCACAGTGGTCTCTGACCACCAAAGTTGGTATTTTCCTGCCAGTTCTCCTTCAGATGTAGCTAGGAGGAAGCTCACACATGATAAACGTCTTAATAAAGATCACTTCCTATCTCCTCTAATCAAATGGCAAGCAAACAAGGCCGACACTCAATCAAAAGAGGAAATTGTGTTTGTCTTTGCAGACACATTAAAGGCATGTTTACAAAAAATCCTAAGTGGATGCTGAAGAATTAACCCATTTGCAAAATTCCTGTTTTTGAAGAAGTTAACTAAGAGATCAGCAAGAAGCTATCTGTAAGCATGTCTGCCAACACTTAGCGCGCAAGACAATTCCAAGACCGGGACATTTAGGAGGCATAAGAGAATAAGGGAGCAACGTCAGCATGCTTAGTTTTAGGCTTCCCCTCAGTATTTTACATGGTTGCTCATATGACCATGGGAACAGTGCCAGAATAATTGAAACACAAAGCATTTGAACCTACTTATAGGGTCAGCACTTGGAAACCCCTCAGAACAGGAATTACTTGAGAAGTTTAGGTTCCCCTGCACATCTTCTATCATACTGGAAACTTACAGTGCTAGTCCCCCAAAAAGTCTGGTTTTACATTGGCAATGATGCAGTAGACAGCCTCTCACTCCTACAAGTGATAACCTGTCTCTGATAATCCACACCTGCATTATCTGTGGCCCTGGACTGAGCCAGTGCGCCCGCACTAGGGGTTTAGAGAAACGCCATTGAACCAGATGCACCTGGATCAAAACTCCAGCAGCTACTTTTTCCACAGACAGTATAGCATCGCTGCATTTCACTCCCTCTGCTGGCTCCATTTTATACGTCAAATGGAGTTTTTCAAGACCTTAAATTTTTCTAAGGCTGGGGTATCTGAAAGTTCACCTCACTCTTCAGACTCGAGGTTCTGCTCAGCTCCCCGCTCTGCCTTGGCACCGTGGCTGGCAGGGGCAGAGCCCTTCTGGCTGCGGTGCTGGGCCACGGCATCCTGGGCTTGGTACAGGACTGAAGAGGCATCACCAGCATCCCCAGTTGCAAGTTTGAGTGGGAAGTGTGCATCTCTGGTCTAGGTTTGGTGCCCCCACCTCCAACAAGAGAGTAAGACCTTACTGCAACAGCTCCATTACTGTTGGCTGCAAAACCCTCCTGTGCCTACGCATAACTTCAGCCTTACACATGCTGCCAGTGCCTGCTGGACTTATGCACCTTCCAGAGAAAACTAGAGTACATTAAACCATCTCCCCTGGATGCTGCTCTGCAGTGTGCTCCTGGAGTTTTATCCCATTTCCATGTGATATTGATCACTCCTGATAGCACAACTCTCACTTCAGTGAAGGGATATGCCTGCTCTCGCTCCCGGGAACAATTAAGCAGTACTTCTGGATCATCCTTACAGTGATACATCTCACCGTTTACTCAGTATTATTTTTACTTCTGCATGGATAACTGCACAATAGAAAAAATTCTTCTTTTGAGTGGTCAGAAGCAGCAACGTTGGAAGACATACAGGGGTAATGGTTTTGAACTAAAAGAAGAGAAGTTTAGACTAGGTATTAAGAAGGAATTCTTTACACTGAGGGTGGTGAAACACTGGCACAGGTTGCCCAGAGAGGTGGTAGATGTCTGATCCCAGGAAGCATTCAGGGTCAGGCTGCACAAGGCTCTGAGCAACCTGATCTGGTTGAAGACGTCCCAGCTCACTACAGGGGGGTTGGACTGCATGACTTGTAAAGGTCCCTTCCAACCCAACCCATTCTATGACCTGGAAACCCACTAAGGCTTCTGAAGAGTCAAGACGTTTAAAATACACAAACAGTACAATAGGTGCATGAGGAATTTTTTCTTCTTGTCTTCTTGTATCACAATATTATTTGCTTTTTCTCTATAGTTCCTGTTGAAAAGGAAATATGTAACAACCACAGTCCTTTTCTCAAACAGCCTGACACGCATTCTGCCCAGGGAAATGCCCTTCATATACAGTATTTAGGAAAAAAATACTTTAACATTTTTCAGAAACACAGCTCTTAAGGTTCAAACAATGCAGATGTTAATAATCTGTGGGTGCAAGTTAATGCTGCCGGGGCTCTGTGAAAAGACCTGCAAAGTCAAGTGCTTCCTCCATGCTCTCAGGCAGGCAGTGAGGAACATCAGCCCTCTTGGGCAATGCTCACTGGTGCCGCCACGCTACCCAGATAAGGTTCTTGTGCAATTTTCTGCTTTCCAGTAGCCACGTGACTTTTATGGCCAGAATTACTCAATGTGCAGTTCCTGTCTGAAATGTCCTACCCAAGTACTCAAAACAAGTTTCAAACAAACCAAGCATCTCAATCTTCTGGATTTATACAGATATAATTGTTATTTTACAAGTGAGAAAAACGACGCAATTATTTGCATTTAAAGAGCAGCAGATGCTGCAAGGACACAGGCACCGAGCATCTTTGGTGATAGTTTGAAGCTAGGAAGAAGAGTTAAAAAAATCAAATATGATAGAGGCCGTATATTCGGCATGACCCCTCCCCCCAACCATTAGAGCTTTTTGCCAGGCACACATCGACCTTGCCACAGAAACTAATCTCGTACCTTGTTGTTCAAACTCAAACACTCATCCGCAGCTATTTTGGATTCCAGATTTTCACAGTTTCTTCCTCTATAACATATCAGGCTGCAGACCCAGATGCAAAGCAAAAGTTGCTTTCTACACTGTGGTTATAAGGGAGTTAAAGTTCAGGTCTCTAATTGCTCTCTTGAGGCCTTATTACTTGTTGATTAGGTCCTTTTGGGAATGGCATCAAATCTATAATAATAAACACTCATTTCACGTGAAAGTTTGTAGCTGCTGTAGCAGCCATGTGGCCCTTCTGCCTCTGTAAGCAGCACAGGTACAAAACCAACCAGAAACGGTGTTTGTGACTTCTCCGAGAGGCACGCTGGGCTGGACATGCCTGATCTATGGGCTTTTTTAGCTGTTGGGTTAAGAACTGCATCTTCACCTTTGGCAAAGGCTTCTGTGAGTGCTCCTCTCCTCCCTCCAAGCCCACAAAGCTGCAAAGAGGGGTCTGGTTCAGGAGCGTGTACGTGGAAGGACGTCTGTCGGGATACCCTCAAAATTCTTGCTACTTTGCTAAATTGCTGGCAGTTCTGGGAACAGCAGCAAGTAAGATTGCCAGTGCCCTGCCAGTCAGTTTTGTGGAGATCCCTCCTACCAACTTTCGTAGCGCTTCATCTCCGTGTTATGTGATGGCATCTAAACAGGACAGGTGGCCTGAGGGTGCCGCCCTGAAACCTGTGTGCTTCGTGCTTCAGGAAAATAATCTGATGTATCAGGATGGTGAACGTTTGCTGGTATTGACATAGTTTCTAGGCTACAGCCTGTTGCGCAGTGAGCCTCCTCCTGCAAGTGCCCTGTGGCTCCCACCCAGCCCTCCAGGAGCTGCTGGGTCGGGCTGGCTCTACCGGAGGCTGCTGTGTCCTGACGGAGCACGTGGAGCTCATGGGAACCCAGACACCAAAATGCAATAGAAAAGCTCCTGCTGGTAAGAAGTCACGACAGGACAGCTACAAATCTCCTACTGCCCAGCTGGCCAGCCCATCCCTATTTATAACCAGCGCTCATATCCTTAATTTTCCAAACCACCAAGCTCTCCTAACTATAACAGAACCATCTGAGGTGTAATTTTCAGCCGAGGTCCTTTGAAAGTATTTGGATAGCCTTGTTTTTACAGCCTGGATTTCAGAAGGGACGGGAAAATAACACAAGCTCATATAATGTCGGGCAGGAGAGAAGTTGCTGTGAGTCTCTGATCACGGCGAGTCTCTGAAGTAGGGCACCGGGTCTCCTTGAAAACCCTCTGTAATGAATTAGCCTGAAGTAAAAGTAGGTGTTTATCTCAAGTCGTTGCCTCAAATAGCTGGCTACCTGTTGGAAGAAGGGTCTGATCGATGCAAACTAAGGCAGCCATGCGTGAGCTGTTACACAGTGGTTAGTATTGATCAGAGCTAACGGCTGCCGATAGGAATGTGGAGTGGACTGACAGGCAGAGAAGAGGGAAGGAGGAAACGGCCTTCGCTGGTGGCAGACGTACAGAGGAAAGCCGATAAAAAGTCAATTCCACTTAACTGAATGGCTGCTAACTAAATATTTTTGGGGCCAGAGCCTTCTCTGATAGCAGCTGGAGCGTCTCTGCTCCGGAACTGAGACATCAAGCGAGCGTGGCATCGACGGCTGAGATAAGAGATGTTCGTGACGGCTGGCGGAGCAGCAGAGCTGAGAGCCTGCAGGCCAGCACTGCACGCCGAGCCCACACATCAGTTCTGCACAGCACCCTGAACGCTGGCCCTGCTACAGCGCCTGCCACCGATGCCTCCAGTTCTTCATGATGGGAAATGGGGATGATGTGGGACGGGTTCAAGGAGCAAACATGGCCAGTACTTAAATGCCTACTTCACTAAGAGAAACCAATGATTTGATTTCCACCCCTTGCCCGTGAGATCTCGCTAAGGACCGGTGTGAGAGTTACTTGCAGGGCATGGAGAATCAGCACAGATCTTCCAGCTCCAGCCTCTGCCGGCTGGAGACACTTCTCGTGCCAGCATGGGACCAACAACCACCACACAGCCCATTTCAAGTCCTGAACGTGTGGAAATTTTCAAGAGTCTTGGCTCACTAAAAATTTAACAAAGTTGGTAAATGCCCTGTGGGCTTGTTTGGGTGGCAGTGCTATTTCTGCTTGAAACTGCCAGCTGACACCATCGTGTTCATGCTCCCATTTTCCAGTTCAGAGGTGCCTCTGCATTGGGAAGGACTTCAGAATTCGAGATAGATACATAACGGTTCTCTAAATGATGCACCATGTTATGAAAACTTACTGTACAAAAGGTGCTCAGAAACACGGTGGCATCACCCTGTGTAAGGGAGGAGGCAGAGAAGCTCTCCTAGTCGTCTGCTTCCTCCTCAGCACTTTGGGACAGCTTGTGGTTGTCTTCCTCTCCGAACTGCTCACATCGGTGCTGCCTTGGGGTCTGTTACATGGTGTGGTCATACACTAAGAGAACACAAAGCCATCAAGAATTGTTTTTCCCAGTCCCAATACTCAGTCTTTAGACTATGTTTCAGGCCAACTTTTAGCGGACTGGATTCGTGCGTAAGGCATCTAATATAAAGTAATTCTCCAACAGTTTGATTAATAGGGTCATAGTCATAGCTTCAGTTCAGGTTCAACCTTTTTAAAGTTTTATTATTTTACCGAGTAATAAATCAGGACAGCAGGAAAAGACAGATGTAGGAATGTCCTTGTCTACCCATCTGTTCATGAAGACAATGGGTCACAGGATAATGGTTTCCAGGGTTGGGGCAGCTGATATTGGAAAATCTACTGGAGCGGAGTTTGCAACCCAGCCAGCACTGACCTGAGGAAGGAAGAGGAAGCTGGAAGCCAGTTAGCGTGTCCTACAGAGTTGGAGTATTGACAAGGGAAGGAGCAGGTCGCAGAGCTAACTAGGATGAGATGTCTCTTTGCAGACTGCAAGAGGAAAGACGGCCCTGTGATACTGCCAGCTATCCCAAAATAAAGTGGGGTGCCGCCCTTTCGCACAGAGCGAAGGAGTCCATTCCTATCCTTTCAGCGCCAGTGGTGGGTGGATAAAGATCACCGTGTAGGTCCTTAATGAGCTGAGTATTTTGGTGATGGAATACGGCTCCGATATCATCATGGGACACTACAGCTTAAAGAAAGAAAAGCCAAGTCTTGTACGTCCAGAGCAGACTTCAAAGAGGAGAAAGCAGAAGCTTTGCAGTTCAGTTTGTGGGAAGTGATATAGATGATACAGATGGAGAGAGTACGGAGGTGTTCTTACGAGATTAAAAGAATAAGAGAAATAAGTGTAGAGGTTCAATCTCTGATGAAGATGACGGAGAGCCTACAGGGACATGAACTCACACAGGAAGGGAAAGGGCTGGAGGTGGTGAACTTGGCGCTTGACTTGTTAGGAAGGAGGGATGGAAAAAGAACAAGAAATCTGAAGGGATAAAATAGACAAATCAAATGCTAAGAAAGACTGTTATGCAGTGCATTTTATATGGACTGAAACGCGTGGGATGGCAAGAAGAAGTGGCTGTGCTAATCAGAGCTGAAGATGATGGGACTTTGGAAAAGGGGGTTTATTATTTGAACAGAGAATGATCAAATCATACGGAAATTGTGACCAGTAAGGAAAGAACTGGAATTCTGCTTTGGTCATATTAAGTTAAAAACTCCATGGAAAAGTGAGAAAAAACATAATGAACGTGCTTTGCTTCTCATACCAACTGGTTTGTTACGTGCAATGCAAACCTCGGGATAGCGCATATAGATGCAAATGAATTCATGTGTAACATAGTGAGAACAAGTCAGGCTAATGTTCGAAATCTTTGCCCTATATTTATAGCTTGCTTATTATGTTGCAGAGCAAAGCAAGTTTTATACAGAACAAACATTTCACTGTTTTCCATCTTCCTTTAACAGGATTTAATTTTACTTTTAAATTTTAATTAGTTCCATGAAGGGGTCTGGCATTCTGAATAACAAATTATTTGTCATTATCACTTAAAGACCATTAAAAGAGGTACAAGTCATAAATCAGGGACCTGATTATCAAAGTATTGTCAACAGCTGGACTCTCGTATTTGTATTTGCATAGGTTGATATTTTAGGTATTTGTAAATACAACAAAGCTATCGTCCTCATTTCTATCACTGGCTTACTTACACTATTAAAAGTATTCGGGTTTCATGCTTTGAAACCTTATTCTTACTTTTACATTAATTTAAATAAATGTTAAACGTGAAATTTTGGCCGCTTTAACTACACAGCAAAGGCACGGGCACAGCTAGAAAACTGTCTTCAGGACACACAAACCACTTGCTGGACAAACAGTAAGATGATTTAGCAAAGAAATCGGTTCTATATTTCAGTATGTCGTTCTGCTAAATACTATGCAATTCAAAACTGAATTGAAATCCACACGTTAAGGCGCAGCCTATTTCATTCTGCTTTCTTACCAGGCTGCATCCCTATACTGTGTTATATTGTTATGTTTTAGAGCTGACACGGTACAGGAAAAACTAATGAAATCTATTAGACTTATAGTACAAAAGAGGAAAGATTTCTAAGAAATACTGCACAAAAAAGCACAGATTAAAAAAATGGAAGCAGCAAAGAGCAGCAACTATGTGCCACATAAAGATAAATACAAAAAGCTCAGCTCTCTCTTATAAGACACCCACAGTCTCCATCTGTCATCTCAACCCTTCCTCTCCCAACTGTTCTTAAATTAAATGAATGCGCCTAATGGGAGATTTTCTCATGAAAGCTTACGAGAGTTCATCCAAAGACAAATTAAAACAATGCAGTGTAATCATGCAATTCACCTCTCTAACAGGTTGCCTGGCTTCAATGTTCACATTTACAAAAGGGAAAAAACAACAAGACAACACCCAAATAAAGGAAGAAAACAACTAAAGAGCAAACCTTGCATTGACTGACGCTGATATACATGTGCATCGCTCTCTGCAACCGTTCTTACAGTTGTGTAGCTGAGACTAAAGGTTATTTAAGTCTGTGTAAGAAACTACTGTACACATCTGATTTAATGATTTTGTTCTTTGTAGGCCTTGAAGTTCAAACATGTCCGGAGGGATCAGCAATGCTAAAACAATATATTATTTTGTCTTCATGTAAATAAAGATAACTTGGGCTACTAAGGCATAAGTGTTTTTAAAACATATTTTCCTACTCATCACTTATGATTTTAGTTGCTTTTAACATCCTGTCGAGGATGAATAACATGTCCAGACTTTCAATTTTCACTGTTGTTTCTGGTCAGCTTAATTTTAGTGTTGTTGTGTAGCAACATAAATCTTTATAGAGTTTGGCTCAAATGCATTCTGTTTCTATCACCTGTAGACATATTAGCAAAGTGGTAATGAAATATTTCTATTAACACCTGGTCTAAAGGAAAAAAAAAAACCGAAAAGGAAACAGATCTTAAATGTGGACACCATCACCTCTCAGTACCTTCTGAATAATAGCTCTTAGTTTCCTCTACATTTAACTGTGTTGCTCTTTGAATTCACAGCAGGTAGTCTGATACCAAATGCGTGGTTTCCTTAGCCAACAGTCCCACTAAACTCAGATCTAGCTGCACAAAGGAACTGAAAACAAGACAAGCCCCCCCTGCCATCCCAGAGAAGTTCCCAGCACCAGGGACAGGTTGAGGCTGGAAGCACCTTGGCTGAAGGATGTGTGGTTTGAGCATTGCTCCTCAGTGGTCCTTGGCCAAGGCAGCGCTCAGGAGCATCCTCACCTGCCAGGGAGGTCAGGAACAACCAGACAGCCACAAACGGCTGCCACAAGGATGGCTGGGTAGGTAAATCAAGGGCTTTGTCTTCTGTCGCCCCTACTCCAGACCTCTTGTTATGCTGCCTTCCCTTTCTCTGGGACTCAGCAACTGACTGCAGTACACGCTCAAATGATGAGTCCCCTTGGATTTCCTTCTCTCTTGCTTTAATATCTCTTGCTCCCTCCTTGTTCTCTGACACTCTTTGCATGATTTCTGCACTCATCCTCTTCATTACCAAAGTCACTCGGACTGCTTGAGTTCACAGCAAAAGGTAACTAAAATCCTCCTCAGATTCCCCAATCTCTGTTATTTTCTCTTATGTGCTCTTTCACAGTTTCTTCTATTGAAGTCCCTCACTGTTGTACTTAAACACTGTGAGTGACAGAAATCCAATGCTGACCACTTCATTATCTGCCGACCTCGTCCCTCTGGCCTCCTGCCCCTCCATCTCTCTTGGGCAGTTTGCCCTGCGTCGCAAGTCCTTGTTAAAGGTCAGGACCCCAAACCATCAGAATTGGTCGTGTTGTTTTACTGTATCACCAGAGAAATCAGGCCTGTCGGATCTCATTAAAGCCCTATTTATGGGTGGAACACCACTCCTGGAGCAGGATGAGCTGCTACCTTTGAAACACAATCTTCACCAGATCCGATCAGCATCTCACAGGGATTATATTCCACCAGTCAATCTCTCATAATCGCTCCCACCCTTATTGGCATGGCTACTGCTGTCCCTGCATGAGAAAGGAAATCCTCTTAAACAAATACTCTCCGCGGGAGTAAGACTCAGCTTCCCCATGAAGAGGCGCAGGATGCGGCCTCTCAGAGGACAGGTGGCCACCCAGGGTCATGCGGAGAAGCCTGATCAATAAGCCCAGTGCATTGCGCTGTTATTCATGTAGCAGCTACCCATGGAGACGTTTCATACTTAATATAGTGCAAATGATGGAAAAGCGTTAACGGATCCTCTCAACGCGCCTTTGAAATGAGCAGGGACCTGTCACCACCGTGCTGGAGCAGGGAAGTGACGTGACTTCCTGAGTATGACATTGCAAACCAGCGGCGGCACTGAAAGTATAATTATTCCCAGCCTTATAAGAGCTTCTTTAAATCATGACTCTTATTACCTTCTTCTCTGACGTGACTATTAGAATGGAGAGAACCTTTCCCTCTAGGCTTGCACCACAGTTTAAGACAGTCATGGTAATGCTGGCATTGCACTAAGGAAGATGTTGTCAAGTGAGTCAGATGGTAAATAACATTTTGCTTCATGTGTTTATTGAGTGTCTTAAAGAGAGGTTCAGTGCAGCTATGGATTGAATTGATAATTTCCCCAGTGCACAATGCAGAAAATGATGCAAAACCATTATGTGAATTCTGAAGACAATGAGAAATCTCAGCAGCCTAAATAAGAATATGTCAAAAAGTAAACACAGAGACTAACAAAAACCATAGGAATAGAATTGAGAACCAAATAATATCCAGAAAGAAGCAAAGGGATCTCTGTAAAACATGACAGGACAGGGGGAGGCATTATATTAAATTCCCAAAACGTAGATGTTTCACTTAAAAGAAAGATTTGTAATGATTGCCTGTTCTGCCACATGAGCTCCAAGTTGTGCCCTATGGGGTCACGTGTCATGATTTTTCTGAAATGCCTTTATAAGGTTTTAGCATTCTTTGCCTGAAACAATTCTACCTTGTGAGCCGATGCTCCTCCTGTTCAGGGATACAGAAGTTCAGCGGATGTACAAAGGAAGATGCCATTGCTGTTAAACCCAGCAGAACATAGATGGAGAGGGAGTGATCATTTGAGGAAAGAGGGGCTAAACCTCTCTGGATTGAGGAACCATAAAGGCAACCAGGCCTGGAGGCAAGGTTTGGATGAGTTTTTATACCACCTTGTTGGGGTTTTTGTGTTAAACTTAATGCCTAGAAAGAGGATGAACTTGGATGTTGTACGGTGAGGGGATTATCTTTGTGTAGCAGGCTGGGGAAGGCACGGCTCACATGCAGTCCACGGTGGAATTTTAAAAAATCCTTCTTCAAAAAAAGTATAAAAAGAGGAAAAACTAAGAAATCCTCAACTAGATGGAAAAAAGAGAAGATCTTAAGAAGTCTAGCAGACAGCCCTAAAACCAAAGCATGTAGGCTCAATATAATTTCTTAGAGTGGCAAGAGAAGGCAGTAATTGCACAGGAAGAGCCAAGTTATCCACAAGATTTACTAGGAGCTCAAAAACCCGAGAACGTGGTCCAGATTACAAGGAAACACTGCGCCTACTGTGCCTAATTCTGAGCCAGGCAGGTGCATTTGCATTTTTAAGAGGACGTGTAAAAGAGAGACACGACATATATGAGGGGTGCAGTAGCAAAGAGCCTTAATGAAAAAAAGCATACATTCTACTCCAAATTCTCAGGCAAGTTCTGGGAACTGAGAGAATGAGCTTACAACACATACGAAAAAGCCAGAAGATCTGTTTTCAGGTTAGGTCACTAATTCTGATATTTTTGCATCCAGTTGGGTCAGCAGGGTCATAAAATATGACCTTTCCATTTTGCAAAGTTTCTTCTAAGTCATTCTCCTAAAAGCTTCTTTAATCTGTTCTTAACCAGAAACAGTGGGACTATCTCAGTTGGGCCCCTTTTACATTTCCATGCACATTTGCAGACACTTGCTGTAAAGAGGTACGATTTACAATAGGAAAAGAAGAGCTAAATTAGGCTAAAACATATTTTAATTAAATTCAATAAAATTTTGGCTAATATATACGTATATTATTGAAAATAATTGAAGATGTATGTATATTATATCTGTCATTGTTTAACATTTCAGTATTTGCTTAATTAACAATGCTTTAGGAGAACAAGTTACTCTTGATGATGAGGAGCACGTTTCCTTTGGATGTTATAGAAGAGAAACCTCTTCTACCCCAGGAGAAGCTCAACATGGGCTGTTCGCTGCAGCTCCCTTTCTCCATGTGGTTGCAGCGAATTTGCTGCTTGACTGCAGCACCAAAACTATCTGTGAAGTCCAAAGCAGAAAGAGAGTTTGAAAGGCAAACATGATCTGTGATCAATATCCTAACAAATCCAAAGGCAGCCCCAGCTCCCAAAGGGTTAATCCAGAAGAAAAAAAAAAAAGCAACCGCATGTTTAGGGGGCTAATGTGTTTATTGATGGGAAGGCCTTTAAGTCCTCAAAAGGGAAAAGCTTAGATAGATAAGTGACAGGAGGTTCAAGTCAGCCAGCCTGGTTTGGGTGGAATGTGATTATGTTTTCCAGCTGATTTACTTTTCGGGCTCCTGGGATTGTCCTCAGCAGTGGGTCTGCACCTGCCCAGAGCGGAGCCAAGCCTGGAGCAGGGATGTTCCCAGAACAGTGAGTGTTTGGGCTGGACGCACCGCAGGCACCTAACCCCAGCGAAAAGATGGGGGGCTGGTATCCACCCAGCATGCACCAGCGCCTTTCAGCGCATTCCGATTGACTCCGATACTAGAGTGTTGCACCCATCCATCAGAATTCTGCACTTGAACCCTGGACCCTCGTGCTGACTTCTACAGCACCTCCACGCTCTGCACCTCCACTTCCCAGCCTGGAGCTCGCTTTCCACTTGCACATCGGCACATCCCTCCTGGGGCACTGGGACAGCTGCCCCAAGCCTGGTGGACACCCCGAGCCAGGGCTGCGCTGAGGAACTAGGTTGGACCACCTTAACTCCCACGCGTCCACCCGCCCTGGCTGCACGGTCAATGCCAGGGTCAGGGGTCGGGTGTCCGCCTGCTAATAGAGTGTAAGCCAACATTGTCCTCAAATTGCTGGAGTGAAGGGACAATGCCCACCTCCTGCTGCTGGCTGTACCCCGGGGGAGCGGGTATCGGCTTTATTGGAAAACTGCCAGGCTGGGAGGTGATGGAAGTAGCTGATAGCAGCTACAGAGGGTTTGATTGCTGCTGGAGAGCCAGCTGGCTGGTCAGAAATCCTCTGAAAGGCAGTTCATTGACCGACCCCATGGAGCTGACTATTGATAGCTGGGTTTTCCTCACTTGATGAATCTCAGCCCTGTTTGCTAGCCTGCTCATGTGCGGCCAGCTCTGGGCTGGCCTTTCCAGCCTGGTCAAAACCCCCTGGTGATCAACTCAGCGACATTCACCTCCTCAGAACTTGTGCCCTGGCACGAGCATCCTGCAGTCAGACCAGGTGCGAGGGGACTGCGGATCACATACAGTGCCTTCTGCACCATTTGACACAACTTATAAAAAACAAGAGAAATTACTAAACCAGGAGGTAAGAAACACTACCAGACTTCAGGATAATAGTAACATCAGAATTTTTACAAGTGTACCCATTTTGATCCATCCCAGGCCATAGTGTGCATCTAATTCAAGACGTGGCTGAAAGTGTCAGGAGACTTCTCCGCTCTCCTGATGACAAACACCTCTGATTGCAGGTACCATAGCCACTAACGTAAAGATGTAATGATGGTGTATTCATCATGGATTTCTAAGACCTGCCATGTTGGGAAAGTATTGTAACTGCTCTAGATACATCACATTTCTGCACCAGTTAAGAGATTATAAGAAGATAAATTAAGTTAATGGTCCATCTAGCCAATATCCTGTCATCAACAGTGACCAGTGGCAAAGCCCTGTAGGTGAGAGTAGGAAATAATTGAGCAGACACTGATGCTTCCCTAGAAGCCACCAACAACTTGTGATTAAAGGACTTTCTGAACGACAAGTAGTCTTCCACTTTTTAGTTGTCTTCAATGGATTTTTTTCCCATGAAGATCTTCAGTTGCTTTTTGGATCCATGTACCACCAGCATCCATAGCCTCACAGAAGAGCTGTGCAGCATAACTTTGTCTTGGGTGAAGAAATAGCTTAATTTCTTTGTCTGCTTATTTTTAAGTTTCCGTCTGCACCTTTCATTTGATGCCCCCTCATTCTCATCCCAGGACAGACAGCAGACAGGCAATTCCTACTTACTTTGTCATTTTTATGATGGTCACTGCATTGCATGCCACTTGTTTCTTCCAGACTGGTGGGATCTCACCTGCTTCATACTCTCCACCTGCCCAGAAGCTGTCCCCTGCTCTGATCACCCTTCTTAACTTTTCCCCATTCTCTTATACCTTTTTTTGAGACGAAACCAGAATTGCACACATTATTTAAGAGGCGGCACATGAGAGATGTATACAGCAGCGCGATAATCTTTATGTTTTTTCTCTATTTCTTACTTAATAATTCATTACATTATTTGCTCTTCGATTATTGCTACGATCCAAAATGTTATTTACAGATAACTATTTATTGTAGCCCCAAGATCTCCCACCTGAGTGCCACGCTATGTATTGCCTCATCGTCTCTTGCTGTTCCAGGTTGCATGGCTGCTATGGAACTGCATGTTTGATAATCTGCATGTTTTAATTTAACTTTGGGACTACTGTGCCGTATTGCACTGTCAGAAGCCCTTGCAGCTCTGCTCCTGCACACAGAGATTATCAAGAGATGCCAGTGTCCCAAGTGCCTACTCAGGAAACAAATAAATACCCTGGAAAATTGTTCCCTACAGGCCAGGCAATCTGGTTTGGAATAGACATGAGGAGGCATGCGAGGAGAGGCACCGCTGTGGCCTCAGAGAGGAGAATGGGTACGGCACACGCTGGCACCACCAACAATGAAAGGCATAAACTGGAAATACCTGCATTTGAGAACTATTTTCCAAAATATAGAAACCCTTTAGTAACTTTGTGTCAGTGCCAATACCTAAGGACACTTAGGATCTTACTACTTCTTAGCTGCAGACGGAAGAGAAGTCAGATCATGTAAGATGCTCAGAATAAACTGAGTTAGGAATGACTTCTGATTTATTTCTTATTATTGGTGGTATCTGTAAGCCTCATATTCCCCAGAAGAGAGGGGTCACAGCACGCCCCAGCACTGCATGATGGGTTTCCAGAATGTCACTGGACTGGTTGGTCAGGATGAAGGTGACTCCAGACTGACCCCTTGGGACAATCCCCACCCGTTCCCTCTGCCAAGGGCGGCGAGTGGCTCTGTGCAACAGCGAGAGCCGTTCTCAGCTCTGCAGAGCACGGGCAAAGCTCTTCTGGTTTTAAGGCATTATATGGTAACTTGGCAGTCCTGTATGAAGCCAAACAAATGGGATCTGGGATACAGAAGCTTTAGGTTTGATCTTTCCAGCACTGATTCCTGCGGAAATACGGACACCACATCAATATACAACCGCTTTAAATAGTTCTCCCACAAATCAAGGCTGAACTGACAGGCAAGCAGGCTTCTAGCCAAGACCCCAGCTGCAGGCTGAACAATGCCAGCATCGTCTTGGGAGAGAGGGGAGAGAGGGGAGTGGGAGAGACCCAACGCCTCGTTGGCACAAGGACTCCCAGATGTACCACGGCCACTGGTAAACCAGGTTCTCAGCCACTAAAGGATCCCAACAGTCAGAGCTGCTCTTGCTACCGCTTTCCAGCAGTCGTGCTGGATGCAAGAAACCTTTAACTAGTTCTGTAGGGAAGAGCATCAGCCTGCCACCAAGGCTCTGGGGGTCTGCCAGAAGAGGGGATGGAGCTGTGATCCCGTGCTGTGCACCATGCTGTGCGGAGCTGGGAGGAACAGTTCCCTTCTGCAGAACCCCAGACTGTGAATGGCTGGAGATGTGGTCTGAGCAGTGAGAGCTGACAACGGACTCACCGGGCAATAGGAGTGAGTTTAGTTTCGAGACTTAGTAGCTCAGGATCCAGATTCTTCGTACTGTTCGTGGGTTGAGGTTTTTGATTGACCGAACTATCAAAGGAGATGCCATGGTTCGTTCCTGCGGCTCAGGCTTCTCCTTGCCCCTATTTGCATATTCAAGGATCGCTGCCGATGCCTGGCTGTCAGAGATGGTGACAGTTGTGGGGGTTTTTTAGCTTTATCAAGGGGGATTATTTTTAACCCAAATTATTTTGCATTGTAAATGTTTAAATCCACATCAAATCCAGATTAATGCATAAAATAGTCCAAGAGGGTATTTACTGGGGGAAAAAAAATAACAATAAATCAAATTATTATGGGTAGCTCCCATCTGAAGTGTTTTACAAAGGGGGAAGTCTGAGATTGTGGCTAAAATATCACGTCAAGGAGAAGATTCAAATAAACCTCTCTGCAAAATGGCCGAAGTTTACATACAAACTGGAACCCTTAGTACTTTTTCACAACATGACTGGAATTAATAATGCAGATAAATCCTAAATAAATCAGGATTAGTGTTAACTACGTCTTGAGGTTTAATACGCTCTACGAAAATGAAAGGGGGCCGGCGGGGGAGGAAGGAGCTTTGCCTTAAACCTTGCCCGCGAGCGAGCAGAGCGATGCCCGGGGAGGAGGGCAGGGGCATGGGGTGCTCGGGAGCCCCGAGGAGCAGCCGAGCAGGGCAATCAAAGCGCCTCTAATCACTGCTGCTCCGGAGATGTGTTCAAAGGATCTCGTCTGGCCACGGGCTGCCTAAGGTCACAAGTGAAATGCAGTTGCCGGGCAGGGGGAGGGGTGTCTCGGATTTTTGGACAGCCGGGCTGTTTGGATCTGTTTTCAGGAGGTCAGCTGGATTGCAGTATTTTACCGTCTTATCAGCAAAAAGATTAAATTTCCCTTCGTGGTTAAAGAGCTCAGCCGCACTCTGAAGGAAAATATAAATAAAACTGCCAACACAATCGCCCTAAGTAAAAACGGCCGCAGCGTGCCGGCGCTCGCTGCAAAGCCCGGGGAGCTGCTTCCCGGTGACCTCTGCGCCCCTGGCCTCGCCGCCCGCTCTGCTGGGATGTCACCGACATCCTCGTCCCCCTCCGCGGTGTTTAACCACCCCGGTGGGTCCAGGGAGAAGGGTTAAAGCTGTGAGTCAGTAAGCGAGGGAGAACGGAAGGAGCGACGCTTGGCTTTGTTGCTTGCAAAGGCCTGGGTCGCTCCTGCCGATGGCCCCTGGCTCTGCAGGGCTATTGCATGTGTGAGTGGGGACCATCCCTGTCCTCTCCTCCTTGTGCTCCATGAGGCTGGGGCTGATGAAAATCTCTCACTCTCTGATACAAAAGCAGATTTTAAGTTTTTAAATTCTTTCTCAAAGCCACAGAGGTGTAGAAAAATGCTTTCTGTGTTCACTTTGCTACCTGGGAATCCACTCTGACCCTGCCCTCTCCTGCTCTCTTCATGCACATCAGTCTACAGGCACCATTTGCTCTGGGCTGCCCTGCATTGCTCAGGTGTGAGAACGGGCTGAAAAGTCTCAGAAATTGGTGGCGTTTTCAGAAATCTCATCTCCCATCTGCTTCCTGTTCCTTGTTTCAGCACTTCCTCAGTGCTCACACCAGCTCTCAGGCTCAGAAGAGACAAGGGCCAGATTCTCACCTGACTTGTGCCACGGCTGATAACTGACACCTCTGCAAAACAGTGATAAAGGCTTCAGAAGAACCACCCATCACACGCGGCCCCTGCCACCCCTCTTCGCTTCACCCAGATGTGTACAGCCAGTGTATAAAACAATGCAGTCCTTATGGAGCTGGGGCTGGGGCCACAAACTAGAAGGCTTTGGGGAGACCTTCGAGCACTCTTCCAGTACTGAAAGAGGCCTACAGGAAAGCTGGAGAACTGCTCTGCAGAGCTCACAACGGCTTGGGGCACTCATTCCTGACAGTACATGTTACCAGCATGTAATGCAGAGGACCTCTGTTTCCATGCTATATCAATTCCCCCCTTCATCCCAAAATCCCTTCTTTTGGCTAACACTGATGTTTAAGCAAGCACATGCAGGTACCACAGTGTGTCAGACCAAACCAACCAACTCATTCATTAGAATCATAGAATCACCAGGTTAGAAAAGACCTACTGGATCGAGTCCAACCATTCCTATCAAATACTAAACCATGCTCCACAGCACCTCGTCCACCCGTCCCTTAAACGCCCCCAGGGAAGGTGATTCAACCACCTCCCTCAGAAAATAAGCATATTAAGGTCCATGTCAGAGCCATGAGATCTGAGGCTGGGCTCCAGCACCGCTGACTTCTGCGCAATACAGAGCGGTGCTGCCTCAGCCCCCTTCCCCGAGCCTTCTCCCGTTCCCTATGGAATGAGAGAGCAGGGCTGCCACGTCCAGCCTGGGCTCCCAGTGCTGGGTTTAGCTGCAGCCAGCAAATCCTCTCCAGTCCCAGAGACCTTAAGGCTGGCTTTGCTGGTCGCAGAAAAAAGCTTCTGGAGGTTTTCCCAGGAGTCTCAATGTAAATGTTCAGAAGCCATGGGATATTAATAGAGAATAGAAGCTATTTTATTTATACTGTGATGTTTAAACATTTAAGTTTTGCTTTCAGCCATTTCCAGTACAAGAAAGAAAGAAGAAAAAAGGGGTGGGAGGTCACTGAGAGATGGATGCAACGTGTGCCGCATCCATTGCCGTGATGTGGCAACGTAACGTGAGACCCTTGTCCTGGCGGGCAACGTTAGAGTGAATTCAATGCTGTAGGGGTGTAAGTACAAGCAGCCAAGCCTGCTTGTATTCCTTAAAAAACCACACAACACTACTCGTGTGTGTTTGAAAAGAGTGAACTTCCCAACCCTAAAGACACCTGTGTGGAAGAGGGGCTGGAACAAAGAACCTGAAACCCTTCTCTGAAAACTGGCCGGCATTGAAGGCGACTTACTTGGTGCCCCAAAAGCTGCAAATTTTTATTCATGAGGAAGTTTATACATCTTTACTAAAAGAGGATATGAAAGCAGTTATAAAAAACAGGAATCAAAGTACAACAAATCAAACAAGGAAGCATCTTTGACAATCAGTATAAGCCAAAGCTAATATACGTGAAGAACTTGTAAGAAAAGTCAAATGCATCGAGCGCAACCAACACAAAGCTCACAAACAATCAAATAGAGATTTTTTTATGTTCACCTTTGATAAAAGAAATTAATAATGTATTATTATGTGCAATTATTAACTGTTATTAAACAGAGGGGGTAAAAATGTCAATAGCTGTGGAATAAAACATTCCTGGTGCACATCTGAAATCAAACTGGTTCATGTAAATATATAAACAAGGTCACATAACAGTAAAGGTGTAGGTTAAATAGCATCTGTTAAATATAAAGATTTTTAAATACCAAGTCTGAACACTTGTATCTAATAATTTTAAATGAATAATCTGGAAACTCTTCAAAGGCTTCTGGCTAGTTCTTAATATGTCTTTGAGAAATGGGAAAGTCAGTAGGAGACATGGGAGGAAGTTCAGCTGCAGGTCTTTAAGAAGTGCAGGCGATTGGCCTCTGTATGCAGGAAAAGGTCAATGCTTGACATGTGTCAGCAAAGAGACAAAGGATACAGAGATGTGTAACACAAGCTAACATGATTACACTAGAAGTAATTATTTCTTTAAATTCATAGAATGATACAATAGTTTAGGTTTGAAGGGACCTTAAAGACCATCTAGTTCCAACCCCCTGCCACGGCATCGTCTCAGCAATGTTCATTATGAAGACTCTTAAATCACCAAATTTACTTATAACTATGTTGTAAACCTGTACTAAGTCCCAACTTTCCCAAGAAAAACTTCCAGACCTCCATTCAGAAACAGAGAGCCGAACACTTCACATGCCAGTCTTCATCAACATGGCAATAAATGACACGTGAAGAAGCGGGTGGAGGTCTGACAAAAAAAAGTGTCCAGGAAGGCAAGACAAAGAGCATTGACTTGCTTGGATATTAAAGCAATTGCATTGGAAGAGCCCCATGTGTTATCTCAGGGCTCAGCAGATTAGAAAATGGTAATACTCTTAAAAATATTTTGATTTGTAGGGAATCCCAATGCTCATTCAAACAAACAAGTAACAACGCTGGTATTGAACGCTGCAAAGTGGAGGAGGTAAAGCTGTGGAGAAGGCTGCTGGAGGAGAGCGAAGAGGAACAAAGAGCTGATGCCAAAGGGAGGTTTGGTGGCAGCTGAACGGAGACACTGGAGGAACTAAGGGTACATATCGTATGTAGCTTAAAAATGAGAAAGCCAGATTAGCTGACAGAGCCAACTAGCACTTGCTGCCTGATATTGTGAGTTAATTTAATGAGAAGCTAAGCAGTTTGAGAAAAGGAGCCATGCACTGCACCAGTTAAAACTCAAACTAAAATCAGCGGCAGAGACACAACAGGTAAATCACACAGGTGAAACAAGTCTCTATACTGTATGGCAATTATTGACGAAGTATCTAAAGGCCAGGTTGGACGGGGCTTTGTGCCTCCTGGTCCAGTGGGAGGTGTCCCTGCCCATGGCAGAGGGGTGGAATTGGATGGGCTTTAAGGTCCCTTCTAGCCCAAACCATTCTAAGATTCCATAATCTAAAGAAATGTATATTCTGGGAACAACTAACAACGGGGGCTGTAAGTCAGAAGGGTTATTTGTAAAGCAGTGAGACAGGGTTTGAGGATCTGATCCTGGAAAACGCTCCTTACAGCCTGTCAAAAGCACTTAATTTTTTGGGAGGTACAAATAATAACAAAGGCTTAATTGTAGTTACCGGGAAGCTTGGCTACGAAGATCATAATTCAGCTAGATTTTTAAATAGTACAAAAATTAACCCTAATAAATGAACAGTAGTTATGGCCAATTTCAGCAAGGCAAATAAAGAATGAGAGAAACATTGGCCAGAATTGAGTATAATGAAACAATAAAAGTTTTCAAAGCAAAATGACAATGGACTTATTTCAGCAACATGATTAATTTTGATGTTCGTGGGATTTATGTGTATGCTTAATATCTTCCCTGAATGGATACGGATTTTTAATGCAGGAATCTGTACCTCAATGAATTGGGGCATCCGTCTTACACTGGATAATTATGAAATTAAACAGCAAAATAAACAGAGAAGGAAAGAGAATCTGATTCGTCCAAGGCAAGAAAACAGATAGACTATGGAAACAATAAAATTTTAAAATTAAAATTTTACACAGAACATATTAAGATGAAATGTTTTAATTTACATAAAGACAAAAAAAAAAGGTAAATAAGGATTTCTGAAAGTTCTTAACACAAAATTCGCCAGTAGATCAGCTAGGCATTAAAATTACATCTGATTTTTGTTTGACTTTTCTTAAGGAGTGGTGGGGACAGTTTCTTTTCTTTGGCAGAAAAGAAATATGAAAATTAAAAGGAACAACGATCACGCTTTTGTGAGAAATCTGCTTTCTTATTGGAAATGTTGACTTTTCTGAAAAGAGAGGTAAACCAAAACCCCAACATCCTGCTCTCCCTTTTGGGACGCAGATCGCGCAGTTTCATTGCAGGTTATCTGACATGATCAAAACCCAATTATCAGCAGACGGCGATGTGAAATTGGCCCCCAGGTCCCTGTGCAGCAGCCGTTAGCACCGTCACATGCACCCATGGCCCCCACCATCAACTCTGTCCTCAATGCCACTGGCCTCGCATGGACAAATATTTGAGGGCAAAGCTCTTCATGTACAACTGTGTGTAAGGATGCTGGAAGTAGGTGGGAGCACCTGGGAGCTGTGGGCTGGCTTCCTGATGTCTCTATTAGGATATGAAGACTGGTTTTATGACAGGCTGTGAGCCTTCCTAGGTGTCACATCCCTTGGGAGGGTCACGGAAATTGCCTGTTTCCTGGGACCGCTTAGTAAAGTCTCTAAGACCTTGGTAATATACCCCTATGTCTAAAGATCATACAGAAGACAGGCTTGGATAGCAATCGGTCTTAGTTCTCTTCCAAGTACTTTGGAAATAAGATGTCTCAATGGAAAAAGGTATTGTTTTTAGAAAAAATAAAATTAATTACATTTCAATAAGATTTTGGATTTCTGTCTGCCTATATTGAACTTCATCTTGCTTAGTTGTTCCCAGAGGATCCCGCAGCCCGGCATTGCTTTGTTTATCTACAGTCAAACCAACTCCGCTTAAACCAATCAATTTGACATTAAAAAAACCCCGCTAAGTAACCTCATTTTCCATATCTGAGATGATTAAAACTTTTTGCATGTAAAAAACAAGCTATATTTGGAGTCACTGCTTAATTTGACAGGGCATCTATTGCTAAATGTTTCAGTAGATGCCAGAGGAACTGACAGCAGTTGTAAGTCAAAAGAATCTGTTCTGAAGACATCTAGAACAAGCTTAAATTATATTCTTTGCCACTATAAGTAGTTCAAGCAGTAATTTCCTCTGAACACTTAAATGTTCAGATTTGTTCCTTTTTTTCTGCCCTGTAGAAGTGACATTTCATGGGTTGTTCACACAACCAGTAGCCACAGAAGGTAACCCCTTCATACAACACAGAGGATGCATTAATCCTGGGATTCTTTTTTTATTTCTTGGCAGACTTCCCCAGCTTTGCTCATGTTGAGACCTCCCCAGCACTCCCGTGTTTGCACACAGAGTTATCCAGCACCAAAACGCACTGAATAATACAGAAATGTTCTGTTGACTCCTGCACCGAGCTCATTCTCTCTGGGAGTCCCAGTGTAATCTTTTGAAAAGGTATAATTCAATCCTCAATTAAAAATGCTAAGTAACATAGGTTCATGTCCCTAAATAAGTTGTCCTAACAGTCTATTAGTTTTATTGGATAAAACACCTAGATTAAGTTTCTCCAGTTTTTCACTGCAAAGTCTGTTTCCTGACCGCCAACACTTGTTGCAGCTCTTCTCTCAACTCCGCACAGTTTTCTTTATAAAATACGTTGCCTAAAACCAAACTCACCAATGAAGGCTGCAACCCTGACAGTAGCCTCACAGTGTAATGCAGTTTGTGATGCTCATTTGGTACACGGCCAAGAACCTCATAAGCTCTTGCAAACCCATCACAGTGACACTCATGTCCCATTATCTAGCACGGACCTAGGACCTTTTCTAAGACACAGTGGTTTTAGCAGCTAGATAAAAATGACTGACCGAAAACCTAGGTGCCTTTGCAGCATTTCAAGCTGGACATCCAAAATTCTGAATAACTTTGGTCAATTGACCAAACGGTTGGTTTCTAAACAGAGGTGTAAAATGTTACACCAGATCGTGCAATTCACAGAATCCTAGAATGGTTTGGGTTGGAAGGGACCTCAAAGCCCATCCAGTTCCACACCCCCTGCCATGGGCAGGGACACCTCCCACTGGACCAGGGTGCTCAAAGCCCCATCCAACCAGTTCAGGAACTGAAATGAGAGACAGCAAAGCTGCTGAAAACACAGAGAAATAGGAAAAGAAATAAATATTCAATAAATTAACAAATAATAACTGACTCTCGAGCCAACTTTCATAGGAGAGGAGGGACACATTAAAGCAAGTGGAAGGTTAATGCTTTCCTATGGCGTTTAAAACGTAGTATTGCATTTGGAACTATCATCTTCTGTGCCCATTGACCATGAGGGTGCAATCTTCATCTTCCTCATCTCCTTAGCTCCACAGTTTTTACTATTGTCACTTTTATTTTGCCTTAAACAAGACAGTAATACTTATGAAATGTGTCACATTTTCTCATGAGCTTAGCAGCAAGAACTACGACAACCACACCCTGATTTAGATATGTTGGCATAAAATCAGTAAATAATAACAGTAATAATAATTATTATTATTATTAATGATAATGATGATGCCCACAACTGAGCTCTCTTCATCACTGCAAAAAGTAACTTAGAACAAGTGAATGATGAAGTGCACAACAATGTTATAAGTAACACTGAAAAGCACGGAATTCTTACTAGAGTTTGACAATTAAAAAAAAACCAGTGTGGTCCATTTCAGGAAAATCTTCACTGATAATTTGGTAATAATCTATTATCACCCAGTGTATGCTGCCTCTAGCACTTCTACCCTACAAGTCATGCCTATCTATGTATACGTATAGATTTATATTTCACTGGGAGTATGCAAAGAAAGCCAGGGTAAAGCTTGGTGTTAACTTTCTTCTAATGCCAATGTTCTTGGCACCAGCTGATTAACCTGTGCAATTTTAACAAAGGGACAATACTGGATAACAAAATCAAGAGTAAAGAACTATCTCCTCCTGCCTAACATCACTCGGCTGCGTTCTCCATATGGCCAGAAGGAAAAGCCATCTCCCATTTGCCCACCAAACCACATATTTAATCCATGTGCTTATGTCAAACTCAATTACAGCACATTTGGCATAAAATAACAATCTACATCCTTGGAGAGGGGAACTTAAGTAGTTAATATGTGTGATTGAATGAAAGTGCTTTGCTGAATGTTTATGAGAAACCCAAGACGAGTGAAATGTGGTGATATTTTAACCATTTAAACACCAGCTCTCCTGTCCTGTGCTGGAGCCTCGTGTCCCCCTACGGCACCTGCCCAGCTGCCGCGTTCCAGCAGAAGCTGTGGACCAAGAGAAGTGCTCTCGTACGCAAACCTGGCCAAGCTTTGCCCAACAAACTCAACATTCTCCTGGCAATAATGTCTTGTTATTACAAAGGAGAGATTTTAGTACCTGCTTGCACCCCTATTTGATGCCCCACAGTTCTAGACAAAATTAAATTTTGCCACAAGAAGCACTCTGCTTATAGGAACCTGTAGGGCGCAGGACAAGGTGCACACTGGCCCTAGCTGGCTCTCTGGCCTGTGATCCTGGGGACCGGGAGATGGAGCCAGTGGAGACTCCGAACATGCTTCAGAAAGGCATCAAGATTCACAACACTGACCTAGAACAGCAGGCAGGTTGGAGGAGTTCAGATGGACAGCCTGAGAAACAGGGGCTGTGCAAGGAAAGGATGAAGCCAGGCTCTTCACAGCAGCAAAAGGCAAAAATCTGAACAGAGAGAATACTCAAAAAAGTATTTCATGGAAGTAGTCAAAAAGGGGAACAGGTGTCCAGAGGGGTTGCAGAGATTTTTAATGCCTGACTGGAAAAGGCCCTCGGTACCTTGATTTCTGTTGGCCTTGCTTTCAGTCGGGGGTTTGGACAAGGTGACCTCCTGAGGTCCCTTCTCACCTAAATTACACCACGATAACCAGGAAGGCTAGAAATGTGGAGGTCACCGCAGTCGGCACCTGAGATCACAGAACGCAGAGTAAAGTTTCTGTATAAGAAACTGTTTCTGTAGATAGTGCAGGGAAAGAATAAAAAGTGTTCAGCAATGACCTTGATACAAGGAGCAGGAACAAAGAGGAAATAGCTGGATGTGGCAAGGAGGTTATAAGCCCTGGTAATGGCCTGCTCCTGCTCTCATACAATGAGAATGGAAAATCTCCTATTAACTTCAGTGACACCGGACCAGGCTCTAAAAGAGCAGACACTAAAGTAGATGACAGTATCAGAAAAGAGAGGAGGAAAGAAGGAAAAATTTAAGTTTCGCTTTCATCATGATGAGTACGAGTTAACTGCTGAAATTCTATTGTTCCCTATGTCAAAAATGAAAATAAATAGTTTGCAACAAATACGGCGGAGTCACTGCTGCTGGAGTTAATTGGCTCTGTATCTTTAAAAAGATGGCATGACTTTCTTGTTGCCAGAGATGAATTCCTGATGATTTATCGGAGTTAGTGTGAGTCCTTCACCCTGCCCTGGATATAAGAAAGGTGACAACAGCCTAAGAACCATCAGATCAGGTGCAAAATCCTAAGGAACACATGCTAGACAAGAATTAAGGCTGAGCACTGTGGATTGAATTTTACATCACCATCGTTACAGTTTCTCTGCTAGTAAAAAATAAGATTAGTTTGGACACTAATTGAGAATATATACATATACTTTTTTATATATATCATCTCCTGATGGTGGCAGGATTATGGACAGACTGCTTATAGAGCCTTCGATGTGTACATATATATAACACAATTGTATGTAACGAAGCACAAGCAGTTGAACAAGTTGCAGAGTTTCTATAAAAGCCATAGTTTTATCTAGGGTGGCTAAAACACTGCCCAGCCTAAAAGAGAAATTATATTTTTTGGTATGGGGAAGGTTATAAGAAAATACCAAGATTCACCAAAGCCCCTTTGGAGCAAAGCTGTTTCGCAGCCTGGGTGTTACTGCTTGCCACTACCTCTTGTTCTGTTTCTTGTGGTGTTTTCAGCTATTTATGCCTCGTGAAGAAGCAACGGTCTTTTCTTTCTGATCCATGGGACACGCTCCCCCATGCACCGGTACCAGCAACACTGCAAGGAAGGGGGTATTCAGGCACAGCCTAAACTCATTCTAAGGTCTGGTCCCAGTCCCACAGAAAGCCTGGGAATGGAAGCCCGGGCTGCTGGCTCCCAGGCCAGCACTGTGCCCTGCAGAACACACTCCCTGTCCTTATCCACAGTTATCACTGATTGCAGATAGAAAACGAGCTGTCCTGGCATCTCCCGGCTCCCGTTCAGTGACGTTCAGGCTTCTGCCAAGTGTGGTGCCCTCTTCCCCTCAGGGCTGGAGCAAATTCCCCTTCCCACGTCTGCTGGAGAGCCCTGTCTGCTCGGAGGGACCCAGGATTCCAGGCAGAGCTTTCCCATGCCATCGTCCCTCAGAATAGCTCCGCTCTCCGTATTTTTAGCAAGGCTCTAATGGGCCAATATGTTTAATTTTCCACTGTTTCCACCCTAGCTCGAGTCCCGCTCCTCAACAATCTCCCCGCGTTCCTGCTGGCGTGTCTGGCCAGCGGTGGCAGGGACGGGGGATGCAGGGTGGAGGAGCCTTGGAGATGGTAGCTCTGGCAGCAGGAGCTGCTTTGCATACTTGGAGTTGTACAAAGCTGATTTTCTGAGAGAGAGAAAGACGGAGAAAGGGGTTTCTGTAAGTAGCGGAGACAATGAGAACAAGGCAGGCACTATGCCAAGCACGGGATGGCTGCCAAAACACATATCATTAGCTTGGACCAGCTATAAGCAAGGAAATGAGAAACATATGTTGGAGAGCAAGGTTAGGAGCGAGGGACTATGGGTCAGTGACAGTCGTCCGAAAACTTTTCCCTTGTTCTTCAGCTGTGGCCCGATGGTGTCAGATGTCATTCTGACAGCCTTCATTTCTCATGACGGCCGGGCCTATTTTGGCCTCCTTGTTTTTTGTTGTGTTTTTTTTTTCCCCTCCCCTAATGGGAGTTATTGAGAGGAAGAAGAGAACAGACAAGAAAGCCTTTGCCATTTTTTTTTCCCCACAGTTATGGGAAAATAACCTTGTTTTCTGTGATGTTCTCTGTAATCCTCACCCTTTATAAAATAACGGTGTCTCAGGACTGGGATTCTGCCTGGCCCTGGTGAAAAGAAAAGGGTGGGTAGTGTATTCTTAAGTAGTTCTTGCTGTTCTTTCTTAAATATAATTAGATGCACCTCATTACCTCAAACTAAAGGCCTTTTGTACTTTTTCAGAGCTGTACTTCCTGAAAGCCACGGCGTGCCACGGCTTGCAGCATCCAGTCTTATTTTATCACATTAACAGTGTGTTTTAAACATTTTTACCCTTAATCCAAGCTGTTTGCAGATTCATTTTTCTCCGAAGACTATACCCAGATGATATGTTACTCTCTGACATTCAATGAAGCGTTTGAAGTTCCCGCTCCCTTTCCCAGCACCACTATATCTCTCCTTCCTTTGATGGAGCTTTCACTAGATAGCACCTCAAAGATCATTGTGACTTCCCTCCCAAAGCTGAAATATTCCCAGACAGACAACAGCTGAATAGGGATCTAAGACAGCATCTCAGGAGACCTTGGTTCGGCTACTGTTCTGCAGCAGACAACATCTGAACTTGATAGGTCCCTCCACTTCACCAGTGTGGTGCTGAGGGATGAGAATCTCGTAAAACCTCAGACAGCCTCAGGTCTGACATGTAGAAGAGGTTGATTTTGCTTTTGGGCTTGGAAGCGTGTGCACAGCAGAAAGAATTGGGAGGATGCAAGGAAGATCAGGTATAAAAAGCCAAGTACCATTCTTCACAGAAGGCTCTTGAAGCAAGATAACAGGTGGAACCAGTGGAATTCGACCTCCGCTGCAGCATGGAGCGCAGCATCGATCAATACGTGCTCAACAAAACGGTGAGGGGTGGTCCCCTTGTCAGCCGGCGCATGGCCACCACCAGTGGGTGAGCGGCCAGTGTGGTGCACACTGAGGACATCTGGCTTGAGCGCACACACTTTTCTTTTAAGTCTGGATTCCTTATCCTGGAAAACATATGTTCTCCCGCTCTTGCAAACCATTCAGAGATGTGTAACAGGTGCCAAAACAGAGCGGGCAATAATGTGTGAAAACCTTTGATAGTTAGCTGGACGTATTCCGTGTGACCCACATGACACGGCGTCTGGAGCTACTTAGACCTTGGAAATTGTTTTTTATAGTATTTCATTGGGTAGCGGGGTTTTTTGTTGCTTTGGTTTGGTTTGATTTTTTAAAGTCCAAAGAAAAACTACTTTTTTTTTTTTTCTTTTTAAAGAAAGGTTCTTTTGTGCAAATTTACCATGATGGTTTTCATTTACAGCCAAACTCCACAGACTAAACTTGAGATGGTCATGCTTTACATTTTCCTTATTCTATTCTATTTGTTTGATTGCTTAGACATGTAGAAGTTTTTTCCTTCATCATTTGCTTTTGCACTTATCTCGTGTAATGCAACCACTGCTCTTTGTTTACATGCTGTTCATTTTGATCCAGAGTAAAAATCTTCATTCCTAATCTGCCAATAGGTTGTCAGCCAGGTTGGCATAGGACCGCAGGAAAAAAACAAAAACACTGAATAGAAACATCTGTATCTGTATCTACATGTTTGTCTGCACCGAGGCGTCTGCATTTATGCTTCAGTGTTACCTTAGAAAGAACAACAAGCTGAATCAACCACATAGCACCTGTATTTTCTGTGAAGGTTTCCTATTCAGATCACAGAAACTGAAGTCTAATGCACAAGAAGCCAACCCAGAGATCCCGTTCTGGACTAAGGTCCAAGGAGACCCAATAAAACAAAACTGTTTTTACAATACACTTCCCTTTACATGATATGACTATGGAAGTAGTCTAAAAAGAAAAATAAATACCTCCATGAAGGCACAGTAGAAAAAAAAATGGCATGCAATCACTGGGGAATAAGCAACTGGAGGAGAGGACATTGGATAGCTAAACTTATAAGTCTTATAAATTGCAAATTACTCCCAGGATGACTCGTTAGTTGGATGCCTAAAAGCTCAGATCTAAAAGCTTCATAGGGTTAGCTCAGTGACAGCTGATGCCAGGCTGTTCTCCGGACAACGCTACATAGAAAAGTCCTGAGGAAAGTGCAATATGATGTATCATGCCTAAATGTTTGCAAAACCTAGTTTAATTCCAATGACTTTTAATGACTTTCCACACCTTAAAGCCTGCTCTGAGACCCTGTCCACCCTGCCTGCGGAGAGCCTGCCCACAGCCCGAGGGAAGCTGGAGTATCAAGTTCTGAGGGAAATAGGTGAGGTCCCAGATCAGGTTCGAAAGCAAAAGGGTGATGAAGCAAAGGTCGTACATGAACCGACAGCAGGTAGAGACCAAGGTCAGATGAGGAATGATGAGGACAAGGCCAGCCAAGGAAGAAGACAGGCTCAGGCTGGGGATGGCTATTGCTGCACGTAACTCATCACCTGTGCTGGCTGCAGCCAGGGACGAGAGATGACGGACGTGTCACTCTGTGCACTTTAACTCGCCGACTCCGAGGCAGGGACTGGCACAGCACATGGGGGCTGACACTTATTTTCTCTCAGACAGCAAGTAAAAATGCTTGGGAATAATATTCCTCTCTCACCATTGCTGGAGCCCGAGCCGGGCAGCAGCAGTGACTGGGCAGGCGGCCTCCCCCCAGATCTCTGCTGTTCACACAGCCTTGACTTGTAATGTGAGATGATCTAAGATGAAATGCAAGGTTTAAACACAACTCTGTAAGCCATGGTACTTCGGCTCAGAGCACCGAGTCGGCTTCACCAGCACAGACCCCAGTAACTTCCAGTCATCGCGGCCCAAGCACAGCAATTACTTAGTTATACAACGTTCCTGGTTTTTTTTTGCTGAAATGAGATATAAAGAAGAGAATGCGACTGATACAGGGGCCCAAAAGCAATATCTACCATTAGAGCGGAAGTGATACCCAAGATTATTGAGAAGCTGTGTATTCTTGAGCTCAATAGATACATTCAGGCAACAGAGAATTTGGCTTAAGAGTCCAGGTTCTTCACAGAAGAAAACTAAACAACGCTTTACCACATTTTCAGGAATCTTTGGGAGAGAAGATAATACCCTCTAAGCTAATGATAAGTTAAGTTCAAAGTTGATGATACATATTAGCTGAAAGAGACTGCTGAGTTCTGGATGACTGTTCAATGTAGAGCATATTTTATCCCCTCCAGGAATGCACCTTGTGGCAAGCATTGGGTATTTTCAGAAGCTTAATTTTCTCCTCTAAAATTAAAATCACATTAAGTGTGTTTAATTCAGATTTACAAAGCAGTGGGTCACACAGATCCAGCAATATGGATTTGCCAACAGTTTTGAACAGGAAATGAGAGGGTTCTAGATAACCATTAATTACATTTAAAGGCAATGACTTCAGCATAACTCCTTCCCAAACTCATAACCGCTATTAAGATGTAATTTCATTTTCTCTGCTGCTAAGACTACCTTAAGAAGGTCCAGCCATTTCCATACACCCCTTATTTTTGGAGACGGAAAGGAAGCCTTTGTTTGGCCGAGATTTTTTAAACCTTGGTCATCTCACTTGTGGTTTACAAAGTGGCTGCAGAAAAAGCTCTATCAGCACAACTGCCGAGACGGCAAACCACAGCCTGGGAATGGGAATGCATTACATGGGGAGTGTGGATGGAAGTGGCAACGCTGAACTTCAGCCCTGACATCTGATGCCTGTTCCAGAGAGAAGCAATGAGCTGCACAGGCTCATATGGCCATGGGTATCCAGACAACCTGATGGCTGTTGTTTTCTTAAAAAGAGCTTCCTCGGAGATCCAAGAGATTAATCAGCTGCTGGCCACCTGCTCCCAGGTAGAAGGTTGGTGAGAAGGTCTTTTCTCCCACCGCTTTAGAGACTCTGTCTTCTGCACACAGCAGTTTGCTGACCTGTCACCCCACTTGCACAAAGGGTCAGTGAGTGAACCGGGCTGAGAAAATCAAAAGGAAACCAGCTAGGGGAGGGAGGCAGAAAATCCAAAGAGCCCTTACCTTCCTCTTGGCTGTCTGAATTACGATGATGTTAATGTGAGACAATATCTCAAAACAGATGCTGCTTGATTAAAATTATAGACTCCAGGTAGAAAACATCTGAGCAGAGCTGAGGATGTGGACTAAGGAGACTAACTGACACTGTGCAGTGTTAATTACAGCCTCAATCGCATATATTTCAATTTTTACTCTGCTCTGAGTAAGGGTTAGAAAGAATTCAAGCAGCTCCAGTAAATGTAGATGGATGCATGATGACTTTCACCTTTCTTTGGATGTTTTAGAAGACAAACAGACAGGCACTGTTCACAGAGCCGGAAACATTCCAATCAAACCTTATTTCCTTTTTACTTGTATTTCATTATTTTCACTATATGGTCACATGCAGTTATTTCTCAAATTAATATGCATGTTTGCAGTGATATTTCATGTACCTTATGCTTATTTATAACTATTTAATTAGCTTTCCTCAGGCAGAGCTATGAAGCATTTGAGGTGAAAGTAAAGATGTTTTAGTGTTTGCTATCAGCAGATAACGTTTCTTGCTGTTGTCCATATGAGACAACACGTAACTACAGAAAGAACAGGCGGGTGTTAGTGTTAGTTTGCATTTGCACTGAGCAGACACTCGACTAGACAAGTCCTTGAGCAACTTGATCTATTTGTAAATGCTTTGAGCAGGCGCTTGGCCCAGATGTTCTCTAGAGGTCTCTTCCAGCCTAAACGATCCTACAATTCCCTGGTTTTATTTTCTGCTTTTACACTATGTGTTTCCTTAGCAAAACCAAACAACTGGTCTAAAACTCCTGTGTGATAGCATGTAGCCAGGTGTCATGATTTAACACAAAGCCGTGGCACACAAATCGCTGTAAAGCTGCACTGTCTGTGTGTGTGTCTGCATACATGTATGTACATACCTCAGTACTGCTCCACGCTGCAAACCCACACTCCCTGTATCTCAGGGGCGTTTATCAGGTAATCAACTAGTATACATTAAAGAATCTTAAAATGTCAGACTGCAAATCAAGCTGATTGAATATTAAACAAAATTTCTGATGTAGGTTTTGTAGCCACTTAAAGACTGGGTAAACAGGGAGGTGCAAAAAGACCAAGAAATATATATATTGAAAGATATAATATTTGCATTTAGCTTGAAAATAGAAGCAGCCAAGGTGCAGCGTAATTTTTCCACATCCTTGTAAAGTCTCTCTGAAAACTGCAGACTGATGTCAGCAATGCCTCTCATTTTGCCCTTTTTGAGGGGTTTATCAGGCCTTTTTCCTCCTGCATTGAGCTACTGTCCAGGCTGTGCCCAGAGCCTGCTTCCATCCGCTTCTGCGGCTGCCAATGTTTCTGGTCACACACCTTATGCTGTCTGTAGTTATTAAAAAATGCTGAGGCTTTTAAAAATGAAGTTATGCTCAAGTCTATAGAAATGACTGTTGCTGCAGCCTACTGAGCTTCCTCTGTGTTGTTTCCAGTGCGTGCATTTGTCTTTGGATACAAACAGGGTTTTGAAGCAGATATGTTCATTACAACTTCAGAAAAGGAGACATAAACTGAAGGACAACCGGATCATTCCTCCCGGACTGGGAATCCAGCTTTACTCTAGAATTTCACAGCCCAAAGCTTTGTAAAATTTTATTCTTATTGAGCGAAAACAAGAATAAAAAGATGTCAGGGAAGATGTACCCTACAACAATGGGTGTTTTACACAGAAGGGTGTAATCATGCTAAATAAGCTGTTTATGGCAAGGTAGAGTAGCGAAGGGTGCCCCTTTTCTTGTGAGAAGCCCGCGAACAGATGCCCCCCCCTCCCCAAGAGAAAGCATTTTGCATTGGCAAGACATGCCAGTGGGAGTTTGTTTTTAATTTAACAGAGATACTGGTTTGAGCTGGGGGATTAATAGCTTTGTACAGAAAGATACATACACACACTGACACGAGACAGCATGATCCGACGGGATGTCACAGGCTCATCAGAAGAGAGCTCAGACCGGTGCTTCTGATCCTGCTGTTGACCTGTCGTGTGGCCTTGGGCAAGCTCTGCCCCAGCCACATCTCTCCTGCCTTTTCTTCCCTTATGTGCCTAATACATGCACATAAATTGTAGGGGACAGACCCAAAAAGTGTTCAAAACCTGAAGAATTCATGAGGCCAGGTTACTCATCCGAGTCTCAGATGCACTGAGCAGGAAAGGATCCTCAAGCTCCGCGGCAGGCTGAGCTGAGAGATGCCCGAGTCAGCCCTTCAAATACTGCTGATCGACACGGGCCGCTCCACCAGCCTGCGGCCACCAACCCCGCGATGGAGCTGAGCCCTCCAAAAGCACCACCGCTCACACATTGCAACAATGCCACCGTAGTTTATCCAATTCATTCAGATTTTTATTTTTTATATTGGCTTATAACTCCTAGATGATGTAAATGACAGACATGGACTGTCAATCAATGCTTGAAAATCATCGCAACAAAGCTACGAAGCCAGAAAGATGCAGGTTTGACTGCCCAGGGCAGGAACAATTCTGATCCCACTGCAGTACATAGTAGATACAAAAATAAAACCTAAGAGATAGCCTAAACTATCATATACCAAAAATATGTGTGCTTCGCTAACTATGGGGGCCACCTGTGTCACGAGGTCAAACGTTCATACTCTTGAACTGGGAGAGGGGACAAAGGAAGGTAACAGTAATAATTAAAGAGAGCAATTTCTTAAGTAATTTCTTAACATTACGAGAAAGCGTTAGCCCAGGTCCTGGAGCTACCTCACTACCCACCTTAGTTAACTATCTACTGAGTGTTGAGGACTAAGATGACAGATGTTCATCAAGCACACTGCATTTTTGCTGTAAAGCTGCTAGACGATATCTTAAGGTCCTCAACTACTACAAGCTCTTTAAAACTTCAAATGCGTGATCTGAATCATTTTGATGTGTCTTTGAATTGAACTGGCTTCTCTTTGCATTTGTTTCTCTGAGGCTGGATGGGGCTTTGAGCAGCCTGAAACCCTAGAAGGTGTCTCTGCCGGTGGCTGAGGGGTGGGAACTGGATGATCCTTAAGGTCTCTTCTAACCCAAACCATTTTATAATTCTACGAATCTACGACACTTCACACCAGCAGACACAAAGTTAGGTTTTAAATATTTTTTTTGCCTTATTTTAAACGGCAGCATCACTTCGGCCACTCAGATGCTCCGTACAAACTGCCTCTGCTGCCACTGCCACAGTGCTTTTTACATCTGTGATTCTGCAATACCAAGAAAAGCACAGCCAGTGGTTCCAAGGAAAACGAACTCTGAGAAGTAACGAATACTTCCTAGTTCCTTTTATTGGGATTTAACTGATAAATGGAAAACTTGAAGCCAAGTGAAACGTAACCTTTCTGTACCACCACTGAAGAAGCTGCCATAGCCCAGAGACCACAATTTGATGACGTTTTGTACTTTACTAGGTTATAAAAAGAAATTTAATTAAGATAATTTATTTTGCCTCTCCTTCAGGCTGTCCCACAATTAGCTACAAAACTGTGTAGAAAGGCGCATTAAAAATTAAGAAATAAAAGACTGTTTCACAGAAGCTCATGTTCCTCCTTGCTTAAGAGCATAATCCATTATCCAAGTCAAAACACAAATGTCCTTCATAAGCAAAACAACTATGTAGCCAAGAAACAGTAATGAAATATCTTTAAGAGAATGTAGTAATAAAAGGCATATATAGAAAGAGTAACTTTGCAGGTAGATGAGATTATTTGGATGAAACCTAGTACAAATAATAAATAAGATAAGCTTTCTCTCAAAATGTATCAAATTCATAATAGAAGCAGGGAAATTTAAGAAAAAAAAATCATTACTAGCACAGTAATTTCTTCTAAAGTGGGTATTTAATTCAATTTGTCTCCACAGGTCATCACACTTCAAAAACATTTTCACCTAAATGCTTTGTTTCTGTCCTGTTACGTTAAGCCTGAGAATTCAGACCAAGTTGGTAACTCCAGAGAATATATAGATAATTCTGAAAGTGGAAACTATTTTCATGCTTAGAAGTAATTCTGTGGGAGTGAATGTATTTGCAGCTTCCAGGCCAGGCAGGACGACCTTTCCAGAACTTGCAAAATCAAATCAAATAAAAATAGATTCAGACTTTCTTAAAATGAAACTGCTTGAAAGAGAAGCCTTGAACTGAAACACTGGAAGAAAACAGAACGCACGCAAGCAAATATACTTAAAAATGAAATTTTAAACTTGGAATGACAGTATTTATGTCTCTGCCCCCTCTTTCTCTCTCACTCACTGCCATTTCTCTATCATTCTTATCAGAGCTCTGTCAGCCCCTAAACTGACATTTTCCCATCCTGATCATTCCCAGGATAGAGAAGAAGGAATGTTTTTTTCACTTGGCTGATGCAAACAGCAGATCATCCTACAGAGAAACGTCAAGGACAGTTTGGAGTCCTAATCCCTGATCTGCCTGCCCTTTCCTAACTAGCTATTGACATTGAACTTAAAAAGCTGCAATGCTGAGATGAGATAATGAATTCTGTTTGCTTTTAGTGTGCAAGAGGAAGAGGGTGAGATAGGGGAGGAGGAAGGGCTCTAGATTTAAAGGCTCTGTTATGCTGCCAGTCTAGCTGAAATCTCCTAATAGCTGAAACTTGTTTAAGGAAAATAACCAAAGAAATAAACACTATTTTTCCCCTGGAGCACAGTGGGCGGGAAGGACAGCGCAGGCTAGAAGAGCATCGTTAGCTGCTGGTGGCTGTGGGGACCCACCAGGAGAGCACAGCCCGGCCAGCTCCAGGGAAGCTGGAGATCGGGCTCCCTGTGCCCAGATTTCTTCACTGGCATTTTCCCTGGCTCTGCTCCTCGCTTTTATTGTACCGCGTAGAAACACCCAGAGCTCTCCTAACCAACGAGGACAAGTCCACCCCGCTGGGTGAGTTCTGAGCCTCGGCAAGCGAGCTCCCTGAGTACGTTCCCAGCCCTAGGTGGCCCCTGCAGCCCACGGACAGCATCTCAGCAGCTCGCTCCCACCCATCGCTGGCCTTCTACTCGGGTGCAGAAGAGTTGCCACCGCTCAGGTCCTGAGCACCTGCCCAGGGACAAACCCCCTCAGAGTCGCGGCTACTGCTTCATGATGCAGCCAAGGAAGGGGAGAATCGCTCATCTGGCCATCAACCAAGGCTTCAAACTCTTCCCTGCTTCTTTCTAGCTTCAGGTGCTGTGTCCTGTAGCTCTGAATTATGTTCTCCATCCCTTAAGCAATTATTTATTCATTTGGGAAAATTTAGGAAAGGCTACTTATTGTATTTAACATTTGTAGAGTAGCTCATCCTCACAGATGCTTCTGCCTTAATATCACTTACTCTCCCAAAACTTCATTATAGTCTAAGTGGTAAATGATCAAGTTTTGCTATCATGTTCCCAGGAACATTCGACTTTGAACGCCTGCCATCCACATTTTTAGAATGTTGAGTCAGAAAACCTGTAAATCATAATGTAAGTCACAAGACATTATTTTTAAATAGCACTTGCTGTTTGTTCTTATATTGTATATCGATATTTTTACTAAGTTTTCAATTAAGGACTCATTAATCACACCCTGAGGATAATGATCCCTGCTTCTGGAAGCTTAGCTATTTTGTTATTTTGTATTTTTTAGCACTAAATATTCACAATTAATATTGTAGTAATCCTAAGATGCTGAGTGAAAACAACACGGTTACTGTTCCTGTTATCAGAAACATGAACAAAAATATATTTCTAAATCAGTGTTAAAATTCTGAGAATGCCATGCAGATACAGGTTTTCTAGATATTGCTAGAGCTAAGCACAGAGAAAAATGATACCGGTTCTGGGATGATTCATTAGGAAGAGTGAACAGTTGCACCAAGTTATGTAGCTTTGAATACATAAGTGAATTTGTTTACTTTCTTCTGAGGCACACAGCAAGCACGGCAGAAAAAAACCCACAAAAACTCTGCTATCTCTTCTTGAAAATTTAAGTTGTTTTTTGGTAAGTAGATACTACCAGAGTAGAAAAGGAAATCAGAAAAAAAAGAGAGTTGGAGAAATCAAATTACTTTTGGCTGTACTTCAGGAGGGATTAGTTTACCAGTTTTAAAAAATTATTACCACTGTTAACTACTCATATTGAACATTTTTAGCTGCTTCTACCTATTACTACCATAGGGAAGCCAGTTTTGTCTCACCTTACTCTGAGACATTGTAAAACAGACTCAGCAACTGTCTATGAAATGTCAGCTCTTACAAAGTCCATAGGACTTGACCGCAAGTTAAAATTCATCCTAGACATTTAAATTCTTGCATTGTGCTAACTACACCTACATAGGAATACTGATCAGCTAAGCATTAACCTCCACGTAGCAGAGGGATTAACCAGAAAGGGTTATCTGCTGGTCTACAAACACATAAACCGTATGGAAACCTGACACAAATGTTGAGATGCTGCATTTTATCGGTTCGACAACTGACCCTCCTCAATGAGGAAAATTCAAAGCCAAGTCGACAAGTGGGTTTGAAATGGTTATTTGTCAATTTTCTTCACTCATGGATATGTCTTACCCATTCTTTGCAAAATAGAGCAAAACAAAACAAAATTTCCAGCTGCTGAAACAGAGCTTTTTCTCTTATCTCCTCCCAAACCTGCTAATCAACATAATTCATGGTAAGAAGGGAGGAAAATGAACAGCCTCACATGGATATTTCATCAAGATTCTGGAGAGCTTCATAAAGCAGCCTCTTTTAGAAACCATAAAATGAAACAAGACATATTTCTGGGGTTGTCAGCAGGTAGATCCACTGGTTTTGTGGTAAGTAATCTCTTTGGGAGGAAGTCTTTGCTCTGATGTCTGTGTTGGATGTTCTGTGGCTCCCCCCAGCCGCACCAGTGCAGGTCTGTTCACTGGAAAAGGAGGCGGTGATGATATTGCTTCTAACAACCAGACTGAAGTATAGCCCGAGGCGATCTTCCAAAGCCCCCTCCAAACAGCCTCTAATTAATTTTAATCCTGCCACTCCAATGAGTCCCAAGAGTGCAGCAACCAAAACAAAAAAAACCTTCATCAAGTCATTCAGAAAAGCTTTGACGGCGTTGCTTCAAGATTTTAGGGCTCCAAGCAGAAAGCGCTGTAGAAAGATTTTTATATGCGCTTTTCCTTCAGTTTCTTTATTTTCTATCCTCAAACCCATAAGAAGCCTATTTCTGATGAAGAGCATCGTTCCCATTCCTCTCGAGGCCCCACAGGTTCACTCTACAAGGTGGGTGGCAGGTCTCAGGGAACCCACCACGCTCATCCATGGAAATGGCTCTCCACAGCCTGGGCTAAGCACGGCAGACCTGTCCCCTTTACGTTCTCCTGCAGCCCTCAATCCCTAGGCAGAAAGGCTGTTTGCAGAAGGGGCAGCAGAAGCAAAATGTGACCAAGCACCATTCTGACACTGAACATTCAAAATTGTAACCTAAACCTCCAGTGCCACCGTTGGCTTTAACACCAGCCAATGTGGTAGGAAGCACTCTGCTCTCTAAGCATGCAAAACTACTTATTTTGTCATATTCTCTAGTATGGAAGTAGAAACGCTCATTCTATTTTTGCCTACCAGGAGTGTTGCTATAATTGCTCACAAAACCATGTGAATATGAAATTTTGGGAACACTCTCAAATCTAGCAGTAAAAACGCTCTGCATGGTGCAGTTCTCTGCATTTACCTTTCCACCAAATTTTAAGCAATTTGATTTTGCTGGAGGAAACACTCACAGCAAACAAACTTCTAAAGCGCTATAGAATTTCTCCCAAACTGATTTTTAGATTTGCATGTGCTTAAGAATATTCGTGATGGAAAATGTTCATAAATAGAATGGCAGCATTCAAGAAAAGGGAAGCTCAGGAAGACGAGTGCTGGCAATTACATTGTGATTTGAATAGGTGGTGAAGGTGTCCTTGTGAAAAATGCACTCCTCTGTTGGTTTATTCCATTTTAGATGCTTCATGGATGGAATTAGGTGCCAAGGGTTTCTTGGGAAAAGGACATTGTTTGGCTGGAGGTGTTTGTGTGAGGTGTTTGGGTGTTAACGACAGATCAGAGAAAGGAATGTGAGAGATGACTGGATTGGAAATACAGACACTTACACCCTCCCATTATGTAGGTTAGAAATTGAGGATCACACTATTTTTTCCCCACATTTCCATAGTTTTGATTCACGATATAGAACACACACATACAGAATTTTTCCACATTGCTCAATGCATGGCACCCTTTATTTGCTTTCTGCAATTCAAACCCTGCTCTGACATCCAAGTTATTAAATTCCTTGTAAGCTTTTCTTCAAATCCCTTGTGACACAAGGTGCTTTTATTACCTCTATTTTACCGACTGCGGAGCTGAGATCTATAGTGATTAAAGGAAAAGTATCTTCTAACTGTGGATGCCTAATTAAGAGAGGTCTACAAACAGTTTTCTAAGAACGCTCCTTATGTCTCCAAAATGGTCTTCAGTAGCAGTTGTGAGTACAAATTCAGACCCCTGCATCTCAAATGAACCATGAAGAAATTGAAGAATACCCAATTAGTAACAGTCTGTGAAAAGTTAGGTTGAAGTGAATTAACTAGCATCACAAAGCAAAAAAGGTGGCAAAGGAAAGGAAAACAATCACTTTTCCAAGGCAGCATTCAACCATCTTAACCATCAAATAATCCTTTCTTCTCCTTTTCTTAGGCTGATTCGCTACTTCCAACTTCTGGAGCAGACAAAAGAGGGGTCCTGCAGACCGCAACGTCCTCCACCACAACCTCTGGTCCTTCCTCCTCTTTTGCTGGCCCCAGCAGGGGTCACTCAGAGCCCAGGAACGACTGACTGCCCAGCCAGCTCACACTAGGGATGGGCAACCTAGAGATCATGGTGATGTATCACCAAGCAGCATCAACATCACTTGGCATTTTTACTGTCCCCGTACTTCTGATATCAACTTTGTGCCCAGCATGCAGCTAAGCCTGGCTCCGGTCAGCACCATCTATCTCCACCTACATCTGGAGGCAGATGGTGCTGACTCCGGCTCCTCCTGCTTTCATCAGTCTCCTCTCCTGGAAAAAGGCAGTGCTGTCCGTGTAGCCTCGCTGTTTCAATACAGAGACAGCAAGACCCTAGATGTGGGTGATCTTATCTTACCCCTCCCCTTAGATGGTGATGATCTTGTCTCTCCCCACAAAGTGCCTGATGAGGACAGACGCTACGTTTTGTCTTGAAGCCCATGTTATATGGAAACAGGAGGCTCCTCCTTCTCATAGGGAAGGGAGGAGAACCGCCAAATGCAATGTCATTCCGTAGCTTCT
Organism: Phaenicophaeus curvirostris; assembly: GCF_032191515.1. NCBI lineage: Eukaryota > Metazoa > Chordata > Aves > Cuculiformes > Cuculidae > Phaenicophaeus > Phaenicophaeus curvirostris. The sequence goes on from NC_091405.1 coordinate 17,749,635, forward strand.
GCCATGGGGTAGAAGCTCAAGAGCATCACATGTGCCTTAACCTGGTACAACATGCAACAGCCTGGAGCTGGAACTGGGGGATGATCTCAACATCTGGCTCAAGCGTGACCATGGCAAGCAGAGCCTCGAGGACATCTGTTCAGATTTAACCCCATCCCCCTGAACACGAGGGAAATGTAGGATGTGGAGCTTTCCTTAAAGCTTACAATGCGGGTAAACAGTCACAGAAACTGCAAAAGATAAATATCTGATCCAAAATCCACCCGCTGCCAAATGTAAAGTTTGAAATCAGGGCTGGAGATTTCTGGAAAAAAGGTTGATAGAATTCCATAATAATCTAAACAATGTATCCCTTACCAGTTGTTGAAAGGAATCAACTACTTGATCAGTGGGGAAAGAAAAGAAAGCCTGTGGCAGACACAGAGAATTTCCAGTCCAAGTGGTTCATGCCTGACAAAGGTAGAAGCAGCTGGAAATAGCATTTCATAGTAGGAAGTCTAGCTACCAAGCTAGCACAAAATGTCTCAAAGTGTGTCTGGAGGGCAGGAACTGGCCAGATCTTTCCAGAGTTCGCAGTGGCAGCAGATGACTTGTCAAGGCGATGCCAAAAGGCGGGGAAGCTGTGAGTTCCTGCGCGGAGTCCCCAGCCTGGAGGGCAGGAAAGGCTCTTCAGAGTTTCCTGGAAACAAGGACGTGTCTGCACCGCGTTCTGTGGCTGACAGCACCGAAAGGCTAAAAAGCTGTACTGTGTCACTAGCTTGTAAATGTTTCCTCCAAGTTTTTCTACTGAATGCACCATAGAATATTCTAGATTTACAACAATAGGATGCTTGCATGTAAAGAAACGCTTTCTGCTTCCAAGGACTACATATTCCACTCTATTAAATTCCTCGAGGTCTTTTTTAGTATTTACATGCTACCTCCTATTGCAAACAATCCTGTAGTATCTGGAACGCTCCAAAGTGTCTGTGCCAAACACAGTGATTCATTGCACTGCTTTAATAATGGGCAAGAAAAGAAGCTTTTGAGTTCTGTAACCCATAACAACTTTGAAAAGAACAAAGGACCCTCTCCAGAGTCACTGGAGTTAATAGAGCTCTTTTCACTAAAGCCTAACCTGAGTTTCTTGAGTGACTAAATATAAGCTCCCTGCCATCTCAGTCAAGATATTCTCTAGCTGTGGCGATCGCGGCTGTTCATTTTCTGCTTACCACCATAATGAAACAAAATCATGGAAGGTTAAACAAAGACACTGATGGTCTGTAGAGGTGATTGGAACCAGTGAAATGGAACCAGTATCCTCAGAACTGCCTGCTCGCCTCAACACAGGCAGCCACACACTGACTCTTCCAGAAAGATTTTTCAGTCCTGTGTCTGCTTAAACAGTAAGCACTAATCTATATCAAACAGATCACTCGTGCACATTAAGGAAACCATTTTCTCTCCTCCTTTTCCAAGGACCACATTCCTCTGGCCACCACTGACAGAGGTCTCCCCTAGAAGACAACTCTGCACCCACCTCTCCAGATAGCACACAGAAAAATGCAGGTGAAAGCATCAAGAGAAAACCAGTGAAGGACCATTATTTCAAACTGCTTTTAGATCTCACTGGACACCTTTTAAGGCTCAGCTTGACAGGGTGCCGTCTCATTTAAACTATATATCCACCTAAAAGGTTGGACCAGATGATCCCTGAGGTCCCTTCCAACCTGGCATCCTATGATTGTGTGTCTCCTGAGACAAACAGCAGCTCACTGTCTTTTAAACCTGTTTCTTTTTACAGGCAGATCTACCAAGAGGATAATAGGGTGATTATCCATAAAAAGCTGAAGTGGGGGACTCTCTTTTAACACAAGAATGCAGGCTGGTTTATCTTTTGCGAGGCATGTTTAATTTAGTGGTATTTCAGTTATTCGTATTGTTTAAATACATTTTAACTATCGCACATATCTGGGTAGAAAAAACTCATCAACTCTAAATATTCGTTCCAGAGAATCTCATAGTTTATGGATTTAAATGGAAGACTCTCATGGTAACACCCAGCTTGAGAAAATTTGTTTCAGTTCAATGTTTTTCTTCTCCTATTGGAGCCAACTACTCTTTTTGAACATGATTTTCTAAGGTCGTAATGAGGAAAACAAGATTGCCTGCCTAGCAGTTCCCACCTTACTCCCAATTTGACCAATTTCAACCAAAACAAAGGCACGATAGAAGTCTCAGAGGCATTTTGTGTTGCTACAGATGTTGACAAATTGCTTGCTGCGTGGAAGAAATAGTGTTCCCCTGGAGAAAAAGGCCAGCTGCTGCACAGCCCATGCAGCCGCCACTGCCAGAGCGGTCAGCATGAGCCCTGGCTGCATCTGCCAGAACACGTTGTCCCTCACACAGCCAAAGGGCCAGAAAGACGGAAGGAGATGTAGCTTTTGCCATGGCAGGGTGGGACAGGATCTTCATGGAAAACTGAAGTATGTGGACTTGCTTGCCTACTGACCTAATCACAGAATTATAGAATGATTTGGGTTGGAAGGGACCTTAAAGATCATCCACTACCGACCCCACTGCCATGGGCACGGACACCTTCCACTGTATTTCAGGCATGTGTAGTCTTAGGTTAAGAAAGACCTTCTACATGCAATCACCGCAGTAAAAATTCAAGTATCTCATAAAACCTTTGATCAGTTCCTTTTAGCATGCTGGAAAATCATTATGCTGGGTTCCCCCAGCAAATATTCTGCTAGTGTTTCCCTGCTTGCCAGGATGAGATAACCAACTCAGAATGGGCAGATGTGAAAATTACCAGGAATTAGAAAGAGGCTTAAATGACACTTGACGTGAGTTAGTCCATAGCATGCAAAGGCAAGAAAGCCATACCCACTGCTTCATCAGAAAAGTAAACGCCTGCCCAGATCCCCACCACAGCATCCCCTGCATGTTAATGGGAGGGGAGGGGGGCTCAGAATTCAGGAGGAAGCACACCCACACCTCTACACTGCTCTTTTGTATTTCAATTTTCTTTGGCCAGTGGGGATGATTTTATAGCATCACAGCAGAACATTATCTTTTATACTTTGACAAAATGAAACCGAGTCCTTGGGATTTTTTCACCCATTGCTCTCTTGGCTACTTCACTGCAGTACTATTTCATTACTTATTGATTTTTCAACATGCTGTCTGCATCACTGTAATTTACACAAGTTCTGATAGCCCTCAGCGATTCTTAACACCTCAGGGTGAGATCATGGAGTTCACTTGAGATAGCTAAGGTAGGCAACAAGTTCTTCGGCAAAGACGACAAATTGACAAACTTGATAGTCAAGGAGGAAATCCGATCAGGTAGAGGCATGTCATACCCTAAATTAGCAAGATATTTTTCTTAGAGAAATTGAATTAGAGCAAATTTGTACCCTAGAAATTACTCTCACATACTGCTAATAAGGGAATGCAAAGCGTATGGCTAAAACCCAAGAAATTAATAATGCATGTCCCTTACGTAGCCGTTGAACCAATGCTATTTTTGTTGTAACTGGAGATAACCACTAGTCTACAGATAGGCTTGTTATTAGAGAGTGCAGCTCATCACAAACAAGGACAATGAACTACAAAGAGCTTCTCTTACACTGAGGTGAGCAACTGCTTCTTCTTTAAGCGCTCGGTCACGTTTCTGCCATTTTGAATAACTCCAAGGCAGCCGCTTGCGGCAAGGGCAGTGCTCGCTTCGACCAGAAACGATGGTCGAAACTGATGGCTCTGATACGATGCGATTTAAGACTCTATATGCCTGTCTCCATTTTGCTGCCTCAGAGCTCCAAGACACAGATGTTTCTGCAAGAAACCGGGCCCTGCTTAGCGAAATGAACTCTAATCTTATCAGAGGGTCTGATCCTACTGGTATCATGCACACTGATAGCACTTCAAATCACTCCAGGAAATCTGAGTCGATGCCGACTGGCCTTTCCTTCCTTCCAAGTAAACTACAAAATGCTTCAGACACTTTTTTAAATGCCCCTTCCTCCGTGGTTGGAATAACATTACCATGAGCAATCCACTTTTTAGCCTGGCTCTCCTCTCACTGAACTATAATTTAGCGAAAAAAGTTCTATATGGAATTCTGTGATGACTTTTGGGTAAGGCCAGAAGGTCTCATGAACCCTTTACTATAAGTTGATGCATCTACGTTTGCTGAAGGTCTTTTACTCTACAGGAAAACAGGAGACTGAATGGAGAGATAGTGAAGTAAACCCAAAATCTAGCAACTACCAGCAGTTTTCTCAGTATCTCAAAATCCTAAGAAAAATGAGTTTCAGTGCAAGCAAAACCACACATAAGACTTACAGAGTTTATCTAATGAAGGGTGTGAAGATCTCCTGAGAACCTTTATGGGTGGATACTTTGGGTATTTTTACTGCAGAGAAATGTTAAAAGTAATACAAAATAAAATGTGTAAAGATTTCCAATGGTCAGCTGGAAGTATAAAGCTCCTTCTTATGGTAGCACATGTGCATATGGTACAAACTCTTTATGGCATGCACCAGTCAAACCTGAAACTCCAAAAACAGTTTCTCTCCAAGGTGGTGAGCTAGCAAGCATCTTCCATATAAAGTGCAACCAGGTGTGATTCAGGTGGATGGGGTATCTTTCGGAAAGATGCTGTCTGGAGGAAGAGGTAAACAAGTGCCATGCGGGAAGAATGGAAGTGCTCACAGACCACCAGTGCAGGTGGATGCCAAAACTGTCTGTAATTGGGGAGATACTAACAGGATTTTGTAGCACGCACATCAGGATACCAGTCCACTGTTCATAAGATCTTGGAGAAAAGGATTAGGATGGCCCTCCAGAGGCTGCCTGGCCTGTCGCCCTGCACCCTGATCTAAACTGACAATCCTCTCGGTGTTGTATGTGCCCTATGAAAGCCTTTCAGTCCCTGTATTTTCTATTTGGAGATGGATTTCCTGATAATCTCACTGACTTTCAGGTTGGAGATGCTGTAAGCGAGCTCTTTATAGGAGTACAGCAGCATCTGAAACAGCGGATAACACCCCCCATCACCCTGCACACCTTTAACAGAGCTTCTGCAAGCTTAAAGAGAAAAGGATTTCTTCCACCAGCGGGTCGTTGTACACGTTGGAGGCTCGTACTGCTGTCTGCACAGGAGGGCTTGGCTGGCTCGTGGCATGGCTACATCTCTCGGTGGCAGCGACTGCATTGCTGCTTTGTCTTTGTGGTTTGTCTTGGAGCTCAAGAGTTTCCTTAGGCACATTGAGAGTGCAAATAAGTAGAATAAAAAACCTGTGCTGTGGTGCAGTCCAGGACTTTCCCCATGAATTCAGCATTCAAGAGGGTGCTAACACCAACTGGTGGTAGAAATCTGTGTTAACAACAAGATGTTCGGATGCTTCCTGAGATTTTCATAGATACTTTCATGAGAAAAGGCATCGTGAATCCTGAGAGCTGCAAATTGCCCCACACCTCTGGTAGCAGGTGAGAGGGAGCACGAGGGCTCGGAGCTGAGGCCACAGCAAGTGTGGTGGAGCGAAGGGTCCCTCCTCAACGGAGCAGGGAGTGCTGACTGCACACAGACAAGACTTGCAGAAGACCTTGTTTCAGGAGATCTGAATTTCAGGTCTTAGAGGGAACGGGACACTGAAGAAGACCATCTGTATGACCTGGTATGCTGTCTGAAATGACTCTGTGGATTTCTCCTGATTTCCCACCATTCTGAGCTCCATGCGATTCTGCGCATCCCCTTGGTATAACCAAGTGCCGGAAGGCCAACTCACACAGCCACGAGCCTCCACCTCTCCACAGCACTGTGCCACGTGGCCACAGCTACAGGTTCTAGTTTTTACACCTTACTCCTCAAATCAGAACCAGGAAATACTTAGAGGAGACCAAAATGGATTTGTTACAACACTGGCTAAATAGTATCCAAGGAACGATGACCACCGTGACTTGGGGAGATAATCCTAACAAAGATATGGAGTTCTTCCTAAGAAAAAAGATAAAGAAATAGCAAACGTTGCCTGACAGCAAAGGCTCTCAGCTTCCCATGCTGCACATAGCTCCTCCAAGCCTCCAGCTCTGCCTTTGGCCACGCTGCTTTCGCAGGGCGAGAGGGGTTCAGTATCCCCACCAAAAGAACCTCAGCCAGGCCGCAGTCATGCTAGGAAAGCCTGCGGATGAATCAGCTTTACTGCATGAAAACGAGCGAGGGAGAAAAGAGACAAAAACAGAGCAAAGAGGATCTGAAAACGTCCTAGGAATTGTTTATAAAAGGCTGCAACTGTAATTAAAAGCCTGTGAAATTCAATGGCAAGGACTGCACAGAACCCCCTGCTGCTTCTCTTCAGCTGGAAAGCTCCGCATTGCTCTCATTTTTTGATAGTACTTTACTTAATCTAAAATGCTAAGTTTTAAATAACAAAGTCTTTTACTTACATAATATTTTTTTGGACACTTTAGCAAGCTCACGCCAGGAGCTGAGCTCTTTTAAATGGATCTTTAAAGGAAATCCATGTAGGTCTGGCCGGACTCATCACTCAGCCTCTCAGCATCCTGCACCGGGGCCCACGGAACCAGCCACACGCCTCGCTGGGGGAGCAGGAAGGTTTTGGCTTTAATAAAATGGCAGCGATTAGAGTCCAAGTATTTTAGTTTGCTGGAAATCAGATTAAAAAGATATGCTTCAACCCAATTTGGATATTTCAAAATATTCAAATTCTGCATGGAGCAGAATCCCCCCATTTCTAGAAGCTGTATTCCTTACTGCTATTTACAGCGATTTATGGAAGAACTCAGGAAATTGAATTATACATAATAACATTTATTTCAAGAATATCAGCGTTTCATAAAACTCAGCTCGTATCTTCAGAACAGATTTAATTTTGAAGTAAATATTTTAAGTAGTAAATAATATGTTTCTTTATAATTTGTCCCAGTGCTGAAACAGCCAGCCTGTTACAAATCTACACTCTTATCTCTCATTTTAATTTACAAATTTCAATTTTCAGCTATTGGGTGTTTGATGCATCTTCCCCTGCTCTCTGGGGTACATGCTCCTCTTCATACCCTAACCATAAAACTATTAAAACCTCTTGTTATTTGGCTGCAAGCCTCCTTATATTTCTCCTCAGAAAGCAAAACCAAAACAAATGAAAAAATAAAAAAGGCCGAAATGGAAAAATTCAGTGCATAAGAAACTGGTCAAGGAGGATGAACGAAAAAAAAAAGTTGTTTTTTTTTTTTATAAATAGCAATTAATTTGGAGTATAAATCATAACTATCAAGTATTTTCTTCTCCAAGGACGGAATTAGATCTCAGCCAGCTCTCTGACAGTCTCACAGAGGTAAGATGGGGATGAGTGGTCTGACACCTGAACGCTTTCTCCGAAGCTCCAATGTGCTTCTTACAAACTCTTTACTAAGGGATTCAAGTGTGATCACAGAAAAAAGCAATCTGGTTCCAGGGTGAATAAACAGAGATGGCTTTTTCTTTCTCTTTCTCCTTGGGAAACCCGACCGTTAAATTAAAGATGGAAAAACCTTTTCTAAGTAATGCCAAAGCTGTGGAGTTAAACACAAAGAAACTCTGGAACCAGAAAGCCCTCCAGTTCCTCCAGTGGCCAGACTGGCCTGGCCTTGCATGTGCATTTCTGGTTTGATTTATTTTTTATTGTTTTTAATCAAACCACTACCTTAAGCTATTGCTTATAAAAATTGGCAAGTATTTACCTAACGCTATATCTGCAAATAGGCAAAGTTAACGTTATTAATATTTGCTGATCCACAACAATATGTTTTACTCTGCAACTTTAAAGGAAAACACGAATGACCTCATAAGAACCTGAACTGCATCACTTCCTCACTTTGCTTTGTTATAATTCCCACACTACATTAAAAGCTTTTTCTGTTTCAGACGTGCACTTGTGCGCACGCGTGTGCATGCACACTCATACCTATTCACTTATTTACAATTTTGATTGCATGAATCTGTTCATCAACGTTGTGCGAATAATGCCAGGAAAAGATACTCTTCAAAAAAATCAATAGGCTGAAAGTGCTGTTTTAGGGTTGCAGTAGTTGTTGGTTGTGTTTCTGAGTTATTCCTATTGACCTGAGTTCAAAAACAAGGTATTGATTTATAAAGTACCTTCAGTAAATAAATGCACATTCTTCCTGCTAACCCTAATAACCTGTAGCATACAGAGCAGGGTTCCAGCTCCGCGCAGGAAAGTGCTGCACAGCGTGTCAAGAGTTTTCCAAAAGCCAGCAGACTTTTTGGATGGAAAGGGTAATGGAGACAACGCTGCAAAAGGAGGGTGATTGACTGGGCTGTGAGCAGGAATTGAAAGAGGGGGGAAGAAACGAGAAGGTGATGACTCCTTTTCAAAGGAAGTCCTGCAAATTATTAGGTTTGTGCGTATTTGCAAGTGATGTACAGGAAAACCTGGTGTAACCTGATGGCCTCCACTTGTGGACAGTCAGGATGTATTTTTAACTTTCATGAGAAATGCATCCATCTCTGTGTGAAGGATGAAGTCGAGACTAATTTGTAGATATGGGTTTTAATTAAAAAAACCCAAAATATCCAGTAGGATTTAGAATAATGCTGCTACCTCTAAACTGGCAACTGTTTACAAACGTGATCACCTGAATCATAAAATCATGGAATGGTTTGGATTGAAAGGGACCTTAAAGCCCATCCAGTCCCAAGTGGATCAAGTTGCTCAAAGCCCCGTCCAACCTGGCCTTGAACACCTCCAGGGATGGGGCAGCCACAGCTTCCCTGGGCAACCTGGGCCAGTGCTTCACCTCCCTCACAGGAAAACATTTCTTCCTCATCTCAATCTCCCCTCTTTCATCTTCAACCCATTCCCCTTGTCCTATCTCTGCACTCCCTGACAAAGAGCCCCTCCCTGCAGCTTGGCCACACCACCACAAAGCCCGGCACTGCGACCTGGCTGGCAGCATCACCACAGTGAACCACATCCAGCTCGCGATTGCTGCTCCAACACAATCACCTGGGCATTAAATCCATGCATCTAGGGAGTTGCATCAGGCTTTTGAAGCCCGCTGCAGCTGCTGTGTCTCTAATTTGGGATTACTATCACAAGAATGGCTGTCACCAACACTGCGCTATTTTATCAGATACCAAGTTTTAGAGAGAAAAATATCCCTTATTTTCTCTCTACCTTACAACGTCACATGAAACCAGTCTTATGGGAAAAGAGGCAAATAGGAAAGTTAACAAAAAAATATCCCAAGAAAAGGCATATGTAAAAAACATTCATGTGAGGGGAACATGTCCATCTTGAGAGTCCATGTCTTAAAACTCTTACAATATTTACTGTCCACAGAGTCAAAATAACAGTCTAGCTTACTCAGTAAGAGAACCTGGCTATGCTGTGATCACAAATATCTGTTACATTTGTACTGGTGTGATGAAATGCCTTTGCTCCTCAGAAGTTTTCAGTTTGGGTACCATCTCACCCGAGCATCCCTGAGGGCGGCCAGCAGCAGACTGCAGGGAAAACAGCCCCAGGGTGGCAAATCTGAGAGGAGACCCGGAGACGCCGTCTTTATCCAAAGCATGTACTCTGATTTGAAAGGTAATATTTCTGCCATCCCTGTTTTCCAAGTCTGAGGGGGCCTTTTCTTCTAACAGTAAGGCTGCAAATAAGAGATGCCTGCACAAGACCAAGTTTCCACTGCCAGCAAAGTGACAACGTGACAACCATAAAGAAGATGGTTATTAAAATAAGAGAAACAGAATTATCAACAAAGCTCTGCTCTCACACTGTTTCAAAGGATCGTTTCTATTTAGCTCTTCCATAGCATCTTTCATCTCATTTCCCACTGCAGACTTAAAGGAATTAGACAGTTCAACGAGGCAAGCAGTAAGAAGAAAGCCAAGCGCTTTGCTGCGGCGCTCCTGCTTTGCTCTTACCGAGAAACCAAGTTGTTTAGAAAGTACAGAAGTTCATCTGAATTTTCATACATTCAGAAAGATTATAACGCCCGTTTATTGTCCTCATTTTTATCGCTACAGGGTGATCTTGTCAACAATCAATGGCCTTTTTATTGCCAGTCTTTATCTCTCGGTGGCGTGATGCACACCTGTACCCAGTGCACGTTCCCAGCTCGGGGCTCAGCGCAGCTGGAAAATCCACTGGAAATTTTCCAGTGCAGCACCTTTTCACGAGATCTGTCAGCTATGAAACACTTTGTGGGAATGTGATAGTTTAAACCCATCTTGTGAGGAGGCCCAGTAGGTTTCAGAAAGACACGTGCCTCCCTTCTCCACCCTCGTGCCGCCCTGCGATGCCTCGGCTGCTCCCACCTGAAACTCCAGGTCCCCCCAGAGCCCTTCGCTCCCTGCTTGGTTCTCTTGTAGCTGTCTGCTAACACCAACTTCGTCGAGTGGGTCTCATGCTTTCCTAAAGCCCTCAGACAACTACCAAGATGAAAGAAGACAGCTGTGTCGGTAAGCACATCTCAGCAAGATATCCTACAACCTGCATAAACAATAAATATTTCAAGCTTTGATATTGTTTATGAGAATCTATCAGTTTAGCTCATTATGAAGAGAAAGACAAATGCATCCAAAATTAATGAAATTTTTCAGACAATAAAATTTTTAGAAGCACTGCCTGTTCATTTTAATAGTTTATGAATGCGAAGTGGCCGATCTATCCCTATTTTTACTATCATAAACCATTCGGACGACAAATGCTACATGTATTTCCATAACATTGTTATAACTTAAGTTCATCTCATAGTTTTATTTCATACTCCTCAAACCTCATATTTTAAAATTTATGGTCTTGCTACAAAGGTCATATATGAACAAGCGTAAGTCCTCTAAGATCTGTTATTCAGAAACACTAAGCTGATGTTAGTTTAATTGATTCTGTGGAAGCAGCGATGCTTGTAACTCCTGAGAATAAGGGCTTTTCACAAACTGGCAAACTTTCCAGTGGGTAAAATAAATATTCTTGTATCCTTATGTAACAGGGTATAGGGACAGCACGAAGCTATGTCAACGAACCTCTTTAATGACGCATTTTAGTGTAAATACTGTGTCCTAAAAATCTAAATGACCACAAGCCACGGACAAAAGCCAATAACACCTTCCAACAGTTTCCTTTCTTGGGAGCAAGCTGAATTTAAAGCAGGGCTCAAAGTAAAGTGCAAGGATTTCAATAGCCTGGATAGTTATGGAGTCCAGGATGACCCACGCCGCATGGCAAGCGGCCACGCAAGCCAAGCTACCCGAACAGGTTCCCTGGGGTTCCTCAGGAGCCTCCCCCCATCGCTGACCATGCACTGCACGCACCGCCACGATCCCACAGAGCATCGGGCACATCTGCTACAGGATCTCTGAGCTTTTTCGCCAGGACAGATGTAACAAAACAAATTTATTGCTCCTTTTCCCCAACGGGATTATAGAAAGGTAAACAAAGAAATTCTGAGTTCGTCAAGGAAAGGCCCCTTGAACTTATGTATGTGGCTGGGAGATTTAAGACTGCTTTTCCCAGAGTAAGTCTTGGAGAAAAACTATTCTTGTCCCCTTTCTGCAGAGCTCTGAAGAAGAGACAACAGCTTGATTTTGAGGATCATTTCACTTGGAGAGAGCAAGGAGTTAGCTGCAGGACTGCTTGTGAACTGGGGTGCTGACGCCTCCCTGTGCGAGAAAGACAGGCTTAGGAAACTCAGTCGATGCTGCAGATGAAGGATATGAAACTAATTATGCAAGCCTCATAAAGTGTTATAGAGCAAATCATAATCAAACCAGGGCTGATGACAGCATACACGACGGGAGGAAGACCAACAGCTTGCCAGAGACCTGCTGAACGCCCCACACCTTCCTCCCATCCCGGGCCCCGTTTCCCCCGTGCTTCCTCTGCAGGAGGGGTTTCCGCTCCCCACCTCCCAGCCAGGCAGATGTGAACCCGAAATCCACAGCTGCACTGCAGGCCGGCCCTAAACTGGAACCAGCTGGGCAGCTGGTGTGGGCAGCACCTCGCAGCACCCACCAGCCAGCGCTCCAGCACCCAGAGGGGCTCCGCTCCACGCAAAATATCCATGCTGGGACTGGGGCTAGCATTACCAGTAACAGCTGTGACCAGTGCCAGGTCTCCCCAGCACCATTCCCGCACCTCTGGGCGACGGTGCTAAAATCCGTGCCCCACGCGTGCTCGCCGCACGCTCCCTCCGCTCGCTCTTGGCCCCTGAGCTGCCCCGCGGGAGGAAGAAACCAGAGCGCTGTTTTCCCCAGTAGGTTTTCTATGAGTTTTGCTGATAATAACATTATGGTTTTCCCTGCGCTGGCAGTCGGATGAGAGGAGCCTGCAGCCTTTGGAGGGATCGATCCGATCGATCCCAGAGGCTCCATGTCATTTCCAGGGGATTTGCTAAAGAAGCTACTTATGTCCCTTTTTCATTTTCACCAACTCATTACCAGCTGCTGCTGCTCCCTGCATCTCAGCAGCACCTGCAGGAATGAAACCGGCCGCTCCCGGCTGCCTGATCCTGATTTAGATACCTTTTCCGCAATTAAACGTCGCCGATCAGAGCTGTTGGCTACAGACGGGTGATGCCAACGTGCAGGGTTCATTACCCACCTCTCCCTTCTGCCCAGGCACACACAGACACTCTTTTTTTTCTCATTTGTTTATGGTTTTTTTTTTTTCCTTTAAAGGGCAGCCCAGCACCAGACTAAGCAACTGATCCCCTGGCTTAACTTTTAAATTAAGACCATTGTAAATTTGGGAACTTGAGAAGAGATGGAGAGGACACCCATAATCCTTTGCAAATGTCAAGTGGCTCTCGATATTGGTTACTTTTCAAAGGTAGCTAGGCTACAGCGTGCTGCAGTAATGAAAAAGCCCTGCCAGGCCCACTCCATAGGGCTTCAGTCAATATACATAATATTATTGGGCTTTGAAAGGATTAAAGATTGTTTCTTTTGCTTCCTTGTAATATGGTGGCGTCCCAAGCTTTAAACTCCAAATGTGGCTTCTCCTTCAGGGGAGGATGCCAGAACCCGTGGGATGCCCATCGCTGTTCCCTGGAGCACACCTGAGCCTGTCCCAGCCCCAGCTGGTACCCTCAGTGCCTCGCATGGCTCCCAGAGCTTCCCAATGACTTCCTTGGTCCATTCAACAGTTACAGCCAACACAGGCATTTCACCCTTCTTCCACACCAAGAGATGGAGAGAGAATAGAGAATTTATAAAAATAGAAGTTAAACAACACTGAGAGTCTCCAGCTATCAACAGGACCCGAGGGTGGACTGGAAAGTGATGAAATATTTAGAAAAATAACATTTTTCTCTACATATTACCTGAAAAAGTTCATACATCTCCGTTTTGACTGCAAGATCTCAGTTCCTCACAAAAACTCATTAAGAACAAGAAGTCTTAACCATCAGCACTTATCTAAATCTCCTGCTACCCTTAACCATCACGGCAGCTTTGTCAGGGGAGGCAGCATGGGATGAGACCCCAAAGCAATGTGACTCCTAACGTTAGACCTCCTCACTGAGTTTGGTGTTTCTGAAAGCATCATCTCAAGAAAAGGCACACACAAAACCTGATTTAAGGGGTCTCAGACAAAGGACCTTGCAGCTGATTTACCGCCAAACCTCTATTTTTTATCTCTTCGCATTTTTTTTCTTGTTCTGATATTTAATTCATATTATCTCACTGAATATGGTGATTTTTTTTGTCACAACTACCGTAGAATCGTAGAACTGTTTGGTTGGAAAAGACCTTTGAGGTCATCAAGTCCTGTCCATATTGTGTATGTATACATACATATTGTACCTTGTATATATTATAATGGCAGGATTCCCTCTGAAAGGGAAAAAGCCACATGGGAAAAGTGTTGACAAACCTCTGCTCTCACTTATATGCAAGAGAAACGAAGAACTTGAGATTCCCCTGTAGGAGAGAGCAGTGCTTGGCATCCTGGGCGGCAGCAGAGCCCTCCCTCTGGTCTGGAGCGAAGCTCCCGTGACTCAATGACAAAGACAGGGATTTCCAACACCTGCTGTATTTTATTCATTGTGAACTGGTTGCTTGCCACTGAATCTTTACCGAAGTCACTAATTCTGAGAAAAGCAGCTGAAAAAAGCACTGCTTTTCCCTTACTATTCTTATGATATTATGATCTTCGACAATTGAGGTGGAGACTAGAATCTGCAAACCAAGCAGGTGTAGCAGCAATACCTTAAGCTCAGACCATTGAAACACGGCCGGGAGAAAGCCTCATCGACTTTGGAAGCAGAAATGAGAAGATACGCAGTGTCACAGCGCCATAATGCAAGGCTACACAGACGTCCTGACACAGTGAAACACGCAGCGAGCTCTGACGCTCGCTGTTTCTGGCTGCGCTTCTCCCACCGGGACCCCACGGGCAGTTTCACACTGAGAATTACCTGGATGAGTAACTTTCCATTTCAGCAGAAGACAGAAAGACAGGAAGAGGAACGAAAGGAAATGTTAGAAGTTTTTTAACACGGTTTCTTAAAAACCTAAATCACAGGAAAATTTTTAACTGAAACCTAATGATAGTGCCTCTGCAGGCTTTAAGCTACCAATCCTAAGCAAGGTTCTCCAGCTTTAAGGGCTGATCCAATGCCCATTGCATTCAAAGGAAAACCATGTAGCTACGACAGTGACTAAAGCTTCTGATTTCAGATTTCTTTTAAGAAGAAAAACGTTCTATATTAAAACAGCAATAAATATTATGGAGCACTTACAGACCAGATTACAGGGCACTTCAGGTGCTGGAAATAGTTATTCTCAGGTCAGGTGGGGAACCAGAGGAGTGACTTCTCACTGAAGTCCTGCTGCCGCGGCGCGATGTGCCCTGACTCATCAGAGCCAAGCTCCAGCCAGCTCTGACACAGCCAATTTAGTTGGTTTTGCAAGTTTTGGATGAGTTTGGAGTTCACTGACACTCTGCTCACTTGTTTATGGAACTGTCCGTCAATGTCCAATTTAAGAAGGATTTTTGGTAATTTTGCTGTGTCACAAGAATTACAGTAATCCTTACAAAAAATCGCAGTTTTTCTTTATTACAATGCAAATTCCTTTAATAGACTATTTGGGGTTGGAAGGGACCTTAAACATCATCAAGTTCCAAACCCCCTAGCATGGGGAGAAGGATAAAAGAATACGAGATGAGGATCCAAAACCTGAGAGAGCCTGAGCTCTTAAGGATTTGCCTTCTAGGACAACAGGCATCCAAAATAGAATAAACGGAAGGTTCCAAATGCCTCTGGTTTGTCTGATGCTAGTGGCCATGGGCACAAAGACAGTGATGACGGAACATTTTAGCAACTGGTATCTTTTATGAGATACATAGAGATACCATAAAGTTTCCTAACATCTTGTAAGTATTTTATAAACGTCACAAAAACCCCACTCAGACTTCAAAGGGGCTATAAAAGTATAGAGCTCCACTGCAGAAACCTGCAGGTGAGGAACCACACGTTAAATGAGGGGAAAAAGGAGAAAGAGAACCAAAAGCAGAATGAGACCAATCCAGAGAGTGAAGACATGGACATTACACAAAGATAATGGGGGAGAAAGAGAATAAGGACTGAAAAGGTATCTATGTAATGATCAGGGGATCCTTTCTCAAATAAACTCTCTTCACAGGTTGCTTTCTTCTTTCGTGATCACAGAAATCTCAGACTTGTGCGGTGCTTCTTGACTGGCAACTCAGAGAAACGAGCCCTAACCCTGCACTGCCTGCAGGTATTACACCTACTCTACCGGTAAAAGGTTCTTAAACACGTTTTTAAAGACTACAGCACAAATAGCCCAAATCCGTTAAAAGAAATGAATTTAAAAAAATAAAATCAAAAGATTCTAGGATGATGAGGGATAAATTAGAGGTTAAATACTGAACAGTTGTTCATGTATCACTTTCAGGATTTTGTTTTCCTCTTAACGGTAATTTTAATTTGAATTTTCAGGCCAACAGTGGTATTTCTTGAGAAATCTATACCATTCTCCTAGCAGTTTCCTTTAAATAACTGATGGATCTTTACAATCTAAATTCCAATTTAAAAGATTTGTCTGTAAGAAAATCCCAGTCTCAATAAAAGGTAATGCAGCTGAAGCTCTTCAAGCCAGGCTGATGGCAATAAAGCAGCAGTGAGTTTTTATTAGCTAGAATAAGTTAACAGAGTCCTAGTAATCCTTCCTATTACCACTAAACACCTGAATACAGATGCCACATTGTAAGTGAAGATGGATTTTTAATTTCTGGAAGAGTAAGATCCCACGCACAGCTTGTGCTGGGAAGGCGATGAAGGAGGGAGCGGTGAGCGTTAGATCTTTGCCAATAAAAGGTTTCACATTGCACAAGTCCACGGGATGCTGCAGAATGGTAAAGTCATTCATCACATGTATTTAAAGTTGAATTTGCTGATATTTTATGGTATTGGATTTTATTTCTATTAACATTTTATGCTGAAATTACAGAATGATTCGTGAGTACTGAATTTTTGATTGCTTTTATACTTGCTGGGACACTATTAACGTTGATTTACGTTAATAGCACTGTAAGAAGATATTAACAATGAAATTTCCAAAAGCACTTAGCATCCCATAATTGGAGTTAAATGACAAAAAAAATGAGGGGATAATAAAGTACAGAGAGAGGCAGGATTTTTGACAATACTCCCTCTAAACTGTATTTTTCAGGAAGAATTTGTACAGGACAATTTCATAAAAGAATAAAGTCACCCATCAAGAAAGAGAACACTTTCTGTACTGACTAAGCAACGTGACGGCGAATTGAGTTGTAGGTCAAGCACCACCTCCCTCCGGCGCTGGAGACAAACGGAGGAACTCAAGGGAACGATACAGATTTTGCATCTTTATGCCAGATGGGTGCTGACAAGTCCAGGTCTGCAGAGCACTTTTCTGGACTGAAATCCAGGAAACAGCAGTGGGAGGCTGATACAGGAACGACATTAAACAGGAAAGAGATTAGCCAAGTTTCGTCTTTTGATGCTGAGAGAATGAAGTTGCTCATGAGAAGGATATAAAATGAATGCCACACAGATGAAATCCAGAGAGATGTGGGGCAGGGAGCAGCAGAAGTGAGGTGTGCTTCTCTCTGACACAACACTTGCATTCACCAGTTCTCCTTGGGCAGCAGCCACACCACAGACTGTACCTCCTACAGCGTGAGACACTTTCCAAGTGGATGGAGTTGAATAATCTGTACTAAGATACACCACTACCAGCTCTAGCCAAGAAAAAACCTTGTGAAGCAATTTGAATGAGCTGTCCCCTAGGGAAAAACACAACTAATAACCTTTAGGTTTAAATAAGTTCTTTCTCACTTGATAGTTCACGCAGCGATGAAACCTCAGAGCACCCACCTACCTTCAACACCTTGGCCCCTTCTGACTTACCGATTCTTGGTAGCCGCTGGACAGCATCGTGTTTTACCAGTGGATGTCCTCAGCATGTCTAGACAACTAAGTTACCCAAAGGAGCAGGAATAGGATGAATGTTTTCAATTTCACTGCATGAAATCTCTTAAAAGTGAGTAGTTCTGATGTTTCATTTCAATCATGGTCATATCTTGGGACATTCAGTAAACTCATCCAGAGAATTAATAAAATGGCTTGGTAAAGCTGCTGATGTGATCCAGCAGGGCTGGTTTTACATTCCCACACTGGGGCTGTGCAGAAGACTGCAGCCACGGTCGAGGGTCAACTGACACACAACAGCCACGGAGGTGCTGCAGAAACATCTCACTCTACAGAAGATGCAAGAGGCAAAACTACCCCAGAAAGAAAATACTCATTTCACAAAACACTTACCGTTTTCTTTGATCTCAAATCAGGCTAAAACAAATTTAATTTTTTTTTTAAACAGAATTTCCCCAATTTCTATTTTGACATCACTCATCCGCTGGTTTTAAACCTTCCCTTTCCATTAAAAAAGCATCAAAGTGCTTTTTGTTAAAAAGTGCTGCAATGCACTTCACCATTCTCAACACATGCAGTTAAATTGCTCGTTTAGTCAAAGAACATATAGGGCGACGTGACATATTATATGAAAACTCGGAACAAAAAAGTTACCTTGAAACAAAGATCTTGAAAAAGACAACAAAAAGAAACAAAACACAGCACTTGATTTGCTTCAAGTAGATCTGGAAAAAAACATTAGAAGTGGTTGTGTAGATGCGTTTTATCAGTCTTGTTTAAATGACATTTTTGTGGGGGCAGGAAGAAAGAAGATACGCCAAAACATGTTCAGTCAGATTTGATCAAGAAAATAACTATGAAAATACTATGTTGGAAGGTCGCTTTGTCATTTTACTCTGACCAGTCAGGATGACCACGTCCAAGTTTTGTTAAAAAGAAACCGTATCATTTTACGGCCCACTAAAATGTGGACGAAAGTCACGTTAGAAGTCAAATTACTCAGTAATAAATGAAAAGTCTTGGCTGTACTTAGGAAAATAAACATGGAGCAACAGCAATCTTTCCAAAGTGATGACGCATCGGGTGTGTGAGTCAAAAATGACAAAAGCCAAGGGAATCTGAAGTCGGACCAAAGGCAGCTCTGTTTGAGATCTACAGACTTACTGATGTTAAGGTCAGAGGGGATGCTGTGATCTCACAGCCTAATGATTTCATCCTCAAATTTAGATATGAAGCTGCTGTAATGGCTTTTAAAATATAAAAATATGTACAAACAAAAGCATAAATATTAACGTAAAGCCTTCAGCTGAATAGGATTCTATGAGACGGGTTGGTAAGTTGGCTGACTACCCCATCTCTTACCAACACAAAACAACTCTCCTGTCTGAATTTGCTGAGCTGTAGGTTACAGCCCTCGGCGCATGGAGATACCAGCTAGGGAAAGAGTTCTTTTGTCTGACCACAATCAATCAATGCACTGGTCACTAAATGCAAGACGTTATTACATCAAAGCGAAAAGAATTTTTGCATCGAAAGATTAGGCAATATTCCCTTTCAATGGAATAACAACTGTTTCACAGCAGAGCTCTATTTTGGCTGCAGCTACCTTCACCTAGTTAAAAACAAACAAACAAAGGCCCGACCCAAATCCCTTTTATCAGCAGGAACCACATTTGCTTACACAGAAGATCTGTCAGCAGACCAGAGTAAATAGATCAAATGGAGCTGACAAGCTACTAAATTTAATATGCCTCCTCATGTCTTTAAAATTCCTATCTACCCATGCATTTACGAGGTAGTTTTGTGGACTTCTTAAGTAATTATATTTCAATAACAGGCACGAGCTTGAACATATGGAAACCTAACAACAAAACCACTGACCGATACATAAATTAAAAACTGATTGATGGAAAGATAACTTAGATGCATCGTTAAATTGGTATATGATTGGAAAAAACAACAGATCAAATACTTGTGTAATGCTGCAGCTCAGCAGACTGTGATAGATCCATATCCAAATTAACAGCTAGATAGGAACCCAAATTAACAGCTAAGCAGACGTAACGAATGGGCGAGTGCTCAGACGGTCGGGGAAGGAGCTGATAGACAAAAGCACAGCCAGGTGCGGCGCCGGGAAGCCAATGGACAGGTACCAGCGCGTAAAGGAGAAACACAGAGCCACAGAACCAGATAACGGTGGGCAGGCATATGAGGACACAAACTGTCCCTCAGCCCATCGCTCTTCTGGATGCTCTCCCACAGCCTGTTTCCAACCTGCTGTTGCACCGTTCAGAAAGCATCAACTCCGGTGGGGCTGCCGCTACAGCCTGAGGGGAACAACACTGAGAATGCTGCCCCAGGAGAGCACAGCTGACACTAGGGCACCAGAAAATGACTATTTCTGGAGCAGAAGTAGCAGAAAAAGCTGGATTGCATGTGGAGGAGCTTCTGGGAACAGCAGAGAGTAGGTGGCCGTGTCTCCGAGAACAAGCACAGATCTCTGTGACGCCAGAGCCTCCTGACCATCCAGCACCTCGCTCGCCCCTGGAAGCTGTGCCACTGGCCAGCGTCTGCAACATCTCAAGTGGAAAAATGTAATTTTATTAGGGCTCTTCTAGTCTCACGTTCAGCATCTGCACTGCAGCAGAGCATACAAAGAAAGGTTATGAAGAATTTCTCATTACAGCCATGGGCGCAGGATTCATTACATTACGGCCAACCTCCGTTTGCTTCCCTCTGTTAATAAAGGGCACGCTGGGTCCAGCTGCCTCCCCAGCCCCTCGCCGCGCTGCCCACAGGTGCCCCAACCCTGGGCCACCCAATGCGTCACCCCCGCATCCTTCACGGATGGGAAACTCCTTCTGCTTTGCCTTCTCTAAATTCTTATTTCATGGGCACCTTCGTTTGCAAACCTGCTCTTGGAGGCCCAGAGCTGTAATTAATCCATGTCACAGGAAAGATGTAGTGTCGGTAGAATTTATGACTGGCGCTGAGCCGCCGTGATGAGCAGGGGCACCTTAGCCCCTTGTGATATAAATGCCTCTGCTAATTGGATTGCGGGAGCTAATCAGAAGCTGGAGAGAGAATGAACGTGCTCAACCTCCCCGCTGCTGGTGCAGGCTGATAAAGCCGGCAGCTGTGCTCCAGGAGGAGGTGTGGGAATTGCATCCCCACGCGGAGCCTCGCCCAGCATGGCTATTGCCGGGTGCCCACGGCTGCCACGGCACAGGGGGGGCTGCACAGGACGAGGGAAGTTTCCCCACTGACCACGTGCAGAGTGATGCACGGAGCGGCTGTGTATGTGCGCACAGTGGGCACACAAGTGCTGGGAAGCTGGTGAAAAGCCCACACCACCCCGGCAGGCTTTCTCTAGCCAGAAGCTGTCAGATAAGCCATAAGCATCCCAACGGCTGCTCCAGTAGGCAGCACACGGGCATCCCCAGGCCAGAGTACGCGAGACAGCCCAACAACCACGCAGTAGTCCTTGAGGTCGCCGTTGCTGACCTTGAGCATTAGAAAGGGGGCTGAATACTCAATCATCCCAATACCACGTCTCTCGATACCTTCGGTATGTGCCTTTCCCCAGAAAGACCAAAACCCAGAGGGATTAGGATGGAAGAAACACACCGATGATGCTCCTGAAGTAGGAGTAGGGTTGACTATACTAGGAGCAAACTAGGAGTGTCACCTCCTGTGTGTTCCAAACACCATATGAGCCATCAGACGGTGGGCAGGAGATGGCTCCCGATGATGGGGTGAGGATGCTCTTGAGATGGCTCCGACTCCAACCTCCACAGCAGCTTCAAGCTCTGTGATCATCACTACCTCCTGGCCAGGATGGACCTGCTTAGGTCTGACCTGACTCTACAACCGCACGTGCACAAACCAGGCATGCGCAAGTCCCTGCTGGAGAACATGGATTTTTTTTGCCATCCAAGGCTTTTCCACATTCAAACAGCTTTTCTGTCTTCTCCAAGTCTTTCTTATTGCCCTTTATTTTCCTCTCTGCCTCCCTTTCTTGCAAATACATGGATTCGAAAGTAAATCCTGAAAATGATGACTAAAACCAGTAATCCCTCCTTACAGAAATACTTTTCCACCTTCTTAAATCTTTTTGGAGGCGCAAGGGAGAATAACCCTTGTATTTATGCAAATTTAAAAGTGGCGTGTGATGATGGAAACAAAACAGTGCTGGACCGCAGCCAAGGCATGGCACCGACGGGGCCTCTCAGCTGCTCGCCTCCCGATTCTTCAGGGGAAGCAGCTGTAGAGAAATGAAAATACAGAAGCCCTCGCGCACACCCGCCGCCGCCCGCGCACGCATTCCAGCACCCGTCACCTCGGAGGCGGCAGGATGCGGGCTCTGGCCAGGCGCTGCCTGCAGATGCTGCCCGAAGCACCCCGTCGTCCCCCACAAGCCTCCCTGTCCCGCTGTTCCCGATTCCCCTTTCAGGAATTTACAAACATTTTCCGCAGATCAATATCTGTATTGATTATTCATTGTGAGCGAGTCGTGTGTCTTTGGTGATCCAACCTGGCAGAATGAGCAGCCAAAGGCTGCTGCAGTTACGGGGGGAAAGAAAGGATAAAAAAAGATCCACGGAAGGCGAGAGGCACCCAGATCTTGCTGGGTTTGCCACTGCCAGCTATGGAGACGGATGGAGAGGAAGGAAGGAAGAAAATGGGAATGGCATGAAAAGGAATGAAGAGAAGAGGGAGCTGAGGAGAGAAAGCAAGAGCAGGAAAAACAAAGTCATCGCTGGAGAACTGGTGCTGGGGCACACCGACAGCCTGGAGAGATTCCCAGCCTCGCGCTCGCTGTTCTGCACACAGATGCGGTGGACTTATTGCTCTGGGAGCGAAAAGTGACTCACGGTTTTGGTATCTGCTACGTAAGAGCTTTGGGGGGATTCCTTGGCTGGCTGACAGAAAGGGAAGAAAGCAGCAGCAGTGAGGTAAAACGCGATCCCTTCCTCCTGCCTTCTTGGGAATACGTGTCGCCCGGGCTGGCTGGAGCAGCTCGCTGCTCGCTTATGATATGCAAAAGGAGAATAATTAAAAGCGCCAGCATCACTTGCAAAGTGAGTAAACACAAAGCCTTTCAAAACATGCTCTTCAGCTAATGAGAAGCTGTAATTTCTTATACTTAGAGGCAAAAAAGACACTGATGAGACTCAGTGGAGTGTGTGTGCATGCGCGCCTGCGTGTGTGTGCATGTGTTTGTAGATATGAGAGAATCAGTTAATTGTTGATGATGTTTAGAAAAGGGATTATGAGAAAAGACACTGAAATGATGACAGGGAACATCTTGGATCAGAGCCAAAGAAATAAAATAATCAAGGACAATCAAGCCTGCAGCTCCGGAGAAAGCACCGACTGTTCTGCCGGGGACTTGGAAGGAATTTCCCCACGCTGCCGAGCTACAGCTGGAATACGTGCTTGGCACCAGGAGGGAGAACTGCAAGGAGCAGTTTGCTTGGAGCATGAAACAACAGAAGAGAGAACTATGGAGCTGTGCTATAACTCAGAGGTTAAACAGCTTTGTCTGCTTATGTGTCAGATGGAGACTTGATTTTGCCCACATCCGACCTGCTCTCTGAAAATGCATCTTCTGAAATCATCTGCATGCAAGCAGAAGCTGACGATTCTCCATATGCCTCTCCAGAACTGATGTGATGTTACAAAAACAAAGAAAAGGGAGCTTGGGGAATTAAGTTCTCCTGTGGCTGCAGGACCTGATGGACCTGACCATGGGAACTGATTCTGGAATCGATTCCTTCATTAATTCTGGAAATCGGAAGCCCCTTACTCCAGTGGGGGGTTGCATCTCGCTGCCTCCAAGTACACAGGGAAGGTGACAGTCATCGGGAATAACAGGAGCAAGCTTTCCTTCCCACCTGAGCATCTGATTGCTGTCCTGAACGAATGGATTTTAATAAATGTTGGCTTTCTCTTGGGCTGAGGTTGGGTGGGGAGAGAGGACAGGGGGAAATTTGAACCATCTTGTGACTGTTACATTGTAAGTGAGCTCCAAAACGCCATCTCTTTGTTTTGGATGTTAAACTCCATCTTACTTCATTGTTGCTGAATTTTGGCACGTTAGACTCTGGGCTTCTCCAGCAGCAGAAACACATGGTCTATTACAGTGGGAATCTTTGGGGACGCGGAGGCAGAGAAACGAGCCAATCATACATGGCTTTCCCACATATCATGTTTTTTCAGCATTTGCAGAAAGCGTTTCGGATGGTATGTATGTGTGTGTGCACCAGGGAGGGCGGGAGGGGGAGAGGGGATGCGCAAGAGGGGGAGCGAGTGCCTGGCAGGAGCAGGATGTTGGGGTATGGCTGTCAGGGATGCGGCGCGCGGTCCCTGCTGCCAGGCGGACACCCCTTTCCCTGCACCGGGGCTCTGCCGAGCCTGCTCAGACCTGAGCTGAATGTTAAACGCAGAGGACTAGATTAGCATACTAACCAAGTCGTGTCAACCCCCGGCAATCAGCAAATGGCCATCTCCTCGCTACAGCCGGTGCGGCAGAGCCTGCCAGACGCTTAACCGTGTCCTTTGTCAGATCGCTTTTTATGTTTGTATTTAGCTTTTGTTTTCCAATCAGACCCTAGAAATTCATTAACAAGAATGAAAGGCAGAGATGCAAAAACCTATAATGAAAACAAATGATCTATTTAAACAGTGCTCAGGCTGAAAGGAGGGGTCTCGTAGCGCTGGGGCCAGAAGAGAAGAAAATCCCGGAAAATGCCTGGACACATGCATGTCCCTTCCCGTGCCAAGGCTCCATGGAGACAGTTGCTACAAAGCCGGTGGGCTGTGTAAGGATGTTGTAGCGTTGTCTTACAGAGCCTCAAAGAAACGCCAGCGACCGGCCAAAGAGAGAAGTATTCATTGTTCCTGCTCTGCCTGCCGTTAATACCATAATTACCACCGCAGCTACCAGACGGGCTTTAATTAGGAACAACTTTCAGTGCCTGGAAGCATAAACTTTTAAAATCATTCAAGTTCGTTCACATCGTTCCTCCTGTTTGGAAAGAGCAGCGGTGTCCTGCAGCCGACCAGCGAGGCAGCCCCTGGAGCGAGGGCACGGGCAGCGTGGGCTGCAGGTGACACGGGGACCAGGTGCTGTCTCCGTGCCCGGGAGCCGCAGCCCGGCCAGCAGCAGGGAGGCTAGACCTGGGGCACTGGGCTGTCCAGCTGGCTTTGTCACCTGGGTTATTCCTTAAACAAATGATTTCGTACCTGTTAATGTCCCCTAAACCGTCGTACAATTGTGGACAATAAAAAGATTTAATCCAAGCACAGCCTCTTATCAGGATCCATCAAACAAGGGAAAAATCTAAATAATCGACATTGTTTGATTTTTACTTTTTAAATGGTGTGTGTGAGCTTTAAATATCACAGAGGCAGACTTTATATATTTGTCAACAGGATATTAAGGTAAATAGGAATGTGGAAAGGAGGAGTATGTGATCAGCCCCAAAGCTTCCTGCACAGCGTGGGTGTGCAGGGCTGTGAGGTCAAAGCCGGGGACAGAGCCTGTGTGCACAGCCCAGGGATGCTCTCCCTGCTGCTCGCATCCGGGCAGGAGCCCCAACACAGCAGCCCTGAAAACAGGCCGCTGCCACAGGTATTTTCTGAGCTCTGACAGGCTGTAATTTATACTTTTGGGAAGCAGGACTGTTAAGAGAGAAAAAGGAAAATGTACTTTAGCCCCCTTTGCCATTTTGTCCTCTGTTCTTACTGCAGGCTGGGTGATATGGGCAAAGACTCTTCAGCTCTGTGTGTGTCAGTGCAGGGATTTCCACTAATTCCAGCTGATTTACAACAGCTAAGGATCTATAGCTCAAATATTTTAAAGATAGAGAACTTAAAGGATTCATCTGTTGAAGAAATTAGAAGAAAATCTCATGTATTTCAACAACTGCCATAAATCCCCATCTTCCAGTATGGAAAACAAGAAGTAAATTTGCTAATGTTTAAGGAAACGTTTCTGATTTATACATGGTAAGGGCATGCTGGATAGTCTTACTCATACAGTTTAATCTACCTTCACAATGAGATAAACAAACTGAAACTGTGCAGAATATTCACAATTTATGCCAGGCTACAACCAACCTGATCATTAAAGTTCTAACTGTAAGCACTGCAAATGGGGGCGAAACGTTTGCTGCTTTCTAGGGATTCCTATCAACCATGGCTGGACTCTTTACGCTGTGGGACCAGAGAGTTTTGGAGCCACTGAAATAAAAGCATATTTTCACAGTAGCTTCTGAAAGAGTTTTGTGTCAGTTAACCAGAAGTATTTTGGGAAATCACACAAAAACTGTTTGTCATATACACCAGGATATCAGCCAGGTGATGGGCTACAAATATATTCCCACTGTTTTTCAGTATTAAAAGAAAATAGAGGAAAGTTACTAAAAATAGGTTATATTATGCCAGAAGATCAAGACACACCTAAACTGAAGAATAAACCTGGGAAAATACTAGTAAATGGAAAGGCTATGGCTTTGGCGGAGCCGCAGGGTGTCTCTTATTTGGGATGTTCATCAGCAATTAAGAATGTTTCTCACCTGCTCAATAAACAGAACAAACTTCAGGCAGCACCTGCCAACCCCAGAAAAAAACCAAGGATTTTCCAGCCTTTTCCTTGCTGTCAGTAAAACCTGCGATTCTGAGCATATGCTCCACTGCCTGACTGCAAAATAAAACTCCCTCGAGGAGAAAGCTGCAGTGTAAATGTTATTTGCCCTCTGACAGAGGATAAATTTCTCTGGATGCAGTTACCATGGCCACAAACCAAATCAGCCTGGCAGGGGTGAATCCAGCTCCCAAATGGCCCCTGTCCTCCCACTGGATCGGGGGGATGCTGTGTGCCCTGTGATTTTCCCCACGTGCATCCACAACAAGTGCTTCCAGTGCAGTGGGGCTGGTGCCAGGGCAGCAGGGCAGAGGATTTAGAGTGCAGGATGTGACAGGAACTTCAGCAGGCTGATGTAGCGCCCAGGAAAACAAAAATATTCCTATCAAACTTTCCCTCTGCCCAGGAATCTTTGAAGTTAGGCTCTGTTCCTCCTTGTTTGTTCTAGCAGAAGGTGTTAAAAAGAAATGGCAGTGACATGAAAGGATGCGACTCGCCAGCTGCAGAAAATGAGAGCTCTGGGTGTTATTAACAAACGCCCCTTGTACTCTGATACACAGCATTGGTCCTAGTTTTTCTGCTTCTTTCAGAATTACCGAAGAGCAATTAGCCCATAAACAGGCAATTATAATAATACGCTATAATAAAATCCATGACAACTATAGCAGCAATATGAACAATGGTGTTTCCTCGCCAGGCTAGGCTGAAATCAAAGCCTTCAATTTAACAACCAAGCCTATTCTAGATCCAAAGGGAAAACTGAGGATGGCATGGAGGAGAAAGTTCCTTTTTCCAAGGGAAGGTACTAGAGCTGCATTCTACTGACACTGTTTGCTCTTCACAGAACTAAAATTGTTGATACTCCTTCCTGCAGCTGATTAAGCATCTGGGTCTCCTCTGGAAGCAAATGAGACTCACAGAATCTCGCCCTTTAGTAAAATAAAATCGTATCTGCTTGTGCCAACTGTACTTTTAAAAGTTACAACTTTGCTAAACAAAAGCAGTTTTAACTGGGACATTTAGAAGAGCTTCTCTTCTCTTGAGGCTTCCTCCTTGCCAGTTAGTCTCACTGCTCAGTGCTTACCTAGCCCAGAAATACTTCTTAGGAACTGAAATCTGCACTCCTGCATGGTTACCCTGCAATACAGCCCAGTTCTGCTTAAACGTAGGGAGCAAAATCACAGCTTGAAAAGGAATGTTTCTAACAATTAAGAGAAAGCTAAAAACCAGTGGATGCAGTGAAAACAGATATGCACGCTGGGTTCTAGCAACTCTACAATTTCCATGCATTTGTCCTACAAATAAATTAAATATAATAATATTGTGATTACCAGTAAAACCATGGGCACGGCTACCTGCCGGGCTAGCACTGTTTGTGTGCACCCGTGTGCCACAAACTAAACAGGCTTCTACCTTATTTTCACTTGCAGTAAAGTATTTCCCTACTAATCCCAGACAGCTTGCCCACGTGTACTTGCTCTGAAACAGAATTAAACCTGCAGTTTAATCTAACTGAGACATTCAAGCCAACTGCTCATAGTCATCTAGTGCACTCGCTGGCAACCTTTATTGTGTCTCACCCATATACCAGCTTTGGTTTGGTTTCACTTTGTCACAGCCCAATCTTTCCACTTACCAATTTGGTGAAGTTATCATAAAATCATGGAACAGTTTGGGTCGGAAGGGACCTTAAAGCCCATCCAGTTCCACCTCTCTGCCTTTGGAAGGGACCCCTCCCACTGGATCAGGGTGCTCAAAGCCCCTTCAACGCTTCCAGGGAGGGGGCATCTACAACTTTCCTGGGCAACCTGGGCCAGTGGCTCACCACCCTCACCGTGATGAGAGCTGTGAGGTTGCTGAACTCCCTCAGCATCTCGCTACTTTTCCTGCCACAACCGTTAAAGAAAACAACAAACAGCTTGGTCCCCAAATGGATTCCAATTGCGGATGCTGGGTGTTCATAAAGAATACTCACAATTTTCAATACAACACAATCAATCAGGACATAACAGCGTGAAAAACTCACAATTAACCACACGTTATCTCTCCAAAAACATTGCGAAATTTCCCCATTTCAAACTCCTTTCTCATTCCTGAAACGGCCTGAAAAGTTGCCTGACTAAATGGGAAAAAGTAGATGCTTTACTCAGGATCCTCTGAGATATTAAGAGCACAAAGAGAATGAATGCCTTTGCCCATCACAGAACTTCCCAAGGTTTCCATTTAATTTATAAGTCTGATGATCCTCCAGAAATTGAAGTGTGCACTTGTGCTGTAAACAAAATACTTCAGATAAAAACGTATGAAGAAAGCAAGAGAGAAAGCTTCCTTAAAGGATTAAAAAAATCCAACTCAAAAGTAAATACAGGAAAAAATCCAACTCCAAACTTACATTCTCAGTTTTTAATCTAGATAGAGGATAGTGACAAGTGCTTTTTGAAGCCTACCATTAATCTTTCTATCGCTATCGATATTACATGAGGTTAGTTTGATATTACGGAGCATCCCAGATACTACCAGTGACTTTATAGTGACTCAAGATATATGGTTGTATTAAACCCAGGTACTTCACAGTGACTGAGACATTTCTAGTTACATAAACAATAATTCTGAATGAAATTCCGACATTTGGACACCAGGTACTTGTTCAGTGCCAAACCTAATGGTGGAGACACCAGTAGGAAGAGATGGGAATTTTCTTCCCATGTTCAGGAAGCTGGTTTATCTGCCAGTGCATCATTTAACATAGTTTTGGGAAACTGAGTATCTCAGAATTGAAACAGACCACCTGAATATGCTTTCCTTACAACAAGTCACACGCACAATGAAACAGGTCAGGAGTCTTGTTATTTTCTCATCTTTCCTTCTGCCTGTTCGACTAGGACAGAAATCCAAGGAGCAGTTTTCCTGCTAAGAAGATTAAGGCAAAGACACTAATCATTTAGCCTGTTCTTTAATGACAGAAACCAGCCGTTAGGGCCAACATAATTAAATAACAGAGCCCCGATGGTGCCTCACCAGCCCATGCAGAACCATAACCTGACAAGGTATCAGCTTGAAGACATCTCAAAACCCCCTCAAAATAACAGATGGTCTTGTTCAAAAACCACCTTTTCATTCACCTTAATGCACTGAAAGTAAGATGAGCCAAAATTAGTGACCAGCAAGTCAGGTGATAAGAAATCCTTCAAGCAAATAGTAATTATTAAAAAAACATAGTGTCATTAGAAGAAAGAGCAAGCAAACACTGCTCCTCCCCAGAATGGCAGAGGATAAGTGACACAACTCTAAAATCTCTGCCTGAGAACAGTATAGTTGTACTACATGTAATCACATCTCTTAATCCATGTTATTTACATTACACATCCCAGGAGGGCTACCAACACAAAAATCACTTCTACAAGGCTTAAGAAATTTAGGTCATAGAAGAACTCCCTAACTCAGTATAGGAATGCAAAGATGATGTAGCAAGGTTCAGCACCAATGAGCGGAGTAGAGGAGATGGTTCATATTTAGAATGGAAAGAAGTTGGTACAAACTCCCCAGATCAATGCCTGCAAGTGAAAGAATATGAAGCGTAAAAGGAATCCTGAGGGATTTGGAATAACATACCGAAAGAACCAGAAGTTTGTTTACAGCATGGAGTTAAAACTTTTTATCTATGTGCAGCTCCAATTCAGTCAATATTCCCAGCTGTTCCACCCCTCCTGCAGCTGAAAGCTGACCTGAACCATCTTTATATGCTAGGTACGTTTTGTACTCTACAGAACAGACAGCTGCACTTACAAAGTACATCCCAGCTCCCTGGCTTAGTATAGGCAAGACTGCGTCAGCTACATTTAAGTGGTCTTGCCGATGGAAAACCTACAACTTTATCTGTACCATGGACTCTGACTCGTCTGTCAGCAAAGACACCAATTCTGCGGTCTTATTTCTCTGTGCTCAGTGCTGTTACTGATTTATTAAACAAGGAAGCAGATGTGGAAGGAAAACAAACAGCAAAGAGTTCGGAGAAACAGTTGGATTCATGAGAAGCCTTCTGCTTCCCAATGAAAGCATCACTTTCAGCACACAGCTTAGCATCCAGATGGATGACTGAACAGGAGGTGTGATGTCAGGAGGTCTGCAGGATGAGACCTTTCCATTCCGATGTGGTTCTTTGTTGCAGTCACACCTCTGCAGGTGTCATGAATTTATGAATAGGAATTACCGAAGCCTAGAGAAATACTGTTCGCCTCTCCTCAATTTGTTACTCCTCTGCCTACCTTCCTCTACACTTGAATGCGTTTCACCATTTTCTAACTTGGCAAGAGTCTTGTTTCACCACTTGAATGTGATCCTTGGTCTTGGATGGCATCCGACAGGGAGAAAAAGCACAGAGAACTCTAGCATGGGCTTGAGAGAGAAATCCTGGCCAGGTAATGGCTACACCACTACAGGGTCACTTTGCAGCTGAGACTGCAACCTGCTAGTCTGCAAATCCTGGTCAAGGGCAGAGCTGTAGTTGGTAACAATGCCTCTTCCCACTGTGACTCAGGGAGATTTAGCCTAAAAGTGAGTGGTGCACTACGACACAACTACGGGACATGAACGTGTGAGAGAGACAACAGGTGAAAGGTTAAAATGGCACACATTCAAAGCTTGGCTTAAACACAAGCAGCAGAAAAGGAAGCTATTTGAACTAAAAAAGATACTTTCAGAAAGAAAATGAAGTTGTTTCCAACCAATGAAAATAGAAAATGACCTAAATCTAGCAAGCTAAATGCAAAAACCTTGATAAGGCCAGACAAAAAAAGGTCCCAGAGAACAATTGTTAGAGTTATGAGAGTGAATAAAAACTTCTCAAACACAAAAGCAGGAAGCCTGTCAGTCACCTCATGCAGCTGATGGATGATCAAGACGTAAAAGGAGGAATTAAGAAAGATAAGGAGAAAAATTTAATTCTTTGCACTGGTGTTCGCTGTGGAGGAGGTCAGGAAGGTCCTCGCACCAAAGCAACAAATCGCCAGAGGCACGCAGCGGTCCTTTAGAGTTTTAAAAGAGCTCAAATATGAAATTGCTGAACTTACTTTCTTCCTTTGTATTAAAGAATAAATGACAAATCTTTAAACCAGGCTTTAGGAGCAATGGTGTGAATCATAGATGAGAAAGTCAGATTTCCAGAACAGGCAAAATGATAGAAAACTATTGGTGCAATATGAATTAGAAGAGATGAGTAAACATGGGGTCTCGAGGAGGAGTCTCAAAGCCAAGAGAGAATTTATATGTATAGATCTGAGTTCCCTGACAAAGGAAACAGCCCCACTAATACGGGAGATTTGGGTTGATATGGTGGAATCAGATTTTCTAAAAGCTTTTCTAGAACATCCCTCACTAAAGGTTCTTAAGGAAACTAAACTGTCATGGAGTAAGGAGGATTAATCTTCCTGTGCGTTCCTGATAAAAAGATAGGGAAAAAAGGGTACAAGCAGAATGTTAGCAAAGGAGGGGAGCAGAAGATTCTGTGCTGCCTCAGTATACTCATAAATAACCTGGAGAGAGAAGATAGCGAAGTGTCACACAGATAATGAAGTTAACACACAAACTTTTTCAGGAGAGTGAAGTTTAAAACCAACTGAGAAGAGTTACTGAAAAAACTCACAGAGTCCAGTGACTGTGAGATAAAATGCAAGTACGTGTCCCTGGTTGAAGAGGGTCCTGGGTCTAACCAGGCACTTTAAATCTACCTTTTTAAAAGGAAGATATTAGCTTGCTTTTGTAAATGAGTTGGCTTGGGGAATGATTTGATACTGGTGTCATTTGGACTAGTGGGAGGGGAAAGCATAAGCCCTAAGACTGCATACTGGGGGTTTCGCACAGCACCCCCCATCCTTGGGGAAAAGAAGAGGAGCAGAAAGCTAAAGCTTCTCATTTTGGCCATATAACAGGATTAATTACTGGGACTTTGGCAGATACTTTGAGGATAGAATCCCCCGGTCCCTGCAGTGGTATGGGAGATGAGACAACAGTCCTATCGCTGCTTCCAGGTTAGTTGCAGGAAAATACACGACTCCATCCTCTGATGGATTAGATGAAAGAAGAAATACTTCTTTTCCCCTGAAGTGTCTGCCATGGGAGAAATCTCCCCTGCTCTTGGCAGAATGAGGAGTAAACACCTCCCACCGTGGGGGAAATCACCCTCCAGAGCCGATTGTGAAGTGGCAGAAATTTGATAGGAATGGTTGGGCTCGATGATCCAGTGGGTCCTTTCTAACCTAGTGATTCTATGATTCCATGAAATCCTTTTTGTCATTCTGGGCTGGACTGAGGTGGTAAAGGTTTGCAGCAGATGCTCTGCCTCTGTGCTGCGAGGCGGGGGGTGGCTCACTGCTCTGCTCCTGGTGCCACCCTGGCAGGCAGAGGCCACAGCCCCAGCTCTGCAGCACAGGGCAACGGGAGGAAGAGGCTGGGCCTCCTCCAGCTCCAAGGCTCTAAAGAAACAAGCAAGTGGTTGAAGTGGGGTGACCGGCTGTGGCACCAACCCACGCCCCGCGAACGGCCCTGACGTGCCTCCTGCGGCCGATGAGATAGCAGGGACAGAAAGAGAGAAACAGCTCTGACCCCCGCCACAAATTTATCTTTCCCCAGAAAGGAGCTGTACTGGAAAGGAGACTTGTTCCTCTCCCGCTGCTCAGGATTGACATGGGAATCCCTTTTGCCTGGCCGTGACTGAGGAGGAGCCTTCTCCCTCGGCAGCTGCCTTGATTTTACAGCGGCCGAGCTACTGTATGGCAAAGAAAGAGCGTCTGACAATGCCTACACTAAATTAAACCGGAGACCTCCTCGCCAGCACGGAAACAAAGCGCGTGGCGAGGAGCCGGTTGCCCAGACGCCTGCCCACGCGGGGCAGCAATGCGGGCAGCACCTTCCCAGCCTTTGTGCGGGGCCGGTGGCTGCGGGACGGCGCGACGAGAGGCGCGTGCGCTCGTTTTGTCCTGCCGCGTGCCCACATACTGAGGCCGCTTGTTTTCGTCTGATCACAATTAGCACCGTGCTAAATTCCTCGTGCCCCGCGCTAATTCAGGAGGATGGGCATGTCACACCCTGCCAAGAATTATAGCTGCCGCTGCTCAGACGGGGTCGTGCCTACCCTTTCATTAAGCTTTTGTTTCAAAAGAGAGGGTTTGAGGATTCTCCTTTTTTTGTCAGCAATACCCTTGGAGGTGCTGGAGGGTGCAGAGGCCACACAGTTTGGCCTAAGGGATGCACGTGTGCGTGTGAACGTGCAACAAGTCAAGGGATTCACGTCACGCTCCCCGATTCCTCTAACTGGGAAACTTAGAATTCCCCTAACTAGGAAATTTAGAAAAACACAGTCTCTCCAAGACGCTGAAAATCCCGGGATGCACAAGTGCTGCAAAGCTGGTGCCAGGCGCTGTGCAGAGTAGGGAGCGCATCCCCTCCTGCCCTGGACTGCACATAAGCCGCACAGTTACAAGCCAGGACGAGGCATGCAACTGAATGCTGCACCCACTGTCCCACCCCGTTTCGTGTCTTTGGACACCCAAATATTCTCAGGGCAGGGCTCTGCCCACATCTCACTTGTCTGACCACGTGCAATGCTATTCGGAAAACGCTGGTTCCATTAATACCTGGTATCGGATGGATGCTGCCATCCAGCAGCTGCTCCTGTGCACAGGCATTTCCCAGTGGAGCCGACTTCTCCGAAAGCAAAGGAGCAGCCCCTGGAGGGAGGGTTCTCCGTGACCTGCTCGGCCCCATGCCCAGGAGCTGCAGGGGCTGCACATCCCCCTGCGGACCCAGCCCAACTGGGGGAGGAAACCTCACTCCTTGCCTTCTTCCTAACTTCAGTCGTCACTCAAACACTGCTCCTTGTATGAGCTGGGGATGCTGTAATAAAAGACCAAAATGCCATCCAAAAAATGCTCTCTGTTAAGCTGGTGATGTTTCTAACATTTTTAGATGGTGATTCTCCTGTTTGTGGTGATGGCCAGCATCTGGCACAGACTCAACAGCCTGGCTTTGGAGGACACTTAGCTCTCCTGCAACATCCAAGGCCACTGTAACCTGTACGAACAATCATAAACCTCACTAATTCAGTGATCACGTGGAGGATGCTGTGAATTACTGAATCTGTCAGATTAGCAGTATGAGAGCAAGCTGTTCCAAAGAGACAGAATAATGCTTCGCAAAATGCAATTTAACTTATTTTCTTAATCGTAGGTTGATTCCTATTTATGCTAATTCATAACAAATTATGAACTGTATTATGTAATTGGCAAAATGACAATAATACTTCAGTAATCCTAGAGGGGGGTTGGTTTTGTTCTGTTTTTCACACACCATTGCTTACGTACACGGGCACGCGCGTCCCTGTGTATCCAACACACAGACACAGAAATACCATCGATTTAACCGTGCTGCCTCGCTCCACTCAGCAAATGAAGTCATTTTATCGAGCACTGGGATTGCTCTTTGAGGAGCAGTAGAAGGGACAGGGATCCTCCGTGTAAAGGCCGAGGCACACCAGGATGCAGCCAGGTACAAGCATGCTGCTCTGCTGGCTGGAGTCCTCCCATAAACAGCTCTTATCAAGGGGGCTCCTCAGGGTCGCATCCTGCTCTGCTTCCCGACAGTACTCCGATAGCTTGGAAAGAGGACAGACTGACAGATGGGGACCGATTGCTGAAGGGAAAGAGACACCATCGGCTCCTCAGGGAGGAAAGTCACCAGTACAGTATTGTGCAGGACATCTCATTATTAAGTTTTAAACCCAGGGTTTTACCTTCAGTGTGCATAGCTAATGGAGCCTGACCGAGAGCGGGCTGGGTGTGCGTTTGGCTCCCAGAGCCGGGCATTTGATCTGTAATTGTTTTTCAATGACTGTATCTTTTTCCATGTTATTGCTTTACACGGCTAGGGTTTGTACAATATTGAAAATCAATAAAAACGCATGAAAAAAATGTCTTCTCCCCCCCCGCCCTTAAAAATTAAATGATCTTGTTAGGATTGTAGCACTACTGTTTGCAATCAGTTAGCCTGTGCTTTCCTTCCCATGTCCCAGGACAGCTGGGTGTTCACTCAAAGGGCAGCACTGCAGTTTGGTCAAGGATGACCAGCAGGCACCATCAGAAGAGCCTGTGTCCACAGCCCAACAAAGCACGTGGCTGCCTGCTAATGCCACTGCTTCTCCGAGAGACTTCAAGGTGACAGCACTTGTATTGCCGCAGACGCTTCGGCTCGCAGGGAGGAACGCAGACCAGGGAAGGAAAGTGACTTTCCCTAAGTTATATGGAATTCCCCTGGCAGAAGGAGCTCACACACCTTGCTAGAATAAGGAATCTCAGGATGCTCTGACGTCCCTCAGCTCAGCTGGTCGGTCCCAGAGAAGGCAAGCATGCTCACAAACTCACAATGTCACCTGCTTCTTTTTTATTTCCTTGCTTACACAACAAACCCAAGTAGAACAGAAGCAGAAAAACCCCACAATAACCTATTTTCTCTCAACTCCAGATTAGGATTGGGATATAGATGCTACATGAGGTAATGAGCATGATGAGATGAGAACAGGGGAGCTACTTAAAGAGATTAAGGGATTCACTGCAGTGTAATTGAAAGGACTGATAGCCTCATTGTGGCCATTAATGGCTAAAGGAGAAGGAGCCCAATCTGCTGCAGTATTAAGCGGCGAAATCAGACAGAGGTGATAGTGGCCAGGGAATGGTTCACCTGTACAAAAGGCTGGAAACTCACAGCTACACACAACACACCCCGCCCTGGGTCACACTGACCCTTGCGAGCCTTTGTCCAAGCTCATCACGCTTGGATACAGACCTAAAGTGACTGCTTGGGTCTGCTTTGATGACTCTAAAAACTGAAGGCTGAAAGAATTGTTTCATATTCAATGGGAACATTCATATTCCTGAAACAAAACTAAAAAATATTGTTGGTTTGATAAGAAAATCCAAGAAAATTCTTTAATTTCAGACTGTGATTTCTTTAAAAAATAGGTTCCATTTCAAAAGAAAACCTTTTGGATAAAACGTTTTCAGTTTTCCATTTTTTTCTAATATTTTTGGTCAACCTTCTGCCAAATCAATGCAGCTTTGCAAATTTATAAAAACTGCTTTTCTTGAAATTAAATGAGTTCCGTGTACGTCCTGGATCACTGCGTGAGCCCTTGTACCCACGGTCACACAGGGCAAGATGATCTTTCCACATACATTTTGTGGAGAACTTCCCCTTCAGTTGTGGCAATGGAAGGGTAACCAGCCACTAGTGTTTTATTTCCAAACACGCTGCATCTCCGCGTTCACAACCTGCCTGTGAGGAACAACTCCAAGGGTCTTGAAGGTGGGGAACTGTCCTGCTGGCCCCTCGGTGGCCACACACGACCCACCTGGGGACTCCTTCCCCACAGACCCTTGCCTGGAGAGAGCATTCCACAGGCGACTGTTCCAGCCCCACAGATCTATAACGCTGCACACACTTAGCCAAAGCCCCCTCTGGTATAAACACACACACACACTCCCTTCAAGTTAACATCATTTTGTCCCGTTAGCCCGCTGATAGATCTGGCCCCACAGTTTGGAATTCTTCAGGAATTAAAGCCTTATATAAACATATCATCTAACTTTATTACATTATAATAATGACTTTTAAATAGCTTTGTAATATGTTCTATAACCTTTCTCTAAAGTGCACGCTATTGTACTGTCACAGTTTCATTCACCCCGTAACAGCCCAGTCAAAACAACAGATATGAAGGTAAACACAACCGAGAAGGTATCGAGCGCAGTGGCCCCTTTCCCAGGTTTATAACTTGCTTTTCCAGACCGCCAGCTGCTCTGTAGACAAGCCATGCTAATTGTGGGACAATTCGTGTATTCTTAAACTAAAATATTTTTCGGTTAAAGCAACGCATAAATAATTTATTCATTTGTATTTGCATTTAAATAGTTGAAAAATGTCCAAATTAACTGCTTTGAAAATTGTTCCAAAATTTCCCCCTAGGCTGCGACCTTGTGGCCAAGTTCAATCTCAAAGCAAATTGAAAAAAGGGTTTATAACTAAAACATCAAATGGCTCTGAATGTGCCTTGCTTCAAGAATCAACTTACTCTTTTGCAGACTCAGCTGAGTGCTCAGTTGGAGGCCTAAACCTTGGGTTTCAAACATGGGGTTTCCACCAAGTTACCCAAATCTAGTGTTGACAATTCAAGATTCTGTTGGAGAGTTTTTCTCTCATGCTACTTGATGGCTTTCTTAGTCCTGCTTGCAGACTCTCCTAACAACATAAGCAGCTCAGCCTTCCATTTAAAAAAACATTTCTAATGCTCACGGTTGTGGTGAAAAGCATTCATAGAATCAGAGAATGGTTTGGGTTGGAAAGGATCTCAGAGCCCATCCAGTTCCACCCCTGCCATGGGCAGGGACACTCCACCTGGATCAGGTGCTCCAAGTCCCATCCAACCTGGCCTCGAACCCCTCCAGGGATGGGGCAGCCACCACTGCTCTGGGCAGCCTGGCCCAGGGCCTCCCCACCCTCACAGTGAAGAATTTCTTCATAAATCTGGGACTTAGGGAACTCAACTCATGGTCATGACAACGTTGTTATTTCACATCACCTCTAACCTCATATGTTCCTACAACCATTTCTGCACCCAAAGCCAGAACGTGGCACCTTAAGGCACCGGGCTCACGTCCCAGCCTGACTACTGAACTCAAAAGCCAAACAGCGTTTTGTTACGGTTGCTACAGTACGTCTAGCTGCATGGAAATGGCTCTTCCTTCTTGCCTTGTCATAAATCTGCTTTCTGCACGTTCTGAAGATTAATTCACTACACTTTCCTTGCAAGAAAAACTGCTGAGAGGAAAGAGAGGAAGCACAGGCACCACTCTAAGATCTCAGCCAGCAGCAAAATGTCAGGAACCAGCTAGGAAGGGGGTTTCTTG
This sequence comes from Phaenicophaeus curvirostris, assembly GCF_032191515.1. Taxonomy (NCBI): domain Eukaryota; kingdom Metazoa; phylum Chordata; class Aves; order Cuculiformes; family Cuculidae; genus Phaenicophaeus; species Phaenicophaeus curvirostris. Next base: position 17,787,696 of record NC_091405.1, read on the forward strand.
ACAACGTGTCTTGATACCAACCTTCTCAACGTGCTCCCACAATGAGGGGGAGCTCCTGTCCTCATCACTATGTTCCTTCCAGGAAGAGAATGAAGAAACAGATAAAAAAGTGTACAGAAGAGGACAGAGTCAGAAGACTTCAGGTGTCAAACTTCCATCAGAACAGGACTAAAGAAGTAACCGACAGGTTTGTTTTATTTAATGTCTATTTAAATTCAGCCTGCCTATGTCAGGAGAGCAGGATGTACTTGCCAATCAAGAACACATTAATTGACTGGTTATTCTTCTGGCACAGAGGGTTGGCAGGAGGAAAGCAAGCAGAAGTATGGGGCAATCCCAATGGGTGGCACTTAGGGACAGCATTAAAAGACTATCAAAGCCTCCAATGCTACTTCAGCTCCTTCTCATCACAAGGTCCCTGGATCAGAGCTCTATGCAAACCAAAATCCCTGTTCCGATCTCTTCTCCTGGCTTAGGGGCATGAACTTGGAACACAGAAAATACAAAGACTTTGTAAAGGGATGACTCGGACTCGGGGCAGAGGGTGGGGTGGCCAAGGGAAGCAGCACTGCAATAAAAAGACTTTAAACTCCTCCCAGAGGAAGCCTGCAGCACATGCATATCTTAAAAGAAGGTTACCTCACCTTCCCTCTCGTTCGTCCCTAGAGCAGCGCTAAACTAACTAGCACTGGCTACCTGCCTGTTTTTCCCTCCTTCTTTTCAAAGTCATTTATTGCTCTCATATCAATATTGTCCAATTCTAGTGTTTTTTCCGCCCATGGTTCCAGCTCCCTGCACCGCCTCGTGAATTGGCTGACGGGCTCCCTATGTTCTTACACCAACGGCAGTGGCAGCAGCAGGGGGATCACAGTACAAAAGCAGGCACCAAGAGCCAAGATTATGCCTCCGGTACCTCACCGGCTCATGCAGCGCGTATATATCTTCTGTAAATAACCCTCAGTTTTCACATGGATTATTTAGACTTTCTGATGAAACTGCAGAAATGTCAATGCGGCGCCTGAGCACCCAATCAGGCAGCGGCTCCCTGACCCCTGCCCTCCGCCTCTCCAGCATGACTGCTATTATCTTCAAGGGGAAAAACCCTCCTTGTCTCTCGTTATACCTTTTTTTATGATCTAGGATTCTGTTAATAATGACTCCGTGTTACATAAAACAGATACATTAATGTCACCAAGTCCCAAAAGTACTGAATCAAGCTGACTCCTTCAGAAAGGAAGAAAGTAATAGATACAAGCGAGGGAAAGCCTTAATAAGAGCACAGATCCTAAGGACAGGAAGAGCTCCACCAGATCGCTTTCTCCTTCCTATTTGAAATGGGGTATTTAAAGGGCAAGAGAAGATCAGAGTCGTGGCAAGATGACTGCGAACACACCATCAAAGTGAGCAAATCAAACCTGTGATTTTAGGTGGTGCTGCAAAGGCTTGCTCAGCCTGTTACACTTGTGTGCTCTGGTCCCAGTTGCTAATGGGGAAAGGAGATGGAGAGCACAGGCAGCCCACAACCTGGTACCCACCTTTCATCTCCGGAACAGAAGTGCTGGCTTAGACCAACGGCTTTGGAGAAATGAGTTGCCTGGACTCAGTTTAGAGGAAAAAGTAGGCAACCCTTTGACCTATGCATATGGCTGAGACTATTTTTATGCCTCTACAGCTGGAGCAGATGTTACAATTAAAAGCAACAGCCAGTGATTGTTAGTGTGAGACAACTATTCAAATAGAACAAAGTCTCTCATCAGAGGTATGAAGATCTTTAGTGGCAAAACTGTGAATATCTGAAAGCTTCAGAGAAGAAAACCCAGGATAGTCTGGCCAAGCCATCTGTGATGGGAGGCAACACAGAAGGGTCCTGTGATCAGCAAGAAACACTGGCAGCACCCACACAGACAAACGGGACACATTGGGGTGTCAACAAACCTGGGAATTACCACCAGGGAACATGAAAACGGATTAGTAAATGTGTAAGCACTCACAAGTAGTTTAAGGAGAGGAAAACAACATAAAAAACTAAGTCATGTTTGCTGAATCTCGTTTGGCTGGGCACTGGGGCTTTGTTCACCAGCTACAGACAAAGCAGGTATTGATTCCCACCTTGAAAAATTTGGGAAAGGGTAAAATCCAAAGGCCAAGATGAGGCATATAAACAGATGCAGCATCTTTTATAAAGTGGCACCCACTAACACCATAAGGCTGAATTCGGCACAGTGAAAACAAGAGGAGAAAATGAGGGGCCCTGTGGAGCCATGGCTTGGCGCTTCTGAAAGGTGAAGTTCAGGCAGGACAGTAAAACTAGCCCCAATGAGCGCAACTTCCAGAACAACTCAGGATTTATCTCATCTACCTACCTAACAAAAATACAGAAAAATCTAAATTAGCGGTAAAGGTCCAAACAACAGTTTTGATTCCTTCTTTCACCTGGCCTGTTGAGCCTGGAGACCACAGCACGGAGACAAGGGAGAAGTTCCCATATACAACAGACTGTAATACAGAGGGGATGAGCTGAGAAAAGCAATGACGCACAAAACAGGAGTCCATTGAGTAAGAGAGAGTTACAAAGGGAAAAGGAGAAAGCAGAAAGTTACTCCTTAGAAAGCCTTCTTCAAGCTCCACCAATACATCAACTTTTCCTGGTCTGCACTGTAACAGAAAATACCTCTCACAACAGGCAGAGCTTGTGGAACAGCCCTGGACCTGTGCTCAAGTGTCATTTAGACTCATCTGTACAAACAAATCCAAACCTAACTCCCCTGATAGGGGTCCTCCAGAGTATTAGATCTATTAAAATTTGTATTTTGCAATCACTTCAGTTTACTTTGCTTCTTTTCCAGGTTTTATGCTAGATTAAATGGATGAAGGATCAGGCTTTGCTTAAAAAATATCTATTTTCTCTGGGTTGTGCCACTGCTAGAACAAATTTTAAATCATGTGATACAATCATCATCATTTTGACTGATAGGTTCTCTTTAGATCAGCCTGCGCGTGTTTAATAGAGCAAAATCAGACTTAATCTACTAATTTAACATAAACAGAGTACATGACACATTAGCCGTTTTTCTTAATTCGCTACTGTATGATGCTGAACAGCAATGAGGTTTGTGTTTACGTGGCATTCCAAAATACAGCGGCCACCACCAATTCCTTCCATTTCCTTGGATGAAAAAGTTACCATCTCTGCGTCTCTGTTCCTAATTCATAAAATGGACATCGCAAGTTTGATCTCAGAAGTGGTGGGAGGATTAATTTGTGAACAACTAAAAGTATAATGTAAGTGCTAGGTGCAATTATTTTAAGTGCTAAATATCTCATGAAGATGGCAGATAGGAGAAAGACAACAATAAGGCCGCTATTCCTTTTTTTTTTGTTTCATTATCGTATAGACAATGCTGGCCCTTAAAGTATGCCAGGCATTTTCCAGATCAGAAGAAAATGTGATCCCTACTCTGAGAGCGCCTAATCTAAGAAGTCAAAGATGAAAGAGGGAAAGGAACTCCGGATACAAAGGAATCTATGTAGTGACAGGTCCCAGCTTGTTATTTTAATTAAAAATATGCTAAATCCTTCTTTTTGCCTCTTTCAGCCCTCTCATCCAGGCTCTAAGTTTCAATTTCAGCGTTTGCATAACCTTCCCTAATCATCCAACGCTCCCTCCACATAAAGGAGCTCTTCGGAGCCAGGGTCAGCTTGGGAATGGGGTACGTGGACTGCGACAGTGGGTAGGATGATAGACACCAAAGACTCAGTAGAACCAGCTCAAACACTTTTCCAGAGAACCACACACATCCCCCTGACAGAAGCCCTGGAATTCAGAGGCTTCTTGCCACTGACAGGGAGTAAATCGAAGATCCCCCTTCACTTGCACCTACACACACGTAGCTTTAGAAAAGCATCCACTGCACTGAACACGCTTTCCTGAGGCCCTGGCAGGTCCTCAGATGGACCATCAATCAAATTCCCTGGGCCAAATACACAAAAATGCTACTTTAGTAGTGACTAGAGAGGGAGCCAGCAGTTCCGTGCTGGTTTAACTCTTCCAAGAGTTTTACCAGGGTAAAACTCTTTAGAGTCCCACCTGCCCCCTTCCCAATGCCTTCTAGTCCTTCCTGTTGACTGGCCCCCAAACCTGAGGCAAATGTCTCCAGGCGCAGCTGAACGCGCTGCGCTCCCTGCCTGCCCCCGGAGCCCAATGGATATTCCTTCAGATGTCTAACAAGCGTTGAACACAACTGAGGTTTAGAGAGAGACAGAAATCAATACCACAGCTTCCACTAGTCACGCTGAGGGATTAGCCGTCCCAAGGAAAAGCACAGACGGCTGAATAGGAGAATCATGACTCCGAATAACGCAAGAGGTTTATGAAGCTGGAAAGCAGCCTCCCGCCTTGATAACCTCCAGCTGGCCTAGAAAAAAAGCAGGGAATGGGAACCTCACAGGGGAGACACAGAGGCAAGGTGATGAGCCCTTTAAATGTGAACTGAGTTCAACACAGTGCGAAAGGAGACAAGGAAGGCTATTTGGCTCATACCATCGCCAAAGGAGGGCCCATAAACCTCTAACGACAAGAGATACGGGATCCTGTGTCACTGCTAACAAGCACTTCTGTCTTAAGAAACGTAAATCCTCTTTGATCTGGAAATGCTGCAAGAAACATCTAGTTCTGATGGGCAGAGCCAGGGTTAAGACAAGCATTAGAATAGAAGAGTTGTCTTAGCTTAGCAAACATCATATAATTTTCTGTGGTTTTATGAGTTGAGGACTTGCTGCTCCCTATTGCTCTCACTTTTGTTGTTTTGGTCACTGCATTAGGGCTCCAAAAGCTGCAGATATGAGTTTGTCTTTAGAGTGTCATAAGTAAGAAAATAGGGTCTACAGAGGAGAGGAAGGGAGAAGGAATGTTCAGAAGGCCTTCAAGGTTTAATGAGGCATCAGGAACATTTGCATAGTTGTAGAGAGGTCTTTAATGACCTCTGAAGTTTCAAACGCTTCTGAAGTTTACAGCCCAGCATAAGGTTATTGGAAACACCGAGTGAATAAATGCTCTCAAATGTACTCTGAGAGCCCACACAATCACAGAGGCACAGTGTGCTTCAGTGCCCAGGAAGCATCGTTGATAGTCCATGGGAGCTGCAATGTCATTCTGTGAAAGCAGAAGAATTCTTTACAATCCAAATTTCACCCATGGTGAGAGAAGAGCAATGAGACAATAGAGGTGTTGGAGAGCAGACAAAGCTCAAGTAACACACAGAAAAATCCCTCAAGGTAATTTCCCGTTACAAGCCTTCATAAAAGATTATTTATTTTTTTATTTAGCTTTCTGATTTTTCTGAAGCAAATTAATACAGGCGGGGAAAAGGTGTCAATACTTCTCAATATAGCAGCTGAACAGTTCGTGCACAATATAGGAACAGCAAGATGCCCTTTCCGACATATCTTCCTGAAAATAGGCTCCATTTATGACCTGAATATTTATATTATTTCATTTCCCCCAACTAGCTGTATTCATCTCTCCTGATAGCCAACAACTAAAATGGAAGATGATGTGGAAGCACATAGCACCGAAGATGCTCACACAACTTCCCTCTGCATTTCAGAATGGTCTCTGGTCTACTAGCCGCCCAAATTTATTTCCCACAACTGAAGTTTAAATCCATAACCAAGAACAGGTCTGTACCCAGCTGCCTGGTCATGCAGGACTGCCGGAGAATGAGCTCGGAACTTCAGCTCAAAGCCTCACAGCTGCTCCAGGCTTGCTCCATTTTAGGAAAATACAGTCATTTTGAAAGCGCTAACCAATTATTTGCAGAAAAGGACCCAACAGTAGACATGGTGGAAGCGGTGCAGGAACACGCCTGCCCTGCCTGTGACGAGGTGACTGCCTGGGGCAGGGGTCACATTTGTACAGCCAGGCAGATGTGAATATTCCGTGTCCATTAACCCAGAGACCGATTCACAGGAGCTTGTTCTTAGCCGCAGAAGCTGTGCTACCAGCCCACCCTCTCCCCGCAGGCCTTCTCCTCCTCGGCTGGCTGGCAGGGGGGCACAGCAGGACCGCAGTATTTTAACCTGGCCAGTGGCGAGCCCGCCAGCCACCTGCCCAGGGCCACCACTGGGACAGCCTCTCCCTTCCCCATCTTGGACAAAGCGAGGTTGGATCGGTCTGCCTTGGCCGTGGCGCATTGCTCCCGGCTGAGATCAGCCTCCAGCACAGGGAACGCATCGCTCCCTCGTGAGACCATCAATCTGTCCCCATTCCCCACCCCCACGGCTTTTTCTCCTGCATTAACCTAAAATATGAGCGCATATGCTCGCCCCCAGTGCTTCTGCTCCCAGAAACCACCATGTCCCCTCCCTCCAGCGCTCCTTATCTAAGGCAGCGTGTCACTGCAATTTTATGGTCAACATTACAGGCTCAAGCCCTCCTTTGAGCTGATTGCCCCGCGCTGCATCCGTTAGGAGAGCAGCCAGGCTTCCCGCGAGGAGCTGCCTCCTGTGCCGCGCTGCCTGACCCCCTCCGCCGGCAGCCGCCATAAATCTGCCGTACCTGATGGGAGATGGGCTTTTTAGGATCTCTCAGGGTGCTTTGAGGTAGCACTTCTATGAACTCCGTGCCACAATAAATAATGCTACCTGCAATATGTCTTTGGGAACGTGTCAGCGGTGGCTGTCCTGCCATGAATTTTTATTCTTTTGCCGTCTGGAAGATAGATTCCAGATACAGCATTTCCCCGCACTTAGTGTCAAATCTCTTTACCCCTTTGCCCCGGCAGAATGACAGGGACCACAAATAAAATAAAATAATAAAAAAGAAGCATAGGAAAAATGGCCTGAGAGCAGAGGGAAAGCACTAAACTCACCTCTCTCTGCAGCTGAGCGGCTTCAGAGACGACAGCAGCGACTACAGGCAGGGGCAATTTGGAATAGGAATAAGGTAATTTTTGTGCACTGCAGATAAGAATTCTGCGGGAGGATTCCACAGAAAGGAGAGTAAAGATAAAATTGCTATAAAGGGCATTATGCACGTAGAACCGGAAAAGATGGGAACGTGGGCCATCCCAAACTGCTGCGCCACAGATGAGGAAATAAAGTACTGATCCCACTAAAGGAAGAATTTTTTTAATGAAGAAACCTTTCCACTGTAGCTAAAAAGGTCATCCAGAACGACTAATGAAATGGACTAGATATTTGCAAATCTTGCACTGCAGATTTGATATCAAGGTTAGAGTGCGAAGGGAAGAATGCTGTGACAACTGCCAGCAGGAATCCCACGAAAAAAGAAATTGCAATTGGCACGAGAATCTTGTAATGTTCACTTGGATTGCTGAAAAATAACACGCCGTGCACCCCAGGGGTCAACAGTGGGGCCAACGCTGTTTCAGAGCCTCATTAATGAGCTGGGCATGCACAGGCAGAGCGCACCTTCTGCAAGTCTCTGTAGATGATACAAAAGCAGGAGGAGCAGTTGACACAGCAGAGGGTGGTGCTGCCTTTCAGGGGAACCTCAAATGGGCCAGCTGGAATCTTGAGACTCAACAAACAGAAGAGCCCAGTCCTGCACCTGGGGAGGAGCAATCCCAGACACCAGGACTTGCCAGGGGATGACCCGCAGGGAAGGAACTGGGGCTCCTGGTGGACGTAAGGAATGACCACGAGGCAGCAATGTCCTCCCAGAGCCAGCAGCATCCTGGGCTGCGCTGGGAGGAACATTCCCAGCAGGTGGAGGGGCTGATCCCCTCTACTTAGCACTGGTAAGGCCACATCTGGAATACTGGGTCCAGTTCTGGTCTCCCTGGTGCACAACAGATATGGACTTATTGACTGGATGAAGCAATCTCCAAGATGCCTTCCAACCTCAGCGATTCTGTGAGTGTGACCTCTTTGAGGAATGCAGGCTTTATTTTCCAGTTACCACATAAGCAATTGAGTAAACCACCCCTAGGACTCCAAGATACTTTAAAAAAACACCCAGGCAGGTAAAATATTATTAGTTGTACAATTCAGTTGGGAATATGAGAAATATCTGCTCAAACAACAGCATAGCAGCTGGAAAAACTCTGTAAAAAGATAAACAGTTCCAGCTAGAGTGGAGTTCACAATGCACATTTTTTTCCCCTCAGTCTCCCTCTTGTAGTGCAGTGCCTCATATAAAGCCAAAATAATGACTCTCTTCCACTTCTGAAAAACTGTCTTGGCTGAACTGCGATCTTATCTTAATTTGAAGACATTATTTTACTTTCTTCCTTTTTTTCTCTGATGAAATTACCAAGTCTCACATCCCTTACATCTAAAAGATATTAGGACGAGAGCTCCAGTATCTTCCCATTAAGATGCTTGTGCCAGTTCTAACACACAGTGTGTTAAAGACCTCGCTGTTCTACCATTAAGTCACCATTGCCCAGTCTTTAAGTTAAGTTAGGATTTAGCGATGCCGTATGAGACGTCCCCTTCAGCATAGGTGCTCCCCAACTCACATCAAAAATGATAACACTGTAGTTAGGATACAGCTACCCGCTCACCTTAACATCTGTCCTCTTCCTACTTCCACCTTTGAAATGGAATTTTAAACAGTGGAACCGAGACGTTGTTAAAAATATATCATTAAGAATCAGTCGTACAAAACAAGCCACCCGAAGATGTTGAGCCACTGCTTTTGCCACACAGCAGAGTTAAGGTGGAGGAGATTTACAAGGTCATTGACAAATGCAAGTATTGATTGAGTATTAAAGTGTCTTGTGATTAATACAGCCTTCGAAGTAATTAGTGCAGAAGATCTCTCATATCTCACCATGTTTAAATAATGTATCTGTGAACACGCAGGCCCCCTGTCAATCACTCCGGCTGAGGCCTAACATCACCTCACCTGATAACTCATTTGGAAACTGGGCTTCCTGCCTGCTGAATATCTTTCAAAACCAGCAACTCTTCCCTAATTGCCTGGGGTGACCTATATTTAGAGCCTTGCAGTTCACTGGCGGGGGGGGAAGGTATAGAGAGAGAGGAGCGCGCTAGAAAAAAATGCTAAAGCACATTATTTGTACAATAGTAATAAACCCCCAGGAGAGATATCAGAGGCAGTGAGCAGAGCTGGCTGAGGGACCCATGGCAGAAACACAAAAACAGCATTTACCCAACCCAGAGACAGTGTTCCCGTGTCTGCTGTAGCCACGCAACTCTTCCATTCACACTTAGCTAAGGGTCTACGCTTTTTCATACAATAGTCAATGTTAAAACTGGGGATTATGGAATTGCAATTTGTTTTTTAATTCAAAGAAATCTGTAAGCCAAGATGGACACAATTTCTCCGAGGTCTCCTAAACTCCTCTTGGAAAAAGAGGAGTTTAGCTAATACATTTCAAAGCTATATCTGCATCTGGCTCTCCAGCAGATCCCAGAACTCTACAAGAATTTTGTATGACTGGAATAACAGAAAACAGGGCTGGAACAGACCTCAGAAAGTCATTAAATTGATCTTTCCACCCACAGGCAGAATCAATTACACCTAAGCATCCCAGTATCCTGGCGTCCTACACTGAAGGGATGGGTCGTGTTAATCTCATAGCAAAGTGGTTGTAAACTCTTGATCAAGTCACAGTCATCTGCATCCTCACTAATTTTCCCACTCCCTGAGACTAGGGACCAACAGGCTCATAGCAAAGTCTAACTGCTCCGGAGGTACAGGAGCGCAGAAATAAGAACAACTTGAATTCTATAAGATAAAATATGCTCCAAAACCAGAAAAACTTCAGGAAAAAGTAGATAATGGGGAAAAAAAAAAAAGAAAAAAAGAAAAGAGGGTGGAAAAAGGTATCTGCAGTGCGTAGGAGGTACAGAAGCATCAAGGGAAGGAGGGCAAAGACAAGAAATATGCACAAACTCAGAAAAAGCTTACATTTTGGAAACATTATTGCTCATCTATTTCCCATTTTTTTGCAGCTATTTAAGGAATACTTTCTTTTACGTTATTATATACTGGTAATAAAAGATAAAAAATATACACAAGAATATGCTGAGAGGAAAATTATACAAAGACCTAAAAGAGTCACTCTGCTTTTCCACCCATGCTCAGCGACATTACAAAACCACGGTATAAGGAAGCTCCCATTCCTCATATCAAAGGCTCCATGTGGGGCTGTACATTCTGTATTTAAGCAAACTCTTTGAGCTTCTCTTGGCTCACCCTTGAAATAACTTCTGCAGAGGGAGAAACCTCAGCTGATGCCGAAGACTCTCAAGGCTAGGGCTGGCAGCCTCAGTACCCCCGTCTCAGCTCTTGGTCCTCACCAGAACAGCCTAAATCTGACCTGAAATGAGGTCACCACCACCTATGAGAACATCAGGCAGCCAGCAGTTACCAGAACCATGCGTGAGTTTTTCTGGAGCAAACCAGCATTTATTTGTCACCTGGATCCAGGAGGTAAATGTTCTGCAGTAAGAGCCACTTCAGCAAAACAAGCAGCTTTACACTTTCCGGGTGCTTTCTGGAGTCCATGAAGCACCAGGTATTCATCTAATGTCTTCTTAATCTCGTTTATACCATTTTCTTTAAACAATCGTAATCACGGGGTTTCTCTAAAGCACACTTAGAGTTGGTTAAACGTTTACTGCTTATTGGGTAAATAAGGCTTTGGCAAATGGTCTCCTTCAAACTCATTCATTTCTGAACCGCTACTTGATTCCAGTTTAGAAAAAGCAAAGAGCTGAACTGCAACCCCAACATCCATCTTGAGCTCTTTCAGACTTTCCTCTAACAGAGGCTAAGGGCTGGTGTAAAATACACAATATTCCAGTATTCTGCAAACACCGCATGTTCCTGCTTAGTGTCCAACATCGAGGGGGGTGCACAGCTGCCAGCCAGAGCATTCCTGGTTTAGAGGAGAGCTGGGACCACATCAATGCACTCGTGGGGAAGACACAGCCCTCGCCTTCCGCTGCCCAATTCAACTTTCAGAGGTTAAAACAGACATGGAAGTCAATCACTCTCCTATATCCATCAAATCAGAGCAATTCCTAAAGTAATTTGGAAGGGATAAAAAGAAGGAAAAATACTTATTCCCAGAAGGCACTGAAAGAAATCCAAACCTGGAACTTGTGGTGTTTGCTTTAAACAAAGCACTACAAATATTCTCCTGTCTTTAGTGTTAATCTCACTCTCTTTCTTCCTGCACCTGCTAATGCACCATAACTCATAAGTCCCTCTTCCTTCCCTTCTTACAAGTTTATTTATTGTGACTCTTTTACCAGCTATTGGTTCAACACACTCCATCCAAATATTCATCATTTACTTCTCTGGGTAAATCGTATTTAATCAGCACAGGAGAGAAAATAGCATAATTATAGATGCCGGATGCCATTACACTCAGAAGAAATTAAACCTTGTCTTAAGCTGTCCAGTGGTGCCTCTGATGAAAACAAGCAGGCTGCGTCGCTCGGGAGGTTACCGAGAGGTTAGTGGCGATGTAGGGCCAAGTGTACCTTCTAGGATCTCCGAAGCCAAGGAAGAGGGAGCAGCAAAGAGGCACGGAGGGAGAAAGAGAGAAGCTACTATAGATAAACAGAGAATACCAGAACTTCTTATCATGAAGCAAGAAAATTAATATCTTTTTTTTTTTGTTTGTTTTAAAGAATATGATGAGCCAAACTCCTACATGAATTAGAGTGCAGGAAAGCGAGGTTATTACATAGAGATGCGGTGGTTGTAACTAAATCCTGTCCACAAAAATCAGAGAAAAGACAAAGATACTGCATGTTTCACCTCTGGCTGTAGGGTGAGCAGAGGGGGAATTCTTCAGAGCAGGAGCCTCCTTGGTCTGTTGGTCGGCTTAGCACCGCAGGGCTCAGCTTCACCAGACTGCAGAGGAACAGTTCAACACCAAAACAGAGCGGAGAGAGGACATCCAAGTAAATCACCAACCCAGAGGCAGTGCCTATTAGACATCGTGCCAATCACAGTATTTCTGAGTAATGGGGCTTTTTTAATGTAAATAATTCTATTTTAGTAATACTAATGGACAAATTGCTTGCTAATCGATAAAAGTCCAAAAAGTCATTACAGTAACAAAGATGCAAATAGCTCCTTAAAATTGCCCAGAGGAAGACGTGGGGTGGTCTTCTTCAGCTGCCACTGAACCACTTAAAACTTGACATCACCCTCATATAAAATATCCCAGTTTACCCAGATTATGGCACCAAATGCTGCAGGAGACATTTCACCCAAAGGCGCTTCTTATTCATCACTTGACATCAGCGCTCAGGAACGACAGCCCAGGTTCAGACAGAACAATGGCCAGAAAGGCTGAGCATTGTATTCTATTTATTATTTATTTTTTTTGCTAATAATACATCTGAGGTTTAGATAAGTAACTAAGAGGAAGGAGAGCTCCTTCTAGTCCATCCTGCTGCCGACAATTAAGAAACCTCAAAGTAATTTTTGAAAATGTCAGCGTCTCATTTAGCAAACGGATAAATAATGAATGAAGCATAATCACTGTCCTGTGCTGGTGGTACAGCTTCGCGGTGTCATTAGTAAACTAACGGTATAATATCTTCGTGTCACAGTTTAATTATATCTTGTAATTAGTTTCAGCAATGGATTGCACAGAGTCAGGCCCCCTGAGCTAAACAAAAGGTAATAGAACTTTCAGAGTCCTCACATAAATCAATTATGAAAGTGTCCTGTGTTATTTGAGGCTTGTTTGCTGTAATTTTATGCACAAAGAAGAAATGATCCCCGCTGCCTATGGAGAGTGATTCACCTTACCAATTGCCTGCCTAAATGAGTACGAGTGCTACAGGAGCATGAGTCCACCCTGTGCTGAACATCTATCAACACACGCCCATCTAGAGGGGGCCGGGAAGCAGGGCTGCAGAGAGAGCGCGTGGCACGAGCGATGGATAAACAATGTGCCTTGCCTGGTTGTGAACATGGCAAATAGAGGAACATTAGTTAGCACTAGGCCAGGTTGGATGGGGGTCTGAACAACGTTATCCAGCAGAAGGTGTCCCTGCCCATGGCAGAAGGGTTGGAACCGGACAGTCTTTAAGGTCCCTTCCAACCCAACCCATTCCATGATTCCCTGGTTACACGCTGGCACAGTTAAGATGGTACTATGATTTTTCTGTTGTCATTGCTGATGTGTTACAGACAGTATTGAAATTTGGCATTTTACAGGTATCATTCATGTAATCCTCTGCATCCAAAGGTGCATTTCTGTTTGGTACCCCAAGAGGACCAACTCACCACCCAAACAACACACCTATACCTTCCTCTTTCCTCATCTACAGAGTGACAAAAAAAGCCCAAAACCATGCAAGACATCTGCTCTCTAGTTTCCACTAGCACATCAAGACAAGCCACCAGCACTGGTTCCTGGCCCCGTCTTCCTGGTACGCTTGGGTTAGTTCTTCCCCTTGCTTCGTTTCTGGCATTACTCATTAGGTGCCACGGGAATGAATCAAGCAGAAGAGGACCATATTGGAAACAGACCTGCACGGGCTGAAGGGTCCATTGAGGTTATGCAATCGTAATTGGAGCAGATCAAAATCTCTGCTGCCATCCTGCAGGCCGCTACTTAAGCTCCGGAAATTCTACAGAAGACGCTCTTTTCTTAAGAGCTCCTTATCCCTCACCAGCAGTGCGAGCATATATAAACTGCGGATATAAAACCCTGTACCTGTAAAGTGGCTGTGAATGATCTCCACTATCCCAGCCTGTAACTCCTCACATAGTTTTAGGGGGAAAAAGAAGAGTTGCATTACAGGAATTAAGTGTATGAAATAGCATTTCACAGTTCAAGCTTAATAGCTGTATTTTATTTGCATATTTTTTCCACAGCCTTCTTAAGAGTGCTCAGTATTCTGCTACCCCTCCTCTGCGTAGTGATGCACACGCATGGCTCTTGCTGCTCTTGGTGTCTGAGCACCTAAATCGTTTGTCTTTTCATGTTCCTCCTCTGCCCCCACTGCTTGGTGTTGGAAGCTGCCTATGATATGTGGGCTGGAGAAGGAGGGGAAAAAAAAATACAACATAAAATCAAACCTCTCAGTATGTCTAATTTTGGCCTACTGAGATCTCCAAAAGCAAAAAAGGCTGCAAGCAGAAGCAAAGGGCTGTCCGCAGGTCACCCAATCCGAGTCTGAGTGTCTGAGATCCCTACTGCGGGCAGCAGAGGAGAAGTGTGGAGAAGAGTCTGAAAGGTGCCAAGACATGTAATCGTCTCAGTTCTGATCAAGCTGCAAAACACACTGGGGTCCTGGTTCAAAGCCCTCATCAAGTCTGCCTTGAAAGTGAATCGAGTGGCATGCTGGCCTTTCTGTTTATACAACAACTTACAGGTTTAAATGAAAAGCTGCTTGATAAAGCAGCCTGAATCCTCCTATTGTGAGCCCTTCAGCAAATTTAACAAAAGAAAAAGCACTGACTAGAAAAAAAAAGGGTGAAAAAAAAAAGTCCACTCCTCAGAGCGGTGCTGCAATCCGGCTGGTTGCCATGGCGACATGATGACTTGTTCACATGGCAACATACCTTAGGTCCACTATTAAAATGATGAGAGTAAACTGGGTTGCACTAAGTATAGTATCCTGGGTGCTCGTGCAAGCCGTTCTCTGCAGCGGGAGCTGGGACGGATCCTGGGGTACACGAGGGAGGGAGAGGGCAACAAAGCTGGAGAGGGCACTTCTCGTGGGCAGTCGAAAAATAAGGGGGATAAACAGAGTCTGGATCCATATCAGAGGTGAATGACAGCTACACAGACAATAAATTAAATATCATTTTGATATAAAATCTGCCTTTATGAGCTAACGGATGTTTTCCGTACATCAGTAACCTGCTCCAGAGGGCAGTGAACTTTTTAGGAAGTGACCTCTAGTAAGCAGGGCAAAAAACAAGTGTGGGAAGAGAGGAATCACTGGAGATCCTATCAATGCATAACTAACTGTTTTAAAAATAAAACTTAAACAATAGCTGCTGCTGCAGTGAAATCCAGTCACAGAGTTTGTCATTGACACTAAAATCCCAAACAACTAGAAAGGGGTTAAATTGCGCAACATCTATTCAGTCAGAATGAAACCCAAGATTGCAAAAAATATATCCTCATTGAAATATATTGGTGTGTTTTCCACAATTCTTTTAATTTTAACATATTTAAACACCACCTTCTGAGAGCACAGCAAATTGCAATACTGCTGAGGAAGTTATCATCCAGTTGTCCTTCACCTAGATGAAGGACAGGATGAATCTTCCTGGTTTATAAAGCATGTGCATTACACAACAGATATGAGAAAGCCTCCAAAAATATAAATGATGAGAAAAAATACCTTTAAATACAGATTCTATTTTAATTTTATCCCCTCCCTTTCATTACTTTCTATAGGAGGTGGTAGCTTGGTATCTTGCTTGCTTGCTAACTTTAGTGCAAAGTTCTAGCTTTAGATAATGTTGTGGCCTGGAGTACCTGCAATTTGAAGACATGAAGCACAAACTACTAACGCTGATTTTTATCACTGAACAGTTAAACAAAACCCATAATGGCATGAAGCCCATAATGTGCAGAAGCACTCATTTTTCCTGCTCTTGTCACTGGATGTTAGCCTCCATTTGTCTGCAAGTCTCTTCTATCTCCTCAAGATCTCTAAAGTTTGCAGGTGACTTCTGGGCAGCTCCTGCATCCCTTGCTCTCCAGCACTGCCTGCAGCACAGTGTGTTGCCAGGCCCTGCTCTTGCAGAACGAACGAGGCTCACTAGTCGCACTGCTACGCCGGTCAGTGCTTAAGGGACGGCTCTGGAGGCCGCGCTGCAAGCTCCTAGCATGGAGGGTGCGAAGGTCTCACAATTTCAGCACATGTCACAGTGGAAGAGGGTTCCTTTCATCTCTGTTGCTGATGAAACAATAGCTTTGTCCCACTCCTCGAAACACAGTGAATGATAACTGCCTCATAAAGATGGTAAACTGTACACGGGAAAAAAAAAAGAAAAGCAACCTTCTGGTGTCTATCAAACTATCATGACAGCTGCACTCATGTTTCCTCCTGAGGACCAAAATAACTACAAAGTGCATGAAATCATTAAGCACGTGAAAATCCCAGAGGTAGGCTTGGGCTAAACCTCATGATTTCCCATCCAAAAGGCATCAAAGAACAAACCCTCATAGTTCATTTGCTGTTTCCCTTTGCTCTGCGCCTACCTGTGCAGATGAAGTTTGCCTTTGCTTGGCAAAGCATTAACTCTGAGTGCGCTCATTCTGCATGGAGAGAAGCTTCCCTGCCAACCTTCAGGGCTGGACAGTCACGGGGCAGGCAGGCAGGAGAGAGGACGGCAGCAGCTGGGAAGCCCAAGTTGGAATAAAAAGCCTTTCAAGCGCATCTGTACATCCACACATTCACAGTTTGTAGGAGCTTTTCCAAACAACAAAGGGAATCTGTCATTTTAAGGTAAAGTAAATATCATATTTCGCTTGAGTCAATATGACAGTCCCTTGCAGGAACACAGGTGATGAGGTGCTGATCCAGTAGGAGGCTGGGAAGCTACCTTCACATTGTGGCAATGAGGCACCTTTTTTATTCACAACACTATTTAGTCGGTAAACTAAAGTGTTCAAATGGACTTGGAATTTTTCAGCATGATGCAATGCTTTGATCAGGTCTGCAGTTTGATGCCCAGTACAAAAAGCTATAGAGCAGAAATTAATGCTGTATCTGACCAGAAAAAAACTAAAAGCAAAGAATAGACATCACCTTTTTCATTTTGTAAAGACTGATACCTAACTGAAGAGAATATACCTACAGTATTTTTCTTAAATTGGTGTAATTCCTAGACTTGCAAAGTAAGCATAGAAAGTCTTTCACGATGCTTTTTTCTCTTGTCTTTTTTCCGACTCCACCCCTGGCATATTCAGAGATGATTTCTTACTTTCCCCTTTCCAGTGGCGCAGTACACACCTACCTAATCCCTCCTTTAAAACAGATGCTTCTACAAATTGAAATAATCTTACTATTTTAAAAAAATCAATCCCTATAAAGAGCAGAGAAACGGAATCAAGTTCACCGATTCCTATACTTTTAATGATAAATCTAATTTTAGAAGTAAGATTTATCTGAAGGATAAATCAGGAAAGAATTTCAGCCGCTTGTAAGAACTTCATTAATGGAAAAGAAACCTGAAGGTTCACCAGTGAGACAACAGGTGTTTAAACAATTCCTTCCACCTACGCTCTCACGTCGACTTTATTTTCAAGTTTCACTCAATGATGGAGTTGTTTCTTAGCTCCTTGTGTGCTTAGCCATTTAATTAAAGCAATCCATATTGAATTCATGTCCAGATGCCTTGACCAGCAGAGCCAGATCCTCATTGGCATGCCAGCTGCTCAAAGAAGAGCACGGCCCTTTGCATACTAATCAGAAGAGAAGGCAGTGATTCATCAGCCTATGATACTGCTTCAGCATCTACAAGCACTTATGACATGTAATTGGTGGTGCATAAGCAAGCCAGGCCACATTAAAAAGCCTACAGATAGTCGGAGATAAAAATTAATGACTTTTGCTTTGTGCAATCCTGCGTGCATTTGGGGGGGTGGAATGGGAGGGGACTCTGGGATTAATGGACAAATGTAAGTAGGCACAAAGGAACAAAGAGTTTCTTGGCCTTGTTTACATATTGAACAATAATAATAAAAGAAAAGTGACAAGTTATGGGAAAGGCAAGTGTGAATTTTCGGCACGAGTGAGTTGGAAGACTGCTTGCAGTTCATTATGGATGCAGAATTTCCATACTCATTATTCCGAAACAAACCTCCTTAGAAGGCCCTTCTGGGACCAATGGCAGCAGTTTTTATTATTCATCTTTCGCTAGTATTGAGGATGTCATTATAAGAGCTGCACAGAGCTCTTGCTGCACGGCACACAGGAAGAGAGGAGTATAACTATCTTGGGAGGAATAGCTTATTTTTCATGAGGCCGGAGCAACCAAAGAGTCAGGGTCACAGTGGGCCACGGTTGTAAAATCAAGAGAGAAGAGGGAGGTAAATCAAGGACAGCAGACAAAGACATTACGTTATGCACCCGTGACAGCAGCTTCTGTAGATCAAGTTCTCATCAACACTATTCACGCATCACCATTGTCATTTGAATCTCCCTCTTCCTGCCACAAATCCCCTTTCTTCCCCAATGATGGATTCATCCTCCTTGAAACAATTTTGAAGAAAAACACAACTGTTCTGTCGTTATTGTTTCTTTAACGTTTGCGTTCTGCTTTGTGAAGTCTCCACGAGATGTGTCTATCAAGGACAGCACTAAAACTGAAGTTACTTGAGGCATCTTTCTACACAGAGTAACAAAATCGATGCATGTGTGATAGTTCCTGTAATCAGAAGCTCAGACTTACCTCATGCCTACCTCCAGCACACCAAGCGCTATCACCTAATTCAGCAGCTTCCAGGGGCAGAGGTCTACTGGTTTCAGCAGAACTCTACCCAGGTACAATAACTGAGATCTGGTGGCAGACTTTCCTTCTGTCGTGAAAACTGCCAATTACACCTATCATCGCGTGTTCTCCAGCACAGAGCCCGATACTTCTTCTTCCATTTCTACAGATAAACACTAACTCCAGTTTGGACTCTGAGTTCAGTCCACTTCAGCCACTACGCTCATCCAAGAAAGGCAATTTGTTACCTGTTGAACAGAAGTTTCTACTCTGGAGCTGGGAAGAGTTATTTTAGGAACTACTGATTTATTATAATCGCATCTATCTTGGTACTTTGCAAAACTGCCATTGCCATGGCAATAGTGTTAAGAAAAATGGAAAAAGACTATACTTTAGTCAAGCTTGTTGTTTATTTTAATACAGCAGACAACAAACCGTTCCTATGGAGGTCAAATACAACCACTGCATGACTCGGAGATAACACTACAAACCCAGAACTTGATTTGGCATTTAAGCAAGATGCTGCACAATCACATCTTGGCACTTTCAGGTTCTGGAAACCGCAGGCCTTAAGATGTCCTTTTAGCAGGATGACACGAGAAGTACCCAGTTGTGCCAGCAAAAGGCACTTGGCGCTGATGCCAAGAGCAACCGTGATGCCATGCAGCAGGGACAGTACCACTAAGAGCACTCTTTCAGAAAGCTTTTCTTTGCCTCAGGGAAGAAAAGATGGTTCCCGAGATTCACACACACTGGGGAGGAGAGCAAAGCCCTTAGCTTTTCCTTTCCCTGGTGGCTGCCTGTTCCATGACTGACACGGCCATACCGATACACCGCGGACTCGTGCTGGAATCTGCAGGTGAAGGGCAGGCTTGGCATTATACAGCTGCAGCCCTTTATACAACGTAAATTAATTCCCCTTCAATTTGATCCCATCTCCTTACTGGTAACATCCATAAAGATCATCTGGAGGACTACTTAGCCTTCCCATCCTTTCACAGCCCTGAAGAACAGAGGGTAGAGCGCCGGGACTCACGAAAACAGAAAATCATTGATATCGGCAGGCAGCTGAGCAGAAACTCAGAGCTATCAGTTGTGTTTAAGATCTACTGCTGTCTTACAACCTTTTGTTCGGCAAGCCTTACTCTTTATTTATCAGTTACACTGGTTAATTTGATATGTTTTGCAGCAATATGTACTGAGGGTAGGTGAAGGAAGCAGAAGCTGCAGCTGCATCTGCAGTCACTGTACGATTTATTTACAAGTGGGGCTTTGTGGTGCAGCTAGCTAAAAGAGGATTAAATTACGCTTTGTAGATTAAGAGTCTGAACACTATAAAACTCATAAGCCTTTGTATGCTAAGCAAGAACTTTGACTCCCATAGGAGCTTGCAACAGAGATTCTGCCTACGCATAGAAGACTTGAATGTTTTTGATACTTCGGTGTATCTTTCACAAACAGAGATATCATCAAACTACTGTGGAAACATTTTAGCAGCACAAAAATGTTAAACTGAATCCTGATGTCCAGTACATTTTCCCCTCAGTTCCTTCACACAATCAAACAGTTTTCCCGTTGTAACAGTATTACCACCAGCTACACATTAGCAGTACAGCCATTCCACTGCTCCCTTCCCAGTGCAAGAATACTGGCCCAGATCTTTGCTCACTGGAAAATGCACTAACACAGCACACGTACACCCATCACCCCAGCCTTTCCCCGCCCCTTCGCTTTTCTCCCCTTTCCTTTGTCCTCTCATACGTAGTTTACAAAGTGAATGCAACAAATTCTTTTGAGAGAACTTTTTTTTGGCATTTAGATAGGGTTCTCCTTAAAACAAGGATGAGCAGCACTGTTTGGAGATGAAGAAAGTAAAAGAAGCTCTACGTGTGTGCGTGTTCACTTGGAGATGTTTGAGATCAGTCATCATAACAGTCCGCTAACAGCTGCTCCTAGATTCTAAAATACAAAGGGAAAGTACACTGTTCAAAACAAGGTCCTGTGCGCTCCGAGCCCTCGTCTGGATGGGGCCACAAACACAGATCCCATCGCCAGGGCTTCTCCCCCAACACCACTCCTGTGCTTGGGTTTAGTCAGCCTCACACCTGCCCGCACAGCCCCTGTTTGGCTGAAATAAGATGGGTTCCAAACATTTTGCTGCATAATGGAATAGGAAGCGACTGTTGCTGGAGAAGTGCTGGGAGAAATGGCTCTCCGATACAAGCCAGCTCCAGCAAAGAAAGGAAGCTCCAGGGGCAATATTAAATGCTAACTGTCCGGGAATAGCTAAGAAGGGCATGTTAAACAGTAATCGCTAGGTAACTGTCTCAGACAGACAGAAAGAGAAGGGGAAAAAAACCTGAAGTAGCTATCTTTAAAGAGAACAAGCAGATCTGAGTAATCCAATTTAGGGGAGATAAGAGTCTGCTGGTAGCACTGTCCTTTAGCTGGACAAACGCCTTCGTTCAAGTGTCAACCCCAATCCTGGGGAGGTCAGCGCACGGGGCCTGCAGCCTAATGTACTCCTGAATTGGCTGAGTGGATTTCCGAACAAACACGCTGGTCCAACAGAATTGATTTTCAGCAGGCCGTATGGGTCCCTAACGTAATTATCCTGCAGTGAGTCAGTTCACAGCAGCCCCTGCATTTAAAAGCTGCTGGTCAGCCGAGAGGAGAGGTTACTGCCGGTGCCTCAGCCTCACCGCCAAGTACAGCTTCGCTTTTAATTGTTTAAACAGCAGTGGAATTTCTTTTGCTCTTTCTCAACAGAGAATCATTATATCCCTGTTTAAAGAGGTCTGGAGGGACCTCAGAAGAAACTTTCCCTTCAAGCTTTGTGTGCTAATGAAAAAAATCAAGTCATAGCTTTCTAATAGGAGAATTCAATTTATAACAAGCAAATACAATCATCTCAACACCGGCTCTACGCCGCAATGAAACTTCCTGCAACACGCAGCCTGGTGCCAGGCTCCGTCCCCGTGCCCCGCAGGCTCCGGGGGGTGCAGCCACCTCAGCTGTCGCTCTGCTCCGACCATCCTCAAAACCACTGCTGCTGCCTAGGGTAGCCCCTGGCCCTGGAGAACCACACAGGTCCTTGTTCTCAACCACGTGGACCTCAAGGCGTGATGGCAGGGAATAGCTCAGCGCTGTTACGGTGCAGCTGAGAGTGGGTTGTGCCTCCTACCCAACAGAGGCGTCGTTCCCCGCCATTTCAATCGTAGAATCATAGAAAGGTTTGGATTGGAAGGGACCTTAAAGATCATCCAGTTCCAACCCTCAAATACACAAGTTGATTCTTTATGAATTTCCAGCACATTGGAAGTGCTGACATGCAGCAAATCACATCTGGGGAAGCATTTACTACAGAAGAGCCAATTTGCTCCATGAGAAAGTTACATCAGATTTGTACACCAGCCCGATAAAGCAAGGCGAGTTTTACAGAGTGTCCTCTAACATGCCTTTTTCTCTCTCTTGTTGAAGGTTTAAGCTAGCTCTGACAGCCAGGAGACAGCCCCAGGAGGCCTGTAGTCCTGAGCTATGTACAAAAAAAAGTCCGTGCCCTAACACCGGCCCTTGTCCTGCAGCCCTTGCCAATAATAATGACGTGATGTAGCACTGAACACTCCAACGAGATTCCCCCTTCCCTGTTTCACCACAGCAATATCAGTTCTTTATAGAAGCAGGTGTATCACCCTCAGAAACCACCAGCACCGTGGGCCAATTCACAGCGATTTGACAACAAGGCTGCATTTGCAGTGCGAGCGCTCATCGAGGCGCAGCGTGCCTTAGAACCACCACTGAGCAATAGTTAAGTGCACAGGAATTCTGGTGCTGCTGAGCCCCTGCCCTGGCAATGCAGCTCTCCATACCCCACTGGATGGGGACTGAAGAACAGCCACGCTGGGGCCAGCTGCAAGCCAGAGTCCTGTCTCCAGCCCCAGCCAGAAAACACAGGCAGCGCAGTGTGACACAGCAGGTGGCACGGCACTCCTGTGTTCCATACCCACCCATGAACCTTTTCTCCAGGAATTTGTCTAATCCATTTATCCTTTTGTCCTCCACAATATCCTGTGCAATACATTCCATGCGTTCATTATGTGCTCTGAGAAAAGGTACCGACTTTTCTTTGTTTTAGAATTTCCCCATTTGGTAAATACCCCTCACTTGAAATTATTCCCTAATCGTTTTTCCTGTGCCACGCACAATTTACAAGCTACTACTACATTTCCTCATCACATTTGTTATCATAGATGATGAATGTTAGATTTTTAGTCCCTCTGCTTGTGAAAAGTGCCCCATGTCTGTAGACAGCCCAACAACCTGATCAACTCAATTCCCCATGTTGATATTTGCAAGTAAGGCCCAACATCTTGATTATCCTTCCGAGACTGCAACGCTTATTAATGCGGAACCCACCCCTCATATCTCCACTGAAGAGAGCCAAAAAATGTTAATACGTCCTCAGCTTTCCACAAAGTCCCTATTTCATCTGTAGTGCTAAAAATTTCTTGGCAAACTAAAGCTCCACCCAGACAAAGTGACCTGATTTATTTTGTATTGAGAGAATTAGTGCCGATGCAAGCTGCTTCAGAGCTCACCAGCCCAAAGTTGCAAGCGAGCAGACAGCAATCATTCCTAGACTGAGCACCTACCTGAATAATGGATTCACTGCAATACAATTTTGTGTTGGCTACATCTATGTTTCCTCCAGTCAGTCAGATGCTGCTTTAACTGCACTCTGCTCTCCCCGCTGCAGTTGCAGAAAGCCATCTGTCAGATTCTCAGCCTTATTTCCCTTTTCCTGTCTTTCCCCAAAGTAGGAGCAAATGGGGCCAGATTCCAGCTGTATTTTTCATCCTCCAATTAGCAGGCTCCAATTCATCACTCTGAGTATCTCCTGGCATCAGTGCTGAGATTCCCTCCTCACGCCTGGTAAATCGGTCTTCATTTAAAACCCTCTCTCTTAGCCCTAAATGGAAATCAATTCTGCAAGTTTAGCAAATAGTTAATTACTCCACAAAGAGGATTGATTGGCCTTTGATCACCAGAAAGCTCTGTAGTGCTATTAGTCTCTTTCATCTGTGATTAAACCGCAGAGAAAAAGAAACAAAAACTAAATTAGGCTTCTCCTGTTATCCTACAAATATTTAATGACGGGATAATCTCCTAAAGGTGCGATCAGGGGATATACATTCCACCAGGAAACGTCTCCAGCTCAACCTTGAACCCAAATTCTCTTCCTGCAAAGAGCCTGGCAACGAACTTTACAGAGGAACGGAGCTGAGCTCAAAGAGACGCTTTGTAGTACACACTCTTCTTGGCCTTTTCTTCTTTCCTCTTCTTATGTACGTTTTAATGCAGATAAAGATTTTCCCAACGGAGTCCTGACATGAATAATAATAATAATAAAGGCTTTCTTTAAATTCGGTTTTGGCTCCGCTGACTTTCTCAGCAGGACAAGGCTGTGTCCCGTTGATTTGCAGCATTGTACAGAGCTGTTTCCGCAAATGATGGGATCCTCCCACTTCAGACAAATTTCAAATATCGCAGCCTCCCACTGCTAACCCACTCTAAAATTCAGTCCCAAAGTAAAGCAGAAAGCTTTCGACACAGCCCCTACCCGCACTGCAGCAGAAGCCATGACAGGAAGGTCACAGGATGGAGAGCAAGGATTGAGTTGCATTTCTCACGTTCTGGGCAAATTTAAGGTCTAGGAACCTTCCTTTCATGACATTAATGCAAACCTCATTAGAGGGTGGCTGGCAGATCCCAAGTGGCCGGCACAGCCCGCGTGTGCTCCTCGCCATTACTCACTGCAGCAGCAGCCACGGTAACAGCTATCAGATGCATTACGAGCCTCTCCAGAGGTTCTCGGCAGCCAGGTCTAGTGACCACATTGTTAGGCGCTTTGCCAACACGTACTCAGGAACTGTTCCTTCCCCAATGCCCCCGGAATTTTAGGAGAACAGTGGAAACGTGCCTGCTCTTCTTTCACAAATTGGCATCAGCTGCAAACAGCGCTGTTCCCAGCATAAGCTGCCAGGTACAGTGAGGAAGGTTGAACCCAGCACCAGGCAAGGAGAGCTGCCTGAATCTCTGCAACCTTCGTCTCTCTGCCTGGAGAGGGTAACGACCACAGCATTTGGCCACCTACCAGCCGGGCAAGCAAGTCCCTCAAAAGTCATTGCACAAACCCAGTAAAGCTGGGGGGGTGAAGAGCTAATCTGGAATGATCGTTTCTGCCGTCAAGCATGGCATGTGGAGGCTCTGTGCTGCAGGTCCTTAGGAAAGGAACGATACAGACATAGGCCCTGGAGAAAGTTAGGTTGCGGGAGGCGTATCTCACCAGGTAAAAGGTGACCTGATTAGAGACAAGGCTAGGAAGCAAGGAATGGAGCTGGTAAGGCTGAACATCTTGAAGTTTCACAACTTGCTATGAAAACTGATAAAGTTTTCGTAACTTTTTTTTAGCACTAAAATGTCATAATAGACTTCATGCACGAGAAAAGAGGAGCCTCCTGACATGTTTTCAACTCTCGAATGGCAAAGAGTCCTTGAGGGGCCATGCCACGCATCAGGCAACAGCAGGCGTTAATTAGCCTAGATTTTCTATTGAATTGTTTGGTGCAAGCGTGCGCGCGTGCGTGTGTTTTTCTTTCCCTGGGTGTCTCATTTGCAGAATGTTCAATCATCCCCTCTCTCTTTCTGATTCTGCAGCCGTGTGTACTTCTGCACGACTGTCGAGTCCTGACACCTGTCAAACAGTGCCACAGTAAATTGGACGTGTCAGCCCCAGTGTGCTGGTGCCAAGGTGTGAATTAGATAGAGTCTCTCACTGCTGTTCTTCTGACCTCTTTACTCCATTACTAGGACATCCCGAGACACACCAAGCCTCAGGGTATCAAAAAAACCCAAAACACAACAAAAACAACCCCACAAACCCATTGCAACCTTAGCCGAGTGGCTCAAGGATTTAGAACTAAAGGGAAGAATTTAAATACATAGAATTTGTAAACACGCTGATTGCATTTGCAAAACTGCTAGAAAAAGGGGTTTGCATTTTTGTTTCATGCTATACCAGGAGGCTCCAGGAGGTCAGAAAGAAAAGGGAAAGTGAGTGAATAGTTACTGGAGCTTTCAGATGAAAAGATGCATAAGTCATTGTGCGCAGAAAAAAAAAAAAATCACTTGTTTATATTGTGCCCATCACTGGGGATGTGGTTGCCACAAAACTCTGCGCAAACAAAAACCCCCAAACAATACATCTGCCTGAAATCACCCTGATTCCGGTTCCTTACCTTACGCGGAGGTTGGGGGGGGTTGTTTTGTTTTTTAAAACAACGGCTACCAGAACAAAAGGCTGATTTGTGCAGCAGGCAGTTGTGGGGACCACCTATTGCACGGGGCTGCAGACACATATGGTGCCGCACAATAACAAATAAGAACAACAATAAAGAAAGCTGCACCCACTTTGCTCAGTACGGTGTTCTCAAAGTTACACAGTAAGAAGCAATTATCCCAAAGTGGCAATTTTATTTGAAAATAACATTTAAATTAAAATGGGCATTTCAGGACCTCCTGCTGAAGAGTGACATGGGCTGTTCAGGGGCCCACTGTCACTTTGTCAGCTGTCACACGCTGCCTTCTGCTAAATGGGCGCAGTTTGCCTTCACCCTTTATCCAGACTCTTAAAAATGCCGCACACATTTTATGAAGACCAACTAAGTGGGATTGCATCTCTGACAGCTGTTTCAGCTTGGATTCTGTGAAAGCGCTTTGCATACATCTATCTTTCCCGCTAACAATTTGGATAGATAACAAAAGCTGAGAGGAAAGGGGCGAGTGGGCTGGGGACAGGGATGGAACAAAGAGCTTCCGCTCCCCAGTCACCTGTTAGAATCCAGCCCAGGGGAACACCAACCAAAGCAGGCGTTTTCATGAGAAGTCAGCTCAGCAGCTTTGGTTAAATGAATGTTAGGTCTCAAGACTCCCTGCAGTAGGTAGGTGAACCTCTTGCAAAACCTCACCACAGCCAAGCAGAACACAAGGAAGAAGAGATGCTATTGCGGCCTCAGACACCAAGACCTGTTGACCATCAGTACAAAGCTGGCAGCGTGAGAGGAATGCAGGATTCCACTGGATTCCTTTACAGTCAGTATATTCTGAGCTGCCCCTTAGAATGTCATGATTTTTCTTATTCTCTCGTGCTTTTAACCAACGCATTTGATGATTACAAATTGCCATCTAACAAAACCTGTCCTGCAATCAATGCACAGTCCCATGAAACCTTTAATGCTGGAGGTTATCAGCTGAACAGCTCTCACAACAACCTTCTCTCGAGTCGTGTCGCCCATGACGTAAAATACATTATAAGTTTCAGATATTCCCAATGCTTCTGTGTACACAGACTTATGTTCCTCGTTATATGCAGACACGCTCAACAGCAGAACCACAATTCCTCTAGCTTTCCTTTGGCTGCTGATACACCTGTAGAAACCCTTTCTGTTGCCCTTCACAGCTCATACCATCCTCTCTGCAGGACCACATCCCATGGGATAAGGAGAAAATCTTCCGATTAAACTGGCAATTCTTATTTGCAAGGCAGAAGCAAGGCATAAATTCAACATAATGCCAATATTGTCTGAATTGATTCATTAGAATCACTAGATACATATACTGAGGACTTTGTGATCAAGAGTTAAACTGCTAAATATTTGAATATATAAATATTTTTAAATAAAAACTCATTCACCAAAAAATCCCAACAGATCAGACAGCTGAATGCTTTGACAAGAACACTACAACATGACATATGCACTTACTATCACTCATCATTTGATTTGAACTGCGCTGGTGAACAGCAGAATCAGGGCTGCTTTGTGCCAGCAAGGCACCATCTGAAAAATCGTCAAACCAAAGATACCAAAATGAAATGAAAGACCAAGTGCATACGCAGGAAGCACTATTTTTCTACAGGGACTAGCAGACGCTAGCGGGTAGCTACCTGCCCTTTTGCCTTTCCAAGTGGCGGGGGTCCATTCTCTGTACCTCTACACAATGTAGCCAAACTGGTGGCCACCAAAATTTTTTTTTTTGAGGCTCAAGAAGAAGGGTTTCCCACAAAGACAGCCAGTGTCTTGAGTCAAAAGCTTTCCTGCTAGTTTCTCCGTGCCTCGATTTCCTTCCTCAACATGAATGTATTTTCATGCTAGATTACGTTACAAAGATTTTCAGAGCTGTGAGATTTTCACATCTATGGTAATGAGGACCATTTCAATACTTAGAGTAGATGGAACGTGTGCAGGAGATCTACTGATGGGAAGTAAATTCTAATTTCTTCCTGCTTTTATGGCTGATTAAAGTCAAGAAATGTCTGCCGTTTGCTCCATTCTGTGTTGTGAGATCTCACATAATCACTGACAATAGTTTAAGGTATTATCTGATCTGTGAAAGTACATGTATTTAAAAAGAGGTAAAAGTCTTAAACCCAACATATTAAACATGAAAGGAGTGTCTGGTTTCCTTGTTCAAAGTAAGGGATCTGTTCTCAGGAGTGACACATCTATTACTAATTAAACAATTAATTTATTATGCAGCCCTTGTAGAAAACAACATATTTGAAGTCTGAAAACGTCTGCTAAAGAATGGAAAATAATTTGGATACAAATAATTATCTTCAAGATTTCCCTTTACATTGGAATATGCTTAACACAACTCGAACGTTGCTTTCCAAGAGCTAAGTAACAGGCACTGTGTCACTGTAATGCACAGGCAAAGCAGAGCAATAACAGGGAGTCATTTTTCCTAAAAATGCCTGTTTCTGAGTCATTTTAACAAGAGAGGCAGACAGATATTTATCTACAGCTTTAAAATTTTAGTCTGAAGGATAAGCTTTAACACAGAAGAGATTCTCTATCAGAAAGTCATACAATAAACCGTCACTTGGCTCCCCAAGAAACCTTGTACTGGGCAGGAAGACAAGATTCTCCATCCTTGCCCAGTGATCAAACACACCAAGAGTGAAATCTTTGGCACATGAGAGGTGGAAGAGGAATTGTCAGTATTTTAACCAAATACCACAGCAGATTATGTACTGAATACAATGTTTAACTTTCTTTCTATGTACAACCAATAGCTGTGCTGAGAGCTACAAGTCCAATTCTTTTCTCAAAATAGTTAAGCGTAGCATTGAGTTTCATCTTTTGAAGTGGGTCATGCAACTGGCACACGCCCCACGTACAGCCCTTAGTAGCTCCCCGTTCAGCTTCTGCACAAGGAAAGCTTGTGTATTCCAAATGCTGGAATCCGTTCTGTTTTTCTTTTCTGCATGATCCAAAAATCCTTGCAAGAAAATCCACTGCACATCATATATTTCTATGTTACTCGAGAGCAGGAAATGAGTATTCTCAACCACAAATAGAAACTCAGTTACAACACGGATTCAAAGGTCTATCCTTTTATCTAAAGGTATAATTCAAAATAGCATCCGATATCTTGTCTATCACACCAAGAACTCCATTTCACTAGAGCAGAGGTCCTAATCTGCCCTGCAAAGTCCCTTTCACTACCAGCTTTCTCAAATGTTTTAACACTTAAGTCCCTATCTCAGACATGATCTTTTACTCCAGCTTTTCTCTGTCATCATATTCCGATTTTTGTCTACATTTGGCTCTTTCTCCATAATACCTCAAAATCTTTTACTAAATATCTTTATCACTAAAATACTTGCCCAGACACCCATTGTTTGTCAAACACAAAACTGAGACGTCCTTTCTCTAGTCTTAACATCTTCATATTCCTCTGAGAGTTGGGACAAAGATAATGTTCCAACTCCATCACTGCGATATTGCAACCATCTACAGGTGCTTACTTTTTTAGTGCATACATAATATATTTATCTCCCTCCTTTACAGCTCTTTATGATCTGTTCCCTATGACTTCTCTTTCAGTATCTAGAGGCTAATTCTGCTTTGCATTTCCCTTTCTATCAGCCACCAATACAGTTGTTTTTTAAGTGTCTTCGCGTTTTCTCCTGTGCTGATTTTATAATTGGGTCTCTCTAACAATTCACAAAATGAACATGCTATTTTAAAATAGTTTATTAAAGCTCTCCTTTTCTGTGTTGGCTGCAGTTATGTCGATTGTGTATGGAGACCACTGCTGCTGATGCCATTCGATACCACCTCTTCATTTCTGGACATATATATCGTATCTCAGACTTTACAACCCCTCAGGCAGAGATTGTTTTTTATCATATGGCACCAAGTGCAAAGAAGAGTTTTACTCAGGGGCAGGGATCTGACCGCGAAAGCAGAAAGGTACAAATTATTAATGAAAACAGCCATACAGCTCCATTGCTTTTGGCTCCTTCTGATCAGCCACGCTGCCACACCTTCCTCTGGATTCCCAAGTCCACAGGTGTAGTCACAGCTGCTATCCCTGGGATCAGCTGGAGCAGACTTCACCCCAGTCTTTTGGCATATGAGACAGGACGGTGCAGCCTCCCCAGTTCAAGCCAACGCTTCGAGCCTCCCTGGTCTCCAAGAGCTTCCCTCAGCTGCAGGAATTCAAAATAACGCGTCCCAAGAGAATGAAACAAAGGTAGAGAAGAATGACTTTCATCAACATCCCTTTACTCTTTAAATGAAAGAAAGTTGCAGATCTTTGTGGAACAAGAAACCTGGAATACAATCACTTTACTCTTCAGTCTCACCTTCTCCATCTGCCACTGCAGGGTGTGCTGCCAGCTGTGCTGACAAATGCTCTTGGGGCAGGTGGATGGGGGGTTGAATGCACTCCTGTCTCGAAAACAACTTTCCCTCTTAACTACAGCCTCTCTTCCTCCCACAGCCCATCTAGACTGAGAAGCAGCAAATTCACGAGGGCATTGGCAGGACAAGGCAGTCAGGATGTCCAAATAGGTTTGTCAGGAAAACTCAGTGTAACAGAACCGTATTAACGCCTGCGATGTGCAGCACCAGACAGAAAACGAAGATACTGACACACACTGGAGTTCTCCTTTTGACCCAGCAGCATCCCATCCCACCCCATCTCAAATGATATTATTTACACAGTAAATTAAGCTGTGTGAGGTTTAACGAGCAAACATGATCGTTCTCAGAAGCTTATGACACTGCAACATGTCTTGCAAGAAAGGGAGCTAGGGAAGGAAAATATCATCAAGCAGTAAAATTAAGAGTTCATTCATCACATTTCTTCCAGCTTCTAAATATTTGGTGTATGTTTTATGATAAATCAAACTCAGGGTATGACACTGGCCAAAAGCAGCGGGCTTAAAGACAAACACGTTGCAGCTTATTGATACCGGAGCTCATTGAAAATGCAGAACAAAGCATGGTAAAGATACCACACAGAACGTAGTGAAAACATGAAGGAAATCAAGTAACGGGTAAATAAATCTCAGCAACTGAGAGGAGGGGACACGTGCCAGCAAGAGGGTTTCCAATGCTCATGGTGTCAGGAGACTTTCTGGCATAACCTGCTCAAGCCAGCTTTGGGGGGCAGAGCTCTGCTGATGCTGTTCTGGTAGAGCTGTCTAGGATCAAGCTTGTCAACAACCACGCTACCGATATCAAGTTGTTAATAGAGTAAATATCTTCAGGGGAAAAAGTTCTGTTGTTCTCATTCTTTCCCCTAGAAAGTAGGTCTTAATTTTATGGCATTCTGTCCGCCATAAAATTAAGACACTTTTAGGGGAAAGAATGAGAACAACAGAACTTTTTCCCCTGAAGATATTTACTCTATTAACAACTTGATATCGGTAGCGTGTTGTTGACAGCTTGATCCTAGACAGCTCTACCCAGAACAGCATCAGCAGAGCTCTGCCCACAGCTGGCTGGACGCACGGTTATGCCAGAAGTCCAGACACCCATGAGATCTGGAAACTATTGTGGCACCGTGGACCCAGAGAAGGGATGGGATGTGTGGGCACTCACTTGGTTTCATACATCGGCTTCACAGACACTGCACAGCTGCTCTATTGCGGCTGTATCACAGGAGGCAGCTTCAGTACTTTTGAATGTGATTAGAGAAAAGATTGGAAAATGGGATCCTCATGTTCATTATGAGAAAAGTAGTGCTTGAAATAAAGTCCCAAATATGTTTTGTAGCTGCCTTAGATATAACCATTATTAGCGGCCTTAAGAGGTGCAAGAAATTTCTATAACTGAAAATGTAACAAAGGAACAGAGTACTTGGGGAGAACAGTGGAAAAATCAAGCCCCTCTTTTTTTTTTTTAATATATTTTAAAGGTATACATTTCTTCCGATTTAAATTTACCACCAAACCTCCCAGCTTCTCCCCCAGTGTACCAATTCAGAGCTACTTAGAAGGAAAAAAAAGAAGAGAAAAAGGAAAATCATTAAACAACCCCCCAAAAAGAGGGCTCAATGAGGTCTCATTTCGTCGTAATGAGCTCCAATTTAACATGATCATTATTTCTGACATTAAAGGCCTGTGAATAGTGTCACATGCCCAGAAGCTATTTTTTTTTTACCCTCTAATGCCAGAAATAACAAGCTGCAGTTAAGGGACAGTGAATCAGGGTCTGTAAAATCACATTAAAATAGGAATTTCACTACTGATAGAATGACTCTTATCTAGGCAGCCCTTTCTGAAGTGTACTGGTATCGAGCTGGTACCTGCCATACCTTGCACAGCAACAGACCAGTTCTGCAAAAGGAAGGACACCACCAGCAGAAGTCCTCCTGCCTTGGTGCAGAGCTGCTCCGAGGGCCACAACGTCAGCGCTAAATAGCCACGCTAGGTCAGACCAAAGGCCCATCCAGCGCAGAACCCTCTCCGAGGGCAGCACCAGTAGGTGCCCCGGCAAATCCTTGTAGGAACAAAAGAAACAGCAAAGCTGGGGAGGGGCTCTTCGTCAGGGAGTGCACTGATAGGGCAAGGGGTAAGGTTTGGAGCTGAAAGAGGGGACATTTAGATGAGACCTTAAGGAGAAATGTTTTCCTGTGGAAAGGGTGAGGAGGCCCTTGAACAGGTTGCCCAGAGCAAGGACTGCCCCATCCCTGGAGGGGTTCAAGGCCAGATTGGATGGGGCTTGGAGCCCCTGATCCAGTGGGAGGTGTCCCTGCCCAAAGAACTGGGTGATCTTTAAGGTCCCTTCCAACCCAAACCATTCTGCGCTTCTATGAAACACTGGATAATACTCCCCCCACCTTTGTTTTGGTTTTTTTGTAACAAGCATCCAGTCCCCAGCAACCTCAAGGTCATGGATTCCTAATTCTGTAGTGAATACTTTATTAGCCTGTGAATTTATCAGTACAAAATAATTCAAATTCGTAAGACTGAAAGAGCTCAGACTCCTGAGTGTGCTGACCTTCACTGTATTTTTTAAATTTCTACCATATCATTGTTGGAATGGGTCACAAGAGCCTCATGGAGCAAGAGAGATTTGGCCATCCTATGGCGTGAAATATTCCTGTATTGGTCTGCCTTTCTTCTCTGAAAGTTGCTAATGTTCTGTTTACTTGTTTTGATCAACATTAGGTGAGTGGATGATTTCAGAAAGTTGGCTCTGTTTCCAAAATCCCCTTCTGGTTAAGCACTTATTAAAAAAAAAACAAACAAAAAAACCCCAAACCAAACTGTATTATAAATATGTAGTTAGGGTTTCCCCTTGCCTCACATGTGTTTGTTCGTATTTACAGACACCTCATTTCCCCCCATTGTGTCACCATGTCAGCCCGTTGCTAGTCTCCAAGCCAAATCATACGTTTAATATCACTTATCACATATTGCAACTTCAGTATCTGCTCCATTTCAAGACCATTTACAAATGTGCTGAGCAGCACAGAGCGTGGTGGGCTCCGTATACAACCTCCCTCTGTTGGGAAGGACACCAATTATCTGATGATCACAACCCACTCGCCCACGACAGCACCGTTTCCCTTGGAGCATTCCCTGAAAAACTATTTATGTTCAAAACTTGGTTTTGGAATCTAATATATTGTATCATTCAATCACTTATCTATTTGCTTAAAGCGGCCTGATAAGTTTATCACTATTAACTTTCATTTGCAAAAGCTGTGCTGATTCTCCATCACATCAAACTTAACTCCATTTGCGATATCCTTATTTTTTCACAACACAAATAAAGTTCACCTCTCTCAAATTCTCTACGTCACCCTAGAGCCTTTTTAGAGAACTGTAATCACCATCAATTCCTCCAGCGCTGGTCCAATTTAAACTGCAAGTTACACAATACAGTAACCAATACAGTAATTTGGCTATTTTGAATTTGAGTTCATTAACTCTTGGCATCTTGTCCTGACAATTTGTTACAGTTGTTTTTATTGATTTGTTTTAAAACCTTCTCCTGACATTTTAATTTGAGACAGTTTTTCATACCTATTCCCACTAAAATGAAAAGATTCTAACGTGATAACCTCTCAGCACTCCTCCACAACACACGCCAGTGTAGACATCAGAGCTCCTCTACCACCACTTTAGTTTTTGATAACTGATTATTTTATAACTGAGTCATCTCGCACCCCTCCAGACTTCCTGGCAACCTTCATAACGCTGATGTATTTGAGCATGTATCCAGCATTTCCTTCTATGTTTTCTGCAATTCCTTTCTCATAATTTCTTTTTCTTTTGGCTTGGCTTATGATGATTTAATGCTTAATTGCCAAAACTTATGCTTCTGGGGCCTACAAGAAAGCTGGGGAGAGACTATTTACAAAGATATGTGGTGATAGGACAAGGGGGAATGGCTTTAAACTGGAAGGGGGAAGATTTAGATCAGACATCAGGAAGAAACTCTTCACAAGGAGCTGGGGGGATACGCTAGCTCAGGATGCCCAGGGAAGTGGTGGCTGCCCCATCCCTGGAGGTGTTCAAGGCCAGGCTGGATGGGGCTTGGAGCAACCGGATCCAGTGGGAGGTGTCCCTGCCCAGAACAGAGGGATGGAACTGGATGGGCTTTGAGGTCTTTTCCAACCCAAACTATTCTATGATTTTTCTTTTTCTTTAAAAATCTCATTTTTGTATAGTTCTCCCTTCAAAGTAAGACTTTACTACAGTCAATTTTTGGTGGTGTTACTAAATTGCTGTACAACAGTTGCCACCTGTACTATGTCCTCTGCACTGCGAGAAAACAAAACCAGTCTCTCCTTTTTGGGGTTCCCTCTAAGATGTGGTGACAAACAAAAGTCATTCAGAGTATCTAAAAAATTTGATCTCTGTAACAGTCTGTTTCCCAACACACACACACGCAGTCATCTCCTTTTCAGCACAGGTCTAGGACTCAACTGCTGCTACTTTGGCATGAATTGGTACCCACAGGGACTCTCATTAACTGTACTTACTGATAGTTATGTTTTTGCCTTAATTAATTCCACTATTTCTTCTATGTAGAGATTTATTCTTCATCAGCACGCTTTACTCCATCATTCCTACTTAATTTATAACCTTGAAAAACCCCTGCGTTTCCTGATTATCTTTCTTCTATCCAGTTTCTGAGATCTATTCTGACAAGGGTTTGAAGCAGACACTGCCGAATGCTCTCTGCTATGTTTAGGTGTCCAGTGTCTGTGTAATTACTTTATTACGTTTAAAAGGAGGTGGGAAGGATTCTGCAGAGGACGCCTCATTCATCTCCTTGAAGCCCTTTTAAATCTGAGTTACACAGGGTGAGAAATGAAGGTTCTCTTTGCTGTTGGTCTTGTTGGGGGTAACAATGCCACCCGCCAAGAGTCCCTTCCAGCAGCACAGGCTTAACCTTCCCCAGCCAGCGCTGGGAGCTCCTGGGTGAATCAATAAGGTCCTCACAGGGAAGCCCTATGGTCAGGGGTGGAAGTATGGGATGAACCAGCACAGTTCAAAAGGAAGGACACGGTCTTAGAAAACACAGGTTGCCTAAACGTAGGAATAATCTTCTAAAGTGGGTGAGAGGCCTCAGGCTGGAGCGCAGCCCCAGGGAGCGAGGGGATGAGAGACGCCAGCACCAGCAGAGCACTTCAAGCACACGCTATGAGGTCAGAGTTGGAAGAATGTTTCTATCAAGTGTTTGATACCTTGACAAAACATCACAAATTTTAAAGCCCTTGCTTTTAGCTTTTTGTTTTAAGAAGGCTTTTGGTTTGCTACAAGTAACCTCCCACTTTCTGCCATCTAATCCAAGTGATTTCATAGACTCCAAAATGCGTTTTGATAAAGGTGCCAAGGGGCCGATCAGTTTATTGAGGTGCACGGACGAGCTGTAACGCACTGAAGTGGTCAGTGCTTATGTAAAATGGAGATGAACAGGTTATTTTGGGGGGGCATTTTTGTCTGAAACACGTGCAGGTAAGGTGACCTCCAACTGAAACAAAGAAAACCTTAAATTACTGAATGACCTCAGCTCTCTTTCATGTGCTCTTATAGCAGCACATACACATGAATATGGGTGATGATTTTTTTTGTGCAATTCAATACCAGGTTTGGATACAAAGGTGTTTGCTTAATTGTGACTACGGAATTCGGCACATGTGAGACAGAGACAGAGCAAGAAGAGGCAGAAAGAAATGCAGGTTGATATGTGTCTGTGAAACGTGGGGTAAGTGCAAGGCTGAAGGAGCTTTCAAGGAAAAAGGACCCAATTTGTATCTTCATCGATAATTGGTTTGTTTGTGTGGAGTGAGCAGGCGGCTCAGGCGGAAAAGGCAGTGGAAGAAAGTGATGGAGTGAAACAGCAAGGGCTGCGATTCCCTGCCTGATGAGTTGGAGAGAAATTGTTAGTAACTGAGGTAGGTCCCAGAGGGGTTCATTAAGTGACTGGCCCTTCACAGTACCCTGCCACATCTGACCTGGAAACATTAACATGAGGCCAGTGTTACAACACACAAGCGTGAGTGCGTGTGGGAGGCAGGGAGCACACGCCAACGAGCCAGCGTGCGCCTGCACACGTGTGAGTGCGTGAGGGTTGCCGTCTTGCAACACGTTACTTGACTGTCCTATATGTGAAAATCCCCTCCTCTCGTTCCCAGGCAGCTGCGCTCCAAACATTTATTGGCACAACTGTCCCTGGGAGGAATCATGCTGGTAGTTACGGCAGCTCTGCCCAGTCGGGACTGGAGAACTGAGACAGAACATTAA
The DNA here is from genome assembly GCF_032191515.1 of Phaenicophaeus curvirostris. Taxonomy (NCBI): domain Eukaryota; kingdom Metazoa; phylum Chordata; class Aves; order Cuculiformes; family Cuculidae; genus Phaenicophaeus; species Phaenicophaeus curvirostris. The sequence continues at coordinate 17,824,238 of NC_091405.1, forward strand.
ACCATGGAAGGACAACGTCACCGCCCCAAATTACAGGACAATGATGACTAAAGGAGGCAACATAAAATGACGTTCTGCAAAAGACAACTGATATTTACCAGGAAACTAGGGGATAGGCAGGTAAAGGAAAGGAAAAACAAGGAGTAGGGAAAACTAAAAGAAAGGAAGAATGGAAGCTTAGTGAATCACACCATTTTTTTTGTCATTTAAATACCAAGTATTTAAAAAACATCTAGCAGGCTTCAACCTTGAGCTATAACTGGAGCACAGTGTTTAGAAATTTAGCTGGAAAGTGTCATATCACCCATCTAACAGAGTTATCCATTAGAAACAAATGTTCAAGTCCGCAGCAAAGATCTGAGTTTGTAGCGAAGAGCATTTGCACTGACCAGTGGGAGAAGCAACAGTGGGAAAAGCATCGGGGAATACAACCTACCGGCCTCAATCACGTTATACATGAGAAGGGAACAAAGAGACATCCCCAGAGCACTCGGTTTAACCTATATTAACAAAATGATTCCTGCAAATAAAACTAAGTCACCTCTCCAAAACTATGTTCACATCCTTCTTATGCATATGACTACTTCAGTCCTTCTAAAATCTCAGTCCTTTCACATCCTTCATGTGCCTCCGCTGGAATATAATCACGGGATTTTAAGTATTACCATTCAATCAAGATGTATTTTAAAAGGCTTAATGGAAACTTAAATGCCAAAAAACCCCAAACAAGCCAGCTAAAGATACGCAAAGGCTGAATGGCTGAAGGAAAACACGGGCCAGTTAGAAGCAAAGTGTTCTAGGGAAGAGATGAAGCAGATAGATAGAAAACATAGTTTAAAAATTGCAGAGAACTCTCTCACATAAAATGTTACAAGACTGGGAGGGACAGCAGTGGTGATCAGATATTCTGCAATGAGACTTCTGAAAGCTGAAGGGGTGAGAGTATGGGAGCAAAACAAATATAGAAGAGGGAAGAGAAACAGCGACTTTCATGTTATGAAACAGCAGAACAGAGTCAACAACAGGAAAAAGTGAACGGAAAGAAGACAGAAATTGCATGAAGGAAACGTAAGTGTACTTCACCAATGGTACCTATGAGGACGCAGTCAATTACAGCCTGGCCAAAGAAAAGATCGGTGTCTAAATATAGGTAGGTCGAGTGGCTAGTCCCAAAGTTCTGAGAACTAGTGAACAAGCAGACAGATAAATGCATTTACCTTTGCCTTTGCTGTAGCTTTTTCAAATGTTGTCTTCAGGGCACAATTCCTGGCTACCTCTGCATTTGCACAGGACAAACAGCCTGGACCTCTGCTTCTGGCAAGTCCTACGGGCACTGCAGCACCTGTTGCCATCCCCAACGCTGTCCGAAGACAACTTGGCTGGAGAACTCTATGCTGTTTTATTGTTCACGTATTGAGTCACATCATCACATTCATATGGGAAGATTGTGACTTCAACAGGATCTTTCATATGCATCGGGGTTTTTTTCAGGAATTAAAAACCCCATCAGTAGCCATACGCTAGATTTTCCCCCAAGCCAATAAATAAACAGCCCAAAGCTGGACAAAATTAAACCAATACAAGTGAAATCCACCCTCCTCAGTGTGCAGATGAGTCTGTACCTACAGAGGTCCTGGCAACAACTCCTCGTGCCTTTCGTTTGGTCTGACCTTTCAGGGCAAACCGTGCCAGTGTTTCACCACCCTCCGTGTCACAAATTGCTTCCTTACATCCAGTCTAAATCTCCCTCCTTGTCCTGTCACAACAGGCCTTGCCAAGAAGCCCGTCCCCATCTTCCCCGTGGCCCCTTTCAGTACTGGGAGGCTGTACCAGGGTCTCCGCGCAGCCTTCTCTTCTCCAGGCTGAACAACCCCAACTCTCTCAGTCCGTCCTCGTAGGTGATGTGCTCCAGCCCTCACATCATCTTCGTGGCCCTACTCTGTTAATTTAAGCAAGTGCCAGGTCTAATGACATTTTCCTGCATTAACTTGATTTTACATTGCAAACCGCCAAAAAGCAGTGAATGCTGCTTCAGGAAAGAGCTCCTAACAAACAGCTTTTCTTGTTTATGTACGACCTCTCCATCCACTCGGAGCTAAGCTTTCCGTAAGCACTGTCAGCGGAGTGCTCTATACCAGCAGACAATTTACTAAAAGATACAGATCAGGAGAAGGAGGACTTGGTAATCAGATATTAGTATTTTTTAAAATAAAAACTGACTCCAAGTTTTTTTAGTCAATTAAACGCATCCGGCACATCATGCATGTGATGTAATGACAGCTCAAGACTAGAAATGCTTTTGATGCATTATTAACCATAAAAAAGGCATTAAATACCAAGCTTGAATGCCATAGGGATGCATATTTCAACAGAAATTATTTTTCAATATATGCTTAAAGTTTATTTTGGTAAACAGATGACTGTGGGCTGTCACAGATGGAGACAGATTTATGTTTAGTTGGAGTCTTTTTGAAACGAAAGGAAATAGCTGGACTTGTTGAACACACAGAAGGAACATAATTCTTTCTCCCAGCTATGAGAAGGTTGAGCGGTAGCTTGGAAGCTGCCCCAGTTTGCAATATTAATTTCAGGGTGACAGTTGGGAAGATAAATAAATAAAGGTAAATAAAAACTTAAAAAAAAAAAAAGAAAAAAGAGAAAAATACATAAAAGAGAAGAAAAAAAGTCTCCTAGCAGGAAGCAATGGGAGAGAAAGATGAAATTTCACCACCTGATCTCGAGGTGGTACAGCCACGCATTCATCTTCTGAATCTACACGCAGAAGACATGGCAAAGTAAGTGAAATGAATCCTGTTGCTTGGAAATCCAAGAAGCTTGGAGTTTTCCATCCAGTATCGTATCACCAACATTAAAACCACCTATTACCATGTATCCAAATGAAACAACAACAAAGTCAAACCAAAACCAACCACCCTCCTTGTCCTGGAAAAGACAACCCTTAGAGGAACCCTGGCAGGCAGTGAATTTCTGCTCTTAGTTCACGGGGATTCTTGACTCTGATTTGCAGAACCAGAGCAGCTAAAGAAAGAAGACCCTGAGGGAGAACCCCCCTGCTGTCCCTCCTACTGTTGCGCACCTTCTTTCCTCATTGTCCAGTGTGTTTTACAGATTAAATCTGTCAGCATGGACATTTAAGATCTTCCATTTCAGGAGAATTCTCAGATTTCAGTATATCGATGTTTCTGGCTGATATTCACCTGTTTCCCTATAAATATATATATATATGAATATACACATAATCATAACACATTTTAGTTTGGGATTGGGGTTCAGCCCTGCTCACCATTATACCCAATGCCTATTGATTTTGCAGGGCCATTATGAAAGTGAGGTCTGCAGGATCAACCCCTTTATGTTTAGATCTTCAAACATTTGTAGACTGCTATCAAGCTTTCTTGTACTCATCTCTTTGCCAAGCTACACATATTTAGCTCTTTTAATCTTTTCTCATAAATCAATCCCCTCAGCCCCTTAATCCTTTTTGTTGCTCTTGTCTAATCTCCTCCTGGTTTGTCGATACCTTTCAGTACTGCGGTGTCCAGAATGGAACTCGATATTCCAAGGTGCTGCCGCACCACACAAGCACACGGAGCCTGATGCTCCTGGCCCCGTGGTGGGAGGATGCTCCAGCCAATTTGGTTTTGCTGATGCCTCACACGGCAAATGTGGGATTCTCACACTGCAATCTGCTGCCTGGCTACAAGGGAAGCTTTGGCCTCAGCGATTCCCTGGTTCCAGACAGCAGTTTCTGCTTCTGCGTACTCTACAGCTCCTCCTGAGCTGTTCTACTCCGTGAAGATGCACCACGCCGGCCGGTACGGCTACAGCAATGCTGCCTGCCTGCCCCAGCTCCCAACTCACACCAAATAAGCCTCAATGGCCAAATGATCCAAATACCTTTCTTTCAGCCTACCTTTACTTCACTCCACATTCTCCCATTGCTCTTGGCTAGATTCCACTGGGAAGCAATTTTCTCCTTAATGACAATGCTGACTCCACGTGCTCTGCAGCCATAGCAGAAATGGGGGCATTTCTCACCACAGCCCACGAAGGGCACCCCTACTGTCATTTCTCATCTGGGGAAGTTGCAGAAGATGGCCAGACACTCCCAAATCCTGCTTTTTAATGCACGATGTGATCACGTTTGGAGGCGCAGAGCGCATCCGATCTATCCCTGACAGCATAAAAGCTGCACTGCTCCCCAGCGCGCTTCCCCAGTGGAGCTGTGTGCTCTGCCGGACACCAATCTCCCCACGTGCAAACCACTGAGAATCTTAAACAAGCACGAGATCCATGAGAAAAAGAACCCTGTATAAATACTAATAATTATTTTAGGCCTGCAAGGGCTTTACTCATCGAAAGGACATGGGGAGATGGCAGCTCTGATCTAGGTGGTGTGTAAACTGCTGGATGTTTTCCCTACATACTTACAACCTCCCCCGCCCCCCAACATCTTTTTTGATCAGAAATGCCGCTTCACCATTTCACTACCAAAGAATGTTGCAGAAAAACATAGGTTAAGTTGCCTTTAATCTTTAATTCATATACAAGAACGTATTGCACATGGTAAAGTATAAAGGCAGATCCAAAGTCAGCGGGTTATGCAGACTCTGCCAGACCTTCACTTTCAAAGAGATGCAGCCTGGGGAATTACACAAATGGCCTTCCATTGCCCTCTTAGTTTCTTTTTATGGCAAAATGCTCTGCTTTTATCAATTCCTCCCCCTTCTATGAGTCCCAGAGGCTTAGGCAAAAGAAAAGGCAGATGCGCAAAATGCACCCTTCTTCCTCTGAATGGAGTGGGAGACTCGCTCCGCAGGAAAGCGACAGCCAGATGGAAAATGCTCTCTCGAAAAGTAAAAGCCAGTAAGCACAGACAATCTTTCTGCCTGGATGAAGGAATTTGGCCTCGGCCAAAAAAAAAAAAAAAAAAAGAAAAAAATAATAAAAGGGACTGCTCTTTTCAAGGCCCCGTAGGCACGAAGGCTGGAGCAGACAGAGGAGAAACACGAGCCTGTTGCTGGAGATAACCAGCAAAAACAGAAGCAAAGAGAAAATGATCCCGCAGCAGGATTCTTACAGGGAAAGGGCACTACGCCGAGTGCCCGGCTTCAGCTGGGCAAGACGGTGCATTTATGGCAGGGGTCAAAGCAAACCCAAGGAAGGATGGGGAGCAACCTCATCGGCACTTTCCTAATGATACAGCCAAAGCAGCGATCCCAAGCACACGCGTATAAATCCAGGAGAGGATTTATACATGTGTAAATGCATAAAGGGGTCCTTCGCCACGCTCAGCATCCCAGCTAGCAGGATGCAGGCAGTGGGACAAAGCCAGAGGGACCGAAAGCTTTGACCAAACAACTTCCCTTCTGAAAACACCATTTTTCCATTTGAGAAATCTTACAAGATCTGCATTTTGGAGAAAAAAAAACCAAACTACAAAAAGAGGTCTCAACATAGAAACCAAACTTTCAACACTTTCTAGAGAAAGTATAGCAGTTTGACATTTCACAATTATTTTTTCCTTTAACTCCTTTCAGTAGAAAATGTTAGAATCTAAATTAAGTATGATATATTGTTCCCAACAAAGGAAGATTTTATTTGTAGTGAAATAACATTTATTTTGTGCCAATCTAAAAGAAAGACAAATTTAACAGCCATTTTCATTCAACTAATTAATTCAATTAATCAACTGGTTAATTCTAACACTAAATATCCTTGCTCTAATTAAACTTAGATATTCTTGCACTGCTTTTAAAAATTAAGACCAAGTTAAATGTCAGGACAGCAAGGGGAAATTCTTTGGCAGTATTTATAGTACATTTCTCATTTGGGGTTGTATTTTTAGATTTGAAGAAATCTCTGCAATCGCTTTGAGGCTGAAAATTGAAGGAATGAAAATAGGTAGGATTTTCACATCTAACATATTTATTTCTAAAGAAAATGGCTATGTTTGGCCAGCACGGCCCAGCAGAGGTTGGGCTGCTTGGCTTTCTTCAAAATTATGTTGGCTTATTTCTCAGAACAGCAGCAACCGAGGGCATGGAAAGTCCACAAGTGAGACCAACCAGCATCTCGGGCTGCAAACACGATGTTTGTTCACTGAGCCATGTTCTAGGCAGCGCACTGACTCGCCGTTTCTTGGTACTGAAAAATATATTCCAGAAATTGCTTAGTAACCAAACAGCAACACTGAAACCAAACCAAAGCGCTGAGAACAACTCACACAAACAGCAAATCTGGAATCCAAGGAGCGCCACATCGTGTGGTGCCTGGTCCATCCGTCCAGGTGCCAGGGCTGAGGGGAGCATCACCCTGAGCAGCCCCATTAGCAGAGGACACAATTAAACTCTTTATATGCATTTTCTGCCCCAATAGTAGTGTACAGTGTCAGCGAAGTGGAAAGAGGAAACGCTACTGCCAGACCAATTTTGTGTTAAACCTTCATGAGAAGAAATTTAACTGTTGCAAAATGAAATTAAGTAAGATTTTTAGGAATGCCCATTGTCTTTTTTGATTGCTAGATGCTCTTACTCATAAGATTTTTGACAGCCGAGAATGAAAAGTCTGTAATTGGCAGAGAAAGACACACAAACTGATTAAGAAACAACCAAAATCTTCCTGCCTGCCACCTTTCAATCTCAACATGTCACTGTCTTACGCGCAAAGATCTCAATAAAGATTCAATCTGTACTAATTTACTCAAACCCAGATGCTTGCACAGTATGACTGCAGTACTACCTACGTGCTAATTCACCTTGAAACATTAGCTAAACCCACAGCCTTAGCTCATGGAAACAACGAATGCTTTGAGTTTTCCACAAGGAGGAATGTTGAAACGCTGGGTTAAATTTGCATGCAAACCATGAAAGCCTCATCGGTTGAAGTTCATACACAAGGCACCAACCTGTTGTGTAGAGTCAGTCTAAATCAGAAATCTCAGCTAACATTAATCATCATGTTAGGTTGTTACTCCTCAAAAGCCACCTTTTACCAATTTGTGATGCTTGCAGTTCTCGAGTTATGAGCCCTTGTAGATGTAAACATTTTTCATTAAAAAAAAAAAAAGGTATCTGTGGTAGCAGCAGAAGATCAAGTGGAGAAGAGAACAGCTTCTATCCAGAACACAAGGGCAGAAACACTAACAATAATGGAAAACATCACTTCCATTACCACACCATGACCTGTTCCCAACATCAGTTTTGTACAGCAATTTGGAGTATTGACATGCTTTGTTTTAAAAGAGATTTAAAACTTCTACTTGTATTTACAAACAGAAGATATTGACAGTTTTCATCTATACATACGATTAATAAAGCTTAAGAGGCTGCCTCTATCTCTAAATGTTTAGATTTCTGAAAGCCAGAGAACAGCTAGTTTAAGCAACAAATATAGTCCGGCTAACATGACTTTGGAAACGTTTCCTCTTTCACCGTGATACTCATTTAAAAATGTAAAATGTTCCATGCTAATAAGAATCAACAGGGAAAAAAAAAAATCTAAGCACAAGAGCTTAAATAAATTATCATCTCTGTAACTCTGCCATAAATCCCCCAGTTGGGATATGATGATTTAGCATTTGCTGCTCTGGCACAAATCCAAATGCCTTGGGTTTCTTAATGGATAAAATATTGCCTTTTCACCTTTCTGACCTTACTTCAACTTCAGTCTGAGGTGACACGAATCTCCTGGTCTCTTCTCAGTCCTTGATGGACAGAACAGACAAAATGCAAGAACATTTCTTACATTAGTGCAGCCCTCCGAGTGCAGGGGGGGTGGCTGGGCACGAGAAGCAAGATGCCTCCTGCCAGCATCTGGTCCCCGGTGGAAGAACACTCACACGCTTTTTCTCATCTACTGAGCAAGACTTAAGCTCTTGGAATAGGCAAATTGAAAAAATGCAGGCAAGTCCCCTGCAATCTGGAATGAGAATACACTAAACGCAGAATGAAGAAAAACAATATGCACACACCCCACACAACCCCCCAAAATCCAAGCATTAAGGGTCACCTATGAGCTGATGCTTGCATTTGCATACTAGAAAGAAGCATTTACTACTCACTTTAGAAAGAGCAGTGCTTCCACCCAAGCTTACTAACACAGGGTAACTAACCCAAGGTTAACCAACACAGGTTACTCTTATCCAAAATGTAAATATTTGCTTTATTCATTCAGGGTTCACACCCTAGGAAAAAGAAAGAGGAGTGAAGGAGCAGGGGAGGAGAACCCGGCAGCACCAAGCCTGTAGCGCTTCATTTAACGAACAGGACCAACATCACCACTCCTGTGGTGGAATCCTAAACACCACCAAGCCCCAAACTTCCTTTCTCAGTGTTATAGAGAGAGTTCCCTCCAGCCATTAGATATTGAAAAGTGCATTGTTGAGGATAACGCTTCCCTGCAAGTGTTTACCAAGTTGCTTTTCAGGAATACCGCTCCCGATACATAAGCCTTGTGCACTCCATTCACTGCTTTTTCTTCAACATTTTAAATACCGTTTGGCTTTTCAAAAGGTGATTTCAAGGCCATTTAATTGAGGAAGTCAATTCCTCAGCTAAACCATTTTTATTAGAACATTTAAGGAGTAAATCCTGTAGTGCTTACATTTATCTGGTTTATCTAGCTTCCAGGGACCCAATGAAATCTCATTTAGGGGTTTTGGTTGACTTATCTCCCAGCTAAAATGACAAGTCCCCATGCCTTTACGAACCGTACTACTAACTTGGGACCCCCTTTACCAGGCATCATTCTGTTTCCACTTCCCAACAGAATCAAAACCACTAACTTTCTCCTGATCGTGACATCAGGTACCTACTTCATGGCTTCCAAATGAATGTGGATAGCACGTACCAGCCGGCTGTTGCTGTGCTGTCCATCAGTCCTAAACAATGTGAGTTGGGGGTACAGGCAAGCACGGATGAATTGTACAACTCTGGCTGCTTCTGTTAATCACATTTCAGCTTCTGAATACGCACAGCGAGGGACGTAAGAGCTAACCTCTTCAAGTGACTAACGTACATAAACTTGCTTTGAATGCTTATGTTTTGGATACATTAGAAGTTTGTGGCTACATAACACACCAAAAAGACCACTGAGGACTAAATATTCTCAATAAAAGATGTTACTACACTAGGACTGGTGTAGCGTTACTACACTATTGACACCTAAGGAGCTGCAAAGGGAAAATTAATGCAACTACTTTAGATATTTCTTTGTGCTATCACCTTCTCTCTGTCCTTGCCTCTCTGTTCCTTTACCTCAGACACTCTCTTAATTCTGCTTATGCGTTGAGCTAAATGCGATGCCAGAATAATGCACAGGTATTTACAGCATTGGTCAATGCGACCACAGGGAGGTTTTGCTCTCCCTCAGTCTGTCTGCGGTACCTTCTGCACGGTGCCATGAGGTGCCCCATGGAGCCTCTGAACTTTCCAGTGGGAAGATGAAAGCACCATCCTCTGGGTTTGGCTTTGCCGACATGACCCAGTGGATGCCAGCAGCAGCCAACGTGCACCAAGAGAGAATTGACCTCGAGGCTGTGCTGAGAGGTGCGATGAAAGTTGTTCATTAGAAGACAAAAGCACCTAAATTGAGGGTCAGAAAGGCTGGTCACGCTGAGGCAGGGGAAGGACGGCCGCTGCTGGAGCTGCCGAGTTGGCAGGGAGGCTGGGGGACACCACTGGTGCTTTGTCCATCCCACGGGGACGGGCTTTGTCTCCTGTACTGCCTCACTCCCCACCCCCCGCCGCTGACCTGGGGTCAGAGGCACACATGCTGGCCTTGAACTCCCCGTCTGTCTCTCCGCAGTTTCCCTGCCATATTAATTACCATTCCCCTCTGCCAGGGCCAGAAAACAACCTTCACTGCATTAGTGCTAATTAAGAAGAGTGAGCTTCCTATTCTGGCTGCTTAAATCACACTCCTCTACTCATTCAGAGCAGAAAGGAGTGCTGACAATCTTATTAAAAGCAGAAGGAAACACCTTGGTTGTGCTTTGAGCTGGCAAATGAGGCCGGTCGGCTGCTGTCCCTGATGCCAGCGAAGCTGCAAGCGCGAGCAGAAGGGGAGGGTGAGAAAACTACACGTTTCCTAGGACTAGATCTGCGTCTCAAGGAGAGACAGGAAGAGCACCCTGCTTTGGAAACATCTACATTTGAAAGCAGAACACTCAAAACAAGTATATTTAAAACACAGCCCTGTATCAGAATGGCGATGTAACTCTCCATTAAAACATGAACCCAGAGCAAACCCACACGATTGCTTTCCAGAGATGTCAGTATTTGGAAAACAGTTTCTCTGATTCTCTCAATATCAGAGCAAAATTTTGATTTGCTTGAGCCACATAAACAGATAAAGTCAGTAACAAGGTACCACCACTTCCCATAAGCTGCAGCCTGCACAGGGCTCTTGGACATTGTGCTCATTACCCAACTCACTCTTAAACCCATACAAAGTCATTTCTGCATTTTTCAGTCTAACACACAAAGTGTGTTTCCTCACTTTTAGTGATCTTGGTTAATATGCTTGCCAGTTTTAATTACAGTGTAATAACAGACAGAATTAAATTATAATGGGGAGGGGGATCATGGAGAACAGAGTCCAACACTGCAGATAAATTGTGCATATAAATAATGTATTAAAAATCATTCTTCAGAATGCCATTAGCCATCCTTTTGGATACATAAGATCCAACGGAAAACTGAAATTCTTGTAAACCACCCAGGCTTGAGGGCTGGGAACTGACTTCACACAGCCAGGGTGGGAGAGAAGCCTGATACAGCCTTCCCGAAAGAGCTACAGAGTCCTGTACTGTCCCTGTCCCCGGAAACTCTTGGTCAACCAAAATTCCCAACACTTAGACTTCTTTTACTGGCAGAAAATATAGAGAGATCCAGCAGAACAAGGTCTTAGTCTTCTCTAGTGGCTGGTCCATAGAATGGGTGATCATTACCTACTTATATCATGTGTTCCACCAGTGCAAGCAGAAGCAGTGAAGTGGAAGGTTCTTGCTCTGTTAGATCACACATTATGAAACTCCTCCAATTTTAATTTGTTGTTGTCATTGTTTATGTTTCCAAAGAGCCAGGAAAATCCACAGAGAAAAATATTTATTATAAGAATACTATTCCTATTGTAAAGCAAGGTGGGGGGGGAAGCAGGCTTCCTTGTTGCACATGTATTAAGATACCACCTCTTATTATCTGATGGCATTATTTTTCCATAGGACTCAAACCCCACGCGTTGCACAGGACAGACCATACACAAGCAGCTCCAGCCGCTGTTGTCCCTTCATGCAAGGACACGCAGAACAGTGCCTGCAGCCCTTGCCATTCAAGCCCACGTTGCCAGCAGCCCTGAAAAGCATGTCTGGAGAGCACAAAACATCCATGCTATTACTTTTCTGGAACAAGAGTTTCTGCAAGACGTGTTTGTCCTGATTTGATTATGCATTATATGACTGGAGGAAACCATGATAGGGATGAGGAGTTTCAGTTGTTTGAGTTCAGCAATATCAGAGCCTTCAGTGTTTGGTTTACAGTCCTCTGGGAACAGCAGATGTGTGTTAATCACACGCTGTTATTTAAATTTTTTATTGCTAAACAACTTTCAGAATCAATAGAAGGCAATGTCCTGCTCTGAAAAGGATGCGAGTTAAGGGATGAGAACAAACTCTCCAAGGTGCAAAGCCCAGGAGCACCAAGCCAGGCTGGTTCCGCCCAGAGCACGTATTTGGAGCCAGCACCCAACACTCGGCGAGGCCGATTTCTCCTTGCACCAGAGGGCTAAATCACATTAAGTCATCCACAGAAGCATTAAATAGTTTCCTGACATTATATTTCTGTGTAAGCAGCTAAAGTATAAGCAGTTAAAGCTGTTGCCATAGGAACATTAACAAATATAGTGATGTGTATAATTGTGACTAAAACGGACTGCGAAAAAAGAAAGAAGATGGCCTACATGAGCAAAAGAGTTCAGGGTCTGCGCTGCACTGTTGTCTGAGCTCGGAGACCTGGAATAAACCGCAGCAGCCTGGAGCCCATGGAGGAGCGGGCCCAGGGCACGTCCTCCCACGGCCGTTTGCCCGTGCAACGACACCCCAGAATAAGCTGGTCCAGGAGAGCGGCAGCCGCCCAGGCCAGCAGCCTCCAGCCCTGTTTCTGCTGACAGACTCTGCAGTAGAGAAAGGCCTTGGGAAAGAGAGGCTAGGTTTCAAGCTCAATAGCTCAGGTTCTCCTTCCCCTTATTCCCCCAGCTTTACAAAAATAGCAGGAACACATGTTCCCATTAGTCACTTGCTAGAGGGAAGCCGTGGGGTATATGCTGACAGTCTGAACACCGAGATCTAATTTGAATACTATTTGCATATTCCAGGTAGACAAAGTGCAACTGTATTAAAAACAGACACGAGCGATGATGTACAAAGTGAGACAGCAGTCTGATGACATTTACCAGAAATCAAGCCTTTTTCCCAATGCGCTCGCGAGGGCTCCTCACGGCTATGGCTGCCCAGCCCGGGCAGTTTCAGGGAGACTCTTAATTAAACTTCCACTTGCCAAGATCGGTTTGTATTTGCAGAAGCAAGGACACGGGCATCCTCATGGGAACATTAGGCAGAGGGCTCTTCCCTCTGGGTAACACCATTTGCTAGCCCCAGCAAGCAGGAGACATTTCAAGGTAATCCAAATGCAATAAATGTCTTTCACCGCTGTTGACTAAGCTGAAATTCTGCACGTTATTTTCAGGCATTCAACTAGGACTAATCAGTGTCAGAAGCTTCTCGTAGGTCTGAACTTGAGCCATCCCTCCTCACTGACAACCTCTTGATCTTTACAAGCTTAGGGATCTTTGGCCTGAGCGTCACCCCTGGGAGTTCCGAGGTTAAGTTTTGGGGATGCAATCAGCGTCTGAGCGAGGCAGGACAGAACTGCACCGAGGTCACGTCAGGGTAGGACCAGGGAGGAAGGAAGCCCCATCTCATACCGGGGCATCTGTTCTTTGTGCACCAATTCACACGATGCTGCATCAAGAGCAGGACATCTCAGCAGTGCTTCACCAAACATTTGCAACTCTATCAAGACCAACGGTCAATAGGTATTGACTAGATTGGAAAAAAAAATCAGACAACTAGATGCAGGAAAATACTGTATGTGTTGCATTTCTATCTACCTGTTCATCTACTAAGACTTTTCAACACAAGAAAACAAAAAATGCATCACAGCATCAGCACATCAGCACTGCTGCACACATGAGGGCAAAAACAGTGACCTAGCTAATTTTTTTCCCTATGTAGTTCATGAAATATATGGGGAATCCTTTGTTTTCTTACATTCCCAAGTGAAGAGCTCAGAACATATTTTCCCCCATTTATATACCTGTTCATTTGCAGTTATTTAATAGACAGTACTATGGCTAGATTAGATTATAATCCATACATAAAAGTATTAAGAAAGTGTAATGGGCAAGATGGACATTTGACCCAATCGGGTTTGAGCCTTCTCCTATTCTCCCAATAAGGAGTTTCCTCCTTTTTCTACATGCAGCCTCAAAGATAATATTTGACATTTTTCCCACTCTAAGGATTTGTTCCTGTATGAATTTCACTGAACACCACTGCTCAGTGACCCTCTGGGAGCTCTGTGGAGACCCAGTGTGGAAGTTCAGGCCGGCTGTGCTTCCAGTGTACAGATTACAATATATATAAAATAATAGTTTGTACAAGTTCAGAGGGAATAATTAAACATTGCTCTTAGCTCTTGGCAGTAACTTTTACAACATTGGGTAATGAGTTATCACATTTTGACCTTTCCATCCAACTCACCCTACGCGATTTGCTGAAAAAACTTTGAACACCATATAAGCAAAAATAACATGAAGAGCACTAGAAGAGAGGCGTGGGTTACAGCGTCGGTTGCTGCAGATAAATGAACGCGGACATCGGGTACCTGTACAGGAAGCGACTGAACTACTTCCTAGTGTTGGATTTAATAGCAAATTACCAAAGAGACACTACACATTACTACAATCTGCACATCAAACCAGGCAGAAAGCAACCTGCAATTATACAATTAGATTGATACACAAGCTTCCCGCTAGTGTTTATTTCTGCTGCCAATCACGCTGCTTACTGGAAAACAAGGACTCTTAGCATCCCTCGTGCCTCACACTTTCTCCTCTATGCTTTTCCATTTTGAGGGGCTTTACTGATCACATCTTGTCCCGATGAGGCTGTCTTTAAGATTACACCTCACCCAGGAACCTTTCAGCTGTACTGAAACCCATCTTTACGAGTGGTGCATAATCTATCCCAGCAGCACCTAACTGCATGGAACACAAGAATAGGAAAGAAGACACACATAAATGGTTATTAGCTGATGAAGACAGCTGACTGAAACCGAACAAACCCCATGATTTCAAATGAAAATTATTAAATGAAAATCATTTAATGATGCTCTGCCCTGACAAAAACCACGAAAGGTGAATGCAACTAGAAGTCTTTGTATTTGAGCTTCGTGTCCTCATAATACAGGGCCTCTAAATAACTAAACATTGAGCACATCTCAGATATTATACTTCAAATACATCTACTAGCTCAGGTTCAATGCATGTGTGATCTCTCAGGTCCCTGTGATAATTTATTTTTCCCACCCTGTCTTTAACCACACCTGTTCAAACGGTTCTACTTCATGTCCCTTAAGCATCGCTCACTTACACGTACCTCTTCCAGTGCTGAGAGCCCTCCGCTTCTTCGCAATGTAAGTCTGTGCACCAAATTGATTAGATAAGTCTGTACAGCAGGTACTTTTTATACAGTACAGCTAATCAGCACAGCTCACATACACAAACATACATGGATCCACCCAGCTAATCTTGAGGAGCTGTTGTATCACATTGCATCTACATGAGAAAGAAGTTTCTCAGCCTGTCAGGACAGGGGCAGGAAAGTAAAGGAGGGCGCACACCCAGTCATGAGAACACAGCTCCAGACAGCAAGGGCAGAAGAGGCAGAACCTCCCAACAAACCTGGATGTGCAGAGCCTGCCCCAGGTGCCCATGGCAAGGTTGTGGGTTTAACTGGGTATCGTGGTTGCCAGTTCCATCAGTCAGAAACACACACACAACAGCAGTGGTTTTACATATTCTGTACATACATGCAAATAAGATTTCTGATAATATTTCTCTTTTCACAAATCATTCCGTTTAGGTTTCACAGAATCTCTAAGGTTGGAAAACACCTCCAAGATCATCAAATCCAACCATCAGCCCAACACCACCTTGCCTACTAAACCAGGTCCCGAAGCACCACACCTATATGCTTTTTGAACACTTCCAGCAATGGAGACTCCACCACTCCCGTAAGCAGCTGGCTCTAGTGTTTTACCACCAATCTCTGGATCTCCTTTAGCTTTCCTAACAAATTGTACCACAAGAGTCCTTTATTTCTCAATAAACATTGAGAGATTTCACTCAAAAACTTTTGCATCATTCACCAGCTCAGATCTCAGTGCACACATTGTGTGGAGCCCACATTTTACAGTGGTGGCAAGTGATTCAGATATGTGGAGGCATGATAGCTTAGAGGAATGGAGCAGCACCTGCAAGAACTCAGGTGGCATCGCACTGGAAAGACTAATCAAAGCAGGAGTAACAAATTCATAACTCACGTCCTTGCTCAGGGAGTCAATGCCATGGCTGCAAGACTCAGTCTGCCTCGATTCACTCCTTCCTATCAGATAGGAGTCTCCCCTTTTGCACATGTTAATCCTGAAGGTTATCTTGCTGTGCTGTGGGACCCCCAGCTCCCACATAACCTCCCAGATAAGCAGACCTGCTATTACCAAATTGGAATTTTCTTCTGCTCCCTTTCCTCTAAGGAATGTATGCTTTTACTGGAAATAGGATGGCCCATTTTTGGCCATCTTTTATGACAACTAAAGCATTTTGAACTGTCACACAGTACTACAGCGTGTGGAAAGCACATTCATGGATTTCAATGAAGCAGTTAAAAAGAGACTACAAGTCCTCAGATTCCCTTATGTGGAAGAGCTGGTCCATGGAAAAAAAAAAAAAAGCCAAGTATCTGCTCAGAATAATGCCTGTGATGTTTTTATCAATGGCAAAATCAGAGTTTGAGTAACACAAGTGCAGCTGGTTTCAGAAGGCACCAAGCCTTCAGGAGTCATTTACAGGGATTATGGACCAGCCAGTGTGCATGTGTACTTTTATTCCATTGAGACTGAAAAATTAATGTTTGGCTTACATCACAGAAAAACTGTACAAGTTATCAAAACAGAAGACCTTGGCACCAATGAGCAGTTGTTTCAAGAATGATCACTTGTGACACAATATTATTCAGCTTTATGCACTGACCTGAGCAGATTTGTTACCTAACAATTACAAATTCCTCAGTCTATAAACCACCAAGGAGTGGCAAACAGACGATCATCTAATTAATAAAAGCCTTCTGTGAACTTGTGCGAGAAGACACCAGTTCTCTGCTACCATTACCTATTTTTGAGTTGTGCCACACGCAGCATTTCAGAATTTTTCTTTGGACGTGAGCTCAAGAGGTTTTCTCCAAAGCGAGGAGAACAGCAGGGATGTGCCCTGTCACCATTTCAGTATCAAAAACTCTGCCCAGCTACCATTGTCCAAGGGTTTAAAAAAAATCAAATTCAAACCCAATCTAACAGGCAACGCTTTACAGCGTTTTAGAGCATTTTACAGCATTTAGGTAGTAATTTGTGGCAACAACCAACTTCCTCACTGAGGAAACACTATAATAAACAGAATAGGATGACAGCAACATTCAGAGTCTGTAAATTTGAAGCACCTGCACAATAAACTTGCACTTTTCTTTCTTTCTTTCCCAGAAACTCCACATAGCCATCAGCAAAATCGAAAACATTTTTCACTGTGTGGACCTTTACGTCAAACCCCACAGTGAAACTATTCAAGTAATGCTTTTTTTTTTTTTTTTGGGGCACCTCTGGTGAGACCGAGGCCGGATGGTCTCTCAGGGCTATCGGCACAAGGATGCCAAGAGAGCACATTAAGCACTTCTTCCAATCTGCATCTTGGCAGAAATTCTGTTATAATGCAACGCAACATTTGGATGTACAAAAGAAGCTACATTATACACCAGTTTGGTATTAACATGAAGCCTTTTCCCTCTGGGGTCAGGAGGCCAGCGAGCTCTGCGTCTACATGTGCAGACTACACGGGGATTCAGCTGTGCCTTTTGCTTGTCACAATAAAGATGGGATTAAAACTGAAGGCAGGTAACACAATGATAATCCAAAGATCAGGCTGCCCAGCAGAGGAGCTGTCAGGGCATCACCACCAGCACAACCAGTGCTCGTCCTTCCCCGGGCCCTGACACGGGATCCACACAGCTTCACGCTTCGAATCCCGGTTCCTG
Organism: Phaenicophaeus curvirostris; assembly: GCF_032191515.1. NCBI lineage: Eukaryota > Metazoa > Chordata > Aves > Cuculiformes > Cuculidae > Phaenicophaeus > Phaenicophaeus curvirostris. Next base: position 17,841,678 of record NC_091405.1, read on the forward strand.
CATTTCCAGCCCTTCCAACGGTACCGCCTTTTCCTCACTGGGCAAAGCAAATTTTCTGTATTTAAGAGACATTTAGCAGGCTACAAACAAATGGATCAAATTGTGCTCTTCCATTTTTAACGTCATCTAAGTAGAAAGCACTTACCGTCAGTGCACAAAGAGCTCAGCCATGCTGGAGAAGAACAGCACAGCAATAAGAGCAAAGGTAGAAAATGGAGGATGCAGATTATAAAATTCAGTCACATTTTAAAATTTTCTGCTACAATAATTCACTTTATGTAGAATTAATGTGGATGATTGAACGTTTGTGCTGTAATTTACTTATAATTAACATTTTATGGTGAACAGATTTCACCATCTCCTTCATGCTGTGAACTCCAAGCCATAGGTCAAAAATAGAGATGAAACAGATAAGCACAAAATATTCTCACTGAAATATTAATGAGATTTTAATTTACTACTTTAAAAATACATCTTTCATCAATGCCTGTATATCAAATCATTATTTTAATTTTTTTTTTTACATTTTATTAAAAATATAATGAACTTTCCTAACTGGTTGAAAGACCTTGAAATATCTATTGTGAAGAGACAGCTCAGGGGAACAAAAAGGTCCAAACATTCGCAGCTATCAAAAATCTCACATGGTGATTGGATGGGAGTCAGCCTAAATCGAACATAACACAGATACCATTAACTGACTAAAACAGAGTCTCTAGTCCCACAAACCCTGTGGTCCAGCAAAGAGATGCTGCTCTTCCTGCTAAGAGCTTTTTTAAAAGCGTTAAGATTTGTCTCTGAAAAAATTCAACCGCCACAAACTTCTTAATGGGTTTCAACACAAGTTGCTGCCTCCGCTGTCGAGATATAACGTATACAAGGTGTCGCTTTGATCAGGCAGTCTTATCTTTTAAGCCAGTTCTGGCTAAATTTGAAACCCTCCAGAACGAGGCTTTGCCATTAAGAAAGACACCGTGAGTCAGAAGAAAAATACGCTTCCTCACGGTCTAGGAAGAAAGTCAAAAGAATAGTCGTTTAAAATCTCAAATCCACTCACAATGTGTATTTAAAGCTGTCTGTCTTATTACCTAGAGACGCCAGACCACATCTGAATAAATTAGCAAGTCATCTGCAATTCATATGGTTTCCTATATCCCAACATGCTATCAAACAGGCAACTGAGGACATTCCCGGAACAGCCTGGTGACAGCAAATGAAGATATGGGATGACAATGAAAAAGTCAGCAGAAAATCATAAGTCAATGGAACTATTTTATGCTCTTTACTTCCTAGCCCGCACCAGTCCATTCAAAAGCCTCATTGGAATTTCAAATGAAAAGCTGAATAATACAAGCATTAAGTCTGTTACAAACAAACCTAAAATGCGTCAGGAAAAATATACATGGAATTTTCCTTCTTAAATCGCATTGGGTTTTTTTGCTACAAGTTTGTTTGCTGGGAATCAGCACCTATTTGTTTTTAGAGTAAGGCTATTGTCCATATGCTTCCCTCTACCCCTTCCAAGACATTGCGAGTCCAAAAGTAAGTTATTTACCTGTGGAAGAAATCTCAGGAGAAATCAGAGCCTGAGCTTACTGTGGCAAACTTAAAGCAGTGGCCCAGGTTGCCCAGAGAAGTTGCGGCTGCCCCATCCCTGGAGGGGTTCAAGGCCAGGTTGGATGTGGTTTTGAGCAATCTGATCCCAAGGGACGTGTCCCCGTCCATGGCAGAGAGTGGAACTGGATGGGCTTCCAGCCCAGACTATTCCATGATCCCACCACTGAATTACTTCCAGCAGAAAGTTCAATTCTTAATTGCAGACAGTAAGACCTCTTGGTAGAGGAGCAATAGGAAGGTGGTTTCTGACAGGTCCCAATACCCCCACCCCTCATGTGACAAGGGGGCAGCACGTGGGTATTTTCCAAAGTTGTACTGTAAGACCAGGAGACTTGTTCACACAAACCTCTGCTGATGATTAGAACTATTCATTAGAAGTCCTTTTAAAAAAAAAATAAATAAACCTTTATCATTACAACCGAAACACTTTGGACCATTGTTAGTAATAACTGAACAAAAAAATGTAAGTACAAACTACCAACAAGATCTGAGTGGGATGAACGTGTGGCTTCTGAGAATAGCAGGACAAATCCCCAAAGTTATGAGAAAATACACAATACTTTATTCACAGATAAGACTTGCATAGCATATCTGGTTGGTTGTTTTTTCTAAAAAGCCAACCATTTTTCATTGTCAGACTCGGAAAACAAAAAACCAAAAAACCAACAAAACCCTAAAACCTGACCCGCAAACAACATAAAAGGGAAAAAAATCCCCACAGGAATTGACTACTGAACCAAGGATCCCCAAATAAAACACTATAGCACGACCCACAGAAATCCCAGCTGGACTCCCAGTCACTGCCAGACAAGAGGACCACGTACGCGAAGCCAGAACAGCACTTGATGCTTTGGGAAGCCAGAGTGGTGGCAGCAAGAGGAGCAAAGGCCCATCAGGTTGAGACGTGCCACATGTCCCAAGAGAACGCAGGCTGCTCTGTACGCTGGCCTGGGGCTCTGCAAGGGGGACGGCGAGCGTCAGTGCTGGAGCAGGACAACGCAGCTGCCCTCAAGGTGGAGCAAAAGCTGCCGAAGCAGAGAAAGTTGCCTAAGAAGTAAATTCAAAAAACTGCCGTGTGGTAGACGTCTCCATTCCTTTGATCTCTCACCTAGTGCTGCCATGCCACTGAAGCTACGTGGATTCATCTTCAAATGAAGTATTAATGATGAGAAACTATTCTAACCGATGTTATCTCTGTACTTTCTCATTCCCAGGACCTCTGTTACTATTTTCTAACACAGGATTTCTTCTCTTAACATCAGGTAGGCTTCTACTCAAGTATTGGGCTAAGCCTTAAGAGGCTGGCTTCACAGGCACCTGCTTGAAGAAAATCTTAATGTGAAATCTGAATCTGATCTTTAAATTCGAACCACTGAAACCCAGAAACGTTATTTACTGAGCACCAAGTTCACCTAGAAGAGACGTTACTCACAGCTCCCTGATAAAATGGACCATCCAAAGCATACGCTAAGACACAGGCACAGCACATGATGCAAAACCTTCACCCTGTTCATCCAGCATGTACCATCCACCAAGAAGGTACGCAGGATTCCTGTTCTCAACTCAGTTGCAGAGCGGGGAAAGACACCCTAAATAAGTGCTAAACCAGCTTTCCGAGTCTTAAGAAGCAGAAACGAAATAAATATACAAATAAACAAACACTTCAAAGATAACAATGAGATCTCACCAGTTGCAGCTCATGTCCACTCAGCCTCTTTTTTTTTTTCTCTAAGTGCCTTTCCTTAGTAAAAGCCATCAAATATCATTGTGAATTAGTAATAATTTGTTTTTTAGCAGCATTGAAGAATTAAAGCAAGAGAGAAAGGGAAGGCAGGCAAGAGAGAAAAGGATGGAGAGAAAGAGAGAGGTTAAGCTCAAAGGCAGAGAGAGCGAAATGGACCAGATTATACAAAATTAAAAAGCAAATACGCGCAGACAATTTGTGCCGAGTGATTGCAAGCAATTACAGTCCGGCTTTTCTGGAGGGAAAATTGGGGAGGGGGGGAAGGTTATTTCAGCTTAAAAGGAGACTATTCATTCCTGATCAGCTTCTCCTACTATTCTCTCTTTTATTCTTGGATATCAATTTAAAAAAAAAATCACCCTTCAGATGTTACATGTCTAACCCTGGGAATCCCACCCCTGGGCAGAGAGGGAGGATTTCAGCTTCCAATCGGCTCTTTCTATAGCCCTGAAAAAGCAATTTGCTCATAAAGGATAAAAAAAAAAAAAAAAAAGGAGGGGGGGAGAGAAAGAAAGAAAAGGAGGGCAAAAAAGGAAAACCACAACAAGGGCATGCGTTTCTCTTGGAGGAGAGCTTCAATTTTACTGTAATTGTCTGAAGAAGAGCTGCTTTGATCTGCAGAATTATTATTATTCTTCAAATGCCTGCTCGCTAATGTCACAGCTGTGCTTCGGCATGACACACCGAGGGGGACCAGAGGGACCCTGGGCCTCGCCCCGGCCGCGGGTCCCTCTCCCTGCTCTCCTTTGTGTCTCTGAACTTTATTTCAGGAGCACCTCAAGCAGCCGCCCAGCGCGGTGGCTCTGCTGCACGGGGACCGGGGCTCCGCGCACTTGTGGAACGGCTGCGCAGCTCACGCTCAGCCCCCTCGGCTTGGGAGAGAGAGATTAAAATGCAGAGATAGCCTCTCTATAAGGATCAGCAGAGAGGGCTTAAAGCAATGTATTTTCTTGCCGTTTGGCCTTCCTCAATCACGAGCTGAAGTGAGGGGAAGAAGGCTGCGAGGCCTTTATTACATTTCTTGCCTTACGTCACTACCTGTTGTTGTCGTGAATTTCTTTTAATGTTTTTTAAACAACAACTAAATCGTATACAGGGTTTAAAATGCAGACACGCTCTGCTGAGGGCAGACAGAAAGAACAAGCCCCAGGCCACGCATCAGCCACCGGCACGAGCCCACGACACGTGGGCATCCCAGCACAAACCTAGGAGGCTCATAAGCACGGCGAGCAAAAAGGATCCCAGCATTTTCTAATCAAGATACAGACCCCTGTAAGAAGGAATACCACCTCCTTCACATTTATTGTGGAAGTACAGGAAGGCTCCAGTTTTTCCAAGTACATTTTAATGCAGTTCCCCAAGAACAGAAGACACCGCGCTAACGCAGCTGAAGCGTTGGCTGCTGTGGAACCTCTACTCCTGGCACCCACTGCCTGAAGTTGTTTGACTTTGTGAAGTCCACCTTGTTCCACAAAACAGAGGAGCTCGACTGCTTTCCTGTGTTCTTGCTCACAGGCACCATCTCCGTACTGGTTTGAAAACAAATTCCATGAATAAAGGTAGTCTTTTATTTTTTTACTATTACTACGTTTATAAATCAGATTTTAGAGCGAGATATCCTGCACATCAAGAAAACAGCTTTTTTTTCCTTCAGATCTTTCATGACTGGGGCCAGAATCTTAACACCATCCCATACTGGAACCCGTTTCTTGCGAGACACTTCTGTTCAGATAAAACCTTCCTGAAAATGCCTACTTAAAATATTCCTAGAAATTATAATTTCTAATTATTATTTGAAAATAACCATATTTAATAATCAAGTTTGCCAAACTCCATTATGCAAAGCCTTCTTCTAAACTCATATTTGACTACCGCCACGCCAGGGAGGTCAGCTTCACATAGCCTGAGAGTGAAAAGAAGTACCAAGTGCCTATAACTCAGTGAGCCCACGTGGTTAGAGAAGTTCTGACAGAACCAACCCAGCACAACGCAGGTTCAACACCAAAAAGCGAAGCAAAGACAGATGTGGCTCTCAAAATCAGGCTGCACCTATTCAGCCATAGGACACTCCTGAAGGACATAAAAGCAAGTAACATCAAAAATACCTTTTCACACATTCGAGTGTCAGCTATTTAAAGTTCAACGCTTTGTGAACTACTCAGCCTAAAAGCAAGATCAGCATGTCAGAAGTTTAGAGTCTCCTCTTATCAACCAATGTGTAACTTCCTTCCCAAACTGCTGACATCCAATGGGATGTTTCTATGCCACCGAGCAAGTCCTGAATACCTGACTATGGTCATCAGAGAGATCTGGTGGGCAGGTGGTCACGCTGTGGAGAAAGTGGGCTTTGCACCTTCATCTTTCTCTATCCAATTTACTTCAAACACCCCAAACTTCCGCTCTGTGGGGACCCGGCATTTCTTTTTGAAGAAGGAATGATTTTTTAATCACTCAGAGTAAGTAAAATTTCTTTTCTGCAAAGCAAAGCTTCGAGGTGGAGCAGAGAATCCTAGTGATGAGAGAGTGGTGACCAAGTAGTTTCGCAGTTAACTAGAACAAAAAATTTCAGATGTTTCATCTTTCCAGCAAGTAAAGCACTCCACACTTAGAAGTTCTGAAAACTGACACCCATGATCTTAAAATCTTCCCATAATCAGTTAAACAAATAATACTTTGCGTTAAGTAAAGGTTTCTAAAGCCACATTTGTACACTTTTTCTGTGCTTGCACAGAGCACAGCCGTGCCAACTGGACCTCTGCCTTCATGGGAAGGAGGCGATGAAAAACAGTAGGGATAATGTCTTAAAAAGTCCCTACGATCTTTCAGAAATAGTTTGTCTGTAAAATATGTAGCATGCACAAAATATACCGAGACACGGCGTGACACAAACAATTTATTGGCATTAGTCTGGGATGAGCCACATAAGTCATGCAGGGCTTCACTACTCGTAAGTATTGCAGTCATTTCAAACTCATCAATAACACCTTTACTCTCTTGCATCCTAGCATGAACTGCGTATCCATCTAAACTATAAACATATACAATTTTTCAGTCAAAAGAGTAATAGGCAAATATCTGGATTTCACTCATTTTGTGTTCTCCAGGTAGTAAAATAGACACATATTTAATGTACACACCAAAAAGCGCAGTGCCAATAAGTAGAGAGACTCATATTTCCAAGTTAGTTTGTAGACAGTGATATTTTATGGCTGTACTGGTAAAATCATATATGCATATAAATATAGATAAATATCTGTAAAGCCAGAATCTGCACACATGACAGAGGGCTGGATAAATGCAAGACAAAGTACGTGATAAAAATAATCCCAATTTCTATATCCAGTTATGAACTCTTGACTAAAATTACTACTTAGAAATGAGATCTTGAGGTTGCGCAGTGTCCTCTTATACCAATCTTAGAGGTTGCTATCGGACGTTGCTCCTTTGCTTTATAGTTTTGCTAATTGGTCATTAAGATGTCTATAATTCTAATTCTGCCTTTGACAGCAAAACACTGTGGGTCAGCAAGTAAATTAATCTACTTCTACACCTCAGTTTCTCCAACAACAAGACAGGGAAACACATATCCATCATGAGGTCCTGTAGGAGTTAATCTGTTAATGTTTGTATCAATCAAGTTGTCAAGCACTATTTAAGTGCTTATTATTACTCATACAATAATTCTCTCCTTCAGGGCCCCGTAGGCTTGTAAATGTCTCTTTCACCACATACACAAAGTTTTTTGGTGGGCAAAGTGATGATCTGGATTATGGACTGACCAAGCTCATCTCTTTGTAGGTGGCCTCAGAACAAGTGCTCCAGGGCAAGGCAGCCCAAGAATTCCCAATGTTTTACTCTTGTACTGCAGAATGCTTTGCCCTTTTTGTTTCACCACAGCACTAGTCTTGGCCACACTCTGCGCTGGAACACGGAACTGATGGACCTTAAAGATACAGTAGTATCTTATGCCCAAGTATTGCTATACGCATAACCTCACATGAGCATCCTTCCCACATGGCAAAGTGTTAGGCAATGATCTTAACCTCCTTTCAGGCTGTTCCTCCTGTGCGTGCCCCCGGTTTTGGCCTGGAAATCATTCAGCACAAACTCTGAGGACGTGTTCTGTCCATCCAGAGCATCATTTGCTCTGTTACAGAGAAATCCTCTGCTTATGCAGGATGCCTGGCTCTGAAACATCTTGGTGAGAGGTCCCACTTTGTGGCACACGTGCTCTACCCACCTTCTGCATCTGGTCAGAAAGCAGGACAAACCTTCAGTCCGCAACTACAACGCCCTCAGAAGCCCAGCAATTGCCCTCACAGGCACACAGTGATACCAGAACACGTAATGCAGTAAAACACTTTCTGGAAACCCGACTCCAAGTCTGCACGGTCACATCTAGCACATGCCGTTGGTCTGAAACTTCCAGAGGGTACTCCAGTTATTCCACATAAGTTGTACAGCTACCCTACAAGAGCTTGCAGATTCTCCTCAATCTACAGCCATGAGACACCGCTGTCATTAGAGCACACCACCATCAATCCATATATCAGCACTTCTATAAAGAGTCCGTGTTCTTTATCTACAAAACTCCTGTCTACACAAGGCGTCCAGCATTCGAGGCACGAGCTACCTGGGATTCCTGGAGCCTGCACACATTGGAAGCCTCTTCATAAAATATAGTCGCTACTCTTCCAGTCTTTTCACAAAATGAATTCCCTCTACTGGCACCAGTGAAGCTAAATAGAACTTATAAAATATTGAGCAGATCATCATATGGAATGCAACTAAAAAAAGTGACACTTTAATTATTATCTTTATGCTCCAGAAGTATCCCATCAATACGAGGAGCGGATAATTCACAGTGCTGTTTCAGCCGCTCTGCAGAATCAGGAGATACTGGTGCATCATCTGTACCCGATGTGCAAACATTAGCGTGATGCATCTCTGTATGTAGCCTGTAGTTATTTATAGATTGTTTATGCACACCCTTATTTATGAATTTATTTAATTTATAAAAGTTTATATGTAGAGCGCGAGATGATAAATTCAGAAGAAAAATATCAACACAGAGTATGACCCCCCTGCCTCACTTAGCTGAGAACCCCCTGCCACACACAGGGTGACCTGGCCCTGAGACTTCAGAAAGAGAAGAGTTTTCAGCAAACGAATTCTTCTGTGGGGTTTTCTCCACAGTGGTCTTAAGTAAAGCAGTTCTTCCAACCTCTAGATATCAGATTGACGAGTCCTTTGCCCACAACTGATCCTTGGAAAATCAGTGAGGTTGTGGGCTGCCAATACATCAGCAAACTATGCAACTTCTGAATTTATTTTGTATTTCCAATACAAGCTGTGCAAGGTGCAAAATTGCAAATCTTCCAGTAAATCACACAATAAATAAATGTCTCTGCATAATTACTTGTTAAATAGCTCATTTCCCTACTGTTGCAGCATTGACAGTCAGCCACCTAAACTCAAAAGTCCATCAGTTTCCAAGCAGGATTTTATTTTACCCAAGACCTCTTTTCCTTTTTACCCTTGAGGCTGTTTTCCCATAAGACTTTAAGTAAATCTTTCCTTTAAATGTATATACTTTTATGTTTTCTCAATGCACCAAGCATGACGGAGGCAAATGGCATTAATTAAACACATGGCTGGACGTGCTGACTGTATATATTACTGACATTTCACTCTGTCTTCAAGTACCTCTTGCCATGTGCTACATGGGTAAAATAGCAGAACAAACGATACAGCAGATTCTGCTGGGTCCAAATATGTGTTTGAGCAAGTCAATACAAAAAGCAGCGTGGTAAGCGGCTCTAGAACGTCAGTGATTCATTGACAGGCATCTGCGGAGGAAGAAGCAGAGAGACTGTTTCCTCCCTTGTGTTATACTCACCTTTCCAAGGACTCTTGCCATTTTTAGGATGGTTTCTACGTCAAAAGACATGACTTCATAGAATTATAGAATAACCAGGTTGGAAGAGACCCACCGGATCATCAAGTCCAACCATTCGTATCAAAGGAAACTTGGGAGCAACCCTTCAGTTAAAGACAAAGCAGGGGCTGTCCCTGGTTGAACATGGTAGAGGTGAAGGAGCTGGATGCTGCAGGGATGGATGCAGCCTGGCGAGTGGCACGTGTGCAGCTCCTCTTCTGGACCCTGGCAGAGCAGGCCAGGCCAAGGACAAGCCAACCTCTGTTATTTATTTTCCTTATCTTTCCTTGAGACTAAACATGCATTTTAAATACCATCCTGACTAGATTCAAAACCAACACTTGTAATAATTTTGATCTCTCTTTCATCCCTGAGCCACTCCTTGGTTTGAGTCTGAGATTCCTGCCCCCAACTTTCTAAAATTATTTGAGCTATTTCTTCTCTGCTATAAGCTCTGGCAGCTCAGTGTTTGTGCTTCACTTTCAGGGGTATTTTATTTATTTTCTTCACTTTTAGCTATTGAAATCGGCAAGAACAAATTTATATAATAAACCTTAATAACAGTTTCTCCCATGAAGTTACCTATTTATCTCCTATTGTAGTGGTTTAGAAAGCACGAAAATGATGGAAAAATATAGGTGTAGTGATAAACCTCAGGGACTGATAGCGAATAATTTAAAATAGTCTTTACCCATGGGGGTGATGCTTGGAACCCACTCACTCTGTGTGAACCTTTCCCAGTCACTCACACCCCTCCTTTCATAACACTCACAGTAATATCCTCTCCACACAGACAAAATAAACCCTGTTTATCTAAACCTTTTAATCCAAATCTGTTCTATCTCTCAGCCTGTATCACTTACCCAATAGCTACCACCTTTATCTGAATGTTTTTGATGTCCTGGATCATTCTGGATAAGCTGGGCTGCTGAGGGAGCACACGCACGACACATGCTGCCAGCCACGTCTCAGAAAAGCTCACTTACCCCACATGAAAAGGTTTTAAAGTTATCAGCAGCAAAGATTTTTCTGTTGGTATTCCCCTCATAAACATCATTTAAGCAAATTACAGACAGCAGAAGAGCAGGGAGTCGGGATTTATTTCCCCCTAACCAGCAGGAATGACACCGTTTTGAGACCTGCTCTTAATTCTGCAATCCGTGCTAGAGCCACAGCAGTTCCCCCCTTCCCCTCCAACACAAACACAACATGGGATGCAACACTTCACTTCAAGCATAGCAAGACTCACCCTTAAAGCGAGCTCCTTGGGAAACAGCGAGAGACTGATTTGGGGGTTTGTACAGCACCAGGTACACTCTCAACACCAACGAAAGCGATGTCAGCATTTTGTTCTTAATTATTTATCCATTTTTAATGGTGGTAAGAAACAAATACCGTGAGTGTTTTCTTTGCTCTGAAGACCCCGATGCAGAAAAGGATGAAAACCACCCTTTATTTCCCCCTGGTTCTTTATTTACAGACCCATCTGCATGCAGTTGCAGAGCCCAGTTGAGCCCTGTTTATACCCCCGTTTCCCTCCAGCACTAATTAGTAATGCAATCCCACAAAGAGTGAAGTTGCCCGAAACCTCCCCTCACTCACAATGATTTATGTTCAATTTGTACAAATGGAGAAAATGAGATTTCAAATTTCAATGCCATTTCTGCAATGAGGTGATTAAAAGAGAGAGAGGTATTGCGTTCTACTGTATAGAATATTGATCCCAGTGCTATTTTCCTTAGCAATAACCATTAGCTCAGTATTATTTGCAAACCTCTAATGTGAACCTGGAGATGTAATTTACATTTGTGCTTTACTTATTTGCTTTAACAAAACAACGCAAAAGCTTTGGGTCTTTCAATCTATCCTTATTGTCAATAAAATTAGCAGTTCATAAAAAAATTAATGTATATGCAAAACCATCACTTCCTTGTAAACTACACGGCGACTGTAAACGTTGCTCAGAACAAAAGGGAGATAAACTATTAAAAGCCTCTGGCCATTTAACAAATTGAATACCAAACGAATTAAGATGGAGTTCCCTTTTGTCCCCTTCTTTAATTTCTGGGCCCCTGGGAGCCCGCAAAAGTTTCAGAAGTCTCGGGAGGTTTCCCCCGAGGAGCGCGGCGTTGACAGGGGGTGTCTGATGGGAACATAATGGGCACGGGGAAGCACGTGCTTCTGCTCACAACCGGTGCCGCCGCTGTTGCCAGTGCAGGAGTCGCCCACCGCGGCCTTTCCAGCGCCCACGCGTGCACGGGCACATGCAAACGCCACTGGGGAGGACACCAAGAAAGAAAAAAAATGAGAAAGAAGAGCGAGCGCAATCGTGGAATAAAAGAGAATGGCGCCCAGGCCGCTGGGGCAGCCGTTTGTCAGCCCCCGGCCCTTCAATAAGACAAGGCAGGTCCTACAGTCGTGCTGCTGCTCCCTGCAAAAACATCAGCTGCTTCTGCTGCCTCACAGAGTTGAGAAGACGAGAACAAGGAAAGAAGAGGGAGAAAGGGTTGGGGGGAAAGAAAAAGCTAATGACCCATAATTGCCATGATAGTGGAATAGGGCCCAGGCAGCTGTTTTACATTCCCGGTATGTATAGTATGCAAATATCTACAAAGGGCCGACACAGTTTCTCTATTGTGGATCCTGAGGGTAACCAAATTAGCCTTTGGCAACCATGGTAATTGGGAGGTGCTGTTCCCATTAGGAGTCCTGCAAATTATGAAGAAAAATGGACCAAAGGCTTTGTCACAAATAATAATGCCGAGAAGAAAAGAGCAGGCGGCAGTCTTTGCTTTCCTCTCCTTTCTTTTTTTTTTTTTTTTTTATTTCTACATTGTGTTGTTAATATCTCTGTGTTTAGTAATAAGAAAACAGTCCTCGGTGCCCTGCTGGACCCTCCTGGGCTTTCCATAGCAATACCAAGTTCTGGGGAATACTAAGTATGGGACAGCAGCATCAGTTGCAAATTCCCCAAGCGGAAGCCTCGTGACCAGGCACCGTGTGCAGTCAGACAATGCTGCCCCTGCTCTAATGCTGCTTTTAGCTACATGAATCAGAATTAGGAAGAAAAAAAACTTTGCTAGCACTCTTTATTTGCACAGGACAAAATAGGAAGCAGAGCGCCAGCTAAGTTTTTTCTCCTGAACTTTGATTCAGGCAGCTAAACACAGATTTGTTCTATGAATCACCCAACTTTGCTGCACAAGAGGCTACATCTTCCACTAATGATTTAAATTTGTCTTTCACTCTTCCCACCCTCTTTGATCATCCCCTGTTTCTCAATTCCAACATGCAGAAACCCGTTTGATTGTTATGATCTACTAAAAAATTCACAACTGCCAACTTTTTGAGTGGAGCTCTCAGCTGTGACACTGAGTCAACGCCAAAAACATTAAATGCCTTTGTCTTTAACTCCCTCTAAGAACAGAGCTCACCATGTCTATGAACCCTCCCGCCCAAGATCACGGGTGAGCTTGCAACACGTGGTGTCACGGCAGTGAGCCCAGACCTACACACATGGTCCATCAGGTTCAGGTAACTCCTCAGCCACTTTCCTGGAAACATCCCAGCAAAAAACCCGACATTGATAATGAAAAGTAGGAAACGGTCTCATTTGCTTTTTGATTTCTACTTGTAAACTTTGTGATTACATCTCCTGAATAAGAAAATAATTCCTGGGTACTTTTTGGTTTAGAACAAAAATTAAAGCAAGCTGCCATCACGAGGGCTGAGCTGTGCGACCTACAGAAACTCATTACTGCTGCTTCCCAAGTGCTAATTTTAGGCAAGACTCTTGTTTTAAATTTTATCTACCTTTTTCCTACTATAATGACTTAGGAAAGGACAACAATTACAGTGAGAAAAGAATGAATTAGATTTCTGATTTACAGTCCAGGGGACAGAATAAACAGAAGCAGAGACAGTGGAAAAAAATCCAAAGCTGTTTGACTACAACGCAAAAAATATAGAAGAAAAAAATAGCTGAAGGAAGGCTGGCAAAGGAAGCCCTCCACGGCACAGCCGGCCTTCTACAGATTGACCTAAGCACTGAATTTCTCTCCTTTCTAGATGCTGATTCACAGGACCAAGCTAAAAGCAGAAATGTAAGTAAACAACAGCATTTTCAAGATACATTTGACTTTTAGAAAATGGCATGAGTCAGTGGAGAAGTCCACGCTGCATAATGCACCCAGACACGGTGACTACAAAGGCAATGGGACCCCCATCAGGCTTTCAGGACCTGACCTGAGGCTGCCAAGTGCCTTCGCCCGCTGTAAAAGTGAACATTTCCCAGAATTAAACCTTTTTTAATCTTTAGAAATGTAAGTCTGAGACAAGGCATGCATCTCTTCTAATAGAAAGAGGAGAATAACCCCCTCTTTTAAACAACAGCCTAATTTTTAGATACGCAAGAGTCTCTGTGGTCCATAAGAAAATCCAGCTCTGCTAAGCCCCAAGCTCATCTCCCAGCCCACCTTCGTGCAAAATGCTGCTACTTCAGCCACAGATGCTGAGCCTCCCTGCCCCAGAACGGGCAGTTGCCTGAATTTAAAGCCCTCTTCCACAACAAGGAGCGAGGGGATGATGGTGCCAGGCAGGAGGAAGCATCTCCAGGAGGGTCCTGCCTGCAGAGAGAGAGCATTGCCCCCAATACCTCTGCTCCCAGATCTGGATGAGAGGCAACACCTGTTCACTTAGTGCACCAGGTGATCCAGCGACATAGGGCTGAAACATTCAGGGAACAAAGAGGAAACATCTACACCGTGCACCCTGACCTGGCTTTTTGTGAAGCAGATCCTCATTTACTTGGCACTGACACAAGTTATTAGATAATAAAAGTATAAATCTTTAGGAAACCTTCATTTCTTTCTGTGCATCCAAACTGCCCTGATGAGGCAATGAGACCACCCCACTGGCCAACCTGGGCAGCTGCCTAGTCTGATTTCTTTTGCCGGTTGCCCAGGCTGATGGTGTGAACAGTCACTTTAAAATGGCTGCAAATGCCAGGAGAGCATCCAGGCCATTTAATATAAATAAAATTCAGAACAACAACCTCAGGAATCGACACTCATTGTGACACTGTAAACCTAAATCAACGAGTTTTATAGAAAAAAAAAGCCTATAAACCAAGTCTCACAAAGAGCAGCCGTGTTCTAATTTTTTCATGCTCAGACTAACTCTTCATCTTGAAACCACTACAGCAAAAGTCTTAACCCCAGATCTTTATTTTTTCATGGTTTCCCCTCAGGGCCTCTTTAAATAGCCGGCAGAAGAGTCACTTCCCTGTCGGTGTAGTTGGCACGCCTGCAAGTGTACTTAAAGTTTGCGTCTGATCAAGTTATGTGTATTGGATCTGAAACCAGTTAGTCAATTCTTTCAGGTCCCTAAGTGGCGATTTGTGGTAATGTCTACATCAATACTAACAGAGCGGTTTGCTAGCTGGTTTACGTAAAGCAAATGTCTGAAGGATGGAGCAGCTGCCTCTGAGGGTTCTCTCAGTTAATGGAGATGTGGCTGGAAAAAGAAATGCGCAGACACAAGAGAAGTGCTGCTTTTAAAAGGACCATCCTTCACCAAAGCCCAGAGGAGGCGACGAGCAGGCATCACCCAGGTACAGGCACCCTCTATCCCCGCTGGCTTCTGAGCAGGCTTCTGTCACGGAGCCTTCAGACCTTTGCTGTGCGGCTTGACTCAGTTCTCTCCATCTTTGCACCAGCAAAACACAACCCTGTTGCATTCGTTAATTATTATTATTATTTTAAGCAAGAATCCTGGTCCCTCCCACATTTTCTTATTCTGTGGTCTCCAAATAGTAGACACAGACCACAAATTAGGAAAAGTAAAAAGTCAAGGAATCCAAACAAAACAACCAACCGCCAAAAGCCAACCACACTAGGGTAAAGTGCAACTAAAAAATAGAAAAAGGTAAAAGATGCTAGATGAAACAAAACTACAATTAATAAAAAGTAAGCAGTGACTAGCATGAAACAAATTTTTGGTTCAAACCATAAATAACAGGACTACAGCAGCAGGGGTGACAATGGTTCCTGCACTGCTCAAGCCCTGCAAGGGCTCACGTACTGCAAGTTTTCAGGATGCTGCCTGTAATGAAAGTACTTTCAGACCCTTCTTCACACTACCTACAACTGAACCATTTCAAACAAACAAGAAAAGGCAGCAGAAAAAACCCAAGCATGATATTTCCCAGTCTACAAGTTTTTTTGTCTCCTTCACCCTCAGTTCTTCCTCAGAAGACAAAGAGGGCTTCAGCATCGCTGTTCAATGGATTTTCAAATTACAATTTCATTTCTCTTTCTAACAGAGATCCCGCTGCCCAACTGCTGCAGGTGGAAGAATAGATTGTTTTGTGGGGAAAAGGAAAGCTGGAGCAATTATTTATTTATTCAAATTATTTTCCTTAAATAACAAAGCAATTTCTTCTTCTGTTTATAGTTTGAATTTTTAATTTTAAAGTTTCAATATCCGTATCATAAGAACATCATAAATGCCACCTTCCAATAAATTGTAGCTCTTGCTTTCAAACCGCTCCAGGACAAGCACTGGCACCTGGCCCTACAGAGCAGGGGAAGCCCCAGGGTGCGTAGCCTTAGTGCTTCACAAGCGCCTACGAGCCAAAGTCTCTGCCATAAACAGTTTGCTGACCTTGTTTCTTTTGAAGCTCCCCTTGATTTCAGTGGGAGAGCACGTCAGGCTTAATAAGAGCAGACTATAAGGAAGGATCATAGAAGAGAAAGGGAGAGGAGGAGAGAGATGTTTACTCAAGAGAAGGAAGCAAGAGGATTTGTTTATGGTAAATACATTTTAAAATCTATCAGTAGTTTTGGCAAGCACTAAGATGTAGCACGCATCATGTTTGTGATTGCTTTTGGGGTTAGCTTTTGGTTTTAAATTCGTTTTTGTTGTTCTTTTTAGATCAAATAGCAAATGATTGGCAGGATCCTCAAAATCTGAAAAAACGCTCATTTATTTTTCTCCTATGTTTTCAAAGATAGGTGTGTGTAATATTTTACCACTGTATTTACCACTCCGATTTACATACTCATAGTGTACGTGATGGCAATATCCACCTGTGGTGAAATGCATTTAACACACGAGGTCATTCAGGGCGCGAGGCAGTGAGATTTAACAGAGAAACCTCTCATCATGGTGGCCAAGAGTTGAATTTTGACCAGTAAATAGAGAAAGTCTGCATTACCAATGGATGTAGTATTTTCTCTTAGTCACGAATGCCCCCAAGAAATAACATTAAGGCTGAAGACTTTAGAATATTAATTTAGAATAGAGACATTCTAAAACAAAACAACAAACCCTCAAATTTGAATTTCTTATTTGAGGTGGATTTATGGCATGTTATGTAGCAGACTTTTAGGACAAAAACCTACTTAATAAAATACTTTAAATAACTATTAAAAGAAGAAAAATGATTGAAGCATAACATTCAAAAAGGGTGAAATCAAATCTAAACATCCATGTCAATAATTATCCCCATGAAGACCACGCAGACATCTATGCATTGTTACTCTTTGCCCTTGAGAGCAATCCATTTGTGAGTACAAGTGGTCAACCCCATGGTAGCGTGTGCAGCCACTGTTTGCCCACGGTACCCTAAAAGCAGGATTTCCCTGTTCCCCAGGGGATGCCAGTCTTACGGGGGCCCCACACCATCCTGCCTCTCCGTTCCCTCTTGGGGAAGGGGATATCGATGTTCCTAATTCAGGCCTTCTATCCAGGATCTCGAAAATAGAGAGAGGAAATGACTGATGATTATCCTGAAGAGGAACAACAAATCTACTGTACGCAAGTCAAAGGAAACCTGCTACCCAACAAAACAGTTCAGTACTTTCGACAAAAATGAGAGGCCCGAATAATTTTATTTAATGGATAACAGCAACTGAATCAAGTTGGGCTACTTCTTAGTGAAATTCTTGGGGTTTGCTACCAACAGGTTTACATCAGTTTACAGCTGCGTGCTTTGACCATGGCCATGATACCATGCTTAAAGAAAAGTGATGGGCATGCTTCAGAAGCAGGAAGGAATTTTTACTGCCTAGCACCAAATATTTTGACAAATCAGTGCCTCAGATCTGGGCTGATGGGATGAACTTCAGTTCTTTCAAGATTTTAGCCCTTCCAGCTGTCACTCAATATGTGGGCAAGAATCGAGTCAGAACGAGGTGCCCGACATGTCTGACAAACAGCAGTTAGCACAATCGGAGTCAAAACATCTGCCAAGACCTTGCCGGCCTCTCTCTGTCCTCCTGCCTGAAGGGATGGTGTCGGTCCCCGATTTGGGAAAAGATAGAAATTCACTCATTTACCGATTTTATGGTCAAAATCATCCCATCTCATGAATATCTCATTAGAAAAGAGGGGAGAAAAAGCACGAGTAATCTTCAGTTAAATTCAGGGATGGGTTAAAATGTAACCTGATAAACAAAAAAGCAGGAAGAGTTTTGGTTGTGGAGATTAAGGGTCTCTTTCTCCCGATGTTCTTTCCATCTCTGGAATAATGACTCTAATCCCTAATAACACTCCTCTCTCTTCACTAGACGTGCGGACATGGGTTTAACGGGGAAGAGGAGAGCATCAACCCGATCTGCACCAGGTCAGCCCATTACTCACAGGACATCTCAAGAAAGTCTTTGTGCACGAAAATGCTCTTTTTTT
Organism: Phaenicophaeus curvirostris; assembly: GCF_032191515.1. Classification (NCBI taxonomy): domain Eukaryota; kingdom Metazoa; phylum Chordata; class Aves; order Cuculiformes; family Cuculidae; genus Phaenicophaeus; species Phaenicophaeus curvirostris. The sequence goes on from NC_091405.1 coordinate 17,859,665, forward strand.
CGGTTTGTAGTGTTACTGGGCGCAGGTCACCACCTTCCCCAAATCCAACCCAAACGCAAAGGTGTTTGTTGTGAAAAATGGCAGCAATGATTAAAAATAATAATAATAAAAAAATCAAGCTGAAAGCACGAAATTAAATAGCTAAAGAGGGGAACTGGGCCAAATGAAGACAAAGCAATGCACTTAACCCACCTGGAGAGCAAAACAGGCCATCCAGCCCCGCTGGCCAATCGCCTAGGCTTTGCGGCGGGAGGAAAATCCGCTCGGGCGCATGTGGCTGGAGAGCGTCTCACGGCCACGCCAGTGCCGCTCCAAGCACTCCGAGCCTTCCCACGTCCCCGTCACACGGTGCAGATTGGCTGCCGGAGCACGGTGGGGAGGGGGAATGAACTGGTAGGTGGTGGGGGAATCTGGATGGGGAGGGTGGCTCTGAATTTATTATTTTTATTTAAGCTACATACATCAAGTGGAAAAAAAAAACCAACCAGTTTATTCCTTTTGGGTCATATGAGGGAGCCACTGGCAAAGATAATAATATATGAAGGAAGAGAAAGAGAGGGAGAAAGAGAGGGAGGGAGGGAGGGAGGAAGGGAGAGAGAAGCAAAAGGCTTTCTATTATTCGGGACACTGGTGATGCACACTGAGGCAGTTGGAAGATTAAATTAAGTATTATATCTGCTGACCCCATTGCCATGGTTACCGGACAGCGGAAAATATTAATCAAGCCAAGCCTTTTCAGCTGAACATACCAGAAAAAAAAATGCTAAATATAAATACGCATGTATATATATACACACATATATATATGTACATACTCGCTGCTCTGCCATGCTAGTGCGGAGTGCCAGCAACCAAACCACCTGATATCAAGATAAACAAATTTAAAATATCCTTGCCGCACGAGAAGGCTGACATCACCATCGTGAGCGCAGCACGGGGAACGGGGGCTGCAGTGTGCTCACTCTCCCTTCAGCCGATTAAAAAGGGGATTTGAATAAGGAATGGTAGCGTCTTGCCGGGTGCCTGAGCTGAGGGGGTATTTAAGTCTCTTCTCCCATAAAGAGCTAAAGCACCATCTCCCAGCCAGGGCAGCATCATCCAGCGGCAGGCAGAACGGTTTGGAATCCTTGCAAGGACAACCCGGATGAGGTGCCAGGCTGTCATCCTGCACGAGTCCCAGCAACACCAACCCATGAGCCAACCACACATGCAGAGCCGCCCTTGCCGTGGAGCTGCAATGCCACGTCCAGACTTTGTGTCTCCCATGGGAAATAAAACAATTCCCACCAACATTGTCTTTACCTTCAGACTAGAATTAGTGCTCAGAGGAAACCTAGCTGAAGCCTCGCTCTGTACATTGGAAACTACGTGTTTGTAACCTCTGCATAGGTGACCTGCAGGGCCCTGCCTTCCCGCACACGCGGTGCAAGACAATACTCAGGTGTCTAAGGCAATGGAGAACAAATATTGCTGAGCTAGAAAGAGAATACGACGATCTTATACTGAGCAGTACCGTAACGTGTAATAACTAAAAATGGAATCTAAGCCACTCATTCTCTGCTTTAACCACACATTAGAAGGAAGGCAACCATCTGAAAGGAGTATTTTCTCCCAATCAACATGTCCACTTCTGTTTTGTTGCCTGTTTTTGTACAGAGTATATCAGCTCAAATGACAATTAAACTCAAATAATGAAATATTGGGTAAGTCAGGTATGTAACAGGACAACTGTGTATCTTGAATGTACCAATGTTGTGGGTAAGTCATCAATTAAAAAAGGTGCTCTGACAAGAGTCTCATTCAACCAGCAATGGCTGCAGCCTTTCTGTCCCCGCCTATGTGAAAAAACAAACCAAGAAAAAGATACTCCATGGACTAAACAAAACACAGACAGATGAAACAGAGAAAGACAATTGCAGCGAGGTGACCTGCCATTCCAAGGCCAGGGAAGCCCTGCCTGCAGCACAAGGCATGAAGGCACAGACATTTCTGTAGCAGCGCGCGTGAGGAATTCTGGACAGAAAAACAATCACTCATTGTTTCTTGGTCAGAACTGGGGCAATCGCACACTACGAATTTCTTGATACCTGCAACCATCTCAGCACAGACACAAGCACTCGCCAGGCCCCAAGGGCCAGGGCGAGTCCAGCAGACAGCAAAGCTCCTGTCGTGGAATTAAAGAATCATTTAGATTGGAAAAGACCTTAAAGGTCATCGAGACCAAGCAAAATTGTCCCACCTGCATACGCCCAAGAAACCCCACGCAGCCACCCTAACCACACGGCCCCACCGAATCTCATCCCAGGGCTCTCGAACCAGCAGATTGCTAAATACAAATATGCATATAAAACATTTTATAGATTATACAAAACAAATGTTATGGTTCACTTGCAGTTCTGTAAAAACTGAGCCAAATTTACTGAAGGCATAAACAAGTACATCTATTTCATTTTTAACATGCTAATGAAGAACGAGATTGTTATTTGTTCTTCGTCTATTTTGTGATTTCAGCCAATAGTTCTAGTGATAATTATCAACTGTTTATATTTAGATAAAAGCAGTCCATATGGCAACAGCAGAACAATCTGATGTTTAGATCCTCAGCTACATGTTTTCTATAAATAACATGATTGAATAACTGTAACAAATTATTTCATCAGTCTAAAAGCAGATACCAATATATAACAACTAAGAAAACCATTTACTCATTATCTGGAAACAATAAATACCTTCCCAAGTACATTTAACACTTAGAAAAACACACAAAATATTAAAATACAAATATTAACCCATAAATGTGTACATGAATCATAGAATTATAGAATCACAGAATGGTGCGGGCTGGAAGGGACCTTAAAGATCCTCCAGTTCCCATCAATGCACATGAAGTATTAGATGGGTTCTTATGATAATTAAAGGGCCGGCCAAACTTTGCATAGATAAAGGCATTTATCTGATACGTTCGTATCTGAATCTTACCTAAACATCTTCCCTGTCCAAACTGTCCTACCAATTTTGTAGGTTCCAAACCTCATGAACACCCCACCTGAAAGCAACATTGACTCTTGACTGGGGGACTTTGAAAATATTCACATTGTCACACTAACATCATTCCCAACATTACAGCAATGTTGCACACACCCACGGAGAAAGACATCAGCAAAGGCTTCCCAGGATTTTTGGTCTTGGTATCCTTCTTCTCACACAAAGGAACAACCCGTAAATGAAACCAGGATGGGGGGCAGCGTGCTGGCTGCCCAGCCACCCCTTCCCGGAGGGGAAAATGATTGCGGCACAATGGCCAGCACGGACAGCTTAGGGCAGCTGTGTCATATAAATTGTCAGCAATGACCATAAGCACTCAGAGAAACAATTTAATTCCTCACCCCCGCCATCATGGGCTGATATATTCTTTCAAGGTCATTACCCAAGGCTAGGAGGGTCGCATGATTAACGAGTGACATGTCCAATGAGGGCGGCTGTGCCTGAGCAGGCCTTATATTAATTAGACAGAAGCGCTAAAAAATAAACGGTGCTTAGCAAGGAGGGGGCCAAACTTGAACCGCGATGGCTGCTGCACCTCCCCAAACTCTAAAAAAATCACCATCCTGTTCCCTCACCTTGAGGAAACTGCTGCTTCATCACAGAAGCTCACAAGCAGGACACACAAAAGATGCTTCTTTCCTAGTTTAAATGATGGTCTCTCGCCCCAGGTTTCCCCTGAGTCTTTGCTTTATGCTTTTCTTCCTCCTCTCCATAATTCATTGACTCACACCGCAAGGAAGCACAAAAGACAACTGTTCTAAACTCTAGAACGTACACTGGTCCATCATTGAAACCCTTAGCAATCTAATCCCATCCATAAAAAAAAAAAAAAGAAAGAAATCTTTCATAACAGTTTTGCAAGTTGAATGTTTTTTCTAAGAACTAAAACCTGCTCTTGGGCCCTAGGTGCAAGGCAGGCATTGCAGACCACGTCATGCCTCTCCACAAAGAAAAGAAAAAATCCCATCCATGATTCTTAGTTGATTTCTGATACTTCTGTGCCTCAGAAAGGAGATTCCATGTGAGGAGCCAGCTGAAAGAACTACTGCCTTTAAATGGGAGAGGACCCAAACACACCCTGAAGCCCAGAGCTTGGGCTGACGGTGCTAGAGAGAAGATCCAGTCATCACCAAACACTTGTTCAGGACATCAGCATACGGAACACAGCCACCTCTGTGTGTCATTGCCTCTTTTAAGGGGTACAGAAGGAGCAATGCTAACAACAATAAATTAAGGCCATGCAGCTAACCAGCTATATAAACTTTATATTTAAGAAATAAAGGCCCCTCTGACGGCTGCAGCTGTGACCTAACTGCTCTACCATGATGCCCCTCCGAGAAAACACTGTGAATAGTGCAGCTACCCCCACAGCCCGCAATCCTCCCAACACCATTTCCTCAGTTGCCCACCTCATTTTTATAATCCTGCTTTTTCTCAGACTGAACTAGATGAATTTCTGCCATTTTGCTTCCCTGGTGGTGTGTCCTGCCAGCTCCTTTCCCAGCCAACATTTCACAGGGTTTCATTGCTCCCCAACCACGCACACTTGTACTTTTGCATGGTTACAGCGCTCCTGCCTCTGCCTGTCTTGTTTGAGAGCAATAACTGGGCTCCCAAGGACCTGCAAGAAAGTCAGTCTTTCCAAAGCAGTAATCCACCCTCTGATTAATGCACCCACAACATACAGCACCATACACACCGGTCTCGATTGGTCCGGGGATATCAAGCCTGCTGTGCCACGCTGAATGGATTTGATGCTATTAAACCAGGAGAGATGTACTGTCAGCAAAGACACAGCTCAGGACCATCTATACTTATTACTTGCAGAAAACATCTTTGGACACCACTTCAGACTCGGATTACCCCAGCAAAACCTGGAAACCAGTCTGCTCACTCGAGAATAAACCACATAAAACTACATTGGTTTATCTGTTCAAATAAAAGGAAGGACAACTGCTTAATTTTCACTGTATTCAGATGTTGTTAACAGGTCTATCTGATGTTTACTAGTATAAAAGTACTTCAAATGAAAACAACGTACTCAGGATTTGCCTAAGCAAGAAAGACCTAATTTTCCAAGATTCTCAGCACTCAAAGCTTCAAATGACCTCAATGAAGTCACCTCAACAGTTTTGCAAAATTACATTCAAGCGTTCTTCATATCCAACTGTTTGTTCAGCCCATGATAACGCGATGCCTTCCAGCTGCTCAGGTGAAGGACTAGAAACCACAACACCCTACTGTATTTTACCTTACAATGCTCTTCTTGGTCAAACAGCCAAACTTTTGGAGAGGCAAACCCCTCATCTACCCTACAGCAGAGCTCAAGATCACAAACAATACAGAGCTGAAGTGGCCCACGTGCTAGGAGGGGCTCAGATCTCTCCAATACCCACACACACTCCAGACTGGAGTGGCCACCCCACTCACCACCAGAAAAAACTTGCACCCAGCAGATTACTCACAGCGTTCCTGAGAGAGAAGCACCTTTCTGGATCCACTTGGTGCTAGAAGCTTCTCAGAGCCCAGCTGGAAGCTCTGCCTGATATGGGAGAGCAACCAGCCCTCACAGCTGCAGACACAGGTGAGTGTGCTCAGAAGTAATCACTGCCAATTAACAATCCTTATTAACCCTTTGTAGTATGACTTGCTGGTTTTTTTTCATAACCCTCAATTTCTACTTATAATACACTATGAGAAAAAAGTAATCATAAGAAGCACTAAAGTTAAACGTGAGCAGCAGCTTTTTCACGGTGTCACTGCCATAATTTCACTCATTAGTTTTCCTTTTTATACACTGCTCAGACTAGAAAGGACAGCACAAAAAGAAAAAGCAGTTCCTTGTCCTAACTACAAACTTATTGTCCATTACCTGCTTCTTGTAATCTACCACCAAGGGTTCCAAGACAATAATAAATTCCCCCAGAATGTCTGTTGGACATTTAAACAGAAAAGCATAAAATCCTGGAAGACAGAATTTAGCCGAACAGCTGAATACTTTGGCTGGGATGTTAATTAGACTTGGAAAGGATTGATTTTTTTAATCCAAAGCAAATTTTCAACTTATTTTCTAGTAACATAATTCTGGCTGATTTTCTTCATTCTTCTGAAAAAAAATATTAACAAGAAATTCAAAAACCTAGCACAAAAGGAAGGTTTGTCGGGAATGGGGAGTGTGTTGTAAGAGCCCTAGTAGTATGTTCTCACCAACAAAGAATTCCGTGCCATCATTACATTTTCCCATGCTAATTCTCATCACTGATATGAGCCTAGGCTGCTTGCAGGATAGAGGGAGTATTTTCCAGGCTGCCTCATCATAATACTCGTGCTGTCAATCCCTACGTGCCACAGTTAAGGCAGAGGCTCTCTAGTTTTCCAGTTTACCTGTAAAAATCAAAACACATTTACCCTTGGCCCAGATGAGCTGCCCCAGCGCCGGTGTGATTATACACCACAATACCAGCATCAACAAACAGGCTACACCTTCAAAAGCAGGCAGACAAACAGGAGTATAATTTTAGGAAGACACATGACATAAGAGGATGTGGGAGAGTGAACAGGACCTCAGTTCTTGGGGCATCTCTGAAATAAGAGGAGGAACAATGGAGAAAACCAGCCAATATTACTGTAAGCGAATGTAATTGAGACAGCGTAATATCAGGAGAGATAAACAAAGGTACCTAAGCATGTATGTGAGGAATGGGGAAGGGAAATGTGTCCAAGGAGCACTTATGGCAAGCCTGCATAACAGTAAAGAGGTGCCCACCCCACTACAGAAATGCACGTGCCATCACCACATGTACCTGAGCACACACAGGCAGGTCCTGCTTCACAGGTCTGTTTTAACTATAAATAATTTCTACTATATAGTGATAAATAAATAAAATATATCATCTATCACACATAATAATTGCACAGAATATATATCGTGAATAAATAATAACCCGATAAACCCATTTTATTACAAAAATAAAAGCTGTGGACATTTCCCACTCCCTCCCTTCTTCCACTCCTGCAGCCCCTGGCTCCGTGCTGCTGTTCAACACCTAAGGCAAACGCGCTCTCTCCCTTTCCCTCTCTGTTTCTTTAAAACTCTAAACCACAAGGCAGCACGCGAGCAACGCCATAGGTCACCATATCAAAAGCGGGAGCTTTTACAGGTGTCCTCGATAACACAGCCAATAAAAGGCAGCAGTGGCAGAAGCGGAATCACTGACCTTGTTTGATGCCGCACAGTAAAGGGAGACGCCGGCACTGCCATGAGGAGCAAGACGCACCACGTAAACAGGCTGGGCTTTTCTGCTTTCTTACACTAAATCTTTCAAAAGTCAGCTCAGCAGTTAATACACGCAAAGAAAAGATGTGGCTGCTAATGACACAGAACTTGGCCAAGCAAGACACCTCTTAGCAACAGCGATGACCGCCAAGCCCTGCTCCTCCACCAAAGCAGAGCACGCGCTGCACAAGGGGCTCACAAACACCGACCCTTCACCCCAGAACCCCGACAGCTCCGGCTGAGGGTGTGAGTGCCGGTGACTGCGTGGCTCCAGGGCAGCAGCTCCAGCACGTGGGTGAACCTCATGCAGGGGCTGTCTCCACATGAATGTCACACACACGCACACTCTCCACGTGGCAACCGAGATCCCTTTGCACACACACATCCAGCCAAAATACACCTTACCCCCCAGGTGAAGAAGTCTTTACTGACCGAACAAGTACCCACGATTTTGGCAGATAGAAAGGCACAGTCCAGCCCTTCACGATGGTGGATTTTTCTTCCCTGAGGCTGACCACTAGGAATTTTCCCTTTAAAATTTTTGGCGTTGCCTTTAAATAATCTTGGTTTATACAGAAACATCAAAACTTTCCTGTCACCTCATTCTCCAGTCCCATATCTCTATGGTTACTGTCCCTGTGAAAACATATTATATATCACTTACAAATGTACGTTAGCCCTAAACGCTTTTTATGATATGGGTTTTCATGACTTTGAGCTGGTAACACCGTTTGATAGTTCTCTATTCTGAAATTACTGTATTCCTGGCCCTTCCTAGAAAGAGTCCTCTTGATCCACAAATTGCACTGCCTTGGAAATCTCAGTGGGAAGAATCAGGGTTAAATCCCATTTGGTGAAGGTAGGTGCAGGTGGGAATAGAGAGGAGGCAGAAAAGAGCCTCCTGTGGCAGGGAGCACTCCCACAGCTGGACAGAGGCTGGTAATCTCAGGACAGGCATCCTTTTTCCTTATGGGAGGCTGTCGGGGGAAGGCTGGGGCACTCTTCATGCCTCTTGTTCTTTCTCCTAACCAAAGACTCTCATCTTTGCTTTATTTTCTGATACAATTTCTGCCATCCTCAAGGAGGCCATATTTCCAAGGACATTTAATTTCCCCTCCTCTGCCACCCAAGCATTAAGTAAGGCTTCAAAACAGGCTTTTCTATGTACACACTGCCTCTGTCCTGTTGAAATGCCACTGTCAGATCTAGTCCTGTACTTTTAGAATTTCTCTCCTTGAACACAGAGATCAGCTTGGATCCAGAATGAGTAACAGTGAAGGCAGAGAAATTTGCACTGCACTCAAAAGATCTACATCTACTAAGCAGTACGTGTACTACGTGTGCTTGCACATACGTGATCCACAGAAGCGATGCAGAGACCACATGCGTGCTGTACAGTCACAATACATGCTGCAAACACGCAGAGCTCGCACATGCACGGAGCAACCCCACGTATGCACACGATACTGCTGGAGCTAAATGCATCACAACTGCCTTGGATTCATTTATCAGGTGCCTATATACAGAAGATGCACAGATGCATTCTCTGCAAAGCTCCGCAAGCAAAGGTAGGATCGCTGTTTGAATGGTGGCTTTTCAGCAGCTGCAGCATCAGCACAAGCAACATTGTCTGGTGTGACACGAAGCAAAGGCCAACGTGAACTAGAGATGCCAAAAAAGAACGATTCCTCCCCTCCCGTTCCAGTCCTTTCCTCCCAGTAACACCCAGTTCCTGTACATTTAGAAAGGGTGGAAATAGCGCAGTTCACATGAAAAGCTGGCTCTCATGCTATTTTTAATGTGTTCCCTGTGTATCAGAGGAGTATTTACGTTACATCTATTTAAGTGCGTGTGAGTTTACGTGTTAATGCCTGCTCACATACAGGATAAAAAATACGCAGTACAGTTAGTCAAATACACGTAAATACAGACAGAATCCTATTTACTTGGCAGACCACATAAAGGCTAAGAAATGAAAAATGCACTCACGCCCTCTGACACCCTGGCCGAGTGTGTGCACGAGAGCTCTCGTGGTAGGGACTGAAGACTGGCTTCTGGCTCCCTCTCTCTCCCTCTCCCTTTTCTGTTAAGAAGGTACTTTGAGCGCAGGGATTGCTCACAATCTGGCTGTGTGATCCACATGCAGGACTCGTAATATGCCTGCTATTTCCCTCTCTCTCCCTCTCCCCCCCACCCCCCAACCTCCCCCCACCCCATCCCTCTTGTTCTCATGTTCAGTGGTTATTTTAGCTTAATGTGGTGACATCACAGCTCTCTTAGTGAGATAAAGCCCTCGCCGTGAATACAGAATACGGCTCCACTGATCACTTCCCAACGATGGGATTTAGCGAGGTCTGATATTTAGTGCTCATCGCTACAGCAGAAGATGCTGTGTGCTGGTGCAGCTCAGTGCAGGTTTCACTGTGGGTTTGCACAGAGCTGCTGCAGCGCGTGGGCGACAGCGCGGTGTGTGTCTCTAAGCCGGGAGTGAGACCTGTAAGAGACACTTTTAATAAGTTGACTCATTTTTAATAGCAGAGGGAACGCCTAGACACCCGTCTGTTCCTATCGCACGAATTTGGTGGGGTTTGTGCGCAATGGCTCAAGGAGAGAGAGAAAGAAGACACCTCATTTTTCAGCGCCATAGAGTAGCCAAAATCCCACTCTGTATTGAAATGAAAATACTCTGTGAATTTTCAAAGTTACCCAAGAACCTCTCCCCAGCTTTTCATTTATCTGCAGCTCCTCCACCTTTTCATATCAGATTTGCAATAGCCTCAACATTTTTCACGATTCTGTTTTGCGTTCTTCTAAATGGGGAAACAAAGAAACAGCACGCAATATTATAAAAACTTAACAGTGGATCAGATAAGAAATGCAGGAGGAGAAAAATGCAGTCAAATAAACTCTCCATTATTAACAACCGTGCCCTGAGGTCTACGGGCATAGTCCCAAACCCTGAATTATCTTAAATCATGAGGTTACCAATAAAGACAGCTTGGGACAGCAGAAGGGGTCTGTGATTTCAAGGGGTTTGCAGACCACATATATATGATTAACATTTCTGTGCTAAGGTTTATTACTTCATTATAATATTTTCCATCATAAATGAATAGGTAAAACACCTGGCTATTAAGTATAAACCTATCCCTCAGGATGATCAGATTATCACTTGAATTTAAAATCTTTCTGAATTTTTAATAACGCATAACAAATAAGATTATTTATGCACTTTCTTCACTCAGCTTGCAGGCCCCACGGTTCCATGCAACGCAAGGTCTGCAGGAGGGGACACTGACTGCTCCCCCTCTCTGCTCTTTCTCCCCCCAGCTCTGCCCGAGACCTCTGTATTTTTGTGTGGAGGGGACAAGAGACCCTCCTCAGCAGCCCAGCCCCATGGTGGGCACCACCAGGTCCCGACCGCTCTGTTTTAGAGCACAGGGTAATTAGCACCGCGCGGGAGTCGTCAGCCGCGCCGAAGAAGCAGCTGAGGAATCAGGAGCTGGCTGATGGGAAAGTCAAGTGGAGGCCTGGCTGTCTGAAACCTCTTCAATAGATCTGTAGTCTGGACTTGAACCCTGCCCTCTCACCTCGGGGTCCCATATTTCTTCCCCCTCTGCGTCTCCATCAGCAGCGACGCACGCTGGCTGGCGGCGAAGGGCTGTGGGTGACCCCCACCCACCCACCGCCAGCCAGGGGCAGGGGGAGAAGGGTCCCTGATTTCCTCACAGGTAATTAAAGGGACTGCTTTCAAGGTTGCATGGGCAAAAGACAATTCGGCCTAATGAAGCATCGATCGGCCGGCACTAGGGTAGACAGGAGCTGACATTCACTCCGAGGTACCTCCAGCCGACGTAAAACACTGCACCAGGAATCATCCTCGCGCTGTTCGTCATTGCCTCTGACCTGCCTTGGGAAAGACGGAGTTTGCTTTCAAGGGATTTTCATTCCATAATTACACAAACTTGTATGCTGAGTGGTCTAAAATTATTAATTAGAGAGGCATTTTTTCTTTGTTGGGGGGAGGTTTTTTTTTTTCTTGTTTGTTTTTCTTTCTTGGGATAAATGTTCTTCGCCGTTCACATTATAACCCCACCAATCAGCGCAGACAGTGCTGAATGCATGAGGTCAGTTATGGAGATGCAGGAAATTACTGGGGATTGGCAGGGACGTTTTTGTCAATTTGTAAGCAAAACCCTGTGTTATTGCCAGGTTTTCATCTTTTCATCACTGTCAGCCTGTGCCGGCACAAGATATCTAAAAGCAAAATCATTTCAGTGGCTGCTGGAAAATTAACAGGGGAAGATTAAAAATTTTGTGTAAAATAGAAATAGGAAACAGGTACTTATATAAAAAAAAAAAAAAAGCCAATTAAGCCCCCTGGAAGTGCTGACATGTAAAGCTTGCCGCCCACCCTAACCAGGCATCTGCTTTCTCGCTTGGAAGCCGAGCAGCTCGACAGCATCGTGCTCCCCGGGCTCCCAAACCTGCCCTCGCCTCACCCAGCTCCTTTCTTCTGTCCCAAATGTTTGCATTTGTGGGACGTCTGAATGGTAATAAAAGGGCCAGGAAATGATAGTTGTGCCAAGTAAATTGGGGTGAATGCTGGGGGAGGGGAGGACGGATCGATTGTGAAACAACTTGCGCATTATCTGGGAAGGATTTGCTCACGGTCCTGCGCTGCTCCGTGTTACAAGAGGCCCCGCTCTCAACAATAGCATGTCCCCTCGGAGCAGGAAACACAAAGGGAATTTGCTCTGATTCAATCCACACAGTGAGGCCCCTCTGGGGCTAAAGAGGGTCACTTTTACCCTGGCTAAAAATAAAGAAAAAAGATTTTTTCCCCTCTCTCACACACGCGCATGCACGCACACACACGAGCGAGTTGGAGAAAGCAGCCCACCTCCACTCGACGAGACGCTTAAAAACCACGAGCCTTCTCATTCATTTTTTCCACTTAGACTTCAGAATTTGTCAGAATTTACTTAAAAAAATTTAAACAAGTCGAACGTGATCAAAGAATGGCAAAACAGCCTCGTCCTTTTATTCCATTTACTCCTATAACAAGTGCCTTTACTAGAGGACTGCTGCAACCCTGGCCCCTAATAACAAAGGAGGTGACAGTGTTCGGACACAGAACTGTAAACTGAATTTTAAAAGGCACACAAGAGCCTAGATATCAGGATTCTGCTGCATTCAGACATATTTGTTTTTTAATACTTTGCCTTTTTTGTTACAAACAGCAGTTAGCCTTCTGCTTCTAATCCCAAATTCTTTCATCGCGAACAGGTCAGTATAGAAAGGCAGCAATTGTGTGTGCAACACCTGCTGGAATAACAAAAAAAAAAAAAAGAAAGAAAAGTTTTTCCTAAAAATCGCTAAAATGTAGCTCAGCAGATCCTATCTGCATTAATTTGGCTGAACAACAAGATATTGCTGGGGACAAACTCTGAATAAAGCGGTCCCGAGTTCCCAGAATTGGCACAGCTCAGCCTAAACAATGGCTGCTTCCTATTCACCTTAACCCAGCTTTTCAAAAGAACATCCCCAGAAACACAAAGCATCAGCGGGAAATGGCAATTTTATGAATCCTAATCAATCAAAGGGCTTATTAACTCAATGTGAAGCCAGATTAAAATCTTTAATTATAAATCGTGCTAAAAGGAAAAACAAAATGTACTTATGGTACATTGAAAATTCCGGATATTAACATAGTTGCCATTATCTCTCTCAATATTAAATTTCCCCTCCCTGCCCTGCAACATGCTCACCTTTTTCTGTTCCTAAAGAACAGGACTGTAGAGCAAACTCATTTTTCTCCTTCCCAGGCTTATTAAAATGTATTCTTTCTCCCGCACCCCCGGGTTTGCAGGGGAGCGGGGTTCGGGAAGCCCCATTCCAGCCACGCAGGCGGAGGCGAGGGGGGAGCGGCTGTTTATTAAGTGCGCCGAGTCGGACTTACAGATTATTTTTTTGGGGCCACAATCAAACGTGAAGCATTTCTGCTAATGAAAACGGCATGCATGTCTGTGCGAGCGCGGGTGATTGGCAGGGCTGCAGATTGTAGCCACGGGAAGGGCCCTCGCTGCGAGCGCCGGTGCGAGAGGGGCTATGGGTGCTTTTTTTTTTTTATCAGGCAGACATTTGGGAAATGACCACGGCAAATGTAATCACAGTTGGACGGGAGGGTGGGGGCGGGGGAGAGCGGAGAATGAGATCCGCATGTTTTATTTATTTGTTCAAAGTCACGGTCATCCCATTGTGTGTCCCTCTCCGTGCCTGTCATCCCCGACCCCTCCAGCCCACCCCCTGCCCCAGCCCCATTGTCAGCACCCCAGGCGGAATGCAGCTCGGGTTGATCAGAAAACACACCTAACTTCTCCAAAGCACGGCGTTTGGCCAGAAAGGGGCTTATTTTCTGTTTGGAATATTAGCATTGTCAAAACATGCTCTAACTATGTTGTTAGGCGAGAGGTTTCCTGCGCAGTCGCCGCGCTGCCTCCTTAGCGGGCTACTGGCCGCACGCCCTGGCCTCACACGCCTTCCCCTCCATGGTAAATTGGGTTTACATTGGAAATTAAAGCTATTTTTTAGGGAAAAAATTATTTTTCAAAGCACAGCGAGATTTCCTCTGGAAAAAGATGCTACAGGATGGTGATTCTAGGTCACTACTTCCTATAGAGAATTCGTATTTTCCTTTCTACTCCTCACTTCATGCATTGCTTCCCCGGGATTTATTCCCTCGGCGCTCCCAAAACACAGAGCACCTTTTCTGAACCAGGAATTTCCAGATTTGCAACCACAAACTGAAACCTTGGAACGTGTTTCCCTCCTGTGAAACTTGAGGAAAACACAGCTTGTTAATCTGAAATATAGTTTAAATTTTAAAAAGGGAGAGTTTAATTTTATATTTTACAAGTGACCGCTTGGCTCCAAAATGCTCACAAAAGCGATTTTCACACCTTAGAGAAGGGAATCACCTCTCTGCTCTCTAATTGCCATCTGACAGCTCTGCGCTCTGTCCTGAATTTCCGCTGCTGCCCACGGACACCGGAGATTCTCTGCCTGGCTATTTGCAGCCCCTCTGGAACGAGCAGGGGCCGAGCCGGCGTGGGCTCAGCGAGGTCCTCACGTCCCCCACGCAGGGTAAATAATTCCTAATTCTGCTTTTCAAAACAGGAACAGCACACCTGTCTGTAAATCGTGCCCAGCAACACATGAATGAAAAAGCTTTGGAACACAGGAAAGAGAATTTTAAATACATAATCCACCTGGTAGTGAATTTTTCTGTGCTGAATACACAATCCTCAGATTTGTGGGGGTCCCACAAATACACCCTCGCACGTGCACGTGTATATATCAGTTCCTCAACTGGGTATTTATGCCCTACACACGGAATCAGAGACAGCACCGGGTTATTTTTTGCAGATTATTCTTCTTGGCTGGAAACACTAACACACAAACATTTACAGAATTCCTTTAAAACCTTAAACGCCGCGTACCAGTGATGCTCCTTTGAAGATGATCATTAGACCTAATAAACAGGATACTGGAGGCACAGATCTTGTCCTTTTCAGCTCTTGCGACTGCCTTTCAGTAAATTCAGAAAAGATCCTTTGTGCCTAACTCAGTTTTCATTTCATTGCTTTTAAATTTGTTCAGCTTGACTTTTGACACTTTGGAGGCTTAGCCTTTTTTAAGTACAATAATATAATAAATATTTGTGTTGCCAAAGAAAAAGCGAATCTGTTGTTAGTGTTAGAGAAAGCCGGATCTCTTTTTCATTCGTTTGTTATAAATAATTCACACAACTATGTGCATTTTATAAACACAATCTTTAAGAAACTGATACTATCAAACATTTTTTGAGATGACACTCAGAATCATATACATATGCACAAAGTATTTGGAACTGTAAAGAAAAAAATTGTTACTGAAAGTAGAAAAATAAAGATATTTTATGTAAATAATTACATTAATGCAAAGTGTTTTCAGACTTATTTATACAAATTAGTCCTCTGAATGACAAAAAGCTTTGACAAACTACAAACACCTATCAAAAATCATATCTGGCTCATTTTCCTCTCACAATTTCCATCTTTAGCTTTGGAAAAAGAAGATGGATTCAGAAACTCCCCTACTATCTGTCAATGCAGTAAGAACAAGTCCAGTCAAACGCATTTTTCTTTACTTATATGTTAAAAAGTGTTTTCATGTTTTTCCTATAAAACATTTGAAGAAAGTGTGGTTTTTTGAAGAGTTTAAAAATTAAACAAAATAAATTATTTTAGTCCAAAATTATTTTCCCTAAAATATTGCTGTGCAGCACATTTGGTTTGATTAGGAAAAAAAAAATCATATTTTTAAGTAACAATTTTATATGTAGAAAATATCTTCTTATTTTCCTACAGCAGACACTTTAAAATCATTCCGCAAAGAAATAATCTATTTAAGATGAATATGAAAGACACCGTGAAGAGACTACCTATAGCTCTGTATTTTTTGTATTTTCACCTATCAATCTAATTGTAGAGCATTAACTATTCCTATTTCGTTACTGCTAATGAAATGAGGTTTTCCTGCATTGTTAGAAATTACAGTTTAGGAAAACTTGATATTATTTATAAATTCAAAACATAAAATTTCAAACAAACTATTCCGACTATTTTGAATGCTCTTTTAAATGTTTAGGGCTTTCTTGCTGTTCAGCTCTGCAGCCCCACAGTGACCGCACGAATTCCGTTATTCCCAAGCACAACAAAACCCCATTTCTATTAACAGATGCTTCTACACACGGTGGTGTGGCCAGAGATAAAAAGGTGCCGCGGTGCACGTAGTTCCAAATAATTTAATCTGGATTAATCTGGGTTTGCGTTTGCCCCATAAACCTGACTTTGTGGGAGCGCAGTAGGCGAGGGGCGGCATCCTAGGGCTCTCCAGATGCCCAATTAGACTCGTCTCCGGCCCCCGGTTCAGCCTGGGTCTGTCTGTTGGGGTAAAACCATTTATCTTTATCATTCCCAGGGCGGGCGGGCGGGAGGGGCCGGGGGGAGGCCCCCGCGTCGCCTGTTGTCAGCGGGCATTGATCAGCCCTTGCTGGCTGGTGGCGGAGGTGAGGGCAGCTCCCCCAGGAGCCCTTCGGGGCCGGGCCATGTCAAGGGAAGCTGTATTGAGTCATGATCCGAATGACTGCTCATTGAGGGAAACGGGTATTGGCGTCCCCATCAGCCGCAGACACCCTGGGTAACGCTTAAACAAGTCCACTCTGTTAATGTCAGGCCACCGGGGACACGTTTAGCCTCTCTGCTGACCATTAGACCCTTTGATAGAGTGGACAATAAACTTGACAGGACAGGCTGGACACTGCTCCTGAGCGCGCCTCAGCTGGCGAACGCAGGACACCGGAGCCCAGCCACATCAGAGGAAGAGCAACAGGGGGAACGTCCTTCTCAAAACACCTCAACCGCTGAGCCTGACTCAGGAGCCAAAGGGATTTTCCATAATTTTCAGGATTTCCTTTCATTTTTCCACTTCCAAGAGCGTTTTTGACCAGCCGGACATTTTGGAACCCGTTCTTCGCCACCTTCTACCCGATAAAAACCGTTATCACTCCAGAAAGAACGGAATGATGTCACTAACTCTGCTTACAAGACCCTGAAGGTCATTTCTAAGAGTGTTTGTTTCATGCTACATTCTCAGAAAAGAAAATAATCAAAATGGAAAAATAGTAAAACTAACCACCCTTCTCCATCCAGAGAACAATTCCTGAGGGAACAAAATCAAGTTTCAAAGTATCAATCCTGTACTCATCAACCAAAAATAAAAAATTAATAGGAAATTCAACCTTAGCTGTTTTCAGAGAAGGTGTTGATAATTGCATTTATATTATTTAAAGACATTATATCTAAATTTTTGTTACATTTGAGCTCGCTAGTATTTGCTTTCTTAAGTTTCTGCCGGTAAAAAGGACCCTGGGTTTGACAGAGCAAATTTTCCAGCATTTGGAAGCTTTTATCCCAATTTTAACACCTTATCTCTTTTCCTCTGGAGAATTAACTGATATTGCATTAAACCAGAAAATTATATAGAATTTTAAACAGTCCACAAAACTGGAAGCTGACAGGTCATTAAAAAGCTCTACTGGAAAGAAATTTCATCCTAAAAATTTAGAGGTTTACGTATATAATATCTAAGCACATCTATATTTACGCATATACATGCGCTTGCATATACAGCAATTTCACAATAGCTAAATAATTTGACTAAAATAATTTAAAATAAAACCTATCTTTTAATATTAATAACATTTTTTTAATAGTAAAAAAACAGAAAACCACTGAGGTTTTCTTTCAACCTAATAGTCAACAAAAAGCAATACCGCTAGAGAATAAACAAGTATAATCCAGATTATTCAGATATGATTTGTATTTTCAGTCAAACCCTAAAGGCTTTTAACAAAGGAAACATTATTTTTGTCACTAATGCATTTTTCTAATCTGTGGAACTTGCTGAAATTTAAAGATTTATTTTTTTTAAAGCCATTTAAAAAATCACAACAGTTTTGTGGCACATTTCTTACTAACTTAGTTAATGCTGCGTTTGTATGAATCCAAAAACAAAGGGATTTTTTCCTGCTGCCCATCTGACGGCATTTGCTAAATGGCTCAGTGTTTATTCAGACCGAGCCTGTCTCACACCTACAGCTGAAAGCTGCCCTCTTAGGAACACAGGTGACAATATTTCTTGATTTTTTTCCCCTGTTATTATTAAAATAATATATAAAATTAAGGAGAATGCCAACTATTATTTTTCCCTGTAGGAGCTGTTACTTTGAGATAATATCAATTGTCCGGTATTCTCCAGGAGTGCAGGCTCTCGGGGCACGAGGGCACGCAGGCTCTAGATAAGTAATAATTTAGTATATCAGAAGGTGAAAAGAAAAAGCAGAGTAAGAAAAAAAAAAAAAAAGAGCTCCTATTTTTGCAGAAAGCCTTCTCCACCAATTAAGTGTAATGGCTCTTGTTTCTCATGGCTGGAACGCCACGCTGCTCCCTGGGCCTGCGGACGCAGAATCCCAGTGTCAAAGGGGAGCCGGCATCATTGCTCGGAGCTTCACCTATAGCTCCGCTTTGTGCTCGGCTTCTCTCACATCTTCTCTCGCTGCATTTCCATTTCAAGCAAGAGCTCAGGGATAGCAGCACGGATCAATTTTGACATCGAATATTTAGTAATACAAGGTATGTATATTTTATATAAGTATTTTCATTTAGTAGGAGCAGAATGCTGCCTTTCAAAAGGAGAAACACAAATGCTCCTCGGTGTCAGTCTCCTGGCCACCCTACCCTGTGGATCACAGTCTCCCCGAAGCTTTTGTGAACGTTTCTGACTAAGCGTTATTCACATGGTCCATAACATGGGTCTCGACCTTTCCGTTAGCCGTGGGCACCAAAAGGTTTCACGGAGCACAGTTCTTGCTTTCTGGGCAGCATATTACGCTGAGCAGGGCCCTGCTCTTCCACCCAGTCCAATATTGCGGGTACTGCCCTGTGCCAAGTCTCACGGAGCTCACAGAGCACAGGTTAGCAGAGGAGTCTGCTGTGGCGAAAAACTGAACCTGGCTCTCACTGCCAAGCGTGAATTTTATCAAAGAATTCTGCATAATTAGGAAAACATCCACAGCAGCATCGTCCCCTCCGTGGGCACTAACAGATGATGCGGACGCTGAACTCTTTGGAGAAGAGACTGTGCTCCCATTCCCATTCGGCACAGTGGGGCCCCGGGTTCTGGATGGAGCCCACACCTGCACCACTAACATATCTACACGCTTTCAGTGCTTGGTGAGCTGGGATATCTGCCTCAAAGGGTCTGAAATGCCGCAGGGTCATAATCTGGGTTTGTATTTGAATAAACACAAGCCCTGGATGATCTCTGTTACACCTACCGCAAAGGGATGAAGAGAAAATTCACAAATTTAACTTGACATAACTGAACTTTCACCTTTGAATCTACACAGAAATTAGATTACCACAAGCATTTACGTCTCCCTGTGATGCCCATTTTATATATTATAAAATATCTACAACCTTGCAAAAAAAAAAGATACAGTGAAAAAAGCAAAAATTAAAAAAAAAAATTATAACCGCTTCATTTGGAAGGAACACAAAGGGAAAGTGCTTTTAACTACATAGTAAAATCCTAGAGGTTGCATCAACATGATCCCTGTTTTTATGACTACCTCACTATTATGCATTTTCCAGCAGAAAACCCTTCCCTGCACACTGAAAAGCTACTTGTCATGCCCAGAAGCAGGACTCGTAAGAAATAAACCCTAAAGTATAAAACATTTGATGGTGGCTGAGGGGCACAACTTCCCAGCCTCCCACCACTCGCTCGGACCCAGAGAGGAGCTCACAGCAAAGTCCAGCACTCGTAAAACACTCTCTGGCCAGTTCACCCCGTGCAGCAGTCCCACGTTTGGACCCTCTGTACGTTGAGTCTACACGAATCTGTACTCAAATTGGAATTTCCCTAAGTTATTAATACCTCAAACTATTCTTTTTCCCCCCTTCCTATCTTTTCACACGGTGTCTAAAATCACATTTAACCATTCCATAATTTCTAATTTCAACCTTCTTTAAACATAGTATATTTCTGCGTTTCGTTTTTTATTTTATCTTTTGCAAATCACCTGCCTGGCCGCCTGTTATCATTTTCGCCAGGCGCTTTCATGCTAACCAGCAAGGTCACTGCAAAACCTGTATTGATTTTCTTCCTAAATATCCAACTGTACAAATACATATTTTACCAACGGTTCTGAAGCCGTCCCTGAGAGCTAATGTAAACACAAACCAATACAGCTGCGAAAGCCTTTGGAACATGGAGTCATAAATGGACTTCAAGAGATTCCTGTTGGAGAAAACATGGCTGGTTAACCCTATCTTAGCTGAGTGGGGAAGTCAATTTTGCAACATGGCCACTGTGGCTATGAACTGGGCATCAGGCACTCTCCTCCTCAGGGTAAAGGATTGTCCACCCCGCAGAGCGACCCAAGCACCAGGGTGACATTTATCTTACCAGTGTGTTCAAATACAGTATACTTTGCTTGGTTGATTGATTTTAGCATTCAAACAGACCTGCTGCTATTTCAGCCCAGAGATATCCAATATCCTTACTTTGAAATGTATCAAATTTAATTTTTCCACACTTATCACCCCCAACTAGAATCTTTCAGCAATTAAGTATCTGCAGTCTCCCCTCCATTGACAGGAAACCCGGTGGCGCTCATAAGCTGTCCTAATATCTCTCATATTCACCACAGAGTTTAAATGCCAGACCTGGAGCTCACCAGAATGCCCTGCTAGGTCAAGAATTTCATGCTGTTGGATTATTTTTTTCTTCCAAGAACGACAGAGTCCTTTTTGTCTTGAATAAGGACCAGCTCTCTCCCTGAGACCAGAAGCAACAGAGAAGCTCAGGTAAAATCACATTTTCTTTTTTCTTAGCTTGGTCACCATCTATGTATAGAAACATTTAATTCAGGATTACAAAACAAACAAACAAACAGTGTGGATGGCTTGAAAAAGGGATTCAGCAATGTAGGTTTATAAGAAACCAACTTTGAATCATTGTACCAGATACAGTCCCAGTGAAAAATGTATGCAGGCAACAGGGAGTTAAGTAAATAAATTTTTTCTTTTCTTTGTCGATGTGTTTAGTTCTCTTCCTGCCAAGACTCATTTCACTCTGCTATCTTGTGAGAGACACATATGGTGCAGTGAAATTGCCATCCAAGAAAGCATGTCCCAGCCTGTTGAGACATCATCAAATAAGATTAAAGCAAAGTAAAAATAAAAAGATAGAACGATTTTTTTTTCTTTTTCTTGTACAGAGAACGTCTGATGAAAGTCACTGAGGTACTTGAATGCTTCTAAAGGTTTTGCAACCATTTCTTTACTTTGCCTGGTTAAGAAAAAGGCAGAAATAACAAGCCAATATCTCCTTTTTCTTCTTCAAGTTAGTGAAAAAATGTGTTTCATAATAAACTTGATGTATATGAATAAAATACAATATTGCCTTCTGCGCTTCTGTGGCAACAGCACTTAAATGCACAGAAATACCTCTGACTTGCTGTTCTGGTTGCTTCTCCACCAGCATCACTGACTTCTGCATGCAGAAAATCTTTCAGGGCCAGGGCAAAACAATTACTCTGTTAACCTAGTACATCTAAAGGTCCCAGGAACCTCCCAAAGAGCACATTCAGCATCTCTCTGGCTACCAACTGCTACACCAAAAATTAAAATTCATCGCCAAAGAAATACAGAAATCCATGCTGCAGTACTTAAATAAGTATGAAATTGTTGCCTATTTTCCCTACACATGCAAAGGCCTCAAGACACCAGTTAGGATGAAGAGGACTTTACAAGTTCTTTTCCTACAAGATCTTTTCAGTTTCCACATTTTAAATACAAGTACTGGGTAAAGAAATCCCAGCTGATGGCTACTTGCCCTTGCACATGGTACTTAGAACAAGATGTAGGACCAGAGTGGAATTGCTGGGATGGTTTACGCTATTACATCAACAGGAATCGCTGAGAAGCAACTCGCCAGCTCCTCTCTTTACTGCTTTCAAATCAGGCTCTGGAAATATTTCAGAATTATTGTACACCTACGACCAGGAAAGCACTGGCAAATAAAATACGTACGATATATTCTGTACTTTAAGAGAATCCTGCACAAGGTCAAAAAGGAATCACAACAAGGGGACAGGAGGAAGTCAAAATCAAATTAGCAATGTTCATCACAATAGGAGAGGAGAGGGAGCTTCTTAACCATACAAAATAATCTGCAAAATGGGGTTCAATTTCAGGAACAGGAATATATTTTAGGTATTTCTTTGCTACCCTCTCCAGTTAGAGACTGCATTTCCAGATCTTGTTTCCAATGCATAGCCTTAACTGGACTGCAGGAAAGCAACAATGCATCAGTAGCAGAGATTATCCCTGGCCTTAATAAGCTGTTGTTGGCTTTCATAACAACTGCAGCCTAGGACGAGTCACACCGAGCTCAAAGACAATCTTACCAATAGCCTGGAGCAAGGATTATAGAAACAAGAATCCAAGGGGGTGTGGGAGGGAGCAAAAATCCCAAGAAACAGGGGCTAATGTAAAATCGTTTACATATTAACCTTCTTCCCTTCTGACAGTGGTCAAGTTCTGATTCAAAATACAAATTATCTCCAATTACTTCAAAAGAGGCAGTCACAGAGCTGTCACTTAACCTTCACCATCTGTTTGGCTCAAAAGAAAGCTGTACAGCCTGCCACTTTGACCTCATCTTTCTCTCTCCACACTGGACAGGCACCAAAGGAAGAGAAGATGGCTTATTGTTCTCCAGAGAAAACCACGGCCCTTGGGGAGCTGGGGGGCTGAGGGTGCTGGGAGGGGAGGGCAGAGCTTCAGGAGGTGACTTCATTTAACTCTGCAAGGGAGAAGGATTTGTTTAGAGAGGATGAGTTTGCAAACCTTCCTCACTCCTTCTGCCAGCCGTCTGGAGAGATGAGGTTTGTTTAAAAGTGGAGCGTCTACAAAAAGCAGTAGCTGGCTGAACAACAGGGGTGGGTGAAAAAGCAAATGCTGGTTCACAATGGATTCTGGCTCAGAGAGCTTTCATTTTTTTCCATCTAGTAGTCAGAAATACATAACAAAACATCAGCTATTTGAGATAGCAGAGGGAAAATAAATCTGAAACAGCTTTCTAGGAAAGACAGTAGCACAAAATCAGTGTTTAAAAAAAAGTGTTTAAAAGCCAAACCCCAAAAACCCCCCACAAACCAACCAAACAACACAAGTAGGTGCACACTCTGGGAAAGCACAACTTAACGTTATAAATACGACCTCATTGTAAGATAAATCAGAGTTCACTGCTACTTTCAGCTGTACAGATCAGATCAGACCTTCCCCCAAACCAGTCATTAACCACCGCAGATTCCAGCCTTTCTCGTGACTCCAGGGGAAAGCAGGGAGTTTATGGTTCAAACTCACCCTCGAGAAGTGGCAGCAGTGAAGGACCAAGTACCAGTTCCCCCCAGCCGCCAGAGAAGGACAAGCAGGATGTCGGGGAATCAGAAGCACAACCTACAAACGCAGAGGTGTTGGGAATAAAAAAAAATCCATTCACGAAAAGAGATTCCAGAGCGGCTGGAGGGCACAGTAATAGGGTGCAAATTTTTGAATGCCTCATGGTTTATGGGCAGTTTCTAATGCTTCTGCCGAGAAACATTACAGCATTTCCACTGGCTCTGATCTTTATTTTTAGTTTTATTACCCACCGCATAACAGGTTCCTTCAAGAGAGAAAGAAAGAAAGCAGATCCCTCTGTAAACAGGAGCAACTCCAACTCCTGAACGTTTCCCATAGCTGTGGCTTAGCATGAGGATAATTTCATATGTGAAAGCAGCTCTGAAAACAAACATCTTTGTAGCTGTGCATGCTACATGACACTGTTGGCATCATTTGGTGTAGGAGGGCAAACCCCTTTTCTTGTCACACAGTGTTTAATCCAAGAAACGCACACCACAATGCACATAGCTGGATGACAAGAGCTGCAAACTTTCCATTTCCATAGCAGAGGGTAACAAGTCAATTAAATATACAGAGCTACAGTACCGCTAATAGCAGCAAACAGTACCGAGCATGTTGGTCAGTGGGAGAAAGGAAAGTCTGCTGCAAAAGGTGCTGAATCAAATAATGATCATGAGCAAATAGCCCTTTACTTCCCAGAGTCCAAATTCCTTTGCTACCTTTTTTTAAAACACAAACAGAATATTGAACTCAATCGGCAGTTCAGAGGGGGCAAAACCCCTCCCTGTGCTGGAACAGCCCGACAACAGCTGCAGCCTCACTGAAATGTTTAATTTTACTTAAAACATTCTCTCAGGCCTATGTATTATTTGAAGTATAATGTACAGAATTATCTAATGAATTCTCAAATCAAATACTCTCATTTTGCTGCAGGCCATTTCCCGAGAACAAACTAAAGGCACACAGGCTTCTTTCTGTGTCTGACTGTTGAATTTAAACAGATGTCCAGTGGACATCAGCTTCGTTCAGATTACCTCTCCCGTTCACTCTTCTGTATATCCAGCCATTGTGAAACCTCTTAATTTAAAAACAAACAAAGAATCAAAATAAGAAAAAATATGTCAAGACTACCAGGCACAAAAAGCTCTCTTGTGCATTCTGGCCGTCCCCTCGCTGCGGTAAGGGATGTGGTGACAGTGAGAAAGTCGCCTAGGAGCAGCATCTGGCTCTGATTAGGTAACAAGCTGTAGCATCTGCAAACTTGTCAGTTCTCAGCCCACAACAAAGTCCAGCCAGCAGATCTGTGTTTGAAACGGGAACTGGCTGTTACGTTTTATAAGACAAACATTATCTGTTCCCATTGCAGGGTGCCTTTTTATTAAAAGCCATATAAGAAGAGAAATTAAATGCGCTTGTTACACTTTACTTTCCATCGTAAGGAGAAAGCCTATTCGGTTTTTAGTTTGTTGGCCAGAAACCTTTTTACTTGCCTTCCCTCGGTGAGAGGGTTGTAAGCTGACAGTGGTGATCTCACAGCCCGCAGTGAGCAGTCAGGGTGAACCTGGGCTGCTGTTCCAGCACTGCTCTGGTTTTTTTTCCTCTAAATAAGAAAACGAAAATAAAACTCCCATGCGGCGAGTGGCGAGGAATGGAAGGTGCAGCTGAACTCCCCTGGGAGGCACAGTGGGTGCCCCCACCTCCTTCCTCCACAGCGCATCCAGGCTGGCATCGGCCTCGGGTGGTGCCGATGCACCCACGTGTCCGTTCACACCTACCCACTCTGCTTGGCTGCACAATATCTGAAATAAAATTCCCCCATCTCCAAGGTTTCACTCCCTTACTTCAGCAGTGGGTTTGACTAACAGATCTTCTACATTTCACTATTTTTTCCTTCCTTGCTTTTTCTTGATCTCTTCTCTGCTCTCTGTACTACTGACTGGCAGTGACAGTCCTCAATGCCTCTTCTAAAACCCAAAAATTTCTCTCTCAAAAAATGAAGAGAATATTCTGTGCCCCACATAAGACTAAAGTCCAACATAACTGAGGAAGAACAGAAGAATTAGACTTGAAAAGTTAAATTTCTGTCCAACCTCACAGTTATTTTTGAACATCCAATGGAATCCACTTACGAGCACCTCCACCATATGCGTTGATGCAGCACTAAGCATTAGTCAAATCAGTAGTAGAGACTTGGATTGCATGGATCCCCCTTCGCTGTTTTGGGAACCTGTCAGAAATTCTCGTAATTTAAAAATTTCTCGCTCTGAGCAATTTGCTTCTGAAAGTTCCTACCTCGGTGCCCTCGTCCACCTGGGGACCAACCTGTGTGCCTTCAAACACTACTTCAGGTCAGGTGGTGCTTATCACAGCAAGAGTAACACTACGTGAACAGGCAGAAATGAAACAAACCCAGTCACAGTCCCACCACAAAACCTGAGCAGAATGAGGAAAAGCCATTTTTCCAAACCCAGGGTACTGCAGAACTCAAAAATAAGGACTGCATGGGGAAAAACGTAGGTGATGAGAACTTGAGGGCGAGAAGGGCGGTTGGCTTTCTTTTTAAACCTTGCTACAAAATCTGGCCTATTTATTAGTTATGAAATACAAACTGCGTTATCAACAATCTTAAGGAAATGGATTGATGTTAAGTGATACTTCAGTATCTGCCCCGTAGCAAAGCTACTGCACCATTACTGAAAGATAAGCAGAAAATCCTTCCTGTAAATAAAGGAGACCGCCCCGATGCTCTATAAACCGTGCAGCTGATTTTTAAAAGCCACTGTCATAACTTACGGGTCTGGGAAATTGCTGCTGTACAGTAGCACGCGGTGCCTCCTATAAAGCGAGACTTATTAAAAAGAACAATTCCTAATTAAGATAATTACCCTGAAACGTTATTACATACGCTGCAACTCGTTCTCTTTTTATTCATAACACAAATGAACGTCCGGATGGCGTGAGCTGGAATGGGTGCCACGCGCTGCCACGGGGAAAGCCGCTTGTCTGCTTTCCAAGACGAGCCTTTCCTAAATTTAATAAATCAAGGAGAGAGGAGCCCGCTTGCGAACACAGGAGACGCAGATCTGCTCCCGTTTGGGCAGCGTGAACCGCACGGGAAACGCTCCCCGGCTGGAATCGAGCTCTGGGGGGAAAGAAGCAGGTGGGGAAGCAGCACGGGGACACGGAGCCCGCGGGCAGAGGCTGCGGAGCCGGGACGGCACCACGAGGGGATCGAGCGCTGCTGCGTGCGGGACGCGGCCCCGGGAGCGGCGCTGCCAGCGCTCCTGCTGCTCCGGGCAGCGCCCAGCCCCGCGCCGCCCGCACCGCAGCCCGCAGGAGGAGTCACAAACTGAATCCCGCACACACACCATCCTGCACCGCATCCCGCAGGAGTCGCAAGCATCGCATCCCGCACCGCATCCCGCAGGAGGAGTCACAAACTGAATCCCGCACACCATCCTGCACCGCATCCCGCAGGAGGAGTCACAAACTGAATCCCGCACACACACCATCCTGCACCGCATCCCGCAGGAGTCGCAAGCATCGCATCCCACACCGCATCCCGCAGGAGGAGTCACAAACTGAATCCCATGCACCATCCTGCACCGCATAGAATCGAATCATAGAAAAACCAGGTTGGAAGAGACCCACCGGATCATCAAGTCCAACCATTTCTATCAAACACTAAACCATGTCCCTTAGCACCTCGTCCACCCGTGCCTTAAACACCTCCAGGGAAGGTGAATCAACCACCTCCCGCACCACATCCCGCAAGAGGAGTCACAAACTGAATCCCACGCACCATCCCGCAGGAGGAGTCACCTGCCCTGCATCCCGCACCGGATCCCACACAGCATCCTGCACTGCACCCCACAGAAGTCACGCACCACAACCCGCACTGCATCCCATACAGCATCCTGCACTGCATCCCACACGAGGAGTCACACGCACTGCATCCCACCCCATATCCTACACGCACTGCACCACATCCCACAGGGGTCACACGCCCCACATCCCATCCCGCCCCGGAGCAGAGCAGCCCCGCACCCCATCCCCACGGCTCCCTCTGACAGCAGGTGCTGTGGGGTCCAGCAGAGGCGGCTGGGAAACCCACATGTCCCAAAGCCAACAGTGTTTTGCAACGGTCACTGAAACCCCTTCCCTGCGAAATTAGGATCTTTCTCTCTGTCTGAAAAATCATATAATACCTAAAAAGTAAAATGGTTTTTGAGAGATTCGTGCTGCTGTGTGGGCACAGAAATGAAGGTGTGAGGAGAATTGGAATGCGCTGAAGGGAAACACAGCAGGAAATTCATACCCCACTTCAGACACGCTACCCTCTGGGATGCTATCCCGTATCATAGTTTTCACCCACATCAGCGCACTTTCTTGCTCCAGAGAGGCCTTTTCACTCTTCAGAAGTTGTGAGAAATCTTACAGGTTTGTATCTGTTGTCTTCC
The DNA here is from genome assembly GCF_032191515.1 of Phaenicophaeus curvirostris. Lineage (NCBI taxonomy): Eukaryota > Metazoa > Chordata > Aves > Cuculiformes > Cuculidae > Phaenicophaeus > Phaenicophaeus curvirostris. The sequence continues at coordinate 17,887,525 of NC_091405.1, forward strand.
TTCTGATGTCAGAGCCTTTAAAACGCTGCCAACCTTCCAATCAGCCAGCACCACGTCACACTAAGCTGTACCCCACTGCCGCCCATCTGCTCCGAGTGCTTCCCATGGTGACTTCTGGAATTATCCAGGAGACCGGCGGGTAAATCCTGGTTGGCTAATTTCGTTACCGACATAGTTCCTGCTTCTACAGTCAAAACAGCGGCTCTCGAATGCTGAAGTTCTCTCAATATTCCAGCTATTTTAAAAGCCGTTGTGATTGCCACTACAAAACAGAGCCAGCATTCCCCTAAAACCATTTTAAGTCCTCAACAAAGGGCCATGCATTTTAAAAGCAATATGGTCTGTCCATTATTATGATTTATTATTATTTGCACTGCACCCAGAGGCCCCTGCCAGGGCTCCCTTGTGCAGAGCAGCGTACGGAACACACAGCAACACGCTCATCTCAACAACTTAAATTCATCCTAAAAGGTTCCAGATCCATTGTGCCTGGGTGTTTCCTCAATCAATGTGCTCATCATTTTTATCCTTGTAAGGGCCACTTCCCAAACTCCAACCAATTTTTTTTTTCCACAGCAATACAGATTTAGATGTTTCCCAGCCCCTCTGCTTCCTTTTCCAGATATAACCCTACACGTAACACAGCAACAGGCTCGGAAGTCACATGTGCAAAACTTGCAGCCAGGTTTTAAAAAGCATTTTGGGTCCAAGCACGCAAGGTAATTATCAGGATGTTAACTGGATGGCACCAGTCACATAATCAAGCAAAGCTTGTTGATTTTAAGTGATTTCTCTTCAGCTGAAGAAGAAAGTGGAAAACAGCTGCTTTAAAAGATATTCCAAAATACAGTAAACAGAAAAAGCAATATGGGTATAGATGCACAACGTGAGTATGGAAACAAAGGGAAGGGGCACAGATTGCACTTATCAACCGAGAAGGCAAGAGTGAAAATAGCCTCTCCTATCTCTAAAAGCAGCTGGGGATGATTCGCAGTAGGTTTTTCTGTAATAAAATTCCCTATGTTTCCTCACTTGGAAAATTCAGTTTATAGGTCGGTTAACAAGTATTAAAACCACAAGAGAACATGAAATGCACCACCTTTTCCTTTTGATCCTTTTCCCTTTTGGATGAACGTTTTGAAGTTTGGAATATAAAATCCCTGAATTTCTGTTATGTTTTATGCCTCCACGAATGCATTAAAACAAAAGTTTGCAGGCTGAAGAAATATCCCTTAACTAGTAGGGAATTAAAGCAAGCTGCCCTGCGTTGGCACACCTGTGAGCCAGGTGCGCCGCCACCCCGGCTCCCCAAATGGAACACCTCATTTACAAACCAAATCTGTCTAGAAAATTACCTGCCCCTCTTGATTGCTGCAAATGGTTTTCATCAACCTGCACTGAACTGTACTCCGCTTTCGCCAAATTTACAGCATCGGGTATAAGAGTCTTTGTAGGAGGAAAAGGAATAGAAGCAATGTTTAAAAGCCATTCAATAAATAGAGGGTCCCCATTGAGAATGGTCAGTGCCTTGGGTGTCCATTCGTTAGGGTTGCGTCCCGCTGAGCACACTACATAACCCACCACCAAGCACAGAATTGGCTTGGCTTAAAGGTTTTAAAGGCCCTGTTCTCTTGCAGGATGCTTCGGTTTTGAAATCTATCAAAGGAATCTCAAAACAAATTACATGGTAAATTATTATCTCTGTTCTGGCCTCCTCTCTACACCCCACTGTTCAGCATGAATGACGATGGGAGAGCCGCTTGTGAAAGCCTGCAAGATAAGCAGATTACAGAATGTCAGGTGCCTCGGGCTACTCTAAATTTCACAGCCAAACTTCGCTGGCCGAATCAGTTCATCTGACTAATATGGGTCACAGGCTATTTCAATTAATGCACCTCTAATGACTAACATTTGTTCCTTAATGTGAAAGGAATAAATACAGAGATACACAAAGCAGCAACAGAAAGCAAAACACTCTCCCCTTGCTTCTCGTCAGCATCACTGCATTTGGTTTCTCTCACCAACTCACGGAGATGGGGAAAGCAGGCTTGTGAGGAATACAGAATGTCCTCTCAGAAAGAAATCTTTTATGCAGTTTTCCTATCATTACCAATGCATTTCTGGCAGCTTTCAGTGTCCTCTAGATCCCAGTGTACTGAATAACAAGACCTGATATGAAAACAGAATGCACAAAACAAATTAGCATTTTGAAAATAAAAAGCATGGCTTTTAATCCTATTAAGATCGTGGCTTTTTTTTTTTTAAGTTCTCTGAAAGATATACTGATGTTTCCATTAACATAAATGCTGAAATCAGCATTTCCTTTGAAAGAAGTTGTTAATATTTGGAAATGGTAGGATTTCCAATCCTAGATTTGATTGTTATTCTATGCTACCCTGCAAGTGCCAAGGTCATGGGGAGATTCACCTGCACACTGAGCTAAATGAATGCACTCGGCCACAATACATGTATAATTTAACATTCTCCTCTCAAGTACCACCATGCATTCCTAAAAATATTTTATTACAATAACAAATTGGTTTCAAAATCATGCATTATGTATTCTGAAATTAGGTCTGCCAATGAAACCTGTATATACAAACATACAAGCAACCATGCAGGACAGCACGAACACAGAAATTATAGGTTCTAGAAGAGCTGAAAGGAACAATTAATTCTTCTGTAACTCCAGAAAGTCCTTTTTTATTACTTTAATCTCCATAGCTAAAAAGAACAAAACAATCAATTGCTGTGAAATATATTTAGAAATCAAATAGCGTGTCTTTTTCTAGATGTCTTTATAGAAAGAAAATGTTTAACTGCAAAGTGAACAGTATATTACAATGTACATTTGGGAGTTCTTTTCTCCAGAGCAGGGTTGGGGAAAATAATACAAAGCTTCTCAAATAATTTAAAAGAATAGTAGCTACATTTTAAAACTTCCCCATTCTAACATTTTAAATGTCTTTTTTTTTCAGATTAATCTCTTCCAAATATTTAAGATTAATTTATTAAAAAAATCCTGCTAAATTCTTCATAAATAAAATGAGTCCTTTGCCATTTCTTTCTCAGTTAGCCAAAGAGTTAAAAATTTCATCACAGTGCTGAATTTTCAGCAGCAAACGCTGTACCATTAATGCACTTTCATAATAGATGGTTGTTTCTGATTTGCAAGTTTCATTTTAAGTTAAATATACATTGATAAAGCATCCTCTTACAGCCCAAATATTCTTTTTTCTCATGCAAAATAAGCATGTTTCTTGGTCAACTGACATTTTGTTAAAATGGACTTGAGGTAGCTATTTATGAATAATTAAGATTAAAATGTTTCTGTGATTCCCTCAATGCTTTTTTATTTTAAAACATTTATACCATGTCAAAATGGACTTATTCTTCCAAAGGTAACTTTCCATTAAAATAATGGAGAAAACGACATTTCTAATTTTGATAATAGCCCTGAGTTCTTAACTAAAGTCAAAGCCTTTTGCTGTAGAAGCAAGACATTTTTTAGGGTTGATACCACTATGTGAATTCTTTGTAATGGCATTGAAATACTTGATTTGAAGTATTTAAAACACAACAAATAAGAGCAATTAAATTTCTATTTTAAAACAGCAGCCCTAAACCTTTATTTTGGACTAAACTTTTACTCTGGACTATGTGTTTCACTTTGTTAAAAATATTTGTTTTGCTATTATTTAGGGTGAGAAGAAGAGCCTGCAGACTCCTATTAATTAGACTTTGTTCCATTTTAAACTTTAGGAAATATTCTCAAGAACAGCTTGCAAATGTGTGTTCAAACCAGATATTTGTTATTTCATTTTCATTCCAAGAAGCAAAAAAGCAAAATATTCTAAAAGCCTGTGTTTTGCAACAGGGAAGCCAGATTAGATTGAAGACTTTACACGTCTAAGAGATTTTAATTCATTAAATATTGCATAAAATTAGAACCTCTATGTTCACCTTTGTGAATACACGTGCAAACGTTACACTCAGAAACTGTTTCTCTGTAATTTCGTTTAGATGTTCTGATATGACAGGACCTACAGCTTTTTCTGTAGCGAAATCATGAGAAATAATTATCTCTAATCTAATCAGCAGTATCTGAAAATGGTGAATGTTAGCAGCTTAATTTGTGATTTCTGAAAAAGCCTTTTGTATCAGTGTTTAGACTGACGCGTTGAAGCTTCGCTTTTAAAGCAATAATTAAGAAATTGTTGACAGAAATTAAATGTCAGTGACTATTTTAAACAATCGTAACTGTTCTTCCCTCTTTCTTTCCTGAGCTTGAGCCTGACAAAAAGGGAAATCTAAACCACCATTAGAGAGGAGAACACGAGTTTCTGAACTGGTTTTTTTTGCAATAAAGAGATGTGATTCATATAAGTAATAAGCAAACCCCACGCTATGGATTTTTAAATGCCCTGGCTTGTAATCCAGAGGTTAAATGATTAAACCCATTCCTGCACTTTTCAGTTTAGCTGCAGATATGTTTCCTTGAATTTAGCTGTGGGCAATTTGAAGCTGAATAGGAACCGCTCTTTTATTTGTTATTAAAGTCCGTTACTGTCTTTCAAAACTGTTTGTTACACACATCTGAGCACATACATGCATTAAGGAAATATACTGAAATAAATACAAGATTATAGAAATGAGACAAAAATCACTCGCTGTGCATTTTTGCATGGCAAATTATGTAACGAAAATTATAAATGGCAAAACATTAAATCACTAAACATAACCACTGTCTTTTTTGTACAAGTTCAAGTAAAAAACAAAACCAAAATATTCTCCAAACATTGCCCGTAATCCTTAAAAAAAAAAAAAGGAACTTCAAAGGCAGAGGCTGGGGGTGCCTGAGCTGAGGGTAACTGGATGAACACAAGCAAACGCTTCCTGATGAGATGCAGCCAAGTGGTCAGTGCCGGTGAATGCGTCTCAGCCAGAAGCAGAAGCTCCGGATTTGGAGGAGCCCTTTCAAAATGACACTTACACAGAATATACGTACATGGGAAGTTTGAAAAGCACGCAGGAGGTCACAGATTTATTAAAGTATTCCTTCCTGATCACTAATTATTCCTTAAGTAAAAGGCAGAGGTGCCTGGACAGGAATAGCACAATTATGCAGTGTTGCACAGTTCCTTGTGAATATTTTGCTGTTTTGAATTCAACAGTTTAGGTTATAAAACAGCAGATAGTGTCACAGCTTGGAGACCCTCCGTACAGTTTTCTGGCTGGTGAGAAAAGGATCTGAAAGCTAAAATGGAATAAGGTTTCTACATGTTTTTCCCAGTCTGGATCCTGCAACTGGCTTGTGAGCTGTGTGGCACTGGAACAACACGCAGGCTCCTAACAGGATTAAAGGCAAAGGAAGAAAATACAAATCAAAAGCACACCAGTGTTTTTCAGTACAGTTTTGCTTTGTTCACAGAATAACTGCACCCGATATGATTTACTGCTGCAAGCACAGAGAGTGTGTGCTGAGCCCTAAATTCAGGGTGCTGGCAGGGAGAGGCGGGTGTGGGGGCTGGGGGGGGGAACAGCCTCGCTGCTCCCTGTCCTGATGTGGAACCCGGCTGAGCGGCCCCACAGCCACACAGGAATCGGTTTTTAGTGTGAATGTGGCTTTTGGGGTTGGGCACATTCTTCAGTTTTCTCCTTTTAATGAGCATTCTGTTAAATGCAGATCTATTAATTAATTAATTAATCATTTGGGGTGTTGGAAGTAAACTGAACAATATTTGTGATTTTAGTCGAAAGGTTATGAAGCCTCGAGAACTTCATTTTACCATCACTGATGGTAACTCAGTCTCCTGGAAGCTTTGACTGGACAGAGACTCTCCAAGCTGCCTTATTCACATCACTCACTTGTATCACAGAAAGTTTCCTTAAGCTATCCTCAAATCCATGGTTGCATTTTTCTGCTACGTGATGTCACAGGACAGGGAGCGCAGCCTGTGCTTGCGGCATCCAGGAAGCCAAATCCACTTCCCCTGAAGCCAACCTACAACAAGACACCTAGAGATCAGCTGCTGGAGAGCTGTCAGGACGAGATTGCTCAGAAAGCAACACAGAGCCAGGAGCACAAGCATCCTGCAGGCATGTAAACACGCCATGAAAACATCCAGATTTGGCCAAAAAGAAGCCAGATGAAGATCCTCACCACAGAAAAACACCCGATATAGGATCGAATCGGTCCGTCTAAGAGCTCAGCTTTCCCCTGGGCCGTGAGCACAACACAGTCTGACTGCGCCTGGCCCTGCCTGCTGCACGGAGGGCAGCGAGGGTGAGGATGGCGGCTCATCTGGTGCTTTAATGAAAGCTTTGGCTGGTAGCAGCTATCTCCCAAGCTGAATGCAGACTAAGAATAATTGAGATGCGAGGATTTCAAGAGCAGTAGGAAGGTACGATTCTGGCCACAAGGTATGTCACCAGAAACAGCGTTATTTTGTACTTCCATAGGCAGAGTGCTACAATAAAATAAAGAGCAAATCTGTTCAATTTATGAAAATGTATTTTTGTAGTAGCATGGGAAATAAATTCAAAAATATTTAATGCGTGTTCTCAAGAAATAAGGCAGACTAAGACGACAATGTGACAGTTTGCTACCTGTTGAAGTCATAGGATAGTGTCCATAAGAAGGCTTCATCCAATGTTCGAACCACAGTGAAATTAATTTTCTTGACAAGGAAATCATATTTCTTCCTCCTCCCTCTCTGCTCTGCCTCACCTATCCCCCTCCTCTACCACCAGTAAACAATCCCTTGTTTAATTAAGACTTAGCAGATCATCTGAACTTTAATTTTTAGTCACAGCCATATGATCTTTTTAAAAGTTTTCTATCCTCAAATGTTGTTCTTCCAGCAAGCAAAATAGGGAAGTAAGATTGATTATTTGTTTACTAACGGTAACGAGCAAGAAAGGTTTCTTGCTATGCAGCATCTTTACCCAAAGTTTACACATTGACATTTAGGAAAAACTAAACTTAGAAGCACACAGAGTCCCTTCCAGTCAAACTGAAGGAGGTGCAGGAATTATCTGTCACTTGATAGGTTTTTCTCTCCAGATCATCTCTGGAAACTTCTTTCTCAGGCTCTTAGTTGAGGAAATTTTCTTCCTTCTTTTAATTTCAGAATCACTCACACTTGTGTTTGATGCATTTTGGGTGAAATGTCAGGCAATTATGGTGATGTACTCGCTTTCACATTACCCTCTCTCTTCCCTCGATGGCTTTTAAAAACAGACAGATCTCCTCCCCTGCCCTTGTGTGAGCGGTAGATCAGCCCTGGCGCAGGTGAAGGGAGGGCAGCCCCGGCTGTATCTCACACTCCCACAGAGACTCCGTGGCTGCACTAAGTCCAAAGTGCAATAACTCTGAAAATGATTGCATGCATTTTAAATAGCAACTTAGAGTGATTCTGCCATACATCCCTCAGTAGGGCCCATACCAAATTACTTTCGGTTTACTGTTCCTGTGTTTATTGGGGCTGATTCATTACACAGCACAGAGTCTATAGGAAAAAGCCATTTTTCAGCATAACAGGTTTACAGTAAAATTAGATTATAGTTTTATAAATCCCTCAGATAAAAGCCCCATATATCCCATATGTACAGAAAGGGACATACTGCCCATAGTGTCTGTCTTTATAAAGAACAGCTACTCTTTGCATTTCCCACTTCTTAAACAGTACAGTTAAAGGGCCTTTTTCCTGTCAAACTATCGGCACGCAATTGCCTTTATCCTCTTTAGTGTATTTATTTAGTCCCCTGAGGTCCTTCCCTCTTCTCTAAAGGAAGGTCTAAGAGACTTGATAGATGGTATTGACATTGTCCAGGAGAATCTATGGGCTAGCAGACAGATGGTCCTGCAAGTTGTGATCGCCATCATCTCTGATCCTGGAACCCAGCTACCCCGTTTCCTACAGCCAAGATGCAGGACGGCACAGCTGAAGGAGAAGGAAAGCATGAATCCAGCCTCAAAAGAATTTTTCTAGATTGAATGAAATACACCACCCACAAAGACAGAGAGAGCAAGGCCTTGGGAAACCTCAGAACCTCTTTCTTTCTTTCTCTGTTTTAAAGAAAAACACTGTTTTCTCTTGGCCTTGTTAAAAAACAATTCCCGTTTAAGCAGTGACAGGCAGGACTCTGTAATCTGTACATACAATTTAATCCTTTAAAGAATCAGCAGAACCCACATCAATCAAGCCTTCATCAACTTGTAAAAACAATATTTTGATTCAATCAGGTTCAAAGCCCTGAAATTCCCAACTAATTAATGCAGGGTCACTCAGAGGCTGTGAAGCAATGGCTAGCAGAGTGGTCAAATATTTACCTCTCAACACAGTAGACATTAGGACAGCCAAAGGACCTGAAGAGTGGGAAAGAATAGATAATGCGACTCTCTCTGCAGCAGGTTTCATTCACTACAACTATTTGGATAAAGAATTATTACAAAGGAGAGGAAAAAAGAAACTGAAGCCTCTGCCGTAAGCAGCATTCTCACATCCTGCTCAAGGGCTGTTAAATGGTCAGTGACCCAGGCAACATCCTTCTCATTTTTTGGTTTTTAACATGCATGTCTCCAGACAGTTGAGTTGTTTTGCTTATAGTCCTTCCTTCCAACATTCACAACAAATTACATTATAAGAATGTAGACAGCAAAAAATTACTTAAGAATCCAAACCACTGAGACCTCCTGGCCTGCTTTGTATTCCTAGAAATTAGTCTTGAATTCAGCTTTTTCCTTTAAATATTCCTGAACTATATTCCCAGTGTTCAGTCTGTTCTATACGCAGCAGAAATTTTCACAGTGTGAAGGGGGTGCCCGTGTGTGCGGCACACACGCCTCTGCCGAGTCTCACCTCCTGAGGTGACTCTTTGGAGCTTGTTTGATGCTGTGTTAAACTCTGCCTTACGAAGAAACAAAGAACTCAGGATTGAAGGAGATCTTATCCATTTCCAGATGTGTCTTACAATGTAGAGACAGAAAATATCACACCTGCTTAAAGTGTTACGTGTAAAAACCTTGATTAAAGCATCTCCTATTTAACTCCTATTATTACTGCTACTCAACACCATAAAGTAATATATGAAATCCTACTTGCTTTCCCAGACTACTGGGATTGCCTGTATTTTTGCACTTCACAAATGACCAGCAAAGTCTGCTTGGTCGATTTTGAGACAGTTTTAGATTCTGACTCCCAGTGCTCATACAGTCCTGAAGTGTCTGTGATCCTGAAATTATTCAAACCTTAAAAATTGCAACCGCATATGTCATTTTTGCAGTGACTTGACCTTTTCAGCAGACAGGTCATTCTGACACATAAACGGAACAAGCAATAGAGCCACCTGCTCTATACTAGGGCTGCCTGCACCGTGTTGGGGTTGCTAGAATAGTGGATAAATGAACTGATTGCTACAGAACTGCATTATTCCCAGTTTCCCTCTATACTCCATCTGAAGAAAAAAGGCAAACTGCTCAAGTCACCTCAGACCGAGAAATTCTACGATAGAAGGAGTATCCCTTTTATTTTTTGAGAAAGAACAAATACACGGTGGAATACCTCCCATTCCCAGCGGTCGCGCTGGCTGCTGTTTTCAGGCTGAAGGGTCACTCTGCAGGCCCTCCGGCAGGGGATGGCTTTTATTCCCTGTCCTGCTTTACAGCATCTATGCCTGATGTGAATTTCCAGAGGAGATGCCGCAATTCTAAATTCAGTTGTTGATAGGCAGGCATGAGATGAACGTTCTTTCCACGCATCCATCTTTATAATTAAACTTTTACAGGCTTTCAGTCAGGCATTTGAATAGGAAAAGTACAAAATGTTTTCATAATCTCTGCACCACTGAGAAAAGACAAGAATCTAATCAAAACCAACCAAAATATTTCATACCACAGTGAAGAGCTTGCTTTCTCCACCTTTAATTTGCCAAATTGTGGCTGGCAAAGGAAGGGGGACCGATTAACATCATAAACTCCATTCCCACATTACTGGCTCATTTTCATTTGGAGAAAAGAACAGATAAGCAGAAACTGATGCACAGAAACAATTCTTTCATTTGCTGGTATCCACAAGATGCCTCTACCTGGAAAACTGTTCAGATCACTGGAAAAGCTCTGGACGCCACGCATTATTGTGCATAGGGCTGCTTTGAAACAACTTATAAACCATCTGGAATATTGTATATAATTTTCTTTTATTATTCTTCTCTTTGGATTTCACTCACATTCCCTTTTGCTATCAGACTGAGAGTGATAAATGAAGACAAAAAAGTGCACATTTCTCCCTGTCTTTTAAAAGGCACTTGAATAAATATTATCCATGCAGCCAAGTGTGTCCTGCATTTGAATAGGTGAAAAGCAGCAGGGATGCCACTGCAAAGAAACATCTGCCCTGCAGCTCTTGGCGCTGATGCAGCCAATATACTAAACTATGATTTATATCAGCAAATTTTCATGTTTCTTTTTGAAAGTGCTACTGTTTCAGTTTTACCTTAGATCTCAATCTAGCATCTAATTCATAATTGTTCGTAAATATGCACATTTGGGGAATTACTCTTGGATACATCCAAAGATCTTTCCCTTGGTAGCATTCCTACAGCAATTCTGCGAACCATCCTGAACCGCTCCATGAGGTAGTGCTATGGGATGAGGCTATTTTAAGCTTTAAAATACAACAGAAAGACAAACTTAACAATAAATCACGGCTAAACGTACTAAGTGCCCTGGATATTAACAGAAATATTGCCTCATAAACAGAAGCTTTATCTTCTAACGCTTTTGCCGCTTGTATTTCAACATAGTAAGTAACAGAAATTAAGGAAGTCTGAAATCTCACTGGTATAATATATATTCCCAGAAGGAAAAGATTTTTACGTTATATTTCAATGCAAAGTGTGCCCCTAATACCGAACTCCCCCAGAGTTTCTCCCAAAGAACACGTCGACTGGTACAGTACCAGAAAAACCTCTCATCATGGTGTATCCTAACTGCATCAGCTCCTGATCTGTCCTGCACCATTGTACAATGACTTGAGCCCCATCTCAGCCACCCAAACTGTCACCTGGCTTTGGATCTCTCTGGTTACTCTGCTTTCTCCCCTTGGATCCTGGAGGTCACCTAATCTGTCACCAGGCCTTGCATTTGGACACAAAGACATTACACTGACACACTGCCGTTCTTCCCCTGGTCAGAAAATGTGCCACCTTCCACTTTCACCTATGGTCAATGTTTCTATCACCTTGCCTTGTTCCACTGCTACCAGTGTTGTCACCTTGCACTCTGAGCTTGCCCTTGTACATCTCCACACAGCTTATGTCTCCACTCATTGTGTCTCTTACTTCATCCTGCCTTTACAATCAGCATTTCACTTCATCTTTACTCCCAGTGACATCCATCATGGGTTTAGTATCAGAAATTCTTCTGGAAACGAGTTTTTGTCTCGCTGTTTAAAAGAGCTGAATTTTTTCCCTCACCAGAATTAAGGAACTTAAATAGAACAGCAAGATAGGCACATGCCAAGACCAAGTAACTGTCACAGCTATCTGGGCTAGCTCATTTTTCTCTTTATGATCCTTGCTATATATCTACAACTACACTGTAAGCTCTCTGAAGTAGGGCTTGGCTTTTCTATGTGCTCCAGTAAAACAAATTACATAATAAAAATAACTGATGTTTGAAATGTAATTGGTCACTAGAATTTGCAAATCAGTAAGATAAAACTAGAACAGCTCTGTAAATCAGTAGGTGATGAATTGGCCTGGAGTAAAATAAGCTGAGCAGTCCCTGTCAGTATGTCGCACAGTACATATATTTACAGCTCAGAGCCACTCTGCATTCGTAGAATTTGCAGATTCCGATTCTAATCTCCAAAAGCAAAAGTCTCCACATAGAACAACAGATGGATTATCAGCACAGGGTGTCTGGGGAGTGCTCATACCCCTGCTCAGAGGTTAACATTTGATTTCTCTACTGCATGGTCATCTTTGAGTAAAACAATTAATACACAAAATTAATTCCTAGTTCTCAACATTACCGTTTCAGTTGCAGCAACAAAAAATAATGTGTTGTTGAAAGCAAATAAGAAACAAACTGAACACTACTACTACTGCCATGACTGAAATTGGAAAATGAAAACAAACACCTGCAATAAAACCTCCCCTCCCCACAAAAACCCTAACTCATGTAAAAATCCACTTCTCCTCCACTGCAATGAATTCCCCACTAAATATAAGATTTCAAGATTTCATAGTATACCAGATGTCTAACAGCTTTGGTTACAAGATGCCGACAATTCCATAACCTAAGGGACTGGACTGAAATGTCTCCACTTTGGCCATCAGGACCTAAGCCAGTCAGCAGCAGTCACCATCCCTCCCCTCCTGGTCCCTTCCACCCCAGAGCATTCAGATTTTACGACCAGAGTGCAGAGCTGAACATAGGAACACGAGAAGAGAGTACAGCCTAACTCATAACTCTTCTCTTTCATCCTAATTAGTTGCCAGCTTTGGCAGTCTCTGAACATTGTCTTTTGGACACTGTTAGTTCGTAGAGCCAAAAAACTGTTTCAATATTGAGAAGTATAATGTTTTTAATTAAATGCCTGGTGATAGTGCTTATCGAAGTCTGTGAAAAATACTGATGGACAACCATGCTACAGAGAGCACAGTAATGGTAGTAGTATCAACAATATTCACTGTTCTTATGTACAGTACAAAGAAAAATGGGGTTCCAGATTTGCAATTTGAATTTTATTTCCTCTGAATGCGTTATTTTGGAAACCTTCAGTGCATACCAATATAATGTTGTTGTTGCACTCAAAGAGAGGTTTCAAACTGTTCGGTTGCTCTTCACATTTGTCTGCGTGAGTTCTTCAGCTTATCTTTCCTGCTGTTCCATATGGGCTTAGAACAAACATACAGAACTGTTCTCAGACCACTTCTTAGAGAGAGATCAGCAATGCCCTTTACACTCATTATACTAACACAAATTAAAACTAACCAACAAATGCAACCAAAGCCTCCCCACTTTGTTCTTTGTGGACAGAAATGAGGAAAAAGTATTTTATTTTGCTCTAGAAATCCCTATCAGCCTACATTGAGAAAGGCAGAAGGACAGATCAATAATGTCAGCCTCCATCCAACCTCAAGGCCATCAGAACCTCGAAAGCAGCATGGAAACCAAATGCAGGCTTGCTCCGACTCTCAGCCAGAGCTTTAAGCAATATAGGTTACTGTGTGCTAGAATCCTAGAATCATTAGGTTGGAAAAGACCTCAGAGATCATTGACTCCAACTGTACCTGTCTACTAATAAATCATGTCCCTAAGCACCTCATCTACACCCCTCCAGGGACGGTGATGCAATGCAGATGCTGCAGTACAGAAATCAACGCTTCGCACTGCTTTCAGCAGTGTTACTGTACAGCCCGTGGTCTTCCATGAAGCGAAAAAGAAACTCTTCTCTCTTTGCATCTCAAAAAGTGAGCAATAAATCTATAAAGGATTAAGAAAAAAAAGGAGTTAAATAAAACAGCTTCTTCAAAAGTCAACGATTATACCTCAGCATTTTGCAACAGTCTCAGGAGGTGCACATTTTTATAGTGGCAAGAGGAAGAAGTGAAGGGAGGATGCCACATTCAGGGGCTTTAGCACCACAGCACAGCGAATGGCATCGTGCGGTTGTCATCCCAGAGCTGTACTGCCTTCCCTTCCTACTGCTCAGGTCTGCTGCCAACCCCGCTTACTGGATCTTAATTTTTTCTCTAGCATTTGTTTTTTTGTATCTTTGTCTATATCTGAAATGGTGAAAAAGAAACGTTTTCTACAGCAAACTGTCAGCCCAGCTACCATAGCGCGATCCAAAACTCTAATCCTATCTACATTACTGTCTACTGTGCAAAGAAAAGCGAGCCCGTTTCCGAGACGCTTATTTACCTAATAGACTATAAAAGGTATCGAGGGAGTCATTCCGTTCAATTGGGTCAATCTTACGTATGTAAATATGTATTTAAATTTGGTAAATATGTACAGTATTTAGAGCACGTGGAGAAAGATTCTTCTGTGGAATGGGGCACCTCTGTCAAAAAGGTTTACACTACTCCAGATTAACAAAACTCCTTTACACGCCAATAAAGAAGGCTGAAATATGCTGGAAAAGAGATGCCCTCTTTTGTTAACTGACTTGAGTAAACATTGCTGAGCTTTGCAGCATTCTAGTTGCAGTTATTAATTAAATGTATTTCAATAAGATTATTGTATCAAATCCACTAAGATATCTAATTTTAAGGTTACACATAAACATTCCACTTCACATGGAAAATTATTCACTCATGAAAACAATTTTGTTATTTAAGGAGTGTGTATGTGTGTTTGCCTGAGTGCATGAATCTCAAGTACGGTAAAAAGCATTACGTACACATGCACGTATTTCTCTTCCTCGTCCTTAAAATGCAAAAACTCCCTAAAAATAAAATTATTGGAAACATTTTTCTGTTCATCCACTGGAATAAAAGCAAAATCTTGGTACCTTCAGCCTTCTAGTTATTATACCTCATAGGAGAATAAATCTGTTGATACTAAATTACCATTCCCACTGCTCTGCAACCCTGAATTTATTGTGCAACTGGGCTAAGCGGAGCTTTGTTAAAGAAATAGTTTCATTAAGGAGTTCTCCAAGTAAAAATATCATGCTTGATACATACTTGTTAGAACTCAGAACAGTTCTGAAATAAATATATTTTTGAGGTGCTTAAGTCAGTGCTCATTTTCGCAGGAGAAGCTCTTCCTCCATCCTACGGCTTACTAAGGCATAATGGAGGGTGGGAGGGGGGACACAGGAAATCAGCATATTTCAAGGCTTAGAGTGAAGAGGTTTTCAGCCATGGTGAAAGCTCTGGAGGTTTCATTTAACAGAAAATTCCTCTCTAGTCCAAGTTCACACCTCACATAGTCAGTATCAAAGTGCTATGCAATGAGAAACACATTAGACTACACTTATTTATATTACACCCTAAACAGCAACTCTAAATAATTTAGGATTTCTACAGCTTGAAGGGGAAAAACAAATCCAGTTACCATTTTTAAAATCTGAAAGTGTGTGCTGTTGGGCCTCTGAGGGCCATCGGCATCCCTGGGATGAATGACACCACGTGCATATGAAAATAACAAACCCTTTCCGTCGCCATCGTACTTGAAATTACTTTGAGGGGGAGGCAAGCAAAGGAAAACAGTTGGGCTCTTGGCTCAGCTTCCCTTAGGTAAAAACACAAAACAGATATAAGACAAAACTGAGGCTTGGACTCAATTTAGTGACAACTAGGAAGTCAAAAGCTGGGCCTGGTGCTCTGTGGCCCTGCAGAGCCCGCGAGGGCAGGAGCCGCTCGCCCCGAAACAGGGGCTCCCGCAGCTGAGAGCAGCCACCCCACCTGCGCGTTACCCCAGCCACAGCCAAGCTTCCGCGAGCTGTTTACGAGGATCCATTTAGTCCATCAAATTTATGAACATGTAAATGTCATTTCATAATTCCCCTAAGAAATTATGGAGAAATAAGAGAAAGCAGCATGCCAGAAATGTCCCCTCTGTTTGCAATTTCCAGATACGAAGCATTTCAGATACGCAGTACTTATACAGTATGTATACACGCACACTCATTCATAGGTAAAAGGAGGTAGTTAAAAGCATGCAGAAATCAACTAGCATGTTTACATTTTATTAAATATAAACAGTGCTGATAAATTTCTAAATATGGTAATTAGGAAATAGAAGAGACTATTTCAGTTGGAAGGGATGAAATACCTTCATTTCTGTTTCCAAATAGATGAGTGAAAACTAAGTAACCAGTATAACCCGAATTTCCATACGCCCAAACCAAATAACTCTAATCAACGTCCCTGTTAAGATTCAAGTAACTGACAGCTGGTGTAAGGAAACACAGGGAAGGTGAGAGAGTCCATGTGAGCTTCAGAATTGACCTAACAATTTTAACTGTCCAAAAAAATGAATAACTTTCTCATCACTATCTTTTTCCCCTTAAACATAGCAATGCACAGCAGACCGATCATCGAAAAAAACTGGAAGGGCCTGCAGAACTTTTTCCTAGGTTCTTGTGCTCATTGACTTACTCCTAAACAAACTGAGGAGCAGCTCAGGAGAAGCCCATTCTGTATCTGATGTGATGTTTACTGTTGAGGATTCAAGAGGTTCCGATGATACAGAGAGAAGCAGCTGAAGTTCCCTGTAATAAGTTGGTTCTGTTCCCCTCTGAGGTGGCTATTCTTGACAAGCAAGTTTCTGCAAGATCTAGCATATTCAAGTAGATTTGGGGTTAGGCCTGGCTCTCATAAGAGGACCCCCTGTTTGCTCAGCTTGTGCCAGCAATACAGCTTATTCATTTCTGAGGCGATGTCAGTCTGCAGAGAATGTGGGTCGCTTAATATTAGTATCAGAATAAAATCAGCTTTTGCAATCAGTCCCGACGCCTTCAGCTGACTGCTGTTTTCCATTAAAATCTTCTCTTAGATCAAGTTGTACAATGAAATTCAGCTTTCTGCCGCCTCCATTTTCAACAGATTATAATGAACAACATCTTACGTTTGCATAATATCTTTAGTAGTGTGTCAGAAAAGAATAAAGAACTCTTTCTAACAAAAGTCTGGTTAGAGTAGAAGGTAGAGAAATCAAGCAAAAAAAAGAAATCTTATGAACTAGTATTGAATTTCAACATTCTACTTGCTTATCATATGGTATAAATAATTCACTCTTGAAAATCTTATTTTCAGAAATGTTTACTGACACAGCAAAAATCCATGCAAGAGGTTACTGACATGGCATGTAAATGCAGACCTAAAAGAGACTGGAGTGATCACCAAAAGGACGAGAAAAGAAGTAATCTAAGGAGAATATCTGCTAAGAAATCACATTGTCCTGAATAAACAATCTGGGAATTAACAGTTCAGGTACTGAAGTCTCCTTCATTCAGGTCTGTCCAACAGTAGACTTCTGTTGTTTAGACCTCCTCTTCTTCTGCTTCCAGTCTTTGATCTAGTTTATATTTTGATTTGAAAGATACAAAGAGAAAATTCCTAAAAAAAAAAAATCTACTGGCATACGGAAACAAAAAATTTTAATGCCTTTTTGTTTCATTCTATTGAAATAAACTTTGTGTGTTTGAAAACATTAAATAATCCAATATATGGGAGGAGTACTGAACAGAGCTGGCAACGGCAGGGCCATCGGCACTGGGAGCCTGGAACAAAGCTCCAGCAGGGAGGACCAGGAGAGTGGCTGGGGCCTGGACACCAGAAGCTGCTGCAGACACAAAGACACACGAGACCCACAGCTGGAAATACTAACAGCCGTGGTGCGTATCTGTCACCAGCATTGCCCACTTAAAGATCTAAAGGTACAAATTTCTGTTACTCCCCTTGGGTAAAAGAAACCCAACAAGGAGAAAAAAAAAAATTAAAAATCACGTTAAACTTTTGCTGGAATACTCAGCCAAAATGGAAAGACGAGTCATCAGGGAAGAAGAGGAGGCTGTGAGGGGTGTGAAGTTGTGGTAGAAGAACACAGACAGGTGTACAATCCAGAAGAGCGCACCACCAAGAAGGGAGAGCCAACGGAGCTACAGCCAAACCAGTTTTCCAGGAGGGAGCACCCTGGGGATGTGCCTGGTGCCAGCGGCACCAGGCACATCCCCAGGGTGCTCCCTCCTGCATCCCACTCACTACAGCCACTTAGATATTTTTAGTAACCATTACATCTTTAAAAGTGGAAAAGGCATCGAGTGAAAAGGTTTGTTAATACAAAAATGGTTCAGGGAAAGGCATAAAAGCTACACAAAATTTTAAATGCAATTATCTTAGATTAGAATATTTGGCTTGAAAGATCTGGAGGGTATTGTTTTTGATAAGACAGAGCCACTTGACAAGGCCTGTCACCACTCCAGGTCTCTCTGTTGTCAACTAAGGATGAAAGGACATCACAAAGAATTAACTTCAGCTTTTAAACATTTTGAAAATGTCAAAGAGGTCATAGCTGATCTATTTCCTTATACAGCATATTCACTTGATGAAATTTGTGGTAACAATGTGTTTTTACTTTTCATTCAAATTGGTCTAAAATCCTGGTAATTGATCACAGACTAATGAGAGCTGACACGGGACCGGTGCGATTGGCCGAGCTTTGTATCAATCACAGCTGCTGCCGGTCCACGCTGTGCATATTAGACTTTCTAATGGCACTAATTGGGGACTACAGAAAAAAACTGCTAAATCTCCTCGTGTAGTTTCCAGAACCATTTCTTTGGTTTCCAGTTACTCTAAAGCCAATTTAAGCCCTTTTATAACTAACACCTTCCTACATATAGGACCTATTGTTCGTGCCTTCTCACAAGCCATCTAAATAGTCCTTAAAATATTCAGTGAGATGACTCTAAATTAAAAATGGGTCCAATCTGTGAAACGGCAGAAGTAAAAGTAGAAGCTAAATATTTGTATTGACCTTTTAGGAGCATTAGCCAAGCCAGGAAAATACCTTAAAGGCATCTTATTATGCATAGAGAGGGTAAATTTTTAAAACCCGTTTAAAATAACACGTGACCGCATTTGCTAGGAAGGGGGTTTATATTTCCAGAACATATTAGCATCTCTAAATATGCAAGTTATCAGTTAAAACAAGTTGAAACACGGTTGTATCATGCTAATTCTTCCCCCACCCCCCCCATATGATTTGGAGAGAAAGGTCAAGTCTGCTGTCACTTCCCTCTAACTGATGCTCAGAGACCGTGTGCACTGAGCATGATACATTTAAAAGAAACCAAGCAATCGGCCATTTTCTGCACCAACTGTATTAATCATAAACCCTCCATCTTGAGCTGAAACAAGAGATTAGGTGCACAGCAACAGAGGCAGAAAGTTGCCTCTCTGTTCAAAACCAAAGAATCCTTTTCCATTTTGGACACGTTCCTTGTGCTGTGCAAAAGGGGGATACCATGAACGGTGATTTGCGAGATAGACTGCCAGCAAAACAGACATTCACCGACAGATAAACCGCACGACTGAAACCTGCGTTCATGATAAACAACGGGATGATACGTATAGAAAAAGCAGGTGCGGTGAACACCGCTGTAAAGATATGGACTGGGAATGCTGCTGCACAGCTCAGTTTTTCCAGCTTATGTGCACGTGTGTTCCACACATCCCCATACACAGGTAAGAACACAGATTTATATAAATCTTGTTAACCACAGCACGTATGGATACATACATCATACACACACCCCACAAACATAGACACGTGGTAGAACGCAGACTTATACATGTGTGTATACAGGGAGAAAACACCCAATATAAGAACATAGGGGACAGAAAGCAGCATTAAGCAACCTGAAATATTTAATATTTCAAGCCCTAACAATAAAAAGAACAAAACAGGAGATAGAGGTAAAGTTCAGAACAAGCAAGTGCTAAGGTTTCGAACAAGCAGACCTAATTATACTGTTTGTTCTCCCACCCGAGATAAAAATAATCCTTAACATATTAACAGGACTGTTCAGCCATACTTCATGTATTCCGCTAAGCGACTGGTATTTGCTTAGTGGAAACAGCTTAGGAGAAACAACTGTCACCCATGTTTCTTTCATTCATTTACAATGGAGGGTACATGCAGGAAAACATATTTTAATAAAGTTAGAGTCTGCATTTGCCATTACATGCTAAGAAATGCTTTCCTGTACAATTACTTAAATATATTTGTTTAAAATACTCGGCAAAGTGAATCAGGTCACATCATCTGTACAGGCACGGCTTGCTAAATCTTTACAAAGCTATGAATCGTCAGAAAGTAAGAAAACTGCAGAACTGGCTGTAGGTTTTCTGAACGAGGAAAGGAACAGTTCCCAGCAAGATCTGCAGACGTCACCCAAGGTGATTGTTCTAGAGCCTTTCCTTTCAAAACTGTCTCGCTTGTATTTTAAAGTGTTTCACTGATGTGAGCCACTGTTACGCCGCGGGTAAATTTGATCCCAATTCAATTAGTCATTGGCATCAGTAGCACTTGAGCATATAATTACACGCAAGTATCATCTCAATGCTTTGCCAAACACAGACATCTGAAGCACACATTTTATCACTCTGGTCACCCTGTTAACCAACAAGTTCCTTATACAAATTACAAAGTAATTTATTCAACTGTATTTTCCTAACCTATTTGTGAGGTACACATTCCCCATTCTCACCCTCATTTAATTGATATGTAAATGAAGATCTGAGAAGTAGTGTAATCGAATCCAAAGGAGCAAATGGTAGAGCAGCAGAAAGGAGAGGTGTGGTATAATGTTTTTGATGCACAAAAATCAGATTGTGCCAATACACGAACACCCCCCTTTAACAGTCTGTCTCTGGGAAACCTGTTCCAGTGCCTTAGTAAATCTAGTACCTAGCCTAATTTTTCCCTTTTGCAGCTTAAAACCATTCCCCCCCTTGTCCTATCCCTTCACTCTCTGATCCAGAGCCCCCTCACAGCTTTCCTGCAGCCCCTTTCAGTAGTGGAAGCTGCTCTAAGGTCTCCCCCGAGACTTCTCCAGGCTGAACCCCAACTCTCTCAGCCTGTGCTCACAGCAGAGGTGCCCCAGCCCTCGGATCATCGTCATGGCTCTTCTCTGGACTCATTCCAAGAGGCCCATGTCCCTCTTATGTTGGGGGCTCCAGAGCTGAATGCAACACTACCAAAGTTTACTAGCAAAGAATAATGCTTGTGCTCATACAGCTCTAACCACGTGAATTCTCACAAACATTTCAAGGCATTCACTAACAAGAGCTCCTAAAACTTTCACTGAGTAAGTGACATAGAATGGTGACATCCTCTTGCATCCAGCAAAATGTAGACACCTCCAATACTGACAATCAATATTTGAGGGAACAAAATACTGTACCGTTCTATAGCCAATATTATTTGCTGAAGCACCCCAGAAATCTTTGACCAGCACTGAACTAGCAGAATCTCACTTCTTTTCAAGATCTGAGCAGGTTACCACACAAGGTGGTACACTGCTGCTTGTACATCAATCACGCCAGGAGATTAAAGCACTCAGAGTCCCTTCCTTAAAATGAAACCCTGCATTCCTGTACTCAACAGGAGGAACTCAGACTGCAAAGGCTTCCATTTCAAAAGGCAGAATATTTTTTGTGGACTTGAACAAATATTACCACAGCACAGTGAACCCAGAAACACTCATTTATTTGGAATTAACACTAATTGTATTTGAAGACAAAGACTTTAAAGATTAAAAAAAGGCAGGCAAGTAAACCTCACTCCCAGACATGCTGTGACTGCTCTAAAAGGCTCGTATTTTTTTTCCATATGCCTCATAGTTGCATTTCCTTATGCAATTGTAATGGAGATTTAAAGTCCTGTAGCTGACTTTAGTGCTCAGCCTGACTTTTTCCCATCTGCTCTTATTTTGGCATCAGACTGGAAAGGATTCCAGAATAGACACAAACACATGTAAAAATTGGTAATTTCCCAAAACCAAGATGTACCAGACAATGGTGTTTGAGTCCCTTTTCTTAGGTGTCAGCTTCTGGAGAACACCTTTATGTTGACAAACTAGTATCTCCTTTGAGCATAACACACTTATAACTGAGTTTACTCTCTTAAAAAAGAGACAGTAGACATTAAAGTGACTTGTCTGAAAAGCATATTATATTTTTAAAGTGCAACATATTTTTTCCCCTAATTCAAAACAGCGAATGTTAAACTTAAAGACTCTTCCTAGTGCATGTTAGTGACAGGCAAAGCTCCCAAAGGGGTGACTGCCTTCAAAGACAGGTAAATGAGGGCCCATATAAAACAGCCAAGTATTGATGTTGTAGTAAAATTCAAGAAAAACACATCGGCAGACAAGTAAATTTGTCACTAATAATTTAATGTAATTTCCCTAAAATGGAGGTAATAGGTACTCGGGGAATACACCTCCAGGGTTTACATCAAATGTGCATGTGGAAAATTGTAAAATAATATTTTTTTATAAAATGTAGATGCTTTGGCTGACATGTTAGTTTATGGTGAAAATCGCTCTCCTGAAATAAAGGGGAGGGAAAAACATAAGCTTCCAAACATACGTAACTTGTATCTTCTAAAACCATCCCCAAAATGACAACTCAGATACAGACACTGCTGAACGCTGAGATCATTTATTGGAGGCTTCGTTTCCCCTTTAAAATGATGGACTGCAATTACCAAATAGTAATGAACCAATCATGTTGCAAATGCTATTTCCTGTGTCATTCTGAGTTATAGAATCTAATATCAAGCTCATTTAAAATATTCCAAAATTGCATATTTTTCTCTGCAGTGAAGTGACAGCTCAAATTGTGTTTAGTTGCAACCATATGACCATAAGCAAATCAAGTATAAAAATTTCATTTTCTCTAAGTGTTAATGTAATATTTTTAACTCGAATCCTACAATGGTTCACTTTGCACCACACAGGATGGTGCTGGATGATGCTAAAGTACCATTATCAATTATAATGTGGTTTCTATACATTTTAAACAACACTTGTACATAATTCACGTAGGTGAGATTCAAAGAAAGAAAAAACAGAGGGGAAAAATTCCCCTCTACTTCTTCAAACAGACAGGGCTACTTTCAGCTAGAAATTGAAATTTCACTGTGCAGGCTTAATACGATAAAGGTCTGCATTTTTTTTCCAGGGCAGAAAGAAAAAGGGGGGGGAGAAGGATAGAAAAGGAACTGTAAAAAAGGAAAAATGCAGCTGCCACAAGCTCAGATACTAAACAAAGGAGGAAAGAGAACCCAGAAAAAGAAGCATGAATTGATATAAAAACCAAAACTATAGAATTGCCATCATGTTATACAGAAGTGATTAAGATGTCCACAATGAAGAATGTTACCTGCAAATACTACAGTCTGGTATTACGCCTGCATGTGCACATACGCTTCCTACTGGGGGAAAACCTGATCCCATTTTGCAGCTGGTCACAGTAAGACATCCCCAGCTACAAGCACACCCCAGGTTTTCTTACAAACGTGGTGTTTCTTCACACCAATGTGCTGTACGTTCATGCTCTCTGCTCCTGATTTCATGTCCTGGTTGCACTCCGAGACATTACTCTGGGTGTACCCTCGTGGAAGAGACAATCATAAAATCTCACTAGCGTGGGTCAATCCACATACAGAACTCTATGCTAAGAGACTGCAAAAGGCTATACTGTTAATAGCCAAAACCTCAGTGTCACTGGGACCTAATCCTATAAGCTGGGACACACGCATCTCCCACTGAATAAAGAACCTGGATACGCACTGGAGACATTTGGCAACTTATTGGAACAGGATTTATTCTGTACACTGCACACCTGGCAATTTTTAACCTCAAAGAAGCACAAATATGCAGTGGGCTTAGAGTTACGAAGTCGCCTCTCACTTCTTTGTACTGAAGTTTCTCTGCCTCCTTTCCAAAGGTTTTAAAGAAAGGCTGACTTTAAAAAGCCACCTATGTTTTCTCCCCATCACACGGTGAGGCCCGAGTGCTTTGTCCCTCTCTGCTAAGGAATTGCATATGTTGCACAGGCTGTTTTGGGAAAAGTGTGCTGCGAGGAACTAAATAACATCCTCTGAAAAGCACTTAGCATCTTGTTACTTGATATATGATTGGCATGATTCACATTCATTGAAAATACAAGTGGGCTTGATCACATTTTGGTGTAAAAGGGAGGGAGATGGCAAAGGTAACTGGTAACGTGCACTTGGTAATATCCATGCGTTCAGGGAAAAGCAAGGCCACGTCACTCAACATTCAAACATGATCATGAAATGCTTCACAAAGGATATTAAAATATGAGGTGTTAAAATATATGGCTGTGGTCATACGGCTGGCCAACAGCAGAGGCAGCACTTGTACCCCTCAGTCTGCGCCCTGTGCTCTCTACAAGGGATCACTGATTATTTCAGCAATCAGGGAAGACATTTTAATGTTTGCTCAAGTATTTTTTAGTTTGTTAGATCTTCACAAACCATTTTTTTGCTGTTAATGAACTTGTTTCCTTGTTCAATACTTGGGCTGCACACAGAATAAATTCCTAAAGTTGCATACAAACTGTTCTAATGGAAGTTAAAATGATAAATGGACATTTAACTCCTGAACTTAGGGTCTGATAGAAAATGAAAGAACATGAAGTATGTCCCCAGCTACTTGGCAATGTTTGGATCTTATTTGCCTTCTTCTGAAATGTAGACTGATCCGAAACTTTTCCTAGCTAAACAGAGTGGTATTTGATTCTAAATTTTGACAAACACAGAAGAAGAGCAATAGAAAAGATAAGGTAGGACATGTCTTAGTGTTCAAAGGAACAGAAAAATGAGGCTGTGAATTGCTCAGACTGGTGTTTTTTCCTAGTAGGATAACTATAAAATAACTAAAGAGAGGTGCAAATTCTGGAGTAAAATCTCTGAATATAATCTGAAAGAACAGCTTTATAGGCATAGAAAGTTATTTAAAAAAAAAAACTAAACCAAAACAGCAACCCCCACCACCAATGCTCTCCTAAACCCATGAATTGGAGCTTTATCTTAACATTAAAAAGAACACAAAAAAAAGTCACGAAGTAATCCCTCACGAGAAAATGAGTAAAAATACTATTGGAATGGATACTGATGGCTGTTGCTGTCACTACCACATGTACAGACACATACTTGTTACCTGTCTTTTACGGATAGCATACACACCACAGAAGAAAAATCAGTGTTGTGAAAAATCAATATATATTTAAATCTTTCTATCCCATTTGCTGCCACTGACTATCAAGTTGGTTGTGTTTATTTGCCCGTTTGGTTGCAAGGACACAAGGCACTCGGACACCCATGCAAAGAGAAACCACCCACAAACAAATAAACATCCAGAAACATTTCTTGAGAGTTTTCTCTTCTCCATTCTTGTCTGCCTTTGTGCTGTTAAAACAAAGAGGATACAGGAAGATATTACCAGCACCTTTGCTCAGAGCAGGTAAGCTAGATTCTCAGATTCAAGGATTTTTCTTCTTATATGAGAAAACGTCTCTTTAAAATTGCATTACTGGCATTTATGATTCATTCTACAAATAGTGAGACTTCCACATATAAATCTGAAATTCATTTAAGATATTTTGAGTTTAATAAGAATAAAGGCACCCCATTTTTCAAAGCAATAAAGAAAGATGCACCTGCCACAACCCTGACCACTGAACAGGCTGGGAAGATACTAACTCGGTAAAGGTAAAAACTAGAAAAAAATAGGAATTGATACAAAAAAAGGATAGCTCATCTATCACTCCTTACTGAAAGATGCACATAATAAGATGAATTTAAAACAATAAAAAAAAGCTGTCACTTTTTCTCCTCCAGACTGGGAAAACCTGCAAAACAGTAATAGAGGAGATATTTTGTAGACTGTAATAGGCACAAAGTGTGCATCTGAAGTGAAAATTAGCTCTACCAAGACTGTGTTGGCCAACAATCTTAAATTTCCCTTTCTGATGAAGTGGTTTGTAAGCTTTCATAAAAAAAAATTCATTATGCTTTTGCAGCAATAGATTAATTAATCTTAAATCTGAGCTGTACGCCTGTGCCTTTCACCTGATAATTTTCACTGCTGCTCCAGTCTCTCTTTCTAGAAACTACCTTGATTGCATCCCTGGCACTAACATCCTTTCCAGCCCTTGGAATCTCTCTTCTGCCTTTTCCCCTACACAGAGGGCCAGCCAAGCACTGAAAGCCAGAAAAAGTCAGGTCTGTTCTTCAAGGAGATCAAAGGGGGAATACATCATGATGATACCAACCCTGTAACTACTAAAAAGGCAAAGCTATCAAGAGAGAAGAAATTAGAAGCTATAATTTTAAGTAATTCCTTTGCAAATGATGAGCATTTTACTAATAATACTTTAGAATCTAAATTTCGTCACTTACTCAACAAAACACTGAGGTAATTTAGGTTAATATGAACACCTTTGCAGAACAGTTAATTTCTGCCTCTGGCTATTCTCTAGTTTTCTATAATATATTGTGTATGAATCCTTCCCAGAAATGAAAGCTGTATAATGGTGGCATTGTGATGCAAACTGACAACAGCCAGGAAATTGAAAGTTCAGGCTGAGGCTTCATCCTTCATTTACACCACTGTTGGGAAGGGGAAAGCAGAGACACCGACTTATGGACAGTGAAGGGTTTAACTTTTAATTTCCTGGATGTTATCATTTTAAATAGGAGCCTTGCTGTTATTTAAATCTGGCTCGGGGAGGGAAAGGGGAGGTAAGCAAAAGAAAATAATATTATTTATTTGAGCAACAGGACTGAACGGTACAATACATTTGTTCCAAAAGAAAAATCCCAACCCAAAGAACCACAAAACTAGCAAAGCACCTGAGAAGCACTAGTTTTCTAGAATTTGGGTGGATGACATCAGATGCCACTGCAGCCAGTCAGAAATGAAGCTTCACACCAGGTTACTTGTACACAAACATTCACAGACTTCAATACTCACACCTTGGCCTTCACGGAGCCAAGAGTCTGCTCCAAAACAGAACCAAGGAGCAGCAGTGACTTGTGAATCCAGTTCCCTGGGGACAAGTACGAACTCAGCTCTGGGGTGATCTGGTGCACACTCTCATGCCAGCTCTGACAATGGTCAAGCGTTGCTGGTCGCCCACTAGAGGTAAATTTTGTGACTTTCATTCTAGTCCTACATTCTAGTCACACACCAAGGCTGCAATATAAAAATCTCCACAACCGCACCCTAGTATCAGCTAGTCGAGGACCCAGCGAACAGACCCAGGACCCAGTCACACAGCACCAGCCACGACCATCCACAGCCACTGTACGGCTTTTAGTCACTGTCCCAGTGCGTGCAGAACTCTGTCAGCCATCAACTAGTGGTTAAAATCATTCTTCATGGTTGGCATATTACATAACACACAGAAATCGTACCCTGAACCTAAAGCTGCTGCATACATCTTTCAGATTGCCATCGTGTCTATACCACACCGAGTACGGTATCTGGAATTTGAATGCAGTTCAGACAGCTCACAGCCCATATTCCACAATCAGCACATTAAACATCTTCATTCCAAATTTTTAAGCCATGTGAAAATGTTACAGAAAGCAACTGGACCTTCATAACACTGAAGTCTTGCCAGAACTCAGTAGATTCTCATGCTCTCAGAAAAACAATACAGAAGTATTAATGGCTGCTTGGTATTTCATCCCCACCTGAGATACGCTGGGTGTAAGATTATACACAAACCCCAGTCACCCGATGCCCAGCAACTTATGATCTGCAAAAGAGGTAAAAGAACTCACATGAAAATGCAATTAATAGGAGTAATATTTTAAAACTTTGAACATTATTATTCATCAAGTATTTCAATACCTGTGTCTTATGTGAGAATGAATGACATTAATTTTCACACAAAAAAACGTTATGAAAATTGATTCTGGAAAAAATATAAAAGATTTTTAAGGAAAATTTTGCATTTGATTGCTTCATTTAGAAAGTTAAATAACAGAAGTAGAAAAAAGGAGAAGAAAGCCCTAACAAAAGGAGAAGAAAGCCCTAACAGTTTTTCACAGCCTTCATAGTAACTGCAGCAGATGAAATGGGACTTCAGAAGTGCCAGTGCAGGGAGAACAGTTCAGGCATGCCTCTGATTTATTTCCCTCTTCTGCACAAAAGTGCTGACATACATCTTGAAGCACATTTTGACATATGAATGTATACTAGACCATTTACTCCATAGGTAATTGTACAATTTCCACTGGAAGACAATTCTCTGGTCTTGTGGAAAGAATACTTTTAGTAATGGATGACACCTGAATAATTAATTATTCCTCACCGTTCCACCAGTCTCAGATTCGGGAGTTAGTTTCTGTTCTCTGAACACTGCCTGATATTTTTCAGAGCTCATCTTTGTTACAGAGTTGGAATTTCTAGGTCCTAAAGCTTAAATTTTGTCTTTCAAAGGGTAAGAACATTTCATGTCCTAAATCATGGGAATGTGGAACAGCCTGGAGTTTCTAGATTGAATCAACTTTTAGAAACGTCACTGCTTTGTGGTTTGAATGCTGAAGTGACCCCAGGATTCACCAAGGCTCAAGGTTGCTTATGCGAAATTCTCAATAAGGCTCCGATTCCTTTTTAGTTTCTAATATACTAATCAATAATACATAATTATTAAGATAATTGACTATATAATCAATAATATAATCAACTCCTATGCTTTTATCTAGATGTTCATGGATCCTAAATAGGCGTTGTCTATGAAGCAGTCTCAGAAATTAATGGCTTTACATATGCCATCAGTAATGTAGTGGGACCAACTGCGCCATTAGGAAAAACACTATCTTCAGCAATGGGCTTACATAAAGACTGACTAAGGAAATAAATAAAAAAATAAATAAAAGTAGGTACTCTGGTTACACTATCATGTTGTCATTATTACTGAAAAACAAGCAGATACAGGAAAAGTATGTGTCCTTCCTTGCCTTGCACGTACAGAGAGGAGATGAGGACAGAACCGATGAGAGAAGGTAACGGGCAGGTACGCAGGAGTATTTGACGTAACATATACTGAGAATAGCGATCACTTTAGGACTATAGCGAGCTAAAATGTATTTGCATCCACATTGCAAACCAGAGCTTGAAGCAGTTCTAACATAACATGGTTTCAGAAAGGCATCATGCTCTGCAAGAGTTCACTAGCAATCTCCTAAAACACGAATTACTGGAGACTGTATTCTAGTCTCCTAACCGGCGACAGGTAAGATATTTCAAATTTCCCTCTGGAGTTAGAACAATAACTCATTGAAACGTGTAAGGCCATTTACCATCAACTCTGATGGACGTTTCACTCCTGATAAGTCTAAAACTCTTCTAGGTGAGGAAACATCAGAAAACAAGTAAACACCCCATTCACCCCATCCCCAAAACAACTGAAAACCAGCACAACCAGGTCTGAAGCCTTCTAAGAAAAAATTCTAAATTCTAGGCTGTCTTTAGAAGTTTGGTGCTGGTGCTTTGGAATAGTGACCCAAGCATCCATGTACAGAGATGTGAGCAGAGTGACATTTTATCCAGCGACACTGTAGATACAGGCGAATACCTATGGTTGGGATTTCAGACAAACCCTTTACTTCATAGCACAGTGGTGATTGTAAAATGCATCTCTCCTTCCAGCTGCACAGGGACCAGAGATGCTCTGTTTAGGTACGTGGGATCAAACCTGGCTGAATGACTCACAGCAGAAGAGCCCTTGAGCCATTCTGGAGATGATTTAAAAATCCCACACTACCAGTCTCTTCCTGAACATAGAAAAGGTTGTTGCCTTTTCATCTACAAGCAAGAAAGAGCCATCAAAACCTCCTATGCCCACTTTCTAAACTACCCTGGTGCTACCAAGCCTTTAATATCAGAGTCGTTAATCACTGGTGAAAACTGAAGTACCGCTTGTTGAAAGCGAGACCTGAGAACACAACGTAGAAAGGAAAGACGGAGGCACCAAGGGCAGAGGCAAAGAGCTGTGTGAGAATCACTGAGAACAGACCAGCAGCTCATTGGAATCATTGCAGGTAACACCAGCTAATGAGCAGAAGACTCACATGTTGGGTTCTGATATGAAATCATGGAAGCTCTTCTGGCGACAGTCTCAAGGTAGCTGTTGCAGAAGCACAGAGACCCCACTGGCGCTGTTACCTACATCCAGCTCTCACCCGTGCTCTACTGGCTTCCAGGAAGCTGACATTAAGGAACAGTTTCATCAATTTGCTCTAATGATCTAAATCAATTAGAAAGAGAAGCACAATTTCTGACTGACCAAGATGACAAATACGGGAACAAGGATTCTTCATCAAGGATGAAGAACATGTATTAGTCTGCTAACAGAAGGCAACCCATCCCACACCCCCAAACAATTCTTTCTACCAGGCTAATTATAACCAGCATTTCAAGTAGCATAGTCAGATTTACTTTCTGGCTTCACACTAAGAAAAATACTGTAAAAAGTAACTGGCTTCTATATTCAGCCAGAGAGCAAAGACAAACCATAGTGCGTGTTTGGAAAACCTCAACATCTGGTTATAGTAATAACCTAATACAGAGAGAATCTCAACTGACTGATTTCCTTCTGTCGTTCCAGATACCAACAGAAGAGAGGTGTCACTAAAGCTGGTTTTAGTCTTTTAACATCCAAGCGATTAACTTAACAGATTGGTTTAGAATGAGGTTGTTAAAATGAGAAGGTCTGTGTCCTAGGATGCTCAGCAGAAAAGGGAGGAAGAACATAGCAGAGTGGCTTGGTAAGTCTCCGTTGACTTCTGCAACTGGGAAATGACAACCGTGTCCTGACAATCTGCAACAATTTGGGGCAAATCTTGTAAACAAGCAAACTACAACATTCAGCATCAGCTTGGGATAACTGCATGTAAATGGAAAAACAACAGAAAAACAGAGCCAACCATGCTCCAGCTACACAGTGCAAGACTAGCAACAAGTGCCTTTCAAATGACAAAGCTAAAAAATACTGGGCTACACCAGACTACCTAGGGGTGCAAGTCAAACTCATGTAGAGAATTCTATCTCTTTTTTTTCAATACCGTATAGAAAGATTTTTAAACACCCTGATCCATAGAAATTACACCAGCAAAATAACCTGTGCAATTTTTGCTTTCAATCCACTAATAATTCCCTCAAGAAACTTTGAGTACTTTTCCCAGTTAGGGAGCAGCTTAATTCTAAAAGGAATAATTGGTTTGCGCATAACAGAAAAGCAGCTGACTGCCAGTGTTTTCCTGCTTAACTCCCCCAAAGTTTCTTTTGACAGAAGTTACATAAACTCAAAGATGATCTTTGGAAATAACTGTTAGTAGAATGAGAGACACTATTAGTGGGAGAGAAGCAGCAACATCATGAAAGGGACGAAGCAAGTAAAATTTTCTGACATTCCTTTGTCTCAAAACAAAGAGACAAGGGAGGGCAAACGGTTTCATTGCCGCTAAATGTTGCATCTCCACAGCTGTTCTCATCTTTTTGTCTGTGGATCCAAGAGGGAGAACACATCACTGCTCGGAGGAGTATGAAAAGTAGGTTAGGAAAGAAGCAAGCTTCTTGTCAGTGGCCTGAGATTTACAAGACTGGGGTTCACACCTCCACTGTAAACTGTTAGAGTGCACCAACTTAGAAACATTTTCCAACAATGAGCAAAACCGCTGGTCCGTCTCTCGCCACTGCACTGCATTATCTCCTCTGCTGTAATTTTAACAGTATCTTAGCATTTTAGTGACAAAATACCCAAGTAAAACAGCGCTACGTTTGGTAGAAGAGGTTATCGGCTCCATAGGCTCAATGCAATCTCAGTAGAACCCTGAAGTACATGAATGTGGTGCACCCACTCGGGGTACATTTCAACCTCGGAGAAAAACACTGGGGTAGAGAGTGTAAAAGATCTGATATGCAATGAATCTGCAAAAGCAGAATCTCAAAGGAAATTCTTTGGCATCTATAAATTAACAGCTAGAGCCTTTATTTGCTCTACAAAAGAACAACGTTAATTTTCTCAGATTATCCATGGGCAGAATAATACTATTTTTATGAAACAATCTGAATTGTCAAGATTATTCTTGTTTACAGTACAGAAAATATAAGAATATGCGTGTTCTCAATATTGGCTGCTGACAAATTCACAAGAGCTCTAACCGGGTTTTCCATAAATGATAAATACATATGATTACATGATTTTTTTATAGGCCTCTATATATGTATGTACATCAAAAAGCACATCTACCTACAAGTTCTCCTTGTATGTATAAAAGAACCGCTTTTAAAAAAAAAAAAAAAAAAGCTGTTTTTTCTTTCTGACAAACGGGCATGAAATAACAGGCTGACATCTGCCTCTGCAGGTCATTCCAGTCAGGCTGCTGCATGTCAGAATTCAAACTGCTCCATCCATCAATGGCAGACCAAAAATTAACGTAGCTTGGAAACTCTGCAGCAAGACAGTAACAGCCCAATTTAAAGTCTGACCTTCGGAGAACGGTGGGGTAAGATGGAAAAATTATTTCATGCCCTGTACCAAAGCCAACAACACAGTTCAGAGGTATTTTCAATTAATTTTTTTTATATATAGAAAATAAAGTTTGCTAGGCTACAGCTGTTAAACTAGTCTGACAGAGAAGAAAACTGTTATGAAGGATTTTTAATTTATAAGGTATTATCAATTACATTCACAGAGGTGGACTTTCAGGGCATTTAGAATTTTAATTTCTCTGAATTACTGATTAATGTTTTTAAAGCATAATGTATTTAAAGTTATTTATAACATTATTTTCTCGGTGATTTACAAGGTAAAAACTATAGTTGACCAGCCTGAAAAATTTTATTAAAGAAGATGCAATTTTTGCCAAATATAGAATTTCTTGCCCAATTAAACAAATAGGATAATCAATTAAAATACTTTCTCAAAATTCCAATATTAATTTACCTTATGAAGTAGTCAATCGAAGGAGTTATTTAATAATCAAAGAGGCACTCACACTAGCAATGTCCACTAGCACAAATTACAGAGATGCCTTTAGCCTTCTGCACTCTACACCAGCAGGTAAGAGTGATTAATTAATTTGTTAGATCACCTGCTAACACACGTTAATTGTTCAGTAAGCTAATTTAAGAGAAAGCTTAACAACACATAATTCAAAATTCCATCTCCTGTTGTAAAGAGCAGAAATACCACATAGTTTAAAACTTCAAACAGTTCCATAAAGTTCAACAGATCAAAATAAAATTCAACTAATTCAATGCAATTGCTAGATCACATTTTAGATGCACACCCAAAACCTGACAAAGTGATTTATTTTTCCTAAGCCTTTCTCTG
This sequence comes from Phaenicophaeus curvirostris, assembly GCF_032191515.1. Taxonomy (NCBI): domain Eukaryota; kingdom Metazoa; phylum Chordata; class Aves; order Cuculiformes; family Cuculidae; genus Phaenicophaeus; species Phaenicophaeus curvirostris. Next base: position 17,920,438 of record NC_091405.1, read on the forward strand.
GAGGTCATCTAAAAAGCTCACTTGGTGTTTTCTCCCCTTACAAAGTATTTTTTATAACACTGCAAAACATTTCCCTGTGCTAAAAAGCTACTTTCTTTGCAACATAAAGACAATAATTGATCTGGAAGATGTTATTAAATAATTATAAGAGAATAGAGAGCTTCAGTGTATGAGTCTGCCAAAACAATAGGACATGGATATTTACTATTTTGTTATTAGGAAAAAAAATAGAAGCAAATAGAACAACTGTACCCCCATAGACAGTGAGCACTGGCCACTAAAAGGCTCCACCTCCTCAAAAAATCCAGGACAAGGACCAACATCCAGAAGATGAAGCTGAGGAAATTCAAACCCAAAGGTGTACATTGTAATATTCCATTGAAGAGCAAGGAAATGACAGTTTCTTCCTGTCTTGAAACATCAAGAAGTTGAAACAGCACGATATATACTCTACTTAAGCACGAGTCTACAGGCTTAATACAGAATTAACGAGGCTAATGGCATGTGTTATACATGATGTCAGATGAGATGATTTAACACCTCCTTCTGGCCTTAAAATCTATAATCAATGAAATAATCCATTAATTGCACTTTATAGAGTTTTTTACATGTTCTTGTGAAGTATCTAGGGAAGCTCACTGCCAAGGACAAGCTTCTTACTTTGATGTAGCAGGGAACTGAAATACTTGCACGCGAATTATCGCTGAGAAAGCATTTTAGAGGTTGCTGAGTTGAGCTGTAATTTTTGATCAAATCTGCATGATAGGGAAGCTGTTGCACACCTAAGAAATCTGAAAAGTTCATGTTACCACAAGCCATCTGACCAGGATAAGCAAATGTTTTCTGAATTTTATCTTCAGCTGCAAATTATTGGTTTCAGCTTAACAAAGCAAATAAAAAAAACCTGTCTCTTGCAGGAGTTTTAACAATTAGTAGTGACTATTTAAACCTAGAAAAAGATTTTACTTTAATAAACATGAGTGTTCATGCTAGCAGCAATCATGTGTAGCTTTTTACAGTATCCTAGTATTTTATTCTTCAAATAAAACATGTAATTATTACACACCAGAAAAACTGTGCCATTATCTCATTATTTCCATTAAGCTAATGGAAATTATTGACTTTTTTTTTTGTTTTCCACAGAATTAATGCACTTGTTACACACAATGAATTATTTGTAAGTAGTCCCAAAACTTAACAGATTACAATCAGTTCACAGTTTTCATGTCAATTAATTTGACTTAGTCAATTGCAGCTGTTTTACAGGGAAAAAGGACTTTACCAATTAACATGAAGGTATGCAGGCTATCCTCTACTTATTGTGAAGCTTTCAAAGCTGCAGTCAGTGTCCTTCTAAAGGAAACTCTCAAAACTCTAGTCTGTAACGAGGTAGAATTACTAAAAAAAAGAAACTGGTTTAGTATTGTCTGTTGCAAAAGGGTCATGTGTGAGAAGAGTGTTTAATCGGGACAGTAGTAAGAACTTCATTACCAAATGTACTTCCCTTTACTCACAGAGTTGCTTGGACAGAAGAGAGTCAACTGGCAAGTCAAAAAGCCAAATTTCATTCTTGCTTTCTTATGTGTTACCACAAGTGACTTCACAAAAAATTCTCCAGTGCTCTCCAATCCTTTAGCAGCCGTTAACTCTCAAGCTCGAGGCTGCTGAAGTACTGTAGGATAACCTGCAATACTGAGATTTCTGCTCTTGGAGAGTCCTATCTAAACTAACTGAGAAAAGAAACACTGATCTCTAGACAAGGGCAAGTCATAAATTTGCCATACGATAAATGTTTCTTTGATTGAGGATAAAGCAGTGTCTACTCATACGGTAGATGTAACCAAGTTCAACCTTCAGCAAATGTTATTTCCAGATACAAAGATGAACTGATTTATTTTGAAGGAGAGCAACACAGCCACTACCCACAGCTTTCCCCTACACACAGTCACTTTGCCTTTCATCTCAGATTTGCTTTCCACTGTAGGAAAGCCATAAATCAACAGGTTCGTGTTGTTAATATACTATAAGTACCTCCTTTTAATTTTAAAAGTGGGAATACTCAAAAGATTTTAACAAATGTTTGGGTTTCAAACATCTTCCCCTCTTCCAAAGGGTTGCTTTAGTTTTCTCACTGACTTCCAGCTTTGTACTTCGCTGGACACTCATTTCCCAAATACTGCTGCTTTGTCTTTTTCATCTTCACCAAGTACCCACACTATGCAACAAAACTGGAGATGGTGCATGGAACTTTGTGTCTCTTATCAGTGCCTGTTTTATTGTGTTCTTTCTGAGAATTTCTCTCATCAACCAAATTTGCCACAATCCAAAGACAACTAGGTGGTGGTGGGAGAATTGATGGTTTAGAAGCTTCTGCCTCTGGGAGGACAAACTAAAGCTGAACAACAAATAATATGCAGAACATCATACTAACAGTTACCAGGAAGCAGGTCTCCAAACAGCCAAAACATTTATTTACTCTGCTTCTTTTCATAGGCCTTCTCTGTGCGTGCTATGACTACAGCAGGGGACATTTTTTTTTCCCCATTCCCTAAGTTTGTATGCTTCTGAACTCTGGAAGGGAGATACCAGAGAGAGAAGAATGGCCAAGAGGAGAAGACAATTGCTGTGAGATAATCTCACCCTTCCCCAGTAACTCTCTGTGCCTGCTCACCACTATCCACAAATACCTTATTCCAGGGCAATTCAGGAGGGTGAGCTCCTCTGACAGGCATTTACAAACACATTGCATTTATGTATAAAAGAACATTTCCTATTGTAATTAACAAATTAACATAATCTAAATATTATGATTGCAAACATTTAGAAGTGATCCTAAAATTACATGTACAAGGATGTAAAACAGAAAAAAGGCAGGTGCCTGAAAACAACCTCCATTCAAAGAAAGAAACACGAGAGACGCTGCACAGCTCTTTAGTGTGTCTGGACACTTTTGCACACACTGACAGCAGAGAACAATTCTGGACACTACATGAAAGGATTCATATTTGAAAACATGTTACTTGCTCTATCTGAATTATTTCAACTCTCATCTATTAAATTATTAATGTAATATCAATGTTCTATTTTTAAGAGCCAGTCCATTCTAGGGCAACAAATGGAGAATTAACCATAGCAGGTAACAACAAAAAAAGAATTAAATAAAACTATATATACACCAAGCTAAATTTGTTTTCATCTTCTGTAATAATTACAACCACATATACTGTGAGTTACCTGTATTGCCACTAGAAATGTGTTTCCACCCTTTTTTTTTAATTTGAAGCTTGGAAATCGAGTAGAAGGAAATGAGAATTAGGGAAGAGAGGCTATTTTTCACTAAATATCAGATAGGAGATTTCCAACACTGCATTGTGGTGAAAAGCAGTGACAGCACAAAAGTACTGCAGAGATGGAAAGGACAGAAAGCGTGTGATATAAAAAAGACTAGAAAGAGAAAGATCTGATAGTTGTCTTTACACAGTTTCTCCATTTCTGGGATACTAATTAAGATCACAGGTATCTTGTTTTGGACAAGCAGCAGCAGTTTTGTGTCTAAAGTGAAGGAGCAGAATGATCAGATCTTCTTGTTTAGAGTAAAACTGTCAGGAAGGTAACACCGGGTGGAGTTGGATGAGTTGCATTAATGGGTAAAAATACAAAATCCCATTTCTGATACAGAAACTTATGCACACCTGCAACAGAACCACTTTTTTTTCTTTCTTCCCACAGATTTACGTCACTTCATGAGAGAGAGGGAACAGCTACTCCGCTGAATAGGTCTGTTATTTTATTAACACACAGTAACCAATACAACAGGATTTGATTCCTACTTGGAAAATACTAGAACAACAAGAGTATATGATCACGTTAGGAGGATCAAGACTACTGAAGTGCAGAGTTACAAGAGGAACCCCAGTTTTCCTTAGAACATACTATTTAAGATCCATAACGAATATCCCGATGGGAGAGGGGTTCAGGACCTACTCCGCTGTTCCAGACTCATCCATTGCATTGAAAACTGTTCTGGCTCTAGTCAACCACGTGTACCTGTAGACACAACCAAAGCTAAGGGGAAGTTACAGACATTCTCTATGTCCAGACACACTTTTCCAGCTGCTGCGTTTAACACCTATGTGGAATGGCCACATTTGCACACGCCTGCACATCTGTTCGGGATGTGTGTGTGTCCCTGCTGCGATGGAGCAGCCATGTATGATCTATGTGATGTGCAAACTGGATTCGTGCACGTTGAAATATTTCAGTATTTGATTCTGTTTCTTGACAGAGAGCAAGGCTTCCACTGAAAGCTCATTTAATAAAAATAATGCAATGCAAATGAACCTGAATCAGAAAAATTAGATTGATGGAAGTAGCTCGGGCGCTGTAATTACACAAGGTGTATTATTTCCTAAATTCTCTTTGCATTAAATATATACCATACATTTATCAAACATAATTAGCAGTTTGGGTGACAAGGATTTGATTTTTCTCCTGCAATAAAAATCCCTCTACACCAGTACACACTTCTAAAACATAAGATGAACATTTTCTTACTATCATTGTTTATTCCTCAAAGAAAAATTTCATAAGATCAAAAAATCAGAGGAGGAATAACATGGGGCACTTAGAAAAGAGAAGATGAGAAAAAAGATGGCTTGGTCAGCCTTCTGTGGATTTCGTGAGCATAAAAGAAAATTATATCAGTCAAAGCTTTTAAGGTTGTTAGTCAAATAAATCGCATTTGAAAGCAAAATAATTGATGATACCCCAGTACAGCTTTATTTCCCTTATAACCAGCATTTCTTTTTTTTTTTTTTTCAAATACAGAAATAAATTGATGATCAAGCAGAAGCAGAAACAGAAGTTACAAAAGAAGCTGTGACAAAGTTGAGTGTGGTCAATGGGCATCCTACAAAAAGGAATGAGTTTTCAGAAAAAGCCAAAGTATATTCACCAAAACCCTTATTTTTACATAGTACTGCCTTTCTTTGTCTTTTGCTAATTTCTCTCTGTCTAAACCTAATTTAAGGAATAACCTGGAGAATCTATTTTAAAACACAAAAAATTAAGGTGATACTACACTGAGCTGAAGCAGAAGATTAATATTAATGTGTCACTCTCAGATCTCACTGATAGTGTTCAGGCTGACTTTCTGATTGACAGTCTGTCTTCAGTTTGAGTTTCCCATCTTCAAATTCCATTTCAACTTAATATTATTGCAACGTGTTTTCGAAGTGATCCTGGTGTTTCATAATAGAGGTTGCTCTCTTTCTTTGCCCAAGACTGTAACAGTCAATACTGTGGGTTACATCTTCAAAAATGTTCCAGAGACTGAGCCTTCTTAAACAAGCTGTGTTTGTTTTTAAACCTGGTGAACATTATGATCAAAGTTCTGATGACTGAAAATTGTCCTGTTTATTGTGCAATATGCAAAAGCAGTTCCTTAGGACAGTCCCTTGGAGAAGAGGCAAAATTTTTGAAATGGAATGCATGCGTATGTGTTTCTATAAGTACTATTTACAATTACATTAAATTACTGAATAAATGACGCTTTTTGGACTAATTAAAACATCTAATGTAATTCACACCTCCTGTGGAACCTCTACGACAAGCAGCAGCCAATAAACTCCAGTTTTTGCAGTACACACAGTTCTTCCCACTGTAAAACTGTCAATTCTTTTCTGCTTCTTTCCCCACTGGCTGTGCTCAGCAGACTTTAGCTGCAAGTTCACCGCTGCAAAAACAACTGTTTTACCTTTAAACAAAAACCTACCCATCTCTCTATTAGTGCTTTGATTTCATTTAATCTCTGCTGCATGCCACAGGGCACCTTCAGTGCTTCTGTTTTATACATTCAAATCTCGATATTAAAACTTACTTCACGCACTGAAAATAAACTCAGCTAGAAATGTATGTTTGCTTGTTTTTAGAGACATTTCAAAAAGCAAAACACGTTAACAGAATATTACCAGCTGTAAACTATGTGCCTGTAGAAGCTTGAACTTTTGTTATTCGTTCCAGGATGGCTTGCATCATACTCAGTTTGATTGAGAAGAGGGGAGAGAAAAGACTGCTTGCTGATTATACATCTAATATACATATATATATCTTTATTATAAATGCTTCATAGTATACTATTCTTACCAAAATGCAGTTTGCTTCCAGCAGCCAACAGGACAAGGGTCGGTTTTGTTTATGCTGAATTTTCATCTATTTTTCACGAGTGCTGTTTTTCACACAGCTTTAGCGCAAAATACTGACTCCATGAACTGGTTCCACTGGAACGGAACTGCCCATATCCTCTCCCTTCAGGAAGATTTAAGGGTGTTTTTAGTCTCGTAGCAACTAGCCCCGGATAGCCAATATTTACAGGTTGGGATGCCATTTACTAAACACAGGGACAGTAAAAGCTATTAGACATGTTTAAGAAAATTCATTAGTACATGCAGACAATTATGAAACTGAAATTCTCCCTGAAAGTAAATGCAATGACATCAACCTCACTGGCCTTCTCAGACTGAAATGAGAACAATTCCAACACAACTAAGATAATGATGGGGTTTTTTTCTCTCTCTCAATAGCTGAATGTTTCTTTGGGAGGTTGGACACATGGGGGTTTTGTTTAGGTTTTTAGGTAGTGCAGGGGGAGTTTAATAGTTTCACGGAAAATAACTCTATCAAAATAATGGCAGAAAGCACTTTCAGTTTTTCTCTTACAATCCCCTAGGATCACATGGGGACCTCAAGTCAAAAACCTTCACTTTAGAACAATAAATAAATAAACCTGCTAAAGCCTTCCCAAGGCTGGCCAACTGTAGCATAAGTAATGCAAGAGGCTGAGAGATGCCAGATAAATTTGATTACTATAAAAGATGGGAATATGCTTCTTTCCTCAGAGAATTCACAAAAAGGGGTCAAAAACAAAGCAACACTGAAAGCGCACAACTTCATTTCACCAGCAACTCAAGGCAAAAATACAATACAATTTTGCAGGAACATTTTATCACATTGGTGCAGACACCTCCTAATCTTCTATTTCTGAAAAAGGAAAATAGGAAAGATAGAGTCCAAGAAAAATGGGAGTCTTCTTTCTTATTTTAGAAAAGTCATTCTGATTAGTATATCAATTTAGTAAAGAGTTCAAGAACTGTTTCCTTCGTCCACCTGCTACCAGTGTCACAGTATCTCTAACACATTTCATGAGGAAAATAAAAGTAATCTTACACTTCATGGTATTTGCCCTATTTGTCAGATTACCAGATCATTTATACCGAAAGCATTCAGAGAGCATCATTAGGAGAAATTACCTACCATACTGTCCTTGTTAAAGAACAAAATCTCGACTCACTCTTAATCATTACAGCCGTGAGTAACGATTAGGTGCAGCAATCCCCTGCATGCTGCTCTCCAACTAAGAGATAGTCCTGGCTCCAACTTGCAACATTTTTCCTCTGTAAATAGGTGATCCCTTGGCAGTTGCTATTACAACAGCACCAGTATTTTGGCAACCTCCCTGGAATTACTTTTCCCTTTATGTGTCCTAGAGCTGCTCTTGGCTTTTCCACTAAAATATCAAGTTGGTGGCAGGCTCAGCCTGCTGCCAGCCAGCACACCCTCATCCCCAGCCAATGCTGAACTTCCAGCTAATAACAAAAGCTATTCTTACCAGAATCTATTAGATTTCACCTTATTTTCATTGCTTCTTCAAAGTCGTCCAGTTCTTCCCAAACTTTCACTCTATTAACAGCATCTCTTTGCACTGGGTGTGCAGCCCAATTTCAGTAATCCATGTGTGATTTTTATAGAAGAGTTACAAATAAGAAGTACAAAAAAAACCCCCAATCTTTGAGGACCAAGTAACTTCCATCCAGTCTGATAAATTCATTTTCAGCACACAAAACCACTTTTATTTGCACTACACTTCTCACAAACAACCTTCTCCTTTTGAAAAATCTATCTTTCACGGTGTCACTGTATCAGTTGCTCTCCAGGACTCAAGAAAGGATAGCCTTGCAGCACTTTCTACTGCTAACAGGTTTAGTATTAAAGGAAGAAATTAAATATTTCTGGAACTTTGACAAGTTCATTTTATTCCTTTTTCCATTAATTTTCCTATCTTTACTTCCTTCCTCCATGCTGCCGCAGTATTCTTTCTTATATTAAAGAAAATCAGTCTGTAATGCAGGACACAGTTCTGTGTGGCAGTCCTTTAAAACTTTGGGATGAACACTAGCATCTAACTTAAAGCACGTTAACCCTTCTCATACTGAAGAGGCTTTAAATAAGCCTAAGCTATCCTCAAGCCCATCCTGACACTCTGCTAGTTCTTCTCTTTTCAGTTAGGAAACTACCGAACCTTTGACTATTTGCTTTTTTCTCGTAATGATGATTTTGTTCCATCTTATTATTGCGATTCATAACTTATCTGTGCTGAAAAGTTTTCCATTATTTGTTGACTTCCTTCTACTTTATCCCAGGGAGGTTGTGTCCACATGCAGGGGCTTTGGGGGAGGGTTTCTTTCACAAGCAGGTGGACAGCCCACTCCTGCAAGTCCTTCCCTTCTTAGAAAGCAATTTCCATATAGCATTTCTACCTTTGACTTATTACACACATCCTGACTTTCCAACACTTAAGTTCATCAGTCCACATAGTTTCACCAATACATACTGTTAATTAAAAAAGCTATTGCTGCTTATTTTAACACAGTCTACTATATAATAGCCCTGCAACTATAACTTCATCCCTTATTTCTTTTTTTACAGTATACGTCCTACAAAAACATTCATTTCCAGGAAAGGAGAGTCTAAGTAGCATCTGTAATAACACATAAAAAATGTTATCTACACTAAATCAACAGAAAGACAACACCTTCATTTTCAACTTTCAAGGCCAAATGACAGTTATAATCTGGAACGAAGAAGAGTTCCCCAAGAAGAACAAAACATGTTTTAGTTCTCTAACAAATACTTGAAACAATAATCAATACTTTAGAAAAGAGCAATTACCCTCTACAGGTTTCAAAACATTCTAAAACAAAGAGCAAGACCAAGATACAAAGGAGTTCAGTAATTTGACCCAAGGCAACTGAAAGAAAAGGCAACAAGAGGAGAATAAAAATCTCCTCTGTCTGACGCTCTGGTTTTTCCTCGCTGTATGGAGAACCAGCTTTGCTAGGAAGCTGAGGGATGACTACAGTGCCCTACAACCCCCCATCTTGGCCACTCATGCCATGGGTTACCTACAGGGCCCTGGCTACAAAAACTCTTTCGCAGGTGGTGACCGAAGGAATTTGGGAAAAGGCAGGTCTGAGAAGAGCATTATAGGAATGAAAGATTTGTAAACTGCTGCAACAGAGGAAGTAGAGGAAAGAGCCAAGACTGAAGATGTCAGGAACACCGAGCAGACCAGCTCTTGCTCCCCACTGTGACTAAGCTGTAGGCAGTGCCCACTTCTTTGTGACCGCTTACTCCAAGCAAAGCAGACACCGCAAAGGACTCACTGAGACAGCTGCCAGGAACCAAGCACTACGCCCCAACCAATGGCAGGTATGTGACCACAACCACACGTACAGTAACTACAGTTTGTAAAAGTTGATTCCTGGTGAAGTTATTCCAACCAGCTGCAGCAGCGCTATTCCCACGTAGCAGGCAACTCTGAACAACCCGCTCCTGCTGACACAGTGACAACAGGCATCGAACAGCAGTGGGTTGCTCCACAGTGCCTACAGAAGTTTCTGAACCTGATCTTCAGCAAAGAAGCAGATCTGAACAACACAGAGAGCTGGAGACAAGAGCATAGGCTCACACAGTCAGGAACAGCAGCAGTGAGCTCAGGTATGCGTGACAGAAGAGAATGAAATACCAGAAGCACAGACTGTGATCCTGGTTTAGGCAGCCTGGGAAAGGAGGGCATAAAAAGCACTGGCAATATGAAAGTATGATCCAACACTAGTGAATCTGGGGGCTTGTTCATCACTTCATGGAGTTTCGCACTCCTCCTCTAACAGGGTAGCACAGAAGACAGGAAATTCAGCTACATGGAATTCAGGCAACTCTGAAGCCGCAGATACTGAATGAAGGAAACAATATTGAGGAACTATGAAAAGGACAATACTGACTGTCACTTAAATAAATTAGATGCTGGCTTTGAAAGCCATTTATATGCTGTCCTCTTCTTATGATCTTTTTACTTAGTAAACCCTTAAAAGTTTGCTGACATGAGCTAAGTAACTCCAAGTTTTCTCTTTCTGAATACACAAATAGTTCTATTAGCCACAATGCCCACTTACCTGGACACATTTCTTACAGTGTGTTCTCACACAATATGTATGTAGTTACCTAAACACACGTTCCTTAAATAATTGTTCAAAACTACATTTTCACAATGACACAGATGCATTGAACTCAAATATTAGGAAATACTAATGTTCAAGTAACCACGAAAATGTTCCTTTGGATCCTGGTATGTATGCTTTAAATGAAAATCTCATTTATCCCCTCGGGAACCATGATATTACGTGCAGGAAAAATTCTGAGTGACTACTGGAAAACTGGAAAAGAGGGTTCTGTCCCTGCCCATGAGTTCCTGCTCTGTGTCAACCAAGCAAATACATGAACCCACATAAAACTTGAACTCCTGATTCTCCCTTGAATACCACTCTTACCTCCGCCCTCGTTCCTAAGCCCACTATGCCTCTCAAAAAAACTACTTCACCACACTCCTGCTCTTGAATCCTATCATTCAGCTTTTAAAGCTCTTACTGTAGGGAAGTTCAAAGCATTCTCACGGCCATCATCATACCCACACGTCATCCTTTGAAGTAATGCTGCTTAGGCTCAAAAAAAAAAAATCAAACCCAAGAAAACTTTCTTAGAATATTTACTGATGCAGCACCTTATAAGATTTTTCTAAGAAATTTTTGTTTCTGTGCAATACTTATGTCTTTCACATAAAAGTGTAAAAGTTCTTTAAAAAATTAAAAGTTGGCATATCTGAAATGGCATTAGAACAAACTGCCTCTCGCAGCAGCGATTTCATAGAAAGCTCCAGCTGTACTCTGTGCATCAGACAGGAATTTTTCATTTCATACATCATTTAAAACCTGCTGCAGTGATTCCACAAACTCATCTATACTATTAGCACAAAGCAAAGAGAAGCCTCCTTTCCAACCCACCCTCTCCAATTCATTTTGGCCAAAATTCAACTGTGCAAGTAGATCACCGCAGCACTCACAACAGAGAAGCAAAGCATACTTATAACAAGATAATGAAGAAAAAAAATTCTTGTGTTCTCATAACTAATATTGCATATTATACTTGAATACATCAAAATAAAATTACAATGTCTACATCATCAGCAAACTTACCACGGAAACCATAGAAAGCAACCAGCTAATGCACACAGTTGTTTCAATAATTTTGAACACAGATTTGCATTTATATCTTATTTTCAGAAATTGCTCTCCCAGGACAGTGTAAAAGTCTGGAACAAAGCTTCTCCTTGAAAGAATGCCTCTTCAGGCAGAGATCACCTGCACATTCTGCGGCCACACAGAGGAAGATCTCTCACTAGTGCAACTGCCCCAGAAAAAAATTAAGATGATCGTTGTTGCTAGAACTGTTATTGTTGGTATGGTCTTAAATGATCAAATATAGAACTATGTTATGAAAATACGTAATTCACAAACCTACACACTAAAGCCTTAAACTCACACCATGGCCACAATCCACACACCTTGAAACAACGTTAGACTGAAAACTGGACAGCTTTTACATAAAACTCAGTTAATACTTAATACTTGCACTTGGAACTCAGTGTAGATATACAAAGGAAGAGGTTCTCTCACCATGGATGGAGGACTTCCTGACTGGAGCATGTAACACAGGATATCCTCTTCCTGGGCACTAATTCAGTAATTCCACTTCTCGTTCAGGATAAATCCAGAAAGCTGCTAGCACAAGTAAAGGAAAAGCACAAATTTAGCAGGCATTTGATGTGAACAAACAGAAATTTTCCTTCTCCATCTGTCTGACCAAAATACTTGGTACCTGAACGCCCCGCAGCACAGGTAGCTACCGGCTGTGCTCAATGCCAGGAAGGTGACATCGCTACAATCTGCAACGTGGGAAGCAGACCTGGCTGGAGAAGCGACACTGTGGTCCCGGCCAGGCAGCCTAAAGGGATGCGAAGGGCTGACTTCAGCCTTGCAGACTCAAGTTCCCCCGCCTTTCATACGACCAAAGTTAAGACTATGAACACAGGGTGGGTTTGTGCTCGCAATAATTTTGAGTTTATGTCCAAAAGACCCTGTGTGTGGCCGTACACAGCGCTGATCTCCAAGCATCTAGAGTTCCTACCCTCATATTTAAGCCAAATCAGCCCAAATTACTTCTGTAATCTGTACTTCTGCATGGAAAAAAACAATGGAAAGCTATGAAGCAGACAGACCCCTTCTTTCTACTCCTTGATCTGTTGATACAGAGATTAAAAGACACGAACCAAATGGTAACAAAAGCTACAGATGGAAGGACACCTTTGAAGAAAGCACTAGTTAACGTTTTCAGAAAGATAAGGCCCAAGAGTCAATCATTATGAACCATATGAAAGAGGCACTAAATATAGATTATATGACTCTCCTCCTTTTGTGTGTCAAAGCAGTATTTTAATTTTATTTTTAAATCTGCCAATCGAGGCAAAACTAATCACCAAAAAAGTGGTTTAGCTTTCAAACACCTGTCGTATCTTAAAATTACCCATGTCAAATAGACAGAATAGGGGTACATGGACAGTTTTCACAGATTCCTAGGCTTGAAAATTAGAATATACAAATATTAATAAGAACTAAAACATCCAGGCAGTAAATTTCTTCTCTCTGGAAAGGACTTTGCAGAGAAAAAGAAGCTCCAAATAGTAAAGAGATACGTACAATGTACGTACAATGAAACAACCAGCCATGTGATAAAAGATTTTACCAAACATGAAATAAATACAAATGGTTATCCTATTACATTTATGCAGCAAGTATGGAAATCTGCTTGTCTACATTCACAGCACAGTTGCTTGAAAATACTGGTCTCAGACAAGTCACTGACCTTACAGTATCATTAGGGGAAAACCTAAAGGGAACTTATATGTAATGACCAATACTGCATAATTAGAAATTATAAGAGTCAGAAAAAAGGAGACAACCATTTCCATAGTTTCCTCTGTGAGAGGTTCCACAGGTTCTCCTGCATCAAAGAGGTAAGGGCTCCGCTACCAATACCATTATGCTTCACAAAATAAGTACACCCAAAGAACACCACGATATCAACAATTCACAGAGGACTCTGAGACTCGAGGCTTCCAGGATCCCTGCCTTGCCCTTCTCCCTCCAACACAGCTTCATTGTAGGTACTAGCACATGGACAGGTGCAGACAAGATTTAGTGGTAATAAATAAGGACCAACAGACCAGCAGACATCTGATAGTGGTGTGTCTACAACAAGAATTCTGCAACTACCTGTATTATCCCTGCCACAGCATTGTCTGCGTAACCTTGAATTGTGAATGCTTACCTGAATGTAGCAAGCAAGCATGTCAGTGCAGAGCATGCAGTAAAGATCTATAGCTCTGAACTGTTCCACCTTCATTGTGAACTTCTCAACTCAGAAATCAATAAAATATTGAGTAATAAACAATGAGCCAGAAATATTCTTGAAAAAAAAAACCCACCAACCCTTCTTCACAATTGTGAATCATGGAGCCTACATATTTTCCAACGTAAGTTCAGGAAATAAAAATCTCATTAAAGCTTTAGCCAAAATTTCTAATTCATCAAAGGACCATGTTCTGAATACCAATGAATTTCATGAAAAAGAAGCGCAGGTTTTTTCCTTGTCGGCATGTCTGTAAAATATCTCTCAGGTTATAAAACCAAATCTGATGACACTGAAAAGTCTTTCAGGAACAAAGACAGACGAGTAAAACAACCACCAGATCTCTTTAATTCCAGGCAAAAGTGTCAACAGCAAAATCACTGCATCTCTCCCATAGCAGAATATTAAATAGTTCATTAATATCCATTTTCCCTTCTTCTCTTTTCAGAGGCTACTAAAATTGTTTCTGTTTGATTTTACATGAGTGAAACTCCTCCCAAATGAAACAGGTACAAGTATCTTGAAAGAACACTGAAGTGTACATCATTCAAGACCTTGGCAGTCCCTATCTCTGTGAAACAACAATAGCATCCCACTAACAACAATGACTTGCTTAACTATTCATTTTTGTAAATAATGGAACTGAAAATTATCTAGTGATGGATTTACACTTTTACAATGCATCTCAGGGATGAAAATGAATAGGGACGAAGAAATTATGTATATTACAATGGGTGACACACAGAACTTGAGATTCTAGTTAGCTTCAGAGAAGAACACAAGCTGGAAAATATGGCACTACAATTTTTAGCATTTTACCTTTGTCTAATACTACTGTGAGACATCCTATATGTATTATTTGTATTATAGTAGCACTTAAAGACTCCAATTAAAATCCAAACACCATTATATTAGGCAGAAATAGTGTGAAAATTACAATAGGTGTCATAGCCATTTTAATTCCAAACCACCACAATAAATCACCTATTTCTCAGATGTGCCTTTCTTTATATTGTAGTTATCCATAGAATTTAACATATTAGTTCTTATATTCAGGGAGAACATTAAAAGGATGCCTAGGCAGTCCTTTCAGCTTTTTTTTTTTTTTTTAATTTGAAAACCATATTAATATTTCCAGTGGAGGCACACGGCCCAGAGTGAAAGCCTACTGACACAAGGCTTGCTTTCCTTAATCATCTTTCCTGAGAAGCCGCTCATGGAACCACAACACCCTGCGGACCATGAGCTGAAACAGCCTGCTTCCCTGAGGTATAAGACTGCAATTTCACAGAAAATTAAAGCGTTTAGTTTTCCTTCTCATTGCTCCTCCTTTTTAGTAAATAGCTTCTATTTTTTTAGCTTACGTACTGACGTACTGAACACACCAGGTTACTCCAGTCTAGGAAATCATTTTACTATTAATATATTTGTACACTGAACAACTTAAGTGTCAGAACTAGGTGTGATCTATTAGAAAGTTGTTCTGAGATAGAGATGTATCTTGCATATACATCTAGCCAGTCAGATAATTCGGTATCAGTTCAGTTTGACTTAAAGAAGAGGACACCACAAATTAGCATAGACATTGAAAAAGAAGATTATTTGGAGGCAGAAGATGACAGAGGTGACAACTTTTCTGTTAACAATGGAAAACGCTAAGTTTCTGTACAAAAAAAATAAAGATTTCTTTGCGGTAAAGTAAAAAGAGGCAACTGTTTACACTATTAGTTCTCTAGTAGGGTGTTTATTATAAACAGTATTTCAAACACAGGACTTTAAGAGACAACATATAAATATTTTAAATGGTAAAATATAGGTGTTGGCGTTTTTTTGTACTGTGTCCAGAAAATTTGCACAAACACATCAAATTCTCCACCTAGGGAATTTACTTTATTGTTAAGTTTGCATTTAAAACAAATGTACATGACCTATTTTGGGGCTAATATAACTAAAAGGAACCTATTTGTTGTTTATTATTTATAGAAGACTCACTTCAGATTAGGCCTTTTGCAGACATGTGTATCTGTGTGGCATCATAAAGCATCTCCAGATATCCCCCAGCACTAAACAGACGAGAAAATGACAAGTTAGGATGTATCCCAGCACACACAGTATTTTATAAAAGCTAAGATTAAAAGCTGGTTTTTTCCTCTTCAGAAAGGCCACATGAAAGAGCTGGTACCATGGCTAATGCATTGACCTTCTATGTCTGATAATCACAAGTTCAAGTTCCTAGAGTTGGATAAGATGTGGAACTAAAGTAAGTGCACTCAAGCAACGTGTTCTCCTGCTCGTTTAGAACCCTACTCACAAACTAGCCCTATAGAAAAAAAAGCAGAAAACAGTTTATTCTTCTACATATATAACCAAGGAGTTTTCCTGCATCATCAGCAGGTCCTATAACCGTTTTCTTTGAGTCTTCAGTCTAAGGCACTGGTGGTTTTTTCCACTTTTTAATAGCAAACTTGAAATTATTTCATGTGAGTAAATGATGTCAAATTTATGAAAAGCAGGGATATAAAATTGCTGCTTGTGTCTAAAATTTCACATCTTCTACTTTTTTCTTGTAAACAGAGAGAGTAAAACATATTAAAATTGTATCTGTCATACGAGAGACAAAATCTCTCTACAAACCTTGACTTCCAAACTTCCAAGAAATCAGAAATGTGTTTTTATACAACAGGCTGGCTTCTTAAAGTTAACTCCACTAGAAGTCTAGCATCCACCTTTTGTTTTCAAAGGAGGACAGCAAAAGCGCATCAAGCATTTCTTCCTATCAACTAAGAAAAAAACACAGTTGGCCTAAAACCTTTATTCCTATCAGTCATTAGTTCTGTACAATTTCGCAGGTTACACAAAACAAATAATGAAGTCTAAAGAAGCGCTAGGACTCTAGCTGGTGTAAATCAACACACAGATCATACCCAATGTTTTATACTGAGCAACTCCTGACAGGAGGGACTCTGATGACTAAGGGAACAATACCATTCCGAAAAAAACTCTTCTAAATTTGGCTCTTGAAAAAGTATTTCTAATTTCTCCCTTTTCACCCTCAATTCAAGCTCATCTCAGAAACAATAGTTTATTTAGAAAGAGAAATTAATCTTAAGCATCTCCAAAGTCTTGGATTATTCCACTCCAGTCAATTTTCATAGATGAAAATTTTTGCTTTTCCTTAGAAAACACAGTAATATTAGGTAAAAAAACCCCACACATTGAAAGAACACTAACATTTCTAAAACAAGAGCTCTTGCTGAAGTTAAGAAATTGCCATAATTAAACTTGTTCAAGAAGACAGATTAAGGTCAAATATGTCTATTAATTTTGGGTATCCACTCTAAGCCACCTTAGGCTTGATTTTTTTTTTTTAAGCACAGCATTTAATAGCTTCCTAGAACGGTTTGTACTACCTCACATTGCAGCTGTGATTTTCTTTTGGCAATTCTGTGATTCACTTCTGCAAAGCGAACAACTCCCATCAAAGCTGAGAACCCAGACAGCGGTGCAGGTGCAGCGAGAATTGTTCCGCATGAGATCTGGGTGACTTGACCAGCATCACTCGCAGAGATCGAAAAAAAGGCCTGGTTTTTAGAGCGGCATTTATCTGCTTTACTCATGGTGCCCACGCTCTTTTTCCTGTGCACCGTGTTCATTTTAGCTTCTCCCTCTCACGTAGCAGGAGCCTTCAACAGCAGTAAACTCCTCCTTTCCAAAACGGAATCACCCCTGTGGCTTTCTCTGTGAACAGACTGGAAATAAGTGCTTTGGGCTTTGATAATAATCGAGTTCTCGAAGGCCAGTGACAGCCCGTCACTGGCCCTCGGCCCTGACACAGTAGCCACAGCCCGTCACCGGCCCTCGGCCTGACACAGTAGCCACAGCCCGTCACCGGCCCTCGGCCTGACACAGTAGCCACAGCCCGTCACCGGCCCTCGGCCTGACTCAGTAGCCACAGCCCGTCACTGGCCCTCGGCCCTGACTCAGTAGCCACAGCCCGTCACTGGCCCTCGGCCCTGACTCAGTAGCCACAGCCCGTCACTGGCCCTCGGCCCTGACTCAGTAGCCACAGCCCGTCACTGGCCCTCGGCCCTGACACAGTAGCCACAGCCCGTCACTGGCCCTCGGCCCTGACTCAGTAGCCACAGCCCGTCACTGGCCCTCGGCCCTGACTCAGTAGCCACAGCCCGTCACTGGCCCTCGGCCTGACACAGTAGCCACAGCCCGTCACCTGCCCTCGGCCCTGACACAGTAGCCACAGCCCGTCACTGGCCCTCGGCCTGACTCAGTAGCCACAGCCCGTCACTGGCCCTCGGCCTGACACAGTAGCCACAGCCCGTCACCGGCCCTCGGCCTGACACAGTAGCCACAGCCCGTCACTGGCCCTCGGCCCTGACACAGTAGCCACAGCCCGTCACTGGCCCTCGGCCTGACTCAGTAGCCACAGCCCGTCACCGGCCCTCGGCCTGACACAGTAGCCACAGCCCGTCACTGGCCCTCGGCCCTGACACAGTAGCCACGGCCCGTCACCTGCCCTCGGCCCTGACACAGTAGCCACGGTCCGTCACCTGCCCTCGGCCCTGACTCAGTAGCCACAGCCCGTCACTGGCCCTCGGCCTGACTCAGTAGCCACAGCCCGTCACTGGCCCTCGGCCTGACTCAGTAGCCACAGCCCGTCACTGGCCCTCGGCCTGACTCAGTAGCCACAGCCCGTCACTGGCCCTCGGCCCTGACACAGTAGCCACAGCCCGTCACCTGCCCTCGGCCCTGACACAGTAGCCACAGCCCGTCACTGGCCCTCGGCCTGACTCAGTAGCCACAGCCCGTCACCGGCCCTCGGCCTGACACAGTAGCCACAGCCCGTCACTGGCCCTCGGCCCTGACACAGTAGCCACAGCCCGTCACTGGCCCTCGGCCTGACTCAGTAGCCACAGCCCGTCACCGGCCCTCGGCCTGACACAGTAGCCACAGCCCGTCACTGGCCCTCGGCCCTGACACAGTAGCCACGGCCCGTCACTGGCCCTCGGCCCTGACACAGTAGCCACGGTCCGTCACCTGCCCTCGGCCCTGACTCAGTAGCCACAGCCCGTCACTGGCCCTCGGCCTGACTCAGTAGCCACAGCCCGTCACCTGCCCTCGGCCCTGACTCAGTAGCCACAGCCCGTCACTGGCCCTCGGCCTGACACAGTAGCCACAGCCCGTCACTGGCCCTCGGCCTGACACAGTAGCCACAGCCCGTCACTGGCCCTCGGCCTGACACAGTAGCCACAGCCCATCACTGGCCCTCGGCCTGACTCAGTAGCCACAGCCCGTCACTGGCCCTCGGCCCTGACACAGTAGCCACAGCCCGTCACTGGCCCTCGCCCTCCCAGGGGGTCGGTGCCTCCCTCACCGCACACTCAGGGAGGGAGATGGGGCAAAGCCAGTGGTCAGGGCCTCACCTGGGGCTTTTTCCACGTGGAAAAGGCGCTTCGCTGAAATAAAAGATGCATTCGCACTTTGTAACACATTTTCTTGGGGGTTTGTTACATCCCTCACTACTTCTAATTATCAAAGAGACTTTCTTTCTAAACAAAGGCTGCCACTTCTTCATCCAAGAACGATGTTAAGATGCTAAATGAGGTATACGATCACAGCGCCTTGCCAAACAAAAGGATAAGTCAAACACAGGCACTTGTGATTCTCTGCTGGATCAAGGAGAGGGAAAGGAGTTACAGAGAAGAAAGCCTAGATTTCAAATAAATGCTTCCATAATCAACAGTTACTGCAAGCAAGGTTCAGAAAATTACAGGAAAAGAAATTTTTTTCTGTAAATATCCCTTGTTGTTTTCTTCTTTGTTTAAGGTGAAATGTCTTTTTTTTTTTTTTTTAAGTAGCACTCTTAACCTTTTCTTTTTCAGGTTAGCTTGGAAAAATGAAAAGAAAAAGCTAACCTCAATATTTTTTTTTAATTTGACTCAATAAACTATGAATAGTTCCTCTGAAAATGCTAAAGCCTGCACTGTAACTTGTTTATTTAGGTAAGTTCTAAACTGTCTGTTGTTTACACAGAAGCCAGAGAATAATTGGTGCTATTAAGAAAAGATTTTTTTTCCCCAGACATACATTATTTGTTAATATTCCTAAACACTCATTATGTGGGCACACAGTCTCAAAAAAGCTTATTGTTTTCTCATTAAATTTGGATATTTTTGGAAGCATCTGTGCACTCAAATAGATAGATATTTGGATATTTTTAAGTTAATGTTTAATGTGCTTAAGTACATTTATTTTAATCAGGTCCTTATTTGCACTCAAAGCTACTACAAAAAATTTAAGTATCAGAAGGCTTGATACAATGACTTAATCTGAGTGTAGTAAAATCCATGTGGAAATCTTCAAACCTTCACATTAAATCACAACATTTGGATATTGACCTTCTATGACTACACAAAATTCAAGCACTTGCAAGGGAAAAAATAAGCATTTTTTTAGAACTTGGGCCAATGAACAAGCAGCAATTTGTAGGAACAGCTGAATTTGCACAAGCAAATTGCATTTAAAAGGCAGTGTCTGAACCTACAGTCCTTTCTTAAAGTAATTTTTAATGAAAATTAGTTCTTCCTAACCTGAAAGGTGGCTTTAAACCACCTCTGAGCTGTTAGCCGTCTGTGTAAACTAGCTGAACAGAGTTTTACTGCCAGGGGATATCGGGTCAGAGATGGCTTCTGTTGTCAGATCAGTCACCAACTACTTCAATTGCCTTTGGCAAGTCATTTAACCTTTCTATATTAATGTTTTCCTGCCAGTAGAACAGCTCTTCATCACAGTAGGGAGGAGTTTGGCCTATTAATTAATAAAAATAACTACAAAAACGTCTGGAAAAATACTGAGATACTCAAAAAGACTCAGTACATTAGATAGAAATTAGCTGTTTCTCCATAAGTGGGTGCAATTTCTGGGCAGGTTTCTACCACACGTACTTTAATGACTTCACAAATTACAAAGAAGAACAAGGCTTACAGTTTTCTTGCAACTCATGAATAATAACAACAAAGAGAGAAGCAGCAGTCTTTGTCTTGAACTGACAACTTGCACGTTTTAGAACACTTCTGTAAGTTTTAATGAGCTAAACGATTTAAAAATACATATTGTTATATTCTCTTGACCTGAAACCTTACATGCCATGTTTCAGCCTAAAACAAACTTCTACTGCCTAGACATAAACCCCTGGAAAACAGAGTTTATCAGGGAAATACTGACAGAACATCAGCTACACTATAGCATGCTAACGGGTACTGCTATAATACAGTCTATTCCAGAATAATTTTTCTTTTTATTATTTCATTAAGTTGTATCTCACTAAAGTTCCTCCTAGGATCTCTCTACAGCACCAAATTTTTCATTGAGAAAACTATAAATCATAGGCCTAAATTACAATTTAATTATAAACGCCTTCCCTCCTAATGCTGCCTGGGACCTTTTACCCTCCTACATAATTCTAAAAAATGACCCCTGTCATAATTTCCTTCGCTAGAATAATATGCAGAGATCTAATCCTGAATCCTGCTGTCTTATAATTTAATATAAGAGGTAATTATTATTCAAAAGATAATGTTGCAGATATTGAAAATATTCTGAAGTTTAAGTCTAAAAACAACCTTGACTGGGTATGTAGTAGCCTCTTATTTGACTCTTGCAGAAAAGGAAACAAATAAAGAGGTTTTAAGACTTTATGCAAAATGCTAGAAGTATTATTCGTAGCTGGAATTTGTCTACTGTAATTTCTCTAACCTTTGAACTACAGAGAAAACGCTCACACACTCAGCAAAACCACAAAGACACCAGATCATTTATTATTGACTTCTGCTTTTTGCCAGGGGTTGGACAGAAAGTTTTAGATTGTTACTATCTAGCTGAAAAATGTATTTTAGGTGGCTCCACACTACTGAATGCAAGGCAGATTTCATAAGCCAAAGTCAAAAGAAAAAAAAACAAATGCAAAACCACTTTCATAAAACCTTCTTCTTATACCTCAAATTTTATTTTTAATTTATCACAACAAAGGCACCTTTGTTTATCCAAAAGATTTCTGTAAAGAAGTTAAACAGTATTAAGACGTTAAGGAATTAGTAAAGTTTTTCCTAAGTCAGAAAAGCAAGGAATAACACCATTATGTCAATTCATCTTGCACAAGAGACAGTGAATTTAATCTCGTACCAAGAACATAGCTATTATTGCCTGTCTCTACTCACTTTGCAAAGAAAGACTTTGACCTTAAAGCCCTCTTTTTCTAAAACTGGGATTTCATCAATTAAAACCTGTTTTCTTTTTAGTTAACTCTTTCAGTATGCAAGAATATCTGCCAAAGCGATGAACAGATAGTACAGATGGAGCAAAAGAAGTTTAGGACGAATATGAGGAAAGAGAATTAACAAAGAACTTCAGGAGTACAGTCAAATAAAATTCACGGAGTAACTGCAATGCTTTTTCAGTTTCAAATTCAAGGATCATGCCCCATTTTCTTCAAGTAAATGAGATACCAAATGAGCTTCACTACTTCTAACCATATACAGCTCCATCAGTAGAAGCAAATAAAATACCATAACTGACAGATTCAACATCCTGAAGAGGGAGAGGCCAGTGAGGTTATCAGAAAATGGGGTTCACAAGAGGTAATTATAGCCCATGCTCACCCTTCTTAGGTGAGGCAGCACATCACTATACAGCTCAATAAAAATCAAACTATATAGTGCAGAGGCACCAGTTTACTACCGTCTTTGTTTTTGCTTTGGGAGCAGTTCATTTAAGATGTAATAAATTGAAGTTTTTTCCTGTCCTTCCATAAATCTAAGGACAGTGCAAATGAGGTGTTCCTCATTATGAACAAAAGAAAAGGGGCTCCCTAGATAGTGACATGAACTGGTAGCATTAAAGCACTTATTAAAAGGAGCCCTGTTCCTTTTTTGTAATAAGGAATATTGCTTAATAACAGCAGAAGCGTGCTTTACTTCATATTGCTGAAGTGAGCTTTTGGGGGGCACTGAAGAGGAAAGACAGGAAAGTCCGTGGTACCACAAACATAAAATAGAGAGATAGAATTTTGCCTGTAACAAATTAATAATAAGTAAGGAAGTGTCATTGACTTGCTCTAACTGAATTGCTTCATGCAACAGAAAGATTTAAGGTTCTCAGGGGATTCATGGAAGATGTTAGACTGTACTTTTAAATGAACAAACAAAACCAGACTAGATGGGCGCAGGTAGACTGAAAAAGATTGTCAGTTAATGATTTCTTAACTTGAGGATTCAATAAAACACAAAGCTTACACAATTTTGAAGGAATCCTATTATTAGCAAACCAGAATGTGTTATTGCGATGGGCGATGTATACACCAAAAAGGACAGAGCGGAGCAATAATTTTACACTTCCATTTCCAACAAAAATCTCTCTACCACAGCAGAGGTGAAGGTGTGGACTTCTAGACAACCTGAACTTCATCTCTCTGGGGATTAGTCAGAAGAGAAAAGGCAGTTGTAGAATATTTCTGGGTATGGCTGTTCTTTTCCATGCGCGATGGGAAATTAGCACATCAAAAAAACCCCAACTTTCTTGCATATGTAAGATACGAAGCTTACAAAGAAAGAAAAACAGCTCCACCCTGCTGGCATCCTGTCTCAAGTGGGCCCATGCCAGGCACTCGAAGTCAACGAGAAATGTTTTGGTGGTATCTCTGCATCTTCATTCTACTCCTTGTCATCAAATGCCATTCCAGTTCATAACATACAACAAGTCTGTCTCAAAGTAAGCACAGTGGAGCTCCTTGTTGGAGTCAGTGTTCAACAGGAAGACTTTGCAGGGCTCTGTGGTTTTAACCACATCAGATGCTCCTGACTGACTTCAGAATTCAACAGGGGGGGAAAAACCTCTGAAGAAGAGATAAAGGTCAGAAAATAGCGTGAATACGCAGCAGCAAGAATTAGACACCTCTCACAAACAGACTTCTCTACTTCCTTCTGCAATGCTAGTGAAACCACGCACTCACGCCCCTATTCAGAAAGGAGAACAAGGAGGATTAATTGAACAGGTATTAAAGCTGTTGAGTGCTTTTGTTACAAGTCAGTCACATAGTCAAAACCTCGATTAACCTGAATAAGAGCTTTGCCCGAGTCAGAAATAAAAAACCAAGTTTACACGAGTATTACATTTATATTACACGCACGTTATGTTTACTTTAGAAATTATATTTTCAAAGAGCTACTGAAATAAGTAGGAAAACACAGAGCGCGTTTCTGGTAAAACTTCTCTTTTTGCTGTTTCTGCTTGACATAGTTACCCAGTGGTGTGTGCATAACGTCCACACCAGGGCACCACAACACGGTTACCATTTAGCAATGACTTTTGAAACTGTTTTGCTTTGCTTTTCTTGTTAGCATGTCAGGACAGTATAGGCAGTGTTAGTAAAACATGGCAAAGCGTCTAGACACGAGTTCTTTACAAGGCAAATAAACCTTATTTATGCCCTCAGAAATGTTGGTTTTCTTCCAATCCACTTAATTATTAATTTGTAGTTTTATGCAATTAAAAATAATTTCAGTTCTCAAAAGCAGAAAAATGACAGAAAGTTTGAAACCATCAGCAGTTTAGTTGGCCGAGAAACTACTAACAGTTAACACATTACACTTGTGCACATCACAAACTTCCCGTAAGGTCTTGTAGTTACCCCTACAGAATTTCATTCTGTTTCTGCCAAGCCGTCACCCCGACTTGCCAAATTCTTTTGAATTGCACTCCTATCACTGAATGTACTCAACAGCACAGTTTTCTGTTGTCTGAAAGTTCAGTAAATATATTTTCTACTTCGTGATTCAGGTCATTAAAGCAAGCACTGCGATGTCCAAGGGTCAGGGCAGCACTTGGCCAAACATCATTTTATACTTCCTTCCAATTTGACATTGATAAGTACACCCTAAATGTGATCCTGCAGCCCAGTTTTATACCTACACTCATACAAACTGCATTTCTTTAGCTTGCTTATAAACTAAGAAGTCGTGTGAGGCAGCATCAAAACCCTCCCTAAATTCAAGACAGGTAACATCTATTGCTCCTCCCCTGGCCTCTCATGTTACTCTGCTGTAGAAGGTACTGTGTCGGCTAGACAATCTTTTGTCTGACAAATCGGTGTTTATTACTCATTTCCTTGTCATTTTTGAGGCACATACAAATAGTTATTTTTTCAGAATTTTTACAGAAACTGGAGTTTAGCTGGTCCATAACTCCAGTCTAAACGCCTCTTTAAGCTAAGGACACTACTCTGTCTTCCAATATTTCACCTTCCCTGCACAAGCTTTCAAAAAAAAAAAAAAAAAAAAAGCCACTGCTAGTTCTGAGTTTATTTTGGCTCTACATGTTCTTTTTTAATGAGTTTTGAAGCTACAGTTCTGACAGTAGCCATCTTACACACTTTAACCTGTTTCTTCTCTGTGCAGGACTGAGATCCATTTGGCAACGGCATCAATTATGATAGCTGCTGTCCTATAAGTGACCTTTAATAGTGAAGGAGACAGAAACATTTTGCTGTCTCAAAATTATCTTCTCTCCACTGAACAATGATCCTACACTTTTCTTTATTTTCCTATTCCTGCTGTTGTTCTTAGCATTGTTATTTTTGCTGGTTTGCTCCAGCTTGTTAGCTGCTGCTTAGCTTATGATTTGGCCTCTCTGATTTTATCACATCATGCTTCTGATATATTTTGTACTTATTCTCGACAGTCTGCAAGGTGGTTTCTTACACCTTGCATCCATCCTCTGCACTAGGATAGTTTGCACTTTATAAAATGATTCCTTTTATGTAATTGTTCAGACTTCAGATCTGAATAATTCCCAATAATTGTCACATTAGCTGTCTGAGATACCCATTGTCACTGATTATTCTAGCTTTTAATTACATGCTGAACTCAAAAACTTCCTGCCCTCTGATGTCCCAAGTAGATATGTCTTAGCCCTCTGCATTCCTCTCTTGTGCTTAATTCTACAAACACAGCAGCATATATTGCAGCAAGAATTTTTTTTTTTCACAGTTGGTACATGGAGGACTTTTGACTTTTCTCTTGTCTGTAACTACAGGCCATGGCAAAAAAAAGGGGGAGAAAAATCAAGAAAAAGCTTGTATTCTTTGCTGATGATAACGCTTGTTTATTCATGGGTCCAAGAACATCCATCCTTCCAACTTTGCAAAAATACTTGTGCAGAGGGAACCCAGACCCAGCACATTTTCTCTCACATTTAATAGGCCACTTTAAGAGCACATTTACTTAGTCCTCATCAAACAAGGGTAATTGACAGCTTTCCACCCCTAGCATCCCCACTCAGAGAAGGCAGTTTCCCCAGGAGCCGCCTTGTACAACCTCAAACACTTTATTACTGGTCAATTTGGGTTTCCTGCCCAGTGTAAGTGGCAGTGCTGAGGGTCTCTAACTCTCTCTCGTCTCGCTAATCAATATAAGCAGTCACTTCCACAGCATTTCCCTGCTACTCAGCAAGAAGGACGATAGAGACTGCCATAGGCTGTAAATAACCCTATAGCTTTGGTGTTACATCAGAAAGTAAGTTAAACTTCAGAAACAGGAGGCGGCTTTTAGTTTGGACGTTTTGGCTTCTTTTAAGGTTTTTTTTCTATTTTAATTCTTTCCAGTGAGAGCAAACAAACGCAGTTGTCTGATGCGGTTCCTGGTAACTCCTTAGTGGAGAGGCTAACCTGTCCCCCCCACGCACGGGGCACTGCGCTCACTGAAGAGAGCAACAGAAAAATTCTATAAAGTGACCACAGCTTTACAGTTCCTGCATTAATGCTACGAGAAAGTCGGGATTAAACAATTATTGCCTCAAACTCATGCAGTAAATTTGTTTATGAGGTAAATTTTAACAAGAAACAAACAGTTGGTGTTGTTTATAAGCAAACTCAAGCTGTAAAATCCAGGGAATGCTTTGTAAATACCAGTCCGTGGGCCAGATGAGGTCCTGGAGGGACGTTCCCTGCTGTTTGCAGCTGGCTCTCACACGCATGCACAATGTGACCAGCTCCAGCAGCCAGGTAAAAATCAAAGCCAGGGCTTTTGCCCAAGGAGGGAACAGTGGAAAAAACTTTCATTCATTCATAAGGATATTTCTCCTCATGGGTCTTTCCTACCAGTGCATGGAAGGATCTCCTTGTAATGCTCATACAAGAAATGGCCGCAATGGCTAGTAAAAAGATATTTATTACCTATTATTTAAGAGCAAATAATGCCAGAATGTCTATGCTAAGCACAATACCGGTCTACACCACAGTATTTTGATCTAAACGATCCCCAAGTTCAACTCTGACTGGTTTCACGCTTCCGTCTTGTTTAATAGGAAATACCCATATTCATACTTGGCACTGCAACATACCCTCTCTTTTCATGAAATTAATTCATTAAGGAGAGCCCCAGGAAGGTCTGAGACTTTGTGGTCTCCCCACAGCGTAGCATGTTCACACCATTCAGCCAAATGCCAGCACAACAAGGGGGAGCAGCAACTCAAAGCTAATTTCCACTGGCAGGGTGGTGTGAGATCGGTTGGGCTCCACTGCCTGAACCGCGCAGAGACTCAAGACCAGCCCCTGAAAAGCTGCAGCCAAAGGCCACTGTGGATTAGAGGGGCCACGCTGGAACCTCAGGGGGGCGGACGTACTGTCAAAAGAGCCCATGGCTGGCACGGTCCCTGCCCTGCCTGTGGCTCTTTGCAGGACAGTCATCCCTTCACCTTCATGATCACCATAGTGGGCACGCTAGTTGAGGAATATTGATGAATGCTATTACTTTCATTAAAAACCCAAAATATTATCACTTAGCATGCTGTGAGGAAGGAAATGCACCATCACTGACCCAGCTTTACTAAACCATAACAACAAAGAAAGACAATATAGGGGGGGAAACATAACAGTATTCTTTTGACTGCACACCACAAACAAAACAAAAAAAAGCCTTTAAAAGTGAATAGATGCCTACTGCAAAGTACTGAGGTGAAAAGGGAGGTCTCATCATCCCCGTTCCCCCAGGATCTCTTAGAGTGCGTGTGTTTCTGTGGTGGTTGGCTTGTGGTTTCGTTGTTCGCTACAGTTTCCCAGAGCCCTATATTTTACTGAAACATAAGTACAGGCCCACCAATTCGCTGACAAGCTGATCTATTGGCTCTAGGACACTGAGGGGAATTATGCTCCTGCCGCCCTGATGCTCTCCTTTGTTTAGAAAAAGAAAAAAGAAAGAGAGAGAGTGAAAAAAAAAAATCCTCAATCGTTTAGTACAAGTCATTTTACATGCTGGGATAATGAAGTATAAAAATGCCTTCAAAGGACTGATTTCCTACTTTTAACTCACTACCAGCCGAGCTCTTTGTGAGGCCCTCTGGAACATGCATTCCCAGCCCCACTCAAACAAAAGAGCTGCGAATTCATTAAACTATTTAATTATGCCTTTTTATTTTTCTCCATTAGCAAGCCCTGCCAGTACAAAGTAAATAAAGCCACCATGGTCTTTCCCCAGCAGACACACTGACTGTTTTTATTCTTTATTCAGTTTACAATATAAAGGGCTTTTTTTTCCCCCTCCTCCTATTCTTGGCTAGTTTCCTAATACAAGCCCTACAAACAGAAGCATCCAACTGTACATGCAATGCATGGAAGTAGAGAGCAGCAGCAGCACTCAGCATTGCAAGCACATACGCTCGGGCAGCTTTCAAAGTACCAGCAGCCAACGGCAGCCAAACAGCACTTTACAGCCAGGCGCAGAAAAGATATTAGCTTTTTTTTTTATACTCTAGTAAATTTGCTTTTTACATCTATTTCTTTTCAGAAGGGCTTGTTATTGAGCTTACTGTCCACAAATTCCATTGATCTCAGGCTGTGACTCAATCCATATGCTCACGCTTTGACACCAGCACAGCAAGCAAGCGATACAAATCCTGTTCAGGCTACAAACTTATTGATTTTATAGATTTCCCCCAAAGTTGTGATAATGATATATCATTGTTAAATTTGGTAGAACAAACTGCTTTCCCAATCTGTCAATGCGAGCATGAAAACCAATTCACAGCCTTGTTTAGAAGGCTTTCCCTTCAGAAGAATAACTACTGCTAGCGGAAGCAGATCACCAATACCCAGCCGCTGGCATGGGTTTGATGGATGTTACCTTTCCAGTTGCCCTTTCTTGACCTATAGCAAGCTGGGTTCCCAGACTTGCCTCCTGGTTATGGGAGCCACCTTTATTTTTCAGGAGCATTTTTCAGATTCATTATTTAAAACTTGCAGTATACGTAAAACCATAATAAGAGCTTTTAAACGTATTTCCTGTAAATATTTTAGATGCATCAAGACAACACAAAAACTATTGATTTTAGGAAATTATTTTTGCTTGTTCTATTCCTGTGCTCATACAAATGGTGAAGCTATCCTTTTCCCTTCCATGAGAGGGAGACACAATACTGGCATGAAGAGAAATGTCCTCACTTCCTGCTTAATCACAGTTTCTCAATTTAACAACAGTGGGAACAACAAAACACGCCTCTTCATAACGAACGGCTTCCACTGTGAAACACACTCACACGCTTTCCTCATGGCTACTTACTGCCAAAGCAGAAACTTGATCCAACACTCATCTCCTAACCAGCTAAAGAGGGTTCCATTCCAGAGGTATTAGTCAAAAGAAACTCAAGCTGTTTCTCAGGTTCTGAGAACATGACATCAGAAGTTCATCAGCCTTTATGTGCTTATCATTGGACAAAAAGGCACTCACCAAAAAAATAGCTGTGTGGTACAGAAGATGTACAAAAACTGTAAACAGCTGTTGTGTTTTTAACAAACCATGAAACAGCTCTAAGAAACTGGTTTGGTGGAATTACAATGTATGCTTTCATTCACACATTCTCCTCAAACTCTGAAGCAATTATTAGCACTCCAAAAACAGAATTAGTGAACAAAAAAACTTGCAAAAGAAACCAAAACCAATCAAGAGACAAGAATTACAATGTTAAAAACCAAAATTTAGGAAAGCCTTGGGAATAAATAATAAGTCTTGAATAGCTTTTCTTTTCCTTTATGGCTTTTCTTTCTCTTAGCTGTCCATCTTCACTCAACATACATCTCTAAAACAGGACAATCAGCTTAACTCACACAACATTATGCCAATAGTTCAATATGCACCACACAGTAAGAGCTTTACTACGTTCTCTCAAGTCTTGCTATCTATATCTCCCTACATCTGGCAATACATCCCCTCCTAAGCATTTAACCATGTTCCTGAGACAACAGCACAAAGACAGGTTTAGAAGGGCTGAATGTCTCCTACCCGTGCCTCTCCTTCTACTTTTGATTTAATTCAGGGTGATAGATGCTGAACTGTTTTATGTATCATGGCTTTTCTTTAACTCCAAATGCCCTTTCCAAATATGTCTTTCTGAAAAGTCCCTCTGAACTTCAGGGCACTGAAGCACCTGCCTGCAGTACCTCTTGTCTATCTTCTAACTATGATGAGTAAGAGCAGCTCCAATATACTTCTCATTCATCAACGGTATTTTTACTGTTATTCTCACTCAAACCGAAGTTCCAGGCTGAGAGAAAGGTGATAGAACAGCCCAATGTCAAATGTTTTATGGTCACATTGCTGAGGAGCTGTGCTTCACGCTTCTCTTCCAATGCGTAGGCAGGAAGGGGTATCACAACATGTCTTCACAAAAACAAATTGTCTATTTGCCAGACAGAGGAAGCACTATCAATAACATACAAAGCATTCAGCTATTTTTTTGTTTGAAGATAGTGAAGACCTTAACAAAGACAAGCATTATTACTGTTCTGGCTTCTGTGATGGGAGAGCTGAGACTTGGTGAAACTGTAGGACTTGCCAAAGGCTTTGCATGACACCAGCAATAACGTAAAGCCCACTACTACAGATCCTCATTCCCGATGTATATTATATCCATACTCATTCTGGATATTCACAAGGGGAATGTCCTTGTGATGGAAGCCAAACATGTTACAGGACCTGCCAGTGGTCATCTGACATTTCAGAGGAAGCGCAAGCACTCACAAGCAAATCATCTTACTCAGTTACCCTCTTACTTCCTCCCCATCCCTTCCGCTCAAGCTCCAGCACCTTTGCTGAGCGTCTCTGACACTGGATATTACATATACACTCATATTCCCTCTTATTCCTTGTTTACTAGACAAATTAATTTACCCTAGTCAGTCTAAGCAATAATAAAGGTGCTATATGCTCCTCTATTCGTTTTCAGATTAGCTTTTATACTACTTGATCTATAATTTATACAACTCCACATCAGGAAAAATCTGTTCTTGGTTCTCTGGAATTTCTACTCAGGGCAATAGAACATGCATGAGGATGAACAGAACCTCATGGTTCTAGGTGATTAGAGAACTGCTGTCTGAAGAAATTAAATAGGCAGTTCTGAATGTATAATCAGAATGTAAAGCCATCCAAAGAGTATTAGCGCTTCCAAAAATTATCTTAATTTTTTCCTTGCTCCCCAAAAGCAATACATGCAGACCATTTACAGACTCTTAGCCTTCAATTAATGTTTCTTGGAAAATAAGTCTTTTCTTTTTTACATCCCACACTCTTTCTCAATTTCCTCTCCACCCCCTCCAAAAAAAAAAAATAGAGAGAGAGAGAAAAAAGGGGAAAAAAAAAAAGCCCTTCCTGATAATTGCACTGGTCCAAATGTGCAGGGGCTTTCATACAGAATGATGGCTTCCCTTGTCTCCTGCATTTGTTCATCTCCTTTGGGAGGAGCAATTTACAGAAAGCATTATTGATTTTTGCCATAATAGGTACAGAGATGCCTCACTGTCCCTGCTCAGCCAGCTCACTCTCTGCATCACAACTGTCAGGCCAGTTTGTGAAGCCCGTCATTATTTTTTTTCAAGTAAATCCATCACGGGAGTGGGGGAAAAGTGATGAAAATAAAATTATTTTCACCTTGCCATAAAAAAGAATGGCCATGTTCCCTAACAGAAATAAGTGCAAATGCTGTCAACTAAGGGAGCGGAAGGGAAATTCAAAGCAAATAAAAGAGGGCTTGGGGGGGAGGAAGGAAAGGGAGGAGGGAGTGCGAGGAGGCATGGCAGTAGCTAATTTACTTTGAACACATTCTGGAATTTTCCTGTTAAAGCCACTATTTACAACTCTTCCAGTTGTTCTCCATGTTCTCATTTTTCTGGAAGCGTTGAAATCTATACTTTATATGGGTATTTTCTTTGGCTTTTAGGACGTTGAGGAGATTGCGGGTTTTGTGATGCAATTATTAAATATTATTGGTCTGCGGGATGAAATCTGCTTTTAAACCTCCCTCTGAATACAGACCACCCACCCACCGCCGAGATTACCCATTGCACTCTGCTCCTTTGTGCACACAACTGGTTGGGGTTTTTCTCCCACTCCCTGTTCACCAGGGGCAGGCCGAGGCCACTAAACTCATTCTGTCCCTGATCAGCATCTGAATGTTGAGGAATACTTACTTCAAATATTTCTGAATCTAAAAAAGCCTTTTAGAAATCACATCTAAAAACAAACAATTCCCCCCCTCCCCACCCTTCAATTGCATTACTGACTCCCAGACAAGTCCTTTGGTATTCATCCCTCCTCCTTGATTAGTTTTTGCTGTACCCTTCATGTTGGTCACTTATCTCACGTCTTGAAGGTCACACTCTGTAGTACCCTATTCCAGCAGTCCTGGCTTGTTTTTTATTCCTGAAGACAGCCTTGTTTGGGGCTCAGAAAGTTTAATCCAAGAATTGGCTCTAGACCTAATTCCCAGATCCTCAGTTCATTAGCCATGAAAAGTGATAGCTGCTTAAGATTTTTATGAGACATTGTTCCAAAAGCGAACCACAGAAACTACACAATTACCCAGCACATTGTACAAAGCTCTGGCTGCCTTTGGCACTGACACAAGAAGCTTGATAGCAATCAAACAGCTTAATGAAAAGCAGCAAGTTTGCTCTTCGTAAGGAGCAAAGGATCTGTGAAGTTTGTTTCCAAGTGGTGCTTTCCGTAAGGACACTTGTTCGGATAAAATTTAAATCATCGTACCCCTACTTCAGGACCGCTGGCACTAAAGGATACACAACTTGTCTTTTTGACCCTTTCACACGAGCACTTGCAAATATCCAGCATTTAAAGCTCATCTGCTTTGTCCCTCCGGACTCTGGAGCAGATCTAGATATTAATGTCAAAGCTGGCCATTCACTGCAATTAGGCCAGGCCAATTATGAGGAAAACTGCAGGGCGGCTGTACAGAAATATCAGAGGATTTCTGATAGTCGGGGTGCAGTGAAACCACAATAACCAGCTCCATATCCAAGTAATTACAAGGATACGATGCAGGCCAGTAAAATGTAAGAGGTTTAGAAGTAAAGTAGATACTCTACTGAGCAGTAGATTAAGACTAAACGTAGCCACAATCAGTCCAGCTGAGGCGCTTTCAACAACTCCCAGGCTCCTCCAACACGGCCAACAGGAATGCCCTCACTCCAGTCTTCCTCCGGGAGGACTCTGAGCCCTGCCCGTGCTCTCACTGCCGCTGCCAGACCAGAATGAATTGGGGTCCCTCTAAGATCAGGTTCCAGGTCTTTAAATCCTGCCTTAGTCTACTTCTCAGTCCATCACAGCTGGCTGTGTTGTGCCTAAGCATGGCAGCGTGTCCTGGAACAAAAAAGAAGCCACGTGCCACTAGCTTGGTGCCGACTTCCAACACCTGAGATCTGCTGCACCAGTTCCCCATGGACAATCCCAGGGCCTTAAGCGTTTGAGTGTAAATGAGTTACCTCAGACAGAGGATCTCCCTGTCCTGAGAGATTGTCCACGTGGAGAACTAGCACGGAGTTAGCCAACATTCTCACCTCTAATTACTCCACAGCAATTTCCTCCTGCAAGTTTTTTTGGAAGTCCCCAGGGTGAGGAGTACATAGAGCACTCGCAGCAGAGGCTCAGCACCATGTGGATCGCTCATTTGTGTCTTTGGACTCACAGTCACTGCACTGAGAGCCTGCTCTATTCTGCAAATATTTCTGACCTGTTCCTCATCAGTTCTATTGATGTAAAAAGCTATGTAATAAAAAGAAAATTATACAAAAAGCAACCAGCCAGGTCTTTCTAGGCAGGCACATGTTAATATGAGATATCAGTGCTGCTTGCAGTAAACAGACAGCACCTTTCCTGGGAATGTTTTCAAGGGAAAGTCAGACCTCAGAGAGTGAAAGGATAGCAGCAGGCACAGCCCAGCCTCGCAGGTGCCGTGCTCTCATCCCTTAGTTCTCCACAGCACACAGCTCACTGTCACTGACACTCAGCCCACTTCAGGTGGTACCCAAGATTTTTGTACGCCTGATGTAGCTACAGAAAATCAAAGACATCCTTGGTTTCTTACTAGAAAGCAAAAATTAAAACTTTGTAATATAGATCAAGCCCATTAAGATATTTTAGCCAGTTTATTAAATGTAGAGCGCGGCTATTACTGCTATTTATCTAATACGCTCCACTGTGCAAACAACAGGCCCAATTTCAATAGCAGGGTAATTCTGTCGGTGAATTACCATCCTAAGGGAAAAATTAGTTTAAATTAGTTTAGTTTGTTCTTTTGCTCTAACAAGTATATTCTAGATCATAATTGTTTTAAAATCTCTTCTCTTCGCTACGTACGCACTAAGCGTTGTGGCAGAGCAGGTGGCTACCTTATGCGTCTCTCATTTAGCCAATACCACACTCCACTTAATTCATACATATGTTCAGACACACGCATACACTCCCAGAACAGATGTATGCACAAAAGCACACAGACACATATGCGGCTGCTGTTTAATAGAACAAGTACATTAAAAACATTAGGATCAGGAAAACTTGGAAAACAGCCTGCAGAAAAATAAACTTGCACTTAACTTTTTAATTTTAAACTATATTAAATTAACCGTGATCACAAGAGGGGCACGTGCTGAAACCTGACAAGTCCAAGCGTTTGACACCCCAGTCTTTGCATGCTGGAACAAATGGGTTTTCATTTCGTGTGTGTTGCACACGCAAACCACCCTTCTTCCTTGAGGTTGGAAAATGCCGATAACTAAGTGTGGCCTCACTCTGAAAAAATCACTACAGAAATGGCAACTTCTTACTCAAAGGTTCCCTCCTCACGCATAAACAGGATCAAGGACATTGACACTTTAGGGATAAAACAGCTATTTGCTGATTTTTAGCAATTTGTGTCAATTCAGATAATAAGTGAGCAGTGTTGTATTCATTCATATCAAATACTGCGTCATTTACTGAGCTCTGTCAGTTTTAACCAGTGTAAATCCACTGAAACCAGTGCAGGTCTGTGGCTACGAAGCACTGGATTAACCTTTACAAGGTTAACAACACTTGAACTTCAGGAAAAAAAAAAAATGAAGAAAAAGGATGATGCTCACAGAAAAACTGGCAAAAAAAAAAAAGTGTTTTTTACTAAGTTCTTGCAGTTGTCTGATTAGATCAATTGTAGCCAAGGAAAGTTTCCTGAAGCAGCCCTGCTTCTGCACCCCTTGGAGCCAGCACCCTAGAGCTTCTCTTCATTATCTGAGGCTTACGTGGCTTTTGTTGTCGTTCTAGGTTTGGTTTTGTTGGGTGGTTTGGGGTTTGTTTTTAAAAAAGAGGCAACAGAATTATTTGCCCACACGTCCTTTTACTCTCCTTGGGGTTGTTAGAAATGGAAATCCCACCATTGAACAAACCTGCATTTTAACAGCTTTGTTTATCTTCATGTTTGACAATATCACATCAGTTCTGAGAAGAGTTAAATAGAACTGGAATCATCACTTAAATTGATATTTATTTACGTACATAGGGCAAGTGATGCACCCTCCCCTCAGATAAAGATCCATTTATTTAATTTCCTTGGTTTTGGTGTCCCACAGAATAAAAGTTGGAGAAAAGAAACACCTCTCTTTGTTGGGTGGAATTAAAATAGCAAGTGAGTATGTAAGAAAGTGGGTTATTTGTGGAAAAACAGACCCTGGCTTGAACGCTAGGGTAGAAATGAAGTCTGCTCTGCTTTCTTTGTGTTCAGCCTCTGGCTGTCCAGCTGGTAACCAGATCATGTGGAACACAGGCCTCCAAAAAGGTGGAAAAAGATCTGAAAAATGAAGCACTGCTGTTTTACTGCTAATTCAATAGGAAAAAAACCCTATAAAATATTAAAGAAAGTATTTAAAAATATATTAAACACAATTTGTACCGTAATAGCTTAACCTGACATCAAAATGCAGCTTACAGCTTGTTTGTCCCTAGTTTCACAGTGTGGATAACAGAATAACAGGCAGAATGTTCCATACAGCCTCCAGCATTTGACAAAATAGGATTTGGGCTTCGTTAAAACAAATTCCAGGTGGAAAATTGGGCATGCTGATAAAAGCGGCACAGGAAAGAGTGTTAGCTCTGATAGGGTAGGATGGGTATTGAATTCACTCTTAACATTACAAGACTTAATTAAAGAGGTTGACCTGAGGACCCCAGACAGTGACAAGCTAAGATAGCCATTCCTGGTACAATGTCATGTTACTAAAGTTAATTCTTTTTAATATGACTCAAGCTGGAATGCATATAGAATATCCTAATTCAGGGGAGAAGCACAGAGCGCATGCTGCATTGCGGCTTACAAACTAAAACAAAGAGTACACATATGCAAATAATGCATAAACATTAGTGTATTTGAATATAGACCAGCTATCCAGTGGAGGCATTTTTATTTATGAATGTGAAGGTTTTTATGTCATTTTCTAGGGTCATAAATAACAGCATCTCTCTGATGTCCCTTCTTAATCAGAAGAGGAAACCAAAAAGGTTTAGAAACACCCTTACATATTGAATCTGTGTGCATGGTGGTCTATGGTTCAGTGCTAACAACTCCAAGCCAGCAGTTACACTTGCAAACATCACACAAATATTCTTGAAATAAATTAATATATTTATTAGATTAAGCCTTTAAGACAATCTTCACCCATAGAATTTTTTTGCCTGAATTTCAGTCATGTGCACACACCGACACTGGTGTTTGAAATCAGTACCCACTGTCCCTTACCTGCCTTCCACCCGCTACTGCCTATCGCATTTTTCACCTAAACTAATAAGATCCACACAGAAAGTCAACCCTAAATTAAAAATGGAACATTCCTTTATGGAGAGGAAGCAATTTGCATGAGTGGGGAAAAAACATAGACAGCAGTAGGGCAGCACTGTCAGTACGTGATCTTAATCGCCATATAAGATTAACTTAAAATTCTGCGTTCAATCACCACCAGCATCACATTGCCACGGGTTCCCAATTCCTTTCCAAATAGGATGCTATTCCTTTGCTTGCATATCGCTTACCTAGAGATGGGTCAGGAGGAGATGGGACCAGAGACCATCCATAACTGACTTGGACCCTTTCCCACATGGATCGACCTACAACTGTGGACGAGGTTTGCCAGAAGGCAGGAGATGTTCAGCCTAGAGCATGCAGCTCGCCACCCTTCATCCCCCCAGACCTAACCCTTTGGCTGCTCTCCACCCACAATGAAATCCCACTAAAAGTGCTGGGCTCATGTACAGGAAAGGAAAATATTAACTACACGTCCCATTTAGTTTATTCACCCTTCCCTTCCCAGGTAGGCAGAGAATAAAGAGGTAATCTAGCATCAGGAGCAGGGTAAAACTAAGCACTGCATTCTAGGAGACCAGTGAAGGTGCCCAGGGAAGCGTCTGGTGGTGACTCCTGAAAGAAGCACCAGCAGAAAGGACCTGGGAGCATCGTGCCCAGGTAGCTGTCATGTCAGTGGGGCACACTGGGTTTGTGTTGGGTCCCTGCAGTCTGGGAACATGATGCACACCTTTTGAGGTGTAAATACGAACATCACTTTCAGAACTAACTGCAATGCATCCCCTCATCCTCACCACTCCCTTCTATATCCTTTATTTAACTATTACCACAATAGAGTTTGCCAACGCCTCAGGAAATTTTATTTCACCACAATAAAGCAAAGATATGCTGAAAACTTTGGAAATCATAAAACTAACAACATCTGCAAAAGTTAAGGTGTAAATAATAAATGTATTTTCCCACTTTGATAGCTTCCTTGTTCACCAAAACAGACCCCAGTCAGAATCTACAAAAAGAGTTTTTGAAGGAAAACCTAGTAAGCCTAAAAACATCTGGCCAATCAAATTTACAACAATAGAAAAAGTGTAATAAAAGTTTACTTCTTTTGAAGAATAAAGATGTATTTTTAAAAGCTTCATATACACCACTGAAATTAAGGTTCGGCTCTAAACTAAACCTGACTTCAGCTGCAAGGCTGAAAGGAGACAAGCAGCAAATGAAAATCAGCTTCTGAACTGTCCGCTGGCCTCATCATTAAAGAGATCCTCTGAAAGTCCTTGAAAAGACCAAAATTAATAATTTGATAGGTGAATTCAGTGCAATTTCTCTTTGTGAGACTATCCATGCTGCCACACTGACAACATCCCCAATTGCCAGCCTTGCTCTGACCGGCCACCTTAAAACCAGTGGGTTTAGGGTAGAGCACAGGAATAAGGCACCGTTGTATAAGCCTAATAGCATGACCAGATCTCTCCTGTGATCACTCCCGTACGTAAGACAAATACTACTGAAGCTGTATTTCTCTGCTCTCTTTAAATTACTGTAGCAAATAAGAAGAGAACATACAAATGGCCGTGCTGGGTCCAACCAAATGTCCACTTAGTCCCGTGTTCAGCATCCAAGAGCCATCAAAAACAGGTACCCAGGGAGGAGTGTAAAAATAGAGCAGGCATATAGCGATACTTGCCTCAAACACTCTCCCAGGTTGCAACAGTTTGTTGTTCAGGGACCTCCTGAGCAGAAGGGGTATGTTTGTGTTTAATATCTCTTGATGGATTTCCCTTTCCATGCACTTGCCCACTCTCCCCTTGCACCTCTGTAAACTTACAGTATCCATCATATTTGATGGATACAAAGAGGAAACTTTCACCATACTTTCGATACTTCTTGCTTCATTTATGGCATGATTGAACAGGTTGTTGCTTTAAAAGGACAGAGCGTTTCTTATTGACGATGTCTGCTATATCTCTAAGTGCCAACAAATCTTAAATCCAGACTCACATTTTCATTTTGGTGAGAATCATTCATTTGCAGTGCACTTTGTCATTCCCAAAATGACTGTCTTTAGTGGTCTCACTTTCCAAGGACTTGTTCTCTGTTTAGTGAATTTTGTGCATGCTTTTACACTTTATGAGTTTTCCAGTGCCTTTCTTCAGGAAGCCTGTGTGATGTCAGCCAGAATTCCTGTTTAACTCTATGGTTTCCCTTCTCTGCTGTTAGCAAAATTATTGGAAATTTTTTGAAAAAGCTGGATTAATATCTATGAGATAAGCGCTGTCAGTGTCTTCACACAAAGAAATACTCCCCAGAGTCCCCCACAATGAAATAATCTAATATCTCCCCTGATTTGCAGTTGCATCCTTGGACATGGGTTGGGCTCCCCCAACACAGGGATGGAGTTTTTGCTGTTACTATCACAGATGTTTGTGCTGCTGTTTCATAGAACCTAAAAAATGCAGCATCTTACCCACCTTTAACTTTCTAAACCCAAGCACTACATGTTTACACTTATTTACTGTATTTTAATTTTTTTCCTTATTATTAATAATCTATTTTAATGTAGCTGTTACAGAGACCGCCCCCCTCCCTTTAGCACACACACTAGGTAAGTTTCCCCGCTTCATTTGCTCCCATTACATGAGATCCCATCAGAGCCATTGCTTCGTCACAATAAAAATGACATGAAGGGCTCTTCAGCATTTTGGTTTTTGGTTAAAGAATCCACAGCGATTCAGGTATTCACCTTGCCTAACAAGGAATGGAACCAAAGCTCTGATCATGCAAAGATTCCATCCAAAACTAATTAAAAAAACACAAACTGCCAATCTATATAGGTTGACCTCTGTTGGGAAGGATAGAGGTATTTTCAGAACTAGAGAGCGACTTCTGTTCATCTCAAATCAACCACCCAAGCTTGTCTGATATTGTGTGTTTATTCTTATTATTTCATATTTATATTGTGCCATCATCTTCTCCTTTGATACCAACAGAAGAAATGACAGCAACTGCCCTAAAGAACTAACAAGTTGAATGTCAAGCTGTAGAAGTGGATAAAATTAGTAAGTGAGGCTGGATAGGTGACAGGGGAGAGCGTGTTCTAACCATAACTGGATATGAACAACTCACAGAAATGAGTGGTGTCCCTCACAGCTCACTGTTTGCTCTGTCATTCCCAGGCTGCAGCATTCTGGAGACAGAGATGTTTTTCTAGGAGATGTGAAAGAAGGGAGGGCAGTGGCTTTGGGGACTTGGACTGCTTTTCTCACTCTTTAGTGACAGTATGGGAGAAAGTGCAAAAATACTCATCAGAAAAGCAAGTAATCAGAGAGGATCTGAATGAGGGCAGGCATAAAACAATACCATGATGGGAAAGTAAGCTTTGGCAAAACTATAAGAGCACTGAAATAGAGACATAGATTCTGTCAAATGCAGTAGAGCCAGCAAAGGGCCTTGAACAGCGCTGTGACGTAGTCAGAGCAGTGAAATCACCTCATTGAACATATTTTCAGCAGATCTGATAGAAGCAAGGCTGCTGGGGTGAAGGCTGTGGGAGCAGGGGCAGGGTGATCATTGCTGAGAGAGAGCCGGGGCTCCGGGAGCAGACAGCAGATCCTGAGCGAGACAAAGTTTACAGCCTTGACACAAATCAAAGGAGGCTGGCATATCAAAGTTAAAGCCAGGCTTACGCGATAGAGCCTGTGGGTGTCTTGAGAGCAGAAGCAACAAAATAACAGTAACAGTGCATGAAGCTCGATTTGGTATAAAATTACTACCTCTGCTTTATCAAGAACACATCACCTCCCCATCTCTTGTGCTCTGATCGCCTGCCGGTTTCCATTTGTCCCTGGATATAAAGGCACAGGAATTTTTTACCCACACAATCTTTGATCACTTATTTATCTGTAGAAACATAGCTATTAACCACACACACTTCAAGGTACCAGATCATATATTTCCCATATAGAATAAGGTCTTCTTTTGAGGCTTGGATGCATACATACGAGTTTCGGCACTAAGATTACTCAAAAAAAAAAAAAAAATCACCAGTGGCTTAATTCTGAGATGTGACTCCCACTAAAAAAAAATCATGTTAAATTTTGTACGTTAAGTTCATTTGGATTTGCAGGAGGTTCAACACTGAAATCCACAGTCTTGGTCTTCTGTTTTGTCTGTCAGTCCTCTTCTGCTACTGACTGCCCATCTAGGATTTTCTAAACAATACAGCCAATCGCATGATAATCCTTCTCAAGCCTATGTGAAAACACCTACAGATCCCAAAACCATCCATGGAATCTGCATGGCACACAGTCTGTCAGTCCACTTCTTGTTAGAGTCTGAACTGAACCTTAGGGCTTTATAGAGTCTCGTAGTCTCAGATGAGACAAGTACAAAATATACATCTGACTTTTCCCTCTTAAATTAACCGACCGATGCAAAGAGAAGGATTCACAGTGTTGACCTAACCATCATAACTGCTGTTTCTTCTCCTGCTTGGTTTCATTCCTGCTCTTCAAACAGATAGGATGAGGTTAAGAAAGGGCGGTGTCCTGTTGCTTGTGTATCTGATGTTCAAGCCCCTGACAGAGGGTATAAAATTGTATTTAACACTACTTTGAAACTCA
The DNA here is from genome assembly GCF_032191515.1 of Phaenicophaeus curvirostris. NCBI lineage: Eukaryota > Metazoa > Chordata > Aves > Cuculiformes > Cuculidae > Phaenicophaeus > Phaenicophaeus curvirostris. The sequence goes on from NC_091405.1 coordinate 17,961,873, forward strand.
TTCCTTTTCTAGAAATAGCAAATATTTTCTGAGACCACATAGGCAGAGATACTGCCTGCATCGTGCAACAGAAAGATCACAGGTACCTTACATTTTCCAGTCTTGGTTCTCCCAGTACTCATCTTTCTCTTGGTTCTGGATGTGCTATGTCAGTCATAGAGAGGCTTCCAAACTCCACAGCCTCGGCAGGAGCAGGACAGCTATCCTTACTGCGATGTGGCCGTCTTAGTCAAAGGAATCATACAAAGCTTGACCTGCTGCCTTCAGTTGCAGTTCATTTCTATTTAAAACTTTCTCCTGATTCAGGGACAATGACAATACATGCCTCATTGCTATTCATGGACAAACAGCTGATGTTTTGCGCTTCCCTCTCGGTACTCTGCCACAGAAAAACTAAAAGTATGCAGGGTAGTTTGTAAAAACACTCAGCTTATCTTTCTACAAAGATAATGGAGTGAGAGGACTCTTCCACTACGCATTTCACTGTGCTGATGGGAAATGCTGGGACAGCCATGCGATAAAGAGCAGTGAAGGCTGATGTTACCCCAAAGCCACTAAACTGCAGTGGCAAAGCATGGGAAACAGGCAGGCCAACATACATCATGGTTATAGATATTTACACAATCGCTTCAGAAAGGAACTAGGAAAAAACTGAGCAACATGGCTTTTTCGGCCTTTGAAGACTTCAGTACAAGCAGCCAGAAGGAACTTCGCATTCTCAGAGAAGCCTTGCAGCAGCTCATGCTGCCACATGGATGATGATGGATCAGAGCCAACGTTACACTGCAAACCCACCCAAGGAGAGAGCAAGCTTGCCATCAATGCCACCAGATCTTCTTCCTTCTTCAAAAGGCCAACCTCAAAGCAAAATGCCCCAAATAGCTCCCTAGGGAAGAAGAAGAGTAGGTCTCTCTCTCATGAGCCAACCTACCCCTCCACCACCTCAGTCAAGGCAGAATCCACCTCTCGCTATAGATGTCGCTGTGGACCTATCCAGAGCACCTGGAACATCGCACATCTGTGTGCAATAGGGAGCAAGGGAAGAAGAATGAATACTCGAAAATTAATGATGTCAGCCTGTCTTCATATATCAAGCTAATTTGAAAGGGCTTTAATTTTCTTAAAGGATAAAAAAAGGTTTCTTTGCTAGATTAAACTTGCAATTGTCATTCATATATTGTTTATAAGGTACTCATCTCCTCACTCTGTATTTTTTTGTTTTTGATTTTGTATACTAGTTAGCAGTGAAGACTTGTCTGCGTGTATCAGAAGGAATAAAGAGAGAAATGTCCTTAACTGTCAGTTTTAATAAGAGGAGTCAACATGCCTCTATTCAGGTTAAATATTGCCCTGTCACATTTCAATAGAGTCAACAGATTTTTTAAAGAAAAGTCAAAAGCACTGTGTTTGCAAAAAATAATAATAAAAACCCCTACCCCCCACCTCCTTGTCATAGAGTGTCAAAGCCCTTCTTTATTTGGGGGGGGCGTGGAGGCAGGACAGAAAATTCTTTTGTAAAATGTGAAAAATTACTACTCATAATTGGCACTGACATGAAAAAGGTTGGGGTTTTTTTGTTAGAAAAACAAAGAAAATCTCTAATTTAATAATCACCTGCAAAGTGTTATTGTGATGGGAACAAAAAACACACAATCAAAGTCATCTCTTTTAAGTAACTATAGTGTTTTTAAGCAATCACTGCACTTGACTGCAGCTCATACACATAAACCGATGATGTGCAAAGTATAACAAGACACTCTAAATTCCTAAAGTAAAGTTTCTCAAATAACAAGAGACAAGCTACGCAGAAGAGGAGCAAGGAAGAGTCTGTCAGGTAAAATGCAATCACCAAAATGAAGTAAAAGTAGGAGATTCCACAATGATTGATACCACATGAGAATTGACAGAAGTTGACCTAATCTACCTGGCAGCGTCTGATCTTCCCTACAGCCTCGTAAGAAAGACCTTCATGACCTTCAAACGCTAACTCCTGTAGGGTTCCTCCTGCCTAGTCAAGGCTGCTCTAGTTGTACAGCGAAAGGCAAGACACAAAGCAGATGTCTCAGAATAAAACACAATTTAAGAGTTCCCGATTTACTTCCGGTAACAGTGTTTAAAGTCCAAAATCATTATTTGGAATTACTTCTGCTTTACTTTGTTGAGGAGAAACCCTGTTTAGCAGCTAGCCCTTGTTCCATACTGCCTAAATTCACAATCACAATGTAATAGTATTTAATAAAGAAGGGAATACAAACCTCAGGAACCCAACATGGTTCCAGAAGTGGACAAGAAGATGAGAGTGGAACCACTTCAGAGGAGAGAAGTGCAAACCAATTCATAATCCCGCAATTGTGTCTGGCCTTGCAGTCATGCTCAGCTCAGGGGATGCGGAGGGATGGATGGCTGCAGCTTCAAGCAGCCCCTCTGGAGACCTGCTCCACACCTCCCCTCGGAGTCCCTGCTGCCAATGCTGTCCAGAAAAGGACAGCTGTTTAGATGAACTACGAGAGCCTCATAAATCCTTAAGCTAGATGTGAGCTTTCTTTTTCAAGGGGCAATCACCAGGGGTGACACTATGTCCTGCGTTGGGGAACATGCGGTATTTCACAGAAATCTCAACATCTGTAAAATTGGTTTCACGCAAAGTTTCCAAAGCAAAGCTTACGGAGGTCAGCGATGCCAAAAAAAGCTCCTCTCAGTTCAGGTAACTCAGATCACTAAAATCCAGGTGGTTCCCAAGATTTTGTTTTACAAGCCATCTGCCAGATGCTTACATTTCATTTCACAGATGGTCTAATTTTCATGAAATAGCCCTAAGATTTATTCAGTGAAACCAAATCCTGCTGTGTGTAAAGCCAGGAGAGGCTGAGCAGAAATGCAGAGCACTGCTGCTCTGTTTGCCCCCCCTGCAAAGGCACAGAGGCCAGCAGGACATGCTCAGGATGGTTTTTCCATCCTGCTTGGAGCCCGCTTCCTCCAGTGCCTGCTCCGTTATTTACAAACCCAATAACCGGCATGCTCCCCTTCCACTCACCCTGTCCCTAAACTTACAGATACACACACCGAAAAAAGAAAGATAATTTTATGTGAAAACAATTTACCTGAAAACAGCACACAGCTCAAATAAGCCATCCTCAAATTAGCAGATCTGTCTAGAAACATCAGACTAAGATGGTGGCCACAGTATTCAAAAAAAGCACTTCATTAGGATACTAAATGCAATTACATTTTCTTGTTTTACAGCACACAATTTGTGAAGAAATCAAAACCGGAGTCACTTTGTATTGAAACGGGGAGTTCTTTGCTCCTGCTGCTTTCTTGGTAAATGTTTACCTTCTAAATGGTTCATGGGCTTTAACAACTGCAACAAGTTCTTCCACCCTCCCTACCTGCAACACTGTCTACAACAACAGGAGAGGAAGCAAAGCCTGGCAGAGCCACGCTAAATGATACCAAGACAGGTACCTCTGGGATATCTCTGTTCTGGGATGCAAGAAACTGATAGCTTCTAGCACCTTTAGTATTTTTGCCTTGCTTTCACACAGGTTTCTGTGATAATGTCCTCTTTGCCCAAGCAGCCAGGGCCTCGGTAAGGACCTTCTCTGTGGCTGGGCAAACACTCAGTAGGTCAATAACACCTTCAACACAGTCCTGTTTGTTTAGAACGCATTCTACTTGCTGTCAGGCTCTTCCTATAGGATGCTTTCAGCTTTGTATTTTCTATAAATAAAGTAAAATTGGTAGAAATGAAAATGGTTTAATTCTTCTCCCTTGTGATCCAATGTCTCGCAGCAGTAGAGGGCATTTCAGATATGAACGCTTCCCATTCCTGCTGTCATTGCTGAAACCGGGACCTGATGCCACGGGAAGTTAATTTTCCACGGCGTTTCACTTTAAATTTAGTCTTCCATCTGCACATTCTCTGAAGTAGACATTGCTAGTGTGACTTCATATAAACAGACAACAAATATTTCATAAATTAATCTTCGTAAGACAGGGTTCATTAATCTGTAAAAGACTCCAGTTGTACGTTAACCCAAAGGGCATAACACTGAAATCCTGTGATGCCTTCTGACGTACAAAAGTAGTTCCAAATTTGCAGTCATTATCCAAATAAGCCTCTTGATAAGTCAAAAGCAATCACGTACTTGGTTTGTGAAAACGCAAAAAAATTGCACCAAACCCTTACACTCAAGTAATACACATTTAATTGTCCAGCTTCATCAGCAGCCTGGTCTAGGGGGACATGTCCCTGCCCATCACAGGGGGGTTTGAACTAGATGATCTTTAAGGTCCCCTTCAACCCAAATGATTCCACGATTCACATAGAGTGGGGTTTAATTCCAGGATTAGATTGTTTTGCTAAGAAACCACAGCCATTGGATTCTATGAAGCCCAAAATGACAACTGCAGGACTCAAAAAATATTTAGTCAAAAAAATTTCCAAACCTGCTGTTTTGGCCATTAAAAGACAGTGCTCACCACTGACAGGGAGTATCTCCAAGACCACATTCCATCACCCTTGCCTTTTTTATTTAACGTACATAATTTGTCTCTTTCTTACCCCAACACAAGGAACTTCTAGGAGTTTACTTAGAGACAATTGTTGGGGCCTAGGGGTATTTTTTCAAGACTAAAATGACAAAAAGGCAGAAAATACTCCCAAATTTATCTTACTATTTATTACATATCTTATTTGCAGGTGCCTAGCAGAGCATGCACACAGACTATGTTTACAGACAAAGGTACATGCATGAGCAATTTCTCAACCTGCATCTGCAGCCGTAACATTTTGGCAGGCAGGTGAGTATTGCCCTCCTTTCTCCAGCTGCCTTTATAAAAGTCCCATCAAAATCTGGACCTGTTCATTTAAGACTTTGCTATCTAGCAAAGCTCAGAGCCTTTTTTCCTTCACGACCAGCTTTGTTTTCATTAAGCACAGCCATTTTCCTATTTTTCTTTTTTTCCTCTCCACTTCTGTAATATTTTCAACTTTGGAACAGTGTATTTGGCTCTAGCAGGAATCTAAAATGCTTTAGCAGGAACAAAACTCTTAAGAGATTACTGCCCAGCACACCCTGGATTAAATCTCACAATTAGGAATTCAATTTGCATTCTCAAAGAGAATTTCATTGTTATAACTGCAACTGTAGTTGACACAGTAGAATAAGCTACTGTTGAAGTAATTCCTGCAAAAGGTCATATACTTACAGCCTTCAATTTTTCTTGACAACCTCTCAGAAAAGAACAGCGCAGTTGCTCTGTGTCCAAATAAACCGCACTGACCACCCCGCTTATTGGCTGTTACCACCCATCATGGACCTTCCTGGCTGTACAATGCGCTTTTGAAAGACCTCGACATTCACAATCCTGAGGAGACTTTGGTTTTGCCAGCCAAGGACAAGCACAGAGCAGCCCTGGTTGTACACTGACAAGAGAGCAGAGCAGATGTTATGACCTATATTTTTTAATTTGTGGATTGTCTCTGCTTATATTTAGGAGATAACCTCTGTTTGAAGGGTTTTCCTTGCACACATCCATGTATCCCATATCTCTGTCTGGAAGAGGCGAGCCTCCTGCAGCGAGGATTCCCCACGTTGTCTTGTAGTGGATTCATACGACTACTTCCTACCTCCCCAGTGACAACGTGTGGCATTTCATTACACCAACCCTGCTGCTGTTGTTACACACTAATAAACTTTAGGAGTGCAGAGTTACTCAACTGAACACCATGTTAGTCTTAACATTATCCAGAGGTAGGATTGTCGGATTCATAAATTATTCTCTCATTGAACAGTGAAAGAGAGGGGAACCTCCTAGTTATGATTTTACTATAAAAATCTCTCTAGTAGAGAGGATGTAGGCTCAACAGAATTCAGCTTTTAAATTGCTCCTAAGAATCACCTATAACCCTTCCCCCTGCCCCTTTTAATCACACTAAATATGGCCACGTACCAGAGAGGGAAGCATCTCACCCATCCAGCACACGCAATAATTCCTGTCTATTCTGTTGGGCTTTGTGTCACGCAGAAGGCATAATGTCTTATTGATGAGCTGATATTAAGCTGTTTTTACAGTGTCAGAACACAAATTTCTTTCTAGAGACTTTTCTATGTGATTTTGTCCAAGGAGAAGAAACTAACACGATGTCGCTTGAGTCCGTTGGTAATACACAACAGGCTAACTCTGCCAGGGAGCACTCAGACACTGTTTAAATTCCTGAAAAAACAAGAAAGCATTGTACATGCTGGACACTTGTCCTAAACCCCAGCCAAAACTTCAGTCTCAGTAAAAGGTTTTTTTTTACCATTCATAAAATGTTATATCCTGCATTTTACATACATTTCAAAGCTGCCATTCAGATATTGCTTGCCAAGGGCTTGCTAACAGCTTAATAGAAAATTCATTTCAGCAGCAAACACATGATATTTGTGGATATTGTTGTGATTGATATAATTAATCTTTTTATTAGTGTAGTCATTGGGTATATTTAGAGCTGTTACCATACAAGTAGATCATCTCATCTTTTGGCCCTAGAACGTAAAAGCATCTTTAGATAATGAATATTGCCTCCTACCCCACCCCACCCCACCCCATAAAATGCAGCTAACCTTTGAGTTATTTGATGAAGATACATTTGCTTGCTTGTTCTTCACAGGTAAGACAAGATCTCCTCCAGAACCCCCAGTATTTTTACACATCATGAAACAATGCAGGACTGTTCAGCATTTCCCCTGCACAGGCACTGCTGCAGTGTCAGGAACAGACCTGGGTTTTACAGAGTGCTCCTTCCACAGCAGGTAAAAGGTGACATTAAAGCCTGATGTATTACAGGTCTAACAGGTCACCTGCACTAAACAGACTCTCCATTTAGACTGGACTTTTGACTAAGGATCCCATTAATTTAACAATTACTTCTCACTATCTCACTGGAAATGGCTTCAAGTTGCACCAGGGAAGGTTTTGACTGGATATTAAAAAAATCTTCTTTAGAAAAAGAGCGGTGAAACCTTGGAAGAAACTCCCCAGGGAAGTGGTGGAGTCATCGTACATGGAGGTGTTCAAAAAGCACGTAGACGTGGCGTTTTGGGACATTGTTCAGGCGTGGTGGTGGTGGGCTGGCAGTTGGGCTCAATCTTAGAGGTCTTTTCCAGCCTTAATGAGTCTATGAATATGGTTGGAGTCTATGGACTGTCCTGGGCCCCCTCAAACTAGAGAAAAGCTTAAGAACAAAACAGAGCCAGACCTCACTGGTATGAGATAGCTCATAATACAGTTAAATTTGGGGATGTGGTGGTCATAAGAGACAAAATTCCCTAATGACTTCAGAAAACTCTATAATCCACCCAACTAATCCAGTTTTAATTATATCAGTATGCAGATAGGGGACCAGACTATTTTTCAAGATAGACTATAATGTATGAATAATTTTTCACGCTATTTCTATTCTACTTTTAAAGAACATCTACAAGTTATCAGTGTGGGCAAATCTATGGAGAAAAAATTTTAATAACGCAGCATGATCATATAATAAGATTTAATGTTTCTATTCCCCCAGTGCGAAGACTAATGGCCAAATGTGTTGCTTCACACAGCAGCACCAAATCACTCAACCCAGTAAAAAACTAAAGGTGTTTTTCTCCTCAGTTCCTTGCTTGAAAGTAAGAAACTTATCCTGAATTGTAAAGTATTTCCTATCAGAGAGAATGGAAACAGTAAAGGAAGAAAAAAAGGCGCTCCTTGTAGGAGCCCATCCAAGAGGTAAGAATAGATTTTCAGCTCAGGAGAGCACAAGCGGCCTTGCCACATGAGGGAACCCATCAGGCTAAAATATGGTAGATACCATTGCTTGTGATTGCACAGTAATATAAATAAAGAAGCCTACATTACGTTAAATTCAAAAAGCCAGCCAGCAGTGGTCATAGTTCTTAAAGATGCCTGTAAAGCCAAATTTTCCTTTTAGCAAAATATTAATGAGGTAGATAGAGGAGAGAGATTCAAATCACACTCAGCGATGTCAGTAAGTCCTTCGCTAACTTTATCGACCATTTTACCTCTTGTTGCATCCTACTCATCATTCTTTGCACCTATATATAAACTTCAAGTCTAAACTATCCGATACAGAGAAATTGCTTTCATGCAGAACTATGAAGTAGTCATTTCTCTTTGGCAATTATGTAATACATGTGACCAATACAGAGCTTGGAAAAGAATTTCTTGAGACAAAATAAGTCAAGAGTGATCTGCAGCGATTGTTAACCTCTAGGTCCTTTATACTCCATGAAGTGATAGAAAATACTGCTCATTTAGTTGTGACTATCTCCCAGAAAATCCAAATACTTTCACACATGCTGGTTCCTTGCAAAACACCTAAGGAAAACCAGAGATGCCGGTGCAGAAGATACCATTAATCAGTATAAACCAAACCTTGATGCATCCCTGTATCACTCAAGTTATGCAATGCAGAAGCTTGATCAAAATCGTGCACCTGAAACACGTAACTCAATTCTGCTCCAGGGCTTCAGTCTGTAGGTACCTAAAGCACAGAGCTTCTTCCAAACCTAATTTCCCAGTTGCAAAAACTTACCCCATTTGGAATTAACACCTATTTCTAGGTATAAACTTCACAGGATGTTTAAATTAAATGCTATCATATTTTTTAAAGTCTGAAGAAATTCACAAAATGAAAGCAATTAAAAACCAGAACACGTAACTAATAGATTTGAGTTAGGTGTGTAATTATAAATAAATTCTAATTAATTTCCTACTGCATCTTGGTTATTATCCATTTTTCACATGAACCCATTTATGTTCATTTGCAAATAAGGTAAAGTAGATGATGCTTTATACAGTATATTTGTTTTACTGTCTCATCAGCACTGCCTTACGAAGCAAACAGCCCCATCTCTCCAGGCTGGGGTTCCACCTGCTCCTATTAGCACCAGGACACTGACAGGGACCCACACCAAGGAGCAGAGGTGTTGATATTCAAAATTCACTTTCTGTCAAAATGAAAATAAAACCAAACAAAGCATAGCCAAGCTACATCAACCACACATCATAGACTGGTTTGGGTTGGAACAGACTTTAAAGACCATCCAGTGCCAACTGTTCCCATTGTTCTTGCTCTGAGTCTTCCTAAAAATCTAAAGCAAACTTCCTTAAGCAATTCTGCCCCACCTGTCTTTCATTTTAGACGTAATTAGCTGTATAAATACCTCTACCTCAAACACTTGAAGTGACTAAAACTCTGAATCCTCAGATATGAGACACGCTAAGTACCAATGAAACTTTGCTGCTTCTCTGTAGAAAAGAGGAAGATCCTTGGTGACTGCAGATGTAGCACCAGGTGAGGTACCTGACACCTTGATTATACTTAATTTTTCACACCCCTAAAGGAAAAACAGATGCAAATCCTCACACCTATGATCTGCAAGGAGAAAATCAGAAGCAGAATTGCTAAATTGTTACAGGAAGAAATATGCCATCAACTTGCAGCTGCTGGAAAAACAGGCAAAAGGTGCATCCCCAAAAAGACTGGGGAGTTTGGGACACTGGTGGCCCAATCCCAATCAGCAGGACCCACGAGAATGGATGCATATCAAAGTATTTTCATCCTGTTCTATTTATCAGCATTGACTTAGCATCCACCACTGTACTGGCACGCTTACCAGTTACTAAGGTCTTTCTTTACAGACTGTGTATAGTCCTTTCTTTTTACGTGCCTCTATTTTAAATCTACACAAGCACATAGCACTCCATTACAGAACAGCCCAAAGTCCTGTCCCTCTGTCCTGATCCCTCAGTGCTGAGAGTCCAGCAGCTCCCCGAGCCCAGGGGTGTGGAGCAGAGAGCTCAGCAGCAGCCAGGAGCAGCCCAAGCCACTAACCCCAAAGACAAAGAGTGAGTTTCCCTTGTGTCTTTCCCTGTGTGGTACCTTTATTTCCATTCTGCCTTATTCCCGTGGACTTTTTAAAAAGTACCTGGCTGCTTCAAGGAAAAACGCTGCTGAAATCATTCTTCACCTTATAGATCAAAACCTGAGCCAGCTACTTGATGATCTGTGAACTCATTTCTTTTCACCCCTGATACCCTAAACATGAAAACAAATAAAATTGAGGCCTGAACAGTTTGCCTAAGATATTAACAAAATGAAACTTTATCATGTATTTACATTTTAGCTTATTCCATTCCCATTACACAATAGGAGACGCTGAACGCAGTCATTTCAAAACAACGTTCTGTCCTGCTGGACCTACAGCATCTGCACTGCTGCTCCCTTTCCCTGGGAGCCAGAGAGATTTACTTCAGAGTTTACAAACTGATCCCATTTCTCAGCTCAGGAAAAATCAAATCCTTTGCCACCAAACAAACTACACCACAAGCAGCGCTATCCTTGCACTGTAATCAGGAGTTTTAAGATAAAAGCACTCAGCTTAGGAGGTAAAAAAAGGAGAAAAAAGAAGGGAAATAAAGGTAAGCTTTCCTAGCAAGGGCATCCTCACCCAGTTCTGGATCTTCAGGGAAGAAAAATAAAAATCTAAGTACAACTGAGGTTTCTTTATTGCTGTCAAGAGACAGGAAGGAGGCTTTTTGGACTGGAATATCATCAAGATAAAGAGCACCTTAGAACAAAAGCTTTCTGCAGCAAAGGGCAGTATTTGCTTTTCTAGTTGGAGAGCATGTTGTTTGAGGCAATCTCCACTTCCACATTAACACTTGTTTGTGCCGCAGAAAGCTGTTTTTAAGGACAACGAAACCAGGCTGCCTTCTTCTCCGCTCTATTAGACACTCGGGTACCGCTGGGACAGGCGCCTCACAAACAGCCTGATGGGATGAGCCGAGATGCAGAATGAAAGCGCATCTCTAGTGCGATGCTCCTGCAGCCCCGTGCTGCCTGCGCTCTGTGCCGCCCACTTCCACACTATATTCAGTCTTCTCCCTTTATACCAAGATAAAACAAGCTGCACTCCACAGCGGCCCCAGCTCCACGTGCCGCCAGGATGAGCCGTGGCTGGGGCCATTCCTACCCCGGGCCAGGGACCCTCGTTAGAGGCACTTTAATCGGGACTCACTGGAGATGGTGTCGCTGCCTCGGCTACCTGGGTTGACTCTGTGCTAAGCCCCCATTGTGTTCAGGCAGCAGAGGAGAAAAATAGGGATATTAACCTCTAACACTGATGAAAATAATAGCCACAATAAAACAGATGAAAAACACAGTGGCAGTAATTATTCTGCTCTAGTTTACCCAGGAGTACGCAGAGTCTGCAGGAATTTCCAAGTCCCTTTGGGCAGCACGTTGTCACCCCACAGGCGCGTGGGGCACAGCGGGGCCGGCCGTGCCGGGGTGGCGGTGAGTGACCCCCAGCTGCAGCAGGGACCCCGCTCCACAGGTTCACGCCTCCGGCACGGGTGCACACACTCCTCTACCCGCCTGGCAGAGCCCACTGTGGAAAACAGACCAGGCTGTACGTCAAATAACCTGCACCAACCGGCCAAACGCATTAAATCCTTGCTTTTGTGGCTGGCTCTTAAATTCCTACAGACCTGACTTAACAGACAAGAGAGGGTCATAAAAATGAACCTGTGAAACAAAAATAGACCTTTAGGGATTTCTCGTACGCACACAGCAGGGACACCAAAACTACTTTCATTTGTTCATGCTGTATTCCTTGGTGTGCGTATACGCGGGCACGTACGGTGCACCCGCGTCTGGCTGATATATAAGCACATACAACCACACAGCAAGGCTAAATTGTGCAAGTGCAAGGTTGGGTGGTGGGATATGGGCTTCATGTGTGGAAAAGCAATGATCATTGCTATTTAAAAGCAACTGTTTCTTCTTCTTCTCACCCCTCCCCCCCTATTTTTTGTGATTCTCCATGTCTGTAATTAATTTTTGACATATATAGCACAATCTCATTCCATGAGTTATCTTAGTTCTTCCCAGGTTTAAATGTCACTCTTTGAAATCTTCTCATTCAAAAATCAACTCTGAGCTAATAAAAAATTCAAAGGTGCATCTAATAACAATGAAATAATAGCAGCAAAAACATGCACCTGCATTTATGCCAAAGAACAAGGGATAGAGGAGACAAAAATGTAAGGAAAAAAGAAATTAGAGGGAAAATCATGATATTGCTGAAGTGCTGCTCTCACACTAAGACCAGGGGGATTGGGATAAGGCTAAAGTTAATTGCATTTCCAGATGACAAACCTCTCACCTCTGAACTGAATGGCTCTTTATAAAAGCTATCAGTAATAAACTGTAAATCTCAGCTATGATTGCAAATAAAGGTCATCCCTTTCATGCTGCCACTTTCCTGGGCCTTATTATATTCCTGTCTGAACCTTTCTTACTTCTTAAGGTGTGCTGGCTGCCCATATAAGCAATCAGTAAGGCTTTTTGATTTTATTTTGAAAGACACAAGGCGATCGGATTTACATTCTGGCACCGCACTGATCCAAAATGGAAAAGCACTGAATTCTGACAAGACGACAGAATCCTGCTAGCAGAATTAATCTTCATCTTATATTAATGCAAAGAAAGGCAATCCCTTCTCTCTCCTTCCCTCCACTCTTGAAATTTATATTTTCTTCACCAGTACAAACAGGCATCTCCAATTTTCTTCTATCCAAAAGTAAAGATTATTGTGGTAGCACTCAGGGAGGCTGCAGCTGGTTCAGCAACCAGGGACCCTGTCCTCATCAGGTCCTCTGCAGGAGAAGGTACACGTCCTCCAAAGCCTTTACCCAAACACCAGTGATCACTATTACCAACAATCTGGATGAACACAGTCCTGTCCAGGTGTCCCAGGCAGCATTTAGGATTCTCTGGATGAAACAAGTCATGGGGAATTGGACAAAGCAGAGCAGGAAAGCAAAGCCTGAAGCAACCTCTCCATCCAACCCTCCTAAAGCTGGTTGAGCACTTATGGGTGCTGACTGCTAGCCCATGACAAATTGCCAGTAGAGCTTCTTGGCTGCTAACAAAGGTCCCAAACTAGACCCCAGCAAGGACCAGACACGTTTGAGAGGAAGCAGCAGCCAGCATTAGGATGGGTGGTTGGTCCTCTGCCTCTCACACTTTTCCTCTCATTAGCAGACCAGGAGATCTGCTATAGTCCAGATTAGCCAAATGTTCAAGATTATCCTAACAGAAGCTGCAGGGGACATGTGGGATGCTGAGACCTGACTGTCTATTCAGAAAGAAAATCTGTCAGAGACAGTATTTGCATCAGTTCACATGCTTTCAAGTGATTTTTGTTTCTCTACAGAATAATTCATATTTGTGACTGTCAAGATTTTTGACACAAACAATCCACCTCTCTAACCTGATGCTGCGAGGAAACAGGCTGTTCATTACAAAGGCTTTAACCCAGGAAAACAAACACGAAGTAAAAAGCTTACTGAATTTTTGGGATATCCATTTTCACTGCGGTACCATCAAGTCTCCACACAACAGTTGACTTTACAGGAATCTTTTGCAAAAGGTTAGAGCTGACAAGTCAAAATGCAAGGTAATGGCAGGAAGGAGGGAAGGCAGCACATGGAACAGCAAAGAGCCTCTTTTCACAGCGCCATGAAGTACGCCAGAACTGGAATTTAGGAGCCAGTCTATTTACCATGATTTTAGTTCCCTGAGACCAACAGTTCACATGCTATTGCATAAGCACCCACCAAAACACTTACAGACAGCCCAGTGGTCCCCAAGAGACAAAGCTCATTATGTTCTTATTGTTCCCATGCTCCTGAAGGTGAGCTTAGAGCAGAACCAAAATCACACAGCATCTGTGTGATGGACTATCTGCAGTGGGACCAAACTTCAGTGATGCTTGCCTGTCAAGTGAGAAGGAAGCAAGGAGATAGGCAGTCACAGCCCAGCATAGCAGGTTTATTGGCTACCCACCAGCTATGGTGGGACATGGGATGCCTCTAACCTGCTGTCACCTCTGGTGTGAGGACAAGGGACTTCTATACAGACCAGCCACCAGGGGCCAGGCCAGCTGCAACATCTGCAAAAGCTGGGAAGACTTTTAACCGGATGGGCTGAATTCTCTTCCTTAAAGGCTGCAACTGGTGTGACAGAGTTGTTAATTCAAGAGGCATATGAAACAAGCTGTGGGACTAAAGGAAGCCACACAAACTTAACTTCACAAAATGCTTACGTTTGCAGCATATGCAAACTGGAAATTTAAGGAGAACAGACAAGTCTGTTGTGCCCTTTAAATAAGGAGGAAAAAAAGTCAAATTGCACAGTCATAGCAGCGACTGGTGTAAGGAACAAATAGACTTGTCTATGGGACAGGATAATTATCTTCCACATCTTCAGGCTCTTGGAAAATGTGACAATGGCACATCTGAATGAGGCTTCTGACAAGTCCCAGATGCAGCCAGGTTTCTTTTACTCTAGCTTTTAATTTAAACTGCTCATTTTGAAAGTGATATACTGATAGCTCTAGTTAGAGGCAGGAAGTAAGCACTTCAGTACAGCGCTTGAACAATGTCCCTCACTCACAAATTACATTAGCCCCAATCTATCATTCCTCCAGCTCTGCGTGATCATGCCAAGGTACCACACTCATCTACTCCATCCCTGAGCTCCAGTCTTGAAAAGATTGTCAAGAGAGACTCCTGGTCAAAGAAGCGCTGCAGCATACACCAATTTAAGTGGTTTGTTTCCTTGGCCATTTTACTCACACTTACACAAACTTAGCAGGCACTTGTTAGCCTCTGAACACCTGTGGAAATGAGATGACCATGCCATAGCAGTAGTAATACCTCACATACAGGTTTCAGTTACTTAGGCTTTTAAAGTGCTTTTATGAAGCTGAGTAAGCTGCTTCATTCTGCCATACAGGAAAACAAATTGGTTGATGATGAATTTAAACCCATTTTCAAAATACCAACTGATTTTAGGCATCTTATTCTGAACCAAGACACTGCAAATCTGAAGATTAGAGTACTTCTTGGGTACTTTGTCCAGAGAGAAGCAGGCTAAGGACTCATCCCTGGCATGCACCCCTCCTGAGCCCACAGGGCCAGGACCTCACCGAGATAGCCAAGTGAGTCACTCCAAGACACAACACATCCTGCCTCCAGCATCAGGCCTGCACAGTGGGTCAGGGTCCTCACCCTTGGAGGACCTAAACAAATGCCTTTCTCTTACGTCTGCAGGCCCAGAGCACATTCATCCACACTTCACCTCCTGTGCCTTCTCACAGCAGGGAAATCGCATCTCATTCCACAGATCCGCCTCCACCTTCCATTTAGGTGCCCAGAAAAATCAAGCAAGCCTTGTGGAAGTAATTCCAGGCGTTATCTGGTGTAGCTCTTGATAATTAACAGTCGTCCTTATGTCAGGGCATCACTGCTTTGGGTGTGCTCACCAGATGTAACCTTGAAAGTCATCTGTATTGTATGAAAAGCCTTCATTAGTTTTTCTTTCTGTACTGCATCTGCATCACAGTGTCTGTGTTTGCAGTAGATCTCATTTAGTGCTCATGCAGGTGTATTTGTTCATCTCTTGGGAACAAGAGGAACACGTTTTAAATATTTCTACACTGATATTTAAGAAGGATTACCATTTAATGGAACTTTTAGGGGGAACTGGGCTGATAGAAGAGGGATCTACTCCCCACTCACCTCCTGGACACATCTTTGCACATGCCAATTGACCTTCCCGTGTACTCCTGCTTCCGTTTTCACTTTAACGCAGCGCGCACTCTGTGCCAAGGGTTGTCTTTTGGAAGCATCCGTGGGCAGAGGGTCAGGCAGAGGTGGCCAAGATCAGGCCTCCAGGCTCTGGGGAGCACTCAGCACAAGCACGCAAGGGCTTATTTCTGGTTTGTGGTGTACAGAGTTGCCTGAGGTTCTTCTACCGAGGACAACTGAATGAGCACCTGGGCAAAAAGGCTTTGAAATCTGACTTTGCAATGAAATGTGACTGTCTCTGCCGTGTCTAAGGCCAAATGCTCTTGACATGGAGGAGAGTTAATTTGAGGTCTTACTGTAAGAGCCACAGCCTGAGAGGTTTCTCCTGACAATCCCTGTTTCTCTGCAAGTTTTCATCTTGGGGATTAGCATGGCTCCCAGTTAGCACATGAGCTGCAGGACCAAGAACAAAGTCTTCTCGGTGACAGGCTGATGTGGTTCCATGTCACCACATAGCACAAAGAATCTAGGCATAACGTAGTTTAACTGCAAGAGTGGCATCCAGGAGTCTCCTAATGAAGACCAATGCTTTATCGTGGACTACAAAGGATGCAGTACATGTGTCAAAAAAACCTGTTGCACATAAGATGGGATCGACCACAGTACTAACCTCAGAGATGGCTCCTGCACACCAGGTCTCCCTCCTTAGGGGAACCTCACCTGGACCAGGACCACAGAGGCAGAAGATGGTCCAGCATGAACACCACACCTGGCTCTACACTTCCTGTGGTGCCAATAAATGAGCTGTGACTCCTTCTGCTAAAAAAAGCCATGCTGGGCAGAAAAGACCAGTGGGCTGGGCTGCTCTACACATCAGGCAGCCCCTGGGGATGCTCTCCAAGTGGGAGCAGGGCAGATGTTCCTGCCCATGGGGTCTCCAGGGGATGGCCTTGGGAAGCTCTAGAAGCTGGAGCGACACAGCCTGTCACCTCACGTCAGTCACCAATGACCAAAGGGCAGCTCCGATGAGACATGCTAGCTGGACACGTACAGCATACACACATGCTTGCAACTGGCTTTACGAGTGAATGGATTCATCTTTAAAAAGGTAACATACACCAAGCGTGTAAAATTAAACTAATTGCTTGAAATAGGATAAAAATTCTACTGCACATATAACACACAGGAGTGACTGAACCTTTTCAATTCATGGGATCACAGAATTTTTTTAGAACTGCTATAAGGAGTAGATTTCAAGGCAGCAGCATCGAAAATACTGAAACATAATCGGTCAACAGAATTTTTTTAAAGCTTAAAAACTAATTCCTCTCCTGAAGATGGACATTAAAGCCCTAGGCAACAGAACCACTGAGGGTTTATTATAAAATACATTTCAAAACAATGGCTGAAAGTCTTAGGAGCACAGAAGATAAAAGGAAGTAAACAAGCCTTTTTCTACCACTAAATGATAAATTAAAAGCAGCATCTTGCTGTTCCACCTTGGTTTTTTAATCACACTGTATTCACACCACTAAGGCTGTGGTTGTGCAGGTACTCCTGTTACAAAACACCTATTAATAATGGTTTATAATTTTGAAGCAGCAGTCATCTGTGCCAGCCAAAACACAGCCAGGTAAAACCTCATTCCAAACCAAAATTGTCAATAAATTTTGAGAAAAAGCACTGCCGGCTTGACATAACAGGCACAGCTGCTAAGAAAGGTGCCCCTCATACATGCTTTTTCAATAATTTGAGTCATTTCAGACTGTAGTCTTTGGGGATTTTCATAGTGACAGGACTGTACTGTTGTTGCTAAAGATAAAGAGAAATCTTAATCCTGCTCTGCTATCTTCCCCCAGCACAGATTACATCTCACCATATCTGTGTAAAAATGCTAGAACAAATAATAGATACTTGCCTGTGAAAGGGGGGTTTACAGACTGAAGAGGAATGGTATCAGTTTTACAGTCTCCCAATTGTTTTTAAATTCATTAATACACAATTTACTTCTGTCCCCGTAACACAAACCTGTAGCTGTTAGTTCATTCCCAACTTTTTCTAAATGGACACGATTTTCAGTTTGAGATTTCTCAGTTTGCCTCCTTAAATGTATTTTCCGATGTGCTACAGATAATGGATGTAGCGTATGATTCCCGGGCTCTGACACAAATGGACTTGACTGCAGACTTTTTACACATTTGCTGTATTAGTGAAGACATTTAAAACCCACAAAATTCTATTTCCTCACCTCCAAAAGGGCTGTGCTGCAAAAGCCCACAGTGAATACATCAGCTAGAAAGTGAGGCCAGCCTGTACCTGTGTTCAAATTCCCTTCTCATAAAGCAGCGCTCACTGACAGCAACACCTTAGAACAGGAGCAAAGCAGCACTGACCACAGCCCAGAGCAGTGTGGGAGACAAGAGGACCTCATTTTCCTCCCCATCTCAAAGTATCCTGTGGATTCCCACTGAAACTGGTTCCCTACGGCTCATCCTGCTTCCCTCTGCAAACAGTCACGTTCCGGCAGCACCTGTGAGCTATGCTGCAAGAGCCACAGTTAGGATGTAATTACCTGAGAGGACATCCTTCCATGCAAAACGTGTGGCACTGAACTCATGCTCACAGCACAGCCCAGACTGAGGTATTTAAATGTTGTTTGAAGCCAGCTCACTGTAATGAGCATACCTGATGCATTAACTAATACGTTACAAAGCATCTTTATTCTGTACTTTGCGAAAGCAATGCACAAGGAGATTTCATTCTTTGTTTCATAACTTGTTCATATAAAATCGCATCTTTAACCAGGAGTCAAATTCAGCCCAGCCTTGCCATGATCACAAAATGCCCTTTCACCCTTACCTCCCCCCCAAAACAATCTGCAATATTAGATCAACAGAATAATTGGAGGTGGAAAAGGAAAAGACAACCACAGACAAAACAAAAAGGAAAGTTTTATTAATGCTAAATACACTTTCCCTTTTGGGTTTACACTACTGTTCCCATAACTATTTCCAGATGGCTCAGCCATCATCCAAGCAGCTCGCTGGCAATGAAGCAGCAGCTTAGTGCCTCTTTTACGCTCAGGGGGCAAAATCCTGGGCATAAACATGATTTATGGGTTTGATAAGCTAAAACCAAAGGTAAAGACACACTGAGAAGAGCAGGAGGTGGAATTAAAACTGTATTTTAAAAAAGCTGGCAGCTAAAGAGTTAACCCCAACCTTCTTCCTTTTTACACAGCCTTCTGTAGTAGCTAATGAAGGTAATGAAATATGACATGTAGTTTGGCCCTTGACCACAGAGTGCACCTCCCTCCCCTCTGCCTTGCGAACAAAGCCAAAACAGATGTAGCTGCTTCGGTCGGGTTTGGGGTTGACGGCTGTTACACAGAGCAGGTCAGCGGGCGCGTTCCCAGGGCGCGGGCTTCTGGCACACCGCAGCGCCACAGAAGGTCCTGGCTCCGCTCCGCGGGATACAGGAGTGGACAAGGCACTGCATACGCAAACGGAGCCAAAGCCACCCTCCCCATCAGCAGCACCGACAACTACGCATATTTCCAGCCTCTTTTACAGACCTGATTCCACAAAGGCCCATTCCGTCCATCGAAGTAAACATGAACATGGGTTTTATGTGCCCGACGAGCTTATCTACAGTTAGTCAATATATAATTTAACAGAAATATCTTATCAAAAAAAGACAAGGGAGTGGGGGAAAGGCTTCACATTGAGAATTATGGCCCTTCTAGCTCAGGGAAATGACCCACCACAAACACAGCTGTCAGCATTTCACTAGTAGAGAGCAGAGGCAGAAGAAGCTTTCTTAAACTCTTCTTAAAAAAAAAAAATTAAATTCACAAAATGCTAGAACATATTAACCTTAAGTTCTTTCAGGAGTTCTTCACACATCCCTTGCTATTAGGGCAACAGAGTTGACTTTGCCACACTCCAGTCTGATGTGGCTGCCAGGCTGACAATCTCACACAGGTACCACATGAAAACACGTGCCAAGAGATACCACACACTTTGTAATGCTCAGTTCATCAGCTAAACAAGGGAAAGCTCCATCACAGCTGCTGGTTAATACTGAATACATCAATAACAATCCCCATTGGTCCACTGGCATCAGCTCCAACTCTCCTTGCTTAAGAAACAGCATCAGGGAAAGTCTCAATTCTTAGGGTAGAGGTCACTCATCCATCTTTGGCAAAGACATGCCTGGTTTTGTGGGGACAGCAGGGTGCAGGCTGCCCTGGGCATCAGAGGAGCTCCAGGGTGCAATGCTTCCCCTGCTGGGACACCCACCTCGTTGGTAAGTCTGACCTAAGCAGCAAAAGCTCCCTTCGCTGTCACTGGAGAGAGCAGCATGGCAGAGGGCAGCCAAAGCAGGCCAGACAAATAGCTCTCCAGAGAGGAGCAGGCAGCTCCCTGACCTGTCCTACCTCTGAAAGGGTTTAATTGGTCTCCACCAGGTCTACAGAGAGCTGTGATGATCCACTCAAACGTCTGTGCCTACCTCTCAGGGCACGCGTATGCCAGGTGACATCTACCTCTGGCCAGGGCCCTGCTTCACAGAAAGAACCACTGACCTCCTCAAACCACCAAGTTCTGAGATAATAAAACCCAAAGCTTGGAGTGAGCCTGGGAAACAAAGAAGGTCTCTGAAAACCATTGAGCCTACAGACGCAGCAAATGAGTATGAAGTGTCCTCCACTCTCACAGCTGCTAGAAGCCATTTGGCCAAAGCAGTTAAGTGAACCATCCTCCCATGGTCCACACATGCCTCAAACCACTGGCTCTCGTGGCTGCCTTCTCAGGTACATATAAAGTGCTAAAGTTGCAAAACAACTAGAAAATCCTATCATTAAATTTACCTATTCAACCTTAATTTGTCCCTCTGTTGCATATGCTTTGCTACACTTGCTTGAATTATATGCTAATTTGCTATCGTTCTGCAGGAGCCTGACCTCATTTAGTGAGCACAGCAGAGCATGCGATGAGTTGGTGCTGAATAACAAAGTTACCCGTTCGTTATAGACACACAGCCTCAATTAAACCAAATTTGGGTACGTAACTTATGTACGTGACCTTAACCACAGCGACTGTTGCCTGTGTGTAAGAAGGGGTTAATAATGATTTATTTTGGCTTTAAGCCATATCAGCACCACAATATTTCACAAGGAAATTCTGAGGGTATCTTCCCAACTGTTTCCTAATGCACTTCAATAACCTCACAATGAATTGAGAAGGAAAGGATGAACTTGGCAGTCGGCGTGTTGGTCAGCTGCTGCACAGTGAACAATGCACGGAGCTGGGAACAGGGAAGCTGAGAGCAATCGCGGGACATCCCCTGTGCCGTGAGCACCTCCATCCCCTGCACTCAAACCAGCCACAAATCCTCCAAAATAATCACTACAAGCCAGTGTGACTTAAGGCTGGATCAACACATTCATCTTTAAGGTCCCTTCCAACCCAAACCGTTCCATGATTCCATGCTCCAGGGAGGGTGTCCAGGGCTGTACATGTAAACTCTGGCACTTCCAACATTTTTCAATTTGTTGCTTGATTTTGCAACCTTAATGACCTATGTGCATATAAACCTTTAAACACTTCGAAGTGTGACATTAGGTATCTAAATGGTTTTGCTGGGCTAAGGGCAGTGATGTTTCCAGCCTTCCCTGGCCCATGGACCCAGCAGAGGCTACAAGAGCTCCCACCGGGGTCCGAGGGGCTGCACTGGCTGCAGCCGGAGCGCGAGCTGGTGCAGCCAAAATCACCGTGAGCCCTCACCCACCACGAAGCCGCAGAGCAATATCTGCTCCCCTCCCCAGGACCAGACCTTCAGCAAAGTTCGGCGCGAGAGAAAAGGGGGGCAGAGCCCTTGGAAATTGATAGCCTGTTTCAAGCGTTATTTATCATTCCCAGCACAGACACTGACATGTGCCTTTTGAAAGGGGATACTGTACCTTTAACCTTGACTGTGAGCACATTGGTAATTTGGGATGCGAGCCTGGGTTCAAGCGAGGTGACCTTTCTGGGGGAGGGGCGGGATGGCATTTATTTATGAGGCAGTTGGAAATTTTTGACATCACATGCTAGTCCCATTATTCACATGTTACATGACACAAGAGTGGCCCTTTTAATGCAACATCACATCAAAAAATTTGATTTTCTGCTCTGACAGCAGGCCTGTCCTCTGTAGTTCCCCCAAATGTAATCTTTTCAGGTTAAAGGCCGCAGGAAAGCGATTTAAAAAGCACACGGCTTTCACCAAACATGGAAAAACAGGTCCTGGACCAGGAGCGTGCGCTCAGCGAGGGCAGGGATGCTTCGGGGCTAGAGAGAAATGGTCTTTTAAGTGCAAAAGCACAGTTGCAGTCCTGGTGAGGGGAATCCTTCTGCCTGAGCCCACAGGGTGTGATGCCCAGGGGTACCACAGCCCAGCCCCAGCAAGGTCCAGCATCACACAAACCCACCCGGGGCTGCCTGCACTGTAGCAAGCAGAGGGATGGATCCCACCTTCCCACACTCTGCCCTCCCACTTGTGAGATGTGGGATGCGACATATTCTTCCTCCAATACACACAAATAGCACACGCAGCTTCCTCAACAGATATTAAAGTGGGTTTGAGCCTTCACTGCACAGTAATATTCTGTACATGCTTATGTTTAGCAAGAAAAAAATGCTTTTTCTATCCTATGTAAAGAGGTACACCACAAAAATTAGGCTTACACTGATAATTCTATCAGAAATAAAAGTTTGTGTATAGAAAACGCTATTTCATGGCTGTGCTGTACTTCTGGCAAAGGAAGAGGTGCTGTTTGCTCACGGAGCCCCAGCGGCAGCGCGCACATTAGCTCAATAACCACACGCCTGCTCTGTGCTGAGAGCTGGTTCGTGGAGCTATACACTCATTTCCATAGAATTTAAAACATCAGCTAATGCACTTAAAGATAATGAAATATATTTCACAATAACGCACCACAAAGCATATATGTTAAATTACACATCAGCTAACTCCACAGAGAGAAGAAAATAGTTTTTATGTTTAACTTTTCTAAATATCCTTGGATGAGGGCAGGCAAAAGAGGAATTTTAAGGTGGCTGATTTATAGCTGGAAAAACATTTCTAAGATTGTTACAATTGCTTTATAGAAATATCACCCAATGTTGATTACGAGGCTGATACTGAAATAACATTACAAGTAAATAAAATGGGCTAATTTTATCAATATTTTTATCAGTATAAACAGTGTTTTCTAAATATACTACCCTAAGTACATGTAACAAGGAAAAGAGACCCGAACATATTAGGAACAAGTAACTCTTATGAGTACAAAGGATGCTTTTCTATTCTTATGGTAGAATTTTGCTGTGTTATTTACCACTTCACCCAGGGAATCAAACCTATAAAGGCCTTTTTACATTCACTGCTATTCAGTACAAAAATACAAAATTAAATTTAAAAGTGATCTGTCCCAGCCAGCCCTGTTTCACTTCCATTCAGGTTCTCTCCCGCGGGCACAGGACCCGAGCCCTTCGCAGCCTGCACTAAGTTGGCTCCAGACGATGCTGGAGATTGGAAAATGTCAATTGAAGTTGCCCTGCAAGCCATGAGGCACCACCAGGCCACACACACACCCCCCACAGCCCCCTCCCAACCACAGGCAATCACTGCCCAAATCAGCAGGTAGGGAAGGGGAAGATGGGCTAGAGAAGCCAGGTTTATGAGCCAAAGCTCAGAGACAAACATCTACAGGAAAACCCTCCTCCAGGAGCAGGAGGAAGAAGATCCTAAGGCAGTATTACATTTTTACAGATTTATATGGGTTTTGAAGCTAAGTCCCAAGACTGTCAGAAGATAGAGGGGGAATTATTTTCTTCTTATTAAAAGAATGAGAAGACCCAACATTGATTTTGTCCTTCATCACCACACAAAAAACCTCCCAACTACTGAGAGGATGACGGTATGGATTATCACAACACCGTAAATCAAAGTGAATGTATTTATTAGGGAGACTCTTTGTTGTACATGTGTGTGCTGTTTGTTGGCCCATACAGTTATTATTTTAATTTATGGTTTGATTTTTCAACTCTCTCCTTCCCCTCACAAGACCGGAGCCTGTCTACAAGTTTTACTCACGCCAGTTAAAATCAGCATAATGAAATGTCATAGCCAGATCCCATCACTCCGCAAGGATGTCAGGGCCGCATCATCTCTGGGACCCATCCAGAGTCCTGCAAAACTTCGCTTCCACTGCTGGGAGGGGCTTCAGTGAGGGCAGCAGGTGGGACATGGTGATGGTGACAGCTAACGACATTGGCAGCACGCAGGAAGGGAGCCTCTCGTAGCTGTTTCACAGGTCTAACTATAATTAAGTGCAATAACTTTAAACAATTTCCAAATCCCACCTCATCTCTCATTCTTTTCCATTCATAACCTCATTAGTAATAAGGCATATTTCCGTGGAGTCAGTGTTATACCAGGCTGTGATGCAGGAACAGGGCAGAGAGGAACAGCACAGAGGAGTTCAGCTCAACTTTCCATCTGCCCCAGCTTAATTTAAACCAGACTCAACGCCCTCATCTGTGGCAGCTAACGATAGCACCCACACTTCAGGGAATTGCCAGGCTCACAGATCCAGTTCTAGGCATGCAAATTCATGGCTTGGGTGCTCAAAGCATGACATCGGCCCCCAAAACATCTATTTGGGGTTTTCTTTAAATGCTTTCTGGTTTCTGAACTTTTGGGGCTATTTGTTTTAATCTTCTCTTTGAAGACGTGAACTTTTGGGTCCTGCATTGCATATCAGCTGTGATCAGAACGCAGCCTCCACAACACCCCATCAGAAAACTAAGTAATGGGAGCAGCATCAGTTACCTTTGGCTGCAGTCATGTCCTGGCAGTTTGCTGTCCTCCGCTCTTTTTCTTTTTTAAGAGAAGAAAAAGAAACTAGGGAATGGGACTTTGCAAGCCTGATGTGAGCTAACTTAATCTGAAAAATAAAACACCTCTTTGACAAGGGAGAGCCCTTGACACATTGCTAAAAACAACAAAATGCAGCACCTACTTTGGGAGGCAGGGGGACACAGTACGAAGGAAATTACCTTGGAAAAGTGTATTTTTTCGCTAATATTTGTTGTTCTGTGGATAAGAAAACCATTGTGCTCCCACAGCAACACGCATCAGTAGGAACATCTTCTGGTCACACTTTTTATCAAAGGTGTTTGAGCAGCAGCAAGGCAGGCACGCAGAGCGCTCCCGTTCCCCAGGGAGGAGAGCAGGACGCCACTGCCACATCCAGCCTCACACCTCTCTGCACATTGCAACCATGCGACATTTTCCTGCGTGTGAAGTCACAGTTGGCTTCCAGGGAGTGCTGGTTCAGTTCTTACCGAGCACCCTTCTCCAAAGGGAAGCAGAACGCCATCCACATCCACTCCTGCCTCTCCAGCACATCTCAACGCTCACTCCTCTATTTCCCACCTACGCCCCTCCCGCGCATCTGACCTTGGTGCCCTCTGGCTTCAGCAATGCCTCCTCTGCTATTACTGTCCAGCTCCCCTCTGCCTCCCCCTGTCCATTTAAACAGCATTTTTCTTCCCTCCTCCCTCACACTGATTTGGCATCAGAGCAGGGAACAATAAGATCACAGGAAAGTGTCCAAGCTCTCCGTGCCGATGCCCAGATGAACTGCTGCTCTGGCCGCTCCAAGGCAATTACAGGACGGCTTTGCTTGGCTGCAGCCAGCCAGAGCAAACCCTTTGAAAGCAGAGGTTGCAGAGACTGTTAGGCTTTAAAATTTGAGACAATTTTCTATGAGATGGCAGGAGACGTGACCTGACACCAGAGAGGAAAGCTCCGCTACAGGGCAGCAAAATGGGGCAGAAACTGAGGACTGGCAAGATGCAACACGCATAGGAAGCTGCAGTTTGTCAGCTTTGTACTGGCAAGATGCAACTGCAGCCCTACTGTTCAGGAAATGAGCTAAGGAATCCTGAGTGAGACAGAGCAATGAGAAACATCTGCTCCGCTCACAGTCCTGTGAAAAATGTCAACAAAATAGTCAATTCTACTAAGGCTGTTACTAAATGTGTTGGGAATATCCTTACAGAACAGGCTTTTGGGGCTATTTTTTAATAATTGCCTCAGTTTTGGTTATTATGTGGAAAAGGATTTCGTAGGAAGAATCCACAGAAAAGCAATAAAAGTGTACAAAACTGAGTAAAGAAAACTTTTATCTAAGTGGGCTTTTAAAGATTACAAGTACACATCTGGACAAAAAAGTAGGAGGGGCAGGGAAATCAAGGGCTCCTACTCCTTATCTTCACATACCAAGGAGAGGTCACCCAAAGAAACCTAAGCAAATGTCTTTAAAAGGGAAATTGTGTTATTCTCAAAACCCAGCAGCTGAATTGGGCACTAAAGGATTATAATGGACACAATCTTCCCACTGGGTAGCACAGTCCTGCAGAGAGATAGTGAAATGGGGGCCAACCAGTGGGGAGTGGGACAGGACAGAAGTCAAAGCTGGCAGGGTTACAACCACATGACTCTGCAGAGATAGTTTCAGACATGCCCATCATGCTCCCTCCTGTCACTTCTTCACCAATCCCATCACACCTACAAAAACACCCATCTCCAGCTGCTTGACATCGCACATCCTTAACATCACCCCCAATGAAGTGTCCTTGTCCACACAGGCCTTCCCCAGGAAGTAATAACCCATTCCTGTTCCACCACACCAGCGTTCCCATTATGTTTGCACAATACCACACGGGTACCCACCACACACATCAGGGAAGATTCACAGATCTCCTGGTCCATTACCCACCTCCTAACACTCACAGAAGTGGTTAAAGGATCCCTTTTTCCCCTGCCTGGTGCCTCTATTAATCCTGGCCTCAGCTTCTTGGTGTTGTGCTAAATAAGCACCCATCCATCTTTCCCCCTCATCAAACATATATGAAGCAGGTCAGTGTTATTAGGAGAGGCCAGCTGAGGTACATGGAAAGATTAAGCATGTTTTATAGGAGTACACAGCAAAATACACACAGTTGTGAGAACAGAGTTCAGGAGTTCCTGGCTCTGGCTGGGCTTCAGTCAAACTGGAGGTTGTAACTATGACTTTAGTGTGCCAGTTCACATGAGCTGAAAGATTTGCCCCATCTCTGCACTTCACAGCTACAGTGAATACAAAACTGAATAAAGAGGGACCCACGTGGGGATACCAGGAGAGCATCTTTGAGAAAGGGAGCATTTTCTCACAACAGCAGATTCAAAACAAAACCAAAAGAACAGCGAAGAGAAGAAAAACACACAGCTTCATTTCTAGTATTACTGAGTTTACTTTGTTGGGGTTTTCCTCCAAAATTAAGAGGAGACATCGAAGGACCAACTTTCTGGAGCTCCTCTGCTTGCCTGGCGGCAGCACACACCTCCACCCGCAGCAGGCTCTCTCCTGTAGCTGCTAATCCACTCCGATGCTCAACAGCGGAGCCTTGAGTTTTCACGGATTTATGCCCTACACCGCACACAGTTCTGTCTGTTTCACGGTTATTGTTCTCACCGAGTCTACTTCATCATTTAAATTATTAACAGCAGAATTACACTGACTGAGATCTCCTAGAACAGGCAGCTTTAAAATACAAAGGCTTGCATTGTAACATATTGATACGCATTGACTGGAACAGATAAATCAGGAGAAATTTAGATTTAAGGGTCATTGCTTCATTTCAGTGCTAGTTGGAGGTTTTTTGGTATAAGAATAACACATGAAAAAGCCGGAAGAGCTCCTTTAGATGGTCACCTGCTGACCGTCACTCATATATTCAAATACCTCCATGCCATCAGTGGCCTGAAGCTGCCCCATAGACATGCCACAACATCGCGGCACGAAGCACCTTCAGCACTTCTTGAGCCCAGACCAATACCAGCTCCATGGCAAAGCAGGCACCCAGCAGCCCGGAGCAGCACGCTGAGTGAGCAAATCTGCCATGAACCTCAGCAGGACAGAGACCTGAAGCAGAAACAAGTTCTTCCACCACACTCAAAGTCTGCAGAGTACAGACCTTGTACAACCACATGCAGCAAAGATGTAAATCAAACCCTCACAGAGAGAAGACAGTGACCCTGGTGGAGTGGAGGAGGAAAAGCAGGACAGGAGCATCAAGAAACTCCTAGGTTCCAGCAGATTGATTTCTTTCTTTCCCTCTACCATCTTTTCACTAGGAAGGAAAAATAGTTTCCCACCAGCCTGTTAACACCCCTATTGCTGTCATTAGCTACACAGAAAAGAAAATTCAAGTGTTATAATTGCATGAAGTCTCAGTAAATCACAAAATCTCAAGCAAATTCATCCCTCCCCTTTGACTACAGTTTTAAAACACAGCATGTGAGAAACCATGATCATGAAACACCACTGATGTTCAGAACAACCACAAACCCCCCCACCTGCTACCCACCACAACCCTTTGGATACCTCAAGCAGTTTGTCCCAGCTATAAGATTCTGCAGCAAGAGGCAACTACAAACTGATTTCAGACTTAACAATATTCATTAATAACAGGCCAGGCAGTGCCCCTGTTCAGACTATGCATATGGTTTGAATACACAGCATTTGCTTTTCCCATGCACTGCATTACATATTTATACTGAAATAAAAGCTTGCTTTCCCTCCCCGCTTCTTCCAGAGTAATTGACAGATGGATCCGATTCAGAATAAAGTAATCAATGCACTCAAATAGGTTCTACCTATGCTGCTTTGCCTGGGCTTCAAATATTTTATCACACAAGGGTCTATGGACTTTTTTTAGACATTAAAGTGCACACAGCTTTTCAGTTGATATTTATTTTTTTCAAAAAATTCTAGCTTTCTGAAGCAATACCATCTCCACAATCAAGTCAAAAATCCAAAATAGCTTTCACTGTACTAATAACAAGAGTCTTACGTGCAAAGACAAGTTCCTTTCAAGTACAAATAAAGGGTATTTTCATTACATCATATATCCAAAAACATAATACTCAGTTGGTCACCCAGGTGGGAGATGCCAGAGTTAAAAGCTGGTTCAAGGCAGGTTTTCATAGTCACCACCTGCAAGCAATATCTGAGCACACAAGCTTCATTTTGGAGAGTAATGGCGAAAACAATGCCACAAAAAATAAGCTTCCCACTTAAATAGTGGCAAGGACAAGACAAAATAGTTTTAAGGGATCTTAGTGCCAGTATTTATCAAGATATTCTCTTTCTAGTACAAGGCTAAGGAAATTTCAAGTCACAGCTGCCATCAGCTCCACCACACAACTCTATCAAAGCTTCCTGAAGACACCGACTGCTTCTCCAGCAACACTTCCAACACTGCAGACCGTGGGGCCCATAGACAGTCTGGCTGAGAAGAAAAGCCTTTACCTCTATAATTACTTACATGGCACAAAGTCATTTCATTACAGACAGAAAGAATCAAAGTCATCCTTCAATTCCTACAGCTGCAGAGATACTTAACCAGGTAATAGGAGATGAAAACCCAAACATACCCACAACTATCAGAGCAGCTCCCTCCCTCTGCAGCTCCAGGGCCGTTCACACTAAGGCAGCTCAGCTGCTCCACCCTTACTTATATTGACTCCTTCCTACCCATAAGACATCTCTGACAAGTCACTGATGCCCTGCACCTGTGCAGCATTTGCTAGTGCTGCTCCCATCACCTGGTTGTGCTCCAGCAGCTGATACTGCACCATCAGCCCCAGGCAGGCAGCGGAGCAAGGCCTAGGCTGCTGCCCTCATCCCAGACGCAGACCTGGGCTGGAAAAGACCTAGAAGCAGCAGCAATAAAACTAAAGGGATCCCTACATCCCAGAAGGGCAAAACCCAGAATGAGCTCCTTTACACACTGGGCTCAAACATCAGAAGGGTACCAGAGAAAGTTAAAGCACGATTCTCCTTTACTTCTGAAAAAAAGAGCCAGCTATTCTTGCCTTCAACGCTTTTCTCTTTCCTCATTGTTCATAATTACACATCTCACATCAATGGGCAACCCTCAGCTCTCGGATGGAGCAGCGAGTGGGCTGCTAGCTTTACTTAGTTGCATTCTTCTTCCTCGAGTCTGTACGCATCCTAATGACGCTTCCAGCTGGAAATAGCTAGATTCTCTCCTCGGAATAAATCAATCAACAGAAAACTTGCTGCAAAGGATTAATTACCCAGATCACAGAACCAAGATTGGAAGGCATGTTTGGAGACACCTAGCCCAATGCTCCTGCTGAAGCAGGGTCACGTAGAGCAGTGGGTCCAGGACCACGCACAGCTGAAAATCTCCAAGGATGCAGATGCCACAATTGGGGCAACCTGTGCCAGTGTCGGGCCGCCCACAGAGGGAAAAGGTTTTTCTTGTGTTTAAGTGTTTTTTCCTGGATTTCAGGTTGTGCCCATTGCCTCACATCCAGGGGCTGACCGAGAGGACAGAAGGGGCACATAAGCAGATCTTTCTGCTTTTGTGGGGTGAGCTCACCCTTACAGGTGGGCGTGCTGCAAGCTTTGCTTACTTTTAGTATTAATTGTGAAGAGCTGAATTTGAGCAATTAATTTACTTTAATGTTCTCTGCTCTGGGGTACAGAGGCTGTTCTGCACATACGCTTATTGTTCAAATGAGCATCACCACATAACTCTTCCCCAAACACATAGTTACTGTACGAGAAAGGTTCTGGAGATGCTAGTATGCTGGCTCAGTGTTGTGAGGGCTGTGATGAGCAAAAAGAACTCATCGTGAAAAATATTTTGAAGTTATTCTGTATATTGTGCTCTTTCACATCAATTCTTGCAATGATATCTATAATCAGAGGGGTAATAATTAGTGATAATCGGTTCATTCACTCTAATCTAGTTAGTGTTCCCTATCCTCCTCGCGACTTTGCTGTAAGCCAGCAACAAAAGAGATGCGGAGGAGAAGTCGCTCAAAGGGACTGCCACGTCCACCTCCCTCCTGCCTTGCGGGGCTCTTCCAGCCAGGAGCAGGCACAGTATCACAATATAAAGCATTAGACATGCTCTGGAAACCCTTTGCCCAGCTGCTCATTAGTACTGCATTAGTCTGTAAACTCAAGCGCAAAACGCCTAGTTCAAGTTGCTCTTTCTTGATGTACTTGAAAGGTCCTGTGAATTTATGGCAGGATAATGCAGAGCACAGCACCTATTTATGAGTTGATCATTTGTACAAAACCCCCCTCAAAGCACCGAAGGTTACCATTCGACCAAGAGCTGCACTTAGCTGCTCAGAGGGCAAGAAAGCCAAGTATATGAAAGTTAAAAGCATTAATAAAAGTGTGACTTATAAATTACTTCATCTTTGTCACCCTTTTTGAAATGGGGTGAGAGAGGCCAGGGTAAATTTATTTTTTAAGTGCTTTCTGAGACCTGCAAGGGTCAGCCCTGAAATGCTGTACTCTATAAATCATTCCATGCGTATCTGATAGATGCGAGTGCATCATAACATTAACAAATATTGATTTGTTTATCATTTGCAACTGTTTATAGCTAAACAGCAGACTTTAAAATATTTGTAGGGGGAAGAAACTTTAATCTATGAGAATGCAGAAGAGGAGCTGCCCTGGCTGCAAGAGAAAAAAGCAACCAATGTTATTCTGTCACCCGACTGCTGGCTCGGTGTACTTGTTACAGTCATATTATGAAACCAGTTATTTCACAAAATGACTAAAATTTCCAGGCGTTTCATGAAACAACTTGTATCACTGCTGAGAACCACAATGAAACCTTACATTACGGGTGCTCGGTTGAATCACGTCTACAAGAAGGCGAAAGCAGAGTCTGCAGCGGATAACCGGCGTGTGGATGCAAATGCTGCAGGACAAAAGTTTGGCTGGAGAAGGAAGGATGGGTGTTCTTTCCCCCTCAGCATCCTCCCCATCCTGGGATGGCTCAGCTTTGCTGCATCACAGGGACCCTGGAACCAGGGACAGGCCCCACTGCCCTTCCCGGATGCCATCAGGCAGGCATCGTCCAGAGCTGCGCCTCACATGCTTGCCCAGCACGACAGGAGGATGGTAATGAATACGGTGGGTGCTAAGGTAAGTACTGCTCCTGGGACATTACCCTGGGACATCACACAATCTAGAATAAAACACAGGGTGGCTTGCAGTTGTATCTAAACGTGTACACCTACATCTCTCTGTGCACATCTCTCCAAGTCAAGTGTCCAACAGCCATCCACAAGCACTTCGCGGAACATTGTCCTGTGGTTTCCATCCATTCCACGCAGTTCCCAAAATCAGTCATTACACAAAACGACCAGAGGTAGAATTCAATCCGTGGAACATTTTACAAAGAAGTCCTGGGAGATGCAACTAGGACATACAGGTTGCAATACTTCTTGCCCACTAACAATGATCAGGGCCACCAACACATCTGACTTCAGATTTCTGGCCAAAATCAGTGATGCAGGCATAAGATTTATCCCTTGGAGGCCTCTGGGCTGTTGGGTGGGCATGGAGCACCATCATCATCACCAGCCCACCATCAGTCACCAGAGAGCCCAGGAGCTGATCTTACATCATTATCCCCTGCAAGGTTATAGACCTGCAAAAGACGGCAACATCAGCGGTTCCGTATTTTCCTTGGTTTAATGTTATGCAGCAGGTTGTAAATGCAGGGAAGACACCTGGAACAGGAGGAGCAGGTTTGAAAAAACCACAATAAAAATCTCATTAACCTAATGAAAGAGACAAACTGTCTGGCAAATCCATTCCTGATGCTTTAAATCATTAGATATTAGGGTAAAACCCAAACTTTTTCATTAAGCAACTGCAATAAAAACTGGGTTGTTTTCTCTCCCCGTTTTCTTTTCTTAAACAGCACAACTCTTTGCTTTTATTTATTTTGGGAACTTGACAGGCTCGATAACCAATTTCTATGCAGAACCACCCACCATTCACATCTCAGAAAGCTAATGAAGTATCATAAAGTTGCCCCAGGAGACACATACATGGAGACAGGCACAAACTTTTCAGGAGAATACTAACTGTAATTTCTTCAGGTGGGAAAGTAAAATTATGTAATATAAATGAAAACAAAATCAAATAACCACCCATCAGTAGTGAAATTCAGTTTGCAAAGGACAGGCATCTCCTTTCCAGCGCAGCAGTTCAGCAGCAGCTTCTACTATGGGTTAAAAAAAACTTCTCAGCTTCCCACACAGGAAAAAAAGCTGAGGAGTGACAATATCAGATTAAATGGTGCTGCACCAAACGGTAACCAGGAGCCTGTAACATGCATAGAAATAGAAAGAACCATTCAGATAAAGGGCATGAATGCAGCATCTCTTATCGTGAGGGTTCCCCGAGTGCTTTTCGGGGGCTGCATTCCCACTGATAAGGAGATTTTTCTCCTGGTTGACTATCACACCATGATAGTTTCCATTGGAAAACACCGGAGAGTGGGTCTCTCAAACCAAAAGGTTTGAGAACAAAGTCATCCTCTCAAATAACAAACTCTATTAAACTGAAATCCATGCAGATTTCAGTGTGCACACATTCTCATTCACCAAAATTTTGGTAGCTCCAAATTAAGTATCTGGTTATTTTCCTGGGAGAAGGTTATGCTGTAATTGCAGTGGTACCTGTTTGCAAATATATACTGATAAATTTGTTACATCCAGCGTTATAAGAATGTATTGTTCAAGCTTAGTGGAACTGAGACCCCAAAAGCTAGACAATTCTCATAGTAAAACAGCTAAATCAGGACATTCTGAACCCCAGAGCAAAATCTGGGCATGCAGAAATAGCAACAACTCTCCTACCCAGCTGTTGTCTCCAAGAAGAGCATCCATAGGCTTCCAAGCAGCAGAATTAAAGCCTTGTTTACATCTGAACAGCAAATCATATTGTGATCATATTGTGTCCGGTAGTGGTGAAGTCCTACAGCTCTTACAGAACGCCCTATCTGCTCGTGAAAAGACCCATTCTTGGGGAAAATGGCAGCGCAACCCCAAAATAACCACAGCCAGTTCAGGCAACGAGAGTTTGGCTGCGCTGTCTTGCAGCTGGCCATGGGCATCCTCGGGATTTGCGCAGGATGATTTACAGGCAGCACGTTCAAAACCCCAGGGTTCTGGGCTGGAAATTGATAATGCTAGAATTGGTTTAATATCCCCGAATTACGGCACCGTCGCTTGGCATGTATATTTGTTCAGAATAGCTGCTCCTCGCTTAAACCCTTTGCTTCCCAGGAACAATCTATACCTGCTGTAAGCTCAGCACTTTGTCCTAGGAAACGCCTGTTTGTTTTAAAGCTTCTCCTTCCCAACCCACATGAGACACGGTCACCATAAAAACAAGTTTACCAAACGGCTGCCTGCAGAGCTGCATCACAGCTGAACCCCAGGCAAAGCACAGATTAGCTTTTTCCTTGGTGGCAAAGGAATTATAAATGGCCCAGCATGTGCTGGTAGTGCAGGGGTCAGGAGCAGGCACCGGCTCCAGCCCGTGCTGGATCTGGGGTGCATGGAGCCGTAGAAGCGCTGCCATGCACGGCGCATCGCTCCAGCACAGGAGAGAAAACTCAGTAAGACCCTTTCTTACCAATTACAGGTCGTCAATATTGACTATCTGAGGGATTTCCATGCTCAGGAAGCAAATTAGAAACTCAATACCTGAACTATTCCTAAATGCAGTTATCAACTTCAGAGTTTTATCTCATAAAACCAATTCAGCTTAGAGTTTAATTCTATTAAATTAGGGCTTAGAAATAAGATTTGCTCTGAGAATGAATGCATCATTAGTTTTAAAATGCAATATACTGAAACCCAAAATGTGCAGCATTACGGTTTGAAGAATAAATGAGTAGAGATGGCACCCAAATGTACTTCTCCCTAAATATATTTACCAGCCTTGGAAAAATCCATTGGCTCATTAGGACAGCGAGTCTTTTGGTGTGCGGGACGTCCCCCTTCTTTAGGGAACGATAATCCTCTTGTGTCTCTCCTTGGCACAAGTTTTTCCTTTGTTCTTAAAACCTTCTTATTTCAGCAGCTGACAGAGAAAAAAGAATCAGCATCCTCTTTCTTAATAAAAATGCCACAATGAGATCCTGTCGGGCTTGTGCCAGGCATGTCAAAGGAGCAGGGACTAATACAGGAAACCTCAAGAACTCCCCATTTTGTGCAAGTTACAGTATATGGAAGAGTCACATAGGGCTGTTTTTTTAAATCAGGCTTCCAATACATGAAAAGCACCCTTCCATGGGGTGCATGTAATCTCTGAATAGGGCCCTTAGTTTCCTGTGGTATTGTATTAAAACCGATGTTTGATACAATAATGCAGGGATAGAATATGCTCAGAAGAGGACAAGGTAGCCCAACGGTGTCTGTCCCCTTGCATTACAAACCGCTGCGCGTTCTTTCATGCCGTACTGGCCGAACCGATGCAAGTCCAAGGCAGCACGAGAACTATACGGCTGGAAGACAGGCACAAATAGAAGGGAAAAGCCAAATGTCACACCAAAACCGCTACAAATCTTAAAAAGAAATACGATATCCTTATGAGACACGTTTCACCGTCGTTGTTTATTCCAGATGTGGTATTTCAGATGGTCCAATGAAAACAGTGGGCTCCTCTTCAGGCCTGGCCACGTACTTTGCATTTAAAAAAGCTCCTTTTTCTAAAG
Organism: Phaenicophaeus curvirostris; assembly: GCF_032191515.1. Taxonomy (NCBI): domain Eukaryota; kingdom Metazoa; phylum Chordata; class Aves; order Cuculiformes; family Cuculidae; genus Phaenicophaeus; species Phaenicophaeus curvirostris. Next base: position 17,997,197 of record NC_091405.1, read on the forward strand.
AAAATAACGCTGTCTCCAAACACTATTGCAGAGTGAGTTAGCAAACTGTGCAGTGCTGCCAGAGCATCACAAAATAATTGGTAGCCCATTGTCTCTTACACCGAAAGCCTAGATTAAAGCTTTAAAGATGTATTATAATATGTGTTAATTTGCTATTTTTACTCAAGTAGACGATAACAGTTTTGTTATTATTGAAAGTACAAAAATAAAACCAACTCAAATGATCTAATTATAATTTTTGGTAGCAGAAGAGTCATATGGAACAACACAATCGACTCTATAGAGCCTAAAGTACTTACCAGTAAGTATTTTAATATAACAATTCATTTGAAAATGCATGCAAAGCTGTGAAAGTAAAGAGAAAAGGATGAAATTATAGATGTCCATCTCATTAGTTACGCAGCAGCTTTGTGGGTTGTTGCCCAAACCATCGCCCCCCCCTTCAAGCAGGGTCTGATTTTACAATATTGAGCCAATTCTCACGTTCAAAAATTAGCCAGGGAGGTACATTGTAGTCAGATGTTTGTGTTTTTCCATACAATTTCTCTCTTCCTTAATTTTTAAATTATATTTAGATCAAAACAGTCCTTGTATTTTACATGAACAAAAGTCTCAACCTTTCCCTTTTATGTTCCATCTTCAAAAGCAGTAAGAACTTGTCCCGTGGGCCAGGCAACATACTACGAAATATTCTACAGTTTTGCTCCAATTCATAGCTGCTTTTACTTGGTTTTCACTGAGCAGGATGGCTTTATCTGTTCCAAGCAGTGAAACAGAGCAGCCCAGCTGAGATGCTACAGGGCCGCTGACATTTGGAACACTATTTTCAGTCCTATTTTACACACACTTTCAAAATTTATCTTATGAAAAATAAAAATCAGTTGGAAGATGGGCTCATTGGTGTCTCTGGCAATGCAGACGACCTACTTTCAGCCATAAAGAATGGGAAAATTGCATTGCTATGGGTGGCAAAGTTAAAGGAAGGAAAGAGTCAACACCTGTGCAAATGCCCAGGGAAATAAAATTCAACTTGGAATGGTGCATTGGAGAGAATGGTTGTGTCAACCCGACACCTCTGCAACATTGCATCCCTGGCTGCACTGGGGTAAGGGACAAGGACGCTGGGGTCCCTCACTCCAAGAGATTCACAGGAAAAATCCTGACATCATATTTTTTCCTGACTACTTGTACCATGCAGAGAAACAGCTGGGAAACAACGTGGTTTCATAAGTGTAGCCTAAAAGTGACTATCACCTTACACATATATTAACGATGCACTTACAAAAATGCAGAACGAGAGAAAAGCAAACAGAAGGGGGGAAGCAACCCCAAATTATTTTTAAAAGGAACTGCTTCTTTTAAGAGAAAATTAATGAGGATTAATCAAGGCACTACCTAAGAATAAAGATAGAAGTTAAAACAAACCAAAAGAAAAAGCTGTTAAGGTATCAAAAAATACTATATTTGTGGCTAAAGTGACAACTATAAACTTCTCATTGATACTTTATATTTTGTGTGGCTTTCTGCCTATAAACAAATTGTAAAAGATGGCAACAGCTAATTTAAAAAATAAAAAGCAAAGTGTTGCAGGAGAGTCTAAATTGAGTCTGACAGTCAAGGTCACATAACTTTTCACTTTTATTTAAAGACATTGCCTTGATTACTGAAAAATATTGCAAGATACATACACACAAATCTCGAGCCAGGATAGCCAGCATCTGACTATATTGGTGGCTTCTTGTCTGTTGCTTTAAAAGGAACAACAGCAATAATCTCTTAAATTGCCAAACGTTGTGTAATTATCAAATTATGGAAAATTGTCAGAAATCATTGATATTATTTTTTGAATTATGCTTTCAGTATAAGCAATCTGCCCTAACCCGTCCTGTTATGCCTAAATAAATAGAAATTGTTTCTGGAGATATCAAAAAATGTTTGCTGCTTTAGTTCACATAAACGGAAAGCGTTCATTATACCTTTGATTTATTTTAATTGTATTTACATTGTTCTAGTCCTTTTACTGCAAACTTGGAGAAAAAATGTTAAATCCAGTTCTAAAATTCATTATCTGTACAGAAAATGAGTTGAGCCTGCAATACATGTTTCTAGCACTGAAGGATTAGACGAAGCGTACAAGATCTCATGTCTAACGCGACCGTTCTCATGGGCCCATTAGAGTCTTTATAGGTGGATCTCACTTACATCCTTGTTTAAAAGAAAAAAATACAGATTCTGAAGAGAACTGGAGCCTATTTGATGTTCAGCCTCTATTGTCTCCCAGGCAGACCTGAATGAAAGCCTGGAATTAAACAGCCTTTGAATCTACTTTTCATGGTGATCATTGCAAGTGATATAAAATAAAACAACCTGGTTCCCACTGCCAGCTCCCACGTTCCTTCCCCTTCATTCACGCACTTTCAAAGTTTATATAATTATGATATAATTTTGTCATAGAATTTTTATAAATTAAAGGCAATGATTAGCCATTTTCTTTTCCATTCTAAAAACTCCTTTCCGGGACTGGCAGCTCTCCTGGTTTTTCCCTTATGGCAGCGCACAAGCACCTTCAGATATTCATATCTCCCCTGGCCTCTGAGAAATTACTTCTGGAATCACTAATCTATACTTGAACTGGGAAACAAATATGAGGTCACCAATATTTTAATCATACACGTACGTTACCTGTGAAATAATGGCTGGAGGTTTGGTACCACCCCAGGGGCCGTTCCCCCAGCTGCCAGCAGCACAAATGGTGTTTCTTAGGGCTGACCAAGGAGGTGGCTGGTGGCAGCTCCTGCTCCCACCGCCCATAGAGGACAACTGCCCAAGGCAAGAGGAGGAACAGGCTGTTTCTCCGCACTATAAATGAGAAACAAAAGGCCGAAGACACAAAAAAAGGCTTTTTCAAACACGCAGGTAACCTGCGGTGGCCTTAGACCAGTTCATTCTTAAGTTAAGAATATTAATTCAGACTCCTCCATCAGCACAACCTATAGGTCCTCACCATTAACTTAATTCGAGGCTGTAACCTTCTCCATCCATCAAGTCCCCTTGTAGCACAAATCTCTTTGCCTCAGTACCCCGCTTACAGGAGGGGGAAAATAGTCTGAAGCCTGAAGGTACGGGAGGATTAACCATGGAATGTGTGAGAACTCCATGGGATCCTCAAGGGACAGAGGCTAGAAAAGTGCTAAATATCACTATCATCAAAACGATCACTCTGTTTCACATCTCCTGTGTGATCTTTGGAACACATATTTTATCCTTTCCCATGACTTTTGCAGTCCCCTCCATACAATTTTCTTAGGATAAAATTCATACTTTATATAAATTATGAAGACGGTCATGTTTTAAAATTACACCAATATACTTATCCATAACAGAAGTAGTGTTATGACCAATAATAATAGCTTGTCTTATTACTAAAAAAGTAAAAATAGTTTGGAAGGCACAGGAAATAAATATCCTATCAATGCTGTAGCTGCACGTCTTCCTCTTTCAAACTGCTGGGGAATTGTTTTTCTTGCCATTTGGAGAGGTATCCTTTGAGGAGGGGCATTTAACATTTTTGGTGACTGTGTTAAGGCAGAGCTTTTTGGCATTTGGAAAGACTATTTTCATAGAATCATAGAATCATAAAATAACCAGGTTGGAAGAGACCCACCGGATCATTGAGTCCAACCATTCCTATCAAACACTAAACCATGCCCCTCAGCAACTCGTCCACCCGTGTGGTGTCCCTTAAACCCCTCCAGGGATGGTGACTCAACCCCCTCCCTGGGCAGCCTGTTCCAGTGCCCAATGACCCTTTCTGTGAAAAATTTTTTCCTAATGTCCAGCCTAAATCTTCCCTGGTGGAGCTTGAGGCCATTCCCTCTTGTCCTGTCCCCTGTCCCTTGGGAGAAGAGCCCAGCTCCCTCCTCTCCACAACCTCCTTTCAGGTAGTTGTAGAGAGCAATGAGGTCTCCTCTCAGCCTCCTCTTCTCCAGGCTAAACACTCCCAGTTCTCTCAGCCGTTCCTCATAAGGTCTGTTCTCCAGCCCCTTCACCAGCTTCGTTGCTCAAACAATGAAACAAATTTTAAAACGGGATAATGAAAAAAACCACTCAGGTAAAATAGCATGTCATGCCAGGCTCATTATACCAAATAGATTGCACTGCCTTTGTATTTTAACTCTGCTATTTTTCTGCACTGAGGTACGTTGACTCATTCTTACTCAGCGGCGCTACCACGATAAGCTAAAACTAATTGCAACAAATTTCAGAAGACAAATCTGTTGTACATGGGGCAAGCGGATTCGGAGCAAACCCAGGTATGGGAGACGAAGACATGGAAACATGGACAGGGAGGGAAGACGTCACCCAGTCCCACTGCGCAGAGGGGCTCCAGGAGGCTGAAGGGCGCTGGGTTGGAGCTGCCACTTACTTGGGTGTCTCTGTGCCATCAACTAGGCCCTGCCTTTCCAGGCTTTGGGGGTCGGACACGCTCCCCACAGATGCAGGGGGTGTGCCCAGTCTGTCCCGGCCAGGACCATGATCCCCTCCCTGAACACTGTGCGAGCTCCGCACCAGCCGCACGCCCACCACAGTGCCCCAGCACCCATCGCTCCCCTACTCCAGCTCAGAGGGAATGGGAAGAGCCTTCCCTATTCCTGCAGCCTCCCTTTATGCCTCATTAGGGCAGGGAATGCCTAAAATCCCGCAAAAATATTGCAAAACGTGAGGCGAAGCCACTTCACCTACTGTGGCGACCGATGTGTTTTTAAATGGCCACCGCTGCACCTGACACACGAGCCTATCCATGTACGGTGTGCAACACGGCGCAGGAGGTTACATCCCCAGGGAAGACGGAAAATCCAAGAGCGGGAACAGCCTGGAAATGCAGAAGGCTCCAAAGTGTCCCCCAGCCTGTTGGGCACCAAGCAAGCGACACGGCTCGGGGAGCTGCCACCAACAAAGCAGTGCCTGCAGCCAGCCCGCGGAGCCATCAGAGCAGGCTGCTCACCGCCTTGTTCGGATGAAGGCAACACGCATAAAGAGGAAAGGAGCAGAGTTATAAAAAGAAAAGAAGAAATCATAAATTAAAATGGAGAGACAAAAAGCTCCACTGAAAATTTTTTTTCTGTGCGAAGCAATAGTGGGAAAAGCATTAAAGCCTTACTCTGTTTCTTCATCTAATGACACAGAAAAAAGTCTTTTCTGCAAATAATTCAAGTAAACAATCTCCAGAATGCACAAACAACAATACCAAATTTCTTGAAATTAGCCAAGCTCACAGAATCAGCAGGCTATTATTGCTGCTTGGAGGCTGCGGCTCCAAAACCATGGGTGAGGCAATTTGGGGCGGGGGGGCGGGGAGAGAAAAGGGCAGAAAAAACAGCCCCTTCGTTCTCCATCATCATTTACCTGGAATTTAGTTCACTGTAAATTTCATTTCAAAAAGAAAAAAAAACCCATGTCAAACTCACCTTGGCTAAATATATTTACTGATTTATAACAAAGATCCGATCCACTTTAACTTGCTAAACACTTCGTCACTGTTTCATATGCACCGCTTCCAAAGAGGGGAAAAATAAAGGAGAGATTTTTAGGTCAAATGATTAAGGAGAAAAAGGATTTAAACCAACATTTTTTTTTAAGTTCTAATTGTTTGCTTATTGACACCAATTTACATGGAGCCACTTAGTGAATAAAGGTTTTCACAGTACACGGCACTTCTTTATGTCAGTTTTTAGCCATCATGTCACAGCCTGGCTTGAAAAGAAGAAATGCTGAAAACTCGTAGGCCAGAAATGAACAGCCTATTAAGATCTGAAAAGCTGTCATCCCCACTGAAAAGACTTGCGTCAGCCACTGAGGATATATTTTAAACCGCCTGTCCGCAAGAAAACTTTAATAATGCAGCCTTGCTCTAATGTCTTGTGAGAGGAGAGGCAATTTTACTTCTTCTATTAACCCAACGTGATTACAATGGCTTATTTCATGGAATATTAAGTTCAAATTCTGCTCCCTGGGAGGACAATAAAAAAAAGAGTGTGCTTATGACATTGCCCGAAATAGCCACAAGGACCGCAACTCCTTGGTGCTTTTAATGCATCCAAGCAGTAATCCACCTTAATTTGCTAATGGTTAAGTAAATTAGCAACAAAATAATAAAATACAAAAAGGTATCAACACAGGAGTAAAATGCTTCCCTCTAAAAAATATTAAAATAACAAAGTGATGTTTGGGTAAGGATAGCGCTGGCCTTTCAACCCTCTCCCTCCCCCCGGCCACCCCCCCGCCAGTGAGGGGAAAAATAAACTCCTTGTGTCGGACGGGCTTTTGCCATGAGGCAATCATAAGCAAAGCGGTTTGTGCCGAGACCACAGCTGGGTCGGCTTTGTGCAAATGGAACCGTTAATAACTGCCTGGGAGCGACAAACACTTTCCAAAGTACCTGAACTATCCCTGTAAGGACACCGGGAAATGGCTCCCCCAGAGCCGTGGGTGCTGAGCTGCGGGGGCCGGGGGCTGGGATGCTGCTGGGCCCTGGGGCCTCCAGCCAGACCCAAGCCCTGAGCTGGACCAAACGGTGCTGCCGCCGCAGGAGCATCCCTGCTGGGGGGCAGCCTGCATCCCAGGGACCCAACACCTAACGGGGGCGGAGGGTATTTTGAAAGTGTTGGGTTTAAACACCATTTGCAAGTAAATCCAGCGATGTAAAAGTCAGGTGGGTCACGTCTGTGGGGAATCCCTGAAAACCCAGGGCCGGGGGACAAACATGTGGCCCCAGGCAGCTGGTCAGCTGGGGGCTCCTCTGCTCCAGCCACCCCAGGGACAACCAGGAGGGATGTTTCTTGGGGGGCAGAAACCTGCCCTCTTCCTTAACACACACGTACAGGCCTGAGCTCGGGCTTAGAAATTAAAATCGGGTTGGTGGTGTTAGTAATTTTGGTCTTGACAGAGTTTAAAAATGAAAAGGCAGGGAAGGAGGCTGCTTGGCCACCTGCTCTGCCCACAGGAACGCAGGCAGCGACACGTTAACCACCTCGACTCCTCTGCCCCTGGCACCGGGTGCTGCAGCCGAACTACCAACCCTGCCAGGAGAGGAGAGAACAGCGTTCGGTGGCAAATCGCTGCCGGGTGCCCAAAAGCCTGGCAGCAAGAGCAGGCAGAAGAAAACTATCACAAACAAGACGTTTTTCTTTCAAACTGGTGTAGGATGTAAAGGAAAAACTCCATTACCCATTCCTGCTTTCTGGCACTGCCTTCCTCCAACTTCTTTCTTTTTTTTTTCCACCTAATGTGGAAAAGGAAATAATTTCTTCATTTAAAAAAAATAATGTATGCAAATAGCCAGTGAAATTATAAATAGCTCCCATTAATTCCTTCTACTTAGTTCACCGATTCCAAAGCAAAAAGGCAAACTTAAATAAATACATTTAAAATCGCCTGCTGTGTAATAGTAAAGACTGCATAAAACTAGAACAATATTTATTTCTTCTTTTCGTAACAGCTCCCTGTTTTATTAGGCCCGTGTTCCGCAGCGATCTGATAAGACGGAGCGAGGCTAAATGGCAAATGGCAAACATCCCAAATCGCAACCTGATGTATTTCCACAGCCCTGACCTTCAGATAAAAATCGTGCAGAAATCTGCAAACCCACCAAATATGCAGCACCGCATGCTCCGAGCTTTTTCAGACACAACAGTTGGGGGCAAAAAAAAAAGAAGAGAGAAGGAAAAAGAAATAAGGGCGTTGCTATTTAAAGCCTTTTGCCTTCCCCTTCCTTAGAATTTCAGGATTACGCTCGTGCGAGGGTGCGTACAGGCAGACCCCAGCAAACCTCAAGGTTTCTCACATCCACAGAGGGGACTGCGGGCTCGGAGCTGCCTATCTGTGCACATCAGGGAAACATATTACATATAAAGGATAGACCCCACTGCTATATTATATGTATATTTAGGAAAATACTTCAAACGGCAAAAAAATTTTGCACTGTGAAATTAGCTAAAATTATGACAACTGTAAGAAAAAAATTATACGGGCAAAATTTGGGTCTGGTGGAAGAATTCTTTGATGTCTGGATTCCAATTTAACCCCGACTGAGTTCTAAGAATCAAATGAACAAAGTATATCATACACCCCAAGTCTGCTTGTCAGTGCTAGTCATCATTTTTATTTTATTCTTTCCAGCCACATGTATTTACAAGACCCTGTGCTGACATTTCCTCCCTCCTTGCTGCATACAGCTCGTCGCCAAACATGTTTGCAACACACAGCCCAACTTTGTATTTATTTATTCATTAAAACACATGCATTAGTATCAATAAATATGTATAACAATATTTTCTTCACGTTGCCGTGCAGATTCCTTCCCCAGCCACGTCTCTAGGTCAGGTGCTGGGTGGGAAATGTATAGAAATAGAGGCACATCTCATATTTTTATATATTTTTAGTCAAAAGACTGTCATAAATACTGCATCTGCACCTATATAAAAATACACTGGGGCTGGGGAGAGCAATATATTTACTAAATAAGACTATAGGTGAATAATAAAACCCTGCTTAAATACACATTCATTTTTTCAGTATCAGTGCACCAAGGTGCTATCGATGGTGTGCATTAGGGAACATCACCTTTATTTTTTATACAGGGGCGTCAGCGTGAAGTCTCTATGAACTGTACACATTACAGGCTAAATAAATACCATAATCCCTCTCGTTTGTGTGTTTTGCATATAAAAATCACTTTTTCTTCAGGTACCAAACCACTTTCTCCTATAAACCTGAACTGAGCTTCAGGATTTTTGAAGCAGTTGTAAAACATTAATAATATATCTAGGTTGTTTAAAGAATATTTCCAAATAACATGAAATATTTAGTCCGTCCCCCCATCCCCACCCGCAACCCTACCGCCACCATAAAAAGATAAGATTTATCATGAAATGTTTGAGGGATAATCAGCCATTTTTGGCCAATATATTTTAATATTTATATACCTGACATAGCTGAATATAAATGATACATCACGATTTTCCATAGTGCATGGAATTTATACAATTAACCAAGTGATCCAATGGCTTCAGGGCACACAAGGTGCAAACAACATTACAGTGGTTTCCTGATTATTGTTATAAATCTTATAAACCATAAAGACATTAAGGTGCATTTTGTTTACACCATTTATTTTCAAATATTATATGCAACAATATCATTTATCATTAAAAGAGTTACCCTTTCCCAGTGTATTTCACGAGCTACATTTATAGAACTATTCACAAAACACAGACTGCAAAACACATGTCTGAAACAGGCAGTAAAATTTGATTATTTTCAAGTTATTTCTAAAGATGATGGTTTTTCATTCTAAAATCAAGAAAACATTTAACCACCAGCTAGATCTGAGAAGACTAATTTAAAAAGACACTTCGACTAAGAAATCTATTTGATTTCGACACACCCTGCTCCCCCTTAACCACACGTGTGTGCTTTTATAGAAAAGCGCATCCTTCCATCCATCTCCCCGCAGCAGCGCAGGAGGCGCAGCCTGCTCCCCCGCAGCACGCTGCTCCCACACCGCTCCTCAGCCCTCGTTTACAAACCCAAACCACGTCAGTCTAAAAAGCTTAATCTACAATTTCAGAGAGAAAAAAAAAAAAATCATTTACAAAGACACAACCCTGGATTTTACAATAATATGTATTTTGCCTGGAAAGAGCTACATCCTCTCTCCCCATTCGATTTAGATGCAGGAGTACTGAGCGTGTATACTTACAAATAAAAATTCCCCCAACTGTTCCCAACTGGTCCTAATGTCCTAGTATTGTTTCAATTATTTTCATTTGGGTTTGCACGCTTTTTGAAATGCCGTAGCCCCAGTATGTGAAATTTGAACCACAAACGGTCCTGAGCGAGCCCTGGCAGCGCTGGGGTTGTCCACCCGTTAGCAAAAGGGACCCGAGCTCTGCAGCTGCTTATCAAATCAGTTTTATGTTTCTGAAATGAGTTCCTGCTGCTGAGCCTGAATTCATAGACAGGCAGGGGGAAAAAAAAAATAGATTGATATAGCCCAAAACAAAACCTCTGAGAACACATCCAGGGCACTGTCTCTTTGTGCACATATAGAGACAGATGGGTATATTTGTTTTATACCTATGGAAACATGACATGCCGATTACACGTATGTGTGGGGATTGTATAGCAAATCCCTGCAAAAATAACATGTTAGGGAGCCACACACTCCTGCTGTAGTTTTGTTTGCTTTACCACAACTAAACAAGGACTTTCCCTTTTTGCTGGCCTTTTTGCAGCAGGTTTCTATCGGGTATTTTTCCCTTCGGAAGGCACATACATCGCTTGCTGAACATAATTCAATTTTTTCTTAAATTTACATTTTTTCTGCAGCTAAACCAATCAGAGGAATAAAAAAAAGCAGCCACAATTTTAGTGTTTACTGTCCTTTTCCTACATGTCCTACATGTCCTTTTCCTTTTTCCTACACCAGCCCAGTGAGACACCCAGAATTTGCTGCTCTCTTTCGTACTTATTGGCCTGCTTAATGGCCTCTTTCTAATACAAAAAAACATAGAAGTAGAGAACAAAAATGTGAAAATGTGCAGAATTGTCGACTTCAGGCATCGGAATTGTTTTGTTGCAAATTTGAAGGTGCTAAAACCTCATCAATGAGTGGGAAATAGCGCTAAATACAAGCTCTGCTAACTTTATTTTTAATGATGACTTTAAAAAGCGGGGATCAGCGAGGTGAATGTAAAAACTGTTAATCTTAAATTTCTACAAACCCAAGTGTCAGGGCAAGCATGTACGGTGCATCAAGCATAACAAGATGAAAACGAGGAGGTGTTGGTGAGGAGGGGGTCCGAGACACATGCTTTTCTTGAATCCCTCTGAATACATTTCACAATTCATCAGGTTTTGTCTTTCCTGCCACGAGTGAGGACAATCAGACCAGACACCCATTAGATTTTTCATGCGTTTTTTTTTTCCCTTGTTCATGACATGTTGGCAGGGAGGATGGCAATTCTGAAATCTTACCAAATGAGAAAAATGTCAGAAACCGAACTGACAGCTCGTGGTTACTATGGTGATAGGTGATATTGAAAAAAATATAAAATAAGACTCAGTTAATTCAAAAGGAATCAAGTTCAGTATTTTTAAGCCAGTTGATACAGATGAAAACTTAATCCCGATACCGGGATGTTAGGTTGTTTTAGCTGAGAGCCAAAGAAACCATTTACTTGATTAGGTAATTAACTAGATACAACCAAATATAAAATGAAAATTATAGTTAAATCAGAAATAATAAAAAAAATTAATAATATGTTTATTCAGAAGAAACAATTATATTAGAAAAAGAATAGATTAGGAAAAATATTCTGCCTATATAAGCAACCCAGAATTCTCTTCTCCATAATCACAATCGCCTACACGGGTCCAGTTTTCTATCATCAGTCTGGAGAGAGAAAGAGTAGTTTCATTCAGTGACAAAGACAAATCAGCTGGAAGGTAAGGAAAGCTGCTGACTGATGTCTTCAACGGGAAGAAGGCTGCGCATGCAAGTTCTGCGGGAGCCTGAATATCTCCATATTTGTGTTTATGTATTTTATGGGCTTTTTACAAATTCCCAAGGGAGCTATTTATGGGGCCAAACTAACGCGAGATCTGGTGTTCTCATGGTATTTCCATCGAGGAATTGAAATACTAAAATACCATGAGAACATCAGATCTCGTGTTATTTCGGCTGCATTAATGGTTCCCTTAGGTATTAACAAAGCCCGTGAAAAACAAACACAAATATTTGAGGCAGAAATATAAATGCTGGGATATCCACCGCCCCCCAACAGGAGCCCGGTGCACCACCCACACAAAAAATATGAAATACGTCTTTCTCTTTCTCGATCTCACGTCTCAAAGAACAATTTGTGACACCGTAGACATTTATAATTAATATTGTATTAAAATTATTGGGCAACCACCTTTGTCTTTCTGGTAGAAAGTTGGGTTTTTTCCTTACAACCCTTGAAGATAAAACAAGCACACGTGGGGTTTAGGGATCTCGTTCCGTGAAACAACTTTCGAATGCAAAAAATCTCCAAAATAATTTGAATATTGACCGTGCTGCCTAGGTGGAACGCACGAAGCGACGAATGGAAGCGCACTTAGACGAAACAAAAGCTAGTTTGGGCAATGCAATGGTAATACATTTATTAGCAGGCAGGTTTATTTTAAACTGGATCACAATGGAGCTGAAAGGAAAACATTAAAAGGCGTCGGGTCCTTCCAGAGCCGAGCGTTCACGGGCAGAGCCGGGGCTCTTATTTATGACTCCCAGGCGGTGTAAGAGGAGGAGGAGGAGGAGGAAGACGAAGAGGAGGTGGTGGTGGAGGAGGAGGAGGAGGTGGAGGAGGAGGAGGAGGAGGTGGAGGAGGAGGAGGAAGGGGCCTGGGCGCAGCGGCAGCCGACAGCGCCCTCTGCCGGCCGCGGGCGGGCAGCGCGGGGCCGACCCGCCGGGAACGGGGGAAGATGCTGATTTAGACCAGCCAGAAGGAGCAATTTCTTCACGGCGACAGTGGGGAGGCCCTGGAACAGGCTGCCCAGGGAACCGCCCCGTCCCTCGAGGTGTTCAGGGTCAGGGTGGATGGGGCTTGAGCCTCTGATCCAGTGGGAGGCGTCCCTGCCCGTGGCAGGGGAGTTGGAACTGGATGGGCTTTGAGGTCCCTTCCAACCCAAAGTCTACGATTCTACGAGTCCATGCCCAATCGCTCCGCGCCAAGCAGAAAGGAGAAACTAAATTGGCCCTGAAGCATCAGATCCTTTCACCACCCAACACCTGCTGCTCCCCAGACCACCCTCACTCCCAGCATCTTCCTCCCTAGTTCCCAGCCGAGTATCCTGGTGCTGCCAGAGCAAGTGATGGGCATTGGGAAGCCAAGCATCCCCGGGGCTGCCAGAGCAAGCGCAGGTCCTGCACTGAAACGAGACACTGCACTCTGGACATCTCCTGGGCCAGCCTGGCCTCCTGGGTCTCCTCTGCCACCCTGAGGTGCCCTAAGTTCTGCAGGAGTTCCCACAGGCACCAAGCCACAGCCCACTGGAACCTGCTCCTACATCATCATGTCAGTGCTGTTCATCCCAGGGGTTGCTCCCCACATGCCAGCAGCACGAGCCCACCCCAGGCTCACCACGCTGAGGACTGCAGGCTCACATGAGCACACACAGCCATGGCCAACAAGACAAAGAATAACATGGGGGTGAAAACCATCTATCGTTATTTTACAGACGGGAAAGCAACGTCTCCCGAATCCAGCCTCAGCGATTCCCCCGGCTCAGCCCGTCCCTTTCTTTGCCCGGCCTTAAGGCTGCAGGTTCATGAGACGAGCAGCTGAGTGTCACCCCCAGACTAAGAATGAACTCTACCCCATTCTTCTGGACCAGGAACACCACCTCTGTCATCTGCAGCCTCAGACAACATCAGCTTTCCCACCTACCCCTTCCCACCTCTTCCAGCCAGACATCGGCCAAGACCTGGGTCCAGGCAGAGCTGCCACATCCACTGTAGGAGGAGAGGAATCAAGCAAGAGAGGGCATATGAGGACCTCCCCACAGCAGGTTCCTGGGGCTGGAGGTTGGCTAGGTTGGGTTGGAGGTGAGCTAGATAGGGATTGACATGGGCTACCTGCTCTGGAGGTGTGCTCGCTGGGCTGGAGGTGGTCTAGGCAGGGTGAGAGGTGAGCTAGATGGGGCTGGGGGTGGTCTCCCTGGGCTGCTCCATCCGTGTCTGCAGCGCTGATGGTCCCTTGTTACCAGCCCAGACAAGCAGGTAAAAGCGGGTCAAGCACTGCACGAGGCGCTGCGTTGCGTGGCAGGGGGAGGCAGAAGGCAGCAAGCTGGAGATGGACTAGAAACTGTCTTCTGCTGTAATTATCCCACATTCTCTGTGCATTATCCCAGAGTCGGAATGTGGTCCCTGTCACGCCCAGCACATCCCATACTCAATGAGTACATTTCTTGAGCAGCGAACCTGCTTTCTCCTCAAAAACACACCAAAACTTACAGAAAAGTGGTGGTCTATAAATAAAAATTGCTTACAGAAAATTTGGGAATCTCCACTGTAGTGGAGGAGCCACACTATCCTGTGACAGCTGCGCTGCCAGGGTGGCAAAAGCCCAGGTCTTCAAGGTGAGACAATGAGTGAGGATGCATTTCTGTCCCTTTAGGTAAGTTAATTGGGGTCGAGATTTTACTAAGTTCACTGTTTCAGTGCAATCTGGATCACTATGATGATACATTTTCATCCTAAGTCTTTGTAGACAAAACATCTCCCTAATATCAGTGATGGCTCCTACATTTGATTGCATGTGTGACTGCATTAAAGTGCTTTGGGGAGAACAGCAAAACAAGTTCTTCACATACTTGCAAGAAAAACCTCTTGTCTAAACAACAGAATTACAGTAAAAGTTAAAAAATTGCCATTTTAAAATAAATGCAATTGCAAAAAAATGCTCTGGGTGATAAGAGAACGATAAGGTAAACAAACCAAGACCAAAAGATACAACAAACCTAATTTCAAGATGAAAAACTTGGGACTGTTTAAAATTATTAATATAAATTAGACTTTCGTTATACAAGAAAAATAGAGACTGGTTAAAATTGAAGCCTATAGAAAACATGAAGTAAGTATTGCACACCTGTAAACTCCTTAAAAATCTGTATTATGTATAATTTCGAATATGGTAAATTCAGTGAAATCCTGAATACCAGCAGAGAGGTTTGTCCTCCAACCCCCACAACAGGAAATCTGTACAATCACCATACATTCTGAAACTGAAAATCTTTTTTTACTTATTTCTATAACAATTAGAAGTGCCTTTTTTTTCTAAATTGTTTACAGTTTTCTCATAACTGGACATGGAGGTGATCACAGTAGACAGCTAATGCTAAGTAAGAATAAAAGATGATTAAGAATAATACTTTTCCCCTTTTCCCTTTAAAAAATTTTATAATGGATTATGTTGTACTAATATTTCCCCTGGAATGTGGGATTATTGTTTCTTCCTTAATATTTTTAATTTAAAGCCAGATAGTGCCTTTGATAAGAGAACAAAATACAACTCAGAATTCTGGAGAAACCGGAATCACCACAATCTGTTGGGTTTATGTGTACGTACATCTGCCTGTGGATGTTATAATGCAAACCCCCGGTGACGGGCGAGCGCTGCTCAAGCAAGAGGAAAACCATCCTGCCCCAAAGAGCTGACACGGTGACTGAACCTGAGACAGGACGAAAGGTCAGAAGAAAAGCGGGAGATAATAAGGCAAGAATATAACCACGATTAGAAACGTGTAATCAGGTAAACTAACTGCACGCATATAATAACAGGTCTGGATTGTTTTCAAATATGCTTGAAGCAAATAAAAATGCAGATCTCCACTGACCCATCACTGCCTCTCTGACACCTCAGCTCTGGTACCACGCCACGATACGTAATTCAAGTACCTTTATTCCACCACACACGCACACCTTAAGACACAGGGTTTGTCTGTAATCGAGGAGGACCATGCATATTCGCTCGTTCGGAATAAATCCCTATGAACCGGCTCCAGCATTTTGAAAGCAATGCTGCTTGTGGGGTCTGCTGATATCTCAAAGAAACAAGAAACTGTTTTCACATCTCATTCCCATAATGGATGAGCTGCGGAGCAGGGGAACGCTCTGGAAGCTGTTCGGTTTGTCACACGGACATGGAAATTCTCTGCTACTTCCCCATCAGCCTTTCAAAGCCGAGCTGTTTCACCAGTCTGCTTGTATACATTAGGGACTGTGGTGGTCGCCAAAGGTCTTTGGGGCTTTTAATGGAAAAAAAACATATGTAAATAATCCTTAATGATCAGGTCAACGGTCTTAGGGCTAACGCAGGGCTTCCCACTGCTTTTTCAGAACTCTCTGCATTGTAATTCTGCAATAGCATTTCAAACACAGAACCTCCAACATCTGCAGCAGCCTGGTGGCACTCGGTGCCCATCCTCACCGGAGCTGAGCTGGCGGCCACCAAGGACCTTCCAGCAAGCTCCATCTGGTTCCTTCTCTGTTATCTTCAAGTGTTGTTGAAATAACCTCTCCAGAAACGCCATACTTTGGGGTCCAGTTCTTATCTTGTTTATCCCATTTCAATACATCTGAGTTCAATGAAATTAATCCTGATTTACGGCAGCAAGCAAGCAAAATAACAGTTCTAAGTGGTCAAACCTTTTACCAGCCCCCCGGTGCCACAGTCTACCAGCTGTTAAGTCTATCAGTTTTGCTCCTTGCAGTTTTTTCAGGCACATTCTACCTCCTGCTTCTGCTCTAAATTCAGTTCAATGGGATTTCTGCGTGTGGAGCAAAGTTCGGACGCAGCCACTGCGACCGATCTGCACTGGGTTTTAGCAGAGGCCAAGACGCAGATGCTCTTCCCAGAGAGGGACACTAGCGGGGAGGGGGTTTCTGTGCCAAGGTCACTGGGCAGGATTAGCACACGACCAAGGGCTGATTTATAAGCATTTGAAAAATGCAAAGCACAGTTTTTTACTTGTGCCGTTTGGTTGCAATGGTCACTGCAAAATAATTGGAGTTGTTAGTGCCGTGGAGGTTGGCTGTGCTCAAAAACCTGTTTTGCCTGAGTTCCGAAGAGTTCATTGCAAGCGGTAAATTTGTGATGGCATGGAGGGAAAACACGGTATTATTTTTGCTGTCAAGGATGCTTTGAAAAGTTATTTAAACACTGTAAAGTCAAACACCTAACTATGAACGCTATATAGAATCACGATCACTGAACTTTACATTTAGGAAGAATTAAGCTTTTAAAGAGTTTTTTCCACCAAAAAAAACCCCTAAACCCTTTAATGGTAGTTATCCAGGTGGCCCCTGGATTTATTGTTGGATTTCGCTTTGACTGCTATGGGGTTCCCAAGGGGACTATTACGTCAATAATTTCTAAGGCAGCATTTTATTCCAGGTAACTGAAATTCCTTAGAAGATGAGAGCTTCAGTTGGAGATTCTCAGATCCCATTTGAAATCACTCAGGCTGACTTCAGAAGAATTTTTAAAATAAATTGTTGTATAGCCTCCTGCTTTCAGTGATATGTATAATATATATATATATTTATAAACATTCTTTATTTCACAATTCAGAACTTAATTCCCCTGAAGCTATTAAAACTATATATTTAATTACATTCATAAAGGAGTTGCCTGGGATACAGTCAAAACCTACCACTAATTCAACACGTATTATATAGTAACACACTTTGAAATCCTGAAAAATTAGTAATATGGGCCATACGCTGTTTTCATTCTGCGCATGGAACTCCCATCAGAGTCAGTCAACAGCCTTTATTTATAAAGTCTGGGGTTTTATGAAGAAGTCTATAACGACTCTTTTTGGTCAAGCTTAAAAGAAAAAGAAAAGACACAACGGTCTTCTAGTTTCCAATGTACAAAGCACACGTGGCTGGTAGGAAAAGCAGAGTAGGACTTCTATCTAGACTAAACAAATTTCAGCATAAAATGATAAATGAATTGAGGAACTAACACTCTCCGATTCTAAATTATATTAAGTCACTGGTTTTATGAAGCCCGAAAAAGGTCATTGGATGATGCTTATAAACTATGGTAAATAACTAAAATGTGCGTAGTATGGTGATTTTAATCGTTAGTACTCTGAAAACTTTGAAAATCGATACAAGTTGTAGCGAATCAGGAAAATTAAACTGAAAGTATAATTGTTCCTTTTAAGACCTATTATGTTTAATATCCGTTAACCATATTTGTTCCACAGGTCACGTTTTAAAACAGATTTACTATATTTCTTGCATTTGATTAACAGAAAGAGCCTAACGATACGTGCCCCAGTTCCCAGAATGGTTGTCTCCACACTGGTGTCTATCTGGGTTTCCTTGCATAAACTGAAAACCATCTGCCATAAATCCACCACACCCACCCCTCCTGCTCCCCAAAAAGGACGCACGTCTAGTATGGTCTGCTCCTGAAATATTCCTTGCAAGTTGCTAAGTGGATATAAAAGAACCCAGACCTAAAATAACCTGCAAATAACTGTAACACAAGCTCTGAAAAATGCTTTTGGATCTGGCAAGAGGGGGATAAACGCGTCTATCGCCGGAGCCAACGCCAACGCCGACTCTGGGCGAGCCGTGCGGGAGGACAGTGATTGTCACTGGTTTATTTTGTAAACGTGAAAGAATATTCCAAACCTTATTTAAAACAAGTTTCTTTTTGAACATTTCCTTTTAATTGAACAAGTGCTGAGCGGCACCGGGCTGTCACAGCTGTTACAATACATGAACCACACTTACAGTAACAGCTTTCGTTCCACATTTTTGTGGAGTAGTTTCCATAGCGCTGTGATCAGGGTTTGCATATTTTTATACCACTTGCATATTGAAAATAAACTCTGATGTTTAGCTTGCTTTCTCCAAGTGCATCTGGTACTTAAATTTGCTGTAAAAAAGCGCAGGCAACTATGATTTAAGACCAAACAGTCAGAGTGTAACACTTTGGTTTACTTTTTACAAAGTTATTTTTAGCCTTCCTTTCCCTTAAAAGTGTAACTTAATAGCATATGGGATGAGAAAGCTTGGAAAAAGGCGTTTATCTTAATTGTCAGCCCTGAATTAAACATTAGGGCAAACTCGTCCATTCAAAATATACCAATATTCTGCACGGAATAATACGTTTTGCATAAATACCAATGGCTCAGTCAAATGTTTTGACCAGATAAAAAGCGAAGCGTTCAGGAGTTTGAATGAAACGGCAGCTCCAGTGCCAGGCACCTGTTTCCCAGCTGGCCCCGGGAGGCTCGGCGGTGCCCGGGGAGGGGACCCCGCACCCCATCCCACGCTGGCTCTTGGACGCCGGCATCGCCAAAGGGCGTCAGGGCAACGAGGTGCAGCGCGAGGACTGAGCAGGCAGAGCACAGGCCTTATCGCAAAGTTTATTCTTGAGAAGAAGAGTCACGTTTCATTAGAAAGATAAACTCGATTTTACAATTTCTGATTTTAAATTTTTAATTTAATCCAATTAGTCTGAGTTCTTCCTCCGAAACCAAACCAAAGTCAGGACAAGGGGGACCGCGCCTCGCCGCCTTCTCCACCGAGTGGGAGCTGAACTGCCTGCAAGGGTTTATCACGCAAAACCGCCCGACGCTCGTGACCGAACCCCGTTTCCCCACGGCACCGCTTCACCCTGCCCAGCACCTTCTGAATTAGCAGATTGAAAATTAGCAAAATGCGGCACTGCTTTTCGCTTTAAATTTTAATAAGAAACAGAGGCATCTTCTCTTTCTTCTGCTGTTCCTCCCTCTCCTCTAAGAACAGAAGGCTGCTGGTGAAAGGAATGAAAATCTGGAAAGAATTTGGGGTGGACTGGCCAACCCCCTTTCATTTCCTTCAGATGTTTACAATCTAGCACCTTTCTGAAGACAAAGATGGGAAAAAAAGCTATTTTTTCTTTTGACTGAAGGGTGAGACAGGGGGGTATTAAAAACTGATCAATGTAATTTTTTTCACAGAAGTATTTGCACATCTGCAAAATAATGTAATTTATGAAAAAAATCTTTTTCTATGACATTCATGATTATAGCCTGATCTGGAGAATTATTCAAATATAAAATTAAATACTCAAAAACTAACTGTGCTGTGGATGGCTGAGCTTTTACCAGCTGTGCATCACACTTCTATAATTCTATTAAAAGTACGTAAGTGAGGCTTTCCAAGTATGTCTGAGTCTGTTTTAAAAGGAATGTTACATTTCTAAATGGCTTTATGATCAATTGCTTTTTGTTTTTTTCTTGATTATCATCCCAGTTGTTGGATACGTTTTATCAGACTGTACAAAAAAAAAAAAGGGAAAGAAGAGGAATGCATACCCATGGAAAGCGCTCTATAAATTATATTGTATTTTATTATCACAGGGCTTAAGGAAAAATTGGCTCTTAAGAAAGGTTAAAAACCTTTAAAGTGAATTCTTCTGTTTGGTTAAAATTACTTTTGATTTAATATGATCCATCTGTAATCTGTACCTGGCCTACCCCCCTCCTCCTGCTGCTCCCCCCGGGCAGGCAGGACTCTGGGGAATGGGGCGATGCCCAAGGGACCAGAGCACAGGCAGCTTTTTCTGCCCAAACAGAACCAGTTGGGGTTGCCCATAACGCTGCCTTGGTGCTAAGTTCCCTCCCAGCTAGGAACCACGGTTGCTCTCCACTCAAATAGAAATCCCCAGGTTTTTAAGCCTGGTGTAGCCGAGTGGACACGTATGCTCCCAGGTGTTATTTCTCACCCCAGCATCACTCCTCAGAGCCGGAGCCAGAGGAGAAGGCGCAGGGCAGGGCTCTCCTTCTCGACTCAGCCACACCGGCTCCTTCCCACCGGCACAGCCTCCACGGAGAAGATCAAGCCTATCTTCTAAGCTTAAATACAAAGCTTGGTATGGATCCTCCGCGGTTTTGTTATCTCCAGGTTACTTATAATCTTGAAATCAGGTGTTCCTTTACACGCCACAAACCAATATTTTGGCTAAAAGGGAAAATACAATCCTCAACCCCACCGAAAGGCCACGGTATAAACCAGCCATGAAAAGAACACCAACAAAAGGCCACATTGGTGAAAGACACGGGCCCCAGTTACAGTTTAGCAAAGAGAGAGGCAAAATAAGGGATAAGATATTGTTTCTGCTGCCTAAGACAGACGGACTTTAATAACACTTAACAGAATGATGCACATTAACGATCTCAGAAAGCACTTCTTATGCCTCATCCATCATGCGGAGGAGAAAATGAAGCCTTCGACAGCATTAGGAATTATTCTAGATCTTGTCAGTAATTCGCAGCTTCTCGGTAGTATCGTAACACAAATTTGTGTGTATGAGACACTGACCATTAATCTAAGGGCTTTTTTTCCCTCACCACAGCGTGCAGAGAATGTATCAATTGTTTCATGGAGAAATTTCACAGATGAAACCTTACTAAATAAAACAGGGGAGAGGAAAGCAATATAGACAGAAACATAAACAACTGGAACTCGGAGACAAATTATTATCTTTAAAACAAAAAACACAATAAAATCTCCATATGTGTATTTTCTGAATGGCCAACAACAAGCCTCCTTCACTGCGAACAGTCAGAATATGCCATGACTATAAAGTTATTTTCATACATACAAACAGACTTATATTTAATTTTCTGGGAGGCTTTCTTTCCCTTTTTTTTTCCAGAGTATAGGAAAAAAAGCCTGATTTCTCCTCCCAAAAGAGCCGTGTATTTTTACAAATAGTAGCAAAACAAATTTCAACACAAAATGCCACACGCCTAAATAAACAATAGCTTTTGGCAACCTCTTCCTTAAGTCGCAATCTGCCGTTAATCGCATGATAGCTATTTCCACTGGAATCTGTACTACAAAGGGAAAAGTCCATAAATATTTGTACAGCAAACTCCTCAGAAAAAAAGCCTCTCTGAGCACACTCCAAATTCATTTCTATACACGCAACATAAAGATGAAAGCTAATGAGTTATATGAAGTTTATGATAAATTAAAAGTGCTCTGCCTCCAACCCCCTCCGCCAGCAGATGTGTGTTTACACAGATATGATCGACTGCTCCACAACAAAACACTTGTCAGACAGAATGAGGCAAATTCGCCTCTGGATGTGGAGGAGCTGAATTGTCTCAAGGAGAAAAAAAATGATAGAATTTGATCAAATACTAATCAGGCAGCAATAATCAGCCTCGCAGTACCCTAAAACATACACTATTTTATCTCCATTGAAATAATGACATATATCCAAAAAGTCCTCAAAGAAACTTGGGTTTAGGTAATACATTGTGATTGCAGCAGATACGCAGGATTAAAATCAGTCTTGATCTTCAAACAGAATAAGAATGTATAGTTCTGTTTACTGCACATATATTTGTATATAAAAGATATGACAAATATTTTAGGTTATTTAGAAACCCGCATTTCTTTATTTTGAATTTTTACAGAGGGAGTGCTGGGAAAGGGATTTGACAGCCACAGGTAAGAGGCACAAATTACAGATTAAACTCATTAGAAATTATAAACACTCATATAGTCTGTTAAACCCCCTGACAAAACATGAAAATTAGAAATCCAATAACCAAGCATCAATAGGGTCTTTAACGGCTGGACAGATGTTTAAACTGCACAATGCTTATGTCAGGAGTGAGACGAAACAGTTGAAAATCAAGGTTTGCATTAAATAACGAGGCATTGATGTCAGATCCGATCATTCGTATGAACTGTTTTAATCCATCTTTCACCATTAATTTACAGTCTTTCAGTATTGTATAATTTTGATTTTCATTCGTTTTGCATAGTATTAAAAAATACAAAATAAGGAAATAGGCAGATGAGACAGAATGTGCTCAAACACACAGCACAGCCACCCTCGGAGCAGGACTGCACCCCATGGGTATCTGCAAAGAACTGGGGTGACCGTGTCAGAATAACAATGGAAATAACACTTTCAAATAACATATTGTCTGCAAGCTTTAATTTTTGATTTGTTTAATTAAATCACAGAGGGAAATATTGTGAGAAAAGTCCCCTCACCAACAGCAACTCAATAAATCCCTGCAAACGGGCACCAGGATAGCAAAAGAAAAATTGTTTGCGTTCCTAAATGTAAGGTCTGACCTGGAAAGGATAACAAAAGAATCTGGCATGAATATGTATTTTTATAGGGAGTGCTGCTGGTAAACATTCCAAATAAAAGAGAGGGGATTATTTTAAAATAGTTTCCCCTTAGCTCTCAATATGTTTAATATGATGATATGAAAACCCATATATAAAGCTCAAACATATTCAGCCCATACAAAATTCTTTACGGAGCAGTAAAAAGGCAGCCAGATTTCAGCAAAAGAAAACAAACAAACACCAGAAATCCTGTAAAGCTCCAGCATCTCCCCACGAGCCTGCCTGCTCTCCAGCGCCGAGATAAAGACCCAATCTGCTCATCAAACACCTCCGGGCTCGGCCATCTAATAGGAACAAATTGGCAATGACTGCCCAAGCAAGTAACACAGGCCCACTGATTTGTAGATTGATACTGATGCCTAATGATCCCCTTGGGCAGATCAATAGCAACAATCCTCATCCCTGCCTTTCTTCTTTATTGGCACAGAGGAGCGAGGCGCGGGGAAAGCCGCGCGCACACGCGCCCCGTGCTGCAGGTGCACGGCGAGCACCCAGCGCAGGTGCTCACGGGTGACGGCCGGGGCCCCATGCACCCCGAGCGCCTCCGAAATGATGGCTGAGACAACATCTTGTCATTTTCTCCTAAGAGGTGCAGCGCTGCTAGGGCCTTCCCTTCACATGAATATTAACAGTGGCTCCGGATGCGGTGCCCTTTAGCACAGGGCCCATGCTGGGGGCAGGAGCTGCTCCCGCTGCACCCCTGTCTGCAGCGCAGACGGCCAGCGTGCACCTTGGGATGGGCCCGCATCCGTGCCTTTGGTCAGGGAAAGCTCAGAGACGCAAATAATAGGATAAAAAATCATTTACGAGTTGGGGTCTCTGAGAACTGAAGGCAAGTGTGACATTTAGGTGGCAGAAAAATGAGGGAGGTGGTGACACTGGGCATTGTTTGGGAATCCAGGGCACACAGGCAGGTGGGTTTATCCTGCGAGTGGCTGTAACAGGGTTACACTGCACTCCTCTTGATGCTCTTGCCTTTTCCCTCCTCTCCTTTCAATTGTCTTGTTGTCTCTCAGCACACTACAGTATGACCAATCAGGCAATTCCAGCGCTTGATTTTTATTCAGTTAACCATGAGTCACTTTCATCCACTTCCTCCAGCCTCACCCCTCACAAGAATTAGGGATTTTCTATTTATTTATTAATCTACTGAATACAGTTATCCCATTAGTACATCCTTTTAAAGTCCCCGGTAATTCCTAAGAACAACTAATAGAGTTGCTTTGCATTTTTGTTCTCCCAGGGAATTAATGTTACTGACACTCTGCAGACGTGCAAGAGGTCACCTCCGCATCGGGGTGCTCGCCGGCGTCACCAGCGGCACTAAACTTCTCTGGCAACTGTTTTCTCTCTCTAGAATAACTGCGTATAAACATAAGACCTCTCAGGTGCGCTCGAATTACCAAGTAGGCAAAAACAGGAGGGAGAAGAATTATCAGAAAGTTTGTGTTTTCTGCGTATGAATAATGAATCTCGGGATTCATTTGGATGTGGTGTCATCAGCGACGTTTCCCCCTCTGCACACGAGCGGCGGGGGCTGCCGAGAGCCCGGGCGAGGAGCAGGGCGCACAGGCACAATTTCTAAACCCTATTGAGACCCCGCGACCAACCGCCCGCGCTCGGCTTTGTTCAGCAATCGCTGCGCTACTTTGATTCCTTACGGCTGTTTTATTAAAACGCGGATAAAGCAAAAGGCGAGGGGTAAAATTAAATTCCACCGACTGCAAATTTCTAAACTGCAAATTTCTAAACTCCAACGAAAGGTTTTTCCTTTAATAACAAAAAAACCATCTCGCCCACCTTTTTGCCTACCTCGACCTGCTTAAAGTCTTTGTAACTCGACCCCCGCCTTTCATAAATCAATAATTTTCTGATTTCTGTGCTGCCTCGGGGGTTTTTTAACACCAAAAGTTGCCCGGGTGCCGGGGAGACCCGCACCCCCCCCCCCCCCCCATTCCAATTCCAATTCCAGCCGGCCGCTCAGTGTAATCATCGCAATCATCATCACGGGCACCGCACTACGAAGCCGCGTTCTGTTCCCCTCTGACATCAATCAGCGTGCGGGGAGAAATCAGGAGCCTCCCCGCTCCCCCCAGACCCCCGCCCCGGGGCAGCGCTCGGCGTTAATTCCCCGCGTCGCTCTGTCGCTCCCCCCGGCCTCGCACCTCGCCCCGCGCAGCCCCCGCGCAGCCCCCGCGCAGGGAAGGGAGGGGGGGGGGGGGGGCGGCCGCACGTGTGACGGCGCAGCCCAGCCGCCCATTTGCATATTCACAGCAGCGCCGCTCCCAGATTGCTTAAGCGGCGGCGAAGCGAAGGTGTCTTCTCCACCCACCTTCCCCTCCCCGCTCCGGCGAGGAGCCCAACCCGACCGCGAGGGCGCGGGCCGGGGGCCGGGGTCGCTGCCTTACCT
Organism: Phaenicophaeus curvirostris; assembly: GCF_032191515.1. NCBI lineage: Eukaryota > Metazoa > Chordata > Aves > Cuculiformes > Cuculidae > Phaenicophaeus > Phaenicophaeus curvirostris. Next base: position 18,022,378 of record NC_091405.1, read on the forward strand.
CCGCGCCGGGCTCCGCTCGCCGAGGAATTCCCCCCTGCTTCCGACAGGAATTATTATTTTTTTTTTTTTTTGAGAACCGTCCTTCAGGGTTTTTTTTTTTTTTTTAGTTCTCCCTTTCTCTCCCTTCCTCCTCCTCCTCCTCTTTCCGTGTTGTGACTGGGTTTATAAAAAAAACCAGAAAAGACAACTCCATGTTAAGCTAGCAGTCAGGGCATGGTGAAGTCTAGGGCTACAGGGGGAGGGAAGAGAGGAGGGGAGGGTCACAGCTTAATGCCTTACAAAAGGGAACCAAAAGCCGGGATATTTTTTTAATATCCCACGCAAAACGCTGGCACGCGTCTACACGGAACGCACCCGCACGCGGGGCGGCGTACGGAGCGCTAATTAGATTTGCGCCAAAAACCCCGTCGAGGTTCAGCCTGCGAGGCGAATAAACGCCACGGCCTTGGGAGTTAATGGGGAACTCCAGCCGGCACCTGCCCTGCGGTTCCTCGGCCCCGAGGAGCGCTGGCGTTTGGGCTGGGGTTGATGTAGCGTGCAGCTCGATTTGCAAGAGCTCCTACAAGGGGAGAGCGTCCAGGTGCAGCCTTCGCCACACGTTACCGGCTTGGGCTGTTTCATCGTTTGATAGGAATGGTTGGACTCGATGATCCACTGGGTCTCTTCCAACCTGGTTATTCTACGATTCTGTGATTCTGTCGTGACCTGAGCGGTATTGGAAGGGTGTTTTTGCACAAATTAATCATACCATTTCATAGCTCCAGGAAAAAGAAAGGGAAGAAAAGAATCAGAATTACATATCCCCTTGGATATGTCACAGAAGTAGCATCCCGGTGTTTCGGGACCGGGTACCCAGGAGCCACAGGCCTATTGTTCTAAGAAGACGTAGCTGTTGTGAGCCGGTGTGCGCAGCCAGGCTGCCCGCGGTGCCCGGGCTGCAGAGAGGAGGAGGCAAAGCCCTCGCACCAAACACGCCAACAACCTCGCGTTAAATGTTTGCTGAAAATATGTGGTGCAGACGCGTGGCACTTTTTTACAAACGTGTCATTACCGTGAATGATTAAGGGCTTCGTTGCTTCCCGGTGCAAGGTCTCAGATCAGATTGCTGACTGATTGCTGGATTCCACTGTACACCTCACAACGTCATTTTACTGAGAGGATTGGGGGGGAAAATGTACTTTATTAAACATTTTTTTGCACGCAGGATATTTAGGAAGGGCCAAATTTATTTGTGCAATTGGCAAAAGCAAATTTGCTTCTAAGCTGAACCGTCGCAAGTCGTGTTTCATCCCAGAGTACATTTTTATGGAGAAGTTATAAACCCCTGAAATATGCGTTGTCTATCAGAAATGCCGGGTTGCTCTACCACAGGGGAGAGCGGCACGGGCTGCGCTGCTCTGATGCCGGAGCGACACAAGCAAGCGCAGAAGCGGCGTTTGTGGGTGGGTTTGTACAGTAAATACGTGTGCGTTTGGTAGTGGAGGGGCTGCGGCGGTGGCGAGGCAGACAATGGGAGCTGGAGGCGAGGAAGGAGGTAAAGGCGGGTCTGCCCGCGCCCCCCCAGCCAGGTTGCATGGGGCTGAGCAAGGAAAGCAGTTCACTCCTTATCAACCGGTTAAGCAAACGCCAAAACAAAGAGTGGTTCTTTATTTTGATGGTCTCTTGGCAGACACGCTTTCTTATAAAAAATAATTTGTCTGCCTTTGTTGCTCTTCTTCTCCTTCAAAGAGAGTGGGAAGAGCGCTCTTTTGTATTCAAGCCCGGTCTCCAAAGGGAGAAAGGTGATTTTTAAGAATCTGACCACCGAGCGCGAGTTACTAGTCCTCCCCCAAACCACATTTTAAGAAAAAAAAAATCTTTGACGAGACTCAAAGGGTCCCTGAAATAAAGAAGAAAGAAAAAAAAACATCCAAAACATTAGACACAGAAACATTATATTTCAATATTATCATATGAATTAAATGTAATCCTTGAAGCGACTACTCCCAGGGGTCACATATTAGGCCATTTTTTTCTTTTTTTTTTTATTTAATAGAGGTCATCCAGGCTGAAAAGCAGAACCCAAATGAAAAGCATCTTCAATGTGGTTATAACATGAGCTGCACGAGGTCAGGCAGTGTCTTGTATGGCCTCATAAAAAATACATAACCAGACAGCCTAATAGTATTTCTTTGCATTCATTTTTGGATGGGAACTGGCGGGTGGGGGAGGGGGCTGATGGAGATAGGGACACAGAAAAACCCCACATGTGCATTTCCATACTGCGCAGCTTTACAGACATTTCCGTTCAGGAAAAAAAAAAATGAACATTCATTTTCAAAGATAACCTCAGCAAGCTTGCTTGAAAGAACCAATCCAAAACATAATTTCTGTGGCCCCTAAAAGCAGGGGTAGGGTTTTAGCGTTGCCCTACAGCTCACACACAGACGCTGCTTTCGGACAGTCGTGCTCCAGCCATGCTTAATTGGGAGTGCAACCACGTTGGGCTCGCTTTCATTAGAAATTTCTAATGCACTTTGTTATTTGTCCATCCACAAACACAACCTGATTAATTTGAATTATTTCTCCTCTGGAAAGAAATAAACGTGAAACCCCCCAGTAACGCGATTTCTGCTTTAATTTGCTCTCGCAGGGGAGGGGTTGCCCACCACGCAGGATTTATGCAGGTTGCAAAGATGTACTGGGTGGAAGAGAGGGCAAGAGAAAGGCAAGGCATCAAAGGGGGGTGGGAGGCGGTAAATAAAAATAAACAGTGCTAAAAATGCCGGGCGATAAAAGAATCTCTCAAAATCATCTCCCTTCCCCCTCTCCCCAAATATAGCCTGGAGACGGGTGACCCTGCTGGGGAGCGGAGCCGCAGAGGTGACCCGATGCTAACCAGCCTGTTAGAACTAATAAGGTGTGCTCCTAAGCCAGGGGCTGACACTGGGGCATTGTGGAAATAACTCTCCTTGTTATTGCCCATCCTCAGCTTGAAATTTACTGCTCCTTTGCATTATTAAAGAGACAGCTTGCGTGCACTATGGGGGAGAGGCGCTGGGCAGGAGAAATAACTGTGCACGCTTTTTTTAATGTTATGTTTGTGCTCTCTGTAGTCTTTATATTAAGATTCTGAGCATTAAAGCATGCTGGGTTAATAGGTTGTTATTTATTATTGGAACCCTTTTCAAAAATAAAATCTGGTGTAGAAAAATAAAAATTATTTCCTCCCCCCCCTCCATGGCAAATGGTGAGAAAATAGGAAAAGTGTGAAATGTCTCGGAGAAGGTCAGGCTGTGGCCAGTACAGGCCTTGTGGGACCAAGCCCTTTCCCAAACATTTTCCAGTAGCACTGCTTCTCATTTAGATCAGAGGATGAGCAGAGCTTAAAACAAACCAACGCAGTAGATAACGGGCATGACAAGATGGAAACAAGAAAGGACTCGCTGCAACGTGGGCCCATCCTCACGACGGCAATGGGAAAATAATAACAAACACAGAGCTCTTGTGCATCTCTGGTTCTGCGAGCTTTTCAAGCAGTTGTGGAGAAAGGCAAAACTCAAAGATAGATGTAGGTAGAAATACCTAGCGTTTGTCTTCATCTCTGTTCCCACAAACCTACCCTTCTCCCTCACGAGCTGACTTCCACAACAAAACCAGAATAACTGGTGGGGCTCCCCAGGTGCTGGCGTCCCTGCAGAGGGGCAGGCTGGGAGGGCGTCTGCAAGCCCTAGATGTACATTTGCATGGGACAGATCAAATTTTATAGAAAATGAGTTGAGCTGCTCTTGCAAATGATTTTGCCATCTCTGAATCAGGTTTTACGGGCAGAGATTTTACACTTCAAATTTGCAGGGGCTGGAGGGTCCATATCGCACACACTCAGGCTGTGGAGCAGAGTCCTACAGCCGCCGCTGCCAGGGGAGCACCTACAATAATTAGGACTCGAGTATTATTAATTTTCTGCAGCAAAGCAGCTGACTGCACGTTGGAGACATCACAGTGAATGGTGATCAATGACAAATAAAATCCTCAAGGTAAATACAGAATACAATTGAGCAGTCCATGGTGGACTGGCAGAGCCAAGGGCCGCTTCTGAGGGCACTGAGCCAAGAGGGCTGGTTGTTTCGTTTCTCGGTGGTTTATTATCTGGGATTCCATGAAATCAGCTACCAGAGGGATTGGAGAGAATTCTTCGGAGAACATGAGAGCCATAGCAATACTTCAGCTGTCCAAGCCAACTGTTTTTTCCTGCATATTCAGAGACAACCCATTCTTCTAAAAGGTTAATGTGGTCAGCTGCTGGGAAGGCCTGGGATGACAGCAGGAATCAATGCATAGTAATGTGATGAAATACATGTAACTGCCATCAAATACTGAAAGAGTATATATATATATTGCATCGGTCCTGCGCATCCAGGGACCAAAGAGCAGCTCAAAAAGCAGGTGTAATTGGAAATGAGAATTGGGGCAGACCAGAACAAAACACTTTGAGAGAGGAAAGAACCTCTGCACAGTGGTGGAGATGGATTAGAGGGTGATGGGGGACATGCAGCATCTTCCTTGGCTTGTGCTCTCTGTGGCTTTCACGGGGCATGTGCCACGGATCAGTCTGCTTGTGCCACAGCCCTTCCCCCAGCAGCAGGACCCCAGGCTGAGGCAGTTGCCCATCAGCCCTGCGATGCTGCAGGCACCGCAGGAACCGCGTCAGTGCTTGCTGTGCCAGCCCCGCTTCTGAAGGCTGGTGGCACGGCACGGATTGAGGGGACACGCAGGCAGAGAGCTGCTGGATTCACTGCTGTGACCCAAAGCTTTGAAAGGGCTATGTTGAGCACTGCTTCTCACAGGAGGTATCAAAAACCATCACATCGCTGAAACTGCTTCACCTGTCCATAAAACAATCACTCTGGAATCAATGTATTTATAACTTCTGTTTTAAACTACTCTATCCCAATCACAGAAATAGCAACAGTGAATGTTGAGCACTGGTGCACAAAGTGGGTTTAAATACAAAATGTCAACATACATTTGTGGTAACAAAGCACAAAGAAAAAGCATTGCTTCAGAATACCTGCCAGTTAATCCAGATTTTTGATAGTGCCAAATATAAACAAGCAATTAAAATTGATACCTGGACAAAGAGGCAAACCAGAAGCCTTGCTCACCCCTCCCAGTTATTCCCTTTCTGGCATTCTGATTTTGTGAATCCTGAAAAGTAGCCAAGCTGGTCTTACCAGCATCTGAACTTACTGATATTCATAATTCCTCTATGCCCAAAGTATAAAGTTTACTTTTATCAAAACACTTTCTTATATGGCTGGGCTTGCCTGCAATGTATTTGGCTATTTTTTTAATATGTATTTTTAATCATATGCCTCCTGTAAGTAATAACAACAGCAACAAACGTAATGCTTCATATTTTGGTTGGAATATCTGAGCATTCTAGGCTAAAATCAAAGGTGTGGAGACTTACAGGACTGTTAAGCAGCTCTTGCGCTCAGCCTTCAGGTGGTAAAGCTTAAGTAACGAGAGTATTAGAACCATGACAACACTCTACTGGATTTAAAAATACAATTTTCAAAACTGATTGCCCAACTCTGATCTCAATAGCATGCCGATTTTTTTCAGCTCTACCAGCTGATCCCATAAAAAGTATTATTTCTCCTTATAAACCCAGGCAAAGTTAGGCAGCCAGAGAATAGCAGTTTGCTTTGAGAGTTTCTAATCCCCCACAGCTCTCCCAGTAACACTCAACATCCTCTTGAACTGACATCAAAAACACAATTATAAAAACAACAGCCAAAATTATTTCTTATGTAACTGGAATGTATCAGTTCCATATCTCCATATCTCCCACATAAAACACAGAGGTGCTTACCCTGCCTGATGTTCCATTCTGGATTTTTTAAACTGTTTGAAGGATTCTTTTGCTATTCTGGCTTTTCTGGATATCTCGTTTTATTAATCTAAAATCTGCTTTTCTGGTCTTTCTGGTACCAAACGCACTTCAGAGTTGTTGTCTGTGAGGCTGTAGCTTTTGTACTGGACAGACAGAAGTTGCTGGTTGTCACCTCTGATTGAATTCTGCTTGGCTTAGGAGTATATTCAGTATAAGCACGTTCTTGTTTCTCCATACGGAAGTCCACGGATGTGCCCATCTTTAGATCATAATCAAGCAGCCAACCATAGCAAAGCATGAAGTAGTGAGCCTTTAACAGAACACTCCATGGTCTTCATCTTCATAGAACCACAGAATCACTAAGTTGGAAGAGACCCACCGGATCATCGAGTCCAACCATTCCCACCAATCTCTAAACCATGCCCCTCAGCACCTCATCCACCCGCACCTTAAACACCTCCAGAGAAGGCGAGTCAACCACCTCCCTGGGCAGACCGTTCCATTGCCTAATGACTCTTTCTGTGAAGAATTTTTTCCTTATGTCGAGCCTGAACCTCCCCTGGCGGAGCTTGAGGCCATTCCCTCTTGTCCTGTCCCCTGTCACTTGGGAGAAGAGCCCAGCTCGCTCCTCTCCACAACCTCCTTTCAGGTAGTTGTACAGAGCAATGAGGTCTCCCCTCAGCCTCCTCTTCTCCAGGCTAAACACCCCCAGCTCTCTCAGCTGCTCCTCATAAGGCCTGTTCTCCAGCCCCTTCACCAGCTTTGTCACTGTTCTCTGGACTCGCTCCAGAGCCTCAACATCCTTCTTGTGGTGAGGGGCCCAGTCACTGATGGATGAGATGGCAGCGCACGAGAGCCACGACGGAGACCAGGAGGGGTTAGGGAACTCACAGATTGCCTTGTTCACCTGCAAGGGGTATGTGGGCCAAATAGAAAATGACATCCAGGTAAGGATGGAGGAGGGTGAAGGCTGACAGTCTGCCAGGTAGGAAGCCGTATTCTTCCACTCCCATGGAAATAAGGCCTCAGTGTCTCCACAGAGACCAAGAGACAAACACAGAAAATTAAGATTAAACGAACAAAAGACTGAAGATCTGGCAAGACTGAGAAAGGCAAAGGCCGCACATGAGCACCTCTCACTCAGAAACAGGGGCAGGAGAAAAGGCAAGAGAAGCATGAAGGTGCAGTTGTGGTAACACAGTCTTCCAGCCTCGGTGAGACCAGTTTCCATACCTCAGTGCATACTGCAGGGAGCTAACAAGCCGGTAGCTACTCTGCCCCTCTACGGTGTTTCTGCTCCAACTCTTGTACTGCCCTCCTCCTGTTCTCTAAATGCAACAGCAACTGACAAAATACTAAAACTTCTTCTAAAGAAAAGAAACTGTAATTCACGTATCTGTAACAAATACAAGGTTGCATTTTAAGGCACTCTTTTGGGAATCAGAATATTAGATAGCTTTGTACAGAAAAGGACATATCTGCTAAGTTTTCTAAGCACTTTAATTCTCAGTTATTAAAAAACAGCTCACGAAGCTTTTAGCATCCAAAACCTAACACCTAAATATATGAAGCCACTGCATGCGTCCTATTAAAAGTTATGAAGGGATTTGGGATTTTCGTTAGTTCTTCATTTTCAATGCAGAACTGTTACAGAGGACCAGCATCCCCGTGGTGAAGATGTTGGGCTTGGTCCAACTTCTGGGCATGCCACCAGCTGCCTCCTGAGCTGTGGACAGTAATTCATCTCTCCCATGACTCACCTGGTTTAGCTATTTAGACTGAAACTCCACAAGATAGGGAGTGAAATTTTAGCTCCTCTCAACCCAGTGAGTTTTGGCACACGCTTCAATAAACAAAAATTATAGGTTAAACAAGTTCAGGTGTCTATATAGTGAAACACTGATCTTGCCTGTGGTCTCTAAATGCTTTTAGAGTACTAATAATAGAATGTGGTGGCATATCCAAGACTACACTGCAGCCACAGAAATGTGAGGTCTTCATTTTCAGTCACCTGAACACTACCAAAACTGTCTATGCAGAAAAATACACACCAGCCCCAGCCCAAGTCTGGTAATCGTAGAAACGGTACCTCCTCTTCACTTGCAACCAGAGGTACTCCATCGTTGCAGAAAACAAAAAGGAGGAAAAGCAGAGATCACAACTGGGATTTCAACCTCACCAAGAACTGAATTAGAAGTGAGAGGTGCAGAGAAGAGGAGAATAAATGTAGCTGCCCTGGAGGAAAACTGCAGCACGTAACTACGGAAGGTGAAAACTGGGAAGCAACAAGAGGTATTTAAGTAACCACGCAACATAGTTAGGGAGATTGCTGTGCTTACAAGAGACTCCTGCACAAACAACCAGCAGTTTTGTGTAGAATAGAGAGGCTCTTCGAGAAGACCCCAGGTTTCAGCCAAAGGACACATGAGGAAGCCTACAGATGGTTAAACAAATAGCCAAATCGACATTGGTTACAACTGAGAGTGGCATGGAGAGAGACATTTAATTTATCAAAGTGATGAGACTTGCTCCCTCTTAGGACTTTTCAGGAAAGATCATTGCGCAATCTGAAAGACTTTGTTGTTAGGGAAAATGAACAATATTCCAGTTTTTGCTAAGGATCATCCAATAACCCTGAGCTGCCATAAGCATGAAAATCTGGTTTCAGAATGTTAATAAAAATCTCTAGCCCTATAAATGATCAGTTGTATGCAGAATAATGGCATTAATCTTTTTGCTGCTGTTGCTTAAAAACTTCGGAATCGTATAGTCAATATTGCAATTTAACAATTAAGAGACGGAGTACGAGTGCTCATCTTTCAAAATTGTGTTAAGCTCTAAAATGTTCTACATCACCTAGATATTAGTGTTATTATTCTGCTTTCCTAAAGGATTTAGGTGCAGTTCTGCACTGTGAATGGTGCAGAGTAATTCATATTGGATTTCCTTAGCGAGCTGGGGACTACGTTAATAAAAACAAAGGCACGAACTTTAAACATGCACCGTTGAAACTCCCCAAATGACCTTAATTTGGAATAAGGACACCTTTATTTTATTTAGTTTAGTGGTTCTTAAAGTTAGGATCAAGAGACGGCTACCCAGTAGTGGAATTTCTTTGAGTCACCTTGCATAACCACACAGAACTGACTCATTCATAATTTTTTCTGTTTATTGTAATTCTATAGACTACAGTGAAGGAGCCAGTGGTTTAGTTTACAGTATTTTGGAGAAGTTAAACTAACCCAAAAAAGCCAATTATTCCAGATGGAGTGATCCATCAGTAGAATCGTACCAGTACAGGAGGTGTAACTTTCCTGTGTAAACAAGTCCTCAACAGCTCAAGTCCTCCTGAAGCTCAATGGCACTTGTGTTCATAAGTCACTTAGATGCTTTTGAAAACAAATGTGTCCATTTTATTCTTGCAACTTCTGACGTTGTTGAAAGATACAGAGAAATAAAAAATTGTAAAAACATCTGGATGACTACTCTTGCATCCTGACTATGTTTTGAACCGCCCTGCAGCTGGTCCCCTCCTGCTTTTTCTCTGCTGTTAAGCTTTGTGCTGCCACCCAGAAGCCCCAGGCAAGCAGGAGTGAACTGCTCTACAGGAGGTGACTAAAAAAAACTGGAATAAGAAAAAATTTTTGCTCGGAAGTGTCATGTGGTGTTATGTCCCAAATCAAGTGTAACCATAATACAAGTTAAACAAAGCCCCATCACTTCTAGGGCCACCAAAATGATCAAAGGGCTGGAGCACCTTCCCTGTGAAAAGAGGCTGAGAGAGTTGGGGTTGTTCAGCCTGGGGAAGAGAAGACTCCAAGGAGACCTTATTGCAGCCTTCCAGTACTTAAAGAGCGGTAATAAGAGAGATGGGGAAAAACTTTTTAGCATGGCCTTTAGCAACAGGATAGGGGGTAATGGTTTTAAAGTAAAGGAGGAGAAGTTTAGACTAGATAATAGGAAGAATTTCATTTTGCTGAGGGTGGTGAAGCTCTGGCACAGGTTGCCCAGAGAGGTGGTAGATGCCCCAACCCTGGAAACATTCAAGGTCCGGTTGGACGAGGCTCTGAGCAACCTGATTCGGTTGAAGATGTCCCTGCTCACTGCAGAGGGGCTGGACTGGATGACCTTCATGGTCCCTTCCAACCCAAACCATTCTATGGTTCTAACTGAAATACCAGTGGAGAGGGTAATGCCACCAGCCACAAACTGCTCCCATGTTTGTACTCACGTCAATCAACAACTGACAAGAATTGCACTGTCCGGTATTTGGAGTACAAAACTGTGCAATTTAACCTACTTCTTTCTGTCTACAGCTTGCTCCTCCACCTCCCTCCGTCTATTCAGTGACTTGATATATATCATAGAGGGAATAAACATAAAATCTCTCAAAGGGGAATCAAGAAGGGCATTTTAAGAACAGATAGTCAATTAAGCATTATCTGCAACTCTTGTGCTTACATCTTTAAACAAGAAAGCATAAAACAAATTCCCTTTACGCAGCAGCTTATTTGTATAGGTGCTAGTTGACAAGTCTCATGCACTACTACATAGATGTTCTTGCAAACTAGATGATTATTCCTGGAATTGTAAATACAGAAGGGTGTTGGTGCCATGTCTTTAAAGAAAAATACAAAATATACGCGCAGCACATGCATTCTACTGCATAGTTTATATTTAAGCTAGAAAGGCACGGCATATGGTGAAGGCAGTTTTTAAACAAAGACGTGGAAATGTATACAAAGAACAATATTCTCAAAAATTATGCAAAGCTAGATATCCTAAAAAACTGCAATATGTCTAAAAAAGCTTACTGTACAATAGCATTAACTGATAATCTTGCAGACCATTTAAAACTCAACTATCCTTTCTAAACGGTGGGAGGTAATAGCGTAACTTCTTCTCCAACATCCACTCCCATCACAGAGCTCATTCTTAGGAAGATTCTTCTACCTTTTGAATGGAGTAAAGTAACAAAAGAAAGCTGACCTTATAAAAAAAGATAAAAAAAGATACTCACTTTAAAAATTATTCCATAAGTAATTAATATGTGTATGTAGTTCTTTAAACTTGATATCTAATAAGATTGCATTTGCTTTCCATATCTTTGATTTCTTGAGTGCACAGGGAGAAAGAGCATGCTGGATAAGAATTCCCTATCAATGGCAAATGTTTTATGTTCATTAATTGCAATACAATTAGCACAACTCAGCTGCACTTTGGTGAACTCCTGCTTCCATAAAACAGAACTGCAAATAGCTCAAATGGGATTCCCAGCAATGCATCTCTCTTCATCGTTGACTGCAAGGTCTAAATACGGCATCCTTGCCTTCCATTTAGAAGTGGTGATTTTGGAGGAAGAACAACTCAACTGGCTCCAGCTAATTATATCTGTACATTTAGGAGATGTTTTCCTTTCAGAATTAAAGACGTCAGTTGGTTTTCAATGAAACCAAGAATTTCACCAGGTGAGCTGAACTCGCTCAGTCGACCATAAACCCTGTGTGTGATTCTGACTCCACCACCGTCTTTATTCTCTGCAACACCACTGGGAAGGACTGATCCCAACTGTTCCCATCGCTGTACTTTACAGCGTCAGCTGAAGTGCCTCTGGAAGAGGCATAACTGGACTCTCAGATAAGTCAATACTGCTCCTCTCCACCCAGACTGTCCAAGACACTTCTCATAAAAATGTTTTAAGGGGCCAGGGAATATGAACGTTACAGCTCCCACTTCACTGAATCGGAACAGAAACAACCCCAAGACTATAACTCAATTCATTTTTACACTGTTGGGACGAGGAGCGCCTGTACCTCTAGTATCCCAGAAGGAACAAGTACAGCAAACACGCGCAGCAACCACAGGCATCAGCTGGAAAGCAGCTAAAGACCAATTTGCCTTGTTGTTTCTCTCCATGCATGGTTATCAGCACATGTAAACTAAATGTAAGTTTTATTATCTTTGAAGAACATCATCTCTAATTAACTTGCTGTGTAAAGTAGAAAAGATTACCAAGAGCTAAACTTTGCTTTATATTTTAAAGAAAGGTTTACCATAACTTCATCAAAAGTAATATTAAAGTTTTCCATCGCAATTATTTTTTCCTTTTGACAACCTACAGAAAAGAAACAAACTCCTGGGAACACATTGTTTGGGTTTTTTTCCGATGGTAATAACATACTGCAAGAGTTACTCATGCTGAGACTCACTAGTTATCACCTCTCTCTCTTTTATTCTCTCAACCAAACCCTGTGATTCAGCACAAGGCTATTCCCATCAGCCTGGAAGATTAATTAATTAACAGATGCCTTTGCTAATTTTACACCCTCCTATTCTACCCTAAATTTAGGATAGGCTATTTGGGAAGGAAAGCAACTGCACTGAAAGTAAAAAGGATGTATGGTTTTAGCAGCAAATAATTCACATCTGGAAATCTGAAGCCAGGGCTTCAAGAACTTTCACCTTCTATTTAACCTGCTTATGCAGATCACAGTCCCGAAGCACGTGGACATGGTGCTTCCTAAAGCTACACAAAATTTAGAAAACTGATCATAAGAAAGGATTTAGGAGGAAATCAGTCAAAACCACTGAAGAAACATATTGAATGGCCAAAAAGACAACTGGACAATGAAGAAAGGCGACAACTTCAGCTAAAAGGCGTCTCAGTTTATTAGCAATAGAAGGTCAGCAATTAAAATGGAAAACCAAGACGAGGAATGAAAACAAGGGAAATAGGGAACAAGTAAAATAAACTAGAAGCTGTGGGCAGGAAATATGCCCACATGGATGAGGAAAGCTAAAGATAGCAGAAAAATGGTTACAGACCTGGGGATATATAGTTTTTAAAGTGTAATAGGAAACAGAAATCCTGTAAGACCACAATGAGATGAAGATTGTGAAGCTGAAAGGATAAAGTAGAAAACAGAAGTTTTCACAGTTCTTAATTCAAAAGAGGGATTTTGACAAACCTACCAAAGAAGAACCACGAAGCACTTAACCACCCAGCTCAAGTGAAATTAAACAGGGATTTTGAGCAGGTATGTTCTCCAAAGCCAGCAGCCCTCAGGACACCAGCACTGCTGATGTCCATCGTTATCAGACCTCTGGGCACACCCAAAAACAAGACCTCACCTTGGTTTCTGCCAGTATTCAAAAGCAGCTGCAAGTAACGATACAGCAAGAAGATGTTGGTAAGAATGGTACGTTTTTACTGGTTAAAGGTTTAAAGGTTTTACTGGTTTCAAGTTAAAATAGGAAAGCTAACAAGAGGATTCAGCTTGTTTTAGCAGCTGGGAGGGGTATGTGTATACTGGTCAGTCAGCTGGTTTGGGGCAAAACACAGGTGTCTGGTTAGGGAGTTGGGAGGTCGTGGAGGGTTAACCCAGACAAGGTGTCTGCGGTGCTGCTCTTCAGCAGGGAACAGCAGCTGACGGAGACTCAAAGGCTGGTGGAACTGATCCTACAGTGGAAGATCAGAGTCCCAGTGTCTGCAGAACTGGTGCTGGACCCAGCACTGGGCAACAGCTTAAGAACCCTGAAGTTAATAATTGAAAAAACATCATTGATTATAAAGATAGCTCAGAAATGTGTCCTGTACCCTGAAGAAGGGGGAAACAAAGATCTGGTGGTGAAACTGAAGTCAGACAACTTAAATATGAATCCAAGAACACATTTCGTACCACAAGGGTGATCAGTCTCGGGGAAACATTAGGGAAGGAGGGGTTAATTCTCCATGTGACTTTTTTATCCCAAATCCAGTGCCTTTCTTGAGGAGAAGCATCAATCAAACTCTCAAGTTCTGGACTAGAAAAATCAGCAATTGAGTTAAAACTCAACGGATAGAGTGGACAGACAGCCCAGGACCCCTCTGGCCTTTAATTCTAGGGGGAAAGGAAAGGGAGACAGAAAGAAAGAAAAAGAACAATCCCCAAAATACTCTCAGAGCAGCCCCACCAAGTCGAAAACAGCTGTTAGACTAACAACGTGCTCTGTATCACTCAGGGTACTTCTCTTCCCTGCACTTGTTTGACAATAAAGTACTACTGGATAAAAATGCCAGTTCTGGAGTGTTTACCTGTTTTCTGAAGGACAAAGTAAGACTTTTTAAACGTTTGTTTTGAAGCACAATTTACAGCAGGAATTTACTGAAGAGGGGATAAAAGACCCAGCGGGGAAGAAAGCAATAAAAATATTGTAATATCCCTAACTCAATAATCAGCTCCCTCCGTCAGGGAGTGGGGTTCGGGGAAAGGGAGCAGGAAGCACGTTTCCCTGACGCAGGCGTGGGTTGTACACCAAAGCTCGTTAGAAAAATCAGGCAACACAATACACACAGCTACCTCGCTGCAAGCTTTTTGCTTTCCTGAGAAGACCCGGCTCAGCATACATGTTATCCCCACCCGGATCCACACTGGCACCCACAAAAGTCCCTCCCTGCAGAGCTGGCACTTCCCAGCATCCCATGGCTGTGGTGCCCAACACCATCCCCACCAAACTCCATGCAGCGCTGTGGCGCTTGCATCCCTGGCACCACCGCCTCCTTGGCTGCCGTGGGCACTCCGGGAGCGGTGGGATGGTGCCCTCGCCCCACAAGCTCCTACCGCCAGGCAGCGTTTTCATCTGCTGTACCTTAAAAGGCCATGACTGAAAGTGTACAGCTTTGAATTCAGTTTCATCCTTATCAGCTACATAAGAAACAGAAAAAAGAGAATAGCTTAGGAGCTCTGTGCTCGCAGACGTCTTACGTGTTGGGTGAGGACACAGACTACTAATGTATGCTGAAATATCTCTTTTTAAATGAGGAAAAAAAGGTGAGGAGCTTTAAAAACAGATTTTAGTGTCCCAATGAAAGCATGACAGCAACAATTTATAATTTTCTGCTGTCCAGTTCCCTCACTACTTCTCCCTCACCGTGCATCCCTTCTCTCCCTCTCCCCCCACATCCATCCTCCATTTCCCGATGACTTCTCATCACGCTGGCTCGAGCCTCATGTGAAATGGTGGCAGAGGGAAGAGAGGAAGAAAGGGAGGAAGAAAGGCGCTACGATTGGGAGGGCAAGGGAGAGAGAAAGATTGAGAGAGACAGAGAGAATGTCAAAGCTCAAGTCTGGCATTTGCCTATTTAAATTCAATCATGCAGCCCTCGCAGAGCTGGAAATGGATGGCCTGCGTTATGAATTTCTGATCAGACGGCTGATAGGTTATGAGCGGGGACGTAATCCCATTGAGAAAGCCTTTTTTCCCAAGCAAGGGCAAGCAATAACTGCCCTTCGGAGATGGTTCTTTGCTTTGCCCTTTTTATATTTTTTTTCCTTTTCTTTAAAAAAAAAAAAAAGTCCAAATAAGCATTTTTATGATGATAAATGTGTAATAATGATTCATTCTGCCTGCATCTGCAATGGGATATGCCTTTGCAAAGCAGACATGCGCTCAAAATAAACTGCCATATTTTTTCTTTTTTAAACCTAATTAGAATTCTGTCCTTCTCGCAGCTCATTTTGTACCAACACTGGTGATCTAAAAAGAAAGTGAAAGGAATGAACACATGCATTGGGACCGGTATTTTTAATACCCTGCAGGGTTTTTAACATTTTATAGTTTGCCTTTTTTAACACGATGTGTTTACATAAAAGGATACAAAAAAAATGTTTCTTCAAATGGCAAGAACTACTGGCATACAGTAGAGGCAAGGCAGAAATTATTTTAAGAGCTTATGTTTTCTTACTCCTACCCACGCGACATCATTCAGCGTTGCTTCATGTTATAGCGAATTAATCAAAATAGCTGAGGACACTGAAAGATTTACAGTAGCCAAATTCACCAGTGAAGGGAGGCACACAGAGCAGGATGCTGGTAGTGTACTCCAGCACCGGGGCCTCCAAGAGCGCTCATAACTTTTGTAGTCTTAAAAAGTAGAAAACAAGGAGTTTGCTGTTTCAAGTTCAGGATATATGTGCTGAACCCATCCCAGTCTGCGTCCCAGGGGAGAAGGGCATCATCCCAGAACTGCATTAACAGGGAAGACGCCTGACGTGACTGAGGCTTCTGTAAATAATGAAAAGGGAAAAAATAATGTCTGAAGGCATGGGGAGAGGGAGGGAGGAGCGGAGAAGCATTTCAGTGCTGGTGCTAAGCAGAAACTTGCACTTGGAGCCACATCTCTCACACATTTGGAACAGTGAGGAACATCAGTAAAATACTTCGTATATGTGAGTACTTTGGAAAAGAAAGTACTGGACACCGTCACTGTCCTCACCAGATGGTATCTTTCATGCAAAAGAAATCCAACAGTGGAAGAACCCAATTACCAATGTGTTTAATAGCAACAGAAACCCAGGAGAGATTTAAAGCATAAAGCTAAATCCTTGTCACATCATTTCAGCTCAGTACCAGCTATGAGCTGACAGATTTGTCACTGGGCTCTCGCTTGCTCTACTCTCCTTCCCTACTGTTGATGGTGCCCAAGTTACACCCATCCTTGTCCACAAAGAATTCATAGCCAATATGTTCAAATCCACCAGGACCTGAGCAGAGGAAGCCTTCGCATTTCTCACCAGAGCCATCTACTTGATGCCTGGGTTCAGCAAACAGCTAGAAACCTCCAAAAACCAGGATCGGAGGTGTGCCAGTGAAATAGCCAACTGGGAAAACACTGCCTCGTACCCATGGGGAAAGCTGAGCTATGAGCTGTTGGAGACAGGACAGCAGCAACCACTGTCTCTATGCAGCTCATCTTTCTACAGCTGCACCTCTTTGTTCATAGATGCACATTTCTGTACTGGCAGTATTTTCAAAAAAGATGGTAAAACCATGACTTCCTGTTACGTCTCTCTTGGCAGAAGACCTGCTGCAATTTGATGACTCTGTGGTGCTTTACATAAAGTTAAGTGAGACGATAGCAAAATCCCACGGCCACAAGTTACCACCTGCACAGAGGGCATCGTGTCCGTAGGGAAATTGTGGCTGCAGAAATGCTGTGCACAACCTTCCCACTTCAGTTCCTGTTTCATTCACAGTTTTCCCTACTAATGTGCTCACATATCAACAAATCACTTTAACTAAGCAAAGAGATGTTTTTAATTGCCAAGCTGTTCCCAAATGAGAGCTTTGGGGCTGACGGCAGTCAGGCTGAAGCAGTCTCAGGCAAGTCTGGGGAGGGTTGGTGCGTGGTCACCACTGTTAGAAAACCCAACACGTGGCAGAAAGAACAGGAGACAAATCACACATCACATCACTGCTTTTCCTCTTTGATTTAAGCAGAAGGTGACTGCTAACAAAACCCAAAATGTGCTGTCTGTTGGTTCACACGGTGCCACGAGTGCCTTGGAAATAGAGATGGAAACTGAAACCCAGGCTGCCATGGTTATATGGCATTTCTACGAGCTATTCGAGGTTTGTTGGATTCATTCCCAGATGTGGCTCTTGCTTCTTTTAAGTTGTAATATGCCAAAACACCTCAAGACAAGTGAGCACCTAAAGCTATCAGTGTCTTAAAGGAGATCATAGTGAGCAACTGGGGCTCTGTGAAATTCAAGTGCTCAGTTTGTGGAAAGCACAATACCAAAGAGTCCTCTGGGAACTCCAATTTAGCAACCACCTCCCATCAGTCAGGAGCTGAAGCCAACTTTATTCTTAGAAATGCAACTACTTCCGAATAGCAAAAAGTGCAGGCTTTTCATGTTCTTCTTCCTTTTGCTCAAATGGTGGCTCATCAGCTAAAAAGTGCATTGCAGGGAGCCTCTCAGACGTGTGGCCAAAGCACCACATCCTCCCTGCAGCCCAGCCACATCCCACCTAACACTGTCTCTCCTGCATCACCCTGCAAGGGGCAGCATGGACCAACACAGAAGACCTTATGACATCTCCTTACACAACAGGCTTTAATTTTCTCTTTGTTATATTGTGTTAATATAGCCTGTGTTAAATTGTCAAGCTGTAAGCACAAAGGGAAAACTGAAAAACATATAAGGGGATTTTCTACCCTGCTGACAAAGTCACAACTGCAAACAGCTTTGAAACTTTGCAAATGTAAAATGAGAGTCCCACGAAACCGCTGCACTGCAAACATCTTGTGTATTTTTCCTGAGGAACACAAAGAGCTGATGAACCGAGTGGTTTCCTATTCTCACGTGCTCCAAATGGTTAATTTTCTTCAGTATCCTCACACTGAAATGGGCCAGAAACTTCACAGCTGATAATTATGAAATAACGTGGCCACAGGGGAGTTTTCTCCCCATTGCCATTGGTTAGGGATTCTCTCATGTCCTGGAGCAGTAGAATTTTGATTATTTAATTGAAATGATATATATTAGCAGGGATGTTCTCGTTAACCATAAAATAAAATATCTAATATTTTCAATCTTGTTGCATCAACATCTTGTGACAATGAAGTCCAAGGGCTAGAAGCACATTATATGAAAACATGGTTGTTTGAATTTGCCACCTTTCAGCGTCACTGCCTGGATTCTGGCACTGGAAATAAAAAAAAAAGAGGAAGGGGTGGGAACAAACATCTGCCTATTTGCCTCCTTCATCTCTTTTTTGTCAGATGCAGAATAAAAAAAATCGCTTTAACTGGGGTGGAAAGTATTGTCAATTATCCAGCACATCACATCATTTCTTTTCAATTAAAGTTTCTAAAAAATTCTATCTTCCATTACGAGATCTTAAAGCCAAGTGTTGACATCCTCCTGTAGCTCACAGGACTGATCTGCTCCCAAGTCAAAATCCAGAAAGATTGTTTTTTTTATTATCTGTGTTCTAATCAAATATGGGAGTTCCTAAGCTGGTGATTACAACTGCTGCCACTTGTATTTGCAATATCTGCTTTACATAGTTCTTTGGTAAATCAGAAATAGAGGTTAGCTAAAGAAGCAAACCTACAATAATAAAGCATCTTCTTGCAAAAAGCTTTTAGTGGTTTCTTTAACTTATCATTAAATTTAAACTCATTTTTCCTAGTTCTCACTTCTGCAGTTAATAACTTTTATATAGCAATCCTATAATTACATTAACAAAAAAGTAAATTTCCCCCATCTCTCACAGCATTACTAGTATTACAGCATTAATGGTATATTAACCAGTAAAACTGCAAATTAAGTCAACTCATCTTCCACTGATAGGGCATGAATTTGTAATTTAGGCGGGTTTGAAGTTTTCAGTGGGTTTTTAACTATTATCAAGCTTCTGCTTTTCCCAGTGTAACAGTAAAACCCACACAGGAGTCATTTGCACATTCTAATCACCTTACAGCACTTTTTATTCACTTCCTGAAATACAGCAAACGGGGGAAGTCGATTCCAAGGGACAGCAGAACCAAGATGTTTGGCTCTGGACACCAGGGAGAGGTGGTGACACACTAAGAGATGATCACTGAGCAGCCAGAAGAGCATGTAAGCCTCTCTAGAATACCCTGCTTAGCCAGTGCACACCCTCATAGTTTGGTCACATCCATCCCACGTTATCCACAAACTCATATGCTATGGAACACATCAGTGGAAGAACCACCTCTGCCACCAAGTGCAGTCCTGAGCAACCAAGTCAAAGCTATTCGCGCAGAAAAGCATGTGGGACATCTACTCCAGCCCCATCTGTACACACACCAACAGCCTCAAGCCCACCCAGCTACAAAACTGAGTCAATAAACTGCTAATGAATGGGCAGGGGGAGCGTTCGTGAGTGTCTGCCTTGGCTCTGGTGTCCCTGGACTCAGCACCTGCAGCTGTAGCCCTCGCATCCCAAGGTGCGGTGGGAATCCTCACCCAACCTTCATTGCTTCTCAGCAAAGGAGGGGAGGGACAATACAAACTCAGGATAAAATGAACGGATTTCAATAATAACTTGAACCGTCAAAAACATCTTTGGAGTATTAGACATCTATGCAGTGGGAAGGAAGCATCAAAAATGTTCCATTTCAGAAATATAAAGGCTTACTGAGCTAGTGAAGCACAACAGAAACACTCAGTGATAAAGGACATCACAGCCCTTTATAAACTGAACCGGTGGTTTCCCAAATTTAATATGCATGAACAGTGCATGTGAGTCCTCTTAAATCCAAGTACCAAACCCTGCCTGCTTAATAAATCTCACCAGTACTCCACTATTAGACAGGGGATTAAAACTAATCTATCAATCCCAAAACCAAGCACAGAGTGGATTAAAATGCAAAACACATGAGAGTATGAAGATGCTTAATGCTAAATAACAAACATTTCAATCACAGAAATCATTTTTATCTTCTTG
Organism: Phaenicophaeus curvirostris; assembly: GCF_032191515.1. Taxonomy (NCBI): domain Eukaryota; kingdom Metazoa; phylum Chordata; class Aves; order Cuculiformes; family Cuculidae; genus Phaenicophaeus; species Phaenicophaeus curvirostris. The sequence continues at coordinate 18,042,497 of NC_091405.1, forward strand.
TTTATGCTAAGTAGATACTATTAGGCTTAATATCTGTATTAACACAAGTGGGGGAAGAAACAGTTTTAAGGAGACCTAAATACTTGAATGCTACTGTATTGCTTGCAAGCAGAGGCTCTCTTGTTGAAAGTGAGTACACCATGGCGTTTAAAATAATTGTTTACTCTCTGAGGCCCGCTCGATGGTGCTTGACCTTCTTCTATTTTTTTAACCCAAAGCACTGCACCCATAGGGTCTTAAAGAAGACCGAATTCAAACCTGTTATTTGCATCGTAATATCTGAATATCACATTACCCCCCAACACTGGTATTGTCACAAATGTTAGTCTCGTCCCCTGATGTTCAGAGCAGCTTGGCAATGAACGGCTGTTTGGGGTGGGTTTGGTGGGGTGTTTTTTTAAAGAGTATGTTAAAAAAGAGCTCATCGCATCATGGTATAAACATCACAGAATCACAGAATCACAGAATCACAGAATAACCAGGTTGGAAGAGACCCACCGGATCACCGAGTCCAACCGTTCCTACCAAACACTAAACCATATCCCTCAGCACCTCGTCCACCCGTGCCTTAAACACCTCCAGGGAAGGTGACTCAACCACCTCCCTGGGCAGCCTGTTCCAGTGCCCAATGACCCTTTCTGTAAAGAATTTTTTCCTAACGTCTAGCCTAAACCTCCCCTGGCGGAGCTTGAAGCCATTCCCTCTTGTCCTGTCCCCTGTCACTTGGGAGAAGAGGCCAGCACCCTCCTCTCTACAACGTCCTTTCAAGTAGTTGTAGAGAGCAATGAGGTCACCCCTCAGCCTCCTCTTCTCCAGGCTAAACAACCCCAGCTCTCTCAGCCGCTCCTCATAAGGCCTGTTCTCCAGCCCTTTCACCAGCTTTGTTGCTCTTCTCTGGACTCTCTCCAGAGCCTCAACATCCTTCTTGTGGTGAGGGGCCCAGAACTGAACACAGTATTCGAGGAGCGGTCTCACCAGTGCCGAGTACAGAGGGAGGATAACCTCCCTGGACCTGCTGGTCACGCCGTTTCTGATACAAGCCAAGATGCCATTGGCCTTCTTGGCCACCTGGGCACACTGCTGGCTCATATTCAGTCGGCTGTCAACCAACACACCCAGGTCCCTCTCCTCCAGGCAGGAGGAGATAATAAGCATAAGGAGATAATAAGCAAACATAATAAGCAAAGATGCAGAGAGAAGTGTGGAACTGTGTTTGCCTATAAGAAACAGGGGAAAAGACCAAATGCAACTCACGCAGCTTCCAGTTCACCCAATAATTCACTTTATCATTGTCACTTGAAATTCATAGCAATGGGATGATCCCCCTTTCTGGCATTGTATGCAAGCAGCGTGAAGTTGCACACCGATATCTGCATTTGTCCACCTGCCTCGGAGAGATAAGGATTTGGGGGTGTTGCACCCAGCGGTGGTGGAAGGCACTCTGGATGTTCCTTCATGACTTTCTGAATGCTGGGAAATGCCTAGTGTTTGCCTGGATTGAGAGCATCCAAAACCTGCAGAACCGGACCTTATTTCTCAGTGTCCAAGCAAAACCTACCCACTGAATCAATGAGTAATCATATGATTTGATACGAAATAATATCCACTGGGGATCTGTTTGAGGTCATCATCATCCTCATTTCACTTGTAGGCATATCAGGTTGTGAACTGATGTCTGCAGATGTGAAAGCTGGTGCATTAACCTAGTGGTACTATCACCAGCAGAATGTATAATGAGGAGAGCGAGAGCTGGCTTGCGCGTGAGGATGGATAATGTCACACGAGTTCAGGCTATCTAAGCTGGAGAGGGAAATTTGGTGTCAGGGTTAAAAAAAAAACAAAACAAATCAGAAAATCCAACCCCCTCCCTCACCTACACAGCACTGACTTACAATGAGGGTTATTTGTCCGTGGGGTCTTGCTTTTGGTGTGGCAAGAGGCTATGGTGATATTTCAGCTGAAAAATGCAGTAAAGTTGCACTATTCTGGTTTATCTTTGCATTGGCAGCTAAACCTGTTTTCTGAAGTGCTGTCATTCCCTAGTTACTGCAGTCCTTCCACAGCAGCGTACATCCTTAATGGTAAGCATGAAATAAAGAGACATGCATGCTATTCCTTCTGAGGGTTGAGAAAGTTAAAAAACAGATTTATGCTGTCTTAATCTCTTAATTTTAGCAGAAGTCACAAATTCAGGTAAAGAAAAAGGGAAGGGAGCAGCAGTTTGATAGTTTCTACATGAACTGAAGACATCGTTATTTTATTTCACAATAAAGTAACAAACACAAAGCAGCAAGCACAGCCTCTCAGCTCATCTCTTTGACAGTTACATTGCGTATCTGACTACAGCTCAGCTTTTACCTGCTGTTACCCTCCATGCTGCCTGCCTGCGTCATCCTAACACGAAGCGTGCGCATCCCATTTATGCGTATCGACAAGCTAACAGTAAAAAGAATGACCGTCTAATATCACAAATGATGGAATTTACATAAACAGCTCTTACCCTTTTCCCTCTCCCCTAAGGAAACTGCTGCATCTCTCACCCGGCCTCAGGAAACAACTGTGGACAAGGTTGTGCTCAGTGTCCTCTTTGTCCCCCTCCAGATACACCCCAAGCCTTTAGTCTGCCCCTTCTCCCCTATTTGTGATCAGCAACCTTTCCCAGAAACTGTGCCTCCCCAAATACCCAGAGTGGTTCAGTTCCGTTATTCAGAGGCATTCTCATTTTCCCCACTTAATATAACACTCGACACCAAAGATGCCGAGAAGGAAATGAGAAGTCAGGGTCATTACAAGTAAACAGCTCACGGTTGTTAGCAAAAGCTGTGCAAAATAAATTAATGACATTATCATCAGTAATTGTGGAAGCACTCATTAAAATGCTATTTGAAGAGAGGAAATACCTTTGACAACGGTAAAATACCTGGGAAAAAAAATTAGTCCATGGCAACACAGGGCTCAAATAAGAAACCCATGGGCAGGAGAAGAAAGAAAAGCAGTTCAAATGCTTTGGAGTGCAGAAACTATTTGAACCTACACAGCAGCTCTGCATCAGCTGGAGTTCAGCTTCTCCCAGTCGATTCCCAGTAAAGAGGCAGTAGCTGTTGTTATTTCCCCTTTGAGGGCCTTTCCTCAGAAGGAGAGCCTTGCAGCTGGCAAGTGTAGAGTAGCGCAGACTAGAGTAGTAGGAAGGGGCCTATGGTGACCCAGTTACCAGGTGCAACCTCAATGACCGGGACAGATATGTCCATGCACAAGTCAGGTCCAGTACTGGAACATTAACTTATTCTAAGAGAGAAAAGTCTGTAGGATGGTACTTGTGTCTGTTGAACAGTCATAGACCTCTTTCATTCTCCAGCTCTTATCTTTGTGCTTCCTATGCGCTCTTGCAGTGCTGTACAAGGCCAAGCAGCCTTTGCAACCCTGTTATTTGGGGCCCAGCTGCATTGTCTCTGCATTTTGGGCACCACTGTCGTTAAAACACATCGCCGTTCAGAAATTCACGTGTCTCTGATTGGCCCACCCCAAACCAGGGTCCCTCTCCCCAGCCAGGGCTGCCCTAGAACAAAGAGGGGCTAACAGGCCCCTGCGCTGTGGTTCTGCAGATCAGAGCGGGTGGAAGTGTGGAGAGGTTTATAAGATTAATTCTTATCTCTCCGGGCAGTGGGTCAAGTCAGAACCGTCATTCAACGAACTCTACGGATAATCTCCCTTTATTACTTTCAATCAAACTAAGTGTCTGCAATCTGCAGTATGGTTACTAATTTATTGAAAGAAATTACTTGTAGAGCTTGATTATACAATAGACAAAATACAAAACAGTCTGGGTCAGCATCCATTCAGTTCTTACATATCTCACTGCGTAGCAAAGCTTCTTCAGCCTCGCTGCATTAGCGCCCAGCAGCTGTTCTGTGGGTGAAAATTCAAAGAAAGAAGTGGACATTCAGGCTTGTCCACTTTCTAATTAAAAGAAAAGAAAAAGAAATACGATTAAGGTTATATTTGGTATCAAATCTAAAAATTTGCTGTTTTCAAATACTTAACAAACGCATTTTGTGAGAAATCAAATTTCTAGTGCATTCTGGTTAATGGAATTCTGCTGCAGCCCCTGGACAAAACAATGTAAAGCTGCCTGGATTGCGGAAATCATTCTCCTCCAGTGATGGATAATATAGCATGAGGTTTTGCTTGGTTTGATTAATTTCAGAATATTGCAGAGAAGCTGCATAATCCCTAAGATAGCAGAGAAAAGAAGGAAGACATGATGAAGTAGGATAAAAGCGCGTAGTAATGAAGCGCAGACTGTTTCACATATTAGAGAAAAGCTCACAAACTCATGTTTTTTTGGCAAGTACAACCACAATAAGGGGCAACACTGGAATGCGCTTCTGCTTATGCAATTATATTATATGATCTGAGAAGGGGTATTTTGAAAGCAAAAACCTGCTAAATATTTCCACAGCTACAACTGCAGACAGAACAGAAAGAAAATGCACGTTTCCTTTTTTCTGTTCACAACAGCCATTATTTATACAAGTACTGAATATGGAAAAGGCTCTGACAAATTTACAGTGGTGTTTGGATGGATGAGGATGACGAATGATGGATGAGGGAGGCAGAGGATTCCCTTATTAAAGCATCAAATCTTTCCCTAAATATCAAACAGACATCTTAGCCTCAATTGCTCCACTCACACCAAAAATTACGCAAACTAACAAAGTCAAATTTTGCTTCTTGATAAAAACTGGAAATTTGTCTTCCATTTACACTTCATTTCCACTACAGAATTTATATTTTTGTTCTGTTTTATACCTATTTGAAATATTAATTTATTTTTAAAAAAAGACAAATGCGACAACAAACACAAAAATTATTTCAGTACAAATTAGGTAATCGGCTTAATCACAGAGTTGCTCTCCTTCTGCAGCCCCCTTTTTCTGTGACACAACACTGGATGGAAGATGCAGAGGCCACAGGCCGGCTTTACGCCTCAGACAAAGGACAAATCCTGCCGACCCCCATGTCTTCGCAATGCTGTCAATGCACCGGAGTTCGTAATGGGAGATTCATTCCCCGTGGTGTCTGTCGTCCACTGGCCTCGTGTCCCTGGCCATCGTCCCACCTCAGCTGTAGTTTCCTATACAAAAGCCCATCCTGAGCGGGTGCAGGAGGCAGCAGCAGCAACTCCTGTTCCAAATCACAGCAACTTGCTTTGCTGCCCAGCCTTGCCTGCCAGCTTGGATCCCTGATAAACCCAAACACTGGGTTCACCGGCCTCCCCAGCAGCCCTGGTCCATCAGCAAAGTGCCCCTCAATGCCCAGCTCCCTGCGCCAGCTCCTCATGCCCCGCCCGGTGCCCCCTGGGCTGAAGCCTATTTATTATTCCAAATGTCACGTATTTATTATTCCAAATGCTGATTAGGATATAGAAAGGTTATTTTGCACAAACATCCTCATAAATGATTTCAGAGCCTTGCCTTTTTTCCAGGCGACAGCTAAGCACTTGCACCACACTTCTACCATCAAACCCCCAAAATGCTAAACGTACGATTTCTGTGCTCCTTTCTCTCCAAAGCCCCATTAGCTCTCCGTTAAGTTTCACACGTGCACCGACTTTACCTTCAGACCACTAAGCTGTTCCTCGATTTTACTTGTCAAAATACTCCTGTGTTTCTCTCTTAGCTACAGAGCTACACACGCAAACCCTCCAGATGAAAAGCCCGCAGACTGCACAGGTTCTGCTCTTCTGTGCTCAGCATCCCAGGAAATGGAATCCACATGAGAAAACATCCCCTTAACTGCCTTTTTATTAAAGCTTGTCAGAAAGAGTTTTCTCCCTTTTTTTGTGTGTTTGGGGGGAAAACCCATTCCATTTACAAAAATAATTGTTTGGCTCAGTTTAATCAAAAATGCAAAAACAAAAAGCCGTTTTCAAAAATTAGTTGTTGTTTTTCATGTTAAAGGTCAGAGATTTTCAATCAAGGCAGATATTTAGGTGAAAAATCCCATTTCCTCACAATACCATTTTTAGCTGGGAAAAATCATGCAAGTGAAGATTTTTTTTTTTTTCCAAACCCCTCTTAGTCCTCAGTTTAATTAGCTTTAGGTTCTCTCCTCGCGTCACTGGGGTGCAGTGCAGGATGCTGCCAACCTCTCCCATGATCCTACAGGAAAGGCCAACTTCACCGGTCACCGCACGCCAACGCACACGCTGGGAAGAGGAATAATGTGTGTTACTGGCAATGCGAAACACTTAGAAGCGCCTTTGCATTGGAAGTCATTCGTGATTTCACTCTCCTGGGAAATATATACCTTATCTGGGTCTCAGTAAGGGAGATAATTGCATTTTCAAGTTGTCACAGTTGCATACTGCTTCCCCATACCTGCCCGTATGTTTTATGAGCTCCTGTATACCTGCCGAGCGCCCGTAAAGTGCTACAAGCAAATAGACACAAGAGCAGGGAGATGGATGACACATGACTAAACAAAAAAAAAAAAGTGATGTACCCTTATTCAAACAACACCTTCGAGGGGTTGGGAGAAATCACACATAGCTAGATTTTCATTTGGTTGATTTTGCTTTTGAGGTGAGTGCTCTCAACCCACAAAATGAACCTCTGCAAAAATAAATATGTAAGAAATCTAGATGAAATACAGAATGAACTCTCATCCGTTTCTTGATGTTCTGCAGTTACATTTTTGCATGGAAGTCAATAAAATTCTGTGTAGTGTGGGGGGTTTTTCTGGTGGATGCAATTTTTACAAAAAAAAAAAGTTACAAGTAAATTCCTAATTGGGTAAAAATGAGTTTGTTCTTAATGGAGAAGAGATCAAAGTGTGAGAGAGAAGGCAACAGCTACAACTAGATTAGGCTGCAAACACCTTTAACTCTTCTTTTATTACTGCACCCATTAGACTAATTCTTAATTATTTTTAACCTTATAATTTTATAATTTAAGTCTCTAATAAATTACATTTACGTCCCTTAGGGGATGTGTTTTGATATCTGTTTATTTACTCCCTTTAGCACATGAATGATTGTGGTAGAAACACCCCAGAACCCCACTCCCATGGGTGGAATGCGCAGTTGCTCCTGGAAAGAGGAGACCTTCCAGACCCAGCTACACGAGAGGCCAGGGCTGAGGGTGCACGACCCGTGGGTGACATGGGTAGACTGTGTTGATTATGCATTAAAGCATACTTGCAATCTTATTTAAAACATCTAAATTACAATTTACGCAGCAACAGGTCAAACCATAACAGCAAGAGGAACAACCCCCTAAAACATTACAACTGGGAAGTGCCTCCATTGCCTCAGACAGTGACCTGCTTGGTTCTTACTTCCACCTCTGGAGAACACCAGCAGCTAGCAAGAGATCCCACCCATCCCATGACTGGTGTCGTATCTATAAGACAGAGACTTGGGAGAAGCTGGTTAGGACCTGCAACAATCCAGTCTTGCTACCAATTCAGAAAACATCACTTCTTCAAGCCTCGAGCTCGTGGTGCTGCTCAGAGCCTCCACCCAAGACCACACCTTACCTTGCATATCCCAATTACCTAAAGCAACGGTGATGCAAGGAGTTTAGCAAAGGAATTTCCTCACCTATTATTTTATACTTAAGAGTAAGTAGAGACTTAACAAACAATTGTGAAATAATGAAAGCCCCGGAAGATACTGTCCTCACAGCAGACTCCAGCTATTTGGTGATCCCAAAGCTCACGGGTTCCCAGCCAAGCAGGAGCCTCCTCTTTTCCCCACACCACCTGGACGAGTGTGATCTCCCACATACACTCAAAGAGCGCAAAACCCACCTTCAGTTCAACCTCCTCCTTGTGTTACAGACTGAGGGAAAACAGATGTCAGCCACGCCAGTGTTGCTCACAGAAACACCATTATGCTATAGCGGCCCTACATGGCTTTTCCATGCCTTCATAGGGACAGTGTCCCAAGAAGGTGCAACCCCCTTTATTCGATGGGGTAGCATCCCAGAGGATGCCATTGTTGCCTTTTCTTGGACAAGGTTACTTGCATTTGACACACAGCCTCAAACAGAGTTTAATGGATAAAAGTGGGGCTCTTGATTGAATGCAGATAAACACATTTTACCATAGCAGATAACAATGAAAGAAGACGTTGCCCATACCTAAAGAAGAAAAGTCTCAGATTTGCAGAAGAGACTGCTTGCCAGCAAGCTGCACAGTAAGCAGCAGGCAGCCCATCATCTTTCCACATAAGGAGGCGCAAAACCAGCAATCAGAGCACAGTTGTCTTTTTGGTATTTGCCCAAGGACCTGATCCACAGAGTTTTCTCCTCATGTTGGGGAAGATGGACCCGACTGTGGTTGGCCAGTGGCTGATGCACCACGCATGCCGCAGAATGAGCTGTAAATCGATGAAGGGAGAAAGAAGAGACAGAAACACCGAGTGACAATGAAAAAGGCTGGAGAAGCCCTGAAGCAGTGAACAGAAGGGAACAATTTTAACACTGTTTTTTAGATGTACAGTAATTTACTTGTCTGCTAACAAACATGCTATGCCACATACAAAGACCACAGCCACAAGAAAATTATCATTTCAGAATCATGTGCGAGATCCCCAAGTGACTGGAGGAAGGCACAACAGATCAAGTGCCGGGTGTTTTGCTAAGGAGATGCAGGTGGGGGAAGTTTGGACAATACAGGCAAGGAACAAGACATCGACTGATGGTGATCTGCAGCGTGCCCAGACCTTCACCAGCTGGAGGCACCAGCTCTGACCCAGTAGCATCTGGCACAAGATAACAACAGTCTGTAGACTCCTGGCCACTAAATTCCACATTTTTTTTAACTCTTTTCAGAAGTGGTGAGAGATCAGTTGATGCCTCCTAGTCCCTTCCAATCACGTTGTCTGTGATTTCAATGATCTCCTAAAGCCGAGGAGTTTAGTCCTCATTTAAAAAGAAAGTCTACAAGACCACAGAGTGAAAAATCACAGGCTGATATCATCCTTAAGGTCTGGGGCAAATATAAAGCCTCATGGGCTTATTGGGCTGCCCTGAAAAAATGGAACACGCTTCAACACGAGTCCTTCAAGACAACACAACTCTCGACTGCAGTTACATGTTGTGTTCTGGAAATGCTCCGGGAACACAGTAAAGCAATCCATCTCAAGTATTACAGCTTTTCTATAGACAACACATCCAAAAAGGCTTCTAAGTGCGGAAAACAAGTATATAATTACATAATTAAGCAGATGCATGGCAATTTTTCTTTTATGTTACTCTTTATATTTTTAAAAGGCAACGGGACAGAGCTGTCCTAAAAAGCAATAAAGCACGGGTAATTTAATACTAAATTGCATCCATATTGAAAAGTTTACATGAAGTTGAGAGCAGACAGAGGTCAGGTTTTCAACAGGACTGTCTTTAATTGTGGCCATCAGTTTTAGCAATCCAGATCTCTGGATCAAAGACAAATATAATGCGTTTCCTCAACGCTGAATAGTGAAAGCAGACAGTAAGCACAGCACTATCTTGCACCAAAAGGTCATAAAAATGATTATCAGAGGGGGAACATGTCTTGCTGTTCAACACACACCTTCACATAACATAGCATAGATTTTCAATAGTCATATTTTTCAAGCAGATTTTTCAGCAATCAGGAATGTAAATTAAGAATTTTACTATTAGTTTGTAGATGCAAAGGGGATTTCTTGTCCTCTAATAAACCTGCCAGCTTTGTGTAGGTCTTCTTTAATTTTTTTCAGTTGCTTTCAATCATACTCTCAGCCCACTGAAACAATTCCTCCCTCCTTAGGGAAGAGATGTGAGCCGAGATGCTGTTTTCTTTCTAAGGTGGGGGTGGGGGGTGTAAAGAAAAAGGGGAAAAAAAATCAAATGAGGAGTAAATTATTAGCAAATCACATAGAAACAGGTTTCCTAGATCTGCAGACCCATTGTATAAATGAAGCAATTTCATCTCCGCTTGCTCTGGGCGGTGGGATTTTAAGTGGCCAAGGGGGACTGGAACGGGATGCTAGCAGACGAAGCATCACAACATTTGCATGCATAGACCACTCAAATCTGCACCAGGAGACTACTTGTGAGAATCCATCTTTTTTCACTTAACAAGATACAAAATATAAAACACATTTGCCTCTTATTAAGCCTCTCTAGTAAGTGGTTCCAGGTCCACCATTTTTACAGAGGGGGGAGAGGGGAGCCTGGATGTTCTCTTGGGAATTTCACAGGAGTGACTGGAGATGAGGTACAGGCTGGGAGCCTTTATTACTTCTTTTTCCCCCCTTCTCTCTAAAAGCACAGAAGGAATAACATTTTAAATCATTAACATTTACTTTAAGTAGCACTTTCTTCAACTAAGCTTCCCTTCCTGGCCTTCACCCCGTTAGCACTGCGCCCCATGCTCACGTGGAGGAGCTGCCCTGATGGAATTGCATTCTGGTTTTCGAATGTGGAAGGCACTTATTTTAGACTCTGGCCTCCAAACTGAGGTGGCTGGGAAAGAAACTGTAATCCTGTTTTTCCGCAAAGTGTACTGAGAATGGGGTTCTTATGTTTATTAGAACCTAGACCTGCAAGGCTTATAGCCTCTTAGGTTCCTTTAGTGCTGCTGGAGTGCTCTTTGGTTTTCCATTTTGGTTTAAAAACAAAACAGAACACAACCCCACCACCAATCTTGGTGAAAAACAAGGATTCTTAGCAGCCTAAATTCAATTCACAGTCCCATGTCACACATTGAGTAGCATTTTCATCATTTCTGTGCTTGTTAAATATTAGATACAATATTAAAATATTGAAGAGAAAAGAAAAAAAAAAAGAGGCTGGTAGCAACTGCTTGAATTTACAACACAGACAGAGATAGGTGGAGGTGAGCTATGAAAGAAGTCCTGGATCCTGCAGCTTCAAGCACGTTACAGAAAATAATTATAAAATGCCCCTCATTCAGTGTTCAAAAATGAAGGAGAACCAATTTGCTCCTATACCTGGAAAATGGGTGCTAATGAGACCTCTTCAAAAATAAAAACAGTGTGACTTTCACTGCCAAAAAGAACTCGTCTTCTCCTTTTCAGTTTGCCCACAAGGAAACCCAGGCCACTAGTGCTTTGTCTTGAACATCTAGTACTTCTAAGAAAGCAGACTGCATTTCTGGAACACAGCAGGCATTGTCCTTCATTTCCACTCAAAGAAAGAGGCAAAAGAAATTATTTTATTTATGAAACAGTCAAAGGGATGGAAATCAGAGGGAAGCAGAGAAACATCATCTCTGCTGCATTTGGCACCAAAGCTTTTGGGTATTTCCAGTGCATCTTTCACAAGTCAGAGAGTTGCCACAATTCCCCTCCATCTCCTGGAGACACTGTTTTGAAAACTAAAGCACAAGTCAAACCACCCCTATTGCAGTGTAATAAGTTCAACAAGAAAGTTCACTTCCTTGGAGCAGCTGTGCAGAAGGCTAAATGTTGGTTTGTCACCACACAGGAGGTGAGAGGTGTCTCTAATTGAACGCACACATGATGTACACAGGAGGAACATCATCACCAGAAAGTCTTTTTGGGGGGCAAGGGACCCAGTAGGGCTCTGCAGCCACAGCCAAGCTCCCTCTGCAGGGTGGTGGCACCACCCAGCTCCAGCCACAGAGCAGCTGCTTCAAAGTCACAGACTCTTAGCACGGCAAACAAAGATGCACATCTATTTGTCATTGGTCACAGCAGGAGGAGACTGAGACCACACAGGGATCTTGCCTCTCACCCCACCTCAGAAAACATGTTCACCACCTCACCACCCAAAATTTAAACAGCCTGCCTACCCTGCAGATGGAGGAACACCCACTTTTGGACTCCTCACCTCCCAAACACGTGCTCCACCATCTCCGGCCACCACCAATCCTCTTCCAACCATTGCCCCAAGGCTGCAGCTTTGGGACCAGGTGGGACAAAAGCAAAACTCTGACCTTCCCAGCAGCAGGCAGATGCTCCTCTGGAGGCACCAACCACAGCTGAAGAGGTCATTGCTGAAAGGCAGCATGGGCACCTTCTGCTCAATGAAGCAAACCTCCCACATGCTGCCAAGGAACTGCTGATTTCCTTCCACAGTTACACCAGATGACAGAAGTTAAGAAAGGTGAAAACAATTACAAATCCTGGAGGAATATTTCGCACCCACTTTTTGTAGGTCTTGTGGTCTAAATGAGATAGCAGCTCAAATCTCTCCACCCAGGACATGTGCTCAGTTGTGCATGGATTCATTTGTGAGAAAAGAGATTTTGTGGAGGTCCTACAGCTTAAGCTTTAGGGAAGCTGCATGTAAAACACCGTTTCCATGAAGCACTCCCCACTCCACACACACTGGCCAAGGAAAGTTGCTGACTCTTAACCAAGTCTTCAGCTACACCGTTATTTTCTGGAGAAATACAACACCAGATATAATCTTTAACTTTCTCCTTTCTGGATCTCAGTAATGTCTTTACATTTAAGTACAACTTCAACCCTAGGTTTGCTACAACTGTCCTGAGAAACTGGGTTAAAATAGGTGAAGGCATTAACTAACAGACAAAAGTGCGACTCCAAACAGCTCGGTTTCCCTCTGACCCTTGCCTGTGTGCGATCCTAAAAAGTGCTTCAGAATCCACTCTTGTGACTTGTTGCGTGCTGGCACTTTCCCCGTATAAGAGGGTCTGGGGGCAGGAGGAGGGCTGACCTGGGCAGAAGGTACAGGGCTGAGAATTTAATGCCTTTGTACCTCAGTCACCTAATCCATAAAACAGGGATAATAATGCTCACTAATCTCAGAAAGCTTTAAATGATTATTTGTTAAGATCATCAAGAATTTGCCAGGAAGGTTTTAAAGACCTGCAAAGTCTATTAATTACTTTATCATTATCATTGCTGAAAAATTACACGACTTTCCTCCTTTTCCTTTGTGCCATTAGACCAGAAAGGTTTCAAGGTGAACTTCATGTTTTCCTGCTTGATCACATAGCATGCAACACCCCGAGGCCACATCCCCACTGAAGTCTTGAGGTATTAGTATAATGAATAAGCACAGGTTTAATAGTAAATTCTCCAGACCAAGTCCTTCTGTTTGTCTCGTTACTATATAGGAAAAAATGAAGGCAATGCAGCAGAGGCTAATGCTGTGGCTAATGACGACAAGCGAGGAAATACTGTATTAAAATGAATGCAGCAAGGGGAAGGCAACAACATTTCTAATAGAGAAACTTTAGCTGTAGCTTTTTATCATCACAGCTCCCATCAGATCTCAGAATGCTTCGCAGCGGAGCACAAGCTTTTCTGCACCCACTTTAACATGCGGGTAAAGAGCAATTGGGCAAAGTCAAGTGGCGGACGTCCAACCAAGTCCCCAAGTCAATCCTAGAGGCATTGCTATAAAAAACTAAGGCTGTTTATCACTGCTAACACAATTGCACGTTTATTAACATAATATATGTGATTGTATTAAAGCCATATGCTTGTCTACACATGGATTCCTAGATTTTTTCTTTAAATCACTTGACCCAAACTTCAATGTAACTGCACTGTAATGATTTTCATCCTTTAAGCTCAAAGCTTGTTAAAGCACTTACCAGCACAGTTGCCTGTCCAAGTTATAGGCAGCCTGAGACAAAGATTTCACCAGCTTCTTTAGTAACCTCCTCCAGTGGTTAACTGCTATCGTTAACCTATCTGTGCCATATTCCACATTTGCATTTGGTGATTAGAAACTGCCTACTGTCATTTGCAACAGCTTTCTCCATGCACATACACACACGCACAGAGAAGACTTTCATGTGAACTTATGCAGAAAAATCATAGAATCATAGAATCACCAGGTTGGAAGAGACCCACCGGATCATCGAGTCCAACCATTCCTATCAAATAAGACGCTGTCTTCTCTAAAGTGCTTTAGGCAGCTAATTGTGTTCCAAACTTTTGTATTTCTAGACACAAATAATGAGCAAATGTTGCTTGCCACCAAAGCTGACCTAAAGCAGCATCGTTCTGATGCTCTAGAGTGAAGATTTTCGCATGATTCTGGCAATACTTGGTCACACCTGAAAGATGAGCTTGTCACCTATCAGTAAGGATAGATGTCTCATGGCTGGTGTATTCAGAGCATGAAGTTACTCCAATTTACATCTAATCTCTTCATCTCAGGGACCCAAACTTCCCAGAGCAATGGCCAGCGTGAGCTCAGACAGCCGAGCACAATAACACCGGGGGATCTGTGCACAGCAGGAACATGCCACAGCCATTACCTGCAGTTTGCATGTGCATCTACACCACGCACAGATGAGGGCAGTTGGTGGAAGATCTCATTTTATTATGGCCTCAGGACACCGAGCTAGAATTGGCCTAACAGGAAAGGGAAAGTTATTGAGCCACAAGCTTGCTCTCAGATGGTTTTCTCTTCAGAAGTTTACTTTACCTCTCAAATTAAATTGTTTGGTAATATTCAATACCTTTTTTTTTAAAAAAAAAACCAACCTTAAGTTGTAGCAGTGTGTCCACAGTTATTTATTACCTGCCTTGTGGTCTGAACAAATATGATTTTGTTATTCTATGTTGTCAATAGAAAAAGCACATATGGTTTTGGTTGACAAAATTATGATAAAATTCACTGTATCCTAAAAAATGATTGAAAAGTTTGCAGATGGTTTCTGGGCATAGTAGGGAAGGGAAGGATTGAATTTCAACAAAAGACGTGCCAAATTTTTTTCTCTTCTTACTGTTCACCATGTTTCCACATCCCAGCTTTTTTCTTATTAGATACTAGGGTAAAGCAGGTATTCAGCCCACAAGTCATATGTTTCTCTTTAGCTTTTGGCATTCCATCACACTTTGTCATGTTCACATTATGTTATACCCAGGTTCATTGATAGATAAACATGAAATGACATCATGGGCCTCCAGTCACAAAAAGCGAAATCCAATTAACAGTAATCTAAAGACTGTCACACTTGCATCTCAAAAATTTCATGTTTGAGCAATGTTGGTCTTGCACATTTTTGTGAAGGCTTTAAGTCAATTTAAGTTTTGTCTTCCTTTTTTTTAATTTCTTAAAAACTAAGTCCTGTTCTCAGTTCTTTCACTACCCAAGGGATAAAAAGTGGGGAGAGGGCCAAGAAGTGCCAGCCCAGCCAAGATGTTATCTTCTTCCTTGTTGGAATTGATAACCTCCTTTTCCTCAGCGCTGTTCACGTAGTCAAGATAATCACTTCTGTGGGCTTTGCTGCAGCTGCTCACTGTGCTTTTGTAAATTCTGTAAAACAAAAGACCTGTGCAAGCTCTGTTTTTTTGCGTTTCATCTCCAAAACATCTTTACAAAGAGATTTCACCTGTCATTTGGTGAAACACATTTTTCTTATACTTTGTCTTTCTGGGGAAAATATTAATTTAGCTTTCTGCTTGTACCTGAATGTTGCAGCGATTGGTGTCCGGGTAAAATGACAGCAGGGTGGGCTGGCAGATGGGACGGACCTCCAGACACTGATGACAGCACAGGGCTAGAAGCTGCTGGCTGGAGCCTTCCAGCCTTCCAAGACCACAGTGATTTTGAATTAGCACGCTGGGACTGACCTACTTCACTAAAATAACTTGTGAGAAGCACCTCTCACCCTCGCATGCTTTCCCTTAATTTGGTAACAGACTTCAACCTGTCATGGACATTTTGCTCTCCGTAACACTCATGGTAGTTGACGATCTGCTACATCACCACCTCTAACAGCCGTTCGTATCTCAGTGTACACATGTGCACGTAAACCCACACTCCACATGCTGATCAGAGCAGGCTGGAAGAACAGAAACCTGGGCAGGAAACTCTGCTTTCCACAGGAGAAGGTGGAGGGAAGACATCCTCTCTGCTTTTGAACAAGAGGCGAGCTCTGAACTCTGTCCGTACTCTTTCATTTTAGCCATGTTAGTGATGGATAATACAAAATGCTCAGAATTCATTCAGCCTGCCAGAATACTCCCACCACTGCCAAACCTGTCAGTGGCCTTCAGCGGCTGTCGTCCCGCCTGCCCAGGGATGTCCATGAAGCAGCAAGCCAGCCTGGAGAAGACGGATAATTGTTGAGGGGCGAACATCTGGAAGGTGTCATTGGAGTGTTAGTAGCTCTCCCAAACATGTCGATAAGTTTTCCAACATGGAATTCATTTTTTATAACAGGATACATGTGGAAGTTCATGTTTCAGTGGTGGCCAGAAGTGGCTCTTTTCTTCTTCAAAAAGATTTGTGAACTCTTGTCCAGGCTACTGTAACATGATTTATTTGGGTCTGCTTTCACAGAGCACTCACAGGCCACAGTATTACAGAATATAGGAGCACAGGCTTTCAGCTACGAGTTAATGAGAGTTATGCTCCATGACCTGCACCATCTGCCCGTTAACCAGCAAGAACAGCCTAACGCCCGCCATGGCACAGAGCTGCTCTACGCAAGGGTCCGTCTGTCCTGCGCCACCAGGACAGACAGCATGGACTGGGCTGGGAAAGGACAACAAAACAACACGTGCACAGAGCACACTTCACTTATATCTCAAAATACCTCACTTATGAAGAGATACCCTTTTCTGAGGTTCTGAGAGGTACCTTTCCAAAAGGGACCACGGGACTGCTACCTCTTGCTTGGACAGAAAGCAACGTGCCTCTATGCCTTGTCTGAACTGCTACCCTCTGTCCGAGAGACAGGATCAGCACTCTGCGCTAGTACAAATCCTTGAGATGATGCTTAAACCTCTAACCCACCAGTTCAGAGGGAAGAATTCTACCCAATAAACCTTCCTGACATGCAATAAAATAACACATTTATTTACTTGCTTGAACCCGCCAACGTGCTGTTCATTTCAGTGATTGATAGAATTGGGTTATAATAAGCATACTTTATTATTGAAAAATTTAATTTAAGGTTTAAACATAAAACAAATGGTATTTTCAAATCTATTTTAATGAAGACTATCAAAACCATTCCATTGCCATAAGGGAAAAATTCTGTCTCCATATCTGTTATGTATATATGCATAAAATCTTCAGCCTACAAGTATAAGTTGCCTGTCCTTCTATCAATCCGTCATTCTGAAAATAGAATACAGAAAGCCTTATTTTTTCACTTAATTTTCATTAGATTCTTGAGGGAATTAAAGTAACACAATAATGGGCAAATTCTGCCACTACAAATCCAAATGACAGCAATGAATCTACTTACGGGCAGGATTTGGCCAAAACTCCAGCTAGGAGTGCCAAATATAGAGCAGACACCCATAAAAGTATACTTAGAGCTCAAGTATGTCAGGCAGGTAAATAATACACTTTAAATTCATACAAGAATATGAATGCCTTTAATGTGCCATAGAGGGTAATGGATTGGCTAGCAGGACAGCAGCGTAGATCCTGGTGTGCACTGTAGCTACAGGGAAGCCACTTTTGCATTGGTGCAGAGCATCAACAAGGCTTTTTGCCTCTTGGGGCAAATCCTATGCTTGGCCTTGCCTGTTTTCTGTTGTACCTGCACTCCTACCCACGTTTCTGAAGAGGTTTTTCTTGTATATGGGAATGCAGGGCTTCTGGTGTGCTCCCAGCGAGGCTGCTGGACATGCAGACACCTAACCTTGGAGAAGTCTAGCAGTGTGATGTATTATTGCCCAGTGCTCACGTCATGGACTCAGCACATCCATCTTCATCCCAGGTTTCCTTGTAGAGATGTTACCCAGGCAATCCTTGCAAGTACCGTGCCAGAAAGTGCAATCCAGCAATCCTCTGGGGCACCCTCCTTCTTCCAGCAGGATTGGAGAGAGTCAGCAGGTTGTGCATATTGCTTTTCCCTTTTTCCATGCATGTTGTGACATTCATCTCTGCCCTTTTATAGACACTTCGAAAGAAGATTTTGGAGGATATACTGAGAAAAAAAAACTTTATGAAGCTTTTCTCTGGGAGTTCCCAGTGACCTCCCTGCAGTCAGTGTGGGCCTCATCTTTCTCATCTTTCAAATGAAAAATTGCAAAAAGATATCTGTCATGCTGGAAGAAAATCCTGCCCCTGAGTCCTTTTCCCTCATCCTCTCTCCTCATGGCTGGGAGCAGCAAAAGGCTGCGCGTGGCTGCTCCGGGACGGAGGTTTTATGGAATGGTCTCCCAGCCCCATCCTCTCAGTTGAGCACTTGGAAGATGTCTCTGCAGGCTGAGCTGG
The DNA here is from genome assembly GCF_032191515.1 of Phaenicophaeus curvirostris. Classification (NCBI taxonomy): domain Eukaryota; kingdom Metazoa; phylum Chordata; class Aves; order Cuculiformes; family Cuculidae; genus Phaenicophaeus; species Phaenicophaeus curvirostris. The sequence goes on from NC_091405.1 coordinate 18,060,676, forward strand.
CCCCACTCTCCTCAAACACCTTCTCCATTCTTGTCTCATTGATGTTTATTTGTGGACAAATACGTATTTTTTTCAGTTTTAATGCACTTAAATAGTTTGTGGCTGCTTGCGTGTTAGAATTGAGTGTGTAAGTCAAGCTGTAGCCATGCACTGAAGTTCAAGGGGTAGGAATAATAGCATAGCATTAAGGATGCTGGGAATGTCCTCATTCACATTTCCCTCAATTTTTTAAATCACCTCAAACCATAACAGTACATTAAAAATACCAGGTGTTGGCCGGATCCTTGTTTGATAATTTTTAAATGATCGTCTGTATTCTAATATGGTTTGCACACTGGTCTGATAAGTCAACAGATTCATTTCCTCAGTGGGTCAGACCCTCAGTACATTTTGCCTTCTTGCAGAAAAGAAATTTATCTTTTGAAATGACTCATTCTTTCCCTGGATGTTTCTTTGATGCAGGTCTATTGTTTCAGTGCAAAGAAAATGTATTCCTTTAACAGGTTTATGCCTTCAGTGGAATTTGTGTAAGTAGGTTCCGCTGCACAAACACAAAAAGCCCTAATACATGCAGGCTGGGTCTACATCACACCGTCAGATGTCAAGTTTGATGACTGATGGTACTTACACGAATTTACACAACAAAAAGTACATTAAAAGGACGTTAAGATTGTGAGTCAATGTCACAAAAGCATGGAAATTCACATTTCAGGATTTAAACATCCAATATTGACATGGATGCTGACTATTAAAATGGTATCCCATTAGAGTTAAGATGCTGAATAATTTTTAATCTAGACTATTCATTTCCTGAAATTTGTTGTTCTCTCTGCCTCTTATGGCTTTCACATTTTTAATTAAGTTTTTGTTGTGTACGTGTCCTTGTCTTGTAATTTCTAAGTTGCTCCTTCTGTGTCTGGTATAATTACATAATATATGCAGCATGTATGATAGCTTAATTGGAAATGTTAACCACGATATGTACAGAAATCATAAAAAGCTTCGTGAAACTTTGAGAGTAAATGTTTCTACAAATTTACTGAGGTTTATAAATGGTTGTTTCCAGCATTATTCTCTAATAAAAACAATTACACCCAACGCCAGCCCAACTTGGGAGTAAAATTATGAATTATAATAAGAAGGATTAGTACTTACAGAATCCTCATCACCACACTGTTATTGGTTTCAGATGGAAAAACAGATTTAGGGGTTAAGTGATTTGCCAAAGGGCTGACTTCGAGTCAGTGTAAAAGGAAAAGAACCAAAAAAGCCATGCTTAGAAAACATGCGCCTCAAACCAAGTCCAAGCAACAAAATCCAATTCCCTCTCTTTGATTGTTTGACCCCCTCCCCCTCTGTGTCTGGCATTAGTCGTACAAAACCCTTTTGGATCCAAACCTTTCAGATGTTGAATTGCTCTTAGGAGATGGTGAGCACTAAAACAAATGGGAATTGAAGGTGCTTAGAAACGTGCGCAGCCAGAGTGATGTAAAGTTAAAAATAGTGAAGAAAACTGTATTTTGAAATTTTTTTGTAACATTAAAAAAAACTATTCCCAAGTTTACACATCCTATGCCAGGCCTTACCCTGGTGTGAATTCTCCTAGGCAATTTTATAAGCCTTCTGAGTAAATGTGTGTAGCAAAACCAATGGCGTGCTGTAACTTTAACCAGCAGCCTCAGAGCCTCGCTGCAAGAGAAGCAGAAATATGCAAGTTAAACCAGTGGATAAAAAAATCTCCCCTGTAATGACTATTTGCTACGCTCTCAAAAGGGGCCAGGGCAGCTTATGAGGAAAGGAGAGGAGCACCGCGAGGAAGGCAAAGTGCAATGAGATAAAACAGGAGCCGCTATTTTGAATACCATTTACGTTTGCTAATTCCATTTCTGTCTACACTGAAGTGAGGCTCCATCTTACAGCACAGTGCAGCCATTTTAAATTCACCATGGACGAACTAAACAGAAAATAGCTCTTCCTTGAATAAACCATGATATTGGTTCAAATGCTTATGGAGCTAAGTGATGGCTAACGGATGATCGAGGCCAATATCAAATTATAAAGTGAAATTTTCTTAATATCTCAAGACAACTCTGTAATTCCAGGACCAAAGGAATTATCTCTCTTCAGAAGCGTTCCCACATTAGTATTTTGGTGTTTAATTGGTACCAAAATACACCAGCTCTGTCTAGGCACATTATTTGCAAAATACGATCATTTATCAGCTTCAGTTTTTGCTGAATTTGCTTTCCTGCCTGCAATGGCTTCATTTTGGATGAACAAGAGCAACGTCTCCCACTCCCCTCTCAAAGCCAGCACCAAACCCCTTGTGCAGCGCACAGCCGCATGCCTGGGAGCCTGGCACCAGGGCACCAAGCGGCAGCACCAGACCCGGCCTCCGGCACCGCAGAGGGGGTCAGACAGCAGCAGCTGGAAGAGAAGGGAATCACAGAGGAAACACCTTGGTAGCCAACAGTGGAGCAGCAAAGATGGAGACAACGTGCAGAAGTATTAAATAGATCTTGGTGATAAAGGTGTATTAAAGGTAGCAGACGTCAGTGGCTCACACTCCGACGTGCAGAAGAAGGAAACCCAGACCCAGGTGCACAGTTATCACCTCCTCCCACAGTGAAGGACTGGAGGCGCGTGGCAAAGGGCATCACTGGTGTGGGGCCCCTCCAGACATCAGGTCAAGGCTTGCCATGCAGTTTTCCAGAGTCTGAGGAAAAGTGCATATACTTATTAATCTGCTCCCAGTGTCGATAATGAATGGACAGGTCTGATGCACTCTGTAAAGAGTATCAGGTTCTGAGAGTGGCAGGGAGTGCATCAGAGAGAAGGTCTGTTTGTGAAACAATGGGCTTTTGTGGCGATATTTCATGTCCCCAGATCAAAGTCCACTATTCCTCTTCAGCCAAGTCTAAAATAGGACTTTTGAGAATTGAGGCAAAGACAATTTCTACTGCGAGGAGTTGTCTAAGGGGTATTTCAGGTGGTTTAGGCTTTTTGTCCCCACCAAAATGCAGAGAGAACATGAGTTACTAAAAGAGGTTTTAGCCATAGCCAAATCCCCACACATTTGAAGTCTGGACATGAGACAATCCTAAAAGTGAAAGGAAAGAGCCGAGCAGTCTGTACTCTCACTAGACCACCGCAATGCTGTACAACACCGTTTACCTGCAGAGTTCCCAGGAATTCCCTACCCCGAGTGGCTTTTGGAGCTGAGACACTTTCTGCTGAAGCGGCTGAGGGGGTTGAAATTTGGGGTTATATTGAGAAATGAGTTTCAGCCTCTGTTCTGACAAAAGACAGCACTATCAGAACGGCGGCAAGTGCTCTTTCATTCAGACTTCAGCGAAACATTAACATCAATAACTTTAAAAAGATATGTTTCAGCAGACAAATTGTTATGAAAGAAAACAATTGCAAGCATCTCCTCACTGGTCCAGCCTTGAGCTCAGGCTCATTTTCCCACACCACCTCTGTGCACCAGCCATGCCGACACCAATTCCTCCTCCCCTGCGAGGTTAAGAAGGGCACTTTATTTTTTCCAGGTGTCCTGCACTGGTTTATTTATGGTCTCACTTTTTTTTCTTAGTGCAAGAAATCCTAGCTTTTAGCCAGCTGTAAAGGATTGGCAAGATGCGTTTGTAAGAGGAAAAAAATTAGCAATGCTTTTTTCTTACCAATCTTCACCCACCTTATTAGGCAGGGAATTTTCCAGTGTACTTAAATACGCCTCACAGCAGCCTCAGCATCTGACCCATGAGCAGCAATGTATGAGGGCACTCAGTACATTAGTCCAGAAACCAGCTGAAACGTGGTCACATCTGATAAACCTGGGCTCTGGCTTAGTTAAAACTTGCAGCGAGGAAGGAAAAAGGAAGACAGACTCATATTTCTATTCTAAAGCGTCTGAGCAAAATCACAGCCACACCGCCTAAAAGCCCAGGAGCTACCGCTTCTCTTGCAATCCCTGCTAAAGTCGCCTCCTTCCCTTCCAAAGCCGGTGTTGTGGTGGCAGTTATAGAGAGGAGAGGTCCCCAGCAGTGCCCACCCCTGCAGCATCAGATCAAACCCGCAATGATGTTCAACAGCTACTGTTTCTGCACCAGAGCCCAGCAGCCCTCTAGCTGGATGATCTCACTTTATAAATACAGAAATGGCAGATTCAGAAAGGAACAGTTGTGCATCACTAGTCAGTCTTCTAGCTGTAAATTCACACCCAGAAGCAGTGTCATTTTTTTGCTGGAAAACCAAACTCAGGTCACAGGGAATGTGTTGCAGCGTTCATGAAGTCCAGCAACCCTGTGGGACCAAAACCAGGAGAGGTTTAGCAGCATGGGATGGAGCCTGTGGGGTCTGTGCTCACCACAGAGCTCCTGCCTGGAGCCTGTCCTGCAGCAGACCAGGCTCTCGATCATCAGAAAGATGATGTGGGAAACGTGCCGAGAGCTCAGTTTTGAAACAGAGAAGCATGAAGGCCCTGGAAAAGTTGTCGCTTGAAAGAAAATTAATCTTGGGTTTATCAAAATGAAGTGTCAGATAGCTTTATGCATATGCTAGAGAGACTCTACCCTGCTTGGTTAATGGCAGGTTATTCCTTTTCTTATGCTGTCAACTATTGTTACTGATTGTTAATAGCATTAATATTTCCATCACTTAATTTATTTTATTAATCCCATTCAGGTTTACCATTACCAGCATATGAACTGTAAATAGCAATAATAATGCCATCAAGGTTAATATCAGTGATGCTGAAGGGTATTATGTAAAACACAGCCTGTGAGCGGCAACGAGACAGGCGCCTATAAAACCTCACCCGCGATAGCGGGGGGTGGGTTAAACAAAGGTCTTGCACAGATTTACGGAATTGCGTTATCTTCTGGAAGAGGTGAAGATTTAATACCAAAAGCCATCTTTAAATTTCCTGTAATGTTCCTTTCTATCCCCCAACTGTAAAAATATAGCCAGGGAACGTTCTAAGGGAACGGCGTTTTTATCTTAAATTATTAAAAGTCTAATAGTGGTTTCAGTTTTCTTCTAAAAGCAAAGGCATTGGAAAGAGGTGATTTGTCAACTTTTAAATCACAATATGCAGGAGTCAGGGTGATTGCAAGCAGCGTAACAAAAAGGTCTGCCTAAGAGAGCATGGGACAAATCGAATTATGGATGTTCCCCAGAAAGCCCGATGCCAAATGGCAGGGTGGGAAGGTGAAGGCGGCCAACCAGGGGCTTGCACCCATGGCTCTGTGCAAATGGCAGGCTCTGCGCACTTGGGGTTTTGTGACTATTTCAGCCCCAAGGGGGCTGTGCTGCCAACCAGCCAGTGACAGGAGGACCAGGGGATGGATCACCCACGTCCCCAGCAGGGAGGGCTGTGCATGGGACACGCTGTCATTGGGCTGAGTTTTCAAATATCAATGATGGCTCTGGGACCCTCATGTAGCAGCATCACCCAAGGCACCCAAAAATGCCTCACAAAGCAGTGCTTGGCTGTAGGTCCCATGGAGGGACCCTGACAAGCAAGACACCCACAGCACCAGCCACTCTAGATGCTCAGCCTGTGAACTGTGCCGAGCCGCACTAGCAGGGTGCACAGGGGCACTTCTGGACACTGTTCTTAAATCAGCCCGGCACACTGCAAACCCAGGGCAGCTCTGCGCAGTCAGGTGTTTGGGCACAGATGTTGACCGAGGAGAGCAACGATCGCCTCTACGGTGAGCACACCAGCATTATTTATTCCCTGGGAAATAAAAATAAATGTGCTAGCTAAAGGCTTATCAGCAATTAAAAGGCCAAAAGGTCTTTATGCAAACTACTGTTCTCACAACTCCAAGTCTGATGGCACAGTGAGGGGATGCGGGTCCCGCGTGTCTATCCTCATGACATACACATTGGTGCCCCTGTTCCCATGGGTGAGGCAGGGGGCCAGGGCAGTGACAGACAGGAACCATCCCGGGACATCCTTGAAATATTTGCAAATGCTGCTTTGGAAAAAATCAGTAAAAAAGAATCAAAAATTATAACTTAAATCCTATAGGAATTCCAAGAGAATATGGAACCCACTACTAAAGAGGCCACTGAATACAGTAGTTGAGGGAAATCTGGAGAAAGGGCTCTGTTTGCTCCTCTGGGATGGATTTCTGAAGGTAAAGAATACATCGGTTTCCTGCACCTAGACAGGGTGATTTAGTATTCACACCACTTTATTTGGGAGGAATCTGTAAAAGAGTTGGAGCTATAAAATACCTTTCTGCTCGTTTTTCATGGTTGCTGCTGCAGAGGTTGCAGAAGCCGAACAGGGCACAGAATAGGACATTTGCCACGGAGGAAGGCTTCGTCCTGCAGTAGGAAGTTGCCCATCGACACAGACCCTCCTTTCTTTGTTACATCTGCCTTGCCTTCCTCGAAGAATTAAATTAGATATACAAGGGGGAAAGAGAGAGGGAGAGGGGGAGAGAGAGAGGGAGGGCACGAGAGGGAGGGAGAGAGAGATGAGAAAAAAGGCTCAGGCAGGAATATATTTCCTATGTCTGGATAAGGGGAAGGATTCGAGGTAATTGCTTGCTTTTCTCATTGTTCTCAGCTGCCAAGCAGAGATTCATAGAGTGTCTGCAAAGATCTCTCTCTTTTTTCTTTTCCTCCTAATTCTTCACACCCCCATCCACCCCGATCCCTGTCCCTCCCCTTCCTCCTGCTTATTCCAGTCCAGGAAAAAAAAAAGTAATTTGTCTGTTTTATTTATGATGCAATGAAGGTATGCTGAACGCATCGGGATAACCTGACACTGGTCAAACTATCTGTCAGCAAAGAAGAACTGCCTTCATACTCCAACGAGTGCATAATTTAACCATTTCTCTACCAGAGGGCAACGCAAGCCCATTCATTTAAAGCAAGAGGGTTTGTCACTGCTCTTTTCACAATAAAATCCGGTTTTGTTGCATCCTGGCAAAAACTCATATTTGACATGTTTTCAATCAACCCTTTATCTTCTCAGTTTTGCTAGTCATATACAGATTGTCTGCATGTAATAAAATTTCTACTTGGAAAAATATAAAATTATTTGAGATATTCATATGAAAGCCAGGTCCCAAAAACAAGATGGAACACACAAATCTGCCAGTTATGAAAGCAATTCAGGATGGATTTAGGACCCAGATAGATCCAGACAATTGGATGCTGAGTATGGGAAAAAAATAGTAATGCCTCTGGTCTGAAAGAAGTACATATAATCCCATCCTCCTGATGCACAGGGGGGCAATGGCTTCAGCTCAGAAAGAAAATGCAACCCGTCCAGCAAGCAGAGCAAAAAGGAAACGTGAGCTAAAGGAAAATAGAGAAAGCAAGAGAGAAAATAATAAAATATTAGCAAATAATATTTCAAAATATTTGAAATGTGATGTAAGAATGAAGAAAATAAAATTAACTGTATAAGGGCTTTATTTTTAATTTTTAAAAAAGCCAAAACAAACAAAAATAATCTGTGCAATTCCTGTTGCAATAGGATGGAGCAAACCAGGGGAAGGAATTACTGGTTGCATTCCCTCATTTTAAATTAGTCACAATATTTTCTCCTCAGCCCTGATACGGCGCAGCAAGAAGCAAGCACGACAGCGCTGGCAAAGCAAGTTGCCAAAGGAGCCTTTTTCCAGCCCAGCCTTTGCCAGCAGTTCCCACTGCAGCGTGCCCCCCTGGCATCCCCACCGTGCCCCACGTCCCCCGCAGCGGCACCGGGAGCTGGGAGAACTCGTGATACGAGACAGCAAAAGACATGCCGAGTTTTACCAGAGTGTTGACTTCATCATAGCAAATGATACTTAGGATTTGGTCCAGAACTGCGAGTTCTCGCAGTGTGAAGCCCTGCCAGGCAAGATTGCTAGAATACATGGGATTTGAGCACACCGCAAATACTCTGATGTTTAATAAATGACAGAAGAAAGTAGAAAAGAACAAAAAAGAATAAAAAGGTTTTATAACATAACGCAGTGCATGCAGCAGGGATCAGGGAAGGGACGCCAGGAAACAGGGGTTTGACGAATTGCTTCTGCTCGTGCTTTTATTTATTTCTGATGCACACCGGCACTTGCCTTCACACTGTAAGCAAAGAGGAGAAAATTTTATGAATGGGAACATCTCTAGCAAGAGGGAATGTAAAATGGAAGGGAGATAATAGGAAGGGTCGGGTCAAAACCAAGAGGCGGTTCCCAGGACAGGCGAGTGACAGCCGCCACCGCAGGCCACCCTTGCAGGCCACCGTGGGATGAGGATGCTGGCAGCCCCGCGAGCCACTGGCCAGGGGCCACCCGCCTCCCCGGGCTCTGCTCCTGCGGCTGGGCTGCCTGCACTGATCATTTTGGGAAGGAAGGATTGCAAAGTGAAAATCGTTTTTTATTCTGCATTACTGAGAAAGCAGCATTTGGAATTGACATCTATTTTCCTTTATGAGATTATTTAGGAGTCAATCGCTATGGCTATATTGTATACTTACCTACAGTTACACGAGTATAAAACACACTACGATAAAAACAAATATATTTGGCAAAACATAAAAATAAAAACGTATTTTGAATATGGGGAATCGATTTGTAAAGGAAGGGATTCAGTAGCAGATAGAGGAAAAAAGGGCGCATAATGTGGTTTGTCCTCTCATTTGGGAAATCCCACATCCGCAAAGAAATTACGAACATTCCTATGTGTTTCACACACAAATTACTCTGTAATAATTAGAATAGTTGGGAACAGTCCTTTTTAACTTTATTGTTCATCTTTATTTTTGCACTACTGAATGCAGAAATAAGATGAAATTACAACCAGCAAAGCTCTTTTTAATTCACAACCATTTCAAAATCTGAAACCACAAATCTAGATCAATCCAGTGAGCTTTGATTTTATTGTCAAACTGCGACCAAAATTAAGAGTAGTTAAAAGAATTTAAATTTGTTAAGGAAAAGCTACAATGAGACTGAAATATTCTGTGCCTGGTTTTAACTTGAATCAATTTTTTAAAGCTCAGTTACAAACCTGACAACAGGATGTTAATACTTGAAACAGTCGCGTTAATTTAAACGTAGGAGCCCAAATAACATCATTATAATTCCAAACAGGTTGTTTTATCTCCTCAAATCCAGAGTTAAAACCTACTAAAATAAAATTACAAGAGCCTTTTCAACAGACAAGCCCCTTCAAAAGAAACTGTACAGTTCTGCAACCTGATTTGTGTTAGGGATTTTGAAGTGTTCATAATTTGTATTTGTGAAACAAGCTGGATTATTACAGCAGGGGAGATCGTATCAGTTTCCCGTCTGCCTGAGTTTCCTACAGAAATCTGACAACCCTCCTCCATGAGCCCCTCTTTAAGGAACTGCTCTGCCATTTTGTTGTTGCTTCTTTTTTCACCTGACTCGGCCCCAAAGAGCCCAAACCGCACGTCTAAAAAAAGACCGGAACGTCCCAACCCAAAATTTACTATTAACAACATTCCTACCACCCCTCCTCATCACAAGCGGAGGCGTCTGCGTGCTGCTGCGAGGGAACTTGCAAATCAAAATTAGTAATGTTTGACTTTAATTGCAGCAAATGAAAATCATACCTTGGAAAATAAAAGAATACCCCTGCCAATTCAAAATGTTAAAATTTTAAAAGAACAGTAGAAAATATTTGCAGGAAAAACAAATTAAAAAGGAAGGAAAGGATAAAACAGGTAGCCAAACCAAACTTTAAAAATCAATTCACAATTCTCATTAGCAATGTAAAAATTATTTTATTCGCAGATTTCTTTAACACCCAGACCTATATTTTTGAGAGCTGGCTTTATGGTCAATGGGTATTTTTGTTTACGTGCTCCTTTGGTGTAATAAAACCAAATAATGAAATGGAACTCCCATTAAAACAGAAATGCATCTGCAAGGGTTTTTTCCACCTCTGATAAGTTATGGGCAGAGGGAAGTGCGTGACCATTTTCTGCACTGTTTTAAAATAACTATAAACAATTTCTATAATGTATTTTCAATGGGAGCTCATTAGTAATCAGAGATTTTTTCCTTACAAACTCCAGAATACTTAATACCTAAACTGTTTTATCATTTGCCGAGTATTTTTTGACCCCAGATGTGCTTTAGAGCCTCACACGGAGAGATCCTGATATTTCTCTGGGCTGGGCTCTTTGTAAGCCTATTCCTTTCTCATATATAAATGAAAGAAATACAGTTGAAATAAATCCTGGGTTCCAGATGCTGTGATAGTTTGTACTTTGGCAGCCACAGACTAAAAATAATGCAGTGTATTTGCCCCACTCTGTCGTAGGCTTTTTTGGACGGTGGTTTAATTAAGGCGTTTACCTCTCTCATCCCCAATGCTATTAAATTTTAAACCAGCCACGGAGCTTTTCCTTTTTTCACCCTTTTTTATTATTCCCACTGGTTCCCGCAGCACGCTGGACCCCCGCGCCCCCGTCCCCTCCATCCCTCCAGCCGCCCCAGCCTGGCCCTCACGCTCCCCACGGTTTTCTTTCCCTTCTCCTTAAATCTCAGCTGCTCTTTCAGCTGGCCTCATGCACTACAAGGGAATAATTTGCTTTCATAATTTAAATTTTTTTTTATATACACAGATCATGTTTTGTTAGGGGGGATGGATGCTGCTCGGGCTGCAGGCAGCCTCCGCCGGGCGCCGTTCGTGGATGGCGAGTGCCCTCTGCAGGAAAAAACACCCCCAGCCCGGCCAGGAAAAACACCCTCAGAAGTGGGAGAAAACAGAAGCGGATCAACACCTCCATTATTATTTGCTTTACTCAGTTAATTACTGCACAACACACCGGTGCTGATGGATGCAGGGAGTGCTGCTGGACCACTGAGCTGATAGTCCTACCGAGTCCAAAGCTGCTTCGGTCCCCCCGCTCCACCTCGGATCGTCCCGTTCCGGCTGCGGGAGCAACCACATTAAATACAGAAGCAGATAGAAGATGAATTTTCATCTGCAAGGTAATGGTTTATGGCAGGCTCTAAAATCCCTGCCACGTATTTCAGAGCGCAGACAGGCAGGATTCCTGTTTCTCCTGCAGCAGAACCGCACAGGATGGAATTTTTAGTGTTTTTTTCCCACAAATAAGCTCTTCAGGAAATTCCACGTCCAGTTCTGTTCAGACACCTGCCCAGGATGACAGAACGCGCTGTACGCAGCGTGCGCTGCTCGCTCTCCATTTAAAACAGCAAATTGTGATTTAGCTTGTGTGTACATATTGATACAATCAATGCAAAACATCAGCCAGGAGAAAGCTGTAATGGGAGATTAAAACAAACCAAAACAAAGAGAGCACTTTTAAGGCAGGTCGCTAACCGAGAGCCTGGAAGACCTTTGAAAGCCGGTGCAATATAAGGCATCCTGAATGCCTTTTAATCAAAGGCCCAGTTCCGTGCAGGGACCCAGCTGCCTTGTATATCACAGGCCATGATTCCTTTCCCCAAACGCAGACGTGTGTATTGCGGAAGAGGGTGGGATTAGGGGGAAAAAAACACATTCTCTGAAGGGAAAGCATTTCAAAAGACGTCATGAAATGAGAATTTACTAGTCTTTTCCAAGAGCTAATAATGCCTGCGCAGCACAAAAGGCATTGCTCACTGTGCCACAGACAGGACTTGCAGGCTCCTTTCTGTGTCCCCCCACCCTTTTTAAGAACAGAGCTTATGCAAACCTCACCGCAGACTTTTCCTTGAAATTGTGTATCACAGCAGCAGGGGGGCTGATGAAGTGCTCATTTTTTTACATCAGTCTTATAAATTGCTCTCCCCATTAATTGTTTCCATGGAAACAATGCATTTGGCTTGGATGGGGATCCTGAAAAATTTTTAATGGGATTCTTAAAAGTGTGCAGGAGGCAGGCGGGGGGGTGGCGCAGGGTAGGTGCTCTCCAACACCATCCGAAAAGCTCCAGCACAAGTTCGTGTAGTTACCTGCTTGTTTCCAAATGTTGCGAGACTGAACCCACATTAAATGGAGGATCTGAAAACATTATTCAAATGACCAGAGGAAAAGAAAAAAAAAATGTAACAAAAGGGCAAGTACAGCTTATGTGACAGCACAGAAGAGAATTCTCAAACACCTCCTAGCAAAACACAGCCATGAGACCATAACCAAATAACAATTCTTTAATGTCACAGCCTTAACTAATAATTTAAGCATGAGCAGTCCTTGATAACCCATCAGATCTTCTTCCAAATGTTGTGCTCCTTGCAGAATCTCCAGACGCTGCCGTGACAGGGACAGCGGTAGCTGCACACAGGCTGCACCGGCCCAGACAGGCACACACCCCATCTTCCCTTTCTCCACTCTTCCTATGCCTGAGAGGATTTCTCTTTTATTTTTTTTTTCCCAGCAGGGAAAGTATTTGTATTACAGGGTATGAAACGAGTCCAACATGCAAGCATATTTAATTTGGAAAATGTGTGGCTAAATGCCACTTGTTATGGGATTAGTTAACAGCTGCGAGTCTGCTACTGTGGAAAGAATTTTTTTCCAAAGGAAAAAAAAAAAAAACCAAAGAGAAGGATTTAACTGAGAAATGATCTGTGCCATCTCCCAACTTTCTCTGTGTATTTTCAAGCTACATCCAGATTCCCAGCTCTCTATGGGGTTGTCCTCACTTAACTGTCAGCTGAAGCTATCTACACTTAAATTAACTCCTCTCAAGTTAGTCTCCTCTGAGTGAGAGCAGTCAGCGCCGTGAAACAGCCCTTGAGCTGTGAGGCGTGTTTTGAGGAGTCAGCTTAGCCCCATGGCATGATGAGCACCAGCAGCAGCTTCAGCCTCGCACCAGCACTGCCAGGTCAGCCCCGGTAAACGCATCCTTTGGCTCCAGCTGAAGAGACGCACAAGCGTCGGGTTACTGGCAGCTCTCAAGTTATACCTCAAGCTAATCACGCAGCGAAGACAGGCTCTAAATTACTTGTTAAAAATACTGTACTCGTCCTGAATGTCCTATAGAGTACTCCAATGCTAAGTGCTGTTAATGAAGCAGAATATCACCTTTAACACATCAGTCACATAAGGCAAAGCCACCAGTCACTTTATTTTCCTGTCCATATGGCCATGACCTTTCTACGTGACCGCTAACGGATATTTTCATAAAGATGCCAACAAGCAAGTCTCTAGACCATAACTCACTTCATCCCCTCCATCCCAAAGTGTTTTTCTTCAGTATCATGTTGCTATTCTCTTTCCTGCTTATCTTCTCTTGAGCCTAAGCCCTTCATTGGCCTAAACTGTTGCATATTAACTGAAAATGAGGCTCTCAGTACGAGGCACAAGGAAGGATATGGCTCCCGAGCAAGCGGCCACAGAACCAGCCCCAGGAGCTGCAAGGAGCAGCCACCTTCTGCAGAAGAAGCAGCTGCAAACCCTCGCCTAGGGAGACATTAGGATTGGGATGGCTGGAAGGAAAAATGCGGCGAGCACAGCAGGAGCTGCTCAGACGGTGTTGCCTTCCACCCTGGCCTCTGCATCTCACTGCTGCTCAACCCACAGCAAAACAGCCTATAATGTTTTTATTGCAAAAGCCATAATGAAAGAGATAAAAGTCACTGCTTTTGTCCCATATGATTGGTGTTACCTAAATTATCTTTGTGGAAGTCATGTTTTACTGGATCTACTTGTCTGGCAGTGGAGGGGTCTGGTGCTTGGGCACCATGAATCCTGGTGTCCCACAGCAGGGAGAGGGATGAGAAGGTTGGCATCAAACCCCCAACCTCAGAGAAACCATGTGCAACAGTGGACAACAGCAAAGTGATCCCCCCACGGCCATGCAGCTCCTGCTGAGAGAGGGGGCTGCACGAGCCCTTCACTGGAAGCCCCGTCCCAGGGGTGCAGATTGACTCCCCAAAACCACTGGTGCCTGTAGCTGCTCCAAACCAGTCATCTCTGAGCAGAAGGCACTATTTGCCTGCTTCATCCAAGGCTTTGGAGGGCTTTTCCCAGCTCTACAACCTCTGGAAGTTCATCTCTCCACCATAAAACCTCTAAAAGAAACCACAAACAGAGTACTAAAGAAAAACTTTAAGCAAGTGCCTCAAAGTCTGCCCTTTAAAGCAGCAGAGAGCCTGTACAAGGCCTGAGACAGCTGAATCTAACACACTGTGTGTGCTCTTGTTGAGCATAAAAACATCTCTTCACAAGCAGGCAGCTCAGCTGGTTTGATACGATCGCAGGGCTCAGCTCATCCCCTCTCATCGCTGCTGTTCTCCTGTTCCAATGCCATCTCCGGATGCTTCCAGGAGATGCGGTTCAGCTCCATCAACCAATGTCCTGGGCACACATGGCACCATTGCCACAGGCATGACACAGAGAGAGGATCAGCACAGGGAGGAACTCAAGAAGCTCCATTTCTTCTGCAGATATAAAGTACCACACTTTATCCTGAAAGTATGGTTACCCGGGGGTAAACACACTGCTACAGCCAGGGAAGTGGCAAGGCAGTGGTGTATCTGCTCCGGCCAGTCTCTCCAGAACTGCTGCAAACTATATTTTGTTTTAATCCTGCATTTATTCCCATAACTTGTATAACAGAAATTACACAAAAATAGCCATCTAATATAGGAGGAAAATCTCTCTTTGGCTGTTTCTTTTGGATACTGTGAACTGATGCCTTGTATGTCCAATGCACACATACGATCACACTGTGGTGACAGACACCCTGCAATTATGTGGACAAAGATGGATGCTACATGGCTGGAAATGATACACTGATTGGGTGAGGGGGGTAATTGGGAGCAAGTTTCTTAAAATCACGTTTCTGTTACACCAGCACTAATTCCTCAACCCCAGCCTGAGTCAATGTGCATCCGCATCAGTACAGCTGAGCCCTCACTCTGTGCAGAAGGAGAGGTTTCTCTCTTGAAGACTGACCAAACCGGGTTCACAGCCAGGTTCCTCTACGGGTGCACCCTGGTTTCACGGTGTCCATAGGGGATGCTCATGGAAGGGAGCAAGAGAAGGAAGATGATGCGGGGCAGCCTCCAACGCAGCCTCCCCATCCCCAGCAGCCTGCATCTCTCAGCCTTTGCAGTCAGAAGATGCATCTGCATTTTTAGGCTTTACAGCCCCTGATGGACTTGTAATATTGGTTCTTGGTGTATGGGTTGTGCTAAGAAAGATACTGGCAGAGTGGTTGGAAGAGGCCTTTAAAGGATCTTTAAACAGCACTGGGGATAAAATGTGCATTTGTAGCTTTTAAACGTATCAATATCTAACTCTCAGTGATGAGCGGCAAACCAGCATGGGAAATCCTACTACCTTAAAGGGCTCTGTAAGCCAAAATTTGCCATTTCATTCAGTGAACAAATATAATCCCCCCATATAAAATAAAAACATGAGGCATTATAACTCCTTTGACCAAGCAAACCCCTGGAAGCCATGTGTGAGTTTGCTCCCATCCCTGTGCACCTGTGTACATCTCCACATGACAGAAACACAGAGAAGTACGGTCCTAGTCCTGCAAAGAGCATAAGCACATCTTAACTTCACGCACATCAGCAGCTCTGCTGGGACCTGCAGATGTTATAAATGGAAAGCAGTGTGCAGAAAAAAAGCTGTAATTTCCTTATTTTTATCTTGCATAAGTTCTGCTTTTCACAAAGCTACAGCGAAATTTGACTTTTTCGATATTCCCTTTTAAAACTGACAAAACAAAAATCACTGTTTCCAAAGTCAGAGGTTTGCAACCTCGCTCCCCCTAGGGAATCTGGGGAAGCTTTTTTCCATTGTCCACATTTAAAACTTGGTCCACTTTAAGAGAAACAAGTGAGAAGCAGGTTTTACCATTTCAGAAATGAAAGGCATTTACCCTCAAGACAGTAAAACAGATCTTTTAAACCTTTCTGATGCAAGAGAGGAAATGGGAAGTTTACAAAAGTAAAGCTCCAGTCCTGCACATACAGACCTGATCTTCCTCCTGTGTATAGTTCACTGAAATCAATACGAGTTCTCACGAGCAAAGCCGCAGACACACATAAGTGTTTCCATATTTGACTCTTATATCAATACTAAAGTTGCATTAAAGAAAAAAACATTCTTCGCAATAAATTCAAAACTTCGCCCAGTTTAAAAATCATGTATGAATTATATATGTGCTAATGTTTTTCATCAAATCATGTTATCTATGCATTTGTTAAAAGACAATATCCAGCTCGCATCTCCTCAGGAAAAGCTCAGCCAAAGCTTCCCTGCCCGCAGCCGGTATTTACAGAGCCTGCAGTGGTGGGAGCCGCCGGTTGTGGCCGGACGCAGCAACACCTCCCCAGCCAAAGCACATTCACCCGGTGCATACCTGAGCTAGAGAGCTGGGGGATGGACGGAGAGGGCAGCCCTGCTCTGGGGTCGTGCCCACCATCTCCTCCAGCTGCTGGAATCTTTGGGTTTACAGTGAAACCAATTCCTTTTGAACCATCTTGCAATGCCAAGCTCACAGCATCAAAACTTTTCTTTACTCTGTATAGCGCTGCCAAGGTCCTTCGATATGGAAAAGCAACAAGTATTACACCAAAAGGACAGCGAGTAGTAAACATCAGCAGGAATTACTAATACATGACAGAGGGATCGCTTCCCCAAGGCCTTCACAGCATAAACTTTTCCCCCACTTTATGAAACCACATAAAGCAAATCCCGACTGCTAACCATAAAAAATGAGAAGCTATTTGCTAGAGACCTGATAATGTTTAAAAATATATAGTCAAACATCTTGCTAAGTGGAGGCATGATAAAGTCAAGTCCATCTCTTACACTAACCTTCAAGGTAAAATTAATAATTAATTAGTAAAGCCAGGACATGGAATGATTGCTATCAATATTTTAATACTTTTACTGCTAATTTCATTCTTCCTCCATAATCTGCTTTCTGAAAAAAACAGGAGAGCTACGTGTGCATTTCCAGTGTGGTACCCTGTCTCAGCTGGGGCCAATGCTGGAGAAGGAATATCACCCAGAAATGTCATTTTTACAAGATACAAAACCCAATGCCGATCACTTGGATTTTGTTAGGTGCATTCAGCAAGTGCGTGCTGCAGACTTTACCCACATCTGCTCCAAACCAGGGGTTACACTGGTGAAGCCAGCAAGAAAACCAGGGGTGCTGGTAATGAAGACAAGCAAAATGCAACCAAAAACTTGCCTAAGCATTAGAAATAATTAACTATGTGAGCTCTAACTGAGCAAGGAAAACTTTGGCCCAAGAGAAAAACTGCTAGGAAAGTTATAAAAGGTGACCCAGGTGGGTGCAGATGCCAGGCAGGAGGTCAGGGCAGGAGCTCAGGCAGGGAGCCACCGCCGAGGAGTAGGGTGGGTGGGCGAATGGAAGGGAGGCAACTGCTGCCCTCAACTACTGGAAAGTAAAGTGTGTCCTTGCCTGCTTTATTTACTCTTTATTAGTCTAATGAGCCTGTTTCCTCGGAGTTTAATTACCATAATAGCGACAATTCCTTTCTTAAGGCTCTTTACAGCCTGGAAGAGAAAGAGCCTCTGAAAGGAAAAGCAGAAAACACGAGCCGCCAGCAGAAAAGTGGTGTTTCAAATCAGTGTGAGCAGAGGCACGAAACCTCCAGCACGTGGTCACCCATCTCCTCCCGTGGGGCGCAGCCGGCTGTGCGGCGTCCCCCGTTCAGGCTGCGGCGTGGCCAGCGGGCACTGCCAGGGGGTGTCACCGCCAGGCTCTGCCACTCGCCCTCGCCCACTGCCCTGGCAATTACGGTGTGGGAACACAGCGCTGCAGAAAATTTAAGAGCACATGATTAATGCTACATAAAATGTGTGGGTTACCAGCCCTTTGAAATCTTACCTCTTCATCATTTTCCATTTACAGTTTACTAATGAAATTAGATATGGTAAAGGGTTTCTTTCTTTCTTACTCTTTTTTTCCTTAAATCGACTGTGCATTTTTTTAGAGTTAAATCAACATATTTTCCATTCCATATTCAGCAAGAAATCCGAAAATTAAATATGTTTCTTTTTTCCTGGTGCTGCTAAGAAATATTTCCACAGTGTTGCCATAATACATACAGCGATTTACTGTACTAACCTTACACATCTGTAACTCCGTGCACAACAGATAAAGCAGATCAGATTAAAACAACTCCTGTTAGCTGGGCTGGATATAACACTGAAATGCACACAAACCGATCAGCTTTCCCTCCTCCCAGGAAGGTGTACTTGCATTAAATGGCAGACAATAACATCATTCTGCTCATTACCATGTATATATTATAGAAAAATATAACAATCGTCTTCCAAACATCAATCTTTGGTAGGTTTAAAAGGAAAGCACTGGTCAGCTATCTCCTCGACTGACAGCTGGGAGCCCCGGCTGCTCCTGCCTTGGAGGGCTGCGGCAGGCAGGGAGGCTGGACCTGGCAAACTGCTTCAGCCATGTTTTGCAGCAACAGACATTTTTAAAAGGTAAAGGCAAAGAGGCAGTGAGGATGAAAAGAACCAGATCTAAGAGGAGAAAATATATAGCCTATGAAAAAATCCAACACACAGCTGTGTAACCCAACTGGAACTCTCTCCTAGCCCACTTCATTCGTTCCTGCGCGATAGAGACAATATCCTGCAAAAGCAATTGCTAAAAAGGGGATCTGCAGAAAAACTCTTAATAAACTTGTGCCAGAGGCCAAAGTCCGAAACAATATAAATTTCTCTACGAATTTGCTTCTGATGAAGCCTTAGAGCCTCCTCAGTGCGGAGGCTTCCCTTGGCTGGTGCATGAACCACCACAGCTGTTACCTGGGTGCTCCTTCCATCCCCAGGGGGATGCATCCACCACGCCTTAGGTGCTCCTCAAGCACAGAGCAACTTGCCAAGAGCCTGGGAAATGGGCTCAAGCAAAACCACCTGGGAGTGAGAGCACCCACAGGCATGGGAAATAGCTGAGCAGTGAGGAAAAGAGATAACTATTCTATGTTTTGGTGCTCCAGCTCTGCCTTTGTCCTCCTCCCGTGCACCAGCACTCCTCATCATCACATCTGGTGCCACACGGAACCCAGGGGAAGGAAACAACGACAGCCACAGCGGTGACACTACCCAGAGAGCAAAGGAGGCAAACATACATGAGGCAATCAACTGCTGCTGTTTCATACTTTGCTTAAAATAGCAACACTGCTGGTTTTCCTGACCTTCTCCTCCCTAACATCCTGGAATGGGTTTGAGTCGCATTTCCTGCCAGGGATGGCAAAGATGCAGTGCTCGGGCAGCTCGCTGCAGGCAAACGTTGAGGCAGTGATGACCACACCTTCGGTATTCACATTGTGCAAACCAAGCAGGGTGAGATGCCAAGGTGTTCAGAAGCCCCATTTCTTGGGTAGCACAGTACTGATGAAATAAAGCAGTTAAAACATCACTGCTGAGTTCACAACTCCAATGAAGCCAGGAGACAAAGTACACACTGCATTCAACATGCACTGTGCCCACATGAGTTACACACAGCTCACTCCCTTCCAGGACAGCTCTCCAACACTGCCTGCCCACTGGGACTGCTGGCGGAGCAGCACACAGGGACCATCAGGAAGGAATTCTCCACTTCAGATCATACTCTTAACAGGATGTTTTGTGTTTACATAGCTGTTACCATAACCATAGATTGACACTGGAAAAATGGAGGTGAAGTGAAATAATTAAAGACATTTCCCCTGAGGTTCTGATCACAGAGTTGCCACAAGAGTGAAGGGATTTGTGAGCCTCGCGCTTCATGAATCCAATGCCGCATATTTAGATTAATGCTATCTTTTTCTGTGTTGCATTTTGAAGGTTAGGACTTGGCAGCAAGAAACTGCACTCTCACTAAAATTCATATATGGATATCCCCTTTGAACGCCTCCTGAATGGTTATTTTAAATAACATTGTGTTTATTAGCAGAACAGAGGAAGGTCTGTAAAGCAGGAGAAGCGAAGAGTTTGATTTCCAGTCAGTGATGAATGGTGGGGGAGGCCAGGTCACCCGGCTGCAACATCAAAGGGGCGACTGAACCAGCCAGCACACTTGAAGTTAGTTAAAATGCCAGAGCAATTTTCTGAGGTTTTTTTTTCCTTACATTTAAAGAAATTATATTTCATAGCGCTGGCTTCAGCCATTATTTCCAGGTCTCGACGATACCCAGAACTATAAAAAGGCACTGCCTGCTGGCATGCCAAGGAGTATTTGCCACACATTTTAATTGTGATACAATACGCTCCCATCCTCAGCAAGAACAATGGCTTTTAGAGAGCTAGGACAAAGCACCCACCTCCAACCATGATGCTATTATGCATCCTCACATCGGCCTGCATGTCTTCTAACACATCAGGATTAAATTGCCAAGTAATTTGCATGGGTCTGGTTCCTTTGGGGCTGAAACTAGCCAGGCTCTTTCAGAGCTCTGCGAGGCCAGCTTTGCCCTTGCCCTTCTTTCCAGTCAACAGAGAGGAAGGAACCAGATGCTTTTTGGCATCCCTCGGCAAGAGGGATGAGTGCTAAACCTTTGCTTATAGAGCTGAACCCGTAGAGGTTGAAGAAATAAAAGCCATTTACCAAGTTATTTACTAAAAGCAAACTGAGAGTTAGCAAAGGCAATGCAAGCTCAAACCGACTCTTAGGAGCAAGATACATGTCAATACCTGTTCATTCAATGCAAAACCTCTGGTTTACAATTGAGCCTTAGCACACACAGACAGAACAGAGTAAAAGCTACTGGTAAAACTGACACACCTGTTGGCAGTCTGCATGCCTCACCCTCAACATCCCCTTTCTGAACCAGTAACCACTCACAAGTGTTTTTCCAACACAAGGATTCTCCTTCTTGGAGAAAAAAACCCAGACTTGCCATGTTCGTCATTTATTCCTTTCTTTTAAAACAAGCCCAGGGCAGCAGGGCACCTCCAGCCGCCCAGGAGCGCGGCTGCCGCAGGGGCTGCCCCGGGCTCTGTCGGATGGCAGCGGAGCAGCAGGGGGCAACCTCGGCCCGGGATAAACCGGGTGAAACACCACCAAATAAATAACAAATAACATAAAACAAACCCAAACTCGCTCGTGCCAGCGAGGAGGAGGCCGTGAAGGCGGGTGGACTTACCGGGGGGTTTGTTCTAACTTTGCCTGCAGGCACTTTTGAGCCCAAGTAAGTGCGGATCTGGGACTAACAGGTGTTTATTGATTTCCTTGTGGTTGTTGGGGTTTTTTAGCCACGGAGCTGCAGCAGAAAGACATATGTAATCCATATGTAACACTTAGGAAAATGAAAGGCAGCAGAAACACTGAACAGGTGGGCAGAACGGGGGGAAGTTTTGACTCTCCCCCCAATAAATTTCACCTACTTTTCCCACATCATCAATATCGGGAAGAAAGAAAAAGATGTTTTAGAAACCCCGCCTCGCCAAAAGTGACTTTCTGTGTCGATGCAGCATCCACTCAAAACAGAATCCAGGCTGGGGTTCCCTCCTGAATGCTCCCCTCAGTGGCAAGTTTCGGTGCAGTGGCTGCAGAGGAACACTGCTAATTCCCTGCGGCTAGCGACCTTAAATCGAGGGGAAGATGCTGGTTTGCTGCAAAGCAAACAAAGCCACGGATCACAGGGATAGTGCAGAAAGTCTAGAAAATGCAACCAAGCCACGGTATAAAGCTGAGCAGAAGGACATTCCTGCGCGTCAGGCTTTCCTAAATTATCTCCTAGGTAAACAGCCTGGAACTGGCCTCTCCCCTCTGACGTACACCAACTTGTTTCCATGGGCGTTTTGCCTGGGCAAAGAACCCAGGCTTTTGTCCCAGTTTTTTATCCACTGAGTTACATATATTTGTACAGGCTCGTCCAGCCTGACTGGGAGCGCGTTGCCCTCGGAAGGGGCTGCCACTGCCCAGCTCTGCCTGCACAGCACCAGCCTCCTCTTGCCCCAGTGCCCTTTGCCATATCTGGAGTCCCTCTAGTCTTTCTCCTCCTTCTCTGCGGTGACAACAAATCCAACTCCACCACATTAGTCCAGCATTATCTTATCAGAGAGAGGAGGAATAATATTGATCATTTTCTCAGATTCTAAAAAGTGGGTGAAGGGAAAAAAAGAAAAAAAACAAGAAGGGGAAAGCAGACAAAGAGAGGCTAAATCAAACCACAGAGCAACAAAGGAGGAAAAACAGGTGGAAGACTGCAATTGTTTTCTGAACCCCAGCTAAGTGGAGAATTGAAACGAGGGAGGCACCGCGAGAGGACCAGGGGATGAAAGGGAGAGATGGTAAGAAACAGAAGAGCCATATAAGTCTGAAAATGG
This sequence comes from Phaenicophaeus curvirostris, assembly GCF_032191515.1. Classification (NCBI taxonomy): domain Eukaryota; kingdom Metazoa; phylum Chordata; class Aves; order Cuculiformes; family Cuculidae; genus Phaenicophaeus; species Phaenicophaeus curvirostris. The sequence continues at coordinate 18,082,939 of NC_091405.1, forward strand.
CTAGAAAGAACAAGGGAGAGAGGAGACAAGAATGAAAACCTCTGATGTTGGCAGGAAATGTTGTGATTCTAAAGATGAAACAACTTGTGGGGAAAGAAACTGGGAAAAAATACCCCTGTGTATTTCCTAGGGTGAACTCGAGCAGCAAATGAACTGCAGAGCAGACAGCTGCCGGACAGCACTGGGCAGGAATGAAATGGCACAGCGTCCTCTGAAGGAGAATTCATTGTTAGAAAATGACATCCTTTCATAATACCAATATTTTTCAAAGCCTGCTCCAGCTGCAGATGTGGCTTAAAAACCCAAGCAGGAGGCCCATTCCCCCATGGCAAGACTATATATTCTATGACCATAATATTATTGCCATAAAGGGAATCGGAGAGATGGGGCAGGAGAGATACTTAAACCTTCCACACTCATTGGAGACAAGAAATAAGGGATGTACAAGGAGTTTAGGAAAAGAAACACGATGGCTTTCTTACTTATCCATGAAATCATTATAGAAATGTTTATCGTATATATTTTCACTATTCCCTAGTATGTTGGGGGCTTTCATTCCTTTGGACGGACGCCAGCCAACGCGTTAGGAAAAAAATGCTGGGGAGAGGGAAGGAATACATTTAGTAGAAAAAACCTGCATTCCTTCCAACCTTTCTGCAGCTTCTTAAAAAAATACAAAAAGCCTCCTTCAAACCGCTCAGTGCCATACCAATTTCCTGTGTAGACCTGAATATTAGTATATGTTTTTCTGTGTCTCCTAAGTTTCCCAAGTTACCTAATGCACGCTCAGCATGAAGCATTTTTAAATGAGTTAGTCTTTATTGAATTATGATTTCCAGCAGTCACTAATAACAAAATTCAAATTGCTCCAGCAGACAAGGATTTTAAGAATGCTGAGAAGAAACTGAGTTTTTAAGAGACTCTAGAAGAGCCACCCACTGCTTGTGTATAGTAACCATGAGCCTCTTGACGAAATACTTCAAATAGTTAATTAGATTTGCTAAAGAAAAAAAAGAAAATCAGTCATTAGGAGGTGCCGCTCTGGGAGACCCTGGATAAAGGCTGTTACCGGCACACCTACGGCTTCGTCAAAAGTGAAGCTAAAAATTTTTTTCTTTAAATCAAGTTTCAGGTTTTCCTCACACTGTCCCTGCAGCCGGCACAACGCAATTAGCAACACATCTAAAGGGGAAAGAGGAACTTTTATTCCATTAGGACTTCTTTTTTACCTCGAGAATTTCTTCAGGCTGCTAAAAAGGCGTTTTTCAAGCAAGGAATAATAGGGATGCTCGGAGCCTATCAGCAGTTCACGAGGCTGAGGACTGGAGATCACCTGCAAACTGAATTTGTTCTATTTTGTTAACCATTTATTTTGTCTTTACTGGCTGTTCAAAGGGAAGTGTGATAATCCCACTGTTCCTCACTTGCTCAGCAGGGAGTTTAATCTAATAAAGCTATTACAGCAGAATGGATTAAAGCAACGTGAAGCATTAGTAATTTGAGGAGCAGTTAAAGAATGTTAACGCTGAGACTCTGCGCGTATTCTCCTAAAAACATGATCACAGAGATGAAAGCAGAGCTCCTACTCAATATGTCATTTGCAGGCACAAAATTTAATTCTTTCAGCGTCCTCATCCAGATGTTTATAGCAAGGAGCAAGAGGTTGGCCATTATTTTACAACTGCTGAAACCAGAGGCTGCCCATAACGGGCATGCTTTAGCTTACCCCAGTTTTGATTAATCCTTCTGTTATAATATCTTCTTTAGAGAGAGAGAGATGTGACCAAAGTCATCTGATATGGCATATTAGGATGAGATGCAGCACTAAAAGCTGAGGGGCTTAATAACACTCCCTGTCCTTCCCCGCTTGGTGGAGCAGATGTGGAGCATCGCTGCCAAGAGCACTGAAGACCCTCAGCGCCGCAGCAGGGCACTATGAGGCAGAGGGAAGCGCCACTCCGAGTGGGAAGGGTTTGGCTCCTACACCGTGCCCCAGTCCCAAAAGACGACAAACAACTGTGATTTCAACAAAAGGCCAACTCAACAGTTTCACACATTTGGGCCGTGCCAGAGTTGCCCGTTACAGCCCTAAAGTGAAGATGTTAATTAATAATTGACGATTACAACCAGGACTGCGGCTACATCTCATAAGAACGCAGGCAACTTCATGGCTGCCATGTATTGAGCTGGGACTGCTGACAGCCTGCTGCCAGAGCGACTGCGGCACTGGTCCAATTGAGACAGAACGAAGTAAATAATGAAGCGGTAATGCACTGCGTACGGATTTTAAGTACATTAAACACATATTTTACTGTACTCGGTTTTTAACGTATTATTGATCTTACCGTGAAATCAAGCTTTTGGGGCAGGAATGCAATTAAAACCCCAATTCCATTGCAGATTCCTGGATTCTTTATCAATATTGTCTCAGCCTGGAAAGCGCTCATCACACGCTTGGCATTACGTCAGTAAATAATATATATTCATGACATCAGACTCCAGTGCACTCTGGATAGCTCCTGTTCTGCGCAGGATCCCAGCAGGACTCGCACCACGCCTCTGCACTGACCGGGTTCACACGCCAGCGTTTTAAGGAAGGAGCGTGTGTCAAAGCGCAGTAACACCGAATTACCACAAAGCCTTAAGACAAATGATAAAGAAAACACTTTTTTTTAATCACTGTATTCAGAGATGCTCCTGCTTAGTCCTTATTTCAGAGCTGCTTTTGTTCTCCCAGAAGAGAAAACTTTGTATGCTTACAGTAATATGGGTAAAAACCATAATGGGATTAGTTGTGCACTCGATACATGGAGTCGTGGGCAGAAAATACCTGCACTCCACAACATTGTCAAAGCCCACTGGTATGGTCCCAGCCTGGAACTGCCTGACAAATTTAAGTCTGAACTTGAATAAAGAGAAATGGGCATTCAGAGTCAAGAACATGGTCCTCCTTTACACCTCAATGCTGGCAAGATCAAGTGCATCTCAGAGAGAAATACACATGATCTCACTTCCTTAATGTTACTTAAAACTGCTTCGCTACCCGAGGATTAAGGTGCCATGTGGTACCTGACTGTTGCCTAACAGGCAAAGTTTAGCACAACTTATACATGCATATATGCTTAGAGAATAAAATTTAACATAGTATAATACACAGTGACACTTATAGAGACATAGGTGCTTTTAAATGTCACTGACCACATCCCAGCAAACTTTCACATCATCCCAGTCTCACAGAGAGGTCCCTGGTGTGATGGACCATGGAATCCCCAGGACAAACCGGAGCAGAGCGCAAAAGGGAAGGCTCGTGCTCAGAGAGGCCTCCAGCAGAGTTGTTCCTGCTGCAGCCAGCGGCACAGCGTGCATTCTCCAGAGGAAGGCTGTGCCAGAGAGCTTTCACAGCTCAAATATCTTTGTTTGCTGCAGTAAATACTCTTCTAAATATGAGAAATGCCATGAACCTCCTCTATCTGACAGTCCACATGTGCAATGGTCTCCTACAGAAAAGTAACAGTTAAAATAAGAAAGAGAAACTAAACAAGCCAGCATCCCATCCAGCACAACCAGGTGACGTCAGGCTTGGGAGATGCTGCCTGGAGCCATCCACAATACCTGTCACAGGACAGAACGTCACAAACCCACCCGAGTCACCAGTACTGCCTTGATGAACAATCATTGCTTCGGTAGATTTGGAAATGCAGATTAATGCATTCAAAATTTCTCTTCTGCTCTTCTTTATTACATTTCCAATGAAAAAAAATAGCAGCTACACGCTGACATATGCAATGATACATGGCAGCAGGATTATTTCTAGGAAATTCATGGGGAAACTTGGAAAGTGGACTTGAAGCATGAAGGTAGCTGGCAGCTTAACTACAAAAAAATCTATTGCCTCTCCATGATGCAAGTTCCTCCACTTAATTCAGTCACTGGTTAATTTGTTGCTTTGTTTAATATGATAGAAACCCCAGGGACCAAATCGTTCATAATAAAATTATATTAGTACTTTATTTTTGTCATTTCTGATTGCTCTGAGCAAGCATTATTGGATAGTTTGATCGTGGGATACAGAGTTACCATTTAATTAATATGAAAGGTGCCTAAATTTTGAATAATACTGAAGAAAAAGCCTTAGGATGTGGCAGGAGACTTGGATCTATTATTAACTCCTAGTGCTTTCTACATTGCATTGGCTGTTGGCTTTGGGTACACTTCAAGATGTGAGATTTAATCTGTAAAGCCTGAAGTTGCTCAGAATGCTATGGTCAGAAATACCCATTTTTCACCAGTCATTGACATGATGGAGAAGAAGCCAACGTGTCACAGAGAGGAAGTCACACACAGGGGTGTCAGGGTGCTGGCACTGCCCCATGCTGGCTGCTGCCCCCCCTTGGTTTTTGGTTTTAGGGATCAGTCATCAGTGAGAAACAACTAATAAATCAGATTAGCTCAGGAAATCATGATATTATTACTGACAGTTTGAGAATAACCACTAACCCTGCAGCCACATGCTCATACAAAAAAAGCCAAATCATTGACAATGTGGGGATAAAAGGTTTTTCAAGTAAAAGTGGCCAAGTCCAGCTGTTCAGCACTGCAAAGTTGTTCTGAATCCCATTGCAAGGTGAGCTCTTTGGTCATCCTCTGCTCTGCCAATACAGCCACCCAGTGCCTTGAAGGCAAGTGCTAATATCCTTTATTGCAGCCCACTGGGGAAATACTGTGTCATATGCAGTGATTTTCTATCAACAGGCACAGCGATACATTGTTCGATGTTGTCAACTCATCAAGAAGATGCTAAGTTTGTTCTCATGAAGCCTCTGCTCCTCTTTGGGGAGCAGCCTGTTAGGGTAGCAGCCCAAACGCTCCCTCCCCATCGGCTGTGCCACACTCCTCCCCTCCTTTCCCAGCTCCCAGCTGGTTTGCTACATTTCATTTTCCTCCAACACAAACTGCTGGTCAGTGCATTTTGCTTATCTGCATCCACTAGTGGGGTAAACCCCAGTCACCTCTGGAGGGATGGGGGTGACAGCACCAGGCATCAGTAACAATACACTTTAATCAGGCTTTATGGGTCAGTCAGCAACGACACGAAAGCAAATGGTTGAGTTAGTAATCCAATTATTTCCAAGACTCCTAGCCTGAGATCCATAGGCCATAATCAGTGAAAAACAAAATGACCAGGGGATAAACACTGAACCAGAGGATGAAAACTAGAATAATGGTGTTGAATCCAACCAACAACAATGAGCTATACTTACAATGGCGGTTCACTTGCTAATTCAAACGTTGGCACACAGTCCAAGTTAAACATTTTTAAAGATAAATGGGAACATAGAAAACTGAAAATATGCGAGGTCTGTGATTTAACTGCTAGTTTTAAAACTTCAGTCTTATATCTTGACACACAGTAAGTTTATGCTCTTTAATATGTTTAGTAGAAAAGATAAAAGTTTAAGGGTAATTAGCACAGGAGAGGAGGAAGGCAGGGGAATCAGCAACATGACTGGTAATGAAAATCAATGTTAATAATTAAAAGGAAATATATAGTAGAGGAAAAAAATGTACGATTTGACGATGTTCTAATGAACAGGGTCAAAACAAAACATGTTTTCATAAAGCATGCTGTTGGACTGTCCCAGAGGAAGCCACTGCAGGCACAAAAGCAATGAGATTAAAACCTACAAGATTTCCTAATTAATTATAAGTTTAGAAAGGATATTAAACTTTGCACCCTAGGGTTTATGTCAATCTTTGACTAGCAGAGAGCAAAATAAGATATACATTTTGGGTAGAGATTAGGCAGCATCATTGTCCTCTAAGGTCCTTGGGGTTTTCCCTAGAAGATGCAAGAACCATTATAGACAGGGGTGAGTGGGAACCGGTAATCAAATCCCAACAGTCTCATCACAGCACTCGTTTTCTGCAGGATCAGGTCTCCAACCATTCACTGCTGTCCACACAGATTCATATCTGTGTATGGTTAAGAGTGTAATAAAGACAAAGATATTGTTGACTGGTGGGTACAACTTGCAATAAAGAATGAGAAAAAATACTCATCTAAAAGCCAGCACATATGCGGTTGAATAGCAAATGAACAAACCCTGTTCTCATCCTGCTCTCCAGGAAGTCACATCCCCTTGTTGCACATGTAGAGCAGGTAGAAGCCTAGGGAGCATTTGGGGACCAGAACACCCACAGATGATGAATCCGTCCCTTCCTTGTGGCAAGGATGGGCGCTTCCAATGGTTTATCTCTTGGTTGCTTTTGGCTGGAATCTTTGCTTGAAGGCTGCAACCAGGACTAGCCCTGGCAGAACAAAACACAGTCTGCTTTAGCTCAGCAGAAAGCCACATTACTTTTAAATCTCAGAGTCTCTGATTCAATTTGGGTGCCGGAGTGGCGTCCTCAGCAATGTGGCTCATTCATCTTACACTGTTTAAGCTGCTGAGCCTTATCCAGCTCTGGCTTTGCAGGTTTCATACCCTTACATAGACCGTCCAAGATTACTCTACACATTAGATTAATTTTTAAGGAAGCTATGTTTTTCTAGTCATACGTCTTTAAAAATGAGACTTTATATACACGTCAAGAAATTCAGAGTTGACATTCCTATAGCAAACTCAATTTTCTCTCAACAAGAACAAGCCACAACCATTGAACGCATTTATAAAGGTATTAGAGCAAGTTACGGTAGCCTCTGTCAAGATTACACAGGTACCTGTTTAGTATAACAATTTTTAATGCAAACTATTAGGCCTTTGCTGATGTGACCAAAGAGTGTGGGATGGGATGGGGAGCAATCCAGGAAGTTTGCAGGAGTTTCTCCCTGTCATCAACAGCTTTCACTGTTTCCAGCATGCAAATGCAAGGTCTACTTTTCTAGTTTAATAAGTATGAAGGCTATATCTAAACAACTGAATTCTTATTTTCACATCTTAACAGCTCTCCACTATATCAGCCAACAAAACATATAACATTGTCATCCTCTACCTTTCCTCCCAAATATAGAAATAGCTCTTGTTTACAAAAAAAAAAAAAAAAGAAACGCTCCCTGAAGAGTCATGGGTTGCAAGTTTAGTAGTTTTTATTTCCATATCCAAGTGAAGCATTTTAGAAGAAGTCCTCGGTGCTCATAAGCCTTCCTTGCACAACAGGCACCAACATCTGCTCTTTCCAGACCCCCTTTAACCTTGATCTACACGTGGAAGGAACTGGAATAGCATTGTGACAAAATGCAGGACAGGTTGGCCCGTGTAATATTGGACCTGCAAACTGTTTACCAGTACTACCAGTTGATTAAACAGTCACAATTCTAAGGGAAGTTTCCATTCAGCTGCAGGATGCTGAGCTCATTTGCCAACTCAGGGATTCCCGCAGAGGAAGGGAGTGAGCCTCTGTGCAGCCCCCTCATGCCTTCAAGCATCTGGTCCTCCAGGAAAGCCTCAGGAGAGCCCAACCCAACCCAGCACTGGATAACTTACCAAAGGAAATTTTCTATCCAGTTCCAAACAGCCAATAGCTTGATTATGTTCTGAAGCATAGAATCTTTATGTCTTGGGATGTTTACTTAATGTATTTAGGAGTTTTTCAGTTATTGCTCTTGACATCTATGCTTTCTTGTTTTTCTGAAACACTTGACTACGAAGCACTTCAGGGAACTCTCTGCCTCAGCAAGAAGGGAAGGTGAGAAAACAGCCGGGGCTGGTTCTCATCTCCCAGTCTCCCCAGCCTTGCTATTCCTCTGAGACCTCCAGTGTCCTCCAGAAGAGAGTGGACTCAGCCATGTGCTAATTCTGCACTTATTGCTGGCTCATTTAATCATTCCATTTCCAGCTCTGTAACATAGAAGAAAGCGTTTCTCTCCGCTAGAATAATCTTCAGGCTTGGCCAGAATTCAGCATCAACTCCTGTGAGATTTGCACACTGGTATCCCAGGAGAAATGCATCTTTATTAAGTGCTGCACACCATCTAACAACCAGAGCCCCACCAAGCGAGGAGGGACCAAAAGAGGATCTGGAAAGTGCTTATGTTATCTAAATATTTCTTTTACCCATTTTCACCATTTTTTGCAGATTATAAGTATTACTTGTTTGGCAAGTCCCCTCTGCATTTTGAACAGGAGCAAAACCAAAGTCAACCAAGAAGTACCTGTTCAGACAAAGAACAGAAATTGATTCTATTTATAAAGCTTACTTTTTGCTTTTGTTTTGCAAGATATTCATAGATGGTGATATAATTGGCCTCCTTGTAGGTCCACTACGAATAGTTCTTTTTACTAAAGTTAAAATAATTAGTGTTTTTAATGCCTATCAGGGCTTTGGAAGTACAAAAGGCTGTAGGTTACAAAGGACAAAAAATAAGGCTGCAGTTAAAAACATATATTATAAACGGTCCCTTAAACCCTAGTGTGGTATCCTTTTATCATTCCTTCATTCCGAGGTTAGTAGGTTATTAACCTGTATCCCGAGGGGGAAAGGATGCACATCAATTATATCAATTGAATAGACAAATGAAAATCAAATTAAAAATTTAACACGCACAACCATAATTACAATCCAGCACTTCTAAGAGGAATTCCATCTCAGGAATGAAACGTAAAAATGCTTTCTCAATTTTAACTGCAATTTACAGTAGCAGGAGAAATTAGCCAGAGAGAGGAAACCTAAACCAAAGTCCATACAGGAGATTTCAATGAAGTCTTCAGTCCTGAAATGTTATTGTGACAATCCATTGTAATTTAATTGACTAGTCCAGTATTTAACACTGGTGGAGTGCTTTACAAGAAGAGATTTATTTGTGTTACTTCCAGCCCAATCTAGCACAAACATAGTCAAAGCTCCATCCTGGCACTGGCACCACTTCTCTACTCCTCTGTGTTCGCATGCCCACTACACAATGCAAAGCAAATACTGCACCCACTCATCACGTGCTATCAGTATTCACAATTCCCCTGAGGAGAGTTGTGCATTCCTTCATCTCACCTGCTCTACAGCTGGTTCCAAGTCTACCACTGAAACCTGAGTGAGCCGAGGCAACCTATTTTTTGGCTAATTTCTAAACTGCGCAGTTGTGCTCCTCTGGGTTTTGTGCTCTGTGTCACCTCTCTGCTCCTAACAAAGAAAAGCAAACATTTAAAGGCATCCATCAGGGGAAAAAAAAAAGACTTTTCTAAATCTGCCACCCACTGAGAACTTTTGATTGCAATTTTAGACTAAGATGCAAAAATATTTACCTCATTTAAGTAATTAAATGTGTTTATACTGTGTAATTATGTGTATTAACACTGGCATATTTAAACAATCAAATTATCACAACACTTATGCCTTTTGTGGCATTTACATATCACAACAAGCTCCAGCTCCATGAACCTTCCAGCTGCTGAAGTTCTGCTGGTAACACTGGGATGGGCGACGAGTCCCTGGACATTTAGTAGTCACAGAATTCGGCTGCCACCTCCCATTACTGCAAATAAAAACCCATTTGAAAGCTGTAATGACACAGTTGACTCTGAAGGCCCCATGATGTGTGAGACCATACACGTGTTTGTCTTGCCTCCAAACAACCCCACCAGGAGCAGTACACTGATGCTGTCAGTGATGACAGAAAATATCAGCACAAACCATGGGAAACAGGTATTTCTCGTATAAGGAAATCTCAGGAGACTAAAATCGAGGCAGACAAACCTTTCGCCTTTACTGTACAGGCTTGTCCAAGCCTTGCCCCGTGCTGCTGCTGGTCCAAGCCCTCACCAGTGGGCACAGAGGATGCGCGTCTCTTCCTCCCCTGTGCTGCCTGCACTTCTGAAGCCAGAAACAACTTTCTAGCAATGACTCCCAATTATCTTAACACCAAAGCTGAGGAAGAAACAAGAGGCTCCATTTCTCTCTGTAGATTTGCTGTAACTTCAACACTTCATCACTTGTAAGCTGAGGACAATTACTCAGAAACAAATAGGGAACGAAGGCAGCGCTGCAATGGAGCTGTGCCATTTTAATGCTATTTCTGTCTATATAAAATCTTCTGTAATTTGTTTACGACTACCAGATTCAACAATAGTGTGCAAATGCAAACCCATTTATGTTAATGCCCTCTCTCTCTCTCTTTCTTAGATCAGATTCTGAATAAAAAATTAGGTAAATACTCTGTTTGAAAATATATAAGATGAGAACGAGTTGGGGAGGGAGTAAGAGAACCTGCAAATGCACGATCCTATCAACCACATTATTTTTTTCACTTAATAACTTAAGTGTACTGTTAGTGAAATTACAACTTGCTTGTGACACAATAAATTTACAACAAAATTCATTCCATAAATTATTCAATTCGCTGACTGCAACTATGCTGAGAAATATCACCATGAGGAGATGATTAGCATGTGAAAGGAAAGCCATCTCCAGACTGAAACAATCACTGTCACACCTCCATTTGAAGATGCCTGGTGGAGTTTTGTAAAATTACCATTAAGAATACACATTTAAGGCTTTGTAGTTTCTATAAAAGCGTTAAGTATTTGATTTACATTAGACTCATTTGTTCTTTCTTCAACTGTCTCTTTTTTATACAAACCATAACTGTTTCAATAAATGCTGGCTCAATCAAGTGTGCATTAAAACAAAAGAATTTAAGTTCACTAAAAGTGATGAATCAGAACTAGAAGTTAACCTTCCCCTTTCCCCTTCCCACATGATTGCTTTTGTAGGAGATTTGGTAGACTAGAGGCACAAAAGTCTTGTCCCACATGGACATATATACTCCAGGGCATGGACTTATGAAGGTATTAAACCAAATGCCAAGTCCTTTTCACCATCAGTAAAGAGAGAAGGTTGGTGACGAAGAAACACAAAATACTACTTTCCTTCACATAAACAGTGACTCTTTTATGGACAAAACTTGATATCTCACAGTCTAACCTGAACCAAATCATTTTGGGTATCCACTAAATTAAAATGCTAGCAAAAGTTCAGCAATTGGATTGACAGTCTTCCCAACTACAGGAGAGTGAGACTACTCATGTACCCAATATCCAACATGAGCAGCATCTACCATAAGCATGAGCAAAAGCAATGGAAATGGTTTACCAGGCTGTTGAGATGGTATCTTCGGCTTCTACAGTTATTTTCTGTCTCAAACAGCTCTATAGCAGCTCTATAGCAGCAGGAGAACCGACTGCAGCTGCATATCCCATACATCATTGCAATGGAATACTAGCAGCAATTCTTTACAGCAGCCATTTAAAAATATTCCAATAGGGCAGGGGAAAGATTAAAACCTCCCACTGTGCTCTCCTTTTACATTAATTGTTTGAAGAATTCTTTTTATTTCAGGATGAGAAGCAACTGCTCTGCAGATCTGCATCACCCCTCTGATGAACGACCCACATCCAGCTACTGCAACACCTCACCCAGAGAAAATAAGCTGATGGATTAAGCACAGTTTTCTCAGGTGACCCAGATGGGTTTATCAAAACCCCTCCATACAACAGACCCTTCTGATCCAGGCCCATGAACTGTAAACATCTTACCCGTTAGAAGCACTTAAATGGCTTCCAGCATCTTTACCTCCTGCTGGATTTCCCAGCGAGAGAAATTCGAGGAGTATATGTAAAGAATTTATTTCCTGGAAAGGAGGAGGAAGGGTCCTTCTTGGTCTGGAAATCAAAATGCTAAATTTTTACAAAATACTTAAATAAAATTAAGTCCAACAGCAATCTCCAAATTATTCAAATGATTCAAGAGTCACTGCCATAACAAAAATCCACTTTCACAGACATGAGGGTTTCAAAATAAGAGCTACTGGTTTTAAGCTGCATTATGACATTAATCTGCCTTCTTCTTCACCAAGCATGCAACTTCCATTAAAAAAAAAAAAAAAAGAAAAAGAAAAGAAAAAGAAAAAGCAGCTTGTTCTGGTAGCGGTGACCACAAGGAAAAAAAAACCTTTTGCTCCTTTACCCAGAAACTTTATTGGCTGTACGTAAGACTGCACTTCTCCATCCACTGACAAATGGCTTTATCCTTTCTTATTCTGAGTTCATTATCAGCACTCAGACATGTTCCCTAACTCCTTCTCAAAGTCTCTCCCATCTGAAAGCAGCAGCTTACATTATTCATAAGGATAATCACAAATATGCAGAGAGCTGTAGACATGTAATGGAGAGGCTGACTTGTATGCGATCCAAATTCCACGTGCTTCATGGAGCTTACGACTTTCCCATAAATTTTTGCAGTATGGACATAGCTCCCCTCTCAGCCACTCCAACGCTCGCAAAGCAGAGACAACTTTGGAAAAAGTTCTCATGCTCCCCCATAAAGTTTTATTTCTTTTAAAGATGGAAATCAAGTAGATGTATTATGCCACCTTCTCATGGGTTCTCCAGTTGGAAACATTTGTTTACACATGCTCTCTTCTGGCTGCACAAACAGAAGGCACAAATGGTGTTCATGCTCTTAAACAGTTTTCTGGAAATTAAGTGAAATTAAACATTTTGAACACCACAGGAACAGCAAAATGAAGTCACTGTTGTTTCCAAATGGCTCCATGAAAAAGCCAAGAAAAGTCACCCAAGAAAAGTGAGCACTGACTACTGGCAGCCAACACCTGGCCATTTTTTAAGGCAGCTTCTTTACCTTCAGCAATTTAGAGCGACTTCTTCAACATCTACTTTGCAAGAAGCACCCGAATCAGCCATGGTCCTGTGGCAATTGCTTTACGAGTCAAAAGGTAGGAGTAAAAGCCCAGCCAGCCCAGAACGGGAAACAAATTAAATGTGCCTGTACCTTCAAGGGTTGAAATGATGTTTGCATGGCAGATTATTAAACAGGGATAGCAAGGGAAGGTGAGAGATCTTCCATGGCAGGGGCTCCCCACGCATGCGTTACTGGAAATATCCCAACTCTTTGTGGACAAGATTATTAAATGATAGTAATAAAGTAATACATTAAGAAGTAGAAGTATTTCTAAATCCCTCAAATTAGAACCCCAAAAAGATTCTTTCCATTAAGCGTCAAAAGCATCCTGAGCAGATTCTTGTCATCGGATGCAGTCTAATAATGAAGAGACAATGCATTCATAGCCACATTAACCAGTAATAACTGTGTAACTTCAGCAGAAGACAGAATCATGGAGACATTAATAAGTGATGAGATCACAAAACATCTGGAGAAATGTGAGCTGATATAAAAAGTAGCCAGCAGAGTCTTATAAAGGGTAAATCTTGTTTGACAAATCGGCTGGAATTTTTTAAAGAGGTAACACAGACTCCAGGCAGGAAGAAAACATGGGGCATAATCTGTTTTGATTTTAAAAGGTTATTTGACACATCAGAGCCCACAGGCTGGTGTACTGAAATATGGCAAAGCCAAAAAATGCACCAAGTTTGAACGGACAAATAAAATGAAGGAAGTTAACAGCCTGGTAGTGTTATCAGTGAAAAACAGAGGGAGCCAAGTGGGGCATGTTCTGTGCATCTAAGATAAAAAAGAAGACATCATAATACAAACATCCAACCAGATGGATCACACTGAACCATTATGTGGAGAACATACAGTAATGTACTGTATAACGACCGTGATTTTCATTTTAACTGTAAAATGAGGAGTTTTGGTATTAGAAGCTTTATGTATAATGATGCCTTTGGAAGACACACAGCAGAAGAAACTGGGAGAGACTCTAGGAATAACTACAGAGGATTTTGCGGTGGGCAGAGGGCTAACAAGGCAGAGGGAGCTCTGCACAACAGGAGAAACTGCCTGAGTCCTCATGAATTCCACGTGCACCAGCCAGTTTGGGAAACCACACCTGGACTGCCCCAAGACAGAAGCAGCATGCCTTAAGCCTTTTGTCTTAAGGACAAAGTGATAAAAGGTTAATGCTAACTTACACAGAAAGGAAACACAAAGGACTCTTTATATTTTAGTAGACCAAAGTTTTCTATTCTTTCTTTTGCCCAAAACCTTTAAAGTCTATGCGGTTGTATCTCTTAGAATAGAGAGAGATAACAATCTGTCCAAAATCAGGTTCTGACACAGCTGTTGGCAGCAGTTTTGGGTGGGCCAAAGTTTTGGCAATTTTCCTTCTAGGGAAATAGACCACAGTGTGGGATCGTTCTTGGGGCTCTGGTCCCTCCTACTGCCTGAGAGGAGAGTCACCACTCCTGTATATAAAGTCCATAAGCAGATAGACAAACATCCAAAATCTGACCCACTAAATCAGAATGCAGGAAAAGAACCACAGAAATAGAAACCAAAACCAGAAAACAAGCAAAAGAACCATAGAAACTAAAACCAGAAAATAAAGTAAGGAAAAGTCTGGTCCCAAGGAGTTGCTGCTGCATCTCTGGCTTGTGTATGTGTCGTGGTTTGCATACTCAGAGTGAAGGTAAGCGTGGGGCACCTACAAGAGAGAATGCACATCAGTGCTTTCTGTATTTCTTTGGTGGCCCTTATTTTTGTCTTGATAAACCACTAATGATTGAGATTACTTGTTCGGTTGTATGACCTCTCCATTTTTCTCTTTGTAGCACAAATCTGGTAAGCTGTGGAAGCAGACTCTCAGTAAGACCTAGCAACCCTTTGCATGTTTACTCTTTGTTTGCACAAAACCAGTTGTCTTTATTTCAGTTCAAACACCCCTGGCCTTTTTTTCCCCCTCTAGCAGGCAGCATCAAATGAAAACTAATGTAGAATCCTTCCTCTGACACAATACATAAAACCTGATCACATTTTCGGCTTCTCAGCTGAAACCTATTGATCTGATTCCTCGTTGGGATGAAACATGGAGGAAGACAGGTTCCCCATATATAAAAATAAATTATTTAATGTAGACATCCAAACACATATACAGTGGTATTACAAGTGTAGATCAATACATTATTTTTGCAAAGTGTTTGGCCATTTCTGGTGAGAAAGAACATATACGAAATTAAGCCCCAATTTACCATGTTATGCCAGTTTAATATATCCATCAATAGCATTGATCTTAGGGTAGTCAGACTTTCAGGGAACTAGAGAGAAACAAGGATAACCCAGAGAGGAGAGAATCACAGGGAAAGAAGTGGGGGAAAGGCAGCACGAGAGGATTTGGGTCACTAACAGAAAAGGACCCTGGCTGCTCTGTGGGGATTCTGGTCTTGCCCTGGGTGCCTGTGCTGAGTATCACCAGAGAAGACACTGCCAGGGGGTTATTTTGAGAAGTTTCTTGTAAAACTGAAGCCTGTGTGCAGCACAAGCTGCAGCCGCCCAGTCAGGTGGGGCTGGCTGGGTGTGAGACAGAGGGAGAGTGGACAATGAACAGAAGTGAAGGATCGATGAGCACAGGGCAGGGCAAAATGCAGAAGAAAAAATGCACGACACTTAGAAATCACATTCGGGCAGAGGCTGCAGTCAGCACTGCCCAATTCCCACAAGCAAGGAGGCTCCCAGCTATGGGACATGGGGTGCCCGCGTGTGGGGATGTACATGGGCACAACCCAACCAGCCCAGTGCTGGGCAGAGAGAGTCCGCAGCACGACGCGTGCACTCTGGGAGATGAGGTTAGGTTTTCAAAGAAAACTTAGTTCAGCGTTTTCCAACTTTGGGAATTTGAAACTTAAATAATCTCCTTTTCATATTTTCTTTAAATAAAACTATATGCACGGCGGTTGTTTTTAAGCGCAGCACACAGTGCAGCAGGCTGCTGAGGCAGCAGCACCACCTTGAATTACAATTTCTATTTATTATTTTGTTGTGCTCCCTGTATTTTTCTTACAGCCCGGAGAAGGGAAAAGGCAATTTTCAAAAGTTTATAACTCAGCTCCACCACAATGAAATGTCATTTGGGAGACAGAAAAGTGAGGAAAGAAGGACATTTATGGCAAATCTCCACTGCCGATGCTTTTTCTTGTCTCTTCACAAATGACTGCAGAAAACACCAACAAAATCAAGGCTTACAGGAAAAAAGTCAAAAAATGCTACAGTGGAATATGCTAAGCAATCTCAGCATTATGTATGCCTCTCTTTTTAAGTCTTCATACAGGAATATGCTTGCAACCATGCAAATGTTTGTTTTCCGAGGGCACATTTTCTGACCGGTAGCACGGAGCTGGGTGACAAGGCGTTCCCGACTTGTGACCACACTGGTTTGGCCAAACACCACAACGAGCCTTTGTCATAATTTTGACTTTGGAAGTATTTCATCAGGCACTTACATATATACATTTAGGGAGATTTACAGCATTCTTCCACCTGTAAAACTTTAACTGCTTTGTGTTTAATTAACACAAAACTTTGAAGGAAAAGAAAAAAGAATATATGAAATCCAAGACCCCCGGGTTCTCCTCAGCTGCAGGGGCTCAGTGGAGGTTACCTTTGGTGTTGGTAATATTAACCAATGTAAATCCAACAATTAGAATGAATTAAAATAATTTTTTTTTCTTCTCAAACTCATAACTAATGCTAGGAAGAGGTTTGAAGAGAAAACTAGGTGATGCATGTTTAAAATACACCTAAATCCATTCCTATGGTACAGATTCTGGAATGGAGTTGAAGGCAGTTTCACCAAACTGGTCCAGATGTAGCGTTACACGCAGCGTAAAGCAGGAAGAAAATGTATGAAAATAAGCACATGGATACTGGCATGTGAGGCAGGGAGCTTATTGTTAGGTATTATATTTTTTTCTAACTTCAATATGGGGCCTTAAAATCATTTCTACATAGGCTTTCTGTGTAAAAAGCATAGTCAGTGAAAAGTTACACTAATTTAAACAAAATTAATAAAGAAATGTTCTCCTTTTTATCATCTTTCTACCTCTCATCATTTATCATGCAAATTAAATTGCAGTAATAGAAAATGTAAAGAAAACAAACTCTGCAGTATATTGAAGCCTCTATCCACCAAGAGATAAGGTTGAATATTAGAAGGAAAGGTGCAGAAAATTAGCTGTCCATACAATAACTGGGAGGGAAACTGTTTTATTTAGCCTGGAGGTATTTTTTGTTGCAAACTAACTAAATTAAAATCCAGACTATCATACCCAGTATCACACCAGAAAACGCCTTTTCCTTGCACTTTCAGATAAATTTTCATTGATCTCATTTTATGCATGATTACATTTTTAATGAGATGTACAATATTTCGAAGCTAATTTTAAATGCCTCCTCTCCTTCCTCCATTCCCCTTACCTCCTCCTGCCATATCCTCACTTACTGCTTCTTGGATTAACATTTCTGATAAATTGCTAGACTAGAAAGGAGCATTACTGAGAGGAAATAAATTACTTCCATCTTTTGCAGCTCCAGCATAGTAAAGTAACCTTAAAAATGCCCACTGTCTAATTATGCCACCTTGCAATTCTTTCCAAAAGCAATCATTTTATTTCATGTAATAATTTTATTTGTTGTCAGTAACCCTGACAAACAGAAGGATTGTGGTAAGAAGTCACCTTCCTCTGCCGCAGCACTGCCCGTAACAATCAGCACTCACTTAAAACTCTCCAGAAATAAAAAGTTTTATTCGCAAGATCTTTGACTCCTGTGAATAAAGTACAAAGCAGGTGAACCAGGGTGAACTGGCTCGTGGCCGGAGCACAATGATTTTGGCCTCAAAATATTAAGCAATAATTGATTTTCAGCATGGAAAACTTGGCTCATTCCCAGAAGTTTTAAACTTTATTTTCTTCCTTTGACTATTTTTGGGAAAGTCATACCCTGTAAAACAAAGGGGGAAATTGCAGGGGAAAAAGCATGAAATAAAAGTTCTGCCTTTAGCCCATCATTAACTATCCAGCAGTTTATTTCCCTCTTTGATTTGAAGGCTGCTTTTTTGTGAGGAGGAGATGGTTTGTTTGTGTGACAGGCAGAGGTTCAAAGGATTACATTGCAACGCTGGAGTCAGCAAGCAGAGCAGCAGAAAGATGCCTCAGAGATGTTGTTACATGAGAGCAACAGCCAGAAAATGAGAGTAAGGAAAGACAGGAAAAGGGTATGAGCTGTGCTAGGCCGATGATGCAATGCCTTCAAAATGGGTACAGAATAAGGAAATTTTGCATATCGTACCACCTTCATACTTTGAATATCCTGTTCCTACCCTGTGATATGCCAAACTGCTTTGCCCTTTCCAAGCACCTTCTCTGGGCCAACACTGCCCAGTTTAGAGCTCACACACCACCCCATGAGCCCTCTGGCTCTGCACAGAGCTGAGACAGCAACTGGGCTCTGAAAAACACAAAAATGATGGAGCAGCGGAGGAGTATCAGCTCAAGCTGAAGCATCTTGAGAGGGATTTAGGAGTTTAGACTCAGGACAGTGGAAACAAAGCCGAGTAAAATGTCCCACAGACAATGGAAGCAGGAAATAATCTTAAATACAAATTCCCATTTCACAAAGGTTTTATCATCATCCAGCACCACTTTGAGAATTAAGTGTTTCCATCAGAACTCTCGTCCCCATGCACTAACATGACAGACAGCGCGAGCCTTTCCAGATGTGGGAGTGCAGATGGGCTTACCAGCCCGCAAAGCAAAATACTTCCCTACTTTCCCTAAATGGATGAATGGGCCCTTTACACATCATGTGAAAAATTATCACTACTAAGAACGCATTGTTACAGTATGAGACAACAGGATCTTGGGATCAGAATCAGTGTGCAAAGGCACAGAGAAAAGTTCTAGAAAGGTAAACACTTGAAGGGAGGGAGGAAAATCTGACCCTCAGGATGCGTCACCAAACCATATTAAATTGTAGTTGTGAAGGATGAACAATGTCAGAGTTTTTCATGAGTAAATGACAGGTCTTTGTGGTGAAATTAAACAATTGCAAAACTCACACCATGAACTATTACCAGAGGTCGCTTGAGCACAGAGGCTGTTAAACAGAAATGGGGAAACAATGACGATTTCCACAGATACACTTCGAGATGCCCTGCAAATGACACAGGCAGGAGAAAAGAACAGGAAGAGAAAGAAGGGGCTGAGTAGAGAATAAAGCATCTTGTGCAGGCTGACTATTAATTCACAAAAAGACCAGTTAAAGGACATCCACAGGAGAAGCTCTAGCAAGAAAGATGCCTTCTTAAAGGAAAATCAAAGTAATCACACAGCAGTGACAGTAGACAGATATAGCTAACATTTTAAATACAAAAACCTGCATGCTCATGTGGCTTCCACATGTACTGAACGCATCCATGTTTCTCCAACGACACCGTATGCAAGCCAAGACTGTTTATATTTGCTCTGGCTGCCAGCATTTCATGGATGTCTTTTTGAGCAAACCCCTGTACAAACTAAACACAATTCCTCTGCATTACCTGTGGCATGTGATCTCGTGAAGAATTTAAATCACTAACCCACCTCTAAGGAGGAATAATCTGCAGTGGACAGTCCATGCAGGTTAGCTGCCAACCTACAGCAAACCAAAGCGATATATAATTTCCACCTCTTTTTAAAAAAATACTGAGGGTTTTGATGAATATTTGCATTGAGGTAATGCATCTAAGAACAGCAATAGGGGGTCAAACCCCAGATTCATCTGCCCCAGTATCCATTTCTGATGGGTACCAGTAGCGGGTGCCTCACGTGAGCCCAAACCCTTCCTCACACACAACAGCATTTTAGCATCTCCTCCACCAAAAATGGTTTCTCTGGGCCCAGTTGCATTCTGCAAACACCCGAGTTCTATCTGAATTGTGCGGGTCTGTCTCAGACTGGGACTGATTTCAGTAGAGCACATTTTCAAAACAATCACAGACATTTGGCAGGGAAATTCCAAAAGCTGCTTGTAGGCTGTATGTAACTTCTAACACACAAAAGCAATTATTGCCTTCATAGCAATTGCTCTCCAAATGGATCTTGTTCATGTGCTGGCAAGTCAGAGAGCCTGAACTGGGTCTGCATTGAGGAATGTGAACTTCTGGACAGTGCTGGATCACACACTCTTACCTGAGCTCCCAATCCCAGCTGCAGTGCAGATAAATAGCCCAGGCTGAGAGGTAGGGCAGCCCTGCCTGAGGGAAGGCTAAAGGCAGGGACAGGGGCAACACTGTACAGATAAACTCTTTCTTTTGACACAGGCAAAACCAACTCCCACACCCTGTTATTGCTGCTACTGCTTTATTAAAATGCATAAAGCAGCCAGAAGCAAAGACACCAATAAATTCTTCCGTAAAAGCAGAAATGTTTTTTTCAAATGGCTCCCTTAACACTAATAATCACAGCTCTCTTATGTGTACTTGACTCTGGTTAACCTTTTTCTGGCACTTTTTAACTTCTCCAAGTCAGGTACTAATATGGAACTAATGTGGGGTTTATTTTCCCTATAGGAATAGCAGAAAGAGCACTGCACATTATCGTAATCACGCAAGCTCCTTCCAGAAACTGCAGGACTTTAGATCAAAGCATCCGCATTATGGCACAGGAAAAGAATTTAATAACAATTGTGGGACTAAGCATTTTTTTAATGTTAAGGGGTTTTTATTGAATATTAATCCTATAAAATGCTCCTGAAAGTTGGCAGAAGGAAAACTCATGTCCCAAATTGTTACCGCGGCCTTCCACATTGTAGGGATGCAATTGCAGTGTAATCAGAATTCATCATGCCATTAGCAGAAGGACAACAGGAAAGGAGACACTTTCTCCCGCATCATGCTGCTTGAAACAATGAGCACTGTGAGAACAGGGCTCATAATTGTTACCCAGCGCTTGGAGTTTGCATGTTTTTTTTCATTCATAGCTTGTGATGTTTTTCAACACAACTCATACTCAATATTTGCACTTTCAATTTTACCTTCTAGTAAAGATTTGCACTATATTTCATCTCCCAGGAGAACAGAGATTCTAGGAACACGTCTGCTGTGAAAACGAACAAGAGGTACCCAGAGTTTTCCCTCCCTGTTTCTAACTGCTGGATACTTTCCTTTTTCTCCCTGGAGCAGGTCACTCCAGCTGCCCAGCACGGCTGCAATCATGCCCCAGCTGCATTAATCCCTGCCCTGCTGAGCTGCTGGAGAAACAGGAATTCATCTGACACCAGCAGGGAAAAGACAGAAGGAAAAATTAAGGGAAAAAAAATGAATGAATAAATAATTCAGGCAAAGGATGAATACTTGAACAAAGCAGCGTCTGTGTGCGAGGGAACATCGGGCTGTACTAGGACAGATAAGAGCACCAACTGGAAAAAGCACACTTTATACAAGCAAAGTCTGTTTACCTGTTTGAGAGGCAGAGATGAGAGCTATCAGAGAGCACCACCTGGACACACACACAGTGTGCTGTGTTCGAGCCCTGCTGCCACTCGAACATGGAATGGCTAAACCACCACAAAGCCAAGAGGTGCCAAGCACCAGGCATGGACCCTCTCATTGGCACATACCTGGGAAAACCTCACACGCTGCCTGGGTTTGCTGCCAGCCAGTTCAGATGCAACTGGACAGGGATATGCTTGACACAACTTCCCCTTTTGCTGTCTAAGCATCTGGGGGCCCCAGTCACCTGTGTTACGATTTGCTGGGTAACTTATGAACACCACCCCTGAGACCCAAGTAAAGGATCTGCACCATGGAAAAAGCCCGTTGCTTTAACCTCCTTTTTCAAGTAGCCCTTTTCTCTCTTCTTCACAAGCTATATTCTGAACAGGCAGTTTTGTTGTGCTGCACACACCAGAACAAGGTTAGGACATACAAACCCACTCTAGCAGTACATGATGCAGGGCAGCATAGAGCCTCCACACCCCACAGGTAGTCCACGCACTGGTACAGTGCCTGGTTTAAGACAAACTTGGTGTTATTTTCTTGTACCGAGATGCCTCTAGCTTTTCCTTTACTGGAAAGGGAAACCCCTTCATCACGTACCACAATACCATATTTAGTTAACAGTCTGAAATGAAGCAAGCACAGAGACGCCTTTACCATCGTCTCTGCCTCATTGGTCCAGAGTTTGTTGGCATTCAGTGGGGACATTTTCCTGCTTGTTTATGATACAGACATCCTAAAACAATAAATGGGAGAGTGATCAACCATGTGCAATGCAAGAAATCAGTGGTTCCCCCCACAGTCCCACAACAGGATCTGCACTATGAATGTTATCATCACCTGCAAGCCACTGCAGCGACACCTTCGAGTATCCCCGTCCCTGCTGTGCTGATGCCCAAAAGCAATTTACCCACCATGAGCACTGAGGCCAGGGCTGAGCAAAAACCGCACCTAATACATTTTGTGATCTTAATGTTTTATCAATGCAGTCTTGCAAGTTTATGAGCATTTGGTTTTATTTTACACCAGACAACTCAATGCTGCTCTGGAGCAGGCTGCCAGATGTGCAGTATTTACTTCTGCAGCCTTATTGCTTGTGATGGTCAAATCAAACAGAAACCTCCTGGGGAGCCAGAACTGCTCTCCTAGCTACCCAGCACACGCTCCTCCGGGCACCGCTCTCCACATGAGTTGACCACATTAGTAACACGCCTGGAAGTGATTTTGGAGACAGGTTGATGGTGCTGCCCGGCATCTGGACCTGGGATGCAAAATTATGGTCTAAACATCTTAAAGAGCAATGAGGTCAGTGCTACAGTAGGATTCAAGGCATGAATTAAGTACATGAGGATCCCAAGAGCTGTGAAGGGAGTTTTCATTCATACCCACATACAAATTTCTCAGGGTAAGAATGTTAAGCTTGCACCTATATCAAAGAGTGCTGTCAGGCGCCCTCAGGAATCTCTGCATATTTGGCATCTGGGAAGGGTAAGAATATCAAACAGCTGTGGACATCTTAGCAACGCAGAGCATTTCACTGACAACATACTCTGCTGTCACCTAGCTTTGCTTTAAAATTCCCCAGCATCTGAGTCTTCTCCCATCTTGAAGAGACTTTTGCTTAGTCTTAAAATTTTCATTACTGGTTGTTTTCTCCTACTACTACCTAAAAATTTCTCTTGTTAAATTTAGCCCCTCATCTTTGGTTTGTAAAATGGCATCCTGCTGGATAACAGATCTTTCCATCGCTGCCCACAGCTGTGAGCATTTTTGGATGCTGATGTGGCTGCTTAGTCACTGCTTAGCCAAACTGCAAAAATTTACCTTTCTTAATCCCTTCTCACAAGTCAGTTCTTCCAGGTCCCAAGTTCTTTGTTGCATTTCTGTGAACTTGTTCCAGTTTGTTAACAGAAAGAAATGGATGTGGTGCCAGAGTGCCGCACAATTTCCTAGCTGCAGCCACAGGTAAGTACAGGGGTCGCTATTACTCTCCTGCTCTTTACCATGATGGTTTAGTGCAGGCAGTCTAAATCTATGCTGTTCATTTTTCCTATATGACACTGCTAACTCATATCTATCTCTCCGTTGTTACCCTGAAAAGTCTTTTAGCATCTCTACCACTCAGGTTCCTTCCTATGGAACATACCTGTGATGCATTAGTACTTTCATATGCAGGCAGCTCCACCATCTGTGTTTTTCAGGGCTCAATTTCACATTTCCCCTTCCTGCTTCTAATAAATAAATAACCTGCTATTTTATCTGTATAAAACCCCTCATCATCCTTCAAAGTCAGTCTGATGATATTTTCTTCATCCCTCAAGTTGTTAGAATTTATTAAAGGATACATAGAATTAATTCAGGACCAGCCCCATGGCTGTAAGTCACCCACCACCACGTTAAACGTTCTGCCTTTAGTATTGTTATTAGTTTTTAGCCTTTTGTTGAGTTTTCCATTCAGTAGACAGAGCTTCCACCTATACCACCAGAATTTCAAACACGAGTCTGGGAGAAGACAAAGGCTGTTTTACTCAAATGTGCCACAGAGAATCTACCCCTCTCCTCACGCCCACTCCCTTTCCTGGGTAAAAAGCTGGGAGCAACTTCTGAAGGATCCTGTTACCTCTGTTACCAATGAGTCTGCAATTTTCAGTCCCAGGCACCACTACGACTATCAGCTCCTGGGCCACCTTCTGGGGACTTTTGCCACTATTTCTGTTGGAATTGTTTGAAGACTGGGAAGGCACATGCAGCCAACTTTACTTTTCTCTTCTTGCCATATCGACTGCAATCACTTAATGATTTCTGTATCAGTCCCATCAAAAATACTGGAGTAGGACTCAGATTAGGTCAAAGCCTTTTACCATGAAGCCCACATCTCTGGGACTACTTTGAACCTGACTCTAGGTTTTATCATCCTAGCATCTTTCTCCCACTAAAGAGCACTCAAGAAACTTTGCGATGCTGGTGGAAAGCTGAGCATGTGACAGTCTCTATTTGAGGCTAAGCCTAGCAATCTTCACAAAATGACAGCCAGTTTTCAAGAGATACGCACACCCTCATCTAAGCTGTGCCTCTGGGTTTTGTCTGGATCAGAAGGAAGCCAGCATATTTAACCCTCCAATTTCAGGCTGCGATAGTGCTTTATTATCTTATCCATAAATCGTCTGAGCACTTCTCTTTTAAACATTCAAAGAGAAAACTTCAGAGCAAGCTAAAGGTAGGCATTTTATTGTAGTGAAGGGAAAAAGTAATCCAAAAGGAGATTGCCATCTTGACAATCTGTTAAAAAAATCAAACCAAAAAAATGCAAGGGAGAAATCTTGCCTGCATACCTGCTTTAATGTACCATGCAGACCATCTGAGTTACATAAACAACAAACCTCAAAAGCTGTCGGCATCCGAGTATTTTAAAGTTGCTCTAGGGCAATTTTTTGGCAAGTGGTCATACAATTATTTGTTCTGGAGACTCTGCATCGACTGCAGAAGTAGTGAACACAAGATTGCAGAAATTTTGCTGCAGTAAGGAACAGAAGGAAGTAAACAGTCTCTGCTTCCTAGCAGAGGAAACCTGTCCCAACTGGGCTCAACCACAAGAAATCTTTACCTTTCAGAAATAAACTTTTTTTCCCCTTAGCCACCTGTTGTAAGACTACTGTTGGCTATTGCTTTTTTCATAATACCTTTAGAGATGCTCAACCGCAGGCTACTGAACCCTTCAAGGAGAGGATGGAGCTCTTGAACTGGCAAGTCCAGTGAGCAGACCCTGGAGACAAACGGGGCAAGCCTCACACCTACTTGCCACCATGGACTGTCAGCATCTCCAAACTGCCTTTTCCAATGAGATCTCCAGACCAACTTTATCTATGTTATGGGGAGGGAAAAGAAGCAGAAATCAATACAAGTTTAGATGCCTTGAGGTGTAGATCACTGACAGAACAAGGCAGATGTGAAAGTCTGGGTTGGCCAGACTAAGGACAGCAAGGAGGGGTGAGTTAGGTATATCAGGACCAAAAGAAATTCCAATAACTGATTTATTATTTGATGCAGGTGATTATATTATTAATAAGGATACAGACAGGGCAGACCTGGTCAATAAACACTTTGTTAGGAGAGACACAGACTGTGTACTCAAATCAGATGAATATGATGAATTAGTCTGAGTCTACTTCTACCCAAGGGGAGTATTAAACAATCTAAAATCTGATGACCTCTGGATGCTTTGTGCTGCTAAGTTGTAAAAGAGTTGCCAGGAGAGATCACTAATCTGTCAATATGAACTGAAAAAGTTAACATACCAGGGAGGCTGCAGAACGCTTGAGAAGTGTGAAGATTATATCCATACTCACACAGAGCAAGCAAGACTTGTAACCACATGTTACTTAACCTGACATCAATCCTCAGCAGAAAGTAATGGAAGTTAATATTGAGTTTGATCAATAAAATATTAGAAGATGAGAATAAAATTAACTCGAGTCACAAATGTTTTGTACAGAGTCTTGTTGAGCAAACATTGATTTTTTTAGGTTTCATAGTGCTGTTTGAATTGACTGATTCTGAGTCAGAGCCTTTCAGCAAACATGGCTGCACCATGCAGCAAACTCCTCGTAGAGCTTTCCCTGCCCGGGCATCACAGCAGTGACTGTCCCCAACGGAGGGACAGAGAAACAAGCCACCAGTTGGTACACAAGGGCTATCACATCCCACCCAGGCCCTCGCTACCACTGCAAGCTACTGCATGTTAGTTCGAGGGCACTGAGCTCCAGTCTTCATTTAAGCCGATCTTTTCAAGTAGACTTTGGAGCACTAGGTCACACCAACAGAAACGCATGGAAAAACATAAGAAAACCTGGGTATGCCAAATAGTGCTGGCATGCGAGTCCATTTTATCCTATCAGCTCTCCTCACAGCCCTAGCAAGCCTCACAGCCTTAGCAAGATGGCTGAGGAGTAGCAAAGCCATCCCCACAAAGAGCATGTGACAGTAAAGACCCTCCTTAGAGCCACCGCTGTGGTATCCACTGCCCCTCAGAGCAGAAACACTTCACACACATCCAATTCTGCAGAGAAAACATGAAAGCTAAACGGAAGTTTGGCCTCAATCTGCCGAAAGCAGGAGATCATCTCTAAGTATTACAAGGTGTTCCTATCCTGTGTTATGGCCAGACTTTAAATGGTGCTGAAGCTGCAATAATGGCTTTTATTAAAGGGGATTGAGGCTGGCCCTTGGCTAGCTTCTGCGTGAGCTATCTAAGGAACAGAGGCTTTGCACTTGCTCATAAGAGAGAGGAGCTGATGTATCCAGAGAGTTTCCAGTTGCTCAGGTAAACACAACTTCAGGCTAATTTTTATTAGTTAAAGAAGTTCTCCATGTACAGATTTACAACATATGTGACCAACTCAAAATTTTAATTACAAGCAGAGAATGACTAAGCTGCTTATTTAAAAGGAAAGACAGAGCTAGTCTGGTGGCCTTCTGGTAGCACTCCATAACACGACGGAGAGGCCTGGGCTGGCACTCAGCTCTCCAGCAGCCTCACTTATGGGCCAGCCAATGAAGTATAATCATCTGCTGGAAGACCTCCAGTACTGGTCTAGGCCTCCAAACACATTGTTGCCTGGAAAGTGGGGAAAGCTGGGAGAGGCCAAGGTCCCTGCAGACACTAAGGGGTGGGTACCACAGCTCATCTTGCCCTTTCTGGAGGGGAGAGAAGAGACAGCAAGAGCTAGGGTTTGGGGTGAGGTTTAGGGGATTTCTTCTTTAATATGTAGAGCATTTTCTGACCTGGCAAGGCCAGAAAGTCATTTAAACTGCTGACCTTTCATTGCATCTGCTCAAATATCAGTGGTCCATTGTAAATTATTTTAGCGTCACATACAGACTGCTGTAGGGAAATTCCACTGGTGTGACGGAGGAAGCAGAGTGGGGTGGGTTTTCTATGAAGTTAACTAAAGAACACTGCTGCAAACTGGCCAACTACAGTTATGGTGCTACTGCACAACAGTCACGGAGCACCATTAATGACTAATCGCTCAAGTGCAAGAGGGCACTGGGCACTCCTCCTACATAGGTCCTAAAGGAGAAGGGCTGGGCTTCTGCCATCTCCACCACTTCACCCATCCCGTCCACCACCATCCTGATGCAGGACACCCACCCACAAACATGCACAGAAACCCTTAGGTAACGGGATCCAGCACTTGCAAGGTTCAACTTCAAAGACATTAAATGACATAACATTTTATTTGCCTTCTGCTTTTTAACTCTTGGGGTCCATTCAGGTAATGCTTTCAGATTTTTAATTAAAAAGAAAAGCAAGGCTGCTTCTGTAGTCATTTTTCTTTGAAGTTGGACATTTAAGTATAATATCTGCTACCTGAAGACTCTGCTAAAGCTATGAGTTTAGAAAAATTCTGCCCAAAACATATGTCTCAGCAGATCCAGATGCTTATTTCGGTTTGATCTAGTTTCATTTTACCTAAAACTCTTCCCATACATTCTTTCAGCAATTTAAAAGCCATTTTGAATGCCATGCAGTTTTTCTTTTTGCACTTAAGCCTAATGCATGATTTTAATATCATCATCACAAACTGCCTCCTTTTCAATCCAGCCATAACTACCTCCATGCTCAGCACCTTCTTACTGTCACTGTAATAGTTAACAGTGGTCCAGATACACCACTTCAGGAGACGGTTTCATTAACACCTGGGAGAAGAGCAGGGCCAGTGGCTCTACTTCCATAACGCCTTTGCTGCCGAACGGGGATTCACGTGGGGCACAGGGAGGCTCTGCGCACCTCGACAAAGCCCCTGCAATTCGCACGATGCCTTCTCCAGGCAAGGCAGCGCTCGCAGCCAGCCTCGCGCGTCTGTGAAAGTGAGCACAAGCCTCCAGTCTTTATGTTTCCTCTTAACCACAAAAGCATACTTACATCCTACATTACTCAGTGTAATGGGATCCATCATCAAAATACTCTTTCTACTGGAGGACTGTTAGGTTTCATTGCTGAAAGAACTAAAACTTTTGAAGCCTCTCCTTAATTTTCAATGAAAAGCATTTGGTTCCAGGGTGACAGACGAGGCTCTTAAGAGCTGTTACCACCTCGGGTAATTATAAAACGACGGAAGGGGTGGGGGGGGAAAAAGAAGAGAGCGAGGGCCAGATTAACACTCTGTTTGCGCAGGGCTACAAAGGCACTTCCACGGGTGCCTGTGCTGAGAGCTCGGGTATAACAGCTTCCAGTTGCAAAGAAAATTGAAGGAGGATGGAAGTGAGAAAAGAAGAAATTGCAATTAAAATCTGAAACGAATGCCAAAATAACATGAACTGGAACCCTACAAAATACTTTCAGGAAATAGGAAAAAAAAAAAAAAAAGAGAGAGAAAATAAAAAATGGCTTTTGTTGCAAACCAAAACCAGCCCAGATTTGAAAGAAGAGTCAAAAACCTCTTGTGCAAGCTTGGGGCTGGCTCACACCCTAGGAGTCAGAAGAGGTTTGCTCTCTCTCTGGGAAGCAGGTAGATCTCAGCAAATCAGAATTTCATTTTGACACTTCACTTCGTGTACTCTGCATTAAGTATAACTGAAAAAAAATCAAAGCAAGACAAAACAAGGCAAACAGGCTGAGCAAAACCCTACGGAATGAAACTACTCCAGCTGTCATAATTAGTCCTTTCATATGGTGAAACTGAGTAGTGTAATAAACACAGATAGACCATACATACTAGAAGCACAAAAAAGCATTTTGCTTTGGGAAGAGATAAAATAAAGTAGCTCTTAGTGACAACAGCTGGACACCGAGGTGGGAATCGGGCAACGCATCATTGAACAGGGCAAAAGCAGGAAACAAGGGGCATCACCGAGGTACAGTAGCCTTTAACCTCTGATGCACTGGCCCCTAAATCTAAATTAAAACAGAATAAAATCAAGATTACTAGCCTATAGGTCCATGTAATAAATTCCTCCCAAATTTTGCCTTCTGCCAGCAAAGCGTTTATAGCGCTGTGCAGGGAAAGCAAGGAAAATATCTGCTTTGAGTGGCCATGCTCAGTGCCAGCCGCCAGCGTCCATGAACGCCAGCTGTGCTCACCCACTGCAGGCTGGGCCAGCGAGTAAACGGACCTCTCGACTGGGGGGGCATAATGGCAAATAAAGGGTGCTTTAATAAAATAGCTGCATAATACAGGACTCTGTCCTCTTTATTTTTTAATAGAAGCTTTTCACGATATGGAACTAATTATCGCCATCTGCCGTCCCCATACTTATATTTCCTCCCTCACAGCTCATTCTTCAAAAACTCAGTAGCTTCCTCCCTTTACATTTGTAAATGCTGTTGACTATGGATAAAATCCATGTTTACTTTGTATTCAGGGCCCATAGGAAAGCTTGTTTTAATCATCAACAGATGTTACATTCTGCTCTGCTGTGCTTGGCACACAACTTCAGAGGGAAATAAAAGAAAAATCTTTATTTTAAATTTAAATTGTAGATTGTTACAGACTAAATAAAATGCCAAATTGTTATTGGAAACAACATGGCCACTGTAATAACTATAACTGACATTTACTTTTTACAATTAGAATTTTTTTTCTGGTGCTGTTTAACACAAGATGGTTTCCACATTTTGCAAAGGATTTTTCCCCCCCTTTTCTATGAAATGATTTGCAATCAAGCCACAGACATTTGTAATTTATTTTTATTTAATACTTTCCTACGAGTTTATGAAATACTGGGATTATTATGCTATATACAGTAGATAGTTTTTGAATACATACTCTCCCTCCAGACTCATATTTCAATACACATTATCCCCTTGAACTCATTTATAAACACCCATTATTCCCACAGACCCCGCTATAAACATGTAATATCTCTGTGGACTGTTGCGGCCTTATAGTCCTTTTTATCTCTGGCTTCTTTCCTATTAATATTCATCTTTGATGTCTGAACGTGCGCTCCCCCCCAGTCTGTGTGTGCCCGGAGGATGCGGGTCCCTCCCGCGGTGCTGGGAGCGGTACCCTGCAGGTACAGTCACAGCTTTGCCATTACTCATTTTCCAGCTGCTAGAAAAAGCGAGCTGGTGACAGAGGCTGGCGCGGGCACCTGCTGCACGTGTGTTGATTGCAGCATCCTGACATTCCCTGCTGATGTGATCAACCGTTTCTTTTTTAGCCACTGGTGTGAGCAATACGGAATATGATCGCCAAGCCTCTACCACCACGCTTTCATCCCACACTCTCTCTTATCAGGTACGGCTTGGCCCACGCACAGTTACCAAATCGGCGCTTTCTTTGAGGGATAACATCCCATTTCAATGTTATTTCTATGCTACTGAAGAACCTACTTTGCAAAACTATTTTGATATTTAGTATCACTCAGAAGCAAAATGGATTAAAATGTTTGAGCAGAAAAACCGAAAGATGGGGTGTGATAGCTCTTCGCTGGACCTGCCTACCAAGAGCAACTGGGAGTACTCGTACTCCTGATACATTTTGCTAGACACCAAATATTTGAATATTTGCAGCAGCAAATAGAATTTGTCCACTTGACTCCTACAGTAACAAAACCAAACATTGCCATGTGTGTCTCCAGAAGAACACATATCCCAGCCTGGATACTGCAGAGGGATGCTTTAGAACTAAACAAATAGTCTGTCAGGGACATATACTGCCATTTATAATTAAGCCTCATACACTTTTATAGGACAAAACCCAAGTACTTCAAAAGTAAGGGGTGTCCCACCCAGCCAGGGTGAATTTCAAGGGGACTGCATTAAATTCCTAGTCTGAAGGAGAGAGACATTTCTCAATTACTGCAGCATCTTCTTCTCCATCCTTGACAAATTCACTCTTGTTCTGTTCACAGCCTGCCCGGAGTGTTACTGCAAAGATAATTTCCCCATCCATCACCCGGAGCGTATCACATGCATCCGCAGCCTTCCATTAGCCGCTTCTTCTCCCTTCCTCAGACACAAGCTCCTTCTCTTTGCTTTTGTGGTTCTTCACAACCTCTCACCATTTTACTAAGCATCTAAGCAGCAAGGGGACTGCTTTCTGCCTCCAACCAGCACAGGCTGCCCACTTCTGCTCCCTGCCTGCCAGCTCTCCAAATGCATTTGGGCCTTCTCCCATCTGCTTCTCAAAACTGAGATTCTACTGGCAACGCATGAGTCTGCCAAACCCCAAATCCCTATCCCAGAACCGTGCACAGCACTCAGATTTATCCTCAGCACTCTGTTGGCTTTAACTCCATCACGCATCTCTCGCGTTGTGGAGCCGTTGCAAGGGCAGGAGCAACCTCCTTTGGTTTCTATCATCTTCCAAAGCCCACCACATTGTATCCAAAGCTTTCATGAAATCAACCAAAGAGGAAGAGTCCTGGTTTTTGCAGAGTCTCTCAATTTGCCAAGCAATGAAAAATTATTGCAATCATCCTGATGCTGCCTCAAACCTGCATGAGCACCAGGAAACTTGCAAGTGTCTACAGCAAGACAAAGGGGTACATGCTACCACCATCATTCCCCTTCCTGTCAGAAATCATGTGCACATAAGAAACCAAACGCATAATAATATTGACAATGTGATATCCTAATTTTAGATAGTTGCATGATTTCATGTCAGAAGACAGTTTAGACCCAAGCTTCCTTAAGTTTATGCATCAGAGCGTCTAGGAGTTTTAAAAGCAAGTCAAGATGGGAGCAGAAGGAAGCTGTGCTGTACCTGGAGCGATACAGTGAATGCCCTTGTAGGCTTTGGAAGGATGCAGATGTGGGTTTTATAGGTAAAATAATACATTTATGAAAATGCAGTAATGCACATGCAATTACTTATAGTCAGATGTTGCACACATTTGTGCAAATATTAACTACAAACAAGGTAAAAAAATTCTTCTTAGAAAATTTTGAGATCTAAAAAAGAAGTCTTGGGAGGAAATAAATCCTTTCCTTTTAAAGGCTGCAAACTACAGCACAATGCAAACCAGCTTGGAAAGGGGCAGACTTCTATTTTACATCGCTAGTGAATACTGTTATGAATTAACAGCTCATTAAGAAAAAAAACTTTGCAAACAATGAATCTCAAAAGAAAGTCAGAGAAACTGTCATCTGCAATTTCCAGTGTGTGAATAAATCTAGAAAGATGTCAGCAGATGGAGTTCTTACTGAGGGCCAAACAAAC
Organism: Phaenicophaeus curvirostris; assembly: GCF_032191515.1. Lineage (NCBI taxonomy): Eukaryota > Metazoa > Chordata > Aves > Cuculiformes > Cuculidae > Phaenicophaeus > Phaenicophaeus curvirostris. The sequence continues at coordinate 18,115,327 of NC_091405.1, forward strand.
AGGTGTCTCCTGCCCTCCTGCCCCCGACATCAACAGCGCAATAAAACTCTTCCCATTCCAGGACAAAACCATTTGGTACTGGTACATGGAATAATACCTGCTTCTTGAATACGGAAACAGGTATAACAAATGCCTCTTTAAGTCCCAGAAGAAACAGAGACTTGCACCGTGAAATACTCCCCTAGGAATCCTGTAAATCATACCAAAATTTTCCTTGTCCTGGAACAGGTTTGAAAATCTGTTTGTGGTTTCTCGTACATTTTTTTAAATGTATCTGGCCAGTTCATAAATGAGAGTCCTTCAGATTCCAATGTAAAGATCTCCATATCTGTTATTTTAAAGAACTTTAAACTGCAGACAGATTTGTTTCCAAAAGTCAATTATTTTCACTGTTTACAAAATTTTACTCTATTATTTCTATCACATCCAATAGATCTGGAAATGAAAGCATCATTACTTCACTATTGATTCATTCCTTCCTATCAGGTTTGGCCACACTGCCACTGCAGAGGCAATGCAGTCACAGCCTTTAGTTCTTTTCTGCTCTATGAACTCCTGCATTTCTAGTGTGGTACCTTTGGGCAGCTGAAATCACCACAAGCTGCTCCCATTCACTTCAATGAGCCTGGTCTCACCTCCGTGCCAGGGCTGAAATGGGGTTGGAAGGGGCAGACAAAAGAACAGGAAGAAAAAGATGCATTCAGCATAGCAGTAGCAAGAATGAGTAAATATTGCATGTAACGAATACAAACATGCATCCTGCATTAGGCTTTAATTAAACTATTTAAATAAATTTTTTGATGCAGGAGGACACGTACAAGTTAAAAACAGAAGGCACATCAGAAGGCTGAGAGTGAGCAGAACCCCACCCGAGAAGCCATGCACAAGCCCACATCACTACAGGGTCTTCTACCTGACCCCATCATTTTTCCTCTGGCCTCAGGATTTGCACAGCTGGATTACATCCAGCACCACAGACAGGATAACCTGAGTCCTAAATGTCCAACAGCTCAGAGAACCACAAGGAGGGATGCAACAGCAACTCCTTTGCCAATCCCATTATCACCAGTCACCCATGGAAACAAAAATCTCCCATTTCACCCAGAATGAACCATCTCATCAGCACGTTGGTCATGGTTAGTGCCATGCATACCCCAAATTGAAGCATCTCCTAAAGCAAAGGTATTTTGGCAAGACTTCTTTGAGGAAAACAGGTATGCTGGAGATCAAAAGATGTGACTCATTTCCCCTTATGAATAACAGAAATTAGGTTGGCTACCATCACCACCCTGATGGAGATTTGCATCCCGCTTCCTGAGCATCTGCAAATGTATCTAATGTAGTAATTTCTCAGCAGGTGAATCTTATTTACACAACCAGACTGATGGAGATCTTGTTTGGAAGAGACAAAGCTCTGTGGTGTTTATCATCGTTACAGAACTCTAGGCACAATATGTAATCACTTTATGATAAAAATAAATAGCTCAGGTGTTACCCTGTATAAAAATCTCTGCTCATGCAGATGGTCACCCACATTTAATTTCCTTGACTACCTCTCCATCCATCCATCAATTCCTCCGCACTTGAAACGTAAAGTCAATTTGGAAAGCTATTCCAAGATAACCTTCAAAGTCATTTCCACGAGGTGTGCCTCTGATTGAGGATGACAGTCCAGCCACTCTTTGGTGTTATATCTTTGTGACCATAATTCATTGTATTCACTCTGTATTGCATCATATTTCAGCGAGAGGAGTATTTTTTTAACAGTACGTGTTAGCATGCAGTTTATTAAAATGAAAACCCTTTATCTCCTTTGTCACTTCGCTCAGTTCCTTGCAGTTTATCTCATCATTGCTCTCCATCATTAAATTAATACGACGTACTTGCACAGACACAGTAAATACCAAATAATTAAACAGACAATGTTAATGTTGTGACATTCACAAAAGGCAACAAAATTAAAGCTACAATTGTCACTCCAGCCTTGCATAACACTGCATTTGACATGGGGCCACATAGAGCATGGAAAATTTAAAAAAAGAGAGGATAGAGATACACAAAAAGGCAGAAACATCAAGGATTTTTTTAAATACATTTTTCTGACAGCTCATTGCATTATCATTTCCTATACTTCAGATCACCACTGAAGAAATCCCACATACAGACAATTCACGGTGATGGAATATAACGTCATATCAGAACTACTAGATGGTAGGACTGCTGAATTATTCAAGAAAGAGGAAATTATTAGAGGTTGTGTTTATTCAGAAACAAAAGTGCCTTGTTAATTCCTAGGACTCGAGCTAGTGTGATGATTTGATCTGACACTTTGCATAATATAGGCCACTGGAATTTTCCGTATAACATCCAGTTTAAAGCTCAATAGTTGCAATTGAACTGCAGCTTTTGGAAAATCACTCAATCTCATTTTTAAAATCTCCACCACAATGGCCATTAAGCTGTTCCAGTCATTAATCACCTTGCCTGATTAACATGTACATTATTTCAAGTCAAATTTTTATCTAGCTTTAATTCAATTCACTAAATCTCACGATACTTTTTTTCAGCCAGGTTTAAGAGCTCTCTATTGTTGAATTTCTTTTGCTTGTGTAGGCACTTATTGACCATATTCAAGTCAACTCTTAAGTGCCATTTTGATAACAGAAGAGCCTTGATTTTTTATTTTTTATCTGTCATCATAAGATAAATTTTCCACTTTATTTATAATCACCCTCATGGATTTTCACTGCATCTGTTTTAGTGCCTTTCTCCAAGTGTTAGCCCAAGAAATGGACAATATTCCAGAGCACTAGCAGTGGCAAAGAGAGATCATACAGCCCCTAATTCTACACAGCGTTCTCCAGGCCTTACATGAAAGGACTGCACCAGCAGATTTCTCTTTAGCCGTGCTAAAAGTGACAAACTTCTCAGTCAAAGAGAAAACCATCTCCACAACACCCACGCGTCATAATGTCTCAAAGCAGTGACCACACAATTATTTTAAACTTCATTAAGGTTAAGCAAAGTGCATTTCTATTAATTCAGAGATCACCAAGATGACACATGATAATAGCTTTCAAAACAAGTGGTGTTTCTCAAACGGGAAAGGATGATACTTGCACAATGTCAAATGAAAGGCTGAATAATAGCTTATCTAGAATTTGTCTCACCCTCTCTTTGCATATGCAAGCAGAAGAGCAGTATCTCTTAGAAAAACAGAAACACTGCAGACTGGGAACACTAGGCATCCTTTACATGTTCAAGTCCTGCTACTCCTTGCACAGCAGAGAAATACCAGGAATTTCCAGAGAAAATACAACTCCGGTCTTCCCCTAAGAGGCACTCCTTGGAGAGCCTATCTAGCCTTACTGCTTGTCATACACCTACGAGCATCCCCAGAAGAAAAATATGGCATTTATCAGCATTCCCATGTCACTTCACCATCCTGCAGGTGACCAGGGACTGTGTGCAGCAGATGAGGCCACCCTGCCATGGCTATGGGGTGTGATGATGCAGGACAGACCCTGGGTGCAGAAAAAAGTACAAGATGACATCTCCTACTGACGTAACGCAAAGGTATCCATGCATAAGGGGAAATACAATAAAGAATTCTTGAAAGAAAAAAGTTATTCTTTTCCAGGGCTGTCCACCTTCTTGATAAATGGCATTCAGATTATACTATCATAGTTTACCAAAGGGCTAGATAGCAAATAAGCTTTTTTATGATAGATGGTGGTGACACAAAGCTGGTCACCACTCACCGTGCAGCCCTGCCCCAAGCTGTGACCTCAACCCGCTTGATGTTTCAGTACAATGTAATTTTCCAGAACATTAAAACCATCAAGACCACAAAAACATTACAAGTTATATTCTACATTAAAAATATTTGAGATTGGATCCAAGCAGATTTAAGCTGTAATTAATTTATCTCCTGCATAACCCTATACCTTGATGAGATCTATATGTTTCATGTTCAAAGCGGAGGAAGAAACAAAAATAAAAGCCATAAACATAAGAAGGAAATTGGTGAGCATCTTGGGAACTTTTACTGCGTAAAAAGCCTCCTTTATCTGCAGCTGGGATGTGTGTGTTCTGCTGCATCAGGCCTTACAACATCTTTTTTTTAATAAAGAAAAATGGCTCCTGTGAGATAACACAAAAACAATGGGAGCGAGACACAAGTTTCACTTTGGATGCTGTACGCTTTTCTGCGTTTGCACAGAACAGGCCAGGGTGACCAGAGCAGACTCTGAACTCTGGGATGTTCCTCTTTGCTGTGATAGCAGGTTGCTTCCGAAGCTGTGAGGGTGAGGCTGCTCCCCTCCTTCCAAGTCCCCCAACACTGAGGAGCCTCTCCTTCAAACACACACAGAGTAAACCAGTGCAGGGACCCCTCATGGAAGTGGGCAGTTATAGACAATACACGCAGACGATATGTTACAAATCTATGGCCTCAAACAGCTGATTTTTTGCCCCAAAGGGCTGCCCGTGTGCCCGTGCCTCCACAGCGCCCAAGGCTGCAGGCAGTGTCCCATAACCCCAGCTGCTCATGGACTGATCATGGTCAAAGTTCTATTGCTGCAGGTCCCTATCAGGAGTATGGATAACACGGGATGGCCCCAGCTGCGAAGACTCCCAGGACTAACTAAAGAGGAACTATCAGAATAAAAATAATTGCTGAAAAGGTTTTGCAACTTTTCAAAAAGAGCCATGTGCTTTTAAAGTGCATTTCAACAAAAGGCAGTATCTTTTATTTTTATAAATAGACAACTTTGAAATGTATTCTCTCTAAAAATTATACCATTTCTTCACATCTTAATTAATGCCAAAACTTTTATTTTCTCAGTAGTGTATTAGAAAGCTGCTATTAATGTAATTTAATTTTTGTAAGGAGCAGCATTTGTTTTCTATTTAAAAAAAAATAGGTGGTTCTGAAATCCTGGCCTGTCAACATTGCTTAAAACATTCCCATTCCATGCCTCTGTGTAATAAATTAAATCAGAGTTTTAATTGTGCCCATGCTTTGTGGTTCCTGGCAGTACAAAAAGATCTTCTGTGAATGCACGTCCCAAAAAATCCTACCGAGTGATTAATTACTAGTCTGGAAGATATAAATATGCTTTTCAGGGAAGACAGTATGGACTGCTGGAAGCTTTGGCCTTATATATCTCCATAGATCTCCTTCATCCAGCAGACACCATCTTAATTCAAACAAGATCCCAGCTTCAATACTTACTGGCAGTACAGAAACCCTCCTGTGCCCATTTGCCTCATTTAATGAGTACAAGGTATATATGTTTGAAATTGGGGAATACAAGATATTTTTATTTATAGTTCAGATTTTCCCAAGTTTTTCTCATCCTTAAGTAAGCCATCCAACATGGTATCTTAAGCCCTGCACGTTCTGTACAACATTGCTCCTCCAGAATAACATTTTTATCAGCTTCCAAGTTAAGACCCACCAAGCTGTTGGTCCCAGCCCTGTATATTACTTTTCTTCCCTTGACTCTGTGCTGTCACAGCTGGTGGCTTTGCTTTCTACTTAAACCTTTCTTCTGCTCCAAATAAATTCTGGGAGAACCCAGTGATATTTGCAATCTGTTCCCAGCTTGTCATACAATAAACATACAAGGAGAGGAATGTTATTTTCCTTCCCACAAGAACATCATGAGAATTAGAACTGAAGCTGTTTTCTACCTGCACGTGTGAAGCAAGGCAGTGCCACCCTAGCCAAGATCCACTGGAGCACCAGCCAGAGCTTCCATCACCTCAGAGGCAACACCTCCCAGCGGGGCGAAGAGTGACAAGCAGGAGCTAATTCAGTAGAAGGCAAACTAATCAAAAACAGCAGTGAGCTGAAAGGATCTGGAACCAGCGATGCAATATTGAACTTCTCACAGTCAGGTCACCAACACAAGCCAAAGTAACCTAAGTGGAGATTACTGCTTAATGGCCTGGAAGAGGGGATTGATGGACCATAATCTAACTCCTTATCATAAGGAACACAATTTATTTCACTACAAGCAAGAACATGACAAACAAAGACTAACTCCATCCTTACTCTTTGAAAAGATCTATCCGTAGTCAAGGAACAGACTGAGATGTGAAAGAGAAATGTGTGCCTGTTTCAAGGATAGAAGACTAGAGTTTTGTAATTCTCTGAGCACCAAAATTCACTGAAATTACTAGTGCCACTGTGATTGCTCATTAACAATACACATCTTCCAGCTGACATTTTTCATTTGGACCCTGTGAAAACCACAAATCAAACATACATAAGAAGGTAGCAAACTTCAACTGAGGAAAGGTCTTTAAAAAGGAAGAAAGAAAATAAACCTTTCATGAAATAATTGCTTCTACTGTTATTTTTTTTGCTATTGCTTCAAAAACAATTTCTCTTTCTTTCTTGTTCATCTATCTGGTGTCCTGCTGTTGTGCAGATGAAAGGTCCAGTCTCTTTAAAGTTTCATGCAGGGCTCTTTAGAACATCTCAGTTTTAAATGCCCATGGCAAAGACAACAAAATGTAACAGAAAATGGAAAGCAGATGAAAACCCCTGTTTGTATACTTCATAAAGACAGTGCATGAGACAGAAGGGATATTTTCACACCCAAGGATAGTAGCAATAACCATTCTTAAAATCACTGAACCACATAACTGATATTTGCCAAAGCATTGATCACAACTCAGCATCCCAAAAACTAACTGTGATTTATCAAACCTGGGTGCTTTACAATTATATTACCTGTTAAGAAAAATCTTCTCCTTCTATCCTCTAGCAGAAGTCCTTCCAACATTGCACTAGCCTGATATTAACAACAGAGGACACAAGCTTATGGCAGCTTTAAGGGGTGTAAAGTAATGACCCTGGTGGAATAAAAGTACAAGTTGTGTGAGATGGACATTCCAGCACAACCACAGGCACTAGAATGGACTATACACACATCCTACCACCCATCATGTCCTTCTGGTTCTCTGCAGAACTTGTGTATTTCCCTTCACACTGGGAAAGGTACCTGTAGAGGTTCACATGCATTGACACAGGTGATCTGGATCACTGACACTCTAAGATGCTGTTTCCTTTTTAATTTTTTATGTTTAATTTCCTTTTTCTGGAAATGGAGCATATTCCTATTGGGAAGACAAGTAGATTTCACTGACATTTCCTTCAGTGAATTTTGCCATTCACACAGACCATGCTTTTACCAAATTCAATGTGACTCTCAGAACCTATTTCAAGTTTCTACAGCTTATGAGCCAGTCACTGCCACCTGAGACAGCAACATTCAAGTCTGATGAGGTTTTGTAGAAGCTTTCTGTATCTAATAAGTCAAAGGCATTTTACCAGAACGGTCACTGAATTTAAAACCAGAAGCCACAACATCTGTTTCCTATATCTCTGCTTTTGTTGCTCTTATTTACAGTGCTCACAATTCTTAGCACTCTCGAGGATATGTTTTTTAGCTTCCTGGGCATTTGAAGCACAGATGTCACATCTCTGTGGGAAAAAAAAACAAGTTGCCAAAAGTTGAGGTACTTCAGAACAGAAATGTATTGACTATTCTTCAGAGAACTGTCCTGATACCTGATCTTATTTGCCAAACTTCAACAGTAAACTGGAATGTGGGTAAAATACTGGAGGTATTTGTGCAGGTTCAATAAAAACAGTCTAGCATTTCTAATTAAAAAAAAGATAGAGCCTATGGCATTACGACTGCAAAGAAGTAAAAGCTGTGACAAGAGAGGAACCCCTAAGCATAACAAGAACAAGCCCTAGGTGGGCGAGCAGCACAAGAGGCAGAACATCTCTTCTGAAACTGCACAAGCATTCCTAGATATAACCAGCACTTCAAAAATCCTGTGTAACATTGGTTGTAATACACTATATACAGATGCAACAAAAACAGATGACAGGATCTTCCCCTTTACCAACAGGGTAGTTCCGGCTGTGTAAACTCGTTATGAGCGGAGTTATGTCTTGTACACTGAAAATGAAAAGAACAAACAAAGGTAACAAAGTAGGCAAGCCTGAATGTTTAGACTCTTAGCATCCTGAAACAGAAAATGTTACCCTGCCGAGGGTTCTTAATTATTCAAAATACTCTGCTAGCTAATTCAGGTCAGGGATGTGATGGGGACGGCACAAAGGAAAGTCGATTCAACCAGGAAACAATCTCTGCCATAACCTAGAGGTCAAGTTTGGAGCAACATCACCCACAACAAGAAAACATATCCTGTATCCAAATGAGCTGCTGATCCATCTACTCATCCTGGATAACTTCATGCCAAGGCAGTTTCAAGGAGGCAAATCAAAATCAGCAGATGTTCAACAGAGCAGCCTTGCAGATAAAGGATGCTATCACAGAGCAATGCATGAGTGAGTCATGGACTATTCGATACTCAGAAGTGAGTCATGGCTTAATAAACAGGCTTGCTCTGGCCACATCCCTTCATCATACAGTGCTAATAAGACCAAAAAAAAAACCCCCTAATTGCATCAGCCACAACAGAGGAAATGAGAAACTTGTTCAGCCAAGACTGAGCTCATGCATCCAGAATAAAACCACGCCAAATGATTTTGCAGCCAATTTTTATGAAGCACAAACACTTTCTCCATTACCAAATAACTAAGGAGGTGAAGAAGCCTGGGCAGACCCAACTGGGAGCAAGTCCATCCTGAGCCTGGCAACAGCACATCAGCTGGCCAAGGCCATCAACAGTGCCTTGACAAGGATCCTGTCTAACCTCCAAGAACAAGAAACGAGTACAGGAGATCCAAGGGGAAGAGCAAACTAGCCACATCCCCTGCACCATCTCACTAAGCTGTGCCAAAAGACAGAGCACGGCAAAAAGGATGAAAGAAATACTCACATGGATATTACATATAGCGTGCATTTTATGGGGTATTTATCTTAACGCACTGTCCGTCTTGCCATCACTTTGCATAGATAGGTAATGCCTGCAGCACAACAAAGTAGACTACCCCAAAGGATTTGCCACTACGCCATGGCCTTTCAGCATGCGAAAGAGAGGAGGAAAGCAGGAGCAAGGGGCTCCTCCACCCAGCACCACACTGGACACCAGCAACACAAGCCCCGCACAGCCCCAGGCCCTGGCTCATGATGACGGTCGTCTGGCACAGGCAATAGGAAGCAGGAAATCCCTGACTTTGCTCCAGCTGCCCAGGCGTCAGGAGTCAGAACCACTAGTGACTACAAATGTATGCAGCCCCACTGCCTTTTAATTACACGTATATCACAGAAAACTTCCAACTTAGAATTATTCCAATACTCACCCACAAGTACACTAGCTTACAATATCTGTATAATTTAAACTACTGAATCTATTTTCCACAAAACTGGCTTCTACTTCCTTCCTTCTTCAACAAAAATCACAGCATCTACTGAATTTGAAATTCCAGCTTCAATGGTTTGGGTATTTTTGGCGATGCACAGAGGAGGAATTTAAAAGGATATTATCTTAACACTAAGATCCAGAAACCCAACCAACTCTGAATTATTTAAAGAAGTATTTGAACAGATACCAGGCAAGAAAATTCAGCTTTAAAGAACTAAAGCAAGCTATCAATTACTGAAATTCTGAAGGATATTGAACTAATTATGGTTCCATATCAACTCCCGAAAGATTATTCATGTATTAAAACAACAGTTGACTTTTCTTGAAGAGTTACGCTACCTTCCTATAACACACAAGGCCTTCAGAAATGTAAAAGATCTCTTTAGGCATGTTTTTGTAGAAAGGATTAACTAAAGATCAGTTTCAAGTTTAAATCTCAATTTTGCTTGTGCTACACTGAGCTTTCTGCGCAGCTGCATTTGAACAGTATTTATTCTTTACTCTGAACAAAATCCTGGGTCCAAGGAGGGAAAGGTACGTCAGGCCCAGCTCTGCTTCCCCCCTGCAGCCACAGTCACCTCGTCACCCCCCAGCAAACCCTGCGAAAGGGCTAATGCCCAGGAGCTTGCCAGCAGGAGGGATTTGCTTCACAGGTTTTAACACACACACAAGTCCCGCAGAACCACTTTCAGGTGTCTCTGTCCCATCTGGGGTGGACATACCTCAGCTTTTAAGGCTGAAAATAACATGGGTGATTTTGTACAATAATCAGACCATTGCAGTATTTCCACCTAAATGGCTTCTGTAGGACCATAATGGAAGGTGTAAGTAAAAGGAAACCTCTGTTACTGATCCTAGACTTTAATCAAATGAGAAGGAGAAACCATTTTTCCTTTGAAAATCATGTATGCGGTACATAACGTGCTATCATACAAGAAAAGTCTTAATACAAAATGAAAAACTCAGTTCTATTTTCTGAAAGTAGGAGAGTAGCAGCTCGGGGTTATCCTTTTAGTTTATTCATTATGGACTCAATAGGTTAGTCTTTTTTTTTTAATACATTATTATTAATTAGACGCAACATAGCCAGAGGCAGAAAGCAATTAGAAGAAAAAGCTAAGAATCAAACTCAGTGCATCCCAGCTGGACATTCAGTACCATTGACTGCCCAGGAGACACTGGTTTCTGGACTCCCATTCAAGTGATACCGGCATGATAACATGCTCATGCCACTGAATGAGACGATGGGGCAGTAGGCCTGGTCTCCTTGAACCACTGACTGCCCTCTGCTCTCCCCCGTGGATGGGTTTGCACCTGACCAGAGCTATAAAATACCACCCTGGGCAGCTTTCACCCACTTTTCCTACAAATCAGATACATTCCACAGATGTGACCTGGGACTAAATCTGAATATTTCACACAGCAACAATGCAAAATTTTGGCAACTGTGTGTTATCTCATTAGTTGGACATACAGATCACAAGCTCCTTTTGTTAAGATTTTCCAAAAATCAAGCATTTACTGATCAGAGCTCGAGGGGAAAGAGACTGAAATATTACTTACGCGTAATGAAGATTTATTTCCCTAAAAATCATACTTTCTCCTGCAACAGAATTTACTTATGATTGCAATTCTAAATTAAATACAAGTTGAACTAATTGAAGCCTGTTTACTTGCAATACTTAAGTTCATAGGTAACCAGCAGCGTTCACAAAGGTCACTGCCTGAAAGCAGACCCTTCACACTGAGTAACTCACGTGCCTGACAAAGCTCTTCCCAGCGCCACAGCACTCCCCTGCAAGCCCTTGCAGCAAAGTGACCAAGCACCCGAGCCAAGCCAGTCCGAGGGACATCAGGTACTGCCAATAGTACCACAAATAAAACGTCCCTGTTTGCAGCCGGAAACATCTACTGCATTTAATTGTGTTGTGAAAAATACCAACATGAATAATGACCTCAATGCATTCTGCAAATGCACTTGTAGAAAACTTACTTCAGAGTAAAAAGAACTCTTGTCTACTAGGATTAATCATATTAAAATGGTCTTCAGTATTACTATAAGGTAGAATTTAGTCTTAAAATAAAACATAAAATTACAACAATAGCAAACAAAAAAAAACTCACCTGTTATCTCTAAAAACATTCTGAAAAAAATTGATGTGTAAAAGTAAGTATTTAACAATGAGTACCAAAACTGTGCAAACCTTAGGCCGGAGTCCCGCTGGCCGTAACGCCGGTGTGATGTCTCTGCCTGCGACAACAGCTGCTGCCTCCATCCTTCCTCACTGTGGCACGCCACGAAAAGGACCCGTCTGTCTCAACATCACACCTAACACGAAGGTCTCATCGCCCAGACAACTGCACGTGGGCCTCAGCGCTGAACAGGAGGGGTTTGCAGGGCCCACCCTGATAATGCATACAGCTCCCAGGCACCAACAAACAACTGTCAGGAGCTGAACATGCATGAACAGGTGCAGGTTTTAGGTGGGAAAATAAGGGGCGGAGTTAGTGAAATGAGCCTATTAGCAAGGCATGACCCCAAGCACATAAAGGAACTAAGCAAGGGGAAGCATGCCTCATAACCAAATAAATAGTGGCACATGATCTCGTTTGAATCTTAATTCTGTATCCGAGTAGCCAAGCTAAACGTACCCTTATCTTCACGCACGTTATCACCCACAATTTACACCTGAGCATGCAAAACCCCATGTACAGGTGCCAGAGGGATCACTAGTTATCACCGCTCTAGAAGTTAACATGGGAGCTGAGATAACATTTAAAGAATTGAGACAAACAAAGAACCAAATCAGGATTTTCTCTTGCCCCCTCCAGTGCAGCCAGGCATGAGCAGCATTCCAGCCAGAGTGAGCAATGCTCGGCCTCAGCAGCTGCCTGGTTTTGGTGCAGGAGTGAGACTGGCTTTGCAGCCCTGGACTGTTCCCAGCCTCAGGCGCCTCTTGCTGGCTCCAGAAGGGTCCCTGGTACAATTAATACATATTAAAAACGCTATGATCTCCATCCTGCAACCTTCAGCAGTGTTTAGCTGTTAGGTGGTTCCCAGCCAGACTGTGGCATGGATTACTAGGAAAAGGAAGCTTTTAGCTTCACAGGCGAAAAAAGCTACAAAAATAGGTGATACAGCTTTTCAGGCACATTCTGAATTATTTGAGCGTGTATTTATAATCCTATATAAAACACGTGATGATGCGCTGCAAAGGGAAGTTTTATTGACACTTTATAAAACCAGCAGAACAGGCGAGACTTTCCCACGTGTGATGGCTGGGTGCATCCCACCCTGCTTTGGTGAAGCCCTGCACCTTCTCCTTGCCTCTGCCCGCCAGCTGGTACATCTCCCTGCACAACCAGCTGAGCCCCAGCACAGGCAGCAAACAAACCCACCTGGGCACAGTAACAGAAGTGTCTTCGTTAGGCATCCTGTTCAATTACCTTCAGTCAGTTGAAAGCGCATTTTCACTTGGCCTTTCTACATCTGTGTTTTCCCCGAAGTCCTGACTTCCTGGTTTACTGCTTGAACACTAAAATTCAGCTCTCCTTCCATGAAGTATTTTAATCTAAAAATAATTTGAAACATGTTTATTTTAAAAAACTTTTCCCTCCCAGAAATAATGCTTCAAAGAAAGAAACTTTAAACATTAATACAGAGCAAGCAATTGCTGTTGCTTTCATTGCAGATAAATCACTTTTAATCTAAATTTTTTTTTAAAAAAAGATCAAAAGTAATATCAATCACGCTGGTCAGGGAGCAAAAGGACATTCCCAGACATTAACTGCTTTCCAAATATGAAAAACATATTAAATATCTCTCTTAAAACAAGATGTTTTCCTCATGTTTCCTTTGGGAAAAATCTGCTGGGCGCATTCCTCTCCAGGCAAGGCTCGGGCATCTCCATCCAGGCTTGGCCAGGGCACCCAGCACCACCTGGCCCACCAGACCTACCCATGCTAAGCCCTGGGGACATCCCTCACCCCCAGACTGGGCACCCAGTCAGCTCCAGCACCGGGACATCCCCTTGATAATACTCCAGTGGCACAGCAGTATGAGGTGTTCATGCCACCTTGCCTTTCTCCTGCCCAATTAACCACAGCAGCAGGCCCATTTTACACATGAATTCTGCACTGGGACTCATCCTGATTCTGCAAATCGATTTTTCCCGAACTTTTATAGGAAAGCACACACACAGAAACTCTCACCCCACCCAGCTGTCCCCACAGCACACGTGGATCAGACACCACAGACTTTTTGCTTTTATTTAATCACAACCTATGATTTCTGATGCAATGGGATCAGAGACGGGAGGGAGAGAAATCCACTTCTGCAGTGTAAGGAAATACAATTAGGGTTAGTCCCAAATAAGATAGAGTAAAACTGTTTTTCCTTCAGCCAGGTCCGCCCAGCCTGGCACAAAAGCCCAGAACTCCATCAGTCCCACCACATACATTAAGAGTGGAAAAACATGAGTCAGTGGAAAGGTGCTCCCTGAGGCACACAACTTACAGTAGCAAAGCGGCATTAAATCCACAATTTGAATTTATTACAAGTACAAAAAGAAGGCGGGGAACGATGCTGAGTACTGTGTACTGGCCACAAAGAATAGACCAACAAAAGCATCACTTCTCCCAGAGGTTTTTTATCCCTCTTCCCCTCAAAGACTCTTTAACAATTTAAAGACAACCAGAAAATACTGAAGCTTTCTTCCAGTATGGGAACTGGGGAGTTGCACTCGAGTCCAGCCTCCTCCACCCTACTGTGGGGGCATATCAGGTACCTGCCATAGGGGTGACGCCACCAGCAGCTGGTCTAGCACACAGCCACCCGCTGGCAGCATTTGATGCCTTAATGGCCCCTTGGACTGTTCGTTACAAGCAGATGTGTGAAGCGGTGCAGCTCCAGCCTGACGCCTGCCAGCTCGTGGCCTCCCCACAGCACGGCCGTGAGACACAGCACCTCCATGGCGAGGCTGCCCGCTGCTCATGGCTCTGGCTCCCAAAAGAGATCGAGCTAAAAGGAGAGGGATAATTAATTTTTTTCCCCAGCAAAAAAAGGCCTCTCAAACCCCAATCAGGGACTTCTCCCCCCCAGCAGCAGGACAGATCCACGGCCAGGGCACGGCTGTAGAGCAAAAGCCAAATCTACCACTGGAATTATTTTTAACTGAAGCCAGTCACCATTACTGCTAAGGCATGTGAATTCTGGTCACATGAATTAAGAGTTTTCTGTCAAAGTAATTTTCCTGAAAGAGCTGTTTCTCTGGAATAAGCTTCTCATCTGCTAATCCACCAGAGCCACAGCCGCTGGCCTTCCCAAAACAAAAGAATAGGGTTTTTCTCTCAGATACACAAGGAAGAATTTTATTAGGCTTTAGTGTACGTGTATGATTAGAATAACAGAAAGAATAGTTTATTTGTGAAAGAACTGACATAAAAATAATGCCCAAGTCCCTTAGCAGACAGAATAGATGCCTTTTAGCAAAGAACAAGAAAAACAACAAACTCCACACACATAGGTCCCTCACTTTTTCAATCCAATTTCTTCTCTCTCTCTCACTAGTATTTTTTTTAACAGAACAGCAATAGTATTTGAACCTTTATCAACTCCTAATAAATTAGGATTTTGCATGTTTATCATCCCTCGAAAGAAGAAATTTCCCCACTTCCCCCAGTGATAAACAGCACCTAAAGCACGATGCAAAGCAATAAAACTTGTTGGAAAGTTCAGAAATATAGTTAAACTGTTTTAATGCGAAATACAATGTTCAATTTCCCTGCACTTTGCAAAAGCAAATTAAGAGCGAGCATCGCAGGACTCCTGAAATAAAGTTGTTCAGTATCTCACATCATGATGGTAGCACACAGCATGGTCCAGGTGTTACAAATCCTATTAAAGCAGGAGTTAGCCATTCCTAACTTACCTGCCAGCTCCCAAGTGCAAAGCTCTACACTTTGGTGACCGCTGATAGCACTTGTGTCACCCAGAGAAAAACAGGATACGGAGGATGCTTCAGCATTTCATGGAGTCAGAGGTGGCAGCAAAACTCCCTCTGCATCCTGCACATGTCCCATCCGGGTATTGGTAAGATTTGTGAGATGTTTGGGATCTCGGCAATAACACCTACCAACACCTGTCCTTGATGGCTTCTACAGAGCACAGCCAAGGCTACCAGCTGACTGTGCCCACCCCGCTGGAATGCATGCCCTTTTTTGAGTTATAACACCAAAAAAGGAACCTACATAAATTGTTACTGTTTTCTGATTCACTGCTAGATTAAAATTCAAATAGAAGATACACAGTCTCAAGTTCTTTTCAAAACATTAGGAGAAGAAAAAAAATCAAATATTTAATATATTGATTTAAACTTCTGTTGGGCAAAACTACTTCAGACCATTTCCTCAGCTCACTGTTTGTGTGTCTGCCCCACTGGCAATACTGAAAACAGACCTGTCATATTCCAGACGCCATGCATAAATGATACAGTAAAAAAAAAAAAAAAAAACCAAAAAAAATCCCCAACAAACAAGAAAATATAAATAAGTGAGGCTTCTCCTCAGCTGTTTTTCTGCTCAGAGTGGATTCTCCACCCTGAAAGAGACAGTTATCCCTGCTCCAGCGGTACTTAGATAAGCACACACAGAATGCCTACAGGCTAGAGTTTTTCATTTTCCTCTTGGCCGATCTACAACTAAGCTGCCAAAATAAACAAACTTATCCTTCCAGTCAGGCTCAAAATGAACCAGCAAACTGAATTTTTATGTCATAAAAGGAAGTAAAAAAATAAGCAGGAACAGTTAAAATGCTTAAAATATCGACATTTTTTCCAGAAGAAGGGAAAATAAATTTATGAAGACAAGCTATTAAGCAATGATTTCAGACGCTAATTACGCAGTTCTCAATGCATCCAACACCACATCACAATCACAGTCTTCTTTCTAGAGTCAACGAAGAGAGAGTTTGGCCCCATGACATCAGGGAACAAAAAAATAGACTTTTTAGGTCAGAATACGAACAAACACATATTTTTGAAAGCTAACTCATCTAATTCATTCTTTGCACATCAACAACTTCATTAACCACAGCTTTTTGAAGTGACATTTTTGCTGCCCAATAAAAGCTTCAAAAACAACCAAGAGAAGAATCTGAAGTTTCCCCGCTGACTCAGAGATGCAGGGATGCCCCAAGGTCACCTGCGCAGCCAAAACCCAGCTCAGCTTTAAAGAGCTGGTATTGATACAGCCTGGAGACACCGAGTTTTCTCCTCAGGATCCAGACTACTCTCATTTCTAGACCTAGTTTGAACTTCTGATTAAATTATTAAATATTTTATTGTGTATTGAAGGTCTGAAAGATGAACTTTTCTAAAACACTGAGAACCCACTAAGCCAAATGAAAATAATGTAGACCTGAAGAATACAACAATCACCTCTCACAATACCAGTCAGCACATTTCAGCGTTACTTTGCCACAGTTCTGCCTCTGACAGACCAGTAACCACAAGCAAAGCCAAGCTGTGAAATGCAGCACAGCGTCTGCACAACTCCCAAAGACCAGCAGTATAAGACAAAGCAGTTGTGCAAGTAATGGGTACCTGTACATGAGATAGAAGACCTGGACACTGAAATTCTTTAGTTTCACTTCACTGTAAAAAGTTACACCTGCACACTGTTCCCCAAAGGTCTCTCCAGAAAAAAAAAAGCATAGAAAATTCACGTATTTCCAGGTTTGTGACCAACCTTGCAGTACGTGGTAAAGTGAAAGACAAGTATGAATGTGCACAACTTGCTTTTTTCTGCTCATAAGATTCATTTCACTTAAGTTTTTAACAGTCCTTTTATTTCAAAATATAAACATGCAGCAGGCTTCTCACAGAAGCCGTGTGTCCCCATTCTTCAGGGTGTTGTTTTTCTTTACACTGAGCTATAACCAAGCACACATCTGCTGCTCCATTTACCTCTGCTCTTCACATTAAACTAATTGCTCTGTAAAGCACTTCAAGGATTTAAAAATACCTGCATACATTTTCAGCTTGACTCAGTAAGGCCTAAATGTGAGGAACATCCGTGGATCTGGTATCTCGGAATAGGACTGCAAGCTTAGTCTTAAATACATCTTGGAGTAGTTCAGCACTATTTTAATTCACCAACACCTAAGGCTCCAGGGAAGTTGTATACAGCTGAGGAAATTCTCCAGCAACAGATGACACTGAGCACTTTGCATTAGAAAACTGAGAAAAAGGATCCTGACCGGCAGCCAAGGTCCCAGACAGCCCTTCGGCGGGCTTCCCACCGAAGTTTTCAGAGGCCAGAGACTGCAGTTAAGGGAAGAAGGCTGGGGGGGCATCAGATTTTAGCTTGTAAACTGCAATTCTGTTGGAATCATTGAAATAGAATGAGGATTCCATGATGTCACTTTTGCAGTCAGCATTCTGACTACAACCACGCTTTACTGACCTGCCACTTTGCTGTATTAGGACACCAATTCAACACTTTGCTGCATAAAACAGTGTAAAAATACAAATTTTAAATAAAAAACCCATTTTGTTATTCACATATATCGAAGTACAGATCTCAAGTACCTGCTCTGTCAAGTAAAATACATAGAGCATTATTAGAAAAACACACTGGGAAGATGCAAGTGCCACATAAAGCAGTCGAGAAGAGTAACTTAAAATGACTGATGTGATGCTTGTCTTTTTTTTATGTGCTTTCCCCCTTCTTCCACTTACTGCATTCATTTCCCTTTTTTAAAAAAGATATTCCCTTTCATACACTGCCTTTGTTCGACCCTTTCAGAGGATAACACCACATTAATAAAATAGGTAGGCAAATATACAGATCAAAACAGAGCATGACATGTATCACATCCAGCTTCTCCAGAATAACAAGCTTTGACTGGAAATTTGTGTGGATAGAAAGACCAAATTATCAAATTAATTAGAATTTTGAATGTTCTCTTTGTCATTATTCACATAAAAAAAATAAAAGGAATTATTTCCACAGTGTATAACTTAAGACAAGACGACTGCAGATACAACAGAGAACAAGAACAGAATAAATCTCTGGAACACACATTTCTAAGATTTCACTGTTATTCACACACAAAGGCTTAACACAGCCAGTAATTTGGACACAAACAAAACAAAACCTTGTCTACAGAGATTTTTGTATCCAATCCTCAAATAATACTGTATTATTTTATATGCTAAGTTTATGTGACTTTTATAACACATGGCAGATTTACAATCAGCACTATTTGTTAGGTCCTGTGGAAACCTGGCACAAGACTCTGCCCTCGATGCCTGCAATGTTAGTGCAGCCGGACAACACAGCAGAGAGATGGAGAATACAGCCTGAGGCACCCAGAGAGGCACCCAGCACATCTGCAACTGACCTCGGGACCACCACAGGACCAGACTTCCTTCTTCTGAAAATAAAATAAAATCATGCAGCTGAAAACCAGTGGGAAGACATGTAAAGCAACAGCACTGTATACCTGAAATGCCTAACAGCAGTGTGAGCTGGGGCCACACAAAGCAGCCTGCACTGATGTACCAACTCCTCTTGTCCTACCCCAGCTGCAACACAGCCACTGCACTCCCAGGAGACCAAAGAAAGACACTTTTTTACTGCAAACAGGCTAATTCGAACTGGACATTCAGATCCAGTTTTGGTGACGACATAACTGATCATGGAGAAGCTACTCCCGAAAAGGCCTTGGCTTCTCCATCTCTGTGCATTTACAGAACAAGATACGGGTCCCTTTCTGAAAACAAGCGTTTGACCAAAGACAACTTATGGAGCTCCATGGTGGTACCATGGCCACAGCTAACAGTTTCTGAGACATGGGTCAGGCTGGTCTGGCGGCAGCAAGAGCAAGAAAAGTCTGATTGTTACAGACAACTAAGTCCATCCCTGTAGGACTGAATTTCACTCTGCCCCTGGAGAGACTTCTACCCCTTGGTTAAATCAGACTTGCCAGAGGTAGTCGCTAATTGTCTGTTCCACAGATACTGACCTCCAGCCTGCAAAGAGGATTGTCATCTGCAAAGCGCTATGTCTCTTCAGATACTAAGTTAATGGGATTTGGTTTTACACATAAAGCACCTAGCGCTGTCGAGCACTCTAAGTCACACAGTTTAGATAGTTTTCAATTTAATCTCATGGAGATCCTGAATGAACACTGCTTCTGGCATTGCCATAATTAGAAGTGTTTGACATTACATTTAAACAACATTCTTTTTATTTAGCATTTTTTCTGTGCAATTAATAACATAGACTAAAAATAATATTTATGTATATAGATACTGCACTACGAAACCCAAGATATGTTTCACATAGTATTTCATTTGAATGTTTTATTGAGGCCACGTGGAGCCTCTATCTCTGTATATGGGTAACAAGAAGCAAATAGGAATCCATTGCGATAACATGCAAATAAGTATGGTGCATTCATACGAGACCAAACACTGAAGTAATAAAAAGGAAGGAAAATTACACAGCAGGACAGATATTTCCAGCATTAATGTAGCATTTTCACCTGCTGTGCGGACGCAAATTCTGTGTACATGAATTAACACTTGTTCTTATTTGTTTCCGCACCTTCTTTATAGAGAAGCCCTATGTGAATCTTTACTTTCAACTAATACAAAGAAACATCCACAGCTGCAAAGATTATCTCCATTTCTATCCACATTTGGAAAATGTGGTGGTTATGTACAGTTCCGGAGGGGGGAAATCTAAAAAGTTATGCCAAAAAATAAGAAGAAACGTCTGCTTGACACAGCCTTTTATCACTAAAATACCTTTCAAAAAAATGCCTTGCATCCTCTGAGTGCTCATCCAAATGCCAATAATGAGGTCTAAATCAATTTAATAACATAACTTCTACACCTGCTGGTCGAGCAAAGCTCAGCAGGGAGCTCCTGGACTTTATGTAGGTGGAGACTGGTCTCTGACTTCTTATCTTAATGTTTTGTATTCACATACTTTTAAGATTAATACTAGCCTGGAAACAGTCCTACATGCACAATTGGGTCATGTGTTTATTTTCATCACCATTCCTCTCAAGGTTTAGCTAGTTTCTTGTAGATAAGATTTCTAAAATATATTTATATTTTCATGGTAGCCAGATAGGTTTTAATGTCAACACAAATACCATGAAAGGAGACGGCTCTGAGGGAAAAAAAATCATTACCCACACAAAACAACGAAAGGCAGAGGATTGCCAAACTCAGGATTATCACAGCAAACCTCAAACAGACAAGTGAACAACCAATCTACAAGGATGATTCATTGCCCTACTCCACTTAATTGATGCCAGTTGGGCAACAACACAAAGGAGGCAAACCCCATTCCATTTTCTCCACCATGAAAGTCTCCTTGGGAAAGGCATGACAGAAAACCAAGTTGTCTGTCCCCAGAGGGCAGCAGGAAGCCAGAGCTCAACCAGCTGCAATCTGCACGGGGATGGTCCTGCACAGAGAATCGGAGAGCTGCAGCCACATCAGTAACATTTCTTGATGCACAAGGTGTACGGACTGCGGACACAGCTGAGAATCTGCCAACGTTCAAGAAGGCTGTTATGGTTCAGCCATGTACCTGCTCCTCAGACAAATTTACTCTCAAGCACGGTTCTACTGTTACACTCAAATCAACACGTCTCCTCCATCTCTTTCCGCCCGCTTTGTCTCCCCAGTCCAAACTAAAATCATAGTCCCTTTCTCTCATGTGCATGTCCAACCATAAGACTAACATCAGCTTTACCAAGTATGTCTTTCAATTTGTACCTTCAGGCATTTCTTGTTTCTTGCAACACATCTTCACAAACAGTGATCACCATCTGCTATTTTTTAGACTTAATCTGGCCATTACTCAAGTCTCATTTTTTCCTCAATGTTTCTTCCATGAAATCTAACTTAACACTCCTCCTGCCTGACATTATTAGGACATGACTTTTCCTTTCCATACAACTAAATGCCTTAATCAATGTCTTCATCACATAACATCATAATTCCTACAATCTTCTTCTCTACAGCCTTGATGAACACAGTCTTGTTCAAATTCTACCCATTTAAAAAGTTGCCTCAAGGATAATTTTCTTCACTTTTTAATAGAACAGATCCATCCTCCTAGTTCTGCTGATTTCTTTACTATATAAAAAACAAAACTACACATGTTTTCTAAGGTATTTCATCACTTACAGAGTTATGAGTTTATAAAGGGCTTTGCCATTATTTTTTGTTCCCTGTGGAATTCTTATCTTTACTCCATAAAAGATGTTTGTCAATTCATTTTGAAGTACAATATTTCCACCTTCTCCTACAATACAGTTCTGGCACAGAAGTATCACAAATATCACATGTACCTCATTGTGTCTCTTCAGACCAAACCCTCCACTGGCATAACACTTGCAACAAATCTGCAGTGGACAGGCAAGGTGTGTGCAGCCATTGCTCATGGTCCTGCTAGCACCTCCTCCTTTATGCTGGTTGTCTCCATCCATCGTGGAGTATAAGACAACCAGGGGAATGACTTTGTTTTATACCTGAACAGCAGAGGTGTCCAGATCCCTTGTTATAGTGTTTGCATATCAACACGATACAGACAGGGAAGAGTAATGATTATGAACCACCTACTGTACTTAAAGCTTCCAGTCAACACCTTGTTTGGAAGGTACATGCAACCTTCAGCACACAGAAGGTCCAACCTGACATATCGTTCTTACAGGTGATTTTTACTGAACTCATAACAGACTCCAACACATGGAATTCAATCAGTCATGCTGTATCACTTAATATCAGAATATACATGCATTACACTTCAGCTTGGCAAGGAAAATCAAAGTGCTTTCAAATCTCTGGTATTCTTACGAGAAGCAATGATAAAGCAGCCCTGATGGCCTTTGTTCTTCTAATTAGGAAGAAAAAAATCTTGGAATAAGTTTTTGCCAGTAAGTGCATTAGTGAGCACACAATACAGTAATACAGTACCACAAGAAACTTCTGTAACAGATAAATCTTTTTGCTTTAAGTCTGACACAAAGCTGGAATAATTAGGATGATAGGGTCTAAGCAGCCCTAGTAAATTCAACTAAATCTGGTATCAACACAGTTGGGATACTTATTTGCATCTTTAAATTACTCAAGTGACTAATTTTATAATTTCCTTTTCAATTGCTGAATGCCTTACTTTTAAAATTAGTCCCTTGAGAAGCAGAGGCACAGTGCATGGTGCTGTTAAAGTTCGAAACTTGTTATACTTTAGAAAATTATCATAATATTGCACACATTATTTTTTATTTAATGAAAATTTAATTGTGCATATAATTTGATAATTTAATACCAATAATTTGTTATACAAATCTAGAACGCACTCATTTGTTTTTTCTTGGAAATACATTACATTCAAGATTTCTGTGAATAAACATTTGTATTACTAGAACTCCCAATTTTGCCACATTTTTCCTGCAATCTTCCTAACTGAGACAAAACTCATACCCAGTGAAATCGTACCCTTTTATTATTACTCAAAAGTCCTTAAATCCAGCCTCCTCTTCCTGTTGTGGAAGGTGCAGAACACAAAGACAGGCCACCTTGCTTCATTAATGCTGTTCTGACAATGCTCCTTGGACACGTTCAACACAAAGACAAGGAATGACCACAGAAAACCATGACAAGAATGAACAGCATTTTGTCGCCATTGGAGGAAAATTCTCCTCTCTAGGAGAAAGTCAGATTCTGGGAAATCATTATAAACAGTGATCCCAGTAAAACAGGACCTGTTTTCTGCAAAAGCTGACTCATTATGACCTTCTAAAATGTCAGAGTCCATACACTATGCCAAAAAGCCACACTCAATTTTATGTTTTTTTCCTCACACAGGGACAAAAATTCAGCAATAAGAAGCACTCAAAATGCACGGACACTTGTGATTTGCTTGGTTTACAGAACAGATAAAGGAGAGAGTCCCACTGGCAAGGACAGTGCCACTACAGTCCTCATTTCTCCAAGGCTTGTACATTACACGGATTTCAGAAAGGAGAAATCTGGCAGATTTTGCTAATAACTTGGATCAATCTTGGTAAGACTTTGGGTTTCACACATCCACCTCCTTGCACCAATACCAGGTTTGCAACAGTGACCCTGTCTGTTCAGGGTACCCTTCAATATACCCAGATGCCATGTGTGGATTGTAATAACAGACTGCAAACAGCCACTGAAACCATCTCTAAAAGCATTTGGAAAATCCCATTTTCTTACATCACTGCCAATTATTGTCTCTGGCAAACTTGCCTCTTGACTGGTTTGTTGACAATCAGCCTGTTTTTTCTATATCCTGGGGGGAAATGGTGATCTCAGAAACCCTAGTGAAAGTAAAACTCATTCAGCAAGATCACAGGAATGACAAATTGCGAGAAAATATTTTTCTCAGGTGTTCAACCGATGTTATTTCTTTCCTGTTTTCTAACTGGGCTCTGCAGACCAAAGACAACAAGGACACATCCCCCACGGCAGCCCTTGAGATTTAACACCCATCTGCCCTCCACCAATCATTCCGTAGTACTGGTGGTGCTGCTGTTTCACGTCTGCATGATGCATTCAGGGGTCCTAGCCTGAAATCATGGCTGCTCTGCACCAGGAGCAGTTACACTGCTCAGATAAATTCCGCTCTGGATTGATAAAACAGCCATATTGCAATAGGCTGCAAAATGATAGCATTAGTCGCCTATAACTCTTGCTTTGCTGTACTCTTGTTTAGTTCCCTCATTCTTCGTTCCTTTTTAGTTTTTAGACTTCTAGTTTTCCTGGCCAAATATAACAACAAGATTTTCAAAAAGCCTGTTTCTGTTAAATTCATTTCTACCCTATTCTTCTGGAACTCAGGAAGGCGTTCTCTGAGCACAGCAGCGATATAAATGTTCAAAAGCCCAGGTATTTTACAGTGCTGACATTCCTCCCTTCAAAAACAAGCCGAGAGTCACATCCACTCCTTCCCAAGACTGAACAACACAATTTCTGTACCCATGTGCTCAACAAGTCATATTAATGTATTTTATCAAAGGGTTTAATCAAGAGTAACTACTTCACTAAAATAATAGTAGAGGATGTATTTTTTCATTGAAAATAATAGTAAAAAATCTGAAGTCCTAATGCATTTCCCACTTCATACAGGCTTTAAACCATTACCACATACACATATCTAACATTGGTTTTCCATACTCAAGAGAGTACAGGGTTATTTTTCTCCCATGAAAATGAACTTTTCATAGAACGGAGGTTTTGCAGAACTAGGCTAACTTCCTCCTGCAAAGGTCAATAAAGTACACACAGCAATCTTCCAAAGCTTGCTACTAAGAAAACTGACTTTTAAATCTGGTAAGCCTATATGCAATCTTAATATAACGTACAGATGACCTTACTAAGCTTCTCTATCTTCTATAAATTCAAATTAATTGTATCATTTTGTATAAGTTCCCAGCTTGCTGTGGTGTATTAGCATATTAAAATTAACTCTGCAGGCTGCAATCACTTTACCTTAATAAAACAACCTACCAAGGCAAATTTGATAAAATTATAGTACCCCCTTGTGGTGTTACCTTCATACCCCAGTAGAACATTTCTTAACATTATATTCTAAAAAAAATCTTCTTCTACCAAGCTTGGTGGATAACTTATTAACCTTTTCTAGAATCAAATACGAAAAAAGGGAAATTTAAAGGACTATCACCAGATTCTGAGAACGGATGAGCTAGAATGCCATTTTTCTGTAAGCTGAGAAAGTAATCTTTAGTAAAACCTTACGCATGTTTACATCAACAAACATAGTACATGATGCTTTAAAATGAAAGCAGCATTTGGGTGATGGTCACCAAGATGCAACCCCAATAAAGACTGCTTCCCGTTGGGAAAAAAAAAAGTCACCAAATAAACAATCAGCTTATCAATTACAGAAGCAATTTAAGAGTTCACCATTCAAAGATCATCTCACCTTGTATAACATTTTCCCTCACTAAATGTAAATGACTCTCGCCCTTTGATCTCGGAGGCCCCCTCTGCACAACTCCAGTCTTCTGTTCTCTAACATTTATACACCTACACCATCCGCTCTACTCTTACCTCAATAGACTCTTGTGAAAACAAGGAAATAAACAAATAACAATAGATTTTTCAAAGCAGGACAAAACAAAAGCATGTTTTGTACTCTCTGTTCTTCCTATTTTGATTCCAAAGTAGTGTGGGATTTCTTGATATTAAAAAACATCCATCTCTCTTAAAGTACTCTGTAAGTCTGCCCTATGTAAATATTATCACTTATTAAAAACCTACAGACAGTAACACAACTAATTAGATTCACCTTCAGAAAGAATTTTCTATATGTCAGTGCAAACCAGATGCACTTTTAAATCATGTTATAATGATAGTTAAACCTTTTTTTAAAAAAATCAAGAGAGGATTATCCCCTTTCCTTCAAGACTGTATGGTAATAGTTTCAACCAGTATTTGGCCAAACTAAAGTGAAAAAGATTGGTTTTATTTACATTAACCTACTGGGTTACTAACTAATATATCTATGTATATTGGTGTTTAATCTATGCATGAGAAACACAGCAAAGTATATCAAATCACAGTTGTTTACAGCCTGATACAGATAAGGCGGCACAGAAGTTCTTAAATATGAGAAAAAAAAAAAAATCACTGTATGCAACATGAATTGCTGTTGCTAGCAGTAAATGCGAGTATTTGAGACACATAGAGGGGTACAAGTACATTTTCAGTCACAAGTGCGCATTTCAACAACCCCTTCAACAAAACTGTATCAGTTTCTTAGTGATCTCTACCCAGAGATGCAAGCTTCCCAGAAATTATAAAAACACAGAAAAGAAAGGGACGAGGAAGTAAAAGGGAGAAGGATCTCTCTCCTGAAACCCGTATTAAGTTGGTCTTCCTACTGGTCGAGTTGGGTGTATGCAGTCAAATTTGGGCTGAAGGGCATTAGATGTGCAGGTGAGGGAATATTTGAGAGGAGTATCCAAGGGGGGAAGCTGGCATCAGACTGCCCAGGGAGCAAGTAGGAGATGCCAGGCACGTACCTGCTGCAGGTCGCAGTACCCCTTGGCAGCATCTAGCAGGGCTTAAACACAAGGCTGGTTCCAACACATCAGCTGTAGCTATAGGAGAAATTCTTCTTTCTCTACGGTAAGGAAAACAAACATGACATCCCTATTACAGATGTTTCGTTACAACATAATTAACACAGCACAGCATTGAGAACAACAGTAAATTTGGTCTATAAAATGCAGACCTAGGCTAGATAGGATTTGTAATTGCCTAATATTAAAATGTATTTACTTTATGTCAAGGCTTTAAGTTCCTGTTAGTTATAGAAACAGTTTTGAAAGATTGAAATGCAGTACCAATAAAGCCTTTGTAAATGCTATCCTAAAATAGGCCTTCTCTGCAAGAATATATGGAGGCTTATTGTATTTTTTTCCATATTTTTCCATATCGGGCTTATAGAGAAATGGTGTAAACCCACTTTTGTCTGC
Source organism: Phaenicophaeus curvirostris (assembly GCF_032191515.1). Taxonomy (NCBI): domain Eukaryota; kingdom Metazoa; phylum Chordata; class Aves; order Cuculiformes; family Cuculidae; genus Phaenicophaeus; species Phaenicophaeus curvirostris. Next base: position 18,142,241 of record NC_091405.1, read on the forward strand.
TGGAAGAAGATGTGGGTTTTGCATTATTCTTAAGTTGTGACAAAAAAGGCACTGGAACCAGGAGGGCTGGTAAAGTATCCAACTGAAAAACACCAGTGTATATGTAAAAGAAGGAGATCAATGCCCTAGTGCCTTGGCAAACAGGCCTTATAAAGGGTTTGGATTTGAAGGGTACCCGAAGACAAAATATCAAGAGAAGTTTTCTGTGTGATTGTGTATCATGTTTAAGGCAAAGAAGCTGTTGACACAGATCCATACTAAATCTGGATGACTCTTTGGGTATCCAGACAAGAATGTCTTCCCAACAGTGCCCATTTTCTATCAACCAGACTTTCGTTGCTCCAGGAGCCTAAACCTAGTGCCCTCTAACAACACATTTGCAACATGGCTTGTGTAACCTCCACAGGACTAGAGGCCAAGGTTTCTCCAAGAACTCGTAGTAAGCACTTGGGATTTGTCCATGTGGGCAAGGTGGCCTTGAGGACAATGAAGTGATACGCTTGGCAACAGTAATTCAGTGCCCTTGCAATGATTATTGCAACACCCGATGGACCTTTGTCCTGTCTCCTAAATTCAGTGTCCCAGGGAAACACCTCAGCTACCAGATTGTACAAAAAACCGAGAGGCATCTCCTCAGACCCTGGACAGCTGGTACCATACTAACGCCCTGACTACATGCCAATCGCCTCCGGCAGCAGGATAATTCATACAAATTAACCTCTCCTCTCCGTGACAAAGCTTTACATAGGCAAAAGTATATAAATTCCTGATATTTGACTGCAGGTTAAGGATGGAAAAAGAGAAAGTGTAAAAGAAATATACTTAAGGAGATTTTATTCAGGCAAAAGAGGACCTCCTGCTTAACACATAGAACCAATTAAAAATTCTTCAGTCAAATCATATGGACCTGCATATACAGTAGGTGTTAATTATTCTTCTTGCAGAAGAATATAGAGTAATGATGAAAGTATCCTGGCTTCAGGATGGACTGGTTTAATTCTTCTACAGCAGTCGATTCTGCCTTTCATTTTCCTACAGACTTTCTGAAATTCCATGGAAAGCCATTGTTGTTAAACAGCAGTGAGTGTTATTCTCACAGCAGTGTACACTAATAATAATTCAGTGTGGTGTCATGGAAGGCTGTGAGCTCTTACTGAATTTATTTGAAAAATAAAGTTTGTGGTTTTTTCTCAGAAATCTTTACTTAAGTCAGCATGGAACTCTTGTAAAAGATAACTACCAATAAGTCACAACTACCCAAGGAACAGCCTTTTTATTTTATTTTTTTTTATTCCTTGCTCACCATGACAACATAATAAATGATCCCTAAGAGACTAGAAGTGCATAACCATTTAAAATTTTCTATTTTATCTTTCATTGTATGCTTCCAGACACAACATTCATGATCTATTTTTTAAAAACCCTCTTCAGTGTCTTCAAGTGAAATACTCCAATTTTCAACTGCAATATACAATAATCAGAAATGCATCTTAGCTGTGATTCTAGGTAACAGTTTACAAAACTAGTCTTACACTATTTTTGTGATCCATTAATAATTACTTGCTCCTGTAAAAGAAAAGCAACAAGCTAACAGTTTCTACAACATCTGCTTTTTCAATTTTTATTTTGAGTTCTGTTGGATGTCTCTGTATTCTTTCATACATGACTAATAGGAAAGATACAGGACTAATAGGAAACATAACTGCAACTTCACTTACGTTTGGTTTCAGTTAACAGATGGTCTTTAAACTATCCAACATAAAAGCATTCATTTTAGAAAAACTGACCCCAAAACTGCTTCATAAAATAAAGTATTCGAATATTTTTCCCCCCTCAAAGCTTTAGGATCTTTCAAGACACTACAGTATAAGAGGCCCCAGGGTTTAAAAAAAAAAAAAAGCACACACCACACACAACACCTTATAATTTCTGACCTTAAATATCAGGGACTAAAGGTTTTGCAATATAGGTATCAGAAGTAATACACTGCTATATGAAAAGGTGGGCCTCCTAGACCACATCTTTTCTTGTTAAATTCCAAGTGCCAATATAAAATTAGCAAAGACATCTGGCAGAATCCCTACACTACAGATACTGCCATGACAGGTCAACCAAAGCTTTAGTTCTCCATAAGCTAGTACAGCAGCTGGGGTCTTTTAGTTGCTGTAATAGCTGCTTCCTTCTGGGTAAGTAACTACTACAAGTCAGCCACCAAGAAATATCATCTTTAATTTCTCAGTAATATGCTTTCATAGGCTATGAACTAGAGTGATAAAAGGAAAAGCCCTGCTTCCAAACTACTAAAGCAGAATATGGCGGATGAAAATCTGTTTGTCTCGCACACACCTTGTACAGCCAAAGAGTGTTTGCTTCAGATCGATAAATAGATTTGGCAAGGCCTGTGTTGTTCCACATTCGTTATTCTGACAATACCACCATTTGGTTGCCATGTTCTAATGCTACTTTACAAAGCTGCTGCTGACCACGGTCAAAGATGGAGTAGCAGACAAGATACACCTTTGGTCCTTTTGTTCAGTGGTTTTGCCCATAAAACACCACATTCAGAGCTCCGTGATAACTTTGCTGTGAGTGCAATCTGCTTGCAGCATGGCTTTTCTTAAAGATTTCTTTCTACAAAAGAAACCAAGAACAAAATCAACAAAACAGCTATTGTCAAAAACGCCTCGCAGGCCCATCCATCACACTTTGCGTAGCTTGGGGACAAATGGGCACTGCAGCAGCACCGCTGCAGTTGTACGGGCACCACAGCACGGTGCTGATTTAAATATGAACAAGGTTTAATGCCTCTGACCTTTTTCAGACTTACTCTTCCATAAGTTATGACAGTGGCCCAGCTGGAGCCCAGACATCACGAGCAACTTCACACAGTTCTATACTTACAATTAAAGATTATTATATTCAAAATTATATTGGGAAGTGCTTTTTGCAAGTCTGTTCTCCTATTTCTGTTTCACAGGTGCCTGTGCCACAGCAACAGACAGCTGAGCATAACTGGACTTCAGCAGTGGACTGGTAAAAGCAGCAATGCTTCTCCTTCCCAGGAAGAGACTGTAGGTGGCAGCATTTTTATATGGGAAAAATAGAATTCACTTTTTTTAGTATCCAAGTTAAAGTCAGATCCTGAGCCCCTTGCTCACAGGCAGGAATATTTACTCTTGCAAACAGTTCCTCCCACGCAGCTATGTCAGCTAATGAAGTGTCCGTACAAGCCACCAATACTTTGGTCTAGACAAGAAGCTAAAACTTTTCTATCCCCTAACATTAAAGAACAGCACTCAAAAAGTCACTCAAATACAAATTTAGAAACAGATTAAGCAACTGAAGCTTGCAAAATAGCACTATGCCCTAGGAACGTGGCTCTTAATTTTAAACAGCATATTTTTACTACTTCCTAACCAGAATTATTTCAGCTTTGCAGAGAGGTATATGATCACTTTAAAATACTCCACACACCACACCCATCTCTAGTTTTAAAAGCGCTATTAAAAATTCATACAAGAATTAGCACTGGAGAAAAGTTAGCGAATAAACCAAAGTTAAAAGCAAGTTTCTTTCTTTCAGTCTGTTGTTCCAGATGCATCATCAGCATCTGCATGTTAGCAATTTTTCATTATTTATAAATGTACTGCAGGAACACAGCCAAACTACAAGCAAAGAAGTCCAACACACACATTTTTAAAAACAGGGAATGTGTCTTGGTTATAGAACAAAAGAACTCATTTTATCACTTGGCTTTACAGCTTGAGAAAATGGCTCCTGGTGTGCTGAACTCCATGATAAATGTGCCCCCTCTAGATCTTTATTGCCCCTGTAAATCAAAGGACTGACAGCAGTTAATAAGAAAGCTTTTGAGTGGTTTTGAAGTTTTGCTTTGTACAAATAAAATCTCATATTAAAGAATTTGCTAGTCCTCAAGGTGTGGAAAAATAAGTTTGACCAAAACCTGTTGTGCATTCTTTTTTTAACTGTTTGTTTCCACTATTTAAAAAATCAATTTGTAGCAAGGGCATGAGAATAAAATAAGCAAAACTCTCTGTACTGAGATATAAAACTTAAAGTCACTGACTTAGTTATTAAAAAAAAAAAAATTTAAAATCTCCCTGACATTTTTGTAACCTGTGATGTCTGGACAGGGCAACAAAATCTGTTCAGTATAAGACATGAAGGATTTTTCCATAGTTTTACATTACATGTTGACAATACTTCTACAAACTGTTTTTAACTAAAGAAAGCAATGGTTCTACATCAAAGTTCCACAGTGGCTCTGTTGTAGGGCGGATAGCATTACCTGAGTCACCAGCTAACCCACAGGTATGGACAAAAGATTTTAAACCCGTTGGCAGAAACTGCAGCAATATTCACAATGGCCAAATTACGTGAAGTACCAGGAGTTCTGTTTCTATACGTACCTTTGGGTCAACCAACAGCTCCCGACAGGGAAACAGAGCAATAAATTACTACAACGCAAATATTCAAAGATCATACCATAAAGTGAACAGATCAATTTATAATTACAGATTTAAAAGTTTAGAGATTACATTCTAGAAAAGACATTCGCAAAAGAATGGTTATTTGGAGGTCTTCAGAAGCAAACTGCAGTTTGGATGAGGACACTCTTTATGGCATCGTCCATTTTGTACACAGTGTCAATCAGCATTAAAGCAGCATATTAATAAGTGTCATTTAGGATTAGGATCAAAAGTATCAAGCATGAATATTTCCCAGCTGCACGGATCTAGCGTAGCCACAGTCCCAAGGATGCCACTTAGTGCTAGCAGACACAAGAACGTTACAGAGAAACAGCAAATCAGACTGAAGTGTTACCGCCTCCTACATGATTTACCCTCCTCCACAACCCCCAGCCTGGCCAGCCCACAGCCCACCACTGCTTACGCAATCTTCCTTCACACACCCTGCCCTCTGGGTATGTAGAGGACCCTCTTTATCTGGGAGAGACTCAGCAACGCAGATCATCAAACCTTTCTTCCCAAGGAGAGGCTACTAAGCAGCAAACAGCAGCTCTTTCTCAGGCAAGATGGAAAACCACACACTGAAAGCTATACACAAAGCAGGCAGTAAGTCTGGAGGGCACGGCCTACCGCACAGCCATCCAAGGCTCAGACCACGGCTTTGATGAACCCAGGATGTTACTGTGCCATGCTGGTATTTTCATTTAAAGCACTGCTATGTTTCTAACACTCATCATGGGAAAGAACACCTTGAAATACAAATTGAATGCACTCAGTAAGTGTATGCCCTCCCTAGTCTGTGGATAATCAGACTCTTCCGCGGTTCTGTCAAAAGAATTACATCCATTTGGTTTTGCCACTATTACAAATTTCCATTAATGCCCCCCTGTTCCCAACACTGACAGACTGAAAGGAGAAGGCAAGCGATAAGGCCACTAAAAGCATCCCTCAGCAGGGAGTCCACAAAGCCATGCGTGATGGCTGCCCAGAGAACATGCCACCGATCTAATAAAGATCCAGGCCCAAACGTGACACTGGACGTGTCTCAGAAATAAAATCCAAGTTTCTGAAACATCTAATTACACCACAGTTCAAAGGCAAAAAAAACCAATTCCTGACTGGAGGTCCAACGTACCTGAAGTAGGACTGTGATCCTCAGGGCTGAAAAAAGAGATCAGGACATGATAAAAGATGTAGAAGTCACTCAGAATCTGGATACCAACAGTTTTCTTCCTGCTGCTTCACAGTGGCCGACAGTAGCAGATTGTGGCTTAGAAAAGCCTACAAAGACATCCTTCTGTGCCACCAGTAAGTGTACCTTGCACGTGAGGAGAGTTTACAACACCTAACAGATCAAAAGGAAGACAGTAATGGCGAAAAGTGAATTCAGAATGAAGTTACAGGTGGTACCATTCAAGAGTGTTCACTTTCTGCAAAAGAGCATTCTTTTAAAGTGCGGTCATAACAGATGCTACATGAACGGACAGCTAGCTCAGTCATAGCACGTGTCCATCTCCACAAACAGGTCAGTGCTTCTTTGCTGCTGACTTCTCCTGCAAGGTTATCAAGACCATTCTTAAACAAAGACCAGAGGTTGGTTTAACATTTATAATCATTAATTCGATTTTTAAACTACTTTTTCAACCCACAAATTATTCTTAAACCTCTGAAAACAGTTATGTGTAAGTTTTAGGGGTTGTTTCTGTTTTTTTTGAACAGAGTCAAAGCCCAAAAATGATAGAAGCACGTGTTCCATTTAAACAACAAAACACAGCTCACTCCCTCCCCATTTTCAGATCAGCCACCAGGTGCTCACATACCACAGAACCTCTCTAAACTTGGAGTTTCAGCTCAGCCCTGAGCCAAATCATATATAAGTATTGATGTTTGCCACTCTACAGTTAAATTACATCAAGCATCAATGCAATCAACTCATTAGCTGTTTTTTATTGAGCACCAACATTCATTACTTACTTTTCAATTCTTTGATTAAGCAACATATTGCCTGTATTCCCAGTCTGCACCTACCAGCTGATTAGCTCAATAATACTGATAATCTTCTCAAGTCAAAAGAGCTGGGAAGGGAAGTAACTGAAATCCCTATGAGCCGACTCAATTTACTCCTTTTGTGTGTAACATCAATACACTAAACTATGAGCAATACAATCCAGAAAATGAAACTTCAAATGTGCTAAGTTAGAGACTAATTTTAACAAAAAGTCACAGCAGGTCATTAAAATGCCCCTTAATTGTCTCTAGATCAGACTCCCTTATCCTCCCACAACCTTCCTGGCATGCTGGGATTTTAAATCTCTTCTGACTGATGTAAGAACCAAGAACAGAATTGAAGCATGATTGTCACATACGGAGTCTGAATGCCAAAGGTCAAAACAGCTTACTGGTATGCTGGCCCACTGCTCCAAATTTTATATCTCTTCTGTCCCTCGGTTATTGCCTGACATGATTTAACAACTGTAATTCCTTATTTAACGATGTCAAAGGTTTTTAGGAAATTGACTGTATTTCACCAACGATATATTTCTTCTTGATTACAGAGTGGTTAAAATGATTTTAAACCAAGACAGCAAAATAAAGCAGTAATAAAATCAATAAAAGGTGCTTAAAACATTCCTTCTATTAGGTAATGGCATTTAAAATATCCGTAGCTTGTAATGGCACTTAGGATATGCCCAAAAATCAATGAGCTAAATTACTTATTGAACTAGTTAATTTGAACATCGAGTTTTATACCTATATTGATAAAACAAGCTACAGGAATGCTGGCTATATCTGAATTTCACGGTCAGATGTCTCCCTCTGCTGGAAAAAAAAAACCTTTAAAAACTCGACCAGGCACTTCATTTTCTAAAAGCGTTATCACTAAAACATGTAACGCCTAAAAAACTCCACGAGAGGTCTCTCATTCTCGTAGAGTTTGTAAAGCGATGCTGCTTTTGCTAAGATCTGCTAAGTATTAAAGGATGACAGCAACACAAAACCTTAGATTTTACCCAGAGTATTGCCACATAGTGAGACCTGACAGATATGCAAAAAAAACCAACACGCAATGTGGGAAAAGTGTAGAAAATAAGGGATACCATAATGTTTTGAGAATGTGAGAGTTGTGATAATTGCTTTGTTAATACTTTTCGTTAATAATTCCTCCATAGTAGATTCAGGAATAATAACCACAGGCTCAATTTTCTTGCTAGCAGTTAAGTATAAAACACAAGTTCTGTGTCTACCAGTTCCTACTCTTGAGGTGCACAATCCCTTCTACAAAGATCAGCCTAAGCACCCAGCTTACTTCCGAGTCTCTTGCTCCTTTACATCGAGGAAATCTATATTTCAGAGAGAAAAAATCATTTACAAAGTCAAAGAGGCTGAAGGATGTTGGGTTTTCCTACAAAACCAAGGTGCCCTAAGACAGGAGAAAGCAACCACTAACAGTAACAGATCTTTCTGCCTATTTACGTAGACTTTTATCACTGGAGTAACTATGGGGTTACCTGAAGCTCTGAAGCAAGAGCCAGAGTGATGGATTTTCCCAGCCGAGGCTGCAGCAATGACTGAAGTTGCAGAGATGGACGCAGAAGCTGAGGAGACCAGGATACCACTTTCTACATGCTATTAGCAATTTCAGTCTCCATCAAGATGAAAAGGCAGCACTCCTGCATTTCAAGCCTTTCGTCTAGCAGTAACAGTGGCTACAGCATCGCTGTGAAGCTGCTCTCCCATTTTTGGAACAGTCATGACAATTAAGAGACATTCCTGACTGCTGGAAGAGGGCAAATTCCACACATCTTCCAGGTGAGCAGCAGCAGGAGGGCTAGCCAGCCCCTGGCCCTCCTTCCCTGGATGGGTTACGGGACAAACGCTCTTCGAGGCATTGAATTAGGAGGTGGAGAAGGGCTGGCAGCCTCCCTCCAACCCTGCTGACAGGAATTACAGGTTGAAAGGGACCTCAGGGATCACCTGCTCCAACCTCTTTTGGTTGTTTAAATGAGATGGCCAGCACGCTATCAAGCAGAGCCTTAAGTGTCCAGCATAGAGGAATCCACCACTTCCCTGGGTAGCCTGAGGCGGCTCTGAGGAGACCTTAGAGCAGCTCCCAGCACTTGAAAGGGGCCGCAGGAAAGCTGGGGAAAGGCTTTTTACAAGGACACAGAGCAAAAAGACAAGGGGGAACGGCTTTAAATTGAGAGGGGGTAGATTTAGATTGGACATGAGGAAGAAATTCTTCACCATGAGGGTGAGGAGGCCCTGGCCCAGGCTGCCCAAAGAAGCTGTGGCTGCCTCGTCCCTGAAGGAGTTCGAGGCCACGTTGGATGGGGCTTGGAGCAACCGGATCCAGCGGAAGGCGCCCCTGCCCGCGGCAGGGGGAGCGGAACCGGCTGGGCTTCGAGATCCCTTCGAACCCAAGTACCGGGAGGCCCCTCACATCCCCCCGAGCGAGGCCGGCCCGCGCTCACCGGAGCGACGCGACTGCCCCAAGATGGCGCCGCGCCGCCGGCAGCGGGCACGCGCCTTCCCAAGATGGCGGCGGCTGCCCCTCCGCCTTCCCTTCCCGCCACCTCTCTAAGATGGCGCCCGGAGGGGCGACGGCGCCCTCTCCAAGATGGCGGCGCCGTCCCCGCCCCGCGCGCGGGGCAGGCTGGGCGCGGGGCCGCGCGGCGCGGAGCGGGCCTGGGGAGCGGGCGGTGCGGGCCGGGCTGGCGGCGGGGCGGCGGCAGCAGCGGGGCCGGGCGGGCGCCATGCCGGAGCTGGCGGTGGACCGGGTGGTGGTGCACCCGCTGGTGCTGCTCAGCGTCGTCGATCACTTCAACAGGTGGGGCCGGCCGCGCGGGTGAGGCGCTGAGTCACGGGCCGGGCCGGCAGCCGCGGCCCCGCGGGCGCTGGGGGGGCCCGGCGGGTTTGCGAAGCCGCCGAGCGCCTGGAGGTGGGAACGGGGAGAGCCCTGAGCTGGGGGGACCCGCGGGGATCGCGGAATGGATCGGGGGGAAGAGACCCCGCCGCCCATCCCGTCGCACCCCCTGCTCCAAGCGCCGAGCCCCTCCAGGGATGGGGCAGCCGGGGCCTCCCCGCCCTCCCGGCGGAACGTTTCTTCCTTATATCTAATGTGACTCTTCCCTCTCCCAATTTAAAGCCGTTGTCCCTCGTCCTGTCGCCCTAAGCCCTTGTAAAAGCCCCTCCCCGGCTTTCCTGGAGCCCCTTTCAGTGCTGGAAGCTGGTTTAAGGTCTCCCCGCAGCCTTCTCTTCTCCAGGCTGAACAGCCCCAGCTCTCAGCCTGTTCTCAGAGCAGAGGGGCCCCAGCCCTCGCGTCAGCTTTGTAGCCCTCCTCTGGACCGATTCCAACAGATCCATGTCCTTCTTATGCTGGGGATTCCAGAACGGGACACAGGGCTCCAGATGGGGATCATCGAGCCCAACTCCTTGTTGTTGTCTAAAGGCTTCTGGAATATTGCCGGGCTCGACACCCTGACTGCTTCCCTGCGAGCTGTTCCAATGCTCCTGCACCCTCTGGGTGAAGAACCTTTTCCCAATATCCAACTAACCCTCCTCTGGTACATCTTCCTGCCCTTTCCTCAGCTCCTATTGCTGATCACCACGGATAAACGCCTGCTCCTTCCCTTCTGAAGCTGCAATGAGATCTCCCCTCAGTCTCCTCCAGGCTGAACAGACCAAGAGTCTTCAGCTGCTCCTCATACAACTTCCCCTCTAGACTCTTCACCAGCTTTGTGGTCCATCCTGCTCCCTAAGACACAGCTGCTGGGAGCAGGGCTTGTTCCAAAGCTGAGCAGGGGGTACAGCACCTCCTTTTAAACACCTAGTGTCATTTGTGCCTGATTTAACTTAATTGTGCCACCTCACAAGCAGTTTCAATGTAAAAAAAAAAAAACCAAAAAAAATGTCGTAATGCAAACAAGCTCGCTATTGGGAAAGCAAATTGTGGGTGGCATCGAGCAGTCCAAGAGCTTACTCACTGTTTTATAGCCCATTGTCCTGCGGAGAGGCGGTAGCGGGGCTTACTTGGGGTCACATTCCTCCTCCTGAGCTGCATCGTACTGTAGAGTCCTCATTCTGCATCACGTTATGACCACGTTATTCTGAGGGCACCACAACCCCTGGATGTGAATTAACAATCATAATGCCTCTTCTTCTACTCCAACACGCATGCTGTTTCACTTGTGAAAACTACATGAACCCATGCAGTGGTCTGCTGCAACCTCCTTCCCTGAATCAACCTTTTTGTTGTAGGAACTGACAGTCTTTTTCATTTAGAATAGGAAAAGTTGGAAACCAGAAACGTGTTGTCGGTGTGCTGCTGGGCTCCTGGCAGAAGAAAATACTAGATGTGTCCAACAGTTTTGCAGGTGAGTTTGGGTGTCCTGCCCTTGTTCAACCCTATTGAATTATTTAATAGCTGAATTGCATTTAGGTTTCTTTAAGCCACCCTGCCACAGCACAGATTGTTCCCCATACCTAACAAAAAATGCTAACTGCTGTCAAAAATACACCTATTCCAGCCAGTCCTGTGCCGCAGCTTCCCTGTAATATTGTGCAATGTGGAATGTTTTGGATGTAAACCTCTTTTAAAATGCTGGTGAATGTTTTGCCGCAGTGGATCCACTGACCTCTACTGAGTGATCAGTGTCTTAGCGTGTCGTACTGAAATCACAGCTGTCGGTGCTGATGTGGCTGTCATCAACTTGTGTAAAGAGTTATTGTGTATTTTAACTTTACTTCTCTTCCTTAGATTTTGTCCAGTGAAATACTGGTTCATTTCCTACATATGTTGTTCGTAGTTTTGAAATAGTTTCCTCTTAAATGGTAAAAGTAGTTCTTGAATGCATGGCTTTTGCTGACCCATTTGTGTTAGTTAGATCATTTCCTTCCCAGTGGGGCTACTCTGTGACAAAGCAAAATTGTCTCAGACTTTGACAGTTTATTTGGAGTTCTTCTCCCAAGTGTAGACTACTTTTTTCCAATTTTTTCCACTGGAGTTGAAAGGAGGGGTTTGGGGTCTTTTTGACAGCCTTTTTGGCTATGAAGCTTTTACAATATGTGTATATTAAAAGACTGAGGCCAGTCAGTGTTCTCAGAACTGAGCCTGTACACATGCTAACTGACAAAATAACCAGTCATTTACTCAAGGGTAAATAGTCCTTAAAGTGCCTCGTGATGTTCTGGTGGCACATAAAAGCAGTGATGACATGTTCTACACTGAAAACTAATTTTTCTCTAAGCAGACTGCTGTTGATCAACGCAAAATTAAATCTGCTGGGACACTCAGTTTATCGTACCAAATGCCTGTGCACACTATTGAGGCACCTTTGTCTGTGGGAGGATTTCTCTCTGACGTGGGATGGTGTCCCACTGAGGATAACCCTCAGAACTCTTTGCATTTCATTCCTTAGTTCTGAACTGTTGGTCATTATGAGGCGGCCTCTGCCTGAGAGAATTGACTGGCGTGGCAGGTTAGCTTGTGCAGTGTAGTGTTGCAGGAGCTGATTAAAACCCACTCTCCTTTGGCAGCCGAAGATATCCTAAAACAGTATTTCTACAAATGTTTTCACTCTGGAAGTTGAATTCTTAAATATTTATATTTTTTGGTTTATTCCCAGTACCTTTTGATGAGGACGACAAGGATGATACTGTGTGGTTCCTAGACCATGACTATCTGGAGAACATGTATGGGATGTTTAAGAAGGTCAACGGTAAGTTGAAGTCTTCTTGCAGTCAGGAATATGCTTGTAGAACATTTCAAGACTCTGTATAGGGAAGTGAATTCATAGTAAGGTAGAGAGTTAATTGCTCACATAACAATCATATAATGCTTTGGGTCGGAAGAGACCTTAAAGATCACCCAGTTCCAACTCCCCTGGCATTGGCAGGGACACCTTCCACTGGATCAGGGGGCTCAAAGTCCCATCAAGTCCCATCCAACTTGGCCTTGAACACCTCCAGGGATGGGGCATCCATGATTTCTCAGGGCATCCTGGGCCGGTGCCTCACTACCCTCACAGGAAAAAATAAGAAGCCACTCCATGCTAATTCCTTGCATGGCTTCACTTCCACTTATGATTTTCTATAGGTTAATTTGTGCAACTATTTTGTGTTGTTAACACATTAATTCATACCTCGCTAGTTTACCCAAGTCTCCTGACTGCTTTGTATCTTCAGAAGAATTTGGATTTCAAAAACGCTGTTATTTCTGAAGACTTTCAAACTTTCCTCTCTGTAACCCATTCCACACAGATGTGCCCTGAAATTATTTTTTATGAACATAAACATTACAAACTCACATTTTAAGTAGTTACTCTACTGGCTTTTTGACACTGCTTTAAGAAGTGTCTTCACTGCTCAGTTTGAGACTTCCGAGCTGAATGTTTGGTCGTAACTTCAGTGTTCTCAGCCCTGGGAACAGTTGTCATTCTCATGCTACCATTTGCATCTCTAGACTTTTTGTATTCTCAGCTGTCAAGAGTTTCGCACTGTCATATCCTGGTACCTGCCAAATTGATGAAATATGAAAAATAGTCCAGTTTAGTTGAGAACTTAGAAGTAAAGTTATATATGTGATTAGTAAGCTACAAGAAATAGGCACAATCAGTAAGCTGTCTTTGTCACTAGCCATGTCATTGTCACTGCCTACCGTGATTCATTCCCCCTACTTTACACTTGGTCCTACACGCATCAGGTTTTCACCCTTCATTTGCTAATCCAGTCGCTGCCTAAATCTTTCTGCTGTTGTCTTACCACGTGATTCTGATTTTCAATCCTTTCTTGTTTTGCTCAGCTAGAGAAAGAATAGTTGGTTGGTACCACACAGGCCCTAAACTGCACAAGAACGACATCGCCATCAATGAACTGATGAAAAGATACTGTCCTAACTCTGTAAGTGTGGCACTTCCCACCCCTCTACCCCATCTTCTCCCAAATGGGGGTTCTGGGAACGCTTGGCCCCTACCTTTGTTACTGGTGATACAGCATGTTAAAGACTGGGTAGCTGTAAAGTGACTGAGGAACTCAGATCAGTCTTTTGAAACAGCTACAGATGTCTTTTCTCAGTGCCTGAAGTTAACCCCTCTGAGCAGCCCGTGTACCATTGCTGTGGACTGGAGAGCCAGCTTGGGTATTTCTGTCTAGTCTTTGCATGAAAACTGGTTTTCTGAAACATTTCCTTTTCCCTAAGGTGTTGGTGATTATTGATGTGAAGCCTAAGGACCTGGGGCTGCCCACAGAAGCCTATATTTCGGTTGAAGAAGTTCACGATGTGAGTATTTAACATGTGTCTCTGTGTTTTCCTAGGAAAAGGGTTTCCATTAGAAGATGGCTGTTAGGATTGCCTTGTTTGCTGAGGGATGCACATCCCGTGACATCCTTCAGAAAAACCCATATTTTATAATCCATAGGGGATGTTGCACTCACCAGGGAGGACCTGTGACTTGCAGCCAAAATCTACTGAAGTAGGGGTTAAATCCCAGTCATAATCCACACATTTGTAATTAAAGCTTTCATCTACCAGTGCTCTTGGAAGAAAAGCTCTGTGCTACTGTTTCCCCTAAGGACTTCCACAGCTCTAACTGTCCTTGTAGTTTAGATACTTCTTCCCTGTTTCTGTTATGTCAGTGGCCATGAAGAAAGTCACAGAGAGGAGCACTCTTCAGATGTCCCTTTTACATTGTCAGCCTGTTCTCAGAGGTGTTTGGAGTATTGCTTGCTTATTCGTTTGTGTAGTGCCGGTGCTGAGTAGTTAGGTCTTGCGTGAGCAACGCTGACTAATCGCTTGCAACACCGTGCAGACAAACAACATCCAGTAGTTAGTCAGCTTTAGATTTTCATCTGCAATTGTTTTATTTAAATTACATTTTGGGTGTATATAAGAAAGTTTCATTTCTTTGCCCTCACTACGGAGGAGAAGCTGCTTCCAGTATTGTAGATCTTGTATCTGCAGGATTGGTTCTTAGTTTTGTGAATGCACAACAGCCCCAGTGGTGCTTTCTGTTTTGACATCACATAGGTAAAACTCATTCGCAGAAATTCAGCCTGTGTGTCTTTTAAATGTTTTCCTTAAGCACCCATGTGTAGATTGTAATTTTAATGCAACCCCTCCATATTAGTCTTTATTTTCTGGATCTGCCTACATGCTTCTAACTGGCTGAAAGCAAGTATCAGGATGACAGTAGCTGCCCTACTCTTTGGGTGTCAGACAGCCGTATCGGCTCGCTGGCTGCGCTTTGGGACCCGCACTCAGCCCTGTCCTCGCTCTGATTGTCTCCTGTGTCCTTGCACCTCTCAGGATGGCACTCCGACCTCCAAGACGTTTGAGCACGTGACTAGCGAGATCGGAGCAGAGGAGGCAGAGGAAGTTGGTGTTGAACACTTGCTACGGTAAGTGTCTTTAGCATGAAAGCGTTCCTGAGACTCACACAGTAGTGACGCGATCCATCTGGCATCTCCCAGTGCCAGCTTCCTGCAGGAAACGTGCTACGTAACTGTTAAGAGTGTCCTCATTTAGCAGTCTTGCCTGGCATGTTCACTCCTTGCTGGAGATGTGTAACTGCCCACTGAAACTCTATCAGATGGTGGAAACTACATTTTCGAGCTATCAAAGTGGAGAATATTGCAGCGTTTGGAAGCGTTCCCAGCTGCTGTGTCCCTCGCAGAGCAGGATTGGGGGGGGGTGTGGCTGCTGGGGCTCTTCAGTCAGAAAACAGAGCAGTCGTCCTGTACAAACCACGCCACCTTCTCACCAGTCAGAAGTCCCGTTGTTCATTTCTCTCTCTCTAACTGGTGTTACAAATAGTATTCCAAATATTAATACGCCCACCGCAGGGTACTGCAAGGATCTATTTTAGATACACTTTGTAACGCCCATCAGTTTGTTCTCATTCTTTGACTTGAAGCATTCATTTCAATTGTACCTCAGCTGTGCTTCAAACCGCTTCTCTTTTTAAGCTGGAAGGACCTCTTATGTGAGTATGCCACCTCCTATGAGAATGAAAAGTTATGTTCTAATGCCAATTCTTTCTGTTGTGGATGTTTCAGAGATATCAAGGATACAACGGTGGGCACACTGTCCCAGCGGATCACGAATCAGGTCCATGGCTTGAAGGGACTGAACTCCAAGCTTCTGGACATCAGGAGCTACCTAGAGAAAGTAGCCATGGGCAAACTCCCAATCAATCACCAGATCATCTACCACCTTCAGGATGTCTTCAACCTGCTACCGGATGTCAACCTGCAAGAGTTTGTCAAGGCCTTCTATCTGAAGACCAATGACCAGATGGTGGTAGTTTACCTGGCGTCTCTTATCCGCTCTGTGGTTGCCCTGCACAACCTCATCAACAACAAGATTGCCAACAGGGATGCAGAGAAGAAAGAAGGACAAGAAAAAGAAGAAAGTAAAAAGGAGAGAAAAGATGAGAAGGACAAGGAGAAGAGCGATGTCAAGAAAGACGAGAAAAAGGAGAAAAAGTAAAATGTGTAGTTTTTTTATTTGTAAATTAAAAATCTTGTAAACTAAATCACTTTGATGCCGGGTTCTTTTGTTGGAAGAGTCAGGGCTCTGCTTTCTTCTACTTTGATACCTGCTTTTTGTCTTCATTAGAACATGG
The DNA here is from genome assembly GCF_032191515.1 of Phaenicophaeus curvirostris. Lineage (NCBI taxonomy): Eukaryota > Metazoa > Chordata > Aves > Cuculiformes > Cuculidae > Phaenicophaeus > Phaenicophaeus curvirostris. The sequence continues at coordinate 18,158,352 of NC_091405.1, forward strand.
CTGGATAGATCTCCAGTTGGCACTTGGCATGACAAGCAGACAGTTGCTGTGGGGTGAGCCTGGCAGTTTGGGGCTCAGCACTGGACGGGGAGAGGGTAAAAGCCAAGGGGAAATCTTTTAAGCACTGCACTCATCCATCCCCCAGGGTGCCTTCCAGGAGCGTTAGGCCAACAGCTGAGGCTTGCAACCACTGCTGTGTTAGCCTTTGTTCTTGCTACTTGTCTTCTGCCTGTTCACTGCTGGGCAACACCCGATTTATCGGCATCAGTTCATTTCTGAGCTGAGGAGGAGGCACTGAGTTGGGAAGTGCCACTGAGAGGTGCAAAGAGGCTGTTGTGGCTGCTTTCTGCCAGCTCTACCTTGTGCTAAGCCAGTGAAATTTAATTTCTCCTGTCCTTCCTCGCTGGCCAGTGAGGAGATGGAGCTTGACTGTTTTGTTACCTGACGCTTCAAAAAAAAAAAAAAAGTAGGCAAAACCGATCCTCCTGACTCATGGGATACGCTGTGGGGTGGAAACACAGAGCGGGGAGAGAGAGACATGAGGGCATGCTGCTCTGGTGAGGAATGGAGGTTGTGCACAGTGCTGCCACACTGAGGAACATCTTCCTCCTGTAAAACATGGTCATAGCCATATTCTGCTCACCATGTGCCTAGGCGTGAGGATTTTTCAGGAGCGATTCCTTGCTAATTAGCCAATCCCATGAAATAGACAGCGGTGGCGCGTTGCTGCTGTCACGGCTTCCACCGCTCCGTGCCAATGAAGGAACCGGCTTGGCTGCCTTCCTGGGGCGGTAGCTGCGCTGCGGCTCTGCACAGAGCACGCCGGAGCCCGCGTTTGCTCATTCTTTATGGTGAAAACATGGCAGCACCAAAACACAGTGGCCTCAGCAGAGCACAGTGTGATATCATATCAGCCTCATTACACGGTGCCACCAGAGCAGCCACAGCTGGAACCTGCTGACCCACACCAGGGGGACAGGGAAGGCCGTGCAAGTCTCTGCCCTCTGGGCCAAAGGGACAAAAGTGGACAAGGCGTGAGTGGTGCCCGGCGCTTCAGGACGTGAGCCACAGCCGTGCCAGGAGATTACAGAGTGCCGGCTGCCTGCCCGCAGGGATTGAAGCACTTCGGCAGGGATTAGGCTGGCACCCGCGGTACCACACTTGGCAAGGATCTCTCACAGTGCGCCAAAAGTACAGACTTAAAAAACCATCCAACCCAAAAAAACACCCCAAACCCACACAAAGAACCAAGCAGCCAAGGCAGCTGCTGAAAAGCAAAGTCACAGCAAAATTACTGGGTGCAGGCTGGCCGCTGGTGATATGAATAGCGGGTTTGTTTAGTTCTGCTTGTGTTGGAGTTCTTTACTAACACCACCAGCCTATGGCTGATGGCTCTTTCACCTGATTCTGTTCCACCAGTGCCCCTCTGGCTTTCACACGGTGACACGGGGAGGCAGCTCCAGCCCTGGCAAAGCATCCTGGAGACGTTTTTAGCTGAGTGTGATTATAGGTTGGGTGAAGGCAGGCAGGAGCGCTGCGCCCAGCCTGACACTCCTGCACCGTGCGGGCACAGAAAAAAAAGAGGTGGTGTTGACAATCCTGCTGCCGAGTTGTGGGCACCCAGCACAGCCCTTCAGCCCCAGAGGCTGCATGGGGCCGTCTCCCGCACGACACACCGACCAGGGACACGCACCACGGCAGCTGCTTATCCTTTATTGCACAAGAAGTCGGCGTCGCTGAGGCAGGATGGTGCAGTACAAAACTATCCAGTTACCGGTCAAAAGCTATTGCAATGTCTTGTATCCACAGACTTCCCTTATGTACAGCTATGTACACCAATGCTCACACGCATCCTCCCCCTGGGGCAGGGCAGGCAGCAGTGGAGGTGGCATCCAGGCACGGGGCAGAGCCCTGGTCCTGCCCTCAGCCACAGCTCCAGAAGCTCCTGCCACCAGCCTGGCCCGTGACAGAGGAAACGCAGGGAGTTTGGGTTGAATCCACGAACGAAGCAAAGGCCAGATGTGCCCAGAACGTGGATGGAGCCCCCAGGGCTGCTGGTGGAGCACCAGCACCGAGCAACACACCTCTTTATATTAAATACAGCAGCACAGGGGCCACACCCTGGTCACTCGACGCACACAACAGACACGCTGGGCCAGGCCCTGGGCCTGGGTGACCACGGGCCTGGTGCAGGAAGGGGCCCTCCTGGCCCTTGTGCAGTGCATCGGCCCCGGCGTCACCTGGGGATTCTCTGTTACCTTTGCTGGGTGCCAGATAGGGCCCAAACGAGACCTGAGAGTCGGTTCAAGAGCCATTTCATTTCCTCGCCTGCATGTATTAAAACACCATGAAAAGGCAGAAAATACTAAGGGGAAAAATAGCCTGTGCCAAAACCAGATCTCGTGTAACTGCGAGGGGGGACCAGGGAGCCTCAGCGCACCACGCGCTGCCTGCCGAGGCCCAGGTCTTCGTCCCATCCCCTCTGTGCCAGCCCACGCCCGTCACAAGCCGAGCAGAGCCAGGCTTTCACAACCACCTCCCCGTGATGCCTCAAATGTGTTTGGGGAGGGAAACACAGACACATTTTCCCCAGAGCTGCATTAGTGCAGATCTCGCACAGAAACAAGAGCAACAGTGTCTGCAGGTGCCTGCACACCATCCCACGGAGAGGGCTTGGCCCTGGGCTCTGTGGGTGCCAGCAGGCAGCACCTTGTGGCCAGCAGCGCTCCAGGGCCCTCCCCACCCTGGGAAAGCACCAAAGCTCCATCATTCCTGTCCAAATCCTTCCGTCTCCTCAATCGCATAAAGCAGCTTCTCCTTCAGCTGTTCGTAGCTCTTGTAGGGAGGGAGATCCAGACGGTTAAAGCTGGAGAGACAGCAGAGGCTGTGAGTAGCACTGCCAGCCCAGTTCTCCTCCCACAGCAGAGTCCCCTCCAGCCTCAACCACACACAGCAGCTACGGCAAAACGCACAGCCCAGAACAGCAGCTACATCCCACAGGAACATGGGCAGAGGGGACAGAGGGCACCAGGGGCTCACACAGCCCCACAGGGACTGCCAGCAGTTGTCCCCGTGTGCTCCTGATGAGGCCAAGGAGAAACAACTTACCACGTATGGCTCCGAGGCAGCCATGTCTCTTTGCCAACTTTATCGATGCAGAATTTCTGGGGCCCGTTGCTGCCTGTTAATTATGAGCACAGCAAATCTCATTATATGACCAGGAGCTGAAAAAGAAAACCCTCCAACATGCTGTAAGCCAGCAGATCACATCGCATGATCCGAGAGATACATCAGGGCATAAATCCATGGCAGCAGTCACTGCCTGTTCTGACCCCCTTGTAGAGAGGATATACAAAAAAGAGGAAAGCTGAAAAGCTCATTCACGGCACAGAGAGATGACGGCGCGGCTTCTAAGCAGGATGGTTAAATAGCATGCGCTGAAACATATTTATCCATAGACCCACAGGACATAGCGGGTCCATCCAAGAGTTTTAAAGGACCTGGCTCAGGAAGTCTGAGTCACTGAGGTCGCTTTTCAACAGATTGTGAATGCTGGAGAGGTTCCAGCGGGCTGGAAAAAAAGCTAATACGCCAGCAAGAATAAATGAGTGGTCTAAGTTAGCTGGTTAGCTTGACACCGATTCCAGGAAAGTAAGGGAAAGGCTGGTACGGGCCCCAAAAAGCAGCAAATTAAAAGATGAGAGCAGAATAATACCACACTCTGGTATTCTGGAAAAGGGGCTTCATCACACAAGAATCAAAATTGAATAAAAAGTCAAATTAATTCAAAATGAGGTTAGAAGCTGGATTGACAAAGTTAACTGCGCTGGCACAGTTCACAGCTAAGGAATTTGTCTGGGTGCAGTGCACCAGCAGACTAATCGCCACGCTCAGACCTCGCAGCTGCTTCACTGCTTACGTGCTGTGGGCTGTCTTGGAGTGTGCGAAGGAGATAGGGACAGCCAGATCCCACTTGCTGTCCCCTGTGCACAGCCACTGCGTGTCCCCCCAGGACATCCCACCCAAGCTGGGCGCCCAGGGGCTGGGAATACGCACCGATGAGTTCTGCAAACCCCCCGACGGGCAGGCGGCACGTCCCAGTCACAAACTGCAACAGCCGGATCCTCTTCTCGTTGTCCATCTCTTTAACCACCTACAAGAAGAACGAGGCAGGAGATTGGGATCCCCGTCACCCCCAAACCCACAGCCCAGCCGGGCCTGGGGCACCGGCCCGCAGCACCGCACCCTCACACTCAGACACAGCCCAGGGTGGTGCAGCACGCCGGGCACATGGCCCAGCCCTCACCTCCAGTCCTGCATCCTCGGGGACAAATGCGTCCCTCCTGTGAGGAGCAGCTCTGCCCAGCCCTGCCCTCATCCAGAGCCAGTTTTGACGCCTTTCTCTCCTGGCCAGCAGCGAGCAGCACTGCCTGAAATGGCACAGCTCTCCTCCACATCCCCCTCTCCCATCATCCTGCCCCAGAGCAGCAGCTATTGCTAGAAGTATGCTGACCACTAAGTGCTGCCTGCTGTCTCCGGCCGTGGTGCCGGCTCCTCTGCCAGCCACAGCCAAATGCTTCTTGCTGAACACGTGCTCGAGGTTGCGTTTGTTCTTCCTGACAGCCTGGCGAGGCTGCCTGCCCCGGGCCTGGGGCAGGGGATGATCCCAGAGGGACGGAGGCGCTGCCGGTGCTGGGACTGACCTGCCAGAACCACTGGATCTGTTTGCTGTTCTTGGTGTAGTGCCGGTAGATGGTGTTCTTCTGCCAGTCATTCATGTCGATCTCCTGCATGCCGCACAGCATCAGCTGGGGACAGGGGACAATCAGCGAGGGGATAAAACCAAGGCCCTACACCCCTGCTTCAGAGCACCGACTCCTCTGGTGCTGGGCTTCACAAGGTGCAGGCTCCAGCACTTGGCAAGGGAGGTGTCTGAGAGGAATTCCTCGCCTCCAAAGAGACATTTTCTAGCTAACAGACCCAACAGACCCAACCTGACTACTTGGGGTGGGGAAGCTCCATCAGCAGAGCTGAAGGGTTGGGGGTGTGAACGGAGCCTGTGAGCTCTGCCATCACCATGAGACGCTGCCGGGGCAGCAGGGTGGGAAGCACCAGTACCCCCAGGCCCCACCCCAGCGCAGGCACCAGCTCACCTCCAGCTCCTTCTCGTCAAAGTACCGCAGCCACTCCAGTGGCACCACCTCATTGAAGCCATCCAGGAAAGCCTTGGTCTGCTCCTCCACGCCCCGTGTGAACCTCCAATCTGTCAGCAGCCTTGGGGGGAAGGCAGTGGTCAGCGAGCAGCCAGTACTGCTGGAATGGGGAGCCCCACCATCCCTCCAGCCACCAGGGCAGGCCCCAGGAGCCACAGGGATGCATGGGCAGGGGGAGAAGGGATCATGTAAATCACTAGGGCACCCTTCAATTTCCACTAGCAAGTTTCTCTCTTCTTCTCCAAACCCACGAGCAGCAGACAGCCCTGAGCCCAGACCAGCAGCTGTCAGGGGCCAAGGGGTGCAAATCTCCACATTCCCTGGCCAGAGCCTCCCACCAGCAGGAGACGGCCCTGCAGCCCCCAGTTAGCCCAGCAGCGGAAACGCAGAGTGAGCAGCTATGGGAGAGGGAGAAGTCTCACCCTCTCTCCCCTCTCCTCTTTCCTGAAAGCACTGGCAACTGCCCAGCCAGCAGCGAGCCAGACCACAGCGCAGCTCGGCCAGTCGCGCCAGCCCATACTTGTCACAGGCCACGTAGCCCAGGGAAGTGGCCACGTCCCAAGCCCCAAGTTCCCACCCCACAAGTGCCCTGCAGCAGGGGAGTCGGGACCACCACTCACATGATGTACTCCTCCTTGTTCTCCTCCGTCACCCGGATGCTCTCGCCACCCTCCTTCAGCTCGTGGGTGGTCACCTTGCCCAAGATCTCCATATCCTGGATAAAGTACAGCTCCAGGCCGCACTCCTCCAGGCTGTTCTCCCTGTGGGAGGATGTCAGGATGTGATTTCTGATGGAGGCACCTGGCAGCAGCGAGGGGCCATGGGGAGGAGCGGTGCCTCCCCAGCAGCAGGACGGGCCCCAGGCCGGGAAGGAGCACAGGGCACTCACTTGGTCCAGACAATGGAGTTGTAAAACTCTGGGTCGATGGATTCCAGGTCCTTCAGCGTGGGCCGCTTGTTCAGCATTCGCTTGTAGAAAGGCAGCGTGAAGCCAGTATCAATGAACTTCCCGTGATACAGAGCCTTTGGTGGGGAGGTGACATCAGGTCACAGAGGACTCCAGGACAGACCCACAGGGTGAGACCGGGCTCCACCACTGGGGCAGCCATGGGGCCGAAAGCAATCGCTCCTGGGGTCCCAGAGCTGCGGCACTCGCTCACGGTTGGCAAATGTGATGGGGAGGAACGGTTTTTTCCCCTCCAACAGTGCAGCCTGCGGGCAGCTCGCCCAGTGCGGGTGTGCTCGCAGCCCCTCTCACCTCCCTACCGCGAATTCCACCGTGTCTCCTCCCCTCGCAGCTCTATTAAGAGCACTTGTTTAAACAGAGCTGTGCTGCGGCTTCCCTGAATCCCTGGCTTCCAGGAGCCCCAAGGCAAAGGCAGCCAAAAATAATGCAGACGCTTGTCTAGAACGGCTCAGCGGTGAGTAATAGTCTGGGGTTTTATTGGTATCCTGCAACGCGCAGGGTAGGACGGAGCAGCGCGCAGCCACCTCCCGTGCACACCTCGCAGGGCTGTGGGCCAGGGACCCTTCCCCGAGCTCACGGAGCCCCTGGCAGCCCCTCTGCCAGCCCGGGACTGGGCGGCCTTCCACACGTTGGCCTCGGGGAAATGTGAGACAAATGGGAGGAGCCACTCTGGGGCTTGGGCAGCTGGAAAATCTCACACTGCTGGAGCTAAAAATAGTCCCTGGAGCTGCAGACCCGACAGCACCTGGGGTGGCAGCCAAAGACCTGGAGCCATCCCCACCGCACAGCCCCTGGGAAAGTAGGTCCTCTCCGGCCCCAGAGAGGGGGGGATTTGAAAGCCATTCCCAGGATTTGAAATGCATCACCCCCAGGCCCTGCTCCACAGCCCACGGCCCCACACCTGGGCGAGGAGCAATTTAAGGGGGGTGAGCTAAGCCGAGCACAGCCGCAGCACGCAGAGCTGCCACAGCCCCACAGATCAACCCTGTCTCCTGCAAGGCCCCTGCTCCATGGGGTGGACATAAACAAAGCGTCTCATCTCCCTTTGCCTCCCTGACCCCTCCTGCCCCACCATCCCCTCGCTGCTCGTACCATGGCGATGAAGCGGCCAATGAAGCGGAAGTAGGTGAGGTGGTCGGGGTTGATGGAAGAGGCAGGGTTGATCTGCAGGCAGTAGTTATTCTTGCCGGCGTACTCGAAGAGGCAGTACATGGGGTTGAGCACCTCGTGGGACAGGAGGAAGAACCACTCCCTGGAGAGAGAAGAAAGGGGAGCGTGGTGACGAGCGGCTCGAGCCGGAGCACCCAGGGGCTGCGCAGGGAGGCTGCACCCCAGCAGAGGGGACAGCAATGCACCTCCATAGTGTACCCTGCACAAAACAGGCATCCATCTCCTCAGTGTGCCGGTGCAGGCACTAGTGTGACTTGGTGAGGGCGTCCTCCACCCCAGGAGTGCTGTGCACGGCTTGTGAAGGGCTCCTGGAGACACCAGCATGAAAGATTCTGGTTTGCCGGAGGCCCTGCTCAAAGCACTGGGGATTCCAGCAGGCAACAGGGATCTTGAGTGGCTCCATCCCCCCCAGGCTGCTGTACACACACACACACACACATTTGTGCACACACCCATCCCGAGCCTCCCCGCACAGCTCAGACAGCGTGGGACAGGCACTGTCTTGGCTTTGCTCTCCCAGCCGCACGGGGATACAAGAGTCCTCGGACGCAGAGGCAGCCCCAGCATCCCGTCCGTGGTTCTACCCTGTGGTAGAACAGCATGACGTAACCTACCATAGGGTAAAACCACTGGCAGGACACAGAGAGAAGCGGAGAGCAGGAGCCCCTGCACCAGAGCTGGGGGCAGCGGCACCATGAAGGAAGAGCAGGCGAGAGCGGCAGCCGGGGGCAGTGGTAGGTACACACTCCCAGCGAGCTGTTTGGAGCTGATGGGGACAAGGGGGCCCCTCCGGCTGAGACACAGCCCGTGTTGTGCAGTAACACCATCCTCAGGTCCGGCAATGGAGGCTACAGGCTCGTAGCAACTCCATCCCACCACATCCGCCCTGGCACACACCAAATATCCCATAAAACAGCAGAGACCACCAGCTGCAGGGAGAAGAAGCCACTCAAACCATCACCTCCACGCCCCAGGGGTAGTAGGCGCTGGCACTCAGTGCTGGGGGGTGCAGGAGAGCCCCAGTCAGGTCCCTCAGTCCTCTCTGCCAGGGACAAGCTGCTGAGATGCTTTCAAGATGCGCCACCATTCCCAAAACTCACAGTTTCCCATTCAAACACCTCTGGGCTCCTCCACCAAGCTAGGGACCCCCAGAGCAGCTGCCGGACAGGCTCCCCTGCCCACACTGCCCTTCAGGGATTCATGCCGCAGGCAGGGCACAGCTCCAGCCAGCAGCAGGCACGTGTTCCACCACAATGGCACTCACCTAGCAATGCCACCATAGTCCAGGCCCTCCTCTCCTCGCATGATAATGTATAGGCGACGCCGCAGGTCATACGGCTTCATGTTCATGATCTGGTGAGAAGCAAGGGGCAGCATCACCGCGGGCTGATGCGAGTGCCAGCTCCGCACCTCCCTGGGCTCTGCAGCCCCTGCACCTCCTCACCTGCTGGAAGGAGTCCTCGAAGAGCGTCTGTCGGGAAACACTGATCTTCACATGGCTGGGCAACGCATTCGACTATGAGTAAGGCAGAGACACAAGGCTTTGTGCAGGCTGCCAGAGCAGCTCTCCCTGCCTGCGCCTGCCCAAAGGGTCAGGCTGTTCTTGCACCCACCCAGCCCAGCAGCCTCTAAGCTCCCCGGGCCCTTCAGCTGCTCTACTCACGTGGCAGAGGAAGCGGAACTGGTGGTACTTCCAGCGAAAGCTCCGGTCATACGCCCCTGGGGAGCCACCCTGCTTGCTCCTGCAAAAGCAGCACAGGCTTTGGCTCAGCATCCTCCACTGCTACAGCACAAGCTGCCCCAGCAGCCTCATTGCTCACCAGGCAGGAGGAACATCTCCAGGGTGCAGCTCTGCTTCATCAGAGCCAAATGTGAGTCCCTAAACCCGCTACTTGGCTTCCCTGCAACAAAGCTGACCCAATCCTCCCGCTCCATGTCACGACCACAGAAGGCACAAGCTATGAACAGGCAGCTCAAGTCCCAGCTCCCAGTACACAGTGAGGGGCCCAGCCCTAAGTGCTTACCCAGACTCAAACCCAGGCCGTGGGTCCTTGAAGGTGGTGGTGCGAGTGTTGTGGTCCACAAAGTAGCGTACACCCTCATTCGTGTACTTCATCTCCCAGCCGGGCGGCAACGGCGGTTCCTGGATCATCCTGCCAACAAGGAAGGGGTTATTGGACATGAACCTCAGGCATCTCTCGTCCTGAACTGAGGCCCTCTGAGTGGCTGCCCTTGGGGACCACCTTCCGTTTGCAGCTCCGTGCCAGGCAAAAGGAAGGATTCGTGGTACTAGATTACCGAGCACTTGTCTGTGCCCCAAGGTTGAAGCCCTACTCAGCCACGGCCAGCACAGGAGCAGCCACAGCTACGGCTTTGCTCTCTGCAGAAGAGGTGGCCTCAGTGGACACTTGGACTAGGTCCTCAGCTGGGGCAGGTCTCTGAAGTGCTGCAACCCAGGGCTCTCAGAAGCCCAAGCAGAGCCCTGCGGGAAGGTGACAGGGCGAAAGAAAAGCCCCTTTTTCTCCCTAGAGAGCTCTGCAGTGCTTCCATTGCCTGCTCTGCAGTTCCAGGGATTTCTTCTTCTCTCCCCTCAGGTCCCACAGGCAGGAGAGCTCCCAAGGGCTGCAGAGCCCAACTCTCCTGGGCCCAGCACTGCCTGCAGTTCTCAGTGCCCGCTCGGATGCCCAGCGAGGACAGCTCTCAGCACTCAGTAGCCCATCGCATGGACCTTCAGGAACCGCAAGCCTCCCCCCTGCTCTCCCTGCAGGCTGCCTACCCCTGCGTGCGAGGGTCTTCCCACTGGGTGGTCCGTGTGTTGTGGTTCACGTAATACACTCGCCCATTGTCCTGTCTCTTCTCTAAGAGAAAAGGGAGAGGAAACGTTAGCTGGAGCATGCTGGCCAGCACTGACTGCCACCCTAACCCTGGCAACAGCCCTGCCCTTCCCAGCTCATGAGAAGTTTGTCAGCTCTGGCCATTCCAGATCTCTCCAGCGCTGTCTTGGCTTGTTGGGAAAAGGTTGATAAAGAACCCTGTATTTCCTGCTGCCAGAATGGCATGAGAGGCGTGCTCAGCCAAACACCTCGCTGGACAGGCAGCATATGCACCCTCCTTGGACATGTAGTGTCCTGCAAACACTGCATCCCTCCAGGTGGATCTGCAGCTGCTTTCTCAAATGCATCCGAACTCCCTGCACGGCCCTGCGGCTGCACAGCTCATGCACACCCACACCTCCCCCTGTTGTGCACAGGCACATAACAAGCACACCACTCACACCAGAACCACTGCCTGACCCCGTTTATGCCCACAGCCTCACAAACTTCTCGCACAAAGGCCTCCCAGCACATTCTCCCTGCCTGCTCTCCACCCCACGTGCACTGCACGCTTCCCCAGGTAACCCCTGCTACCTGCACACTCAGAACAGCAAGTGCCTCCCAGCCATGCGCCCTGGCCCAGGGGTGATCCTGAACCCGCTCCCCACCTCACCAGCCCCAAGGCACCTGCACCCTCTGCTCATATCCCTCCTCTTGTCCTGCCTGCCGCCACCACACTGCCTCTCTCCAGCCACCCCCCGCGCACACCCATGCACGCTCGCTGCCTCCCACCAACACGTGTGCCCCACACACAAACACACCTCCTCCCTCCACGTGCCTGCGTCACTCCCCACACACACGGCCCTGCTCCATGCCGCCAGGGACACCCGGCACGCACGCCCTCTTGTCACCTCCTGGCCACCACGGCCCCCTCACTGTGTTCCCCTCCCAGACCAGGGGAAGCAGCCCCCAGGCTGTGGCTCTGGCAGATCCCACATGGAATGAGCAGGACTGCATCTACCCCAAGACCCCATCCCTGCCAGGGATCCCCACCCCGGGGTGCTCGGCCCCGTGCAGAGCTGTGCCTCCCCCCGTCTGCTCAGTTGATGCTGGTGACAGGGCCCCTCTCTTCCCACCTCGCCGGCGCCGGACCACCCAGCATGGCAGCAAAGGCTCCATCCCTATCCCCATCCCTCCCTCCCCTTGGAGACAACTTTAGCAGCTTGGTTCCCCTCTGTCCTGCTCCCAGCTCCCCATGGCTTTAACCCCTTCTCTTGCCCCCTGCCCAGGAGCATCCCAGTCTGCCCTCTCCAGGGATGCTCTCCCCACGGAGGGCGCCTCTCAGCCCTGGAGATGGCAAAGGGACCTTGCTAAACATCCCAGCGCACAACACTGGGGCCCTGGGGGCAGGACAGCCAGCCCTGCTCCTGCCAGCCCCTATCCCAGCTGCGGGCAGAGCATCCCCGGAGGCACGCACAGCACCAGGATCCATCCCTGCTTGTCAGAGGAGGGGCCCAGGGACAAGCGAGGGGTTGGATTCCCAACCTCTCCTCCCCTGTCCTAAGGAATAACCACAAGCTCTTCTGCATTCAGTAGCTGAGAGAGACTGGGAACTCCTCCAGGAAAACGAGAAAAAGGAAAAAAAGCTGGATTTCCAATCAGAGATTGTGCTAATCACCGGCAGATTCAGCCCCACATGCAGCAGAGTGCAGGGAACGCTGCCTCCCCAGCCACCATTCCCATTAATGCCAGGGATGGGAGCGAAGGAGCCGCTGACACCACCGTCCTCCCCGCAGGACAGGCAGGATCCTGCTCCGGGTGACAGAGAAGCATCCCTCGTGGGCTGTCTGTGTCCCTGGTGGGCTGTCTGGTGAGCGCGGCGGCAGGCAGGTGAGGCAGCTCAGTACTTACCCCAGCCAGGAGGAAGGGGACCAAGAGGATCATTGTCGGATGGGGCGCCGGACGACTAGAGACAACAGAGAGGGCAAACACAAAATAAAAACCAAGGCAGGGACGCCTGGGAAGAGCGAAACGCAGAGGTGAGCCGTACAGCCCCTGCTCCCACTTGCCTCCCCTTGGCTTGCTGCTCCCAGAGAACTAAAAAAAACCTCAGGAGCTCAAGGAGGGTTAAAAAAAAAAAAAAGAAAACAAAAAAAGCACAAACTAAACAGAAGCTGAGGCAGCCAAGGGGGTGGCAGGGCAGGGGCTGCGCCGCACGGAGGGGAGCGGGACGACGCAGCTGAGTCCAGATGTGTGCGGCTGCTCGGCTCCCGCCGTCCCCGGCGGCTGTCCCCACCAGATACACCTCCAGCCTCCTCCAAGAACCACACACAAGAGGGGAAAAAATATCGCAGGCCTTTCCAATGAAATCATTCCCACAAGCCCTGTCCACGCCCAGCGCTTCCTGGCGGGCTGGCGGCCCCCTCCTCCCCGGGCAGGGTGCGGGATGCGGGATGCGCTTGCACTGAGGCCACATTCATCCCAAGCAGACGGGCGGCTCCGCACCCCGCCACCCCCCCAGCAGGTTGGGGGCCGCTGCACAAAGCACCTTTTTTCTATGCCTGGGGCGGGCAGAGCCAGCAGCCATCACCTAGCCTGAACCAGGGGATGCCCGGGATGCAGGGCGCAGGCGGGAGCGAGGCCCCGCTGTCCCCGTGGGGGTGAGCTCCCCATCTCCAGGTCCACTCAGGGTCCCTAGGGATGGAGGCACAGGTTTGGGAGAAAAACAAGGCCTGCCAGTGCTTTTAATGGTTAAATAAGAAACTCATTGTTACCAAAAAGTCATTTTCATTGCACCACCTGAAGCCCGGCTGGAGCGGGGCCAGCGTCCCAGCCCTCCACACTGAGGATCGGAGTCAGCCTGGGCTCAGGAAACATCACCCGCAGCCAGGCTCATCCTTCCCACCCGGGCATGGGAGGCAGCTGCCAGTCTGCGGAACGGCTCCTATTCGGGCTGGCAGGGCCCTTGCCACGACAGCCACCAACACTTGAGGCAGCCCACAGCAGCTCCGCACACCGGGGATGTCCTGGGACATGCCAGGGACGGTGTTGGCACAGTCTGTGCCTCCCGGAGCTTTATTGTACCAGACCCCGTGTGCCAGGATGGGGGGGCAGCGGGCAGTGCCCCAGCAGCAGCCAACTGGGCACAGCATCCTCAGCTCCCTCCCTGCCCAGAGACACAGTCGATTCACACCCAAAGGTATCACCTCACTGTGACCCAAAAATAACTAATTAAAACTAACAGGGCAGATAGACAAGAGCCCAGGGCAGAGGTTCAGGGAGCCAGCTCTCCTGGGAACAACCCAGAGACCCCTTGGTACACGGGATGCTGCACTCAGGCACAGCCCGGGGAGCCCCGAGGGCTGCACCCCAGCCCCTCAGGCCACAGCTTACTGCAGCGGCTGCATGGAGAGGGCTCCGCGTTGCTCACCATCTCCCCATTCTCCTCTCCCAGCAAACAGGGCAGGAGATGGGAGAACAGAGCAAAGTAGAAACCCCCTGTGGGGAAGGAGGCAGAACAAGAGCCATTGCCACTGGCGGCAGAGAGCTCGAAACAAAAAGTACAACCGTTTCATGAGGCTAAATTTGGAGCCCGGGTCCCTCCCTCTGCGCTCCAAGGAGCCTGGCCAGGGCGAGTCGCACAGCACTGGAATGGGTCCAAGCTGGCACTGGCAGAAGCGCGAGTGAGCGACAGGCCCGGAGCACCATTTGGCCTCCAGTGGAAGCCCCATCCCGTGCACCCCTCCACACTGGCCCTGCCAACCACACGCTGAGCAGCACATGCAGGCAGCAGAATTGTGATGGTCCAGCTCCTGCTGTGAGCCTTGGACAGGCTGGCAAGCTCTCTGGGGAGAGATGAAGAGGAGGAGGAGAGGAGCAGAGCAGCTTCCTACCCCACAAGGGAGAGGCCCCGGCTGTGTCTCGCACAGAGCGGCACCAGAGCACAGACTCTACACAACCGCTCTGCCTGCACCCCCTCCCAGAGGACATCTGAGCTCCTCGCCGGAGTGCAGAGTTTGCACCAGCGCTAACAGTGCTGCTGGGACACATCAGCCTCCTGGCTTTCTCTGAAAGGAGTTAAACATCAATGGGAAGTTGGTCACCCTGCTCTGCCCACCTTCACTCCGCATCTGCCCCACCAGAGCTCTCTGTCTCCTGGCACGAGCTGTGTTCTACACCCCAGCACAGGCTCCGCGAGGCACAGGGCCGGCTGACGGCAGAGAGCACTTGGAAATCAGCATTCCAAGAGGTGGAAACACTCCAGGAACTGCTCACCCTGCAGCACAACTGCTGCCAGCACGGTCCTGGTTATCACAGGGTGCTCGTCACCACTGGAAGCCGGGTCCTGGCTCCAGCAGCAAAGCCAAGGCTTGGGCAGAAGTGGTCTCTGCCCAGGAGCTGTTGCTCTGCAGGCCTGTTGAGAGACCACTCCCCAAGCAAGGAAATGCAGCTACTCTGCCCAAACCAGGAATGAGGGAAAGAAACAGAGAGCGAGCAGGAGGGAGCCCACCAAGCCCAGCAGCGCTCGTTCCTTGTGCTCTCTGGTACCCTGACTCTTGCAGCCCTCACCATGCCAGCATTTGCACCCTGGGTGTGCAGCTACTGCTGTTGATCCCTGCTGCCACCCCGGGCCCAGCTCAGCGTCCTCAGTCCTACAGAGACTTGGGGAGGGACAAGCTTTGCCCCAAGAGCCTCCCTTCACGTAACAGAACAGGCTTCCTCAGCACATACCCAGCTCCAACAGCACACACCAAGTCCTGTAAACCTCCCAGGTCAGCAGTAATGCTTGGCTGACAGGAGCCGAGGGAGAAAGTGCATGTCTAGCCACGCTGGCACTGAAGGGACGCTGGGAACAGGCTGCTGAGGACACCTCCCAACACACTTCAGGGCCATGCAAGCTGTTTTATAAAAAGAAAGTTACTCCCACAGGGTTCTCTGCACACGGAAGAGGAGCTTGAGCACTCTCCTGTCCGAGCTGAGCTCGCCAAGCTGAAAGACTCCACACCAAGTGGCCAGCCCAGCTGAGACCAGTGGGAGAGCCATGTGAGACCACGACCACCACAGCCCCCAGCTCTCACCTGGTACAGGAATCTTTGGCTGAACTGCTGCATTGCTCCTTGGAGCTGGTTTCGCTGGGACTGCCACTGCTCATAGTTCCTGACATACTCTGCCGTGGGGCGCTGCCACGTGGTGGTGCGGGTGTTGTGGTCCACATAGTAATACCTGCCTCGAGGATCCACGCGCTTCTCCCACCTGAAAACACCAGAGGAAGATGTCACAGTCTGTTCTCAGACAGCTCAGGGCGTCCTGCTGGCAAGTGCCTCCAGCTGCCACGTGGCAACCCAATCCCAGCAATGGTGTGAAGGTGGCAGAAAGTGACCCTGAGGGGTCAGGAGGCACAGCAGAAGGCACAGACCATGGTAGTACCACGCAGAACCTCCCATTGCCCTTGCCGGAGAGCTGCCCCTGGGGCCCTGGACAGGCAGCAGCACTTGAGATTATCCAGCTGCTGCCCCAGAATGTGTTGAAAGCACGACTGAGTGGAGTGCTGGGTTGTGAGCCCCTTCCCCAGCCACCACGTTTCCCCACACAGAGGCTCAGTAGAGGATTTGTGGTTGAGTTCTGTGTCTCGGAAACTCAGGCAAGAAAAGCAGCTGACAGTCCTCTGAGGGAGAAAGAGCCAAGAGCTGCTGGGGCCCTAGGGTCCAGCTCTGGAGACTGTGATTTTTCCTTTCAGTCTGAGACCACAGGCTGACTTCAGACACTTGCTCTCCTCTCACAAGACTAAGACACCCTTTAACACGAGGGCTCCATTCCCAAGTCCAGCAAAATCACCAGTTTCACAGCTGAAGGACAAAGATCCACCAGAAGGAAATACAAGAAAGTAGTAAGACTTGAAGCAGCTGCCTGCAAGGGCACATGAAGCCTCGATGGGTTGCCTAGACAGTAGCAAAGTTCACACCAAGATGCCATAAGCACTCCCTCAAGGCCGCTGACCTCCAGCAGATGTAAGGCACCAGGCTGAAGACCAGAGGGAGAGAGCATACCTGGGGTACTTCCAGGTAACAGCCTCCCTCTTTTAACACTACACAGATCTCAAGCTGCTGTAGGATCAGAAAGTGGCTGCAGAGATCACAATTTAACTGAAGGGAGAGTGTGCCCACAGGAATCAGGAGGCTCCCATGGAGGAAAACAGGACAGGCTTGTATTTCAATTTCACACATTGCATTGGTGGCCAAAGCACACTTCAGGCATTCCAGCCTTGAACACACTCAGTCTAGAGAACAACAGCAGTTCAGCTGTATCGAGTTCTCTGCTTTTAGGAGCACAAAGAAGTGAGAATTCAACAAGCTTCTGGAAAGCACGTGGTCCCCATGGCTACACACAGCCTTTATGACCTGAAGACTGTTTACTCCTGCAAATGAAAGCACAGCCCTCCCGGACACGAGTTTTACAGAATGCTTCCTGCAGGTCTTGTGGAGCTGAGCAGCACCACCTTCTCAAGCACAAATAGCTCCCAGCTTGACTGAGAACATGGGAGACCCCTGTGAGAGAGTCTCAAGGTTTAGGGAATCCCGAGTGTGTCACTGCTGTGACAGAGGCTGTGACAGAGGCTGTGCTGCTGCTCGTATGTTCAATGATTTCCACAAACTGTTTAAAAGAACAATGTTCAAAACACAAGAGATGAGATAGCTTTTTCCTTTCTACAAACACTGAAAAGACCTTCCTGAGGATCCAGGGTGTATTTTCAGGCCACTGAACACTTGGTAACCTCATCCCATGTTTTTTTTAGGAATGAAAAGACCTTCCTGCTACCAGTCTGCTTCTCCCCTTTTGTGCAGACTCCAGTGGATTGGATACAGCGTGTGAGGTGCTAGCTGTTCCCAGAGCCGCTTACCCTGGAGGAAGAGGTCTCTCCCACGTGGTGGTCTTGTTGTTATGGTCTACATAGTAGATTCTACCATTAGGCAGCTCTCGCTGCTCCCACCTGCAAGAAAAAAACCCCAAAAACATCATGAGACAGTTAATACGTGCTGGTACAGACAGTGAACCCTGGCTGAGGTGGAGCTACCAAAACAAACTGTCCTCTGTGATGCCAGTCACAGCGGTGTGTGCGCAGGGGCAGGACTCTGTCCCCACCACGCCAGAGCCAGCTAGGGAGAACAGCACCCAGAGAGGATGTGGAAGAAACCTGAGGCAAAGGGGATGGCACCTGTCCTGTCCTCGAACACGGAGGTGAAACAAAGGGGTTCTGCAGCAAGAAGCAACGTGGATCCAACAGCCTCAGCCCCTGCATCTGCAGGGCAGCGAGAGCTGCAGTCTTGCTACACATAGCACCAAGAGACTTTGCAGGCACCTTGATCTACTCTAAATCACCCCGAAACAGCTTCCATAGGAAACCTCTTTGCGTGTGTGCCCTTATGCTCAGACTGCACCTGTGTGGCTCAGCTTCCCCTATGGATCAGTGAGCTGTGAATAATTAATAATCACCTTATTACTAAGAATGTCCAGAAAGCTGCATCTCGTGGATTAGCAAGCCTACCTCCTCGCATTGCTTAGCTACCATGTTCTAACCTTTATTTAAAATAAAGAATGAGAGCAGGCCTACACAGCAGTTGCTCAGCCTGCCAGATAAAATGATCAGAGATGTCCTGCGGCAGTTTGCTTGCTGAAATGAGGCTTAAGTTGGAGCAAAAATTCCTAATTTCCTCCCAAAAGTAGGAGGGTCGGCGTAAGATTTCATATAGGGTCAGTTCTGTGCCCTGTGAGTTTTTGATGTAGTTTTTGTTTGGTTTCTGTGTTTAAAGAGGAGCCTTTGAGTTTGGGCTGGGGCTGCGTTTTCCCCTTGGCAGCCCTCCTACTCTCTGCTGACAGATACCGCTCAAAAACATCACATGGCCACAAGGCACTTGGTTCAGAGGTGGTCCCTGAGGGGAGCCGGTGCACTAGGGAGGCCTGGCTTTACATGGCCACACTGAAAATCATTCTTTGCCTTAATTAATTCATGAAAGTGTACGCGCTGGCAAAGGTAAAAGCTCTGTGGAGCACCATGCTTTCCTGTCAGCTTTTATTCTGCAAAAGAGAGAGGCAAGCCAGCAGCTGCTGACAGATAAAGTGTTCTCCTGCCACCCTTCTGCTACCACAGGGCCCCCTCCTGGTTCAATCTTCAGTCTCAATTAATCATCACAAAAAGCCCTAGGAAATTAATGTACCAGCTTCTGTTGTGACAGCAAGGGAACAAAGCTGGGCTCGGAGAAAGCAAACTGCCCTTAAGGAAGGGACACACTGAGCGCTAATGCCCCATCACCCAGGCTCACACCATCCCTATCCATCCTCAAACCTCCCCAGGGGACAAGGAAGCCACCAGTCACCTCAGCCACAGGCACACACAGGCTGCGACCATAAGTCAGGTGCTTCACAGCCTTGGCACTGCTCTCAAAAGAGGTGGGAAGGCAAAAACAGCGAGAGCTTCCGCTGCTTTTCCAAGCTCTGGTGGCTTGCCATCAGCTGGGGATCCCAACAGTCCAGCAGCCACACAGGCAGCCTGGAAAACCTCTGCCCTGGGTGGAAAGCAATTGTGTACTCGGAGATAAGAGTGTCAGCTCCCTTGAAGGTGAAAGCTAGACTCAGGATTCAGCTGAGAGAGACTCTAACCCAAGTCAGAGCCGCTAGCTTCACTCCTATGGGCTTCTCAAAAGCCCTGTCAACTTAATGAGTCTGCAGAGAACAGGTAACACCTGCAGATAGAAGCTAGGAGTCAGCAGCACCGGATCTTTCTCATCCCTAGAACAGATCTAGGACACCAGTGGTAATCTCTGATGAGAAGAGCCCAAGGCAGGATCCACTGCACCCACAGGACAGCTTTGACAGAGGGGCTGCCAACAGCGCCCAAAGGAAGGATCTGAGAGCAGACCCTACAAACAGGTGACAAGCTCGCAGGCTCCTCAGGTCAGCACCTCCCTAGTGATGAGAAAAGTAAATTTGCTGAGGGCTGCCTCGCCCTATGAACGAGGAATCACCGCCATTAAACAGCGAGCTGTGACAAAGTTATTACTGCTGACACTCAGCAACAACCTCAGAAACAGAGGCACTGGGGACAACCGTGCTCAGACCACCCTGTCAAGCTCTTCTGCATCCCACCTGCCACCCCAAAAGGGACGCAGCTCAGGGAAGTGCATGACAACAGGCTCTTCTTCTGGAGGCCTCAAGCTCAACCAGCATTCCTCCTCCGTGTCCGCTGCCACATCATCACTAGCAAGGAAGATCAGCAGTTTAGTGAGCACTGGATGGTGGGAGCCCTCATCCACGTGCACCACGACGGCTCGGCCCCGCTAGCTCCCCTCTGACTGCCCACAAGGCTTGCAATGGCAGTGGATATGGGGAGCCATGGATGATGTGAAGTGGCAGTGCTGAGGCAACCCTGCAGTCCAAATAAAACGCCCTCCTTATGTAAGAAACCACAGCCCCAGCCTTCTGCCAGGCAGCATAATGTACCTCTTTGTACGGGCAAGACAGTGCCGTGTGTACACACCACGCTAACGACCGTCTGTCCCTCGCGCGGAATCATCACTGATAGGAACCAGATGCAGGAGCCAGCAGCTCTCGTGCCCTCCCCCCTTTCACTATCAGTCTGCTCGCAAACCTCTAGGTGACAACCAGGACCCTGCACCAAAGGCCTCGAGAGCTGTGACCGGCTGCTCCTGTGCCACACACACTCATTGGCCTCACAAGGAAACATGCTCTGGCCAAGCCAGAAGGATGTGAAGGAGATTCTGGAAGTATTTAGAACACCTTCCAGCACCCTCCAGCCCCTAGAACAGACTCCTGCTTGTGTGAGATGCCTTTGTGCCTGCCACATCTGCTGCAGATGTTCAGAGACGGCTATCTGAGCAGAATAAATAGCTCTGAATCCCCACATGAACCCAGCCGCTCCTGACTCCATCTGCACACAGCCTGGCACGAGCAGGGTGGCTGGGGCTCCGTGCACCCATCAGCACGCAGCGAGGAAAAGCTGCCACCCCTCCTGACGCTGAAGGGAAGCTGAGCATGAGTGCTCTCCACACTCCAACAGATGAAAGGAGACACTCAGAGAATGAGGCAGGTCTCAGGCAGAAAGCAGGAGGGACGTGACGGCTTTCCGGCTCTTGAGCACTGGAGCGAGTAGCAGCTTTGCAGGAGACATCGCTCCTGCAGGAGCAATGCCTCCTGGACTCCACTGCACTCTGTACAGCTGTTCCCATGGGAGCTGGGCCAGCGAGGGGCTACGTTGCATTGCTTTCAGCTCTGGCAGCAGTGTGCTCTGCAGAAGCGGCCTGGGTTTGTCTGCATCTCTTCTGCCTGACACATCGCTGCCTCCACCAGCCCTGCCAGCCGCATCCCCATCTCCCAAGCTGGGCCCCAAACCACTAGTCAAAGCAATACTCTGGTGTGGTGAGTCGGCCAAAAATCAGCTGCCCTAGCTCAGGTCTCGGGAGATCCCCAGAAGCTCATTCATACCGCCCCAGGGCCACAGCTCCTTGTGCAATCTCTGTTTGTGCAAATCCCTGTTAGCCCATAACCTGGTCTGGCAGCTCTCGGAGCTGGGCTGACATCGTGGAGACCTCAATGGACTCAATTCTCATCTCTCCTTCACCTGGGAAGATCTTGATATTTGGCCTCCACTTGACCATACAGGCCAGCTGCTATCCAAGCCAGCCCAGCACAGGCAGGGAACTCGGACGGCACAAGCAAGAAGCTGCTGCCCTCTTGCCCTTCTACAGATCCTACAGTCAGGACAAGGAGAGATAGATACACAAACTACTTATCAAAGGCCTCCACAGATCTAAATTCCACAAGCTCAGCCTAGAAGTCAGCTCGCTACTCCCTTGCTGCTCTTCTCCAGCCGTGTCCCAAAGCACAACAGTTTTATCCACCTCCCCTCTCAGACATGCACAATTTTCTGCTGTGAGAGCACTGCAGGGAGATGGGCACAGGGAAGACATAAGCCACCCTTCCACCCAGCTGGACTGGCTAAATCCAAGCCTGACCCATCTTAGAAAGCAGGGCTTGCAACCTCCCCAGGTCTCCAGAAACCCTAATCGTGAGATATCCACGGGCTTCTCTCCATCTTGGGAAAGAAACAACAGCCTTTTTCCACCTTGGGCTGTGAAGAGGTGGGGAAAAGAAGACTCTCAGTGTACCTGGTAGGAGCAGAAAAGGGCATAAGCTCTGACTGGAATAAAGACCTTTTTCAGAGCGCTGGACTTTTCCAGCTGCCTGGAAACAGGAAGCGCCCAGGCCGGAGAACAGAAACCCTCACACACCCCGCATAAAGGCACACTGAGCCGTTAACCCTAATTACCTGTGACTGACACACAAGTGAGGCCCTGACCTTCCAGGCATTGCCTCAGCCAAAGGAAAATAAACAGCTCCCTTCATACCAAACACAAGCCATTTTCAACCCCCGCCCCTCCACACTTTGCATTCGCAGTCCAGAATTAAAGGTGTCTGAAATGCAGGGGGAGAAGGACCCAGCTGCAGCAGGGAGAGGGGCTGAGCCCAGAGCCTGCTGGCCGCCCCACCGAGAGCCAGAGTGGCCCTGGCACCGCTCAGGCAGCCCCAGCTCTCCTCTCAACCCTTCCCCACATCCCAAGGAGGAGGAGGACGCAGAGCATCTGCACCAGGGAGAGGAACAGGCACAGCTATGTGGGGCTCCTGCCCTCCTCCCCCAGCAGTGCCCAATGCCTCCACAGTGTCTCTGGAGGGCACGTTCACATCCTCCTGCTCAGTGGGAGCTTTCTGGAAATCCACATTCACTCTGTCACGGATTTTCCTGACGGGTCCCTCATGCAGCCCCAGGAGAGCAGAGGACTCTGCTGCTCCCCTGGGCACAGACACTGAAAGATTGCTTGCTGCAAAGACATCATTCACTGTTTATTACCCCAGAGACCCACAGCAAACACAGATCAGATCCCAGCCCAGAGGACGAGAGAGGAGTTTGCAGACCAGATGGCTCAGACTAGGGAGGACAGGCTGTGTCCAGGGAGTGGGGGCACAAGGATCCCCGACAGGCACTCCCAGGCCCTCTCTGCTCTGCTGAGCACCAACATTTCCGCTGGTTCCCAGTGCAGCACAGCCCCTCCGTCAAACACTCTCTTCTTCCAGCATGCAGCAGTGCCTCAGTGTGCTCCTGTCCCCCCAGCCACCCTTCTAGGGCTGTGCCTCCCTCCCCGAGGGCCACAAGCACTAAGTCTGCTGGCCCTGTGAGGAAAATAAATGTCTTGAGCAGAAGGCAGAGCTTACCCAGGGGGCAGAGCATCCAGGGCTAGCGCTGCTGCCCGGGCCGGTGGGGCACTGGAGCTGGAGGCCGCCTCCTCTGCCTCTCCAGAGCTGGGCAGGGCAGGAGGGGCAGGTGTGACGGAGCTGTCAGCCGTGCTCGATGCCACTGGGGTCGGTACGGTCGCTCCCGCTGCCGGCCTTTCCTCTTCAACATCCACAGCACCTGCTGCATCTCCATTCACTACAAAGGCAGAAGGCAGAGACGTTAGCACCCAGAAAGGGTATGTACCCAAGGCTGGCACCCAAGCAGCCCTGGAAGCAGAGCACGTGATAGGTGGCAGCTGCTACCACCCAAGCACGGGGCTCGCAGTGCTCCCAACCTGCAGCAGAGGCATCACCTCCTTCACCCAGCAGTCAGATCCCTCTGTGAACCGCTGCTTTTTGCCCCGAGACAAAAGCAGAGGGTACTTTGCATTTGTGCTCGGAATCTTTTCTGTCACTTGCAAACACGCTGTGTGTCGGATGGGAATTCAGGGAATGAACAGGAGTGTCTGGCACAGCTCCCTCCCAGGCAGAGGGAAGTCCAGGCTGAGCAAGTCAGCTGCACCAGGAAGAGCTAAACGCTGCTGGATTCCACTGAACTTTTGGAAAAGGAAGGGGAAAGGACAGAGCAAAGGAAAATTACAAAGAAAACTGATGAGGAGGAAAATGCAGACCGAAAAATGAAAGGGAATTTGGTTGATGAATATTTATTAGCTAGCAAAAAAACCCTCAGACTTGGCAGTCCAGCACAGGATAACTTGCGCTACAAGACATCCTGGTTTCAGTGGCAAAGTAAAAGCACTAAAAACAAACCAGCAACAGGTAACAAAGAAGTAAGGGATGCAGACAGAGCTCCACAAGTTAGAGCTGAGAAATGCAGAAAAGAGTAAGGGAAATGCATCTACAAGCCCAAGGGTTTAGAAGTATTGTAGGAAAAACCTCACAACAGTATAAATCCCCCAGACGGGAGACTGAAGACCTACACACACTCTGCAGAAGAGGCAAATTATTCAAAATGCTTTTGCTCTGCAGCTGGGGGGTGGCAGGATTCCTCCAGCACCAGAGGAATCCTGGAACACAACATCAGCAACTAAAGAAGCCCCTCAGGCAGCATCTATGAGTGAGAAAGATTTCCAGGCCCACAGGCTCACAGCAACTTCCACCAGGGTCCTGCAAGACTCAGCTACAGAGCTCCCTGACTGCTACTCATTTCTAGCAAGCTTTGCTAAGGGCAGCTTTGGAAGCCCAAATCACATTGTGACAATCTTCAAAGGGAACCTGCAGAATGACCCAGGTAATGGCTTTGATCTCAGTCCTGCACAAAACAGGGGAAAAGCTAATCCAAAGTTCACCTGATAAGGAAGGGCTCCAAGGGGAACACAGCTAGGGCTGAGCAATGCAGCTGTGGAGGAAACACACCATCAAATAATCTCCTTTTATTGGCAGATGAAATTACAGCAGTATGTGACAAATGCACCAGCGACGTTCTTGCAACAGTCTGCTCAAAAAACAAGATAACGTCACCAAAGTGTACCAAACCGAGGAAGAGGATGGTTTCTAGAGGCATTCCACAAAGCAAGTGTCCAGCACTAATCCCAGCCACCTCAAACACTCATCTCCTCAGCCTCAAGTGTAAAATCATTGCTGACAGGACTTGCAGGGGACACAGAGGTTGGTGAGTGGTAAACAGCAATGAGACCAGCACAGTCATAAAGCCACAGGGGGAGGCTGGGGCCCAGCCAATAAAATGTGCTTTAAAACAAACCAAAGCCAAGGAGCCAAGTTGTACTCACGGGAATTCTAACACTGTCTACAACCTGAGGGAGTGTCCCCAGCACAGTGAGGACACTGGGAAGGGCTGGGTGGGCATAGGGGACACCACACAGCATTTGCTCCTGGTACAGAGCTGCACCAAACAGGGCAGAGACGAGCCACAGCCCCAGGGAGGGGAGAACAGACCAGAGAGAGAGCTGAAAGGCAGCATTTCACATCAGCCTTCCATTTCCCCACCTCCCTTCCCAAAATGGGTTTTGGCAAAATTGACATTGCGTTGCTCCAGGTTTTTCCAATGAAATGGAAAAAAGAAAATCTTCCTTTTGGGTTGAAGAAAACATTTCCTTCTACCCGAAACAAAGCACTCTGCTTCTCCTTCCAGGTCTCTGGCAAAAGCAACAGAAAGAACAGCACTGCCTGCAAAAGCAGTGCAGGGGAGAGGGAGATCCCACACTGCTCAGATGACTTCATGAGAGCCAGAGAAGGAAAACAGACAAACCGCTCGTAGCTTTGTAGTCAGGCACTCAGCAGGTCCCAGGCCGTTCCCTACAAGGTTCTTGCGGCTTGGTGGACAAACCCAGGAAAAGACAAGAGAAACCCCTCCAGAAATACCCTCTGGCATAAGAATCAACTCCCTTCTGAGAGGTGAGTTTGTGCCTTTTCTGATACTCGACAGACAGCTACTCCTGCCTGCTTCATAGAATCACAGAATGGTTTGGGTTGGAATGGACCTTAAAGCCCACCCAGTCCCACTCCTGCCATGTGCAGGGACACCTCCCACTGGATCAGGGGCTCCAAGCCCCATCCAACCTGGCCTTGAATCCCTCCAGGGATGGGGCAGCCACCACTTCCCTGGGCAACCTGGGCCAGGGCCTCCCCACCCTCATCATGAAGAGTTTCTTCCTAACACCTAATCTAAATTTTCCCCTTTCAATTTAAAACCGCTCCCCCTCGTCCTATCACCACACGCCCTCGTAGAAAGTCCCTCCCCAGCAATTCAAGAACACTTCTTCACAAATACTTCACAAGTGCTTTGGTAGGCAAAGAGCCCAAAACACTCTCACTGAAGGCTGATGGGCAGATTCAGCTGAACTTCCCCAAGCTTGAAAAAAGCCCACTCAGCTGTGATAATTTCTCCTTGCTCTGGCATCGGTGATGTTGCTGTCCCAGTATCCCTTTAAAAACCAGAGCTAGACGTAGTGTTTTGTTCAAGGGGATTCCAGAGAGGAGCCACAGAATTCATTCACAACAGGCAGAACAGACCCCACACCAGTGCATTCTGCAGAGCCACCCAGCTTATCAATAAAATCCATCAATTCACAGGGAGAAAATTCCCAGGCATTCCAAGATCTGTTATCTTAGCAGAAATTCATTTCCTCCCAAAAATTCAGCCCTGAGCTCTGTCCCCACCACCTCCCACGAGTGCTGGTTCACCTGTGCCGTTGGCCATGCTGGCGTGCTGCATGCTCTTGGCCTGCTGTCGGTGCCGGCTCCTGGCGCTGGGACTTTGCTCTCCACTCCCTGTGTTTTGCCTGGCCACTCCAACCGCATGTCGGTGCGTCCTGCAAGGGAAAGAAACATGGGAGGTGAGACACACCACTAGCTTCACAAAGAAAACCTTGCTCCTGCCTGTCTGCCTCGCTCTTGTGCTGCTCCTCACCCAGCACAGCCATCGGGGCATGCTGGAGCTCCCTTGCCACTGTGTCCCCACGGCCAGGGCAGCCCAATCCCTGTGGGCACAGTGCCTGCAGCTCCCTGCAAGCAAACTCTGCCCTCCAGCCACCTTGGGCCCCTGCAGCAGCCCTGAGGCATTCAGGAAAAGGCTGGGTTTTCACATTAAGAAGCCTGGTCATTACTGCAAGTGGGGAGAGGGACAGGGCAGGGGGTGAGGGAGGATGCTGCTTTCCCATGGCAGGGGGGCAGGGGAGCAGAGGCAGAGCCCGGCCACCTCCACCCAGATCCCAGCCCAGGGCAGCGGTCACAGAAGGTGAAGCCTGCAGACATCAGGAAGTTGGTTTGCCCCAGCCAAGTTCTCCCCTTAGAAGGGCAAAACCCGCAAACCGTCCCCACATCTCAGGGCTGGGCCTGGGAGGGGACAGCAGCTTGGCAGCAACAGGGCACAGCATCAGTCATGCCACCCTCCACAGCTCCAGCAAGGCCTCGGTTCCTCCCCCTCACCCCAAAGCTGAACTCCTTGGGGAGCGGCTCCTGACAACAGGCAGAGGAAGGGCTGGGATTGGGAGGAGATCTGGGAAAGCACGAGATGGTTGTTGAAAACAGATCAGATAAGAGGCACGAACAGAGCCGACTGCGAGCAGGAGCTGCTGAGGTTACTTCGATCAGCCATGGACCTTCCCAGGAGGGCAGCCCCATACAAGATGCTCCTTCAGACTCCTCATACACAGAACTCACCCCAGAAACCCTGGCTACAGCCAGGACACTGCTGCGTGCTGGGGATTTGCTTCGGCCACCAGCACATGGGGACTCAAGCAGTGATGGGAGCAGACTGAGCCCCTCTACACATGGTTAGGAGGTGAAGGTTGTCCCTCACCGCCCATCCAGGGGGCACACTGGCACCAAAAGCTGGCCAGGATCCACCTCCCCACGTTCACCAGTGGCAAGGCTGGGAGGTGGCACGGCCCCCAGAGCCCCGGACAGAGGGGAGCAGGCAAGTGGCACCACCAGCAGGAGCCAGTCTCACCGGGAGTGGCCCCTGAGGCACGGGATGGATCTGGTCCCTGCCCTTCTCAGCACAGATGAGCTCAGAGCTGTCCAGAGAGTTTTTAGAAACCAAAACAGGATGTTTCCAGGCTGCCAGCCGGCCACACAGGGTTACCAGGCCTGAATTAGCCAGCCTGCCGCCCAGTCCTCCTACGAGTGCTCCCATCTGGGCATTGTCTTTTAATAGATGCGTGGAAACAAACCCAGTGAGGCCACGTGAGAGCAGTGGGGCTGGGAGCGGGCTCTTAAAATAGGAGCAGGGAGAAAACAAGTCACAGCAAGGATGGGAACTGCCTCTCACAGCCATGCCGGTGGGACAGAGCAGGACATGCGGAGGGCAGCCCACCTCCCAGGCGGCTGGCAAGACCCTCACTGTCCCCTGTCCATCGTAGACCTCGGGTGGCTGCCCCACCACCCCTCCTGGGCCTGAGGCAGTGGAGCAGATGATGCTGAAGGGGGAAGTGGCATCAGCCAGAGTGACATCAACATTTCAGCTCCCCTGGCTTCTGCCAAGGCAGAGCCCACACACTGCAGAGGCTGACGTGAGCCCCGGGCATGAAACCCAGAACGGCTGCCTCCTCCCGCTGTGGTAGCCACAAGGTCCTGGAATGAGGCACCAGGAGAAGTGGCAGCACCAGTCTTGGTCTCACTCATCCCACCAGATCGCAAACCACAGCCGAAGGAGAGCAGAGCATGCAGCCAGGAGCCAGCACTGGCTGCAGAAGGCTGGGGCATCACCAGCGGGAAGCACAACCAGGAGAGCCAAGTGGGCAGAGAGGGCTCTGTTCCCAAAGCAGAGAGCTAAGAAACTCCCCCTGTCCCTGTGAAGAGGGGAGGAGGCAGCCACGTCCCCCACACACCCAGCCCTCATCCCTGCAGTGTCGTGAGCAGAGACAGCACCTGTGTACCCCACCCTGGAGCTGGGGCAGCACCCCACAGCACAGGGATGTGCAGCTAGCAGCTCTGGCACCTGGCTCCGAACCCCAAGACTCAGTTTATTCCCATTACCAACTCCTTCCAGCAACGGCAACTGGCAATCACAGCTGCCCTGGCCTTTCCCTGCTGCTGTGTCACACCAGAAGCCACATGCCTGGGGACATCCCGCAGCCACACGTGGCGTTTTGCAGAACAAGGGGTCTCACAAAGGGAAATCCTTTGTCCAAGTGACCCGGAGGAGTGTATCCCACCTACCCTCAGGGATGCTCATGCCACCACCAGCTGAACGGTGACTTTTGGACATCACATAAAAGGACAAAGCAAAGCACAAACCACTAAAAAAAATCACTTGAGTTCGCACAAGCTCATGACAGGCGGCAGCAGTTTTTCATGACCGTGCTCATATTGCGATACCCGACAGGACCTGCCAGCCAGAGCCTTCACGCAGGACGAGCAGCAAACCGAGCTGCTTTATTCCCTACTGTCAGAAGAGGTCCCTCTGGCCACCACAAGGCACACGGCGATTGTGGCAACTCTCTCAGCACCCGTGGGGAGCTCTGGCCTCTGCTTTCTCTCCACCTAGAGGGCTGTGGAATTTCACACCCCGCCACCAAGATTAGCAGCAAATCCCAAGATGACATTTGTTCAGGAGAAGAAAGAGAAGCCCTGACCAAGCAGTTTCCCTCGAGGGGACAGTGTAGAAATAGCTGAGGAGCAAAGAATGACCTTTTTCTTTCCATCCTGCCTGCGAGCAAGTTTGCCAGCATCCATCACCAAGCCCATGAAAATATACACGGCTCTGTGTATAAACAGAGCAAACATCAAACAGCATTCCCAAGTGGAAAGGACCCGTACTCCATTCCTGAGAAGGCAGCTGCCTCCACGGTGGGTATGTGCAGCAACGCTCTGCCCCACGTAGCAGTTCTACATCAAACTGTGGAGTGAAGTACAGAACAACCCAAAATTTGGGTGAGTTTAGGAATTGAAAACTAGCTAGAAAGTTTCCTGTACCTGATCACCCATAAAATTCTTAATGATTAAAAACACACCTGGAAGGTCTCTAAAGGTCCTCTGCAGAAACACCGTCCAGGCCTCTCCACAGTCATCTCGCACTCATGGGCTGAGACAACACCAGAAGCAGAACTGCTTACAGACAATTAGAAAGCAGTTGGGAATCAGAAGGAAGCAGTCACAGGCAGAGCCTCCCAAACTGGAACCTTCTAGGCTTTCTAGCATCTACTGATAGTTCCTAAGGGACTGCAAAGCCCAGCTCCATCAGGATGCTGAGCACTCTCTCACTCCTTAGAAGGCTTTAACACCTGGACAGCAGGAATCAAGAGGAGCAGCCACAACAAAACAGCACAAACTGCATTCAGCAACCCATTCCTAACATGCCATTCCACTCCTTCCTCATGTGGGAGATGAACACGTGGCATAGAAGGACAGGGTCACTTTTTGGAGCTGAAAACATTTCTCCTGTTTGTTCATCTCTTCTATGTGTCTGGCAGATAAAGAAAGAGCAGAAAAGCTCGAGGTGTAGGGCTTGTTGCTGAGAGTGCTCCCAAGCCTTGGGGCATGCAGAATCTCCTGGATGGCAGGCTGCAGGCACCCTCTCTACAGGCACACTTCTAGCCAGAACATCTGTATAGGCTGCTGGGCCACAGCCATGCTCTGGAAATATAAATAGGTGTTAAATTCAACTCCATGTTGACAGTGTGACACGTCTCTCAATAACCACAGCTCCAAAAGGAGCAGCACTGAGCCACTCCAGCCCAGCGAGAAGGCAAGAAAAAGCACCACGCCAGGCACAGGATGGCCTGCTGCCCAAGCATCTCATTTCCTTTGGAAGCAGCTGTTATTTCCCTGCAGCTCTGCTTTCTCTGCTTCTCCTGCTCTCCCCAGACCTTCGGAAGTGTGCCCGGGTGACCATCACCCAGAGGAGCACTGTGCTTCCCAGCCTCGTCCAGCGCCTGGCCGGGGCTGTGCTCAAGGCCAGAGCTGGGGTGCCCGTAATCCCCATTTGAAGGAACCCCTGCAAACCAATTATTTGCTGGTTTGCCTGGTCACAGTCTGCCCCACACCTCCCTGAGAGACCATTCCCTCAGCTGCCAGCAGAGTAACTGGTGGAAACTGTCTGGGCCGTCACAGACCTGATATTCCTTGAAAAACAAACAGCTTAGGAGAGGCACAGGTCAGCTGCACCCCAGCTGTGTGGCCACCTCCCAGCTCTGCTGTCCTCCAGGTCAGACAGCCCACCCCTGCTCCACACCTGTGGGCTGCTTTGCTGGGGGCTCACTGTGAGATCCAGAGTAGGATCCACTGCACAAGGATGATCCAGGCACCTCTCTGCTGCCTCACGGCTGCAGCAACCACCCAGTAACAGACTGATATAGGTGCTGCTGGCACAGGACTCTTACCTCGGTCTGCTTCCAAAGCAGTTTGTACTGGGAGGCTGGTGCCTGTTCTCCGTGGATGCTGTGGTGCTGCTGGGGTCTCGTCCAGGCACTTGGGACCCTGAGTGAGTGAAGAAAAAGCAGGTGAAGAAAATGACTGAGGCATCTACTAGTTCTATCCTCCTTCTGGAAGAAGGGAGGGGGAGAAAGGAGGATAGAACTAGTAGATAGTAGACAGAACTAGTAGATAGAACCTTTTTCCAGAAGGGAGACCCAAAAGCATAACAGGTCCATATATTACAGAACAGACCCACCCGCACACAAGGACCCCTTGCCCTTACACTGGGGTGCTCCCCTCTCCCACAGCTGTGAAACAGCACAGTCCATCCCACAGCACCCTATAGCACCGAGCAGTGCTAGGAGAGGTAAATGCAGACCTTTGCAGAACTGGCAGCACCAGGAGGGCACCCGCATTGAAGACTAATTTCCCAAGCTTAATCTCCCAGCAAGGAAGAGAAGGAGTCAAGGGAAAGCTGTGTGCCAGCCCCTGGCCAGGACCAGCTCTGCTCCATCCCCAGGCAGTCCCGAGGAGTCAGACATCAGTCCGTGTCTCCACGCACACTCTTCCACAGGGACCTCTTTTCCACGCAGGTCATTAAATACAGAAGCAGTTTCCCTGGCCCACACGGGACAGAGAGGGAAGAGGCCGAGCCATGCAAGCAGCCGACGGAGAGCCTGGAGAAGGGCTGCTCTGCTCACACCAGTGGGAGCCAGGGCGTGAGCCTGTCGACGCTCCCGCTCCTGTCCCATGCTTGCTCCCACAGGAGCCCAAGCGCAAGCCCGGACTCAGGCGGGAAGGGGTCGGAGCCTTACCTGGGAGAGGAGGACACAGCTGGCACTCAGACGCTTGCTCTGAGGTCCCAGGGGCCGTGCCCTCAGCCCCACTCCTCTACCCACCTCGTGCTCAGAGCCCCCATGCGCATGGGGCGATGGGCGGCACTCACCCTCTGTCACAGCACTGCCGTTAGGCAGGCTTCCCAGATCAACAGCAGGCCCGTCCAGGAAAATCGTCAGCTCTCCACCAGAGACAACACTGCCTTTGTTCTCCGTCTGCAGGTCCAGGGTCAGCTGCCTGTTCTCCACTGTGGGAGATGAGAGGACGAGAAGAAAGAGACCAAGCAGTCACCACTTGCGATGCCAGTCATCATGGAGGATGGCCCCACCACCCCAGGCCCCCCATGGCATGGGATGCCAGCCTCCCAGCCCCGTCAAGGCTTCCCCACAGTCCCCGAAGACAATGTGCCTGCTGTCCTGCAAGCATCACCAGAATTGGCCCCACACCCACATGCACCTACCAGCATCGCCAGAGGAGACCCCACCAGCCACACCACCAGCTCCCAGGGAAGACAGATCCTCCTTCCTCAGCCACTGCTGGCAAAGCGGGGTCCCTCCAGGGGCCTGGAGCTGCCTCCAGGCCCATGGCTGCAACACAGCTGAGGCCACCACCACTTACAGATCCAGAAACTGGAGCTCTAAGGAAGATCTTGGCAGGAAAGCCAAGGGATTTGGCTGGTTTAACCCAATACACAAGTCAAGAAGAGGGTGGCCACCAGCAGGTGCCTGGCACACTATGAAAGCCGATGGCTACATGTCCAACAGCGCCTGAAGCCATGGCCTGCTGCAGGGAGGCGAGCAGCATCTTTCAGAAGCAAGGGTATCCTCGTGCAGCCTAAAAAGCCTAGGCAAGCAGCAGAGGAAAACACCAGGCACATCTCTCCATCCTCTTCCCTGTGTATAAGTCCCACCGAACTGGCACAAAGAACTGCCCCTAAACACACAGGAACACTCCCTTGTGGCATCAGATCGCCTTTGCAGAAGCTTCTGGAGCGGGTAGCATGGGCTGTGAGGCTCCTGGAGATGGCTGCCAGCTCCACTCCCCTCCTTCGTGAGCCAGCTTGGCTCCTGCAGCTCAGCGAGACTTTGCAAGTCACAGCTCCACATACAGCTGGACGCTGCAGCTTTGCTCAGAGGTAACAGCCCCAGGAACACCGCTCCCATTTCTCCCAGCAGGCACAGAGTGAGGGACTGTCTTGAGGCAGCCTCTGGGCATCCTGGCGCATGGCACCATGTGGCTCACGGGCTTCCTGACCACCTCCAACAGCCTCCTCCAGCCATGTACAAGGGGCCGTGTCCCCATGGGTGATGGGAGAACAACCTGACCCTCAGTGCCCGTAGCACGCAGGACTCTTGCACCACTGCAGCAATGCCTGCCAGAGCCAGCAGGACTGAAACACCCAGCTCCACCAAGGAAGGCCAGAAAAATTAGGCTGTGCCAGCCTGGGATACCAGCCCAGATGCTTCCTGACTCATTTGCTTAAGTAATATTTTTATTATACACAGATAGCTCACGACACAACAGCACCAGTTTTCAGTAAGATGCTTTGTCCCAGTCCACCACAGGGATGGGGTGCGGTACCTGTCAGCAGGAGGATGGGAACATGCTTCCCATGGATCCCTTGGCCCATCTCTAGCTCTGGAACAAAACACACTGGCAGAGCCCCAGGATGTGCAACCACCACCCAAACAGCACCTAGAGCTCCCGGCTGCCAGCCCAGCCCCTGCACAGCACCAGGGGGAAGGCACAGAGACCGTGGTGCCGCTGCACACCGGCCTGGCCATTGCCAGGACCAGAAGCAGCTACACATCTCTTGTGCCAGCCCGAAGAGCGGCTGCTGCCCTCCTGCCCTGTCCAGAGCGGCTTCTTCCTGCAGGCTCCTGCCTGCCAGCCTCACACAGCTGGGAAGGGACACAAAGAGGACAGAGAAGGGGTCCAGCATGAGGCCAGTACTTGCACCACATGCACCAGCCCATGGCTAGCAGCCGTCCTTCCTCAGAGCCGACCAGCTCTACGAGGGGAAGCCCAGCAGCAGGGCCGGTGGCCCCATGTTGGGATTCATCACCCCTTCCTCCAAGCGGTCTCTGCTTCACAGGGCATTCAATGGGCACCCCAAAAAACAGCGCTACAGGGTCTGCAGTGAAGACAGGGCTGCCGGACAGGCTGCTTTCATGAATCTCATGAAAATGTCTCAGGTTTTCAGTGCCAAGGAGGCAGACATCCCCTCAGCATCCAGTGTCCTCTCAGCAGGGTGCAGACACGGCAGAAACACATGCTCATGGGGCAGAGCATGGAGCTTGGAGACCAGCCCTATCGCTCATTACCCACCCATCATCAGACAAGAGATTCTGCTAAGCCTGGTCTTACCCATCTGCCTAAAGGAGTTGCTCTCATCTTGCTTCCAAGAGGAACCAATCTCACAGACCATTTTAAGAGCCTGAGATAGAAGATGCTACTAAGCGCAGCCAAAAAAACCAGAACAAATCCAGACCCTGTTTCTCCCGGCTGCTCCAAGCCATAGGAATTTGCATTTTCTCCCAGCCATCCGGAAGTCGTGCCCACACACTCCAGGGGTCCCCTCCATCCCCCTCTGTGAGCGCCCGGCAGCCGAGCGCTCTGCTCTCCCCACCAGAGCCGCACAAGCCCTCATTGTGCAGGAGCCTGGCTGAGGGGGCGGCAGCGCAGGAGCAAAGACAAGGTGTCTCCAAGTGGAGGATGTGAACATGAACCTCCCAGCCGGCTTCCTTCTCCCCCTCTCCACCCCCTTCAGCTTTTTTAAAGAAAATAAACACTAGCAGAACCTTCCATTCACTGTCCCCTTCCAGCACGCGGGACGCACAAAGGGACATTGCTGTTGCACCAACAGAGGGTCCCCTGAACGGCTGAGCACAAAGGCTGCCTGTGTCCTGCCGGCAGCCAGAATGTCAGAAGGATTATTATTATTTTGGGAGGGGGTCGGGGGCTGATTTGGTCCTGAATAAGGTCTCAGTTCAGCTACTTCCAGTGCCCCGCACGCAGCATCAGAGCTCCCATTTAGCAGAGGTGAGCTGGAATTCCCACCCAGCCCATTAAGCGGATTTACGGTCCCACGAAGCGAGGCTGGTAGCAGGCAGCACGATAACGGGCTCGAGCTGAGCCCAAGCCTGAGCCCTCTGGGACCTCCAGGAACTATACATGTCTGATGCCCATGGGCACAAACACCAGAGAGCTGCACCCCTGCCTCTTCCCTGGGTCGGGTGGCTCCATCTTTGCACACCCAGCCAGGAAAATTTCCAGACAGACAGCCTGACGGTGCTTCCCACCCTCTCAGCTCCTCAAGCCCTCTTTGCACATTTCCACTGGATGAAAAGGCCAGTTTCCACTCAAACAGCTCCACATGATCAAAGCTGTATCCACTATCACCCCTTGAGAGCAGCCGGGGCTGCTGCTAATCCAAACGATAAGCAGATCCTCTGGGCTGCCCTGAAAACCACACACCCTAGCCAGCAACCTACTCGTCCCTCATCAGTCTGCAGAAGAATCAAATCTTAGGGTCAGAACCCTGCCCTGAAAGTGCCTGGCACTAGACAGAAAAGGCAGAGCAGCGAATAACATCAGTGGAGCCTCTCTCAGACCACCCCAGGGCTCAGGGCTGGCTGGCAGGCAGCACCCACCTCCCTGGTGCTCAGCAGGTCAAGACTGACTTAACCTTTGTGCTTTCTCATAGCTGAAACAGTGATTCTGTGCTGTGGCTACAGCCCCTCCAAGAAGAAGCCGAGAGGAAAGTTAGACCTTCCACAGCCATCCCTAAACCAAAGGGGAACCCTGAGTTTAGAGGAAGGGATAATCCTTACTGTCCCAGGTATTGTGTAAAAGTCTCCCAGGTGGTGGGAAGGTTTGTCCCTGCTGCTGACCCAGTCCCAGCCCCCACGGCTTAGAGACAATTGTGTCCCACTCCATTTATCTGTAGGTATAAGCAGGAGGACCTCAGACTTCTGTGTCCTTCCTCTGAAGCACCAGAGCCCTGGGAAGGAAGAGAGAGGCAAAGAGCCCGCTGTCTCTGACCAGAGGCAGCTGGCTGGCTGCAAACTGGACCCACCAGGGCACAGCAGGACCAGACCCAGCAGACCCTGGAGGTGGCCACGGCATGGGGACAGTGCTTGGTGGTCACAGTCCCATCAACTCTGCAGGTCACTCGGGACACGCCACCCCGAGTGATGAGGGTAGGCACAGTCTGACCCATGCTGACTTACTGCCTTGGACAATCAGTTTTACAGGACTGTCGCCCGGCTCACTGGGCAGCCACCTCGCCGCCTGTGCATTCACCTTCACAACTCCTCACTCAGACAGAGCCTTTGCTGCTGGGTCACACAGTAGAGCTCCTTTGACAGCTTATCCACAACACAGAGGTAGCTGCAGCTTTCCAGGGGTTTCAGGGTTTGCTGCTGGCTTCCTGGAGGGTCTTGTGAGGCTGCGGCTCCAGCTGCTCTGCCTGGGGAGCAGCAGCAGGGAAAGAAAAGGCTCTGCAGGATCTGTAAAATCCTGGCATGTGGTGCCACTCAAGAAACAGGAGTCTGTTGATGTAACTTGCAACCCAAGGAGCGAGCAATAAAAGCAAACGCTTTCATTTGCAAGCTGCAGCCTGGCTCACTCCAGTGCCTGCACAGGCATCCACTGCTCGGCACACAGGGGGACCAGCAAGTCCCAGTATCAGCTTCCACACAGACCATGGCGTGGGGCCGGCCAGGGACGTTCCTCAAGCCTTGTGGGAAGAACAGACTAGGAGCTCCCAGAGCCTGGGAACAAAGAGGTGCCTCTGCGGCAGGCAGCAGCTCGGGGGCCAGGGCAGGGGGCTGTGCCATTGCAAATTAGCTGTTTTATGGCAGCCCTGGGAGCAGCTCAGCCCTGTGGAAGGCTCCAGCTCATTTTCTGTGATTGAGCCCATTCTTACCCACCTCTCCGTCTCCCTGGCCAATCCCCTTCGAAAGCAGGAGGGCGCTGCCTGCCAGAGGAGAGGCCCCAGAGGCATCTGCCAAGGCAGTGGGAAGCACAAGCCTAAAAGCAAGGCTGGACCCGCCCGGTGCAGGAGCTCCTGTCCGACACCTCAGGCATTTAGCTCCAGCAGGCTCTCCTCATCTTCCCGGGAGCTCGGGCCTGACTGGGCTCAACGCTGAGCTCTTTTTCCAGGCTCCAGAGCCTCAGCTCTTCCACTTGGAGCATGGTGTGCTTGGCAGGAGGGCTGACAGAAAGAGTGGGGTAGCTCGAGCGTGTTTCTGGCAGGCAAGAGCTCTGCACACGCTGCCATGGAAGTCACTGGCAGCGAGAACACCACCCCTGCCCAAAAGCAGAGCAGCAGGAACAATTCTTCCCCACCGAGAACAGCTACAGGAACATTAACCAAAAGCCACAGCTACACTCACGTACCAGTAACTTACAGAAAAGCTCATCAAAATCATAGCAAACCCAACCAAACTAGAAAGCGGGTCTGCTGCCCAGCAGGAGCAGCTCTGGGGAAGCGGACACTCCTGCTGAACACTTCCGAGGATGGGAAGAGGATGGCCAGGTCCTGAATGACAGACACACAAATTTTGTTGCCTTCCCCCAGATCACGAGCTGCATTAGGACATTACATGTCCAACTCGGGATGGCTTGAAATCCTAACCAGCCTTTGCACACTCCTGCATGACCTGGCTCCTTCCCCAGGCTGGCAGCACAGGGAATGAACTCCCCTCCTCTCGGCAGACAAGACGCTCTCTCAAGGAAAGGATGTCCCAGGTGCCCAGGCTCCCACAGGACCTCCAGGGAGCCCACCAGCAGTCTCTGGCCCACTCAAAGCTTCAGCAAAGCCCAAAGGCCATGCAGGGAGACCGCGGAAAAGAGGAGGGCACAGACATCAGGCTAGACAAGATGAGCAGATGAGCACATGGCTCACTCAGGCGGTGCCAGCAGACCCAGCCCACAGCAGCACCTTCCCGGCAGGGCAGGGCAGGCTCTGCAGCTTTAAGAGTCCTCCCTCCCAGCCCACGGTGTCAAGGAAAAATCTGACACGTTTTTTCTGGTGGATGTTAACGGACAAGCTAGAACAGCCAGTTGCCTTTTCCATTCATTTTCCACACAACCCCCTGGGACGCCTGCAAATGAAAGAGCCGATTGTGCCTCTGCAGAGGAGCAGGCAGGTAGGGCCAGAGCAGCAGCGGCTTCAGGAGCCCGGCACAGCTCAGTATTTGCACAGCTTGGGAAGGAAAAGCTGCAGAGGAAGGTGCCCTCGGGCAGAAACCCCACTGCAGGCCTCCAGACAGCAACAGGCCAAGCAAGAGGCAGCACAGCCCTGTAACAGCCCAGGGTGGACGTTCAGGTCCTCACTGGCTTTGCAAGGTGACAGTGGCAGCATCACAGCTCCCCACGTTGGCCCTCACTTCCCTGGCAGGACAAAGTGCCACCCAGGGGCACAGCAGCCTGCCCGACACAGGGAGCACAGCAGGAACCCCGCCACAGTTCGGTAGCCGGCAGCTGGCAGTGAAGCAGCAAACCCCAGCCCTGGCACAGGGGAGAGTCTGAACCAGCCCCCTATTCCCACCTTGGGCACGAGGCCCCTCTCCCTGCTGAATACCAGGTTTGTCTCTTGCAAGCGGCAGAGCTTTGCTTGGAAAAGACAGAGCAAACCTTTTCCAGCCCTGCGCAGCCGCTTGAGCGGCCCAAGCCCTGAATGGCCGCCTTTATGCAGTAGCTGCTGTCACGAGCCACACTCTGGCGACCACAAATGGCAGCAAATAGCTGAGGGGTTTGTGTTTCCGTGCAGGCCGCGGCACCCTGGCTAACAGAGGTATGGCTTCTGTCACACCCCAGCCCCCCGGCTCTGACAGGCAGCCCAGGGTGCACAATGCTGCCTTGTTCCCTCCCGAGGCTGGGGACTGCTGAGAGACACTGGCTGCTGCCCTTCCTCCCAATCTCGCACCTATGGGGCTGGCGAGGTGGCAGGACCCTGCGGAATGTGGCGCCCCCAGCCAGGGCAGAAGCCCAGGGATCCCAGCGCGGTCCGGCTCGTACATACGTTTCCCGCCGCTTTTCAGCAGGTTGCTGAGGCTGACGGAGGCGGTGCCCAAAAGCTCATTCCTCAGGGTATGGCAGCTCCACACCTTCAGGTCCAAGTGGCTCTGAGCTGTGACATTCCTGCAGAGACCAGAGAAGGTGGCCATCACTGTGGTGTCAACCCTGCTCCATGTGTGGGGAGTGGGTAGTGCCAGGCCTGCCAAAACCAGGGAGGGGAGGGAGGTGGGCAAGGCCATGGGGCACTGGGAGAACCTCCTCCTGCTGCCCTCCCAGCCGATCCCCAACACCCGAGCAGCCCCAGCCGATGGCACAGCAAGGGACACTGGGGAGCACGAAGCCAGGCCCAAAACCAACCCCACACCAGGGGGTGGCAGTGACTTACAGGATGAGGATCTCATTCCACAGCAGCTCAGAGATCCCAATCTGCTTTCCAGTCTTCTTGGTCTCGCTGGGTAGCCCATCTCCCGCCACCTCCACATAGCAGTTCATCCGCGACGGGCGGCTGTGCACCTTGGGCTTCACAGACACGACTGGGCAGAGGGGACAGGCAGAGAGGGTCACGCAGCCACACAGGAGACCTCGTCCCCTGCCCCATACACACACACATCCCATCCCTGCCAGCTCAGAGTGCCACGAGGCACCATGGAGTCAAACTGCTTGAGAGGGGGAGCGAGAAGCAATTGTCCTGATGGCAGCAATGGCCGCACCCAGGAGCTCCCGTCACTGCGTGTCCCCAGCTTCACCCCTGCCTCAGCCTCACACCTGAAGGCTGCAGGAGCGCCACAGTCCCCACAGACACTGCTCTGTGCCAGGGCTTGTGGGGAAGGGTGAGGAAAGGGGCCTCTGTCAGAGTCATTGGGCAGAAGCACCCACCAGGCTGGCAGCGCCCTGCGCTGGGGCTGCCCCGGGGACGCAGCTCCAGAGGACACAGCTCCAGGCTTCGGGAGCCACCTCGCGGCCAGAGAGCCACATCCCGACGGCAGGCGGGGAGAGGAGGCGGCAGAGGCCGGCTGACAGCTGCTCCGCTTCCCTGGGCACCCGTGGGACGCAGGGCAGTGCTGCTCTTGCCCAGTCCCTGCTCCCCCGCAGGTCTCCCAGCCCGTGTGCAGGCAGAGGACCAGAGGCACCCAACACCCGTATTCCCTGCTGCGAGGACGCGGCACGACTCACCTTTCACGGAGAGCTGGGACTTCTCGCAGGGCTGCCCGGCTCTGGCCCTGCTGGAGCTCGCAGCGGCCATGGCATCACCCCCAGCTGGAAGCAGAGAGAGAGGAGACACCTCAGGATCACAACCGCCACACAGAGGATGCCAGGGCTGCACTGGAGTCCCAGGTCAGCCCCTCTGCACCCAAAAGCGGCCTGGCTGCTACTGTAAGTGACCCACACAACAAGGAGACTTGGCAATGGACAGGCATATCCTCAGTGAACACAGGTTCCCTCTCACTTCTGATAAACCAGCTCTGCACTGCAGGCAATGGCAACGCTGTGCCCTAGGGAGAGAAACTCCCCTTCAACATCACCACCATGGCCTGAAGAGATCTGAGCCAAGCTGGGCAACACTCAGTCCCCCAACACTTGATTTGGGCAGCTGCAGCTCACCCAAAGGTCACTGCACAGGCCAGAGCAGTCCCCAAAGCCTCCAGCAGATCCACTGTCTTGCTGCCAAGCAGCCTGCATGGCTATGGCACAAGGAATCCCTCGGAAAGGACAAGGTGGTGACATGGGCAGAATAGAGGAAGGTCTGATCACTGTAAGGGGAAGCAGTCACATCTCTCAAGGACACTCCAAGTCTCTCTCTGGCAGCAAAATCACACAGAAAAATCAGTCCCGTCTACCCTAACACACCACGCAGGAGACGAGGACCACAGCTGCCCTTAACACAGAGCAGGATCACACTGCAGAGCAAGCTACGAGCCCAGGCTTCCACTCCCCCAAGCGCTCACCACTTCCTTGCTCTCCAGCGCCAGTCACTGTCACCACAGGCATAGTGCTCCCCCCTGCTCCTTCTGCTGCAGCTTTCCCCCGGAGTCACCCACTGGGAACAGGGGAATATGCAGGAAGGACACGAGCTGTAACGCCCAGGGATGCTGGCAGAACACGTGGCTGGGCGCTTCTGCCGAAACGCCTGACCACAAAGTAGAAGGATGAGATCACGCATCACGCAGAAGCACGAGGTGCTCAGTCTGGGACCACAGAGTCAGCTATCGACTCACACCGGCCTCCTAAGCCCGTTGGCAGCAGTTCTCCTCTCTGCATTTCCCAGGCAGAGGAGCTGGAGAGGATGCGGTCACCTGCAGTGGGTGTCAAGGTCATGGACCAGAGGATCTCTGCTGCACAAGCCCACAAAGGAGCAGGGCAGTCTCAATCCCATCTCCTGGGGCAGCAACGAGGACTCAGACAAAGTCAGACCTGATCCTCCTCACAAGCCACTGAGGCCAAGAGCACCCTTCCTGTTTGGTCCTAGACCAGAGTGGCTGCCAACCTCTCCCTTCCCGGATCAGGAGGGGGAAAATAAGGAAAGACAAGAAGTGCATCTCCAGCAGCTCAGCCCTGCCACCTCCCCTCCCATGCAGGAGTCTCTCTCTTCCCTGCCCTCTCCTCACCTCCTCATTAGACCTCAACAAGCTCCATCTCCAAGCCAGGTCCCTTTTAATGCCCGTTTCATGAACCAGAGTCTCCACTCCCTTCTCTGTGACAGCCCCATGCAACCTCACCCCTCTCAGCACAGCAAACCCTCCCGACACTCCGTGCTCAGTCCAGACTTCACAGGTGCCTTGTACGACCCCCAGTCCTGCCTGGAAAACTTCATTTGGTACCAGACTTGCTGCTGCCTCAGCGACCTCAGCTGGTGGCTGGAGGCGCTCTAACACAGGCCCATCTCATCCTCCTCACTGGTAGGGGGGAGCTGACTTATGGAGGGAGGTTCTTCCATAAGACTTAACTGTACTTGCTTCCACTGCAGTCACTCCTGCTCCAAATACCCTGGCCCACAGATTGCCCTGGTCTTCCCCTAGGATATTGTTATTCCTCATGTTTGTTATGACTCCCCAGCTCCACATCACCACTTATTTCATTAGTGTCATTAAGCAGGCCCACAGGAAACAGCCGGCACGTGTGCTCCTCCTGCACCAGCTCATCCTTTGGGTTCTCCTGCACCAGCATTAGCGACCCGTATCCCCCAGGTCACTGCGGTGAGAGCCAAGGCTCTCAGCCCTGGGCCTCCCTCGCAGCCATGGGTGCCGCTTTCCCTCTTCTCCCACCATCCCCCACGGTAACATCAGCTCCACCGGAGAAGATGATTTGGGGTTCATTAATCACAGAATCATTTGGGTTGGAAGGGACACTAAAGATCATCCAGTTCTGACCCCTCTGCCACTGGATCAGGGGCTCCAAGCCCCATCCAACCTGGCCTTGAACACCTCCAGGGATGGAGCAGCCACAGGTTCTCTGAGCAACCTGTGCCAGGTGCTCACCAC
Organism: Phaenicophaeus curvirostris; assembly: GCF_032191515.1. Taxonomy (NCBI): domain Eukaryota; kingdom Metazoa; phylum Chordata; class Aves; order Cuculiformes; family Cuculidae; genus Phaenicophaeus; species Phaenicophaeus curvirostris. The sequence continues at coordinate 18,200,038 of NC_091405.1, forward strand.
CCTCATCATGAAGAAATTCTTCCTAATGCCTAATCTAAATATTCCCCTCACTGATTTGTAGCCATTTCCCCTCAGTCCTACCACCTCAGTTCCTGCTGCATCCTGTACTCACAGACCCTGCTGAGCACCCCACAAAAGCCTCACCCTCACTTAGTTTAACGGCCCTAACCACGTTAAAAACCTCTCAGCAAACCCCTCTGTGCGCAGCCCTGTTCCTCAGGCACCGCTCTCCTCTCGGATCACCCCTTCCCCGCTCCCGCACGCTCCGTTCACAGCCCACAGCCCTTCCCACGGGGCCCGTGACCGGTGTGAGCCCAGGGCGCTCCCTCACCACACAGCTCCCCTCCTCTCCCTACGGTCACGGCCTCCCCGCCCCAGCTGCCACGGGGGTGTCTGGGCCCAGCTTCGGCCCCCAGGAGCCGGGCACCCTCACCCCCCATCACAGGGGCCACGGAACCGGGCAGGGAGAGGGGAAAGGGGACAGAGCGAGGGGGCCGAGGGGGCGGGAAGAGCGCGAGGGGACAAGAGGGCGGGAAGAGCGCGAGGGGATCGAGGCGGCGGGAAGAGCGCGAGGGGACTGAGGGCTGGGGGACAGAGCGAGGGGACTGAGGGAGAGGGAAGAGAGCGAGAGGACCGAGGGGATGAGGGGGGACAGAGCGAGGGGGGGACAGATCCCGGCCTACCCCCGTCCCGGCCCCCGTCCCGAGTTACCGGCTCCCGCTCCGCTTCCGGCTCCAGCGCCCGCCGTCATGTGACCGCGCCGTCACCTGACCGCGCCGGCCGGGACGCGCGTCCGGAAGCCGGGACTACAGTTCCCGGCAGGCATCGCGGCACGGAGAGGGCGGCTTCCCGGCTCGTAGGACTACAACTCCCGTCAGGCACCGCGGCGCGGGCAGCGCCTTCCGGTAGGCGCGGACATGGCGCGCGTGGAGCACGTTGTGGCGGACGCCGGGGCCTTCCTCAGCGCGGCCCCGCTGCAGGTACCGGGGGGGCCACAGGGACCGGGGCGGGGCGCGGACCAGGGGAAGCGCGGGGATCCAGCGGGGTACCGGGCCCGGGGAGGCGCAGGGGAGCCGGAGGGACCGGGCTCGGGAGCTGTGGGGGTAAGCGGTCCCGGTCTGACGGCGCTGCCTCTAGGACATCGCGCAGAACCTGTACACCGTGCCCGAGGTGCTGGCCGAGATCCGCGACCGGCCGACTCGCCGCCGCCTGGCCGCCCTGCCCTGCCAGCTGCACCTGCGCCGCCCGCGGCCCGAGCTCCTGCGCCTCGGTGAGCAGCGCGGGGCCGTCCCCGCCGGTGCCCGCCCGCCCCGGGCAGAGAGCGGCCTGCGGGCACGGGCCGGCGCGCTAGGGAGGACAGCGAGGGGCTGGAGCACAGGGGTTCTGGGAGGGGCTGAGGGACCTGGGGCTGTTGAGCCCGGAGGAGGCTGAGGGGAGAACTCACCGCTTTCTGCAGCCCCTGGAAAGGAGGTTGTGGTGAGGTGGGTGTTAGTCTGTTCTTCCAAGTAGAATGAGAGGAAACGGCCTCACCTTGTGCCGTGGGAAGTTGAGATTGGATATTAGGGAATATTACTTCATGGAAAGGGTTCTCAGGCACTGGCGGAGCCTGAGGATGGTGTCCCCGTCCCGGGAGGGGTTTAAGAGACGGGCAGATGAGGTGCGCAGAGATAGTTCAGTGGTGGACGGGTGCGGTTGGACTCTGTGGTCGCAAAGGTCTTTTCCAGCCAAAGGATTCTGTGATTCCCTGCCCCACAGTGACTGACTTCTCCAAGAAGACCGGGGACTACCCCAGCCTCTCGGCCGCTGACCTCCAGGTGCTGGCCCTCACCTGCCAGCTGCAGGCCGAGACCGATGGCCCCGGCGGCCTCCGCTGGGAGCCCCCCGACAAGGTAGGGCCCAGCCCCAGGGACGGGGGCCCAGCGCCTGGGCTGCCCCACGACCTCCGCGCTGCTCCCCCAGGTGCGGCTCAGCTCCACCCCGCAGCACCCCGAGGCGCCCCTGCACCTTGCCGGTTTCCACCTGCCCACCAAGGTAAGGGACGGGGACACAGCCCCTCAGGCCACAGGGTACAGCCCCACGGAGTCTGCAGGCGAGGAACCCCAGGGCCTGTGTCCCCCCACAGCACAAGCGCCCGGGGAAGGGCCAGCGTCACCCCAGCCCTGAGAGAAGCACGGTTCTGTCCGAGAGTGACGAGTTCAGCTCCTTTCTTTACTGGCGAGCCCCCCTGCCCAGCATTGAGGAGGAGCTGCAAGAGCTGCTGGTGAGACCCAGAGCCTCCTCTCCTCTCTGTCCATATTGCCCTGGTCTCTGGCTTTTTCTGACTTCTCTGGGCAGTGCTGGCCTGCACCAGGCATGCTGCGTGAGCCACAGCCGAATGTCTCCTTCACCACAGAAAGCTCAAGCCGTCTCCGTTAGCCCAGAGGAACACCGGAACTCTGAGGATGAGGCCAGTGCTGGGGAAGAGGAGGACGAGGAGGAGAGTGATGACGAGGGTTGGATAACACCCAGCAACCTCAAGCAGGTGCAGCAGGACTCGGGGCACCGTGACACAGCTCCCGTCGGTGTCCAGGTCGGCTGCGTCACCACTGACTTTGCCATGCAGGTGGGTGCCGGCTGCTGCCCTGCACGGGGCCTGCTCCAGCCTCAGGAGCACGGGGACTGGCAGGGTGCACCGAGGGGCAGATTCGCAGATTACTCAGACTTCTAGGCTGGTTAAGCCAGCGCACCGAGAGAGAGGAACGCGCTGCTGAGTCCCTGGGGCAGGATGGGACCAGCTGTGTGACAGCTCCTTTTAGCTTAGAAGCAGCCAGTTCTGTCCATCACAGATGTCTCCCTTTCTGTCAGCCTCTCGGGGCCTGGGTTGGCAAACCCCATTTAAAGCTTCTGATTGTCCCAGCTCACGATATCCTCCTGTCTCCCTCCTCATTGCAGAACGTGCTGCTGCAGATGGGCCTCCACGTGCTGGCAGTGAACGGCATGCTGATCCGCCAGGCCCGCAGCTACATCCTCCGCTGCCACGGCTGCTTCAAGTGAGCAAGCGCACACACAGCAGGGGCAAGCGGTGCTGCTGGGGGCTGGGTGGGTGCTCCGGCTCGTGGGCTAAGCTTCTGTACCACTGTAAACTCCCTCTGTCCCTGTCCTGCAGGACTACTTCAGACATGACCAAGGTTTTCTGTCCTCATTGTGGTAACAAGACCCTGAAGAAGGTCGCCGTGAGCGTCAGCGATGATGGGAGCCTCCACATGCATTTCTCCTGCAACCCCAAGGTGCTGAACCCCCGAGGGCTCAGGGTGAGTAGCGGCCTGTGCTGGGACGAGGTCCTGGCCAGCAGCCTCTGGGTTGGAGGGAACCGTGGGCAGACGGGAATCAAAGCAAAGCTGTGATCATCCTCCAGATCTTCCACTCGACACCGGGGCTTTCGGGCTTTATTTGCTCAGTTCTCCAGATGCTTCCAGTGATCTTCAAATCCCTTTGAGCAAGAGTTACCCCTGAAGTAAGCTGAGCGATTGCTTTTCTCTTGGCAGTACCCGCTGCCAGCCCCGAGAGGAGGGAAGCACGCCAACAACCCTCACCTGGTGGAGGACCAGCCCTTCCCGCAGCAGCGACTATCCCGCAAGGCCAGGCAGAAGACCAACGTCTTTGACCCAGACTACGTGGCCGGGGTCTCGCCCTTTGTGGAGAATGACATCTACAGCCGCGCGGCCAACCTGCAAATCCGGGACGCGGCCCTGGGCGCTGGCAGGAGGCGCCTGAACCCCAACGCCGTGACAAAGAAGTTCGTGAAAAGGAGGTAAAGGGTGGGACAAGGCCCCATGCGGCCGGTGCTGCAAGCCAAGGACTGTCTGTGTCCGCTCGGGGGTTGCGTGTTCCTGCCTGATGGCTCAGGGCTCGCGAGGCCTTTCCAGCGCCCTTTCAAAGGCAGCCGTCCTGGGCAGGGACCCAGCCTTTATTTCCACGCTTCTCAAGAGCAGCCGTGAGAGCAGGCACGAGTTGTCAGGTTTGGGGAGGCTCTGACTGGGGCTGATGTACCTGATCCTGGCGGAGCTGGGTGAGGCAGTGGCTGCCCTGCTCAGCCCCCTGGACCCCCAGGCAGTGGCTGTGTTGCTAATAAACACAAAAACCCTTAGCGCTGTGACTCCATAGTGTTTGTGTAGCTGCAGGTGCCAAGCTTAGGGCTGGGGTGTGCCGTCCTCTGAGCCTCAAGAGGAAGAGGGGGGTTTGCTCAGGGTGTTTTTTTCTGTTACATGGCACAAACGAGGAGGTGGATAATGAATGTCTGCAGCACAGCCGCATCTGACCTCGCAGTGGTTGATGCTCCAGGCAGTGAGTGTTTGAGCAGCACCTTTCAGATTGATCATAGTTTGGGTCAGAAGGGATCTTGCAGCCCATCCAGTCCCACCCCTGCCCTGGGCAGGGACCCCTCCCACTGGATCAGGGGCTCCCAGCCCCATCCAGCCTGGCCTTGAACCCCTCCAGGGATGGGGCAGCCACCACTTTTCCCTGGGCAACCTGGGCCAGGGCCGCCCCTCTGCAAAGATGCAGCTAAGTGGGACTGTGCCAATTCTTCAGGAGAAGAGGTTAAATCCAGTCATCTCAGCTCAGGGCTTCTGGCATCACCTTCCTCAGACAACCACGCCCCAGCCCATCTTGGGGAGGCACCCACACCCCCCTCAGGACACAACCTGGCTTCAGGTAGACTGTGAAATGATTTCTCTGAACACTCTGGAATTTGCAGGCTGGGGTTTGGATGGTAAAGGTGGTGACTTTGGATTTAACACCACAAAAAAAAAAAACAGAAACAGTGCAATTTGTTTTAAAAAGTGCACACACAACAGTGTACAAAGACTCCCGTGGGAGCAGCACAGGCACAAACCATTGTGGGCTCTGCCTTCCCCGTATTCCTGCCCCGAGCGCCAGATGGTTCCGAGGGGCCGACGCGGCACTGAAGAGTCGGCACTTTCTCCCAGCAAAGAGAAGATGCCCTGGAAAAAAACACAACAAGACTTTACACTGCAAAATGAAAACTTTCATTGTTTTATTCTTGACTGCAGCTGTTTACAGAAATATAGTTGCGAGTATACAAATATCCCAATAGAAGCAAAATATTTTTATTTTTTAATATTCAACAAGTTATCACAGGAGAGCTAAAAACATACGATGCAAATGAAATATCCCCTCAGAGAACAAACTGAAAACACCAGGTATCAGTGCTTCGAGAACCCCAGCTACGAAAGCCATCTACACAGAAATGCACAAAGGAATATCTGGTGCTACTTTCACGTTGCAGGACACTGGAGGCAGCTCAGCGGTCCATGAGTGCGTGCCAGGAACACATGGCAGAAAGGTAGGAAAACACTCCAAGGTGCAGCCACTAACAGGTAGAGAGCTCTGCTCTCAGGTTTTTTTGGAGCTTAACTCATTCATCATGAGCTCACACGTAAATATTTCCACTCGCCTTGTTACAAAGAGGATCCAGAATAAAAACTTCAGGAATACTGTGATCTGCCTAAGCAGGATAGAGGAACAGACGGGCCCCTCCCTCTCCTTTGAGAAGGGAGCCTCCCACATGGGTGCCACCTGCACAGAGGGCACTCAGACCAGACCTTCCCTGACCCAGAGAGGGACAGTTCACAGAATCACCAGGTTGGAAAAGACCCACCGGATCATCGAGTCCAACCATTTTTATCAAATACTAAACCATGCCCCTCAGTGCCTTGTCCACTCGTCCCTTAAATCCCTCCAGGGAAGGTGACTCAACCACCTCCCTGGGCAGCCTCTGCCAGTGCCCAATGATCCTTTCTGTAAAAAATTTTTTCCTAATGTCCAGATTAAACCTCCCCTGGCAGAGCTTGAGGCCATTCCCTCTCATCCTGTCCCCCATCACTTGGGAGAAGAGCCCAGCTCCCTCCTCTCCACAACCTCCTTTCAGGTAGTTGTAGAGCACAATGAGGTCACCCCTCAGCCTCCTCTTCACCAGCTTCCTCACTCTTCTCTGGACTCGCTCCAGTTTAGAGACTAAAGAGAAGCAAGGCCATTTACATGACCTGGACACAGGACCCTGCTCTGAATCCCGGTGCAGACGCACCCCACTGACACATTTCATAGGGCTGCAGCTGGGGTCTGACCCAAGCACCTGCAGAGCAGCAGCGAGGGGACTCCTCGGATCCCTCACCCTTGTCCCAACACACCTGAACGTTAGGAGACAATTTCATGAACCATAACAGCAAAAGTTACAGACCTCTGGAAAAAAGGGAGATGGGACCTGCAAACTGATGGCTTGAGGAGAAGGAATAAGGACATTTGCTTTGGCCAACGTGCTTTGATAAAGCCTGTTCTCAGGCTCAACCTCCTGTCAAACACCATGGAACACACCTGATCTGGGAGGAGGAGTTGTGGACAAAATACACGCTATCGATTTTATGACCTGGATTTCTCTTAGCTTCATTTCTCACCCTCTGTAAGAATTGGTGCGAGTTGGGGCAGGGTTCCTTGTGATTGGAAACCAGGGAGAGCTTCCACCAGCTTGGAAGGAGAGAGTTTCTAGAGAGTGGCTGCTGCAGTACTAAGTCAGTAAAACCAAAAGACTGAAGATGCCTGCCTTTATCAGACTTGAGGGTAGAGGAACAACAGGTTAAGCTTCTGGCACAAGCTGCTGGGAGACTGAGAACGGAAAAGGTCCCAGAGTCACGAGAGGGAAGCTGGCGGGGGAGCCCATGAATGTGGGAAGCTCCTGCGCTTGCCAAGCCCACCCAGCGGGCAGCTCTGACCCAAGGCTGGCAGTTCTAACAACACATCTGCAGTTCTTAATAAAAATATATAAAAATACAAAAGTGTACGCCGTTTCAAAGCCGTGGATATGGGCAACTTTCACAAGCAGAGCAAGGTTCTGGAGCAACACAACCAACAGTGCCACAGGTACAACGGAAAGGGGTTTATACAACAATTAATGAGTTACTACAAAACCCTCGGTAAATAACCTCATACTAAGGAAAAGTAATATATAAAAATGTAAATATAACAGTATTCTATGCATGTGTCTACTAATTATTTATATGTAATAGATATACGGCTCCTCTATATACATATATATAACCCCAGAATATACAGGCACTGCGTATTTACACACCTATACAGGTGATAAAAAAGGAAAAGCCTCCCCTCCTGTGTAACCCCACACTCAAACAGAATTTAACAAGTACACATTTACAGGAGTTTCTCTGCCAATGCCTTTTTCCTTGTATCTCCACACTACATCACATTTCCAGCAGGGATGCTCTGTGCTCCATGCCCAGCTCACAGGGCGCACGGACAGACACCCCTGTTTGTCTGCCCAGGTGCTACTGTCACACGCAACTGGGCTCCGTGTGAACACGAGGTTATCACGACCTATCTCAAAGGACTACTCCAAATTTAAACAAAAACCCCAAACAAAGCAACTTGGTACCTGTTCCCTTTTCACTTCTAAAATAGAGCTGCCACCAGTTCTGGGACATAAAATGCACATATTCCTTGAAAATAAATTGTGCACTTACAAGAAGTAAGCAGTGATGAATATTTCTCATTACCTTCCACCTCCAACGTGTAGCTCAGAGCATGCAAAGCAATTCCTTCTCATTCTTGCTTCTATCACTCAGCTGAAGTCTGTAATCCCTTGTACCCTATCCTGTAATGACCCTGAAAAAGCAACCCAACAGTTTGTCACACAGAGGCATGGGATGCAAAAACTGAAAATTCATAGAATCCTAGAATGGTTTGGATTGAAAGGGACCTTAAACCCACCCAGTTCCAGTCCTTGCCATGTGCAGGGACACCTCCCACCGCATCAGGCTGCGCCAAGCCCCGTCCAACCTGACGTTGAACACCTCCAGGGGTGAGGCAGCCCCTGTTCTAACCTTTAATGCCCGTGCCATGCACACACAGCCCCCTGGGGGGAACCACCTGTAGCTTCTTTAGTCCAATAACAAGTTTTCTTTTTAGAAACTACACTCAATCACAACAAATGCTTTAAAAAAACAAAGTTCAACTTCTCTCAATTAGAGGAATGTCCACTGAAACAGCTGCCCAAACTCAGTATTTGCAGTACAAAAACCTGCCAAAGTAACAAACACTGAACTGTTCACGCTTTACCTTAAAACTAAAGAGGAAGTACACGCCCTGTCAGTAATCAAAAATAATAAAGTAGTTGGCGATCAAATATCTACTTCGGAACAGCAAGGCTGAAATTATTTCTTGAACTATTTTTCTGTTACAACAACAGCAAAGCATTTGGCTTGAAGAACTGCTGAAAGAGCAGGCAGCGAGGAGGCAATTAATAACAGAACACAGACCTGCTCATGAAGCACAAACCTCCAATAACTTCCTGCCAGTGACGTTCAGCTAATAACTTTGTGGGGTGTTATTCACGTTTGTTTTTATATATATATATTAACAGCTGGGATGAGCAGGTCCCCCTCCCTTCACATGCAGGATCAGCTTAAACGCTTCTTTAAGAGTGAGAAAAAACACCGCAAAGGAAACTCATCCCAGCAAGGCAGCTCTGCAGTTCAGCATTCTTCACCTAGTAATATCTCCTATGTTTAATTGCCGCTCTGCGGATGTGACAGTAACTTCTGCTTTATAACAACGTCAAGAACTTTAAATTTACAGAGCTTATTGAGTCAGTATCTTCTAACTTTCAAATCAAAACGGAGTGGAACTGATGTCACCCCCTCAGCTCTGCAGGCAGCGCTGTCTGCTCACCACTAACAGTCACACCCGTGCGAGCGAGCAGGGGAGTCACCGTACGAATAAAACACCAAAAGCAGAGTAAGCTCCAATTATCAGTAACAACTGCTTAAATCATGTAAGTAAACGTTCAGGACTCTGATTAAAATCCAGATGTGGCTCACGCTGTTTGGATCTTTCTGCCATGAAATCCTGCAGCCACCTTTAAGCTCTTTATTGGCTTATCAAACCTCTTTATCCTCCGTAACAGCTGTCTCCGAGCAGCCGTTCCAGCACTCATCAACCGCTGAGCAAGCTCTCCATTCCTCAGACAAATACTTTTTGTAACCAAATCACATGTTCAAAGTGTTGTACGTTTAAGCACTGACCTAAAATGAACAAGGTAATTTAACACAAGAAAAGAAAGGTGTTATCCAGAAGTAAAAATGTGATAGCACAGCCCTTTTTTTTTAAATCTATTTATTTTTATATTTGTTTTTCTCTTTTCATAAGCGACCTAAAATACGCACGCGATTCAACCACACCCTTCCCCTGGAGCTGTAGCAGTCAAGTTCTCTTTTGGACACCCATCTTGTTATAAATGGAGAATTGGTCCCCAGTGACTTGGCACTGACCAACAGCACTTCAACGTAAGGATACACCCCTTTGGAACGACACAACGAATTGAAGCAGCACACGAGTGAATTTCTCATTCCTATTACTTCTTCTGTGTATGAAGGCCCCAGGTGACACCCAGCAGTTTGTCCTGGGATTGCGATCCTGCAAAAGCCACCGGTTTGTTTTAAAATAACTGGCTATCGACTTCCACAACCGTCTGGAAGTTGTTTCGGTCCATAATTCTCAGTCTTCTAACAAAGCTTCCTATTTAGTCAATGCTGCAGGATCGCTGTTCTCATGTCATGAACCGTAAGAGGATTTTGTTAATATTTTGTCTTACGAAAAAGAAAAGTAATCACAGAAAGAAAGTACAGTTCAGGGTTATAAAGCAGCTCTGGACATTATGAAGCAGGGAATTCTTTTTATCGTGATTAAAATTTTAAACATTTTAGCATAATCATAAATTAAGAGTTAAAACACAGAGGCGCTAATAATAAAATATTAAATAGACAATGATAGTGGATAAAAGCTGAATGGCTCATTCTGAATGAAACCCCAGTATTGTATATACGCCTAAATGCCTACGGGTTTCCTTACTAGGTCGTATTGCTGAGTGACAGACACATCGACACACACAGCGAAGCTTCTCATAGCCAGCTGGAACAAGAAACTGCCCGATGGAATGGCGAGAGATGAACAAGTTATTTATGTTGCAAAAAGTACTTAAATACTCAATAAAGACATAACAAACCCCACCCCACCCCACTGTTATCAGACGCCACGTTGTGGTAGAACATCAGACAAACTCACAAATTTACCACAAAAATGTGTGGCAAAAAAGAATATTTTATATATATGTATATATATAAATTTTTATATTTATGCCAATGTACTCACTCAGTACAAATAGCAAAATAGTATACCATTTCCTAAATACAAAATATAGCTTTCCAAAAAAATGAAACACACATTAGATATAAACCATCCAAAACTTGAACGATTGAAAACTGTATTCAAAATTAAATGACCCAGAGCAGGTCTCTTTCTGAAAAGTTCCCTTCATATCGGCAAGAAGCCTTACTACTGAAAACGTAATTCAATGCCTCTCAATGAGAGAGAGAAAGAGAGAGACAGAAAGAGAAAGTGAACGTTAGGACAGACTGACAAACAGGAAAATCCATTAAAACAAACAAAAACTCTACACGGCTCAACTAAGCACACAAGTTAAGGGAAAAAACACACAGTAAACAGACTCGAGTAACTTAAAAACCATTTACAGACTATTCTTTGTTATTTCAAATAACAAAAATGTAAAATGACGTGATACCAACTACACTCTACCGAGGCATAATAGCCATACACGACAGCTGTTTGGCTCTAACTGCAGCAACAGCTTTCTACGTGTGGAAGGAGAAGAAACAAATATCTGAAAGAGGCTGTAGTGAGATACCACAAAACCGTCTGGATAGTTGGAGCACCCAAAAAATTCACATGCCTCACAATACAACTGCATGGTCTGGAGTGGGTTGGTTTTACATTCTGTAACATCGGACAATATCTGTTTTATTTGAGACATGACGATCTAGGAACCAGACTTGGGGATTGTTGGTATTAAATTAAAAAGTCACTTCGAAACTGCAAGGAGCTCAATATGCTACAAAGATGCAATAGCTCAGGATGAAGTGAAATTCTCAAGAATGCTTAAAATAAAGTAATTTGCCCCCTACTTGGAGTAAAGTCAAGCTGAAAGATTGGTATCAGTAACAGCTGGAAAACGACTGGTTCAGGGGGATTCCTGCACTGAGAAGGTGGTGGAGAAATTGCTTCCTCTTTCCTTAACCCTTGATTATTTGTCAAAGCTTCTCCCGACTAAGCAATTTAATGCCACGGACTCCTAAAAGCTGCTTCTGATCTTTAAAGCTAGGAGGATATTTACGTTGTTTTTAAAAACACAACATGAAACTGAGGGAGGGAGAGGGAAAATCATGAGAAGAATGAAAGGGAGAAGGCTGGTTTGAGAACGGACAATGCAGCTTTACCGAGTTCTAGCCCATACAGAGTGAGAGACACAGAGGGGTTCTTTCCTCGGCCAGGCAGAAGGTTCATTTCAAGCTGAAGGTATTTTAGAGAACAAGATTTTAAGAGCAAAATTTAACTGAACATTCCCCTTCATTTCTTCATTTTGTTAGAGCCACCGAACCCTTGCTCTATGTACAGTTACACATAAGAGACATGGAAAACCGTTAATCACATTCTCAGGTGGGAAGCCCCCACCTCTGGCTATCTACAGCAGCAAGCATTTCTCTGCTTGTTTATTACAGTTACCAATATTTTTCATTGCCACCTCCTGCAATTAACAAATTGCAGTATTAGCTCTCCCACTCGACTGTAAAACACGCGATCCCTTCACTTACTGAGAGCTGTGAGACGTGGCTCACAGCACAGGCATTTGATGTTTCTGCTTCCCAAGCTTTTCTAGTCAGAACAGGGCATGTGAAGAAGGAAGAGGAGGGAACAAAAGTAAACGTGGTGACGTGTGTTACCTTCTAAGAACAATAATAACTGACCAGATATGCTTTAAATTCAAAGAGCTCCCCACTGTTAATGAGGTTTAGGAATCTGGTAGCAGTACAATCCCAAGCCCCAGTAAGACAAAGCATAGCTCTTCAGCATTATTGGCACTACAAATCCCAAATACTGTGGCCGTAGGTGCTAGACGCTGCAATTGGCCATACGTGTGCTCTTTAGAGAAGAGGGCTACGTTTTGACAGAAGCAATCAGCTGCACACAACCTAATCCCGAGCCGGAAGGTCTGAGAGAATTTGGGAAATCGTCACTTTTTTTACTTCATGGAATTTCTGCAAGAAAAAACAAGCAAGCAAAAAAAGTTAGGTATTGCAAGCAAAAGCAATCCTCTTGCTTTTATGCAGTTCCTTCATCTTTAAAGTGTCCTTCACAACAGACATGAAGCTAAGAGTGAGTATCGGAACGCATTATAACCCAGAATTACTCTCCCTCCCCTCCATTTTTTAAGGAAATTAAGCGTAACACATAACTGAAACTTGTGGGGGGTTCAGGATGGCACCACAGTTAACTACAGTCAAGTTATGCCCTGGGAACAATACTAGATTCCAGAGTCCTCTGGCTTCTTGGCACTCATTTGTAGTTGAAGTCTCTTTCCCCTCTCTGAAAAAGGCACGGTCTCAGAGGAAAATGTCTCCTAGTAACAGCTGCCTTTGGCACCTCACAGTACAAACACCAGCACATAGCACACTCCCAACAGCCACTATATTCTACCAAAACTTGTCTCCACGTTACATTCTTGTAACCCAGGGGCAATTTCAGAATAGTACAGACGTCAGGGGTTATCTAATCCATAAGCCTTCAGTTTTTAAACACAGCCAATATTTCCTAACGCTTTCATCTGCCCGGCTGTCAGTGACCTGCTCTCCTTCCTGATATGCGACCGTAACAGCAGGTGACAAATCATACAGCAACTGGATGACAAGACCCAGTCTCAACCAACTGTTTCATACAAAGTTTCACCTCTGTTTTCAGTAACTTTTCATTCTAGCCACAGGGATTATATTATTATTTCAGCCCTACTGGTATTTTAGCTGATCTCTTAGAGCACAGCGACACACTCTGAAGTAAAGACTTATTGAACGGAAGTACGCACGGCAGGAAAGAACCCCAAACACATCACTCACTTGCCTAATTAAAACGAGCCAGTCATATTGTTCCCCTGGTTTTGCAATGACACAAGCAGATCATCAATTTTCTCAATATTCTGGTTGGTTGCCATAGCTGAAGGCAGTGGAGGAGTCTCCGATATCTGCTGGGAGAGCAGCGCTGGCACTGCTGCTTGTCCCTCACTCTGTGGCTGACCTGGCTGGCTGATGGCCATCAACTCATCCGGTAACGTAGCTGGTCCAGAGGTTAGCAGCTGCCCACAGTCTGTTGAGAAGTAAGCGAAGAACAACGGACCATTTAAAGTAGGTTTATACATGCAGTGAAATTGCCAATTCCTTTACATACAACCATAGTGACCATAAACGATGTAGAAAGGTGCATGCACAAGACCACTTTCGCTCACCACTCCGTCTGCATATAAGGAGAGGTTTGAGGTGTATTGAATATATGGACTCTAGATAGAACCAAACGCTATTAACACCTCAGCTAGAAGAAAAACAAAAGGCAGAGCATAAATGAAATGTTGACTGTGCTCATCCTTTGTCTTTCTTAATTATTGTTGTGTCTTTTTCCAATCAGCCAACATATACAACTAGCTCCTTCTGTAAATCTGCAAGTGGTGCCACATCTCCTGCCACTTCTAGCGTCATCTTCAGGTTCACAGGAAGGCCTGGCTGTAGATGGTCTGATTGTCAGAGGTTATACAACAAAGCAAATATTCAGCTATAACCACAGACTGTGTACACAGCTGCAGTTTTCTCTCCAGATCTTTTATAAGACTCTATAATCATCATCTGCATCCGCTGCTTGCAGACCTTCACAGGTACGTACAGCCCTCCTGACAGATGGGAGGATCTACATCCCACAGAACCTGTCAGAGATATGGAAAAGTGCTGGCTTATGAAGTTAAAGGAGTTTCAAATACACTTCAATAGACACTTCTCTGGACTACGGAGCTTAAAAAAATCCTTCCTTTCAATAATGTGTGGAGAAGTTATTGCATAAGTTGTAGAAATGAAATGCAGCAGGAAAAAGATTAGTGGAGCTGCCTTAAGAAGGTGTAACTTCTCTTTTTTTAAATGTGTCTACATGCATTTTACATTACATCTGTATTGTTAGTAATTTTATATATACTATTTCTATATAAGTATATAGAATTCTAAGACGGTTTTTTCACGTGTAAATCCTAAGAGTAAGATCAACAGGTATTTAAACTAAAATTTCTCATGCAAAATCAGCAACATAACTGTACATGCAACATGAAGAGTGTCTATACTCTCGATCACAGTGCTGTATTACCTATTTCAGGATTTTGGTTTTTTTCGCTAAGGAACTAACTTAGAATTGAATAATCATTGTCTTGTAGGCAACAATTAGTAGCTCCTCTAAATTGTAAACTCGGAATTGGGCATCTACCACTTACTGTTCTGAATGCCAAACAGGAATATTCCTGATGTTTGCTGAGACGAAGCAGGAGAATTCTGCAGCTGGTTGATAGCACCTCCCGCTGTATTGTGAAACAGAGAAGCTTGCTGCTGTGGAGGAGAAGCAGTTCCTTGCATTCCCGCCATGCTGTTCTGAGAAGAGAACATCGGAGACTGCTGCAGCTCTTGCTGGCTCATACTGTTCTGCAAGGCAGACATGGAAGCTGAAGAGATGAAGAGAGTGACTTGTTGCTCTTGAGAACTTGGTGACCCTTGGACCAACTGAATCTGGGGTGAGTTATGGAAGATAGCTGGCTGCTGTGCTTCAGCCTGGTTGGATCCAGGATTCTGAAGAGAAGACACTGTAGTCTGACTCTGGAATTGCATGGGCTGCTGCTCCTGGTTCATCGGTGCGATGTTAGTCTGTGGATGAAAAATGGACTGGCCCTGTTGCTCCTGATTGGTAACTGTGTTTTGATTTGGATTGAAAATTATGTTCTGCTTCTGAGGAGCAATTGTACTCATTGCATTTTGATTACTGAACATCATGTTCTGCTGTTGCTGTTGCTGCTGCTCTTGAGATGGAGGACTACTCTGCATAGCAACTATCGAATGCTGGGGCTGGAAGATAGCTCCCTGTTGGTTCTGGGGAATTGAACTGGACTGGATAGAGCCTAACGACACTTGAGACTGAAACAAACCTTGCTGAGCAGGCTGGGTCTGCGGCTGTTCTTGGGGAAGCATAGAACTCTGGATATGAGAGATCTGTGTCTGCTGCTGGAAAGAAGTCTGCTGTTCAGTGTTTGTTGCTGTCTGAAGAGGAGAAATGGAATTTGGGCTTGTAAAGAATGACATCTGTTCTTCCTGAGTTGCAGGGTTGCTCATGGAACTCTGGGAAAGGAACATGTTGGCAGACTGCTGGTCTTGAGGAACCGAAGAGCTCTGTAGTACACCCATGGCGTTCTGCGAATGGAACATTGGAGGCTGCAGTTGGTCTGAGGAATTGGTACTGGCCTGGTTGTGGACAATGGAATTTGGACTGTGGAAAATAGAGCCTTGTGTTTCCTGTGATATATTCTGAGTGTCACCAATAGGATTCTGAGAGTGAAAAAGTTGAGCTTGTGAATGTGGAGACTGCTGCATAAAGCTTCCTGACTGAATAGACATGATTTCTCCGCCTTGCTGGAACAGACCACCTCCTTGTTGTTGGGTTCCACTTGCCTGAACGGTCATCATGTTTTTGGTAGATGAAAAGAGATTAACTTGTGATTGACTTTCTCCGCTGTGCTGCATTTGAACCATGGTCTGAAATACCGTACTTTGTATCTGTTTATTCTGTCCTGAAGCTTCCTCTCCATCTGCAGAATTGGATGCCTGAAACATAGTAGGTCCGTTGTTGGAGACCTGCTGCTGTGCAGTAGGAGTAGTCTCACTTCCAGAAACACCAGGAGATGAAGAGAATAATTCACACTGCATTTGCATGTCTTCGTTTGTCGACAACCCACTCATTATGTGAGAAGCCTGCTGATAGACAGGTGACTGTTGGAGGGCTCCATTCCCTGAAGTAGTCGAAGAGAACAGATCGGACTGCATCTGAGTTGCAGCCTGACAAATGTTTTGTTGGATTCCTATCACCATCGCTGCAGAAGTCTCCATCGCCTGCTGCTGCTGCTGCTGTTGCTGCTGTTGACTGGACAACGCATTTTCAGGCTGCGGGTGAACATTTTCAGCTCGTCCAGGCAAAAGGTTCTCTGGTCTGGAATGGACAGCAGTGTCTGATGAGGAAAATATCCCAGGATTGACACTATTTTGTATCTGGCTAACTTGCTGAAAAATATCTGCGTTTAGCTGATCTTGAACATCCTCATTGCTGTCTGAACCAGAAAATAGAACAGAAGATAACTGCTGTTGAGCTTCCAATACCTGTTGCACCAAGTCAACGTTTCTGTTGCTGCCAGTGGCAGTGTTAGTTGGAAAATTTCCAGCTTGCAGTTGCTGGATAGTGTTCTGTAACTGACTCACGCCACTCGCCGATGAGAAAATACTTGATGAGATCTGTTGCTGCAATGCCTGTGCTGGTTCTGAGAGTGTAGACTGTTGTTGTTGTGATGCATCAGTTAATTGTGACAAAGTCACTACTGTGCCATCTGATTGCAAGACTTCCCTAGGTTGGGAATCTCTGGTTTGGAACTGTGCTGCTTGCTGCAACAAAGCATCGCTGTTCTGCAGCTGACCCGGCGTAGAGACTGCTGAAAAGCTACCAGGCTGGGAAATGTCCTGTGTCTGGATAGTAGTTAGTGTCTCTGGATTATACACCTTCGGTTGTATTTGTTGCTGGCTTTCATTTTCAGAAGGTAAATGGGAAGCAGAAGTTGATATGCCAGACATACTGTTTTCCAATGTTTGTTGAGTTGGTCCAACCACATTTGAAGCCTGAGAAGACCAAAATATTAAGCAATTTGTAAGCTTACTGAGGTTATGCTTATAAAATTTCCATCAATCCACTATGTTCAAGAAAGATGTGACGAACAATCTGACGGTTTATGTATCTCTCAATACATAAGCAAACAAGTCAGCGAGTGACTAGCAGTGGAAACGCTACTTCAAGGAAGAAGTCAAGGTACAATTTAATGAAAGCAATGCTAGAAAGTGATTATAATAATATTCTTACAGTCATTTACTAGTTCTGTGTCACAGGATAAAAAAATTCATTCTAGCATCACTGAACAATCAATCTTTTTGAATGCAGGAACAAGGCAAGTTACTTTCAAGGAAACTGCCTAGTCTTTTAATGATGTTCTGTGTTTTCTGCAGACCGATTTCGGATGTGACATTTTCCGTGTGTTACTCTTCTCCGCTATTAGAACATGGATCAATAGTTAGACGTAACTAAGACTATTGAAGCTATTGTCTTCAGATCACAATCCAACTTACCTTGAACACAGGGGGAGATCTTTTTTCTGCGCATACTTCCATTGGAGCCACGTCCTCTTTCTTAATCATACTGCTTGGCATGAGTGGAGTTATCAAGGCACTAGGAAGAATGTTTACCTTCTCCAGGTTACAACCAGTGGCCTTCACTGCTGCAGCCACAAATAAAAGTAGAAGAGCAATAGAATGTTAACATTTGTCATGCAAAGAGTGGATATCCTATGGTGGCTTGCTTCCTGTCTCACTTCTCAGCCCTACCAGAAGAGCTCTCATCACCATCTACGACGCCGATATGCAGAAAGATCATTGCAAACATTTGAATACTTCAAACCTTCCAAAGGTTTTAAGACTAGCAGCAATGCCATAGTTTTAATTCCATTTTGTATTTTTCCAGACCAGGACAGCCAGCCACCAACTGCTTAAACTACAAACATAACAGTTTAAGACATCTTTCCACAAACTTTAAGATTTTAAGTTTTACTGCACTTCAACCACATAACTTTTCTGTTTCATTTTGAAATTTGTCTGGTTTCAGAAAACCATGTGAACAGAGTGCTCAGAGCATTCAGATTGTATTTTTATTCTGTTAAAAGGACTAATCAAGCCAAAACTTGATCAATCTGTATGCCAGCTCTGTAGCAAGACCACGTTATTTTGCCTTTGAGGTGCCTATTTTTTCTGGGTTTTTTTAGTAGTTAAGTAGTTAATTTTAGTACTTCTTAAAATTAATTAATTAGTTATTATTTTCCTCATCTTTTTAATCTTGCTAATAGAAGTCTTACCAGTCCTTTCATCAGCTTGTTTCCATGACCTAAATATTTTTGCGTATTTCTCCCCCAAATATTCTCTGCAGTTTTAAACTCATCACATCTTGTATTACCCTCCCTGACAAGTTGTAAAGTCAACTTGTAAATAATTTCACCGCCAAGACCAAGCTGTTAACTTTGCACATGAGCTTCACAATTTTAACCTGAAGCTAGGGATTCCTATCAAACTTGTGATCACATTGTTCATTTGCTTACCTTTCAACCTGCTTTCACCAGACCAGACTCTGGAAATTTCCATTAACCTTTGTACACTACAAAGGTTTTAACAATCAACTAAGAAACATTTCCTTCCTCTACTTGATTTCTGTATCAGAATGATCAATTCACTTCACACTTAAAACCAGGCAAACCTAAAACTTGCTCCCTTGGAACAAAATCACAAGCTTCTCACGGGTAGAATGGACAGAAAAGAAAAAAACCCAATCTTCCTGAAGGGATTAAGCTGAAATTGCCAAAATTACCATTCTTAACTAGATCCACTGAAATTAGTCTTATAAACCACTGGGAAGCTTCTGAAAATTACCAAGCTTGCACATTCATGTTTTCAGTACTCAGTTCTTCCCCACCACTACCAGAATGCGTGTTTTTGCTTAAATCAACATCACATAGTTTCCAAATCCTTTGTATTAACTGCCTTCTTAGACTTCTTTCTGTTTTCCTCTTCACTTGCAAGCATAATAAATGAAGACTGGACTGCAGGGCCTGAGACACTGTGGTGGTGCAGCCCCTCTCAAGACCATTGTGCGATCCAGGGTGAGCTTTGCATGTTATGGAGAGAATTCCCATTGTTTCATGCCTTTGTACAAGTGCAGAGAGTCGAAATGATGAAGAGCTCTCTGACCACACCTGGAACTCCGGCTGCCTGACAAAGGTAGGGAACAGGGACAATCCGTCACTCCCTGACAGTCCTGGAACACCTGCTGCCTGGATCGTAGCCCAGGCAGGATGGTACCAAAACGGTATGATCTGAAAAGTAATGGACTTATACAGCTGGTGGAAAATGCCAGAATTACCTAACACGAATCCGGCCAGAATGGAAAAACACTGACCAAAGTCAAGCATCTTGTGAACCTATAAATAGAGATTCTAAGTGAGACCCTCTGAGCAATCCTGGATCTCAGCGGGCTGCGACCAGCATCTCCCTCTGAGCTGGGACACCTCTCGGGCGTGGATTCCTCCACATTTAAAGACCATTTGTTAACGAAGCTGATAAAGGCACAGACTTTCCAAGACTCAAAGACAGTCTGCTAATAAAGGCAATGAAGGAGAAAGGCGAAGTCAGACTTTGAGACTCAACAATCGTCCACTGATGAATGCCGGTGCAGTAGAAGTGAGTAACTCACTAAGCTCAAGAAAAGGGGGATTTTAGCTACAGGTTAACGCTGCGTGTCTGTAAATCTATGTCTTTGCGTTTGTGTGTGTCTGTACACATGATCTGATTTAGGAAACTGTGTACTAAGTCTCATGTGAACCCTGCCATTTTCAAACCTTTAACTCAGTCACTGTTTCGGTTACAGTAAATTCCACTGAACCACTTTGTTAAATTGGCTAACGATTAAGTGCTGTTACTGCTAATAAATCCCAAATTGCTACTAAATCAAAGCTGTGTACGAATCCATTTGTGACGAATTAGCAAGCCAGCAGGATCCTAAATCAAGATTCACAACAAACTGGCGTACTCAAACTATGAGCAAAAGTGATTCTTTAAGCAATTCCAACCTCCCGCTCGTGACAGGCATAAAGAAATGAAAATATTATTTCTAAGATTATTTTTTTAAGTTTTTGTCCTATATTAGCTCACATTAAAATATACTTAAAGGAATTATGTTGTAAAGTAAAACATTCACAATCAGAAAACAAGCCTCTCTCTAAGAATATGGCCAGATTTTATAAGCACAGTCTTCTCTTCACAGGATGTCTGATTCATTCTTCCAAATCTGGGTAGGAATTTATAGTTAAGTTATTAACAACAATGATAAGAATCAATTTAGTACCTTTTATAGCCTCTTCAAAAGAACAATGTTGGGCTGGGCTGGAGATTTCCTTCTTCACATTAACATTCAGCGTACCAGCTGTCGAGACAAAACACATTGAAAACTTCCTTATGTTAAAATAACAAACAAGCAAAAAACCCAAATACAAACCAAAACAGTTCATTATACCTTAGAGAAACTAAGGTTCTTTGAAACCCCAAGAAACATTCCAAGTTTACACAAACTTTCTGTTTGTAGCTGTGAATGCACCAGTGATCACAGTGCCCAGAATATCATTTTCACTTCCAAAAATGAAACAGCCAGTTGGCCACTGCACCATGCATTGTAATACAGATAAATAAAACCACATTGTATGGTCAAACTTCAGTATACCTATCATTTTAGGACAATGCTTGGTGCTATTTTTTGGTTTTATTTGCTGCTCTGTATATAATACGTCTACTTTTTTCCTGCTGAGCTTCATTTTGTACCTTATACTAGAAATTGATGCTACTCTATTGGCAGCCATCTCCATGCAGCAGAAATCGGAGCTACCTGTTACATAGATAAGAAAAGCCAAGCCTTTAGATCTTATTATTTAATAGTGCAAACCTCACATCAGGAAGAGGAGTTTGAAAAGATCCATGTTACTTAAGATTCCTGCTGCAGGGACTAAATACTGTAAATCAGAAATGAGATGTTTAGCAGGAAATACGGTCCATTCCTCCCCCAGTTTTTTATTTTACATACATGTATCTGGAGTGTATGTAAATGGTTGCGCATCATGCGATCTTCCAGCATTGGTCACCACGTATATTCCCACAGAAACAGCTGAGGTTATTTGCTGGTCATGATATGGTGGCACCTTCACAATAAGGTGATTCTACAACACAAAAATAATTTAAAAATCATATATTTCATTACTATTGACCTTAACGATATTTATATTCATCAAACCAGAGACGCAGACTAATAAAACACCATAAAAATGGAAAACACTGGGGAAAAGTGATCAAGTTACACTTTCAGTAACTAACTTGTGCTAGAAGAGTGATTTGGATCATCTGCCTAGATGATGCTCACTGGCAACTTACAGCTTAAACAGAAGGTGGTGAAAGAAAAAACATAAAGATCAGTACTTTAAACATAAGCTTTACTGGACTGCAGTCGGTTTGCCACCAAATCCTGCCAGACTCAGACACTTCACTGTTCTGCTGAATCAGGTCTTTACATTCAGTGCGAACAGATGGAGGATGCAGTTTCATGTTACACTTAAGCAGATTTAACACTGAGCAGACATCAAAAAATAGGCTTGAATCATTCATCAACAGTAATAGGGATGAGCGACAGGCTGTCTATTTCCCAACTATCTATTCCACTAAGTGAGAAATCGTTTCCTCCAGCGCATGTATGGAACACCGCCCTCAGAGGTGGGAGCAAGATGATATTTGTCAGACATCATTTACATCTAAATTTCTCTCATTTCAGTTCAATGATCCATAAAGACCCTTAGCTGTGTCAAAAAGAATAAAATAATGTTTTGCAAAACATTCAAAGCAGAACAGAAATCCGGCCAGGTATAGATACCGTGGTGTACCCACAATGTATTCCCATTCAGCAGTAACTTAATGTGCCCTTGGGAAAGCTGCTGGCCTTTTAAATACATTGCACATAAGGGCAAAGACTTGCTCATGAAGCTCACAGATGCCACAGCAGGAGAGTGGTATAAGTTCTCAGTCAGAAATTGAACAAGTATACTTGTGTAAACCTAAAACTACGATATTCTACTGGACTTCTTAAAGAACACATTTCAAGAAAACAAAAGAGGACAGGAAGAGGGAAAGGTTTATTTGATTTTTCTTTGGAAAAAGAGTCAATGCCATTCTATGGTGGTAGTAGTAGTAGTAGTAGTAATAGTAATACAAAAGTACCTGATGAAATAATTCCATGTCTATTTCAGCTTCTGCCTTCCATGAATTCTCATCTAAATGAAAAGTTAAAAAGCATAGTTTATCACACATCCATATAAAGCAATTTATTTTAGTGCTTCTGAGTTTGCTCTCTACAACTAAACCCTATCAACCAACACAAACCCAAATACGCTCTTTTCAGCACCCCAAGCCATTACTGCTTTCACACTAACCAGAAATATTCTCTTGGAAAATCACTTTTGTTCCCTTTAGAAAGTTCTTGCCAATCAGAAAAACTTCCTCTTCACCCTTCACTGAACAACTGTGCAGACTTTTCTTTAGGATCTCTGGAACTCCTGCTGGTTGAGCTGCAATCAAAAAAACACATAGTCGGAAATCAAGAACGTATCAACAGCCAAAACAAAAAGCTTTTACTTAGAGGATTAAAAGGGAAAGAACAAAATAAGTTCTAAGCTTCCTCCTTTACTATATCATTAATGACAGAACTTTTTGAAAGAGAACTGTTTCTACTATTTTCTCATTAAATGTAATGACCTCGTAGAAATCACGCTTGGGTAGATGATCCACTAATAATATTTTCCCTTTTCTCCTGCATTTACTACATCTTCAAAATGAAACTTTCAGTGCTCAAAAAAAAGTTCAGGAGAGAAGAAAATTTGGTTCCATAATTTCCTCACATGGAAAGTGATAAACAAATGCATCAGCTCTTGGGTACAGCTGAAGCTCACCTTCAGATTTACCCTTATGCTCATAAAAATATATTTTATGAAGCTTTGCTTTGTTATGCAAAAGGGTAGAAGTACCAATTCCCATACTACCTGTTTTTTCAGGGTTTTTTTTTAAAAACGATGCAGCCTTCTGGCTGGTGCAAGAGCAAACCCAGGGGTTTGAGCAGCCTTATCCAGTGGGAGGTGTCCCTGCCCATGGCAGAGGGGCTGGAACTAGATGGACTTTAAGGTCCCTTCCAACTCAAACTAGTCAATGATTCTATGATAACCTATAAACTAGCAAAGAAAATGCAGCTTACAGATATACATCCCTGGAAACCTCTGCTTCTCACCAGTGACTCAGATGATGATTTATGTAACATACATTGCAAACTGTCTTCGCTGTGAATTACTTCTATGCTTCTTAAAGCATAAATCAAATAAGAGCACGTATGGTAAATGAAAATGAGCACCAAAGACAATGTAAATGCAGACATACATTTTAAAATAACGTGTTTTGACTTTGTCACATGTAGTATGTTATAAAATTATTCCAGTTTCTAATAAAGGTTTCTCAATCACCTTTTCCATTCAGCATACAATCCTACTGGCATAAGCTTTGCACTTACGTGGCCCACTTTTAGTGCTTGATAACAGCATTCTCTGGGCTTCCTACACAGAAGAACATACATACTGCAACTCTCCAAATTATTTAATGACCTTTTAAAAAGGATTTTTCTACAACTCTTGCAGCGGGTTCCTAGGCAACCATTACGCAACTACTAAATATGCTCAAGGCACATGAACTTCTGAATTTAGGTTTGCTAACAAATTAACAAAGCCTATTTAAAACACAGACCTTAAATAAAGGCCCTGCATCTACTTAATGTCTTTCTTATGGTTTCAGAAACATTACTGTAACTTTAACAGCAATATTAGTAATAAAACACAGGATATACAGGCTCTGATGAGGGAAAATGAAACCCTTATTATGCCAAGGTGGAGTTCACATCTGTAATAAGACGTATGTGGCAAAGAAACCAGATCTGCTGGAGATGACTGATATAAATAAATAACTTCATAAACCACAAAATTTTATGCCATGTCAATCAGCCAATACATGTGTACCAGCACTGTCTGGTTAGCTAATGTCTACTGGAAGTCACCATAACCTCAGAGTAAGCCAAGACAGCAGAAGCACACAAGCCTGGAAAGAGCTTCAAGAATTCGCCTCTCAACTTTACATCACAATCAGTTTTACCCACATCATTCCTCGAAGACATGAGTCTAGCCAGTTTCTTTCTTTTAGACTTCCAGCAATGGAGATGCAATAAAATTCCTGGGCAGTCCCTTAGGAACTTAAACAATTAGGGAGATTCTCTTATCAACTGACCAAAACCCAGTTTGCAAAAAACTTAACCAATTTACTCTTAACTATATTTTTTTAGTACTTTATTGATGGAAGGATAACTGTGATTTCCTCCTTTCCCCTAATGTCTCTTAGCATGTACTGAGCAATATATCCTGTCTTTCACTCACTGCCCATATCTCAAAACACAGCTGCTAATGTTATGGGTATAAATGGATGCATTCGACAGAGAACATAGACTACAAGGAACCCTTATAAATCAATACTGGTATGGTCTTACAAACAAGCCAAGCAGGAAAGTGTATTTTAGCTAAACAGCCTGTTTTAAAATTGGTCTCTAAACCATCTCAGACTCTCAGCTTCCACTTACAATAGCAAGATTTGCATTGTTGGGTGTTTAAGTAAACACCAGACTATTTCCATTCCCATTTCTGCTACAATTTAAATAATTTTATCTTTAACTAGTAAGATAACAATGCAAACAAAATGTATCCAGAAATAGCTTGTGGAGATTTTACAGAAAATGGGTTTTTTTCCCCTTAAATCTGAAAATTAATATCAGATCCCACAGTGCTACACTGACTGGAAAGGCACTGTGCAGACACTGTGTTTCTAACAAATGTACTTATGTATTTTACAACAACATAAATGCACAAATCTGAGAACTCCATCAGTCTAAAAAAACACTGGAAAAAGAAACATTTGGCAAATAGTGGCAAGAGAAGTTAAAATTAGAGATGGGAACACCTCAAGCTGACCTTTCTGGAAGAGCACCTCAAAAGTGAAACTTTCGCCTGAAG
This sequence comes from Phaenicophaeus curvirostris, assembly GCF_032191515.1. NCBI lineage: Eukaryota > Metazoa > Chordata > Aves > Cuculiformes > Cuculidae > Phaenicophaeus > Phaenicophaeus curvirostris. The sequence continues at coordinate 18,225,014 of NC_091405.1, forward strand.
CACAGAACGTGGCTCAAGAGAGCACAGATACCTCTTATCAGCCTCTCAGGGTTTCTGTGAGGTTCCTGCTCTCCCTGACTCTTGCTCTGTGAGAGCAGAACACTGGAAGGAGAGACAGGCTAAACGGCACATCTGCCGAATCGCCTGTTGCCTGCAGCACTGGAATCGCATGGTGGTATCTGATGTGGAAGCTCACATGCTTTTAATTATCTCCTCTTCCAATCTGTTCTTTCCCTGGCAACAAAGCTGCAGTTCCTGACGAGCTGGACAGGCGCCCTGACACAATAGGTACTGGCAGTGTTCAGAAAAATGAAAAAAGTAAAACCAGTAACCCACACAGAATGACAGAACACAGGTTGGAAGGGACCACAAGGATCAATCTGGTCCAACCTTTCTTGGCAAAAGCACAGCCTAGACACAATGGCCCAGCACTCTGTCCAGCTGAACCTTAGAAGTGCCCGGTATTGGGAAATCCATCACTTCCCTGAGGAGATTATTCCAAGAGCTGATTGTTCTCATTGTGAAAAATTTTTCTCGTGTCCAACCAGAGTATCCCCAGAAATGACTTGTACCCGTTACCCCATGCCTTTTCCCATGTGACTCCTTGAAAAGAGGGTTCATCTTCTTTGTAGCCACTCTTTAAATACTGGAACATGACGAAAAGGTCTACCCTAAGCCTTCTTTTCTGAACCGACAGATGCCAGTTTTAAAAGGAGTTTACCATGATGTGCTGGTAATAGCTTCTTTTTATACAATGGAAAGAGCACAATGAAAGCACTCAGGAACCTGCATAATCATCCTATGTTCCACACATGGAGAAAATCTTTCCCATCATCTTGTTCATCAAGAGGGATCGATAATCCCACCAACAGCTGTTTCACACACATTTGCCTATCTCTTCTCTTTGAGAAATGAGAATTCCCCTTCACTGGAAGTCACAACATACTGTATAAACACAGGTAGCCCCCGCTGCACTGCATCCTCCTCTGACTTCATTTTCCCCAGTATAACCTAACCAGTCAAGGCAGCCATCTGTGTGCAGTGCTAAACAGAGCATTTTAATAAACAGCTATAAAAAGTTTCCTTCTTGCACTGAACCAGAACAGATTCAGCCTCTGGTTGAACCAGCACAACTGTAAAGAGCTAAATTATTAGAAATCCTTTCTAGTCCTGAAAGCTGACAGATGAACCTGACAATATGGAAGGGATTAAAAATAGCAAAAAAGCCATGCAATAAATTCAAAGTAATCATGATAAAAATTCTAACCTTTTAAAAGACAAAGACTTGTTTAATAATAGCTATTATTAAGCTATATAGCTATTATAGCTACTTTTAAATACGAGTCAGTCATATAACTAACACCCCACCCCAAACGAAAATCAATCCACGGGATCTTAGCCACAGCCATTCTGAAATAATCACTGATTAACACTGGTTTTATTTTCCCCCCTCAAGGCATTTCACGGCAATCACCCTAAAATCCAGAATCCTCTAACGCAAACTTTTTATTTTGATACTTACTGCACAAAATTGGGGAAGAAGGTGTCTGAAGAGTCAAGGTTGAACCATCTTTGCGAGTGATGTTAACACGGAATACCAGCCTAGCACGTGTGCTTTTTTTCTTGGAGCCAGCAATCCCTATCCTAGCTTCAACATCAGCGTTTCTCAGCTTCAGTATTCCCACACAATCAACCCTAACAACACAAAATAGATGAAAGTTTAATACTGTTTAAGTTCAGCATCTCCTAAATTTTAGGAAAAAAACAGATTAAGCATTGAGTATCACAAACTGAGAACGTGATTTAAAAGTTTTTCTTAGACATTTAGCTTCATTAAGTGCCTGGTGTGTGCCAAGATGTTCAGACTTGCAGCTGCTAACTAGACCCATCAGGAAAAAAAAAAACAACCTGTTTCTGAAATCAAGCTAATAAATGGAAATACTTTTTTAAGAAAAAGCTACTCACGCCAGTGTCATATTGTTGCTTGGGTCCAGTCCAACCTCAATAACAGTAGTCCCCTCTATATCCACTTCTTTACAGGGAGTAGTGTTTCTCCCAGTAACTCTGCAGGCCTGGTAGAACCCATGTGGTTTCACTCGACCCGAGTCATTTCCCACGAATACCTGCAGCACCACCGGCTCGTTGTGACCTTCCAGCTGCAACACAGCAACACAAATTCAATATTGCAATGCTTCTCAATTAAAACAGGAAACATTTTATGCAGATGAATTTGAAGTGAATCTGCTCCCAGTGTTGCTGGAGACAATCCTAAAGGAAGAAGGAACAAAAACTTTTTCATCTAGTTTATAAACAAAATGCTAATGTTTTTCATCTTTTGCCATGTCTTCTCCTATTAAAAGACAAGTCGGTCATTTATCAAACAGATTAAATGATGTGTCACAGCACCAAAGTCTCCTTGGCCAGAAACAGCATCACCACAGCCAGCCAGTGCTGCTTTTCTTCCCCAGTGTTCTCATTAGAAGAAGACACAAAAGGGGTGCAAGAACATCTCTCATCATCTGGATGGTGACCGTTCCACCTTCGCAATAGTGTTAGCAAGAAAACATAAACATTTGCTACTGATAGCTGGAAATTCTCCACTGACACTTTCCATTCAGGATCATCTTTTTCCCCACACAAGTCACTTGAATAAGGTCTGTTTATACAATTTTAATGTCACATATTGATTGTAGACTCTGTAGTTTTAAGTCATCAAGTGACAGAACTTGTTTCTCCTCCTCAGTCTGCTTAAGGGTTACACATCAGAATGGTTGCCCATCGCATGCACTACCTGAAAAGAGCAAGCTTCAGCTGCCCAGGGAAGCTGTGGCTGCCCCATCCCTGGAGGTGTTCACAGCCAGGATGGACAGGGCTTCAAGCAGCCTGATCCAGCGGGAGGTGTCCCTGCCCATCGCAGGGGTTTGAAACTGGATGGGCTTTAAGGTCCCTCCCAACCCAAACCATTCTACGATTCTCTACTTAACTAGACACATTTTAACACTATTCTTCCCCATATTTAGAACACTTTTGCCTTTTGTATATTTTTCCCCCTAGCTCAGATTTCCTGAAAATCCACTGACTCATTTGGTCTGTCCAATCCTGGTAGACTTCTATTTGCAGGGTATGAACTAGTCTGCCTATTGGTAAAGCAAGCTTGAGCTTCCAGGAATTCAGGAACACCAGACTCTTCCAAATAGAATTTTCACTGATGGCTGCTAAAGGGTAACTGGGAAAGGAATTAAAAGGAAATTCAGATGAACAAAGGCCCATTAAGAAAATTCACATAAATGAGCACTACATCACCATAGCAACAGGACTATATGAATGGATTCTTTTCTTTCAAAATTTTACTGGATTTCTACATTACTCAGGAGAACTGAGTGAAGCATTGGAGATGTTTCTAACATCATTGAACAGGTCATTCTCCAGTTGTGCTATAATTCTGTCTGAAAGACAGACACTGGATTTGTGGACTCAGATACTTCTTATTAAATAAAAGGTAAAACAAAAAAATTCATGCACACAAGAAAACCCCACCGCTCATTTATTTTTTTTAAATAAACCTAGTTTTATATCCTTAGTGATACAGCATAATGATGATCCACTGTCACGGACCATCAAACAGTTACAGCATTTCACTATCCTAGCTTTGTATGCTTCAAATGTCTATTTGCAGTTCGTATAACTCTAGTCTAACAGGACACATCCCAGATTACACATCACTGTCTCAACATAAAGCTTACTGTAACTTTGTGATGAAAACAAGACGTCTTGTTAACTGCAATAAGAGATACGGTATAGCCTCTACAGCAAAGAGCTTGCAAAGTCTGTCTCCTTCCCTCTAAAAATAAAGATTCTAGGCCTATTTGAACTGACCAGTTCCCATTCTACTACAGCATCCCTTGGAAGGGAATCCCCACCTCGCCTAACGCTGAACAGCCTACCTTTACAGTTGGAAAGCCTTGCTGTGTCCGGTCTTTCACTGAGCCCCGGCTGCCTTCAGTCAGGTAACGAGCCCTGTGCTGGGTTTCCGGCTGTACCACTATCTTCAGCTCCTTCCCCTCACCCTTAGTCGGATACTGACCACACAACATTGGGGTCTTCTTCCCTCCAGCTCCTTTCTGGTTCTCTGATGCTCTGGGAAGTCAAAGCAGACCATTAAAAAGATGTTATAAGCAGCTCCTCAATAAAAACAAACTAAATCACAGAAAAGCTAAAAAGATAAAAGAGTGTGTATTAACGGATAGAAGATTTATGGTCGAGAGCAGACTTCGGAATTCTCTGAGAAGGAAACCTGCAGGATGAAGAGGAACGGTGCTTCCCTGCCTCCTCCATCCAGAGCAAATAAGAACTGCTTTTCAGTGAGTAAACAAAACTGAATGGAAAAAGCAATTAGCATTAAACTGTGTTAACAAACAGAAGAAGGCTCATAATCTGCTTTTTCATAGTATATTTTACAGCCTGATATTATCTGAATAAGCTGTTTCGCTTCTGTAACAAATATACGTATGTACACACACACACTGAATGGATTTAAAGTTAAATGATACTTCTTTAAATAGGAAAACAGCCACATGCCTGTCTCCACCTGAACTTGCATATCCATGCAAACGCTAATTTCTGTCAAAACAGATGGACAAATTTACATTAAAACCAAATCAGCTATTGTAAAAAGCTCTGACATAATTGCACCAATTTTAAATCTGCAGTGTATGCAAAGGCTGTTTCTCTCCAGGTGCACACCTTAAGCTGTACTGAATGTTGTGTCCAGTTCCATAATTAAAACCTGAATGAGGAAGCCCTCCAAAGTATAACATCATCAATTTTGTGTTCTGTTTAAAGTACAATGGAAAATACCTCTTGATTTCAGGCAGAGCAGGTTTGAATAACGATCCTGAACTGAAGCCTGATGAACCCATTCAACACCAGTACTGGAAACAGGGCATGGCAAGTGGTACAGGCAGAAAAAGGGCTCAGTGAGATCATGCAGAAGGTAATGCTCTTTTTTTACTACCAAAAAGTAGTTTCTAACAGCTAATGACTCTGAAGAAAGCAGTTTAAAATAACAGGTGTCGACTGCCTAAAAGAAAAAAATCTTGTCCAACGTGCAACATACGGAAGTGATTTCTCCAAGGCTTTTTCTCAAGGAGAAGGGTGAAAGAAATGGTTGGGTTTGGTTTTTTTTCCAAAATCCTTTACTGAGAGCTTTGCCACCGCATGAATTTCTCACTAACCTGACGCTCTCTGCCCAACTACACTAACAGCAGCAGCACCTTTCCTAAAACTCCTGCTGGGCACCGAGTGGCACAAGGCCACACAGTACGCAAACTCCTCCAGGTCACACTAAGCCCTGCACAGCCTGGCCCAGCACTTTTCCTACAGAAAGTTCTTCTCCTGCCCCAGGGAAGGCCAGGCCCTTTGTCCCCTGCTTCCACCACACCTCATATCCTTGAAAGTCCTATTTTTCACACTCTCAGTCCTACTAAACCTTCCAAAACTCCATCTTAATGAAGGGTTAAAACAGACGCCACTGAGCTGTTACCCACTGTATGAATTTCATTCATGTTTTTCTGTTTGTGAAGGTTAATCACGTCTTCATGGGGCTGCCCAGCATGCTGCCACCTCAACCAGCTGAGCCCAGGACAGATGCCCAGCACGCAGTCCTGCCCTGCTCGCTCAACTTCAGCCCAGCGGAGAGGCAGCATCCGGATAAAAAAACGAGTACAACAAACCACAAGCGTACCACCTTTCTGCCAAGGAGTTACTCTGCCACAGTCTAGTCAAACAGGCTGTTTGAACAAAAATAAAAACACTGTGTAAAAACAGACCTTCTTTTAGGAAAATAAAAGGAAGGATATTCTTCAGTGTAGCATACACAGAACCTGCAACACACTAAATAAATTGTACTTAACACCACCGCGCTCTTTGCTTTTGTAAAAGTTAAATAAAACCTCTAAACAAATTCAAGCTTGTAAGATAATCGCTTTCTCTAATCTTCCTGTCAGGACATTGCTCCAATGCACTTTGAATGAAAGTCTTCCCTTTTTCTTACTCAGAATTTTAGATCGCACAGCTACAGTCTCTTAGCTTCCCACAGGGAACGCAGGAAGGAATGCTGGGCAACCCTCACCACTGCATTATTCAAAACACCAGCCCGTGTCCCGTGCTCTCTGCACGTCGGTCAGGCAGGCTGAGCACTGACCTCGTGGGGGAACGCTCCATGTAAAGACATCCCATCGATTGCTTTGCCTGATCCTGTCACACCTGGAAGTTCCGCCTCCAAAATTTCATACAGGAGACTGTATGAGATACTGAATCTCGAAGGGAAGCATTAGAGAGGCAGATCATCAAAATGAAAATCACTTTCAACACTCAAAACAAGAGGGCTTAGACTTGTGACATTAATACTTCGGCCTCTCCATCACAACTGTTTTCCTAACAGTACTTTACTCATAAAGCCAAGTTCCCTTAATTGTCAACATACTGGTATTTCATACATTGTCACAGATACATGAAGAGATGCTGTCTGGCAATTATTCTGAGCGTACTCCCTCTAGAAATCTAAAGTAATTGTTAACTTTCAATCAGATTAGCTGAACTTGAAAGCAATTGTAAAGCCTTCACAAGAACTTCTCGGCCATCTTTCTTGTCAAATTACGAGGATATATCATTTACACATCCTTTTAATTAGTTTATATATATTACTAATATCTATGCACATACAAACAGTAAAATATTTCACGTACACACATGTATTTATTAGCTTAACTGTTAGCAGACAATGCTTCCTCAAAGCTGGCACTTCTTTTCTAAATAAAGAAATGTAAGTGGCAAACCCCATGACTCAATTAAAACTGATTTCCTGGGTTAAGGTTTCCCTGGTTCTGCACTGGACCAGGGAAACCAAGGATGTCGGAAATCTGAGACGCTTTGTCCTAAACCACCATTAATTCATCCATTTCTAAAAAGGCTTTCACAAATTCTGTGTTTCCACAGGAATATATTTTCTTCCTTCCTAGCTTTTAAAGACAACTGACTAGAATCTTTTTTGAGGCAAATGCTATTTCCACTTCACGAATCAGCAAGGGTGCTTTCCTTGCTCTTTTCTTCAAGCCAGAAGTAAATGAACTCCCTTGGCTGAACTCCATCAGGCTGGAAAGTTTAAAAAAAAAAAAGTCACTACTGTGACCTAGATTTGTAACACTCTATCTCCACGTTCTAACAGCAAAATTTTCTAATATCTTGGCCATTTCTTATGCCAGAGCTTTTATTCAAAAGGACAATTCCATTACAGGAGTTCTGCTGCAGTTCGATCTTGCCTGTATACGATACACTAGGAAAAAATGATGCCTGTCTACCCCTGAATTCATGGAGCACTGCTCACAGGACCGATGAGTGTTCACTGCTCAGCCCCTCATAGTTTGGGTGATGTTACAGCCTTGTGATGTTTTAGACTGAGATCACATATACTGTTCCAGAGTTTACCAAATCTCCCCTTTCTCTCCAGAGATCGCATTTACAGTCACACAGTTCTTGCCTTTCAATAAAGCCTCTTCCCTTTGTGCCCCGTCTCCTTTGTGCTCAGTGGAGGCAGTTTCCCAGTTCCAGGCAGCTGCTTTACATATGCTAATGTGCTTCTTTGGGTCTGCCATGTCCTAATGTTCTACTTTATTATCAATTTCAGTCAGTGAAAACAAGAGATGCTGGACAACTGCAGTCAGGCTGTTGTAAGGAGAGGTCTGAGGAGCCAGGAGCTGGCGGCAGAGCCATCGCTCCGGGTCCCAGCCAGGATACGGCACCCAGGCCTGCACACTCTGGAGAGTTTCTCTGAATCACTTTCTCACAGTGAAATTTTAAGTATGGAACTGCAATGACCCTGGAAATACAGACTACAGGCTCTTTCCCTTTGGGATATGAGAAGTTCATAATCTTTCCCATCAGTCAAATTTTAATATTCACCATTACTGTGATGAACATTAGAATGTACTGCAAGCACATACACAAAAGCAAATCCAGAAACAAAATAACACCCCTTTCAAAAAAAAAAAAGCCAAATCTATGCGCTTGGCCATTGTAAAAGTAATAAGAAGCTACAAGTTAAAAAATAAAGTATGCATCAACACACTATTGTAAACTGATGGACTTTTTCCTCTTTAAGCAACTACTGAAATGCATTTAGTGAACAGTGTGAAGTGGGAGAGATGAGAGACCACCACCCAGGCGTGCCCACAACAGACACACGCATGCACACAACCCAGAAGCACAGAGACAAACAGGATTTATTTCTGAAAAAAAAATCAAATACAGAAGGGAATTCACAAGGAAAAACAGAAGTTTGGTTCACCACATCAGCGTAACATTTTATAAAAAAGGATGTGCAAACTGAAATGAAGAGAAATCTTAGCAAGCCGTTAACTTCTACTCCCATCACGCTCTCTATTTGATAAATAGAGAGATAAACAGCAGGTGAAGTGCACAGACTGAAATCCTCACATAAAATCCTGGAAAAAACCAGTAAGATTTAAGATGCAGCCAGTCCACTTCTGCCTTTATTTTCAAATACAATAACGTTTTCACTGCCACTTTATAAATGGAATTGTGCAATCTTTTAGGAATTTCACTTAAACAAGAATACAGATGAGCTCATCAGTGCTGCGCCCAATTGTTGCAGGGAAGTTTAGCTTTATCTTCTAAATAAAGATTAACAAGCCTAATGAGAACTTATGGGCTAGGATGCAAAAGGGAACAGCAGAGAAGGGATTTATGTGAGAAACTGAGCAGAACACTTGATGGGGCATGGGGGGAGTTTTATTAGTTTGGTTTTACATATGGTGATAGAACTTTTTTTTGGGTAAAAAAAAAAAAGCAGATACCAACCCATTTCCTGCTTTTGAGTTGCCTTTGCTGTCCGTGCTGAGCTGAGAAAGGACATAGTGAGGAGCTTTGGCACTGTCGGCATCAAATATATCCATGTTGGACTCTTCACAATCTCGACGTTTGATCCCTGGCCTCTGCTTTGGATTTCGTTTGCGTGATTTACGTGGCACCTCAGTGTTATCATTGTAGGAACTGGTACTCATGTTACTGAAGTTGGAGGGTGAATCCTCCATCCACATACTGCAGCTCTGTTCTGACTCCAATCCACACCCCTCATCCTGGCAGGACATCCGACTGTTGTCCAGCAAGTCCTCAGGTGGTGGCGAGATGTACAGGACTGTGTGTCTCTTCGGCGTTGACTGCTGCTGCTGGACTGTGTTACTGGTTAACTGCTTGTCACTTACCCCTCTGGTACTTACCCCCACGGCTGAGGAGCAGCTCTCCACTTGCATAGCCTTGCTGTCGGTGACTGAGGTAGAGTAAATGGTAGGACTGGAAGAGGTGGTAAAGGAGCTGCAAGCACCGCCCATGGAGGAAGAGGAAGGAGCTGAAGAAGCATCTGCGGTGTATAATTCGCAAGTAAATACAAGATACAGGGTTCTGTGTGTGCTGGCTATAGCAGTCCCATTGAAATAAAGCGATTTATGAACCGATTTCTTTCCCCCGACAAATATTTGGAATTTGGCAAGTTTTAGAAGGTCAATGCGTAAAGCAATACAACCTAACCAATACAGTACTTTGGAAATGTCCAAATATGACTTAGTATCATTCACTGCAATCAACTTTTTGTTTTAAAACTTAATGTTAATTCATAAAAATGGCTGCAGGTATAGAGAGCTTTCAATGCCTCCACTCGACTAATTATTTGTATAGAAGCCATTTCGTCTAAAATAATGGAAGCCCCAATGCAAAATGCTTATAATCCACATTCAATGCCAATCAAATCATTTATTGTTTTCATTTTTGAGAAAGACGGGACTGTGCTTAGCCACAAAATATTAAAATAAGTTTCTAACCTATGAAGCAGAGAACTACAGGTCATTTTTAATGCAGACACTCCCTGCTTCAGAGGCAAATCCTGGAATAAAAATATGAGAAAATAAATGAGAAAAAGAGCTGCTGATTATTCCATCATAAATGAGAAATAAAATATAAAATCAACTGAGTCGGTAGGCAAAATGGAACTGGTATCAGTCACTATGACATAGCTGTTTATTTTGAAGGTTCAAAACGGGGATGAAATATCTGTAATGGTGACAAGAAGGCATGAAATTTCTGTAATTTGACTCAGTCATCGAGACTGATTTCTCTCAGATTTTATCAGTCGCGTCCCCTCCACGTACAGAGAGAGTTCTGGACAGACCTCTGAGAAACCCATATTAGCAGGACATCTCAAACCTTCTCCAGAGGTCACATAGATCACTTTGTTTCAGAAACACGAAAGGACAGCTACACAATTAAAACAATATCCTTAGGATTTCTGGAGAACCACAGAATCCTTTCCACTGAAGAATTTTAATGGACGAATCAGCTGAAAACATAGGCTAAAACGTTTTGGAGGAAGCGATACAGACAAACATAGGTCTTTACTTATTTAAATCAGCTGTAGCTCACTGAGGAATAACTGGACTTTATGTTCAGATTTAAATTTCCTAGGGGGTTGACGCTAGTTTCTGTATTTCTGCACTGCTGACTACACCTTACACCATAAACCAGAACCACAGAAATAATCTAGTTTGGAAACAAATTGTACATAATAAATATAGATAATAAATATACATAGTCATACAATGTTTGTTCAGCTAGTTATTAGTGGTGTAGCGGTAACAGCTATTATTAAGAGAAACACAATGTTTTCCCTTTTATTTTTTTGATTGTTTTAAAATTCCAAATATTATATTACTCTCTCGAGACTAAAAGGTTTAGAGACAGTTGAGCTACTTTATCCAGTTTAAGCTGTTTAAAAGTAACAGAGTAAAGTATGTTTGGCCATGTTATATCTATCTAACAGCAAGACTTAGCAAACAATCCTATAAATCAGCCCACTTGTGCTTATTGATGACTGATGATAATTTTTAAACCATTGTTGTTTCTTACAGCTTGTCTGCGCTGAATGAACTTAAAAGTAACCCTACACTACTTCTGAATGTTAAATTTAGTGGTCACTACAGTTTATCAATAAACTATTCTGCTTTGATCTTCATGGCAAGTCCCTTCCCCAAACCTCCAGTGCACCAGGAGCAGATGAATGATACCAGTTCCATTTCCCAGTTTGTTCTTTGGCAAATATAGTGGCTGAAACTGGAGAATTCAGTCACTTCGAACTGCATTCCAATTTAAAGGCAAATTTATCCTTTCTATATCATGCATTAATGCAATGCTTTTCTCAAAAACATTTATAGGATTGGCAAGAACTATTAACTCTAGATATTAATTTCAGTGACAATATTTAGGAGCTGATTTGCAGCCACTTTGAGTTGAGAAGGATCGTTGCTATTTGGCATGTTTACTTTGCTTTTTGTTAAAACAGAATTAGTTTCCATTCATCGTTTATGCACTCAGACAGTCAGAAACAGCAAAGTGCAGCATGCACACAGCAGATAAACTGCACGCAAGTGTGTGCAAACAGGATACGTGGAGCGCACAGCAGAGATGCTGTAGAGCCGGGTTACTGAACAGCAGTATTTACCCCCTTTAAAATCAATTCTTCTTTTAACAGCTCAAACAGACTGTCATGCACAGTACAGTGCAGTGTACATACATCTTGGTTTTGCCCGTCCATGACAAAGACTTTAACAAAACCATAACTACGTACATTTAGCCTTATATATTCTCAAATTAACGCAGGGCTCTGGAATTGGAAGGCTTTAGCTCCAACAGATGCCTATCATCCCCAAGCATTTCCCTCCCTTTCAGGCAGTGAACAGAATTACATTCACAACCAAGAGACTGAAAAATTCAGGTGCTTTCTGAACACAAGAAGCAGCCAAGATGTAGGGAGTAGAAGGAGGGATGCAACACACGTGGCACAAATGCATGCTGCTAAAAAAAACTGGCTAATATAGATCAGAGACTAAGGGAACACAAAGCAAAGAGCATCCCCGTGAGCAAATCAGTGCAGTCTTTCCTTTTTCAATAGCATAAAGCATTGTACAAAGAAAACTCATTGTCTCCCAAGTTAGCAACTAAGGCAATGACATATATTTCTATAGCCTATTTTCTTGTGACGTCAAACAAGGGATTCAGCCTCTTAAAAATGGTCTGAAAGGCAGGAGAACGGAGAGAAAAAAACCCACTACTTGGCATTGAGGGAGTCTTGTCTTTAGATAATACACAGAGCCAATCCTGAAATCCTTGTCCATTCTTTCCAAAGAGACCTTTAAATACAACAAGGATTACCAAGTTCTCGAGAAGAAACAAACAGTGTCCTGATGACTTTTGTTTTAAATTGCAGTTGGAGTGCAAAACAAACCATTTCCAGACTGGAAAGTTTAAGATTGCAAACACAAATAAATTGGAGATAATTTTGGTTTTACAAGTTTTTCAGCTACCTGTGACCAGCCAGGATTTGCAGAAAGTCATACAAAAACTTGCTTTTTTCACAGAAGTTAACCTGCCCCCCATGCAACCCATGATGCTATGTTCAGAAAACAATTAAAGGTCACAAATTAAGACTCACTGCACAAGGCAAGGTTTAGGTGGTGTATAAGCTCAATTTCTGAAGCATATTTGTTCACTAAATTTATTCATTTACCTAATAAGTCATGTTCTTGATAAGACTTTCATATGTTAATTGGTTTATTTCAACCACTGGACACAGAAGAACAATTTCAGAACAAAACCAGGATACTATGTGCAAAATTTCCAGCATCAATCCTCATGTTGCCAAAGGTTTTAAAAGGTAAATAACAGAACTTACAAAGTGGCTGCAAACCTGCTTTCAACACCTCACATGCCAAACCTGGGTTTCTACTTTTCTTCTTCTTGTTATTACTGATGTCATGTCAAAAACTTTTCCAAAAAGTTTAGTTTCAAATCAGTATCAATTCACTATTTAGAAATAAAACAACAAAACAAAAAAAAAAAGGAAAAAAAAAAAGAAAAAAAGAAAGAAAGAAAAGAGACTTATGAAGAAGTCTGAAAACAAGACCGACCTATACCCTGGGTGAGATTGGATGGGTTAAGTGTCTCTGGCACTATTTGTCTTCACTATTGACAGACACTGTCACACAACCCACCACTCGATGCCTGTCTCTGAATGGCGAAGCTAGAATGCAAGTTAAGTGTATTAATAGAGAAGAAAACTAGCATCCCAGCAAATATAATAAAGCAATCCAATTCACCAGTTATTAAAAACACTCAGATTCAAGATAGGTAGGTTAATTTAATTTACATTAAGCCCAACAGTGTAAATTCCCCTTACATTCACATGCTGAACCAAGCAGTGTATTATACTTTGGGTAAATACATCAATCAATCGGGTTTTGTTATAAATGATATCCGTTGTTAAATTAATACTCAAGTTTAGGTATCTAAGTACAATTTTTGTTAGTGGCTCACACACACCAATTCCATGTATCTTAGATCCTCCCTGCTCGCAGCGATAACAGCCTGCGTACAAGCAAGTCAGAACTCTAGGACCCTCAGCTGCTCGCCTCAAGCTCCTCCTGTCATCTCTTCAGCTCCAGAGTTCGCTACCCTAGAAGAGTGACGAGGATAAGACAGAACACTCCAATAGAAGAAAGTTGTTCTCTTATTCCTTAACTACATGGTTGCTTTCTTTTAAGAACTCCTCCTGGCCTTCACAAAGTCTCCAATGCTGCTACTGGAAGAAGATGCCCCAAAAAAAAGAGTACCACAAAACTGTTCTTTTTTTGCCCTTTGCTGGCTTGGATCTTCATTATTCATTAAAGAACAGGGAAATCTATTGTCACAGAGTAATTCTTACATCAGAAAGGCTTGAGAATGGGAGCCATGCAAGAATTTGCCATAAAAAATTCTTTTTCGGAATGATAAAAAAGTTTGTGTTCAATTGAGCAGTTCTGGAAAACTGAGGTTACTGACAATATGGGATTCAGGAAGACTGAAAATAAACTTAGTTTAGAAAAAAAGATATGAGCTAGAGTGCATCTGTATAATCCGTTAGGGGTAATTATAAGGAAGCTGTGCTCCAGGTAGAGGAGCGGCTATGCACTTAACACACACAATCCTACACAACTACCCTATTTTAAATGAATTTACACCCAACACATTGTCTTAGAAGTCCCCATAGAATGGTAACAGTAAGAGAAATCTTTGCCTTTCAAGTGTCCCAGAGATGACTTCCCACCAGCAGACAGCTCAGAAGGAGGACAGAATCTCTCTGCCACCCCTGAGCTGTATGGATCATGACCTGGCTTCTTCCAGACGAATGCACGGCTCTCCCATAGCTCCATCAGTCACAGGTTTTGCTAGGAGTAATACTTTAACCTGCTCACAGATCCGTTAGTGCTAACGAAGCAGAGTGGCCAGGACGCTGTGCTATACACAGCATCAGGAAAATGCATCTTTTAAGAGCGTTAGGATCTGGTTTAAATGAATTCCATAAGAAAGAAGTATTTGACATACGACCGAAACAAGCACGCTGCGGACAGGAATCCCTGGAAGGCTTCCTCCTGCGAAATGACAGGAAGGCATTTCCAACTGGGAGGGTGGTGGGAAGGGGAAGGGAAAAGCTTACAAAGAAATGGAAGTTTTGATGGGCATTGGAGATGAACTACAAAGAAGAATTTTTTTTTTTTCTGATAATTTGTTTACAATATGGAATTATAAGCCCAGGACAACAGAATTCATAGCAGACCTGACATCCCTCTTTGAAATTTCTGGTAATTATTTCTAGATCAACAGGAAAAACTGACTAATGACAGCAGGAAGGACAATAAATTGACAAAATATTCTCACTAAAAATAAAATCAAGAAGCTTAACTCCAGCTACTCAGAGAAGGGAAAAAAGAAACCAAGAACACCTCATATCTCCATTTTGAAGCCTTCTTAGAATCTTTAGTTTGAGAATGATGAAATAGCCTGTGGAAAACAAGACCCGCATCCCTTAGCACACAGGCTCTACCACACAGATGATTCAAATATTTTATCCATTTCTCTACAGTAGTAATCAAGAAGCAAAGCTTTGTTTTCATAATTAAAATGGCCAAAGCTGCTTATAGCAAGTATTGCAGTAACAACTCTGGTCTAAAAAGCCAATTACTCCTATCTGGGACAAGTAGTTCATCCCTTTAATTAAAAAGGAGTAAAAAATTGCCATGATCACAAAAAAGTAAAACTTTTTTATCATTTACCAAATATTTTCCCAGGATACAAACTCAATACATCACAGATTAATTGTATCCAAATATAAAGAATACAAAAACGAGTTCAGTAAAAGCATTTCAGAGGTATAAAAATCTGTTTCTCTTTTGTTACAGCAAGAACACTGCTCTATGGAGAATTCAGTCTGAGATAAGAATTGGAAACGATGCAGGAAATACCATCCTGGGGAGAAGTACAAAAACTATGGAAAGAGATACATTCGCTTCTGTGGAAAAGGGAGAGCAACTTAAAAGATCTTGACCAAGCTAAAAGAATCCCATTCGAAGATCTGCTACGAAAAGAAAGAGTGGATGATAAGCAGGGAGGTGAGATTGTGGAACAGTTTTCTTCACTAGGGTTCAGAAGGTTTGAGTATTTCTGTTACTGGAGATAAAAGATGAAAATGCAACCCTTGGTTAAGTGCATGGTTGAAAATAATCCTGAATCATTCCCAAGAGACAAGAATAAGGTGTTCACACACCACCTAGAAATACACCTTTGAGAATGGACTTAAATTAGCAGTGTGGTTTTTAGGCATGAAGCACTTGTTCAATGTTTCTTGATCAACATGAAAAAAACATTCAACCTTTAAGAACTGAATGAAAAGAATCAAGCATCCCTCCTGGCAACCAGAGCTTAAAAATACCACGTAGAAGGCATTATTGAAGCTTCAGGCACATTTATTTCATACGAGAAATCTCCAGGCAGAGCTTACAATGACATTTCTCAGCATGACACCCTCATGCATTTCAAGAGCCTAGAAGATGATTCATATTTAATGTGTTTATGGTACCGCACCAGGCAAATTCCTCCTGTTCCTGTCCCCTGAACAATGACACTTGTATTTGAAATAGCAAGCACAGAGAACAGTTTCTAGCAGTACAAAACAGATCCCTTTCCTCCCTTCTACTTTCCAGAAGAATAACAGAGTTAGAAGCCTGAGACAGCAGATTAGGTTGGGAATGTTGCAGCTGAAAATCCTAGAGTTCTGTTAAATTATACTTGTCTGTTTGATATTCAGAGAGTGGGTAATATCTCTTTTGGCTGGATTAATGAATACGAGATACACATTTATTAACAAATTAATGAAAATCCAATCAGCAACATTCCATTTTAATATTCTTAGAACTGTTCTGTAAATCACAAAACAGATTTCCGAATGGAAGAACTAGAAGTCTGCCCCTGCAAGGTGATTGCTGCTAAAAACAGCCCGTCCTGTTCCTCAAAAAAAACCCAGAGATGTTAACTGCAGCAATAAATATTCGACCTATAATGTGATTAATATGGAATAAAACCCCACAGCAGTGTGATTGACACCAAAGCCTCAAGTAAGTTAAATCTCAGCCAGACAACACCTTCCTCAGTGTTTTGGGATGCAGAGAACAAATTGTGTTAACTACTACAGGAGTAGTAAAAAGGTCTCACCGCTTCAGATCATTCCCTGTAATGAAATCCACTCATTGCTGAGAGTAATGATATCTGGAATCGACTTCTACCTACAGTGTTGCTAGCAGCATTTCAAATCAGCCTTTCCTTTTAAAGACAAGAGTAAACGGAGACTGAACTATCATTTCCCAAAAAAAGCGAGGTTTTAGAACAAGTAAAAGCTGACATCAAATTTTTTAAAAGGAATAGATAAGCAGATGATCTTTAAGGTCCCTTCCAACCTAAACTATTCTATGATCCTATTCTATTATTTCAGACACAGGAACACAAGGCTGCCAAAGCAATATTTCCCCTCTCATCCTATTATCTATACAGTGTCAGCTCCGCAAAAACATACCTATAGCCTGCAATTAAGGACTTGATATGTGCAAATCAACAGTCAACCTTGGTCTTCAAATATAAATGTAAAATATACATTTATGTTTTCCTGTACAAGCACACAGACATGCACAAAGCCCAGGCTCATTTTCCTCTTATTTTCCTATTGAGCAATCGGAGCCCAGCCCAGCCCGACTTCCCATTACTACAAGAGACGGGGCAGCAGGGCTCGAAAATGTAGCAGCAACTTTTCAAAGCATTATAGTAATAATAAAGCAATTAAAGAAAATAGTAAAATATGATACACCCGATGCTCCTTCCTCTGTTCTTAATACCTCAGCTTTAAAGTAAAAAAACTTACCAAAAATACCCAACCATCTGTCCATCCTTGGGTTATAATATATCTTATATATATTTTTATATGTGTATCTTACCTCCCAACATCAGAGGGAGGAACAGGGACTGCTCTATTCGGCTTTCTACTCTCTCTCACTAGTTTTGGATCACAGCCTATGGCCCTGTTTTGCAGGCAAACATTTATCTAAGATGCATGCATTTTCTTTCAAGGCTGTGGACAGGACAAAACAACAACAAAAAAAACCCTCAAAACGCCCACTAGCATGTTACACTAAAACTATATGATATTATTCACTGGTCGAAATGCTGAGGTTGAGCCTTCCACGATGCTTATGGAGCTATGGACTCCCTCCCACGTAACAGCATCAGTTACATTCATGGCTTTGGGCTGGGGCTCATCCCTCCTTCCGTGTCCACACAGCACAGCTCACTGTTGAACGGTCCCGGTCATCACAATTAAGTGTTTATAAAAGACCAAGATTCCATTGTTCTTGCCCTCACTGCAGGGGAAAGTGACTTAGGCAATGAAAACAAAACCAAGCTTTGCTCTGGCTGAGGGTTTCTATTTGGTTGGTCAGGCTTTTTAAAGACAACGTTTAACAACTTGGAGAACTGTAGTTGCTTGTGCTTTAATACTTCTGATCCCAATTTTAATGGCACGTAGAAGCTAAACTGTCTCGTCACAACACTGATGGAAGGTCTCCAAAGCCACAGCTCAGTAAACAATTTAAACCAGCACAAACTGTGACAGCCATTGAGAGAAGCTGGCTCCACCTCTTCTGACTGCTCCTTCCTCACCGCGTTACTCCTTTCCTTGTGCCACCAAAAGCAGACCTGCGGTGAACCCATCCGGACAACTCGGACCTGGAGCAGGGCCTCGATCCAACACACTCTGCAGCATGCACAGGAAAAGCTCTTCTCGCAGCAGTGCTACCAGCTTCAAGACTTTGTGAAACCACACTATCCCTGACACTGACAAGTGTGCTCAACTGAACGAGTCAACTAAGCCCCCTTTCAGTGTTAATAAAAAATAGTATTGAGTTGTTAAGTTTTTTATTCAAGAAAATTGTGCTGCAGTTTAACCAAACAACTCAGGTATTCTGAGGTTTTTTAAAAAGAACTGGACTGGCAGTTAGCAGAGACCAAATACCTGCAGGTAATAGACATTTAGTTCCATTCAGGTTTTTAACTCTTTTCTGTTAAGTACAGAATTAATTAGCAGTTCATGTCTGTCTGTGGATTTAGAGTGTAACAGGGCTTGTGGGATTTTTTTTTTTTTTGTTCGCTTGGTTTTAGGATAAATGTTTCTATAGGATTCGGCTGCTGCTATGTCTTTAAACCAAACTGATCATAAACTATCATGATTTTAGAAACATATGCCCAAATTATTTTTAAGTGATATAAAAATATCAAATCCTTTCAATGTAATAAATAAAACCATCAAATTCTTTCAATGTCTGAAGTTCCACTGTGCACAGTTAAATCCACAGGTTCTCTCAGAAGAGGTCTGGCAAAACATGAATGGTGAGCAGTGCTGTAAAGTTTCTCTGACAAGTCTACAATCACTTCAGTTTCTGATCAAGATTCCTGAACCATGCAAATCTGGGAAACATTCTCACACAAACATTTAATGCACATGAACTCATAGACAGAAAAAAGAATAATGCAGCTATCTGAACCCTCACCATATATATAGACAGTTTTTTCTTAAGCAACAATTTAAGGCCAATTTGGAAAGTGAAACATGACCTTGTGAGAAATGGGTTTCAAATTATAAAAAAAAACTTATTCAATGAAGAAAGATGCATCAATCATGAGCATGATCATTCTCCCTTCTTTCCTCACTGTGCAGATGTTTACTGATATATACAAGTTACTGATAAGAATTCCAGATGCAAGCCAGCACTAAGGCTAACCTCACAAATCAGAACTTTGCCCTTAGATCCTCACTTTTTATGTTCAGTGAGGATCAGTGGCAGGGTCTTTAGACTAAAGTGTAAAACATGACTAAGAGTAAGATAAAGATGAAGATAAAAAGGTCATGCCTCATTTTGATGTGCTGTCAACTAGAAAAAATTCAACTTATCTGCTTATGAAAGTGTGATCCTGAAATACATTATATTCTCATGTATCTGAGAATTTTGTAAAACATTACAATAGAGAGCTATGTGTGCATGGAGTTTAAATGCTAAGCTTTTTCAGGCCTCTTCAAGGAAAACATAACTTTTCTTTCTCCTAACAGTTTGGTAAAAGCTTCATGGCCCGAACTGTTACCTCCTATTTCATTTTTAATCTTAGCTAGAATTCGCTGTTTTACAGCTGGTCAGCATTGTTCCAAATCAGTATTTATGACCTCTGAAGGCAGAGTGCATTCTAGGAGTTAAGAAGTCTTTGCCTAATAACAGACTAGCAAACCAGATAACATATTTCTTATGAAGATATATATGAAATGCAGCAATCATTAACATCGAATACTTTATCGTTTAGATCACACAGTTTAATTTGTTTTATCTATATTCTCCTAGAATGAACTCTGTTACTTCTCCACAAGCTCTATTTTACAATCAAAACTTTGCCAGCACTGTTCATGTTGGCCAGAACATTACAAACCTTAACAAAGCAACTGAATAAATGGGAATGCTTACCAGCAGCAACTACAGCTGGAGGCGGCGAACCTGCCTCGCCACCGCTTGTTTGGCTCATGGATGCTACAGATGTTTCTCTGGAAGGTGGCAACTGCAGCTCCTTTGGGAGAAGGTCATAGACAGATTCTGTTGAAGACAAAAAGGATTTAATCAAAAATGTACTCATGTTCTGTAATAAAAAAGGAATGTTTCTGCCTAAGAGATAGAAACACTAATCCAACCTTTTCAGAACGTTTTGAGAAGTTACATCAAGCACTTGGCGATCTTAACATCATGGAATAAAGTTATTTCAGAAAACAAACCAGCTACAAAAACGCTGAGATACGCATTCTGAAGACTGAAACAAAAGGACACAAATTTGTTCAAACAAAGAAATAATTCATGAGCGTCCACGGAAATGGCACTCATTGAGAACAAAGGGGCAGAACCACACGAGAATCAAAGACGAACCTGTTCTCAGAATTCAAACTGTGCAACTGACTTCCAAAGAGAAAGGCTAATTTAGTACCGCCATCCAGAATATCCTATCAAGTCGTCCCAAAAGCGCTAATTCTTGTTATGTAAGATCCCTTACTTCCTTTTACCTGCAGCTTTTTTTGCCTCAAACTCCTGAAGATGCTCCAAAGAAAGCAGTCACCACTAATAAAACAGCTCACACCAGTCCATCTGACACAGAGAGCTCTTTGACATCGCTGTGGCCGATCCGTGCAGCGGTATAACCTCCAAGGATTTATTTTATGCCTTCTGTATTGTGGAACAGCTACGGCAACCACACAGCTCACCTGACAGCGCTTCTGCAGCCAAGACAAAAAGTGCAGGCAACAGTCTCACATTCAACCTGCTTCTCTGTGCCGATGGCTCAAAGCAAGTCACTGCCTATGGCTACTTCAGCATTTAGTTTGCAAGAGAGACTGAGAACGCATCACCGAGTTCCTCTGAGACAAGCACAGCCCCGCTCAGGCATGAGCACACAGCTGTACGCACACCTCTTCAAGGGGATACACCAAAGATGCACCGTTACAAATGCCCACACTGGAGATGGAAATAACCCAGATGAACAGATACACACAGAATCAACAATTCCATATCACAAGACTTTATTAAATTCCTAGTATGTACTGTTTAGGTGCCTGAGACAGATATGGAGAACAATGCGCATTTTTTAAGTTTTTTTCCCCTATGAAGTAAGAATTATACTCAATTGATCCTAAAGTAAAATATATTTGCGCGGCAATTCTGTAAAAACAAGAAAACCCACAAAGTCGTTAATTAAAAAGCTTTACCTGCATTAGGCTCTGTAAAAAATGACACATACCCAAAACAAATGCACAGTTATACCCACACCCAGCAGTATATAATTGTATTAATAACACAACACAGACCAAACGCTGCTTATGCCATAAACCAGAACAGTTACTGTATTGGGTAAGAGTGCAAATATTCCCACCACTGTCACAAAAGGAGTCCAAGAAAATGTTAAGGCCTTTTTTATAGGACACTACTTGCGCTGTCATGCACCAAATCACAAGCTGCTACTAGCACTGGCTGTGACCTGAGGTGTGGTGTGACCTATGAGGCCAGGCTGAGAGAGTTGGGGTTGTTCAGCCTGGAGAAGGCTCCGGGGAGACCTCAGAGCAGCTTCCAGGGCTGGAAGGGGCTCTAGGAAAGCCAGGGAGGGGCTCTTGATCAGGGAGTGCAGGCATAGAACGAGGGGGAATGGTTTTAAACTGAAAAAGTGCCAGTCACTGCCAGGCAGGTTCCAGTCTGGCACTGTAAGGACAACACAATTTATCACCGAGTGCCACTGTAAATCAAAATCTGCTTTAATACATGGAAGATTTAAAGCAAGAACCCTGTTAAGGCACTTATCTGACTGCTGCGGCATTGGGGCGTGGAACTGGATGATCTTTAAGGTCCCTTCCAATCCAAATCATTCTATGATTCTGTTGGGGATTTTCAGTGTCAGTTCTCCTCTCTTTCCTAAGCTGTGAAGTCAGTCCTCGCACAGAAAACCGGGGAAGCCATATGAAAGAATGGAACGTGTCTACACTTTCCTAAACACAAGCCAGTGTAATTCATGCTCCCAAGCCACCCCATGCTCCAAGAGCAGAGAAATGCAGCCAGCACTGCGTATTTTATAGATATTTGTCACGCTGCATTCTGAGAAAGCTTCTCTGAACCACAGAATCCCCGGCAGTTTTCAGAGAAAACGTTTACTCATTTCCACATTGAACGGCTCCTAGAATCCTGGCCGCCGGCGTAGCTATCAATACATCAAGAAATTCCCCACATAACACGTGGCATTTGGAAACCACAAAATGTGGGTCTATTTTCTCCTGAATTACAACTCTTCTTCAAGTTGAGTATCTGATTTCAAGAGACTGAAGAATGAAATGCTCAGAGTTGGTCCCAACAATGAAAAAAACCACAAATACCAGTCAAAAAGAAATATAGTTCCTATGTGAGAGGGCACTTCCCTACTCAACACATCATTGCCCCCGCAGCCAGCACTTTGTACAACGGCTCCAGACAGCAATCTCCTGTAAATAAGCACGAACTTTCATTTCAGAGACACTAGCACGGCTCCCTACAGGAGGTCAGTGAAATCCAAGCTCATCTGGATCAAAAACCCAGCCACAGGCAGATGTTCAGCACTTCCAGCAGCACTGTAGCCACCTCAACCTCTTGCATGGACAATTACGCCCACTCAGCTTCATTAACAAAGTTATTTTACTTGAAAGTGCACCCTGCAACAAATTCTTCCAACGAAGGCACCTAAGAATCTCCCACAGTGCCCTGTGCAGCGCTGGACAGGCTGATGCCACGACAGCAGTAGAAACAATATTTGAAGCTGCTGCAGTCGCTTGATAAGCACCTCCGATCATGCTGAATATTCTTCTCCATTTAAGCCAGAGCAGGGAGAAGCTCCGGGAGGGCAATGCGACGGAGGCTTGCTGGCTGCACAGGTCTTATGAGGAGCAGCTGAGGGACCTGGAGCTGTTGCATCTGGAGGAAGCCGAGGGGAGAACTCATTGCTCTCTGCACCTCCCTGAGAGGAGGCTGTAATGGGGCAGGTGGTGGTCTCTTCTCCCAAGTGACGAGCGATGGGATGAGAGGAAAAGGCCTCAAGTTGTGCCAAAGGAGGTTTAGATTGGATATTAGGAAAAATTTCTTTACTGAAAGAAGCGTGAAGCATCGCCACTGGCTGCCAGGGAAGTGGTGGAGGCCCCATCCCTGGAGGTGTTCAGAAAGCTTACAGCCTTGGCACTTTGGGACGTGGTTTAGGAGGCACAGTGGTGTGGGGCTGATTGTTGGACTTGATTTCAAGGCCTTTTCCAACCTTAATGATTCTGTGACACATTTTCATTCCTTTCTGTTGTCTCTCAAGAAATTCTCTTTGAGGAGAAAGTCGTTCATCGTTACATTTCCATCATGACTCAAAATATTTGGTGTTGATTACAAAACCTCATTTCCAAAAGATTTCCAAAAGCTAATTTATTAGTACAAGTTTTTCTCTTCAGGTTGGTTGTTGGCTTTTTTTTTTCTTTTCTGCTTCAGTAATTTATTTTTAACTCTCAAACGTGACAAAGGTTCCTTCAACTTTGCTGCTTTAAAGGGATGCTCACATCCAAAACTCCCACAACATCCTTTTTTTCTCAGGGAATACATAATTTTAGCAGTAATTCACAACAAGCATGATTATAATCTTCGTGAATAACAATACGATAAAGAGAGAGAGGGAGGGACAAGCTAGCATTAGAATTGACGCACATTCCCAACAGATCACAAGACAATTAAGAGCAAATCTTTAATTTCATGCTTCATTGATAAAAGACCAAACTACTTGAAACATGGTCTAAAATAGGATATGCTGGTTTTATCCTAATACCACATCTAAAACTGAAGATGAGCTCTACACTTGGAAAACAAGCTGGCATCAGCCTTGGCAGCAGTAAACACAAGAGGATGGAGCAAGCAATTGCTAAAGAACCCCCTGCCACCATCAATGCTTCCTCTGCCTACCCAGTTCCTCCAGGTCCATCTCTCCTTCAGCTCTCATGGCTCCCCATAACTTCCCTCGTCTCCCAGCAGCATGAGGTTGGTCGGGGCTTGGAGCAACCTGGTCTGGTTGAAGCTGTTCTGCTCCCTGCAGGAGATTGGACTGGATGAGCTTAAAGGTCCCTTACAATCAAAATAATTCTCGGATTCCACGAATACATGGCAGATGTCAAGGATCAAACCCAAACTTTAAGAAAAAAAACCAAAACAATCCTGGCTTTTCTTCACAACAGATGCAGCGTCATAGACTGAAACACATCTCAACAAACCAGATTACTAGGAGCGATCAATTCAATACTTCTTTGAGGAACCTGAAATTGTTTGGGTGCCTTTAAGAACGCTTGCTGCAACAAATCTGCTCTGCACAAATCAGACTTCAAATGAAACTTTGTGTTTTCACCTGAACACAGGCCAATGTTTATATATGCTGCACTATAAATAGCATTAAAGCAAAAACTGACAGATTCCAGAAAGATTAGAGCTGTTCCAAGGAAATTAGTGCTTCCCCAGAGGACACAGTTTCGCTCCATGCCCATATTTGTTGTGTATCTTATTTAAACAGCTGAAGCTCCCTCCCCTATTGATCAGCTCACCTCCCTCCCACGTCCTACACACGTATGCGTGCACATGAATACTGAGTATATTAAATTTTCTGCTATAATTTCATGTTTATTCATGTGGAAGAAGCCCACAGAAAAAGAAAAAGCTGTTATGTAAATGCAGTATTACATCTGAAGGCAAAAAAATAAAAATTCAGCATCACTACTTATTTCTACCTTATTAGCAAGAAAAAAATACACAGGCAGAATTCCCATTTTCAGCAACCACCATGTCAAATTTTGTCACATTTCAGCCAGCTGACAGCACAAGGTGTCCTGTAACTTATCACTGATTTCAAACCCCCTTGGCAAATACATTAGTTGATCTCAAGTTTATGGGTTTTTTTTGCTAGAAGTAGCTCAATTTATACCAAACACCTCCCTGAAATACATTTTATTTATTTATTTAGGAAGAGAGGAACATACGTGGCGGGAGGGTTGGAACTGGATGATCTTTAAGGTCCCTTCCAACCGAAAACATTCAGTGATTCCCGTTATTACGAAACATAAGATCAACACACAAAATAGTAACGAACAGCCAAGAGTCATATAAGCTCATTTCCACATACAAACCCTCAACTGCACGCATGTAACCAGTTTATTAGACATCCTATTTACAACAAACTTCTCAAATCTCCACGTTCCCTCAAAACACCTCAACTAGACTAACTAGGTGAGCCCAGGCTTTGCAAATTGTGCTACTGAAATCAAGGACACACGGGGACAGAGAGATTTACAACAAGTATTTTAAGTGTCAAATTTCTTCAACTGCCTTTTATCCGATTATGCTACCCCTATAATCTCTCAGCTGAGATCAGCTGCTTGGAACTTTGATCTTCTTGCCAGTTGTACTGATGATTCAGAAATCTGTATTTCACATGGCTGTACTGACCAGAACAGCATCAACATCAGCTCAGTATCCAACACCGCAGAATTTTAAATCTAGGGAGAACCGATATTTTGCTGGTGTTCTGCTTGAAATCACACAGAACATTCAGAATTGAAATATTAATGAAAAATAATCAAGGAATATGACGTTGGACTTGCTTGCTATTGCAGCACATCAAAAATAGTGCACCCGAGCCAAACAATAAGCATCCCAGTACACTGGCTATCAGCATCCAGGCTAACAAACCCTGAAGATAAAAGGATTTACAACACTGCTAGAAGACATGCTCACCCCACTGAAACTGCTACACACAACTGAAATCAGTTCATCTTACATTAAAAGAACCGACCAAAAGCTATCTGTGAAATGGCTGGACACAACACCATCAGTACGCACAAAAATACATCCCTGGGACAACGTGTCTCGATCAGTCCCAGCAGCCACTGACAGGAGCTCTGTTTCAGAGGCAGAGAGGAGCGACCTTGGAATGGTTCAGGCAAAATAGCTCCGAGAATTTAGGAAACAGCGAGTGAAGCTAATCTGATGATATTGCAGTGGAGGTGCCAGAGACTAGGGTTTGTGATGGCAAACTGAAATTTCTAAGTGCTCTTCTCTTCCTATTCCACTCACCTCACCTTAGCGCACATGCACAGCTCCCCCTTTCGTAGTGATGATTTTGGATTTCCACGTACAGATGAATCAAGCTAATATACAGGCACCTGGGCTGACAGCAAAATCGAAGGACTCCAGCCTTCCCTCATCACCACTAAAAAATATATATACTTAAACTTTTAAACCATTCCTATCATCACAATAACAAAGGTGTTCTCAGAAACACACCATGCCTTCTGACCAGGAACACCAGGTTCCTCCTCACTAACGAGGAAACTGTGATTCTATTCAGACTTTATTCTTAGGAACACAGCAGCTAAGCTTATGGAAGCAAAGCGAACACAGCTTCACACAACTGCTTCCTGTTTGGGAGTGCTAAGACAACTGTAAGGTTCTGTGAGAAGTCACTGCAGCTTTGGCCAGGGACCAAAGCAAGCCCCGCTTCTTCCAAAGCGTACGTTTTCTCCCACGGAGAGCGCTCTCCCTCATAAGGAAAAGGGAGATTTCTCATTTCAGATAACCTCCTATGGTTAGAACAGAAGCTACTTTCAAGTAAAAGGTCTTCATCAATCAACACAAATGGAGATGGAGATGCTGTCACTTCAAGACAACAGAAGGCAGGAAGAGCAAAGAGAAGCAGTTTCCCCAAAACATCTAATGAGAATACTTGCAAATAATCAGTTCAGCTGTAACACAGCAAAACAAGTTTACACGGATCCAGTATTCCATCCTTGCAAGACTTTCCTGCTACTACCCACATTCAATGAATCTGGAATGACTTTTTGGTTGTGCCCACACAGGAGTTTCAGCTACACAGATTAAGAACTGCGGCTGTAAGTAATTTAGTGCCTCATGAACTCACGCTGCGCTAGGACTGGTGCACAATGTTACAGAAGAAGCTTTCTGGCCTTCTCAAAATGTTGCGAGGCTTTCTTAGCCTAGCAGCAAATTCAACCGAGATCCTTCTGGTTAGACAGCTGCTTCTTGTAACTCAGTACCTGGTGACACTGGGAGCACAGAAGATAAAGAAACAGCAGCGCATACCAAGGTTGGATTTCCAGTGTTTAAAGCAACAGCAGGATCATCCACCATGAATACAGACATCCTCATTTTGCCAGGGCCATCAAACACCTTAAACAATATGAAATGCTCTTTAGATAACTCATGACTTCCTTACGCCTTGCTGTTTCGTGCCAGAAGCAAAACCAAGCCACCCAAACCTTCCACACATGGAAGCCAAGTTATGAACTTGATGGAGAACTTTGCTGTGACCTACTAGCAAATGATGCCATGACTAACGGAAGGGACTGACAACACTGTCTGAAAAGGTTATCTGCTCCAGACTGCTACAGGCCCACAGGATCCTGCTGGAGAACTGGGAAAACAATATGCAGTAAAGTAGCCATTCCTGCTTTCTAGGCATGTAATTCCCACCCACCTATTTATTTGGTTTTAGTAATCAATGTAAATTCAGTAGAATAACCAGCTAAGATGCCAATGTTTCCCCCTCATTTCAAGTTTATTTTTGATGACGTGTAGTTAAGAACACAAAAAGGGAACCCAGGAAACAAGTATTGCTTCTCCCTTTAGCTGAAGCCATCCTTCCACTACATGTAATTGCCTCTAAATCAATTTCTGGTCAAAACGTGGAAAATCCCTTTATTCGCCGTGGCTTTCTTCTTAGCAATAAAAATGTCAGACAACACTTAACCTGGCTGCAGCTCCTATGCCAATACCACTTCTCCCGGTTGTTCCCCACGACCAGCCTTGAGGATTTCATTGAAACACAGACCCGGCTCTCTCCCAGCCCACCCATCCTGCTCCACCACGGTGATCTGCTCCTGCAACTTCCCTCGAACGCTGAGGGCTTCTTCAGCTGCATCCCTTTCATCCACATCCCTGGACTCGGAGGAAACAACAGCCTTCCTGCTCAAAAGGCAGTCACCTGGGAGAGCACAATCAATAAATGGGTAACGATGAGAACCAGCCAAATTGTTTGCAGTAGAGGTAGACACAGGGCATTATCCACTCGCAGCTGGCATTCTTTGGCTTTAGGGGCAGGTACATCCTGGAAATCCCTTACCAACTCTATGACCTCATGAAAAACAGCAAAGTTAATCCTTGTCTTTTAATAAGCTCCTTGCATTGAATGGCTGCCCACTTGATCCCCACTGATACCAGTCTCCTCAACATGTTTTAATACCCGTACAGATTTGGCCGCTCCTTCCAAAGCCATTTCCTTGCTGCAGCACATGACAGTCACACCAGAGATTAGACAAAACCTTGGTGTACTCCTCTAATCAGCTGTCAGCATCCAAGCAGAAATCTCTTCTAATGATGTACTTTAAGCTGATCAAAAAAAAAAAAAAAAAAAAACAAGCAAGCAAACAGGCAAAGAGAGTTGTTTATACAGAGCTAAGATTAAAAAACAATTAGAAATACACAAACCTGCAAGTAGCCTCTGGCACACAGGAGGAAGGTGAGAAAAGTAGAGCTGACCACATAAGCTCAGAAAATTAAAGACATGCTATAAAGGAAAAAGCAAGTGTCCATTATTCCACCACATCCCTAGCTAAGCATACAAACTCGATGTACTGTATAAAGGTTCTGTGATGCCCATCAGCTCATGTTAATACAGTTTTGGGTTAAATCTCTTTTAACAAGGTTCCAAACATCAACTAAGGGCCTGTCACCCCTAACTCCAAGGCAGCTGTGTTTTAATAAAACTATATACACAACTGACTATCTATCAAGAACTTTTGTGGGTAAGAGATGTCACTCTACACCTGAAAACTCTAGGCTTGTGAATCTGCCAGAAGGTCTTGTGGCTTGTTTGTTTAACTTGAAGTTCTGCTCTACCCAGAAATCCAGGGCCTATGATAAACACAATAGTTTGGTGGTTGAGTTTTCTGCATGCCACCAACTCCACCGCAACAGCTTAGCTCACAGAGGACTGGGAAAGTGGGAGAAGTAACACCAGCATCCACGGGAGGAAATTGTGCAGTGAAAATGTAGGCAGTCCATCACTTTTTTGTCTCCAAGTTCGCAAGACGAAACTTTACTACAGCTACACACCTATACACCTATACCTCTGCACAACTGAAACAGCAACTGTGTGCAGCCAGCAGGATTGCTGCTCCACAATAAGGGCTGGCGCGGTGCAGAGGAACACAGACTGCACAGACAGGACGCCAAAGCAGGATAACGAGGACTCAGTAAGGAGCTCAACAGAGGAAGCTTCGAGACTCTGAGAAAGACAACTGGAGAGAAGACAGGCCAGTGCATAAAAGCAGAACAGAAACAGACTACATACAGCACAGGCCGGATGAATCCGTGACCACTAGAGTACTTTCTACTCCAGTGTTGTGGTTTCGTTGTTGTTGGGGGTTTTTGTTGGTTGGGGCTTTTTTTCCTTTCTTTTTTTGGTTGGCTGGTTGGCTTTTTTGAGGTCTCCACAAGAGAACCAAATGCTTCCTCGCAGAAGCAAGCATCGTCCACAATTGCAGACAGAGGCAGCTCTGCTTCAAGTACAACAAAGATTTTGTATGAGAAAGTCACAGAAAATATTGCGAAGAAGGAAAGAACAGACAATATTTACGAAGAGTAATCCAGTTTTTGTTCTGTATCTGTCAAAAGAGGCTTCATGACTTATTACAGATTATCGTAGTCTCTGTATTTCCTAACATCTTTGCAACATCAGTAGACTTACCACAGTCTTGCTCAGCAGCAGTTAAAATGAGGCAAACAGCCCTGAGGACAGGTTTAAGTTTCATACAGCGAAAGAAGGGAAGATCCTACCTCAGCATACATAAAAGCAGATAAAATGCAGCAACTGCTCAAGGAATAAAAGTTACCTACTGCATAACTGTATGGCAAAGGTCAAAGAGCAAGAGAAACCCCAGACTTAGTGAAGCTGAGCAAAAGGACACAATACAGCACTTAATAGTCTTGATGCACACACCTTCAAACATTTTACAAATTTGTCAGCCCTATTTACTCCTGTTCTTGCAAATGAAGTAACTGAGTCTGAAAAAGATCATAACCCACAAGGCTCCCCAGACAGCAGCACAACGCAACGGGACTTGTTTCACCCAGGCTGCAGTTGCAAGTTAACACTAAAACAATGCTTTTATTTCATGTCTTCAAGTATGTCTTGGAATAATGCAATTAAACACAGGGCTCCGTTCAAATTTAAAAATCTAAAATAGGCAGACTGCTTCCTTCTGTTCCTGTACACAGTAATGTATTCTGAATCAGGTCCCCAGCACTACCTGGACCACTGTTTCTCACACAGCTCTCAAATGAAGATATGTCAGCAAGACACTTGCTTCCCAATACTGTACCGGCACTTTCACTTCAGCAGCGCCTCTAGAGAGGGTGAGAGGGCAGAGGAAACAGACTGTAGAACTCTATTCCCTCCCTCTTTCTCTGTTGTGCTATATTCAGAGTATCTGTGGATGATAAATCAGTGAAAGACTGGAAGCAAGTCTTCCCGCCAGTGCTCCTGTTATTGGCAGTACTGGCAGAACTATATTGCTGCTACAGCAACAGTGGCAGGTTTTCAAAGAAACTGCAGTGTATACAAGGATGTTTTACACAGCCAAACAGAAAATCTTCCTTCCAGTTCCCTCTGGCTTCAGACAAAAGCAGCAAACCCTAAATCAACACAATTCGTGAGCACAGAGGGAAAGGCAGATGCCACAGTACTGCCTGCACTAGAAAACTTTATGATTAAAAGTTTATGTTGGTGCAGCTCCACTCCGAAGAATCAGCAGGGGATCCAAGCGCTCTGTGTTGATGATGTAGCACCAGACACTGTAAAACGCAAACCTTGCCCGCAAATGCTGCCTCTCCAACACTGAAAGGCATATTAGAGTATGTTAGCGAAGAAGAAAGTTTAACAAAAGACAGCCACTTCCATTTTAAAGAAAGATGATCATTAACCACCATAGTCATTAAAATTTTATCACTACTGTATTATTATTATTTCTTGTATTTGAAAATAAAAAGAAGCTAAAAGTTGTTTCTTGGTTTGCTTCTTTTAGCACAAGTATTCAAACCAAAAACACCGGTATTAGAAAGGTAATCTTGGAAGCAACTCATAATGGAACAAAACTCACCTACTTCAAAAAAGCTGTTAATCTCAATATTCAGGATTCTACAAAGCAGGGTAAGGTTGAAAAATTAATCCTTTTAAAGTTGAATTTCAACAACTGACAAAGGCATGTGCTAGCTGAATTCTATTTATGGCATTCATCCAAATATCAAATAAAGCTTTCCTGGCTGTGTTTCAGTCATCCCCATTCACAGCCCAAAGAGTACTTTTATAAATGTAGACAGACAGTATAAATCCTGTGTCTTGTTTGCATCCAATTTTACACATCTCAGAAAGAGAGAAAACATTATTGAGTAATTTTCACTTCAAGAAATGGACCAGTAATGACTTACCGAAGAGCTGATCCTACGCAGTTGTAAACTCCAGAGAAATCCAAGAACTCAAAAGCTACTACTGAAACACCACGGTGGATGAAGAGAGCAGCCAGGGACTGACAGAACTGCAAGCACATGAACATAACAGGGTGCTGCTCTGCTAGACAGCCAAACCCATCAGCAGCACATGAAAGGCTTTACTACGTATGAGAAGTATTTAAAGATGCACATTTATCTCATGACCCAAATTAAGAGAAAAAACTGTTAAAGAAACCAATCCATTCACAGTACTTTAAGAACTCAAAAAGAAATAAAGCCAACGTTGCCATGTTTTAATCTTTCAGCACGCAGGAAACCAAGCTAATCTTATGTTTGGAAAGAATCCAAACACGAAAGGTATGAAAACTCAATTAAGGAATTAAAACAGCCTCATTTTGCCATACAACAGTGTTACATACAGTCCTTATAACAATGGCATTTCTTTATTTGTGTTTCTATACTAAACTGAATTGTAGGGATAGTTGGGTTTCTCACCATCATCAAATTCTGATACTACAAAGACTTCATTCCTCAAATGCTCAAAGAAACCGAAATACAGCAGACCAAAGAATAGCTATTCATCAACCACTTCAAAATGTTGCTATTGTTTCAAAAACAAAGCTACGCAGAAACAGAGGTAATCGGGTGCCCCAGCCGGTTATGCCAGTTCCAGAGGTGCAAAGCACCATTGGAATCAAGAAGTCCACCTGACCCTCCCCATTTACTATCAGCTCAGAACAACAGTTCTCAGCCTTTTCAGGATTACACTGTTTTTTCCAAAGGGGTTATTTCTGCCCTCTTTTGCCTTTGCTGTAGAACAAGAAACACAACACCAGCAACAAAAAACTGGAGGAATTTCTTCATGATGAGAATGGGGAGGCCCTGGGCCATGTTACCCAGAGAAGCTGTGGCTGCCCCATCCCTGGAGGTGTTCAAGGCCAGGTTGGATGGGGCTTGGAGCCCCTGATCCAGTGGGAAGTGTCCCTGCCCATGGCAGGCGGTGGAACTGGATGGGCTTTAAGGTCCCTTCCCACTCAAACTATTCTATGACTCTACGAAAAGGACATGCACTGTTTTTCAGGCTACATCACGATATTTGGTTTGAAGAATAAAAGCATACAGCTAATCAGACAAACTCAATACATTGCAACCACCTCTCAGATTCAGTACTTTATTATAAACCTGGGTGTAGAGGCTCTGTTCGTGAGATTCAACACATCCTAGTAACACCTGGCATGGTGTCTAGCACCTTGAGCCCACAAACTAGCTCTTCATGCTTCCCTCTCCTTACTCATTTTAGTAAGGTACTGACATTAAAAGGTATTCTCATTCATTATCCCTAAAACTGAGAAATATTTATGCTTCCTACCATCACTGTGGTTTCAACTTACAATTCAAGCACTATGTTTGATGATAAACATAATTTTTAAAAACAAACATGAAGTCATGTTTAACAAACAGAACTCCCTGGCACAGTTCAAAGAAATCTCTGCTCAAAGTCTGACATCCCTAACGTAACTCCTAATAAACTGACTGATCCGGTACTGAAAGATGTGTTGTGTGAAAGCGCTGGAGCCCAAGACTCTTGGATCTCACCAACTTCTTTCTCTGGTATCGAAAGATCCCAGATTAGGAAGTAAAACTACATCAGTGCTAAAAAACACAAAGTAATGAGAGGCAGCCTGGATGTTTCACCCATTTCACACAGCCACAAGGCACCTCGGAGCACGGCACACGACTCCCATAGTGTCTGCTCAGCTTTCTGTCACATTTAGCGCTCAAGGCAGCTACTCTGAACACACTCGTGATGGAAATTAGGAAAAAAAAAAAAAAGAAAGAAAGGGAAAAAGAAGATTATAAATAAAATCCTTTTAAGTGAGCCTGAATGATACAGCAGAAGCATGT
The DNA here is from genome assembly GCF_032191515.1 of Phaenicophaeus curvirostris. Lineage (NCBI taxonomy): Eukaryota > Metazoa > Chordata > Aves > Cuculiformes > Cuculidae > Phaenicophaeus > Phaenicophaeus curvirostris. The sequence continues at coordinate 18,258,535 of NC_091405.1, forward strand.
GTTAGGAACTGCATTTGTTCAAAGCCAGCTTTCATCAAGCACAAGGTGCTACGGCTCCAGCTCAGGCTCTGCATCTACAAACCCTTTGTTCTTCCTAACAAGCAGCGCTGAGCTACACACCAGAGTCCCTGAGACTGCAGATAATGAGAGATGCCACTAATGACGGGTGTATCGAGCCACAGGCAAACCTGTGTGAGAAATACCGCACCTGGAAGGAATTCCTCAAGGAAATAAAGATGCACGTTGTTTGTAAAAGCAGGTTTTGAAACCATTAAGCAAGTTCTTCTCCAAATACGTTCACACACGACTCTCAGGAGACAAGTGGGAACCTAAGCCAACCATTTAATGGCAAAACATGGATAAAAGATTTCTTTCTGTACTACAGAAAACCTCAGTGGAATCAGAGGGAGAGCAGCAATGAAAGAATCAGTGGTGTAAGTGCTCTGGAACTGCCAAGTTATGTAAAACTGAAGGACGGCTGTAACAAATCAAACTAAATACTGATTAGCTTGTATCTTTCCTAGCAGTGAACTATAAGGAAAGGTTTACAAGAGCCAGTGAGATTAGAAGAGTATTACAGTACCTTCCAAATTCGAACCATCAGCTACAGACTAACACCCTAGCTTGCAGGCTTCCCTGAACAGATATATACTCTATAAATCCAACAGTTTCTTGAATCATTCATCCTTTTACCACTCAAAACATCTGTCAATGGTTTCCACAATAAAATGGTGTACAGAAGAAAAGAAAAAGAATAATAAACAAGCAGTCTATCCATCTGTGCTATACCATTCATCGCTTTCATCCTCCTACCACCCTCATTCAAATCTTCTTCAGTTCTGTATCTCCAGTTAAGCCTGACACTGATTCAAGGGAAGACAATGTAATAGGAGAGCGTTAGAGTTCATGGGGACAACTGGCAAGCGTGAAGATCATATCTGGATGGATTCAGAGTACCTGTCAAAAGCTTTTGGGGTTTCCCAGCACCCCTTCTCTAAGTTCATTCCCTCCCCAATAAACTGAGCTATTATAGTCTGCTACCAGCTTCTCAAGCCATCTGCTGTTACAGATCTCTTTGAGTCCATTTAATTGCCTTTCTTTACCACACTTCTAAGGGGCAAAACATGCTCTTACTCAGAGTTTCTTCAACAGATAACTAGTATCCCACTATATAAAGTGTTCATTACCAATGCCCAGAATACTTCAGCTGTCTTTCCTCTATGTTGAAAAGCTGCATCCAGTAAAAATAAAGCTTGCAGAATCCTTGGCTCAGGTGCAGAAAGTCAATAATCTTCCTAAACAAATTCTTTTGCTATTGTATGAATGTATTGAAATACCTGCACGGCAAGGAGTACTTAAATTTACTCCAAACAATATAATCCCTTCCTTGCTACCACACCTCCAAAGGCACCTTTTTAAGCACCTTTTCTATTTAAGTGGCAGCAAATAACTGAATTACTGAGGCCACAAAACGAAAAAACAAATGATTTCCCCATCTGCTAAAGAGCAACCCCACTTCAGGTGTGGTTCAAGTTTCAAGGCGAGGCAGATGGCCCTGTCTAGAACCCAGATGCCCTGAAAGAAAAACAAAGTAAGATTTATTCCTAAACGGAATCCGCACACAGGCTAAGGAAGGACAACTGTACGATCACACTCACACAAAAATACTTACAGACAAGACATTTGATGGAAGTTCTTTCTCTGTCACTAACAAGAGCTGAAAACAGCTGAATATGCTGAGTGTTTCTGGAGCTCAGAATTCCAGGAATACCCAGAAAGTCACTTTCAAAGAACACACTCTTGATAAACAAGTGTAACTCCCTCTCTTAGGGGAGCAACACAGCACTCACATCTCCCTTTAGGTTCTGAACCTGGTAGATATCCTCAGCTGAACTAATAACAGAGCACAAAATCTCAGTAAAATCAACAGCTACATTCAAAAGGAAAAAAAATCTGACTTAGTGCTCCAATAAGAAAATGACTGCAACAGAAAACTAGACATGAGAGTTTCTAATGCAGGAACTCACAAAAATCCCTAGAATAGTAAAAGCTGTTCAGAACTCACGAACTGACACCGTTTAGGGCCATGAAGATGAAAGGCTTGGCACAACTTTCACACAAGGAGAGGCTGAGAGAACTGGGACTGCTCAGCCTGGAGATGAGAAGGCTCAGAGGGATCTTACCCATGTGTCTCAACACCTGACGGATGGGAATGACAGACTTTTCTTAGCAGTGTCCAGTGACAGGGCAAGAGGCAATGGGCATCAATCAGAGCACATTCAATTCCATCTTAATTATCTTAACCATCAAGGTACGCTGGCACAAGTTGCCCAGAGAGGTTGTGAAGTCCCCATCCACGAAGATAGTCAAAATCCAACTGGACACAGCCCCAGGCAAACTGTTCCAACTGGCACAGCTTGAGCAAGGCAGATGGATTAGATGATCTCAAGCCTTTTAAACCAGGAGACCTCCTCATTCCTGATATTAAACTGAAGAGAAAATAAACTCTAAGTGGAAGACAAGAAATACTTCTTCATCAAGTACACAACTGGATTGTGGACTTTCTTGCTGAATCCAAAATCTAACCAAGAGTCAACAAAGAACTGAATAAAAGTCTAACTACTCCTATTGTACTGTGACTAGTTAAGCATATACACCATACACACAAAGCTGTGATAGTAGACATACCCAAATTGTGAAACGTGTTGTTAGTAGGACTTGTGTTACTGTACATGTGCAGAGCTGCTTGGTGTGAGTTCTGCAGCCTGCAGCTGCCATCAACTCGCCGAGGACAAGCACTGAGAGAAGCAGAATGCGATTTTAACAGGGCAGATTGTCACTCACAACTCGTATCTTCCTGCTCCATTTCATGAAGCGCCTTGCACAACCACGATCAGTTAATAGTCACATTAGTAGGTCATGTTCCCACACACAGGAAAACACAAACTGTCAGAGAAGCTACGGAACTCTACAGCTTATTATTTTCCAATCACTCTGTAGTGCTGCTATCAAAACTTACAGATTTTTCTGCTGAGGCCTTCTGACAATGAGAGACTGAAAGCACGGGCTGTAATGTAATTTTTTTCTGAACAGGAGAGGAACTCCCAAGATTTGAAAACTTTTTATTATTGTCTTTAAATCTCTATCTTTCTTTCCTATCTGCTTCATCTCACCTGGGCATCAATAGGATCTGCTCTCTATACTCCTTTTGTTTGCTAAAACAGACAGAACTCCACCACAACTCCAATCTGTTTCTAGTATCAAAGGTTTGGCATATTACATTAGTTTTGTAAACTCTGTAAGGTGACCCAAAATTCTTTATAATTATTTACAAAGCAACTATAAAAGCTTCCCAGGAGTTGGAGGGACAACTAATCAATGGGAATTGGAGAAGGATTCTTCAAAGTGTATCTCCATCAATAGTGAAAAAATTTCTCTTGGCCTGGTGCGGTGATATTCACTGTACAGGTCACTAAGACGTACCTGATGCTGAGCATTTACCTTTCAAACACTGCTGGAGCACTGCATGCTTTTGGAAATAGCAGTTACTTAAGATTTTACTACGTGTCCACTGTTACACCACAGTTCAAAGTTAGATCCGAAAGTTCATTTCAGTCAGTTCCTAAAGTAATTGCTGTACTTGCTGATGAGAAAGCCAAAACTTGTCCGAATATTCAGCCTCATCACTTTACTCTTTACATAAACACAGAGAAGATAACAAACGTTATAAACTGCCCAGACGTGACCACACACCTCACTTCACCTGCACTTTGGCCACTCATCCATCCCTGCTAGGGTTTACCAGCACATCCTAAAACTTCAAATGAGTTCAGACCATCACCCTTTTTTGTATAAAGAAAAGCAACACTTTCTTTTTATTTTCTCCAATTCAAAGGAGTACATTTCTACATAAAACTAGAGTAATCTGTGTACTGCAAAAATCAGCTCAAGGCTCTCTATGACAACCACGTTTAGTCAACAGACTCCAACAGAAGGTAACTATTCTGTTGAAAACTTATAAATAAAGATCAAACGCTTTATAAAAATTGAAAAATCTTAACCTACAATCTGGGAAGCACAATAAAAAAATTATTTCTTGACTGTACTAAACAGCAGTATCCTATGGATTCCTTTTATGAGCAGCTATAATGGATCTCAAACATGCAGATCCTGCACTAACTGAAGCACAAATATTTTTTTACTTCTGATATTTTCATAAGCTAAAGATTTCCAGATCTCCATTAGAGCAAGTGTCGAAGTGCATAAAGAACCTTCCGGAAGACGAACACAAGCTGACGAAAGACTAAAGTGGGTGGAAAGAACATATTGGGAAAAGGTGTCTTCCTCTCAAGCTCATCTGCATCAGAAATATCAGCACAATAAGTTAAAACCCTTTCCAACCTCTGGGACCCCGAGAATCCTCCAACAGCACTGAATTAAAAGCCAACATAATAGAAGGTATCCAATTGACTTTGCAAGTGGAAGAAGGCTGAGCCCAGCCGAGCTGATCGCAGGGAACCCCTCACTCATGGCCGGCAGGCTGGAGCAGCCCTGGCTGACAAAGCAAAAGGGATCACTGCAACCGCACGACTCTGACACTTGCTGTGCTCGTGCTAAAAACTCACTAAACCAAGCCAAATTCAAGCTCCTCATTGCAATATTCAAATCCTTCCATGGGACTGAAGATTTTCTCTAATTATGGTTTCCTTGCATATCTAAATTTAGATGGGACAAGACTATTGGGCAATGTAAGAGATTCTCTAACAGGAAAATACCTACAGCTTTCATAGAACTATGTAAAGTACCCAAAAAGCGTAAAATTGATAACGAAAAAAAAATCCAACTAGTCTTAGAACTAAAGAAAACTTACTTAACTCCTCTTTATTTCCCCTACTCCTTGATCCACATCACACATTTACACTCGGATACAAACAGGCAGCAAAGGAGAATCCAAGGCAGGAGACACAGTCTCACACCCTTCCATCCACCCCTGCAGCAGAAGAGGTGCTGCAGCATCCTGCCCGGCTTTTCAGCTTCCAGAAACGCATTCCCTCAGGAATCCCCAAGGAACCTCAGGATCCCCACAGAGCCAGCCCAGGCAGGGCGCCTGGCTTGCCTGGTCTGGGCACAAGCACACAGCAAATGCAACAGAAGGCACAACGCAAGGACCATTTCGTTCTGCGGCAGAGCCAGTTTCACAGTTCTACCTCCACTACCACTTAACCAAAGCCCCTAGCTACCCCCTTTCTTGTCCTGACACCGCTGCTGGTGCAGCTGCACAGTAAAAGGAGTCCAGGGAGAGTCCAGTATTAGAAAATCATATCAAAAGTACAACATACTCATTCTAGATTGGTTTCCTAATCTCGTTTATCTTGCAGCCACAGAAAACAATTGTGCTGGCACAATTCATAGAACAGTACATGGGTGAGAACAGACGGCGGGGAAAGGGGTCTGTTTAAACAGCGCTGTCACTGGAATATTCAAATTACAGCATGAAAAGCTGTGAATTCAAAACCCTCCCCCCTGCCCCCCGCATCACACATAAGCATCTTGCAGCAACATATTCCACGGTTCTGTTGTTAAAGCCAATAAACTAGTAAGATTTGAAGGAGAAACGGCCATTTACAACATAAAATTTAAGGAACATTGGTAGAATCCGTTTCAGTTGACTTAAGTCAGAATATCCCAAGGGCAGCTGGAAGAGCCACAAGCAGGCGGATGTACGCAGTCTATCCCTGACATAACGCCCAGCACTGCCTGTCCAGCATGGCACCTTCTACCAGCTACAAAAAGAAGCTAAGTATCATTATAAAAAGAAGCTAAGTATTATTCCTATTCCTAAAACCAGCTAGTACGAACTCTCAAGTTCAAAAAGAAAAGCAGGCTCCTACTATTTTTATAAAGCATCTTTTATCCATCTTTGATAATTCAGTCACTGTCTTAGTAGAGTAGCCCTTGGATTATGGAAATAAGAAACTTCTAGTAGGAAGAAAACAAAAAAAAAGGCACCAAAACCCACATGTTGTATCAACAAATCTCAGTAAACACAAGCAGATCACTGTCATTTAAGCATGAAAGAAAAGTGAGGCTCAATTCTATGACACTTTTAGGGCAAAAGAGCTATTTAGGAGACTGCTAACATTTTTCTTGTTGCTTCCAAGTTCCAGAAAGTCTCACGTTTTTACAGTAAAACAAAACGGGGGAGAGGAATGAATCAAAAGTTCTGATCTGTGCAAAAATGCAACTCTGTTAGCACACACGTTACTTCATAATTGTTTCAAAGGAACATATTAGCTAAATTAATCACACTTTTAATCAGTTCAGATGTAGTAACTGACATTTGATGACCTGCTGCAATCACAGGTTTTCACCTCTGCCTGTTGACAGCGTGCAGCTAACTTTGCTATATTTGAACATCGCACATGATATCCAGCTGCAGAACAACCAGCCTCAAGGTTTTAGGCTTATGCTCCAGTGATTTTTCTACTACATTACTAATCTGTACGTACATTTGGGCTGTTTTATTTCAAAAAGGACACTATGTTATGTAAAGATAGGAATTCAACCTATCGCATTCGAAACATTTTTAGCCTTCAAAAATGCACAGATTTTTGCGTATCTCATCTTCTTATTAGGAGACACCGTTCTTGTGCAATGGTCACAAAGTATACTTTTTTTAGTATTGATTATACATAAAAAAAATGAGTTTCAATCCTCAGCACGAGTTCATTCCTCAGGAGCTGTGGGAACAAGCTTCAGCAACAAGCCTTGAAATGAACACTTGGCGTTTCTTTTAATATGTATAAGCAGTCATATTCCAGAGATATGCGACTTCATAGAATATGTTGGGTTGGAAGGGACCTTAAAGCCCATCCAGTTCCAACCCCATGCCACGGGCAGGGACACCTCCCACTGGATCAGGGGCTCCAAGCCTCATCCAACCCGGCCTTGAACCCCTCCAGGGATGGGGCAGCCACCACTTCCCTGGGCAACCTGGGCCAGGGCCTCAGCACTCTCATCGTCAAGAAATTTCTCCTTATGTCTAGTCTAAATTCATCCCTCTCCAGTTTACACCCATTGCCCCTTGTCCTATCACCACAAGCCTTTGTAAAGAAAGAAGTCCCTCTTCAGCTTTCTTGTAGGTCCCTTCAGGTACAGGAAGGTCCCTATAAGGTCTCCTCGGAGCCTTCTCTTCTCCAGGCTGAACAACCCCAACTCTCAGCCTGTCCTCATATGGGAGGTGTTCCAGCCCTCTGACCATCTTGGTAGCCTGCTCTGGACCCATTCCAACCTTTCCATATCTTTATTATGTTGAGGATTCCAGAACTGGACACAATACTCCAGATGAGGTCTCACCAGAGAGGCATACAGGGGCAGAATCCCCTCCCTCGAACAGCACAGTTCCACTATCATTTTAAGCCAATCTAAGCTGGCACTGCTGCTGAAAGAAGTCGTCCCACCCTTCCCCACTGCTAGTTTCCACATGTCCTTTCCTTGAGTCAGCACAAGCCATTCACAAAGACCCACAGCAAACTCCATCAGGATCCTCACCTGCTTAAAAAACTCAACATTTCTCTTCCTCTTTTCCCTTTTGTGGTTGGGGAGCAGGGTGAGAAGGCGTAAGGGAAAATCTGAGTTAATTTTAACGTGATTTGTTCTCCAGTTCAGCTCGCTGCACGGCCACACAGGTGCTGGCAGGAGCAGAGCAGCAGGGAAAGGCAGGCGACAAGATTGTTTCAGCAGTGGGAATTCATACTGGCTGGAACTGCTCATGAGACCACACCTACAACAGTAAAAACTGGAAGATACAGTATTTAAATGCTCAAAGATAAAACTCTCTCTTCCAAACTGCACATAAATGGAAGAAATAACTCAAATGAACGATCTGATCAACTTCTAAGTTAGCGACTCTCCCGTTGCCTGCATTGCCGTTTCACCTCAGGTCTGAGTGCTTTTACAAGTTTGATTTAATATTTTTAGAAGAATATGAACAACAGAAACCTCGGCCGAAAAGAGCATGCAAGCCAAAACTTTAACTCACAGTGCAGAGGCAGAGTGATGACATAACTCAGTCTGTCTGGGGAACAGGATGAACGATACTAGAAAAATCTGCACTAGCATGAAGTACACCTCGATTCATCTGGTTTTCAAGCAGCACTTCTAAGAGCAGGTAAGTAAATCTTAATCAATAGACAAACACTCTTCTACTTTAATCCCAATAAACTGAAGTCTCTATGTTAGAAAACCCCAATTACTCTCAAGCCCACCCCAATCCTACAGCTACCTTTGCGTTTCTAAAACCCCACAGTGATCACCACCGACAAACTCAGGCGATCAGTATCAGTAAACCGCAACCATCCCGACGCGCACACAGGAATGTAATTCAGAGGAAAAGTTACTGGCCCCGATTCAATCTGCAAGCTGGATTCCAAGCTGCGGGGTAGCTGTACGTCTACAAGGAAAGCGGTTATGAGAAACTACATGCTCCTAACACACCCTCATCACAAATGCATACTTGTGGCTTTCGCACTGCGTTCAGACCTTTCCCTTTATCTCATCAGTTGTATTCATATTCTGATCCACAGCATTTCTCCCCAGGATAAGTTTATCCATATCTATCTAGGAAAAAAAAAAAAACAAACTTGTTCTGATTAATCAGATAACCACTAATACACTTCTCTAGATCGAGCTAAAAATCATACTAATACACCTCACAAAGAGGGTCACTTAACTATTCATTATGTAGAAGTATATTCATTCGTTCTATGTTTTAATTTAAACTGAATTGCATTTCAGCTGAACATCTCCTTGATCTTTTATTATGACAAAACATGAAACGCAAACTTTGCTTTAACCTCGTTATAGGCATTCACTGCCCCACACACCTCTAATCAGATGCCATTTTGGATCAGCTCATTATGGCCACTCCAAAGCATCAAACATCCTTCTCTAGACCTTTTCTAGCACTGAACCCACATCAGTGCCACCAGAAGAAGAAAGACTCTTGATTAATCACCAAGAGATCCTTCTCCTACCTGAAAGAGACACTCAAATATAAAAAACCTAACAATTGTGAGAGTCCACAGTAAGATCGATGAGTTCACAAGTCCTGCTCCATTCAGCGTGAGCTGTTGAAAAAAAATTTTACAACTTACATGAAAATTTACTTAAATTCTTTACAAATCACTTTAATGATGCACACTCTTCAAATTTCCAGTACAATAAATGATAATTTGATGGGGTTTTACTGCTTGTGTTTTGAATACGACTGCCCTGTTTCAAAATACTCTTTCCCTCCCATTGCCCTCGTTAGGGCCGAAAGCAATTGGAATTCCTACATGTGGGATAACAGGAGAGCCTTAAGCCCCTGCAGGAACGCCTTTACAAAACATCACAAACTATGATACACTGCTGACAACTTTAAGATCTCTGAACAGTAAGAAAATTACTTAGAGCAGTTTGAGAGCTTTAAAGATGTGCTTTAACTCGTTAAAGTCTTTTTATTTCTTTTAGCTCTAGCACTAATGACACACAACTTGGAGTTAATGAGCATATTGCAATTAGCGCCAAAAATTCCAAACTATTTAATCTTTCCAACAGCAATATTAAACTCCAATTCTCCCTTCCCTTCAAGGTAATAAAAGACTCTACATTTCTGTTGTCATATACCCCCAACACTGCTCCCCCCCAGTTGTCCTGCGGGCAGAATTGTTCAACAAACCACGAGTAGCAACTTCCAAGCCTTTTAAATAAGAGAAAGGGCGTTAGGAACAAGTGTAGCATGTAGCATTTCTCACAATATCCTCATCCCTATTCCCGTGCACTCGTCGGAACCAAAATCCTGATGATGAAAATGGGCATCCTTTCAGCATTCCATACATTCTCTTTCGCTCTTCCCACGCAACAATGGGCCCCGTCTGCTCCCTCTTCCAGACCCCCAGTCTCTGGGATTCCTGCCTGGATACACTCACAACTCCCCAGTACCGTAACCCACTACCCTGCTGACAACCACCCCTCTGCTGCTTGGGCTCTTCTATGGAATCAGAAAATGGTTTGGGTTGGAAGGGACCTTAAAGCTCATTCTGTTCCACCCACCACACCACCACCCCCACCACAGGATAGAAGAGAATAGAATGGTTTGAGTGGAAAGGTTGGACTCGATGATCCGGTGGGTCTCTTCCAACCTGGTTATTCTATGATTCTGTGATTCTATGAAAGGGGCCCCAAAGCTCATCCCGTTCCAACTCCCTGCCATGGAATGGAATGGGTTGGAAGGGACCTCAAAGCCCATCCAGATCCAACTCCCTGTCATGGAATGGAGCTCACAGACCAACCACTTCCACTCCCCTCTCATGAATTAGAACGGCTTCGATTGGAAGGAACCTTAGAGCCCATCCAGTCCCAATACCGGGTCACACAATGGAATGGTTCCCAGCCCAACCAGTTACACCCCGTGTCATGGAATGGGTTTGGTTGGAAGAGACTGGAGAGCCCATCCCGTCCCAATCCCCCTGGATCAGGTTCCTCCAAGCAAAAGACGGGCAGACGAGGTGCTCGGGGACACGGTTAGTGGCAGACAGGAATGGTTGGACTCCATGATCCAAGAGGTCTTTTCCAGCCTGGTGACCGTATGATTCCAAGCCCCGTCCGACCCGGCCTCGAGCCCCCCCAGGGCTGGGGCAGCCGCGGCTCCTCCGGGCAACCTGGGCCGGGGCCTCCCCACCCTCAGCGGGAAGAATTTCTTCCCCATCTCCAACCTAAACCCTGCCCCTTCCAACTTAACGCCATTCCCCTTCGTCCTAGCAGGACCTTCCCATCCCAGAAACTTCAGCAGCGGCTCCCGAGCCGCCCCGGTTGCCCGGTTCCCCCCGCTCCCCGCGGCGGGACAGCCCGGCCGGTAACGGGGGAGGCGAGCGGGGAAGGCAGGAAGGAGCCCGGCGGCGCAGGAACCTGTCGGGACACATTCTTGAGGCCGGGGCAGGAATGCGGCCGGGGGAGCCGCGCTCGCGGGGCCCCAGGGCCGAGCCCCCCGGGTGGGGGGGGGGATGGGGCCGGGGGAGCCTCCCCCCACCCCCCCCGGTACCGGAGCCGCCACTCACCCTTGGAGTAGAGGGACTTGGGGGACTCGAGGTCGAGGTCGGCGCTGAGCAGAGAGATGAAGTCCGAGGGCATCGCAGCTCCGCGGCCCGGCAGGGGCGAGGGGGGCGGCGGGCGGCGGGCGGGGAGGGGGGGGCGCGCTGCTGCCTCCGCCGCGCCGGGGAGGGGAGCGCCGGCACCGGCAGGCGCGAACGCGGCGTCCGGGCCGCCGATGGGTCCGGGTCGGGCCAGGCCGGGAGGTTCCGTTCGCCGTCGGGAACCGGGCACCGCCAGCCGAACGGGAACCGGCTGCTGCCAACGGAGCGCGCCCGCCCGACCGCCCCCTCCGCTGCCGCTCCGCGCATGCGCGCGCGCCGCCGACGGGCGCGACACCGGCGCGTGCGCCGCGGGGCGCGGGGGCGCGCGCGCGGCCGCCGGCGCCGCGGAGGGAGGGGAGGCGCGGCGCGGCACAGCCTCCGGGCGAAGGCGGCGGGGGGGGGGGGGGTGGGGACGGGTTGAAGGGGGGATCCGCGCGCATGCGCAAGACGGCCCTCCCGCCGCCGGGGCCGCGGGGCGTGCGCGGGGACAGCCGCGCCGGCCGGGATCCGCGCGCATGCGCACAGCGGCGGCCGCGACACCTGCGCGGCGGCGGCGGCGGCGGCGGGGGGGGGAGGAGAAAGGGCGCGGAACAGCCGCTGCGCATGCGCACGGTGGGGTTAGCGCGCGTGGGGAGGCGGAACAGCCGGCGCGGCGGGCGGGGAGGCGCGGCGCGGAACAGCCGCCCAGGGCGGGCGCCGCGCGCATGCGCAGAGCAGCCCCCGCGGCGTCGCCGCCGGCGGGGCCGCAGCGGGGGGCGGAGGGCGGAACAGCGGGGGCGCGGAAGCCTCTAGAAGGGGGGGCGGCCTTGTCCTGAGCGAGGGACAGTAATGGCACAAGCTCAGGCTCCCCAGTGGGAAGGGACCCACAAGGACCGTCGAGTCCAGCTCCTGCCCTGCCCAGGGCACCCCTGATGCTGTCAGGGTTGGCCCAACGCTTCCAGGAAATCATAGAATGGTTTGGGCCTTAAAGGAAGGTCCTCAAAGCCCATCCAGTCCCACCCCTGCCCTGGGCAGGGACACCTCCCACTGGACCAGGGGCTCCAAGCCCCATCCAACCTGGCCTTGAACCCCTCCAGGGATGGGGCAGCCACCACTGCTCTGCGCAGCCTGGGCCAGGGCCTCCCCACCCTCATTGTGAAGAATTTCTTCCTTATGTTTGGTCTAAACCTGCCCCTCTCCAGTTCATAGCCATTCCCTCTCATCACAGTCCCCCCTCAGCTGTCTCGTGGCCCCTTCAGGTACTGGAAGATCACTATGAGATCTCCTCGAAGCCTTCTCCAGGCTGAACGACCCCAACTCTCTCAGCCTGTCCTCCTGTGGCAGGTGCTCCAGCCCTCGGATCGTCTTTGTAGCCTCTTCTAGACCTGTTCCAACAGTTCCATCTCCTTCTTACGTTGAGGATTCCAGAACTGGACAAGTTACTCCAGATGAGGTCTCACAAGAGAGGCCCACTTCTCCAGCTATCCAGCTATATCATTAGGCTTCGCTCCATGACTGCTTCCCTGGGGAGTTGTTCACGTCTCCACCACTCCTGGGGGAAGAACTTTCTCCTCATATCCAACCTGAGACAACTGGCATATCCCATCTAACACATACCCACCCCTGCTACATCTTCCTGCTGTCGCCTCAGGTCCTGTTGCCAGAGAGATCAACACCTGCTCCTCTTCCTCCCCTTGTGAGGAAGCTGCAGACCACAATGAGGTTTCCCTCAGTCTCCTCCAGGCTGAACAGACCGAGTGACTTCAGCTGCTCCTCATACACCTTTCCCTCTAAAGCCTTCACCAACTTTGCAGCCTCTCTGGACGCTCTCCAGTAGCCTGGGTATCACCAGTATGTTTTAATTAGATGAAACAAAGATGGCATAGAAGCATAGAAGAAAACAAGTACCCTAAATCTGGGTAGTGTGGAGGACACGATGACTAAAAACTTGAGGTGAGGGAGTTTGGGACCCCTTTCCCTGACTAAGAAGGGGGAGGAGGTAAGGCAAGGTCACCCGTGCAGATTTAACATTACTCTTGCAAGATGATAAAAATCTACTTTGGAAATGGGGACGGGATTGGAAAGCGAGAGGGCTTGCCGTGTGAGTGAATGAAAGTGCCAGGCGAGTGCTTAAGCTGTGAAAAATGGAGGAGGAAGGAGCTGTGAACAGCTGACGCATACCTCCAGCTCAGCAGAGGGTCTGGTTTCCCTTCGGTGACCGTGTCACCGAAAGGTTGGCTCACGTCCCTCCTGCAGCTGGCTCCCGTGCAAATCCACTCTCAGATCCTGGAGAAATCACTCTCCAAAAACACTTGGCAGCTTCCAGAAATTCGCTGTACCCCACCAATCAGGACAGCAGTGCTTGGGAGGCTTTCTGGAGACTCCTTCACCACCATCCACTGCTGGCTGCCTGCCCACCTCCTGCCCAATGTCTTCACCGGGCATCTGACTGCACTCCTGTACTTACAGCTTCGAGCGCTTGGGTTTTGTTCTGCGCGTTACCTGTGCAAGCAGAGTGCCGAGACAGTGCTTGCGGAGTCAGTTTGGCGTGGCACGCGCACGGCATCCCGGTTTCCCAGCCTTGCAGAAGAATGATGGCAACTGCGTGGTATGCTTTTGGTTTTATTTGATGTTGGATATCTCTTTCATCCCAGATGTACTGCTTTAATCCCCTGGAGCTGTGCTGGCTTTTCTTCTCCTCTGCGTGACTTCATCATCATTTGTGGTGTTTTGAGATGGCACAATGCTCAGGCCAGGGAGTACGACTGTGAATTTCAGCATTGAGGGCTCAATAACTAGACCCTTAACATCCTTTTCTACCATCATAATCTGCCCTCCTGCATCTCCTATTTAAGCTTTTCTCACATACTCAGCCATTACAGTTTTCCACAAGCTTGTACTCGGGTTGTGTAAGGATTTGCCCAGTGAGGCTCTCCAGCTTTTCCTACGGAGCTGCCTTTTCACCTGCTAAGTGGACAATGTGTGTCCTGGGGAGCAGGGAAACATCCTGGTGACCAGCCCCCTGCCCGAGGTGTGTATCCCTTGAGCGTGGAGGTCTGCAGGACCCTTCCCTGGGCGCTTACAGCCTGGATGCGGCTGCCCTGTTCCTGAGGAGCATTCAGAGCACACCATAGTTCTGGTGCCAGCTCAGGGTGCTCAGCAGCGTTCACCGATACAGTGAAAAAAAATACAATACCTACGTTATTAAATGTGTTATTTTTATCACGCCTACAGAACAGAGATTTCTGTAAGGTGTTTTTCCTTCCTTCGCAGTAAGTGCTGCCATGCTGAACAAGAGCGGCACTCACGAGTGTTGCTCAGAATGGGCCGTCAGGGCCTCCAGGACACATCCCTGGCTTCTCGCTGCCACCAGGATAGCTGGGCTGCGTTTCTCTTCTCTGCTGCCTGTGGCCAGAGCTCACTCAGGCCTTCTCCTCAGCTCTTGTAGCTCCTGTGCCAAGTGGAACAGGCAGGCAGCATCATGTGAGGGCATCGCTCAGTTGCTTCGAGGCAGACTTGAGTAACCTCCTGAGTTAGAAGTCTTTCAAAGGGTTTTGCTGTAATCTCTATCATTCAGCTGGCAGGTAGAATTTCCTTGTGGCAACCCAGATGTCTGCTTTGCAGTTTCATAAGTTCTGACAATGGCAAGGAGGGGTTACCAGCTTGCAGAGGGCTCTGTGCCGCTGCCAAGATCTGCATGACCAGCCAAAAAGTCCCTCACTGAAAGGAGATGAGGAACACCTGGACAGCAATTCTTCAGAAAGCTGTTACCTGAGGAAGAAAATCCTTTTGTTAATGAAGCAAAGGGAAGCAACGTGGGGCAAATCCGGAATTACAGCCGAAGGCATTTCATGGATAGTTTTGTGTTCTCCTACCCTCTAAGAAGCTGTATGGGATCTGAGCTGTTCGTAGGGGTGAGTGGATGGTACGTGTACTATCCAAAAGCAGCTGACACACTGGAAGCTGGGCTGGGCAGCACTGTCCTTGGGAAAGGCGAGGGATGGGTGATGTGGGCAAGTTGGGGGATCTAAAGGAAGATCATGGGTGCAGTAGGCATTGTGTTGACTCAGGCACTCAGACGCTGCATTTAACTATTACCAGTTGCTGCCACTTGTTAGTTGTCCCAAAAAGACGTCAGTTCATTTCTGTGCACCCAGTTCAGCTCAGCGTGACTGCAGGACCACAGCTGAACTGTTAGGCTACCTAAGAATATGACAACCAGCAAAGCAATTTCCCAAACACAGCAATGCTAAGGGACACAAATAAGATTAAAACACCAGCTGTAAATCCAAGCAAGAAAGAATCTCAAAGCCTGAGTGTAAAGGCATTATTTAGCTGAACCACACAGGGGCCTTGTATAGCTGTCAGAGCGCACAGGGGAACAGAGGAGAGCTGAATAGACACAGCGCTGTGCAAATTGGCAGGCTTGGATTATATGACCGTGGAATTAAAAGGATTAGCTGATAAATTTACCGAACAACCGGCGATCATTTTTATGGTGGAAAGTTTAGAGACAGGAAAAAAAAGCTGTAGAGTAGTCATATTCAGAAGAGCCAAAGGGAATGATCTCCCCCCTTGGCAATTACGTACCTGCCAGCCCTGGGAGGGAGGATGGAATTGTCCGTGCCAGGTGAGGGTTGCCCTGCCCAGCAAGGGAGGAATGCCTTTCCCTCGAGAAGAGAGAGCACTACTCCTACGCTGGCACTACAAAATCAAACCATTTGGGAAGTATCCAGGGAAAAAAAATGTAAGACTGCCCTATAATCACCTCCTGTCTCAGTAACAAGGGAAACAAAGCCTTTTCTGGGAAGGTGCTGCTAACAGATGGCCAAAAATTGATCTTATTCTTGAAAGGGGAGTGATGAAACATCATAGAATCATAGATTTCTTGAGGCTGTCTGGAGAAGACCGGCACCAAACAGTTGCTGGAGATGACAGGGCTGGCGCTTATCACCCAGGGAAAGGAGAGCTGCTACTGCTCCCTGAGACAGAGAAAACTTCCACAGGAAGCACCTTTATGAACGATCTCAGACAGGACCTTAGCCTCCCCCTCCCTTGACTTGCCTGAGATCTGGGTGAGGTTTAAGCTACAGGAGCAACTACAATGTTCAATGACATCTTTCTCCTGAGTTGTAGATGACCAGCCACTGAGCTGCTTGTGTATTTTTCTTTACTTTCATAATTTCTGAACATTTTGTGCCTCTCACTTTGGATAAACATCCAGTTTCAATGCCAGGTCGAGGGAGGTTTGCTGGGGGATTCTTTAAACGAGTTCTGTAGATCCTTTCAAATGTCAATTTGTCTGATGGGCGA